>NC_142063.1:134671631-137346631 GCF_059756535.1 Pantherophis guttatus | reverse complement strand
AAATTCTAAAGTTAAGAAGTAACTCTTTTTTGTCCTTGAATCTGACACTACTAATCCATGTTACTGACTACTGCATTGGAGTGGCTGTTTTCAGCTGAACCGTTTTTCTGATTTTTGGCTTTGGTTTCTGGATGCTCTATTTGGCCTATCTTTTTCAGTAGGTTGTTAAAAATCTGAAAACTGCTAAACAGATCTTAAGAAGATATTCCAGGCAGTGCTTATGTACACAAGTGTGTCAAGTATATAGTCACCATTAATACGTTTCCCCCAAAACCATTCATTTAATATCTCCAAATAATGATCAATAACGTACAATAATCTTGGAAATATGGAACTTGGTTGTTGTCTCATTGAGATCTTCCTAGTCCACTGGTAACCTCTAAAGCAGGTGTGTCAAACTGGTGGCCCATGGGCCAGATGCATCATGCGCAGGCCACTCCTATTCCAACTCCATGAATGAGAAAAATGTCATGAAACGTCACATGACAGCAACGTGATGCCACAAGTTTGACATCTGTGCTCTAAAGAGAAGGTTCAAACCCCACACTCACTGGCAATGATGACTTTATCTAGTTGAATAATGAAATGTCTGTATGCAAGCACAACTCTCAAGACCAGATTCACATGTGAAGGTTCAATTAAACTGATTTATTGCTATAGCTTATGCAGAAGAATCTTCTCAACTAATGGTCAGCACCTGCTTAGAGTTAGCTTAGTACAAATCCTTATATTTTAAATGTGTTATATTGGCATATTGATATATGCTATATAATGAATTTATTAGAATATATTACAAAATGAGTTTCTCTGTAGGTCATTCTGGTCTAACTGACTCATAATCAATTCACTCTTTATTCTTTCTCCATCGTTCCTTGTAAGTTCTCCTTTATTTTATTTCTGAATCAAATCATAAAAGACCAAAAATATAAGAGCTGGGTGAGAAAGTGTCTTGATAGTTAAATTAGGTATTATAATACATTTACACAAAGGAACTAGTCATGTTTTAGGCTAGCATGCAATAAAAACTTAGTTCTGTGGTTAGTTCATGTTCAGTGTGTTGCAAAACTAAACAGTATGGTTATTTGAATGAAAACATGGATACATGTTTTATTAATGTCCTATTACTGGTTTTCAAATTTGAGCATTGGGCCCTATCCAACAAGATGCAATTCAGTGGTGAGAAAAGTAAGGTTCTGCACTTAGGCAGGAAAAACCAAATGCATAGCTATAGAATAGGAAGTATCTGACTCAACAATAATAATTGTGAGTGGGATCTAGGTGTGTTGTAGGATCACTGCTTAAGTATGTGTCAGCGGTGTGCTGCAGCTGCCAAAAAAGCTAATGCAGTTCTAGCCTGCATCAACAGAGGGACAGCACCAAAATCACAGGAAGTAAATAGTACAACTTTATATTGCACTGGTGAGTCCATAATTGGAATATTGCATCCAGTTCTGATCACCATGATTCAAAAATATGCTGAGGCCCTAGAAAAAAGTGCAAACAGGAGCAACCAAGAAGATAAGGGTTCTGGAGGCTAAATCATAAGATGTATAGCTAAGAGAACCTGGTATGCATAGTCTAATGAAGAGAAGGCTCAAGGGAGACACGATAGCAGTCTTCCAATACTTGAAGGTCTGACACAGGATAAAGAGGATTGATTTATTCTCCATACTATCTGAGGGCAGGACAAGAAGCAATGGGTGAAAGCTCATCAGGGGGCGATTCATTTCACCCACCTGAAAATAAGGAGGAATTTTCTGACAGTAAGAAGGATAAACCAATAGAACAGCTTGCTTCTCAGAGTTGTGATGCTCCATCCCTGGAGGTTTTCAAGAAAAGATTGGACAACCATTTATCTGGGATGGTATAAGGACTCCTGTCTTGGTCAAGTGGTTATAGAAGACCTCCAAGATCCCTTCCAGCCCTATGATTCTATAATACGAAGCAACATTTTGCTCCAAACAAAAAATTGATTTTTAATATTTGCTAAATATACAGTATAGGAAATTAAAAATAAGCCATTCAAGGACCTGTTTTCTTTTTCGATAAGATTTAATCTTGCCAATAAAGGCAGTGTTCAGAAATATAAATTATCTTTGTGTGTGTGAGTGTGTGTGTGTAATGTAATATTATGCAGCATAAGGTATGCAAATTATATTTGGTAGTGTTTTTAATTTTTTTTTCAAATGCATATGCTTTGTGTAAATTTTCGTTTATTTAAAATAAATGTGTTATTTTCAGTACAAAGAAACTTGTATTAAAAAAAATAACATGATTTTTCCCAGTCTCTTAATTCCAAGATTTCTATGTCTTAGATACATGTTCATATCAATGAAGCAGGTAGAAATTTGTCAAGAAATGCTTTTGGAAGGAAATTGATAATATCTGGGTCCTTATTACACATTCACACACAAACAGTACAAACCATTAATTTGTGGACTAACTTGAAGCAGTGGTAATGAGCAATTCATTTGCAATACCATTTGATCAGGTTCTTTGTACTAAAGCTAGCTTAGGTCAAAATGATACATGCAGGAGCAAGATATTGAAACTGGAGGAAACATGAAATATAGCTTCACCAGCCTTGTCACCACTGTTGAAATTTCAGTTAGAAAAGTCAAATTAGATTGGGATAATGGGAAAATTACTTCAGGGCAACCTCTCTGCGGAGGTGTAATATCAAAAAGACAACATTGCAGCAGGCACAGGAAAATAAAAGAGACTTGGAAAATCATGTCCAGCTTGCAGAATAAATTAACCACACAGTTAAGTTGTGAAAAGAGAGATGGGGGATGACTTTGCCAAATCTAGAGCATCTGTATCACCTACTGTGGAACTGGACTTAATAGATTTTGTTCCTGTGACATGTTTACCCAATATTACTCCTAGTTTGTTCAAACTAATTTGGAGGTTGCACGACATATGGGCTGAGTTTTCATAAAACACCAGGATAAAATATGGTTGGATAATTTGTGATATGGCACTTTTCATAAACACAGTCATGGTTTACCTCAGGCCATAAGCTTTTGGAAGTCAAGCTATAAGGCCTGCAATTCTAGGCTCAAATCTAATAAAGAGCCCAGAATCTTCCACTTTCTCAACCAGCCATAGTGGCAAAGAACAAGCCAGATGGAGCTGGCTCTTGCAGTTCATGCTAGAAGAGAAATTTTGGACATAAGGAATGGAAGGAAAGAGTGATAAGGCCTTCAATCATCTCCAGTCTTACTTGGAACAAGCAGCTGGTTGGGAGTTCTGCTTTATTCTGTCTATCTTTGTGAATGCTTCCATAAACTGGCCTCATGAATAATAATTCTTACTTCATAGCTATAAATTCTGGACAAGTTTAAAAGATGAAAACAAACTCATGGAAGTGTCCTAAGGAATAAAGAAGTTCAAAAGTTAGAAGATGAGCTGAATTTAAGGATCAGAGATCTTCTTGGTAATGTAGAATAAAGTGCTGTGAACTAAATCCATGGATTTGAATAAGCTTGCATGCAACTTACATTGAGTTACCTGTATGCCAACTTGCTTTGAAACACTTGTTATCATTGAATTAACTTCCATGTAGATGCAGTTCACATCTTTATAATCTGATAGTATGAGTACCGGTAATTACTTGGTAATAAACCCATTTGTTGTGGTGCTTGGAAAACTCACATGCTTTCACCAAGCAATATTTATTTGACTCACCATATGGTGATTATGCTTGGTGGTAAGTTTACTGGAATCCTTAATTCTATGTAATAGTATTTATTTTCTATGTAGTAGGGTATTATGGCTCTAAAACAGACTGAAACTATAATCTATACTCACTTACTAAAAGCAATTGCAATTATATAAAATGGAAGCTACTTTTGAGCAGACATGAATAGGAAATTGCTTTTAAAGTCCCAATTCAAGTCCACAAAGTAGTCTGCCATAACTTTAATTTGCCAATACAGCACTTTTTGCAAAAAAAAAATAAAAAAAAATTATCCTGTAAGGAATGTGTTCGTGTGCATGAGATGCTAATATTAAATCAGTATTCCACAGAAAATCTGGATGAAAGCAAAACAAATCTACTTTTAAGGCTGAGAATGGGAAAGCAAAACCAATGTTACTGGGGCAAAATGACGATCCATTTGTGAATATTTAAAAGTTAAGATTTATTATATGAATTTAAAATGTACTGAAATGTTAGCTTTCAAGTTCTTCCTTGTCTAGTTATTTGTACGGGTAAACACTATAAACTTTTATACTTTAAAAATATGCCAGAAAAAAAAAAAAAAGGTCAGAGCACTTCTGCCAAGAGACATTTATAAGAGACAAAGAACCTTGTGCTGCTGTTCATAGACAGCTGATACAAGATTTGCTGCTTCCATTGACACTTTCTATTTGGCCCATTTCTTTCTGGATGACATCTTGTTCCCATCCCCTGCCGACTCCAAATGTAACCCCTGCCTGCATTTTCCGGCCTTGATTCAGAACGTCTGTTTTCCAGCTGGTGCCATTTTCAGAGGAATGGCCTACAGGACATTTTTTCCATTCTAGCCAAATCCCATTTGGCTGCAGTGCCTGGCATGCCTCTTCCCTCCCAGCGGCTGGTCACTGCCCTAAGCATCCATTTCGTCCAAACCACCAGGTTGCTTATCTTTTCTGGTAGTTAACACTTGCTATTTTTATATAACCTTGAGGTTGATCCAATGATGGTTGTTTAAGTCAATGAGCCGTTCTTAGTCCTAGAAGCTCATGCTCCATTCAAGGTTTATATCTTCTGGCAGGCCCCCTTTGGGTTTCTGCCCAATCCAGGGGAAGGAAGCATGTTCCCTTTTCTTTTCTACCCTCTGTCCACAGTACTGGAAAACCTTCCTTCCTTTATCTTTAAAAAATATTTTAAAATCATTGCTGCTTTGTCAAGATGACACTGAACTATCAGTTGTTCTTTGCTGCAAATTTGAACCTTGGGGTGGCACTGCAGAAGACCATTGTTATTTCGAGGAGTTTAGTGATCTATTTTGATTTCTCCTTCACGTTAAGAAAAATCTAAAAGTTTACAGCTCATTCTGAGCTAACCTGCTTGATCTTTTTACTCTTGTTTACTGAATAAAGGAGAAGGGGATAGGAGGAATCTTCACACATCTTCAAAAGCTGCAAAGTTTTTGTTATCTGTGAAAGTTGCAGGCTTTTGAATCCTGTGTCACTCGGTCAAGATCTTATGATCATAGAAGCAGGGCCATGAAATCATGGTGCCAGATTTTGATAAAAACCCTAGTACTGGCCTTTTAACAGGAAGTTTTGTTGTGTCCCCCCTCCCCCCCCCACTGGCCAGCAGAGCTGGCAGCAGATTCAGACAGTGAGGAGGTTGCGGAGGAACCTGGGGAAGGCTCGGAGGATGGCTCTGAGTCGGAGGCAGAGAGTGGGCCAAGGCCATCTGGTAGTTCTTTGCTGCCTCTGGAGTCTCCGGAGTCTGACATCAACGAGGCAGAAGAACAGCATGAGCCTGTTCCCAGTGTGCAGCGCTGCCAGGAGACAGGAACAATTAAGAAAAGATCGACTTGGGAGTAAGGCTTGGAGATGATTGGTCCCTTCCATAAGACGTAAAAGAGAAGCGAACGGGACATGAGCTTTTGCAGGAAGCAATTAGTTCATCTGGCCGATTCAAGATTTGAAACTTCTGTTTGTGACTCTGTGCCAAGTTTGGCTTTGCCCTGCATCTGGAAATTAGCTCTTTGGCAGTGTTCCATGTGAGATAGGTGGGTGTTGATAACCTTCCTCTGAAAGACTGTTTATCAAGCCTTGCGGACTGTAAATGAAAGTAATTTACAACTGTATGAATTAAAGAGGTTTGCCGGGACTAAGTTTGTGCTGTTTAATTTCTAAGGAAACCTAGGTCAGAATAAGCTTCTGGAAAATAAGCTAGCACTGGGTACTGTAAAAATTGACCCCCCTTGGGTTATGTCTGCTGTTGTTATTAAGGAGTTTCTAACAGCTTGTAAGGGATTTGGGTATCATCTTGCTTGGTATGTATGCTTTTTATGTTACCGTTTTTTACATCTCTTTGCTTGAATTAATAATGCAGCTTACAATTTCTTCATTTACTGGTGTGCTTATCATCTCAGGATCCAAAAGCACCAATTGCTTGGATGGTTTATCACTGCCCTGATGCTTAACAAAACAGGGGATGGCCAAAGAAGGCCTCCTTTTCATTCTCCTATGCATTAGAGAGTATAGATTGTAGAGTTGGGAGATAATATGTATGACTGCTTCCCCAGAAAATTCTGGTCAGAAATAGGACACAAACTTGGTTGACTCTGCTTTAATTTGAACACACTGAATGCTACATACCACACTGGAGAAACCTTCACGCCATCACCCAAATTCCTTAATGGTGTGTAACATAGTGAAAGAATTAATTTGAAAGAGTTGTTTATTTGTTTATTATATTTATATAACCACACATTTTACATCAAACTCTGGGCATCTCCCAATCAATAATTAAAATGACATCTATAATAAAACAACACACTGCATATACTGGATCTATTATAACCATACAGTAAATATTAAAAACCCTCATGAAATCTTCTCATCCACCTCATGTCATCTCAGTGCTTGGGGGAAAAATACCAGGTTTGAAGTACTTTTCAGAAGGTTAGGAGAGCAGAGGTCTGCCAAACTTCAGGGTTATATTCAGGTTTAAATATAATACATTCATGGCTTTGATGCATGATTTCCCTGTTATCTTTTGTCAAATGAAATAATAATTCTATGTGCATGGAATTAATTATAATCACTCTCAGATTTCCCTGGATAGGTGCTGTTTTTAATTTCCCCTCATATTTTTTTTTAAAAACACCAAGATAGATATTGTGGTATACAATGACCACAAAGCCTGGTATGAATCATTACACAGCATGCCAGGTAGGCCAAAATCCACACAATTCAGTCTGTAGAACAGGTCAATTCTTTCACAGTGACTCAGAGCCTCCAATTCAGTTCACAGTCCGTGAGCAAATCTTGACTGAGACAATTGAATCTCCATGACTTCCAAATTCCTACAAGTCACATATGTGTTTGACCATACCTAAAGTACACTAGAGATTCAGTTCTTTATACAAATCAAAATAACAAGCCTTTCAAATAAAAATAAAAAGCTTTTCAAAACTGATTTTCCAGCAAGAATGGGCAAGGAGGTTTTTGATCTTGGCTGGCATAACTGTTAAGGTTGGAATGTTGTACTGCAGTAATTTACTTTAGTTGCCAAAAAAAAAAAAAATGAAGAATGCAGAGAGAGGAGAAAGAGAAAGAGAGAGAGGGAGAGAGGAAGAGAGTAAATTGGCAGCCTGATTGATGGACTATGAAGACAGACCCACATCAACTTCAAAGCTTCAATTAATTTCTTTCCTTCTTTGTGTCAAAATAACTTTCCCATGTATGGTGCTTTGTGTTCCTCCTGTAGGCTTTTTTTTGGAGATTTGGAAGTTTCTGAAACTCTCACCTTTGAAAGAGCCTCTCAAACCTTGGCCTTCAACATTTATCTAATAAAATATGTATTTATTAGAACTGCATATTTATTATAAGCATAATCCACTCTAGACTTCTGATTGCTTCCTTCCTATAAATGAGGTAATTTTAAAGGTCATTAAGGAGACGTGCCCTATACACCCATTGGTTAGGAGAAAACATGGACAAATTCACATTGCCTTTTTGCTTCCTTTTGTTGATGCTTGTTTGTTTCCTCTGTGCCTGTGACCATTCTCCGTTCATTATTCTAGTCCTGGCTGATTGTTCTTATTCTCCCTTTCCATGTGCAGAAGAAAATTGGATAATGGAAGAGCACATCATTGGCATACAGATGGTCCCACGTCCAATGGCCAACATTTCTAGCTCTGTCTAAAACTCTGGACCACTACTGCTTGTTCACTATTGGTTTGGATATGCCTTACGTTTGTTTTAGGGGGGAAAGCAATTTCCTGTGTTTGTTTGTTTCTCTGTTGTGCTACTTGTGGATTTTTCTGGGACTCTGTATTTCATTTCACATCTAGGAAAATATAGAGCAGATGGGAGAGAGAACAGAATGGGGCAGACTCCAGTAACATCCTTCTGGATGGCTGAACTGGCAGATTGCTGGAAACTGTGAAATGCTGATTGTTACTGCCAGGTGCCAAGTAACCAATCAGTTAGAAACAATTGTCACATTGGCATTGGATTTGTGTCATGAAGGTTCTAGTGTATTTCCCCCCCCCCTTTATTGGCCCTCCCCATAAGAAGAGCCCTGCTGGATCAAACTGAGGACCTTTGTAGCTCATCCTCCTGTTTCCCTGAGTCACCAACCAGATGCCTTTGAAAGCAAGTTCAAATTTTAAATTGAGCAATACCCATCTTTTATTTTTATATAAATGAATCTCTCTGCATGACTGCCTCCTTCCACCCATAGTCTTTTGGCAACTGATGAGCAATGCATCAAAGCCAGCGCAAGCTGACTCTGTTCACTGTTACGTATTTTCTGGGAGGGAAATGATTTTAGACAACACCTGCTGCTGACATCCCAGATTCTTTGAAAGAAGAGGAACCGTGCCAAATTGTAGAACTTTCCAAACAATACTGGGGTGAGAGGCATAGCCCAAGGGTTTTGTAGCTCATTGAGTCACAGTCAGACATGCTTTCAGAGGAACTAAATTTCTCATTCTAACTAAACTCTGAGGGGAAAAAAAAGCACATTTGTTACAACCCACAATGGCCAGGGAGATTATGAGACAATGTTAATGAAGAGAGTTTCCCCCACACCTTGCTGAGAAATATTGAGAAATAGCTGGAGAGCAAGTGATAAAGTAAGCTTTTATACTTAGGCAAGAAAAAAACAAATGCACAGGTATAAAACAGGCCAATAGCAGTAACTGTTCTCTCAATAGCAGTAACTGTGAGCAAAATCTAGGACTTCTAGAGCACAACCACTTAAAGATGACCCAGTGGTGTGTTGCAGCTGCTAAAAAAATCTAGCAGAATCCTAGGCTACAACAACAGAGAGATAGAATTAAAATCATGTTAAGTATTAATACTGCCTAATAATGCCTTGGTAAGACAACCCTTGGATTATTGCATTCAGTTTTGGTCATCACAATACAAAAAAGATGCGGAGACTCTAGAAAGGGTGCAGCAAAGAACAACAAAGATGATTAGAGGACTGGAGGCTAAAACGTATGAAGAACGGTTGCAGGAACTAGGTATGTCTAATCTAGCAAAAAAGAAGGACCAGGAGTGTCATGACAGCAGTCTTCCAATATCTAAGGGGCTGTCACAAAGAAGAGGAAGTCAATCTGTTCTCCAAAGCACCTGAAGACAGGACAAGAAGTAACAGATGGAAATTTATCAAGGAGAGATCCAATCTAGAACTAAGGAGAACTTTCCTAAGAGTGAGAACAATTAATCAGTGGAACAGCTTGCCTCTAGAAGTTGTCAGTACTCCAACATTTGAGGTTTTTAAGAAGAAACTGGAGAGTCATTTATCCAGAATGGTATACAGGTGTCAAACTCAAGGCAGCCCGTGGGCTGCTTAAATATTACATGTTTTGATAGCAGCGAGAATTGTATTTGCACAACATTGGAAAAATGAGGAAACTCCTGTGGAGGAAAATATAATTAGAAAAATATTAGAGGAAATGGATATGTGAGGAAATATTAGAGGAAAAATGTGAGGAAATGGATAGGCTAACATTAAAGATAAAGGACAAAGAAGGCACAGAATTTTTGATTTGGGATTTGTTTTTCCAACGGTTAAAGCAGTGGTGAAATCCTGCTAGTTCTGTCCGGCTCGTGTGAGCCGGTAGTGCCAGCGGCAAATGATTCAGTGAACTGGTAGTGGCGGCAGCCCAGACATTGTTACTTCCTGGTTTTAACCCTCTGCACATGCACAAAGCCTTCTGCGCATGCACAGTGGGTCAAAAATAGGACGTGACAATGGCACGTGCACTTCCAAACCAGTAGGGAAGGTAAGTAGATTTCATTCCTGGGTTAGAGTGCTGCAGGAGGCCGGGGAAGCCAGAAACAGGGTGTGCAGGGGCTGCGTGGGGCCTCTGTGAAGCCCATTTTCAGTTGGCGGAGTGCTGCAGGAGGACTGGATTGGACTGGATTACAGTTATGTGGTCTGAAGTAAGTGCATGATCTAGATAGAAAACAAGCAACATCCTATGTTAATACTAGTTTAATGCCAGATTTTACATACTGTAGGTCCATTTAATCTTTAATCAACAATCTATAATTGACATTCCATTTTCGGCTGGCAGAGTGTTGCTGGAGGCCGGGGTAGGCCAAAAATGGGCTGCATGGGGGCCGCATGCACCCCCTGACCCCCTTTTGGCTGGCAGAGGCACTGCAGGCCAGTCCTTTGATATTTCCAGGCCAGCCCCGCAGGCTAGATTTAAGCAGGCCTTGAGTTTGACACCCCTGAAATAGGCATTCTCTCTGGGATAATTTGCAGAAAGCCATGGTAGGATAGTGACTAAGTTGGTTGGCTAGGATTAGAGTGACTTTGATTCTGGTCCTCTGGATGAATTTGGACCAGTCATTCTCTCTCAGCATAGCCTATAATCATAATGCTACTATAGTATTATAATGATGTTGCAATAATAATACTGCTATAGATTAAAAATAATAATGCTACTATACATTAAAAAATGGGACGACAGAGATCTATGTGCTTCTACCTTGATCTCTTGAAGGAAAGGTAGGGTATACTTCTAATGAATAAAGAAAAAATATTGATAGGCCACATTTACATTTCAGACCGATTACACAGAAGGCAACTATATTCTCAGTCTCCAATTGTCTGCTTAATTTGTAAGGTCATTTTATTTGTTTGTAATTTTTTTTGCCTAATTATTTAGTCAAACAAATAGTTTGGACAGCCAGTTAATTGAGATCTACTGGGAGAGCATCAGGTAATTTCCACAATGACAACTTTTGGATGCAAATTAGAATACTTAAAATATAGTTCAGAGGCAAGTTTGCCTAGAAATATAATTCAGAGGACGCAATCTCAGTGTATGGTGCAGAGCAGGAAACTGTGAAGAAAAATGTGTCTCATTAGACATGAAGTGCATGGAACTGAGCAATTTGAGCTGGGAAAATGTCACAGTTAGGAGATCAAGTGAAGACCTGGATTGCTATACTGATGTACTTTTATTGTGGTATTGCTTGTCCTTGATTCCAATGAAGTTACTACAAAGAGATTATTACCGACTGAGGTTCTGTCTCTGACCAGGTGCCAAGCGATTGACACTGGTCTTTGAACTGTTGTGTTGCAGGTGGCTACAGTTAACAAACCTCAGAATTATAGAGGAAAAATGATATCAGATGCTTGATGTTTGAGGCGAAGCTATGGGTGGAGGCATGTCTTCATTTATGTATATGGATATAAAATGGAAATGAGTGTCTTTCATTTGTTTTGCTTACTCTGGGGATTTACAAATACCTCCTACACATTTGTAGTGCCTGAAACTTTCCAAAGTGTGTGGAGGAGTATGGGCTGCCAGCTCCAATTTGGGCAGTCAAGAATTACAGAAATGATCTAATACAGTACTAGTCACTCTAAGTCAACACTTTAGCCAAACTAGAACATGGTGAGGGATTCAAATAGGCTATGTTACATAGAAAACATTCCTTCTTAAAAGTTAACTTGTTTCAAACACAGTATGATGACAACTGCAGGGATAGAAGCCATTAGGGTAGATATATCCATGCAAACTTTCAGAAGGAGACATTGAGGGGGAGCTATGGAAAAGTAATAATTGTCCTCCTCCGATGTGGTAGAGTCAATTCTCAGCATTTGCATCAGATGCATGATATTAAATCATTATTAGCTAGGCCAGATCAGTTTCTTGATCTGCACTAGAAAGAGTGCATAGAAGATCAACAAAGATGATTAGAGGACTGAAGGCTAAAACATATGAAGAATGGTTGCAGGAAATAGGTATGTCTAGTTTAATGAAAAGACTAGGAAAGGACTAGGAATGACATGATAGCAGTGATCTAATATTTGAGGGGCTGCCACAAAGAAGAGGGGGTCAACTTATTTTCCAAGGCAAGACAAGAAACAATGGATGGAAATTAATCAAGGAGAGAACCAGCCTAGAACTAAGGAGAAATTTCCTGACAGAACAATTTAAACAGTCAAATGATTTGCCTCCAGAAGTTGTGAATGCTCCAACACTGGAGAATTTTAAGAGATATTGGACAACTACATGTCTGAAATGGTACAGAGTTTCCTGCTTGAGCAGGGGGTTGGATTAGAAGACCTCCAAGGTCCCTTCCAATTCTTATATTCTGTTATTCAGTTAGATTATGTAGCTTGAAAAGACTACAGCATACAGTAACAGGTGAGGCAATGAGATCAAAAGTCATTATGGAATGAATGAAAATAATTTTCTCATCTACACAATTTTCCCATGCCCAACTTGAAATGATTGAGGTAATTAATGATAGACTCACTGAAAAACTTATACTGATTTGACAATTTACTTGTCAAAAAATTAATACAATATTTCACCTCTCTCTTATCTGGTTAAAGTTAAGCTATACTACGTAGGTCTTGATGGATGAACAAGCTTAAATAGTAGCATGGTGAGATTTGGCCTCTGACAATTCTTATTTTTATGTCTGGATGGGATGGCACTCCCCATGAAGGAAAAGTTCTGCACCTTGGGGGTCCTTCTAGAATTGCAGCTATTCCTGGTTTTGGCCCTGGAGACTATGACAAAGCAGCCTTTTGAGATCTTTGTCTGGTATATCAGTTGTGAACATGACTGTAGAGGGAGGTTTTGCTGCAAGTAACATTATGCCCTTATCACTCAGATCTAGATTTCTGGAATATTTTTTCACAGGGAGGTACCTTTGAAGACTACTCAAAAGCTGCAGTTGGTTAAAAAAAGTTGTTGTAGTGTCCCACATGGTGGATGAGAGCTTCACAGACATTTGATATGTTTTTTGCTAGTTTCTGATAGACTTCTGTATACAGTTCAAAGTGTGAGTTTCAACCTATTATGCTCTACATTGTGCATCCAGCTCCAGGTATCTCCAGGAATGTCTCCTTCAAGCAAAACTGCTCCATGGTGTACCTTCCTCTGCTTAATATGTCCTCTCCCCACCCAAAGAAAAAAGAAAAAAAAATTGGGTATCTGGGGAAATGAGCCAGTGTTACTCTTTCTCTCTGGAATAACATCTTCCAGAACATTGATGCTTTTCCTGCATTTCTTTAGAAAGGCTGTTAAAACAGTATTGTTTCACAGAGCATTTGATTGCTACCACAGATACAGGGTGCCAGCTGAGATGCTTGCACTTAACTGTTTTAATTGTTTATTAATGTAGTTACAGATTGCTGTTTTTATTACTATGTTAACCAATAGAAGTTGCAGTAGAATAAAGTGGCATATAAACATTCTAAATAAAGTAAATAAACATTATGGAGAATTGTATAAATTATGAAGCTTTGGAGTAGCAGAAGACATGAAGACAGAATGAAAAGAGACTCTACCCTGGGGAAATTAAAATCTGTTCTGTGTTACCATGCTACATCTCAGGGTTGAGTTGAATGATGCACATCCTTATTTCAAAAGCAAGGATAGTGATAGATCTTACATGTTTGCAATGCTGTTTCATTGCTATTTTCCTGGATATCTCAAATTTTTAGCCTATTGCTGAATATTAACCTCTTGAAAGCATAGGTAGAACACTCTCTCTCTCTCTCTCTCTCTCTCTCTCTCTCTCTCTCTCTCTCTCTCTCTCTCTCTGTGTGTGTGTGTGTGTGTATTACAAACTATTCTAAAAATATGAGTTCCAGGTATATTAGTAAAAAAAGAAGCAGACATACTGCAAACTCCGGAACTTAAGATTTTAAAATTTTAAAAGAATTAAAATTTTATTTTACTAAGCTTTCATCAGCCGTCTGCTGACATTGTCAGAGTATTAAACTACCATTACAGAGATCTCTGCCTTTATATGCCGTTAATCAATTTAGCCCTTGCGTGTGTAATAGGCCCTTCTAGCTGTCTCCCACTTGTAATCAGCTTTGTTGTTTTTGCTGTTGTCATGCTGGATGATGGAGGCTTTATTCCTACTGTTTCCTCACTCCTAGCTTGCTTATTTATTATATAAATAATATTGTTTATTATTTATCCACTAGGAGGACAACATTGGACATGACTATTTCTAATTGTTTCAGGTTCTTCTGTATCAATTTTTATTTGAATTTTTCGTATTCAGTTTGAAAGTTCACATCAAGAAAAACTTTCGCAGGTGGAGAATCCATGCCAATTACAATATTATTATCAAGCAAACTTTACAAATCAACATATACATAATCCATATCTATTCCTATATTCAAGTGCTTTTGATCAATGAGTTAAGAAATCCATATGTCAGTGGAATTATATTTCAAGGGTACCATCTAATTATTTTATTTTATTTTAAATCAATAGAATATTATTCAATACATTTGTCATTAGTGTCCAATTGATCCTGATACCCACAGCTAGAGGTTTGGAATGTGAGTTCTACTAATATAGTAGAATTCTAGGGAAATAACATGTGGCAGAATCTACACATCTGCCTAGGTCTGAATCTTCAAACTATGACAAAATATATCTAGCTGGCTCATTTTTAAAATTCAGTGCAATCTTGATTACACTAAACTACAGAAGTTAGATTGGCCCTCTTTCAAGTTTAGGTGATATGTTAATTGGTTCCAAACTGTTTAAAATATGCTAAAGTAAAAGTTGTCAATTATTTTTCAGGGATATTAAAATTTCAGGCTAGATTCTTCTCTGTCAGCTGCTTATTTTTTATGTTAAGAGGGAAAAAAATACATGAAATGAGAAGCTTCTTTGTTCTGCTTTTCAGGCTTGGATTATGTGGGCTTTCGACCTAAGTATCTTGTTCATTTTGATCAGCCTTTGTTCCAAGTTTTAAAACATAAGGTTCATTTTAAAAGTTGATATATTCCATATGCTAATGCATTTTATATCCTTTTGAAAAAAAACTATCAAAATGTTTTCTTCAGGAGATGTAAAAGTTAACCTATAAGGCTGCTGTTTCAAATAACTCTCCTTATTTGTCTTGAGGGACACCATTTTGTAATGGAATTGGCTCATCCTGCTTGTTTTAAGTTCTTCTCAGGCCTTCAAATCAGGAGAGTTTGTCAGGCTGTGTTTCACGTAATGCTAAATCAGGCCTCAGCACTCTAAGGATAATTCTCTCAGCCAAAGGAGGGTCTGAAGCAGTGGTGGGTTGTTACCGGTTCGCCCCGGTTCAGGCAAACTAGTAGTAGTGGTGGCGGGAGGCTCCGCCCAGATGTCATTAAATACGCTCTGTGCGTGCTTGATGTGGAAAAGAATGTAACTCTAACTTTGGGTTTTACAGATTAGACTAATAGATCTTTATAGAAATGACTGGATCATACTATTATGGAAAGACAAAAAGCTGTGATTTGATATTAATGCCTTATTTTACTGTAACAGAGAGTCAGAAGTCAATGCTTCTTTTTCTTCCCCCCCCCCTATTTTTCCTCTTCATTTCCTCCTTTCCCCACCCCCCTCACTGTTCTTCTATTTACTTTTGTATTTTGTATTTTATAATAATCTATAACTTAATAAAATATGTTTCTTTAAAAAGCTGTAGCTTTAAAATATACTTTATTACTATATGCATACATGACCCCCAGGATCATCATCATCATCATTTTAGCCATTGTCCCATCTACTGCAGGATGAAGGCCTCTTCCGCATGTTTCCAACCCATACGGTCCTCAGCTTTATTTTTGCCAACTGGGCCCGCAATGCTTGCTGATGTCATTGATCCATCTTGTTTTAGGTCTCTTTCATGGATGCTTTTTATCAAGTGTGATCCATTCTAGGACTGCCCTGGTCCATCTGCCATCAATTCTTCTTGCTATGTGATAGTACAAGATAATACATTTAAAATACAAGTTTCTAAGTATTTTAGGAATATGAGCTGGATGTTACCTGCACATTCACTTTCCTTCTGAAAAAAATCAAAATAATGTGTTTTCTTGGACATTTAAATTTATAATCAGCTCTGCTTTTATAGTTAATGGCAATGTGGTCTAATGCAGTGGTGAAATGTAAAATTTGTTACTACCAGTTCTGTGGGTGTGGCTTGGTGGGGGGTGTAATGTGACTGGGTGGGCGTGGCCAACTTTTTTTTTTTTTACTTTTAAAAGCATTTTTTCTACAACCTTAAGAGGTTGCAGAAAAAAATGCTTTTAAAAGCCTTTGACGATCAGGCAACTCAGCTGGGATTGTCAGAGGCTTTTAAAGGCTTTTTTTTTTCTACAACCTCTTCAGCTGAAGAGGTTGCAGAAAAAAAGCTTTTGAAAGCCTCTGACGTTCCCAGCTGAGCCGCACAATCATTAGAGGTTTTTTTAAAAACTTTTAAAAGCATTTTTTCGGCTAGTAAAAGTAAAAAAAAAACCAACCTCTGATGATTGTGCTGGGCATGGGGCATGTGGGGGGGCAGGAATTTTTGCTACTGGTTCTCCAAACCACCCACCGCCATCGCTACTGGATCAGGCGATCCGGTCCAAACCGGGAGCATTTCACCCCTGGTCTAATGCATTAGGGGGAATTAAAAAGTGCACATTGGTGCTGAATAAAATTCAATGGTTTCTGTGACCTAATTACTACTAGGTCTGGACAAGTTTCCCCAGATTGAATTTTTAAAACTTTCCTCACTTTATAGAGAAATCTATATTCACTCATTCGTATGTGTTTGAAATGGAATTTCAATGTAAACTCTAGGTAAAATCACAGGTGCAAAATGCCTTGAATAATGAATTCCTGTGACAGAACCTGTAGCTTTAAACAGTGTTTCTTTTTCCAATAAATAATGCAGTAAATTTATCCTCTCTTGGAATAGACTGAAGGTTAAGTAAACTCATCTTTCCTGTAGATTTTTTTTTTTCTGTGGATGTTCAAGTAATTGTTGCATATGAGCTGAGCACTGGGGGATGAGAATCAGTCCCTCACATCTGAAGCAGGTGTTGAGTAGTATGTGCATTGTGTGTTTGTATCTGTATGAGTATGTGTGTGTGTGTGTGTATGTATGGATAGATAGATAGATAGATAGATAGATAGATAGATAGATAGATAGATAATTATAAATAGTTCTAGATACAGATATAGGTAGCTATATAGATATAGATGCAGATATAGATGATAGCTATATAGATATAGACACACATATACATACAGATGTGGATAATAGATATAGGTGATATAGATATAAATACAGATGTAGATGTAGATAAGATAGACAGACAGACAGACAGATGTAGATGTAGATAATAGATGTAGACCTAGACCCAGTGGTGGGCTGCTGCCAGTTTAGACCGGTTCAGGCGAACCAGTAGTTCCAACCAGGGCTGGCCCCGCCCATCCGCCCTGGCACTATCACATCATATATAATTGCTCACATTTGAGAACCAGTTGTTACAACTAGCAGCAGCCCACTCCTGCCTAGACCTAAACAGATAGATATATATGTAGATGTAGATGATATAGATGATGATATATAGATATAGATATCCCACCAGTAACTAGTCTCCAGCTATAGTCATCTGTTATTTTTACAGCCTATTTCTTCTGAGTGACTGAATGAATATGAACTATGGAAGGAAAGAAGTTTTCCCATTTTTGATCAGGGAATAATGATAAAGCTTGATCAGCCATTGGACTGCACTACTGTGCAGAAATGCTGCTAGATTTCAATTCCTTTCATTGTTCTTAATGCCACACCTGTTTTATAATAATCAGAAACTGTAAGAAAGATGCCATTTGCTAAAGTTCGAAGCCCTTTCTCCTCCACCCCACGATGTCTCCAGAATGCAGAATTAAATGCAGATTATGCTTCTGATCAAATCAGACAGATGATATGTGATAGGGTTTGTAAAGGTTGAGACTGGAGAAGCATCAACCAGCAGTTCCCACACTAAAGATTGCCATTATGCTAACATATCACAAACAGACAAGGCTACCAAGTAACGTGCTGTATTTATTAATTTAGAAGCACAGGAGGACAAAGCTTAGCGTTTCTCAAATCCTTGAGAAAATCTAAAATATAAACATCTCTGATATCTTTGCACTGCAGTGGGCAAACAGCCATTTTATAAGAGATTTCGTTCTTCAAACATTTAAAACCAAATCTGGAGGGTTTTCTGGCAAATCTGCCTGAAACATCTAACTAAGATTTTAAGTATGTGAATGTTTGATGAACCTGGATGTGATGCCCGACACTGGAGCATGAATGATTTTTTTAAAAAATTAGTGATATTATTAAAAATCAAAATTGCAGCAATAAAACAATACAAACTAAAAAGAAAAAGGCACAGAAAAGAAAAATGAGACTATAGAAAAGACATATAGAATGTCTTCCCTCTTCATCACAATTATAAACAATTTTAGTAACTTATCACTTGCTTTTAAAATAAACAATCTCTCCTTTCTATATTCCATCATCATTTCAGCCCTGGTCAGTAAAAGTCTATTAAGTATTACTAGGGATAACAACATATCTATTTTAGCCTCAATCAAATAAATCCACTTTATATCCCTTCCTTTTACTTTTAACAATCTTGATCTCCCATCCCTTTAGATAATGCCTTGGAATTTTCAAAGTGCTTCTGCCAGTGAAAACGGGCTCCTGAGCTCTGTTTTCGGCTGCCACCACCTCCTGCAACACTCTCCCAGTGAAAACGGAGCCCGGAAGCCCATTTTCGCTGGCAGATCACTCGGGCCACCACAGATGCCCCTGTTACAAGTGACATCAAGCTGGTCATGCCTCCCTGGCCATACCCCCCCCCACTGCTCCGAGGTCAAACACAATCCTGATGCAGACCTCAATGAAATCGAGTTTGACACCCCTGATCTAAAGGCTCCTAAATAGGTAAAAAGCTCTAAATCCACCTTAGACTGCTAGTCTCCAAGTTCTGCAACTTTCTGGAACACTTTGGGGTGATGTCAAGTCCTGTCTTTTTTCCATCATGGTCATTGGCTCTGCTTTTAGCACAGCCGTCTTCATTTTACCATTTCTTCTCCAGAAGACTGGAACACAAATGTTAATGCAGTACACTTTACTATCTAACAGAACAAGATTTCTTGGAAAGTGGAATCTTTCTGTAGTTTCTATGTCATTAGAACAGGCTTGCTGTTGGATGCTGCAGTTCTGCTTTATGGAATGATGCTGATAAAGATTTCCAATAAGTATAAAACTAATTTAATAAGGATACTATAGTGTGACATTAAGGCACTTGTGGCCCTTAAAATGATGTTAAACTCCAGTTCCTACCAGCCTCCATGAATATTGCCAATGGTTACATATTGAGTTCTAGTGAAATTATATCGGGATGGCAAATTCCAATGCCCTGGTATAGGAAATAAAAGAAACAAAATTTGTTGAAAGAGGAAAATAGATTTCTTTCTCTCTATTTCTTTGGATGACCATCTCCTTCTCAAATCTTCCAAAGATGTGCATCAAAAATGTGCATCTGATATATTTAAAACAAAGACCTTGGCCCTGGAGGATATTCAGTAGTATGAAATACATGCAGTTGGACAGTTAGAAATATAAGAAATTTCCAAATTAGCCCACTTGTTCTTCTGTCTCTGGCCATCATTTATGCTAATACCTAATCTGTTTCTAGAACCAGTTTGGCGTAGTGACTAAGCCATCAGGCAAGAACATTCTAATCCTGCACTGGAGACTACAATCAGCTGAGTGACCTTGGGCCAGTCACTCTCTCTAAGCCCTAGGAAGGAGGCAAGGGCAAACCCCTTCTGAAAAAACTCATCAAGAAAATTGCAAGAACCACTCTGGGAAGTCTCCAAGAATCGGACATGATTGAATGGAAGAAAAATAAGATCTGGTTTGGCCTGTGCTCTCTCTTTTCCTATTGTAGGCATTTGGTAACATCTCATTCATGACTGCTTAATGGTCTATGGCAGGGGTGTCAAACTCATGGCCCATGGGCTGGATGCATCATGCACTGGCCATGCCCACTCCCGGTTTAGCAAAGAAGAAAAAAAGTTGTGATATGTCACATGACGACAATGTGTCATCACGAGTTTGACACCCCTGGTCTATGGTCTACGTCAGGGGTGTCAAACTCAATTTCATTGAGGGCCACATCAGGGTTGTGTTTGACCTTGGAGAGCCAGGGTGGGCATGGCCGTCATGATATCACTCGTGTCGGGAGGCACCTGTGGTGGCCCGAGTGCTCTGCTAGCAAAAATGGGCTCCTGAGCTCTGTTTGGCCCTTGCGAGCTCCATTTTCAGGTGGGACAGCATCCTGCGCGGCCCTCCCAAACTCCATTTTTGCTGGCAGAGGCACCATGGGCCGGGCTGTTTCCAGTGTGGCTCCGTGGGCCAGATCTAAGCAGCCTTGAGTTTGACACCCCTAATCTACACACACCATCTAATACCATCCCAAGGTTTTGTAGCCCAGCAACTTTCAGTAGTCCCTCAGCAGAGCAGCCAGGTTTGTTACCTGCAACAGGACATTATGTTTATCATCTGCCCTGGTTTTCCCCTCCTATTTTCTTTATTTAGGGGAGAGGGGGTTGGCAGGGAGGCTGAAGGAGATATTGAATTCAGAGTGCTGGTTTTACATTTTAAACTCCCATGTGGTTTGGGGACCAGGTGATATGGATAAACTTCTCTTCCTCTTTACAGTTCGCTTTAACTCATCATTTTGAAAAGCCATGTTTGAACAATACAATGTGGAATAAACATCAGCAAAAGCTTTGACAAGGTGAGAGCCATTCTTGTGGGGTTGCATTTGTTGACACTGGGAAACAGTGATGGTTGAAGCATGGAAGGAATCTATGGAAGAAAGTGATCTGTAAAGGACCCAAGTACCAAACTTTAAAGCTGCGTTGAACTTTGACGATAGTGCCAGCCCTTTGAATTATGGCCAGAAACCAAATGACGATGGAAACGCTATTATGATATTTCAAGCCCATTGAAGCTTGTTTAGTGTGTACCTAGGTTCTTTATGGTGCCTGGTGAAACCTTTTTAATGGTTCCTTATAGTGTGATTAAGTAGTCTTGTTGGCCTCCGTTTTATTTCAAAGCTATTTTAATCTGCTTTATATATTATAAAGTTGTTCCCTGATGTCTTTGGCCAGGTCATAACTGGAAATACTTGGGTAGTTAGAGGATTATTTCATTCAGCGGAAGAGCATTCTCAAGTATTGTAAAGAGACAAAATGGATTTCCTCTGTGAAAACAAAACAAACAGAGATTTTGAAAGGTTCCAAAAAGAAAGAAAGGGATTTTATTCTTTTAATGGTCAAATTTATATTTTTTATAGTGCGGCTCTTCCTAATGAAAAAGATACTGGCTGGCTTCTGGTCTAGAAAATAAAAAGAAGGAACAGAAGGAGAACCAGGACATCATTTTGGAAGAACAGATTTCATTTTAAGAAAGGCATTTTCAGTGAAGATGCTGTAGAGTTGCCAAGCTGTATCCAGAATTAGAATTGTTATTTCCAAAAACAACTTTGGATGTTCTTTATTTGTTAGTTTGTTTATTAAATTTATATACCAGCCATTCCCCTGATAGGGCAACTCTGGGCATCTTACAGAACATAAAAAGATAAATAGAAGAACAGTTAATTTTTTTAAAAAAAAACTATGAACATGAAAATTTTTAAAACTATGCAGAAAATCAGAGCCAGGGAGATAGATGGGATGGGGATGAGGTCTTCTTACCTTGTCAACCACTTCTAGTGTGAGCATCCCCTTCAGGGCCCCAAGCCAATCAGCAGAACCAAGTTTTAATATCCTTCAGCCAAAAGAGTGGAAGCAGTTCTCACCCCCGGTGAGGAAAAGGCTCTTCTCTTTGACCCTGCAGGCTGGAATTCCTTAGTAGATGGAATCTACTAACAGGCCACTTCCACTGACACAAGTTGAGCAGGCTATTCCCATTGGGGTGAGACAGCTTCTCAGATGTCCTGGATCCATGTCATGGGGTTTTATTGGACCTGGTAAATTGGACCTGTTAAACAATGAATCTCATGCAAGAATGATATTATACATGCCACCCTATTTGTCGCCAGAACTGTGCGTGCCACTGCATTCCGCCTGTAGCTTCTGCATACTCTTCAAGGGTACTCTTTAATTCTAATTTTGTTCACTTGATTTTGTATTTGCCAGGGTAGATAGGTAGAAGGAGTATAAATCAAATGCGTAATCCATCCAGACATCTTCTTTCATCCTCAACTCATCACATCCTGGTAGATAAAAATCCATCTTCTACTGTTTCATGATCTTCTAATTTGAACATAACCAGGATCTTCACTATTTTTTTAAAAAAGAAGTAGAGATATTTCCCTTGCATATTTACAACACTACCAAATCTCATATTGACACTAACAATCAACACTCCCTGTATGTACCACCTGGTGTGGAAAGAAGAACTAAATGGAATCCACAATCCTCTCTCCTATGGTTTTGATCCTCATAATAAACTTTGAGTTTTCCCATGAGCTCTTCCTCTTCTTTGGTGGATTCTAGTTACCTTAGGACAGAATTATTTGATTGAATATGCAGCTGAAGTGGATGGAGGAATCCCAGCAAGACCACTGAAGTTTTCCAGGAAGAAAGAAGTACATTCCAGACAGAAGTCCAGAATAAGAGACTGCACAATCCTAAACTTCGGGGCGGGGGGGTGGGAGGAGGAGGCTCAGAGTAGTCACACTCTAGAATCTTCTAGTGTTTATCTATTAGATTAGAAGGTTATAGCTTTAGTCTGGTGAGGTTCTGTCTATTAAAGGTAAAGGTTCCCTTGCACATATGTGCTAGTAAGTAGTAGGTTCCTCTTGCCTTTGCTACCGGTTCGGAACCGGGAGTGCGCATGTGCACGTGCTCACAGAAGACCTTCTGCGCATGCACAGAGCATCTGTGATGATGTCTGGGTGGGCGGAGCCTCCCACTGCCGCCATTCCCAGTTCCTGTGAACTGGGGTGAACTGGTAGAAACCCACCACTGGTGCTAGTCGTTCCCAACTCTAGGGGGCGATGCTCATCTCCATTTCAAAGCCAAAGAGCCAGTGCTGTCCGAAGATGTCTCTGTGGTCATGTGTCCGGCATGACTAAATGCCAAAGGCACATGAAATGCTGCTACCTTCCCACCAAAAGTGGTCCCTATTTTTCTATTTACATTTTTTATGTGCTTTCGAACTGCTAGGTTGTCTATTAGGTGTAAGTAAATAAAGAACTGAACTCTTGGATTCCACAGTAACCTCTTTGGTCTTGGCCCTGATATTCATCCTATTCTGTTTCTGGGCAGGAACTCTGCCATATATCTGCCCTTAACTTAGATGTTTTGGATGATATTCAACATATTCTGGATCTGGGAAGCTTTCATAGCAGAGATGCAAGATTATATACTCTTCGTGTTTTCTAAAACTAAATCCATACAATATGTGTCCCAACTATTTGTCAATTTCATTTCTTCCTCCACGTTTCTTCCTCTCTTTTCACACATTATGTAGTGCCTGATTTTGTGGCATTCATGTCTCCCTGATTAATTCTTTTCAAGGTTTCCTAGCAACAATCAGACCACCAGCCTTTTGCAATAAAAGAAATGCTCTGTGTTACTTGGATAGTGTGTTAGGCTTCGAACATTCTCTCTGCCCCCTCCTCACTTCACATTCTGCCCCTTTCCCAATGTGCCTCTTGTCAAGACAAATAAAAAGTAATAGCAGTTTGTTTGAGTGCTATTCCCTCCTGAACCGTCTATTTCTAAGATAAGGGGTTTGGGAGAGGAAGTAGTAAGGGGGAATTTATTTAGTCATCTAGCGAAAGAAATAATTTTAAGGATCTTTCTTGTTTGGTTTTGAGTTTGGTTTTGGCATAGTGGAGTAGAATGCAAATTTTGAAACAAGGATAGGGGAGGATCTTCCAGGTAGCTTTCATTATGAAAAAACAACAACAACTGAAACAGTTGCATTGGGGGAGAAGGCAGGAAAGAGAGTTTGCATTAAGTCATGACATATGTATTTATAAAATATGAACCTACAGTAGGGAGAGAAAGAGATGATTTAAATGGCTGGATTATCCCAGACACATAATTCACTAGACTAGAAGATATCAGTAGGTTTACTATATATACAGTTAGTCCTTGACTTGCAATCATAAATGAGGCTGGAATTACAATTGCAAGTCATGCTGGTTGTTAAGTGACTTATCCTGTGATTTACCTGATTTTACAACAACTTTTTGTGGTGGTTGTTAAGCGAGTGCTGTGATCATAAAGTAAATGCTACGGTGGTGAGAACTCATTGTTCACAATGGACATAAACATAAATCACAGCCACATGACCTCAGGATACTACAAAAGTCCATAAATGTGGACTAGTTGCCGAGTATCCAAAAAGTAAACATGTGACCATGGGAAGGGGTTGAAGTTGGAAATTTGAACTCAGGTTGTAAGTACCTTTTTTGGGGTCCTGTTGGGCACGAAAGATCAGGTCTCACGTGAAGGTCCAATTAAGCTAATTTATTGTTACTCACACCTATGCACATAAATGTCCTCAACTAATGGTTAGCTTTGTTAGGAGTTAGATAGGGGTCAATGGAATGCAAGGAGGGTTGGACTTAGTTTGCTTGTGGCTATGTAGAGATTCTAAGCTGATCCCTCTTTTAACTCCATCCCCAGGTTCTGCCACTCCTTCACCAACCATTGTAACCTTGAATGGTCACTAAGCAACTGGTCATTAAGCAAGGACTACCTGTAACAGGATTGCAGAAATTCAGGTTGAAGCAAAGAAGTAGAACATACAAGACTTTGTATGTCTTTGTCTTCTAATGTTCATCCAGACAGAAGAAGGCATGCTACCAAAGAAAAAGCCCTTTCTCATGCCATTTCCTCACTAGGGATTTATAACATCTTCTAGCATCATTCAATCATTGTTGAACTACCATAATGGTAATGAAGACAGGGTTTATATCATCTCAATGATGGCTATGTGACAGTGGAAGGTGCTATAAATCATTAGCAAGGAAAAGTTTTTCAAAGAAACCATAAGGCAGTTCAGATAAATGCCTTCAAGTATGCTAGGAAAGCAGTATATGGGATGGAATTTTTTTTATACATATTAAAGTTTAAAACAAACAAACAAACAAACAAACAAACAAACACATAATGCATCAATCCTTCCATGTGTCTTCTCGGTGTTTCTTCCGTGACTTCTTATTTTTATTACTCCTCCTATCTTCATTTCTCCTTGATAATTTCCATTTCTCTGTTGCGATATTTTCCCCAATAACAATACATTTAGTCTAACATTCTCCTTATTTAATTATCACAATCTTTATCTATATCTCCTTTTTAACCAATCATAAAATTTCCCCCATATCTTATAATAGTCCGTATCCTCTCTCTCTTTAATCAAAGTTAATCTGTTCATTTCTGCACAATCTAAGATTTTTTTTAATTACTTCCCCTTCCAAAGGGATTTTCTCTGCTTTCTATCTTTGCGCAAATACTATCCTCGCTGCAGTTATTCTATGTATAATCAAGTATATATTTTCTTTACTAATTTTCCTACCAGACTGCAAGAACATGGGATGGAAAAATTTGAACAACTACTAGAAGGCAGCAAAATATACAGAAAAGTCTAGGTTCACATAGTGGTTGTCCAATTTTTTCCAGTCCAGAGGTTAGTCTCCACTGTAGATTTTATTTATTTATTTACTGTATATCCTGCCTTTATAATTTTTATAAATAATTCAAGGTGGTGAACATACCTAGTATTCTTTCCTCCTCCTATTTTCCCTACAACAACCACTTTATGAGTTGGGTTGGGCTAAAAGAGAGAGGGGACTGGCCCATGATCACCCAGTTGGCTTTCATGCCTGGCAGGACAAGAACTAGACCCTAGGACCAGGGACTAGTCTCCTGGATATTAGGCCAGAACCTTAACCACCAGATCACCAAAGAGCCTTGATGGCGCAGCGGACTAAAACTGCTGTTAAAGTAGCACTTAGCTGCCAGCTGCCTGCAATACTGCGAGTTCAAATCTCACCCGGCTCAAGATTGACTCAGCCTTCCATCCTTCCGAGGTAGGTAAAATGAGGACCCAGTTTGTGGGGGCAATAAGCTGACTTTATATAAAATAGAACACCGCTTAGGGGGCCCAAAAAGCCCTACTAAGCAGGTATATACAAAAGTATGAAGGCTATTGCTTAAAGCATTGTAAGCCGCCCTGAGTCCCTGGAGAAGGGCAGCATATAAATCGAACCAATAAATAAATAATAAATAATAAATCAAACTGGGACATAATTTGCTCATGCCCCAATGGGGCCTGCTTATCATCACTGTAAAACATATACATATACTGTACAGTCTAGGGAAATGCATATATTTGCAGATATGGCTGACAACAACATTGTTGCTGATCTTGAACATGTCCAAAACTGACAATGGATAGATTCCGTTGAAACTCGATAATTGTTATTTATTAATTTATATCTTTATCATTTTTTTAAATAACTCAAGGTGGCAAACACATCCAACAGAACCTCTTCCTCCCATTTTCCCCACAACAACAACTCTATGAGTGAGTTGGGCTGAGAGAGAGTGGCTCAAATGTTTATGGAGATTCTCAGTCATCCAGGTCATGGTTCAGCTCGAGCTGAAGAAGCTTCTTGGATGAGAAGCGAAACATCTTCAAAGAAAAACCAGAAAGTCCAGTTGCCTCGAAAAAGCACCTTTGGGATGATTGGCTCAAAGTTACCCAGATGATTTTCATGCCTAAAGCAGGACTAAAAAGGAGACTAAAACTCATTTTCTCATTTTCTCTAGCCTGGTGCCTTAATCATTATCTCAGCATCTCTGGAACTGTCTGTCCGAAGCCGAGTAATGCACGACACACACACAATGGAATGGCAAAAATAACCCAGTGGTCAGGATCGGGTAATGCCATGATCCAGTTATTGATTGAGTCTGCATAGCTGAGAAGCTCCTCCCCTTTGTCCTGCTTCCCAGCTTTCTGACTCAATCCGGTTGAGAAAGGCACGTTTGAGCCTTGCTCTGGCAAAAATTTCCCTTTTGCCTCCAGTTTATTTCTAGCTCCCAGACCTCTTGGTTGAGCTCCCAGCGCGAAGGGGTTCGCACCCGAGACCGCTGGAGGCCAAAAGAAAACTCTTTTGGCTGTGAGGCCTGCTGGTTCCCGGCTGGTTGAGCCTGGTCCTCACTTCTGCATGGAGGGCTATTCCCTCTACCACTGCAGCCTTCATGGCTGGAACCTCTTGCCTGGCCAGGCTGAGGTATCTCTGCCAGCTATCTGGGATCCGATAGCTGTAATACTGCTGCTGCTGGAAAAGCCTCAGACAACAACGAGCTTGCAGAGTGCTGGATTGGCATCAGAGCCTTCCTTCGGCTCGTTTGGGACAGCGCAGCGGCGGAGCGGCTTGAATCCACAGCCCTTGCTCCGTGGGTGGATCAGATAGCCTGATCTTCTCCCAGGCTCCTGGAATTGCTTGTGAGTAAGGGGGGGGAGTTTGTTCCCCCTTTTAAACGTTTTTGTTTCTCCTGGGGCCAAATTAAGTTCCGGCAGCCATTTTAGAATTCCGGTGGCCATTTTGGAACAGCCTCATGGCATTAGAGGCCTAGCCAGAACTTCAGGCCTGCCTTAATTCTCTACCTTGCCCTTTATTACAGCACTATTGGAGGCCTATTCTTCTAATAAAAGGAATTACAGGCCCTTCAGATGGCTTCCCAAAGGCCTGCCAGGACATCCAAGCACCCCCCACAACAGGAGGAATTCAGCTCCTCTGACCCAGTGCCTGCTAAGAGAAGCAGGAAGACCCACCATACTTCCAAGGGGCCCAAGCCCTCCCAATCTGCAGCTATGTCAAAGGAAGAGCTCAAGCGCCACAAGGCTATTGAAAAGGCCATCCAGAAGGCCATTCAAGCAGCTTCCTTACAGGAGAATGTATCTCTTAGCCCCCATCCCTCTAGGGTGGTGACACCTTCAGCTAGCACTGTACCTCCTCCCACAGGCCCAGAACCTGCTGCTTCCCCTGCCCAGCCGCAGGGGGTAGATAACCCAGGGCAAGCTCTCTCCCCTGCCTTATCACCAGATAGGGACTCTCCCTTGCCTGAAGGTTTGAA
Source organism: Pantherophis guttatus (assembly GCF_059756535.1). Lineage (NCBI taxonomy): Eukaryota > Metazoa > Chordata > Lepidosauria > Squamata > Colubridae > Pantherophis > Pantherophis guttatus. The sequence goes on along the minus strand of NC_142063.1, from coordinate 137,318,468 downwards.
GGAAGTTAACGCAGCCTTATTTGGGCCCCAACCTGAGGTTTCTTCTGCCCCTTCGCAGCCCCAGGGGATTCCTGTACAGGTTTCCACACCCTTGGCTCCCCCTGCCCCGGCCCCTGAGCCCCAAATAGCTCCAAACCTGGCTTCCCTTATCCGAGAGGCCATTAGGATGGGGGTTAGGGAAGAAATGCAGAGGACCTCTTCATGGGTGTCCAGCCATTCTTTTTCACAGGTGGATGTTGAGGGCTCTATTCTCTCTGTAGCAGAAGCAGCCCCTCAGGGTCCTGAGTCCCCTGCCCATGCAGAGTCCACTGATCATTCTGATAAGGAATCCATATCCGCCCCTGATCCTATGGATCAGGATTTGTCTGAGGACGAAGACTTAGGCCCCGACCAACCAGCATTTGTGGGGCTCTTTAAGCCCCAGTTCTTTCGTTCCCTACTCCACAAGGCCAAGGCCATTACTGGTTTGGGCTCTTCTCAGGCCTCATCTGTCAACACGGGGGAGGGTCCTTCCTCATCTATACCCCTCTTTGAAGTACCTACCATTGAATCTGAAGAAATCCCAGGCCCCAAGATTTTTCGGGATGTTTTACAACGCCAATGGGCGGCCCCGGCGTCTGGCCCCAGTCCCAATGTCTTAGACAGACGTTTATATAATTTGGCTCCTGAATTATCTTCTCTCCTGCAGGTCCCTTCTGTGGACCAGCCTGTGGCAGAACTATCTGCCCCCACTAATTTGACAGGGCCACCTGAGGAAGGCCTACGCCCGGAAGATAGGCGCCTGGAACATTCCCTTGTTAGATCTCACCAGGCCACTGCCTGGTCGGTCAAGGCCTCCTTGGCCGCCTCCTTTTTTAACCGGGCCTCAATTTTGTGGCTCCGCCAACTCCAGGCCAGGCTCCCTGTCTCCGATTTAAGGGCCCAGCAGGACATAAGCAAAATCATTGCAGCCCTAGATTTTTCAGCGGATGCAACTTTAAATTCTTCCCGCTTCGCTGCTAAGGCCATTGGCTCTTCCATAGCTGCCCGGCGTCTACTCTGGCTTCGCCAATGGCAAGCCGACGCCAAATCTAAATGGCGTCTAGCATCTTCCCCCTTCGAAGGCCCTAAGCTCTTTGGAGCCCCTCTGGAGCCTCTCCTCATAGAGTCCAAGGACAAACGCCGTATTCTGCCCAGCTTGTCTCGGCGTTCCGACTTCAGGTCTCAATCCAATTTCCGTCCTTTCAGACCTTCAGACGGGGGTTTCTCTGGGAGCCGTCGCCAACGGTTCCCCCCACCTAGGCAATTTAGACCCCAGGACCGCCAAGGTCCTCCCCCTAGAGGTCAGTCCAGACGGCCCTTTCGAGGGACCAGGGGGCGGGGGTTCCGTAGATCACGCTGACGGCTTGGCCCAGCTTCCCATTGGAGGCCGCCTGGCTTCCTTCACCAGCCAGTGGGCAGCTACCTCGTCGGACACCTGGGTCAGGGAGACCATCAGCTCTGGCCTCTCTCTCGAATTCCTCTCCACCCCCCCAGAGAGATTTCTTCGCTGTCCCGTCTCCCGGAACAGATCCTTCCGGCTCCTGGTGGCATCAGCCATTCGTCACTTGTTGGTCATCCGAGCCATCGAGCCGGTGCCCCAGGAGCAGCTCGGACAAGGCTTCTATTCATGCTTGTTCGTTATCCGGAAGTCTTCGGGGGGATGGCGAGCGATACTAGATCTCAAATCCCTGAACCGCCGGATAGTGTACCGGCGATTCAAGATGCAGTCCCTCCAGACCATCTTGGAGGGCATTAGACTTGGAGACTACCTCTCGTCAATCGACCTGACGGAGGCATATCTCCATGTACCCATCCTCCCCGCCCACCGCAGGTTTCTCCGCTTCTGTTTCCTGAGCCAGCATTATCAGTACAGGGCTCTTCCATTCGGCCTCTCATCGGCCCCCAGGGTATTCACAAAATTGATGGCCGCCATCGCGGCCCTTCTCAGGTCCATCCCCATCCGGATGCAGTTCTACCTGGACGACCTTCTGGTCCAGTCGGTCTCGGAGAGTCAGGCCCTTCAAGATCTCTCAACGACTCTCAGAGTCCTGGAATCCCACGGATTCTCTATCAATCGGACCAAGAGCCATCTGGTCCCGGCCACGCATCTCCAGCACCTGGGGGCGATCATCGACACGAGCCTATGCAAGGTCTACCTTTCCCAGGATCGCCTGGCCAGCCTGCGGTCTCTGGTCAGGGCAGTGAAGGCAGGGAGGGGCTCTTCCCTGGCTTCGCTCTCCCAACTCCTGGGAAAGATGGTCTCTTGCATTGGCATAGTTCCCTGGGCACGTCTACACTGCAGGGACCTGCAGTGGTTCCTCCTACCTTACCAGAAACGGGGGTTGGGGTCCTCCCTCCGGCGGGTCCATCTTCCTCCCAAGGTGCTCCAGTCCCTCGATTGGTGGTCCTCGGGAGCTCTTCTCCAGGGGCGGGAGTTCAGGGTTCCTCAGTGTCTTATACTGACTACAGACGCCAGCCTTCACGGCTGGGGGGCCCACCTATCCTCCTCCCTCGCCCAGGGTCGATGGACCCAGGCGGATTTAAAGCACAACATAAACTGGTTGGAACTCCGGGCCATCCACCTGGCCCTACGAGTCTTTGCCCCCGAGGTTCAGGACAAGCATGTCCTGGTCAGAACGGACAACGTGGCCGCCAAGGCCCACGTGAACCGCTTGGGAGGGACCCGCTCTCGGCATCTCATGGAGGAAGCCGAGAGACTGGGCTCCTGGGCGGAGTTGCACCTAAGGTCATTGAGGGCAACTCACATCTCGGGGGTGGAGAACTCTCAGGCGGATTGGTTGAGCAGGACCACGGTGGACCCCGGGGAGTGGGCCCTGGAACCTGCTCTCTTTCGGGAGATCACATCTCGCATGGGAGTTCCAGTCCTGGACCTCTTCGCCACACGGAGCAATCGACAGACCCAGAGGTTCTTCGCACGGTTTCCGGAACCAGGAGCGGAGGCCGTGGATGCTCTACACAGTGTCTGGCCTCCCGGCCTTCTATACGCCTTCCCTCCTCTCCCCATCGTGGCCAAGGTCATCAGGAAGATGTTACAAGAGAAGGCGGAGCTGCTGCTAATCGCCCCCCATTGGCCTCGCAGGCCTTGGTTCGCGGACCTGAAGGCTCTCTCGGTTCGGCCTCCCTGGCGCCTTCCCCCGGACAAAGTCATCCTTCGCCAGGGCTCACTTCTTCATCCGGACGCCGCATGGCTGCAGCTAACCGCCTGGCGATTGAGCGGCGTCTGCTGAGCTCCCGGCGTCTTCCTCCCAGAGTCGTCGCCACCATCCAGGCAGCCCGTAGACCCTCGACTACTCGCATATACGACTCCACCTGGAGGACCTTTTCATCTTGGTGCGACAGCCACTCCATCATTTCTACGGCAGCCTCTACGGAGCAGGTGCTCATCTATCTGCAGGATCGTCTTGACTCAGGTTTGGCACCCAACACACTCCGCAGGCAAGTAGCTGCTCTCTCCTCTATCCTTTGCTGTGGCTCCCGGACCTCCCTATCCTCCCGCCCTCTAGTTAGGCAGTTCCTCAGGGGGGCCTCCAACATTCGCCCGGCCCCTCTTCATAGATATCCTACCTGGGATCTTCCCCGGGTCCTAGAGGCTCTTACCAGAGCTCCGTTTGAGCCCCTAAGGGAAGTTGGGCTTCGTTTTCTCTCTTATAAGGTAGCCTTCCTCCTGGCCATTACTTCGGCCAGGAGGATCTCCGATTTGGCGGCCCTTTCAGCTCGGGAGGACTTATGTATCTTTCACCCCGACAGGGTGGTCCTCAGATTGGACCCCACCTTTCTTCCCAAGATCAATTCTCCTTACCATAGGTCCTTGGAATTAGTGCTCCCTGACTTCTGCCCCAATCCCGTCCACGCCCGAGAAAGGGCGTGGCATACCCTGGACGTCAGGCGGGCCCTTCGCATCTACCTGCGACGGACCTCCTCCCCACGCCAGTCGGAATCTCTCCTGGTCTCATTTCAACCTTCTTCCCTCGGCAGGAAAGTTTCATCGGCCACTCTGGGCCGTTGGATTCGGGCTACCATCGCCAAGGCGTATGAAGTCCTCTCCCTTCCGGTGCCTCGGCACATTACAGCCCATTCCACACGTAGCGCTGCCACTTCAGCGGCGTGGGCCACCCAGGCATCCTTAGAGGAAGTCTGCAGGGCTGCCGCCTGGACTTCCCCCACTCCCTTCATCAAACACTATCGTCTCGATCGGTTCGCCTCGGCCGAGGCGGCCTTCGGACGTAGGGTGCTCCAACAGGTGCTCCGGGTTCCTTCCCCACCTGCTCGGGCTAGTCCCTCCCTATAGGGTTCTGCTTGGGCATGTCCTGATCCTGACCACTGGAGCCGGGATCAACGAGAATGGGCGTTGGCTTACCTGAACGCTTCTTCTCGTTGTTCCGGCTACAGTGGTCAGCCCCTCCCTGTCTGGGCCCTCGTAGGTGGGAAGTTTTCTGTGGATCTGTCTCTTCCCTTGTTTTACAGCTCAAAGTGCCTGTCTGCGTCGTCGTCTTTCATCAGAAAGCTGGGAAGCAGGACAAAGGGGAGGAGCTTCTCAGCTATGCAGACTCAATCAATAACTGGATCATGGCATTAACCAATCCTGACCACTGTAGCCGGAACAACGAGAAGAAGCGTTCAGGTAAGCCAACGCCCATTTAATCTTGGATACGCGGCAGTTTACAGAAAACGCTGGCGCTGTGAAAACAGCACAAAAACGGAGTCGGCTGGATGCTCCGCCTCCTCAGCTTTATTGGCTGTGGGATAGGTTGCAGCTGTAGCAGATTTGAATATACCACCGGTTCTCTCCCCCCACCCTTGGAGCCAAGGACGCTAGTAAGTGATGTCATCTGACGTCGCTGAGATTGTTCCTCTGACTGCTTGTTCTCCCGATTCCCCCTTCCATACACCGCCCGCCACCTGTCACCTTCCATGTGGTTTCCTAATCGCACCACCCCCCTTTACAGTGTACCGCTTGGTCTCTTCCTGGGTATTTGCCTGACAACCCTCCCCATCTTGGCCAGGGTTCTGTGTCATCATGGTCATCATATAAGGCTCGGTGTCGAGGAGTGCTTAACGCTCGACACACTAGACCAAACTGGCCCTTCAACCTGAAGAAAGAGCATTGAACTAGACCTCGGACAGCAGGGCTTTTCAGAACATTATATAATCTCTATAGGGAACGAAACAGGGATGAAATATAGCAGGTTGTGACAGGTTCTGGAGAACCGGTAGCTGAAATTTTGAGCAGTTCGGAGAATCAGCAGCGAAAATTTTGAGTAGTTCGGAGAACCGGCAAATACCACCTCTGGCTGGCCCCAAAGTGGGGTGGGAATGGAGCTTTTGCAATATCCTTCCCCCAGGAGTGGGGTGGGAATAGAGATTTCGCAGAATCCTTTGCCTGCCATGCCACCAAGCCACGCCCATCAAGCCACACCACAGCCACCAAGCCATACCCACAGAACCGGTAGTAAAAAAAATTGGATTTCACCACTGGAAGGAAGGAACTAATACAGAACTGAAACAGTAAATCTGTGACATTTGTAGGGATTGGGGTAATGTATTCCTCCTTTAGAGGACTCTCCATCCATAGACCATTTGTTCCAGTGAACTACCTAATGAACATCCTGAGCCTGTCACTTTAAAGGGCTTCCTTCTTACCAAGGTTTAACTTCTGACACTAATCAAGGACAAAATATATGGTCAGAATATGCCCCAATCAAATAGGAATTACTGAGTCTGGTAGCTAGATTTTTTTTTCTTCTCTTTCTAGGGAGGTGTGCCTACAGATTGATAGCTCTTTTATGATTAAATTATTATGGATGGTTGATAAGAGAAAACTTAATTTCTCTTGGCTGCTATGGTTCCTAAAGTATCCAGGAAGGTAGCCAAGTTTTATGCAATTGCTATTTCTGTTAAGAAGAGATTGACGAGATTAACAGTTTAGAACCTCTCTTATAAAACACCTCATTGCCTTATATTTATTCTTCTTTTGCCATATGCATTAGGCAGGTTTTTTAAAGAAAAAAAGTGATTGATTAACCATGTCTTTTATCTGATATCTATTGATTTTTTTTCTGTGTTATCTATTTTATTTTCATTTGTCCCTATCTTTTCTTTACCATACTTTCTGTTCTTATTTTGCAATTTGTGTTGGTATGCCTCCAGGGGTGGGTTCTACTTACCTTTATTACTGGTTCGCAGCAGGGCCACGCATGCGTGCTCACTTTGCTCACGCGTGCGCAGAAGCATTTTTATGATGTCGGGGTCGATGGGCGGAGCCTCCTGCCGGTTTTACTACCGGTTCAATAGAACCGGTGTGAACCGGGGGCAATCCACCACTGTATGCCTCCTTTGTGCCAGACCTTAAATGAAGTTCTAAAGCTCACATTATTTATTTAAGAGTTGTGGTGGTTAGAATGCAGTACTGCAGAGCTAACTCGCTGCTCAGGAGTTTGATTCTGAGCAGCTCAAGGATGACTCAGCCTTCCATTCTCCCAAGGGCGGTAAAATGTGGACCTAGATTGTTGGGGGCAATATGCTGACTCTGTAAACCACTTAGAGAGGGCTGTAAAGGCATGTAAGTCTAAGTGATATTACTGGAACCAAGAAAGGATTCAGTCCTTGTTTGATGTGTGTCGTTTCTACTCATCTTTGCAGCTTCTGTTTCCACATTCATCTGTGAATCTGTTTCTTAAAAAAATATATTTAAATGATATTTTAAGTCTAGTTTGTCAAATAGCACAATTCTCAAAATATATGTACCATACTTTTCTCCTCAAAAGTTTCCCTTGCTCTCTCTCTGTCTGCAAAACCTCACAGATCATTATGTCATCGTGTTCCAATCAACACATCAATCTAAGAAGGGTGTGAGGATCAGGTCACCTCATTTCAGAGCCCACTAAGCTGGTGTTCTTCAAGTGTTCCTCATTATGACATCAATGTGTGAATGACATTTGCCATAAATCTGCAGAAGTCCAGGTCCAGATGTACTGGATTTGGTTGGTACGGTTTGTGTCAAGCAAGATAGCCATTTTTTCCATCTCAAAAACGTGTGAATCTTTGTGTTTTTGAATGACAGTTGTATAGCTTTCCTGTTCCTCCTAACACAAAAAAGGAAGCAACAAGTGCAGAATTAGTGCAGGGCTTATTTCTGACCTGAATTAAAACGATGGAATGAGACTGTTCCACTTGTGCATCCTTCAGCAATAAAAGAAGGGGCCAAGATATTATTTTTCTCTCTTTGTTGTCAAGGAAGCATCCCTTGTGCTGTGCTGTGAAGAAAGAATGGAAGCTGAGAAAGTTTCTTTGAGGGAAGCAAGACAAGTATTTAAGCTAAGGAGAGATTGAAAGAGAGAGACAGGGCCATTTTAACAACATTATGGGACCCAGGCAAATAATGTACTGGGGCCCCTACTATAACTACTTACAGGAATAAAAATGTAAATGGTCGATAAAATTAAACATATATTTGCATGTTAGTATTAATTTAAAAAATGCAATAAAATGTAACAAATATGTTGCTGTATTTATATGATACAAGGTGCATTGAAGGGTTAACATACACAGATTAGTATAGGGTCCCTATGCAAGTGCCCATCAGGCCCATGCGTTAAGACAGCCCTGGAGAGAGACATACAGCTGGAGGAAAAAAAGAAAGAAAAAAATTAACTGGGTAGTTGGAAGCCATTAAATCTTGAATAAAAGAGCCGATGAAAAAAATTGGATATAGCTCACATCTGAGGAATTTATATACACAGACCAGTTTTAATCAAGCTAGCATTTCACCCTATTTATTAACTGGCTTAATAAATAATTAATAATAAAGGTGAAATCCAGCAGGTTCTAACAGGTTCTGGAGAATCGGTAGCGGAAATTTTGAGTAGTTCGGAGAAGCAGCAAATAACACCTCTGGCTGTCCCTAGAGTGGGGTAGGAATGGAGATTTTGCAGTATCCTTCCCCTGCCATGCCTACCAAGCCACGCCCATAGAACCGGTAGGGAAAAATTTTGGATTTCACCCCTGCTAGATACTTCTTTGAAGATGAATGTGCTTGATCTGAAAGTGTAACTAGTAAAGCAGTGGCGTGCAAATTATTCAGATGAAAAAAAAAAGTTAAAAACTGAAGTGTCCTTTAGATTTGTTGGCTAAGGAAAGGAATCCAAAGGACTAAAGCCAAAAACGGCATTTGGGGAGGGAGAAAAAAAGGTTGCTTCCCTTCCTTATGTTCTTTACTCATGGTGCAAGTGGATGGCTGAACTAATGCCAGAGCCTAAGGGAAGCAGAGATATTTTTTGTAGCAAGGACTATAAAATTAAATAGTAATGGGCAGGATCCAGCCCACCTTATTTAAAGGGCACAGACACCAAAGCTATAGATGTGCAAGGGGCATTCTCATGCCACAGCAGAACCCGGGGAAGCAGATTTCCATGCCTTTACATGGCTCAGCTAGCAAAGATCCTAAGGTTTACCAAGGAAGCTCTACCATTTCCTGCACAGCTGGGCTGAGATTTTCTCTGCCCCCAGAGCTTCAGTGTTGGAAGGTCTACTTCCAGCTCATCTTGTCTTTGGCTCATTGTCATTCTAGGACACAGCTATTCAATAGCTTTTTCAGTTCTCAGTTCTTAGCTTTCCTGAGTCTAACTCCCACCTATTCTGCATTTCAAATGAAAAGAGCCAACCAAGCACCCTGTAGGAGGATACAGAATGTATTTAAAAACTGTTCATAATTTTGTATCATGCATATAAAAGACGTGATCAACAAGAAGGGACTCTGAACTAAGACTGTTCCTTTTGGATACAGGAAAAATGTGCCATTGGATTTAATTATATAGAATTCTTTATTGGCCAAATGTGATTGGACACACAAGGAATTTGTTTTAGGGGTATATGCTCTCAGTGTACATAAGGAGAATAAAATACATTCATCAAGAATAAAAAGATACAACAGTTAGTGATAGTCAAGGTTACTAATAAGCTATCAAATCATACTAGGAAACAAAAACAATATAATTGAAAAATACAAGCAACATGGTTATAGTAATAAGTGGGAAGAGATAGATACTAGTAAGGAAGAGAAGAATAATAGTAATACAGTCTTAGTAAATTATTTGACATTGTTGTGGGAATTAGTTGCTAAGCAGAGTGATGGCATTCGGGGAAAAAACTGTCCTTGTGTCTAGTTGTTTTGGTGTGCAGTGCCCTATAGTGTAGAAGTTGAAACAATTTATGTCCAGGATGTGAGGGGTCTGTAGATATTTATCTAAGCCACACCCTTAAATACCATTCTCAAGATTTCATGGGATCAGAAACAGTTTGCCTGATGGACAGGAGTTTTCATTGTGCAAGTTTCAGGAGCATCTAAAAGCATGGGGTTCAACACTGATGCTTGTGTTTCAAAAACCAGCTAAGGAAACAAAACTCATGTGTTTGAACAATTTATATGGCTGCCAATCTCATAGCAGTGTTTCTCAGAAGAATGCAAGGATTAAAACCAAAGAACAATCCAAACAACAACAACAACAAAACCCTCAAAGAACAATCAAAATCAACATAATAAGTGTCCAAGGTCTAAGCATCCATCTGTTTTTCAATTAGTAAAAAAAGTAATAGCAGATCAAGCAGCAGAGTTTACTTAACCTCTGCACCCAAATGCCTGAGAAACAGCCACATCATAGTTCCTGGTGAAAAGTTAGCAGAGTCCAGGCTCATCTGGATCTCCAGAGAAGTACTGCCCCCCAGGGAAAATGCTCTAACAGAGAAGACCTTGCTTCCAGTGTGAGAGGAGAATGAAGGTACTCAGGCTAAATAGATATTGGATAACCCCAAATTAATATACTCCCCAATAAAAGATAACCCTTATTGATCATGACCTTTTGCTATGTTGCAATGCTTAGGAAAATTACAGTAAAACTATATGTGACTGGTACTATACCCTGGTGTTACACAAGATATGGTAAAGGAAGGGAGGTGTAAGGAAACAGATGGTGTAAGATAAAAACCCTATATGGAAGGCGTAGGGGGTGAAGCTTATAAACTTCTCCTTTTTATGTACTCTATTAAAAGCTCTGTCTCAGCTAGATAAGTATACCAAAGGGCGATTTCTCATTGTAGTTAGAGATGTTGAAGGTATAAAAGTCGACCGAAGGGAATAGCCCTTCGTTCAGAATCTGCCATGCTAATGCTCTGAACCTTTGTGCAAATAAACCCGTGTTCTCCAACTCCTTGTGGTCTTGTCTCCTGAATCGGAAGGTGGGCTTCCCACATCACCAGAAAGATCACACTTGATCTTGATAGAAGGGAAACACAAACTTTTCCCTTTTTGTGGGCAAACAGAAACAATTGGAGATATGTGGTCCTGCAAATAGCTTTGCCTTTTGCCTTGTGAAAGTGTTAACCAGCATTTAAATTACACCCAAAAGCTTACTGGAAGCCAATTCATTTCACAGACCAGCGATGTTACACGAGTGCCAAATCTGTCCCTGTTGCTGCTGCTGCTCCTTTCTGGACCAGTTGCAGCAGCCCTGGATGCAATGCATGACAGGAACACAAACAGGAGATGATTAAGGCATCAGTTACTACAAGAAGGGCCTCCCAATCAAGGGATGGGTGCAACTGGCACAGACAAGACAAATGCAATTCTGTTTTCAACTGCATTTGAGAAGGAGCTGTGAGTCTAGGAGAATCGTCAAATTGTGCATCACAATGTCTGAGAAACCTAAATATGAAAAGTTTCGGGTTTGAGGGGAAGGGGGCTCAAACTCCACAGCCACTAGGATTAAGCTGAAACTCTTTCTTTCTTCCCCAAGCCTTCACAGTCCCTAAGAAAGATCTTCAGATTCTCACTGGGTTAATCAGGGACAGAAGTGTATGGCTGCACATCATCGGTGTACTATTGATTCTGAACCCCATATCTATGGATGACTCCATCAGGCATTTAAAGTAGAAATTAAATAGGAGTGGGGTAAACATACAGCTCAGAAGAATCCTGCAAATCTTAGCTTTGTCTCTGCTCCACCCAACAATGATGACTGAAACCAGCCCCAGGAAAAAAAAAAGAATCGCCATCACACCTTGCCTTCAACCTCCAAACTCCTGAATGTATTCAGAAGTCCAGTATATCATGATGGACGGTATCAATTTCAAACCTGCCGAAGTTCTTTGAAAAGCACACTCAATGCTACATCAATGCTGTAACCATGTCTGAATCCAGTGGTGGGTTTCAAATTTTTTTACTACTGGTTCTGTGGGTGTGGCTTGGTGGACATGGCTTGGTGGACATGGCAGGAGAAGGATACTGTAAAATCTCCATTCCCATCCCACTCCAGGGGAAGGTTACTGTAAAATCTTCGTTCCCTCCCCAATCAAGGGGAAGGTTACTGCAAAATCCCCATTTCCTCCCGATCAGCTGTGACTTGGGAGGCAGAGAATAGATGGGGGCAGGGCCAGTCAGAATTTTTACTACCGGTTTTCCAAACTACTCAAAATTTCTGCTACCGGTTCTCCAGAACTAGTCAGAAACTGCTGAAACCCACCTCTGTCTGAATCCCAACTGAAAGGAGTATACAATTGTGGTGGCAGCAGTGATGATGACTTCCAAAAGTACCATAGGTACTGTTCACCTTCTGTATCATTTCTGCATCGCACTATGCTTTTAATATATAGAAATGTGTGAAGGTATGTGAGCATATCCAATTTGCTCTTCCCAAGCCTAGAGGCAAACTGCATGCAGATGGAAATGCACCCCATTTTTTTAAAGAAAAAAAATTCACGTGGAAATTTGATGAAATAAAAGAAAGAGAAAATTAAAAAATTGATGAAATCAAAACTTGAGAGATTTACCCGTCACAAAGTAATCTGGAAGTTTATATCTCAACACCCTTGGAGAACTTCAGGTTTAGAAAGGCTGGAAATACTGTTTTCTTAAAATATCAATTTTGCTTAAATAGTGCCTCCTCTTGCAATTGTAACTATATACAGTATGATCCAAACATGAATAATACTATATAGGCCAACCACCCAGAGAGTCAGCACATTTGGTGGTCTATTCTAGCATTACAAGAAATAAATATCGTTAGAGCTAATTTATTACCATATTGATTGTTGTATACCTCCCAGAGTCACTTCTGTTAAAATCGGCAGCTATATCCATTTGGTTAAATCAATCCATCAATCTGGGGTTGAAAAATGACCTTCAAATACATCCTGAAGTCCTTTATTTTGGTTTGTTTTATAAAGATCCCACATATCCTCATGGCTTCAATAACTGGAGCTCTTCTTCTCAAAAGCTCTTCCTCATATCAGCTGTTCTCATGAACCATTATAGAAGATTTGGATTAATTAGGAATGCTCTTTCACATAAGCAAGCCCTTGTTGAAGAAGACACTGGAATTTAAGCTTTCTTTGCACTTTGTTTTCTGTCCAGGAACTAAATCTAACTGAAAAGTCTACAATACATTAAAGATTGTGGTGCACATGTGCTACACTAGGTTATTTCACATCAAACAATTTACTGAAGAGACAACAGAAGACCAGAACCTTAAAGGTCCACTTCAATTTCTGGTCTTCAAAATATTCTGGTATGAATTTCAGTAAAGTCCTTTTCTCTCTGTGTAGATGATACTGAGTTAGATTGTTTGATGGTCTGCCTAAACATGAGGCACAACATTCTATATTTTTAAGAGATGATATTTTTGGAATCATCAGTAAGACATCAGATGATGCATCATCTTGTCCACTTTTGTAAAGAAGAGTAATCAAATCTCGAATGTTTTTGCAATGAATAAATCTGCAATGAAGTGCTCCAATTAAATCCAAGTATTACAACTGGAATTTCAAATATATTATAGAAAATTCATTCTCAAGAAAAGTGATTGGCGAAATAAAAAGAAAAACTACTTAGTGATACTTTTGCATGTAGGTCTCATCACAAGAGGAACATTTAGTATCCTCTGCCCAGTGGTGGGTTTCAAATTTTTTTACTACCGGTTCTGTGGGCGTGGCTTGGTGGGCATGGAGGGGAAGGATACCATAAACTCTCCATTCCCTCCCCAATCCAGGGGAAGGTTACTGCAAAATCCCCATTTCCTCCCAATCAGCTGGGACTTGGGAGGCAGAGAATAGATGGGGGCGGGGCCAGTCAGAATTTTTACTATCGGTTCTCCAAACTACTCAAAATTTCTGTTACCGGTTCTCCAGAACTGGTCAGAACCTGCTGAATACCACCTCTGTCTCTGCCCTACCTAAATTGGTGTGGAAACAGTGGTGGGTTGCCCCCGGTTTGGATCGGTTCTATAGAACCAGTAGTAAAACCAGCAGGAGGCTCTGTCCACTGACCCTGATGTCATCAGAAGCGATCTGCGCATGCGCAGAAGCAAGGTGCACCCGCTTGCTTCACTCGCACATGCGCGATCCCATTGCCAACCGGTAGTAAAGGTAAGTAGAACCCAACCCTGGGTGGAAAGATTTCCTAATCACACCGTTACGAACCTTAGTCCACAAACCACCCATACTGGGTTCAATGTTTGAAAGGGTTATCTTAGTCAGTCTTATCTTATCTTAAGTATCTATTATTATGAAAATAAAGAAAACCCAAGGCTCTGTTTTTCCAGCATCTTTAAAGGTCTGGTGAAAACTAACGGTATACAGACTTGGTTAAGAGGGAAAAAACAGGGGTGGGCTGCTGGGGGTTTGCAGGAGTTCAGGCGAACCTCTACCTAAGATTCTGTGCAGTTTGGAGAACCTCCAAATCCCAATCCTGGTTGGCCCCGCCCACCCCACCCCTCCCAGGAGTTCCCACGCGGCCTGTTTTGGATGCAGGTAAGTGCAGGGTGCGCATGGAGGCTCAGGAAGGCCGGAAACGGGCCTGTTTCTGGCCTCCAGAGGGCCTCCGGACCTGGGGAGGCTGTTTTCGTCTTCCTGGAGGCTCGAGGAAAGCCTCCGGAGCCTGGGGAGGGCAACCCCCCCCGCCACCATGGTGCAGGAGGCCAACTAGGCCACGTCCACCATGGCCACGCCTAGCCAGCAACCAGGCAGAGAACTCCTTGCTAATATTTTTGAAGCCCACCCTTGGGGAAAAACCATAATTCATAATTAACTGGAAGAGCATGTGCCTTACACATGGAAAGGTTTAGATACAATGTTGTCAGTAGTCCTGGAGAGCTACTAGAGTAATGATCAAATATGGCACAAGACAGCTGTCTGTATTCTTTTTCCCCTCGATTCCTTTTGTTGCTTTCAGACAACATGGGTACATCTTGGCAGCTCTATAGAAGTAGTAGCTTTGTGCTGATGGGAGAGATAAATAGCAATTTACTCGGGATACACAAGATGCAGCATTGTGCTGATGGGAGAGATAAACAGCAATTTACCCAGCAGAACACAAAATGTAGTATTTTGCTGATGTTTTTAACTTGGTTAGGCTTGCAGTTCAGCTCCATTATTTCATCTCTCACTAAACTGGAGAGATACAAGTTTGGTCTGTGCAAAGGACTCCTCTTTTAGTTCAAATACTGACAATCTTCTTTGCTTGACAATGGCAATGCTTTTCTGAACTTGTAATGAAATTCTGTTGGGTCTTCCTAGTAGATATTTGGGCCAATGTTTTTTTCCAAATCAAAGAACAATCAAGGATGCTAATATCATGGTCTAATGTTTTAGAGTTCCTTACAGGCTTTAGCTAAACCCATACTTCAGACGGCAATTCAAGGAGGGGTGTTGTTGGAAAATTCTGAGCCTTTTTGCCTTAAAAGTTGACATTTAAAGGAACCCATGTAGCTATTATCCAACACAGAAGGTAGAATGTTTCCTCATTTTGTTGTTACTGACATTGAACTATTTCTCATAAGCAACAAAATAGAACAACGGTGTCATGCCTGAAAGCAATACTCTGTTTCTCACTTTTTGTGTATCGTTCAATAATCAAACCTTCCGTTACCAAATAGTATCTGCAGATTTAGTTCACGATTAAAGCCCTCCAGAAACAGCAAATCAACAAGCAGATGTGTAGATCTCCCTCCCTCTCCCCCCTCTCTCTCTTCCTCTCTCTCCTTCCCTCCCTCCTTTTCTCTCTCTTCCTCTCTCCCTCTCTCCCTCCCTCCCTCTCTCTCACTTCCTCTCTCCCCCTCCCTCCCTCTCTCTCCCTCTCTCCCTCCCTCCCTCCCTCCCCTCCTCCTCCTCCTCCCTCCCTCCCTCCCTCCCTCCCTCTCTCTCTCTCTCTCTCTCTCTCTTTCTCTCTCTCTCTCTCTCTCTCTCTCTCTCTCACACACACACACACACACACACACACATCTTTGGCACTCTTCACACCATCTTGGAGATTAATAATATTCCAAACATTCATTTTCATGTGAGATGTCTCCCTTTGCCCTTAAATATTCGACACTTGCTATTCATATAAAGTATTTTGATTTGATTTTTTCCACTTTTGCACCTAGGCAGGTAGCATTTGTCTAGCAATGTATCTGTAGTCATTAACACCATATTGTTCCAGCTCCTTTGCATAGGTTTCCCAAGTGGGTTTAAATCATATATACGGTTTATACATATAAACACTGTACATAGTTATACAAAAACGGTTGCAGATGATCGAGAAACACATAATGACAGTTTTATGTACTTGTCTTAGACTATTATCAGTGCATTTTTTTTTCTTTTCCACGATTGAGTGGTTGAAATGTTTTCTTTTGTTTGTTTTGGGCAGCATTTTATTTTCTGTGACTTTGGTCTACTAATTTTTACCCTACATATAAAATACACATGTTTTGATTAATGATATTCTTTGGTCTTCACTAATTCCCAGGATATCAGCCTAATTAGAGGCTTAAAAGGGACATTTTCAAGTTATCACAAAACTATTTTTAATGTGTAATGTAATTATTATACCACATAATATGTAAATGGTCAACAACAGGAAGATAGGCCTTCTGATTAGGCAAGGTGTTAGGTGGGCAAGCATGAAGATGTCTCTGTTCTAGAAGAATAAATGATAACTACATTTATAATATAATATAATTTATAATTACATTTCTGCTACAATGCTCCTACCTGTCAATGACTACTTCAGCTTCAACCGCAATAATACACAGGCAAACAAGAGATACAAACTCAAGGTAAACCGCTCCAAACTCGATTGCAGAAAATGCGACTTCAGCAACAGAGTGGTCAATGCCTGCAATGCTCTACCTGACTCTGTTGTTACTTCCTCAAACCCCTATAGCTTTAACCTTAAGCTGTCTACCATGGATCTCACACCATTCCTAAGAGGTCTGTAAAGGGGCGTGCATAAGCACACCAGCGTACCTACCAGGGGTGGGTTCTACTTACCTTTACTTCCGGTTCGTAAGGGGATCGCGCACACGCACTCACTTCTGTGCATGCACAGATCACTTCTGATGATGTCAGGGTCAGTGGGCGGAGCCTCCCACCAGTTTTACTACCGGTTCTATAGAACCGATCCGAACTGGGGGCAACTCACCACTGATGCCTACCATCCCTGTCCTACTGTCCCCATTTATTTGTATTCATTTCATGTGCTCATATTCATGTTTATACTTATACCTGTTATCTCATACATGTTTGACAAACTAAATTTTTTAAAAAATTAAAAAATAATATTCTAGTATCCTGTTGTTGTTGTTAGTTGCAAAGTCGCGTCCGACCCATCGCGATCCCATGGACAATGTTCCTCCAGGGCTTCCTGTCCTCTACCATCCCCCAGAGTCCATTTAAGCTGACGCCTACTGCTTCAGTGACTCCATCCAGCCACCTCATTCTCTGTCGTCCCATTCTTCTTTTGCCCTCAATCTTTCCCAGCATTAGGCTCTTCTCCAGTGAGTCCTTCCTTCTCATTAGATAGCCAAAATATTTGACTTTCATCTTCAGGATCTGGCCTTCTAAAGAGCAGTCAGGGTTGATCTCCTCTAGGACTGAACAGTTTGATGAGCTTGCAGTCCAAGGGACTTGCAGGAGTCTTCTCCAGCACCATAGTTCGAAGGCCTCAATTCTTTGGCACTCAGCCTTTCTTATAGTCCAACTTTCACAGCCATACATTGCAACTGGGAAAACTATAGCCTTGACTATACGCACTTTTGTTGGCAGGGTGATGTATCTGCTTTTTAGTATGCTGCCTAGATTTGCCATAGCTTTCCTCCCCAGGAGCAAGCATCTTTTAATTTCTTGGCTACAGCCCCCATCTGCAGTGATCTTGGAGCCCAGGAAAATAAAATCTGTCCCTATCTCCATTTCTTCCCCATCTATTTGCCAGGAATTGAGAGGGCTGGATGCCACGATCTTAGTTTTCTTAATGTTGAGTTTCAAGCCAACTTTTGCACTCTCCTTCTTTACCTGCATCAAGAGGCTCTTTAGTTCCTCTTCACTTTCTACCATTAGAGTGGTATCATCTGCATATCTGAGGTTGTTGATATTTGTCCCGGCAATCTTAATTCCAATTTTTGATTCATTTAGCCCCACCTTTCTCATGATGTGCTCTGCATATAAGTTAAATAGGCAGGGTGACAATATACAGCCTTGCCGGACTCCTTTCCCAATTTTGAACCAATCAGTGGTTCCGTGTCCAGTTCTTACTGTTGTTTCTTGACCCGCATATAGGTTTCTCAAATAAGATGGTCTGGTACTTCCATCTCTTTAAGAACTTGCCACAATTTCTTGTGATCCACACAATCAAAGGCTTTAGCATAAAGAAACAGAAGTAGATGTTTTTCTGGAACTCCCTAGCTTTTTCCATGATCCAGCGTATGTTGGCAATTTGATCTCTACTTCCTCTGCCTCTTTGAAATCCTGTCTGTACTTCTGGTAGTTCTCGATCCACATACTGCTGGAGCCTAGCTTGTAGGATTTTAAGCATAACCTTACTAGCATGTGAAATGAGTGGAATGGTGCAATAGTTTGAACATTCTTTGGCATTGCCTTTCTTTGGAATTGGAATGTACACTGACCTTTTCCAATCCTGTGGCCACTGTTGAGTTTTCCAAATTTTCTGGCAAATTGAGTGTAGCACTTTTACTGCATTGTCTTTTAAGATTTTGAATAGCTCAGCTGGAATACTGTCTCCTCCGCTAGCTTTGTTGTTACTCAGATTTCCTAAGGCCCATTTGACTTCACATTCCAGGATGTCTGGCTCGGGGTCAGTGACCACCCCATCGTGGTTATCAGGGATGTTAAGCTCATTCTTGTATAATTCTTCTGTGTAATTTTGCCACCTCTTCTTAATCTCTTCTGCCTCTGTTAGGTCCTTGCCATTTTGGTCCTTTATCATGCCCATTTTTGCATGAAACGTTCCCTTCATATCTCCAATTTTTTTGAAGAGATCTCTGGTCCTCCCTATTCTATTGTTTTCTTCTATTTCTTTGCACTGTTCATTTAAGAATGCATTCTTATCTCTTCTAGCTATTCTCTGGAATTCTGCATTCAACTGGGTATATCTTTCTCTTTCTCCCTTGCCTTTCAAATAAAAAAATTAAAAAGGAGCCAGAAAGACCATAATGCCACCTTGCAAGCAATCAACACTCAGATAAGCAAAGATTAAAACCAACATTAATATAAAATTACAATCAAGCGGTAAACAATACCACAATCAAGGAACGATCAACTCAGACAAACAGTCAAACAGGAAACAACAGCCTAATCAAGGAATCACCAAGCCCACTCCTACAAACACTGACAAGGCAAGTCACTAGTATATAAACACCCAACAAACCCCACTTTCTTCTACCAACAATGATATTATCTAGTAGGGTAATGAAATGTCTGCAAGAAAACAACCAAGCTCAGAGAGTACCAAGTTCAGTTCAACCTAGAGCTGCAAACTATTCTTATCCAGAAATGGTTGCTTTGAGACAGTATGAGAATACTTCTCAAACCATTTTGGAGTAGTTCTTAAAGTTAATAAATCTTGTTTGGCCTCTTGCAATAAATGATTTTTCAACCGACTATTTATTCTACTTATCCATATATTTCAAAACAATTTTGATACCCTAAATTGTAATTAATACTGATAAAATACCCTTTTCTTTATTTCTAATATTCTAAGCCAGGGCTGTCAAATTCACAGCCTGCAAGCCGGATATGTCACACGCTGGCCACAGCCAATCCTGGTTTAGTGAAGTGGAAAAAAGTCCCGATATGTCATGTGATGATGACATGACGATGCAAGTTTGACACCCCTGCTCTAAACTATCTAACCCATAGAATGCCAATAATTTTAATTAAATAATTTTAATAAAGTGCAAACATCATTGTAACATATAATGTGTTAAGATTTACAACAATATAATAAAAAGGGGAAAGAATATGAAAATAGATTTTGTGAATATTAACAAAAATGAATTATTCTGTGTGTGGCCGCATGTAACTGTAAATTGTTTGCCTGTATGTCTTCTGGGTTTCTTGCATAATCCTTCAGTTTTGATGCAAGTGAAGGATAGGAAAGATAAAATGGATGATAATGATATTAGAATGAATTAAAGGGACAAGAATCTCAAATTGTCAGGCAATTTAAACTTGAAACATTTCAAAAAAAAAGTTAGAATTACCATTTGAATATCTTCTTGAAGTAGACAATGCAAATCATTCTTCGTAAGAGTGGAGCTACTTAATTCCAAAGTAATTTTAAAATCAAAGTGAATGAATCTCTCCAAACGAATAAAATCTGACAGACAGACTCACATGAGAGATATGAGTGGTGGTGGTAGAAGGATCCCAAATCAACTAGAGCCAAATGAAATGATTCTTTTGAAAAACAGAAAACAGCAGAACTTAAAACTACAGTGGATAAAACTTTGACACACTATTGCTGAGGTAAATCAAAAGAGTCATCAGTGGGGAAAATTTCCGCTATAGATCAAAAGGCTAGCCACTATGCAAGCTGCTGGTTATGGAGAAAAGGGATGCATTGAGCAGAAGGGAAAACAAGCAAACACATGAGAATATTTGCTGTAGGAACTCAGTGAAAAATAAGTATTCATTACCAAAGGAGAAATATTTGCAGAGTTCAGCAAACCACCCATGCTGCAGATGGAAAAAAAAGTTGGAAGAGTTGTAGGGCATAAGAAATGCTGAGCACAGACCTTCTACCTAAACCTCAAAAAATAAGAATAAAACAATATGATGTACAGGTTAATTCATTTAGAGCTTCCAAAGTCATGATGAAAAAGCATGCAAGGTGAAGGGTCATAGTCTGTGTAAAAGGAGTACTTGAACCTCACAAATAACTAGTAATAGGTTACAATTCTTGATCCTATGTTGATAGCAGAGGCAAGATATTTCTTATGCTCTACAACTCTTCCAACTTTTTTCCCCATCTGTTTCTAATAGCCCATGCTCTGTTGTTTGTTAATGTAGAAGTCAACAAAATCTCAAACAGTATCTGTATTTTACAGATGTGGAAAAAATGTCTTTTTGCTGGGAGAACTAAATTAAAGTATGAAAGCCCTCAAAGACATTTATTGTAAGTAGGAACATAAGTATCTTTTTTTATAAAAAAGGCAGAAAAGTAAAATAAATACAGTTTGGGTTAAAATTTCAGTTTCAGTCATTGTTTATCTAAGCCCAGTTCTTAGAACAGGCCCTAATGCCCTGCTTCAATCATTGTTAAACAAACCATAATGATTGCTAAGACATAATCCAGCAAACTACGATATAGCTCAGTGCCATGTGTGAATAAGATAGATGAGGACCATCTGGTAATTAAGTTTTGCAAACCAAGGTTTTATAAAGACTTTAAGATTTAGCCAGGAAAGTTTGCACAAATCAAATATGCAATTCTTCTTGATTCTTTATTGATAAATATGACATAACAACATAATACCTTTCTCTCCTCCAATTTAAGACTTATGCTTGGTTCACAATGAGCAGCACAGTGGCTCAGCAATTAAGACGCTGGGCTTGTCAGCTGGAAAGGGTAGCCCAAGTTTGAGACCCAAGCACCACATGACAGGGTGAACTCCCGTCCTTGCCCCAGCTTCTGCCAACCTAGCAGTTTGAAAGCATGTAAATGTGAGTAGATGAATAGGTACCACTTTGGTGGGAAGGTAATAGCATTCTGTGACATCATGCTAGCACATGACTGCAGAAATGTCTTTGGACTGCATTGGCTGAATGGCCTTGAAAAGGAGATGAGCACCAACTCCTATAGTCAGCAATGACTAGCAGAGTAAAATCCTCAGGGACTCCTTGGTGCAGAATAAGAATTTCACTGCCTCTCTGAAGAACAGAAGATATTTGCAAAGCAAAAAAAAAAGAAGAAGAAGAAGGTCCATATTACAGATATAACAATTGAGATGGCAGTTACACTTAATTCTTGTAGAAACCAAATAGAATATCACAGCAGAATAAATGAACACCGCCAACACTATTAATACAAGCAAGTCTTTTTGGGTTTTTGATCCTGTTTGATCATGACTCCAAGAAACAGAGCAAAATGTAAACCACCTAGGATGAACACTTAGCTGTTGTGGTCTAGACTTCAGATGATGTAGCACGGTTCTTCAAAAGAGGCATGGTAGCATGAAATCTGGCACTCACTTTGGGGTTGTACCCTACATTGTTATTTATAAACATCTAACACCAATTCTATAGAGTTTGGCAAGACCAAGAATAAGCTCCATTTTATTTTTTATAACTGAATAGCAATTGTCTCCTTACAAGGCTGACACTTCTCACTGTCAGCACTCAGGGCCATCAGTAAAAATTTAGGAGTGGTATATGTGATTTATCTCATTCTTGGAACAAAAGATGGAGGACAATTGTGTTATTCTTTGGATGTACCTAATGAGTAAAAAAATCTACTGCGATTTTCAGAATCCAATTTAAAGCAGACACCACTTTCATACCCTTGTTTGACATTCCTTTTTGAAAGAAACACACAAACGAAAATCTCAATTTTTTTTCTTGACACATTTAATACAATGTAGGCAACAGTTTTCTGTTTGCTATCTGCTTGTGCCCTTTGCAATTAAAACCTTGATAAAATCACACATTTTGCGTGTTCAGTTGAAGCATTGCTAATTTCACTCAAGGTGCAAAGATGCTTCCATCACTAACATTATGGCAATTTGTCACATTTTTTATGTGTTATATTTGTGGAATATCACCTCTCTGGGCATATTGTCACAGGCCATATTCATGGATTTATCTTTGAAATCATTTGAAAAGGTTAAAATGTATGTAACCTTGAATTTGCCTCCAAACGTTTTGCTACTTCCAAAACACCACCTAACACTGATTTAGGAACTCGATGCTCTTGCTTTTTTTAAAATTATTTATGGCTACACACAATAACTGGAAGAGTGCAGAGCCAACAACACGTGTGCATACCACCATGGAAAATAACAAATTTTCAAAATATAAAGGGCAAATGCTAATTTGCGTGGAAGTCAACATTAAAGGAAATTTAGCTAGTGCAAGTCAGAGATTTTTACAAAGGCAAGATAAATGGATTATGAGGAAATGCAGAAGAATATTGTCACACAAAGAGCACTTAACTATGTTTGGGAAAAATGTTTTTATAATCTACATTCTTCTTTTTCCTCCAAAGACCAAAGTCACAACACAATGCAAAAAAGCATAAAGTAGAATTCAAGCTTAGCTTTCTAATGGCTGAGCTCTGAAGACATAGGAAAACTAGCTCCCAGTTATAAATAAACAATTATTTTTCTCCCTGTACTACAGGCAGCGCGCATGTCTAATATTTGCCTCTGCACAACTCAATATTACTTTCCTGCAAAGACCCATACTCCTGGCCCTTGCACATGAGACAAATTACTGCGCAAAATTGGCAATTTAAGAGATAGATCAACTCTTCATTTCTGCGAAGGTGTTAGATCTACCGCTCTGTACTTCTGAATATCCAGACTTTTCAAACATAATTGGAACCCATGTATGGCAGCAAAGAACAAAAAAAGGATGATCAGGGAACTAGAAACAAAGTCCTGTGAAATGAGATTGAAGAAAATGGGAATATTTAGCCTTGATAATAAGAGTTAGAAGAACTGTGATAGCTCTCCCCCAATAGCTGAAAGGATATCATGAAGAAAGCCAAAACTGGACCTTTATTGTTAGTGTAAGACAAAAGTTACAGAAGGAGGTATTATCCTGCAGCTGGATATTAGGGGGGGGGAAGGCAGTTTGACAGTGGAACCAATTTCTCAAAGAGCAGTAGACTCCCTTTTTCTGGAAATGCTTATTTTTTTTAAAAAAGCACTTAAATGTTTAACAGAGCCAGTTCAGTCTAGTGGTTAAGGCATCAAGCTAGAAACCAAGAGAGTGTGAGTTCTGGTCTCACCTCAGCGATGAAAGTCAGCTGGGTGACTTTGGGCCTGTCACTCTCTCTCAGCCCAACTCACCTCACAGGATGGTTGTTGGGAAGAGGGGGAAATTAGGAGGAGGAAAACTTATTAGATAAATGTACTGCCTTGAGTTATTAATAAAAATAATAATGGTGAGATAAAAACAAATCTTTTACAAAAAGTTTTTGAGGAGAGGCTGGAAAACTATCAACTGGGGATGCTATGATTTGGATTGCTGTACTGAGCATAAGTTGCCCCAATGGCACTGGAGATCAGGTGGCATATACATTTAATATTTTATTGTACTATACACAGTATGTGAAATCGTAGCTGCCAGTTCTTTAGCTAGTGTCGGCCTTCATACACATCAAGTTTTTCCGCATGACCTAGAATCAGTATAATATATTTGTGGATCCAAGCAATGTAGTCTTTTGTAATTAACAGATGGAAATTATGTCACTTCACAGTTCTTCTAAGTGCCGTCCATGAGTTTTTGGGATGGTTCCCACTGTGCTGAATTCTACCGGGACCACCACAGCTGGTGGTCCCGGTAGTAATTATGCTATATTGTTATTGTTTTTGGTCAATTATTATTATTATTATTATTTCACTAAGTCCTCTATAAAAACCAAGTGCTCTAACTTTGCATATTATACATGCTTTAAGGTCCATGGGAAAAAACAAACAAACTGAGCATAGCACAATTGCTGCTGGATTATAATCAAATAAGCATCATGTGTTTTGTCTGGGTTTTTTTTTTTTTTCAACTGCAGCCCACAAATGCTTAATAGCAATCTATATCATTCTAAAAATAATCAAACCGAAGTGGCCTGGTAAATAAAAAATGGAAATCCTGTCACATTTTTTTTTTATCCAGATGGAATTGATACTTTTTTGTTGTTGTTGTTTGCTATAATTTTATTCCCCATAGAGTAGAACAGATGTACAGGTAGTAAGCTAGAAACTGTTATAATTACAAAACCTGTAGTCAATTCCTTAGAGAGCTTTGAAATTTTCCACGGACAATAGAAATACAGGGTTTGAAAGAGGAAAAATCCATATGCCTGAAGAATAATGGAATACAAGTTGATTACCTAAATCATTGACTGAAGGAACATGTTCTTTAAGAAAAGTCACACAAGGAGCAAAATCCAAAATAGAGCTAAATTTCATCAATTTCAAAAGCAGGACTACTAGTATTTACAAAGTTTTAAAATTAACCTGTTTTGAACTTGGGGGTGGGGGGGTATGTTAATCAGTAACTGAGGGAACCCCATTTTCTTCCACTCAGTCTTCGTTCTGTGAATAGGATGGATAAATGTTTAGTAAAGAATTAGCTTGGAATAGTTCAGTAATTAAAGTTAGCTGCGGAATAATTTTTTCTATAGGATAATTTGTAGTAAAAGCAGACGTCAATTGTTCAGTGTTGAAAGAACTGCATTTGCTGATCGTTAATTACAAGAGGTGAAAGTAGCAACTAAGACATGGGTGCCCTGTATCACTCAGGAGTATTATTGTTCAGAAAAATGAATTGTTAAGACAAAGATGAATTGATAAGACAACAACTAGTATCTCATCAAAACTCTGTGATGATAAAAGTAGACTTTCGGTGGCCATTGTTACATTAAATGTGAAGTTCCAGGTATTAATTTAGAGGACAATTATTTGAAAATTAACCTGGAAAATATGGCAAAAGCTTTTAAAAAGTATCCATTGCAGCATGTATCTATAATTTCTCATTTGAGGTATATTTTATATTCACATATCTATGTTCATCCTGCAATTCATCTCACATGGATTTCTAATATTTTCAGCTAGTGGACTGATTAGGAGTTAAATACATTGTGTAACCACAGGTGGTTACCTTAAACACGATTGTTACGGTGGTATGTGTACTTACTGTCTTCTGATCTGAAAAGGAAGCTGGTATAACAACAGAACAATATTTAATTCTATATTTTACTAGAGCATGGTGATAATACAGTAATATGGAACTAAATGCTGTTCCTCTTGGTCTGAAGCAACAGATAGCAAAATAACAATAAAATAAACCAATAAATGTTAAAATCATTACATTGCCTAGTTATATTCATATTTATATAATTCATTTAATTAATGAGTAATTAATTAATAATTAATGAGTCATGATTTCAATGGATCTGTCCCACGTACTTACCTTATATATGTTCATCTTACTTTTCTATTTAAATCTCTGTGAAATGAGCTAGGAAGAAAACTATGAATAGGAGTATAAGTAATACACATACAGTATTTCTTTAAAAAAATACAATTAAGTCCATACATTTAAAATATGAATTGATGTGAAGGCTGAGTAGATTCATTATACAAAGCTAAAACAAAACAAAACACTGCAAGGAAATCAATCAGATATCCATTGTGTAAAAAAATCCTAAAGTAGAAATAGCTTACAGGCTGTTTACATTCATATTAAAATGAGAAGCTGGGATAGATGGTTTGATCCCAAGCTAATTAATTTTTTTTTAGTGAATAATCATCACCTTCAATTTCACTCAGAATCCAAGTGACTACCAATGGAATTGGAGGACAGGTCTCTTCATTGCGGTGATCTTTTACAACTCTACAACAGTTTTACAACTGCTACAACTCTAATTGTCACATTTTGGATCCATAATAGAAGTCTGAAGCTCAGGGTACAATTATGATTAGAGTAACAGGAAAATAGAACACTTTGGCAAGATCAGCAAGTTCCAGAAATAGTTGCCATCAATGCAGCAGCATTGAATTTCACTTCTTGAAATTCAAGAAGTCCACACCCCGCCTGTGTCATATTTGCATCTTCTTAGCCTCAGACATTCCCTATCTGCACACCATATCCTTCAGAGTGAATGCAATTCCATTCAGAGTTGATTATGTAACCATAGCTGAGTCAGTCTTACCTGACACTGGAGTATCTCAACTGAATGTTACTATTTCAGAGATCAATTCAGGACTTCCACAGCCACAATATATGAGGTCTGAAAGTAAAATATATAACTGGGTACTATCTATATACTAAGAACATCACATATGCAACTCCATGTTTATG
Source organism: Pantherophis guttatus (assembly GCF_059756535.1). Lineage (NCBI taxonomy): Eukaryota > Metazoa > Chordata > Lepidosauria > Squamata > Colubridae > Pantherophis > Pantherophis guttatus. The sequence continues at coordinate 137,292,077 of NC_142063.1, read as the reverse complement.
TTCGTGTATGTTTTTGTGTGTGCGTGCATGTATGTCTCATGTGTGTATGTCTTTCAAATTCCAAGGATGTGAGTGGTTTACAATAGTCATAAAAGAAAATAAATCCACCCTATCAGGTACATAATAGTATATAATATCAAACACCATCAAAATGCAATACATGCAGAAATAAAAAGCAGCAGACATCATATAACCAAGAGAGAGAAAAAAATACTACTGAGTAGCCAATCCAATCCTCTCCCCTGAAGCAGTTTGATAGCCTTAAAAAAGGCCAGTAAAACAAGTGCCAAGGAAACCTCTAGAAGAAAGGTATGCCATAACATGAGGGCCACCAGAATTGGGATTTTCTTCAAGTTTACGTTTCTCTTAGAGGATAGGAATCAAAGCATCTTCCCATTGGAAGAACTGAACAGCAGAATTGATAAGAGGAATGTGAAGATCAAAGGCATAGAGGGTTTTAAAAGTTTTTTTAAAAAAACTATTAGTAGCCAATGCAGCAACTATAAAGCAACAGAAATAGAAGAATAATGGCTCTTACTTACTCAGAACTAACCATTGTCTTTTGCACTGGGATTTCCAAGTGATCTTCAAAGACAACCTCATGTATAGTAATGAGACCATGAGTCTCTGTTTATGGCACAGTGTTGGGTCAAATCTACATAAGTAACTGAGTGCTATCATATTTAGTCTTCTCCTGTCATTACTTTAGGTGTTTCTAAAGTCAAGATGGGGCCTCCCAGGCTTCTCAAATGACTCAGAAGAATAACATGTGTTAATGTCCAAAGCCACTGAAAAGTTCAGGACAATCAATGGAATACCCACCCTCCCTGTCAATTTCTGAGTGTAGATCATCATCCAAGGTGACCACATTTGTTTTAGTACCAGATAAAGGCATGAATCCTGATTGAAATGAATCCAAATAAACAGTTCTCTCAAACACTTCCTGGGGATGAAATGCCACCACACATTTTATGACCTTTCTTTAAAATGGTAGTTTAGAAAAAGGTCAGAAATTATTTCCCCCTCTGACCATTTTCATTAGAAAAGAAGGTCAAGTCCAAAGTGAATTGCATGCCCAGGGTCTCTGTCCTCATCCTTAAGTTCAATTAGCTAAAAGGAATGGAAACTGTAAAAATATTAAGAGTCTGGAAATGAAGAGTCCACATCAGATAACAAGGGAAAAGTTTTATCCAGGAAAAAACAATGCCAATTTGTGAACAGCTATTCACAAATTTTCATAGTTTAGCTGGAATAAAATATATGATATTCTGCTCTGGTTGATGGGACAATGTTCAGAGTATGTAATGCATGGAAAGAAATACGATTTATTCATTTATTTGTATCCCACCTTTATTATTTTTACGAACAACCCAAAGTTGGTGATCATATCCAACATATCTTCCTCCTCCTATTTTCCCCACAACAATAACCCTGTGAAGTGTGTTGGACTGAGAGAGAGAATGACTGGCCCAAAGTCACCCTGCTGGCTTTCATGGCTAAGGCAGGACTTGAACTCACGATCTCCACCTTTCTAGTATGGTGCCTTAACCAATAGACTGCAGTATCAATGCATAAACTGCCTTAATGAGAAACTCCTATGTGTTCCGGTGAACTCAATTCAGATCTTCCCCCCACAATTTTCTTACTTTTGAATCTCTAATAGAAAAGAATCTATGTAGCTCAGGGCTGAACTGTGGAATCCAACTAGGTAATATCATCAGTGTCTGCATTGGGTAATGAAATGTTTGCAAGTAAACAACCAAAGTCAAAGAGTACCATGAACTTTACTTTTCAAACTCCAATTTCATAGCCAAAGCTTCTTCAATCGATCAAGAATATATCTAGGATCTATTGTTTGACAACTGAGACTCAAGAGTTACAAAATTGATGCTCTGTGAGAACTTTGAACTGAATCACCTATTTTATTTCCAGTAAAAGTCTTCAAAACAGTCATTAATACTTTGGAGGGTCACTCCAGATTCATAATTCTGATTAAGGAATATGTGGCAATGGTGGCTAGGATGGAGGGTCTTTGCACAGGTTGATCTTATGAGCCAGTTGTACCTGTTTCTGGATTGGCAGGCCCTGCTTACAGTCCCTCAACCTAATTGGATTATTGCAATGTGTTCTATATGGGGCTGCCCAGTGGTGGTATTCAACCGGTTCGTACCAGTTCAGGCGAACCGGTAGCAGAGATCGCGGGTGGGCCCGCCCACCCTGTGCTATGCTGTCCTATTTAACCACATTTTTGAGGCTGGCCGCATAGGTGGAAGGCGCGCATGTGAGCAAAGAGCATGCACAGAACGCCTGGTACATGGGCGGAAGGCGTGTGCACAAAGTAAGTGTATGCGCACTCAGTGAACCGGTGGTAAAAATCTTTGAAACCCACCTCTGGTGGTTTACTTTGTAGGGAGTGCAGTGGTGTGTGCAGATATGTGTGGTCCTAGGACAATACATATTAGATCCCTGTTCTGTGAGCTGCATTGTTTGCTCAATGTTGGTTTTAACTTTTTTTTAAAAAAAACTTTTAAAGCTCTTCATGAACAGGACCAGGCTATTTCAGAGACCACCATCCCCTGCTGACACCATCCTGTCCCTTTGGATCTCTCAAGAAAACCATGCTATGGTTGTCTTGGTTTAGGATTCTAAATTTGGTGGCTCCCAGGAGACATACCTTCTCTACTGTTGTGACAACACTGTAGAATATTCTTCCTCCCAAATGAAGATTAGCCCTGCCCCTTTTGATAGCCTGAAAGGCCTGAAGACCTGGTTTTGTGAATAAGCTTGACACTTCCATGGAATTGTAGACCCCTTGTTGAGGGGGGCATTTATATTTCTTTCAACTATGAGACGAATTTCCATCTCATTTAAGGATTTTATTATTAATATTTCTATTTGCTGCTTTTATATTCTTGCTTTTTATTTATTGTTGTGCACCTCTCAGAGTTATCTTGGATGATGCCAGCAGCTCTATAAATTTGATAAGAAAAAAAGAAAGAAAAGAAAAAAAAGAAATGAAAAGAGGGAGGGGGGAGAGAGGGGGAAGGGAGGGAGGGAGGGAGGGAGGGAGGGAGGGAGGGAGGGAGGGAGAGACTAACTCCAGGTATGGCTCATTTTAAATGGTCTCACACTTCTGCAGAATTTAGGAACCCAAATGTCTCTGAACTATATCAAGCGATGATTGCTTAAAAGAAATGATAGTAAATCCAAATTAATTCCATCTGAGAGATGAGCAATAAATACCATATTAAATACCATGTTTCCCCAAAAATAAGACCCTGTCTTATATTTTTTTGAACCCTGAAATAAGCGCTTGGCATTATTGCCATGCATTCAAAAGCCCGATTGGGCTTATTATCAGGTGATGTCTTATTTTGGGGGAAACAGGGTATATATCTTGCTTTGTGGGTAGGTACAATTATTAATTCCAATAACTCTTTGTGCCCATTAAATGAATAAATATGACTGGCCATACAAAAGTAGCCACTGGCTGCTAACTCTAAATATATGATTGATTCACCTTAACAATGAACTTTAAAGATTTTCACGATTAGGAAAATGAATCATCACTCAGAAATGTACAAAAGCTGTATATAAAAGTTTATTCTGGGGAACTCTTGAGTATCTTTCAATTTTAGCAGAAGTATAAAATATTGCAATTCTTTGAAACACAGGGCTCATCACATCAGTTGAAGTCTACAAAAGATAAAAATGATCTATTATTTATCCCTTTTTCTCAGCCATTTTTTTGGCACCAGATTTTAATACAAATAAGGTTCTCCCTCCCTCCCTTTGTTTTTATTGTTTTTTAAATACATTCTAACTCTTCCAATAGTGACCACACACTAAGACAGTCTATTGCATTTAGGAAGTGAGGAAATGTTTTTCATGGGTATTTTTTTCTTGGTGGAAGATATTAAAAAAAAGTGTAACTAAGTATGGAATACCTGTTTAGTGCAATCTTGCATGTCTAGTAATTCCATTACATCTGGCTATTTTTAAAGTAGACTGTAACTAACAATGGACAAAAGAATATTCTGGATGGCCTTCCTCCACATTTCTGAAAGTGCATAAAAGGAGGTGGCAAAAAGGAATTCCCATTTATTGGATGTGGGTTTTCTCTATTGTTGAGTCGATTCCCCTTTTAAAAAAATGGGAATGAGGACATTAATAGCAAGGTACAATGGAGCAGGATAAATAGCTGCATAGAGGAGCCCCACAATGAGATAGGTGGCAAATAAGTTTAACCAATAAATAAACAAATAAAGAAGAAATCAGGATGTTATGGATGTACAAAGAAGAAAGAATCCAAAGATTCAAGAACTGTGTTGACAGAGCAAGCCATTGCTTGTTTGGGTGATAAAATGGGCTGAGTGGGTTATTTAATGCTATCATCTCCCATCTTGCAATGAACAAGGATGGCTAATTATGATTAATGAATGGAAGGCTAATAATAGTATGTGACCTTCAAAAAGCAGCCTGGAAATATTCATCGGGAAGCTGTGAGAGCAGAAATCCAAAGTAATGAAGAAAACTAGATCCAATCCACCACTCAGTCCTCTTCCAAACACACCCTCAGGACACATAGTGTTATAAACCTAGATAATAGCCTGGGTGAACCAGAGCAAGGAGAATTATGTCAGATGAAAAAAGAATGTAAATTATGCTTCTCTTCATAGATATGAGAAAAAAGAACCAAACTAAGCTTTGGTCACAATTAATTTTCCTGTCAGTTTTAGATGTTGGCTGAAACATCCTTGCCCTTTCATTCAGGACAAACTTTAAAGCTGTGCAGTAGTTATTAATTATTGAAGTTATTTTCTAGTGTTGTTCTTGCTATGCTAACGACAAAAGGGGCTTATCTCCCATTCTCCAGTTCTTGTATGGCCCGATGTTTGACAGCAATTTACAGCAGGGGGGTTCAGGCAGTGCCTTAAGCCATGGGGAGCCGTGGTTCAAATCAGAGCTGGCATTTTTGGCTTTTAGACAAGTTTGTTTTATTTCTCCTGCTGCTAAGGAGAAAGGAACTTATTGTTGGACTTGGCAAGAACTTTGTTCTTCTGTCAGCCTTTGTACCTCTCAAGAAAGGGATTTATCTGAGGTTTCTGTCACTTCTGAGGCACCTTGTAGATTTTGAGAGCCCTTAGAACTTTCCAATGAACCGTCTGCATGGAGGGAATGAGAGAGAAAAGGGCACCAGTGTTTATTTTCAGTATTGGGCTTTCGTTCCTGAAAATATCTGAATGGATTCCACCAGCCGTCTTTTCAGCATGCATAATGGAAGGGATGCATTTGCAGAAACATGGGTAGTCAAGCCCTGCCTTTGCCTCATTTACTTCTGATGTGGAAATATGCCTCTGCATCTTTTATGGGTCTGCACTTTCTAATACTCTTGTCTGCTTCAAGTTGAATGGATTGGCTTCCCTTGGGAGAACAATAAAAAAGGGGGGGGTATCTTTTTACACACCTAGATGAAAAGCATTTCAAGTGCAAAGGACACAACCAGCTTTTGTCATTGCAGCAGGTAAACAAAACTAACCAAACAACAACAAAACCCTTTTTAAAATCCTAGAAAAAAATAAAAATAAACTGAAATGTACTCCTGCAGACCATGCAAAGTCTGCATACAGACTTTGTGGAGTTTTGTACAGTTAAATGCCTTAGATCACAATCTTAGCATTATTTTTTGCTCGTATGGGCCCTCTCTTCCAACCAGCATTTGAGAAAAATGAATCCTGGAATCCTGGATTCTAAAATGCATCATTTGTCAGTTCTGTAAATTTGGTTTGATTATAACCTACTAATGACTAAAATATATATAAATCATCATCAACAACAACAACATCATCATCATCCTGCACAGAAGAGCAAGGGTAGCCATATGCAGATGATTGATAGATTTGTGTGTGACTTATTTACTTTCATATTCTTACTGCCAAAGAGCTAGTTTTTCCATTTCATTTGGCATTAGCCAATAAAAAAAGAGCAAAATGTCCACATTCATCCAAATTTCCATGGAAACCTCTATAATAAGGCACACTGTTTGGTGCCCTAGATTTAGGAACACTTGTTTCTTGGTATCATCTAATGATTAAATGTATTGCAATATATCAGTGATGATCTTTACTACTTGTACCTTCGCCATAAGCCATTGTTAACAACCATATTACATGAAAGAAAACTCACAATAAGACACTGTCTTTCTTATTAATTGTTTATAATAGTGACTGGTGGCATCTGAGCCTTTTTTTGGGGGGTGGGGGGAAGTGGTTAATTTCTAATGATTGAATGTCACAAAGTTTCAAAGATCTTTTTTCCTGAAATTATTCTAATTATGAAAATGTCTTCACTTTTCCTGCTCTATTTTTTTTTTTTTTCATTTTAAGAATAATACCATACTTATCTTAGATGGAGAATGACTAATGATGGGTAAAAAGTCAGACTAAATTTGGCATTGAGAAAACATTTAATAGTCTTAGAACCTTCTTCTCCTTTTCCAAGTAATTTGTAATAATAGTAATATGTCTCAATTCAGCTTTTCTTCATAGCATTGCTATTATGGCCCTTTCCAGATTCTGCATGTGGCTCTGAATGGTTAACAGCCTGACTCTGGCTGTAATGAAATGTTTGCTTATATAAGGGGCCATATATCTTCAGAGTGTATTTTTAAGATTATTAGAGACTTTTTTTGAACAGGGTTGTTCAAAAGCAAGGATTTTTCCTTTGAAAGAAGATAATAGTAACATTTGTTGGGTCACTGAGCCCTTTTGGATGAGAGCTTAGATTCTGATCCAGCACAATTCAATTAACCAAGTTTAACTTATTTACTTTCTTTCTTACTATTTGTTTGTTTGTTACATTTATTTACTGCCCATTTCACTCTAGGGCTATCTAGACAGCTTACAATAATAAAAAGGAAGAAAAATGAAGGGCGTGTAAACAGAAGTAAAATAATAGAACAATAAAATAAACAATGACAAAAGAACACAAAGAAAATACATCAATATGATAACCAAAAAGATGGATGGGTGGAAAGCAGAGAGCAAGGGGGGTTGGCAGTGGAGTCTGCCATCAATCTAGCAGCCACCTGCAGTGGCTTCCTCCTATTCCAGTGGTGGCTTGTGGCAGAAGTGACCAGGTTTCATTTTGATCACAGTCATTGGGCAATAATTGATCAATGATTAGCCGTGACATCTCTGCTCAATCTTGGCTGGGTAGGTCACAGCCTGACTGGCTTTCAGTACTCTGTCAGTGCTACAAATGTACAACAGAAAGAGGTCTGTTAAATAGTTAAAATAGCTCAGTTAGATTCTGCACAATTTCAAATATGAAGGTGGAGGACTTGGGCAATTGAAAGCCTCTTTCTCTCAAAGCAGAAACTGCCTTCAAAGCGTCACTGAAATGTTATTATTATAATTATTTTATAGTTCCTGGTCATCTTCCCAGAATCCCATAGTGCTCTGCTAAATCTAGGGTTAGATTGGCAGCGGTCAATCCAAGTGATTCTGAAATGATGGGTAGCCTCAAGGAATGAATCTTTAACAAATGTTGCAATAATATTCAGTGGCCCAATCACATTTTTTTTTGTTATGCCATTCAAGTCATATTATATGGTATGTTATATAAATATCTATGTTTAGTAAGATTTAGGAAAATATGTTATAAATTATTTTATGTAATAAAATACCTCCCCCCCCTTTGGTATTGATATCCTCCACCCATTGTGATGCTGAACAATCAAAGCTTTCAGGTAATACTTTTGAGTAAGATAAAGCAGGTATAATCTAGGCATACCTAAACCTCAGCCATATCCTTGATGTATTCAACATTCCCTGTTAAAGACGATGTTGGTCAGTTTCAGTGAATATGCCAATAAATGTAAGAGAAATCCATTTTCTCCCCATCCTGTAAGCTAGTATCTCAATTCTAGAGATTCTGTCAGGTGCAAAGTAACCAGAATGACACCATGAGCTGATCAGAATTGTTTCTTTATTGCTACCTGCCTATTTAATTCTTTATTGCTGCCTGCCTATTTCCAAGAAGCTCACTGGACTGACTACATTCTCTTGGGAATTGACCAAATAAAGCCTTCAGGAATTCTGGGGATGGGGGTGGGGGGTGGTAGTAGCAGAAGTAGGTTTAGCCTCTATTGTTTCCTTCCCAGCAAGAACTCTAAACTCGCCAGCCTTTTCACATCTCCCCCAACTCTACCTGGGGGTTCTACCACAGATTCTTTGGGAAACAAATTTATGGTTACTTGCATCTGACCCAATGGGAATTATGACCCACTCTCATGCCCTGTATCAAAAAAGAGAATTGTGGAAGATGGTGAGGAGGTTTGAATGTTCCAGTAGTAATTCAGCACAGGTAATGCTTTTCTCAGAATTCATTTTATAAGAAGGAGAATAACCATGTTGAGGGAAATAGTCAATATTTATTAAGCAGGGCAAACCTTTTATGAAATATATTTCTCTTATTATACATCAAATTCTTTAATATTTGGCCTCAGATTAATATTCATTATAATTTGATTAATTCCACAATATTATACTTGCAAATTAACATTTTTATTACATATACCATTCAAATGCAAGGTCACAAAGGGAGTTTGTCATGTGAACTATTTTGCATTTAAATTAGTGCATAGGCAGCAGTAGCTTAATCACTTAAATTTTACTAACAAGGAAAGGATAGTCTATTGTCCAACATGGTCCAAAATGAGGTTTTCTTTTGCCAAGGGGAACCTATTGTGTTTCCCAGTTTTAATCTTCCTCCACAAGTGAAGAAGCTGACAATATAAAGGGGGAGGCGTTTGACAAAGAAATCAGTACTATAGAATTATTAAATGGCTCTGGACCTACTTCATCCCATGAAGTAAGAAGTAGAAAACAAATCTTTTCCCGGAAAATTTGAATCATGTGACCAAGTTCAAAGTCTTGCAACTTATCTTTATTCAAGTCGAGTTCAGTGAATTAGGAAGTGCTCTGAACTCGTATCTTGTAAAAATTCTCAATTTCACTTCCTTAGAACACCAAGTAGGAGTGAAAAATGTTTTTGCCTGGTATCTTGGAATAGAGGGGTTGGTTTTTGCTGAGATTCTCATTGTACCCCTTGCAAAGATTATATTGTACATAAATATTGAGCGTGTGTAAATTTCTACATTTATTGTCCATATCTATGTAAAATTTGGCATATTTCTCCAAACTTCTGTTCTATGTTTAGGATGTATATTTGGAAGTGGGCAGATGCAGATTCCACTCTTCTCTTCATATGTGAGAATGTTGCTTTCAGCCAGAAGCTATAGATGGGCCCATGTTTGGAGATCCAGCAGAAATATCTCCTGGGCCACATTCTTTATCACTGCTAGTCCATGAACCTTGCTCTGACTATTGAAAGGTGCAGCATAATTACAATACTCTCACTCCTCCAAAAGATGGAGGATTTGCACTGTGTCTTCGCCCCCCCCCCACACACATCATAACTTGGATATTTGTAGGATGAATAAATCCATTAGTTTGAGCATGCAGTTGGATGCATGTTTATTCAAAGGCTCCCTCAATTCAGTGATCCTTATTTCCAACTGACACAAGCTTTAATCACATCCCATTGTTATTTTAGATCCGCCCAATGCACCAGCTTTCTAAAGACGGTCTTAAAGCTAGGAGGCTAAAAAGGAGGGCATAAATATTTAATCCGGTAGCGCTTCTCCTGCCGCTTAACTATTTGGGCTGGGAAGGTGGCTGAAGCTTCTTTAGATCTTATGTCAGATTTATTGCAGCCAAGTTATTACCCTCATTTACTTACCCACCTTTGCCTACAACAGGATGTACATAGATTTGCAAAGCACTTTTAATTTTCCCTGGAGACAGGCATTTTATTAGGTAATATTACCCCCTTTGCTGCCTGCTTAGGTTTTACTGATGACTCATGACTGTGACATCTGTCTCTGTGCATGGGGACAGATTCTTTTGCTTCATCTGGGCAACTGCCCATAGTGAGGATATTAAAAAAAAACAAAAACGCTCACAAAAAGCAGAAGCCGAAAAGTCACTAGAGAACCTTTACCTTTGTAAGCCAGCATCTGCTTTCCAGAAGTTTGATTTCTATATAGGTGGAATAGAAAAAATAAAAGCAAATGTTCTTTCCAAAATCGTTTCTACCAGAAGAGATACATTTGATGTTATAGCACTTATAATAGAACAGTGTTGGGGAACTTTTTCTGCACCAAGTGCCGAAACAGGAGCGTGTGGGCATGCGGGGGAATGCCAGGGAGTGCTGGAAACCAGAAGAGCAACTCCCTGGTGCACATGCACGTGCCGAGAAGTTGAGCTTCTGGCATGCATGCACATGTGAAGACCAGCTGGCTGGTCTTCCTGGCATGTGCACGCCGGAACCCAGAAGAGCAATGGGCATTGGCTGGCATGCCCAGAGAGATGGCTCTGCGTGCCACTTCCGGCATGCATGCCATAGCTTCACCATCACTGTAATAGAAGAATGTAGGTTAGGCTGGACCTGGAACATTTAAATTCAAATCCCTGCTTAATCATAAAGCTCACTGTGTGATTTGAAGCCTGTCATATCAACTCAGGCCAACTTCACAGGGCTGTTGTTATGTTAAGAGGGATAACATAAGGAACACTTCAGGTATGCCAACCTTCCGCAGCCTTCTGCAGACAGATAGAACATAAATGAATCAACTAAGACCAGATCAAGAGCCTTGTAATAATTCATTCATTTGTAGAGCAATTTGATTGGACTTGGTGCTCAGATCAAGACCTCTATGCTTCTGTGTTTTAGTGCGGGATTCCAGAAATGGTGATAAATTTTTGTTCCTATCATCACTGATAGATTTGCATTGACATTCTCCGCTTGAAGGGACAGGAATGTGCTAAATTTCTTAGTAATCAATCCCAAGTGCACTGATGACGTTAACTGGTTGAGTAATGAAACATCTGCAAGAAAACAATGAAGCTCAGAGAGCACCAATATTCCTCCTCATCAGAGAATGTTTGAAGCTTTTAGTAATCTACTTTACAGTCTACTTATATTAATTTCTTTTTTGCTTTTCCTCAGAATGGGATGACATTTGCTTTTCCTCAGAATGGGATGACATTTGCTTTTCCTCAGAATGGGAGCATACCTTGATTGCTTAATGGATGAGGCATACCATATTTCCTAGAAATTAGAGTGAGGTTTAGGAGAGCTATGCCATTTTAATTTATCTTAAGCAACCCAAAATTGTATTCGGCAGCAAAAATATATTACCTAGGAATGAAATCATATGGGGAACAGGGAGATGAAGGAAATAATGAAACTCTTAGAGAATTTCTCCACCTCTCCCAAGGTTCTCTGAAAAAAAGCAATGAAGCATATCATCACAAGATTCATTCAGATTTAAGGATTGACCTTTCAGTCACTGAATCCAAAGTGCCTCAACTTTCCTTTGTTACATTGGGATTGTTGGCAGTGCTCCAAAACCAGCAGACCTAATCAAAGATTTTGAATCCTAGCAGAAGAGATGACGACCATCTGCTCTGCTTCAGAAAAATGGAAATCTACTTACAAAATCATTCCAATTCATCATGGATTTGGATTTATCCATTTCTGCAACACAGAACAAACGTCTCTCTTTTTTTGTTCTTGATCTTTCCAAAAGTCTTAGGTAGGAGATGACCAGGGTGAGCCTGAGGGAAAGGTCAGGTGTGTCATCAGTCTCAAGTCCCTTCATATTCACCAGAGATCTAAGTCCAGCCAACCTTGAATTCCATTGACTCTTATCTATTGCCAATTTGTTTAACTGATAGTACTTCAGATTCTTGTAGAAATGTTAGCATGTAATAAACCTGGATTCATTTGAACCACCTTGACTCTTGATTTCCTGCATTTGACATCTTAGGTGCAATCTAAAGGTCCAATGAAATCACCTCTACCCCTTTTGCTTTTCCAGTCCTTTCTGTGGTTGCAATCCTATCAGTGTTTTCATGCACCAAAGACATTCTAAGGAGCTGAACAGAGTACATATTTTTGAGTACACAACATAGCATCACAGCATAGTCAGAATCAGAGAGAAGCTTCTTGAATTATCGATAGAGCTAGACAGGGCACAAATAAATCAATGAGAAACAAGAAGCTCACGATCAATGAAGATGGAATCTCTTCCCTGCTGTTTGGTCACAATGAGATCTTAAAATACAGCAAGCTAATGTGATCACTGTGGCTCTTGTCAACCCTTAATCCTTTCACAGCCAAGAAATGTTAATTATTGCTATCGATAGAAGTAAAGAAGAAATTGGAAAGGGGAAATGATGACTTGGAAGTTATCAGTTTGTTGAAAAACTGAATGCACATTTACCTGGGAGTGATGGTCACTGAACCTAGCAAAACATTATTCCAAGAATACTTACATAGGATTGTATGATCTGTCTATATTCTGTACAAGTATTACTAAATCATAATGCTTTCTGCATTGCTCCTGTTCTGTGGTCTATTACTTATTATTATTGTTATCACTGTTATCATTGGTTAGTGCTTTTAAATGACAAAGTAATTTTCTTTTTTAAAACAAAAACACATTTCATGACAAGATTGAAAATTGAGTTTATGACTGAGCAAAGATTGTTGATTTTTTTCCAAAGGGAGCATTCTGTTTGAACCATGCATCAGCTGCTCACATAGGAAGATACAGAGAATGGCAGAAGAGATTTTGAGTGGAGAATTCCTCTATCAGAAGTCAATATTTTTCCCTCTTGGCTTTCTCTATTTTCTTATTTTGATGACTATGCAGGATGGTTGATCTTTTCAAAAGAAAAACCAAATTCATCAAAACAATTTTAAAGCACAGATTAAAATTACCAAGGAAATTATATATATATATATATAAATATAAATTAAAAGCTTGGCAAAAGAGATGTGAAAAAGTTTCTAAAATACTGAGTAAGTGAAGCTCAAATGCCTGGAAGGAACACCACAGTCCTTTTCCAACAAGCCAGAAGGGTAGGGGCATCTGTAGAACAGCCTCTCCTGCAAATATTAAAAGCTGTGTTTCTATTAGTACCTCAATTGCCAGATGGCAGTAAAGTGCTTGGGACAGCAAGCTGAAGAAAATAAGCTCCAGGCAAAAGAGGTTCTTCATTTCTCCTCTGGATTTCTCTTGGCCTTTGACTTATCTTTCTATATAATCTGGTATACGTTTTTCTAAACATTCAGAACAGCTTGCTTTCCTTCCTTCCTTCCTTCCTTCCTTCCTTCCTTCCTTCCTTCCTTCCTTCCTTCCTTCCTCTTTCTTTCTTTCTTTCTTTCTTTGTCACATTTATATAACCATCCATCTCACATTCAAGTCACTCTGGGTGGTGTACAACAGGGTAATTAACAAGGTATTAAAGTACGTTAATATTAATATCTTTTTCAAAAACATTAAAATTATAAAGGCACAAAAAACAGAACAGAGATTAAGCAAAGAGAAAATGTTAATTACCCAGGCGCCATCTCAATATTTAACCAGCCCTTGAAGGACTTTGGAAAATTAAAAGATGAGGTTGGCCTCCCTTGAGGTGGGGGAGGGATATTCCATAAATTATGGGATCATAGCAGAAAAGGATCTGCCAAAGGAAACTCTCTAGTCAATACAACCTGCAGCATGCCTTCTCTATTGGATCAGATGGGACATGAAGATATAACTGGGGAGAGGCAGCCCCTCAAATAACCCAGTCCCATGCTTTAGAGATCAAATTGTGGGTTGGCCCTTAAGATACTCCATTCCATAATTTTAAATAGTACCGTGTTTCCCCAAAAATAAGACCCTGTCTTATATTTTTTGGAACCCTGAATTAAGCACTTGGCCTGATTGCCATGCATTCGAAAGCCCGATTGGGCTTATTATCAGGGCATGTCTTATTTTGGGGGAAACAGGGTAGCTTAAATTGTTTCCCAACTATGCTAGTCTTGATTATTTGCACAGGAAGCAGAACAAACTAGCAGTAAGACCACACAGTTCAGAGTTCCTTGGACAGCTATTTAGAGGACCTCATGGTGGTTAGACATATAACAATTATCACAACCTGCAAGGTTAAAGGAGTTAGAGTTTTGTACACCTGTGGGATTGTCTTCTTCTGGCTAATTGTATACCTAATGAGTCAGTTACCTTTTGGGGCCTTATTAACAACTTTATTGGTTTATTTTAAAGGACCATATCAACTGGAGAATATCCAAACATCTGCACCTGCCTTATTCATGATTTTATATTGAATCTGTGAATAATTGTAGAAAAACAGTAAGTGTGCATGCAATTTTTTAAAAAGGTTATTGTATTTATCTTTGTAACATGTAGTCATGTTGCCATTCCCTGTTCATTGAACCATACAATACAAAACCAACAATGCTAAACCTTTGCGCACAACTATAGTTTGAACATAGTTTTAAATAATTACATTGTTTAAAAACTAAAGTAATTCCATGATTATGAAATTAAAGTAAAGTGTTTAAATCAATTGATTTTCAAGAAAATTAAAATATTTCTAATAGTCAGGATTTGACATCCTTACTTCCATAGCTTAGATGCAAAGCCATAAAATCTCATTTTTAATTTAAGGTGGAAATATCATAAATTGTTCATTTTATTCCAGTTCTTTAAAAGAATAGTAAGATTAATAATGGAATGTACAGAATTTTCTTTATTTAGAATATTCAGAACAGAATAGAGACCTTAGAATATAATTCTAACTATAGAACTACAATACTGTAACATATTTCTTTGTCCATACAGATTTAAAATAAGATCTTCCTCATTATTATGATGGCTTCTTCCATCCTTTAAAATCTAAATGAGGACATTGTTTATTTTGTGCTACTAAAATGGAATTTGACAAGGAACTGTTTATTCCTGTTCTTCCTAGTAGAGCCATCTGGAAAACAAAAATCTGTCACAGGGTGCTCCCTTCAAATGTGGCCTAAAGTTCTGACAGCACCAATCAAGTTTCCCAATAGTATTTTTTCCCCAGGTTAAAACCAATTGATTTCCACTTGGAAATCTGCCATCTATAAAATAAATAAGATATTATAGCAGGGGTGGGTAAATCCAGCAGGTTCCGACAGGTTCTGTAGAATTGGTAGCAGAAATTTTGAGCAGTTCGGAGAACCGGCAAATACCACCTCTGACTGGCTGAGAGTGGGGTGGGAATGGAGATTTTGCAATATCCTTCACCCAGGAATGGGGTGGGAATGGAGAGTTTGCAATATCCTTCCCCTGGAGTGGGATGGGAATGTGGATTTTGCAGTATCTTTCCCCTGCCATGCCTACCAAGCCACGCCCACAGAACCGGTAGTAAAAAAAAATTGGATTTCACCACTGTATTATAGGTACCTGCCATCTTAAGAGTTCAATTTTTCTGCATGAAAGAAATAATAGCTAATTTTATTGGTCAGTTTTTACTGCTTTCTTGTTCAACGTGTAAATCTCAGATGAAAATCAGCTCTGCTAAAATAGCCAAGGTACATAGTAGGTTGATGAGAAAGATCTGTTTAGGATTATTGGTTTTGTGATTCTTTTGCTGCACTAATCTGAATGAATAAGTAGCGCTTTTCAGTTTTGGAATATTTCTTTAACAGAAAATTAAAGCTGAGTTATTGTCAGTGTTTTATGAGTCTTATTTTCTTCTTTGTGTCCTTTTATTGTAAAATTTCTGTCTAGAATCAACAGTTAGCTGGAATTTAAAAAGCATTTCACTAACTTAATTAAAATGTTACTTCAAGGAAAATAAAGAGAGGGGGAGCTTTACATCTAACAGATTGGGTGCTGAATAACTTACTGATTCTGATTACAATACCAATCTATGCAAAGAAAAAAAAACTTAAAACAGTGGCAAACTGGTAAAATTTCATATTATTTCCCATATCCATGCACTAGCGTATATCTTTTATCCTTCCTTTTCTTCTTTTCCTCTACATGAAATCTGTTAGTAATGCAAGTAAACGAAAAAGTAACGCCTGGTAAAATCTACATGAATAAGTCAGGAATAACAGTGCTTGTTTCTCATGAGTGTTATATGGATTCCTTAACAATTTCACACCCTCAGAGTTGTGTTTCATCTTCCTGCTCTGTGCATCTTAGAATTCAGCCTGCCTTTCAAATGTTCAAATGTGCCAGAATTACACATATTTCTTGTAAGTGTTTTGCTTCTATAGTTTATTTGGGTTGAATAACTGCATACTGCTCAAATCTTACTTCCTATTGTAGTGTATGATGACTCTATGTTGCCCTTCTCATGGCAATTTCATTTAAATGATGGGATTCAATCCCAAGGCATACTTAATGGTTGTGTACACATTTTCATTTCCATATGTAGATGAGAGCTGAGTTGTAAAGATAATTCTCAAGATAAGACACAACAAGCAAATTTGAAGATTCTAGTAGATACACAACAAACTACTTCTAAAACTAAAACCTTATGGCATTTCCAGATCCCTGCATAAGTGGCTAGCTGCGTTCCTATCAAACATGCAACAAGTAGTCAAAATAGAGAACTATCAAACCCTGCACCTGTTAACAGCGGTGTCCCCCAAGGAAGTGTTTTAGGACCCACACTCTTTATACTTTACATAAACGACCTTTGTGATCATATTATAAGCAATAGCGTTCTCTTTGCTGATGATGTAAAACTATTCAACATAACCGACAATACTGCTACCCTACAAAAAGACCTTGACTATCTGTCAGAATGGTCAAACAATTGGCAACTCCAAATCTCAACCAACAAATGCTCTGTCTTACACATTGGCAAAAAAAATCAAAACACAAAATACAAGCTGGGAGGATACGACCTCGTAGACAACCCTCACTCTGTCAAGGATCTTGGAGTACTCATCTCAAATGACCTAAGTGCCAGAGCTCACTGTAACAGCATTGTCAAAAAGGCATTAAAAGTTGTTAACCTAATCTTGCGTAGCTTCTTCTCTGGTAATATTGTACTACTAACTAGACTAGAGCATACAAAACATTTGCTAGACCAATTCTTGAATACAGATCATCTGTCTGGAACCCACAATGCATATCAAACATTAATACAATTGAGAGAGTCCAGAGATATTTCACGAGAAGAGTCCTCCGTTCCTCTACCCTTAACAGAATACCTTATGCCACCAGACTTGAAATTTTGGGCTTAGACAACTTAGAACTAAGCCACCTTCGGTCTGATTTAAGCGTAGTACATAAAATTATCTGCTACAATGTCCTACCTGTCAATGACTACTTCAGCTTCACCCACAACAATACATGAGCAAATAATAGATACAAACTTAAGGTAAACCGCTCCAAACTTGATTGCAGAAAATATGACTTCAGCAAGAGAGTGGTCAATGCCTGGAATGCACTACCTGATTCTGTGGTTTCTTACCCAAACCCCCAAAACTTTACCCTTAGACTGTATACTGTTGACCTCACCCCATTCCTAAGAGGTCTTTAAGGGGCATGCATAAGCACACCAGCAGGCCTACCATCCCAGTCCTAATGTTTCCTTTTATTTGTATCCATCTCATATATTCATAATTATGTCTATACTTATATATGTTATTGAATACATGCTTGACAAAATAAATAAATAAATAATAGATTCCAAGTAGTATTCATCTTCCTCCCAATTTTTCCCTAGGCACCACCTACTACCATCTAATAGAAATTTCATGACCTGTCTTCTTAAGGAATCTCTCTCACTAATTTAAGTGCTATCTCAGTAGTATAAAGTATGTTCCATGTTGACTGTGGGATGGAGAAATACAAACTAGGTCCATTGTTATATAGAAAAAGTGGGGCTTTCCTTCAAGAAAAAGGAATCTCAAGGGTGAAATTTAAAGGATACCATGGATCAAATTTCTCTGTCAGGCTAGCATGTGCTGTGAAGAGGGGAGTTATATGAACTTATGTGAAATAAATAGACACATCTCAAAACCCATAAACAAAATTGAAGAATAAGAATTTGTCTAGAATCCATCCTATGCTAGCTTATATTTTTCTGGCCAGTGGTTTACATTTAAAGCACCTTATTATAAAGTGCAGTTTCAGGAGCTTTATTTTAAGTTTTATTTATTTGTTGAGTTGTTTATCATTACTTTATTCTTGGGGTATGTCTCTGAACATTCTGTTCAATAGATGCTTTGGAAGGCTTTGATTTATATTTGTGTTGATCTTCAAAGCTCATTCAGTTCTGTTTAGAGTTCATATCAGTGGAGGTTATACAAACATTTAAAACAGAAAGAGATCTCATTTCTAATAGATACAACACATCCCAGTACAATCCATTAAACTGTCTTTGGTTTTATATATATATATATACATATGTACTTACCCCATTCAGAACATGAATTCATCCTGAAGGAGGGTTTCACATTTATAACTAGCTTTTAAGTCATGCTAGCTTATATGACTTACAATGGGCTTGAATGAAATAAGCACATTTTGCTGCATTATGATATGATCTGGTAATGGAAAGGCCTAGCAGGCTATAAAAGTCAACATTATTAGAATGCTAGCACTTGCTATTTCATTCATTTAATTAATTAATTAATTCAACTTAAGTGCCAGTTAACTTTAACCGGACAGCTTACAATATAATACTCTGAAACCCAATACAGACAAACTGGGATCAAGATACAATGTGCATACAAAAACAAAAATTAGAGATACCCAAGAAGGGGTTCCATCCATCTCAACCCAAGGGCCGGGAGAACAACCAGATCTTCAAAGCTTCATGGAATGACATCTTAGTCACCTCACGACTGGACTATTGTAATGCGCTCTACATGGGGCTACCCTTGAAGAACATTCAGAAGCTACAGCTGGTGCATAGTGCAGCAGCATGGGTAGTTTTGGATGCCTGAAGAATGGTCCCTGTAACACCACTGCTCCACGAGCTGCATTGTTTACCAGTCTGCTTCCAGGTGCAGTTCAAGATGTTGGTGATCACCTTTAAAGCCCTTCATGGCGTGGGTCCCGTTTACTTGAAGGACCATCTCACCCTACTGGGATTGGCCCGTACCACTCATGCTGGCAGAGGAGGCATACTGCAGGTCCCATCAGCCCAATTATTCTGACTGGTGGATCTAGGAGGAGGGCCTTCTCTGTTGTTGTGTCAGACTTCGATGCTATCTCAAAATAAATGAATTTCCAAACTGCCAATCTTTAAGGAAATCTTCTCTTTATTTGAGCACAGCAACCGGATCATGACTCGTGCGGACAAGACTGACCTTTTGCCCCCCAATCCCTCCCTTTCTGATCCCCAATTCTCTGCTTCTCATTGGCTATCTTCCAAGTCACTCTCCTGACGTCTTGTCTCGTCATTTCACAGAAATGTTCCCCCCCTCTTCATTTCCACAGAGACCGAGCTTCAAAGGGATTTAGCAGGCAAAAGTCCAGGGCTTATCTCCCTTTCTATGTCAGTGCTGAAACGCTGATATCCGGCCCCTCTCCCTTCACTCTCTCCATGAGGCCTGCGCAAGATAAACAACAAGTTTAGTACTTTACCCCGTCCGAGGGTGTACCCCACCCCTTCCCGGCTTGTCCGGGTGATCTGCATGGAATTTAGCTATGAGGCGGTCAGCTTGGATGTTTGTGCTCTTCACCCAGGAAGCTTCTGACAAGGGTAACCCTTCCACTTAATTAAGTACGGGAGGCGCCCTCTGTGCCACCTCGAATCGAGAACTCGCTGTACTTCATAGTGGGTCTGGCCTCCAACAATCAAGGGCCCTGGGGGATCACGTGGCACCGGCCTTAAAGTTGACCCTACCACAGGCTTCAGGAGGCTACTGTGAAAAACAGGGTGTATCCTCCCTAGTAACCGGGGCAACTGCAATTGTACTGTGACCAGGTTGGTTATTTTTACTATTGGAAATGATCCTATGAATTTCGGCCCGTTTTCTGGTCGGGAGTCTGAATCTTAAATACTTGGTGGAGAGGTAGGCCCTCTCCCCTACTTGGAACAGCCTCTGGGGGGCTCGGTGCTTATCTGCTTGTTTCTTATAAGACTGTGCTGCCTTGACTAATGCCCTCTTGACGTCTTCCCAGGTTTCTCTCAGCATTGCCATCCATTCGGTCAAGGTAACTGAGGAAGGAAGCTCCCTTGGGTACTCTGGCATGGGGACGAAATCGATGCCGCTCATTATCTTAAATGGGGTTAGTCCAGTACTACTGTGGACAGCATTGTTATATGCGACCTCCGCAAACGATAAGAGGTCTGCCCAGTTTGATTGTTGGTAGTCAACGTAGCACCTCAGGTACTGCTCTATCATGGCATTCAACCTCTCCACCCCCCCATTGGTGCTCGGGTGAAACGCTGAGCTGAGGCCTTGGGATGATCCTATTGATCGAAGGAATTCCCTCCAGAACTTCGCTGTAAACTGGACACCTCGATCAGAGATGATTCTTCTGGGTACTCCGTGCAGGCAGTAGATGTGTTTTACGAACAGTTTGGCCAATTGGCGGGCTGAGGGTAGTCCGCTGCAGGGTAAGAAATGTGCCTGTTTGGAGAATAAGTCTATTACAGTCCAGATCACTGTGCTTCCGCTGCTCCTCGGCAGTTCGACTATGAAGTCCATAGCAATTTCCTCCCATGGCCTTGACAGTTCAGCTACTGGCTGCAGCAGCCCCGGGGGCCTTCCTGCTCAGGTTTTCATTGTGGCACAGATGGTACAACTTTTTACATAGCTGTCTACATCTTTTCTCATGTGGGGCCACCAAAACTGTCTCCGTGCTAAGTGCAGAGTCTTTAGGAAGCCAAAATGTCCCGCTGGTTTGACATCGTGACTTCTCTTGAGGACCAAGGTGGGTAAGGCCTCTGGGACATAAAGTTTTGTCCCTCTCCTTGCTAGGCCATCTCTCTTTGTCAAGAGATGTTGATTGTCTCGGAACCAGGGGTCCGCCAACATTTCTACCTTGAGCCTTGTCGTTAGGTCACTCGTGGGTTGCCTCTGCTGGTCTTGATGCTGCCATCTGGTGGTTACTTGGCCCACTCCTTGGGCAGAAGGGATGATGGGATTCACTATCTGCTCACGTTCACTGTTGTATTGAGCCATTCAGGAGAGGGCATCGGCCAGAAAGTTCTTCCCCCCTGGGATGTGCTTCAGCTTGAAGTTGAAACAATTGAAGTATTGGGCCCATCGGACTTGCCTGGGCGATAACTTCCGTGGGGTTTTGAGGGCCTCCAGGTTTTTGTGGTCAGTGCAAACCTTGAACGGTGTCTGGTCTCCTTCTAGCAGGTGTCGCCAGGTTAACAGCGCCCATCTCACTGTGAATGCTTCCTTTTCCCATGCCGCCCGTCGTCTCTCTGTGTCGGTGAGTTTGCGGGATGTGTAGGCACAAGGTTGCAGGTCCCCCTGGCTGTTCTTTTGGAGTAGGACTGCCCCTACTGCCACATCGCTGGCATCTGCTTGGATGATGAAGGGTTGTTCGGGGTCAGGATGCTTCAAGACCAGTTCTTTTGCAAACATTCGTTTTAGTGTCTCGAATGCCTGTTGGCAGGCCGGGTCCCACTGTAGAGGCTGTCCCGGGCGGGGTTTCATTGTCGGACTCCCTGTCTTTAGGAGGTCCATCAGAGGTTTGGCAATTCTTGCAAAGGAAGGGATGAATTGCCTGTAGAAATTCGCGAACCCCAGGAAGCTTTGTAGTTGCCTGCAGGTACGAGGGGGTCGCCAGTCTAGGACTGATTGTACTTTAGCCGGGTCCATCTCTATCCCCTCATTTGACACTCGGTAACCTAAATAGTCTAGACGCGATCGGTGGAACTCGCATTTTGACAGTTTGACATAAAGGTTCACTTTCAGCAGTTTTTCCAGCACTTTGCGTACGAGGGGTATGTGTTTGTCTATGGTCTCCGTGTAAATGAGGATGTCATCTAGGTAGATGAGGACCCCTTTGTACAGGTGGTCATGTAGAACTTCGTTTATCAATTGCATGAACACGGCTGGGGCTCCCTGTAGCCCAAATGGCATCACCTTGAATTGGTAACTTCCCAGGGGGCAGTTGAACGCTGTCTTCCACTCGTCTCCTTCCCTGATGCATACTCGGTAGTAGGCTTTGCGGAGGTCTAGTTTGGTGAAAATCTTCCCCTTGGCCAGGTGGGCTAGCATGTCTTTCATGAGGGGGAGGGGGTATAAGTTGTGTATGCAGACTGCATTGATGTCGTGAAAGTCAACTACCAGATGCATAGAGCCGTCTTTCTTCTCTTTGAAAAGGACCGGTGCCGCAACCCACAGTTTGACTGGCTCAATGAAACCCCTTCGTAGGTTTTTGTCTATGTAGTTTCGCATTTCTTGCATTTCACGGGGCGTCATGGCATACAATTTAGGTTTAGGTAGTTTCGCCCCAGGGATGATTTCGATGGCGCAGTCAGCATCGCGGTGGGGAGGTAGGATGTCACACTCGGTCTCGCTAAATACCTCTGCTAGGTCTTGGTAGTCTTTTGGAATCTGCTCTGCTTCATGGGTGCTGTTGGATGTGGGCCCCAGCTGCTTCGTGGTGCCCTTCGGGAGGGGCCCTTGCATTGGTGCCATCTTCTTTTGTTCAGGTGGGAGACGTTGGGGCTCAAGTGTGGGGGGTGTTTGTTCTGGTTGGAACGGCAGAGGTTGGGGCCCTTTGGCTATCCTCAATCTGTGGGTCCCCTCTTGCCACCAGATAATTGGACCCCACTTGTCTAGCCAGGAAAGTCCCAGTATGACTGGATCGGCCATCTTGGGGGCTATTATGAACCGTATCGTCTCCCAGTGATCCCCTAGTTCTAGCTTCACTGGCTCGGTCAGGTGTGTGGTGTAAGATCTGCCTACTAGGGTCCCATCAACTTGCTCAAATCGAATTGGGTGGTTGAGCTTCTTAGCTTGGATCCCCAATTTTAGGACTGTGGGTAGATTAATCATGCACCTGGTGCAGCCCGAATCTATCAGGGCCTGGAAAGTCTCTTGGGTACCTGTTTTTGGGGCTGTTAGGCGTATGGGGAAAAGGAAAGGGTGGATGGGTCCACTCACCATTGGGTCGTCTTCACCCTCGTCCTCACTGTCATACAAGTCGGGGGATTGGTCTCCATCATCCGGGACTCCCCTTGTCTCAGTCAGGTGGGCGAAGACCTCTGTGCACGGGGGGAGACTTTGTGGCGCATTGGTGGCTCGCTTGGGGCCCTGTTCCCATTGTGCCTTTGGCTGTGGGTTTGGCCTCAGGCCCGGGGTTCCACATGCTGCTGCTAGATGGCCCATTCCTCCACATCTGTAGCATCTCATTGGGCTCCACGGAATGAAAGGCCTTTGGGTAGGACGTAGTGCCATGGTTCCCCGTCTGGTATGTGGCCTCGGGTCCGATTGGTATCTCTCTCTGGCCTCTGGTTGCTTTAGCATGTCGTTGGCACGCAGTCCCCTTTCAACTTGCATCGCCACGTGGAACCATTCGGAGAGTCGGTTTGGGATGTCCCGATAAGCGGTCACTTGAGCGATCCGCTTATCTAGGCTTGTTCTGAAGAAATACACTAGTAGTTGCTCTGGTAGGGGAGGCAAGGTGCCCACAACTCTTCGGAACTCACGAATGTGCTCCTTGATGGGCTTCCCTCTCTGCATTAGGCTTCTGAGTTCGTCTTCCACATATGGGTCCTCCCCTGCTTCCTCGAACTTCGCCCGCAGTAGTTGCAAGAAATCATCTGCATCTTGCAGTTGGGGGGCTCTATTCTTGTAGAGGGCTGATGACCAAGTCTTTGCTTCTCCCTCCAGCCCTTCTGAAATGGTATTGACTAGGGCTCTGGGGAATGGGTAAAGGTGCCCATAGCGCTCGATATAGACCTCAACTGCATCGAGGAACTGTGCTACTTGGTCTGGATCCCCATCAAACTTCCCTCTGAACCAGGGTGGGTCTGCCCTCAGTGGCCCCTCCTCCCACAGTGGGGCTCTGTGTGCCTGTCTAGGGTGTCGTTGGGTTTCTTCCTCATCTCTCATTCGGGGGCGGGGGGGTGATGCCTTGCGTAGGCTGGTATGCTTGCTGGGCAGAGGAGGAACCCATGGATGCACACTGGGACTTTCTTTCTTTCTGGTGTGGGATGGGGAAGGGCTGGGCCCCCGTCTATGGTGACTTAGGAAGAGGCAACGACCGAAGTTCATATGCGGTCGTAATCGTCGTACGGATCCAGCGCCCTACCGTGGAAGAAGTCACTCGTTGACCTAAAGAAGACGGTAGAAAGGAAACAAACAGTGATTCTGTTCGCCGAATAGCCGCAGTCCTCTGGATGTAGAGTTCAAGTGCCCGGCGGACATCCAAGGTGTGTAACTGGCTCTCCAATGGGTTGGAAGGACAAGGATAGAAATCTGGTAGAACCAGTTCCTGTAAACGATGAAAAGGAGAGTTAATCTTAGTCACAAAGGTAGGGTCCAATCTGAGGACCACCCGATCCCCATGAAAAACACATAAATCATCCCTAGTGGAGAGCGCTGCTAGTTCGGAAATTCTGCGCGCCGAGGTGATAGCCACCAAAAAGGCTACTTTGCCGGATAACAGACGTAAGCTGACTGAAGCGAGAGGTTCGTATGGTGATCCCATAAGGAAGTCCAGCACGAGGGAGAGATCCCAGGAGGGATACCGATGTAGTACAGGTGGGCAGAGGTTAGTTGCACCCTGGAGAAACCTTCGGATCAGCGGTTGCTGAGACAATGAATGAACAGAATTATACGTCAGGATAGAAGAAATAGCTGCCACGTGCCTCCGGAGGGTGTTTGGAGACAGCCCCTTGTCCAAACCCGACTGTAGAAAACGGAGTATCTGTAAGATGGAGGCTTGGAGAGGGGAAGACCCTTGGGATGCACACCAAGAAGAAAAAGACCGCCAAGTAGCTGAATAGATCCGTTGAGTAGATGATCGCCGGGATGCCTGGATGGTGTGAATTATGTCAGGAGGGATACGGTCCCGCTGCAGGGCTTCCCACTCAACCGCCAGGCGGTCATCTGAAGCCACTGAGGGTCCGGATGTAGAATCGCCCCCTGGCTGAGACAGTCTGGAGTAAATGGAATCCTCCAAGGAGGGGACACTGAGAGGTGCATGAGATCCGCAAACCAAGATCTCCTCGGCCAGTGTGGCGCCACCAGGATGATCTCTGCCTGTTCCAGCAATAGTTTCCGAATTACCCTCGGGATGAGGGGAAATGGAGGGAAGGTGTACAGTAAGCCCTGTGGCCAGGGGGCGCGCAGGGCGTCCACTGCTTCTGCCTGACTGGAAGGAAAACGTGAAAAGAAGCGAGGTAACTTGCTGTTCTGATGGGAGGCGAACAGATCTACTTGCGGATTCCCGAAACGTGCAGTTATTCTCTGGAAAAGGAGAGGATGTAGGCTCCATTCTCCATGATCTATCTGTTGGTGGCTCAACCAGTCTGCTGTCACGTTCGAGACACCCGAGATATGGTCCGCCTTCAAGGAGGCCAGATGTTTTTCCGCCCAAAGGACTAGTCTTTTTGCTTCCCGCATCAGCGAAAGAGATCTGGTGCCGCCTTGGCGATTGACGTGCGCCCTGGCGGAGGTGTTGTCGGTGAGGACCAACACGTGCTCGCCGGAAACCAGAAGTTGGAATGCTCGAAGCACCAGGTGAATTGCTCGCAGCTCCAGCCAATTGATGCTGCGGGTGGATTCCACGTTGGACCACGTCCCCTGCGCGATCTGAGCCCCGCAGTGAGCTCCCCAGCCGAATTTGCTGGCATCGGTGGTCACTGTTATCCACTGAGGGTCCAGGAACAGACAGCCCTTGGAGAGCATTGGAGAGCGCCACCAGCGAAGGGATGAGAGCACCTCCCCTGGAACTTTCACCTTGGTGAGAGAGGATCCCTTGCCCGTTCTCTGAAAAGGCAAGAGAAACCATTGGAGGTCTCTAAGATGTAACCTGGCCCAGGGAACAATAGAGATGGTCGAGACCATCTTGCCTAGGAGTTTGGAAAGAAATAAAGGGGAAGCTCTCTTATCCCTCAAGACCTTAGCTACCATGGATCGTAACGCGGCCTGCCGATCCGGGGAGAAAAACACTCTACCTTGTTCCGAATCGATAATAGCCCCCAAATGAAGAATCCTAGTCGAGGGTTCTAGATGACTTTTCTCTACATTAACAGAGAAGCCGTGCGACGCTAGTGTCTGAATTGTAAGGCGGAGATCAGACACGGCCTGCTGATAGGAAGATGACATAAGGAGGATGTCATCCAGGTAACACTGGAGGCGAATGGCTTGAAGCCGGAGGTGAGCCGCCAAGGCTGCCAAAATCTTAGTGAAGCTACGGGGAGCAGAAGAAAGGCCAAAGGATAAGGCCGTGTATTGGTAGTGAACCCCAGCATAACAAAAACGGAGGAACTTCCTGTGGGAAGGGCGAATGGGGATATGGAGGTAAGCCTCCGTGAGATCTATTGAACAGAGGAGATCGCCCCTCCGAACACCGTCTAGGATTGAACGTAAGGATTGCATTTTGAACCTTCTATAGATTACAAACCGGTTCAAACGTTTAAGGTCCAGAATGGGTCTCCACCCACCCGATGACTTAGGGACCAAGAAGACCCGAGAGTAAAACCCCTGTCCCGCTTGATCACAAGGCACACGCTGGATGGCATTGATGGCCAGCAGATGGCTGATAACCGCCTCAATGAGGGATCTACGCTCGGCCATCTGGGACAGGGGACAGCGAGTAAAAGACAAAGGGGGGTGGAAACAAATTCGATGGCCAATCCCGATGAAATGGAGGCCAAGACCCAGCAATCCGAAGTGGTACTCTCCCAAGCTTTGGTGAAGAGGCCCAATCTTCCACCAATGGGAGGATCGCAGGTACCACTAACGACGGCGATGGATGGAGCGACCCCCTCCCCCTCGAAAGGGCCGCCGGGAACCGAAACCCCTCCCCCTGGGAGGTCTGTCCTGGAAATTCCTCTGTCTAGGGCCTAGATACCCTGTATGGAAGTTACCCATGGAACGGGAAGAGCCCAGACCGCCCTCCGAAGACCTCATCGGGGGGCGAGGACCATAAGGAGAGAAGCGGGGTTCCCCTCTCCGAAAAACAGCAGGTAAGATCTTTCGTTTGTCCTTGGTTTCGATAAGAAACTTGTCCAAGGCATCACCGAACAACTTCGTGCCCGAAAAGGGGACAGAGGCTAGGCGCCACTTGTGTCTGGCATCCGCCTGCCAGTGGCGAAGCCAGACCAAGCGACGAGCCGCAACAGCGGAGGCCATGGATTTTGCCGCAAACCGCGTAGCGTTTAAGGTGGCATCCGCGGAAAATTGCACCGCAGCAACAATCTTGTTGAGATCTTGTTTCAACCTCGAGGCCTCTGAGGCCATCTTGTCTTGCAGCTGGCGAAGCCAGAGAAGCGTGGTGCGATTGAAGAAAGAGGCTGTGGCCGCCGATTTAATAGCCCATGCTGCCCCTAGATGGGCCCTCTGCAGGACCTGTTCAGCCCTGCGTTCTTCCTGCCTTAGCCCTTCCTCCGGATCCCCTGGCAGACAAGACGCTGAAAGTAAGGCCACAGGAGCGTCAATAGAAGGTATCTGCAGCAGGGAATCAAGGTCTGGGGACACAATGAAATTCTTTTTGTCCATAGAGGACGGTACAGGTACCGAAGATGGTGCAGACCATTGCTTATGTATGACCTCTAAAAAGAGAGGAGGCGTTGGGATTGCTGTTATCGGTTTAGGTTGTTCTGCAAACAACGGGTTTAAGGAGCCTGCTGCAGTTGCAGGTTCTGGAGTGGGAGATGGACCCAGTTGGGCTGCATTTACCGCTTTAAATAATAGAGACTTAAAAAGGGCCTGGGGAAACAGGCCTGTAAAGGCGGGCTGATCAGCGGGCAAGCCTTCATCCTCCGATAACTCCAGTTCCGGAGCTTCAGCATCAGCCCGGATGAAATGATCGCTGACACAAGAGATTGCTGGGGAATCTGAACCCGCCAGAGAAATTGCATCCTCCATATTAAAATCCTCCATAGGCTCCTCAGATACAGAAGGAGCGGGCTGGAGAGGAGTTGGTGCCTTAGCCGGGAAACCACGCTCTGCCAAGGATTGCTGCACTGCCACAGCGATCATGTGCTGAATATCCTCAGGTTGCCAACTAACCTGAGGTTGGTCAGGAGCCGGACCGACCTCCGTAGAGGTTCGGGCCGGGACAGAAAAAGGGGAAGGTTGGAGCCCCGAAGGGACGGGAGCGTTAGACTCCACAGTAGAAACCTTACCCACGGCTGAAGAGGAACCCCATACATCAGCTGACTCAGTTGACAACTGATAATCCTGAAGGGACACCTGATCAGAAGACACAGAAGCTGCGTGTCTAGGGACATTAGAATTAGAATTAGCCCTGAGTCTCTTGGGGTGAGCCAGGTCAAGGTTAGGAGCTTCCCTACCTTGGCTCCTGCCAGACCTATCGTGACCTATCTCTGAGGTGGGGTTCTTGGCAGAACGTTTCGCGCCTGTGCGTGAAGGGCTCAGTAGAGGACCCTCATTACGCTCCTGGGCCTGCTCCTCCCTGCTTGAGGCCACTGACTGTGCTTGAACTGTGGCCTTTCGGCCATGTTTTGATTTAGTCATTGATTTAGGCATGATAAGACTTAATTACCAGTAATAATATGGTGACAGGGAGGGAAAATGAATAGCCAGAAATTCTTTACAATTAATGTAAGTCAGAAAAGACTCAGCAGTCTAAACACCCCCAATTAGCCTCAGATCGCAAACTGCCGTTTGAAAGTGAGGCACAGTCAGAAGGGCAGGAGACTCACAGCAGAAAGGGTAGGGCCTTACTTGGCGCCTCAAATTGGCGCGGGCGCGAAGTCAGGCAGCAGCGCCAAGGTCTCTCTTATGCAGGAGGCTACAGCGCTGCACAGCTGAGCCTAATTTGCCCCGAAAAACCTTCCGATAGCTGCCTAGAAAGGAGAGCGGTCACAGGCAGCACGCTCCTCCGAAGCGCCGGCGAAAGCGCTAGTCAGCTGAAAGCAATTAACGCCGGGCACTTGATAAACGGGCAGGCAAGGCAGGCAGAAGGTGGGGAGCGTGATGCTCTGCTTGCTCAAGACAATTGCGCCGCTCTGAATGGCTTACTAAGAAGCGAGGAGCGTAATTAGAGCTGGAGGCTGTCAAAGCCGCTCACGAGGCTTCCGGGGCTATCGTGAGTGAGAGCCGGGAAGAATTATGCAGCCGACAAGCGGCTAAGCTCACAGAGCACAAGGCTCAAATTACAGGCAGCAAACGACAGCTAAGTCAACGAGGGAAAAAATGGCTGCCAGCCCGCCGAAAAAGGGAGCGCAGACTCCTCGAATCGGCCTGAGGCAAATGGCTACACCAGAAGGTGATAGCCTGTCGGACCACCCTCCCCACGGGAGCGCTAAACTCCACCAACCAGGTTAAGCCACTGACCTTCTAATAATGATGACAAAGGGGAGGAATGGAGGTAAGAAGACTAAACAGTAGGAATTCAAGGAATCCCCAGCTAAGTAAGGTTCCAAATCAGATTAGAGTAGAATTGTCAAACAGTCCAATGTCAACCAAATAATCTAGCAGAAAGAAATTAGCTCTAATAAACAAGACTACTAGAGCTCACAAACCACACAACTGTCCAGTCTGATGACTGAGCAAAAAGCTGGGAGCCCTAGCAACAGGGGGCGGATTTAAAAGAATTCCAGGCTCAGTCCATCCTCTGACCAATGAGCACAACCCACGTCTGGCTGCTGTCTCCACCCTCAAGGGAGAAAGGAAAGCACTTCTTGGTTTTAA
This sequence comes from Pantherophis guttatus, assembly GCF_059756535.1. Lineage (NCBI taxonomy): Eukaryota > Metazoa > Chordata > Lepidosauria > Squamata > Colubridae > Pantherophis > Pantherophis guttatus. Next base: position 137,262,350 of record NC_142063.1, on the reverse strand, counting down.
GTTATTGAATTATTCCTGAGATTTTGGAATTACCTTTCTTTTTGTTTACTTATTTATTAATATAATTGTTGTCATTAATATTATTATCCTTTTTCTACTCTATGACCACATGGCAACCTAAAATGATTCTGAGGTTAGGCTGAGAAGGATTGTTTCCAATTCACTTAGTGAATTTCCATTATTGAGAGAGGGATTTGAACATCCAGCATCCTAGTCAAGCCCTTAACCACTCTATCATATTGAGCAGGGGTGTCAAACTTGTGGCCTGTGGGCCAGATGCGTCACACGTTGGCCAAGCCCACCCCCCATTTTAGCAAAGGGGGAAAAAAGTTGTGACATGTCATGTGACAATACATCAGCACGAGTTTGACACCCCTGATATTTACTGTTTGAAGTTTCTAAAATATAACTGTTGTATTAAAATTGATCACTTGTTCTCCTTAAAAAAGCTTCTTTAAGAAATAATATGCATACTGTGTTCAATTTACTTTCCGTTACCTATTCACAATTGAAACAATTTGCATGTGTGAATTAAAAAATGAGATCATTGGATCAATTTTTTTCTGTATTGGTAAGGGCCTGGTGGCTCAGCAGACTGATAGCATTGTGATTAACACCAGCTGTCTGCAATTACTGTAAATTCGAATCTCACCAGGCTCAAGGTTGACTCAGCCTTCCATCCTTTCTAAGGTAGGTAAATTGAGGACCCAGTTTGTGGGGGCAATAAGCTGACTTTGTATAAATATACAAAAGTATGAAGGCTATTGTTTAACGCATTGTAAGCCGTCCTGACATCCCTCTCTGGAGAAGGGCAGCATATAAATCAATTTTTTTAAAAAAAAAATATCCCTAAAATTACAGGGGTATATAATAAAGAAGCAATACAGACAACAATTCCATTCGCTACCTGAATGAATCTCAGAATCTCAAAGGCCACCAAGCAGTGATATATGTGTAGATAATTAATGTTACATCTTGAATAAATTTTGCTGAAGGGTTTACTCTTTTGCGTTTCTTGCGGAATTGTCTTAACACTACTGTTTTATTCAGTGTCAGAGAATTTGCCTTACCTGTGCCTTTGAGAGAAATGCGCTATAGCGCTGACAGAAAGTATCTCTCCAGAAAGATACAGAAATAGGAATCATGAAAGTTGCTGCAAAGGCACCAGAATCAATAATAATTCTGTAGCAGGCTTAGTGTATGGACCCAAAGGATCAGAAATGATTTTTCCAATCCCCTTTGGTTGACTTTTCCTTTAAGAAGCCACATAATGGAGTTTCATTACTTCATGTCCACTGCTCGAGAACAGAGGCATCTCTGTGGAAGAAAATCCATTAAGAGGGACTGGATTTGATTGTCACTGTAGGAAAAAGAGCTTTCAGAAAAACAATCTATAGCTTTCCTTTTATTGCACAATAATCAACACATATACAGCCACTTCTAAATCAAGAGCGGCTCTCAGATGTCCTCAAATCTGAACCATTTTATATTCATTTTATGATAAACAATAGATTCAGTACCTGTTAAAATAAAATCTGAAATGCTTTGCTGTATCTAGGCATACTTTTTTTTTTGTAGCTGATTATTCAGAGTTTATAACTAAGGGCACTTCCACAAGCAGATTTGATACTAGCTTGAAAAGAATTGTGACCTCTGTATTGTCCTGATGTTTGTTGTGTGGGTGAGCTGAACTAATTTATTTCCAGCTCAGATGCAAAGTAGCTGAAACTCCTGCAAAACTCATTTTCTTTCTCTCTCTCTCTCTCTGTGTGTATTTGTGTGTATCAAAAATATGCTGTTGCTCTTTTTCTCCTTTTGGGAGAACTTTGCCATATACCTCCTCACAACTCCTGAATTTCAGACTCTGGAAAGAAAAATGATAATTGAACTGCTTTGCAGCCAACTCACTAAATCAGACAAAACCCTTGTCAATTTCACATCTAATCATTTATGTCTAGGCTAGTGAGAGGGCTGCAAAGTGGTTACATTAGCATTTTTCTTCGAGAACCTCAAACTCACGAGTTGTTAGGAAGGTATATGCAAAGGCTCTTCAAAAAGGTGAAAAAACCCAACAGCATATTTTTGATATAGACATGAATTTGACAAGGGTTTTTATCAGTTTCATAATTCTCTTCAGAGGGAACCAAGTAAGGACCCATCAGAGGTAGTTCAAAGGCCCATTCAGCAAGTTCTGACCAGTTCTGGAGAACCGGTAGCGGAAATTTTGAGTAGTTCAGAGAACCGGTAAATACCACTTCTGACTGGCCCCACCTCCATCTATTCTCTGCCTCCCAAGTCTCAGCTGATCAGGAGGAAATGGGGATTTTGCAGTATCCTTCTCCTGCCACACCCACCAAGCCGTGCCCACCAAGCCACACACACCAAGCCATGCCCACAGAACCAGTAGTAAAAAAAAATTGAATCCCACCACTGGGGTCCATCTATACTTTTTATTGTGGTCTAAGGAAATTAAAGATAAATATTGTCCATCTTGGTCTACTCTTTTTCTTTCTTAGTCTTCTAAGAGAGAAGGTGCAAAAAGACTTACAAACTGTTTATCTAAACAATTGCCTACCACGGAATGATTCATGCTATTAACAAGAGCAATAGAAAAGGTCATTCTGAGGATCCTGCTCCTTGCAGATGTTCACCTCCAAAGATGCAGGAAAGCGATGTTGAATTGTTGCCCAAATGGAAAGGTCATTTTGAACCCACAAATGATTTTATTCTTGGCTACCAAAATGGATGGTATTACGTCTCTATATTGGCATTATCTTGACCCATTGCACTTACGTCTCAGGCTGGGTTCAGTCCATAAATATCATTGGTCACATTTGTCATTGATTTTTGATGAAGTCAGGATCGGATGGTATATCCATCCTGGTGTTTCTTGAGCTCCTAATGACTCATTGATCCTTCTTAACAGCCTTCGGGGGTGGGAACAGGGGGCACTGTTTTAAAGTGGTTCTCTTTGTTCCTTCATGTCATGGCGAGTTACCCTCACTCTCTTCCTGTTTAACACCCACATGAAACTATTGAGTAAGGTTATTCATTGGTTTGAAGTTTGGTATTATCAATATACTGATAAATACCCAATTCTATCTTTTGACCCAAAGCACAGAGCTCTAACTGTAATGTAAGTGTGCAAACAGTGATGAGAATATTTTGGTATTATGGTTTATATGGAATGTAGTTTAATTTTGCTTCCTGCTGATGTTGTGAATCACCCAAAATTGTTTTGGAGCAGTTGGAAATCATAATAAACATCATCATCAATAACAATAACAGATATGACATGTTTTCAGGTGATAGTTTCAGATAAAAGCTAATTAGATCAAAATAATCTCACGCTGAGTCCTAGTATTCCTTAGTACTTTGCCACTCAAGTGCTAACTAGGTTTGACCCTGCTTAGTTTTTATCCCAGATAGAATCCAACCAAGTGCTGCCATCTGCTGAGATCAAATAAAGAGTGCAATCATTTGACAGATGTGCTCAGAATGCAGCTGAGGATTGTGAAAACAAGAGATGTATCTAAGTGGTGAAACCACAAGGGCATTCAGAGAAACATCATTCCAACAAAAGATTGTTTATTAGAGACAAAAATAAGACAGTCATTGAGGAAACTCAGTGAATTATTGGGCCTTCAGGAGGAATGGTAACATTTCAGAATTTGGCCCAATTCTAAATTTAATGGTTCCTTTCATAAATATACTGTAATAGCAGAGTGGTAGTTTTAATCAGATCAGCATTGTCTAGTATTGGGATCTATCCAGGAAATTGTTTTAAGTCTAGTTGGCAGGGGAAAAAAACTCCTGTTCCTCCTCATTTCAGCAACTCTTTTTCCTGACATTTTTGGGGGATTGTCCTTCACAAGCACAGGCACAACATAGGAGATCAAACCCATCAGGACAATATTCAGCTATCTATCTGCATTTGAAAGACAAAGGCCACACTTTTGAAGACAGCTAAGTCTACATTTTGGATAGACAGGACCATTGGTTTAAAACAGGGGTAAAAGAATCCATCTGTTAGAATTGAACACCCCTCCCTTAACTGAAGAATAAGACACCACCTATCTCTAATTTGCAAGGGATGCAGTGGCTCAGTGGCTAAGATGCTAAGCTTGTTGATCGAAAGGTCGGCAGTTCAGCGGTTCGAATCCCTAGTGCCACATAACAGGGTGTCCCAGCTTCTGCCAACCTAGCAATTCAAAAGCACGTAAAAAATGCAAGTAGAAAAATAGGGACTATCTTTGGTGGGAAGGTAACAGTGTTCCGTGCACCTTTGGTGTTTAGTCATGCCGGCCACATGACCATGGAGACATCTTCAAACAGCGCTGGCTCTTCGGCCTTGAAACGGAGATGAGTACCGCCCCCTAGAGTCTGGAATGACTAGCACATATATGCGAGGGGAACCTTTACCTTATCTCTAATTTAGAACTCAGCCCCTGCATCAATTCCAAGAAGATTCCACAACCAATTGCACCCTGATTCAGGTGACCCTGAGAGCACAGATACCCCCCCAGTGGCCTCAACAGCTCTCATAGAGTGCTAACTACCTGCAAAGATGACTGCAAAGAAACACAATCCTTCCCACTCATCCCACCATCCTATCAGAACCTATTCTTCTATTCCCCACCATCCAGTCTCAATTGTCAGCACCTAACCTTCCATTCCCCCTCCCCCATCAGAACTGATGAAGCTTCTTGGATGAGAAGCAAAATGTTTTCTTCTTCCTCAAGGAGAAATAATAGTCCAGTTACCTTTGGAAGGAAAAAGCACCTTTGAGGCAATTATGACCTAGATGACTGAGAATCTCCACAGACATTCTTCCCCAGAATACTTCATGTCTAATGGGATTTGAGTAACATTGAAGTACGGCAATTATGGCCAGTGGAGAGAAAACCAGGATGCTTGAATTTCTTCATGACACAATGACTATGATATATTTGACCTGCAATAAGCAATTCTATAACTGCTCATTTTGAACAAAGTTTCATTTTTAGCAGATTGCGATGGCAGCTTCTATATTTAAAAAAGGCTTTTGTCTCTTACAACCTGAAGAAGCAATTACAATGAATGTAGGTGATTCAGTGAGGTTTATGTAGGACTGTTTTGCTGATTATTTTACTCTCCTTTGCTTGTAACCTATTATTTTATTGGAAATCTATATGTGTAATAACTCAGAGATTACCAAATAGGTTTTTTTTTAAAAAAACAGCAGAAATATCATTCTTTTGCATTGATAGTAATTCCCTGTAAGCTTCTATTTTGCCATGGAGAAATTCTATGCAGCCAGAAAATTATCTGGCAGTAAGTTTCTAAGAAATGTCAAAAGTTAGCCATTTACGCAATTTTACATAGTGGGTACTCATGAGAATTAATCACAATTGGAATCAGCACTGAAAGGCGAAGGTCTCCTAGCACGGTGGAATCAAATTTCTTGTATAGAGACATTTCCCAAAAATTAGTCCTTTTCAGGATGAATACAATTGGTTAAAATAACAACCAATTATAAGCTTCCAAGGCGCATAGATTATGATACTGTATTCCAAAGTTTGTGTTTTCTTATGAAGATATACTGCATGGTTTAACAGATAATGATATTACCTCTTTGCAGTTAGGATTTTATATCATAAAATCAAAATACAAAAAATGTAAATAAAAATACGACAGTTGGTGTTTTTTTATGATGAAGATGTCATATAGCAACAAATAATGGTACTATATCCTTGCAGTTAGGATTTTATGTCATAAAATCAAAATTTAATAAAAAATAAAAATATCATGATAGTACTTCTAATATCAATCAGTCAAACAATGCACTCTGCTATGTATTTAATAACATCAGAGCCATGGCGGCACCCTGGTTAGAATGCAGTACCGCAGGCTATTTCTGCTGACTGCTGGCTACCTGCAATTTGGCAGTTCCAATCTCACCAGCTCAGGGTTGATTTAGCCTTCCATCCTTCCGAAGTCAGTAAAATGAGGACCCAGATTGTTGGGGGCAATATGCTGACTTTGTAAACTGCTTAGGGAGGGCTAACAGAGGGCTGTAAAGCACTGTGAAGCAGTATATAAATCTAAGTACTATTGCTATCAGTCTCTTTATAAATAACTAGTCTCTGAGTTTAACTTTTTAATCACCGTAATTGGTGAAAAATAAGTAGCATCTTCTGCCCCCTGAAAAATATCACTTAATCAAATTTGGGAAGTCATATAAGATTGTGGGGGGAGAATGAGGAAGGGAAGTATTTATTGTATCATTAAAAGTTACACATAAAATACTAGATGTTATCTTTTACAAACTAAACGTATGTTTTACATCATGATTAATATTTATTTTATCTATATCATAAACACATATTTAGAAGTTTGATTTGGTTTGAGTCAAAATAAGACTTTCTTAGAGAAACTATTGGCCACATATATTTTTTTCTTCCTATTATGTCAACAGTGAATGCTGGCTGATCATAAAGTTGCTGTAAATTATGACATAATTTACACACAGTATTTTAAAAAACCCTCATATTTACTTGAATCACAGTCTCTTGAAATAATATTTAGATTGCTGTTGATCTATGAAGTCACAGGAGAAGTCTAGAAATACTGTATTAAAACTCCTATATTATAAACCTCTTCATTAAAATCTAAAAATGTTTGTTTTGAGAATGTTTAAACCATATATTTAAATATTTGTTTAATCACCACAGTTTTATCAAAAGGTCTTTTCTCCGTTGAGCTGTATTCTTTTGGTTACACATATGTGCATGATATAAATGTATCACATTTCACACTTAATTAAACTAATCAGAACAGAGTTTCCCTTGCCAGATTATTATCAAGGCACTCTGGTGAAGAGTATTTAGCTGAAGTTCTCTTTACAATCTTTCTCCTTACTCCTGTTGCAAACTTAATCATATGTTCTCAAATTTTCTCAAAAAGTTGATCTGCAATGGGAAGGTGTGAAATGGCACTGTGTAACTTTGCATTAGAAACAGTCGTGCCAAGCTGTCTACTTTCATTTCCTTCAATCACACTTGTTCATGTGTAATAACAGACACACTGATATTCCCAGCAAGAATCATCTAAAGAGGCTTGGATGATGCACTGGTTGTTACTTGGAAGAAACTAGGTAGGATCCTTGCTCAACTTTGAGATAAATGCAATGGTCTTAGGTTAGTAACCTCATCTCTATAAATGCTCAGTAGCAGTGTTTCCATCATCTATGTAGATATATCAGCAACCTCTTAATGTCTCTGTCTTCTATTTCAAGGGTTTGGGAAAGTTTGGATGGAGAGTTGTATGTGGAAGGGGACAAGGAGAGAACAAATAATGTAAATTGTATGTAATATAAGATACAAGCGTGAAAGGAGATATCATCACATATGTATCATAATTTCCCCATCATCTTGACTTTCTACAGATTCTACGATTGTGTGGTTTTGTGTGGTTTTTGCAGCTGAACAGCAAATAGTGACTCTAGATATAATGATTCCACCACAGCCATCAAGAGAAAAAACAATACACTTTGAAATCACGAACAGCCCTGTCTCTCATGCCTACTTGTGGTGCTTTGAAGATAAATTATTCAAGGATTGAAAAGCAATTTGTATGCTGCATTATTTTTAATAGAAAATGTTAAATAGAATAAGCCTAACCAAGGGGACAAAATGAATGAAACTCTGAAGCCAACATATAGCAGATATTGATGTATTGATACTTCATGCTAGAAACCTGTTTAGGAAACTAAAATTGAGGAAAGTTCTAAAAGCATCCGAATATAAATGCAAAGGTTTCCCCCCTCACCCCTCAAAGTCCTTTGCTAAATCAATGGTCGAAATTATAACATGAATATTTGAACTAAAGAAGCCTCATTGATTTCAGACTCAGTAATAAAGGAAAAATCCTGGGGACCTGCAGTCTGAAAAACTTCTTGATAAAAAGAATAAAATGTGATGTCTTGTTTTCTGTGCTTTAATTGCATGGGTGTGTGTGTACTTGTGTGTCTACAGTTTAAAAGATTTGTTCTTTAAAAACTCGTCAAGCTTTTGCATACATTACAGCAGCTTGCGGGAAGCACTATTATCAGAGGCTAGCATCTTGTTCTTTACATAGCAACGCGTTAAGCACTTTTAGAGAAACCAATTTTTGAGATTGCTAGCCTTCTGCGCAACAGTTGTAGTTCACAATTCAGTGTCTATCCTGATTGCTTTTAGTCCAGATGGCCTGGTCCATATGGGACAAGGCTTACAATTGTATCAAGGAATGGACAAAGCCTCTCTCTCTCTCTCTCTCTCTCTCTCTCTCTCTCTCTCTCTCTCTCTCTCTCTCTCTCTCTCTCTCTCTCTCTCTAAATAAAGGAACACTTTGTTGTCAAAAATGCCTGGATTTCCATAAAATTGGTAATTAAAAATATAGACCAAGTCTATTTGTGTAAATAGCCCACATAAAAGGACCTTAGAGAACAATGTGTTACCAAAACTAAAATTCCCCAATGTATTTTAAAGGTCAAAAATTGAAACCAAAAGCAGGTGCTATCAATTTAATATAGGACTGATCCTAAACAGGGAATTTTCTTATATTATATGTGTATGTGTCTGTCTGTGTATCTATTTCAAAAGTGTGATGAAAAGGGTGAAAGAACTAAATAGTTTCCTTCTGTTATTCTTTAATTTAAAGTTACACCTTGTAAGCTTGTCTGGGTTGTTTGTTTTTTTTTTCCTTTTAAGGGAGAAAAGAACTCACATGAATACATATCACAACTGAGGGAATAGATTGCCATAAAAGCAGGTTGCACGTATCTATTCTGGGCCAGAGTCAGCTCTTAAAAATCTTCACCTTTTAAAAATTCAGCAACAAGGGATGAAAATAAAAATTGCCTTCCTTTCATTTGAGGATCCTTTTTGATATCAAAAGCCTTTGATGAATGGAAGGAATCATTCTGTTCCCAAATCCAAGCTGGTGTTTTCTGAGTAAAATCTTGATACTTTGTTGATATTGTGGTTTTATAATACAGGTAGGCCTCTGCTAATGATCTCAGTTAAGACCATTGAATTCCCATTGTTAAAGCAAGGTGCTTGTTAAGTGATTCATACCAGTGGTGGGTTGCTCCCGGTTCGGTCCAGTCCTTGCAAACCGGTAGTAATGGTGGTGGGAGGCTCCGTCCACCCGCCCAGACATCATCATGGATGATCTGAGCATGCACAGAAGCGAGCGAGCACGCACTCCCATTACGAACTGGTAATAAAGATAAGTGGAACCCACCTCTGACTCATACCCAATTTTATGACCTTTTGCTAATGTGAAGCAAATCACCGCAGTCTTTAAGTAAATCAGGAAGTCATTAAACAAATCAAGATTTCCGAACAGACTTTGCTTGTTGGAAGGCAACTGGGAAGGTTATGTTGGAAGAAAAATCCAGTCTGGTTCCAAGCTGGGAAAAAGACACTAGAAATAAAATGGAGGGTAATTGGAAAGAAGGACTCTGTTTAAAGTCTATGGAGATTCTCATTCATCCAGGTCATAGTTGTTGCAAAGGTGCGGTTTCAGGAGGCAACTGAATATTCATGTTTTTCCTTTGAAAACGTTTCACCTCTCCTCTAAGAAGATTCTTCAGCTCTGACTGGATGGCAAGGAATAGGAAGATTTATATTCCTTGCAGGCAGCTGGTCATATAAATCCTTCCATTCCTCGCCATCCAGTCAGAGCTGAAGAAACTTCTTGGATGAGAAGCGAAACATCTTCAAAGAAAAAACAAGAAAGTACAGTTGCCTCCTGAAAAAGCACCTTTGGGACAACCATGACCTGGATGACTGAGAATATCTACAGACGTTTAACTATCAATTTGGGATGAACACCTTCGAATGGTGTGGGAGTATGAACAGATTTCTAGAGAAAAAAAATGGCGGACTACAGGAACTATCAGCACTACTCAGATGTCCCTGAGAATACAGATAAACCTCCAAGTACCTCAATGATTCTCTAAAAGGATCCAAATGACCAGCTGTCTGCAAGGAATATAAATCCATCCATTCCCCACCATCCAGTCAGAGCTGAAGAAGCTTCTTGGATGAGAAGGGAAATGTCTTCAAAGAAAAAAAGAAAAGAAAGTCCAGTCGCCTCCTTTGGGAAGGACTCTGTTTATTTGGATTCCAGAAACTTCAGTGACAGAAGCATGTTTCTGGAGTGGCTGACAAAATGGCTGAATGAGTGGATGGATCTTGATAGGTTTCTGGGATTTCATGTTTGAGGTGCTTCAGGGGGTTATGCAATGTAGTGAGCTTGTGTATTTCTAATGGTGGTGGGTAAATTCTATTATGTCCTAAAGGTCATGTTCTGTTCTTAGAATTTGGGTGGGGGAATGTAAATTCTTAATCCCATCAGAAGGTGTTTTGTTTATGAATAGATTGGCCAGATCTTTCTTAATGGGCACAAAATGTTCATCTTCAGATGCCTGAGGACTTCAGGCATCTGCTGGATTTTGATCACGTGATCCTGAGGATGCTCTAATGCTTGTAAATTGAAGGACTGGTTGTAAGTCAAGAACTACCTCTATAGTTTCTAGGCATACAGATTTGCATTAGGAGAACGCATCAGTTCCTATACCTAAGAGCCACAACTCCATATGAGTTGTAACATGCTAGGATTCAAGTCAATTTACTGGCTCTCACCAATCTAGCATTGTATCCAGACATGCAAATATGCACATGTTCCATGTCATGGAAAGATAAAGATGAATGTCATCCATAGAGTGATGATATTTTGTTTTAAATGCATAGGAACTAAACCCAAAGACTTTATGTGGGGGTTAAATAGCCCTGGAGACAAAATAGGGTGCAGAAATACACGCACCTAGTGCTACTTTCTGAAACTTTTGAATGGGAGTAGAACCATTGAATTATGCTGTAAAGTCATAATAACTCAGTGTTCCTGGTTCTGCATTCATGCTATTCATGCTATTGTCAAAGATATTAAAAGTCTTTCTTCGCACAATTTGCTAGATGACAAAGATAATTTTATTATTTAAATGTTGTAAAATTCTGCTACGTTGGGTGCAAACCTCCCCCTCAAATGGTCAGCAGTGATTAGTGATTGTAATTTTAGGGAGTTATTTGGTTTATGTTACAGTCCATGAGCACAATAATTCATTTAGTCATTCATAGCCATTAGGGCTATTGGACCGAACAAAAATTATCCCTTTACATTTGTATTTGTGCTGATTTATTTCTAGTTGTTTAGCTTTATAGTTTGTACTGCTATTGCTTTTTATGCAATAACATTAATACCAAACTATAGAGTATACATAGATTTTAGGATTAGTGACTTTATATTGATTTGTCAGCTATTTTTCCATAATTTTTAATAGATTAAAATTTGTATCACACATTTTGATACTTCACTGTATTAAACTGTGGTTTCCATAATCTTCATTTTACTTTTCTAATGATATGGTTTTATTTTTATGTTAATAATTATAAATGGTAGTTATTTATCATTGCTTATAGGCTAAACTGTTAATATTAGGTTGGTTATAAATAATCAACAACTAATGTTATTTTATAATGGTCAACGGTTAAAATAAAGATTGGCTAACTCAAGAAGTACTGAAATATAAAGCATAATCAGCAGAACCACACTTCTCAGTCATTCATTTAGATATCCACAGTGATTCCAGGGCTAAATCTAGACTGAAAAGCATGAAGATAATGTCATTTTAAGAGCCAGTTTGGTATAATGGTTAAGACATCAGGCTAGATTCTAGGGAGACTGTGAGTTCTAGTCTGCCTTAGACACAAAGCCAACTGGGTGACCTTGGGCCAGTCAAACTTTCTCAGCTCTTAGAAGCAAAAATCTGCAAGTTTCAGGCAGCCACCATGAGTCAGTATTGTTTTGAAGGCATACATTCACATCATCATTTTATAACACAATTGGGAAACTTTGGCCTAGAGTTAAGCTCCATGAAGGTCCAAATTCCACCTGCCTCAATTTTAAGTGTATCTCCTCGGACCTTCCCCACCCTCGTCGAATGTCTGTAGTCAAAGACCCAACTCAATCATTTGCCTTATTCAAAAAGAATATTCTTTTTTTTCTTTGTATGACCCTGTATTCCCTTGTTTCAGAGTGGACTCTGGGCAACTGAATGGACTCTCAATCATATTACCTACTCTTTTGACTGCTGGAATAACTTTAAAATACAAACACACCCAGTCCCACTTTCCTCAACGTGTACAATTCAGCAAGATGAACAAGGATCTTGTCTTCATCTTCAGATTTAATTTTTTTAAAAAAATCTCACTCAATAGGAGCAAATGGTGCATTGCACCACTCAATAGACATTATCAAAAGCAACACTCAAGTCAGCATGACAGTGGATCATTTTGTCCTCAAAGTATCTTGCAACATTATCCTTGAGAGCTCCGGCATCTGTTTTGGGGCAGATGGCAGTTAGTCTATAATCAATCCCAAAAGTTTTGCTAAAGATGCAATGGAAATTTGTTATAAATGACCAGAGATACCATTTATAACTGTGGAAGTCAGGCACCAATTTGCATCCACAGAAGATGGTAAGGAGCAGGAAGGGATATAGATGAATAAGTGTAAATAACATGATTGGGAAGAGAAAGATGTACTTATAGACAAGCTATTTAACAGCAAATTCTTCCAGAAAAGAGATGATTTGCTAAGGGAAAATATTTGGAAATTTGTGCAGGCTTATAAAAGATGGAATCCCAGGCTGGTCAGAAAACGTCTGACCGGGTCACTCATCTGCTGCATGGAGGGTGTTCTTCAAACACAGTGCTGTTCAGCCAGGTTGAGGGGAGGTACAGTATATAAGAATGAGTAAATGAGATATTGAGTAGGAATTGATTATTGAAACTGTTTAAATAAATGTCTTTGTTTTATTCCTTAAGACTTGTGCCTATGGCCAAATATAAGAAGTTCTATATAATCCCCTTTGACTTTGCCCTCTCCACCAACTTAAAATAAAACTGGTAGCCACTCAGATTGGACTCCAGAAATTCTGAAACAAGTTGCTGGGTCAGCTTCTGTGAAACTTGTTAAAGGACAGAAGGAAAGAGAGGAGTTGCAAGATGGCCACTATCCCACTCTGGCTGGCAGAAGATCCATTGTTCATAGCCAAGGCCCTTAAATAACTACTACATAGCTAGGCAAGTCAGCATCCAACCCCAGCCCTCAGTGAATCAAGCTCTTGTGGAGCCTTAAGGAGAGATTATGTGATCTAATCACCGATGTCATTTTACTCTCCTGAGAGTTATGTGGCCTCTGGAGATGCAGGGAGTGGCATGACTATTTTCAAATTAATAATAATAAAATAAAATAAATAAAACAATAAAATAATAAAATATATAAAATAAAATTTAAAATTTAAAATCAGTCAGAGCAATGAAAGAAGATGTAGAGACAACATGAAAGACACACTACAACATCATCAAATAACCAGAACTTTGTATTTTCCTCAACACCCAAAGTAGTAGAAGGAGAAGGAGAAGGAGAAGGAGAAGGAGAAAGGAGGAGGAGGAGGAGGAATGAAGCTATGATATGTGTACCTCTCTCTGCTCCCCAAAAGACGTCCTACTTCTCTTCACATTACTTAAGAGCTGGGATAATGTAATTCAGGAGCAGCACATGTTGTCAAGCACAGAACTAAATGGACACATAGTAGAACTCCCCATACATATATACTATCATGGATTCTGGAGGCCATTTTATACGTTTCTTAACACTCTGTAGGGTCTTCAGGAACAGTTTTGCAATAGAGAAGAGTGGGTGAAAGAGCTTATGAAGTTTGAATAGTGTTGCATTAAGGTCTCTCTCATAGCTGAACTGAAGCCCCCATCGCACAAATATTTATCTGATGTTGAAAAATGCATGCATTGTCAACATCTATCACAAATTTCCACAACAGCTAGTTTGATATTATATCTTTGTCAGAATTCAGCAGTTAGCTTATTGCTTTATAAATGTATAACAAGTAGCTGAAAAAGTCATGAAATTGTCAACATACTTTTAGAAAGTGGATCTTATGTGTTTGAAGTGAAAGGAAATTGTTATCCATTGGCGTTTGGAAGCATTTGAATGCAATAAAAAAAAAACATCTATGTACTTGCTTTAAACTATTATCCAGCATTATATGGTTCAGAATACCTTTAACTTCTCTCTTTGTCCCTCCCTCCCCTTCTTCTCTTCTTCCTCCTCTACCTTTAAAAAATGGCTTGGAAAAAAAATGAGTAAGCCCATTTACATTCTGCTAGGAAGAAAAACACTTCTGTGCTGAGACTTGTCTGCCAAATTTCATCTCAAAGATGATTTTAATGGGCAGGTTACATCTCCCTCCCCCCTCCCTTCCTGCTGAATCTGTGCTTGTAATGGAAAATCTGACAGCAGCACCTTCTTTAGAGCAACCAAAATAGCACCTATATGATGACAAAGAAATGATGATAAACAGAATACATTAGAAAATAGACTCTGACAAATATGTAGCCTCTGCGTTTGTCAGGAGCCTCACAAAAGGAACTGGAAAAGAAATCAACTTTTCAGCTTTTGAGCTAAAATGAAACCCAACCCACTCAATGAAAATTATATATAAATGCACCCAGGGTATTAAGAAACATTTTGCTTTGTAAATACCATGCCATATTTTCTATAGAAATGATCATTTTGAAACAGCGTCTTCGACGATTAAAATAACATTTGTAAAAATGCTTTCAGCCCTTTTGTGGGGGAAAGAAAGACCAGCAAATGTGCTAAAGCTAGCTTTATTGTCATATTGGGATGTCTAATTATTTTAAGTTAATGCTGATTTATCGTGATTTAGGTAGCAGCATGTATAAGAGAATTTTCCTTCCCAACTATTAGGATGATGGGTTCATTGCAGACCTCTTAAACTGCCATTTTTACTCTTTTAATATGTCTCCACTGAAAACTATAAGTTTGGTGCAATTAGTTGGGGTTTACTCCTTCCCTCACGATAGCGTGCAATCCGAATTTTCAGCAACCGTGTTAATTTTTGGCACAGCCAACTGCTTACAGGAAAATTATCGGATTTATCAGATATATAGACAACTCCCAATCTGTCATAAATCTCTTCTTTGCCATTTATGATACACATGAAGTAATACGATCTTTATATTTTAAACCAGGGTGTAAATCCAAATGCAACGATCATTTGATTTTTGTAAGATTCCCCAAACAGGGTATTGAAATATTTTGAATGCATATATAATGCAGATTTTAGTATTAATTTTGTTCCAACCAAAGTATTGGAGCAAAACAAAAATGTTTCAATATTAAATGCAAATCTGCCAATCTTAGCTACTGTATTTTACCAAGGTACAGATTGTAGTTTTATAAAATGTCATCTAGGTTACAGAAAAGCAATAAATTTCTCCAAGAAGCAAGCACTTCTTTTTCCCCACTGTTGCTATTTTTTAACCAAGTCACAGATTCATAATTTTGTTAAATATACTTCCATGTGAACTTTGGTCGTGGTGTTGAATTTAAAGTAATATATGCAAAAATTAATATATTCTTAATTACCTCTATGGGACTCTGATATAAAATGACCTTCAATGTGGGAAAAAAGAATGTGGCTAAGCTATCACGTTCTGGTAATATTTCATTTCTCTTAATCATTCAGAAAAACCAGAATGTATTTATTTGTAACCCAATTCCTGCAGATGATGTTTGGCTTCTTTGAACTAAGTTCCCAGTCTTTAACAGGTAGTAAGAAACAAATGAATCTGTCTTGAATCAGATGTTTAATATGTACATCCACACATGTGTGTCCATGCACTACCTTTCCCACTTTTATATTTAATGAATCCTGCTTTTGTGTGTATGTATCTGAAAAATCTTTTTTTTTTTTGCTTGATATGTTTTTTTACATAAAGGCTGAAATAAAACTAGAATTATTCTAGTCTTCCATATACGATAAACACTTTTCCTGAATCTGAGATCTTTCTTTTGTAGTCATAGGACTAGCGTACTATTTGTAAACAGTCAAAATTCATCAACATGTTGAATAATTTGTCGAAATATCCATTCAAAGTAGACCAGATCAGGAAATAGAAACCACAAGAACAGCTGGAATTCTTTGTATTTGTTGTAGGATATAATAATAGGATCTTAAAAGCCTGGAAGAATTTTTCTCTGCTCCATCTTATACCAATCAATCAAAGTGGGGTTATTTTGAATTTTAACCCCTTTTTCATCCCAGGAATTGTTCATTCATTCTTTAAGATTATCTCTGCGCTCATCTACATCTCCTGAAATGTTAGCGTAATGACACCAAGATAGATCAGCAAAGTTTAGTTATTTATTTATATCTCACCTTTATTATTTTTTATAAATAATGCAAGCAGGCAAATATACACAATACTCCATTCGCCTCCTATTTTCCCCACAATAGCAACCTTGTGAATTGCACCAACCTTATAAACTGTGTTGAGAGAGAGTGAGTGACCCAAAGTCACCCAGCCAGCTTTCGTGCCTAAATCAGGACTAGAACTCATAGTCTCCTGGCTTCTAGCTTGATGCCTTAACCCACTGGACCAAATTCCTTTTAACATTAAGAATTCTATTCTTCGTTTTCCTCTGTTCTCTGAGCTGTTTCTTTCATTATTTTCTATTCCCTAGGATTCAAGAAAACTTGAAGTAGCCTCTATAGACTCCTTAACCTTTCTCCTTTCTCCAAACTATTCCTACTCCCTGAATATCTTCAGCCACCTCCCTGAACATCTTCAGCAGAGGTTAGTAACCTTGTAGTGATGAAAGCCTCTAATTATACTTGAGAGGAACCTTAGAACTTCAGTGAATAGGGTAATAAGGCCACAGAATTAGCCTAATTGTTAGTGATAACATAGACAAATGCTTGGCAACTTACTTTTCTCCAGTAATAACATAGCTTTTTCAGTTTATTTTGTATCACATCCATCTACCATAGCTTGAAGATCATCATCTCAAGGAAGCAGTCATCCTTCATTTGGTTTAATTTTTTCAGGCATTTTATTATTGAAGAATAATATCTCCAGTAATTACTTTTTTTACTTCTTCAGCATTTTGCTCACCTTCAGCTAACCCTGCACTCAAAAAACCAAACTATCTACATCTTTCACTTCTTTGCCATCAACTATAGGTTTACTAAGAAGACAAGTCAATGTTAATTTTGTTTCTTAAAATTTAACATTACCCTGATTTTCAGTTTCCAATTTCATTTTCATCATGGACTCTTCTATGTCTTCTTTACTTTTAGCTAAGAAGAGGATAGATTTCTTAGTGAGTTTGATGGTTTGCTTGCAGACATTTCATTTTACACATGGTTGATATTACCCAGAGATGGTATTCAGCAGGTTCTGACCAGTTCTGAAGAACCAATAGTGGAAATTTTGAGTAGTTCAGAGAACTGATAAATACCACCTCTGACTGGCCCCGGCCCATCTATTCTCTGTTCCCCACGAGTCCCAGCTGATCAGGAGGAAATGGGGATTTTGTAGTAACCTTCTTCTGGAGTGGAGTGGGAATGGAGAATTTACAGTATCCCTCCCCTGCCACACCAAGCCGTGCCACGCCCACCAAGCCATGCCATGCCCACCAAGCCACACCCACAGAACTGGTAGTAAAAAAATTTGAATCCCACCACTGATATTACCTAATTGGGTGATGAATGTTTGCAAACAAACCACCAAGCTCAGAGAACTTCACAGTTCAACCCTCAGGTGCATTTTGGTCTTATTGAACAAAGAAGTATCATCTGCATATCCAAAAGCATTTTGAGCTCCATTTTTATCATTGGCTCTAGTTGTGTCATTCTTATAATATCCCTTCTGTATTCCTCTAAATTAAATTCTTACAGTAGCTTCTTGTTCACTGTAACACTTCTTCAGGAAAGAAATAATTAGATATCATGGTACCCTTAATATATTCCATATTCTGGCGTGATCTATATAGTCAAATGTTTGCTATACTCAATTAAGAAAAGGTAAATCTCTTTCTTGTATTATATTACTGTCCTCATTATCTTTCTTAAATTAGCTATCTGAACTCATATTCCTCTGCTTTTTCTAACACTGCCTGTTCATTTGGCATTTCTCTCTCCCTATATTCCTCCTCTCTTTTTTTTTAAGACCTTAAACAAAACTTTGTTTGCATAATAAATTAATACAATGGTTTGGCAACTATCACAGTCTTATTCAGTTCTTCATTTTTGATACTGATATATGCATCAACCTTTTGCTATCTCTAGATCATAAAATCTTCTGTATTTATTCTAATAAATACACTGTACTACCAAGAGCCTTGGTAGTACAGTGGTTTAAAGCACCCTGTTATTAGCACAGCTGCCTGCAATTACTGCAGGTTCGAATCTTACCAGGCTCAAGGTTGACTCAGCCTTCCATCCTTTCTAAGGTAGGTAAATTGAGGACCCAGTTTGTGGGGGCAATAAGCTGACTTTGTATAAATATACAAAAGTATGAAGGCTATTGCTTAACGCATTGTAAGCCGCCCTGAGTCTCCGGAGAAGGGCGGCATATAAATCAAATTAAAAAAATAATAATAATAGAACTCCTTCTTTTGTAGCGTAAGATAATTCAAGGGTTGTATCTTTGGTGAGTGGTATTTTTCTTTCTGACATATACCAAAACTCTATTACTATTATTAGTATTATATAAAGGGCAGGGAAAAATAATAAGGAAAATAAATTAAATAAGTCCAGGAGATAAGAGAAAAGAAAAAGAAATCTTTTTTGCACCAGTTCCATTCACTATGGGTAGTCCTCAAGTTATGACCACAATTGAGCCCAAAACTTCCATTGCTAAGTGAAACAGTTTTTAAGTGAATTTCACCCTATTTGACGACTTTTCTTGTCAGAGTTGTTAAATTAGTAACACTGTTGTTTTAAGTGAATCTGGCTCCCCCATTGATTTTGCTTGTCAGAAGGGCACATTACCCCAGGACACCTTAACTGTTATAAATATAAGCCAGATGCCAAGTGTGCAAATTTTGATCACATGACCATCAGGAAGATGCAATAGTTGTGTGAAAAATGGTCATAAGTCACTTTTTCAGTGTTGTTGTAATTTTAAATGGTCACTAAATGAATGGTTGTAAGTCAAGGACTATCTATACTGTATCTCCCCATACATTTTTTGTTCTTCCAAACTATCCTTGATTCAGTCATATACATATGCTAGCTTGTTCATGCTCTTGCAGTCTCTGTCTCTGTCTCTCTTTCTCTCTGTGTCTATCTCTCTGTCTCTGTCTCCCTGTCTCTGTCTCTCTCTGCCTCTCTGTCTCTCTCTGTGTGTGTCTCTGTCTCTGTCTCTGTCTCTGTCTCTGTCTCTGTCTTTGTCTCTCTCTCTCGGTTTCTCCCTCCCTCCCACCCTCCTCTCTCCAAAAGAGTAGAGTTCAATCTAGTCTTTACTTCTGCCTTGGTCTTGACTGTATCAGTTCCCTGCATGTTTCAGCATTAGCTGCAAAGTTTCCTATAGTTTCTCTGACCTTCATAAAAAATACCTTCTTTTCATGTTCTTCCTATATTCTTCCAGTTGTGGATATTCCTCACTAAAATACTTTTCCTTGCATGGGGTTGGAAAAGTGTGCTCAATAGTCATGCATCTTTCTTCTTGCCCATTACTTTGAACTGTTGTGATTCCCCAACTATCCTGTTAGCTTCTTTCTGAAAGCCACTTGGATCTTTTCATCTTTGAAATTGGGGGGAGGGTTCATTTTAGTTTTAAACAATCTCTCTTATCTCTTCCCATAGCACCTCAAGTTAATTTTGCATAAATTAGGCAAACTAAAGCTGTTCTTTACTTTGATCTTGTATTCTGACTGCATATTCTCCAGGGCATACCTTGCTGGCACACCTTTTCTCTTTAATCTTCCAAGTTTAACCCATATATTTGACACCAGTAATTTAGGGTCTGTTCTGCAGCTTGCACCTGAAAACTGTTTTGGCTGACTGGATTGTATTTCTCCACCCTTGATTTCCTATTACTGATTCTATTTGATTCCAGGGTTATTCACCCGATATCCATGTGATGTCTACATTTATATTGCTGGAAGCAGGTGTTGTCAATAAACAAAGAATTCTCTTTGCAAAACTCGATGAACTCATTTCTTGAATTATTTATTTCACCCAGTCAAAATCTTCCCCATGATTCCAAATTTTCCACTAACTTTTCACTTGATCTTAGATTGACTTCTTCCTTTCTTGATATTGCATTTATCACATTGCAATTAATGGCAGAATTCCACAATATTTTTGCCTATTATATGGGTAACAGGGGCATGCATTGGTATCAATGATATTGTTGATAAGCATCCATCCATCCATCCATCCATCCATCCATCCATCCATCCATCCATCATATCTGTCTGTCTATCTATCTATCTATCTATCTATCTATCTATCTATCTATCTATCATCTATCTATATACAGGTGAAACTCAAAAAATTATAATATCGTGCAAAAGTTCATTTATTTCAGTAATGCAACTTAAAAGGTGAAACTAATATATGAGATAGACTCATTACATGCAAAGCGAGATAGTTCAAGCCTTGATTTGTCATAATTTTGATGACTATGGCTTACAGCTCATGAAAACCCCAAATTCACAATCTCAAAACATTAGAATATTGTGAAAAGGTTCAATATTCTAGGCTCAAAGTGTCCCACTCTAATCAGCTAATTAAGCCATAACACCTTGAAAGGGTTCCTGAGCCTTTAAATGGTCTCTCAGTCTGGTTCAGTAGGAATCACAATCATGGGAAAGACTGCTGACCTGACAGTTGTGCAGAAAACAATCATTGACATCCTCCATAAGGAGGGAAAGCCTCAAAAGATAATTGCAAAAGAAGTTGGATGTTCCCAAAGTGCTGTATCAAAGCACATTAATAGAAAGTTATGTGGAAGGAAAAAGTGTGGAAGAAAAAGGTGCACAAGCAGCAGGAATGACCGCAGGCTGGAGAGGATTGGCAGGAAAAGGCCATTCAAAAGTGTTGGGGACTTTCACAAGGAGTGGACTGAGACTGGAGTCAGTGCATCAAGAGCCACCACACAGAGACAGATCCTGGACATGGGCTTCAAATATCGTATTCCTCTTGTCAAGCCGCTCCTGAACAACAAACAACGTCAGAAGCGTCTTACCTGGGCTAAAGACAAAAAGAACTGGTCTGTTGCTCAGTGGTCCAAAGTCCTCTTTTCTGATGAGAGCAACTTTTGCATCTCATTTGGAAACCAAGCACCCAGAGTCTGGAGGAAGAATGGAGAGGCACACACTGCAAGATGCTTGATGTCCAGTGTGAAGTTTCCACAGTCTGTGTTGATTTGGGGAGCCATGTCATCTGCTGGTGTTGGTCCACTGTGCTTCATTAAGTCCAGGGCCAATGCAGCTGTCTACCAGGAGATTTTGGAGCACTTCATACGTCCTTCCGCAGATGAGCTTTATGGGGATGCTGACTTCATTTTCCAGCAGGACTTGGCACCTGCCCACACTGCCAAAAGTACCAAAACCTGGTTCAATGACTATAGGATTACTGTGCTTGATTGGCCAGCAAACTCGCCTGACCTGAACCCCATAGAGAATCTATGGGGCATTGCCAAGAGAAAGATGAGAGACATGAGACCGAACAATGCAGAAGAGCTGAAGGCCGCTATTGAAGCATCCTGGTCTTCCATAATACCTCAGCAGTGCCACAGGCTGATAGCATCCATGCCACGCCGCATTGAGGCAGTAATTGATGCAAAAAGGGCCCAAACCAAGTACTGAGTACATATACATGCTTATACTTTTCAGAGGTCCAATATTGTTCTATGTACAATCCTTGTTTTATTGATTTCATGTAATATTCTAATTTTCTGAGATTATGAATTTGGGGTTTTCATGAGCTGTAAGCCATAATAATCAAAATTATGACAAATCAAGGCTTGAACTATCTCGCTTTGCATGTAATGAGTCTATCTCATATATTAGTTTCACCTTTTAAGTTGCATTACTGAAATAAATGAACTTTTGCACGATATTATAATTTTTTGAGTTTCACCTGTATTATCTATATATACTGTATATCATATACCTACTTACCTATCTAGCTATCATCTATCTATTGCCTTTATTACTTTTACAAATAAGTCAAGGCAGAAAACGTATTTGACACCTTCCTCCTTCTATTTTCCCTACAACAACAACCCTGTGAGGTGGGTTGGGCAGAGAGAGAGACTGATTGGCCCAAGTCACCCAGCTGGCTTTTATGACTAAGGTAGGATCTGAACCAGGGATGAAATGCTCCTGGTTCAGACCGGATTGCCTGATCCGGTAGCAATGGCAGCGGGTGGTTCGGAGAACCGGTAGCAAAAATCCCTACCCCCCCCCCGCGGGCCCAGCTGAGCCACGCAATTATCAGAGGCTTTTTAAAAAAAATTTAAAAGCATTTTTCCTACAACCTCTTCGGCTGAAAAAATTCTTTTAAAAGTGAAAAAAAAAGCCTCTGATGATCGCACGGCTCAGCTGGGATCGTCAGAGGCTTTTAAAAGCAATTTTTCTACAATCTCTTTGGCCAGAGAGGTTGTAGAAAAAATGTTTTTAAAAGAAAAAAAAGCCTCTGACGATCAGGCAACTCAGCTGGGATCGTCAGAGGCTTTTAAAAGCATTTTTTTACAACCTCTTCGGCCAAAGAGGTTGTAGAAAAAATGGTTTTAAAAGTTAAAAAAAAAAGTTGGCCATGCCCACTCAGTCACATTACCCACCCACCCCACCAAGCCATGCCCACAGAACTGGTAGTAACAAATTTTACATTTCACCACTGATCTGAACTCATGGACTCCCAGTTTTTAGCTTGGTGCCTTAACCAAAATTGGTTTTCTGTGTTTGTGCATCCAGCTTCATTTGTTCTTGCAATATGAAGAACTCCTCTTTTGATATAGACACCTTCTTTTTGGTTTTAATTTGTCTGTCTCCCAACTTGTTAATGCTGAATGGATCTAACCCAATAACTCACAGGAAACAATGGAATCTCTTCATCAATTCTTTATTCTAGGCCTGGGGTGGTCCTAGGTCCATTCTGGGTAAAGGTCACTGACCTCTGTCTTGCCTTTGCAGGTACATTCCTGGAACAACTGGATGCCCACGTGTAGGACTCTTTTATACACCAGGGGAGGAGTCTGAGGTAAGGGGGTATGATGGGATATGGGGAGGTGCCAGCCCCTACCTGGGAGGATTAGACATTTACCCTGATACAACTGCAGATCTATTCTTGGACCTAGTAACTAAAGGAGTCTCGTTATTCAACTTAAGGGTCCCCAGATCCGGTATACAAACTCACCTAGGTAAACTGAGGACAATCAATTGCTTGAGATAACCAATTAATGAACTTAATTTGCTGCCTGTATAAACATTATTGAAGAACTAGTACATTAAAGAAGATTACTATTATTCTTGCTTGAATTTTATGTGTGTGTGCATGTGTGTGTGAGAGAGGGGTGGTATTCACTTACCTTCACCACCAGTTCGCAAATGTGAGTGCATGCACCACCTCTGCACATGTGCAGGACCTTCTGCGCATGCGCAGAGCATCAAAAACAGGAAGTGATGATGTCCGGGCGGGTGGGCGGAGCCTCCCACAGTGGCAACTACCGATTCACCTGAACCAGACAAAACCGGCTGAATCCCACAACTGGTGTGTGTGTGCAGTATGCTGCTTTTTGCTTTCAAGTCTATATGATCTGTAAGACTCTTTTTGTAAAAAAAATAATAATAACTATGATTTTATTGAGCTTGTTTTATTTATAAACCAATTAGCATTTGCCAAGTTCTTAATTTACCAGATTCAGTCTTAATTTACTGATACGGAAAATTTTCCAAACGTAGCAAGTTTGAAAGATATGTGGTTTTTGTTTTAAGTAGACCTAATATAATTGGTCCACGGGAGGCAGATGTTTTCTCTGCATTAATATTTTGTGTGCATCCTGCCAATCTGAGCTTATTTAAAAATCCAAATTTTCCAGAAATGTTTGGTTTATGTTCTCATCTTATAATGATCTTGCAACAATTTGCATTAAATTGATATTTGCCAAGCTGCATTAAGACCTCTGAATGTCTTACATAAGTAAAATCTTTCGAGTTGAGCTACATTCCAGAGATTTGTGTGACTTGTATATTTCGTTATCTTGGCAACACTGCTGAGATGAATTCTCACTGCCTTACTCCTTTTTTTTCCATTTTCCAGTCTAGCTTATAGCCCTAAAATCTTGATGACTTCCAATCTAAATAATAAGCAAACCCATCTCTGACTTTTGTAAATAAAAAATTAGGTGGGCTAGCTGTTGCCACCAGCTTGTGACATTATATATACTGGGAACTAAACTAAACTAAATAAAATAAGTAAGTCTTTGCTTTTTGATTCTTTTTTTTAATTTTGCTATAATATACTATGATGTAAAATAGTTAGAATTTAAGACTTATTTTAGATCCCGTTGCGAACTGGTACTAAAGGTAAGTAGAACCCACCCCTGCTGTATACCAACCTTCCTACTATTTAAGATATATAAAGCTTCAGCCAATTTGGTACTTAAACTTCCATAAAAGAAGCACCTCAAGATCCCATAATGCACATGTGATAGCCTAAGTGGCTTTTTTTAAGCATTTAAATAAAGATGCAGAGGAAAAACAGAGAGGGGGGGGGAGGGAGAGAGAGAGAGATTCAACAACATTTAAACATATTTTTGAGATTGTTAAAATATAACCTCAATTTTATTTTATTTTTTTTCATAAATCATTGATAGTACAAAAAAGTTTAAAATTGACTGATATTGTTTGGTCTGGTAACAAAATTTACTGTATGACGGAGGAAGACATTGCTAGTGGTCTGTACTTAAGAGTTGCAAAATAATTTTTTAACATCTTCTGAAAATACATATTTTAGAGGACTTCTTCAAAGCACCATTTTCTAGCTCTGCAAATTTATCCCTATGGCAGCCACCTCTGATATATTTCTTTGTCACCTCCCCCATTTGAGATGGGTTCATCTTAAAAACCATTGGCATAAATTGTTCTGGAAGGAGATTGATTAGTTTAAAAGGTTTTTCCTTTTAACAGATCACATAGTCATTATATGTCACCATTGAACACTTCCAGCATTTAATCACATCTTTACAAAAAATTGTTTATTTCAGCACATTCTCTTAAAATTACTGCATTATGCATTCAATATCTATTATATGAGTTTCATTTCAGGATTCTGGATGGTGTATATGATTCTAAAATCATTGTCTATTGTTGGTTACAATCAGGGGTGAAATTCTGCAGGTTCTGACAGGTTCTGGAGAACCAGTAGCAGAAATTTTGAGTAGTTCGGAGAACCAGCAAATACCACCTCTGGCTGGCCCCAGAGTGGGGTGGGAATGGAGATGTTGCAATATCCTTCCCCTGCCATGCCTACCAAGCCACACCCACCAAGCCACACCACGCCCACCAAGCCATGCCCACAGAACCGGTAGTAAAAAAAATTGAATTCCACCACTGGTTACAATATTTTGCAATCAAAGTTATTTCCTTAATAGGTCTAATTACCTCTCTGTAGTGAAACCTGCCTCTAATCTATATGTTAAACCAACTTCCTCTGATAAGATAACCTTTATTGTCATTTTTTCTTCCAGTCTGTACTTCTTCCAAAGATATACAGACTGAAGTTCCTAAAGTTCAGAAGAGAGTATCTGTAACTCAGGACTGAATTGTGGTGACCTTGGTGCTCTCTGAGGTTGGTTGTTTTCCTATAGACTTTTCATTACCAAACTAGGTAATATCATCAGTCCACTAGAAGCTCTGTGAATATGGTGCAACCTTTGGGTTCAGAGAAGATTGCCTTAAAACAGCACATTCATGGTTTTCTAATCTGATGGATGTTCACATATGGTTTCCTGAGGAAGAGAAGGAATTAAAACTTATGTTTATTTTTACCTTTGAATTCAGTGCTCATATATTCAGTGTTAGCATGAACCAGAACCAGTGGTGGGATTCAGCTGGTTTGGGCTGGTTTGGGCGAACTGGGAGTTAAATTGCTGGCTGGTCCCACCCTTTCCGGCCCTGCCGCTTCCAGGAGTCCCCACGTGCCCCATTTTGGCTCCCAGGTAAGTGCAGGGAGGTCTACTAGGCCCAAAATGGGGCATGGGGTGCAGTACCCCCCTACAGCCCATTTTCACTCCCAGAAGCTTTAAGGAAGACTCCTAGGCCCAAAACGGGGCATGGGACGGTACGGCGCATCCCCCCCCATGGCCTGTTTTTGCTCCCGGGGGGGGGGGTGCAGGAGGCCAAGTGCTGCCTGTCACACTCCCTGACCATGGCCACCATCCCACACCCACCCAGCCGGTCATTAGGGCAGAGAACCACTTGTTAAATTATTTTAATCCCACCACTAACCCGAACGGAGTAGCTAATGAAAGTCCAAGGTGGCCCGATGACACACCAGGTGATAGAATGACGAGGTTGTCATTTGTAATACACTAACACACACATACTACATAGTAACCGCTGTTCTCCACACGTCATTATAAACACATTTGGAGTTTAGGGTTTGGTTCATTGTTTTACGATAGAGAGACAAATCTTCAATAAAGCACAAAAGCATGTTGTGAGAATGCATCTGGATCAGGGGTGGGTTCTACTTACCTTTACTACCGGTTCTCATCGTGCCCGCATGCACTCTTCTGCACATGCGCAGAAGCTTCTGCACATGCGCAGATCACCTATGATGACATCCGGGTCAGTGGGCGGAGCCTCCCACCAGTTTTATTACTGGTTCTTGCGAACTGGTCCGAACCGGGGGCAACCCACCACTGATCTGGAATCTTTCTGTGGCCTAAACAAGGGTAACTGTGGGGTGGTAAGTAAGATGGTGATTGTGAGTGCACAATTGAAGCCCCCCTCCCTCTTTGTATCCATGCTGTCATTGTTCATATATAAAAAGGCATAGGGCTTCTATTATACATTTGCAATCACCATCTTGACTGTATGAATTCTCTTGTGGATCCTATGGGCCTCAGATGCATTCTTGCAAATAAAAAGGATGCTGAAAATTGATACTTTTCTTTGACTCAGGCAGCTACCTATTTTTTTTTTTTTAAATATATCTAAGAATACATTCAAGTCATTAAGATAAGGAGCCTCCTAGATGCCAAGGGAATTGCGCACAACAATCCACTGGCCATAATAATACTTCTTCCTGTCTTAAGAATATATTTTTAATGATAATAAATGAATAAAATAGCTAAATTGATCTCTTAATTATTTTATGTTTTTCTTCTGTTATATTCCTAAATAGTTCAGTGACATGGTATTTATTATTTATTTACTATGCGCATGATGAGAACGTGACAGAAAAGAAGTAAACATAGACACACAATCCACATAGTTGTATACAAAAGTTCTATGGGGGTATGGCAGTGTCCACATACCTGGATGCCCAGTTCAAGTATCCAGGCAATCACCTCTAGCATTGCTTTGTGTAGAACTTCTAAAGAACCAGAGAATACACATTGTGGCCACTCTTGTACAATGTCTCTAACAGTTTCCATTAACAGCCCCACAATCAGAATAAGAGGGATCTTTCCATTCCTGTTGATATAGGGCAGAGCAGTGGTAGAATTCAATTTTTTTGTTAACGGTTCTGTGGATGGGGCTTGGTGGGTGTGGTGGGGCTTGGTGGGCATGGCTTGGCTTGGCTTGGCAATCTCCATTCCCACCCCACTCCAGGGGAAGGATACTGAAAAATCTCCATTCCTTCCCTACTCCTGGGGGAAGCATATTGCAAAATTTCCATTCCCACTTCACTCCAGGGGAAGGATACTGAAAAATCTTCATTCCCTCCCCACTCCTGGGGGAAGCATATTGCAAAATCTCTATTCCCACCCCACTCAAAGGGAAGGACACTGCAAAATCTTCATTCCCGTCCCATTCTGGGGCCAGCCAGAAGTGATATTTGCTGGTTCTCCAAACTAATCAAAATTTCTGCTACCGGTTCTCTGAATTGCTCAAAATTTCCACTACCGGTTCTCCAGAACCTGTCAGAACCTGCTGAATAGCACCCCTGGGGCAGAGGCACTTCTTCCAGTATCACATCTAATTCTGTTCAATTTCATCCAAACAGAGAGAGACCGATCAAAACCAGTTGGTTTGATAGAGAGATTACTAATGGTCACACCACAAGGAGGTATCTTGGACAAATGCCAGATAGTCAGGAGGAAAAAAGGAAATAAACAATAACCCTACAAGAAACACTTTAAAATTATGTAGTTTTTGAGCTTTGTTGAACTGTTGAAATATTAAAGATTCATATTTGACCTGCCTTTGAAAGGACTAAAAAAATGAGTTGCTCAAAAAGGCATCAGCAATAGGGTGCCAAATTTGTCCAAGTGCTTTTTGGGTTAATATTTTAGAAGATCAGCATGCTTTTATTGCAATGGGAACACATTCAATAAAAGTGATTCATATAATTTTTTAGTGCTTTAATTCAAGTAGTACTCAAGAAACTGGAATATGGAGTTAGCTATAGAGCATTTTGGATAAATAACGATATACTATCAAACAAGTCCATAAATTACAGCATATGCATACTTTTATTCCCCAGCACCATAAATGATAAATAATGATTGATATTAGATCAGAAAAAATAGCATCTACTATTTACAAAATAACAAAACTGTAACATGCTAATAAATCCCATATGTATTAATCAACTGGGTGAAGATAATTACGTTCACACATTCAAGGATGTCTTTTCTCTGACTGCCTGCAGACTGCCATGAAATTACAGGAAATGATTGCCACTCTTTCTTCCATAATTCTTTATATGTAACTTCCAAGACTTTCCCTCCTCACACTGATTTTGTGCCACTCAAGAATATAAAAATGTGAATGAATTGAACATGTGCATTATTCAAGTACGTTTTTCAAACAGGTAGGACTGTCCTTTTTGAATGCATATTTGGTAGCAATCAAATATGCGTTCCTTCTGTGATAACGCATAAAGAACCACTCAGAGTTTTGCAAGGATTGGAAGGATAATTGATCAAGGGCGTTGTTTTTTTGTTTTTTTTACCTTCAGCATCAAAAACAGGATGTTTCTCAGATCCAGTTGCTGGGGAAGATAAATGAGAAGATTCTGGTATGTTCATGTTGTGTTGTGGGCTTTTGATAGGTTTCTGATTAGATACTTGGGGAAGAAAAAGTTGTTTTAAGTGGTCCTACAGATCAATCCAGCAAGGTTTTTATGATCTTCAGAAACCACCAAGGAGCTAACTCGTGCCTTCCAAATGCACAGATATAATTTCCAATCATATGGGATGTTATAAGCATGTACCTTCTTGAAATGCATTAAAACAAGCATAGTTACAAGTATCCTAATTCTTTGCTTATACCCAAATGCTTTGAGCTGTGCTACTGTGAGTAGCTAAGGAGCCTTGGTGGTGCAGTGGACTAAAGTGCTGTTAAAGTAGCACTTAGCTGCCAGCTGCCTGCAATTACTGCGAGTTCAAATCTCACCAGGCTCAAGGTTGACTCAGCCTTCCATCCTTCCGAGGTAGGTAAAATGAGGACCCAGATTGCGGGGGCAATAAGATGACTTTGTATATATATAAAAAAACACCACTTAGGTGGAGCCAAAAGCCCTACTAAGCAGGTATATACAAAAGTATGAAGGCTATTGCTTAATGCATTGTAAGCCGCTCTGAGTCTCCGGAGAAGGGCGGCATATAAATCAAACAAACAAACAAACAAACAAACAAACAAACAAATAAATAAATAAATATTGAAGGTTGTGTTGTGGCTTGGTGGGCATGGTGTGGCTTGGTGGGCATGGCTTAGTGGGCATGGCAGGGGAAGAATATTGCAAAATCTCCATTCCCACCTCACTGTGGGGCCAGCCAGAGGTAGCATTTGCCGGTTCTCCCAACTACTCAAAATTTCCACTACCAGTTCTCCGAATTGCTCAAAATATCCGCTACCAGTTCTTCAGAACCTGTCAGAACCTGCTGGATTTCACCAATGGTTTTTCCCCATTGTTCACTCCATGCTCTTAAAACCACACTGCCAATAGATCCTACCTTTTGAACCACTCATAAATGAAAACATATTCTCTCCTTCACACTTTTCAAAGTTTGCCGAATGACCACCACAAGATCAAATGTACTACCTTTCTGCCTTTATTCTTCATGTCACACTCATTGTGACAATTATTGGAAAAGAGACTATTCTATATGTTCAGGTAGAATTTCATTGGCCCATCTATGACCAGAAGTTTCAGACACCTTAATCTATGTCATTGTAAATGCATCTTTACACTTGTATGAGGGCTGTTCATGTTATTTCCTCTGAACTTCTCAAGCATGAGTGAAGTTACTCATCGAGAAAATTCTCTGGTAATTGCAGCAGGAAGTAATATAGAATAAGTTGAATACATCAGTAATATGACACATTCAATTTTTTTTTTCTGATAGTCTAATTATCTGTTTGCATTGATGCCCCACTCTCATCAAACTATTTTAGCTGGTAATATTTAAAAGAGGGGGGAAATGACATGCACAGACACATAAACTAAAAGACAGTTTGCAAATTGGCTCTGTTAACCCTGTCTTTGTAAACAACCCTTGTGGGGAAGATCTGTAAGCCTTCTCCATGACAGGCATCAGTGGCAAGAGAATTCATCACAATGGAAAAATTCAATGCATTTTAATGAAAGTGTTTACTGGATGAAAGAGTCATAAGAAAAATGTTTTGCACTAAAACAATGGCACTGGAGAGGCTTGGGAAGAGGATGATCATAGTGAGGCAGACAAACAGTAGAAGCAACAAATAAAGAAATATAACATGCAACCGACTAACCTAAGGAAATAGTACTTGGATGCCTTGTTCATGATATGATTCTAATATTTATTCACATTCAATGAAGTGACATTCAAATGCCAGTGATGAAAACACTGTAACAATTTAATAGAATTCTCAGATATTTGAGCTGATATATCTCAGTAATGTTCTGAGCTTTTATTTGGCCAAAAGATTTCAGACATAAAGTTTAGCATGGTTAAATTAGAACTTATATTGAGTGCTAAGAAGAAGCCAATAAAAAAGGTCACTATCAACATGAATGCCATTTTTATACCCACTGTAATGAAAACCACACAGAGGTGTATATCAAATCAGCAAAAATCTGACTCAGCTCAAAAGAGATATTAGCTTTATTCTTAATCACAATCCTTCAAAAACATGCAACCATTCTCTCTCTCTCTCTCTCTCTCTCTCTCTCTCTCTCTCTCTCTCTCTCCCTCCCTCCCTCCCTCCCTCCCTCCTCCCTCCCCCCCCTCTCTCTCACACACACACATACACACAGAGAGAGAGAGTATATAAAGTAGCTTTTGTATATATTGTGAGGTTAGTGTCTGTGTTTCACTGGCATATGTTAGAGCCGGTAGCACACTGATCAAAAACTTTTCTCTTCAGGCATAGAGGGAGCTTGTTCTCGAAAATTATGCTTAGCTTGCTGAATGCTGGCCAACCACATTTAACTTGGCATTCAATTTCCCTTTATTCTATCACCTTCCATTGAGATCCATTGGCCAAGATATATGTAGTGGTCTACTACATCTAGTTCTTCTCCAAATGTTCTTTCCTTGGTGAATTTATTAAACATAACCTGGCTCTAGAAAGCCATGGAAAGATACATGCTTGGCATTACAAGACAAGGTAGAAAGACCTGCACATGGATTAGAGAACAAACGAAAGAATACGATATCATCAAGAGATTAAAAGAACTGAAATGAAAATGGGCTGGCAACATAGCAAGAAGAACTGATGGCAGGTTGACCAAGGCAGTCCTAGAATGGATCCCACTTGATAAAAAGCATTCATGAAAGAGACCTAAATCAAGATGGATCAATGACATCAGCAGTATTGCGGGCCTGATTGACAAAAGAAAGCTCAGGACTGTATTGATTGGAAATATGTGGAAAAGGCTTTCATCTTGCAGTGGTTAGACAATGGCAATGATGATGATGATGATGATGATGATGATAAAGAAGAAGGTGATGATAATGGTGATATAAAGTAGGAGCTAAAAGAAAGTGGAATATTTTATTTATTATTATATTAAGCCTTCTTTTGTGTATCAATTTGAATATAGGGCAAATTAATTTTGTCTTCTATTTCAATTTACTAGATTAAAAAGAAGAGATTCATTTTTTCTCATACAATTATACTGGATCAGTTTCAGACATCAGTACATAGACAGTTTGTACAACAAGAAAGTGACCTTCTCAGCCCTTCTTTCCCAGCTGAAAATGCACTGAAAATCTCTCTTCTCTACCTCCTTTACCCAAAATTCATCCATTGGCTGAACTTGGTAGAAGACTCTCAGAGATGACTCAGCTCCTTTAGACCAAGAGTCTCCAAACTTGGCAACTTTAAGATTTGTGGACTTCAACTCCCAGAATTCTCCAGCCAATACAGCATAGCTGGCTGAGAAATTCTGGGAGCTGCACAAGACTTAAAGTTGCCAAGCTTGGAGACCCCTGCTTTAGACCCTTCTTGGGGACAAAATGGAAACCATATACATAACACATTGTTTCCCTTCTGCAATGCAAATACATCTATGTACAGTAGCCCTGTGTTCCAGATTTTAAGTTCTAGACTTTTCCTTAGTCTAGAACCAAATTTCTTGCTTAACAGAGATTTGTCTGTTCTCTTGTCTATTCAAGTACTTGGGAAGGCACTTGGAGGATGTTTTTATCATGATTTCCTGCAGCCTGGTAATTGCATGGCTACATTCAGTTCCTACCAAAAAGAGAGCAGCAAATGATTCGGAAGCACTTGTGAGGAATGCAGAGATAGTCTTTCTTCAGCCTTCAGTGCTCTTTTTCTCTCTCAAGCTGACATAATTCGTATCACTATCTATTGCATTTAGAAGAGTCTTCCATCTTTTGAGCAGGAGATGAAAGGAATCATTTCTGGATTCCATTGGGAATGGATACACACCACTGAATTTCCAATAGGCTTCGGCCTGCTAGTTGTCCTCACTTTTTTCTGACCAAAAATACACATAAAGTCCTATCAAAGATACCTTTGTAAAAGTTGAAAGTCACTAAAATTGAACTAAAATTAAAGTACTAATACAATACAATTAACAGTATAACAAAATATTTAATAAGAAACTTAAGGAAAAACTAAATCAGAATTCTTTTCTAAAGAAATATTTTTTTTTACAAAAAATCAATTTTTTCTTATGACAGAAGAGTCTTACTTTATGGATTGATTATGTGCCATCAGGTTGGTATGATCTCTTTGTAGACTACATGGGTAGATTTTCTCCATGACCATCTGTCCTTAACCTGATCTTTCATATCTTCTAACAGTGCACCCATAGCTACTATAACTGGGCCTACCCACCTTATTGCTGGTCACCCTCTTCTTTCTATGCTTCTCTTGTCTTCCACATTTCCCAACATTAAAGCTTTCTTTAGAGACCAAGATCTTCACATAATGTGCCTGAAGTAGCATAATTTGAGCCTGATCATATGTGCCTTGAGTGAGAACCCTGGGTTGATTTGTTTGATGATACTTTCTTAACTGTCCACAGTATTTTCAGGCATGTTCTCCAAAATATATATATCAATACTTCTTTTATCCTGCTTCTTCAAAGTCTTTTGCTTCCAGGGAACACCATCACTCAGCAAAAATCTACACACACTTCTATATATTTTGGTGGCTCTAATAAAGATAGCAGCCAACTATTGATTTCAGTTCCACCTATGTTTATTCAAAGCGAATTCCATATTGTTGCAAATTATTCTGTAATTTTAAAAAACGCTGATAAAGATTTGATTATTTTAAATAAGGATTTATCTGAGAGACACTTTGTGGTATTTTATATATGTATGTATTTATTATTTTAGTTATATTTATGTCATTAAAAATAAAAACCCTGCCAGGAGCATATCCCAAAATTCAGACAAACATGCAAGCCAGTTAATAATTGTTCTGGGCTACCCATTAGACCGGGAGCCATATATTGGGATGTTCAGTTTGCATCAGAATGTAGGCCTAATAAAATCTTTAGGTATCCCCATAGCAAAAAAGAAAAAGACAGAAAGAAAGAAAGAAATATGTGAAGAACATAAAAACAAAAGATGAAAAGCAAATCAAAACAGAGGAAAGCTATTTAGATGGGTTGTTGAGAAATTGATGTGATACAAGAGATCACCATGAATAGTGGATGATGCCTCCATGAATCTTTGGTTATGTTTACAGGGAGAGTATTTGACAATATCAGGAAAAGAAAAAAAAAAAAGAACAGGCAAAAAAAGAGAGCGACTGAAAATATTTTTTTCTTTAAAAGATACCAATTGATATTACAACTTTTGGTGGGGAAGAAGAGCAAAAAGACAAAGATTAAAAAAATCTGAATGTGAGAAAATATGGGCAAATTGAATTTGAAAGTGAAAATGTATTAACTATATAGCAATAGCACTTAGACTTATATACCACTTCACAGTGCTTTTACAGCCCTCTCTAAGCAGTTTACAGAGTCAGCATATTGCCCCCAACAATCTGGATCCTCATTTTATCCACCTCAGAAGGATGGACGGTTGAGTCAACCTTGAGCCAGTGAAACTTGAACTGCCAAATTGCTGGCAGCCGGTAGTCAGTAGACGTAGCCTGCAGTACTGCATTCTAACCACCACAGCTCATGGGTTAACTGTATTAAAAATAATGGATTTGATTACATGTGCCTTATTTACTTCAGCTGTATTAAATGTTCAACAGGATATTGTGAAAGGTATCATGTAATTATTTGGTAACTATTACCCTTAAAACTTTCAGCTGTTAGAAATAAAATTTACTTGACGTGCAAAACTTGGTAAATCAATCAAATCTGGATCTGTTAAATTTCACACGTGTAATCACACACACACACACACACTTCACACCTAATATGCTATCTGAGCCACTTTTTTTTCAGTTCTAAAATCAACACAGCCTTATCACCTCAGATCCACTGAAAGGACTCTTGCCTCAGATTTCAAGAGGTTATGAGCAGATCCGTAATGCTCTAATTATAGCATTTTAAATTCCTAGATTTTCATAACAATCCTATGTTATGGCCATTTTTCCTGCTTGGTTAACATAACGGAGGCAGCTCCTTTAATAAATCCTGGAGATGTATTTTTCCAGTGCAGTTAGTCCTCACTTAGGGACCACTCATTCAGCAAAATTACAACAATGCTGAAAAATGAGACATTTGATCCTTGAAATCATAGCCCTCAGTATCCATACAGAATAGAATAGAATAGAATAGAATAGAATAGAATAGAATAGAAGAGAAGAGAAGAGAAGAGAAGAGAAGAGAAGAGAAGAGAAGAGAAGAGAAGAGAAGAGTTGGAAAGGATCTTGGAGATCTTCTTGCCCAATCACCTGCTCAGGCAAGTAACCCTATAGCATTTTACATAAATTGTTCAATCTCTTCTTAAAAACCTCCAGTGATGGAGTACACACAACTTCTGAAGGCAAGCTGTTCCACTGGTTAATTGTTCTCATGGTTAGGAATTTTCTCATTAGTGCTAGGTTGCTTATCTCCTTGATTAGTTTCTATCTATTGCTTCTTGTTCTGCCTTTAATTGATTTGGAGAATAGCTTGACTCCCTCTTCTTGGTCATCTTCAGGCATGTTCTGGGGAGAAAAATAATCCCTACTGATTAGAAAATTTACAGATAAATCTATTCATATTAGGAAGATACCAGTCAATTGTAAGAGATGACCAGGCTGAGCCCGAGGGAGGGGTCAAGTGCATTATCAGTCTCAAGTCCCTTCATGCTCACAAGAGATCTAAATCCAGACCACCTCGAATTCCTTTGACTCTTATCTACTGCCAATTTACTTTGACCATTAGTAGCTTAGATTCTTGTAAAGAGTGTTAGCATGCGATAAACCTGTATTCATCTGAACCACTCTTGATCTTGATTTCTAATGCTTGACATCAATATTTATTTGTAAGAAAAAGTTGCAAATAGATTTTTTAATGTGATTATGTGTTTTAAGGGAATTGCAGAATGCCAGTAGAAATTTGACAACTGGGAACATCCAGAACAGCAGAAGGAATATGGATGGCCATGAGTTCCATATTCAGCCAAATTTATTTACAGAATATTATAGTCAGCCTGAAATGTACTAGAATGAACAGGAACACTGGGATGATGCTGATACATACATTCTCCACTAAATTCTCTGAATCTTCAAATGAATGCCAACCAAGGATTTCTTATTCCCTGTAATACACTTTTGAATACCCCAAGAATATTGTTTTAATAAAGATACCGTGGCAATTTTCAGACTACTTCAAAGGATCTCAGATGTGACTTGGGCTTGAATTCCATCTCAGTTCAGACATCTCAAATGCTTTGTTTCCCTTTGCCATTAAGTGGAAATGAGCAAAGAGATATGAACTTCTTTTTTCTCTGTGGTGACATTGAATGACATATCCAGGAGAAATAGCCTCAGAAAAATGGTATTATAACTCATGAAGGAGGATAGGATATGAAGCTGTTCATAATTTTTTCATTGCTTGGCAGGGTCACATGGGCTTTACTGGCAACATTTTTTCCAAGATGCTTTAGAACATCCAAAAGGGTTTGCCATTTGATTTTTGGTCAAAAAGCTTTATTGGGACAATGTTCAAATTCAATGAGCAAATTCTTCAGTTTGTGTGTGTAAGTAGGGATATTTAATATGAAAATGGCATGCTCAGTCATCCAAGTGTTGTGAGTGGAGACAACCTGCAGCCCTACTTCTAAAACCCACTTCTATACACCCCATTCTTCTACTCTGGAATATTCCTTATATGGAAGACAAGGGCCAACATGCCATTATACCTATTGCTGCCAACATGCCATTATACCTTTGTTTCTCCAGAATCCACAAAAGCTTTAGGAAAGGACAACTTTCGATATGGCACCTTTTTAAGGATCTCAACTTCAGTTCAAACATCCTATTAATCTTTCCAAATGAATGGATGGAAATTTTGACTAAATCTAGCATAGCATATGACAGTTGAAACCTATGAGTAAACTGGGCAGTAATGTAAATAATTGAGCTTTAGATCTGTAAATTTTATACTAGAAAATAATAATATGCAGTTCTTCATGGTCCTCAACAATGAGAACATCTCTCATTGCTTCTCAATGTTCTAAAACCTATTGAATTTAGAATAGATAGAATAGAATTGTTAGAATTTCCTGTGATGGGTTGACCCAGGAGGCAAGTCTTATTAATATGTTGGCAACAATAGGTCTGAAGTAGAATATCAAGAGTTGTTGATGGAAAAGCTATTATATCTGTGTGGATCATCTGCAATCCATCTCAGGGAGGTACTTGCCTTGCAGAGGCAATTCTACAACTCAATTGCCTTCCTTTTGATGACTTTGAGAATTGGATTCTGCACATGTCATAGATACATCTTTTAATGGATTGAAGTGGTACAGTTACTCTGCTCTGATAATTAAAAGATTTGCCCTTTTGCTTTGTAATAGTTCTTTGATAGAAGATCTAATGAAATGAAGTCTTCCTTTGAAGATAGATCTCAGAGCTCTAATATTTCAGACTGTCTATCGTCTATCATCTATCATCTGTCTGTCTGTCTGTCTGTCTGTCTATCTATCATCTATCATCTATCAATCTATCATCTATCTATCTATCATCTATCTCTATCTATCTATCCTCTATATCTATGTATCACCATCTCTCTCTCTATCATCCATCCATATCTATCTATCTATCTATCTATCTATCTATCTATCTATCTATTTATCATCCACCTACCTACCTACCTACCCACCCATCCATCTATCTTTCATCTTTATCATCTATTTATCTAATCTATCACTTTTAAGAACATGTTTATAAAAGCAAGGTTCAAATCACGATATGTGAGTAGCTGTCTTAAACATCTCATAAAGGACTGAAATATTTAGTGTTTTCACTGGAGCAAGGCATCAATCCTGGATTCACTATAGTAGCAGAAAGCAAGTCATAAAAATTTAAAAGAGGTCTTTAAATAAAAAGAAATTCTATGAAAGCAAACATTGGAGGAAAACAAAGATCTGATCTGGAACTAAAGGGGTCTTTGCAAAGGTAGATGTTTAGAAAGCAATCAATATGCATATTGTAAAGAGACAATGAAATGATGTTTCCTATAAACAATTTATGGCACTTATGATAGCAAAAACATTGGCATAATAACAATGATTCAAGGATGAAGCCCTAGTCCATGTAACATTTAGGTAAAAGGGTCATAGTTAAATGAATAACACAATGAAAGAAGCTACTCTTATTATGGGTGATAGCTATGCCCCTTCTTTGAAATGAATTTTTATAAGGATGTTTTTTGGAAGTCTAGTCTTCATCACAGAAAAACAATAACAGTTCCAGAAATCAGAAAATACATTGATTCACAGATAAATATGATGTGGAACAGCTGTTAAACAACAAGAACAACTGATTAGATAATCCAGTACAGACACCAAGGCAAGAATTTATTTAATGGTTCATGGAAATTATACTTAATATATAGTATAATGAGCCTACAATAAACTGTTATATGAAAAACAGACTCTAGTTCAGTAAGGGCCGGGCCCTTACTTTGCATGCATCTCCGATTAGGAGGATCTAGTAGCAGATATCTGTATTGAAAAATAAAAAGTCTTGAGTGCACTTGGGTCTTATTCCCAAGTGCACTCCAGGTATAAAAAAGATTTATATTGTGAAGGAATTTACCGTAAAAGACATGAATTGGATAAGATCTTATTAGAAGGAGGGAAAGGGGTATTATCTAAATGTTATGCATATTTATCGTCTCTGCAGATAGGACAGGATGCAGTGAAGGATTGTATGATAGCGTGGGGGTGAAATTTTGGATATCCCCTTGACTTCCAGCAATGGGAACAGATTTGGTTGAAAAATATGAAATTAACCATAGCCTCCTCATATAAAGAAAACATATATAAAATGGTCTACCATTGGCATCTCCCCCCTGCGAGACTAGCTAAAATGTTTCCCAGGACATCTTCCTGCTGTTGGAAATGCGGCTACAGTAATGGAACTTACTTTCATCAATGGTGGACCTGCCCACAGGCGGTTAAATATTGGAAAAAAATACGGCAGTGGATTTTGGAAATTACACAGATCAATTTGGAATTGAGGCCCGAGATTTTCCTGTTGGGGGCAAAACCTTTGAATGTTAAATCAGGTATATGGTTCTTGTTGATTCATATTATTACTGCAGCAAGATTAGTGTTTGCGCAGGAATGGAAAAATCAATACTTACTGATGAATTTGAAAATAATATATAAAATTAACGAGTGTGCGGGATCAGATAGATTAACTAGATTGATCAATGGTAAAAAAGATTCAGAATTTTATAACAATTGGAAATTATGGTATGATTGGGTCCAGAAAAGGTGGGATAGAATAGATATATGATGGCAAGTATGTATGTATAAAGGAATGACTTTATATGGACAATGTACTCACATTACACCATGGTGGCAGAATT
Source organism: Pantherophis guttatus (assembly GCF_059756535.1). NCBI lineage: Eukaryota > Metazoa > Chordata > Lepidosauria > Squamata > Colubridae > Pantherophis > Pantherophis guttatus. The sequence goes on along the minus strand of NC_142063.1, from coordinate 137,222,740 downwards.
GTATATTTTATTTGTGTATTGATGCATAGAATATATTAATAAAATAAAAAATTATTTTAAAAAAAGAAAATAAAAAAAACAATGTTCTGCTACATGAACAATTCAGAGACAAAAGATTTAAAAAAAAAAAAAAACTTAAGAAGGAAAGACCAGGTCATATCCTTTCCCACAGCCAACATCCAGATATCCAGACAAACAATCACTCAGAAAATTATATTGTAATCAAGGAGAAAACATTGTATATCTATACTGGCAGGACAAGCTACTGTATGTAAACAGGGAGAAAACCCCACACTCACTAGCACCCATGAAACTACCTGGGTGGGTAAAGACTGCAAGAGAACAACCAAGCTCAGAGGGCACCAAGGATTCTGAAGTTCAACCCTGAGCTACAGATATTTGCTTCTATCGCAACTCAGTTTTTGCCTAAGAAAAAGGCAGCTTCTTATACCTATCCAACAATTTGGATGATTACTTGTGCTGGGTTGATGAGTCTGAATCTCAGGTACACAGGATTATAGCTTAGTTGTATACAGAGCAGTTATTTTTAATGAATCCCATATTGGAAAACAATATGGTACAAGTATTGAGTAAGACTGCCTTCTTTTATGCTGTAGATTGCCAATTTCAATGTAAGTACCATTATACGCATGCTAGTTGCTGCTATGTGTTGTGTGTAAGAAGACTGCCTGCATATCACATCACTCATTTATTTCTGAGCACTTGAGCTTTATAAAAATAATAGAAGCAGCATCCTGAAATAAAAATTCATTTGAAGATGTTTTCAAAGGCAGCTTCATGGATAGAAAAGAAGAAAGGGCATTAAGAGCAAGCTTTAAAAGAATATTCAGAAGCACTCAATTACATAATCAAAATTTCACATCTGCTGTGTTATTTTAATTTATGGCAAGGGGATAACTGAACTAGTGCTTGGCAGTTCATTAATATTTCCTTAAGGAACTTTCCAGACATTCCTATTTCTTTGTTGTAAAAACTCAGGGGAGGTGGGTGGGATCTTTTCCCTGCTGTTACACTTTGACAAACCATACACTTTATGCTTCTGCATGTATAATACAGCACACCATTACAGGGACTTCGCCATGAGATGTTTCATCAGCATCTTCAATATGTTCGTTGCACATAGATAAAGATTTTATGCAGCAATGGCAAAATTGACGGTATATATTCACAAGTGAATTTTAATCAAATTCAAGCAAGAATGGTTCTCATGCACACAATGTATTACACAGTGTGGCAAATATAAGAAATTACAGTATGGTTTCTAAGAGGGTCTAAAATCAGGAATGCCCAACCTTCGTAACTTTAAGACCTATGGACTTCAACTCCTAGACATCCCTAGTCCAAATGCTTATGAAGACCATACATTGGTAGAGGCACAAGAGGGGAGAAGTTAGAAAGCAAATAGCTTTCTGTTTTTGTCTTTCTTTTAATATGCATAAACAACAATATGTAGCAATACAATAGATATCTTTTTATTAAGTATTAAGATTAATACTTAATAGAAATGTTTATTATAGAACATAATTCCATGTATTTTGTGGTTGTTTATCAGTACCACTTCCGGCTTTAGATGTCATATGTAAGCCACTTATGCTTATCAACATTATCAATTTAGAAATCATAGTTAATACTGTATTGACTTAAACATTCTTTTATCTTTAAAAGCTTAAGTTATCTAAACTTCAGGATGTTAATAATCTCCAGCACTGTATAGATTCTACGATACCCAAATAATATAATGTTCTACTTGTGTTGTATAACAAGGAAAAACAAGGAAAAATTATTTATGCAATACTTTTAAGTTACACAGAGGAGCCACAGATAAGATTTGCAACTGGTCTTGTTTACATTTTCTCAGATATTTTTTAACGGTAAATAATATATTTTAAAAACCTACTGGACACCAGATATACATTTCTGCTCAAATGGAAAAGCTGTTTTGTTCCAATGACATAGAACCAGTGTATATAACGACCTTAAGAATTCTTTTTATTATATTTGATCCTTTTTTTTCCTGTAGAAAAATGGGTGTGAAACACACAAAAGTACTACAAGCATTCCTTACACCTTCTGCCTTCAGCTCTAAGAAATCCAATAAAAAATAAATAAATAAGAAGATTCCCATTCTTTATTTCTGTTGCGGTTTTTTTTTTAAAGCAGAGGCCTATTTCTACCCGTGTAGTAAAAATTCACAATAAAATAGACTTTTTGAATGTTACCAGTTGTAAGACACCCAGTATCATTTGAAATTGTGACATACAATTGTTAAAAATACAGTCAATCGATCCTGAGTTTAACGCCAACATGGAATATATTAAGCAAAATCTTGTTCATATCTTTTTCAATAGAATGTATTCTCAGCGAAGTATCGTTGGTATATTGCGGCTGAACATTTTGATGGTTAATCTCATATGGTGTTTTATCCCACAACAATAAAAGGATATATTCAAAGCAGAATAATAGTTTTGAAGAGTCTAAAATAAAATTACAGCTGGGCCTATTTTGGATGAGGATGATTATGAAGTTATTATTCAGAGTTTTGTTCAACTCTTGGTGATTCCATGAGCCAGGACTTTCCACACCTTCCAATCTTGCACTACTTCTTTGAGTTGTTCTATGCTTTGGTTTGTCATCTTTGATGTGTCCAGTCACTATGTTCATTTTTGGCCTGCTTTCCTTTTACCTCTAATTCTTCCATTCATAATTGCTTTCTCCAGTGAATTTCCCCACATGACATGGCCAACGTAAGTGAGATGCAGTTTTGTGATTTTTGCCTTCCAGTGACATGTCTGGTGTTATGCGCTCCAGTCCTTGCTTGTCACCTATGGAGGTGCCTTCATATGGAATATGAAGCTTCACAGAAAAAAAGCGTTGATTTTCTTTCTCTCTTGCTTTTTTAAAGTCCAGCTTCCACAACCATAGGTAGGTATGGGGAGTACAAAAGAACAGAGTAACCTACATTTGATTGCCAGGCTGATGTCCTTGCTTTTCCACATTCGGCTCATATTCATCTATGACCCAGTGCAATCTGATATTTTTATTTCTGGGCTGCTTTCACCTCTTTGAATGATCTGCTATCCTAGGAAAGGGAATTTTTTCCACACATATTATCTCTTCACCATCAGTTTCTATTTTGATATTTCCATTCCTTAAAGTGGTCATCAGCTTGATCTTTTTGATGTTCACAAAAAGACCAAAATTCTCACTTCTTTGAATTTCTTTATCATGTTCCAGGGCTTCTTTGGTTTCTGAGAGAAGATTTGTATCATCGGCATATTGAAAGTTGTTGATATTACTTCCTCCTATCTTTAGCCTGATTTTTGATTCTTCAAGATCTAGTTTCCTTGTGATTGTTTCTCATGAAATAAAGCAGTCACTTGATGACTTACCATACTTTTCGGGCAGGGGTGAAATGCTCCCGGTTCAGACCGGCTCGGGCGAGTAGGTAACGATGGCGGCGGGCAGTTCGGAGAACCAGTAGCAAAAATCCCTGCCCCGTCCCCCATGCCCAGCTGAGCCGCGTGATCATCAGAACCTTTTTTCCCTTTAAAATGGCTCTGAGGAACCAAGCTCTGACGATCCCAGCTGAGTTGCCTGCTAATCAGGCAACTCAGCTTGGATCGCCAGAGCCATGTAAAAGAAAAAAACTTTTTTCCTTTTAAATGGCTCTGACGATCTGCTAATCGGTAGCAAAAATCACTCCCCCTTCCCCCCTCAGCTTGCTTACCTTAGCTGCTTATGAAGCAACGCCTTGCTGTAATCCCTGCAGTCCATTGCATCAGCAAGCAACTGAGGCAATCAAGCAGGCAGGGAGTTGTGGACTTCAACTCCCAGAATTCCTCAGCCAGCAAAGCAAAGCTGGCTGAGGAATTATGGGGGTTGAAGTCTACAAGTCTTAAAGTTGCCAAGGTTGGAGACCCCTGTTCTATTGGGTAAGTTTTTTTCCCCTTTGGGAGCTTTAAAAAAATAGTTAATTGGGATTTTTTTTAGTTGTTCTTTTTTTAGACCTAGCCATTTAAAGTTTAGGAAGTTTTAAATTTAGCTGCTTTTATATAAAAATAAAAATAATATTTGTGCAGCTTTCTGAGATTTAGTGTGTTTCTGTAGTGTTTCACTCTAACTACACAAATACACAAAATCTCACAAAGCTATATGTGGACTTTTGTGTGTGTAAAGTGTGAAAGTTGGTTTTTTGGCCTTTTTGTGGCTATGTGAGGTTCCTGCTTGTTGTAGGGGCCTAGCACAGCTGCTTTTATATTGTGGGTGAGCCAGTTGTGCTGTGTTGTGTTTTGTAGGTTAAAAAAGGGCAAAGAAGTGACATTGACTTGGCCACGCCCACCTGACCTACAAGCCACGCCCTCCCAGTCACCTTACCAGCAAGCCTCACCCACTAATTAAGCCACGCCCACAGAACCGGTAGCAAAAAAAATTAGATTTCACCTCTGTTTTCAGGGTATAAGACATACTTTCCCCCTCCCTAAAAAAGGGTAGAAATGTTGGTGCGTCTTATACACTGAATACAGCCATTTTTGGCCTCCCAAAACCCCGCCTCGCACGTCCTGTTTTTGCCAAAAATGGCCCTGTTTTTCACAAAAACAGGCCCTGCAGAGGGTTTGGGAGACCTGCAGAATGCTCCTGGGGGCAGGGGAGGGCAGAAATGTGACATGTGGGGGATTTGGGAGGCCAAAAATGGGCCTGTTTTTTGCAAAAATTGGGGTATTTTTGCCCTCCCCAGGCCCCAGGAGCACTCTGCAGGCCTCCCAAACACTCTGCGTGCCCTGTTTTTGCAAAAAATGGGCCTGTTTTAAAATGATCTCATTTTTGGCCTCCCAAACCCCCCGTGCGTCTTGTTTTTGCCCTCCCCAGCCCCCAGGAGCTGCGTGTCCCATTTCACAAAAACGGATGCACAGAGGGTTTGGGAGACCTGCAGAGTGCTCCTGGGGGCCGGGGAGGGCAAAACCTTTTTTTTTCTTGTTTACCTCTTTGAAATCTTGGTGCATCTTATACTCTGTTGCGACTTATAGTCTGAAAAATATGGTACTCAGCTGAGCAATGGAAAGGTTCTCTTTCTGCCTGAAGTGTGGTTCCTCTAGAGTTGGCCCAGTTTCTTTCTTACAAGATAGCCCAGAATGGACCATTCTCCAACTTGTACCTATTGTCACTTTTTATAATAAGAGATACAGTAGCAAAACTCAAGGTGTCTTCATAACATCCTGATTACTCAAAAGAGAGATAAGGCACAAATAAACACAGACAGGGACTGGTGGCTGATGCTGAAAGATCTCAGTGGGAAAAGTGAATTATTCAAAACCCCTGTAAATGAATCTCCAAATGGTGGAGCAGATGTTGCAAATGTCTGGCACAACTTGACAGACAAGCAGCAAACTCTATTGTACAGGCTGTTTATTTTGTGGGGGATTTGATTATGGGAGGTGTTATGAATTGATCTGAATATTTAACTTCGCCTTTCAGAAAGCTTTGAAGCAATTGTTTTTAGCCTAAGCAAGAATGCAGGGTGGGCCTCTCTCTGTGTGTGTCCACATCTCTTTTCTGTGAACATTATAAAACTATTTCCCTTATTTGTTTTTATTTATTTTTCCCCCCATCTTTGGGCATGTAAATATGGCTCTTCTGGTTCCCCTTGACTCAATCAGAATCAGAATAGAGCTAGAAGGGATCTTGAAGGTCTTCTTGTCCAATCCTTGCTACTCAAGCAGGAGACCCTATTCCATTTCAGATAGGATGCTGTTCAGTCTTTTCTTAAAAGCCTCCAGTGATGAAGCGCCTACAATTTCTGAAGACAAGCTATTCCACTGGTTACTTATCCTCACTGTTAGGAAGTTTCTCCTTAATTTCAGGTTTTAATTCCCTTCTCTGTGAGTTTTTTATTCCAGGGAATATTTAAGTGGAAAAGTAATAGGCATTTCAGTTGTGCTTGCATTTGTGCTGTGTTTTAACTGTACAATACTCCAGTTGAACAAATGATGGCTTTTTGCCCCTAAAAATATCTCACTAGATGTTTCCTAATGGAGATATCTAGAAGCACTGTCTTCGAAAATGGCACAGTGATTTGTATGGAGTCTTCTTCCTTTCTTTATTCTTTCTCCATTTTCATTAGGCTCCAAACTGTGTTTGTTTCCCATTAATGACAGGCCTATCAATCTCTCCTGCATGTCAGCTAGACTTATTTCTCCCTAATGCCTCAGATAACAAGTTATTTAAATGCTAGCTCAAGTCATTGAAAAATCTAAGGCCCTAGAGAAGGCAAGGAGGGAGGCCTGAGTCATATGGAACATGTGATATAGGTTCATATTTGTATGCAGCGGCCTGTGGTCCAGGGGTGAAATGTAAAATTTGTTACTACTGGTTCTGTGGGCGTGGCTTGGTGGGAGGGAGGTAATGTGACTGGGTGGGCGTGGCCAACTTTTCTTTTTTTACTTTTCAAAGCATTTTTTCTGCAAATGCAAAAAAATACTTTGAAAGCCTCTGCTGATCAGGCAACACAGCTGGGATCGTCGGAGCCTTTTTCAAAGCATTTTTTAAATCATCTCTTCCGCTGAAGAGGTTGCAGAAAAAAATGCTTTAAAAGTCTCTTTGATGATCCCAGCTGAATTGCCTGATCATCAGAGAGGCTTTTCAAAGCATTTTTTAAAAAGCCTCTCTGACGATCCCAACTGAGCCACACGATCATCAGAGGCTTTTTTTTTTTTTTTTTACTTTTAAAAGCATTTTTTCGGCGGAAGAAGTTGTAGAAAAAATGCTTTTAAAAGTAAAAAAAAAAAGCCTCTGATGATTGTGTGGCTCAGCTGGGCATGGTGGAGGGGGGAGGTGCAGGGATTTTTGCTACAGGTTCTCTGAACCACCTGTCGCCATCACTACTGGATCAGGCAATCCGATCTGAACTGGGAGCATTTCACCCCTGCTGTGGACTGCAGCACATTTTGTTTCACTGTGGGTCCTCACAGGAGTTGACAGGAAGGAAGGGAGGGAGGGAAGGAGGGAGGGAGGGAGGGAGGGAGGGAGGGAGGGAGGGAGGAAGGAAGGAAGGAAGGAAGGAAGGAAGGAAGGAGAGTCATGGAGTTGTTTATTTATTATGATCAGGTGCTGAAAGATTCTATTCTTGATGAACTGCAGTGATAATAAAGAACTGTAAAAATGCAGTAAAGTTTAGAAACAATCAATTAAATTTTAAGACAATAAAAATACACCTGATAAAAGTATGGTTTGATTAAACTGATGAGGGTCTTAAAAACAAAAAAAACCCAGCCCTTTTTCAGGGAGGAAGACAGATACGGAATCTTGAAACTCTATAATTATATTTGAAGAAATAAAATGTGTCCAAGTTAAATTTTGTTCTGATTGGTTAAATGTTGTTCTGATTTTAGGAATAGAGAGTGGGGGAAGACACAGAGAGAAAGAGGGTGACATAAGCATTATGTGTGGATATCCTTATGGCACATTTGGAATTTTTGCTTGGGTTAACATTATAGCATTAGCCATTCATCATGTTGACATTTGTGTTATTTCTGAGAACGGTATTCTGGCACTGCTGTGGATAGTTGTATCCAAGATCATGCTGTACTGAGGAGTGAGGTCACAAAGACTATGTCAATGGCACATGTTAATTCTACTTTGGAATGCCAGCTTAAATCTGCAATCAATATCTTTCTTAACACTGTTGATCTGCACTGTTTTTATGGCTTTGCTGTGATTCCAGTGAAGCTATGAAATAAAATGCATGATCGGAGACCATAAATGGACAGAAGAAAATGTAAGAAACGTGCAATCAGTGCATTTATAGACACACGCATTCATTTATTTGATATGTATGGTTAATACATTTACATATTTTATATCCCTCTTTCAACATAATTTACAGAAAAATTACCATTATGATTCCAATATTCCACAAAGAAATCTAAATGAATTTTTAAATTGCAAATCACAATAGAAAAAAAAAGTTATTGAATATTCCCTAGAAATATGCAGAAAGAATATTTCCACAATGCAAGCAGGCTTTCTTTAATTAAAACTAACATAGTTTCTCCTCCTTTTCTCCATCCCGTTCCTTCCTTTCTCACTAGCAATCTGCAGTCTTCACAAAGATTTGGATATAGATTAGGTATAGGAAGACTTCTCCCAAAGTAAATCCATCTTAATATTTAATCTGTCTTAATCATATTTATAGTACTCCAAATACTCAAAGGAATTTTACACCATCTGTCCAAATTTTCTTTCATTTCTAATCTGCTCCCAAAAAGGATAAATTCTATTTATCAGTTGAGAAAGCTTGTTGGAAATTCTTATTCTAAAATAAATGAAAAAGTCAGAACACAATCTGAAATCCCAGTGGCTATAAGCCAATAATATCAAGCTTGACTTTTTTTCCAACCACATTTGTTAATGAAATAAGATTGGGCAGGGGGAGGGGGGAGAGGGAAGGCTAATTTCTCTATAAAAGATAGCATTTGCATACAGTGCAATATTATCTACTATCCAGTGGTGGGATTCAAGCAGGGGTGGGTTCTAAAATTTTTTACTACTGGTTCTGTGGGCGTGGCTTATTTTGTGGACATGGTTTGATGGTCATGTGACAATTCTTTAGGATTTAGCAGAGGTACTGGTCTACTGCTTGCAGAACTGTACCAGTCTACCCATTTGTTTTTGGAGGCACCGGTCTACCCATTTGTTTTTCCAGCACACTGGTCTACCACCACACTGCCTTTTAACACTGATCAGCTGTAGGGTGGCCCTTTGAAGCCCCGCGGCAAGAGTTTAAACAGTTTATTTCCTTCTAGCCGATCAGCTGGGACTCAGGAGGCAGCGAATAGATTGGGGGCAGGGCCAAATAAAAGGTTAGAATAACACGGGGGCAGGCGGGAGGGCCCAGCTCCCGAACAAAGAGAACCGGTTCAGTGACGTCATATCGTCACAGCTACCGGCTCAGCCGAACTGGACCGAACCGGGAGGAACCCACCACTGGATTCAAGTAATTTAACAACCGGTTCTCTGCCCTAATGATTTCTTCCAACAACCAGTTTGCCAAACTGCTCAGAAAGTTAACAACCGATTCTCCCGAAGTGGTGCGAACTGGCTGAATCACACCACTGCTTATATCCCCACCCATCCTGTGATTTTTATGATATTTTCATAATGTTTAATCACACATGTAAGAGACTCAGAATAAAAAGAGAAAGATGACATGTACAGTATATCATATGGATCTTGACAGAAACTCAAATAAGAAGAGGTCACACAATAAACAAACACTTGTGGTATAAGTGAAGGAAAGTCACCCATTTCTATCACTATGACTATATGAAGAGAGAGGGTGGGGGGGAGGCAAATGTCCAATCAGGAGCCTTTTCCCTACTTCTGTTTTGCTATCTTACCAGTCATGATTGGAGAATTACCAAGTAGGCCTGAAAATACAACTGAATCTGTAGTCATGCTACATGATATTTTTAAAAGCAAGAGGTGAATTTATGCTCTTTGCCACAGGCGAATATAATTGCATTGCTTTTAGACTGTGTTAAAGAATTAGGCTGTGTTCCATATAGCTGCTGTGGTAAATATGCTATGATAAATTCATAGCTCTAATGGTGATGTTATATGTAAGTCTGCATTAGGGGTTCATAATCACTCTCAGGTTTGGTCATATTTATAGAAACCCTTCTGAGGACACGGCTTGTCTGGCATCTCATTCCTCTATAAAGAAACGAACATTACAATAATTGTTTAAATATTTAAATAAACATTTTTTTTTCATGCAAGATTATCTGGAAAGGAGAAAAACAGCTATTTTTTTCCCCTCTCTGTTCCACAAATTAAACAAACAAACAAAAATTAATGGAAATGGCTACATACCTTTTTGCTTCAGTACAGCTTTTAAAATAGGAATGCAATGCAGTACATCCTTGTCGGTACAAAGCAAACTCTGCAGGTTTTAGAAGTGTGGAATTACGAAAAATCACCTGCCCCATTGGGTGAAAACTGTGCAAATGTGTTTTCACTCTTTGCATGTCATCATCTGTCCACCCATTTCCTAGGAAGTGAGTTTTTCCAAAGAGATTCCTCTCCTCTTTATTACTCCTTTTTCATAAAACATTTTGGGTGTATATTAATATATTTATTAACAATTACAAAAAATGTATTATTATATTTACATTATTATTCATGACGATAAAGAACCCCTAATGCAGACTTACATATAACATCAGATGCCAGCATGAGAGCTATGAATTTATCATAGTATATTTACCATAGCAAGCTATGTTGAACACAGCCTAATTCTTTAACGCAGTCTAAAAGCAATGCAATTACGTTTGCCTGTGGCAAAGAGGATAAATTCACCTCTTGCTTTTAAAAATAGCTAAAATGCCCTCCTTTTTCACGGCAAGCAAATGGGACTATAAAAATGCAGGATAGCATTTTTATTCAGCACTAAAAATGAAAGGAACATTGATTTAGCTTCTTTCCCCAATACAACAAGGTCTGTTTGTACAGCACATTCCTCTTCCTTATCTTACTAGGTTCCCCTTCATGCATCTAGGAAAAAAAAAATAGAAATCTAGATATTAGATTTAATAACTAGATATCCATTTTAATAGTCAGATATCCAGAGGATATCTGGTAGGGCTCAAGGGTTGTGGAGGATAGTACACTAATGCAACAATTTTAAAAATAAAAAAAGTTTCCTCTTTCACTAATCAACTGGAACATCATAAAATTCATCCAATCCAAATGTAAGATTTATTCCTTCTAAAAAGAGATGGAAATTAGTGAATAGCATAACCCCAAAAAACTCTCTGATCCTTTCCCTCCTGCTCTTGCACCTTGATCTAGTGACTCATTTAAACTGTTAAAACAGTTTCTATTTCACAGCTGGCTGTAGCTACTATAGCAAGTAGCTTCTCCATATATTCACTCAAGCTTTGTTGTGAGTCTGGCAACTTCTCCGCTTGCTGATGCTAGAATTAGCCGCATTGGTACCAGCTTTGACCAGGTCATAAGCCATTCTTACTGTCATGCTCATGCTGCCTTCTTCCTCTCTTCCATGCAATGGAAGAGAAGCCCACCACTCTTCTATAAAATTAAGGTAAAAGTTTCCCCTGTCCAGTTGTGTCTGACTCTAGAGTGCAGTGCTCACCTCTGTTTCTTGGCCCAGAACAGGGTTCTCCAACCTTGGCAACTTTAAGACTTGTGGACTCCAGTTGAAGTCTGCAAGTCTTAAAATTGCCAAGGTTGGAGACCCCTGGCTTAGAAGACATTTCCATGGTTATTTGGCCAGCACAACTATATGCCAAGGTGCATGGAACACTGTTACCTTCCCACCGAAGAGGTACCTATTTTTCTACTTACATTTGCATGCTTTCAAACTGCTAGGTGGGCAGTTTGAATTCTATAAATTGGCTTTGGTAAATTGGGCAGGTACATAGGAAGGAGAAGACCAGAGTGCAACCGGTGGCAATAGCAGTAAAGCCAGGAGAGGAACAGCCGAAGCAAAGAAATGATGTTGCTCAATGGTCTCCAAGGTACCCTGGAAATTAGCCATTTCAAGTTCCTTCCTTTCCCAAGTCTCAGCAATTTTCTTCCCTAGTCTAAATTAACATCACAATCTGAGGAAGTTTTGCCTTGGTCTGCAAATGACTGAGACTTCGAGCATGCCTGGAAATTTATGCATACTCAGCAGACACATCACCTCATTGACCATGAAGAAATCAGACCCCCCCCCTTCAGATGCACACAACGTGAATAACAACACCATGCCTCATATACAGATGCTGCCTTAAAACTATTTAATAAGCGTGAATTGATTTCGTTTCATCCAGCTCTGACAATTTAATTTTGCCAGTAGCAAAATGAAAAGAATCAGGAAACAAGGGAGGCTTTGCAATCAAGGTTTGGGGATTTCAGGCCAACAGTTTGACCACTTATCATGCATCTCTACAAGGTCTGAAACCTCTGGGGATCAACTGGCTTGAATCTGAATACTGGAGCTAAGTAATTCACCCGAGGTATGAAAATCAGCTACTGCAAGTGCAGCTCATTTTCAGCCTAATTTGGGGATTTGTGGAAACTGTCAGAGAATAAAGGTTCTAAAAATCCAGATCATTCCTGTGAGCTTTACTCGTCTTTATAGTCTTATTCCATTCCTGGAATTTCATGCAGATCTGTCTTTCTCAACCTAATGCATTTAGATATTTTAGACAATACTAACTATAGCATTATGGAAACTGTAGTCTAAGACAGTTGGTGTAACATAATATAACTTAAACACAGATGTTTTGGAAATCTTACTGTCTCCACATTTCACCCTTACTGTGTCTAGCAATGGATCTGTGTTGAGCTTTAAGAAGTCACACTCAACGACTGTTGATTTGTAAAATATCAGCCTTCCCAACACCATCTTTCATGGGAAAAACCTCCACTGATAGGCATGCATAATATTCCGATTACTCCATGCACTACATGTCTTTCTTTTTCTTTTCTTCGTGTGTTATCAGTTGATAGGCTAAAATGCTGTGTTTTTAGCCCAATCTCTGGAAATGGGGAAAACAAAATTGCACATGATTCTTTAACAAGAAATGGATTGTTAGTTGACCCTCTCCAAGCCAGATCAATTTAAAATAGCAATGACTCCATCAGCAAAAGTTAATATGAGAACATGAATGAGCGGTTAGACAAGGAGACCTGAACTCATTTTTAATTCATATTGCAGTGAACAAAGACGTGCATTTAATTTCACAACTACTAAGATTGTTGGCCGACTATGGAAAAAAATAGCCAGATAAATTATTGAAGCCTGGGAAATGGCCTCTAGTTAGTCAATAGGAGTACTGATTTACCACCAGTTTACCAGAGCCAAGGGTGCGGTGGCACAAGGAAACAACAATTAATGACTTAATAGCTAGCCATCAACACACTACTTACCAACTAAAAGTCATACACAAAACAGGCACCACTCAACATGTAATTCCCTGAGAATGGGCTCCTTTGCAAGCCTGAAAGCTTGAAGAATAAAACTTTGGTCCTGGTGAATGACTCAGATTGCATCCTGCAACGTTATCCAGGGACATGTATATTTTCCTTCATTTATGTGAAAGTTAATCCTCCTGTTCCAACCAAATGACCCTGTGGAGGCTGAGCTTATTTTGGGATTCATGGAGTGCTAAAGCCTATCCTTTAGTTTTCAAAGAAAACAATCTGGAATCATGATAGCTTTCCACCCAAATAACCTTTTCCCATTTATAATTTCAGAACTGAAACTGATTCATTGTACTGCAAATTTAAACAGTGTAGGAGGGGAGCTGAGTTAGTGTATGATTTCAAGGGGTGAGTATTAAGAAAGTGTTGTTCTAGATCAGTTGTGAAGATGTTGGCATAATGTAGAGCAGGGATGTCAAACTCGCGGCATCACGGTGGTGTCACGTGACATATTGGGACTTTTTCCCCCTTCGCTAAACTGGGTGATGCATCTGGCCAGCAGGCTGCGAGTTTGACACCCCTGAGGTAGAGTCATGCATACCGTAACTGCCATGACTTGCAGGTATATGATGTCACCAAAGGTGAAGCAATTATGGGTGAGTACTTGCTCTGGAAGGCAGTCCTGCCGTTCAGGCATCAATGAGGATGCTACTGAAAGCTTGAAAGCTGTGTTTGTGAGAATTGTTGATGCATACTACTTCAACATCCATGACAGCTAAAATGGTGTTCTCGGGAGTTGAACTGGATTTGGTCTGTGCTGTCTCTTATGGAGCTGGGAATGTAGCTAGTAGCATAAAGTCCACAAAACCTGATATTTCAGTGAAAAAAAAATAATCTTCCTTTAGTTCTATTTCATGGCATCAATATCTTCATTTTCTTTCTTTCTAAGCAGTGTGTAAATAATCATCCTTAGATGGAGCTGATCCTTACTGAATTGGGTTTGCTTTGTTTGAACAAGGTGAGCTTCATATTTTGGCATCCCTGTATTATGGCACCATGTGATTCTTTTCATCCTGCAGAAAATATTTAGATAGCACAGAAAGTTGTGTGGGAGCAAAAGGGTTTGACTTACAGTTAGATCAATTTGACTGGCAGAGAGAGAATTTTAAAAATAATTAATATACATCTCCCTTCCCAATCTTTATCCCCAGCTTGTCAAGGGAAAGGGAAAACAAGGCAAGTTCCAGGCAGTTCTTTGCTGGCATATAATCAGTTCTGTTATCAGCTAGAAAGGCCTATTAAACTAGAAAATTAATACTGAAAGCTTCCTAATTAAATGCTTTCCTCTTACTTGCTGTTCTGATAGTGGAGTGGAAGATGCGAATACCGATACCGCATTAATAATTGTGCCTCTTATATCATGACTTGTAATCAGCTTTCAGTAACATGTATGAACAATCAAAGTCATCTTCATTTTGAATTATAATTAGAAATGTCATTGGATGATAGGTAATTCATATGCTGCCTCTTCTGCTGTCACACAGTTAACATTGCTTTGAATAAGAAATGGAGATCGAGTGTGGTGTAGTGGGAAAAAAAAACCCCATCAGTCTTGGCGTTGATAGATCCAGGATCAAGTCCAACTTCAGTCCAACTTTGTAAGATTTTTTGGGGGGGGGAATGGGTGGACGAGATGTTATTTTTATTTCTTTTATTTATTTATTTATTTATTTAATTTTGATTTATATGCCGCCCTTCTGCGGAGACTCAGGGCGGCTTACAATGCGTTAAGCAATAGCCTTCATCCTTTTGTATATTTATACAAAGTCAGCTTATTGCCCCCACAACTGGGTCCTCAATTTACCTACCTTAGAAAGGATGGAAGGCTGAGTCAACCTTGAGCCTGGCAAGATTCGAACCTGCAGTAATTGCAGGCAGCTGGTCTTAATAACAGGGTGCTTTAGACCACTGTACTACCAAGGCTCTGTTATGTATCTGACTTAATCATTTGGACAAAAGGAAGGCTAGAGCTCTTAGTAACAAACCTCATTGTTGTGATATGCTGATTTGTTGTCATCAGCCATTCAATCGTGTCCAGCCCTTGGCCACTCTACGGATCAGAACTCTCCATGCCCCTCTGTCTTGCACTGCCTCCTTCAGATCCGCCATGGTGATCCTCCATGGTCATCCTTTATAGTATCTAGTCAGTAGGGTACTAGGGTGGCCCCTTCTCCTTTTTCGAGTGATCACTCCCAGCATGATTGACTTTTTGAATGAGTTGGCTCTCTTGACATGACCAAAGTATGACATCCTTTGTTTGGTGATCTTGGCTTCAAGTGATATTTTTTGGTGAGGTTCGGTCAAGGACTTCTTTGTTTGTATTTTTGCAGTCCATGGGATGTGTAATGGTCACCTCAAGCACCACAATTCCAAGGTGTCCACACATCTCCTATCTGTCTTTTTCAAAGTCCACGTTTCACAACCGTAAGTAGCAATTGGAAAAATAATGGTGTTAACTAATCTGCGTTTGGTTGTGAGGCTGATGTCTTTACTCTTCCAAATGCCAGACATTGCAGTTCTATAATGCTATAGGCCAGCATATAACCAGATATGCTGATTATATGCATATTCCAGCTAAGAATGAAAGACAACTAGCTGATCTTGGCAAGTCTTGAAAATTTCAACTGAATAGACTTATCTTTTTATAACCTGGATGGGCGACTACCGGGAAATGACAAGGTGGAAGGCTTGAACCAGTAGTGGGATTCAAATTTTTTTACTACGAGTTCTGTGGGTGTGGCTTGGTGGGCATGGCACGGGAAGGATACTGTAAAATCTCCATTCCCTCCCCACTCCAGGGGAAGGTTACTGCAAAATCCCCACTTCCTCCCAATCAGCTGGGACTCGGAAGGCAGAGAATAGATGGGGATGGGGCCAATCAGAGGTGGTATTTAGTGGTTCTCCAAACTACTCAAAATTTCCGTTACCGGTTCTCCATAACTGATCAGAACCTGCTGAATACCACCTCTGGCTTGAACAATAAAATATTCAAAGAAAAGCATTGAAAAACCCTTTCCATACTGTTCATGAAGAAAAAAGCATGAATCAGAAGTTGAACTCAACATCTTTAGCTTGATCCAGTTAATGGAGGACTGTCCACCTCTTTTTCTATGAAGACTGCATTTGGTCTGGGAGTAAAATTCTGATGTCTGCTCTCCAAGAAGTAGGTGGGACTACAATAAGAAGAGGCTAGGACCAGAACAGAAGTTACTGCCTTTTGTCTTGCTTATATTTCTCTCTTTCTTTAGAAGGAAAAGCAAACTTGGAAAAAATATTAGTAGGGATGTGAAGACTTTGTTGTTCAAATACTGGGCATATAACAGCATAGAAGAAAACTGTGCAAAATACTTTATTGTAGCATACATCTTTCCTGTTACCCGGGTTAACTTGACCAGCTAAGCTTTGCAAATTGATGGAGCCACGTAAATAAGTCTTTGATGGCTCGTCTTATAACAAAACTGTTGAAGTTTGTAAAGTGGAATATAATTTTGGACTCCCTCCAAAGTTCTTGCACTGGTTGGGATTAGCTGCTGCCTCACTGGTTGCTCCACTTCTGGTTGCTACCAAGCTCCAGGCCATGTTCTAAGAAGGAATCATACCACAATGGACTGCTTACTGTAGCTGTGGTCCTAGCAATTGGCTGATAGTTCTTGCTTGCCTGTAACAATTGTAAATCCAGATGTTGCTTCCCACTTCCTTGTCTGCTTTTTGTCTTCTTCTTTTTCTCTCCTACCCACCTACACTTTTGTGAGGCTGCCTCTGGACATCACCACATTCCTAAAAAAATTGGGTGTGGTTTAATGAAACAGGCCACTGAAAACAGCGGTGTCAATGCCTGTGAATAATCCTGGAGTGGGGAATAAATGAATGAGTCCATCTCCTCTCATGTATCTGGGGCTGTAAATGTTTACTGCCCCTTAGGAGAAGGGATGAGTACATTTACCTCCACAGAAGCATGAGAGGAGATGGATTCATTCATTCATTCCCCATTCAAGGTTTATTCACAGGCATTGGGTTAGGAAGCATTTTTGCCTGGCTCCAGCCAATCCGGCATCGATTTTCCCAATAGATGCCTATCATTTATCCTCTCCCCTCTCTTTTATAACCATGTGGTCACTTTAAATTCTTCCGTGTAGGAGAGGAGTAGGCAGAACTGAGGGCAGAGTTAAAGGCATCATCAGCTTAGAGTCATTGGGCTCTAGGTCCAACCTCTCCTGAATTTTGTTGGCCCTTATTTGGTGCCAATTTAATGTTGAACTTTAATTGGCCAGATTCTTGTGTATAGGCTTAAATAAATCTTCTATGCTGCAACTTAACCTATGGTCCTGATTCTTTCCACCTGGCATTCAAACTCACAATACATACAATAAATATGGAAAAGTGAATTTTTATCTTATTTTTTTGTATCCCACCTTTATCTTTATTTTATTTATTTTATTTTTACAAGGTGATGAACATATCCAACATCTTCCTCCTCAATTTAAAATAAAAAAATTCTTAAAGGAGGAACTTTTGCTAAGTCATTATTCCCTTTCTTTCCATTGTCTCTAGACACTAGTCACTACTTGTATTTGTCTTTTTTTTCTTGAAATACTAGAGATAGTTGTTTACATTTATTTAAATCATTTCATCTGATATTTTTAATTAACCTCTTAATTAAAGAGTTTGACTATTTGCAAGCAACAAGCAACTTGCTTTGAAAGTGCTCTTATGAAATCACTTGATGTTCCCAGAATACCTTGGATAGTGCATTCCTAAAGGTGCTACGAATATCACATATTTTCACCTGACAGCAGGATGTGCGTTCCATTTTGGATTGCCTGCAAACACCTCCACCTACCCCCTACCCCCATCTCCTGTGAAATGGCACATGTGATATTTGCAGCTTTACTTTTTCAGTTCAATTATTTGGATCAACCGTGTTATTGGGGTGGAAGAAATTTACTAAAAAAAAAAAAAGATTGTTTTTAGCAATGCAAGATGAAATGAATTTTGGACTCTCTGAGGGCCAGGTTTAAACTTTGGTGCTTTTAGTATGAGATGGAAACAATTTCTGACATTCTAGTCTTTTCTCTCTCTTCCCCGCTATTAAATCTTTAAAGCAATACCACTGAGTCTGTCTGTTGCCTTGACAGAATAATTGGAAAAGACAATTGTGCAAACTAGAGGAATACTGCAGTTCTCCTCCTGCTTGGAGATTCATTAAAAAGGCCTCCTAGACTGCAGGACTTCAGTTCTCATAAAAATCAGGAAAGACCTTTTAGGATTTCCTGAGAAATCTACAAGACACACAAACACATACCCCCATTTCAACTCAATCAAAACGCTTGCGTCATTTCTCTCAATTACTGCCCTGTGTTCAAGGCCATCGAAGTCAGTGGAGATTTACCATGGGTTCCATAGAAGGAAAGCGCACAAAGCAAACCTTAATCTCTTCTAGCACTGATGATGTTGAATAATGAAAAGTCTGCAAGAAAACACTCCAATGATACATGTGTGATGATACATTCATGGAAATGCTGCCACTTACCTATTGACCTCAGATGCCATGTCACAAGTATGTAATTGCAACATTTGCATGATTATGACACTGCACGAGTGTCATCATTTGACATCATTTCAGTTTTCTGTAGTTCCTATGGGTTTCTCATATCCATGAGTGGAATATGCCTTTGTCAAGAATGAAAATTGCATCTGTCAGAAATAGATGACATTTGATTTTGTTAACAAATGTTTGAAGGGCTGTTTATTTAATCATATTTATATCCCATTTTATAAAACATGATTCAGAAAAGAGGCCTAGAAAGAGTGCAGAGAAGAGCAACAAAGATGATAAGCTGCTCATCATATGAGCATACATAATTCCCTTAGCTGCTCATCATATGATGAGCAGCTAAGGGAATTAGGTATATTTAGCCTAATGAAGAGAAGGCTCAGGGAAAACCTGATAGCAGTCTTCCAATACTTGAAGGGCCGTCACCGGGAAGAAGGCATTGATTTATTTTCCATAACATCTGAGGACAGGACACAAAGCAATGGGTGGAAGCTCATCAGGATAACATGCAATATGGCAATAAGGAGGAATTTCCTGACAGAAGAACAATTGGTCAATAGAACAGCTTGCCTCACGGAGTTGTGGGACCTCCATCACTGGGGGTTTTCAAGAAAAGATTGGCCATCCATTTGTCTAGGATGGTATAAGAAGTCCTGCTTTGGGCAGGGGTTGGACTAGAGGACTTCCAAGGTCCCTTCCAATCCTATGATTCTATGACTCTGGGTGATGCACAATAAAAATAAATACTGTAAATAAAAACAATATAAAACAATTAAAAAGAAAGAGCATGAGATTTAACAAACAATGGAGCCACCTCACTAATTCGCCATTCACTTGAGTTACCCTTCCACCCCAAGCCTGTCGAAACAGCCATGTTTTGCAGGACTTCCAGAAATTTGGCAGGGATCAGGCAAATCTCACCTTGGGAGGAGCAGGTGCACAACAGAAAAGGGACCTACCAGGTATGGCTCTTTAGCAGACAGGACCCACAACATACCTCATCTGCCCAATGGGATGGACAGATGGAATCAGGAAGAAGTCAGCCCCTCAAATAATAGGTTAGTGCTGGTGAACCTATGGCCCGTGTGCCACAGGTGGCACACAGCTCCCTCTCTGTTGGCACACGAGCCATTGCCCCAGTTCAGCTTCGCTGCGCATGTGCCTCCCACCAGCCAGGTGGTGATTGGGTCTCTGCCATGCATGCACGGGGGGTTGGGGTACATGCGGGGGGGCACATGCGCATGCGCAGGGCCCGTGTGGGGGGCCCATGTGCTCATGCATGGGGCGGGGTGCATCCACGGGGGCCACACGTGCATTGCACTTTGGGGGTTTGGGCATGCGCACGCTTTGGGCACTCAGTCTGGAAAAGGTTAGCCATCACTGGGCTAGTGCATTCTTAAAATATTAGTTATCAAGGCTAGCATTGTTCATTCTTAAAACAGCTGTCTGTGGCTTTGTCCCAAACACAGTTCAAAGGTCTGACAGAAATTATGTTTCTTCTAATAGAAGGAAAAGAAGCTTCCTGCATCTGCTGGTTTTTATTTTTATTTTATTTTTATTCAAGCAGCAGAACACTTTTTTCATCAATGCCCCATAGCAAAGTGGTCATTAGATTAACAGGGCCTCTTATACTTTAACCCCCGGATAGAAGGGGGTTCTTCTTTGCAAACTCTAAGAGCTCTGAGCAGCGATGCTATTAAAATGTCATCACTGGCTTTGTGTAACTATTAAGATGACAGGTTTACAGGATTCCTTGGGTTGCTGTACCAGCTGTTTTCCTATGGGCTTTGCTCTTCCTATTTCACATGGCGGAACTACAAGGCAACAGCTCCTCTTGGTCTGCTTTTGCTGCCCACAGTTACTGTAGGGAATTGACAGAATTGCCAGAATTGAAGCCCTTTTGTACCACTGGCTGAAACAAAGACTACACACTCGAATCCCAAAGTCCATGAAAAGGATTTAATAGGGAACGGTAACAGTAATGGTTATCACAAACTTTGTTGGCTCTCTGACTGCTGGTCAGAGCTAAAACAGAGAGCAAATGGAATATTGGGCTTATGCATTGGCTTTGCCTGGGGAAATGTCACCAACCTCTTCCTTTTTTTCTAATCATTTTCCCCATTTTAACCCCTCCTCCCTCCTCTACTTACTTACCTACCTACCTACCTTCCTTCCTTCCTTCCTTCCTTCCTTCCTTCCTTCCTTCCTTCCTTCCTTTCTCCTCCTCCCTCTTCTCTCTCCCTCCCCTTCCCCCTCTCTCCTTCCCTTCCCTCCGCTCCCTCCCTCCCCTCTTCTTCCTCCCCTTCCTCCCCTCCTTCCTTTCCTTCCTTCCTTCCTTTTCCCCTCCCCCCATCCATCCATCCATCCATCCCTGCTCCTTCATTCCTTCCTTCCTCCCCTTCTTCTTTCCTTCCTTCCTTTCTCTCACTCCCACTCTCCCCTCCCTCCCTCGCTCCCTCTCCTTCCCCCTCCTTCCCTTGTTCCCTCCCTCTCTCCTAAACTCTTCCTCCCCTCCCTCCTTTCCTTCCTTCCTTCCTTCCTTCCTTCCTTCCTTCCTTCCTTCCTTCCTTCCTTCCTTCCTTCCTTCCTTCCTCTCTCCCTCCCTCTCTCTTCAAGCCAGCATGTGGCAATATTACAAGTAAATTGCAGCTCACAAAATCTAAAAATCTAATAACATTTGTAAATTGAAAAAGGTGTTACCAAAATCCCTGGTTTTGGTGCTAAAGACATAGGCATAGGTGCTTGCCTATGTTTGTTTATTTCTCTCTTCCCTCTCTTCCCTCCTTCCTTTTGTGCTGTGTCTCAGATTTGGAACCTGATGAAAGTGTCTTATATGAGTCAGAAGGTAATTGGATGCTTCAACTGCAACATTGGCTTGTATAATTTGAATACATGCCATAATGATTTCCTTTTAAACATAAGTTATTTCATATATCAGTTTTGCTCTGGAAGACACATTTATTTTGGTGGACTGCTGTGTTCTTTTGAATTATATACCAATAGTTTGAAACAGGAGGCCAATGGAAATGGATATTGCACAGTTTTATGGACACACAGAGATTGATGCTGGGACAATGTTACTTCATTGTCAATTATATATTATCTCTGTCAGTTCTACAATCTCTCTTTCTACATCAGAACAAGCATTGTACTGCTGAGAATTCTGCTGGAGGATTATTTAGAAATTTGAACTGCAAAGTCTATATGCTTCATTTCCTATTTTTCATATTGCTAAGAGAACTGACTTAAAAGTTAATAAGATGATTACATAAAATGATATTAAGTCATAGGTCTAGTTTGTACTTAATAGGTAAGAGAGGAATTCGTCTCTTTCTCCTTATCATTTCTTCTTATACAAAAATCAAAAAGGTATAGTATATGAGATGCTTGCTTGCTTTTTAAATTATTTATACAGGTATGTAAATTATTTGGGAGATTTGAACACCAAAAAGAGATATAAAAAAGGTTCAGTTGGGGAATTACTGAAACAGTCTTTTCATGCTCCAATAAGATGAACACATATTTAGATTTTGATTTGATGAGATAAAACTTTATATTCTGAATCTATTTTTTAAACCTCCTTTATTTAAGTAAATAGGCTTCAGGGATCACCTTTTTTAAAAAGCCATTAAATATGCCTGACAGCAATCTGCTTTCTGCCATTGTTTTAGCTACCTGCTAGTTAATTATTGCAACATGCAAACTCTGCCTTTCCAAACTGCTGACTTCAGTGTTGTTTGCACTAGGACTCTGGGCAAAATTCTGTTCTCCAAAACATGACTGATGATAATGAATACGTCAGGGTAATAAAGGAGCAGTGGAAAGAAAATGTGAAATTTCATGTGTGGAAAACATCAGCCTAGTACAGTTGCTGCTCTCTGCTGTTTCTCCTCCAAAGTCTGGAGCACAGCTTGGGAAGAGGCTTTTTCGCAATTACCTGGAATTAAAAGAGAAGATTTAAAGAATTATGTCTAGTTCATCAATGCTTTTCCTCACAGCGATATCCTGCTATCATGTTTCAGGAACTCATTCATGTGGCTTTCTTGACAATAACATGGAAATGGCTGGTTGTTGCCTTATTCCAGAAATCGTTTTGGTTAGTTTACATCCCTGGCATTTCTTACCTGTCTCTCACCCATTTATTAGCCAGGTCCAGCTATGGTTAGCTTTCTTGAACTCAGCCAAGGATGGCTAGATAATGCCATCTGTTATGATAAGGGTCCAGGGGCCGGATCTGGCCTATGGGGTGCTTAGACCTGGCCTGCGGGGCCTCCCCGAGCTCCATTTTTACTGGCAAAGGGCTGCAGGAGGCTGTTGCAGGTGAAAACGGAGGCCAGGCAGGCCCCTGGGGGCCACACACAGCCATCCTTCAAGAGGCCATCGCAGCTGAAAACAAAGCCTCGGTGAGTGACATCAAGCTGGCCATGCCCACCCTGGCCACACTCCCCCTGGCCCCCCGAGTTCAAACACAACCCTGATGCGGCCCTCAATGAAATTGAGTTTGACACCCTTGTTCATAACCAGCAAAGTTTTTGCAGTGCTGATAATATAAAAGCTGTGGTAGCGCAGTGGTTAGAATACAGGATTCTAAGATGACTCTGCCTACAGCCAGGACTTCGATCCTGACTGGCTCTAGATTGACTCAGCCTTCCATCCTTCCGAGGTCGATCAAATGAGGACCCAGATTGCTGAGGACAATATGCCGACTCTGTAAACCGCTTAGAGAGGCTGTGAAATATCTTTACTTCCAGAAAAATCATTGAAAATATCAGCATTAAGAAACATCAAAAACATTATTCTACCAACAGAAAGCAATGATTCAACAACACAGTACCTAGTGTTAAGAAAGACAAATTTCTTTCATCCACATTAGGTGTAATTTTACAACCATGTGTAGAACCGCAATCTTATTTGTCTTTTCTACAAACTACAAAATGTCTTTTGTTATTTATAAGCTACAAATCCCCAAATAGTTTAGCATTTCTTTATAGGCTGGTGACTCAAATTTCTTGAACATACTGTTCACTCATTTCTGCACCATTTCAAACTCTATAATATTGTCTTTTTAATAAATTTTTTATTAGTTTTCAAAAGTGAAAAGTTAAAATTCAAAATTACACTGAAAGCAGAAAGGGGACAATAGGCAAAGTTTAAGAAGTTCAATATGAATATAATTATAGAATAAAATACTCTCTTGTTTTAGGTTAAGAAAAAGTTACAAAACTAAAATATAAAAAATATACATGGCAAAGAGTCAAATAATAACAATAATATATAAATCATAATAACAGTTCCACAAATATAGTTAGTTAGTATTATTGTTTCTATATTCAAATATCTATAATGAAGCACCCTTTATCTTAAGTTTAAATAAATATATAAAACCTAAAATAAAATCTATATCTGTTAATAGCAATAGCACTTAGACTTATATACCACTTCACAGTGCTTTACAGCTCTCTCTAAATGGTTTTACAGAGTCAGCATATTGCCCCCAACATTCTGGGTCTTCATTTTGCTAACCTCAGAAGGATGGAAGGCTGAGTCAACCTTGAGCCAGTCAGGATCAAACTCCTGACAATGGGCAGTTGTTAGAAACCCAACTCTTATATGACAGCTCAAGACACATTCTCCAATTTGCCAGTAAGACTTCCACTTCTTAGGCTATGTAACAACAGAAGGCACATCTTCCCATGAGTCTCAATTATCCACAACAAAGGCTTTATAAGGCATCCTGCACAATTAAGAAGACAGGGAGAAGAAGGGAAAACACCTTGCACAATCATTTTGAGGCCTTCAAGACCAGTCCTGTTTACTTCAATCTATTTTACTTTGGAGCTGAAAACAGGTTCTTGCATTCTTTTCTCTTTGACACATAAAAGAATATTTCTTCTGTGGCTCTTACTACCTCCTGATTTCTAGAACCGTTTCTTATTTTAAAAAAGGTAAGATTTCCTTAATTTACATTTTAAAACAAAAGGGAAAATATTATTTTTAGCTTTTCAATCTCTTCTTTGTTATATAGTTTTTTTAAAGTTCAAGGATATCCTTCTCTGTAACTCTCATGTAAGCTACTTAAGGATGGAATTTTTATTTTGTCCTCTTCTATACATGATAGGGGCACAATGACTCAGTGGTTAAAGACACCAAGCTTCTTATCTGGAGAGCTGACAACCAGGGTTCAAGACCCAGGTGCTGCACAGGGTGAGCTCCCATTACCTGCCCCAGCTTCTGCCCACTTAGTAGTTCGAAAGCATGCAAATGTGAGTAGATAAATAGGTACCAGTTTGGTGGGAATGTAACAGCATTCATGTGCCTCGGTACATAGTCATGCTGGCCACATAACTATGGAAATGTCTTAGGACAATGCTGGCTCCCTTGGCAAAGAAACAGAAATGAGTACCATCTCCTAGAGTCAGACACGACTGGACAGGGGAATCCTTTATGCATCTTCTGATATATAAGTGTTGAAACACAAAACCCATCAACACTATATGTTACAATAGGGCTAGTATTTGCAAGCAGCAGTATTTGCAAGTATTTGCAAAATTGTGCTATACACACTGGGTATTTATCCAATAATGATGAAATGAGGTTAGTACAAATGTCTCTATAGTGTAGGCACTGGGAAAATAGGTGTTCTATTGTTTCTATATGTTCAGAGTGACAAGGACATTGTCCCTTTGGGCAGGGGATCTCCCTGTATCAGTCTTGAAGGATAGCTGAAGGGAGGTCATGACATTGTGTCACAATAAAGGCCCTTCAATGACTAGGTATTTCAAGATTTATTAAGTATGCCAAAGGGAAGTCAGAGTACCTGTTGGGTTCATTGCTGATAAAAATTGGGGACCTTGTTAGGTCCAATTGGTGCTCTGTATTTGCTACATGCTATTTAATGAGAGCTTTGACCCTGATCATATCCCATGCTGAATAGAAAACCGGGAGAGAAACCCAAGGATGAGATTTTAGTTGCCACTGGGTTTTTCCATGTGGAATGAAAATCATCCCTCATAGTTAGTGGGGCAAAGCCAAGGCAAAAAAAAAAAGGATAGTCTGAGCCGATAGTTGAATAGAATAGAATAGAATAGAATAGAATAGAATAGAATAGAATAGAATAGAATAGAATAGAATAGAATAGAATAGAATAGAATAGAATAGAATTTTTTATTGGCCAAGTGTGACCAAGGAATTTGTCTTGGTGCACATGCTCTCAGTGTACATAAAAAGAAAAGATACATTTGTCAAGAATCATAAAGTACAGCACTTAATGATAGTCATAGGGTACAAATAAGCAATCAGGAAACAATATCAATATAAATCATAAGGATACAAGCAACAAAATTACAGTCATACAGTCATAAGTGGAAGGAGATGGGTGGTGGGAACGATGAGAAGATTAATAGTAGTGCAGACTTAGTAAATAGTTTGACAGTGTTGAGGGAATTATTTGTTTAGCAGAACGATGGCGTTCGGGAAAAAAATTGTTATTGTGTCTAGTTGTTCTGGTGTGCAGTGCTCTATAGTGTTGTTTTGAGGGTAGGAGTTGAAACAGTTTATGTCCAGGATGTGAGGGGTCTGTAAATATTTTCACAGCCCTTTTTTTGACTCGTGCAGTATACAGGTCCTCAATGGAAGGCAGGTTGGTAGCAATTGTTTTTTCTGCAGTTCTATAGGTTACTACATTCTAGCCTCCACTTTCATAAGGCTTGTCTCTAGTCTCAGGGTGGCATCAGAGATACATTTTGGACTCAAAAGCTGATCTTAGAACTTGGACTTAACCCATTCTAATGGTGAAAAATTTTGCAAAGGGGCCCAGATGGGACCACAGAAATGTTGTGCTACTGGCTTGGCTTCAAATAATTTGAGCACTGCAGGAATGTAATGACTGTCTCTTGTCTTGAGGAATTTAAGCGTAGTAGATGAGCTACTCTGACCATTTTCAGCAACATAGTCCCCATGGGGATTCCTACTGGTGACTGAATGTAGGACTACTCCTAGCCAGTGGTGGCATTCAGCCGGTTCGCATCAGTTCGAGTGAACCAGTTGTTAAATTACCCCCACCCCCACATACACTATCAAAATGGATCCTGGGCGCTGCAATGGAGAACTGGGAAACAGAGCAGTCGGTGCAAGAGAAGGAGAAGGCCGTTTTCCCTCTTTCTTCTCCTGCTCTTCCTCCTTCCCTCATGCCAGCCACTCCATTGCCAGCTTTTTCATTGCAGCACAGCACCCAGGATCCACTTTGATAGTGCATGGGGGCGGGACTTAACAACCGGTTCACCCAGGGTCAGGTTGGCCATTGTGGGAGATTCGTCCCACATGTGTGGCAGAACTGGAGGACAGGGATGGGCCATGCCTTCCACAACAGCCAAACCTGACCCTGGGTGAACTGGTTGTTAAATTATTTGAATTCCACCACTGCTCCTAGCTATTTGAGATAGGAGTCCTGCTAAACCTTGTGGCCATCTATCCTTCAGAAATGGCTCATGGGTCTTTGGTGAAAGCCATGATTTTGGTTTTCTAATAATTGAGCTCTAGTTAATTTTCCTTGCAACGCTGTGCTTTTTAAGGCTAATAGATATTCTTGAGAGTATTGCTGCATTGTCTGCATAGAGTAAATAAGATGTGTTTATTTATCTGGTAAAAAAAAAGGTTACTATTATGTCATATAAAGATATGAAAAAGTGTGTAGCCACATCATTGGAGATTTCATGTGACATCTCTTTGTAGTTCTAATTTTTATGAATCAGAAAAAAAAATACTATTCAGAATTTTTAACCTTCTCAATGTTGTGAATCATTCTCTAATCTCAGTTTAGAATAGCATTATCAGCCAGATTGTAATTAACAGCTAGGCTACCATTGGTTAGCCTTTGCTCATAGGTCTTTAGGTAGTCCTCCTACTAATTATTTGTGGTCAACACCCTAATTTTAAACCTTCAGTTTTAAGATCTATCTGCCCCTTCCCTATTGCTTTCTGTCTGGCACAGAAATAGATGGATATCACGGAAAGAGAATAAAATAATGACTTTACCTATTATTTGCTTCAAATAGCTCGTAACTAATTCCCACCAAGGAATGAAACCCTTAACAGAAAGAACTGCAAATAATTAATATCAATTGTTATATAAGCATTATGAAGAGCTGAAATGACAGCAGTGTTTTTAAGAAATGTGTAGCTATATTGAAAAATATATATATATCTTCACTCTAGCTCCCTGACTGGACCCAGAGGTTGTGGCCTTGCACTGTGAAAAATACCCAATTACAGGGGTAAAATTTGTAAACGGTATAATGAATCATTATATTAATAATTATCTTTTACATTGATGGGTTAAAAATGGGCCAAGGGTGATATATGTTCCCCTGCTTTCCTCATAAACGAAATAACCAATGTTGGCAAAACTCAACGCTCCAATAATTCAAGAAGGCTTTAAGACACTTTAAAAAGAATGTGGAAATTAAAACAATGCTCAGCATCTAAATTTAGCCCTGAAAAAGGAGAGAGCAGTACTTTCCTATTGTTAAAACTTACTTTTAACTGAGTTGCCTTATTACCTGAGGGAGGAGCCCCAAATCGCTGTGCTTAGAAATCAGTTCACACGGTCTCCACGGTGTGTTTCTTTATTCTGCTAGCTGCTAGAAATTCCTCAAGTATAATCAGGAGTTATCAGTTCAGTTCACACTCTGAATTACTTCCCCAAAGATGAAAGGAGATTGCTCTGAACTTTGTGTTGCTCTGTCAAGTTGAGGAATCTTCTGGGAAAACCAAACAGTAAAAGAGCAAACGAGCAATGCCCACTCATTAATGGGCAGAGCTATTGAGGTGTACATCTCTCCTGCAACATCTTTTGCTGCATCCTAACGTGACTTAACTTTGCGATTTATTTCAAGCAAAAATTCCAACTGGTTGCTAAGACAAACAGTGCTGATTGGACATGATGGTTTGTTGTGAAACTGGATTGATGTAAAGGATTTGAGAATCAAACATGGGTATTTCCCAAAGGTGTTTTTTCAGAAGGCAACAGGACTTTCTTTCTTTTTTCCTTGAAGATGTTTCACTTCTCATCCAGGAAGCTTCTTCAGTTCTGAATTGGAGAAGCTTCTTGGATGAGAAGTAAAACATTTTCAAGGAAAACAAAGAAAGTCAAGTTACCTTTTGAAAAAGCACCTTTGGGACAACCATGACCTGGATGATTGAAAATCTCCACAGGCAATTAAACTTGGGTACTGAATTATAGTTGCATATAATTTTTGAAGACCAGGTGTCATGTTTTCTCTTTGTCAAAAGACAATAGATTGGTGTACTAAAAATTGCTCTGGAGACTTTTGCGTATTTGCAGAATATGAATACTACTGCATAGAATGCCCCTGAATTATTGCTTCAGAATTGTCAACGCTTCAAAAGCTCAAAAAGCGAGCACGCTTTTGTAATTTGTGAAAAGAGATGCTGTTATGACTGTAAAGCGAAGATGTTATCGGTTGTGATATCCAAATATTGTACACTGTAAAATTATTATTACCTTTACTCCTCTGCCCTCTATTACAAGAGTGGAGTCTTAAGAGAGAACTTGAAGGGTCCTTAACAACATAGTGACAACATCTTGATAAAGCAGGATTTTAGTTACGACATTATTCCCAACTTGATCACGAATAGCTCACCTATATAATTGGACCTGTAGATCCTATCCCTGTAGTACAGCTACAAGATAGTGTGTTAAACTCTTTTTCAAAGGGTCAAGACATTAATAAGACTAATTACTTGTAGGATTACAGCTGTTCCATTATGGTCCATATCAGTGGTGGGATTCAAATTTTTTACTGCCGATTCTGTGGGCATGGCTTGGTGAAGTGGCATGGTTTGGTGGGTGTGGCTTGGTGGGCGTGGCAGGGGAAGGATACTGTAAAATCTCCATTCCCACCCCACTCCAGGGGAAGGTTACTGCAAAATCCCCATTTCCTCCCGATTAGCTGGGACTCGGGAGGCAGAGAATAGATGGGGATGGGGCCAATCAGAGGTGGTATTTACCAGTTCTCCAAACTACTCAAAATTTCTGCTACCGGTTCTCCAGAACCTGTGGAATACCACCTCTGGTTCATATCGTGGATCTGTCAATTGGCAGCACTTTCAGGAAAATACAGCATTTCCTACAGTTGCAGGATTTGGGTTCAGCTGGTCTAGAAAAAAGTAGATCTGGGGGGGGACATGATAGCAATATTCCAGTATTTGAGAGGCTGCCATAAAGAGGAGGGGGTCAATTTATTTTCCAAAGCACCAGAAGGCAGGGCAAGAAACAATGGATGGAAACTAGGGGTGGGTTCTACTTACTTTTACTACCGGTTCGCAATGCGATTGCACATGCGCAGATCGCCTATGACAACATCCGGGGCAGTGGGCGGAGCCTCCCACCGGTTTTACTACTAGTTCTTGCGAACCAGTCCGAACCGGGGGCAACCCACCACTGATGGAAACTAATCAAGGAGAGAAGCAACCTGGAATTAAGGAGAAACTTCCTAACAGTGAGGACAATTAAGCAGTGGAACAGCTTGCCTTGTAGATGCTTCATCACTGGAGGTTTTTAAGAAGAGACTGGACAGTCATTTGTCTGAAATGGTATCCTACCTGAGCAGGGGGCTGGACTAGAAGATCTCCAAGGTCCCTTCCAGCTCTATCCTGATTGATTGATTGATTGAACTCATCCACAATAGATACTCTTCATATGTTGCCTGTTTTGCTTGGCAGCTAGGCTTCTGTGTCGGGTGGGTGTTTCTTTCAAATGATAGTCCCAAAGGTGCTTTTTTAAGAGGCAAGTGCACTTCCTTTGTTTTTCCTTGAACACATTTTGCTTCTCATCCAAGAAGCTTCTTCAGTTCTGATTGAATGATGGAAAATGGAAGGATTTATATTCCTTACCCAAATTTCTGTTGCTAAGCGAAACAGTTGTTAAGTGAGTTTTGCCCCATTTTATGACTTTTCTTGCCACAATTATTAAGTAAATCCCTGCAGTTGTTAAGTTAGTAACACGGTTATTGAATCTGGCTTCCCCATTGACTTTGCTTGTCAGAAGGCTGCAAAAGGTAAATCACATGGCTCTGGGACACGCACCCCCCATAAATATGAGTCACTTGCCTATTGTCTGAATTTTGATCACATGACCATGGGGATGCTGCAACGGATATGCAAGGTTGTAAGTGTGAAAAATGGTTATAAGTCACTTTTTCAGTGCTGTTGTAACTTTGAACGGTCACTAAACGGATGTTGTAAATCGAGGACCACCTGTTGTTGTGGGGAAAATTGGAGGAAGGAGCACTGATTATGCTCTCTTGAGTTCTTGGAGAAAAGCTACAAGGAAATACAAGGGAAATATAAGTAAAATTAACTCAAGAAAGAATGGACAAACTTTTGTTTACAAACTAAAAAGGTCATAGGATATTTTCACAGCCGCATTGCATTGTATCATTAGGGCATTCCTTTATGTAGCAATTTTCCACAAGAGTGAGGGAGATATTTTCTTATGCGTGATTTAGATATAAACATTTGATGGCAGCTCTCATTTATAAGATAGAATGACAAGGATCCTTTTTCATAACTTTTAGAACAAAAGGCTAAATGCCTTTTATTTAAAGGATTTTATTCAGAGCATAAATCATTTTGCAGGCAAAGACAATTCTTCAGAACATGCAAGCAGCCTAATTATTAGTTACTATTTTTAAAAACATTAAAACAAAACATCATTATCTTTTCAATGGGACAAATACCAAGTTAGCCATTTTTTTTCCTGTCATTATCAGAGAATTTGCTGTCTAAACATACCATTTTCTGTTATCACATTCATTTTACAAGTTTTTCCCTCCCCACTTCCTATAACAAAGATGAACAAAGAGCAAAAATATTGTCATATCCAACTTATCTTTGTATAAAAGTAAGCAGAAAGAAAGCAAACAATTCACAACGAAGAGTACATCGGACAAATTAAAGCTTTTTCGCTTTTCACACAATGTCAGTAAGCTGATCCCAAACTTAGCAAAATGTACTCATTATTCCTAATTCATGCAACCTATTTTTGTTTGGGTGAAAACTTTGCGGGGTTTTTTTTTTTTTTTAATGTGGGTGTTTGTTGCCTCCTAATGGTTGATCTCTCAGTAGTTGATTGGATATCAATTATGGTACAGCCAAGTGGACTTGGTCTCAGGAGAAGGATAGAAGCAGTCAACTGCATCGCTTTCTTCAGCAAAGTTTGCTTCATTATATGGAAGAGATTATGTCATTTTCTTTTACTGTTCATTAGCTGCTCATACATTTCTGGCTTTTGTCTCACCAAGAAACTTTTGTATTCTTTTTCCTTTTTTTATTTTTTTTATTTTTTGCCAAAGTTAAAATACAAAATACAGAATTAAAAAAACAACAACTAAAGAAGTATTACAAGACACAAAAAAGAAAAGAAAAAAGGGTATGTAACAAATATAAAATCAACAGTAAACATACAGTATAACCTCCACCCTGGTTGAAACCTGATACCTATATCTCAAACAAATCGAATAGGTTCCCTTCCCCTTGCATTATGGTTCTATAAATAGTTATACATTTTCCATCGATGCTTGCCAAGTTAGTATTTTACATCACGTTTTCTTAACAACTACCCCAAATATGCAAATCTATTGTCCGTCAATCAAGTCGACCCAATATCTGCTCATTGTAAAGAAAGCTATTAACTCTTAACACCTCTCCTCACCAAATAGAAATTTTTCTACAGGATACTTGGAGGAAAAAGAATTGTGGAAATGGTCTTGGGTTGCAGGAGGAAAGACTGGAGGGAAACCTAATAAATGAATATAAATAAATATGATAGAAGAAGTAGCATAAATCTCCAAAGTAATTTTCCCATGCACCAATACCACCACTCCATGGGTGAAGGATCCTCCTTATCGTTATAAACACAATTTATTTATTTATTTATTTATTTATTTATTTATTTATTTATTTATTTATTTATATCATACTTATCTCACCATCTCACAAAACAGGACTCTGGCTAACATGCTATGATAAACAGGTCATGGAAGAAAGCATATTGAAAACATGCCACATTAAAAAACAAAAAGTATTTCAATGTTGTTATTAAAAGACTAGGAGGGAGGATTTAGTGTTACAGGTAGTCCTTGGTTTACGACCACGATTGAGCCCAAAATTTTTTGTTACTAAGCAAGACAGTGCCCTTTTGCCCCATTTTATGATCTTTCTTACCACCGTTGTTAAGTGAATTGCTGCAGTTGTTAAGTGAGTAACATGGTTGTTACGTGATTCTGGCTTCCCCATTGACTTTGCTTGTCAGATAGTCGCAAAAGGGGATCATATTAACGCAAGACACAGCAACCATCATAGAATACATGCCAGTTGCCAAGCGATCGAATTGTGGTCGCATGACTGCGACATTCATAAGTGTGAAAAATGGTGACAAGTCACTTTTTCTTTTGAATGCCACTAAACAAATTGTTGCAAGTCGATTACTATTTGTATAGGTTGTGTAACTACCTCGCTAGTTTTCACTTCTTTGAGATCCCCCAGCCTGTTGACCCAACTATGTTTTCAGGGACTTCCAGAAGGATATCAGGGATGGGGCCAATCTCACCTCAGGGGGAATGAGATTCCACAGGGCAAATGATGGGATGTTTCTCCCATCTATATTTGGTTTCCCTCAATTATGAGAGTACTGGGGAGATTGAAAAATGTGCTTGTTTTCACATCTACAAATGAGCACAGATAGTCCAAGAGCAAAGCCACAAAGGACTAAGCGTTATGCTTTCTGCCTTCCATCTCCATTTCAAAACTGCACATGTGCCAAATAAATAAAGAGTTTTTTTCATAGTTATTCAAGTACCAATAAAGGAAATTTGTAGCTTAGGGTTGAAAAGAGGAGTCCTTGGTGTTCTCTGAGCTTGCTTGTTTTCTTGCAAGCAAACCAGGTAACATCATCAGTGCTAAGGACAGGGGTGAAATGCTACCGATTCGGACCAGTTCGACTGAACGGGTGGCAACGGTGGTAGGTGGTTCGGAGAACCGGTAGCAGCGGTAGTGCGAGGTTCCGCCCATCTGCCCAGTCATTGTTACTTTCTGGTTTTAACCAGGAAGTAACCTGTTATTTACCCTCTGTGAATGCGCAGAAGGGTTTGCGCATGCGCAGATGGTCCAAGTGCACATGTGACACGCTCACGTGAGTGAAGCAAGCGCATGCACGTGGCACGTGCACTTCCGAACTGGTAGGGAAGGTAAGTAGATTTCACCCCTGGCTAAGGATGTTTGTCATCAGCACTGATGATGTTACCTATTTGGGAAATGAAACATCTGCAAGAAAACAGTTCAGATAGTAGCAATGAACCCCTCAGTTATTGTGACTTCTTACAACAAGAAGGTTAAATCTGATGGGATGTCTTTTTTTCCTTACAGATCACCGTCCTTCTTTCCTTCCTTCCTTCCTTCCTTCCTTCCTTTCCTTTCCTTTCCTTTCCTTTCCTTTCCTTTCCTTTCCTTTCCTTTCCTTTCCTTTCCTTTCCTTTCCTTTTTTTTTGGAAACTGAGTTTAATTTAGTCTTCTCCCTGCATCAAGCAGGATTAATAGGATCTTAAATCTGCTCTGGAGGATCCCTCTAGAAAAAAATTGAGGGTGCAGGTGGATTACACCAGTGGATTTAAACTCACAGCATTCTTCCCTTCCGTGGAAAAGTGAATGAACATTTCTTAGAATGATTCTAAGAACTCTTTTCATATTCACCGGCCCATTTTGCAAGCTCAATATAAGCATTTGATGTACTAATTTGCAGCTATCATGTGTCAAAGATGATTACCATTTTAGGAACCAGGTAAAATAAAAGAGGCATTGTGATTGAATGCTATATTTAGGAACCACAACACTCTTGTTAGCTTAGGGCATTGCCTAAAGGCTCAGTCTCACTCTTAGCATTTATGTTCTCTCATGTATTCAGGTTCACAAGGTAAAAATTCACTGTAAAAGTTATTGTGGCATGTGTGAAGTGATCACAGCATGGGTGAAAGGGAAGAAATTGCCTTGATTGAGAATGGCTTGCATTCACGACTAGCAAGAGATTAAAAGCAGAATTCAGCAGCAGAATTCAAAGGTTCCAGTTTTTTCCTTGTAGAGAAAACTATGTGGCTCAAGTGGCTAAGACACTGAGCTCAGAAAGGTCGGCAGTTCGGCGGTTCGAATCCCTAGTACAGGTCTCCTGCATGAGCAGGGGGTTGGACTAGATGACCTCCAACTCTGTTACTGTTTAAAAAAGTAAACTAGGATTTTTTTTCCAGTGAAACTGGTCTACCAGGGCAACGGGTCTACCCAAATATGGGACGGAGCGTACTGCTTCCGCTTCTCCCTTTCAACTCCAATCCAGGAGCCTTCACAGGCAGTCACTTCTGTGACAAACTATTTTGTGTTAAATTTAAATTTACTGAAAAAGAAATAAAGGGAGAGTTGTATTGCTATTTCAAGCTTTTTAGCTCTCATCAGCTAGCCATACTGATGAGAGCTAAAAAGCTTGAAATAGCTATACTAGTTTCTCTTTATTTCTTTGTCAGTAAATTTAAATTTAACAACTAGA
The DNA here is from genome assembly GCF_059756535.1 of Pantherophis guttatus. Taxonomy (NCBI): domain Eukaryota; kingdom Metazoa; phylum Chordata; class Lepidosauria; order Squamata; family Colubridae; genus Pantherophis; species Pantherophis guttatus. The sequence continues at coordinate 137,187,569 of NC_142063.1, read as the reverse complement.
CTAGGTGTTTTTCTGGAACCAAGGAAGTGAAAAAAACAACAAGACAACATTCCAGAAAAATTTCTTAAGAGGCAAAGCTCTGATGATACACAACTGACTCCATGGAACACAGTTTGACAATATCTTGCAAGCTAGGCCAGCTTTAAACTAAGTTTGGATTGTACAGCCCAAGGGCACCAAAACCAATCTGCAAACTGGAAACTGACAATATTAGTTTTCAGAGTTGATTCTTATTTGTGAAGTTGGCTTTGTAATAATGAAGCACACTTTCCTTCCATCTGGATTGAGATTTACAATTTGCCTTTCCTGCATTCATTCATTCATTCATTCTGACATAATATCCAAATATCCATAATATCCAACTATCCAAATTACTATCCAACTTGACCACTGGCTTGGATTCAAATATACTTCTGAGCAGTGGTGAAATCCTCTGCAGTTTGCCACTGGTTCACTGGCCATGCATGCGCAGTGCGTGCCAAACACGCACTACATGTGTGCATGCACAGTGCATGTCAAATGCACACTGTGCATGTGCTCATGCACAGTGTGTGCCAAACGCACGCTGCGTGCACACGCATTCACTTCGCAAGGAAAAAGGAGGCTTAACAAGGCAAGTAGAATAGCGAGGGGGGAAACAGTTGTGCCGCGTGATTTAGATTCACTAGAAAGCAGGATTTCTTGCTTTCTAGCGAATATAAATTGCACAGCACAACTGATCATCGGAAATACCGGTTCAGATGAACCAGTAGCTTTTTTTTACTACTGGTTTGCCTGAACCAGTAGCTTTTATTACTACCAGTTCACCCGAACCTGTGTGAACTGGTAGCATTTCACCCTTGCTTCTGAGATAATATCCAAAAGAGAAAGGCTGCGAATCTTTTACAGCCTAGAAGTACTTGTGCATCCTTGTTTTTAGATGAGGCTATAATCATTTAAATCAATCCTTCTGAAAATGGGACAGAGGGAGCCCTTGGCATAGTCAATGAATCGAATCAGTTTTGAACTGACCAGCCTGGAGACTTAGGAGAGCTTCAGCACCCCAAGGATTTTGGGTTGCTTGGGGTAGGAAATAAAATGGGACCCTTGACATCCTCACTAAGCCAAATGAGGTGGGAATGCTCCAGTTCTACTTCTTATTTTGCCATTGGCTAGGGAAATGTGCAAAATTATAACATGGGTTGGGTAAATGGAGTCCCCCCCACCCAAGTTAGCCATTTTAATGTGATTTAACCAAAGTTAGGTTACTTGTTAGTGGTGCCTTGTGGAGGGGACGGATGTCCAAAAAGAGAATAAAAAATAGAGTTGAAGTGTAGATGAAGCCCCATCTGAAGCTGACATTTGACGATGTTCAAAAGAGGAAAGATTTCAATGGCATTGAAAAAGCATCTTGCCTTTTCCCCACACCTGCCTCCTGTGGCCATCACAGCTTTCTCTGAATCCTTTCCTGTCTCCATAACCTACTGTCCCAGTTGAAATATTTTGTTATTTGAGGGTTCCAGCTTCTTCCAAGGTACTTGGCACCAGCAAAGCTCCTTGAATTATCTTGAGCTAACCCATCATTCTATCAACACTGCTCTACCCACTATACACCATTGTACACAAATCACCAAGAGATGTAAATTCTTTATGACCTGCTAAATGTTATTGTGTGAGTTGAGAAATGTTAAAGTGGTAAATAGATTTCATTTGAGCTTTTCTTTCTCACTTCTTTTCTTAGGTCTTTGTATTTAAGGTACAAATCATAAAGATACATGAAAAAAAGTTATTTCTATTATCAAAAGATAATTCATTGTGAAGGGAAAAAAGAATTACTGTAAGTAAATCATGGAGACAGATTGCTGTCACCAGATAATAGTCTTTTGCCTTGTAGTGAGTAGTAAAACTTTTATTACATATAAATGTTAGGAAATGTGAATGAAAATGCAACTCCACTCTCACATATTATATTAGTTTTGTAACAGCAGCACTAAAGTGTTAGCAAGGCATATCTTGAAGAATATTTTCTCTTGAAGTAGTTGAGAAAGAACTTTCATAATCGGTGGCTAAAAATTCAGAGACCTTCCTAAGAAAACATTTTCAGTCAAAACACTTAATTGAATTATATTACATTCTCAAAATAATGATGCCATTCCCATGCACTGTGGAACTAAATATATAATAGAAATAGTACATTAACCCTGATTTACTTTGGCTCTGTTTTTTTAATAAAAAAGTTCAAGTCAAGTCAAGTCAAGTTCAAGTCAAAAAAGTTCAAGTTCAAAGAGCCTTGGTAGTACAGTGGTTTAATGCACCCTGTTATTAACACAGCTGCCTGCAATTTCTGCAGGTTCGAATCTTACCAGGCTCAAGGTTGACTCAGCCTTCCATCCTTTCTAAGGTAGGTTAAATGAGGACCCAGTTTGTGGGGGCAATAAGCTGACTTTGTATAAATATACAAAAGTATGAAGGCTATTGCTTAACACATTGTAAGCCGCCCTGAGTCTCCGGAGAAGGGCGGCATATAAATCAAATTAAAAAAAAAAGTCATCAGGGAAACAGAAACCTGATACCATTTCTTCTCCAGTCCATCGACAAGCGCCCTCTGTTAAACAACATTATTTGATCTCAAGGCACTGGCATAGGCTAAAACGTATGAAGAAGGGCTGCAAGAATTGAGTAAATCTAATTTAATGAAAAGAAGGACTGGGGATGTCATGAAAGCAGTCCTTCTATATCTAAGGGGCTCCCACAAAGAAGAGTGTGGTCAACCTATTCTCCAAAGCACCTGATGGCAGGACAAGAAGCAACAGATGGATGGATTGGCAACACTGAAGCCTCAAGAAGCAACAGATAGAAACCTGTGAAGGAGAGATCCAACCTAGAAATAAGGAGAAATTTTCTGACGTTAGAACAATTAATTAGTGGGATGACTTGGCTTCAGAAATTGTGGATGCTCCAATACTTGAGGTTTTTAAGAAGAGATTGTCTGAATACCATTTGTCTGAAATGGTATAGGGTCATGTACTTGGACTAGTAGACCTCTACGTCTCTTCCAATGCTGTTATTCTGTTAATCACAATAATTTGAAAATACATTTGTATAACCTTTTGTTCATTTAGGCCCCAAAACTTCAGCATATAACTTTTGCACACTTTTGCTGTTGCTTGCTTTTCATCATGTGCAAACCCATTTATTCCAGTTGTGCAGCGAGCAACACATTATATAACTGAGGTGTTGACCACTTGATGCCACTTCTGTTGATTCCATATTGCCATTTTCTCACTCTGCTCCAAGTTGTCATGCTACACAATCCATGGGGAAAGCCAAAGTAAGTTTCAGTATTGTTGCTAGCTTGGCTTGCTGCTCAGTGGTGGGTTTCAACTGATGTTACCACCGGTTCGCTTCGCACACTCTCTTTGCGCGTGCTTTGTGCTTTATACGCTTCAGTAATTAAGTTTCTGATTTCTCATTCTTATCTTTGTACCTTATTCATTTCTGGACAAGGACTGTGTGTCATTAATGTCAGATATTGCCTGCATATGATGCACTAGAGACTAGAAGGGGTTAAGTCTTTACAGACATCACATGTGACTATATCAGCCAATGAACTCTCTTATTGGACTCTTACCTAGAAACCACTTGGATATCTCTCTTTTCTTTTCTCTCTCTCTCATCTATCTCTCAGCGAGACAACACGTAAACTCCTCTCTCCTCTCAACATCTGAGTCATACAGTTAGGGTAAAAATACAACAGGACACCCTGTTCATTATTGTATGCATGTATATATTTGTAAATAATAAAACAACCTTTTGAACCTGAAGCTGTATTGACCAAATAACTTCATCATAGAACCAAATGAGCACAACCATCAATATATATCTGATAAATGGTAGCAGACGATGAAAAATTATTGCTCAGGTCTATGAATTTTTTGCAAATTTTAAAATCATAGAACGATTTTTCCTAACATGGAATCCTTGAACCTGAACGAACTATCTTTACAAGAGATTGATGCATTAACCGTATCCTTAACAAAACAGCACCAATCATTATCCAAAAGACTAAAAAGACTTTCTATTGAAGCTACGCAGCAAGTACAAACCTCTTTACGAAAGGACCCAATTTTTTTTTCTCCTCTTTACCTGAACACTGAAAGAACAGAACCACGCTTACAACAACCTTGCTTCGATCTCAATTCTACTCCACCTCATGACTATCATCAAGGACTTCAACCTTCTGAATCCCTTGTATGTTCCAAGCCTATAACTTCAGACCAACTTTTACTTTCTCAAGCTTCTCCAAAACAGCATTTATATCAAGCTTTATATGCGACAGGCCTACTAAATGCAGGCTGGACTCCTCAAAGAACTCTTGAACTGTTAAACACCCTTTCAACCTCACCAGACCTGGTAAGCGACAATTTTTTGCTTCAACCCATAGATTCCCAGACTGACCTTTTAAACACCCATTATATTAAAAATCCTCCCTCCCCACCTATTGACTTTATTGCTTCCAATATGGCTTCCACCTTCCCCGAAAGCATGGCTTCAAAAATGGCCGACAAAATGGCCACCCCCCCACACTCCACCATGCGGTCCACAAAATGGCCGACAATTTATATGACCACACTTTAAACAAAATGACATCTACAAAATGATTTCAGACCACAGGGTCTCAACCAACCCCCTTACTCCCATACATCCTACTACCCACCCCACAACTGGAGATATTCAGACTGATTCCCTACCTTCTTCATCCAGAGCACCGAGTTCAAATCCTCCCAATTTTTTTTTCAATTTTCAGAACTATTCTATTTTTGCCGCTGCTGCAGACCTCCCCATCTATACTGCTGCAGCTGCAGCAGCTGCAAATATTCCTACTGATATCAATATTGTCTCCAATGTAAAAAGATCCTTTTCAGTCTTTGCAGCCGCTGCCTCGCTCCCCCCCTTATCGCCGAAGATGCCGCCGCTGCTGCTGCCGCTGCCACTGCCGCCTCCAACACTACAGATGCCCCGTCCAAACAACAAATTCACACGATTTTTGTAGCCTTTGCATCAAAAGCCAACCTACCTTCTACAGCAGCCAATGCCGTCGCAGCAGCTCTTCTGAATCAAACTACAACCACAACCTCCATTATTCCTCCTATCATTGAATCACCTACAACATCTTCTCTCACACCAAATGACTCCAATCAACAATCCGACATTCAATTACCTATCTCTGCTGACAGTAACTCATTTCAGCCTTCTATTACTATAAACTGTAATGATTTAAATATTGAAACTAATAATTCTTTGTCTTTATCTACTAATGTAAATTTATCTTTAAAAATTGAAACTGTTTTGCAACATTTTAAACAACATGGCCCATTACCTTTATCACCAAACTTCAAAAAATTACAAATCTCAGGTAATAATTTCCCTACTTGGGAACAAGAAACTCATTTACATCTTTTAAGAGAAGGTACATTTCTTATAATTGAATCTCCCCCTAATAAGCCTTGGTCATCTGACTTAACTTTTCTTCACAATAGTGTTTATGCCACTCTTATGTCAACTTTAGAAAGTGATATTGTTCATTCTATACCTACAGGTTTTACTGCACAAGAAGTATGGCAATACTTATAAAAACATTACAACAAACCCTCGCCTGCAACTATCGCTACTCTTGCCGGTGACTTTTATAGCACCATATATAAACCTGGCACATCTATGGCCAAACATCTTCTCCACCTCAAATCCATGCGAAAACAACTGATTCAACGCAATCATCCTGTACCTGAAACTGCCATGATTGATATCATTTTCAATTCTATTAAACACATTCCTGGTTGGTCAGGATTCATTAATAGTCTCCACTCTTACCCCCCCCCCACATGTACACTGTCGCTGAAATCAAATCCAAATTAATAGATGAAGATAGAAGACTCTATCATACTGATAGATACCCTACTTCTTTTGACCACCCTTTTTACCCTAAACATGATTCCCATCCTTCACATTCTTCACACAAACCCTTCTACCAAAACTGGCAGAAACACCCCTCTCAATATCAAAATAATTTTAATTATTGTAACTATAGAGGACAACTCCCATCCTCTACACGGTGACAACACCACCCACACTCATGATACAAGGGGATACACCCCTACATACAAGACTAACAAAAGAAATCATACTATCAAAGAACATACTGAACCTAAAAGATCCATGCCCACTGAATTTTACATTAGAAAGGGTCCCACACACAAAGATTATAAAGACAGAAGGGGACAACATACTGAACAATCTATATATTCTAACTCCGAATCCCAAACATTTGGCATCTTTCCCAACACCCACCAATACCTGCGTGACACCACGCACCTATGGGTCATCGATTCTGGAAACATATACCATACCACCAACAAATCCATATTATATAATATTCACCCAACCAACATTTCTATTACAGCAGCAAATGGTACTTCCAATACAGTTGAATATGAAGGATCTATCTTTATACCTGGTATAGGGGACATTAGTCATGTGCTCTATACTCCTACCTTTGGCCACAATATTTTGAGTACTTCAAAATTAGGTAAAATCGGTTTTAAAGTATCTCTTGATGATCAACACGGTTTTATAAAATCCAAACATGATAATACTATTGTTGCTAATATTTCTGTCATTAATGATTTACCTTTTCTTATTCCAGATTCCTTTACATTATCCTCACCTACGACTCAACTACCTCAATCCTCATCGAGACCTGACCCTGACAATCATCCCAACCGCACCCCTGACACCCACCATGAAGGTACCACACCTCATCATATCAATACACATGACACTTCCAACTCACATAATGACCAACACAACACAACACACCTCTCTCCAACTTCACCCACATCACAAAACCAACGAACCTCGAAAACAAAAATTCAAACTCATATAGGTGAATCTTTACATGATAATTGTGCCCATTTATTACACAGACATTTAGCACAATGCTGTAGACAATACTCAAAATTTCTCCCAAGGCATATGCACTAAGGATTGCCCTATCCAACTTGACTGTGAGATTTGTAAAGCTGCAAAATCAAAGGCAGCCCCAATTCCCTACACCAGCACCAGACAATCAAAACACATATACTAATTGGTACACGTTGACATTGTAGGCCCTTTTCCACTTTCTTTGGGTAAACGCAAATATTTTTTGAACTTAGTCGATGATTTCAGTCATTTCGGACATATCTATACACTTACTGAAAAATCTCAAGCCTTTCAAAAAATACAAAATTTTTTACACTCTCATACAAAACCAACACAACATCGAATTAAAGAAAATTCAAACAGATTGTGGAGCCGAATTCACATCTGTACAATTTCAAAACTGGATTGACTCCAAAGGCATTATATACTACAAAACATCTCCTTTTACCCCCCAGCAGAATGGGATTTGTGAAAGAAAAAATGTAAAATTATAGACCATAATGCGCAGCGTCATGTTAGATGCTGATGTACCCCCTAGCTATTGGGCAGAAGCCCTTGCATGTGTCAATTACACTTTTAACCGCACATGGAATAAGGTTATTAACCAAACGCCCTATTTTCTTGTATATGGCACTCAACCACACCTCACACATCTTCATGTTTTTGGCTGCTATGCATACGTCAATATCCCCAAACCACTCAGACGGAAGGGGAATGAGGTGTCCAAAAAATTACATTTTGTAGGATATGCACCAGGTTCGAAAGCGTATCAATTCATAAAAAACAACAGCACAATAATAACTTCCCGTTCAGCCACATTCATAGAAAACCACAACTGGACCAAAATACACTCAAATGACTCATACGTATTAACCCAGGAAACAAATACATCAGATACACCACAGAGAATTCAACATGTACAAACAACAACACCAAAAGTGACACCACAAACAAACAACACAGATACACAACTACCAATCAGAAAATCCAAACGAATTACACAAGGCATCCCACCTAAAAGATTTGACATGAACAATGTGACACAGACAAACCAAATACCCATCACTCCAAAAAATTTCAAACACATGCTCCAATTACCGGAACCAGAACAATTAAAATGGTGGGATGCTATGTCCAAAGAAATGGGCTGTTTAATAAATTTAAAAGTATTCACAAAAACAACACCTCCACAACACAAACACCCGATTGGTACTCGATGGGTTTACAAAATTAAAACACTCCCTGACAACACATATCTATACAAAGCACGCCTCGTAGCCCAAGATTTTGCCCAATGCTTTCCCGAAGATTACGATGAAACTTACTCCCCCACAGTAAAACCAGAAAGCGTAAAAACGGCACTGACTTCAGCCATTGTCTTAAATCAAGAAGTCTAACAATTTGATGTCCAAACTGCATACCTCCATGCACCATTAGAGGAGGAAATTTATGTCAATGGGGCACCAGGATTCCAAGTTGAATTCGGCAAAACATGGAGGCTACACAAAGGGTTATACGGCTTAAAACAATCAGGCAAACTCTGGTTTGACTGTCTTACCAAAACTTTAAAATCAATGGGGTATAATCAAATTCAATCTGACCAGTGCGTAATGACAAAACCTTATGAAGGGGGAAAAGAAATTATTTTAATCTATGCTGATGATTTGATTTATATCGGGCCCAACATACAATCCAGCAAACAATTTGCAAACAAATTAAGAGAACATGTTAATTTAAAGACCTTAGGTCATATAGACCAATATCTGGGCGTACAAATTTTTAAAACTGATAGAGGTTTTTGCTTCTCACAAAAGGATAAGATTGAAGACCTGTTACAAAGATGTGGCATGGAAGACTGCAACCCACAGATACACCCAGGCGCACTGACTATAATAAAATTGCTTATCTAGATGGTAACAAGCATCATGATAAAACTCAATATCAATCCATCATAGGATCACTCCTTTATATCAGCAGATGGAGTAGACCCGATATATCATTAAGTACAAATCTCTTATCTAGAAAAGTAGATGAGCCTAAAGAAAAACATTGGGTTGCTATGAAAAGGTTACTCAGATATTTGCATAATACAAAAGATATGGTCTTATTATTAGAACCTGATGAAGGGGTCACCCCAGAACTTATCTGTTATTCAGATGCCGATTGGGCAGGGGATGGAAAATCAAGAAAAAGCTCATCAGGCTTTATATACTTCCTAAATGGTTGTCCCATAGACTGGCGCATTTGTCACCAAAACTTCATTGCTAATTCCACGGCCGAAGCTGAATATGCCAGTGCTTCTGACGCTTGCACACTTCTCACATGGATATACGAATTAGTTTCAGATATTTGGACACAACCTTCACTACCTATCACTCTCCACGAGGACAATGAGTCCGTCATAGCCTCTTCGGTCAGGGATGATGTCAGCTTCAGATCTTGCCATATTGATATACGTTATAAAAATGTGAGAGACGTAGTTAAAAAGGGTTTTGTTGAATTTGTTCATTGCGATACCAAGGACCAAATTGCCGATTACTTAACTAAACCTGTACCTTGTGAACCACATTGGAACCATTGCAAATCAGTCAGACTGTACTTATAATTTATTTTTTCTTATACTTGTGCTTATTATTATTATTGAACACTGTTCCATCACACTTGGCAATAGAAGGGGTCTGTCAGATATTGCCTGCATATGATGCACCAGAGACTAGAAGGGATTAAGTCTTTACAGACATCACATGTGACTATATCAGCCAATGAACTCTCTTATTGGACTCTTACCTAGAAACCACTTGGATATCTCCTCTTTTCTTTTCTCTCTCTCTCATCTATCTCTCAGAGAGACAACATGTGAACTTCTCTCTCCTCTCAATATCTGAGTCATACAGTTAGGGTAAAAATACAATAGGACACCCTGTTCATTATTGTATGCATGTATATATTTGTAAATAATAAAACAACCTTTTGAACCTGAAGCTGTATTGACCAAATAACTTCATCATAGAACCAAATGAGCACGACCATCAATATATATCTGATAATTAAAACCATACACATTTTTGCTTTGCATTGTTTGGTTGTTCCGCTTTTCCAGTCACTGCTGGAAGAAGCAATTCTGTCTCTAAATGCATAATCTTTTTTTTTCAATATATATATACATACATGTATACAGACTCTCTCTCTCTCTCTCTCACACACACACACATACACACAGAGAGAGAGGGAGAGAGAGAGGGGGGGGAGGGAGGGAGGGAGGGAGGGAGAGAGGTATTTTCTTCATGTTTCTTCTATGGTTATTATTCCTTTAGTATACTATTGATTCCACTCACATCCCATATGCATAGTAGCATGTCTTCATTTTTACATCCTTCCTGGCTTGGCTTGAGATTTTTCTTTTTCTGGCATTTCAACATTGCTAAAATTCAGAGTAGGAGAATGACATTTTCACAATATTTCAGCTCATCTCTAAGCGAGTCAGCAAGTCAAGCCTAATGGAAATGAAATTGTGGGTTGCCTAGAACAGACAATTGCCAAGTAACAGTTTGACTATTCAATTTAACACTATCAGCAAATTTCAATTACGAACCCTTTTTTAAAGACTTTTGTAATCAAAACCTGTCCTTGGAGGAATAGATAATATTTTACTAAATCATGAAAACTGGCATGTGCTCCCTTTTGGCAGACAGAGTGTAAACAGGAATTACACAGGCTTTTTCTAAGGCCCCATTCAAAGATTATAATTATTACAAAACATGCTAATATACAATTGGTCATGTTTGGTAGATGGCAAGACATCATTTTATTTGCAAATATTTGTGCATCTTATCTATCACATTACTAGGTTGTTAATCCTGCCCACCACGTGAGCTGACACGTATTGTAGCGCAAGCTAAAGTAATTTATTCAAAATATGCCACTCTATTGTTAACACATTTACAAATTATTCTTTGTTAAAGGATACACAGTATCAGTGTACTAGATATCAAAGATGTTTGGTTTTTTTTTAAAGCATTTGGGTGAATTGGTAGCACTGATGAAGAACCTTTAGCCATCCAGAAGTTGTTGAACTACAATTTCCAGCATTCCTCACTAATATCTGTATAACTGGGACTGTGTGGAAATGTTCAAAGTTCAAAAACAACAGAAGTTTACATTCTTTGCCCTTTGTGTACTCAAAAGAATAAATGTTAAATAAATTAAATAAATGTTTAAACAAGAATTTACTTAAGAGGGAAACATGTTGCACCCCTATATTTTGCTATTTTATATCCTTTAAATACATTACTGCAGTCCTGATTCCAAACTACTTTAACGCTAAAGTTGCAATCAAAAGCCAAAAAGTCAAAAATAAATCCTTGAAAATGCTGATCATATTCCAGGCTCCATTCTCCTCTTTTTCTCTAAATGGCTTCTCTCTGTAATAGTGATTTTAATTTAAGTAAGAACCCTGTTGAAAGGATAATGGGCAAGGCATTGTGTAATTCATTGATAGCTAAACTGAGAGTGTTATAACAATAAAGAATGCCTTTATCTAAGAAAATCACAGCTGAATTAATTTTGTCATGGTTGCACAACGCAAAAGTACAATAGTATTTTCCAACCAGCTACATATTTCTTTTTGTATAAAATGCTGCCTGAGTGAAATTATAAACTGACCACAATCGCATATTGCAAGCATCTCACTGTTGCACTACGTGGTTCAGGGTCTCCATGTTTCTTCAAAGAAATCCAATTAACATTTCATTGTTAGCGTGTATTAGCACTTATTATCAGAAAGCAGGTATTAGAGACCTTGAAACAAACCAGCCAATTTCACCTGCTCTTTCACACAAAAGCGTGATTTTGTGTTGGAAGATTTGAAAGCTGCCCTTGTAAAGCTTGATAGATTTTGGATGTTGATTTCCCATAGTCATAAAGTTTGTTGGAAACAGGAAAGGCAATTCTTAAGGAAGAAAATTTATGAAGGTGAAAAATTGTACAATTCTGTTTCTCATATGGTTAACAGCGGGGCAGAAATATAATCTGTGCCAAATTAAGGAATTAATTTCATTTTTTTAAAAGAAATAGCAGTCTCATTATTTCTTGGATTTGTCCTATTTAAACCAAAGTAATTAGAAATGCCTTCAAGATTTCTTTTTCTTTGTGTCTTATTAAAGCCATTGGAAGAATTGTATTCATGGTTAAAATTTAAATGTTGGCCTTGTTTTTATATTCTCATGTTGTTTCACTATAGATTACTTTCACTATTTTCATTGTATAAGAAAAATGTATATATTAAAATACTAAATTGTTCACTTTGGGGGGAAATTGCTTGAATAAGGAAAAATTCCTTAGGGAAACACTGTTACAGAAATGGAGGGTAAAAAGATGAATTCTCTTCTAACTGTAGAAAGAAATTCATGCTAACAACTTTATTTATATATCCTTTTACTCTGTTATAAGAAATCACGTAGCCCATGGCTAATAAACTGTGTGGCTGGTGAAGTATAACAGCTGAATAATGGGGGGGGGGGGGTTTCCACATACATCACACAAATAATTTCAAATTTCAAATAATGATTTTTCTACCTTCTGATTTTGGCTTTGATCTTCCATTATTTGGGGGGGGGGAGAGAATTTCCAAATTCCTCTATTCAAAGCAGAATATCAGTTCCAACTCTTATTAGTAAAGTGTCTCATAAATTCATTTTGGTCTTTTAAAATTTACAGAATAAGTGATAACATAGGAATCATATTTCAAAATCAACGTGAATCAAATTCAACAGATTGCAATACCCTTCTTGAAAATATAGGAAATGGGGAGCCTCAGCTGTTGAATTTCTGCCCGGTCCATTTCTGTAAATAAGATGGTCTGTCAAGGAAAAAACCACAACTCTGCTAAATCTAAGACATAACTCAGATTGGCAGTTGAGAGCAAACAATGTGTTCCAGCTCAATAAATGACAGTGAGGTTTGATGAGATATTTCATCTCTTTTGATAAACTGCACTACTCTTTAGAGCATGATACAATAATGGTTAAAAAAATCAAATTGTAGTTTGCCACAAAAACAGAGCTGCCATTTAATGTAATATTAAAAGAATTACTACATCTATCTATCTATCTATCTATCTATCTATCTATCTATCATCTATCTATCTATCTATCTATCTATCATCTAGTCTATCTGTCTATCATCATCTATCATCTACCATCTTTCTCTCTCTCTCTTTCTATCATCTATCTATCTAAACTCAAAGAGAGAGACAAACACTAAAAATGTTCATAAACATTTATTAGACTGAATAATAGAGGAATAATGGCCTGACTAGAAAAAAAATAATTTATATCTAAAAGGTTTGATTCTTTTGTATAATATTTAAGTCATTTCTTAATTCATGCTGACATGATAGGCATTTTGGGTAGAGCGTGACAGATGGGTTTCTTAGTAGCAGTAGGTTTAGGCCATAGAATAGGAGACTGAATTGGTATTCTAACTGGTTTTATTATTTATTTAAAACAGATAGCTAAAATTCTGCCCTATATTATATCAGTTACTATTAGTTGCTGAAGTAATAAGGAGTCCATATTGTAGATTTGGTTTAGGCTACAGCATCCCATCCTGGATAAATTACCCTAAATTGGGTAAAATTGGTTTTTCTTTGAGAAATGACATACAAACCCATTACTGCTTCACTATAGGGACATGTTAAGTAACAACAGAGAAGAGCACCAAAGATAATTAAGGGGCTTGAGGCTAAAACATACGAAGAACAGTTGCAGGAATTGGATATGCCTAGTCTAATGGAAAGAAGGAGACATGATAGCAGTTTTTCAATGTTTAATGGGCTGCCACAAAGAAGATGGGGTCAACCTATTGTCCAAAGCACCTGAAGGCAGGACAAGAAACAATGGGTGGAAACTAATCAAGGAGAGAAGCAACCTAGAACTACGGAGAAATTTCCTGACAGTTAGAACAATTAATCAGTGGAACAACTTGCCTTCAGAAGTTGTGGGTGCTCCATCATTGGAGGCTTTTATGAAGAGACTGGACAGCCACTTGTCTGAAATTGTATAGACTCTCCTACTAGAGCAGGGGTTTGGACTAGAAGACCTCCAAGGTCCCTTCCAACACTGTTATTCTATGTTGTAACTCTCTGATAAGTGGCTTTGGGCAATAAAGGAAAAAGATTGGGAAGCACTGGCTTAGACTGTATATTAAACACTTTTTTAAAAAAAAATACATTTTAAAGTGAGGGTTTTTGTTTTTTTTTATTTTGCTTTCATGTCTCTTCCTTTCTTTTCCCTTCCTTTCCCTCATCTTTTTATTTATCATCCCACCAAATTAATCTTGACTTTTGAAATCCATACCTCATATTTTCCTTAATTATTTTGTTGAAGGCAGACAGTCAATATTTGCACTGGGGCAAACATGGATGCCTAATTCGGTTAGCTATGCAGCCTCCACAATATTCAGGGAAAATCTGAATGCTGGCTGCATAAATTGCTAGGAAAGATGAAAACAAATATCTCTATGTATCTGAAATAGATAGCACCTATACACAGACCCACAAATCATCTCTGCATTCTTCTTGCATATTCAGGCTTTGTTCTCATGTTAAAAACTTTTTTCTCTATGCTGCACTATAATATGCTGTACTATAGCCTTTCACACTCATAGTTCCTGGATATATTGTACAGAAATTCTTCTCATCTCCGGCTAGTAGGCTGCCCTGGCAGACAAGAGTTATAGTTGTCCATCTGTTTGGGGAAGGTTGACAGAATAAACAGCAAACATAGAAGATTAGTGCAGGGAGAACTTATCTATTTGTGTAGAGCTGGGAGATTTGTTTGACTGACAGCCTATTTTGATTACTGGTCTAGGACTGCAGCTCAGACGGATGATCTTTACGAACAAAGGTATTATTTATTTCCTTGGAATGTATTCATTTCCCCAGTCTAGATTTTTGTCAGATCACAGTATATGTTACAAGAATAAATGATAATTATGTCGAGGACAAAAAAAGTCTTTTCAGAGAGATTTTGTACTTACAATCCTTAAAAACTGTAGATGGATTTGCAATTTATTATTCAAAAGAGAATATAAACAGCAAATACATCAAAGAATCACTTGGAGTTCTTTGATGATACTGTCAGAGACTTGATGTAGGGCAATATGCATTTGCTCTTATAATTTTAGATCTTTTTTTCCATGACTCAGTGATAATCCTTAGAATTTGTACAACATTTCTCATCTTTTCAGTGCTTTATCAAGACTGGATAAAATGCTGGGTTGTAAAATGTTTGAGATTAGCTGCCACAAAAGTACAAATTCTCCTCAGGAGATTTTCTGATTTAGTGCTCTCTGATACTAGGAGAATCAGTAACAGGGCCATGTTATTCCTTGATTCTTTAATTTTTACCAGGAACACCAAAAGGTTGAATCCCAAATGATCATTTTCAATCCCTTCAACTTTATTACATCTTTATTTAACAGTCTAAGGACCAATTTTAATATATAGAATTGTATAGATCTCTCTCTCTCTCTCTCTCTCTCTCTCTCTCTCTCTCTCTCACACACACACACACACACACACACACACGCACACGCACACGCACACGCACACGCACACATACACACAGACCCTCCCTTCTTAGCCAAAATCAGGAATAGCCTTTTCTGATCAATACATTATATTAAAAGGCTGCAACTCGTATTATCAGATGCTTACACTTAGATATATGAATGGTTTATTAGCTGAATGCCTTAGTAATATATCATACTTGTAATAACTGGGTTTTGACAAATGGGAAGTAGACTTTGGTCTTATTTCAGAAAGATACAATGAAATTCAATTAGTAATTAGCCATAGATCTTTGGGGCAATATCTGGAATGATTAGAATAATTGCATGGAAATGAATTTTTTTATTGGCACTTAGCTTCTCAATATAATTTTATATTACATCTAAAAATTATTCATTGATCAAAATTCGGATGCTTGGCAACTGCCTCAGATTTATGACGGATGCACCCTTCTGACAAAACAAAGTCAAGGGGAAGCCAGATTCACTTAACAATTATGTTACTAACTTAACAACTGCAGTGATTCACTTAACAACTTACGGCAAGAAAGGCCATAAGATGGGGCAAAACTCATTCAACAACTGTATCACTTACCAAAATAAATTTGGGGTTTAATTGTGGCCATAAGTCGAGGACTACCTGTAGTGTTACAGTTATTGTGTCTAGAGACTGTATGGATATTTCAATCACAGTAATGCAATTTTGTATGCATGCCTATATTTTTCTTTGCCACTTGAGTACATACAAGATATGGAAGCCATTCCAACAGTGATGCAGTAACCTAACCAAGGTCTCAATATAGTATCCAGAGTAAAACTGATACATTGGGGGCAGACGTAATAGAGCTACACATTTTGACGCATGTATTTCTCACCTCTACCTCAGTGTCTGCACTTGCCCATCAACCTATAGTCAGAATGTGAAATGCTCTGGCTGTCCATTTTATGAAGCCATATAGAATATTGTTTTATGAGCAGCGTGATGGTGTAGAGGTAAAGATGTTCACCTCCCATTCGGAAGATAGAGAATTCAACCCTAGGCATGTTTCTCTATCAGGGTGCAAAGAGAAAATATCTGCTGTAAACTCCACATAGGTGTCAGGAAGGGCATCCGGCCAGTAAATGCTCAGCTCCATTCAGTTGCCCTGACCCCCACCCCGAAACAAGGGATTACAGGGTCATAAAAATAAAAATAAAAAAATAGAATATTGTTTTATCCCATGGTCTAGATTTACTGAACATGTTTGGCAAAGTTTTGCCTTTATTATACTGATCTGCTGAAGAAGTTACTAGCGAGGCAGCTACTCTGTATGGAGACTTAGTAGGTGGAGAGTGGGTTTAAAGGGTGACTATTATATAGTACTACAATAGCCACTCTGATGCACCTTTAAAAATGAAAAATGACTTCCTCAGATTTACTACTTTCAGGCTCTTCACTAGAAAATTTTGCTTAAGTTACTCAAGCAAAGACAGAATATCTGGGAGTGAGTGATTGAAGGGCATGTCTCTTCAGCACTTGAAGGTGTAGGCCAGTAGGTAATTAACTTAGTTAGCTTGGGGAAATCCATCTACCACCCAATAAGCGGGAATGGAGAGAAGGAATTCAATGCTATTAGTCCATAGCCGTCTCTCTTTTCTCTGGGTGATGGAGTTGTGACATGAATCTGATTGTTCACCCCAGTTCCCAAGGATTAGATGTTCACAATGAAATATGCATTCTCATAATTGCGAATTAAGGCCTAATGCTTCCTGATCGTGCTCACATAAAGCTGCATTCTCGACTTAATGGGATTTTTCATGGCTTTGATGTTGACTGATTAAAGGAAGGGGCGAACAAACATTATGTTTTGTATTCCGACTTCATTTTTTTCATTCTATGTCTCTTATTTATTGATGCTGTTTAACCCTGTGAATGCTGACATAAATCATACTGATCTGTCATAGATGTTATACCAATGTAGTCATATGTCGGCTGGGCTATTTATCTCCCTTGCAGGCAATTCTCCATGGCTGCAGCATTTATCACCTCAAGGAAATTAGTTTTTATTAGACATATAGTTATACTAGGCTTCAAACTTTACTTACAGGCTAGTGGGAAAAAAAATGCTTTTGCTGCTCATATAAACATCATAAGTCAAAGTGTTTTGGCTACTCTAATGAGATAGTGGTAGTTATATAAACATTGTAAGTCAAAGTATTTTGGATACTCTAATGAGATAGCAGCATTTCTGATTCAAAATTGTTTTAGACACTTGTGGTGCTCGTACTACAAAGTTCATTTGCCAAATATAACTTCTAAAAATTGTCAGCGGGAGGGCTAGTGCGCAGTGGAAGCTGTACTGAGCGAAGTGATACAGTTGGAATATGGGATAAATTGTGAGCAATTGACTTGTTCCTTAGTAACACTATTATCGATCTTTCCAATAAATGAGATCCAATCCAGTAGTTCTAGATGGTGGAAAAAAGGCAAAATCTAAATCATCCTCCCTGCAGTGCCAGTTTTTATAGCATTAAATGCTAAGTAATTGGCCTGCTTTTCCAAAAGCTATTGGAAAAGACAGATTTAATGTTGCTCAGAGCTTTCCAGCTCCATCTAAAGCTTTGTCCAAATTTAAATTAGCCAGAAAGCCCAAGCTCTTTCTCACTGTTATGTAGCCATTGGACTTGGAGGGACAAGAAGTCATTCCAGTTCGATTAACTACCCCAAGGAAGAATTATATTCACATAAGCAACCTTTCACCCAAAGAGGAACATGCCAAAATGGAAAAAAATGTTGGCTACTACCTTATTATTATTATCTATGCAATATTTAATTGTATTTTATTATCTATGCAATATTTAATTGTATTTTATTATCTATGCAATATTTAATTGTATTTTATTATCTATGCAATATTTAATTGTATTTTATTACCTATGCAATATTTAATTGCATTTTAATCATCTAAGCCAACTAATCTATTAGATAGGATTTTTATTGTTATGTGTAGAAACAATTAAAATCCCTGTTATTACATAAGGGCTGACGAATCAAATACATCATTTTTCTATTTTAAATCAAATCCTAGCATAGTTCTCTTTGCAAATTTGCAAAATCTTCAGGTAAATTCATATACATCATTTCTTCACTTTGCCTAATGGTTGCATTTTTTGCACCTTTTTAAAGAGCTAACTGCATTGCAAAATACATTTAGAGAATGAGTGACAATGTATAAGCTTATTTCATATACCGTGGCTTCAGGAACTGTAAATTCAGTTTGTTTGTTTGTTTAAAAAATTGATATGACTGCTCATCTTATATACCATAGCTCTGAGCAGCTTGTAGCAGCAGTATATAAAAAATAATTTTGAAAAACCAACATTAAAAAACTGTGCCCTGTCTCTTCAAGCAACACTCATCAATAAAAGATAATCAGTAGGCTACAGACTCACTCCATCTCAATGCTTGGAGCGAAAAGAGTCAGCTTTTTAAAGTCCTTTCAAAGGCTAGAAGGGGTCAGATCCCAGTGGGAGGATGTTCCACAGGTCAAGGATTGCTACTGAGAAGGCACATTTCTTAAGATCTGCTAGATAACAACCTTTAAGGGAAGGGGCCAGGAGCAGTCATGTTCTATCTGACCAGGTGAAATGGCCAATACTCTCTGGAAAAGTGGAACCATGGATAACTTGGCCCGTGCTATTACGAGTTATAGCTATCTTGAATTGCACCTGGAAAAAAAGAGGAAGCCAGTGCATCTTGTGTAGCAATGTCACAGTATGGGCAAATTACACACAT
Source organism: Pantherophis guttatus (assembly GCF_059756535.1). Classification (NCBI taxonomy): domain Eukaryota; kingdom Metazoa; phylum Chordata; class Lepidosauria; order Squamata; family Colubridae; genus Pantherophis; species Pantherophis guttatus. Next base: position 137,168,266 of record NC_142063.1, on the reverse strand, counting down.
CTCTGCATTCTAGATCAGTTGTAATTTCTATATGGGCTCTAAAGCAAGGTATGGCGGTCCAATCAAGAAGTGACCAAGGCATAAATGACTGTGGGTGAGGTCTCCCATTCTAGAAATGGGTGCAATTAGCTCACATGATGGATCTGTGCAAAGACCTCCTAGCCATGGCTGCCATCTCCTCCTCAAGTAGGAGCCACGAGTCTTAAAGGTTCTCCCAAATTGTGCACCAGCTCTGTCTGGGAAAATATTACCATCAAGAGTCAACTATGGCACCTCTCTGAATCCCACAGGAGTGTAGGGAGAGAGATGAAAGCTACTCTGTCTTGATAGTGTTGAGTCAAGGCTGCTTTGTCTCCATCCAGGCCTTCATAGCCTTTAAGCAATGGGTCAACATCTGGACCCAACAGCATCACCTGTTAGACCAGTGAATAATCTCTCCCATCATGTTCAAATATTAAAAAAGAGCAACAAGAGACCTGAGGTACCCTATGCTGAAGGGACTTAGGGCTGGCTCTTTCCCTTTTCCCCGAACACCAATGAAATGGCCACAAAGGAAGGAGAATCACTGCAAAACTAGGCTCCCACTGTAACTCCCAAAACCAGTCCATGGCCAATAGCATCAAAAACTGCCATGAAATCCAGGTGGGCCAGGACAGTTGCACTATCCTCATACTAACCCTTTCATAATTCGTCTATACATTCAAATATTATCTCAGTTCTCTAACTTGACCTGAACCCTGGCTGAAAAGGATGTAGATGATCTGCTTCCTCTGGGGGCCTCTGAAACTGAAAGGACATCACCGTCCCAACAACCTTCTATAAAAAGGGAAGGTTGAAAGTTATCCAAAACTCTTGGGTCCAAGGATGTCCTCTGGAGAAAGTGACATATCATTGCCTCCTTCGAGGCACCCCATCCCACAAAAAAGTATTAATCATTGCTAGGACCCAATCACATGCCAAATTCAGATTATTACTGTTGTTACTAGTATATTATTAGCAATATTTATTTTAGTAATAATAGAAGTAGCTTTTAGTTTTGGATCATTAATTTTAATAGATATACTGTGAACATGACCACATCTATATCCAACCCATTTTCTAAATTGATTTAAATGGTTAAAGTGTGCTGGAACAGGACAAGGAAGAATCCGCTTAGAGATTCCTCTCCAATAATGAAAACTTCAGGGTGAGCCTGCACCAAATGATGTTTCGTCACCTGACTTATCCTATAGAACTTTGATGATGTTAATTTTGGCAAAAGAATTGTGTGGACTTTTTGAGTTTCTTGCAGAAATTCACATGAAATGACTTCCTGAACTTTTGGAAAGCGGTCTAGAGTAATTGTATGTATGTTTGGTTGAAAGTCAGATTTATTTATTTTAATAAGACTGATTTCCAACTAACCTCTGGAAGAATAGCCACCCAGAACAACAAAGATTCCTATCACAGTTTGAAACTGCATGGTGCTTATTGGTATTGTGTAAACTGGGATATAATTTGAGCAGGTAGCTGATGAAATCATTCTGATCGCTGCCAGAGAAGAAGCATTCCAAACTTATATTTGTTTAAATTCATCACTGAAAAAAATCAAATTCATAATGGTTGGTGGAATCGTTTTCATTGCTGCTTTGCAGACGTTACTTTTCAGTATCTATAAGGATGAAAAAAAAAAAAGAAGAAGAAGAAGCAGATTGCCTTAAATGTCATTTTGAAATCTGGTAATCTCTAGTTCCATACTGACATAATCAAAGTTTAACAGCACATTAATTTATTTAAAAACTGTCACTAACATTTACTTTAGGAAAAGGGATTGAAGTAACCATCCTGCAGGATTATGAATGCTCAAAATCATTAAATCTATCATTATGCTCTTGGCCAAGCCTAGTCAGATGATTATTGTCGAAGAGACAAATCACAGTTTTATTTCCTTAGTGAAGAAAAATGCCACATTTTGCATTTCTTCACTTGCTGTACCAGTGGATATGCTTGGAGTTGAAAGTCATTTCTTTGCTAATGATGTAAGCAATTTTCATCACTTTCCCTTCATGCAGTGGATCCAAGCTTCTTTCCCAGTTCTTAGACCAGCCCTGTGAAGAAAAGATTTGCCCAGTCATACTCAGATCAAAACTGACCTAAATCCAGATCCCAAGCATTAAATAGTTACGGTAGGAATCACTTAACAGAAGAGAATAACAGAGTTGAATAGGACCTTGGAGGTCTTATAGTCTAACTCCCTCCTCAGGAAGGAAACCCTATATCATTCCAGACAAATGTCTGTCCAATCTCTTCTTAAAAACTTCCAGTGTTGGAGCACCCACAACTTCTGGAGGCAAGTCATTCCACTGATTAATTGTTCTAACTGTCAGAAAATTCCTCCTTAGTTCTAGGTTGCTTCTCTCCTTCATTAGTTTCCATCAATTCCTTCTTGTCCTGCCTTCAGGTGCTTTGGACAATAGCTTGACCCTCTCTTCTTTCTGGCAACCCCTGAGATATTGGAACACTGCTACCATGTCATCCCCCCAATCCTTCATTACATTAAACTAGCCATACCCAAATCCAGCAACCGTTCTTTATACGTTTTAGTCTCTAGTCCCCCTTGTTAGTTATCCAAGATTAATTTTAATTTCCCTTCATGGAAGCCACTACCTCCCTTGAAACTCTCCCAATTGGGGAAATCTACTTAGTCTTTATTGATCATGAGTTAAAGACTGACCCAGGATCTGGCCTGCAAGGTTCTGAAGATTCCTGATCCGTACAGCTAAACCGAGTTTGGTAAGCTTTAGTTTACCAAAGCTAAAGTCAGCAGAATCTCCATGGGAAGAGGCCAAATTGGCCAATTGGAATGTAGACGTGCAAGCCTCACTTCTTTTGCACATGTGTGCAAAGTTGACACAAATATAGAACTGGCAGAGTTTGCATCAGAGTGTTCCTCCTGCCATCTTGCTGATTTTGAATCCACTCTTCACGTCGCTTCAAGATGTCACGGCTAGTGAGATCAAGGTTTGACATAATTTAAACTGCATCTGGCAATTCCGGCCTCCTCTCTGCTAGAGTCTTAAAATATATTGAATTGAAAATCAGCTTGATTTGGTCTTCTTTGTCCAAGACAATGATCATACCTCTGTGTCCAACTGCAGAGTGCGTGTGCTCGCCTGGTTTTTTTTTTTTTTTTTTTTTTTTTAGGAAAGGAACACTCTGGAAACTAGACCTGTCCTTTAAAGGAGAATATTTGTAGCTCAGGGTTGAAATGAGGGGTCCTGGGTGCTCTCTGAGCTTGGTTGTTTTATTTTATTTTATTTTATTTTATTTTATTTTATTTTATTTTATTATTTTATTTTATTTTATTATTTTATTTTATTTTATTTTATTTTATTTTATTTTATTTTATTTTATTTTATTATTTTATTTTATTTTATTATTTTATTTTATTTTATTTTATTTTATTATTTTATTTTATTTTATTTTATTTTATTTTATTTTATTATTTTATTTTATTTTATTTTATTTTATTTTATTATTTTATTTTATTTTATTTTATTTTATTTTATTTTATTTTATTTTTATTTATTTATTTATTTATTTATTTATTTATTTATTTATTTATTTAATGCAATTTATATGCCACCCTATCTCCGAGGACTCAGGGCGGCTCACAACGGTAAAATGCACGATTCCTGCCAATATAAAATTTAAATCCCAATTTAAAACAATTTAAAATTCATTAACCCCCCCCCCATCAGTCCAGGCTGTGGAACAACCAGGTCTTCAAATCGCGGCAGAACGAGCAAAGGTCAGGGGCCATCCGGAGCTCCAAAGAAAGCTGGTTCCAGAGGGTGGGTGCGCCCACAGAGAAAGCTCTCCCCCTGGGGGTTGCCAGCTGACACTGTCTGGCCGCCGGCACCCTGAGGAGGCCCTTTCTGTGGGAATGCACCGGGCGATTGGAAATTGTCGCTGGCTGCAGGGGGTCCGACAAAATTTTCTTGCAGATGTTTTCTTGCAGATGTTTCATTACCCAAACTAGGAAACATTATCAGAGGACCCAGTTTGGGGGGGCCAAAAAGCCCTACTAAGCAGGTATATACAAAAGTATAAAGGCTATTGCTTAACGCATTGTAAGCCGCCCTGAGTCTCCGGAGAAGGGAGGCATATAAATTGAACCAATAAATAAATAAATAAATAAATAAATAAATAAATAAATAAATAAATAAATAAATAAATAATAGCATTACCCAAATTAGGATAGATCATGTCACACCATTTCATTACCCAAACTAGTTACATCACAGTACTGATGATGTTAGCTAGTTTGGGTAATGAAACATCTGCAAAAAATAAAAAACTCAACCAACTTCAGAGATCACAAAGGACCCTCCGACTTTTCCTTTTTCAGAAGAATTCTCCTATGTTCAGGGTGAGGTTTAGCTGTTACTGTAAATTGTATGAATGCTGAGAGATATCTACTTGAAAAAGAATCTTATCAAGTCCTACTACAAAGAACTGGAACTGCGGGTGGCTTTGGGGTTGTTCTATTTGGCAATTTCCCATTCAGGACGTTCATTTTCACTGTCACCTTTGCTAAAAGTGCCATCTCAAGCAACCATGCGGCGTTGTCAATTGAGCAGTATCTTTGTTTCTTGACTTCATGATGATTTTGGCAAAGGTGAAAGGAATCAATGCAGCACAGCTGGATTTCTACATGCAGCAAGAGTTTTCTATATATGGCTGGGAGTTCATGAGATTCTTGAAGTGTCAGTGCTCTTTGGCCTTTGTACAAATTGAATTAATAATTCCAATACAGGGAGTACTTTCATAGTGAAATCATATTACATTTCTGCAAATTATCTGTTGAGCGGCAGCTCAAGGAAAGAGGGGAAATTATGTTCTCTTTCCAATTTGTATTGAAATAGTGTGTTGCCCACCTATTGATGGTGCATTACTAGTTGCTATTATTTATTTATTTATTGGTTCAATTTATATGCTGCCCTTCTCTGGAGACTCAGGGCAGCTTACAATGCGTTAAGCAATAGCTTTTATACTTTTGTATATACCTGCTTAGTAGGGCTTTCGGGACCCCCCTAAGTGGTGTTCTTTTTTATACAAAGTCAGCTTATTGCCCCCACAATCCAGGTCCTCATTTTACCTACCTCGAAAGGATGGAAGGCTGAGTCAACCTTGAGCCTGGTGAGATTTGAACTTGCAGTAATTGCAGGCAGCTGGTGCTATTTAACAGCACTTTAGTCTGCTGCGCCACCAAGGCTCTTTTAAAGCTCACTTCTCCACTGCAGTTTTGGGGGTGAAATTTTGGGGCTGGGTAGAGATTCAAAGGAATACTTGGCTTTGTTGAAGCTTCGAACAAAGTGCTCGTCTGCAGCTGCTTTGCAAAGCATTGGTGGTTCACTTGAAAAACTGAAGGGACAGGATAGGGCCATTAAATGGGATCTGCTCTCTCTCTCTCAAGTTTTTTCCATTGATCTCTCTCTGTGAAAGAAGGCTGAGAGAAGCCTTCAGCACATGGTATATGAGGAGGTTGAAAGTATCTATTTCTGCGTTGCTGATTGCTGGATTGGAGATCTGCCAAGATGGATGGCACCAGGAGGTGCTGTGGGAATCTTGCAATGTATACTTAAGCCACCTAGACTAAAAGCATCACCTGTTTGCTTTCTCTCTTTCACCACCAATCAATGAAAGCACCTAGCTGCTACCTCCAAGAGAAGTAAGGCAGTACCACCTACTTATCTGATGGAATGTGCACCTGGAGAATCAGTAGATAGGAGTTTTGGCAACCCAGAGCTTTCCTTTCATAGGCCCAGATTAAAAGACTATGCAGTCCTGAACTGGATGGAAAGAGGGGAAGAGATTCAGAAAAGACACATCCTAAAATCTATCGGGATATATTTAGTAGGTTATAGTGTTAGTTTGGCAAGATTCTTCCATTAGTATAAGCAAATAAAGGATTGGATTGGATTTCATTGTGTTGTCCTTGGGTTTGGGCTTGGGTTTGGGCTTGACAAGTTGCTTACTTCCAATTCATTGGCCAAAGCTTCTGGCTAGTTGGTATGAGAACATCACAATAGGAAGCTCTGACTAATATATCCTTCCTGTTTATTCTGCCCCAAGTCATACTAGAGGGTTCAAGGAGGCAATGGTCATGGCCATAAATGTCCCAACATTGCTGCTGTTCAGAATGTTCCATCTACTCTCCTGTTCTGGGATTTACTGGTTAAGATCTTTGGCTATTTGATGCAAAAGTAGAGACAGCCAGAATGCTAAAATACTTCCTGGTTGATGAACTTCTATTCATGCTGCAGATCAAGGGTGAAATCCAGCAGGTTCTGACAGGTTCTGGAGAACCGGTAGCAGAAATTTTGAGCAGTTTGGAGAACTGGTAGTGGAAATTTTGAGTAGTTCAGTGAACTGGGAATGGAGATTTTTCAATATCCTTCCCCCAGGAGTGGGGAGGGAATGGGGATTTTGCAGTATCCTTCCCCTGGAGTGGGGTGAAAATGGAGATTTTGCAGTATCCTTCTCCTGCCAGGCCCACCAAAGCACACCCACCAAGCCACACCATGCCCACCAAGCCACGCCCACAGAACTGGTAGTAAAAAAAATTGGATTTCACCACTGCTGCAGATATTATTGCAATGCTCAGTGAAGATGGACAGCCTGGAAAACTTTTAGTGCAATCCAGGAGGACTCCAGGTTGGGTGGCTGCAGCAAACACTACCATAGTAAATAACAAAGGTCTTCCAAGATCTGTGGTTTCAGGACTCTCAAAGCCACCCAACCTGGAAATACTTCATTGAATCTGGGGGAGAAGACTGAGAGAGTCTTCTCCTGTAGCATGGGCCAAAGTGACTTGGAGCTCCCTTATCACTTCATCAGGGCCAAGTGGTCATGTCTTCTTTTTGGTGAAATGAATCTGGTTGCTTCCAATGGCCCAATTCACTTTAGTTGCTTCATAAAGTCCAAGTGGATATTAATCCCCCGAGTTGTGAATTTTGAAGACTTGGTTTTGAAAACTGAGCTCTTTTATCCTAATATAAGTTGCTCTGTCAAGTTGATGGAGGATGGTCACTCCCCCAATAAATAGATGGACCCTCACATGGACTATTGCAACTATTTGGCTATTTTAGTTACATCTGACAAAAATGCCAAGAAGGGCACTAAAATCTCCATATTACACTTAGCTGTATGGTTGTGATTATTTTATTATTCTTTTACCCTTGGTTTATTGAATAAGATAGAATTAGGATTGCACAGTGCATTATTCACAATACATGCTTTATTGAATACTGATAAAGAGAAGCATACCTTAAAGCTTCTTCAGAGTTTTGAGATATGAATAAATCCCCTGTTCTGAAAAGTTCATTTTAAAATCACTCCTAACTGACAGTTCCAGGTAGGAATAGTGAGAAGAAGACAACATTTTGTAGTGGACATAGAACTGATGGCTGAGTAAACAGCAGAAAAGACAATGGCACATTATTCAAAGATCAGATTAAGTTACTTTTCTTTGCAAAAAACACTGTAAGGAAATTGTAAAAAGTCAAAACTGAGGACAATATTCAGAGGTTGTTACTTTGATCTCTACAGACTTTTCTACAGACCAAAAAGACCTTTTGGGAGTGATGCACTTTTTGATAAAGTTGCATAGGTGTCCATTTTGTTCAAAGGAACCCATACCAGTAATGTGAACAGTGGTTATGATGGAACTGCAACAGTGGTGGGTTGCTCCCGGTTCACACCGGTTCGCAAGAACCGGTAATAAAAATTTGTAGTAGTTCGGAGAACCGGTAATAACATTGGCTGGCCACACTCCTGAACCAGTCCCCAGCCCAGTCACCGGTCACTTAACCCACCCACCTCATCAGAGGCTTTTTTTTTTTACTTTTAAAAGCATTTTTTCTACAACCTCTTCGTCTGAAAAAATGATTTTAAAAGTAAAAAAAAAAGCCTCTGATGATTGCACGGCTCAGCTGGGATTGTCAGAGGCTTCTAAAAGCATTTTTTTTAATAACCTCTTCAGCCAAAGAGATTGTAGGAAAAAAAAATGCCTTTAAAAGCCTCTGGCGATCCCAGCTGAGTTGCCTGATTGTCAGAGGCTTCTAAAAGCATTTTTTCCTGCAACCTCTTAAGGTTGTAGAAAAAATGCTTTTAAAAGTTAAAAAAAAAAAAGTTGGCCACGCCCACCCAGTCACAATACCCCTCCCACCAAGCCACGCCCACAAAATAAGCCATGCCCACAGAACCGGTAGTAAAGATAAGTAGAACCCACCCCTGAGCTGCAAGTATGAGTAAGTTCCTTATAAGTTTCCGAGCCCAACCATAAGTCTTGGTTCTATACATCTACTGTACTATCTTTGCATGACACCTTGCTAATCTTTTTTGTATTTGCTAATCTATTTTCGTATTGTTCCAATTTTCAAAGCAGAAAAATCATGGAGCATGCTTCTAACTTCTGTGTCATCCTTACAACTTTTATGCTAGTAAACAGAAAAGGGTAAGTAAACAGAAAGTTTTATTTACTGCTGAAACAGGCACAGTCCTTCTACCCTACTCATTTTATGCCACTTTATGCTTGTCTTTGACCAAAATAAAGATTTGTTGCTGTTGTTCTATAACTTCTGGGCTGCCCAAAGCTTCAATTTAGTCCTTGAATGATTTTATGTTAGCTGTTCCAGCAGTGAGAAACAACCCTGGAATTGTAGAATGTCTGTACAATTACTTTGCACACAGTATTAAACAATTGTATTCATTCTTCCTATGAATCAATCTACAATTATGTTGAAGGCCCTGAGCTTTCATTCCTGTTAACATTTTTTCTTCGGTACTAGCTACATGGTGCTGGCTAACTTTGTTTTCCTGTGAAAGTGGAACGAAATACATTAGAACTCTGAAATCTGAAATGGAGAAGTTTCAATTTGCCTTTTTCAATATACCATTCACACAAAAAACCAAATGCAACTTGTCAGTTGCTTTTCAAAACTGTTATAGTCATTACAAATTAATCAAAACAAATCTGCAGGGCTTTTCCACACCTCCTTCAATTAATTCCAAGATGCCAAAAGTCATTACAACATCATATGTGACAGACCCTACCATCAACAATCAAGTTTTGCGATACAGTTCAGGAATTCCAAGATTGATATGTGCAATGGCTGAAGACATTTCATGAGGACCTCTTAGAGTCAAAGACAAACATCTTCAGAGGATCATTTCAGACTGAGTGTGTTTTTCATAATGAGAAACATTGAAATCTTTCAAATAAGACATACATTTGCAAGCCTGAATAAAAACAGTCTCCATATTTTATGTCCTAGATATCATCCTGATATCAGCAACAGATGAGAACTTATACACAGTTGGGGAATTCTGATCAAGAATGTTGTGGCCCGCCAGCGGCCTGCGCGGATCGTGGCTGATCCCGATGAGGAGGAGGCTAGTGTGGGGTTGCGTCAGCAGCCTGCACAGCCAGCGCTCATGTTGGACAGTGAGGAGGCTGAAGAGGATGTGGTGCCAGAGACAGAGACTCAGCCAGGGCCTTCAGAACCTCCAGAGACTCCTTCAAGTGGAGAGAGCGAAGTGGAGGAGCCTCTCCTCAATGCTTGAGCATGCAGGGCTGCCAAAAGGCAGGAGTGGCTATTCAGGAGGAGGAGATCTCCTCGAGAGTAAGGTTTGAGGATAATTGGCCACTCCCTTAGCCTATTTAAGTCGCACGCAGTTAGTAATTTCTTGCTAGAAACAACATGTAATTATTACAGAGCATTTTTGAAGAGTGAGTGTCTTATCATATCTTGTTTTCTGGGCTGGTTGCCAACCTTTGCTGGACTTCGTTTATTCTTGGTACATTATAACTTTGATACGGACTGTTGGTGTGTGTCACAATCCTTGGGAATCCGGAGCTGGGGCAGAAATACAAGAGATAAATACAAGAGACAACCACAGTTGTCATTTATATCATTACTTAAATATGTTTCTTTTTTAAAAAGAAAGCAAGAAAATTGGGCAACTTTTTATGATAGAAATCTATGCTTTGTCATCGAGTTTTACTGAAGGCCTCATTGCATATTTCCTTTTTTTCCCCTAAAAATTGTATCTATTACAGTAGTAGCTGCAGAGAGGTCATTTTCTAAATTTATTTTAAAAACCCACCTATGGAGGAACATGGTATTTGAGTGTAAAATGAACTGTCAATTATCTCACTTGAGAATGAATGATATAGAAAACTAGACAACAAAAATAATAACAACACAGTTGGATGGGACTTAGGAGGTCATCTAGTCCAATTCCCTGCTCAGGCAGGAAACCCTATACCATTTCAGACAAATGGTTGTCCAATCTCTTCTTAAAAACCTCCAGTGTTGGAGCACCCACAATTTCTGGAGGCAAATTGTTCCACTGATTAATTGTTCTGTCAAGAAAGTTCTCCTTATTTCTAGATTCCAAAACAAAATAGTATATTCCAGATCTATTGCAAAACAAATTAGTATATTTGCAGATGAAAAGGGAGAGGATTTTCATTTGCAAACGAAAAGGGAGAATTATTTTAACTTATGCTCATTTTTTTTTTAATTTGATTTATATGCCACCCTTCTCCGGAGACTCAGGGTGGCTTACAATGCGTTAAGCATTGATCCCTTTGCAAAACCTGCAAATATGGCATCTACCCATTTTAGGTGGAACTCAAGTCACTGGCTGAACTTGGTCAAAGATGGTACCCAGGCTTATGAGACTGAACAATATACACATGAAAAATGCTGATCAGTGGTGGGTTGCTCCCGGTTCACACCGGTTCACAAGAACCGGTAGTAAAAAAAATTAGTAGTTCGGAGAACCGGTAATAACATTGGCTGGCCACGCCCCCAAACCGGTCCCCGGCCCAGTCGTCCACTCGCTTACCCCGTCCACCTCATCAGAGGCTTTTTTTTTTACTTTTAAAAGCATTTTTTTTACAATCTCTTCGGCTGAAAAAATGCTTTTAAAAGTTAAAAAAAAATCCTCTAATGATCGTGCGGCTCAGCTGGGATCTTCAGAGGCTTCTGAAAACACTTTTTCTACTGAAGAGGTTGTAGGAAAAAAAAATCCCTTTAAAAGCTTCTGGTGATCCCAGCTGACTTGCCTGATTGTTAGAGACTTCTAAAATAAGGTGACCAGATTTTAACATTGGTAAAGAGGGACATTGTGGGCGTGGCTTATTTTGTGGCTAGCTGGTCATGTGACTGGGTGGGCGTGGCTAGCTGGTCATGTGACCGGGTGGCCATGGCTATGTGTATAGGGTAAGGTGAACAGATTTTAACATTGGTAAGAAGGACACCATTGTGGGCGTGACTTATTGTGTGGGCGTGGCTTGGAGGCCATGTGACTGGGTGGGCGTGGCTAGCTGGTCATTTGACCGGGTGGCCATGGCTATGTGTATAGGGACTACTCAGAGGGCTGAAAAGTCATTTCTGACAGGTCCTCACACTTTTGACTGGTCCTCACACTTATGACCATCCTCACATTTATGCCCGTGCAGTATTCTTAACAACCATGTCACTCATTTCACAACTGCTTCTCTTCACCATGGTGACAAGATAGGGCAAAAATGTAAAATGTGAGGACAGTCGTAAGTTCGAGGACTGGTCAAAAGTGTGAGGACCAGTCAAAAATAACTTTTTCAGCCCTCTGAGTAGTCCATATGCACAAAAGGACTAACCAGAGGGCTGAAAAAAGTCATTTCTGACAGGTCCTCGCACTTTTGACTGGTCCTCACACTTATGACCATCCTCATATTTATGCCCATGCAGCATTCTTAACAACCATGTCACTCATTTCACAACTGCTTCTCTTCACCATGATGACAAGATAGGGCAAAAATGTAAAATGTGAGGACAGTCATAAGTTCAAGGACTGGTCAAAAGTGTGAGGACCAGTCAAAAATAACTTTTTCAGCCCTCTGAGTAGTCCATATGCATTAAAGGATACAGCAATAGAGAGGGATGAAGGAATGGAAATTAGAGTAGGAGTGAGGGTAAGAGAGGGAGGAAGAGAGGAGGAGAAGGAGAAAGGAAGAGGAAGTAGGGAGGAGAAAAAGAGGGTGGGGGGAAGAGAAAGTAAGAAGGAAAGAAAAGAGAGTGGTGGTAGGTTTGAGGAGAAAGATTGCTGTACAATAAAAAAGATGAAAGGGAAGAAAGCCAACCCCAAGCAAATATAAAGATATTAAGATTAAGAATGAATTGTTAAACTTTAAAGAATAAAAGAGAACAAATATGAATAAATGGCAATAATTAGAAACACACATACAAACATACAATGTATTTTCTTTGAACAGAATATTTGGCTGGTTCACAAATTTAAACAGCGTTTAGTCATTTCAATTAAATTTACAATTTCTATATTTCCTTTTTGCCATATTTATTCCTCATCTATTTTTTTAAAAAAAACAATATTACCCTTCATCCTCATCTCTAATCTTAATCAAATTCAATTTTTCCCTTCTATTCTATATTATACCCCTTCCCATTGTCATCTATTTTTATATCCATCCTCACATTGGTTAATTATGTAATTATGTAATACAGTTGTTTAATACAAATTCAACATTTTAATATAAATCAATTAGTTATATAACTATCTTTTTTGTATATTAATCAATATGAACATGAATATTCCAATTATTTCCATGCAATCCAATTTCTTACAAATCAATTAATTATATTTACCAATAATAATAAACCAAATAATTTCCCCCATATATTCCTCCAAACCACAACTTAACCATTTCTGCTTTCAACACAATATACAATTATTAATAGTATCTCAATTATTACAATTCCCTAGTTAAATAGAGCTTTTTTTCTTTTGTGTTTTAAAATCTTGAACTCTCCTCTTTTGCCCAAAATTTCCCATTGTTTGCAGTTTTGTACCTACCTTTTTTGGTGAGGAAAAAGAAAAAGAAAGAAATCTCTCTCTGCCTCATTTTGTCACCTTGCAGGTTTAGTTTCGCTTTCGCCTTTGTTTTCAGTATAGCTAGGGGGAAAAAAATCTGCTCCAGGAACTTTTTGCAGCTTTTTGCAGCTAATTAACCTAGCGGAAGCTGTTAACAGGGGCTGTTTTTTCTATTTTTGCAGGCATGGGTCTATTCATTTTTTTTTAACACTGATCAGCTGTAGGTCGGCCCTTTGAAGCCCCGCGGCAAGAGTTTAAAGAGTTTTTTTTCCCTCTAGCCATCAGCGGGGATTCAGGAGGCAGCCGGGACTCAGGAGGCAGAATGAAAAATCGGGACTTTTTTAAAACGCCGCGGGACGCGGGACAAATTGCTCAAAAGCGGGACTGTCCCGCCAAAAGCGGGACGTCTGGTCACCTTATTCTAAAAGCATTTTTTTCTGCAACCTCTTAAGGTTGTAGAAATAATGCTTTTAAAAGTAAAAAAAAAAAAGGCCACGCCCACTCAGTCACATTACCCCCAAGCCACGCCCACAGAACCGGTAGCAAAAAATAAATAACTCACCCCTGATGCTGATGCTTTAATCAGCAGACCCTATCACCCAGGGCTGAAGAAGATTCTTATTTGTTTTATTAACCGGGGAAATTTGAGAAGTAAAACAACCTGCTTCTCCTTATTCTAGAAGTTAGAGTTCGATGAAATTCAGCAGCATCCTCTTTGGTTCCAAAAAGAAGTATCTCTTTTATTGTCTGTGTCAGCATTTTTATAGACTCTTGCATCTCTTAGTGATACAGAATCACACTATATAATGTGATTGATCCATACATTTCTTCTCTCAAATATCATTGATTATAATTGCTTTAGATTCTCATTGGTTGTTAGTTATATCCTGTCAATTAAAATGGATACTAAATTAATGGATTAGGCCAAAAAACATTACTTATTAGTTTGACTGTGTTTTTTTCTTAATTGGCTCTCTCACATCTGGACTCTTCTATTAGCAAACCAAGTAATACATTTGCTTTTTCCAAATATCCATAATTGGATTGCCTACATCATATATCTTTCAACTAGAGTCTCTGAAACCCTCTCTTTAAAAATAAAAGAAGTGAAATTAATTATAATTCTATAAGACACAACATAAGGAAAATATCAACCTATTATCAGCTCATATACATTGATTCCCATTGATACATTGCAAAACTAATCAAAGCTAACAGTATTTTGGAAATTTATTGAAGCTATATATCTCAGATCATACTTGTGCCACTTATGTTTTATTTAAATGAAATATGTTTCTCTACATTAGAATACTATATTACAACAGGGAACAGATTTTTTTAAAAAAAGGAAGAATATCACAATAATCAGCAGTGAAAATTGTGTCTCACAGAGAAAGCTAAGCTCTATTAAAGCTTAGCTTTAATTCTATTTAACTCTAAGCAAGTTAAATTCCACCATGATTAAATAGGAGTGATATAAACAAAGGCAAGTTTCATTAGTGTTAATTACTCCTTTTAAATATGAGGAAATGCAGGTGCATTCTCTTTATTCTTTTGGATTTCACAGTAGTTTTCAACCATGTAAAATATTGTTGTTTTTTACTGTATGACCATTAAATCTTTCCATGAATATAAGTTGCTGGCCAACTTTTTTTTTCTTGCTGTTTATGTCCTTAGATATAGAGTTGAACAGAGACCGTTTTTTTTTTTAATGGATCCATTAAGACAATGTCGAGTTTGTACCGTAAATCCTTGAAGAGAGACTTTCAGGTCCATTTAAAGCAATATTTAGTCCAAGCCATGGCTTCAGGCAATCCTCTTTAGCCCTGAGTTAACCTGATTCAGATTCAGGTTGTGAGGAATTCTGTCCATCAATAGACTCATCCTTTATTGAAGCATCCTTTAAAGTAACTCTTTTGGTTCAGTCTTCATTTGATCCGTGTACCACCATGTACAATGTGCCACCAATTTTCACAAAGCATCCCAAAGTGACTAAAATAACCCTCCTGAATGGTGTGATCTTGTAGCATCATTTAATAGAATAATAGAGTTGGAAGGGACCTTGGAGGGATTCTAATCCAATCAAGCAGGAGACCTATACAATTATGGACAAATGGCCATCCAATCCCCTAATTTAAAAGATCAGTGCCCATTGAAAAGCATATGAAATTAAATCCCCATCAAGCTCCTTGTCCCTAGTGGCTCATAAAACAGACACCTTACTTGTTTCACCATTTTCTTCTAATTGTGTATCTGAAATGGCTGACATTTCAGAGCAGTGTCTTAAATTCTTTAATAAAGCCTTAGGCATTAGGGTACTATGCTCTTTACAGTTACACTAAGAACAAATCCTGAACATGGCCTCTTTTCATGCTTGTAGCTTTTATAGACTGAGTCTAAGTCACAGTTAACTAAAAAGCTTGAATTCGAAATGCTGCTATTTGAATTTAATCTGAGGATATGCAGGCTAGTAAGATTGGTTAGTCTTGTTATTTAGAAACTTAACTAGAAAAAAAATTGCAAATGTGTTAGACATATCACACATTAACTCTAATGTGGAAGTACAAAGAGTGGAAGGACTAGATTTTGTTCCGTGGTTGTTCCATTGTGGTTTAATATTCATAGGTATGTAAATACTGTATTGTCTTGAGAAAAGAGAAAAAAGATTCAGAGATCTTATAAATGTTGAGTTATGTACCAAAATACTAGAATTTAATGATATCCAAATAATGTTTGGTTTTAACGTATGTGGACTTGTGTCTACTACTTCAGTGGAAATAATCTAATTATAAAACATGGATTGTAAAATGTGTTCACTTTCCATCTATAAGTTTGCTTTGTAACAATATTGAGGAAAGTCTAAAAAATAATTTGCCCAGATGGTCAAGATTTTCTCTAAGGTTTGACTTCCGGTTTGGCGTCCAGCGATGCAGTCCGGGAAATAGCGGGCTCTGATGAGCCCTGTGAAAACTCTGACTGACGAACCGCCGCCGATGGGTCTTTGGACTGAACCTGTCTTGTAGGGACAGGGGAAGGAGAGGGGCGCCTCGGATGGCTGAGAGGAACAGGCAAGTTCCTCGGAGGTTGGAGGGAATCCTCTGAGTCTACAGCAGGGGGAGGCAGCCATGGCAGCTGCCACAAAGCTGGGACAAACTGGGAAAAGAATTGTGCAGGAGGAAAGAAGAAAGAAAGAATGATATACTTTGAAGCCGGGTGAGTGACACCAACCCAGGTGAGAAACAAAGTTAGAGTATGGATTTTTACTAATAAGACCCCTAGCCTTAAACAGTGGCTGTAGATTTGTGGGGCTTGAAGATTGTGCAAAGTAACAATAGGGGATAACAACCCATTAAGAAATTTACTTTAGTACTGATTGAGTTGGACGAATTGACTATTAACAAATTAGAAAACTGAATTTGCCTTTGAATTGGAACAGATCTGGTCTTTGGAAAACAGAGAAAAGTGACAAATAAGGACTTAATACCTTTAAAAGCTAGATGAAGTGAGACAAACGGATGGTTACATAATTGCTACAAAATGGGGATTACCGTGACTAAGCAAGTGTGGATTGTGGAACTTGCCTTCTGCCTGAAAAAGACTTATTTTGACTTGCTTTTACTTTAGATTACTTTGAAAATAACTATGGATTTTTGGATTTTGGAGATACCTATTCTGCCTGTGGGTGACTTCATAAAGAAAGAAGATATATAATGGAACTAATAAAATTGAAACTAACTGGTGCGGGAACAAAAGGTGTGGCGCAGGAACAAAAGTAGGGAAGCCGATGGATTTTACATAGAACAGACTTTACAATAGAATTAAAATGATATATTTTAAACATGGATATACTGATTTTGAAGTGGAATACTTATGGACAGATAGGGAAATGAAGAAGTAAAATAGATAAAATTAAAATGTAATGCTTAAATGTTTAAATGAGTTTTAAATATAAGCAGGAGGTATCTATGGAGAAATAAAGATGGAAAATAAAGGAAGGTAATTAAAATAGAAATTTGATGTTAAAGTGGTTAAAAATGATATTTTTATAAAAGCATAAGAGTATATATTAATATGAGACAAACTTAAGAAAACTTATTAGACTATGGGAGAATAAGTGGAGAATATGTTTGATGTAATATGTTTTAATTTTAAATTGTAAAATTTATTAGATTAGGGGAGAACAAATGGAGAATATCTCTGTTGTAACATGTTTTAATTTTAAATTGTAAACAAAGTTGAGAATGGTAAATATGATTAAATGTGAATGATTAATGAACTATTGGATGATAAAACAAGATACACAGACTTAAGTAACAAATTGCGATTGAATTTAATGTATGTTGGAAATGATCAACATTAAGAAATAGGTTGGGAAACACCCTGGAAGAGTATATTTGGAAATAGTTAAATAATAGATAAATATACTGAAAAGAAAACAGTCAAAACAAGATATGCTGGGTATCAGCCAAACAAGAGTTGGAGATGTGGAGGAGAATATGCTGGAAATCAGCCTAAATAAAATATGCAGGAAATCAGCCAAACAATAGTTGGAGGTATAGAGGAGAATATGCTGGAAATCAACCAAAATAAAATATGCTGGAAATCAGCCAAACTATAGTTGGAGGGAGGAGGGCAATAAGCTGGAAACCAGCCAAAATAAAAAAAAATGCTGGAAATCAACCAAATAACAGTTGGAGTTATGGAGAAGAATATGCTGAAACTCAGCCATAATAAAATATGCTGGAAATCAGCCAAATGATAGTTGGAGATATAGAAGAGAAAATACTGGAAACTAGCCAAATTAATATGGGGTGAAAAAGAATATGTTGGAAGATAATTAAAATGAAGCGAAACGATTTTGAGATGAATCTGTGTAAAATGAAATGTGTAATAGATGATAAGCTCAAGAAAATTAAGTGTAAATTGCTAAAGTTTAAGATTTAAAGATTGGATGAAATGGGTCTAGACATTAAGAAATACAGATAGAATTTTGATTTATAAATTGAAATAAAAATAAGATAGAGTTGTACATATTGGAAATCAAGATTTATGGTGATAAAATAGTAAGGTAAATACTTAGATTAAGAGGTTATAATATTTCTTAAATTTGTGCTTTGATATTGATGTTAAAAGAAGTAATGGAGAAAATTTAGGAAAGAGTTAGATTGAATTTTGATTTATAATTGGATATAAAAATGAATGGAGTTTATTTGGGAATTAAGATTTCTGGTGATATAATAGTATGGCCTAAATTAAGATGCTGGAATTTATCTTAAATTTTTTTCTTTTGATTTGTAACTTTAAAAGATGTAATGGGGAAAATTTTGAATGGATCTTGTTAAAAAATGTAAGCAATTGTACCTATCTATGACCGGATCAAGACTTCGTTCTTAAAAGATATATTTTATGTTTATGTTTGGAAAAATAAAAAATATTTTTCAAAAAAAAAAAGGATTTTCTCTGTGGTTTAAACAATAATGCCAAGCACCTGTGAAATCAGTAGATTCAGGCAGTTAAAATAATATAAAGATTTATTGCAAGTTTAAGGTCTCCACAAGAAATTGGCCAACTGGCTGTTAAGGGAAATGCAGGGAGATAAGAGAGGCATTAAGGTGGGCTGGACTTAGGTCTCTTGTGGGCACGCAGGGACTCATGACTTATGATGCATTTGACCCCTCCCTCACACTCAACCTGGTCATCTCCTACATCTAAGTTAATGTCACATATTTATATCTGTCACACTCTATCAAACTTTTTGTGGTGTTTTATTTTTTTTCTTGTGTATATTATAAACATTAGCAATTATGTTTAGAAAAAGGATAATTACAGATGAATGAAACAATCAGCATTTGTACTTGTTTAAAAAAAATAGATAGAAAGGGAATGAATTATGTGGCAAATATTAAAAGAGCCTTTAAAGGAAGTAAAATTCCTGACAGAATCTGCTTTGAAAAACTAGAACCTGCATTAACCAATTTGAAGTAAGTTCTCCAAAGGAGGCAAGCCCTGGTCCATGAATTGGAATCACAATTTAGCCCTGATTTTCACTGATATCATTCCAAGGACATCTCTTTTCTGCAAACATTGTCATATATGACAGCTAGTTTGATGCAATGTTTATGATATTAGTCTACAATTAGGGACACCTTGGTTCAAATTCACTCTTAACTACAAAAATTCATTGGATGATTTGCAGTGGTGAAATCCAAATTTTTTTTACTACTGGTTCTGTGGGCGTGCCTTGGTGGGCATGGTAGGGGAAGGATACTACAAAATCTCCATTCCCTCCCCACTCCTGGGGGAAGGATATTGCAAAATCTCCATTCCCACCCCACTCTGGGGCCAGCCAGAGGTGGTATTTGCCGGTTCTCCGAACTACTCAAAATTTCCACTACCGGTTCTCCAGAACCTGCTGGATTTCACCCCTGGTGATTTGTAGTCAGTCATTCTCTCTCAGCTCATGCTGTCTCACAGGGTGATGGTGGTGAGGAAAAAATGAAAGATGAACTGCTATATACATCATTTTGAGCTACTAAATGAAAGGCAGGATATAAACAAACAAACTGTTTAAAATGCCTGAAAATGGATCCTCCATTTGCAGAAGTTATTCTTGTGTTTGTGGACATATTTAATGTTCCCGTAGAAGGCCCAGGGAATGACCTTGAAGGACAGGAGGATGAGCTACAAAAAATGGCAATGGTCAGGTAAGTGAGGCTTGTGCCCAGACCAAGAAACAAAGTTGAATAAACAACTGAGATAAACTCCTTAATAATTTACAGGAAGATAAAGTGCATTCAGATTTGCAAGTTTCTGTTACTGCAACATTTATAATACAAATAAGTCCCAACATATATGGTTAGTCTGGTCTATCTTGTGAGGTTTCTAACTGGAACAAACTACAGGTGAAACTCGAAAAATTAGAATATCGTGCAAAAGTTCATTTATTTCAGTAATGCAACTTAAAAGGTGAAACTAATATATGAGATAGACTCATTACATGCAAAGCGAGATAGTTCAAGCCTTGATTTGTCATACTTTTGATGATTATGGCTTACAGCTCATGAAAACCCCAAATTCACAATCTCAGAAAATTAGAATATTACATGAAATCAATAAAACAAGGATTGTACATAGAACAATATCAGATCTCTGAAAAGTATAAGCATGCATATGTACTCAGTACTTGGTTTGGGCCCCTTTTGCATCAATTACTGCCTCAATGCGGCATGGCATGGATGCTATCAGCCTGTGGCACTGCTGAGGTGTTATGGAAGACCAGGATGCTTCAATAGCAGCCTTCAGCTCTTCTGCATTGTTCGGTCTCATGTCTCTCATCTTTCTCTTGGCAATGTCCCATAGATTCTCTATGGGGTTCAGGTCAGGCGAGTTTGCTGGCCAATCAAGCACAGTAATCCCATGGTCATTGAACCAGGTTTTGGTACTTTTGGCAGTGTGGGCAGGTGCCAGGTCCTGCTGGAAAATGAAGTCAGCATCCCCATAAAGCTCGTCTGCGGAAGGAAGCATGGAGTGCTCCAAAATCTCCTGGTAGACAGCTGCGTTGACCCTGGACTTAATGAAGCACAATGGACCAACACCAGCAGATGACATGGCTCCCCAAATCAACACAGACTGTGGAAACTTCACACTGGACTTCAAGCATCTTGCAGTGTGTGCCTCTCCATTCTTCCTCCAGACTCTGGGTCCTTGGTTTCCAAATGAGATGCAAAAGCTGCTCTCATCAGAAAAGAGGACTTTGGACCACTGAGCAACAGACCAGTTCTTTTTGTCTTTAGCCCAGGTAAGACGCTTCTGACGTTGTTTGTTGTTCAGGAGCGGCTTGACAAGAGGAATACGACATTTGAAGCCCATGTCCAGAATCTGTCTGTGTGTGGTGGCTCTTGATGCACTGACTCCAGTCTCTGTTCACTTTTTGTGAAAGTCCCCAACACTTTTGAATGGCCTTTTCCTGACAATCCTCTCCAGGCTGCAGTCATCCCTGCTGCTTGTGCACCTTTTTCTTCCACACTTTTCCCTTCCACATAACTTTCTATTAATGTGCTTTGATACAGCACTTTGGGAATATCCAACTTCTTTTGCAATTACCTTTTGAGGCTTTCCCTCCTTATGGAGGGTGTCAATGATGGTTTTCTGCACAACTGTCAGGTCAGCAGTCTTTCCCATGATTGTGATTCCTACTGAACCAGACTGAGAGACCATTTAAAGGCTCAGGAACCCTTTGCAGGTGTTATGGCTTAATTAGCTGATTAGAGTGGGACACTTTGAGCCTAGAATATGGAACCTTTTCACAATATTCTAATTTTCTGAAATTGTGAATGTGGGGTTTTCATGAGCTGTAAGCCATAATCATCAAAAGTATGACAAATCAAGGCTTGAACTATCTCGCTTTGCATGTAATGAGTCTATTTCATATATTAGTTTCACCTTTTAAGTTGCATTACTGAAATAAATGAACTTTTGCACAAATAAATGAACTTTTGCAAATGAAATTTTTCGAGTTTCATCTGTACATCTTATGGCTGGCTCTATATGAATGGGCACACGATTTCAGGAAAAATAAACAGCCTTGAATAAACTCCTGGTCACCACCAATGAACTTAATAAAAGCTTTCAAGTTATCTCTTGAAGACAATCCTTGTTATTCTGATATGCTATATCAGGGCTCCAGATTTGCCAGATTAACCTGGTTTCTAGACCCCCATGAAATGTGCAAAACATTGAAATCTCTGGAGCAAATGAAATAGATGAGATTTTTGAATTTCAGATGGAAAAAATGATATTGGCCTAATTTGGGGCATGTGATTGACAGCAAGGTGTATTCTTAAGAAAGAAGCTGTTGACAAAGCGTTATGCTTACAATGATAACAGAAGAAAATTGTGTGCTGGTTCTGAACGAAGCCAAACCACATAACATTTTCTGCTTTTCAACTCCACTTGCTACTTTTTGATACCTGGATTCTGTCCTTTATCCTTTCTGCATCAGCCTGACATTACCAGGTGATAATGTATCCATGCAGTGTGAAAAACGTGAAACACCTGCAATGCATACCAAGCTGATGGCAGAAGTGTAAGGGCAATCTGGGCTGTTCTATGCAGAACACACAGTCTGGATGGCGGTTATGGTCTTTCCAAGATATTGTTAATAGCAGCTATTGTCGTTATCAAGATTATACCATGCTGGTTGAATTCAGCTTGGCATATATTGAAATGAATTCATGTGCTAATCAGTGGCTTGTTTTGTGAAGCAAGAGAAAAGTGTAATTATCTAGCAGAGAAGATAATGAATATGAAAACAAAAGGGTTTTTAGATAGGTGGCAAGTACAATACTAATATTTTAACAAAAGCAGCATTGTGTTTGTTTCCAGGCATAATAGGACGACAGTGGTTTCTGTTGTGCTAAAAGGCAGCAACACCCACATACACCCACAGAGTCATATACTGCCCATGAAACCTTTTTGTATTTTACCTATTAAATAGCTAGACATATCCTGCTTTCTAGCCTTTGATTAAATATATTTCAGATACGTGAAATCCTGGAGACGTCTGCCTTGGCAGAAAGTTCACCACAGAAACTTAAGAAATGCAAGTATTGTTCATATTTACAGGCCACTTGGAGGCTTCATTCTAAACAGGCACTAGAAAGAGCTCCGAATCAAGGCCACCATCAAGATAACGTTTGAAGTTTACTAACCACATACATTGCTGGATACTTTCCACCAAATCAGAAGTCAGGGATGAATTGTGACTTGGCAGTAAAGCATATACTTTGCACACACACAAGAGCTCTAAGCATTTTTATTTTTTTTAAAAAAGAAAAACAATCAGCAGATGGAAAGGATGACTGCCACAGATGGAGGGAAGTTGTTGTCAGTTATATTAATCAATATTAGCTCTGCTAGATGGACAAATGATTTGACCTAATATAAGGTATAGCAGCAGACTAAAGCACTGTTATTAACATCAGCTGCCTGCAATTACTGCAAGTTCAAATCTCACCAGGCTCAAGGTTGACTCAGCCTTCCATCCTTTCTAAGGTAGGTAAAATGAGGACCCAGATTGTGGGGGCAATAAGCTGACTTTGTATAAATATACAAAAGTATGAAGGCTATTGCTTAACACATTGTAAGCCGCAGTGAGTCTTCGGAGAAGGGCGGCATATAAATCAAATAATAATAATAATAAAAAAAAGGTAGCCTCCTAGAGATGCTCTGGTAAATGCTCTTCCTTACAGAGAATGTGTAATTTAAAGCACTTTTTAAATTTTTTAAGTTTCTTCTGTACTTCATCTCCCAAGTTTGTTTTGTTTTTGTTTTCCAGTGCTCTGTGTAATGTAATTGGATTTACTCTTCGAGATGGGATCTTTTGGGGGAATATTTACTAGTGTGTAATGCTATAGGTCAGGGCAGTGACCGGTAGTGGAGATGGTGAGGTGAGAGCAAATGGCTTCGCTCCGTCAGTTGGGCCTTCCTGCCCACCCCTGCACTATACCTACCTATATTTGTTCATTTTTAGCCCAGCTGATAGGTTTGGCAGACCTGATTGCCGTGCCTTAGCTGTTCTGAAATTCGATGCGCTTGCGTGAAGTGAACCAGCGATAACATCGGTTGAAACCCACCACTGGGTCAGGGATGTCAAACTCAAGGCCCTTTGGCCAGATACGGCTACAGGGTGCTTAGATCTGGCCTGCAGGACCACCCTGGAAACAGTGAAGGACCGAGTGTAGTGCCTCTGCCAGTGACAAGGGAGCTCGGGAGAGCTGCATGCAGCCCTCTTGAGCTCTGTTTTCACTGGCAGAGGGCTGCAGGAGACCACCGCAGCCAAAATTGGAGCTCGGGAGCCTGTTCTCACTGGCAGAGCACTCGGGCCACCACAGGTGTCCCAACATGAGTGATGTTGAGCTGGCCATTACCACCCTGGCCATGCCTCTCTGCCCCCCAAGGTAAAACACAACTCTGATGCGACCCTCAGTGAGATAGAGTTTGACACCCCTGCTATAGGTTGGTTGAGGATATTTATAGGTTGACGATATTTTTCAGCCTCTTCTTCTGAGTAGCTGCTCTGCTACAGTTCTTTGTGACTCAATTTGGCTTTATTTGGTGTATGGTTTTTTATTTTTTTCGGTCAACCCTGTGTTCCAAAATTTTGAGGTACAAATATTGCTCATAGAATTCTGGGAAATAGCAATGAAAAGATCTTGTATTCTTCCCTATTTCAGCATGTGGCACATGAGAGGTTTCTTCAAGTATCTGTGGACCCCAAAGAGAGATAAGAGCAAACTCTTGAAAGCTTAGCATAGCAGAGAAAATTGTACCAATCTTACTGAGTGCGAAAAAGGAATAGGGAAGCCTCCTGCTTCATAACTTGTTGAATCTTTGCTTCTGTCTAGCTGGCCATGTTGAGTTTCAAAGAATTGTTCCATTAAAGCATTATTCTGAATCATTTGTGCCTGAGCGTGGACCAATATATTATGATTTGTACTAGTTGGTAGCGTCTAATGTAGAGTTCTTAGCAACATTGTGAGCCTGCTTGGCTTTGTACTTATAGCATCCTGGCTAAAATGTACAAGAATAATTAATACAGTCCAGACTATACTGAGAGAACTGATCTTGAATGCTATAAATATTAATGTCCAAGAAAGAACTGATGAAAAGGAAATCATGAATGCTGAGAGAACATTGAAAAATGGTAGGATAGAAGATATAAACGTGACCGGAAAAATGTAAAATAAAGATGTTGTTTGCTAATTGACTACCTGTACAACTTGTTTAATGTTTGTGAAAACTATATGTGGGCCTGACAGAGGACTGACTTTCTCTCTCTCTCTCCCTCCCCTCCCTTTCACACACAAATACACACACACAAATACATATATTGTGATTCACATAAACAGGAATAAGAAGAGCAGAAAGGAGAGGTTCATTTCCTATGAAAGGGTGATGCAAACGTAATTTGTATGATTTTTCCCCCTCCTTACCAGAATAGTTTCACACCTACTTCCTAAAAATGCATGATAATATTAATGTTGGCTCACAGAAAAAACTAATGATCTGAACTAAAGTCAGTGTTTGTGTATGTCTCTAATGACACACTTCCAAAGCTTTGTGAGCGTGTCGAGGACTTTTATATCAGAATCTAAGGATCCGTCCCTCCTATGGCATAACTGAAACCCATTGCCAAAGATCCTTATTTACATTTTCTTTTCTTTTTTGCAGCCTGCTCCTCCGTCACTCTTTTGGACCGAGTAATGAAATGATTAGCTGAGGATAACTGACTTCAACATATCAATTTGCATAGGAATGTACTGCTGTAATAATAAAGCCTCAAGGTGTTGAACCAGAAATCTGATGGCCTAGATTATAGTGAAGCGGCTACAGCTGACTTGTCACAAAAGATAGAACAATTTCATTTTTTTTTTTTTTTACCCAGGCTCAAAACAGCTCATTGGTTCTGCCACGGTTGGCTCTTTTCATAGACTCACTTTCATTCTGGAAGACTTCCTTCACTTTCTGAATATTCTGTTTCAGGCTATCTTTTATGGATGATGCCCTGAGGCTCGATAGGAGGGGGTGGGTTTTTTTGGCAACACTCTTTTCCGATACTGCAGATAACTTCTTGGTCTGCCTCTGCTCCAGAATGAATATGATGGTGGATGAATGTGTTTGCTTAGGCAAGGGTCTATGCTCATGTTATGGGTTTCTGGAGAATGAGGTCATGTTCTGGGAATCAGTACTTTCTTCCCAATATATCAAAGCATATAGTTAGATCTCTCCTGAGCGCCAAACTAATTCTTCAACGTGTCCTTGATCATAACATTTCAATCTTTTTCTAATCTCACCTTCTGTAAGCTCTCAAGTTCACCTAACGATCATTAAAGCAGCAAAATCTCATATTGGTTCAGGCAGAAATGTATACCTAATATAGAATGTTCATTAAGTCTTGGTGACTCTGTAGAATACTTAAATCTAATAATGTAAAATTAATTCAAAGCCATGAGGAGAGAAGATATTTCAAGGCATAAAATATCTTATTAAAATGGTATTTATGATATTATCCTTCCTTTTTCTTTTTTAACAGCCAATTCTTTGGTTACAATTTTGTAAGTAATAGCACTAGCTATAGCACTTAGACCTATGTACTGCTTCATTCAAAAAACTAGATTTATGAACATGTATCCGTAATCTTTCTTTCAATTTTCTTCCATTTGAAAAAGAATTTTCCTCCAATACTCTAATTAATAGCAATAGCACTTAGACTTATATACCACTTCACAGAGCACTGTGGTTGCTCTAAGTGGTTTGCAGAGTCAGCATATTGCTTCCAAGAACCTGAGTCCTCATTTTACCAACCTCGGAAAGAGGGAAGACTGAGTCAACCTTGAGCCCCGTCAGGATCGAATTCCTGGCAGTGGGTAGAGTCAGCCTCAAATACTGCATTCTAACCACTGCAGCACCACCACCAAATAAATGGACTATGATCTTACAATATAGTGTTTTAAATGTTGAATGTTTTGTTTGGAAGCTATATAATCCGTATGTTTCTATGTCAAATGGGGGTCACTTATTATAAATGTCTTGGGCTCCTTTTTTCCTCAAAAATAATTTGGATGCTATCACACTTGTGACCAGAAGATAAAACTGACAGACCCTAGCAGCAAGCCAAAAGAAACCAGTAATATTCAGGTATGAACCCCCCTGCCACTTAAATTGGATGATGGTTCCAAACCGGTTTTTTTTTTTTTTTTTGCCTTAATGGATATTTACTGTATTTTTCAGAGTATAAGACGCACGTTAATTTTGGGAGAGGAAACCAAGAAAAAAAGAATTCTGCCTCTGCCTGCCAGCATCAGAATCAGCGGCGTCCTCACTTCCATTTGGATTTTGATAACGCATAGCACAGATCTTTTTATCAGTATCAGGATTTTAAAACAAATCCTATCTATTTAACTGGCCTGGGTAGGGTGGGGTGGGGGCTGATTTTCATGGGGGCAGTAATCTCAGGAAGTTAAGGAGAAGTCTGCTGCTATAGGGGGTGGGGATCTCCAGTCTTCACACAAGTTATGAAGGCAGCTGTCAGAACTGCTGTAGCTGCTTCCAGGCAGATCCTGGGAGAACTCGGAGCTCTCGGTGGCTAAAGGGGAACAAGAAAACTCTGGACATGTTGAGAACACATGCACTCTTGTTGCTGGAAGAAGGGGAGAAGGGCTGCTTCTCCTGCAGTCTCCCCCACCCACCCACCCATCCTTGTGCCTTGTGCCTACACTCCTCTCTCCTCAGCCACCTTCTCCTCCCAAACAGTCTTCATGCCCAGAGGGACTCCAGCCACAGTCGAGGTTGTGCTTTCTCAACGTGCCCAGAGTTTTCTTCTTCCCCTTTAGCCACCAAGAAGGAGGAGGGCGCGCATCTCTGCAAATTGCATTGGAGAATCGGGGAGGAAAACGCCAGAAAATGTGATGCATGGAGGCAATGGTTTTGCAAAGTGGGCGCTTCTGCGTGGAGAGGTGTAAGGCAAGGTGCTCGCCGCCCAGTCTGCCCCTTCTCCACACTACCCAGGCTGAGGGCGGTCAGCTTCTGCTCCTGGCCCAGGAGACGGATCTGGCCAGGAGGGAAGAGAAAGTGAGACTGCAGAAAAGGAGAAGGAGGATGGGTGGCTTTGTGAATTGCTTCGGGGAATTGGGGAGGAAAAAAAGCATTGCCTCCATGCATCGCATTTTCCAGCATTTTTCTGCATGCGACACACAGTGGCCAACAACCTCCCAAGGGTGGGGGCCAGCTGGCGAGTGGGGCTACAATTGGAATATAAGATGCACCCAGATTTTCACCCCCTTTTGGGGGGTAAAAAGGTGCGTCTTATACTCTGAAAAATACGGCATGTAGATATTTAATGGCATCCAATCCTCTAGGAAATTGTGGAAGGGAGGGGAAGGAAGGGAAGGGAAGAATAATCCAGTTGGATCTCCAATAACCCTGCTCAGACATATGCGGCATGTGAAGAAGTTTCAAATTTGGTTTAAGTACAAATTGGTGCATGTTGTATCCACTGTTGATGATCTTCTTGCACATTCTCTTCCCACTCATTTGTATATTTTCCCACTTAAATCTGCAGAAGAAAATCACAGATATAAACAGATGTACATCTCTTATCACAGTTGGGAATGAAGCTTTCTCAGGGATTTGCAGTCACAAAGGATTGCTCTGCTTGTATTCAGACATGCACAAATAGAACTTTTTTCTGTTCTTCAGCAAAGGTTTAAAGTGCAAATAATCATGCTGAAATGCAGGAGATACTCACAGCAGCTACCTGTAAACTTCCAAATAATATTAGTTAAAAACAAAGGCATGCTGGCAGACAAACCCAGCATTTGCTTTCATTTTTTTTAGGGCCAGGCCAAGTTTCAGAATAAAGATGAGTGGATCTAATCCCATTTCTTAATCAGTTATTGCACGGAATCAAGTTTAGATGAATTAAATTTCATGGATTTTCGTGCATGCTCTCAGCCCTTTTCTGAAACTGAATAAACAGTTCAAACCAGTGTCTATATTCAGCAATCTTGACCATCTTAATCATTCAGATCATTGAACAATGATTCAAATCCAACTGAAAATGTGAACCAAATTGACTAATCAGACCAGTGATTAAAACTGAGCATTGGATGATCTGCCTAATCTTCTTTTTTGTTTCTAGTGTTGGACATTTCTTTGAAAGGTACAGAAGCAACAAGACCAGTGTGAAGATACAATCAATAAGTTCTGAGGTCATCAGAATTTACCTAAGCACTAGGATAATATGATGGCTATGAATGCCACATTTTTTATGATTTGGCTCGAGACAGATTTTCTTTACAAAGTCCCAGAATGTTGAGAATCAGAAAGGCTTAACAAAATGAATTTGAAATGGTTATGTTGATGAAGTCTCCCCACCACCACCACTCACAGATCGCTGAAATGTGTTAATATTGCAGGCTTCTCATAAAGTGTCAAACTGGAGGCAGTTTCCCTTTGTTTAGCACCAACAGGATTTGTCTTCTTGAAACAGCATGTAAAAATGATAATTCTGTATTAGCAATTCCCACAAATCAGTCATGTAAAGTTAGATATGAAACAAGGTCATCTCCCCAGGTATAATAACACAAAGTACTGTTCCAGGATCTAGTTTTGATCATAAATTCATTTGTTTTATTTAAATGAGTCTCACTGAAAGATATATGCTGTTACTAGGCTAATTTTGAGCCAGCTATCAAACAAAAGTTGGCTTCATTGATACAATGAAAGAAGATTCAAATAATCTGGAATTTCAATCATTTTTGCCACCATTTTCCCTCTCATCCTGCTGTGTTGTTGTTTTTCAATCAAGTACTGTGTTTTAAAAGAATCCCTCCATCGAATGAGATTATGCGATATATAAATGAGATTATGTATGTATGTAAGTACACACAAACAATAATCCAATATACTCCAAACTGAGATAAATATCAGAATATGTGTATTTGTTTGTGCATCTGTCTGTGCTGGCTAATGACTGTAATAAAATAATTTGTGTGTTTCTGTCTGTACATATTACACTCATAAATGAATTGGGTGTTGCATAATATGGAGCATGAGCAAAAATTACTCTTCAATGGTGATCCGTTCCTATTAATTCATTAGTTTTACATCATCATTTATTGAATAGTTAGCTCAGAGCAAAGTTGATGAAGGACAGAAGTAGAATCTTCTGCTTGCATCCAGGTGTCACATATTTTCCAAGTATTGTCAGTTCTCAAAAGTATGCCTTAACTATTCTTACTATATTTTTGCATGCTTTCGAAATAAGTTCTATTCTCTCTTAGATGCTCCCTCGAAAGACTTATCACCTGCTTCCTATCCTGATTCATTGTTTGGACAGTCCAGAGCAACTGTTTATAAACTGTTTGGAATATTATTTTTTTTTGTAAATTTACCTCTGTCTTTTCCTATAACCGTGACGGCGAACCTATGGCACATGTGCCACAGGTGGCATGCAGCGCCTTCTCTGTGGGCACACGAACTGTCACCCCAGTTCAGCTCCACCACACATGTGCGCTCCTTCCGCTAGTCAGCTGGTCTTTGGGTCTCTGCTGCGCATGCGCAGGGTGCACACGGGGTCGTGTGCACATGTGGGGGGTGGGTCATGTGCATGGGGGCACATGTGCGTGGGCGGTGCCCATTTGTGGGGGCTGTGTGTGCATTGCATTTTGGGGGTTCAGGCATGCACTTTGGGCACTCGGTCCAGAAAAGATTAGCCATCATTGTCCTATAATATTCTGAGAGTGTTCTCTGCTTACGTGACCCTATTTGATTGTGATATAGTAGCTATTCTACAGATTGTATCCATGTAAGTCTCCATTCTTTTTGTTTGGTTCCCTTTGTTTCTGCATAACCTGGCCATGGTACTTTTCAAGGCACTTGTGATGTTTGTCACAGTAGACTTTACATGACTTTTACCATTCTAAATGATTATTTCCTCATCTTCACATCCATTGTCCTTGACTTCACATATTTTCTGTTTTTCATCAGCCTCATTTCGGCCTTGCTTCAGCCTGTTTCATGCTTTTCATGTCCTCACACAAATAAATAATTAACTGTAGTACACTCTTTCATGCTAGCTAGTGACATTGTTATTATAGAATGTGTGGGTTAGTGTGATATATAAATAGCTACTTATATGTATATCACTGTAATATACCCTTGATGCTAAACAAATCTTTGTAATGTGGGGTTTCAAATAAAAAGAAATGTTAACAGCATGTTCTTATTCAGATACAAATTTCATTAAATGGGACTTAATTCTTGGAAAGCTTCTATAGGATTGCAACTACAATATAGCAAAATAGTGGAACAAAAGCAAAAGTGGTTTTGAGTAGAAATGCTTTTGCTGCCAGTTGTTTAAAGGGCAGAAGTGTATCAGAATCACTAACGGACTTAATACCTTGTGAAATGCTTAACATTATAAAACATATTGGTTAATTCAAATCTTATTCGTACATAAAGCTGACCCAATAAAATTAGCAAAATTGAAGTTAGTCATGATTAATTTTAATCCCTTTGATTTCAATGGATGTTCTCAAAGTATAGCTTAGACTACATTCAGCCATTCCCACATTGTTTTTTTTTCCCCTTTTTAATAAGTGATTTTTTTTTCTCCCATAGTCTGCTGAATTATATTTAGGTTCAAGAGATCTGCCCTTTAGGTAAGGGAGGGCAAAGCCTTGCCTGCATACGTCAAGTCAAATCTGTTCCTCCCAGACTAATGAGAGACGTATAGCTATTTACTTATTGGTAAATTGCTCTAGGTACAGTTATTAGACATAGCATTTTCATGGGGTTGGTGTGAATAAATATGTCCAGGCTTAAACTGGACAATTGTCAAGGAAGTCTGGAAAACAAATATTCAAAAGCTTCCAGTGAAATAGCTGACCATTCACACCAGTTATCCCACCTTCAGAAGAATCTAGGGCCCCCATGAAGAAGAAACAATCAACTAAATTTTACCAAATTTTATCACAAAACCTGGTTGGTTTTCTCTTTGTACAACTAAATTTTACCAAGATGTACAAAAACCAGGTTTTGTGATCAGCCAAAGCAATATCTCCCAGGTAAGGAGTAGCAAATGAGACAGATTGTGTGATGCAATCTCTCCAAAACCTTAACTTATGAACTTGGGTCAGACACTGGGCCGCAGGTATGTAATGGTGGCATTGATGACATTGATAAAAGAGCCATGGTGGCGTAGTGATTAGAATGCAGTACTGTAGGCTAATTCTGCCAACTGCCAGAAGGCTCATGGTTGACACAGCCTTCCATCCTTCCAAGGTCGGTAAAATGAGGACCCAGATTGTTTGGGGCAATATGTTGACTCTGTAAACTGCTTAGAGACGCTGTAAAAGCACTGTGAAGCAGTATATAAGTCTAAGCACTATTGCTATAATTGTACATCCGTCATGTTCACATTGTTGTGCTCTGCTTACAGTTCTAATTTGTTCATGATGATTTCAATTTAGAACAAGTAACCCTTGACTTACAATAGTAACCATTAGTGACCATTCAGAGTTACAACAGCCCTGACAAATGTTACTTATGACCAGTTTTCACACTTACAACTGTTGCAGCATCCCCCATGGTCATGTGATCAAAATTCAGGCACTTGGCAACTGGCATGTATGTATGACAGTTGCACCATACAGTTGGAGTTTTGTGATCACCACTTGTAAACCTTCCCAGCTGGCGTCTGACAAATAATGTCAATTGGGGAAAGACAGATTTGCTTAACAACCACGATTCAGTTAACAACTGCAGTAATTTGCTTAACAACTGTAGCAAAAAGGTTGTAAAATGAAACAAAACTCAGTTAACAACTGCCTTGCTTAGCAATGGAAAGCATTTTGGGCTCTATTGTCATAAGTCAAGGAGAACTTGCAAACATGTTGTGACCTTAAGAACTGGTTTGTGAAACATCCATGTAACAATATCAACAATATATTTTTCTTTCCATGTCACATTCCAAACATTAAAGAGGAGTTGTGCATGTCTCTCTGTGTGTGTGTGCTTTCACCAAAGGGTAAATAGTACCTTATTCTGATTCTTCCCTTCCAAATAATCAGTTACTTTGGCTATAGTAAGTTATAAAGATTCCAAAATTGGGACATGTCTTAATTTTACTGCAGGTAGTCCTTGATTTATGACCACAATTGGGCCCAAAATTTCTGTTGCTAAGTGAGACATTTGTTAAGTGGGTTTTTGCCTCATTCTATGACTTTTCTTGCTATGGGAAGAATCAGAGTATGGTACTATTTACCTTTGTTGTTAAGTGAATCACTGCAGTTGTTAAATTAGTAACATGGTTGTTAAGTGAATCTGGCTTCTCCATTCATTTTGCTCATTGGAAGGTTACAAAAGGTGATCCCATGACCTTAGGACACCGCAACCATCATAAATATGAATCAGATGCCAAGCGTCTAGATTTTGATCATGTGACCATGGGAATGCTGCAATGGTCATAAGTGTGAACAACAGTAATAAGTCACTTTTTTCAGCGCCATTGTAACTTTGAACAGTCACTAAATGAACTATTGTAAATCGAGGACTACTTGTAGTGGTTTGGGGGTTTTTTTGGACTTTATGTACTGGAACTTTACATTTATATCTTTAACAATATTTATACCCAGCTCTAATTTCTTGTGGACTCTGGACTAGCAATAATAAAATGAATTAGACAACGTAAAAAGGATGAAAATAAAAGAATAGCAACTAAAAACAACTACGGGGTGAAAGCACATTCAAACAGAATAAATTTAAGTTGCTTATGAAAAGCAGATAAGGGTAGGCTCATCCATACCTTTTCTATCACTGTGTTAAATTTAAATTTACTGACAAAGACATAAATTTAAATTGAACACAAAATAGTTTGTCTGCGAAGGCTCCTGGATTGGCGCTGACAGGTGAAAGCGGAAGTAGTATGCTCCGTCCCACTTTTGGGTAGACCAGATTGCCTTGATAGACTGGTCTCACCGGAAAAAAAACACCTTTTCTATCATCATACATCCAAAAGGTGGAGACCACCCACCACTGAGCTGATTTATTCCACATATATGAAACAAGCCACTATTTAATTAATATTTAGACCTAAAGTATTCATAGAAAGATCAATTCATTAAAAGGCGAGACATACAAAAATGGAGATTTGAAAATGCAATGGTTTCCCTACTGCCCTCATTTCAGTTTTTGCCTGCATGCACACAGTATCTGTGCATCCTCACGGCTGCTTCTGTTTCTGTGATACAGACACCAATGATGCATGATTGTATTGTTTTTTCTACCCCAATGACTTCATCATTTCATTTCCCAGCTTCCTCAAAATAAGTGTCAAAGTTTCTTCCCAAAATTGCTCTCAAACTACTAAGCATTTGGTGTTCTAACTATATGCTACACTGGTTAAAATATTGGCATTAAGTAAATGTTTTATAAAGGAACAACGAATGATCAAAGGCTTCCTTTGAGTTAAAAAGATTACCATCCGTCACAGAGAATAAAACATATACATTAAGAGATGTGTTTCCGTTAAGAGTTCAGAGAAAAGAATGATATAACTACAATTTCACATGAAAGAAACACTTATCATGGCACAAAGAATATTTCCAGTCCAAAAAACAACAAACAAGAAGTGAGGGAAAAGTTTTTCCACCATGATTTGCTGCAGAAGATAAATAGGATTATCCTTTCGGAAATCTTTCTAAGGAAAATCCACAAAACTGGTAAAGGTGATGACTAATATTACTACATTCCAAATAATAACTTTGTCAAGTTAATGAGTACTTTACTCAGGGCTGAGTCTGGATCAGGAACAGGCTTTGACTTCAGAACAGTAAGACATTAATTTAATGGGGAAAAAGAATCTTTCTCAAAGTCTCAAGGATGAATTTTGTTGAGCTATGAACTTCATGGCAAAGCAAGACCTTTAACGTAAACATTCATTGCAAGGGATAGAAGAACTCAGCAAACAGAAAAAAAAAGCTTTCCTGGAAAATATCCCTTCTCCTCAGTTTAACAGTTGTGAAACAGTGATAATGGATAGAAGCTTTTAGCTAATGAAAGAGGCAGGGATTGGCATTGAGTGCTCAAGAGCCCTTGGCCAAATTAACATACAATCTTTTGGGGTCATCAAAGACTGTCATTTTCTTTCTTGTCCTACATAGGTTCATATGTAGTTTCTCCACATGGCAGTTCAAAATAAATCTGCATGCATTTGGTAAGAAGCACTGACATAATCAATCAGAATAGAGCTGGAAGACCCTCGGAGGTCTTCTAGTCCAACTCCCTGCTCAAGCAGGACAACCTATACCCAGTGGTGAAATGTAAAATTTGTTACTACCAGTTCTGTGGGCGTGGCTTGGGGGGGGGGTAATATGACTGAGTGGGCGTGGCCAACATTTTTTTTTTTTACTTTTAAAACCATTTTTTCTACCACCTCTTCAGTGGAAGAGGTTGTAAAAAATGCTTTAAAAAGCCTCTGACGATCACAGCTGACTTGCCTGATCTGCAGAAGCTTTTTCTTTTTTTTTAAGCCTCTGACGATCCCAGCTGACTTGCCTGATCGGAAGAGGCTTTATTTCTTTTAAAAACATTTTCTTCTACAACCTCTTCGTCGTAAGAGGTGTAGAAAAAATGCTTTTAAAAGCCTCTGATGATCCCAGCTGAGCTGCACAATCATCAGAGGCTTTTTTTTACTTTTAAAAGCATTTTTTGGGCTGAAGAGGTTGTAGAAAAATGCTTTTAAAAATTAAAAAAAAGAGCCTCTGATGATTGCGTGGCTCAGCTGGGCATGGGGGGGGGGCAGGGATTTTTGCTACTGGTTCTCTGAACCACCCGCTGCCATCGCTACCGGATCAGGCGATCCGGTCCGAACCAGGAGCATTTCACCCCTGCCTATACCATTTCAGATAGGTGTCTGTCCAGTCTTTTCTTTAAAAAACACCAGTGAAGAAGTCCCTATAAGTAGTGAAGCAAGCTGTTCCACTGGTTAATTGTCCTCACTGTTAGGAAGTTTCTCCTTAATTCCAGGTTGCTTCTCTCCTTGATTAGCTTCCATCCATTGTTTCTTGTCTTGCCTTCTGGTGCTTTGGAAAATAAGTTGACCCCCCTCTTCTGTGTGGCAGCCCCACAAATATTGGAATACTGCTATCAAGTAACTCCTAGTTCTTCTTTTCTCTAAATTGGCCATACTCAATTCCTGCAACCGGTCTTCATATGTTTTTGTCTCCAGGCTCTTAATCATCTTAGTTGCTCCTCTTTGCACATATTTTGTTACAAAATACCAGGAGTGAAATGCTCCCAGTTCAGACCGGCTCTGGAGAGTAGGTAGTGATGATGGCCGGTGGTTCGGAGAACTGGTAGCAATGGCAGCTGGAGGCTCCGCCCACCTGCCCACCTGCCCCATTCCCCGGAGTCGGGAAATGCACCATTCCCTGACTCCTACTGCTCACCTTTCTCCTGCAGCTGGC
Source organism: Pantherophis guttatus (assembly GCF_059756535.1). Taxonomy (NCBI): domain Eukaryota; kingdom Metazoa; phylum Chordata; class Lepidosauria; order Squamata; family Colubridae; genus Pantherophis; species Pantherophis guttatus. Next base: position 137,132,309 of record NC_142063.1, on the reverse strand, counting down.
TGTCAGGGAAGGCAAGTGCCCGAAAGGTACCGGAGTCGTTCACTCTCCTTCTTGAATGAGCCGCTCTGGTCCATAAGCGCACACCGTTTATTTAATTCAGCGGCAGGTTGGGTGTGCGCTTGCGCAGCCAGCATGTGGAACAGAGTGGCTCATTCAAGGAGGAGAGTGAGAGACTCCAGTACCTTTCAGGCACTTGCCTTCCCTGACAGCCAGCTGCAGGAGAAAGGTGAGCAGTAGGAGTTGGGGAATGGTGCATTCCCGACTCTGGGGAATAGGGCGGGTGGGCGGAGCTGCATGGTGAAGGGCGAGCAGGCAGCGGCTCTGTGGCAAGGCCGGAGTTGGGGAATTGTGCATTCCCCAACTCCGGGGAATGGGGTGGGTGGGCGGAGCCATGGGAGAAAGGTAAGGACATGCTGGCAGAATAGAAATTTAAAAAGTTTTCCTACCGGGTTCTGTAGGCGTGGCTTGGTGGGAGGGGGTCTTGTGACTGAGTGGGCATGGCTGTGAGTGACCTTGAGTTGGCCACACCCACTCAGTCACAGGACACCCCCTCACCAAGCCACACCTACAGAACTGGTAGAGAAAAATTTTAGATTTCACCCCTGCAAAATACCAACCTGCTATTCTAAAGAAAATAGGAAGGAGCATGTCCAGAATCAGTTATTGCCATATTATTATGGTTATGGTTGATTGCACATTCAGCTAGATACAGTATTTTGACTGTATCGTTTAACTATTGAAGCCATCCCAAGAACCTGGGATAGGCAGATGTTGTTTAATAATACTAAAGATGTAGTCACAGCTTTTAAGCTGTTCCAAGCCAAGCCACTTTTTGCTGGTGATTGATGATGAATTTGTCAATGCTTGATGGTGTTTGGGTGCTCCAATTGTTTTGGGATTGCACCCAAGCCACCTTTATCTATTGGTACTATTTTTTGCTTTCTATTTCTATTTGCAGGTCTTTATATTTTCTGATTTTCTCCAGTTCTTTCTCTTCTCTTCTGCTGTCTCTAAGTACTGCCATATCCACTATCCAGGCTTTTTTCGTCTTTATCAACGATGATTAAATTTAAGGCGTTGCGTGGCAGAGGCTTGTCTGTTTGAATTCTAAAGTCTCTGACCACGTTAGTTTCTTCTGCTATTGTTTTGTCTATGTTGTGGTTTCACCAGTTCTTGCTTGCAAGGAAATGGTGTTTCCTGCAGATCTTCCAATCCATCACTGTTGCTATTTTGTCATGCCACTGTCTGTATGATTTTCTTGCAGTAGCTAACTAGGCGGTCCACTGTTTCTTCAGAAGCAGCATGTGCTGTCCGTTGCTGTCTTCTCTCTGTCTCCTTTTTAATAACGTTATTAAACATACAAAAAAAATATAAAAGCAAATAGTAGAAAAAATAGGGAAGGCAAAAGGGAAAAGTGTGGAAAGGGGGCGGAATTAACTTCTGACTCCCTTTGGTGCAGTAGAATAGGGTAGTAACATCAAACCACGACTTTTTTACTTTTACATAATAGTTAAAATTAGCCATTTCTATAACAAGAAATCTATCTAATCAGTAAAACCCAAAATTAAAGTTTAATTTTTTTTCTACCTCAAGCACAGGGTCCAGAAGCAGCTTTCAGGTAGAAACGAAAGTATTTGTGTGGTTTTTTCCCCCTTGATCAAAGCAGTCAATTTAGCCATCTCTCCTAACTCCATCAACTTTTGCAGCCATTCGTCCATTGTCGGGGTCAATATGTCCTTCCATTTTTGCACGTAGTCTTGCTGCCATCAACATGTACAACATCAAAGTTCCAATTTTTCCCCCAAGTCTTTTTCCATTAAGCCTAAAAGAAAAATCTCTGGTTTTATCTTTATATTCGCTTTTAAGAATATTCTGTATTAGAATATGAATCCTTCTCCTGTTGTTGTCTTCTCAACTTTGGCTTTGTATGAATTTCTTCTTAAGGCTTAGTCTTGTGTCACCAGAATACCCCCTCTGTTTCTTTCTTAAACTCACATACCCTTACCATTGCCAACTCTAGTTGTTCTGTTTTGGCTGCTAGTCTTTTGTGTACTGGCTATATAATATTTTGCCTTGCTATATCTCTTTTCTATTCTTCATTTGGTCTTTCTTGTAGGTTAGTTTGGTTTCTCCAGTATTCATTAAACCTTCAGTGCATCTTCTTCACTGGCCTTCAGCTATTCTTCCAATGCCCTTGTTGTTATTATTATTCCCATTATGATTAATGGGAATTTTAACTTCTCTGATAGGGAAAGTCTAACATGATTCAATGGTTTGCATAGTGAATGTTTCATCTGAATGTTCCTATGTATGAGAAGAGTAGGAATATTCTCCCTATTTATAGGGAAGCCTATTCTTTCAATGGGGAGAAAGTACATAGTTTATCTTCCTGTAGTGTGATACTAAGTACTTAAGTATTCCAACTCATACAGTACATAAAGACAGAATTGCTAGCCTAATAGCCCACATAAAACTCTTTGATCAACATAGAAACCAACAGCCTATTAAACATCCTTGCTGCAGTACAGCATTAATGGGAAATTGAAGAATTCTTGTAATCAAATTTGATAGCAAACTAATAAATGCTTGATCATTTTTCCCCAAACCTCCCCCTCTCCCTAATTTTGAATCCACAAATGTGTAGCTTTCAGATACCAAGAAACCCTCTATAGATGGGGAAGAACACTGCACTGTATCTCAAAATATAGAAATCCTCTTCTTTGATTCAGTGATCTCTGTTAGCTCTCCTGACATCTACTTTTTCCTTAATGTATATTTTAACCCTTCTACTTTGAAATCCATCTTCATGCTTCATGTTGCTAAATATCTGCATGTTAGTTGAGTAAGATAATTCCCTTTTTCGGCCCTTCTCTGCCTATTACTTAATAAATTGTAAATTGGAATTAAAATAATAGGCCAGCCCCATTGTTTTTGTTTTTCTTCTTTTTCAGTCTTATTTGCACAGATGTGCACCCAGTTTGTGTCACAAAATTTCCTTAGCTCATGGTTTCCTCAAATGTGGTAACATTCTAAAAAAAAATAAATAACTTTATTGTCATTGTACGTGTATACACAGTATACCCATACAACAAAATTCACTTAACACCCAAAGACCAGGTCTAACACACATAACAATCCCCAAACACACTCTCACCCACCACAATTCTCCACCCCTAAACCACCCAAATATCCACACAACAGACCAAGTAATACTGTCCAACAACTCACTGATGATGCCCCTTTAGTTCATTGTTGAGTGCAATTATAGCTCTGGGATAAAAACTAATCAGAAAATGTGTGGTCCAAGTTTTAATTGTTCTGTATCTTCTGCCAGAAGACAACAGTCCAAAAAGATTGTAAGCAGGATGGGAAGAGTCTCTGAGAATGTTATGCAACTTCCTCAAACAGCGAGATTCGAAGATGTCATCCAGGGCTGGTAGCTGGAGTCTGATGATATTCTGGGCAGTTTTAATGATTCTCTGTAGAGCTTTTTTGGGAGCAGCTACAGAGCTGCTCCCATACCATGCAAGAATGCCATATGTCAGGACACTCTCAATGGTGCTGCGATAGTAGGACAGAAGTAGATGCTGAGATAGATTTAGCTTCCTGAATATCCTCAGGAAGTACAGCCTCTTCTGTGCCTTCTTTTGAGAATGTTGTGAGCAAGACAAAGTAGAGATTTCTCAGAAGTGTACCATGTTTGGCACAGTTTAATTCCCAACTGATGTTAACCTAATTAAAATTCCTCATTTCTCCTACTTCATGTCCATGAAATGATCTCCAATTTGCTTTAGGAAAGCATAATTTAGAACTTCTTGATTGTGGGATGGCAATAAACATACATTAGTGCTCTAATTCATTATTTCTCTTATATTAACCCAGATGATGTCTACAATACTGCTAAAGTCAATCATTTGGATTTATGAGTAGTGTGAGGTAACAACTACTCTTCCCTTTCTATTACCTCAGGGTTTTTTAATTAAATGGTAAGTTTAATTATCATTGATATGATAATATGAGATGATATCAGAGTCATTTCAGGGGACTCCTTTAATACCTATTTGCTTTCCTGTACTAACAGTTCAGGCACACTTTATTTATTTCTCATAGCCTAAACAATACGGCATTGATATTTTTTTTTTCTTTTAATGACCCTGCAATCTCTTGCATCGGGATGGAGTCAGGGCGACTAAATGGAGCTCAAGCATTTACTGGCCAGATGCCCTTCCTGACGCCTATGCAGAGTTCACAGCAGTTTACTCATTGTGCCCAAAGACAGAAATATCTGCCAACTACCTAGGATTGAACTCACAACCTCCTGATTGTGAGGTGAGAGCTCCACCTCTAGGCCAATCTGCCGCTCAATAATGCATAGACAATAAATGCAGTTAATTTCATCAACCAATGTTCTTTCCAATTTCCATTATGTAGTTTAAAAAGAAGTGCTTCCATATTCTTCTACAGTGCAGTAATCTTTAATCTAACTCTTATTTCATAGCTTTATCACCAACACTCACACTACCCTCCTGATCTAGTTTGATCATGGTTTGGCTAAATACATTTACTAGTCTTTAGAAAGTGTAACATCTCATGCTCAAGTCACGGTTGCTGAAACCTACATGCTCCATCCTGGTGACAAAAAATTGTATGTAGTCAATCCTCCATTTGCAGTAGTCTTCTTTTCCTTTCTAGTCCATTTCCAAACCTGGAAAAATGGATGAAAAGATTATCTGAACCTCTAAGTTCTCAATTTTCTTTCCTCAGTCTTTAAACTCTTGTAGTAATATTGTTAGAGTTATCATTTGGACTGTCATTTGTCCCCATGTGGACTAGTAGGAATTAGTAGTAGGAAAGGATAATAAAGAAATTCCCACACAAAAAAATTAATTAAAGAGAGAAATCTGCAGAATGCTCTTGGATGGATAGATGAAAGAGTTTCTCTTTTTAAAAAATCTTCTAATAAAATATGCATAACCTTTCCTCATCTCAATTCCTTGAAATCCTGCTTCATCTTCTATTGAAGGTTACATATTTCATAAGTGTATGCATTTCTTGCAAAATAAGAAAAATTGAACAATGCCTGAAAAATAAAAAATACAATCATAACAAAATAAACCTGACTGTATTTTTTTTCTTTCTCTTTCTTTCCTTCCTTCCTTTTCTTTTTCTCCTCTCTGTAGTTTTGATATAAATAGTTGTACTGATATAGAATAAGCTTTATCCTTTTTGTTGATCTTAAATCATTGCAGATATTTTAATTCATTTCCTTATGATATCCTGAGGTGACGTGTAATATTTTAAGAGCATTATTTTCTTTAGCTTCAAATTGTTTTTAATGGGAATTTTGTCCATGGAAACTATTTGAAAATACTTTCAAAATGTATACCTCCAAATTGAATCCAGAGTGCTACACAGAGGATGGACTATAGTATGGATTTGTAGGACATGATGTGAAGGTCTTTTCTTTAATCTAAACTAAACTATACATTCTTCTAATATCATATATATTCATAAAAGAGGACAAAGTCACTAATCCTTAAAGATATTATTCTCTTCACAGGAATAAGTCAAGCACTAGCCTTTTAAAATTAGAATTGCTGGTTTTTAGCAGGATTTGGGACATCCAGGATTTACCTAAAAATCTCTTGTGGAAATGACAAAGTTGACCTGTTTTATCAGGGATAAGACAATAAATACTTTTATAAAAGACTGGAAATCTCATATGAACTTTTCATGAAAGTGAAGAAAAAATGAATTAGTGTTTTATGGATGTGCTGATTAAAAAGGATTGAATATGGAAAGAAGAGAACCGTGTTGTAATTTTAAAAAGTAAAGTGAGATTGTGTACTTAATTGTAACTGATGTAAGGAAATTTGAAATTTCTTTGTATTTATTTTCTTTTTTAAGTTGACTCTATATAATTTAATGTTTCTTTTATTCATCTCTCTCTCTCTCTCTCTCTCTCCATCCATCCATCCATCCATCCATCCATCCATCCATCCATCATCTATCTTACAGAAATACAGTATATATCCAGTATCTATAGTACTAGTATCTAGTATCTCTCTCTCTCCCTCTCTCCCACGTGTGTGTGTGTGTTTTGTTTTTGTGTGTGTGTATATTTTAGGTCTCTTTCGTGGATGCTTTTTACAAAGTAAAATTTTACAAAGTGGGATCCATTCTATGTCCACCTGTCATCAGTTCTTCTTGCTATGTGACCTGCTTATTTCCATTTCAATTCTTTTATGCTCTTGTTGATATCGTATACTTTCGTTTGTTCTCTAATCCATGTGCAGGTCCAATTGGCAAAAGGACCGTATTTGGTTGAAAACATGCAGAAGAGGCCTTCATCCTGCAGTGGGTAGAAAAATGGCTAAAATGATGAATACATATGTACAGAAGTGTATATATGCGTGCATATGTGTGTGTGTATAATTATAATTTAATATAATTATAATTTATATAATTTATGTAATTATAAATATATATATAATTTAATTTAATATAATATAATATATAATTATAATATATAATTATAAATTATAATTATATATTATAAATTATGTAAAATCCAATTGTCAGGTGGGTGAATGAGTAATGGCTATTCCTTGCAGTGAGTTGGGCAGAAGATGAAAAAGGACAGGATCATTGGCAGATTAAAAAGGGGAAACAGAGGTGGCATCATAGCTGTGAAGCAAGATGGGACATGGTTTTGAAAAAGTACCAAGAGCTTATTGGCTGATGCCACTGGACTAGTCAGGAGCTAATAAAAGGTGACTGAGAGAACTGAAATGAACAGCTTATTTCCTTCATGAAATAGACAACAGTTACTATGATATATCTGAGTAGGATAGAACAATTCAATATGTATGCTCCAAAATCTTTGGTAGGGATTGAGGCATATAATTTTGCATTTGAACCAGCATTTAGCTTAGTATATGAAAGAGTGATTCTGAACCTAATATAAAGTGTAGAATTCATGCTTTACAGTTCAGCAATAAATATAATGAAAACACGTACAATTCTTAAATGGTTATTAATATATAATGAGCCACAGACGATGTGGACTGCTGTCAAGAAAAAAAGAATAAAAGTGCTTATAAAAATCGCAGTTGAGTGCTATTGCTATATTCTCTATACATAAATCAGTACAATTCTTCTTTATGATACTATTAAAATCCCCAGGGTAAATTTTTGAATTGGTAAAAAATCCAGTATTTTAGCTTGAGAACTTGTAGATTTTATAATGAAGCAATGATATTAATATAAAGTAAACGGCGTTTAACTTCAAATGTCCCACATATATTTTAAAACCATCCCATGAACACTGACATATATTCACTGCAAAAATAAAATAGCATAATGTGGTTAAAATCTCACAGCAGAGAATATGACAATTACAGTGTAAGAAGGAGAAGCTGTCCAATCTGAGAATGGAGACTAATATTTATGATTCAAAATGTGGTTTAGAAAAAAAAAAGTTATTTCTGACAAGAAGCAGATCTATGTTGCTTTTATTTTGCCAAGTAGAGATAAAATTAAATAAGTAAATCAATAAATACATTTTAATTGCAAATAGCTATGTTCAGTAAGTTAAAAAAAAATCCCAGAATTTTAAATATTATTTTTGCTTCATTCAAGGAAAAAAAAAAGACATTTCAGTCAGACAAGTTGAGAGGGAAAAAAGATATTTCCGTCAGACAGGTTGTTGCTAATTATATTTGAAAATCTCATAAGGGAAGCAAAATAGTTGAAAATTAGTACCGGTAGCAACAATGGGAATTGAGATCCCTCAGGTTATGAAATAATTGAGGGATGGTGGCAAACAAAGAAATAGGTAAAATGTATTCTTGAAGGAGCCTTTCACTATTGCTATCCTGTGATTTTTCTTCTTAAAAGTAATGGCATCAGTGGTGAAATTCAAATTTTTTTACTACCGGTTCTGTGGGCATTCCTTGGTGGGCGTGGTGTGCCTTGGTGGATGTGGCTTGGTGGGCGTGGCAGGGGAAGGATACTGCAAAATCCCCATTCTCACCCCAGTCCTGGGGAAGGATACTGCAAAATCTCCATTCCCATCTCATTCCAGGGGAAGGATACTGCAAAATCCCCATTCCCTCCCCACTCCTGGGGGAAGGATATTGCAAAATCTCCATTCCCACCCCACTCTGGGGCCAGCTAGAGGTGGCATTTGCCGTTTCTCCAAACTACTCAAAATTTCCGCTACCGTTTCTCTGAACAACTCAAAAATTCCATTAGCAGTCCTCCAGAACCTGTCAGAACCTGCTGGATTTCACCCCTGATTGGCATGTAATGTGAATGCGATGATTACTTATCAATTTTTGAAACTGCTAAGTCCACTGGTGGGCTATTTAGCAAGGGCTTGACAAGAAGCATTGGTTCATTTCAAGATATCTGTTAATGTTGCAAACTGCAAAGGTGAAAAAAAAAAAAGGTCTGGTGTTTCCTTTGTATCATATTAGCTACCCAGGAATTATGGGTTTGGAGAGCAGGCAAAGTCCTATGGGCTCCTTACAATCAAGTTGACATTATGGAGGAATCTTAGCCAGAAAATAGCAAGATGATTTCGAGAACCTGGCTGGAGAGTAGAATCCCTACTTTACAACACGTATACACAATAGGAACAGAGGGAGTAGCTACACCCGCAATAACTCAACTATGGCCATCCTTTAACTAAAACACATTAGTTAAAGCTAAGTGAACACCTGACCCTTGGATGTGCCAGAAAGCTGTCTGGTGGGAGCAGGATGAGAAACAAGCAAGGAATCCTATGACTATAAATTAGACAGGGGAGTAGAAAAAAAATACCCTGGAAGAAGACAACTGGGCTTTCTTGGGAGTTTTTTTTTTCTTCTTCTTGAAAATGTTTCGCTTCTTATCCAAGAAGTTTCTTCAGTTCTAGTGAAGAAGCTTCTTGGATGAGAAGTGAAACATTTTCAAGGAAAAAAACAACAAGAAAGTCCATTTGTCTTTTGGAAAAGGACATTTGGGATAACATGACCTAGATGATTGAGAACCTCCATAGACACGCTGGAAGAAGGCCACTTCTGTACTATTGACAGGACTATTCCATGGATTATCTATGGAGGCATCAGGATTTAAACTTAATTTAAGGAAGATGTTATTTACATTATTTAAACAAAACTCTTTTGGCATTCAGATACAGGCCAGTAGCTCTAAATGTTTTAAAACCACGTTTACCATTAAATGATTTAATACTGCATGTTCTTTAATATTAAGCCTATACTAATTTGTTTAAATTGTTACTGGAGAGTCTACAAGGAGAATTTTCATACTTATACATTATGGAGAGGCATTGGGGTAGCCATTCCCTAAATGTCAACGGAAGACCATTTTGGCCATTATAGATTTTTATAAATGTTAAATTATTATTATTAATGCATATCACTCTTTATTTGTTTAGAAAAGCAGGTACGGACAAATCTAATTATTATACGCTTCCAATGAAACACTGGTGGTTATGACGTTGCCTTCATCTGCTATAGCATCTCCTATCTGGACAGAAACTATTTCACCAATTAATTTTCTCTTGGAAGATTCGTTAAACTTTGCCAAACTCTTTCTGATAGCTAATTCATCTTCTGGAGGTGTTTGGTGGTTGTATGGTTGTATCTTTCATGCATTGGCTATTTTTACTGTCCTTCATCTGGTACAAGAGAGAATTAGAGGTGGTAACTCTTCCCTGCTACTCCATCCCAGAACGACAGTAAAAAGATAGGGGGGGGAAAAATTGCTAGTGTCAGATGGTTTGGTGAGTCCTATGCATTCGTTCCCATTTTTGACTGTTTCCCACTACCGCCTTCATAATAGTCACAGAAGGTGAGGATTAGAATGGTGACAGCAACCATATTCTAAAAGCAGCCTAATTTTTGGGGGGGGAACCTCTCTAGGTTGTCATCTTAATCCTGCAAGGACAGGATTTCACATGACATGGCTGACTGGAAGGGATTATTTTAGTCTTCAACCAAATGGGAGCGTTTGGGGATATATATGCTTGTAAGGGTTAAGCGACTGCATCGATTAATCCCACTTGTCTCACTAAACCCCCAACACAATCAAGTGAAGTGGGTTGGGTGAACAGGACCATGGGTTTTTGTTAATGCTTATGTTCTTTCAAATGATATGCCAAGATTTTAGATACCAACAGAAGGATAATGGAAATGGATAGGACACACTTTAATGCTTTCGAAGAGATTGATGCTACAAGGCTGGATAAACACTGAGTCTGTATCAATTACATAGTGATTTGAAAAGCTCTTCTTTTTCTATATTTGAACCAGCATGTCACTGCCAGAACTTCTGTTAAAAGACTATTTAGAAACTTGGTCTACTTATATTACTTTAAAATATATATTTGATGTTACGAACACTGACTTAAATGTTAATACTTTCATTGTTTAACATGGTATATGTATAGATGCAGAACTCATTTTGTTTCTACAGAAAAGAGGTATGTTTGTGGGCCTTTCAGTTCATTGTTTTGCATATAATATTTTATATATGTATATTGTAAATTAAATAATAATTTTATTTATTAATAAGAGAACAGGTAAACCAAAAACATAAAATTGCTTCTCCAGCTCATAATTCTGTTTCTTTAAAGGCTACCTAAACCATGCTGGAAAAAATGTGAATGATCTCTAGTTGGAAGAACAGAGATACACAAAACTCTTAATACTTATTTGGGTGGTCATTTGGATTTTTGGAACCTGGATGTGCTAAACCTATTCTTTTTTTTTATTTATTTATTTAAGATTAAAATTGATTGACATATGCTTAGAACTTTTAATTAACAGCCAAAAGGATAATGTTGGCAATGTGATGACACTTATTTTACACCCCCAGAATGAGATACATTTCCAAGCTAAAAACTCTATGGCTGTGTTCACGCAGCATCTTTAATCAGGCCTATTTAGGGCCTAGTGTATACATGACTCCCACAAGCTAAACTTGGTTAGCTCTTAAACTCAGTCATTCTTTCTCTTGCTTACGTGTTGTCTGACTTGGTTTAGCTTGACATGCTGTACGGACAAAATCCATGCCATTAATTAATGATTCGCTTTATTGTATACACCCAGAAAACAAGATAATTTATTAAACAGGTGAGCTGTGTTGTGTGAAATTGTTTTTTGAACATATGTTGATTAAAGGAAAATAAGGGAAATCAACCATCCCCTTTCTCAGACTTTTCTCAAACAATATTTTGTTGTTGTTAAACCTTTTCTTAAATATAACAATAGGTAGGAAGTGGAAGCTATAGAACAAACAAGTTTCTAGAAACATATGGACATAAATATTGTTCTCCTTGTGTGTGTGTGTGTGTGTGTGTGTGTGTGTGTGTGTGTCAGGGGTGGGTTCTAAATTTTTTTTACTACTGGTCCTGTGGGTGTGACTTGGAGGTCATGTGACTAGGTGGGCGTTGCTAGCTGGTCAGAGTCATTTCTGGAAGGTCCTCGCACTTACGACCTGACTCATTTGTTTGCTTTTAACACTGATCAGCTGTAGGACGGCCCTTTGAAGCCCCGCGGCAAGAGTTGAAACAGTTTTTTTCCCTCTAGTCATCAGCTGGGACTCAGGAGGCAGCAATAGATTGGGGGTGGGACCAAATAAAAGGTAAGAATAATGTGGGGGGTGGGGGGTGGGAGGGCGGGGGGGAGAACCGGTTCGGTGATGTCATATCGTCACCGCTAACTGCTCGGCCGAACCAGACCGAACTGAGAAGAACCCATCACTGGTGTGTGTGTGTTTAGGATCTACTAAATGAACATAAAAGCAATATTTTTTCTTCAGAGACTTGGATTTAAGAATCAGAAGGACAAGTTCCCACCACCAATTACCAATGAACTAAAGACATCTCTTTCTTTCCATATTTGACTAAGAAACTTATCAGTATTATTTAGATATCTGGATTGCTTATGAAGATTTATATGTATAGTTTTTTTTTTCTGTCCCTATGTGCCTTGCAGATTGGCATCCAAAATGAGTTGTCCTTATGATTCCCTTCTCGTTCCAATGCCATGTCTTCTTGCTCTTCTTTACACCTGTTTCTTTCCCTTTTCCCCCCAGTTACATTCTGCTTAACTGTAAATGAAAAGGGGAAAAATGGAAAATAATACTATGAATGGAAAGAGGATTTGTGGGCTAAGAAAGTACTAGTACTTTGAGGAATACCAAGATTATTTACAGCCAATAAAATATTTTCTTCTTTTTTTATAGCTACTTATCAATAGAATACAAATGGATTATAATAGGGGATGGAGGTATGGTTTGAACAGCAAGCTTATACAGGTAGACCTTCTCTTCGAACTGACAGTCCTAAACAAAACTCTCACTCATCGCTATCAGAACATTTGACAAAGCAACCTTTGATAGATCTCTGTCCTACTTGGCTCAACTTTTTTATTCTATGCTTTTTCTTCCTATAGCTTCCAACCCCTAACCAGATTTACAAGGCTCCCTCATTCCCAGACATTTTTGGTGATGAGCTGAAGTTCCAGGTTATATCTACTTATGAGAAACCAAGCTACCCAGAGGAATATGATTGCTACCTTAGCATGTGCGCAGCAACATTATAAAAGAACTACTATTACTAATAAACGCAAATAGACAAGACACACATACCAAGGAAGACCTATCTGATGGAAGGAAAGCAATTGACAAGTTATTTCTTGAAAGAGGACGATTATGTTATCTGATGGCTCTGCATTGAAGAAGAGGGCTTGACATGTTCTGACTTCACAGTTCAGGAGTTACATGTTTGCAGTTGAGGCTCAGAAAGATCAGGACCTGTTGGAAGAGCCTTCAATCCTGGAACAGTCAGGTAATCAGATACCTGCCACGGAAACACAGTAGTAAGCCAAATCACATCACCTAGAACCTATGCAGGAAAACACGCAGGACGGTGACCGAAGATGGATATGTTTAGTTTAATGAAAAAAAAAGGACTAGGGGAGACATGATAGCAGTGTTCCAATATCTCAGGGGTTGCCACAAAGAAGAGGGAGTCAAGCTATTCTCCAAAGCACCTGAAGGCAGGACAAGAAGCAATGAATGGAAACTAATCAAGGAGAGAACTAACCTAGAACTAAGTATAAATTTCCTGACAGTTTAGAATAATTAATCAGTGGAACAACTTTGCTCCATAAGTTATGAATCCTCCAACACTGGACATTTTAAAGAAGAGATTGGACAACCATTTGAAATGATATAAGGATTCCTTCCTGAGCAGGGAGTTGGACAAGAAGACCCCCAAGTCCATTCCAATTCTTCTGTTCTGTTCTGTTCTGTTCTGTTCCGTGCCGTTCCGTTCCGTTCTGCTCCGCTCCACTCCTCCACTCCACTCCACTCCACTTTCTGGGTCTCCTTGAAAGAAAGACATGTGACTCAGGAAAACAGGACTTGAGAAACTGATTTCTCTTGGCAAGCAATTTCCCAATCTCATACTTAATTTCCTGAATGTCTATAAACTACTCCTGCTATTTAAGCCAGGATTTTCTTAAACCAGGTTAGAGTCAAGCTAGCATGACCACAGAATAGGAGTAGACTAACTGGCAAGGATAGACATATTCTGGATTGTCGCAAAACCTGAGCATGCATAATTTGTGCTTCTGCCCTAAGAGAGGCAGTTGTTCCAGAACTTAAATTCACTACATATCCCAGAAATGCTTTGCCACATTTCATTTTCAGTACCCAAAACAAGAAAAGTGAAAATGATTTTATCAACTCTGAAATCCCATGTCAAGCAAATAATTTCATCAGCACGGAAACCATTGTATTAAGTTTCCCAAACATCTTATTCGTTGCAGAGGTTGAAACAGCTTTTCAAAAAAGACCAATCATTGTTCCTTACTTTTATTTTTGCAAGGTTTGACACCTCTAGTTAAGCTGGATGTGAACAGGAATCCATGAATAAATGATATATTGTCGATGACTTCTAAAACTCTTGTACTGCGTCTCTGACAGTGAGCATCCTGAATTACCCTAAGAAAAGCATCTCAACTCCAAATCAAAGAAACTTATACAAATGCATGTTCAGTTGATGTCTGGCAAATTTGGTGTATGTCTGCTGTGACACATTGCTATTTTTTCCCCCTACCAGTACAAAGATGGTTTTCCAAACCAGATGGTTTAAGAAGACTCCATGAACTGTGTAGGAAGCATCTTATAAAACTCAGTGATTACTTGTTACCTAATTTATGTGATCAGAGGCAATGTAAAAACAAAATAAATAATAAGCTAACATAGAATTCTTTCTAGATATTTATTTTCTGCTCCCTTTTTAAAAGAAGGATTCAAAGATATTGTTTTAGACTCCATTCTAGAACAGATCTTTTTCAATCCTATCTCACTTTACCAGCATCAAGGACACTCATTGTTCTTCAGAATTAGTTTCTGTAATTATTATGGGAGCTTAGTTTTCCTATTGGCCATCTCTTTTATCCTAAGTACAAAGAATTTTGTACAGTACTAGAAGTTGCTACCGAAAAGGTAGCAGGAATTTCAGCCTCTTATTCCAAAAGGACCTTGTTTAAGTTCTCAAACAGATCTTTTCTGTTGATCATTCTCAACAATTGAGTGTGCAAACCTTGCCTATCACTTTTTGTGTGATGAGCAACTAGAAAAATGTGATCAATAAAAAATAAATAAAATGTAAGCAATCCATGAACAAGTTTGGGGCAACAACTGCAGGTTCTCCTCAACGTACAAACACAATTGAGCTCAAAATGTATACTGCTAAGTGAGGAATTTGTGAAGTGAGTTTTGCCTCATTTTACAACTTTTCTTGCCTCATTTGTTAAGTGAATCCCTGCAATTGTTAAATTAATGACACAGTTGTTAAGTGAATCTGCTTCAGGGGTGAAATGCTACTGGTTCGGACCGGTTTGCCCGAACCGGTAGTAATAAAAGCTACCGGTTCAGGTGAACCGGTAGTAAAAAAAAATGCTACCGGTTCGTCCGAAATGGTATTTCCGATGATCAGCTGTGCCGCACAACTTATATTTCCTAGAAAGCAGGAAATCCTGCTTACTAGCGAATCTAAATTGTGCGGCACAGCTGTTCCCCCCCCCTCGCTGTTCTACTTATCTTAGAAAAGGCTTAAGTCTCCTTTTTCAGCACTGCGTGGTAGCACTTGCGGTGCGCATGCGCACAAAGCACGCAACGCACATGCGCAGCAAACCGGTAGCAAAGAGAACCAGTAGCAGACCTTGGAGCATTTCACCCTTGATCTGCTTTCCCCATTGACATGCTTGTCAGAAAGTTACAAAAGCTGATCACATGACCCCAGGACATTGTAACTGTCATAAATGTTTGTCAGTTGTCAAGCATCTGAATGTAGATCACATGACCCTGGGGATGGCCATAAGTGTGAAAAATGATCATGTCACATTTTTCAGGAGAGATTCTATCTTTCTCCCTGGATTTAAGGACCACCCCTTTAAAAAAACAAAAACCGTAATGCAATCGTAAGAGCCTTGGTGGCGCAGCAGACTAAAGCACTGCTAAGTAACACCAGCTGCCTGCAATTACTACAAGTTCAAATCTCACCAGGCTCAAGGTTGACTCAGCCTTCCATCCTTTCGAGGTGGGGAAAATGAGGACCCGGTTTGTGGGGGCAATAAGCTGACTTTGTATAAAAAAAGAACACCGCTTGGGGGGGCCCCGAAAGCCCTACTAAGCAGGTATATACAAAAGTATGAAGGCTATTGCTTAACGCATTGTAAGCTACCCTGAGTCTCCGGAAAAGAGCGGCATATAAATCGAACCAATAAATAAATAAAATAAATGTTTTATTGTAAAAGAAATCCCATGTTTTCACTTGGGCTTGCTCTCCAGTAAGTGTGTTTTGAGATTGCATCCTAACAGTGAAATCTGAACATCCTTTGTCAAAAGAAAAAAAAAACAACAGCAAAGTTTACCTATTATGTTCTAATCGAGCCATTGCCTTTATGCTTCTTAAGTAATATCAGATATAGAAATATATATGTTCTTTCTCCCATACAATTTTTTAAAATGTTAAAGAGCCTCGGTGGCGCAGTGCTTAAGAGTGCAGTACTGCAGGCTACTTCAGCTGACTGCCATCTGCCAGCAATTTGGCAGTTCAAGTTTCACTGTCTCAAGGTTGACTCAACCGTCCATCCTTCTGAGGTGGATAAAATGAGGATCCAGATTGTTGGGGGCAATATGCTAACTCTGTAAACTACTTAGAGAGGGATATAAAAGCACTGTAAAGCGGTATATAAATTTAAGTGCTATTGCTATTGCTATGCCAATTGGCCTAAAGGAGACAACATGCTTTGCCATTAAATGCTATATGTATAGCAAATCTATGTATAGATTTGGGATGGTTGTCCCAAAGTTGTCTACTCCAGTCTCCAACACAGTCCTTTCAACAGTTCCAAGGCTCCACATTCATTTGCACCACTCAGGTGACCCTGATGACACAGATAAAGCTCCAAATGGCCTTTACAACTCGCTAAAAGAATGCAAATGACCAGCTGTCTGCAAGGAGTGTGAATCCTTCCATTCCCCACCATCCAGTGGTGAAGAAGTTTCTTAGATGAGAAGTGAAACGTCTTTTAAGAAAAACCAGAAAGTCCGGTTGGCTCTTGAAAAAGCACCTTTGGGACAACCATGACCTGGATGACTGAGAATCTCCATAGAGATTTGGGATGTGTTTTTAAGTTTAAACAACAACGAAACCCTTGACAATACGTTAAGGCAGGGGTCTGCAATCTTAAACACTCAAAGAGCCATTTGGACCTATTTCCCACAGAAAAGAAAACACCGGGAGCCACAAAACTCTTCCCGTGCCTGAGTATTTCCTGAGCAGCCACAAAACTAGCATATGTAGTTGAATTAAACATTCTGTTTTCTTCTGAAACTTTTCTTTTCTTGGATTTATCCATGGTTGGCCTACCGTGAGTCAAAAAAGCTCAATAAATCGTGTGCCGGTGGGTGTTGCACATTGGCGGTTATGACGCATATTTTGAGTGACAGGGAGCCGCAACAGAGGGATGAAAGAGCCACATGTGGCTCCAGAGCCGCGGTTTGCTGACCCCTGCGTTAAGGCATAGACATGCTATCCTTTTGTAGGATCTTAATAGAAAGGGGCTATGGAAGAATGCCAGAATCTAAAAGGATTCGACGTAGGGGAAGGAGTGGCAAACTCCTGTCTGGGGGCAGACTTAAAAGAGTGATCAGCGTAGAATCTCTATGGACTGAGTCCAACCCCGCCCCATGAATTTCATTGACCTTTATCTAACTCCCAGCTGATTAAACGTTCACATGTAAACCTGATCTTTCATTCCTGACATTCTTTCTCTGGTGAAACAAGTCCCATCTTCTTCCAGGATTGTTGTTCCAGTTGGTTTGAATTCATTTACCTGCTGCTGTTGGGTATCTAGAAATGCAGTAAATAAAAAAGAGCAGTTGTTTCATTAAAGCTAATGTATGCAGGGAGGAAGGGGAATCACCTATCTTCTCTGGGTATGTGTATATACAGGAATATACATATTAAAATGAGCAGGTAGCCTTTTGTGGAGGGAAAAAACAACAACCCCCACATATATCTGGCAACCTGCTGAAAGAGAACCATGGAACAGGCTGCCAATGCTGACATTCTGTAGCCTTGGGATGAAGGCCAAGCCTTTCCTATGAATCTGATTTTTAGTTCATTGGGCTGCCAGAAATTTGTTAAATAGATCTCATTCTCCATGTGTTTTGCCTGTGGGCAGACTAACAGGATATCTGGCATTGTTTCTGCACGACCCTGATGGCAGACAATGGGAGTTCGACGTGTGGAAATTTTGTCGAACCGAGTCTTCCAGGGTGGAATATGTGTGTCTGGTTTGATTACTAGAAGAATGGAATTATTCATCTTCGGCGGGGAAGGGAATTGGTGTGTTGATCTCCATTTTAAGCCCCGTTTAGTATTGAATCTTAGATTAGAATTTTATTTTGCTTTCCAAACAACAACAAAGTTATGTTGATCACAGTTTCAGTAATGCATATCCCCCTTTGATTTCTCAATTGGTATTTTGGTATCGTTTATACAAATTGGGACCATGGATGTGTACAATAATAGTGACCGACTTTTGTTCAAAATAAAGTAAGCGGATATTTATTTATTGCTACATTTATTCATCAAGCCACTCAGTGATCTATCCCTGCTTGCTTCTGAATGGAAAGCCTGCTAGCGCACCACTTGGGATCCCCCCCCCTTTCTAGCTAACAATCATCCTGAAAGCCAATAACAACAATATAAAACCACTTAAACCAAGAGCAGTCAAAAAAAAAAAATCATCACCTTTTCATTGTGCTATGTTTAGATGATGAAGATTCACACTGGGCTTTGAAGTGTTCTAAAAGTAGGAAAAAGATAGATGCTATTAGCCTGGGACATTCCAAGAGATACAGGAAAGCATCTATTGGATTGTCCAGCTCACAACAGTTGCTATCAGTCATCATGGCACATCACAATTTCAGAGAGAAGAAGGAATGACATAGTCTGCCTAGTTATTTATACTAGACCCATATGCGTAATAATCCATGGCAATCTGGTGAACAAGTCCTGGAGGAGCCATACACAAAGCACATACTGTAAATGGGGTTTCTGTTACACATTCTCATAGATTTCAGAATCAGAATAGAGCTGGAAGGGACCTTGGAGTTCAGGCCCCTGCTCAGACAGGAGACCTTATACCATTTCAGACAAGTGACTGTCCAGTCTTTTCTTAAATACCTCCAGTGATGAAGTACTCACAACATCTGAAGGCGAACTGTTCCACTGGTTAATTGTCCTCGCTTTAGGAAGTTTCTCCTTAATTCCAGGTTGCTTCTCTCCTTGATTAGATTCCATCGTTTCTTGTCCTGCTCTCTGGTGCTTTGGAAAATAAATTGATTCCTTCTTCCAATTTCATTGCCTGTCTCAAAAAGCTTCTCCAAACTAAGCAGTGTGCAAATTGCATCTCTAGAGTTTGGTTTTCACACACATGGCCTCCTTGTTTCTCCAAGGTGCTATCAGCTGGGATGTGATATACATCTCCAAAGCAAGGAGAAACGTGAAGTGAAAATCTTCTTATGGTCTTCAGCCTATTTGGAAGAAGGTTTGAGGAAGTTTGGGCTTCAAATGGGTACCTTGAGAAACTGCAAGAGTTGAGGTACCCATGTCGTCTTTTGAAGCTCCAATGCAAGGTAAATTCCTAATTTTTGCCTTATTTATTCTGGAAATGCTGAGGGGGCCATGAAAGGGCCTGGTGGCTCAACAGACTGATAGCATTGTGATTAACACCAGCTGTCTGCAATTACTGTAAATTCGAATCTCCCCAGGCTCAAAGTTGACTCAGCCTTCCATCCTTTCTAAGGTAGGTAAATTGAGGACCCAGTTTGGGGGGGCAATAAGCTGACTTTGTATAAATATACAAAAGTATGAAGGCTATTGCTTAACACATTGTAAGCCGCCCTGAGTCCCCGGAGAAGGGCGGCATATAAATCAATTTTTTTATTTTTAAAAGAAGTGCACCATACACGATGCCTAGGCTACCCTTTTTTGTACTACATTCAGAGGACTGCTTCCTGAAGTCTGAAATCTTTTGCATGCTTATTTGTGAAATAAGGTCTCCTGAGTAATCACCCATCTATTCTCAAGCACTTTGGTGAAGAAAACTCTGAGGTAAGTGCAGGAATAGCCCTAAGAATTTTACCAGTTGGCACATTCCAACAACTCTCTGCCTACTCGGATTCTCCTAACCAACTTGTTCAGACTGAAGCAGATGCTTCAATGGGCAGCAAAACATCTCAAACCAACAGGAAAAGAAGTCCAGTCGCCATGACTAAACTTCTAGCCAATCCTATCTGAATGGCTGAGAATCTTCATCGACACATTGCCATGCACTCTGGGGAAGAAAACCTGAAGATGATGTGGAATATCCCTACAAATTTTAGGAATTAGTACATTCCAACAACTCTCTCCTGAGTAAATTCTTAAGACCCATCAAGTAATTAAAGAATGAATAAAGGGGAGGCTTCAATTCACTACTAGAAGCATGCAACATCTCCACATTTCCCACACCCTTTCCAATGAGAAGAAGCATTCTATGGGGAGATGAGTATTTCTCCTGACTTCTCTTGGATATCCAATGGAGGATAAGAGGCATTCCTTAAAAATGAATAGGGCCAAACAGTAGCATAGTCTGATTTGTTTGTATGTTTGTTTGTACAGTAAAACCAATTACTGTAACAATAGGAAGTTTGACAATATTGTTATTCTTCTTTTGAAACCAGAATGCAAGCAACCTTCAAATCATTCATTCTGAGGCTTGATAGGGGTCTGGAGGCTAAACCTTATGAAGAACACTTGCAAGAAATTAGGTATGTCTAGTTTAATGAAAAGGACTAGAGGTGACATGACAGCAGTATTCAAGTATTTGAGGGGTTGCCACAAAGAAGAGAGTGTCAAGCTATTCTCCAAAGATCTGAAGGCATAACAAGAAGCTAATCAAGGGGAGAAGCAACCTGGAATTAGGAAGAAACTTCCTAGGAGTGAGAACAATTAACCAGTGGAACAGCTTGCCTTCAGAAATTGTGGGTGTTTCATCACTGGAGGTTTTTAAGAAGAGACTGGACAGCCACTTGTCTGAAATGGTATAGGGCCGTGATGGCAAACCTATGGCACGCATACCACAGGTGGCACAGAGCCATATCGGTGGGCACGCGAGCTCAGCTCTGCTGTACATTTGCACGCCAGTCAGCTGATTTTTGGGTCTTCTGGGCCCATTGGAAATCGGCAAACAAGCCGTTTCCGGCCTCCGGAGGGCCTTTGGGAGGGGGTGTGGAAGGCAGTTGTAGCCCTCCCCAGGCTCCTAGAAAGGCTCTGGAGCCTGGGGAGGGCGAAAAATGGGCCTACCAGGCCCACCGTGCCATCACATGCCAAAAGCGGGGAAACACAGGGGTGGGTCATGCACACGTGCATGGGGGCGGAGCGCATAGAATTATGGGTGTGGGCACGCGTGCGGCCGACCCCCCTCCCCCCTCCCCTCACTTTTGGCACGTGAAGGCAAAAAGGTTAGCCATCACTGGTATAGGTTCTCCTGCTTGAGGAGTGGGCTGGACTAGAAGACCTCAAGATATTTTCCAGCTCCTGTTCTGTTCTGTTCTGCTCTGTTCTGCTCTATTCTTTTAATTTCTCATGATGGTTATGCAGCAAGTCCAAACTGGAAATAAAGAGAAATTTCCTGACAGTTAGAACAATTAATTAGAACAGCTTGTCTTCAGAAATTGTGGTGCTCCAGAACTGGAGGATTTTAAGAAGAGAGGGTCTCCTGCTTGAGCAGGATGTGTGTGTTTGGACTAGAAATCTCTAAGGTCACGTCCAACTCAGTTATTCTGTTATTTCTCATGAGGGTTATGCAGCAGAACCTCACTGCCACTCATAGAAACACCCACCCCCATAGACATGCTCTGTACAATGCTTTTGCTGTGAGGAATATATCTTCCTTATATTAGAAGCTGATTACTGTGCATACATACCATTTGTGCAACATATTCTAAATGAAAATGTGCAGCTTTTGGTCACAGGGCCATTTCCTCAGCCTGCAACTTGACACAACGAGCACGTTTGGACCGATTTCTTTAGGCTTCTGTTATAGAAAGGAGGCAGAAGAAATTTTCTCTGCTCAGTTCTCATCCTATCATTTAGGAGCACCTTTGTGGAGTGAGGTCACCAATGATCATACATTTCCTCCTGCCCTCATATGCCATCTACTTTAAGGTAATCATCTGTCCACCTCAGGCATTTGACTTTGTTCAAAGCTTAAGAGATACTTCTGTTAACTTGATTTTAAGGAACTGAGCTATATGCTTCATTGTAAGTGCAAAGTCTGCTCATTTGTCATGTACCATTGATCTCAATTTATTTGGAAAGTACCTTACCAAGACAGAACTATAGGCTTCAATTCATAAAGTCCAGTATTTCCTTTGGGGATAAACACGTCCTTTTCAGAGAGATGCAGCAAGCAGGGTGATAGGAAAAGAACTGTAAATAATATTTATAATCTTTGAGATAAGTATGAGATAAGTCCTTAACATTAGTTATCTTCTTTTTGATAGATATGTTCATATTGTCATTATCTATGGGATATGACTGGTTAGATTAGAAATGCTACTGTGTCCTGATAAAACTGATCATGTATTAGCCCAAATTGAGCTCATTTATACATTTACAGTTTATTCAAAGTCACATATTCCAAATGCTTGTAATGGAACAGGAAGAAAGAAAAGGGAAATTAGAGTTATGGAGACCATATAAAAAGGAGGGAGATGTTCAAAATACCTGTTAAGGTAATGCCATATCTTTGCAGATAATTCCAATTCTGTTTCTGTGAACAGCAGTATTGTATTTCATTTTTCAAAAAAGAGTACACACACACACACAATAGTTCTAAAAAAAAGAAGAGTGCTCTTCTTTTTTTAGAACTATAGTGTGTGTGTGTGTGCACATACTCCTTTGAATTAGTGTTGATTCCTGGCAACTGCCAGGACTATCCATATATTTTTCTTGGCAAATATTCAGAAGTGGCTTGCCGCAGTCTGCTTCTTAGAGCTGAGAGAGCACAACTGCCCCAAAGTCACCTACTTGACTTTGTGCCAAGACAGGACCAGATCTCCTGGTCTGCTGATTTCGAGCCTGGTGCCTTCATCATTACACCAAACTGGTTCTCAATTCCTTTTAAACCTATTTTAAAAGAAGAGCTACTTGGATGTAGATTGACATGACTGCAGAGTAAGCAATATATATCAGTTCCAAGTCTTAATGAATAGACGAGCCTTGCTTGGATCTTAAATTCTGTCTAATTAAGGCATTGCTTGAATCCTTGTATATCATTTTGAGTTTTGTGCCATATCTCTATAAGCTGTTTGTCTTGTCTGCTTCAAATATTTATAGGACAAAGGCAAAAGAAAAATAATAAAGTTGAGAGAGTTCTAAGGAAAACCCCATACCGACCAGCAGTGATGATGTTACTTGGTGGTAGCATGGAATGTCTGCAAACCACCAAACTTAGAAGGCACCAAGGACGCCAAAGTTCATCCCTGAGCTACAGATATTCTTTTTATTGAAAATACTGTTAGATGTCCACTTTTACTTATGCTTCTTTACTTCTCTTCTTTTGATTCTTTGAAGTCTTTTAGTGCCATCAGAGACACTTCCCTTTCATCCAGGTGATGGGTTCTGGATCTTACAGTTTCCTGAAATGAGCCATTTCTGAACTTCTCTCCATTTTTTCCCCAGTTTATTGTAGGACAGCTTGAATTCCCACAAATATGCAATCTGACTACAGTTTCTGGAAATTATAATCCAACATTTTAGGGAAGAGATTCTTTTTTTCCAGTTAGGGAAATGGATTTGGTAATTTAGTTGGGTTTCAGACCACGGGAAGAGTTGATTGTGCTTGCTGATGACCTTTGATAGAAGTGGTACGGGGGTGGTGAATCCATTCTTGCATTCTTTGATCTCTCAGCAACTTTTGATACTGCCGGTTAGGATATGCTTCTGGACAGGCAGTAGAGGTTGGGAGTGGGAAGTAATGGTTTTCTTCCCCAATGGTCAGTCCCAATTGATGCTGTGAGGACAGGAAGAGAAATCTCACTTACCATGCCTCATAGTTCAACACTCTCCTCTCTCTTGATTAATATGTGCACCTGAAACCTCTGGGGGAGGTCATCTGTCAGTTTGGTATGATGATGATACCATTTTTGCATCTCAATGCTGGACTGCTTACATGAAACTGTCAATGGATTGGCTCAGTGTATGTAGACTGGTCAGATCTGGATGAAGTTGAATAGATTTCAGCTCAATCCTGATAAGTCTCAGTATTTGTATCTGTTTTGTCCCTCAGGTTGGGACATTTTCACCATTGATCTTGGATAGGGTAGCTTGGGGTTCCTCCTGGACTTCCAGCTGTAGCTTGAGTAGTAGGTAGTAGTTGTAGGAGGACTCTCATATCTCTTCTTTCTCGTGTGTTTCAAGTGTGCCCTTTCCTCAACTGGGAAGGCCCTTTGGATGGTTACTCATGCAACCATCCATGGGGGGGCACCGTGTTGCGGTGGTTCTCATTTCTCTCCGACCGGTCACAATCTGTGTTGACAGGGGGGCAGAGGTCGACCCCGAGGCCCCTTGTATGTGGGGTGCCACAGGGGCCGGTTGTCTCTCCCCTTCTGTTCAATATTTATGTGAAGCCGCTGGGTGAGATCATCCATGGTTTTGGGGTGAAATACCATCAGTACGCTGATGACACTCAGCTGTACATCTCCACCCTGGATCACCCCAATGATGCCCTTGAAGTGATGTCCCGGTGTCTGGAGGCTGTATGGATCTGGATGGGGAGAAACAGACTCAGGCTCAACCCATTCAAGACCGAGTTGCTGTGGTTTCCGACATCCTGATATAGTCAGTTGGTGCCATCACTGACAATTGGGGGCGAGTCGTTGGCCCCCACGGAGAGGGCTCGCAACTTGGGTGTCCTCCTGGACTCACGGCTGTCTTTAGAAGAGCATTTGACGGCTGTGGCCGGGAGGACTTTTTATCAGGTTCGCCTGATCCGCCAATTGTGCCCCTTTCTGGATCGAGACTCGTTACGTACAGTCACTCATGCCCTCGTCACTTCCCGCCTGGACTACTGCAATGCTCTCTACATGGGGCTCCCCTTGAGGAGCACCTGGAGGCTCCAGCTGGTCCAGAATGTGGCCGCACAGGTGGTTACAGGAGCAACGTGGCGCTCCCATGTGACTCCCCTCCTGCGCGAGCTGCACTGGCTCCCGGTGGTCTTCCGGGTGCGCTTCAAGGTTTTGGTTACACCTTTAGAGCGCTCCATGGCTTAGGACTGGGGTACTTACGAGACCGCCTTCTGCCACCAGTAGCCTCTCACCGACCAGTATGCTCCCATAGAGAGGGTCTTCTCAGGGTGCCGTCAGTCAAACAATGTCGACTGGTGGCCCCCAGGGGGAGACCCTTCTCTGTGGGGGCACCTGCCATCTGGAACAAGCTCCCCCCGGAGATACAGAGGATCCCGGATTTGCGCACTTTCCGCCGTGCCCTCAAAACATTCTTATTCCAGCAGGCTGGTCTCGCCTAACCTCCCTTTTAATTGCTTTTAAATTTGTTTTATAAATTGGGGTGTTTTAAATTTGTTTTGGGCCAAAGTATTTAATGTATTTTAAAATGGTTTTTTATTATTATTATTATTATTATTATTATTATTATTATTATTATTATTAAAATTTCTATACCGCCCTTCTCCAGAATAGGACTCAGGGCGGTGAACAGCCAGAGTAAAAAAACAATACATACAAAATTTAAAAGCAATTTAAAATAATTAAATATTATTGGCCGTAAATTAAAATAACCCAATTTAAAATCAATTTAAAATTAACTCAAGCCAGCCCAGCTAGTTGAAATAAATGGGTTTTCAGGGCCCGACGAAAAATCCGGAGGTCTGTTATTGTACGTATCTCTGGGGGGAGGTTGTTCCAGAGGGTGGGCGCCGCCACAGAGAAGGCTCTCCCCCTGGGAGTCGTCAGCCGACATTGTCTGCCGGACGGCACCCTGAGAAGGCCCACTCTGTGCGAGCGTACTGGCCGGTGGGAGGCTATTGGTGGCAGAAGGCGGTCTCGTAAGTACCCCGGCCCTAAGCCATGGAGCGCTTTAAAGGTGGTCACCAACACCTTGAAGCGCACCCGGAAGACCACCGGGAGCCAGTGCAGCTCGCGCAGGAGAAGTGTTACATGGGAGCGCCTTGTCGCCCCCATAATCCCCCGCGCGGCCGCGTTCTGGACCAGCTGGAGCCTCCGGGTGCACCCCAGGGGGAGCCCCATGTAGAGAGCGTTGCAGTAGTCCAGGCGGGAAGTGACGAGTGCCTGAGTGACTGTGCATAGGGAGTCCCGATCTAGAAAGGGGCGTAACTGGCGTATCAGGCGGACCTGATAAAAAGCCCCCCTGGCCACGGCCGTCAAATGATCTTCTAACGACAGCCGTGCATCCAGGAGGACGCCCAAGTTACGAGCCCTCTCCGTGGGGGCGAGTGATTCGCCCCCAATAGCCAGCGATGGCATCAGCTGGCTATATCAGGACGCCGGAAGCCACAGCCACTCGGTCTTGGAGGGGTTGAGTCGGAGCCTGTTTCTCCCCATCCAGGCCCGCACGGCCTCCAGGCACTGGGACATCACTTCAAGGGCATCGTTGGGGTGGCCTGGGGTGGAGATGTACAGCTGGGTGTCATCAGCGTACTGATGGAACTCCACCCCGAAGCCACGGATGATCTCACCCAGCGGCTTTACATAAATGTTGAACAGAAGGGGCGAGAGGACCGACCCTTGTGGCACCCCACAAGCAAGGTGCCTCGGGGTCGACCGCTGCCCCCGTCAACACAGATTGCGACCGGTCAGAGGTAGGAGGAGAACCACCGCAGAACGGTGCCCCCCACCCCCAACCCCGCCAATCGGTGCAACATGATACCATGGTCAATGGTATCAAAAGCCGCTGAGAGGTCTAACAGGACCAGGATAGAGGAGCAACCCCTATCCCGAGCCCTCCAGAGATCATCCACCAACGCGACCAATGCCGTTTCCGTGCTGTGCCCAGGCCGGAAGCCGGACCGGAGCGGGTCTAGATAGACAGCTTCATCCAGGTACCGGGGAAGCTGTTGCGCCACCACACTCTCAACAACCTTCGCAACAAAGCGAAGGTTGGAGACTGGACGATAGTTAGCCAAAACAGCCGGATCCAGAGAGGGCTTCTTGAGGAGGGGCCTCACAACCGCTTCTTTCAAAGCGGCCGGCAGGACCCCCTCACTCAAAGAAGCGTTAACAATCTTCTGGAGCCAGCCTCGTGTCACCTCCCGGGAAGCCAGTACCAACCAGGAGGGGCACGGGTCCAATAAACATGTGGTTGCGTTCAGCCGTCCCAGGACCCTGTCCATGTCCTCGGGAGGCACAGGATCGAACTCCCCCCAGGTAACACTCTCAAGACTTGCCTCAGTCATCTCGTCCGGACATACCCAGTCAGAGGCCAGCCCTTCCCGAATCTGAGCGATTTTGTCATACAGATACTGCACAAAGTCCTCAGCTCGGCCCTGCAAGGGGTCATCCCGCACTTCCAGATGGAGGAGGGAGCGGGTCACCCTAAACAGGGCGGCCGGGCGATTATCTGATGACGCGATAAGAGCGGCAAAATAGCTAGATTTCGCCGCTTTTATCGCCACTAGGTAGGTCTTAATATGAGACCTCACCAGTGTTCGGTCGGATTCGGAGCGGCTGGTCCTCCAACTACTCTCCAGGCGTCTTTTCCGGCGCTTCATCTCCCTAAGCTCCTCGGAGAACCAAGGAGCTAGGTGAGTTCGGTGCCGGGTCAGAGGCCGCAAAGGCACGACACGGTCCAAGGCCCCGGCAGCCGCACTATCCCAGGCGGCCACCAGGTCTTCAGCCGAGTCATGAGCCAGAGTCTCAGGAAATGGCCCAAGCTCCATCTGGAACCTATCAGGGTCCATCAGGTGCCTGGGGCGGAACCACCTGGTCGGTCCCGCCTCCCTGCGGCGGGGTGCAGCAGTTAGAAAGTCCAGTCGAAGGAGCGAGTGGTCAGACCATGACAAGGGTTCGATGGCTATATCCCCTATATCAAGGCCACTCAACCACTGACCAGAGACAAAAACTAAGTCCAGACTGTGTCCCCCTGTGTGAGTGGGGTCATGAATTAACTGAGTAAGGTCCATGGCCGTCATGGAAGCCATGAACTCTCGAGCCACCTCAGACGTTTCACCGATAGATGGCAGGTTGAAATCCCCCATAATAACAAGTCTGGGGGTGTCCACCGCCACCTCGGCTATAACGTTAAGCAGCATGGGCAGGGCCGTTGCCACGTGGCAGGGAGCCAGGTACGTGACCAACAAGCCCATCTGTACTCCACGACCCCACTTCACAAAGAGGGACTCACATCCGGCTATCTGTGGAACAGTGGTCTCCCTTGGATCCAGACCTTCCTTTATAATAACCGCCACCCCCCCGCCCCTGCCCTGAGCCCTCAGCTGATGAAATGCACGGAAGCCTGGTGGGCATATATCCACGAGGGGAACTCCCCCCTCCTGGCCCAACCAGGTCTCCGTAATGCCCGCCAGGTCCACCTCCCCCTCCTGAATAAGATCGTGAATGAGGGGGGCTTTATTAACAACGGACCTGGCATTGCATAACATCAGCCGGAGGCTCTGGCCCTGAGAATCTGGACAGCCTGGGGAACGAGAAAAGCATTGGGGACCGGAGTGCGCAATCGCTCTAAGATAGCGAGTGCGCATTCCCCGAACATGATGTGGTCCCCAGCTACCGCCATATCTGCCCCTCCCACTCACTATGCTGATGGAACAGCCCTCTTCAAATCGAACTCCAACCCCCTCCCTGACCTCCGGTTCTACGTCCCTAATGTAGTAACGTTTGTACTATGTGTATTTTATCTTTTGGCTGTTCACCGCCCTGAGTCCTTCAGGAGTAGGGCAGTATATAAATTTAATAAATAATAATAATAATAATAATAATAATAATAATAATAATGATGATGATGATGATGATGATGATGATGATGATGATGCAGTGGTCATCTCATGATTGGACTACTGCAATGCTCTTTACGTGTGACTGCTCTTGAAGACCACCCAGAACCTACAGCTGGTTCAAAATTCAGTAGTACAAGCAGTAACAGGTACTTTTTTATTATGCCAATGTATTTCTACTGTTATGTGAGCTGCCATAGTTGCCAATCAATTTCCAGGTAAATTGAAGATGCTGATTGTCACCTATGCCACCTTAATGGCATATAGCCTTGTTATTTGAAGGATCACCTATCTCCAATTTTTTTCGCCCTGCCTAGTTAAGGAATAATAACAATAGAGTTGAAAAATCTGTTTAAAATGAGCAGGTTAAAATATTGTGGTATTTCTGAATACAGACTGATAAAGTCTTGGCTCAAAGCACACCAAATTTAACCATCGTTGAAAAGAAGAAAGTGTGGATGATTGATGAGAAGATGGCAATACCAGGAGACAATAGAACAGAGGACAAAGAATTGGAGAAGACCACAAAGTATTTGAAAATCAAAACTGAAAAATTATGCAGACTTGTAATGAAAATGATGAAACAATTGATCATTTGATCAATGGCTGCAGCAAAATTTCGTAAACTGACTACAAGCAGTGGCATGACCAAGTTGCTAAAATTATTCATTGGAAACTTTGCCAGAGGTTTGGATCTGAATGCAGTAAAGACTATTGAAACTATCAAATTGGGAACATTTTTTTAAAAAATGAGAGGCTTAAGATTGTATAGGATTTTTAAGATCCAAACAGACAAGCAGGCATCTTGTTCATAATATGCCTCACATAACAGTTATTGAAATGAAAAAAGTCTAGTTTCATTGATATTGCTATACCGGGTGATGCTAGGATTAAGGAAAAATAATTGGAAAAAATATATAAGATATTGGGACTTGCAGATAAAAGGTGAACACTTACAGGGGAAAAAATCCACTGTTACACCAATTGTGTTTAGAGTCCACAGAGCAATACCGAAATGACTCCCACGATGTGTGAAATATTGAATATGTTGGACCTGAGCACCCTAATTTTACAAAATAGCACCCTGCTTGGAACTGCTTATATTCTTGAATTCTATTTTAGTAATCTTTGGGTATCTGTTTAGGATTTTAATTATTAAGTTTTCACTAGTCTTAGTGTTCTGCCCCAGCTACGGATCCCAAAGAACGCAGCACACATGAAGTCTGTACAAACCTTAGTTTATTAAATTAAATCAGTCTTTAAAGGCTGTTAATTAACTTTCTTAACAGCCTACAAGAATCCAAAGAACAAATAATCGTAATCTTACTATGGTTGGCACAAAGCCCAGAAGCAATTTGCAGAGAACTAAGATCAAGATGCGAAGGAGAGTGAACTAAATTGTTCCCTGCAAATTGCCTCAGTGGTCGTCCTTCCTTAAATAGGCTAAGGGAGTGGCCAATTAGCCCCAAGCTTTACTCTCGAGGAGACCTCCTCCTGAGGAGCCACTCCTGCCTTTTGGCAGCTCTGCGCGCCTGTGCATTGAGAAGAGGCTCCTCCTCTTCTTCCTCTTCACTTATGGGAGCTTCTGGAGGTTCTGAAGGTCCTGGCTGAATCCCTGCCTCTGGCACCACATCTTCTCCAGCCTCCTCATTGTCCGACTCTAGTGCCAGCTGCACAGGCTGCTGGCGCAGCACTACACCAGCCTCCTCGCTGTCGGAATCAGCTACTAGCTGCACAGGCTGCTCACGGGCCACAACACTTAGACTGTGAATCTAACTATCAATTATTAATAGTAACAGGATTGTTGACTGAGCAACCAGGGAAGCAGTTGCAGGACTACTGGAAGAAAAGTCACAAATATGCAAAGAAAGTCAAAGAAGTCTGGATCATGGACCTTGCATACCTGGAAACAGAAACAGAAGAGAAAGAATTGGAGAAAAATCACAAAGACTCACAAATAGTAAGAGAACGACTGTGGCAAATAAAAAACAATACCAAATAGTAATAGGCACCTCTGTGCAATCCAAACCGACTGAAGCATCACTTGAAGACCATCCGCAAGGACAAAAATCACCAAGTCAATTGCCAAAGGCAGCTTTACTTAGAACAACTTATAGCTTTGCAACAATAGCTTTGATATTATTAAACAATAATAGATTGCTGGTCCTTGAGAAGGCCTGGATAAGTGGACAAATGAAAAGAAGGAAGTGTGGATGATTGATGAGGAGATAGCAATACCAGGAGAAAGTCGAATAGAGGAGAGACAAGTGAAGAAGATCACGAAGTATCAATATCTGAAAGTCAAAACTGAAAAATTATGTGGACTGGGATAAGTGGACAAAAATGCCAAATCCAGTTTAAATATCTGGCTGATTGTGCAACCAACTATAATAATACTACTTTTTAGAAGTGTTATATGTTTTGGAAAGCACAATCAAGTTTAATCCCAATGTACAGTAACTCTATCTACTACTAGTCTGTGGTTTATTAGTATGTTCCTCCCTCTCCACTTGTTCAGTGGGCTCATGGAGATGCCAAATTGTACAAAGAGTACAAGAGTGCTAGAGTACCAGAGAGGAGATGCTCAGATAGTGGGAGATACATTTTTGCCATGGAAAATCTTCAATCATATGATATTGATAAAGGGAAGGGAGGAAAGAGATTTTACTTTACAAAGTACAGACTCAGGTCAGTGAAACAGCGTTCCTATATATTACTGCTATTGTTTTCAATGAGATTTCTTAATGTAACTGTCACAATATGGTTGCAGACTACCTTTACTTTAGGATTAGTGGGATCAGCATTTCTCCATCTCAATCACCTATTCAACTACCTCCCAAATCTCTCCACCAATTAACAGCTGTAATCATTCTCCTCTGTTCTCATGGAGATTTTGAAATGAGGAAAAGTGGAGTGTTTACTGCGGGCCTTTACAATCAAACTCAAACCCCAGCTGTTTACTCAAAGGGAAAATCCCCCTTTCCTCGGAGTCACAACGGATGAGGGTTTTGTCCAGGGTGGGTTCTACTTACCTTTACTACTGGTTTGCAACGGGTTCGCGTTTGCACGCTCGCTTGCGCACACGCCTTGCTTCTGCGCATGCACAGAAGCTTCTGCACATGTGCAGATTGCTTCTGGTGACGTCAGGGTCAGTGGGAGGAACCTCCCACCAGTTTTACTACCAGTTCTATAGAACCGGTCCGAACCGGGGGCAACCCACCACTGGTTTTGTCTTAGAAAAGGGTGGGCACACACTCCGCTACAAAGAAGTTCCCTGAAGATGGGCTCCAGCATCTTCAGTTTAAAGCTTGGAAGACTAAACCTTTGGTCCTGGTGACCAACCCAGATTGCATCTTGCTACATTATCCTGAGACACATATATTTGTCTTCCTTCGGTGGGCAATAGATTTGTGGATCTAAATATACAAGAGAGGCAGAAAGCAGAAGGACTGAATTAGCAAAGCCAAACAAAATAATTTCAATTTATTACATAGGCAGGAAAGTATTCACAGGTGGTGCAGCCCAACAAGAAATGCAAACATTCAATAGAGAACAGAATCTCACATTCTAACATCAGAGGGAACAGAAAATCTTCCACTAGCTACTGTTACTCTCCAGGCAATTAGCTCTATCCCAAAGTACCTCTGTATGTAGGTTTACCAAACTTGATACATTATTCTACTCTAATTATTCATACTTCTAATTAAACATACCTCTTGTTTATACTTTGTATTTCTCTTTTATCAAAAGTATATTTGAAATAATCCCAGCACATACAGCAAACCCTGCAAGCAATGGTGGTAGTCCTTGGAATGAAAAGAGATAGCTAGGCTGCATCAGAAGATGAGAAAACAGCATAGGATTTTTAAGTATGATAGCAGTGCAACTACTAGCCTCAAGAAGGGTGAAGTATCTCATGTCTTTAAAGAAACTCAGTCAAAACTAAGTTGTCAGAAAGCTAAATGAGTCAATTTTCACTAATCCTTGCCTTAAAGTGGTGGACAACCTGTAATCTCAGAATCACATATGGCCTCATAAAATGTTTTGTTCAAAACAAGCCCTTTCTTGTTTAAATCTGATAGCATAATGTCCTGCCACTCTGAGAAAAAGTATTAAAAAAAGATTTAAGATATATTAATCTTAAATTATATTAATATTTAATATAATGTGAGCCGCACTGGTGCAGTGATTAGAATGCAGTACTGCAGGCTACTTCTTCTGATCAATGGCTGCCAGCAGTTTGGCAGTTCAGGTCTCATCGGCTCAAGGTTGACTCAGCCTTCCATCCTTCCGAGGTCGGTAAAATGAGGACCCAGATTATTGGGGGCAATATGCTGACTCTGTTAACAGCTTAGAGAGGGCTGTAAAGCAGTGTGAAGCGTTATATAAGTCTAAGTGCTATTGCTAATATACCTTTAATATACTTTTAATATAAGGTATACATAAGTGGTGGGTTTCAAAAAATTTTACTACCGGTTCTGTGGATGTGGCTTGGTGGGCGTGGTTTGATGGGTGTGGCAGGGGAAGGATACTATAAAATCTCCATTCCCTCCCCACTCCAGAGATAGGTTACTGCAAAATCCCCATTTCCTCCCGAACAGCTGGGACTTGGGAGGCAGAGAATAGATGGGGCGGGGCCAGTCAGAATTTTTACTACCGGTTCTCCAAACTACTCAAAATTTCTGCTAACGGTTCTCCAGAACTGGTCAGAACCTGCTGAAACCCACCTCTGGTATACATCGTTTTAGATTTCTTCTCAATTAGGCCAACTGAAAGCTACCAAATAATGTCTATTTAATTCCTCATCCAGCAACATGACAAAGCAAGAAAACAAAAACAAAAAGTGGAACTGAGAAAAATATTTGATGTTTACCTCATAAACAAAATAAATGGAACATGGGAATAAGTAGAAGGTATTAGTTTTAAAACTAATAAATTTAGTTCTATTTAGTTATCCTATTTATATTTTTTAAATTCCAATTCTACTATTTTTATACATAACTCAACACGGTGAATGTATCCCCACCTTCCTCCTCTTATTTTGCCCACAATAACAATCCTATGAGGTGAGTTGGGCTGAGAAAGAGTGACTGGACAAAATCATCCAGCTAGCTTCCATGGCTAAGGCAGAACTAGAACTCACAGTCTCCTGGTTTCTGTCCTGATATCTTAACCCACTAGACCAAACTGGCTCTATCTTATCAAGTATAGAGATGCTTTGAATACTTACCTGCATGATAGCAACAATACAAATGTGCTTGGCTCCTGATAAAATCAGTATTTGACTCTCTTTCCACCTTGACATAGAACCAGATTTCAGGAGGGGGGGGGAATCTCTAGAGAATTAATTTTTATATTAGGGTTGTTATGGGCTAGCTTGCAAAAAAAATATGGGTATCTGGACTTTTGCAGCCCAGATAATGCAGCTCTGCTTTCTTAGCTCAGAAGGAATACAAAGCCAGATAATAACATTTTCTCTTATTAAGAAGAAATCTGGCTTTGTATCACAATTAGGAAGTCATGAACTTAAAATAAAACCCCTTCTGTTTGCTTCATGTCTAGATCTCATTGCTGCTGCTGAGTTCACAGCTAGTAAGAGCATGCTCTAGGGGGAATACTTTGAAATATCTGAAGCTTGGTCTACTTTGCTTTCTTCCCTTGTCTGTGTTGTCTGTGTTTGCAGGCTGGATTGCATTAGACAAAGCATTTTCGGTACGTTCTGCTCACTGGGCTTCTTTCTCTGTTACACTGATATTGCAGTATCTCCTTGGGGCCTCTGGACAATCTATCTCAATCTCCTGCATTTCTTGAAACCACAGGTGGCCAATACCATTTCAGGGCTATCCAAACTATAAAAAAGATCACAAGAATTATTTCTTAAGCACTCTTCATTAAATGGAGGTGAAGCAAAGGGGAAAGGAATTTTTTTTTACTGCTGAAGCCACAAAATCTGCATGTTTTTCTAAACAAAATATTTCCTGAATGTGGATTCCGGCATTTTGCTTATGGAGCTATAGAGCTTTCTCTCATCCTCTTTTTCTTGCTGTCCTAATTTCTTTTCACTGTAAATTCTCTGCTTGGAAGCCAGCAACTTCCATTCTCTATTCGTAATTCCAGCTGCTAAACAGAGTATCCAAGAAATAGCCAGTGCTGGCATTTATTGTGCCTGCCATGGGGTATGTGAGAGCATCTATCAGTTAAAGACCTCATTTGTTTAACCAAAGAGAGACAATTTGGCTAATGGCTAAGGCAGCAGGCTAGAAACCAGGAGACTGTGAGTTCTAGTCCAGCAGGGTGACTTTGAGCCAGTCACTCCCTCTCAGTCCTAGGGAGGAGACAATGGCAAACAACTCTTGAAATCTTGCCAAGAAAACTACAGGGACTAATCCAGGCAATGGCTATGAACAAAGACTGATTCAGAGGCATGCAAACTGATAGGAGGTTGCCACGAGAAGCAAGAGCATAATATGGGTGATCAGAATCTGAGTGATCTAGAGTTTATAATTTACCAGAAACCGAACTGGGAAAAGAGAAGTCTAGAAAAACAAACGGAAATGGAGAGATAATGGTTTGAGAAGGGAAAAAATCCCTTAGACCTTCCCCATGGGTAGACAAATTGATTGCAGGCTTGATGAAAGTACTATAGGAACTGGAAGAGATTTTATTTAGCAAAATAACTAGAGAAAGGATTAGCAGCCTATGGCCTGTGGATTAGATATCGTCCCAAATCATATGGCTCATGGTTCTAAAAAGAAATTTAACAGCCTGTGTGAGAGAGGGAGAAATCACTCACCGTTTTGATGATGTCTTCACCAACTGCTTTGGTGTGAGCAGAACAATCCCCTGGAACTGGTGATAGTGATGATGGCAACAAGGCTTCTGATTTCCACATTGAAGAAATTTGTCAGTCCATGTCAGGCAAAAACAGCCAGAATCACTCGTGAATAGTCTCAAGCAGTAGTTTTATTGCTAGTCAACAACATTACAAGAATCTCACCAGAATGACTGCATTCCCTTGAGAACAGAAAGATAAGGCTTCAGGGATTCTGGGAGAGGCCAGGCCTGTGCTACTTTCTGAAGTGCAATGTTTCCAAAGCCACGACAAGGCCTTTGGGCTACAGCAGAAACTGGCAAACTATATTTGCATTTCCATCACTCCTAGTATTGTCTGAAAAGTTGTCAGGAGTTAAAAAGCTGCCACAAACCAGAATGACATTTAAAACAATGTGATATTAATCATGGCCACTTTTACATGAAAAGAAACTCATGTGAGTAATTGGGCCTCTTTTCCCCACCTCTGTATATTGTATATTCTCCATATAATCTCATATTTCCAATCTGAGAGACGCTGCAGCCTAGGTATTGTGATGCCATTTGATATTCACAAGATTGACAGCTGCTCCCTGTGCAGGGAATATATTATCTGCCTGCTTTAAACTATGGCTTACTGAGGAAGGTTGTTTGTTTTGGCACCTTTGAAAGCTTATGTCTTTCAAGATCTAAGCTAGAATTTAAATGACAGGGCAGGGAAAGGAACAAGGTAATACTGTTCCTAA
Organism: Pantherophis guttatus; assembly: GCF_059756535.1. Lineage (NCBI taxonomy): Eukaryota > Metazoa > Chordata > Lepidosauria > Squamata > Colubridae > Pantherophis > Pantherophis guttatus. The sequence goes on along the minus strand of NC_142063.1, from coordinate 137,096,125 downwards.
GCCTGTTTCAAGGTTGCTGTGGTGATCCTTTGTCTTTTAAAACAGGTTTTTTTTTTCAACCTTAGGAACTTTAAGATCTATGGACTTCAACTCCCAGAATTCCCCAACCAGCTTATTTGGTGATTTTGACGATTAAACAAAATATTATCTGTAATAAAGAAAGTGAGATTTTTCTGTAATCACAGATTAAGAGACAATATTGTAATTGTACCTGTACTTGCTGCCAAAGAAATCAAAGTTTCTTCTTTCTATCCCTTTTGGTTTTCTTCTTCTGCGCTTTTTCTTTTTTCCTTCGCTTTTTAAAATCCTTTGTTTATCTTAATGTTTATGTTCTTTGGAAAATCTTTAATTTAAAATTTATACATGTAAAAAAAATTCCTGAGGTTGAGAAACACTATTATAAAGTATGGTTGAACATTTAGCCAGAATTTTTTATTTATATCAATTTAGATGTGCTAGTTGAGATAGTGTCTGATGTTGACTGCATATTTCTTGTTGCAAGCTCGAAGTGTGACTTAGAATCTTAGATAACAGATCATTGTAATGTAATGTATTGTATTGTATATTGTATATTATATATTATATATTTATTATATTATATATCATGTCATATCATATCATATCATATCATAATAATGTCATTATAATAGACTATCATCCAGCCATCTCAGAGCCTTAGTTTCTATTATTTATCTTCTTCCTTTGGATATTATGTTCTGTGTTTTGAAGTGCACTCTAATGTTATGGCTTCTATTTTTTTGTGTTTTACACATGGCTACTTAGGAAAGGAATGTTTATATTCTCATGTTTTCTCTCTTTTAAAAATATATATTTTTATTATTTTGTGTCTGCCTATCATTGATATCTATCTACCCACAATATCTATCAATCTATCTCCCAATAGGGGTGAGGCTGCTTTGGCAAGTCACACAGAATTTATTTCATTTTTGAAAACTTTTTGTTCCTTTGCATTTGCCAGTTAAGGCCCACAGGCCTCTCACCAGGCTGAGTTAAAGGGGAGGATATCAGTTCAAAGATTTTTTTTTCCTGGAAGACAGCTGGTGGCAGGAGCAGCTACATCAAGGCAAGGTAGAGCCAAAGGACATCTAACCTCGGAAGTTTCTGGAAGAGAAGAATTGAAACATCTCTTCTTCTTTCACCCTAGGGCTTCAAGCTATGCTACCGAGGCGTATGTGTAGGTCTACAAACTATAATAAGAGCTCTGTCTCTAAGATGCTCTGTAGGAAATGGATACTGTTCTTTAAAAGAATTCTGTGTATGAAGATTACAAACGAGATTTTTCCACATGATTCTGGGCACATCTGATTGCTTAGTGCAAATCAATGTTTACAGCAAGTCAGTGTTTGATGGACTTGAATGCCCATCTATATGTGGAAGCACAGCATTTAATTTAATAACTGTAGACTGAGACTCCGTGTTGGCCCTTCTCTGCCATTATAGATAGTTCTCGACTTATGACCACAATTGAGCTGAAAATTTATGTTGCTAAGCAAGACAGTGGTTATGAGTGTGTTGCCCCATTTTATGACCTTTCTTGCCCCAGTTGTTAAGTGAGTCGCTGCAGTTGTTAAGTGGATCATTCGGACATTAAGCAAATCTGGCTTCCCCCATTGACTTTACCTGTCAGAAGCCAGCTGGGAAGGTTACAAATGGGGATCACAGGACCCCAGGAAAGTGCAACTGTCACAAATACAGTTTGTGTTGCCAAGCCTCTGAATTTTGATCACATGACCATGGGGATTCTGCCACCGTTGTAAGTGTGAAAACCCGTCATAACTCACTTTTCTCAGTGCCGTGGTAACTTTGAATGGTCACCCAACAAATGGTTGTTAGTCGAGGACTAACTGTTTTCCATCTTTCATCCTTAATAACTAAACTGATTATTTATTTATTTTTTAAAAAAGAATAAAAATACAAAAAGCGAGGGGAAGAAAAATCCTGCAATATTAAGAAAACAGAAAAGTGCTGAAACAGCCACATGACATATTGGAAAGAACATGGCCTTATAGGCCATTTCAAGATTTTATTTTATTTTTCCTTCTGTATTTTCTTTCTCTTCAACTTCAGGCTGAAAGCATTTAGCAGAATGAACATGGCAAGAAACAAGATCAGTTTACTCTGTGCTTCTTTTCAGAAAGGTACAAACCAGGGGTGAAATCCAGCAGGTTCTGACAGGTTCTGGAGAACCAGTAGCGGAAATCTTGAGTAGTTTGGAGAACCAGGAAATACCACCTCTGGCTGGCCCCAGAATGGGGAGAGAATGGAACTGTTGCAATATCCTTCCCCCAGGAGTGGGGTGAGAATGGAGCTTTTGCAATATCCTTCCCCCCAGGAGTGGGGTGAGAATGGAGCTTTTGCAATATCCTTCCCCCCAGGAGTGGGGAGGGAATGGCGTTTTAGCAGTATCCTTCCCCTGCCACACCCACCAAGCCACGCACACAGAACCGGTAGTAAAAAAAAATTTCACCACTGGTACAAACCGTACGAATTAAAATAAATCCAGGCACGGAGATCAGGAGAAAAGAATGAACTAAGTCTTTACCCTGAGCTGCACCGTTTAACCAGAAATATTTCCCTCCCAATTCAGTGAGGTTTGATTCCCTCAAATAAATGAGTGATTACGGATGTTATGCAGCCTGAACTGCTTCCTCTTACATCTAGGCTTGCTAAATCCTCGCTTGTCAGAAGGCTAGCATACGTAGTGGATTATTTCTTCAGAAAGTACGTAGTATAAAAATTCTTACCCGCTTGTTTCGGAGGTGAACGAATCCCCCTCCCCACTTTCCTCCTTTACGCGATCCGTACGAAGTAATAATTCCAGATCGATCCTACAGGGGTCGCTCTAGTACCACGAACGGAATAGCTTTGCTCGAGGCGGAGCGAGATACTATTTCGCGTACGAGGACGAAGCCCCAGTAGTAAAGGCGTCTTGCTCGGAAGAATAATCCAAAGGACCCCCACCGCCCAGGGCTATTTCAAAAGGACTCTTGGAATCGGATGAAATGGAGCGGTAAAGAGAGGGGACACAAACACTCATTTAAACACGCGCACACGCACATACACACGCAACAGGCGGAATCCTGTTTCGAACTGGCTGTATTTCACCGACAGGTGCATTTTTTTTTTTTTTTTTGCTTTCCTGCGGAGGGCCTGGGCTTTCAATAGGCTCCCTGGTTTTATTGCAGCCTCCAGCTGGCATCCCGACGATGCTCCGGACCGCATTTGGTTTGTTTTTCTTTGAAAAGGATTTGTTTTTCATGAACATAGATTAGCGTCTTATGAGAAAGAAAACTTTCTTTCAACTCGGACAAGAGAAACAAAAGCACAAAACTTGTTATTGGGCTGCCCGCTGAAGCATTTTACTGTATGTTAGAATGGTATACTTTCAGGCAACAGAAGTGGGGCAAAGATGATGTGTTTATTTGTATTTTATTTATTTATTGTCCTACATTTATTCTTCTTTATAAATAACTCAAGGTAGCAAGCATACCTAATACACCACCTCCTATTTTCCACACAACAACCTCCTGGGAGGTGGGGGGAGGGGTTGGGCTGAGCTAGAGTGACTGACCCAAAGTTACCCAGTTGGATTTCATGCCTACGGCGGAACTAGAATTCACAGTCTCCTGGTCCTCCTCCCTGAGGACTTCTGCTCCTCTTATAATGTGTTCCTATTAAACTTCTTGGATATTGCTTTGTATAAAAGCAAAAGAGCTGGACAGCTGCCCTTGGAGTCACAACATAATCCTATTGATTTGCCTAAATGAAAAAAAAAAAGCTCTCCAAAGCAATATGGGAGAGAAAGATCGCAAAACGCTTAGCCAAAAAGTAGATCACAATATCTACATTGCTTCCCATCTTCTAGAGAAGGATAATCCATTGGAAAACACCAATTTCATTACTGTAACAGGAGGTTCTTTAGTTTTCCAATCCTTCATGATTTATTGCTGACATTTTCTCTCTCTCTTTCCCTCTCTTTCTCCCTCCCTCCCTCCCTTTCCCTCTGTCTTTCTCCTTCTCTCTCTCTCTCCCTCCCTCCCTTCTCTCTCTCTCTCTCTCCCCCCCCCACCTCTCTCTCTCTCCAGCCTCACTCCCCCAAAGAAAGAAGGTTGGGGGGGGACTGTGAGTCCCATCTGAAAGGCAAGGTGAACTCAGTTGACAAATGTTTGCAACCAGAAGCAGGGTCTGAGCTGAACAAGATGCTGAAGTGGGTGGGGGGGTGGGGTGGGAGAAGAGGATTGTATAGGTGTGTTAAAAAGTGTGATTACGGCTTTTTTGCTCACCTAGCATCCAAATTTATTCTTTCACACAGTCAACAAAGTTTTGGGATTCTTCCCCTTCCCACTGTAACATGCCTGAATTTATGTTTTATTTATCTGTTCTTATAAACTTTCCACCTTGTATTCCATAAGCTCAAGGTGGGATATACAGTACTCCATTCCATTCCTCTGATATTCCCCAGAACAACCTTGTAAGGTAGTTTGGACTGAGAAAGAATGATTGATGCCATGAATCACCCAAGCTGGGCTACAACCTGAGTCCCTGGTGCCAGCCCAACATCTACATCAAAGTCAGGGGTGAAATCCAGCAGGTTCTGACAGGTTTGAGACTAGTTCGGAGAACCAGTAGTGAAAATTTTGAGTAGTTCGGAGAGCTGGCAAATGTCACCTCTGGCTGGCCGCAGAGTGGGGTGGGAATGGATATTTTGCAGTGTCCTTCCCACAGGACTGGGTTGGGAATGGAGATTTTGCAGTGTCCTTCCCACAGGAGTGGGGAGGGAATGGAGATTTTGCAATATTCTTCCCCTGCCACTCCCACCAAGCCACGCCCACAGAACTGGTAGTAAAAAAAAAGTGGATTTCACCACTGATCAAAGTATACTATTATGAAATAAAGAGAGCTGGTTTGATGTAGTGGTTAAGGCATCAGGCTAGAGACCAGGAGGCTGTGAGTTCTAGTCCTGTCTTAAGCACAATGTGACTCTAAGCCCTTGGAAGAAGCAAATCACTTCTGAAAAACCTTACCAAGAATACTGCAGGGATTTGTCCAGGCAGTCACGGGAGACAACACTGACTCAAAGGGATCAGACAAAAATAAAAAATGAAGAAAAATATGGTTTGAAAAGATGAATTCTTGGTGATGAATCTAAACGTCTGGTTGACTGTGCTAAAAGTGTTAATAATAATAAAGAGTTACAAAGCAAAAATTATTGAGAAAAAAAAGCTGTGTAAAAGTTAGAACTTGGGTGGGAGACTACTAGGAAATCCCAGGATGTAGGCCTGTCGGAAAAGTCAAAAAAGCATTCTAGAAGAAGACAGTGGCAACCTGCTGCCATTCTGTTATCAAGAAAGCTGCATGAAGATATGTACAAAAGGCATCAGGACATAATTTATAAGTGTAGGATTTGCAGCATAGGACTTTCTGCATTCCTGACCAAATATCAGCAAGAACTATTGAGGGAAGGAAGGCAAAAGTCTACTCACAAACTTGATAGATCAGAGGTCCCCAACCTCTGTGGCTTGGTGGCCACAGTTGAGGAGGGGGGGGCATGTGAACAGTGCGCTGATGTGTGCGTGTGCAGCTCCACTCGTGCAGTATACATGCACATGGGCACCCAGCTCTACTGCAAGTGGAACTGCGTGTGCGTCGGCCCACCATGCACATGAGTGGAGCTGTGCATGTGCACACTAGCCCACTGCTTGTGTGGCCCGGTTCTGAATAGGCCACAGCCTGGAAGTTGTGGCCCGTCAGCGGCCTGTGCAAATTGTAGTTGATTCTGACAACGAGGAGGCTGGTGTGCTGCGCCAGCATCCTGTGCAGCTGGCGTTCGAGTCGGACAGTGAGGAGACTGGAGAAGATGTGGTGCCAGAGGCAGGGATTCAGCCAGGGCCTTCAGAACCTCCAGAAGCTCCTTTAAGTGAAGAGGACAAAGAGGAGGAGCCTGTTCTCAATGCACGGGCGCGCAGAGCTGCCAAAAGGCAGGAGTGGCTCCTCAGGAGGAGGTCTCCTTGAGATTAGGGCTTGGGGCTAATTGGCCACTCCCTTAGCCTATTTAAGGAGGAACACCACTTTCAGCAAACTGCAGGGAACAACTTTAGTTCACGCTCCTTTGTGTCTGGATTCTCTGCAAAATTGCTTCTGGGCTTTCTGCCAACTCTAGTAAGACTGTGATTACCTTATCTTAGAATTCTGGTTGGCTGTTAAGACAGCTTATTAACAGCTTTTGGTTGATAAAGACTGAGTTATTTGAGTAAAATAAGCTTTGTATAGAGTTTCTGTGTGCTGCGTTCTTTGGGGTCTGTAGCTGGGGCAGAACAGAAGTGGGCTGTGGCCCGGGATTTGGGGACTCCTGTGATAGTTGATAAATGAGAGAAAGAGTAGATGATAGATCGATAGATAGATAGATCGATAGATAGATAGACAGACAGATAGATAGATAGAAAGATAGAAAGAAACCATAACATAATATCACAATTTTAGGTGGGGACTGGTTTCTTTGGATTTTTTTCTCCTGCAAAATGAATGAATGAATGAATTGGTAAGGAATATTGGTAAGGAATCCAACATTAAACTAAAACTAGCTCCCTCAAGTTGGTTTATACACAAACATATATAATTTATCAATCTCCCACATACAGTAGATCTTCTCATACTGTACTGCTTCATTCAAAGCAAAATCTCCCAAACCACTTTTTTTTTTGTACAAAACCTATCTGGGCCTATTGCTTATGCCAATCGTAAGCATCCATGCCTAGCAACAATCTTCAGTTTTCTAACTGCCTTATAATTTTTCTATGATTAAAAAAATGATCCTTGGACATATTTTCTTGGAAGCAAGCCCCGTAGAATATTTATTTTTGCATTGACACAGGATTGTATTGAACTGCACAGTCAATTTCCTCTAAGAGACCAGAGTCTCGGACAAAGTAGCAGAATAATCTATGTTCAGAATAAGTCAGGTGGAGAATACAGGAGAATTAAAAAAAAGAAAAGAAACAGGTGTACAAACCCCACAGAAAGATATGAAAGCTGTTCTTTCCCTCTTGCTTTGAAGGAGGAATTCAACAGGGCTGAGAAAGAAAGGAACCCAACTTGTCTTCAGACAGTGTAAGATTACCGCGTAAGTCTCTTTGCAGATGCCATAATGGTTTTGACAGATCTCTAACAAAAGGAGGCTATGGATACAATAAGAGCATTCTAATCCTAGAAATGAACATACACATTTGGCGAGCTTTTAAATTACATATTTTCTAGCTGGATCTGCCTTTTCTAAGGTTGATGTAAAAACAGCCTTCCCCTATATTTTAGAAATGTGGGCCGAAAAGGAGTGAATTTAAATGAGTGCAGTGGGAGGAAGCAGAAATCTTTCTTGCTCACCTCCAGGTGATAAACTAATTTTCCTTTGCAATTTTCTTCTTCGGGGCAATACTTTCTTCTTTTCTGCATCCTGATAAGTAATTGGAAATGTCAATCAGTGAATGGCAGCTCCGAAAAAGATAAAGCCCACGCTTGGGATCGCGAGAAAAGAGATCCCAACTAAAATGGTGAGATTAAAATAAAACTCTCTGAGTTGCCCATGTTCACATTTAGAAAGGTCCTTACTTAAAGGCTGCAATGCTTTCTAACAGTGTAGAGCTACAGTATGTACTATTTCTTCTCCCAAAGGAATAGTGTAGAGCTGAAAAATGTCAAAAAAAAAAGAAGAAGAAGAAGAAGATAATCTCTGGGATTGAACACTTTCCCTTTGGAGAAAAGATGATCTTGGAGTCCTCAATTTACGACCATAATTGAGCCTGAAGATTCTGTTCTAAGTGAGACAGTTGTTAAGTGAGTTTTGCCCCATTTTATGACCTATCTTGCCACAGTTGTTAAGTTAAACACTGCAGGTGTTAAGTTAGTAGCACAGTTGTTCAGTGAATCTGGCTTTTTAAGTGAATGTGATCTCCTTTTGTGACTGTCTGACAAGCAAGATCAATAGAGAAGCCAGATTCACTGAACAACCGTGTTACTAACTTTAACAACTGCAGTGATTCACTTAACAACTAGGGCAAGAAAGGTCATGAAATGGAGCAAAACTCACTTAACAAATGACTCACTAAGCAATAGAAGTTTTGGGCTCAATTAAGTCGAAGGCTACCTGTACTCTCAAATCTCACCCAGCAGGAATCAGTCAGTGGTTTCCTAATCTTACTAAATCAGAGAGCCTTTGTATTTGGTAAATTCAATTTGGCACAGTCTTGGAGAAAATAACCCTGAATTTCCCGTTTTCTACCTTTTTTTTCCTGCTTGCGCTCTCTTTCTCTCCCCCCCCCCTTAAAAAGTTACACTTTATTCATTTTAGTATGTACATATCAGTAGGTAGGATTAGTTTTAAACAAGGAGAGTTTTCTTCTTCTTCCTGGAGTATTCCCACAGGTGCAGGGTCCACTTTTCAGATCATTGAACACCACTTTGCACAGTCAGCTGTGTCTCCAGGGCACAGGCCCACAGCTTGCATATCTTTCTTAATGGTGACTTGCCATCTCTGTTTTGGATGCCCCTGAGGTCACCGGCCGTTGACTTCTAGTTGGTAGGCATGGTGGAAGGTGCTGCTCTCTGGACATGTCCATACCAGCGGAGTCGGCCTTCTCTCATCTTCTCTATAATTGGTACCACACCAAAATGTTGTCTAATAGTGTCATTTGTGATGTGGTCAAGAAGGGAGATGCCCGATATCCAACGGAACATTTGCATTTCAATAGCATGGAGATAGTTTTCGGTCCCTGTTGTTGTTGCCCAGCATCAAACTCATCTTAAACAAGATGAGTTTTGTCCCTATTTAATTCCCTAATATCCCCTTCCCTCCCCCCTCCCCAGCATGGGCATTGTGATTTGAAATCTGCCATAAAATGTTTTCCCAGTTGAAAATGCTGAGATAGTAAACAACTATTCACACTTCTTTATACTCTGAAGTTAGCATAAAAACTGAACTGAGGGAAATGAGTGGAACTGAGAAAATGTTTGGAAAATAATATACTAGATGACAATTCAGAACTCCTTATTGCTATAAATGTTATCTTTATATACCTTCTTTCTCTCGTATTTTTGGGTCAAACCTTCTAGGTCTACCAACTCTTAACATCTCCTGTGTTATCAAACATATCTTCCTTATGGTTGATTTTAGTTACTCTCTTACTGTGAGCTATGCTAATGCTATCACTTAAGCGATACCCCATGTGTGGCAAGCCCAACAAATTATTAAATAAATATACAGGTAGTCCTTGACTTATGACCACAATTGAGCCCAAAGTCTCTGTCGCTAAGTGAGACATTTGTTAAGTGAATTTTGACCCATTTTACGACCTTCCTTGCCACATTTGTTAAGTGAACCACTGTTAAGTTAGTGACACAGTTGTTAAGTGAATCTGCTTCCCCATTGACTTTGCTTGTCAGAAGGTCGCAAAATGTCTAGTTTAATGAAATGAAGGACCAGGAGTGACATGATAGTGGTGTTCCAATATCTCAGGGGCTGCCACAAAGAAGAGGGAGTCAAGCTATTCTCCAAAGCACCTGAGGGCAGGACAAGAAGCAATCAAGGAGAGAAGCAATCTAGAACTAAGGAGAAACTTCCTAAGAGTGAGGACAATTAATCAGTGGAATAACTTGCCTCCAGAAGTCGTGGGTGCTCCAACACTGGAAGTTTTAAAGAAGAGATTGGACAACCATTTGTCTGAAATGGAATAGGGTTTCCTGCCTGAGCAGAGGGTTGGACTAGAAGACCTGCAAGGTCCCTTCCAACTTTGCTATTCTGTTAAAAGGTGATCACATGACCCTGTCACACTGCAATCATCATAAATAGGAGTCAGTTGCCAAACATCTAAATCTTGATCTCATGACCATAGGGATGCTGCAACGGTCATGTGAAAAATGGTCATAACTCACTTTTGTCAGTGCTGTTGTAACTTTGAGCGGTCACTAAATGAACTATCATAAGTCGAGGACTATATGTATTTATGTAAATAAAAATCAATAAAGGATAAACTCACTTCCCTTTTGCATATGGGCACATTCGGGTACAAATGCATGTGGCTTTTGTAGCATTAATCAACACTTTAAGCAGATTTGTTCAGTGTGCCAATAGGCTACAGCTAATGATTTAAATCAAGATTATCCAATCTTTTTTTATTTTCAGATCAAGAATAATACTTAACTTTTGAATGGTGTATCATTCGGCTTCAAAAAGTAAGTAGAATCAGGACAATTAAACAGAACAACAATAATAAAACGGAACAATAATTAAATTTGCTTTTATGTTAACTTTCATTTAATGAGCATTACATTAAATATTTTTAATATTCTTATGTTCCATATATTTCATGTTTTTTCCACTGACTTGTATTAGTAATTATGATTGGGTGCCAGTGTTTAGAGGAAATTAACTTAACCATATATTTACTAGAATAATTAATACATGGAACGCTCAAAATATTAAGGCAAAGCATTTTGATTTTCTGTGTCATCTTTATCTCCAGGAAAGGTTGCTATTGTATATGTGAAGACAGCCTAAAGCCGTGGTAGTGCAGTGGTTAGAATTCAGTATTGCAGGCTAATTCTGCCCAGTGCCAACAGTTCGATCCTGACAGGCTCATGGTTGACTCAGCCTTCCATCCTTCCGAGGTGGTAAAATGAGGACTCAAATTGTTGGGGGCAAGAGGCTGCCTCTAAAATGGCTTAGAGACAGCTGTAAAGCACTATGAAGTGGTATATAAGTCTAAGTGCTATTGCTAAATATAAATTTAGGTGTTAGGGTTAGAATATTCTTCATTGGTCATTTTGAAGGTGTGCAGCAAGTACTCACTGAAAGCACATACTGATGTGCTACAATATATCTTGTGTAGTTGTGCGTGCAGCTCACTTTATTATCTTTTAAATGCTAAGGGTAGGCAAATGTATAACCTCCAAATGTTTAAAAATATTTAATTCCAACATATAAAGTTTATCTGCGATTCAAAGCATTGTTGAATGTTGTAAAATGAGTTGAGTAAACCATGGTTATGTTAGCCCCATAAAGAGCTATAGCTGTGGTTTTTCTTCTTAGAGCATATTCTGTATATGGACTTATCTGCCCATTGATCTCTCTGTGGCACTTGCCTTCTTTGGTAACCATTAATTTGGCCATGTACCCATGATAGCCTTTGCCTCTTCTCTAACCCATAGCTGAGGCAGTTTAAAGTCATATTCAGTTGCTCCAGTCTCATAATAGAGTTTTCCTTCTTTTCCTGGCACGGTTTTTGGCACGCCCATGATTAAGGATGCATCATTTAATACAAACCATTTCCCCTGGGTTGCATTAAAGGACCAACTGCTCTGTTTTGTTTTGTTTTTAGAGGGAAGGATGAAATTTTAAGTGGAAATTAAAGGAGAGCATTAAGTAGATCCCTGTTGCTTCCTGCTTACAAGAGCAGCCGAAAGTGGATTTGTTTCCAATGAATTGTTAGACGAACCCAGAGGTGCATCTAATGTTAATTTTGTTTTTGTGCATAAAGTTAGGCATAATACAAACTTGGGACTGATGATGGTGAAGCAGATTTCCCATGAATCTCTGGCTTCAGAAGTTGGGATGTGACAATTATTTTAATTATATTCAGAGTCCATGGAGCTTCCATTAACATTTGGGATTTGCATTTTCAACAACTATGAATCTACCAAATCTGGGAATCAATGGATGTTTTCATTTCCTTTGAAGACTTTTACAAGTTTGTACTGTCCCTGAATGACCCTCTTGTGCTTTGAATGGCTGATAATACGGTTATTCTGAAACTTGTACATGGAGTAAGTACGTGAAAGAACATACTGATACGATGCAAGATATTATGTGTGGCTTTGTGTGTGATTCACTGATTGGTCCTGAAAAGGCAGATATTTTATAGTAGAAATCTTACCTTTCCTGATTGTATGCCATTTTATGCTAGGGGGTTAAAAGGAGCTTAAAGCAGAAAGCACAAAGGTGCCTTCCTATGAGTGAAAACTTAAGGGCCAAGTCAAAGTTTTCAAAATATGTAGTGATCTTTCCTGTATTTGGGGTTATTCATACATTTCTAGATTAGGGTTTTCTACTACTTCTAGATCAGTGATTGAGGGATGGATTGAATGTTTGCCATCCAAGATCTGCAAGTGGGCAATGCACACCACCCACAAGCGAGGACAAATTATGCATTGCAAAGATTGGTTGAAGGTGGGAGATACTTCCAATGTAATCTACTGAGTCCCCTGCATGGATTGCCCCTGTTACTAGGTAGGACAGACGGGGAGACAGGGAGGAAGCTAACAACCAGATTGCAAGAATACAAGTGAATGATCAGACAAGGAGATCCAAACTCATTGGTAGCTTCGCATTGCAATGAACAAGAACACACATTCAATTTTGTAGCTACTAAGATTATTGGACAAGCAGGCACAAAAACAGCCAGGGAAGTGATTGAGGCTTGGGAAATGGGCCCCTGGTCAGTTAACAGGAGTGCTGATTTATCACCAACTTATCTAGTACTTAGGAGGTGAGGGCTTGGCAGCACAAGCAAACAACAGCCAATGACTTAATAGCCACCCATCAACGCCCCAATCTACATCTAAAAAGCCACATACAATAGGTGCCATATAAATGCTACACACAGAACACACACACCCTGCTAGAGAGAAGTTCCCTGAAGATGGACTCAAGCACAAGTCCGAAAGCTTGGAAGACAAAACCTCTGGTCCCAGTGACCAACCCAGATTGGATCTTGCGACATTATCCTGGGATACATATATTCATTTTCATTCACCATCAAGTTGTTTTCAACTCCTAGCTACCACCTAGATAGATTTTCTCAGTGATCTGGACCACCACGGCATATGATTGTTTTCAGAATATATTTGCCATTGGATCGATTGTTCACCTTGTTCCAGGATATTGGAATCCACAGCAAAATATGGGTTTGGTCCAGTGGTGGGTTCCAACCGGTGTTACTACCGGTTCTCTTCGTGCATGCGCTTTGCGTGCGATCTCCGCCAAACTTGCGCTCTGTGCAAGCACATTAGGTTTCTGGCCAGCTGAGGTGCGGCAATCCACTCTGCCATGCCTATCAGCTGGCTAAAAACCAAGAAATAAAGGTAGGAATAAAGCGGGGGCAGGTGGGAGGGCCCAGCTCCCAGTCACAGAGAACCAGTTTGGTGATGTCACATTGTCACCACTATCGGCTCGGCCGAACTGGACAGAACTGGGAGCAACCCACCACTGGTTTGGTCACACTTTTCTTTTGAAAGAAAAAAAATTCCTCCCTTCGTGAGGTGGCTTCTGCTGCAGTTCTATAGCTCTCATGAATGGTCAATAGTCCCATATGAAGGATTGTTTTTCTCAGAGTTCTGGCTCCTGAGTAAGAGCTGTAATTTCTTCATCCCATCACCCAGAGTGGTTCAGCATCCAGAACTTCCAATGATTATCCTGGTACACTTTGTTAATCTTTTTTTGCTCTTTTATCTCCATTCCAGCTGATTCAACAACAGACCACCAAGATCACACAATTTTATCAGAGTTTGCTGTAGAAATCAAATCCAGAAAAGCACACACAGATAACTGATGCAGCAGGATTCATTAACTTCTTTATATACATATAATACATGAAGATAAATGTACAATACCAGTATAGATTCTTCTTCAACGTAGTAGCAGTTACAAGCAAAACACAAGGCAGGAGAGAACAGTTAGTTTCATTTCAGCAGAGCAGACTAGTTTCAGTTTCTCTGCACATACTCAGAAGCTGCAGAGCTAAGCCATGCCCAGACTTCTTACTTAAGTTTCTGTTTCCAAAACAGCCCCCATTGGCTGATCCAGTTGCTATGCCTATTCATTGGCTGATCTATTCCAGTCTATGAATAATCATACTCTGACAGATTTTAACATTGCTGGCAATTTTTGCATGCCATTTCCACAGGATGCTGTCTTATGCGATAGAAGATGGGTACCATGATGAATAAGAAGGTTTAGGAGTTGTTCAAAGACATTATTCTTCTTTTTAAAAACTCTTTCCTTGAATAGCATCATAGTAGCTTCCATCTACATTTGTTTTTGGCAATCCAGACAAACAGATAGCCCCAAACACTTAACATATATGTGGGTTTGGGTGTGTTTATATAGATTTTATTTTATTTCATTCCATGTTTTATTTGCAATGAGGATGGACTTAAGTATTGCAAAGTATTGATTGACCTATGGCATCTCTGCTAGCATAGGCTCGCAAGCAAAATAAAACAGCATAATGCAATACAGGTAGTCCTCGATTTACAACCACAATTGAGCCCAAAATTTCTGTTGTTAAGTGAGATACTGGTTAAGTGAGTTTTGCCCCATTTTACGGCCTTTCTTGCCTAAGTGAATCACTGCAGTTGATCAGTTAGTAATCTGGTTGTTAAATGAATCTGGCTTCCCTATAGACTTGGCTTGTCAGAAGGTCACAAAAGGGGATCACATGATCTTGAGACACAGCAGCGGTCATAAATATGAGCCAGTTGCCAAGCATCTGAATTTTGATCACATGATCATGGGGATGCTGCAAAAGTCGTAACTGTGGAAAACGGTCATAAGTCCCTTTTTTCAATGCTGTTGTAACTTTGAATGGTCACTAAATGTACCATTGTAAGTCAAGGACTACCTGTACAATGTTGGCAGAAATTAGCAAATGGTGAAGACAATTGTTGACTGATTCTGAACTCCTTTTGGGGTCTTGAAAATTCACACAATATTGGGAGATGAAATTCCTTCAGCTGGTTGGAATATGGAAGACTTAAAGCATATATACACATTCTTAGAGTGCTTACATCCCTTCTGTGACTATTAAATGACTATGATTGAATTCCTGCTGAAAAGTTTCCAGAGTACCTAAATAGGCAGAAAGGACTAGACCTAATGATTTAAAATTGCAAAAATAGTCAGCAAATTGGTGCTGTGATTTCATTGTTAAGTCTCCTTTCGTGTTAAGTTGACTCCTGCTGACCACACGAACAGGTCCATGTTGTTTCCTTGGCAACAATGTGGGTTAGCCCCCACCTTTATTTAAAGACTTCTCCGTCACTAATTATTCCCTTCCTACAAATTACAATTAAACTATGAAGAATGTTTGTCTGCTGCTATCAACAATACAGCAGGAGATAGTTTACACGCTTTAGATATTTAAATGAATGCCTGACCTTTTTTATTTCTCTAATCGGTTTGGTAGATGAGGAGAAACGCTATTCTGAAACCAGAATAGCTAAACAAGCGTTAAGTTGCCTGCCTCATGGAGTAGGATTGAGAGAAAGGAGGATTTGCCATCTAACACAGTTAGTGGGGTTTCTTTGGACCATAGTTAGCCAGTTGTAAGGATCAGCTCATTTTTCTGCATCCAAGATTATGCTGATATTACAAATATGTCCCCAGCCCTTGCCTTCACACATCTCTGCAGACAATACCTATCAAAATCTGTAAAAAGCAATCTCTGCTGCAGATATTCATTCCTTATTAGTAAAGTGTCAATACCTACAAAAGGTTTTTTACTCTAAATGTGCAAAATGGATTTCAGTGCCAAAAAGTTGCCTTCCGTTTATAGGATGATAACTTCAGCAAGCACACACCTGTTAAATGGGGGGGGGGGAAGAAACCCTCCCTAATTTTGAAATGCTTTTCTTCTACTGTAACTGTGCCGAACGTTTCTTTATGAAACGGATTCCTTAAATCCAAGAGAGGCTTCTTTTCTATCCTGATCTCCTTCCCGAATCCTTTTTTTCCGTCCTTCTCACTGTTGTTCTTATACTGCTTGTTCTGTGTCAGCTGCTGCCTAGCAACTTTTTTTAATATCTGGAAGGACAGAGCAGGACACTGGGCTATGTCCCGAAATGTTGCCAATCTAATTCCCTAGCAACTTGGATAGAGAGAAATTTCTCCTTGTCAGAAACTGCATAGATCAGCCCCTTGACACAGTCCAGTACCTTTGATTCGTACAATCACCGTCTTTTCTCTCAGTGTGGGACTGGCAGGAAGTAGGTGAATCGCTGGTTGTGGCCATCAGCCGTGCAACGTAGCCGTTGACACATTCAGTAGAAGAAGAAAACTGATTTCTCAATACGCTAATCAAAACAAGTCCCCATAATTGTGAAAGTAGAATTCACTCAGGGTGATAATTAATATTCTTCTGTGGCTTTAAAGTAGTAGGGTAAAGAATGATTGGTTCAGCTTTGTTAATTTATCTCAATAAGCTATTTCATAATATTCTATAGCTTGATGAATTCATTTATTTAACTTGTCAGTATTAATAACGCCAATTAAGAAGAAGTTATAATACACTGTAGGGACAAACTGGTTTTGAATAGCATTTGTAGCTTTGATCTTTCTGTTAGTTCTCTTTGTCAATCTCCTTGTTTTGTAGCAATTTTATTAAAAATTACAGTGAAAAAAAAGAGAAAAACTAATACAAGCTACAAAAAGAAAAGTTTAAGAAGAAAAAAGTGCATTAAAAGAAAAGAAATAGAAAAAGAGAAGAAAAAAAGAAAATATCAATTTATCGTTAGTGTTAAAGACTACTTTCAATCAAGATGCTCAGTAGCCTTTAGCCAATTCATAAAGACATTTAGAGGAAACCTCTACACATATTCTTGGGTATATCCGCAAGTTATTTCTTCTTCTAAATGCATTGTATTGGGATATACATAAGGTGACCAGACGTCCCGCTTTTGGCGGCACAGTCCCGATTTTTAGCAATTTGTCCCGCGTCCCGCGGCGTTTCAAAAAGTCCCGATTTTTCATTCTCCCTCCTGAGTCCCGCTGCCTCTTGAGCCCCAGCTGATGGCTAGAAGAAAAAAAAACTGTTTAAACTCTTGACCGGGGCTTCAAAGGGCCGCCCTACAGGCAATCAGTGTAAAGAGTTCCTGAAGCAGTTTTTTTTCCCCCTAGCTAAGCTGCAGAAACGAAACCGAAACCAGGATCTTTGGTGCAACGTGACAAAATGAGGCAGAGAGAGATTTATTTTTATTTTTATTTTTCCTCCCCAAAAGAGGTAGGTGAAAAACTGCAAACAATGGGAAATTTAGGAGGAGAGTTCAAGATTTTAAAACACAAAAGAAAAAAAAGCTGTATTTAACTAGGGAATTGTAATAATTGAGATACTATTAATTGTATATTGTATTGAAAGCAGAAATGGTTAAATTGTGGTTCTGAGGAATATATGGGGGAAATTATTTGGTTTATTATTATTGGTAAATATAATTAATTGATTTGTAAGAAATTGGATTGCATGGAAATAATTGGAATATTCATGTTCATATTGATTAATATACAAAAAAGATAGTTTTATAACTAATTGATTTATATTAAAATGTTGAATTTGTTTTAAACAACTGTATTACATAATTACATAATTAAACAATGTGAGGATGGATATAAAAATAGATGACAATGGGAAGGGGTATAATATAGAATAGAAGGGAAAAATTGAATTTGATTAAGATTAGAGATGAGGATGAAGGGTAATATTGGTTTTTTAAAAAAAATAGATGAGGAATAAATATGGCAAAAAGGAAATATAGAAATTGTAAATTTAATTGAAGTGACTAAACACTGTTTAAATTTGTGAACGGGCCAAATACTCTGTTCAAAGAAAATAAATTGTATGTTTGTATGTGTGTTTCTAATTACTGCTATTTATTCATATTTGTTCTCTTTTATTCTTTAAAGTTTAACCATTCATTCTTTATCTTAATATCTTTATATTTGTTTGGGGTTGGCTTTCTTCCCTTTCATCTTTTTTATTGTACAGCAATCTTTCTCCTCAAACCTACCACCTCTCTCTTTTCTTTCCTTCTTACTTTCTCTCCCCCCCTCTTCTTCTCCTCCCTACTTCCTCTTCCTTTCTCCTTCTCCTCCTCTCTTCCTCCCCCTCTTACCCTCACTCCTACTCTAATTTCCCTTCCCTTCCTTCATCCCTCTCTATTGCTCTATCCTTTTATGCATATGGACTACTCAGAGGGCTGAAAAAGTTATTTTTGACTGGTCCTCGCACTTTTGACCAGTCCTCGAACTTACGACTGTCCTCACATTTTACGTTTTTTGCCCAGTCCTATCGCCATGGTGAAGAGAAGCAGTTGTGAAATGAGTGACATGGTTGTTAAGGATGCTGCATGGGCATAAATGTGAGGATGGTCATAAGTGTGAGGACCAGTCAAAAGTGCGAGGACCTGTCAGAAATGACTTTTTTCAGCCCTCTGGTTAGTCCTTTTGTGCATATGGACTACTCAGAGGGCTGAAAAAGTTATTTTTGACTGGTCCTCACACTTTTGACCAGTCCTCGAACTTACGACTGTCCTCACATTTTACGTTTTTGCCCTATCTTGTCACCATGGTGAAGAGAAGCAGTTGTGAAATGAGTGACATGGTTGTTAAGAATACTGCACGGGCATAAATGTGAGGATGGTCATAAGTGTGAGGACCAGTCAAAAGTGTGAGGACCTGTCAGAAATGACTTTTCAGCCCTTTGAGTAGTCCCTATACACATAGCCATGGCCACCCGGTCACATGACCAGCTAGCCACGCCTACCCAGTCACATGGCCTCCAAGCCACGCCCACACAATAAGTCACGCCCACAATGGTGTCCTTCTTACCAATGTTAAAATCTGTTCACCTTACCCTATACACATAGCCATGGCCACCCAGTCACATGACCAGCTAGCCACGCCCACCCAGTCACGTGACCAGCTAGCCACGCCCACCCAGTCACGTGACCAGCTAGCCACGCCCACAAAATAAGCCACGCCCACAATGTCCCTCTTTACCAATGTTAAAATCTGGTCACCTTAGATATACACCTAGAGGAAACAGAAAGTGTTTGGAAAATTATGTTGTCAATTTTCAGCAATTGTTTTCCATTGAAGGCCCCATGGGCTTCAGAATTGGGTTTGTGGCTGTGTCCAACCTTGCCCTGGAATATTCTTTTTCTAAAGTAAATCTAGAACACTCCTCAACAGAATCATTCTAGAATAAATGCTTTATAAGCATACTTTATAAAAAAAATGGAAGTGACAGGGATTCTAGAAAACTAATTATTGAGTTTAATTGCCTCAAGCATTACTATTCTGGCTTGTTCCTTCTGAGCAGAACAGCACTAAAGTTTGCTTTACAATCAGTTGATATATTGGAGAATGACAAAAGGATTGCCGGATTACCTATATTTCTTGCAGCAATTCTCTGTGGCTCAAATTCGACTTAACATTGTTTTGGCAATAGAAGAAGGGACTTCTCAATGCAATTGCCAGCACTACTTTTAGAACAAATGATTAAAATGTGCAATTCTTAAAAATACATTGAAAAAGTGAGCTTTCTCTTTATAAAGGGCTATAATAGTCTTTTCCTAAAATACATATCGGGAATATTTTTAAATTTTAAATGGGTTTATCATTTACTGATTCATTTTTAGGATTTATAGGCTGTTCCAATCAACTAAAAATAAATATTCTCATGTTCTATTTATTATCACCTTAATAAAAATAAAGTGAATGTTAAACAATGAGTGTCCAATCAATGCATTATGTTGTCTGCGTGTATCAGTGAATTAAAAACAATGTTTTTTTTTTAATGGTAGAAAGTAAATAATATTTCTTTTAAAAATATATTTGCACTTCTGTTCCACATTCATAGTTTCAGTACATAAATTTGATTTCATAATGGACAATGCTTAATGGAAATGAAAGTGAGAGATAAAATAATTTAATAAAAGTGAAAAATATTTATTCTGTGATATATCTTTTAAAATTATCTATGATAATTCCCTTTTAGCCATATTTCATTTATGGAAGTGGTTTTAACATGAGATTCCTTAAAGATAATTGATTTTTTATCTATAATAATTGCAGTGTATTATATATTGTTATGTCCTATAAATTTTCCAATTGAATTTAGAAATACTTAATACTTAAAATTATAATTATTCTTTTGTAAATGCCAATATGATATCTAATAATGATTCAGAGCCACTATCTTCTTCAAAGGATCTTCTCAATGGTAATATTAAACTCAAACTCTTTTCATTATAATAATATTTCAATGGGAATAAAGAGAAACAGAACAAATAAGTAAAAAAAAAAGACTTGTGATGCTTGGAAACATTGTTTAATAGATGTAATTCCATAAAACAGATTAAGTTTTAGACTAAATTTATACACAAGTAAATTACAGAAGTGCCAAATTAATAGGCAGGTTTCAGAAAATGCGAATGGACCTGAGACCAGTTAGCTTTGTAAAATAGATAATGAGAGAGCAAGAAAAATCAGATTAAGCTTTATCTTTACTTTACTTTACTTTATTGGCTGCATCAAAGCATAAGGTAAAGGTAAAGGTTCCCCTCGCAATATGTACTAGTCGTTCCTGACTCTAGGGGGCGGTGCTCATCTCCGTTTCAAATCCAAAGAGCCAGCGCTGTCCAAAGACGTCTCCGTGGTCATGTGGCCGGCATGACTAAATGCCAAAGGCGCATGGAATGCTGTTATCTTTCCACCTATTTTTCTACCTGCATTTTTTACGTGCTTTCAAACTGCTAGATTAGCCGAAGCTGAGACAAGTAACGGGAGCTCACCCCGTTACACGTCACTAGGGATTTGAACCGCTGAACTGCTGACCTCTTGATTGACAAGCTCAGCGTCTTAGCCACTGAGCCACCGTGTCCTTAATTTGATATGCATCAATAATTTATATAATAATTTATATAATTTGATATACATCAAAGCATATGATGGTGTAAATCCTGCTAATGTAGAATATATTATGACTAATATAAATGTTTTTATAGGGGTCCTCAACCTTTTTGGTTCTGCGTACCAACGGCGAAGGCTTGAGTGGTTTTGGTGGTGATGGTGCAAATGGTTTCACATGCACAACCTAAATCCCACACATGCGCAAATGAAGCTTCACATGCTCACCCACCACTTCAGTGGCCTGGTTACCAACAGGCTGTGACCCGGGGTTTGGGAACCCTTGTACTAGAACACTTGATTATTCATTCAAGAAAACTTTACAATGAACCAAAAATTCCTGAAAACAGGAATTTAGAGAAACTGAATGGTTCCAATTTAGATCTTCTCCTGATTTTATTTTACATTCTCCTTGACAAAATTCTAGTATCTCATAATGCATTAGTCATTTGTGTTTGCTTAATATTTCTCAACTATAAAATGCTTTGTGTGCTGAGAGCCGCAAAGGTGTTTTGGGGCACAACCTTGGTTTGTATCTATCCCATGTTATCAATATAGCACATCTAGCATAATGATTTTTAAAATCAGTATTAACTTTGACTTTATTATAGCACAAATATCCATGCCACCCAAACTCTGGTCATGCTCATCTAACTCCAGAAGCCTTTTATTTCTCAGCAGTACCCAACCTTTCACCCAAACAGCAAGCTGCAAAATACAATTTCAAATTAGTTAAAACCAATCCTTTTCTTTCCTTTGAGTCCTACAATACCTTATATTTAACTCAAACAAGGGACAAAGCAAGGTTCTTCCCTTTTTTCCTGTGTCTTTTATAATTTTGTCTCTAATGGCACTTCCTAGTTACTGGCAAGATCACAGCGCACATCTTCATATTTATGGCTAGTATTATGGCTTTTATTACATGCATCTTTTGTTTTGTAAAACACATCAATTGTCTGCACTGTTTAATAATAAACAAAAAAACATTTCCACTGAGGTCCACTTCCTTTGTCTAATTAAATTGCTATCCATGTTTTCCCCAAAATAAGACCCTGTCTTATATTTTTTTGAACCCCAAAATAAGCACTTGGCCTTATTTTCAGGGAAGTCTTATTTTGGAGCACATGGAGCAAGACAGGGCTCCTCTTGCCATCATACCTGATTTCCAGCTCTGTCTCCCTAACCCTAACGAGAGGAAATGGCGGGGACCGGCTGCGCATGCGTTTAAATATTTTCGGGGAGGGCTTATTTTCAGGCGGGGCTTAGTTTAGCTCATTTCCCCAAAAGCCCGATTGGGCTTATTATCAGGGGATGTCTTATTTTTGGGGAAACAGGGTTTATCCAAAAACATTTCCATTAAATTGTTATCATTCAAAATAACAATCTCTTTATCTATTTGCATATTTTTATATCAATTTTTGTTAAGTTGTTTGGTCAAACTTCTTAAGTTTTTAAAAACTATTTTTAATATATTGATTTATAATCCAAAAAAAAGATAACTCACCAAGTGAAATCTTATTCTGCCACAAAGAAGATGTATCTTTAGTTGTAGATTAATTAGACCCAGATTAAGAAATGAGGTTTGGCTGAACTTTATGTCCGTATAAGTTATTGTACTGTCAGGCTCAACCCAAGAATGTTTGGAGAGATTTTCAGGCTAGCATTCACACTCTGGCTGCTGTTCTTCACTGTAATATGAATTCCTGCTCTTCCAGAGACCTCTAGTTCAGGTTGATCCTCATCAGAAGCTCCAAAGAGAAGAATATGTTTGCGACAACAAAGATAATAATAATTAAAGCAATAAAGTAATAGATTTAAAGTAGCAATGTATGGCTGCGAAAGCTGGACATTAAGCAAGAAAAGGACAAAGAAATACCATATTTTTTGGACTATAAGATGCACCGAAGTATAAGACGCACCTTAGTTTTTGGGGAAGAAAATAAGAAAAAAGCTGATTGGAGGTGGATCGGTCTCCCGGAATATCCCCAATCAGATGTTCCCAGATGTGAACTTTAGCAACAGGTTCATTGGTTGTGAGCTCTGTGCTTTGCTTTTTTTTTCAGCCTCTGAAATCTCTGTTTGAGCCCCTCAAAGAGAGGCTGGGCAGGGCTACATTCAGACTGTAAGACACACCCAAATTTTCACCCTCTTTTTGGGGGTAAAAAGGTGTGATACTCCGAAAAATACAGTAGCTGTTTTCGAATTGGATTTGGAGCTGGTTAGTAATAGTGAAATATTGCAAGAAGAACCAGTCAATTCCTCCTGGCCTGAATAAAGAGTATTGGCTTCCATGAGATAATTATCAGTAACAAAAATTCTCAAACTTTGAGTTGTGGAGCATTGGTGGATAAAAAACAATAATAGAACAGCTGCAGGAAATTGCTGGATGCAGGTAATGTTGGTAAACATTTGTTTATGCAATCATTGGAAGTCAAGCTGAACCTGGTGGCACCTAACTACTTAAAATAACTGTAGGCGTTTCTTGTTTGTAGGTTTAATGTACCTTCTTTTTGTTTACATCATAGATAATAATTGTGTTTACGTGTGCTCTGTATAAAGGTCTTAGAAGATGGCATTACTGCAGGTATCAAGACCATTGCTTCTTTCTCTCCCTTGATTCATGAACCTGTAGCTGTATTTAACATAATTGACACCACAATCCTATTTCTGTCTCTTCAGATGTCAGTTCTATCGAATTCAGTGAAATTTACACCCACATAAGTATATATAAGATTGTATTCTTAATCCTATGGTTGAATCATCACTCAAACAGAATCAGTAATACTTTTCATTACAGTTTTTGCCCATTTTTATTAAACTCACATCACAAAAATAAGTCAGTAATTAAGCAACAAGTTTAAGTTCAATACTTTTGAAATATTACCAAATGATATAAATTAATTAGTAAATAAAAAATTATTCACCATACGATCTTTTCAGGAATGTAAGTGCACAATACATTTATAATGGTTTAATTTACTGTTATGAGTATGAGAAGAAATTATGAAATGCTTCTAAA
The DNA here is from genome assembly GCF_059756535.1 of Pantherophis guttatus. NCBI lineage: Eukaryota > Metazoa > Chordata > Lepidosauria > Squamata > Colubridae > Pantherophis > Pantherophis guttatus. Next base: position 137,072,360 of record NC_142063.1, on the reverse strand, counting down.
TTGCATCCTGTGATCATCAGCATCTAAACAAATATGTTTGTCTTGGAGTTTAAAAAATGTAGAGATTAACAGAGATTAATATATTTGTCTTGAAGAATTAAAAAAAAAACGTAAAGATTTATTTACATTTGACTGTCCTTTCCCAAAAGGAAAAGATATATTTTTTTTTATTGAAAAAGTTTTTCAAATACAAATTTTTCCCCATTTTCCCCCCCTCCACCCTAACCCCACCTCACCCTCCTTTCCCCCCATGGCTTCTCCAAAGTAAAATCCAAATTAACATCAAATTATATAATACTTTACCATCCTTTTACACCACCCCCCACATGCTAACCATTTCTTTCTAACATTATTATTATATCCCCCTATACTATACTATACATTTCAAAGCAACCTTCAGCTATAAAACTATATAATAAATCCTAATTTGGCATTTATTCAACTCATAATCTACCCATTTCCTCCACCCCCAAACATATATCTCTTAATTCAAATCTTTTGCATATATTTATATCTAAACATAACATCCCTTTCCCTAAACTAAACAATCAATAACCTATCTCCACCCATTTTCCTACAGGTCTAAGATAGATAATATTTTTAATATCTTTGTTCTTCTGCCCACACCACACCACACCACTAAAAGATATTTCCATATATAAATAAAATCCTTAGATGACTTTAAATTTGTAATCCATATAATATCTTCTGTAATGTCTTTCAACTGGATTATTAATTCCATCACCCATATTAGGGTAATATCAGGTTCAGCTTCCAACAGTATATTCGGTATCTTCAATTACCATCTGCCCCCATCAATAATCAGTATTTTCATATATAAAAAACCACCCGAGTGACTTTATATTTATATTCCATGTAGTATCTTCTGTAGTGTCTTTTATCTAGATTGTTAATTCTAACCACCACATTGGGGTAACAACCAGATCTTCTGCATGCCCCAATCCCATAGATCTCTTGCCACATAACTCAACATATACATAATCCATTTTTCAAAGAGTCCAAAATAGAAAGTTCCAATCCACTCAATCAGAGGCCATCTTCCACATCCCAAAAGCACCAGCGTTGCAGAGATCTGTTATTCTTTAGTTTAAAATTTTTTAGTTTTGTAGGACCTGCTTCTTCTTTTCTTGGCTTTTTGTGGTTTAGATCTCCATCCTAGTTGCCCTTCTAGAACTTGCATATCAGCTGACTGATTTCCATGCTGGTCTATAACTTGATAAGACATCACATTAAAATCCAAAGCCGCCTCTCTTGTATTTGTAGGTAATCCAGCTATAACCTCTGAAGGAGAATCCAAAAGCGGCTCATCCAAAAGAGCCTCTGCAACTTGTTGTTTTTCCATTACCTCCATCTCCATCTGCTTAGGCTGAGTTTCAATCTCTTGTTCATTTTGCTTTTCTTTATTCCCCTCCTGTATTCCTAACACTGATGGCAAACATGGAGATGTTGGATCCATTTTAAAAACCTTGTAGTAAAATTCTTCCGCTTTTTCAGTAGTATTTAGTTGATATCTTTCTCCTTGATATCTCAATATTATACCAACTGGAGCATCCCACCTAAATGGGATGTTTTGTTTCTTTAGCTCAGTCACCAAAAACCCAAAGTCCTTTCTATCTTTTAACATCTTAGACGGCAGCTCTTTATATATCCAAATCTTCCTTCCATTCCTTTCCAGAGTGGAGTTAAAAGACTTTTGCACAATATCATTTCTTATTACTCTATCAGTAAAGTAAACCACCACATCTCTAGGCAACTGCCTTTGCTTTGCAACCCAAGAGTTCACTCTATAGACCTTATCAATCCTACAGGATACCTCTTCAGGACCAACCTTTAAAATCCCAGCCAGAACTTCAGCAGACATCTTTCTCAAGTCATCTCTGTTATTTTCCTGTATTCCCCTCATTCTGACTGCAAATTCCATGGACCTGTATTGCATCATTATAACTTCTTTTTCAATCCTTTGTTTTATATTGTCTGCATTGTAAATCTTGTGGTCAGCTTCCTTTATTTTAGGCTTTACTTCTGAGCTATTGTCTTGAATATTTTTCAAATCATTTTCAATTCTTTGTATTTTATTGTCCAAATTATAAAACTTATTATCAGCTTCCTTCATTTTAGACTCTAATTCTAAGTTGGTATCATTATCCATCTTTATAACTATTTCTGAGAAAGTTTTCAAAGCTGTTACAAACTGTTGTTTCAGGTTGGCATATTTTCGTTGTACCAACTCTTTAATTTCCTGCCTGAATTTTTCAAGATTCTGGTTCCCAATCTCATCATGTCTTGCCATCTCCTCCAAAACAAATTCCTTTAGGTCTTTAAAACCATTCTTCTGAATCTGCAAGCTCAAAACTTGTTCATATGATTTGTAAATGGGGGAGCTCCCCCCCCCGCAGCTTGTTTGTCTGGCTTTGTCAGTTTTAACGCCATCCTGCCACACAGACAAACTCTTTTTAAAGAAAAAGACTTCTCTCCAAACGGTATCAGTATCAAGTCTCTAAGAAGGAAGAAACATAAAGTAGAAATTTTTCTCTTCAATACAAGCAAATGCTATTATTTCAGATACTTTGTAACGTATTAAACTATTCAGGCGGAAGGACTTTTGCTTTCAGCTTTCTTCTTCTCAAGCCTCAGCCAGTCGCCATTTTAAATTTTTTTTCTTCGCTTTTAAAATCACTTATAAAATTGTTAGAAATACTTGCGATTTCGGGTCCCAAATCCAGATTTCATCCTGTTTGTTTAGACAATCTGTTAATTTTCATTAATTGGATTGGTCCCATCGCCTGGCTCTGCAAAAGGCAGAGTTCCCCCGAAGCCCGGAGCAACGGCGAGCTGAATAGGGAGCCACATTCTGCTTCCTCTCCAAGAGTAATAAAAAACTCTGGGGAGTTCGCAGAGGGCTCTACCTGTCCTCGCCGACTCTATCTCACGTCTCCTCAAGGAGACGGAGTTTTTCGAGCCGTCTCTCAGCTGTAGAGACGGCTCTTTACAGGCAACGAGGCTGGCGGTCCCGAAAGACCATCTGGCGGCGACGGAAGCCAAACCGGAAGCCCCAAAAGGAAAAGATATTAAGCAGTTAGTACTTATTTGGTGTCAAAGAAAATAAAATGAATGTAATTCTCTTAATTCTTCCCTGTAATCAGTTGGGTAGATATAATTTAGAAGATGGTATTGTCAGGGCCAAGCCCTAAAGATGACACAGTGAGATTGTCTTGAGTCCACTTCTTTATTTGCTTACATCAATAGACAGACTCTTGCCAGATTAAATCCATAAAGTTCTAATCTAACAAATATATCCTGGGAGATTTCTAGGGTGTGGCTACCCTGAACTTTTTCCTCCCTCCACTATCCAGTTCAGGACTGCCCAGTCTCTTGTCTGGGGCCGTTCTTCGGAATGTGATGCCTAACCTAACCCTAATCCTAATCCTGGGAAGCTGTGGTGTTACTGCTGACATCCCCCCCTTCTTTTTCAACTGCACATATCATCACAATATGTGTTTTTGAAGAAAAACAACCTCCAAGGATATCATTACTAGACTACAGCTAACATGAATTTATGTGTTGTTCCAGCAGGGAGGAGACTACAATTTAAATCTTAGGTGTGTGGGCTGGCAATAAACCACATTAAACACAGAACACTTCCACACACAGAACTTGACCCAAATTTACCTTGTTGTTTTCATTTGGTTGATTATGGGTCATCAAATCATGTTAACTCTAAGATTGACTTTCTCCCAATCTTCCAATGGTTACAGTAATGCTCAGTTACGCCCATCACTGCTGTAATTGACTCCATCTATGGTATCTTTCTGCTGGTTTGTCATATAAATGAGACCACCATGCAAATGTTTATTTCCTCACTGAGAGTGCCTTCAAGAGCTGGCAAAATGCCATGGTCCTTTGGCTCTGGCATGATGGGATAACGTGTTGGTTTCCCTCCAGCTGTTGCAAAACTTCTCCTAAAGTTCCTTCTGTGGGTAGGAATTGAGATTTGTGATGTTACATGCCTATCCTTTGCAAGTCAACTCTTGTGGTATAATGAGGTCACCCAAGAATGTAACTATTTCTAATTGGCACATCCTTTCATGTGGTATCTTCTATATGAAAATCATTTCTGAATGAAAATCATATAGGAGTGTATTACTATATATTAAGTAACAGTCTTTCATTTGCCCAAAATAATGTAGTATATGAATTAACCCAACATTTTACCCAGGCTACAAAATTATGAATGTTACTGGAAGAGGATATACCTTTCATTTCTAAAGCTACTTGTCTTCCCCTCTCTCTTTCTTGTCTTTTTTATACATTCAATATTATCCTTTGTTCTAATACACAATTTGTCCTTTGTATAAATATCCTCTGGGTGACTACTCCATTTTCAAATTTCTTTAAACCTTAAAAATATTTTTCTGTCTATCAATTTAAGGATCCTTGATCCTTTTTTGTAAGGGAAATCAAGAATCTCTAGGAGGTGTTTATTCAGGATTACAATGGACTCAATCCATTTGACAGAATAGAATCACTGCTGTTCAGTTCAGAAGTTGCGCAAATGAACCAGTTAAATTCCTCTTTAAGTTAATGGTGCAGACAAAGCCCTGCTTCTGTCATGACTCTAGCTCATTATATTTGAAGATAATTATTAAAAGGTAAAAGTACCAATAAATGATGACATTAAACATCTCACTAAAGAACAAATATAGCTGTTATACTCTTTCTGGAGATTGGGATAACCCCTGCTTTAGAGTTAGTGACAGGGATATCAGATCTGAGAGGCAATAATCTGAACAACCCAGTAGTGAAATCCGAACTGGTTTGCTACTGGTTTGCTGGCTGCGCATGCATGCTGTGCACCAAACATGCACTGTGTGCGCATGCGCGGTATGCACCAAATGCACATTGCATGCACATGCATGCATGGTATGCGCCAAAAGGAGGCTTGGAAAGGTAAGTAGAACAGCGAGGAGGGGATCGGTTGTGCCATGCGATTTAGCTTTCCTAGAAAGCAGGATTTCCAGCACAGCTGATCGTCAGAAATAGCGGTTCGCCTGAACCTGTAGCTTTTTTTTAACTACTGGTTCAATCGAACCGCCAGCTTTTTTTTTACTATTGGTTTGCCCAAACTGGTAGTTTTTAATCACTATCGGTTTGCCCGAACCGGAACGAACCAGTAGCATTTCACCCCTGGAACAACCTCTAGATGGTGGCAACAGTTGTAGTTTCTGTATTTCTTTGCTGCCCTCTAATGACTGTCTGTTCTCTGAGCTCAGATCTGGCAGTCTTAAATAGTGGCAATCTTTGGAATGTTGAGGACCTGTCATATATATACTGTATATTCTCACAAAGTGCATGCATGAGTCTTAGCTAATGCAGTGGGCAAGCACACTTACAAAACTTCCACTTAGGTAAACCAAACTGGTCAGTTCACTCTTTGTCACATCCGTAAGTCTAATAGGATGCTCCTTATTACCTAGTTCAACTTTGCCTTTTTCTTGGTAAGGGATTATTCTTTGTAAGAAAGGCAAGATTAGAGTGCCCTTTTGGGGGATCAGAAATACAGGTAGTCCTCAATTTACAACCATTCATTTAGTGACAACAGCATTACAAAAGGTGACTTATGACTATTTTTCACACTTATGACCATTGCAGCATCTCTATGGTCACGTGATTTACATTTGGATGCTTGATACCTGGCTCATCTTTACGATGGTTGCAGTGTCCCGGGGTCACACAATCATCTTTGGTGACTTTCTGACAAGCAAAGTCAGTGGGGAAGCCGGATTCACTTAACAACAGTGTTACTAATTTAAGAACTGCAGTGATTCACTTGATAAACGTGGCAGGAAAACTCGCAAAATGGGGCAAAACCCACTTAAGAAGCTTCTCACTTAGCAACATAAAACATACAATTGTGGTTGTAAGTCGAGGACTACCTGTATTCAGGTAAACAAACTGATGTAGAGATTGTTGCTTTGCTTTGCTTTGCAACAAAGCAGTTTTTCCATTTCATTCTCTGTGGAGATTCTCAATCATCCAGGTCATGGTTGTCCTGAAGGTGCTTTTTCCAAAGGCAACACGACTTTTGGGGGGTTTTTTCTTTGAAAACATTTCTCTTTCAAGAAGCTTCAGTTCTTTGAAGAAGAACTGAAAAAGCTTTTTGGATGAGAAGCAAAACTTTTCAAAGAAAAAAAACCAAGAAAATCCAGTTGCCTTTTGGAAAAAGCACTTTTGGAATTTCCACTTGATTCTTAATTTGGAGGCTAAGAGCAGAGGAAAAACATCTACTTCTGCTTCACTGGCTATGCTAAAGCCTTCGATTGTGTGGATCACAACAAATTGTGGCAAGTTCTTAAAGAGATGGGAGTACCAGACCATCTTATTTGTCTCTTGAGAAACTTATATGCGGGTCAAGATGCAACAGTGAGAACTTGACATGGAACAACTGATTGGTTCAAAATTGGGAAAGGAGTTTGGCAAGACTGTCGCCCTGCCTATTTAACTTATATGCAGAGCACATCATGAGAAAGGCGGGGCTAGATGAATCAAAAGTTGGAATTAAGATTGCCGGGAGAAATATCAACAACCTCAGATATGCAGGTGATACCACTCTAATGGCAGAAAGCAAAGAGGAACTAAAGAGTCTCTTGATGCGAGTGAAGAAGGAAAGTGCAAAAGTTGGGTTGAAACTCAACGTTAAGAAAATTAAGAATCATGGCATCCAGCCTTCTCAATTCCTGGCAAATAGATGGGGAAGAAATGGAGGTAGTGACATATTTTATTTTCCTGGGTTCCAAGATCACCGCAGATGGGGACTACAGCCAAGAAATTAAAAGACGCTTGCTCCTGGGGAGGAAAGCTATGGCAAATCTAGGCAGCATACTAAAAAGCAGAGACATCACCCTGCCAACAAAAGTGCATATAGTCAAGGCTATGGTTTTCCCAGTTGCAATGTATGGCTGTGAAAGTTGGACCATAAGAAAGGCTGAGCACCAAGGAATTGAGGCCTTTGAACTATGGTGCTGGAGAAGACTCCTGCGAGTCCCTTGGACTGCAAGGCAATCAAATCTATCAGTCCTAGAGGAGATCAACCCTGACTGTTCTTTAGAAGGCCAGATCCTAAAGATGAAAGTCAAATATTTTGGCCACCTAATGAGAAGGAAGGACTCACTGGAGAAGAGCCTAATGCTGGGAAAGATTGAGGGCAAAAGAAGAAAGGGACGGCAGAGAACGAGGTGGCTGGATGGAGTCACTTCAATAGGGCATGAGCAGTAGGCATGAGCTTAAATGGACTCCAGAGGATGGTAGAGGACAGGAAGGCCTGGAGGAACGTTGTCCATAGGGTCGCAATGGGTCGGACATGACTTCGCAACTAACAACAACAAGGTCAGAGGAAGTTTGGCAGATATACTCTTGCAACTGGACACATTGTCAACCTTTGGTTTGGTTAAGGTTGCTCTTTTTTTATCTTATGAGGAATAAATGTTAATGTTCTGATCTAATTCTTACCTAATCCATGACAGCCCTATTGAATTACATTCCTTTTTAGTTAGAAAAATGATTGCATTCTCATCCATAACTTAAGTGTCTTGCAATTATATCTAGATTACAGAGGAACCCACTTTTTCAAGAATGTGAATGCCATAAAGAAGATTCCCATGCAACAGACATTTTCTCAGAAGTTGATTCTGTTGTTTCCCAAATGCTTTGTTCCAAGAAAATAATTTTAGAATTGCATTCAAACATGGAGTGTTGGAAGTGCTGATGGCCATTGACTTACATGGTTTAGTGTATCTAATTTTGATTAGAAGCAAACTCCAGTTCTAGGCATCATTGCTTGGGGAACATTCATGACTAAAAATAGATCTCTATTCAAGAAGCATGGGATGACCTAAAGGCTACTACACAAATGCATCAAAACAGGCCCCAAATGCATACTGCTTTGAGAGACAGTGTGTGCTTACAGGAGTACTTTTCCTTCAAAATTATTATTTTTTAAACGACAGTATTTAGTCCATTTTTTTTAAATGAGCTTCTTGTATAAACCAGGGATGGCAACATGTAGAAATAATGCATTCCCAATTCATTTTTTTTCCTTGTCTGGAGAAATTGCAGCAGACAAATCATTGCAGTGTGCAAATCACCAGTGTGCAAAGGTGCAGGTTGTTGTTGTTTTACCAATTCCCAAAGAAATCCAAACAGAAGAAAAAGATCATAGTCTTTCCAAACCAAGAAGTATATATATAAGTTTATTGTCATTGTACGTATATACACAGTATACCTATACAACGAAATTCACATAACACCCAGAGACCAAGCCCAACACATGACAATCCCCAGACACATCTCCACCCACCAAAATTTCCCCACCCTTAAACCACCCAAGCATCCACACAGCGGACCAAGTAATGCTATCCAACAGCTCACCCAAGTAGCCTGGGTTTATTGAAGATGCCCTGCTTCTGACATTAAAATAGTGTTTAATTTACAGGTAGTGATAACCTCCCCATCAACCAGTAGTGTTTAGCTAACTTAAATAGAAAACTCTATAAAAGATCAATGACAAGGGGGAAACCAACTTTTGATTGTGAAGAAGGATACATGACGACACACGGTGGATTGGAAGACATACACATTCATACATGGCATTTATTCAAGTGTGCTCATTGACTGGCCATAAACTGGGGATGCCAATCTTGTTCTGACCTCATTCTTCTTCTGACCCTATTGGTCCTAGTCCAGTCCTCTTCTAAATTGCATCTAGGATGCATCTTATAGCCTCAAAATTCAAACAGTTAAATGGGCAGACAAAGAAATAGATTGTGATTAATGGGTCCTGACTCTCCTATCTCCTCACCTGTAAACATAGGAGGCAACCATAATGATTTTCCTGGGGTGGAAAATCAAAGAACATATACAGCGAGGCACTAATGACTTGGGCATCTTGTCACAGTATTGACAGTCAAACCCCACCAAGGAACTGGGGAAAAAAAACCTTGGTAGGTAGTTGAGATTTTTTAAGTGAGGAGAAGCCCCTTTCTCTTCTAGCTGGCCTCCTAACTTACTAGTGTTGCATCTGTTGTTGCATCTGCATTTGCTGGAAGGTCAAGTAATCAGAGTCATCTTAATGTAGAAACTGATGCAGGGCTTCATAAATCCATCTTGAATTGCACTGAGAAGCTTCCTAGTAGCTTGTGAAGCAAGGATGTTACACGAGCACACCAAAGTGTACCCATTGCTGCTCACCCGCCCACCTTCTGGGTTAGCTATTATTTCCAAGTGATCTTCAAGTGCAGCCTCAGCTAGACCACATTGCAATAATCCACCTGCAACATGACCAAGGCTTGAGTAACCATAAACTAGTATTGAAGATTGACACTAAGAGTTGGAAGATGGGATCAATCACCTTCAACCACTGACATTGCCTTCCCTTTGAGCAACCTATCCTGGTAGTCCCCTTATCACCCATCCTGATGGCATTGCCTGTTCTCATCCAATTCCAGCCATACCCCATTCCCTTCCCTCTCCTTCCTGGCCAAGCGATCCACCCACACCCCTTACAACTCATTGCTATCTCCAGCTCTTCCGGCTTTTAGACCCTGGAATGCTGCCATGTGGCCTAGGCATCCAACCACACTTACCGCCCCTATCCAACCATTAGCAAAGGATAGCGCAAGGTCAATCCAAAATGGCCACTTGCTGCACCTCTAATCGCTCACTCCAATCCCAAATCTAGAACTTTTTCAGCCAACCCACTGCATCAAACCGGGTCTTCTCCATGACTTTACTGAAGCATCAAGCCAAGAAGCAAGCCAAAGGCAAAAAATATAACCATTATATAATGAGATTGTATAATGAACTGTATATGCCATACAGTTCTTTGGTGAAAAGTGTATTCTTTTTTTCTGTCTAACTTTCTATCAAGCCAGCTGGTTTACCCAGGGAGGTAACCCTAGTTCACAGATAGGTTGGGCCCTCCTGGTTTTGCCTCAATTCCACCCTTGTGCTTCCCTGCATCGCTGTTCTCAGATGAATCCCAAAAGAGCAAAATCCTCTGGCCAGAAGGTCCTCCCTCAAGAGGCAGCTGCCACTCTCCAAAGGCATCTGAAGTTTCCAGGTCTGCAAAGGACCGGATTTTGCCGACTCATTCAATTTGACCCAAACCTCCCTGACGGTTTGCAGTTCAAAGGACCCTTCCCTTGAAAAAACCTCTCCGTTCGAGATGCCCTCCGTCCCCTCATGGGGGGCTGACTTGGCTCTCTCTTGGTTGTCCTCTCCACCTTCTGGCCAGCAAGCCACTTGGGCTTACTTCTAGAATTACCGGGGTGACTCCATAGGCTCCCCCCCCCGTCTCCTCCCTTCCCCCCAAAAATAGGACCGGGACCCGGGGTGGCTCATTCCGGGGTCTAGAGTTGGATGGAAGGGAGATGGGAGGGTTGACGTCCTTTCCCGTGTAAGCCCTGTCTTCTTTTCTCTCCTCCTGGGTGGTTACTCGGCGATTTCTCGGGTTTTCTGGTGCCGCCTCTTCCCAAGTAATAGCTATGATTTATGGGGGACACACAAGCGGGGGCGGGGGCGGGGGGATCGGGTGCGTGGGTGAAACGGACGGTGGCAGCAGCAGCAGCAGCAGCAGCTCCCGCGATTAATCAGTAAAATTCGCCTCCTCTGGCATCGCTCGCCGCCGCTCTTCCTGACTGCCCCTCTTTGCGTGATGTAAGATCAGACGCGCTCTGCATCGCGGAGTCGAGGCACACCAGCTGCTCCCGCTCACAGCCCACCTCGGCAGCCGGCTGAAAGCAAGCGAGGCGGCCAACGGACGGACGGACGGACGGAACGGGGGGGGGGAGGCGGTGGACGGGAGCGGGGGGCTGAGGCTCCCCGAGCAGATTTTTTTCCAGGGGCAGATTTGCCAACCGCGCCGCTGTCCCGCAAAGGTGCTCGCTTCTGCGCGACTTCCCGGAGGGCGCCGCCGAGCCGCCCCCCCCGCCCCCGCTCCGGCGCTTCCAGCGGACACCAAGTGGCCGAGCGCTCCAGCCATGCCCGCGTTTCTCCTTTTCGCCTGCCGCTTCGCCTTCCTTTCGGGATTATTTCCGATCGCTCCGATCCTGGCGGTGGGAGCCGAGCCAGGTAAGTCAGGCGTCTGGCTCGGAGGGTTCGGCTTCTCTGTTCCGGTTCCAACGCGCTCCGCGTTTCCCCCCCACCTTTTTTTTTATTAAATTATTATTATTATTATTATTATTATTATTATTATTATTATTATTATTATTATTATTATTATTATTATTATTATTATTTTTGGCTAGGTCTCAAACTTAGGGCTAACTCTTGCAAGCCCGCCTGTCGCGGAGAAGCGCTTGCCTTCGCTTCGCCGGGGTTCGAAGAACCTCCGTTGGGCTGGGATCGGGTGGGGGAAGAAGTCCGATCCTGCCTGCCCCGTCGAGCGAGCGAAATCTGGTCCTCTTGCCAAAGCAGCGGTGCCGGCTTCGCTGTGCCTCTGCAGAAGGTGGCTATCTTGGCTTTTCAACCGCGGGGCTCGGCTCCCTTCCCAAGCTCGAGCTTTTGAAAACCTGCAACTTTTCCCCCTTCCTCTTGTCTTCTTCCCCCCCCACACACACACACATCAACAACCCCCCCCCAAATAGTATGAAGGGAACTGCCATTCCCCTAAGGTCTGGTTTGCCTTCTTCCTTACCTCGCTTCCAGAGTTTTGTTTTGCTTTTTTTTGTGGGGCGAGGAGAGGTAGAGGACCCGAGCGCGCCACTCTGTGCTGCGAAAGTGGCCTTGGGCTACAAACTTCGCTCGCTTCTCCTCGCTTGGCTAGGCTGACCAAGCTTTTCCAGAACCGGGCTGAAGCCAAGCGAGGCTTTAGATAGGAACCGTACACGATTCCCACCCACCCCCAATCTCGGTCCTTCAACGGGCTTCCTTGGTAAATGAATGCGGCGGGACTTAAACCACCATCTGTTGGCGATAAACAATCTGTTATCCTAAACATAAGAGAGGATCCTAAAAGAATGGAGTAATCCCCGGGGATTACTGTGAAATTTACTTCCACTTCAAGACGGTTTCGAATTGCAATCCTCCAACGGGACTTCTCTTGAGGTGGAATCTCTTCTGGGTGGGTTGTTTTAGGTTTAGATTCCACCCATGCTTACTTGGAAGTAAGTCTTGTTGTCCTCTGTGGGGTTTACTCTGTAGTAAAGATGCGTTTAGATGAAAGCGCAATCCTATGGCTGTCTTCCCAAAAGTCATCCTTCATGGCTTGGATAAGACTTATCCCCTGGGTAAAAACCGTAACCTAAGCAGACTTGAATGTGTCTGGCATTCAGATTTGCTTTGGGGGGAATTTATTTGGGTTCAGTTTTTAACCCCCCCCCCCAAAAAAACCCCCAACCCGAATCCAAGATCGGGTGTGACCCTTTAAAGAATATTTATTGTGGAACATGATGGTTACAATCTCTAAACTGTAGTCACATCCTGGTTGGTGCCCCCCCCCAAGAAAATGCAAAGAATTTAATTATAATTCCCACACTTCGGTGATTAAACAGAACAAGCTATGCTAGGAAAACTTGAGTCTTCTGGAAAGCTCTGATTAGAATGAGCTATAGTGCTACCAAGATGATGGGGCAAATTATCTCTAGATGCACTTCTGGCTGCAGGAAGCCACTGAAGTCTGGAGAATGATACAGAATTGTGCTGTTGGAGCAATGCTAGGTAAACAGGCTAGGCTCCTCCATCATCTGACAGCGGTCCTGCATTGATATAAGGTTATAGATTTATTATTGGGCAACAAATAATACGCAGGAATGGTGCAGTCAATGTATCTCCCTAATATTATTGGCACTGATACACATGTGAAATTCTTATAGTGAGGGTGCATGTTCTCCGGCAGTATAATTTTGCAGCCATTGACTCTTCACTGCTTTGAAAAGATCTTCTAAAATATGCTTTCTTCGGCTTTTCTTTTTATCTCACTCTTATCTATTGATATTCATTTAAACAGTTGGGTCTTCTGGCAAGGCTACATTAAAATATCCCAGCAACATTAAAAAAACCACAAGCTTTTATTTTCTTTCTTTCTTTCTTTCTTTCTTTCTTTCTTTCTTTCTTTCTTTCTTTCTTTCTTTCTTTCTTTTTCTTTTTTTTGAAAAAGGCCCCTAGAATCCAGACTTTATGATATTGTCAATATAAACATCTAGATGTCTGCTCAAAAGCAACTTCCATTAAGTTCAATGGGCTTGGTCCCTGGTAAGTAGACATCCGATTATAATCTTTGGCTGCCTTTTACTAGTTTCCTAAACATACAGCCATTTCTGTTGGTTGCATATTTAAGAGAATAACTTCCATTGATTCCAACGGGACATTCTGGGAAATTGTTTGGAACTAAGTTTCATTAAAATGGCAGCAAAGGGATGTTGGGCAGGTCTGTTTGAATTTTATTACCTGATCAACAAAGCAGTTTTCAGCTGGATAACAGCCTCTCTCGCTCCCTCTCTCCCCCTGCTTGATATCTGACAAACAGGCAAAAATATATGAGAAAAATATCCCTGTTGCAGCATGGTGTGTGTATCCCTGCATTTCGCACACCAGAATTCCCACATGTTGCATGTCTGCTCATTATGTTGCGTTCAAAAGTGACAGCTACTGTGAAAGAAGTCCACCACATGGGCTCATGTAGATATTCCTGCATAAAACACCACTTCTAAAAAGACAGCATGTATTTCCATGTAAATATGCTCAAATTCCAGTGAGATGTCCTACTTTTGGATCATGTCCTACTATCTTCCAAATCTGAGACACAAATCACTTAAAAATTCCAGTAAATGGAGGATTAAAACTGTGGGCAGGATATCAGCATATTGCCTAGTTCCTAGTTTGTGAATCACACTAATTCCTGACATTGATTGTTTTATTGCTCACTGAAGAAAGGTACATGGTTTAAACGAAGGCTATTTTTCTGTGTTTTGTGTTATGTGCCTAAAATTTATTATCTAATTATCTAATTTATTAAAGAGGAATGAGTTAGATTTATTTATTTGTTCCTTTGTTTATGTATTGTAGCTCGAAACACACATCAAAGTAAGATATGTACTTACTTTCCTCTTAATTGGTACTAAATTCAGAAAGGTTAGTGATTTTCCCAGCTCAAATAGTATACCTTGTTTCAGATTAAATGTGAAACAAAGCACAAACTCAGATAGTTGTTCAAGGTGTGCAGACCGCAAACCAAGAATGCAATAAATATTATGATCTATACAGCTGAAAAGAGGGGGGGAAATCTAGATTTTTATTGAACACAGTTATATGGGAAATTACACTCACACCGGGGAAACTTTCTATCTCTCTCTTTTTTGCTCTCTACAAGCTTAATACCAAAGTGTTTGCTGTCTGTTTAAAACTAATTTGAAGAAATACAAATGGCTTTAGATATGCTGTTCGGGGCCCTTGTTTCTCCTGTAATTGAACTACTGAACCTGTTAGATCAATTTCCCAGCTGGTTATAAAAAATTAAATAGATGTTGCACACTACGAGTGACAAGAACAAAAATCATTGCTTGGCAGAGTCTCAAAAAATAAAAAATAATGCTTTAGCCTTGGGAAAGATTTGAGTTGAGAAGTGTTTGAAAGAAGATAAAGGAAGGACTGTGAGGTAAGTCCTTGAAAATCCTGGCTTCTTCATTATCTGTGTATGAAATTTCTTCCTTAGATACTTCGTCCTGAGCCAATTTGGGCTCTTCAATGTATTATTCTTTCCAGCATGTATTCTAGAACTTTACAAACTTTGGTCGAAACTGAACTCTTGCAATTACCATTACATTTGCTATAGAAATGATATTCACAATGATCCCTAGAAACCAAGGTGGCTGTCTCCACTTGGTATGGAGATTGACAGGTACCAGTTTATTTAGAAAGTCAAGAGAATGCTTTCTGATTTGGTTTGGTGTGCTTTTTTTTTGCTCAGTTCCATGCCTTGTAACCATCCTCTAGGATTATGGGATAAAAATACTATGTCAATTTAAATTTGAATCAATCCACTGTGAAAATGCAACGTCCTTTATGTTATACTCACCAAATCTTATTCACCTAGCGCCAACATTCTCATCGTACCGCTATGGCATGTCAGATCAGAGAGAAGCTCAATGAAATTTTTTGGAAAGACCTGGAGGTTATGTTTAAATGTGTTGGCTATTCCAAACTTTAAAGAAATGTATCAGAACACAGGAACCCTTAGGAAGAGACATTTTTCCATCAAATGAAATTGGGGCCATATCACTAAAGGGATTAAAAAAAAAACCTTCTAAATTACAGTTTAATGCTAGTTTTCTGTCAAAGGTTGCAGCATCCCTTTACAAAAATACAATTGCAGGTTGCAGGTTGCATTTGAGAATGTCTTGTAAGTCATAATGGAAAAATTTGGTGAAAGATGAATGAGAAGATTGGTAACATGGGAAAGAGGATGAGGAAAACATCTACCCTACCAGAACGTTATTTTTGTAATGTTGGATGCACAATTTATTTTCTTGACATGATTTCTTATGGAAAGCAACATTTTGTAAAATGCCAAGGGAATTATCTTGATAGAGATAGGTATTGGTGTTAGAACCCCCAGGATAATACTAAAACTAACTTTCAGGAGGAATTGCTTGAACTTCAGGATGGTGTCTTTTTTTCCAAATGACAACATGTTCCCATTTGTACATGGGTACAAAGTAGCATAGATGACATAATAAGAGCGTATGCACCAAGATAAATTCCTTGGGTGTCCAATCACACTTGGCCAATAAAATTCTCTTCTCTTCTCTTCTCTTCTCTTCTCTTCTCTTCTCTTCTCTTCTCTTCTCTCTTCTCTCTTCTCTCTTCTCTCTTCTCTACATTACATTCAAGCAAATATTATTTTTACAAAGTAGAATTTTTATAACAAGGCTTTTCTCAAAATATTTGCGGAAGGTCATTTTGGAATACCAATAGCTGAGAGATGCCAACTTTCCTTTAGCGATTATATTTCGGAATGGCACTTTGAGATCCAAACCCAGCCAGTTATGGGTGGGTGATGTCATGGAATATGCTTAGAAATTAGAAGCTGCAAATTGGCAGTTTGTGCATTGCTAAGCTACTTATGTAATTTTAAAGTTTTCTGTATTTTGGGTACAATTTCAATTGCAATGAAAGAAACTTCAGCACTTCAAAGCTTAATGGGCCAAACCAAGGGTCATACTTGCCTCCGGTAAGCGGAGAATGAAGCCTGGTGTAGCTTCAGATTTTCTAAAGCCTCCTTACATGTAATCTTATTACAGATTCCAGGATCCTCCCATCGTGCGTACAATATTTACAAAATGCATACACAGTGAAGTCTGTTTTAAACCCAAATCAGATTGATCTCTACTGAGAAATCTAAAAAGATTCTTTCTGGTTAGAGATGCTAAAAGACAGTGACTTGCTTGTTTTTTCCGACAGAGACCTGTTTGTGGTTGTGTATTTTTTAACCAACAAAGTTCACAGCCGACATCAACCTTGCAAAGAGCATATTGGTATTTATGAGAAGTATTACATTGTCAGACATGAAAGCACACTGTGTGGTGGATCAGACAGATGTTACACCGGCAAGATGTCCTTGCTGTATAAGCTCTTTCATATATTGTTGACTTAACAAAGGTTTCATACAAAAGTAGTTTGATTTTACCTAAGGAAGATGCCGTGAATAAAAACTACGGGAATTTTTCCCCCCCTCCTGTATCCAATGGCCAACCATATGTCACTTTTGAAGACTTACATCTGAAAAGGACTGCTCGTTTTATCTGCTAACTATATGTAAGTAGAAGCTGGAGCAACTTAAAACAGAAAGGATCTGTTTATCAGACAGTGGATGTGAACTGAAAAGAAATTACTTTGCACGGATGAACTAAAGATTTAATAACTGAACTATTTTTCTTTTAATCCTTATTTTAGAACTTTTTTTTTTTTTGGTCATATCTCTCTTTGGCTTCCAAAGGGTCTTACTGAGTATGTTTTTAGGCTTTGCTTTAATCTCATTATTAATACTTTAGAATTAGAAGCAGAACATTTAAGGGAAAAAAAATACCTTAGCTCTACTGTGCTGTTTCACATGAAACTCCTCCTTGTCGATCTGATAAAAAGCATTCTCAGCGGTTGTAAAATGGGAAGTTCAAATAAAGCTCTTCTAGGATTTCAGGAGAGAGTTTTTCACCCTCATCTTTGCAAATCTCCCCATTCCTTCATTAACATATATTCTAAATACACGCAAGAAGATTTACAAAGGAAAGACGTGGAAGGACACGGTAATATTACAGCTTTGATTCATTACAAAAATATATATGGGGAGCAGATTTTCCTCTATTAAAGACGCCTATTTTCTTTTTCAGTTTCAAGTTAAACATTCTAGAACTAATGCCAAATCTCATATTTCCCCCCCATTGATTGTCGTCCATGGATGCATCGTGGGAGAAAAGCATGGGAGAAGGGCTTTATACTGGCAGATCACATGAGTATCTCAGTGTTGTATACAATTAATAATAAATATTTATCCTACCCATCGTCCTTCAAAAGCAATCAAGATGGAGCACATGGTTGTTCTCTGATTCTGTTTACAGGTCAGCCTCGACTTACAACAGTTCGCTTAGTGACCGTTCAAAGTTACATTGAAAAAAGTGACCTGTGACCACTTTTCACACTTAACAACCATTGCAGCATCCGTGATCAGAATTCAGATGCTTGGCAACTGGCATGTATTTATGACCGTTGCAGTGTCTCGGGCTCATGTGATCGCCCTCTGCAATCCTCTGACAAGCAAAGTCAATGGGGAAGCCAGTTTCACTTAACAACGGGCTTAGTTAATTTAACAACTGCAGTCCTTCATTTAACAACCATGGCAAGAAAGGTTGTAAAATGGGGCAAAACTCACTTAACTGCTGTCATGCTTAACGATGGAAATCTGGGACTGAATTTTGGTCGTAAGTTGAGGACTACCTGTACAGCAGTGTTGTGTACATGTTTGACTAAAAGACTATCCCCCAGTGAACGATATCTAGGTAGATTTAAAGTGGGATCATTCAAGGGTTGTGCGATTTTCCACTAACATCTTTTGGTTTCACCAAATCTTTGTCCTTTTTACTGATAAATCTGCACCGTAATGGTTGGAAAACTATGGAAGAGGAACTAAGTCACTAAGATCTTTCCAAAGTTCAACTTCCTGCTTATTGCATCACAACTGAAAATGCCTACATGCGCCAAGAAAAGTAGAAAGATTGGGAAGGGGGCAAATACAGCAATATAGACCAGCTGACTTTTTTTCTTGCTCATACAGTATTACCTGCATTCTGTTTTACATCTCTCAGTCCGAGAGTCCAGAAATCAAAACTGGTCAAGTAAACACTTAGCAAAATGAGAACAGGGAGGTTGGAATCAAAGAACCTTTTGAGAAATGAAGAATATCAAAAAGCTCTCCACAAAGTTCAAAGAATCTGGGTTACCAAACATGTGTCTGCGTACTTAAGGAAATACACTGAATTTTATTCCATTTTATTGTGCATTCAAGTCACTCCTGATCACAGGTAATTGCTTGGACAAGTTCCTGCAGTTTTCTGGCGAGATTGTCAGAAGCGCTTTGCCACTGCTTCATTTCTAGAGCTGAAGGGAAGTGACTGGCTTTGTACTGAGGAAGCGACTAGAACTCATAGTCGCCTGGTTTCCAGCCTAGCGCCTTAAACCACTACACCAAACTGGCTGTCATAGAGAATATACTTAAGGGGTGGGTGGGAAGGATAGCATTACAGAATTGAGAAAAGACTCAGCATTTCGGTTGACAAATGACAGACATATGCACTGTGTGGATTTCAAATGATTTTGTATGAATCTAAATTCACACTTCACCCCGTTTTGAGCAATTGCATTTTTAAAATAGTTTGGTGTTAAACACTCTCACTAGGGACTAGTAAACTTCTATGAACGCAGATTTGTTGCTGAATTAATATATTCACCATGGAACGCTGTGCATATTTACTCTTGAATATTCCTTAACACTTTAGACAATTAAATATGATGCATTTAATATGTAACCCATATCGACATCTCTGCATTTCTGCTTCTCCTTCACTTTTTAGAGCTGGCTATAGAATGGGACACTGCCAGGATTGCCTTGCCCACTATTAAGTTAAATGAGTTGTGACAGTCCTCAATCTTGAGAGGAGGATGAGACGTAAGGCTGTCCATCTGTCTTTCAGGGGGATGAGATTTCACATTTCAAAATCTCTAGCACAGGCTCTGGAGGTTACTGAAGTCAGATCCGTCCACTTAGAGCTTAGCAGGCTGGAGAAGATTTGCTTTTAAGGGGGATGATACCATATAGGAAATAAGGCAGTTTGGAAACACGATTGAAAACAAGCAGCACATATGCAGAATCCTAACGAGGTGTCAGCCCGCATAGTGGATTCATATATCATGTTGAGTCACTTTGTGATTTGTCTGGTTTTGGCTTGCTTAGGTTGCAGCGGGAATTCAGATAGTGTAGTTTATAAGCTATCGTAGCAGGGAGCAGCAAACCGTCAATTGTGGCTTATCTGGCAAACTTCAATGAAGCTGTTAACCATCATACATAAATCAATTGACAAATGTAATATGTAGAGGACAAATAATTCTCTCCCACATTCCATTTCTTACATAATTAGAATACCTCGGAAACACCTTAAATGAACAGTTCAGCCAGAAGATATAAATTTGAATAGACTTAATACTAACACATCTGAGTGTTCTTATAATTACAGGGACTACTTACTGATGGAATGTGCAGAGCACATTAGGAGCCTTAATTACACATTCTGTTTTTAATCTCAAATGGCAATGTTCATAATGCATGCAGTTTTCCAAAGAAATTTAAAACTTGCATCCCTTTCCTTGTTTCATTTCAAGGTCCTCTGTGAGCGAGTGGAATTAGTTATCCTTTGAAAGGGCTTTGATCAACAAAGAACATTGGGGGCTCATGAAGCAGCCCACAAAACTTATATAAGATACACCATATTTGGACTATATAAAAAAGGAATCTGCCCTGTGAGTTGAGCTTGACTCCTCTTAAGCGTATGGACATCTGGGTAGGCCTCTGACAACAGTATGGAAGTGGATTCCTATTGTCTCCTCCTGAAATGGTTTTTCAGCTTCAGTATTATGCCTGCAAATGTTAATCAGGCCTAACTCTGCCTAACATTTCTGATGCTGACCCCTGCTGTAACATTCAACCTTTAACAATTGTTTTGAATATGATGTAGTTCGCTGTAAATGGGTCACCTTCGTTGGCCTGATGAAAGAATCCAGATGACTTACATCTCTGCTCAGCTACACCCCACACTTGAAAAAAAATGGTCAGACCCCCCCTCCCCCGCCTTCTTATCTTTAACCCTCCCTCTGGATATGACCTAAAGGAGACCATTTCACTCTGTTGTAGATGGCCTCAAATGGTTGCATCTACTGGTGGTATTCAGCCGGTTCCGTCCAGATTACGGGAACCAGTAGGGGTGACTGCAGGAGGTTCCACCCACCCACCCGGACGTAATGCATGACTACTGTGCATGCACAGAAGGCCATGCACATGCGCAGAGGTGGCGTGTGCGCTCACATTTGCGAACTGGTAGGGAAGGTAAGTGAATCCCATCTCTGGTTGCATCCGATTGTGTTCTGTTGTTTGCACAATCTCTTGGGATTCTGACTTTTATAGGTTCTAGTTTTGATGGATACAGGGGTGGACAACTAGAACATTCTCAAGCTTCTGCTCAGCCAAAGAAACGAGATGACAACCTTCCCCAAATGTAATGAGATTGTTTCCCTCATCCCATATTTTATTATCAGGGAACTACCAGCCTGGGGGACAACAGAGAAGTATTGACCAGACCACTATTGAAGAAGAGGGAGCCATCCTCTTCAAGTTAAGAGAGCTCTTTTTCTTACTACAGGAGCGATGGCTAGGCCTGCAGGAATCATACTGGTGATACAAAAACATAGCCAGTGTGGATAGCGCATATCACTCCCCCTTCCATTTTTTTTTTTTACATTTAAAGTAAAATATGTAGGCTGAACATATTGGAGCTTAGCGAAGGGTTTATTTCTTATTTCACTTCACAGTCATGCTGCGGGAAAATGCATCACTGTTGGCAGCTGGCCACTGAATATGAGCTTTAGGTGTGAGGCTATGGGAACCACAAATATGAGCTTGGGGACCACATGAGGTAGACAAGCTTACAGGCTACAACTTGTCTGTCTTTAAGTATAGAAGAATTTAAATGCAACACTGTGTGAATGCTGGCATCGAGGTAGCAGACTGTGATCTCATTATTCTTTTCCCCTCTACATTTCTGCTCCATCCTTTGAAGGTCATTATTCAATTATTTTTACAAGAGACAACTTTGCCTAGATGAGCATACTTTTCAAAATACCCAGTGGTATTTCAAATACACCTGGTATCCTGAATTGCACAGTGCCACTGTTGAACCGTAGTACATTCTTATACCCTGAAACAAATGTATGCTAAATTGTAGAGTTAGGAATAGAGAATTAAAAGAGAATGCATTCTACTCACACTGTTATTTTTATGAAGACTTCTCCATCTCTTCGGTTCCTGCTGAGTGCCTGCCTTGTGTGAGCATTTATGTCTGGCCATAACTTTCAGAGGATTTCCATGGATGAGTCTGGTGACCTATTCTATGCTCCCTCATACATATACAAAATCCCTGGTTCTTTATATTTGAGCAAGCTCGGATAAAGTGATTTTGATTCAAGTTGCCATACAATGGAAGAGTGCTTACTCTTCAGAGGATATAGTTATATTAAAACCTCAGTATAATAAGTCCTCCCACCTAAGAAGATTTCAGATCTAAGCTGATTTGGACAAGCTCCCATCCTGATCATGGATTAAGTTTCAAAGTATATTAGATAGCATTGATGTAAATCTTCAAACTGATATTCAGATTTCACAGACACTGTTCACTCCCCTACATTATGGCTAATATTTAGGGTTTCTTGTATAAAGAAAGCAGAGGAAGAAATAACCAAGTGTCAAAAATGTTGTGCCTTTGGCATGTGTCACGTGGGTTTCTGAAGTGGCACAAATTCCCACACAGAAAGGTCTTGTGAACAAGCCAACTACAGTGGCTTGGTGCATGTTGCCCGTTCCCTATCATTTGATTCTACTTACTAATGTTAAGAACAAACAAATCAAAGATGATTAGTTAGATCTGCCATTTAAATCCAGATTTGCGCTGCCTTTTATGAGCTGGGATTCATAAATCAGGAACAAGCTTTGGCTTATCATCCTGATCCTGATTTATAAAGAGGAGAAAAAGCTAAGCTTTCAATCCAGTTGACATGCTAAACTCAAAATAGGAATCCGTTTAGTAGTGAAACACCAGATAGAATATTTGGATAGAGTGGTAGTGATGAGGACTACAAAATGAATGTGGTAACATCATACCTGGATAGGGTTTTTTTTTTCAAGCAAATTGGTTTTTTCCCTTATCTTTTTTTCCTCTGCTTCTCTCTCTCTCTTTTTAAACAATGAGATCTGTTTATTTTGGGGCTAACATTACAGTTTTTATGTTTTTCCCATACAAATGGGAAACTACTCCTAGTTTCCAGCAATCACAACCCAAGTCCTCTCTGAGGATTCCCCAAAAGGTACTCAGCCAACATATGAAGCACTAAAGGTAGCAAGTTGCTTTATCTTCATGTTAATCTAATATTAATATTGATTGAGGGCATGCTTTATGTAGAGGAATTCATAGATTGCATGTGTGGACATTTTGGGCAAAGAAGAACAATATACAGCTAATCCTGTTGATGGGATGGGAAATTCCTAGGGCTAATTACTTCTACAAAAGCTGTTAAATAAATTGGTATCTATATAGGGTTAGCAAAGAGATCTTTTTTCAGTTCAACACAAACACACACACACTTCTGTAATTCTTACTAACTCTGCTAGTAATATATTAACACCCCCCCACACACCCTTTTTCTATTATCTCTATTAATCATCTCCATTTCACCTCTACTTTTATCATCACCATCTCTTCCAGTGGTGGGTTTCTACCGGTTCGGACTGGTTCGGGCGAACCATTAGCTCTGACTATCAGCTGTGAGCGAACTGTTTCACTCTGATTTTGAAGTGGGCCTGCCCGCCTGCCCTGCGTTATACTCACCTATATTTTTGTTTTTGAAGCCCAGCTGATTGGCACAGCAGAGTGGATTGCCACACCTCAGCTGTTTTCCTTGCCGGTAGCAATGCGGAAGGTGAGTTTTCTCCAAACTGCACACGCATGCACAGTGTGTGTCTGGCACACGCTTAGCGAACCGGTAGAATCCCACCCCTGGCTTCTACCTGTATTTCTGCCTCTACTTCTTCCTTTATAATCTCTATCTCTATCTCTATTTCTACCTCCATCTCCATCTCTATCATCTCCATCTCTATCTGTATCATCTCTCTCTCTCTCTCTCATTCTCTCATGTCTATTTCTATATCACTATCACTATTTCTATCATCCCTAACCTTATCTTTGTCCCTAAATTTGCTTGGCGAATTATCTGATGAATTTTGTACTGTGGATGAGGCTATTAGCACTATTTTGGGAGACATAATTAAAAGCAGTCTTTTTCTCAGGCGCTGAAGCAACAACACAGAGCAGAATGCAGTAGCAGATGCATTTACTTAGATGTTTCTCAGTAGATGGTGCTCAGAGGTAAAGAAACTGATATGAATAACAAATTGCAAAGCAATAGTTGGACCTAAAGGCACAAGGTCATGATTTAAACACATAATTGGATTTTTTAAACCTAACTTTAGACACAGAAAATATCCTTCTAATGATTTTTGGACTGCAGGTCTTCAGTTTATGTAACTGACCTTTTTTTTTTAATGATTTAATAGGATTTAAAAAAAATAAAAAGCCAACACATATCTCCTGGGAAGACAATTTTGTTTTTTAGTGATATTTCATATTACATTGTAAATAAAAATGTATCATGTATACATCCAAATTACTCTGTCTCCTCATTGATTCCCTCCACTTTCTGATCTCCAGAATTTGTATGTATAATATTTCATTTGTCCAGAGGCTGGATATTTTATTATATCTATGAATAAGTCACCTATTACTAAATGCGTCTCATGGATGATGTGTATTAGATTGGGATACCTTATGATTCACCAGATGACACAAGTTATGTCAGATTCAGTATTATCAACAGCTTAGAATTGGGTTTTAATGATCAACACTCAATATATTAGAATTATCAACCTGGAAACCAACAACTTGCTCTTGAATATATATTTGTAAGGAAGCTACATGCATTAAAACATTTTTTTAAAGTATTTTTTAGTCTTGAAGGTGTTTTTCCTCAGCAAGTAGGAGATTCCTACAAATGGAGTTATTCTTAGAAAATATGGGGAGAGTTCAGATTCTCCTCGTTTTAACAAGTAATTTTGGTGGATAACAATGTCTCAGTGGTCATTTTTCATTCACAAGATCAAATTAGCCAGGGCTAACACTTTTTGTGTTATGCCTATGATAAAAGAGAAAAGGACATCTTCTTCTTTCCATGTATATAATCAAACTGGATGGGCAACTGCTAAGGAAATCAGAAGGAAAAATAAAAAGTTCTTGTATACTTATAGCTTTTTGCCATCCAAGACAACTGCAATATTTGGCCTAATGATCCAGCCATTCCTAGATCTACACTATCACTTGCACCAGGGGTTCCCAACCCCCAGTCCATGGACTGGCACCCGTCTGTGGCATGCTAGAAACCAGGCCACACAAACAAGCGAAGCCCCATCCATGCGATGCACGTGAAACCACACCCCCTTCGGTCCACAAAAATACCTCTCTCCACGGAACCGGTCCCTGGTGCCCAAAAGGTTGGAGGCCACTGTCTTACACAACATCATTCTCCCATTGATATGATGCACTACAGCAAGATCTATTTTATTTCTAAGGATATTTGCAGCAAGATTGATTTTATGATTGACTAAATGAAAGATTATGACACATTTGACAATACGTATTAGAAAACAGCATAAAAAAATAAAGCATATGATTAAAATTGAAGCAGCATTGCAAATTCAGTATTGCAAAATGTAATTAATGGATCACTTTGCAGATGGGGGAATTTCAAGGTTGTGATTTGATGAAACCAACAAGGGAATACTTGAGTGATGTGAAATTGGAATCCTGTTTTTCCAGCCACTTACTGGATCAATTTATGAAATGCTTATAACCCAAACAAGAGTATGAGCAAAGCTAGTGAAGGCGCAAGTGTCATCTTTATCAGTCAGTTTAGTGTGATTTTAGATGATTACATCTAAATTCTGCTCTGAATTTATTTAATGTACATAAGTTGGTTTGGCCTTGACATTTTATAGAAATGCAAGGGTTTTTAAAGAAGGTTTCTCATTTAAGTGATTTTTTCCCCAAAAGTCAGAAAGCCTGGTGATATATACAGTATGTGAGCAAATAAGGCATTTAATATGCAGACACACCACTTTGTGGAAAAAGAGGGGGGGGGAGAGAGAGAGATTTTCCTTTTTATTCAAGTAAAACTTTACTACATAAAACTATTTGATTTACTTTTAATGTTTAAATATTGTTTGAAAAGTTATTGCCGTTGCATGCATATTACTGTAATATATTCTTATTGCCAGCATGGTGCCCCTAAATATCTTTTCATATAATTCTTCCTCTGGAAAGATTTGATGTTCTGACAGCACTGCATAGTTTTGAGCTACAGGTTCACTACAGAAAGAAGGGCATCTGTGTCTCCCGCCTCCTCCCCCCGCAAAGATAAAAGCACCCAGGAATGTCTCTTGTTGTGTTCTTCTTATCAACAGAAGGTTCCTTCATAACTTCTCTATGCACTGCAGGGTCTCCGATGACTGGAAAGCTGAATAGGGCAGGGCCCACGGAACAAAACTTTAAGAAATAAGCAAATATGTAAAATCTAATAATTTCACCCCTACTGAGTTTTTATCTAACCATAGGCTGAAAAGCTTCATTCTCTCTTCTTACAATGAACAAAGATAACTTAAGAGTTTAACTTTTCTATGCACTGCTACACAATAGACATTCTCTTCCTTTGAATAATTTTGCGAAGTAAAATCTAGGTGAAGAGAAATAAAAATAGATTGTGTGTATGTGTATGTTTGTGTGTGCATGTGTGTGTGTGTGTGTGTGTGTGTGTGTGCTTATAGAAACATTCAAACAGTCCTTGGAACAAAGGTATCGCTTCATAAAACATATCCCCAAAGTATGTACCAATTACATTTTAAGAAGGTAACAACTTCCTTCATTTCAAAAAAGAGTTCTGTAGCCATATCTATATATTTGCTTTGACATCTCAAAAATGATGGCAATCTTGCAGGTTCCTCAGAACTAACTCAGAGCATAGCCAGAAAAATTCTGTGCCACCTTGCTGTCCATCCACCTTCAATGCCCAGCATTTCAAAGGCTGTGTTTGGTGATTCCCTCTGATAAAAAAATTCCAGCCCTGCTCAACATCCATGAGAGCAGGTGTCTCCAAACTTGGGAACTTCAGACTTGTGGATTACAAGTTCCAGAATTCCTCTGCCAGACATAGTGACTAGGGAATTCTGGGAGCTGGTATCTTAAGGTTGCCAACTTTGGAGACATCCTGCAATAGAGGATGGAAAACCTCTAATTGACATGCATAACATGTTGGTTACTTAATGCTCTGCAGCTGTTTCATTTTTTCTATCCTGTCTGGTACCTTTGAGGAAGGGTATTTTTTAAAAATATTGTCATTACTTAAAATTGTGGATCAACCGGTGGCAATCAATTGTTGGGTGAGTGGGTGTGTATCTCTTGGCTACTATTTAATGGTTTTCCAGATTTATGTAGATGGTTAGCATGTGCAGTTGAAAAGCTAGAATTAGAGGAAGGAGTCTAACTGTGTGGACTGGGAACCGTAAACTATACAAAGAATATTAAAGGAGAAGGACCCAGCATTCTTGGCAAAAGCCAGTTGGAAAGGGAATATTGTGTCAGACAAACTACAGATTTACAAGGGAGAGTCAATGGTAGTTATGCTTGTGTAAGGGGTGGAATGAAAACAGTGTTTGAAGCAACAAAACCAACCCTCCACCAGATGTCCCAGGGCAGGCTAGTCATTTCAGAACTTTACACATTCTATGTTGGCCAGCCAAGTGGTTGACCAATCCACTTAAAAGAAAAAAACTGTTGAAAAGGTTGAGTTTCTTAAATCCCTCATGCCAAAAGAGGCAGAACCATTTGGAGCCACATGTTGGTTGCCACAAAAATCATCTCAGACCAGTTCCCCAACATGTACCCACGTGCACTACTATTCCTCTGTGCAGTTTATAGAAGTGGAATAAAGAAGAAAATACCACTTCCAGAAGGTGGTACCTTAAGCCATCCTCCAGCTGCTTTAGTCGTGGGTGGAAGTGAGATGCTCACGAGTGGGTATGGGTCTTGGAAACCCTAGTGGATTCCTTGGAATGGCTCAAGGAGGCTGTGTGATTGGCCTTTTATTAGCTTTTTGGAAAGATCTCTTTGGATTAGAATTGATAATATCTATACATCTATAACATCATTTATTTCTGTCTGTCTTGCACCAGCTGAATTTGGCAAATGTGGCTCAGTTCAGCTATATTCTTTCATGACCACAGAATTTAGCAAACTAGTAGAATTAACATGAAAACTGCTCACTTGTGTTGTATAACAAATTGTGGTAACTTGTACAAACTAGTACAAATCAACACCAACACTATTTTCTTTCAGCCTGCAGTTTGAGCAATTAATATTTTTGTTTCTCTTTCGACCTATAGATTGATGATAGTTCTCTGTGATAACGTACAATACTCTGCTTTTGTTGTTATGCCTTTAAATCTTACAAAAACTATTCTGCCTCTAACCTATAATACATCCTACTAATTATGAACATTTTTAACTTTTGCCATTGCACACAAAAGAGCAGCCTTGAAGTATGAAAAAATATGCACACCATTGAAGTACCTGATTATGCTTTTTTTCCTCTCAGTGTGCAGATTTATTAAACCAATTATATTAATGGCCAAAGATCTACAACCATTTAACCTTAAACTATAACAATATACAACTTTCTATTTTTAATTAAAGTAATCATAAAAATTCATTATATGAATATATACCAGGGACATATGCATGTATATTCAGGCTCACTGAAGTCAGTGGTGTATGCTATTAGTTTTAATAGGATAAAGTTGAATGTTTGGTAAGTGTTTTATTTTGCAAATATACAAGTTACAAATTGCCTTTTTGATTGGCTCTTAAGAATACTTAAATACAAAACTAATAGTCATTTGTAGCAAACTCGACTACATTTTCCCCCCTTTCCTCACTACTCTAGGCTGGAATTGTCATATAATGTCAGAATCCTTATATTGTATTTTTGTTTTCTATTTAGTCTCTGAGAAAACTGAAATATAAACACTATGCCAGTTCCAGTTCGGCGTAGTGGTTAAAGACACTAGGCTAGAAACTGGGAGACTGAGAATTCTAGTCCTGTCTTAGGCACAAAGCCAGCTGGGTGACCTTGAGCCAGTCACTTTCTCTCAGCTCTATGAAGCAAGCAATGGCAAACCACTTCTGAAAATTCTTGCCAAGGAAATGGCGGGGACTAGTCCTGTCAGTTGCCAGGAGTCAAAAACTGACTTGAAAGCACAAAATCAAAGCCAAGTACTCAATGCAGCTGTGTTCCTTCCCACATGCCCCCGAAAATCCTCCCACAGATTTGAATAACACGGCAAGAGAACTTTCCATTTTAAATCTGTTAACAATTGTAATGTCACTTGAATGAGACACATGATTCACTCACTCATATTCTCATCACGATGAACACATTTTTCCAAGAGACTGTACCATTGCAAATTGTTGTTGAACAGTGCCCTAAAGAATGTCAAGGAAATAAAATTATTCTTATGTAAATTGGGAATGTTGAGTAGATATAGATATCTACAGTACTTGGTTGCTACTCAGCTGCTTTGAATC
The DNA here is from genome assembly GCF_059756535.1 of Pantherophis guttatus. NCBI lineage: Eukaryota > Metazoa > Chordata > Lepidosauria > Squamata > Colubridae > Pantherophis > Pantherophis guttatus. Next base: position 137,043,288 of record NC_142063.1, on the reverse strand, counting down.
TCATCAAATTTGGTACTCAACACACAAGCTAGAAATTTGGCCCTGGTACTCATCATTATTTTGGTACTCAATGCACAAATTAGAACTTGTTGGTGTCAGCTGTCTTGTCACTCACTACATTATTCCCTATCGGGGAAAAATTGTTTGCTAATCATTGTTTTTGGGACTCATTGCACTTCCTGGAACCAATTAACGATGAGTACCAATATACCACTGTATATTTAGATGATATATTGGAAGAAAAAAGGGAGAGAAGTAGAGGTTAAAACAACCCCTTTTCCTATTTAAATAGGAAATAAGAAGTTCCTGGTATTCAGGTTATAGTGCTTGAAAAAGGTACAATGTGAAGGTGCCTAATAATTTGACCCCTGATATTGTGTCAATTACAAAATCATTTCTCTAATATTGTTACATTCCAGTTAAGAAACCACTCTGACATTTCCTAATGTAATCTGTACTGTAATTACTCAGATGCTGTTGAATTTCCATTTTCATCCATCCTACTCAGTAATGTCCTCTACTGTGCACATCTATGGTAGAATTTTATTTTAATTGAATTTCATTCTGTTTCCAAGTTTAAGCTTGTGATATCTATTGGTGGTCTTCGTCTACTGTAGGGACCCCACTCCAGTTGACACTTCTGTCATTTTAAGAATATATCTTGGGCATTCTCATGAAATAGTTTCTGTGATGAGCATGGGATTTTCTTATATATCTGAAGATATACAAAAATGCTTTTTGTTTCAGGATGCTTTCTACTACCCCACAATACTTCCAAGATCTCTCCCTCTCTCTCAAACAACATAAACTAGAAGCTTAGTTAATACTAAGGAAGATTTTGTGAGCTAATTGGCATTCATAGGTATCATGTTAGAGATGCATGGCATAGAGCCAACAACTTGCCTCACAAGTTGATGGCTCTATGATGGCTACTCCTGGAGAAAAGAGAGAAGAAAGAAAGAAAGAAAGAAAGAAAGAAAGAAAGAAAGAGAAAGAGGGAGAGAAAGAGAGAGAGAGAGAGAGAAAGAAAGAAAGAAAGAAAGAAAGAAAGAAAGAAAGAAAGAAAGAAAGGGAGGGAGGGAGGGAGGGAGGGAGGGAGGGAGGGATGAATTCTGAATTTTCTGTCTGACGTAGATGAACAGAATTAGACTATTCTTTCTCCAATGGATGCTGTTATAGCCAAGCAAATGTGAAAGACTATGTTAGGTCTCTTTTGCAGTCTTTATAAGGTGCATTGAAATATTGCTATTAGCTGATGACAGATATAGGAGCACAAAGAATCTCATAAAGTCCCAAAAGTACTTGCAAACCCTGATAAGCAGCTGCATCTTTCAGAAAGGTACATCTCAGAAATAAGCCATTTTTGGATTTCATTAGCCAGTAACAAGATTCATGGGAACATTTTCTTCCAAGTGCTGCTTAAAATGTTTACTCTTTAAAACATCCTTCAGAGCTTATATCATTTATAAGGTCAAGCTTCTCACGGCATCTTGATGAAAGATTTTTCAGAAATAACTTGAATGCCTATTACATATTGCAATCCTTCCCCTTTTCAAAAAGCACCATCTGTATTTCTTATTAAAAACAAATTAGTTTTAAATAAAATCCATTAACTGGTAAATAGTACATAAGAAACCTTGGCTAAACTTCTCTTTTCATTACTTAGGATGGGATGGTTGCGATTGGGGGTCTTTTGTGCAAGCAATCCATTTAGCAATGGCAAGCTACATGTGCTTTTTTGCAAGCTCGGGAACATCTGCTCCCCACCAGCTGGGTTATTTGAAAGCTAAAGTATTGGTGGTTAAATGACATTAATCCTGAACTGAGAACTCTGGAGGCTCAGATTAAAGGAAAACCATAACCAAAAGTGTATTCTGCATCCAATTGCTTCAAAGACCTCTAGGCAAATCAGTCTGCATCCAGGAAAGTTTATTTGAAGGTAAGTCTCACAAATATCAGTGGACTTCCTCGTTGGTAAAAGTGTATAATCTCATATGTGAAATAATATGGCATCTCTTTCAGGGTATGTACTCCATTTACTGCCAAATGGTCATATCTATTGAACTTTGTCTTCGGTCAAGAATATATTCATTGTAATGTCTGCATATCTTGGATACAGAGTGAATAAGGTAATAATAATGGTAAAATGCATATAATATCAAATATTAGAGATGGAAAGGCCCTCTTTCCATGTTGATTTCTGGTGCTTACTATCATCAATGGAAATGTTATTTTTCACACTATTTTGTCTTTTGTTTACTCACTTTTAAAAATCGTTTTATAGTACCAAACATTCATAGATTTAGGTGAAAACCCTTTTAGTTCAATGGGCCTTTATAAAAATATTATAAATATTTCTTTCTTTGTTTATTAAATTTATTTGCTGCTCATCTCACTGCAAAGCAACCCCAGGAGGTTTACAACATTAAAATGAAACCTTAAATATATAAAATCACATTAAATTTACAATGAAATACAAGCTATTACTAAAGATGGAGAGGTAAAGAGGAGAATATACAGGGGATGGAGGTGGGAACTGCTTATTAAATTCCATTTAATAATTTCCTTATTAAAGGAAATATTTCTTAAGTGAGTCATTATTCTGGTGCACTTAATTAATCACTTGCAGTATAGAGTACATACTGCTCCTCAGTCTTTACATGATGTCTGATTCAAGAAAGGTTATAGAACCATGTTGCTTATCGCTGCCATTTCTTGGCAAATTTGGCAAACCACATCTGCTATCAATTGCATCTTTGCAGTGAGAATGAAAGCTAGCTACATCCATTTCTATACAAAAGTGGAATTCCAGTTCAATCCAAAATCCCTTTCAGGATGAGGAATTGTTGGGCTCTCACAAAGACAAGGATCTACATGGTTAGAAATGGTGTCTTTATCATATTCCAGGAAACGCTATTGCCATGTAAGATAGTCAGTGTCTGAGTGATGATCAGGAAGGATAGTCAAAATGTAGAGATCTCATATCCTTATCACTTCCCCATAGCACTGTTTCTCATAAGAGGAGACCGGTATTTAATCCTCTTCAGACAAGACTACCAAGTCCAACTGAAATTTTCTATCTACTATCTGAGCTGGACACATCTGTAGATGAGTCGGCAGGATATGTTAAAAAATATCAAAATGGCAGCCATGGGGGAAAAAAAATGATAGAACAGTAAGAGGGCTTCATTATCACCTCACATTTAAGACACCAAGGATTGTGTAGGGTGGAGGCAGTTCAAGAAACAACCAGTTTTCAGGTACCAGAATTCCAATTTCTGTGTGATACAATACAAATGGAGCAGGTATATCATTCATTTAAGGACTGATGCTCCCTTTGGTGGATTTCTTGAAGCAATCTATCAGCTGCACATTAGAACTACTGAATTTTCTGTGAAGTCTTCAAATGCAAAACCGACTTATATTACAGAAGTTTAACCTGGAGGTCATTGCAACATAAATTACTATGGCCTCTTTCTGGTCTAGAGGATTGCAGGTAACTTATTTCATATCTGTGCTTCTACTTAGATCTCCAGTTACAAGATTGGATCTATTAACAACTCCTGAATAAGAACCTTAGGGAAATATAAACCCATCTACCCTTCTGCAGTCTGCCTAACCACTTGCTGACAGCTCTTCCATCTGTTCAAGATTAAGCTTTACTGTACTGGTCCACATCAAATTGTTACTGAGAGTAGACACTAGAGTTCAACCTTCAACCATCATAGTTTTGAGACCGGACATATAAGACATCTATTGGGATTAAGCAATGTATGGGATTAAGTATTCTATTTTTAAAAAATTGCCCACAGTGACTTAGGTTATATGGGCAGTGTAGCAATTTGATGACAGAATGAAGGAAGGAATGGAGTAAATAAATATTTTACCATATTTAAATATAGCAAAATAACATACCAAGCAGACTGTTCATATTGTTCTTGTGATCCTTATCTGCAGTTTCATTATTTGTCTTTAGATCCTATTGAGTTACAATTCTGGAGGCTCAATGGCTGAAAAGGATTCTCTCTCTCTCTCTCCCCCCTCTCCCTCTCCCCCTCCTGCCCCCTGCACATATTTAAAAGAATGGGAGAACCATGCTGAAATTTCATAAATATCTTAAAGTAATTTCAAATTACTTTACATCAAGCACCAATATAATGATAGATCACATCCTCATTTTCTGCTTATTCCATTGTGGACCACCACCTGTTCCTTAAATGTGGGGATTCACAATGCTGTTTTCCAACTATTTCCAACAATTGTACCTTCCACCTATTAAGTTTTACTTCAAAAGTATTGTTTTCCATTCTTAACCCAATCTCTCTTTCTCCCCTCTCTCCCTCCCCCCCTCTCTCTCCTCTTGCAACATCTTCAGCTCCAATTAGCTATAGAATCTGGCATACTCTCCTTAATTTTTCACTATTTGTTCACAGTTTCGTAATGATTGTATTCCATAAAAGAAGAAAAACTTTCAAATTGAAGCATATACAATATATAGAATAGAATAGAATAGAATAGAATAGAATAGAATAGAATAGAATAGAATAGAATAGAATAGAATAGAATAGAATTTTGTATTGGCCAAGAGTGATTGGACACACAAGGAATTTGTCTTGGTGCATATGCTCTTGGAGTACATAAAAGAAAGTTACGTTCATCAAGAATCATAAGGTACAACACTTTATGATAGTCATAAGGTACATACATACATACATACATACGTACATATACACACAATATATATACAGTTGATACAAAGCTTCAAAGTTTCAACGAATGCTGCTTCCTTGCTGCAGTGAATCTGAACCATCCCTTGCTCATGGTCACGAAGCGTCAATGGATTCAGAGTCTATGAAGAAATGTTCTTCTTGCTCTGCTCTTTGTAACATTGAGGCAATGATATAATGCGAATCAAGTGTGTATGTGTGTCTTTGTGTGTTTTGTGTGTAAAAGGGTCTGAATTTGTAGAGAAAATGTGGAAAGGGGACGTAAAAGTATCCATGTGTGCAAATATCTGGGAAAGTAAAGGAAAGTAATGGAGGCTAATAAGGAGGAAACGATCCCTTAAAGGAGAAAACAGACTCTTGTGGATTCACTTATACTGGGACAGATCAATGACATTTGGCTTTCCAGCATGAAAGCCATGCATCCTACAGGGTTCATAGTAGTGTTGGGTTTCAAAAAAAATTGCTACTGGTTCTGTGGGTGTGGCTTGGTGGGCATGGCATGGCTTGGTGGGCCTGGCTTAGTGGGCATGGCAGGGGAAGGATACTGTAAAATCTCCATTCCCACCCCACTCCAGGGGAAGGTTACTGCAAAATCCCCATATCCTCCCAATCAGCTGGGACTTGAGAGGCAGAGAGAAGATGGGGGCGACGCCAGTCAGAATTTTTACTACTGGTTCTCTGAACTACTCAAAATTTCCACTACCAGTTCTCCAGAACTGGTCAGAACCTGCTGAAACCCACCTCTGGTTCATAGTCTGCACCAAATGCCAATCTGGATCTATTGCCAAACCACTGAATGTTTAAATCAGCTACAGGAATAGCTGGAAAGCACAGTAGACAAACAGCGTATGTAGTCATGCAGAATTGGCGATGGTGTCATATACAGAAAGCATATGAATGGAGATTATTATTGGAACATACAATGCAGGCAGAACTGAATGGACAAAATACTACTAATAATTAATAGTATTAAACATTAAACAATTTAAAAAATATTGATTATTGTATGGTGGAAACATGACAGAAGAGAAGTAAACATGTACAAGGTCCACGTAATTATAAGTAAAACATCTATGGAGGTACAGCAGTGGCCTCATAACTGGAGGTCCAGTTCAGCTATTCAGATGATCTCCTCTGGCATTGCTTCGTGCAGGTCTTCTAGGGAACCAGAGAATGCATGCTGTGAACAAATTTGCACAATATGTTTAATAGTTTATATTATTCATTAATAATTATTAACCAAAAATGATATATGTTAATAAATATGTAATGCTATAAAATACATATTAATAAACATTAGTCTTGGAGACTTTAATTTGCCCTTGCACAGTGCAGAATCTGGATCAGCTCAGGAGTTCATGACCATCATGATTACCGTAGACCTAATTCAGGTCATGAAGTTGCTCACATGTTTGATTTGGTGTTTATCTAAGGGCAGTTATATTATATCTTCTGAAGATGGTCATTTTACCCATAGTCTTTTGTCATGAACAAATCACCGTCAGGTTGCTTTGGGATTTTTGTGGAGGTTGAACCTATGAAATTGGTCCTTCCGAGGTGACTAATGGATGAATTTCACAGAAGGAGGTTTGGGTCACTCCCCAGGTGAACAAGGGATGAATTTCACAGTAGCCCTTCATGGCCTAGGGCTTCACTAGTTGAGAAACTGCTTGTGTTTCTACCCAACTGGTTAGGACAGTTAGGAAGGTAAGATTCCTGTTGATTAAATAGTGTCACCTTCTAGAAACCGAGGAAGTGTACCTTCTCCGTGATGGCTTCTATTTGTGGAACAATATCCACCAAGAGATGCCAACTGCTCCTATCCTTTTAATTTTTTTAATAAAAAAAAATGGTTAAAGAACAGGTTTCTCTTCCAGGCCCTGGAGGATGATTTTACCTGCTTTGGTTTTTTGGCTTTTTCCTCCAGTCAGCTGTAATATTTGTAATACATACTTCAAATTGCATGGTCTAAAGTCACCATGGAGTCAGATCAGGGGTGGGTTCTACTTACCTTTACTACCAGTTCGCAACGGGAGCGCGCATGTGTGCTTGCTTTGCTCGCACACATGCGCTTCTGTGCATGCGCACATAATCCATTATGATGTCCGGGTGGGTAGTCAGAGCCTCCTGTCGCTTTTACTACCAGTTCGCAAGAACCGGACAGAACCGGGAGCAACCCACAACTGAATCAGATAGCCCTGAAATGGAAATAAAAAATAAATAAGTAAAAACAAAGCCAACATGGGGATAATACTAAAAGTTCTGTAATTATACAGAAAAGATTAAAAAGAAAAGAGGGAAATAAGGCATTCTTAACATGTACCATAGCCAAAGAGAATTACCATTAACAATATTTCGTGGATATCCAAAGCAGGTTACACCAAAATGCCAACTGGATTACAGTAGCACCATGATGCAAATCCCACTTTTAAATACTTTTATCAGATACTTGGATTTTAGAAGATGAGTGAGATTATGATATCATAATCCAAGTTTTATCACTTTTGCTCAGATTTCCACTTCCTCGAAGTCTATGCTCATAATTTACAGATTGAATAAGCCATTTCTATCTAAAGTATACAACTTTGAGGAAGCTTGAATAATTCAATAGTTCAAAATCCTCCAGGATACCAAATCAAAAAGATTCCTAAATAAATAAAAGCAAATAATGTCTGGTTAAAATTAAAGGATATAGATAGATTTGGAAGAGGTTTACCCTAGATTTCCAACAAAATTGAAAATAGGAACTGCTGTATCAATCAACTCAAACATCATCAGGATGCAGTTGCTCTCCCTGTTTCATACATTAAATTATAAGGCCTTTTTAAAAAAGAGGAACAGGTAAACTGAGATTAATAAACCAATTGTGTGATCACTGTTGTAATCTCATTATCTGCTATTCTACACAATTTAGAATAAAATTCAAAAATTAATTAATTAATAGACCCGGAACCTGGATACACTTCTCCACTAGTATTCTGTCAGAAAAAGATTCAGTATTACATTGCTTAATTGGTTTAAATCTAAAAGGCAATACTTATTAAGTTTCTCTCTCTTTCTCAATATTGTTGTCAGGTGCACTATTAAAACAAATGTTTCAGAAGCATAAAGCTTGTTAAATTCATATTTAGCTGAGCCTAGGGACCTTGATTGATCAGGAATGGATGGAATTCATAAACTTTAAACATACCTGAATTTTCTTACCCAGGGATTAACTTTAGCTATCACTGCTTGTTTTTGCAAGAAACATTCAATCTCAAGTAAATGCTTTGGCAGTAACCCATCCCAAAGTGCCTATCAATATGAATTAAAGAACCCCAACCACATACCAATTCCTTTCCATCCTAACAAAATATTTATCGACTGAAAAAGATATGGAAGTATTTAAATATGTATTGAATTTAAATATGTGTACGTGAGAATATGATGAAGCGAGGATGACCTAAAAACAGAATTTGTTTCAGATTACATCCTATTATTACAATATGCTATGAAACAGCTAAATTTTTTTTTAGAAGTGCTCGATGTTAATCAGGCAGTTTGGTAATAAGTATTAAAAATATCTTTCTCCATCTGATATTTCTTTGTGAAGCTTAGGACATCTTAGGTAATCAAAATTGCAACATTCGCTGCCTGCTTATAATTTGCAGGATATGAATATCCTGCAAAGAAAGCAATCTCAGTTCTCATCTTTTTAAACATGTATCTGCACTTAAGTGGATGCGCTAAGCCTTTAACATTTTATGTTACAAAAGATATCACCATGAAATATGGCTAATATTAGAAACCACTAACAAGTGGAAACATTCTTGTCCTCCTTCTCTCACAAAAACAGCAGTAGCACTGTGTTAAGAAACAATAAATAAATAAATACGTGGGAGAAATGCAGCAATAAACACCAAGTGATAAAATTGAAAATAAGACCTTTACTCTTAGTGTCATAGAGTCAAAGGCTCTAGGATCTGGAAGGCATCGTAGTTAACCTGCTACTTACCAGTTCTCTAAACTGTTCTTCGGAGAAGTTCAGCCAATGTAGAATCACATATAGAAGCCAGCTGCTCATAGCAGGGACCATTCTGTATGATTAAACATGAGCAGAGCAGCACGGACTACTGTCAATTATAATTAAATGAAGCTCATTCCACAGATTGGCTTGAAGACGTTGTAATGCTTGATCATTAGAGAATTGAAGGACATGATACTCTGTCCCTCCCTCGCCACTTGTCGAGGTCATTAATTTCTTTCTTAAGAATGCTACTCTGAAGCCCCGAAGATATACGAACATGATTGAAACCACATGGAGTCCGGATTCAGATTGAAGTCCAATTGGGTGGCACCCTAAACTATAACTCAATTTTCTTTTTTTAGATTCTGGGCTTCCTAAATCCGATGCACATTCCTATTTTAAATCAGACTCAGACTCTTCATTGGCAAGAAGAAAGGGGAGGCTATTCTCCTATTATCCTCTCTTTATGTATCTGTCAGAACCTTTTCCCTTGTTATTTCTGAAGGTTGCACAGCTCTGTTGAAAACATATTTGGGGACTATGACAGGAGATGGGTCTATAAGGAGCCTTGGTGATGCAGCGGACTAAAGTGCTGTTAAGTAGCACTTAGCTGCCAGCTGCCTGCAATTACTGTGAGTTCAAATCTCACCAGGCTCAAGGTTGACTCAGCCTTCCATCCTTCTGAGGTAGATAAAATGAGGACCTGGATTGTGGGGGCAATAAACTGACTTTGTATAAAAAAGAACACTGTCTGGGGCGGGGCGAAAGCCCTACTAAGCAGGTATATACAAAAGTATGAAGGCTATTGCTTAACGAATTGTAAGCCGCCCTCAGTCTCTGGAGAAGAGCGGCATATAAATCGAACCAATAAATAAATAAATAAATAAATAAATAAATAAATAAATAAATAAATAAGTAAATAAATAAATAAATAAATAAATAAATAAATAAATAAAGTGGCTTCTTGTAGCATTCCACCACTGGAAATATTCCATTCATTCATAGCTTTTTACAGAAAAAAAAAATAGCCTATCATTTGGAGAAGAGAAGGCCTGGAAAGCAAGGCTTGTAAATAGAATAACATCTGCCATTGCTTAGTGTTTTTCTATCCTGCAGAAGAATAAAATATGCACATCCAAGTCTAACAGTAATAGAGTCACATGGAAGCTTTCAGATTTACACACTTTTTGGTGATTCTGGATGCTGGTATCAGTAATATATTTTCTGATCTCCTGGTTGCCCACATCCAGAATACATACCCATGTAAGGACATCCTCTATCAGACTAAAAATGAATAGGCATATATGAAAATCATGCTTATGGAATCATGGTAAAAAGATTTCTTAGGTTTAAATACTTTATCCAGATTTTTTTTAGATTTTGGATGCGTCCGAATAGGGCTTTTAATATGAAGCTGCCTTGCCCTGAACATAAATTTTATTGGAGTTTTGATAGCATTGTCTTTAATTGCAGCCCTTTTATGTTTACTTTTTTTTTCTATCTAATTCTTATGGTGAGAAATGAACTAAAGACAGAGAGAGAAAAGAATAATTGAAGAATGCTGTTGATAAGTACCATTTGGAGCTATTCATCTGGAACAATTCATCTTCAACATATTTGAATTGTTTTAGTATCCAGACTACTATGGCAGCATAATTAGAAGTGACAAAAATGTATACCTGGCAATTCAAATACTTTTATCTTCTTCGAGCTACAATAGCCATATGGTTATATAACTTAAAATCCTTATGCCTTAAGATGTGATAAGTGCCAATGAGACGGTAATTGAAGTCTTTAAAGGGGGAAAAAAGAACACTTTTTTAAAAAAGATACATTATTCACAAAAGGATTGATAAGCAAGGTGGAATGTTCTTGTAACTAGAACTCTAAGAAGAGATTTTGAAAGAGAAGGAAAATAAATCAGCCCTAAACAATTAATTTTATTGCATTGTTCAATAATCATTAGAGCTGTTTCAGTAAGTCTGGTCAGGATTCTATCTGTACTTGTACAGTTGAAAGGTTAATTACTCATTTACTAAGCAATGCCATTTTCTTTCATTTTTCTTTTACGATTATCTCCACTCATTATAAACCCTAAACCTACTTCCAGAATGCATTGTACTCATGCATTATGCCTGTCAATTAAAGTTATTAAATTATAGAGTTTAAATAATGAAATCTAAATATATATTAATATATTTCTGTCAATGAATGCCTACTGTTCTGCATTGTGAATGTGACCAATCTGATTTCAGCAGCAGCTGAGCCTTTCCTTGGCTAACTTCGCAATTCAACAGATGTTCCTTTGGGGAGATGTGGATATTGGACCGGTATTCTACATTTAATGCATTTCTTACTAGGATTTTCACAGATGGAAAATTTAAAAAATGAAATATTGTTCTGTAGCAGTAGATTTGATATTGCAACAGCAATGAGCTGATTATGTTCAGGGAAAAGGCTATAAATTTATTAGTCAGTGAATACTACTGATGCTTAGTCACAACCAAAGTTGAGTTAAAAGCTATATTTCATGTACAGAATATTCATTTCTCTTACCCAAAGAGTCTTCTTTTAAAAGTTATTAACAACATCATCATCATCCAACTGTAAAAAATGATGGTGCATGGAGCTGCATTATGCTTCTTAATAAAATTGGACGTGTTTGCAAGTAGGCTGCATCATAAAATGAAAGTTTTAAGGATGTTTTTAGAGCATATGATTGTGAGAGGATAAAAGTTCAAGAAAAAAAATCATCTTTGAAGTCAAATTAGTCTGATGGTGATAAATTATATACATTATATAAACACTCATGTACCAGATCACAGAGATGAAATGACTTTATTTCTCAGAACTATTAAGGAGTATTTATGGATGAGGAACAAGATATATTATTTGCATCCTTTTGTGGAAAGACTGAAGTTATATTTTAAGGCAACCTTAAACACTCAAAGCCATTTGGACCCATTTCCCAAAGAAAAGAAAACACCGCGAGCCACAAAACCCTTCCCATGCCTGACTATTTCTTGAGCGGCCACAAAACTATCATATGTAGTTGAATTAAACATTCTGTTTTCTTCTGAAACTTTTCTTTTCTTGGATTTATCCATGATTAGCCTACCGGGAGTCGAAAAGCTCAATAAATTGCATGCCGGCGGGTGTCGCACATTAGTGGTTGTGACGCAGATTTTGAGCGATAGGGAGCCACAGCAGTAGAATGAAAGAGCCACATACGGCTCCAGAGCTTCAGGTTGCTGGCTCCTGTATAAAGAGGAATAAAGAGGAAGTGTAAGGAGAGCTGATACGACCAGAAGATAGCAGACAAGTCAATGAAGAGAGTAAAAAATGGTAGCCAATTAAAAACAGTCTTCCAATTTTCTCTTGGTTGCTCCATGTAATTCTCTTGACTATTATATGGAGTTGGTTGACCATTCCTTCCTTCCGGAATGCTTTTTGACTCCCTAATCTAGCCTATAAAACTGTATTCCTTGATGGTCTCCCATCCTGATAGTAATCATATCCAATTTTATTTAGCTTCTGAGACCAAGAATGTCAAGCAGGTTTTACCACCTGTTGAGGCTCATTAGAAGAGACTGGAATGAAAAGCTACAAAGCCTTATTTTTTTAAAAAAACATCTACCAGAAACAAAGCTTGAAGTATTATGGAATGAAAAATGTGGTAATAAAAGATGAAGATGCTGGTTTAGTTTGTTATAAAATACATTGAGAGCTCAAATATGTGAAATTTTATCTTACAATAATCAAATGTCAAATAGAATTCAAAGTTCAGAGAGACATATGATGACAATTTTTAGCTACAGTAGGTTTTATATAGGATAACCTAGCAATGCATGGAACAATCTTTCATTTTTTTTCTTCATAATTTAAATTAGCAGACTCTTTGACTTGTTTTACTGCATGGAGCATTATTATAAATGACGTATTTCTAACAATGCAGGTGAGCTTCCCAAATGTAGTGCTTTAATGCAATTGTCACTATAGCAACCTGCTTCAGATGACATCATATGTGACTTTTTCTACGCAGATGTACCTTGCCAAAATATAACTATGGGATGCTGTTTCATGTTTTTCCCTTAAAACCATGATTTTACACTTCTCCTTATACAATGTTTCTGCATGAGATGCAATAGTTACAATATAACAGACAATGCTTTCATCACGTTTGTCTAACTGAGCAAATAATTTCTCTAGATTTAGATTTAAGGAAATACGAACAGAAGAAAAGTAAGCTATCCATTCTATTTAAATGATTAATGCTAAAGTAGAGAAGTTGTAGAGCATTTCTAAAGTCATTATTTGATCAACAGTTTGCAACTCTTCTAAAGTTTAAAATTTTAGAACATATGACTAAGCATGTCACATGTCTGGAGTAATTAGATGTGGCTCATTAACATTGGACTGAAGTCTGCTTGCACGAGCAAGTTGGATAAAACTGGCCTATACTTTAATGAGTCCTTATTCTAGACAGGTAGTCCCCAATTTACGACCACAATTGAGCCCAAAATTTCTGTTGCTAAGCAAAACATTTAAGTGAGTTTGCTTCATTTTACAAACTTTCTTGCCACAGTTGTTAAGTGAATCATTGTAGTTGTTAAATTAGTCAAATTGTTGTTAAGTAAATCTGGCTTCCCCATTGACTTTGCTCATCAGAAGGTTGCAAAATGGGATCACGTAATCTCAGGACACCATCATAAATATGCCAAGCATCTGAATTTTGACCACATGATCATGGGGATGCTACAATGGTCAAAAATGTGAAAATTGGTTGTAAGTCACTTATTCAGTGCCATTTTAACTTTGAACGGTTGCTAAACAAACTGTTGTAAGTCGAGGAGTACCTATACTAAATTGAAGTAAGAATCTGGTTTCCATGAATTGAAGAATGACTCATGCTGAAGAAGACCAAGGTCAAGTGGAAGATTTTGCAAGAAAATGGGACCTATCTCCTCTATGATGTTTCTCAGGCTGTTCTAGAAGATCCCTATATTTGCCAGAACAGACAGAAAAGTAATTTATGGACATTTTTTGTTGTTATTGGTCACACAGTCAGCCAGATGTATAAACTGGATTTGGCATTTTTATCCACCCATTAAGAAATAGGTTTTCTTTCCAAATTAGAAAGTAAGTAGGTTATACATATTTTTCTGTTTGATTCTGTGGGTCATTAGAATCTCTAACTGATTATCCAGTAACACTACTGCAAAAAAATAAAATAAAATTAAATATTAAATACTAATATCAAAACATATTAGAAAGATAAACTTTAACATCACACATTTAACATCTAACAAGACAAACACAACATTCTTTTTCTATAGTTTGCATTGTGTACTATATGTTATTGTGATTAATCTCCATAGCAAACTAATGAGTATTGATACCATATTGAAATATGGTAATTTATATGATTTGTATTTGAACACTGTTCTCCTCCATTGCTAAATTAAAACAGAGCATAGGCAACATCTATTTTAACATTTATAGTCACAGCTTTAAATGAAGTAATTTTATGTTCATTATGGTATATTACAAAACATCTTAGGTATTATATATGTTCAACATTTTTAGATTATAGTATACTATTAAATTGCTTGAGCATTCAGGGTTGCACGCTTGCTTTCTTGAAAAAAAAAAAAAGAAGAAGAGTACATTAAGTTAATTTATAGATGTATCTGTTTTGAGTTTAATTGGACTAACTAAATAAAATGTTTCTAATAATAAATTTAAGTTAAACCATGTTTCGTGAAAGTATTGATTCCAATTGTAGATTTTGTACACCGATGTCAAGCAATGTGCAATATTTCAAAAACGAATACAACTGAAATCATATGTCATCTTGTTAGTATATGAATGACCTCCCAATGGTCACAGGGATGAAAGAAACAGCCCAGACTAATTCATTGCTTTCTACATTATTTCTAATATATGCAAAAGTTCCATGCAGGTCAACAGGAACTGAAGCTGTGCATGTGTCCTACCTTTGTTTGAGCTAATTGTCATGGCCATTAGCACAAGGTCAGCACATGTTTGTAACTGTAGAGAGGTTAGGTAACCAACCATCTCCAAATACTTTCACCATCAGATCTTTGGGCTTAACAAGGAACTTTGCAAGTTCTAATCCAAAACGCTGGGAGGCCACTAAAATGTCCACCTGGTGATGGAGATTGACAGCTTCACTAAGCATTACTTGGCCAACAAGAAAGAAGCTTGCTTAGACATATTCTCATAGCTACTTTCAACTTTATCAGATCATAGTAGGTGAGACATGCTTCCTCTTTGCATTTGAAATGAGAGGGACTGAAGTGGAAGGCCATAAGACGACAATGTTGGTCTCAACCAATAAGTTCCTTCTGGTTCCATGGAACACCTGGACAAGAAAATTTCTATGAGATGGTAGCATACTACCAGGGCACTCCAATTGTTAGTCCCCATGCACCTACTGGATTAGTGGAACCATTATGAAGTGGTGCACATGATACCTTATCTCAATTTATTGTTATTATTGTGATTGATGCCCATTGCTTTGATATGGCCAATTGGCAAATCAATAGTTCTACATATTTACTTACTTATTTACTGGTGTACATGCACTTAGTTGCTATTTTCTGCTCAAAGTTTGGTCAAAGGAGTTAGCAGCAACACCCACAAGCCTTACTGCACAGTGTGTAATTTCAGCTTTCTTGGTTGGTCCAAGATACTTTTGACCTGGCTGACAATTATGAACATTCTCAGTTGTAGACCTAAATGGTTCCCTTAATTCCATACTAAAGCAAAAAATAAAACTAGATGATATGGATGTAATTCATAGAGACAAAGGGCATCTCTATGGATTGCTTTCTCCAGCACCAACACTCATTGGTTAGATCTCATGTCATTCTTTGTGCTGGTAGCTGAGCTGATTTATTTATGGCTCAGCTAATAGCCCACTTCAAGTCACACAGAACTCAAGCTTTTGCTTTGCAATGCTGAAGCACTGCAGAGTTTGTAAGGAAGTCATATCCCATGGCTGGGAATTTGTTTCTACATACCTCTCAAACCTTGGGTTAAAGCCAACTTTTCCCCACACCTCATAGAGAGTTAATCACTATGGATCTTTAAAGTGACACTGAATGATAATGCCTCCGTATCTTCACTTGTCCCTGTCACTACAAGACAATTTTGCATCTCTTCCTCCATGCACACCACATGAATTAAAAATCTGGTGGACACCATTGATTGACTGTCATTCTTTGCACTCTCCTCAGCTTCAGGATAAATTCTGGTCTCATATGGTTGGGGTTTTTTGTGTGTTTGAGGTTGGCAGAACTGACTGTGATTGAAGATCAGATTGAAACTAGTTTTGGAAGAGATGGGAGTGGAAACGGTGGCTACCTGGAAGTGCTGTAATACTTTGTAATAATAATTGTTCTTTTTAAAAAGCTATTGTGTGCTACCTAAGAGAATGGTGCTCCCATTAGCAGGAGACAGAGAACACCCTATGGCAACCTATGGTGTAGCAGCTGACAAGCTTGAATAGTGCATAAGTGTCCTTTATCACTATACATATTCAAAAGAAACAATACAATAAAAAAAAGCTGAAAAGGGAACAAAAAGAACAGAACATACCCTCTCTAGCAACCTACACCCAGATAAGCAGGGAATAAAACCAGACAAACAAACAAGCGGAGAACAATACCCTTATCAAGGAACTACCAAACAGAAAATTACACTCACCAACACTGGCAGACAAAGCTACTCTGTCTAAACAGAGAGCAAATCCCACATTCATTTTCATTTATGATGTTACCCAGTAGAGTAATAAAAAAAATCTATAAGCAAGCATCCAAATTCAGAAAACACCAACTAACCCACACTTCTTGGGTTTCCATCATCTTCTAGTAGCAATTTCCCCAGTGAAATCCGGAGAATTCAAAAATTTGCTGATTATTTTAATCTAGGTTTGCTTGGTCCTACTAAAGATATTAGCTAACAATGTTTTTTTTTTTTAAAAAAAAATCCTATGGCTTCTCAATTTTCCAAGGAATTTGAAGGTTTGGGGAAGAGCCTTTATGATTTGACAGCTCAGATCCTTATCCTTATCCTTGCATGGTGAATATCAAAGCTTATTCCAACTCTGGTTTTGTACATGATACAATCAAAGGCAGGGGTCCCCAAACTTGGCAGCTTTAAGACTTGTGGACTTCAACTCCCACAATTCTCCAACCAGCTATGCTGACTGGAGAATTGTGGGACTTAAAGTCCACAAGTCTTAAAGCTGCCAAGTTTGAAGACCTCTGATCTAAGGTAAAGACTGTATGGGGGAAGTAGACTGATCTATAGGATATCTCAAAATAGATATAAATTAGATAGCATTGTAGATGCATCATGGTGTGCCATCTAGAAAGGGTTTGAATTGGAAGTTGGGTTATCTGTATAGAAAAGGGCAGAGGGGCACTTCCTGTTTGACAGAATAATGGATTGGTGAGAAGTGGGATTTGAACTGCTGGTAGTAAAGACAGCTGGAAAGGCTGGGCTAATAATAGTGAATAAGAAAAATTTCCACTGATGATTTCTGCCCATCCT
Organism: Pantherophis guttatus; assembly: GCF_059756535.1. NCBI lineage: Eukaryota > Metazoa > Chordata > Lepidosauria > Squamata > Colubridae > Pantherophis > Pantherophis guttatus. The sequence goes on along the minus strand of NC_142063.1, from coordinate 137,025,975 downwards.
TGGAGTGAAGAGGAAGCATCACACAATCCTCATAAAAGCGATAGAAACTGTTTTTGGCATACTGTGCATTGCCTATTAATGTGTAATATATTTTAAGATTTTAAGGTCTTCTCAATGCATTTCAGCATCCAATGCTTTTTTTTCCCCAGGATTAATTTGCTCCTATTTGCATTGTGGCCTTGGATACAGCAATCTGCAGTTAAATCTGCTATTATGCAGATTTTGTCTGTAAGGGATAGCGTGATTGATGAGTTTCCAAATTAGCAAGGGTGTAGGAACTAATATAGATGTAAAACTGATCTTTGCCAGATATTCTCAAAGTCATTATTCACTGAATAAGATGGTAAATGAAGGAATTATATAACCATCAGCTCTCTAGACAAATAAATTTTTTCCTCTGTTTGCCTTCAGGAAGTGAATGTACCTTGTTCCTTATGATTGATTGACCTATGGGGGTGCAAGCAATTTTCAGACAAGGGATATTTAATGATGTGACAAAGGTGGGAAAAGTAGGACAAATTGGTTTCTTGCCTAAATGTTCCTGGTTTATATTCATGTTAACACAACAATTCACTATCTCTTCTTCAATGATGGCTGTAAGTAAGCACAGCTGTGAATGAAAGCCGAGAAAGTATATAGCTCAAGATATTAGGTGATAATTCAGTGGCAAACAGAAAATTAAATGGAAAAAGAAAGGAGTACTGGTGTATTATCTTAGAGTGGATAGTTGGCAGAAGTGCCATTTTAGAGCAGATAGTTGGCAGAAGTGCCATTTTTCAGCTGCATAAATAGGGTTGATCACCAGGTGACAGCAAAGATTTAGATTTTTCCATGTCTCTATGCTACCATCTAGTGGTTGCTTGGCCTAGATATGACAATGTTAATTTTTTCTTTATTATTTGAGAAGTCAAGGTCATGATTTTATATTCTTTAACAGGATAATGCTATAGGAGAGTTGGGACTACAATTTTATTTTATCTTGTAGCAAAGAACATTCTATGACAAAGGTAAACTGATTTCGGGGCTTGTGCTATCTATTCTAGTTTAGTTTATTATTTAGAACAGACAAAACCAAATATAAACGCCTAAGCTCCTTCAGCAGAAGCTAGGCACAAAAATATTGTGGACGGCTGGAGATAATCCATCCAAGAAGGAACAAGGGTACCTCAGAATAGCACAAGTTATTAACCCTCTCCTGTCTCCAAATATTCTTCCATTATTTTGAATGAATAGAAGAAATTGAAAAATAGAAATTGCATGTTTTCCATTGAAGGCAATTGAAAGTCAGAAACTCTTGGTGATTTATTACTCAGGTTTACCAGATGTATTTGTCAGGAATGGTATAGGGTCTCCTGCTTGAGCAAGGGGTTGGACTAGAAGACCTCCAAGGTCCCTTCCAACTCTATTATTCTGTTAAAATGTCTGAGAGGTAGTCCTCAACATATGACCACAATTAGGCCCAAAATTTCTGTTGATAAGTGAAGCAACAGAACTCCCTTGTTAAGGGAGTTTTGCCTTATTGTATGATTTTGCTTGCCAAATTTGTTAAGTGAATGACTACAGTTATTAAATTAGTAACACCTTGTTAAGTGAATCTCGCTTCCCCATTGACTTTGCTTGTCAGAAAGTTGCTAAAGGTGCTCACATGACCCCAGCAGCAGTCATAAATATGAGTCAGTTGCCAAGTGTCTTAATTTTGATCACATGACCATGGGGGTGCTGCAATAGTCATAAGTGTGAAAAATTGTCATAAATGCCATTGTAGTTTGGATGGTCACTAAATGAACTGTTGTAAGTCAAGGACTAACTGTATAGAATAATGCTTTATCCAGAGTCAAACTATTGCTTCATTTATTGGTATCACTGACTGGAAGTACTTTCTAGTGTCTGGTAGGGAAATTCCAAACATCCTTGTGGGAAAAAACAAGATCACTTGCACTTAAAACATGTCATTTACCCCAAGTTGTAACTTCCTTATCATTTCTATGCCACCTGAAAGGATTTACAGCCCTTCTCCACTTTCTGATGAATGCAGCTTTGTAACAACTGTTAGAAATTATTCATCCGAAGTTCCCTTCAATGTGATATTTTCCATTCACTTTGAAACCCTTTCCTCATTTATAAGTGTCTGCTGATTTGTTAAACGATAATTTTTCATGATAACCTCATTAAGCTGGCCTCTTTGTTTACTCATGGTCCCTGGCCAGCAGCAACACACTGCACAGACTAACCAATTAAACAATATAAATTAAAGTCATAAAATCAAATTCCATGCTGGTTTTAAACTCCATTCAAAGTCAATCAGCAGAGAATATAAATATAAATGCAGCATATGTGATATGAATTTAAATCATATATGCCTGGTGGCTTGGTTATAAGGCTTGAAGAAGTAAATGATTTGCTTGGGCTAACCGTTCTGTTTTAATGAAATGGAAGTTAAGGCTTTATCAAGTATTGTATTATTGTTATTGGACTGTCTGAATTGTAATATATTGTCTGACATAGCCATATATATTTTTTTTCTTTCATGCAGCAATAAAAGAAAACTTGAACGTGGGGGCGGGTGCATCTGGGCAGGAGAAAAGGGGGCAGGGGTCATATGAATGGACAAAGCATAAAGCTCAATATAGGATCGAATCAGTGGTGGGTTGCTACTGATTTGCATTGGATCGGGCAAACTGCCTGCCCACCCACCCGGATGCTTCTACGCATGCACAGAAGCACCGTGAGCTCGTGTGCACGAGCAAACCGGTAGCGATGGGATATGGAACCTGCCCCTGGATCAAATAGCCTTTAGAATTCTATCCCCATAAGATGCTTCAGGTCACACAAGAGAACAAAAGCAGCACCTGCCTGTGTCATTTTAAAGCAACAATAGCTTTCCCCTGGATTGGACAGCAACTGAGGAGGACATTTATCTTACATCAAGAAAAAGATGGAGTTCATTTGAAGTTCTGTAAGATACAGTGTCAGGTGCGAAAGACCAAATCTACACATGAAGTTTCCATTAAGCTGATTTGTTGCTCAAAGCTTTTGCATAGGAATCTTTTCAACTAATGGTTAGTACCTGCTTAGACTTAAGTAAGGGCCAACAGCACTTAAGGAGGGTTGGACTTATTTTGCTACATAAGGGACTCTAGGCTGATCTTCTCTTTTCACCCTGTTCCCGGTTCTGCCATTCCTTCTCCCACACCTTGGCTCCATTTCTATTGCTGCACACTTCAAATAGACTTTTTGGAAACCAGATCCAAAATACCACACAGCCCTGCTCAATGAGTATATTGTTCAATAATTTGTGAGTTGTTGTTAATTGCAAAATTGTGTCCGACCTATTGCAACCCCGTGGATAACATTTCTCCAGGTCTTCCTGTCCTCTACCATCCTCTGGAGTCCATTTAAGCTCATGCCTATTGCTTCAGTGACTCCATCCAGCCACCTCGTTCTCTGTCGTCCCTTTCTTCTTTTGCCCTCCATTGTTCCCAGCATTAGGCTCTTCTCCAGTGAGTCCTTCCTTCTCATTAAGTGGCCAAAATATTTGAGTTTCATATTCAGGATCTGGCCTTCTAAAGAGCAGTCAGGGTTGATCTCCTCTAGGACTGACCGGTTTGATCACCTTACAGTTCAAGCTCTGGAGAATGGAAAAGATTAGTTTTGGTTATGCATGTTTATATTGAGAGATATATTCTTTGAATTCTGATTCTAAATAATTGTTGAAGACCATTGCTTGAGTACTTTCAAAACTTTCCCTAGAAGCAGCTTGTTTAAGAGGTACTGATTCAGTGGCTAAATTAGACCATCAAACCTTTGTGGAAAGTCATCTATACAAACACAGTTTATCTTTTGTGGCTTTCATGGGAAAAGGGGGACCATAATATATTCAAGTCAATAAATAAAGTCATCATGCTTCACTGAATTTTTTCTTTTGAATGTTCATTAGTAGTAAGAAGGACATGAATGTTTTTTTAAAAAATGGAAGGACATTGACTAAAAGATAACCTGGGGAGGAATTATTCATTTTGGAAGATAATGACATATAAAGAAAAAAAAAAGTAACGTCAAGAAGAACGGTGTAAAATTTGGGCTGACCATTATTTCAGCCACTGATTAGATGTTACAGCTTCATCATCAGTATCTCATAGCTGCCTCTTAAGCCTTCCTTTTAAACTGATGCATGTCCCTGAGATAGAAATGTGTAATATCTTCCTGGAATGGCATAACCCTAATAGCCCAGATGTTATATATAGACAGACAGACGGACAAACAAAATTATAATACCAAAATGGAAATTACAAAAGGCCACACTGTTGTATTCACACATATACTATGCTACGTAGTACATTACAAAATCCTAGGTTCTTAGGGATGAATTTGAAATATATGAAGGCCAAAACCAGATAAGGTAACTGTGATATCATATTTTTGTGTATTTAATAATAATATCCTATGATAATACCATTAACACCATCAAACACCATCTGCCTATCCCAGTTGTTTGGGAAGGACTCGATGGGTAGATAAAAATGCCAAATCCAGTCTAAACATCTGGCTGTGTGAAAACTGTAACAAAAACAACAGAATAAGGTTGCCGCAGGGAAGCTTGTTACAAGCAAACATCTAACAAACGTATTAAGGAATCCCAACAATGTAATATCAAATATAAACACCAGCTCATTGCAAAAGCAACACTAATGGACAGCATGGCTGCAGTTATAACAATGAAAAATCAACAAAGAAGAAAAAAAAAAACCCAGAAAGATGTACCACAAAAATGGAAGACCAGCTTGAAAAATAAGATTAGCATGCTAGGATCAGATGAAAGCAATCTAGAACAGATGAATGAAAAAAAAAAAAAGCTGAAGAACAAGAAAACCAAAGAATACTTGATCAAGAAATATCACCTGAAGACAAGGAAGTTCAAGAAAACACTGGAAATAATAAATCAGCAAATACAGCTACACCCAAGACGATTAGTAAATATGAAGTTTAAATTGCATACTCTAGATAGAATCTCCAATTTCAATTGAATCAGAAATGTTTCTACTAATTAATTAATGAGACTGTCATGAACCAGTCAACACCTGACAAAGAAGAAACAGTGCATTTGGGCAGAAGCTCTGGGACAACCCAAAGAAATACAACAATAATGCAACTTGGATAAAAGAGGGGGATAAGAATGAAAAAGAAGCTGAAATAAAAGAACATGTAATAAGAGCAGAAATGATAGAGAAATGGGTAAGGAAGATCAAGAATAGGTCACCCCCAAGGAAAAATGTACTACATGGTTTTATGCAGTGGTGGGATTCAAATAATTTAACAACCGGTTCTCTGCCCTAATGATTTCTTCCAACAACCAGTTCATCAAACTGCTCAGAAAGTTAACAACCGGTTCTCCCAAAGTGGTGTGAACTGGCTGAATCCCACCACTGGTTTTATGGTTGAAACATCTGACTAGTCTATGCCTACTCATTCAGAAGCAGTTTAACAACATACTCCAAGGAGGTGAAATTGAAGATCACACAGACTGAATATAAACAATGGAATGAAAATACAAGGTCAGAAGTGGAATTCAGCTAGTTCGGGTGAAATTCTGCCCAATTTGGCAAACTGGCTAATCCCACCACTGGTTAGCCCTGCCCCCACCTGTTTTTGGGCCATTTTCGGCCGGTTTTGGGGCTGTTTGGGGCCCATTTCTTTGGACTGTTTTCCAGCCAGTTTTGGACCAGTTTTTGGTCCATTTTCAGGCCATTTTCTGGGCCATTTTTCGGGCTGTTTTTTTGAGGCATTTTTGGGGCATTTTTCAGGCCATTTTGGATGTTCAATAGTAGTAAATAAATAGAGAGGGAAATTGTACCTTGTTGAGGCCTTTGAGGTGAGTGGCCGGGAGGTGGGGCTGTGTGTGATGAGTGATGTTCAGTTGGCCATGCCCACCCAGTCAGATGACCACCCGGCCATGCCTACCCAGCCAGTCATTAGGGCAGAGAACTGGTTGTTAAATGATTTCAATCCCACCACTGAACAAGGTGCATTAGAATATCAGCAAGAAATACACTGGCCTGCAAGCAAGAACTAGTGGCACCATAAAATTGTTAAAATAATAGCAAATCAAGAACCTAAAGTACTCTGGGATAAGTATCTGGCACATAACATCCTAGACTTAACAATTATTGGTAAGAAAAACAAAAAAAGAAATTGGATATTTGGAGTCAGCAGATAGAGGAGAAAGAACTGGAGAAAATCACAAATACCTGCAAATAGAAGAAGAATGATTGTGACAAAAGAAAGGTAAGGTAGTACCAATAGTGATATGTGCCTTGGGTACAATCCCAAAATATCTTGAGGACCCCTTAAACATCATCAGTTAATTGTAGAAGGAGAGTCAATCTAAAATATCTGGCTGACTATGTGAGCATCCATAATAATAATAGAGATTTCCATATTTCTGTTTTTATCTACAGGTTTGCCCATGAGTCTCAAAACCAACTTATTTGTTTTTATTTACCATAAATATTGTTCAGCTTCTTGCTTAATTTCTTTTGTGAACCTGAATGTAAAGGACTAAACACAGAAAACAGTTTCCATTATCATATCTTTTTTTTATTTCCAGGTAATGTAGCTCAGGTGTTACATGACCACTCCAGCTTTATCTTTATTGAAATTATATTGGATATTTGACAAGAACATCTGTTTTGTCCTACAGTACTAAAATAGTAACAGTGATTTATTTAATTTGGATAATAATACCTTGGCACATTAAATCAAGATAAGTGTGAGCCCCTTATGTAGGCCATAGTGGTACATTAAGTATTGTTTCCCATTTTGTCCATCAGAAAATGAGGCCTAATGGCTTCAGATGAGCAAGGATATTAAATCAATTTAAATACGCAACTGCAGTTTCCTGGTTTGGGGGGAGGACTCAAAACGTACTGTATGTAATGATGTTTAATGGGAGAGGATTCTCTGTGTGAACAAAATAGTTGTGAATATTTCAGCAGAGTAAACAGGGAGATGATCATCCAAATACAGTCATTATCTTATTGCAATACTCTTCATCCCAATTTATTCTGAATAAAACGTTGACATACATAGGCTTATGTTGTGATCCAGCAGAGTTTTTCTTACTTTCTTGAAAGAAATATAATCCAATTACATAAAATGGTGCCATCTAAATAAGCGAGAGCTGTTGTTTGCTTTCTGAGATTTACATTGTACAAATCACTTCATATTTCTATCTAATTGTCACCCGAAGCTGTACTATGCAATAAGTATCACTAACAGAATTTCTTTCATAACAGGTTTTCAATTCACCCCAGTGGCTTTCATTTGACTATAGTCAAATTGTATTGGCTTTGCGGGGGAGAATTGGTGGGGGGTACAGTCCATTGGTTTTAATAATACAGCATAATGTGTCAGATATAGTTTCATTGTTCTTTGTAAAAAAAATGTGTCTCATTGAACTATTTTGGCTTCTGGATATAATGACTGGTTCTAGTAGGAAGTTGTTGGATTGAACAATACTTTTATCAATATTGCAAATGATGTTCTGCACTTATAGAAAGAAAGAAAGAAAAAAATGCCTCGTTTAAAGACATTAAATAGGTGATAATCAGCCTGGCATTTTAAAACCTGTAATTTTGACTGAAACTCAAATTTCATTATTTTCAAAGCTGCAGTAGATGATTAAACATGTCATTGAGCAACCGAAGGCATTAATTTGTAATCACTACCCTATCAAGGGATTGTTATGTGTATAGTGGTGCTGGCTAGCACAACAGCCTCATGGTCAAGGCCTGAGTGAATTTTGACCCACTGTGAGAATTTGAGGCACTAAGGCTGAAGCCCACCCAAAACCACGTGCACCAGTTTCAGTGCAGATGGAAAAATCACCAAACTAGGCATTAAAAATTCTTTGCTCCTTCCTTTTTAGAGAACCAAACTCCTTTGAGAAACAGATGAAGTATCAACCCTACACACCATTGGATCTCTATAAAAGAGCCTTTAATTGAGTCCTGGCCCATGAGAGAGAGCTTCCAAATGTTATTAAAACTCTTAATTTCTTCACCCATAGACCACTGAGGCAATGGTGACATAAAGGAGGAGGAGGAGATACGCAATTCCAGGAGGGCTATGCATTATCTAGTCTGATTTAAATGCTCATTCAGACTTCCCTTGCTTTTATTTCAGTGAAGGAAATCTGCTTGGAGAATCCTGTTTCTGAGAGCTTCTTTGTGCTCTCCGAATTTTGTTGTTTTCTTGCAGATATTTCATTATCCAAACTAGGTAACATCATCAGTGCTAGATCTACTGATCATGTTATCTAGTTTGGGTAATGAAATATCTGTAAGAAAACAGCCAAGTTCACAGAGCATCAAGCACCCCAACAGTTCAACCTTGAGCTACAAATATTCTCCTTTACTGAAACCTACTTCTCTGCTGGATCAAACTGAGAAAGCTTGGGAAATGATGCAAAAAGTGGAAACTTCTTTTTATTATTATTCTTGCCTCCCTCCAATATTGGTTCATAGAAGAGGGTGAGGTGGGTCTGCTTTTCAACATGACAGCTGAAATAATCGAGAGTGTTTTTCATTTTTAACTTTACTTTTCATCATTTGAGTGTCAACAATTTATGATTCAGTACTAGTATGATTTTTATTGTACCCATCCTTTAAAAAAATGGCTAATAGGGAAATTGAAATCCACATGCTTCCTCAGTATGAGAAAACCATTTGTTTTATTAAAATATTTCATTCAATAATGGGAAGAGCTCTATAGGATTAAAGCCCAAAAATTCATCTTGCCAGAGTGAACAAACCAATCTCTCTGGGTAGCAACTATCTCCCACTGCTGCTTCTCAGGAGGGTACTGTTCAGTAGTAAATTTCTTCTGAACAATGTTTAGCAATTCACCTCAGGCTGCAGTTTTTAACTGTTGGCTCAGATGTACTTTCCATTCAAATTAGATATATTTACTTCGAACTAAATATATCTAGGACAAGGGATGAAATATATTCAAGTTTTAAATCTGGGACAACCACTTAATCCATGAAAACATTCCTTATCCTTTCCAATCTATTTATGCCATAGCAGTATGTGCCACATTGTAGTTATGACAGCATAGGGCAGGGCTGTCAAACTCAAGGCTCATGGGCCAAATCCAGATCATGGGGTGCTTAGATCTGGCCTGCAGGGCTGTCCTGGAAACAGTGAAGAGGTAGCTTGCGGTACCTCTGTCAGTGAAAACGGAGGAGACTAAAAGTCAGCAAGTGAATTTCTGTAACTGGGCAGAGACTTGAAACCGAGTCTCTGCTGGCCTTAAGCAAACACTTTAAGCACTATACCCCAAATGAAAGTGGGGGGAACTAGAATAATAATATCTGAATGCTTCTCTCCTCTCCTGACATGTGATATTTAGGCTAGGATGTGTCTGATGTACCTGCTTTGAAGGTTATGGAAATTTTTGACATTCAAGGGAGAATGAAAGAATTAGTGTGATCCAGTTTCAAGAATAATAGCACTACCTAGTCCATTTTCTGAAAATCTACATCAGCATTTTGAGCTGCTATTAACCTTTTCGATTTCCCTAGGGTACAGCCTGTGATGGGGGGGAAATGATGGCTTCAACAGGATCTGGGCATGATTGTATCTCTTTCAGATCAAGAGAGTTCCTTTAGAATGCATATAAAATCATAACTCAACCCTCTGGATCTCAATATTATTGCATTTCCTCCCTTTCTTTTTCTCCACAGATCCACAAAGGAGATATAAGACAATTGTTTTAAACTGCATTTTCAAGGTGACAGATGTCTGGGTGTGAATTACTAGTTGTTGAACAGAACTAGTCATGGAAAGATATATTCTGCATTTTGCAATAATAGCTAGCAATTCTGGCCAAAATAAAAATCATCACTATGTAGTCATTTAACAGTTGCTATAAACTATATATATATTGGTTTCCATGCATAAATTAAACTACAATAATTTAAATGGAAATACAGTATGCCATATCTTAAAGAAAAGGCCTACGGTTTCAGGATAGGTGATGGCCTGATTCACCAGTTGCAGCCCTTTCTGGACCGGGACGCCCTGCACACGGTCACTCACGCCCTTGTTACCTCCCGGTTGGACTATTGTAATGCTCTCTACATGGGGCTCCCCTTGAAGAGCACTCGGAGGCTCCAACTGGTCCAGAATGCGGCCGTGTGGGTGGTTATGGGCGCAACTCGTTGTGCCCATGTGACACCCCTCCTGTGCGAGCTGCACTGGCTCCCAGTGGTCTTCTGGGTGCGATTCAAGGTGCTGGTTACCACCTTTAAAGCACTCCATGGCATAGGACCCAGGTATCTTCGAGACCGTCTTCTGCCACCAATAGCCTCCCACCGACCAGTCCGCTCCCACAGAGAGGGTCTCCTCAGGGTGCCATCGGCCAAGTTATGTCAGCTGGCGACACCCAGGGGGAGGGCCTTCTCTGTGGGAGCCCCAGCCCTGTGGAATGAACTGCCCCCGGAAATACGTAAGATCTCCAACCTCCAGGTGTTTCGCTGCGCACTGAAGACCCTGTTGTTACGCCAGGCTGGGCTATCAACATAATAATTTTAAATTGGGGTATTTTAAATTTCTGGGGTTTTAAATCGAGCCAAACCTATTTAATCATTTTAATTTTTAATCGTTGTTTTGTCTTGTGTTTTTAAATAGGCTGTACACCGCCCTGAGTCCTTCGGGAGAAGGGCGGTATAGAAATAAAATTATTATTATTATTATTACTATTATTACTACTACTACTACTACTACTACTACTACTATTATTATTATTATTATTATTATTATTATTATTATTATTGGTACATCTTCCGATGATGCCAGATATTAACAGTTGGTAAACAATTTAAAACCTCAGTTCTCCCTTTTTAAACTTTACATTTCAACTGGATTTGGACTGGAATGCCCTTTATAATTTGAACACTGAAAGAAAAAACTGTTTGCAACATAGGAAGGGCAGTGACCATTCTGTAAACATAAAAAGCAGGTTTTAACAACTTGTGTCCTTGATCTAAATCCAGCTTTCAGAGTGATATGCAACTTCATCCTACCTGCATTCTGTTTTTCAATACTAACAGGCAATATGGAAGGTCTCCCTACTCCTTAGTGGAAAAAGCAGGGTGGGGGTGTGGAGGAGAGAATTCCTACTCCCGCTAGGTGGTAGCACCTAGCTTTTTTGGCTGACATAGAATACCAAACAAGATCAGGTTTAGTTGTATTGGTATCCATCAAAATGTCAAAACTACATCTTGACATTTTTGTGTTTGTATTTTACTGTTTCATACTAGTCACTAGTGTATAAGGGCAGGTATCACTTCCCTCCCCCAACCCAGTCTGAGAAATCTAGAGTTGTAGACAAAATGGAGATCTTGAGAAAAATGTTCCAAGTACAAACTGTTCTGTTAGCATGTCAAGAAATGACATCCAGTTTGTGGGGGCAATATGCTGACATTGTATAAAATATACAAAAGTATGAAGGCTATTGCTTAACGCACCTTAAGCCACCCTGAGTCTCTGGAGAAGGGTGGCATATAAATCAATTTTTTTAAAAAAATGATACAGTATCTCCACGCAAGTAACTAGACATCAAACTCAATTCAACTTGACTTGTGAAAGTCAAGTTCCTTCATAAATTTTGTCCCTTACTCATTTTATAATGGAAACTTGTAGAATAGGAACTACAGTCTTCCAGATACTGTTGAAAGATAACTCTCTGCATTTTTCATCATTAACCATATATGCTGGAATGTTCAGTTCTTTAATATTGAAAAGGAATGGGAATTTGTCATGTCTGCTGAAGAAGAAGAAATGGAACTCTTCATAAAGAACATATTGCAGGTCTTCTCTTCTCACCAGGCTCAGAACTTTACAGGTCCCTCATCTTTGCTGGAAGGAGATGTTGGAACACTAGAGAATAAAATTGTTTGACCCAAAGAAGCCTGTTGTAGTTGACTATCAACTTCTATCTTTACCTTTATTTTTCCTGATGTATCACTGATTTTTGAAATCTGGGTCTGAGGCTCTGAGTGAGCCTGGATTCTGCTTTTGGAACTTGATTTGTTTCCCTTTCCTGCTTGAAACTGGGTTGGTTTCTGGACTAATGAAAGTTCCTGGCTTTCTATAATACTGTGCTTATATATTTGCTAGCTCAACATAGCTAGCTCCACAGCTTAGCCATGCCTGTGACAGACTACGAAAGCAGGTAAAGATAATAAAAAATGGAAGGGAGCAACTTTGTTCAAAGGATATACCGTAAATATACCTTATATTTATAGATTTATAGATATAGATTATCTTTCCAACTTTAAACATATGTTAACTGAAAGCTTTCTCCATCAAATAGTGAAACTGTTCCCCAAATATACAGTGATCTTTCAGGAATATCTGAGGGATAAGCTTAAAATCAAACCAGCTATTTGCTTAAATCCTTGACTTGTGGCTTGAGGATGAGGGGTGGGCAGTGGAGTCAGAAGGAGATGGAGAACCAGACAAGTTATTGTGAAGAATGAAGAATGTGTGGTTTTTCAAAAATTATTGGATTGAAATCCCCAGTGCCACAGGATACATCGCTAATGGTAACAGAAGGTACAGATCAACAAGAACTGGAGAGTCACACATTTATCATTAACTGTCTATGTACAAAGGTTGAATGAAAAACAATGCCTATGTTATACTATGTTACCAACAGATGGAGGAATTGAGCGGCTAGGAGCTCTGACGGGTTTTTAAGTATCCGTTCTTTCACTTCAACTGGTGGAACGTTTCTGTGAGAAAAGTGAATACTTGTCAGCACACTTTAAGCAATGTGCTAAGATTGACTTGACTGCCAAAAGAATCCCTGAGTAAGAAATTCACCACTGAATGCAGGTTGTTTATAGTGATGACTGTGCTGATATGCGTATTATGCATCACTGTAGTAGATGGTGTATGTAGATGGTGAACTGGAAAGAACTGATCTCTGTGATGATGAATGAAACGGATAATCTGTGGCATCAGCTGCCAAATGTCACATGAGAAAGGTTGATGAACTGATTAAAGACCTCTGAAAGATCACTCAAAGGGAAATTGCTGTCAAGCTTGCCATTTAATAGCAATGTGTGGATCATATTATTGAAGTTCTTCAGTATCAGAAGGCTTCCTCAAGATAGGTTCCTTGAATGTTGATGGCAGAGATGATAGACTGAGAAGTTTAAATTTGTCAGCAACTGTTGTCTGCTGTGAGAATGAAGGTAAGGAATTTCAACACAGCATTGGGCAGCAGCAAAACATTGGCTTATCATTATGACTCAGAAACAAGGTGTTCAATCCATTGGTGTATCATCATAAAGTTGTACCTGTAAAAAAGGAATTCCAAATCCAGACTTTGGCAGAAAAAAATGGATATAGTTTTCTGGGGATATAGATAGTGTCACTGACATAAAGATCAAGGATTTCCTTCCTTTACCTTTATGTTAAGGGCTCATCTCTGTTTCTTAGCTGAGAGAGCCAGCCTTGTCTGAAGACATTTCTGTGGTCATATGGCCAGCATGACTATATGCCAAGGTGCACAGAAAGCCGTTACCTTTCCACCGAAGTGGTACCTAATTATCTACTCATATTTGCATGCTTTTAAACTGCTAGGTTGGCAGGAGCTGAGGCTCACCCTGGCACACAGCATTCGGGTCTCCAGCTGACAAGCCCAATAACTTTAACCTTAAATTCGATACCACTGTCAATACTAAACATTACATGGAAAAACTTAGAACTTTGAAACAATAATTAAGCAGAATTTGGAGGCACAAGTGGAAATGTTACTAGGCCATGTCCTGAACCACCTGAAGACAACTGCAAAGATGAATCAACTATTTTACATCATTTGCTATACAATCCAAATTTGCCCCTGTATAATTTTCACCTTTTGCCAGAACTGAAGGAATATCTTTATGAGCAGCTCTTTGGCTCAAATGTTGGAAAGCACTCGCATGACCTGGCTGAAGGGACTTGTGTAGAGTTCTTTCACAACATCTTAAGAAACTAATCCATTAATGGCTAAAATATGTAGTGAACATTAATGATTAGGTAGATAAATACATATAAGAAACAAAAGAGCTCATTTTGAAGATTATTTTCTTACTTCATATCTATGAAAAGTAAAGGTGTGGAATGGAGGCATTATTTTTCATTCAACCCTCATATTTTTAATAAGCTAGGAATTCTGGAATGGCAATCATTGACTTGTAAAACATACTCTTTGCATTGGACAGGTTTCAATTCACGCTCTAGAAAAATGATTCAGCAGCAGAAATTCAAAGGTTAGGAAGAAATCCATGGAGGCTTAATGCCAGTCAGAATAGTAAATACTGAATAAAGTGGACTCAAATTTGATGTGGCATATACGTCAGCAAAAAGTACAACCTCGTACTGCTGCTAATCCAAATAAATATATGCAAAAGTCTGTCAAATAAATTATCATAGCACTGACCAGGTGACTTAGAACGAGTCATCAGAAGAATAGCTATATTTCTCCTCAGGTGTCTCCTGCATCTGATATGTTATATAAACTACAGTGAAGCTGAAATGTTATAACAGGGATTTAGTTTGTAAGGGGACTTACACATGACTACTAGAAATAAATATAAAACAAAGCTTAATTCTGTAGGTGCAGTGAGATAATCAGCAACCCTTAGGAAGAAGGGAAAACGTCTTGAAATGAGAACAAGCAGCTTCTGCTCCTTGAATGTGCCTGCATAAATACCCCCAGGGCTATTTTTGATTTCTATAATTCATACTTGCAGAATTAAAGAGGCTACCCTCACTCAAAAAAGTTATTAACTTCTTCAGGGGTAATACACAATGAATCACAAATCAAAAGATGTGTCTACATTTATTTAGCTTCAACATTATTTTTAATTTCATTGTAGTGCAGTTCATAGGTAAAGGAATGATTTATATAGCCAAAAGGAGTTCTCCAACAGGACCCGATATTGCATGTCAAATGTGAAACTGACATATTTCACTCGTTAATCAATATACTGTAATAAAGAGTTTCATACACAAACTTACCCAATGGAAAAGCCATCACCGATTTTTATGCATAAGCTATTTCAGTGATAAAAAGTGGACTTTCACGTCCACCTATGCTGAATGAGAAATGGGATTTCTAGAATAATCCTCTACTTAAATCTACATGGATTCCTGAAAAGAACTATCGTAGCCTTTCTGCAATAGAACAGGAGGCAAAAATTTCAGCTTTAGAAGCAAGCTAAGAAAACTGTTCCACCTTTTTAATTAAAAGTTTTACTTTAGTTTTGCAAAGGTCATGTTAGCCAAAGGGAGAAAAAAACCCCGTGTTATAGGAGATCATGTAAGTTCTTTTTTTTTTTAATTGAGGTTATTTGCTGGCTACAGCAGAATAATCGGTTTTGCAGCCAAAATAGGGGCAGAAGGGAGGACTCAGAATTGCAGTATTGGCAGCAGGTTTTCTGTGCCACGTCTGCTTGCTTTCTCTTACCTGCTGCAAGAGGTTAACAACATATGAAAGGGGTTATGGCCCCTCAATTTAATTCCCAGCGTTGAATATCGAAAGAGAGGAAATGAATCTGCGATGGCTTCATATATTACAACTTCATCAGATATTAGTTCAAGGTCTCCTTAGAGAAAACCAACCAAGCACTATCGAAGCTACACAGGAGGGATGACCAATGGTTGCGTTGCAGAGCCAATTATCAGGCTATTGTGCTATCACATCCTTTTGGACCCACAAGTATGTGTGCTTGTGCAATGCGGAAGACTTTGGGGGCCCCAACAATGGGACAAGGGGATATGTGCCAGCTTTAGGTTATTAGTCCTACCCTGAAATACCCTTTAGCACAGGGTTGTCAAATGATGGCCCATGGGTTGGATGCGTCAGACATAGGCCATGCCCACCCCAGCTCCACAAAGGGGAAAAACATCGTGAAATGTCACGTGACGGCAATGTGACATGGCAAGTTTGACACCCGTGCTTTAGCACTAGAGAAGGAGTAGGCAAGATGTGTCCAGCCTTATTTTAAGGGTCATTAGAACCCCCTACACTACCATAATGATGCTTAGTTTAATTAATTGGAGAACATATTGAAATGTCAATATAAACTTAAAAGAGATTTTAATATACTGTAATTAAAAAAAACAACCCTTCATCTATGGTTGCAAGTTGGCCCATAAACATAATATGAACCTAATTTACATGCTCATGTGGCCCTTGCCTGCACTTTTTCCCAAACTATTAATCATAGTCTCAAGCTAACTAAAAATGGCATGCATTAGAGGAATAACTGCCTACTGCTATTGGATCCATTTATCTTTCAGTTTCCTTTTCTCCTTTTTGATTTAAAGGAACTTGTAGATTATAGAAAGAAGAGTGATATGATGCCCCTTTAAAAAGAAAGGTTAAAATATATTTGTACTTATAACTGCTGTGAAGAATATCAGAAGCCACTTCTTGAAATCTTTTTTTTCTTTCTAGTTTTCTTTTCTTGAACTTTTTGCTTTAAAAAGTCATCTTTCTTTTTCTTATTTTATATTAGCTTGCATTTTTATCTTCTTGTTTAAAAGGTTTGATATCGCTTTTTTTAATATATATATATATAAAAGGAACTCGAGTCATGTCTTATATTTCAGATGGGCACCTCGAGGCACTTTGATGTGCTAAAACATGCAAACTCATTGATTCTGGATTGATTTTAGGAAAATGTGGTTGAAACTAACTCTACTTTGCCCTGGCAAAGATCACTGACAAAGTGTAATTGGTTTAAAAATGGGAGTCGGTGCCCATATTCTCTTGATGGAAAAGCAAAAGAGAAGAAGGGAAGAGAAGAAATGTGCGAGGCCCAGAGGGAGTGTTTTTGTAGCACTAACTTCACGATGAGGCGTGATGTCTGAAGTAGGCCAACATCTAGAGAAATCCCTTATGTTTTTCTTGAAGCTTTAATCTCAAGGTAATGACAGAGAAATGGTCAGAAAGCGGCTTCTTGTGATTACTTTAGCTCCAGTGAGACTCCTGTCAGCAGGCAGAATGCGGCATTATTAGAGGGAGGTCACCCCAAAGCATAGGCACTGCGTATCTGTGCTGCTGAATATAAGTAAAATATCAAAGAAGAGGTTAATGTTCTGAGGAGGAAGGAGAAAGCGAGAATGCTCAGGAGGAAACATAGGTGCAACAGCAATTGGCTCTTGGCTAAAAGGTACGGTAATATATTATAGAAAGGTAATTAATCAGAATGAGGAAGACACAAACAGTAGATTCTCAAGGGCAATCAAGAGCAATCAAGAGAATATAAAGCACTGTTTAGAAAAAAAAAAAAAAGGAAAGCAACCAGGTGTCTCATCTCAATGAGATCTGCATTTGCTTGCTATGTTACTAATTGTGATTATGTGGTTTAGCTGTCTACCATTCAAGTATCAGCTGCACTTTGCAAACTTTGCTCTGGAAAAAAATTGATCCTGTAAACATTTTGATACAGATAGGAAAAACAAGGGTAAAAAAGAAATGCCAACAATGGAATTAAGGGTAAGTGGTCCCAAAGAGCTGGCTTACCCTGCAGGTAGCTGGCATTTGTTTCAGAGGTTATTAGAACAGTGTTCCTCAACAGCAGCGACTTTAAGATGTGTCGACTTCAATTCCCAGAATTCCACCAGCCGCCAAGGCAACTGGTGGAATTCTGGAGGTTGAAGTCGACACTTCTTGAAGTCACTGAGGTTGAGAAACACCTCTGGTAGAATAAATATGGAGATGAAAAACAACTACAATAGAGAACCCCCCCCCCAACCTGTTAAAGGGTAGCAAGTAAATTTGGCACATAGGACCTTAATAGATTAGACTAGTCTAATAGACTAGTCTATTAGTCTATTAGACCTTCCTAGTCTACTCTGGGACTCCATATGGAAATAAATAAAAAAGTAGCTTGAACTGGCTCAGAAGAGGATTGACAAAGTCTCTGCTTGCATCTCTGTGGACCTCTTGAATGAAGGCTGAGCAGGGTAAAATATTTATGGAAGCCTTAAAGTCATCCCTTGACATAGATAGTGCAGTTCAGTCTGCACTATCTATGGATCACACCCTGATGCCCCAGAGTTGGCTGGGATCAAGTTCCTTATCTGTAATTTTCAGAGATGTAATTAAGTGAATAGAAAAGTAGCTTAGAAAATCAGAGTAGTCAAAATAGGGGCATCTGAGCTAAAGCAGCTATTCCAAGATTTTTGCTGAATGCTACAGGTGATGTTATAAAATGGCTGTTGTAAAATAAAGATTGCACATTCATAAAATGTGTACCTTGATGACCTTGGAAAGCCATAAAAACAGTACTTCCTGCAACTGCATATTTACTCTCACAAAATATCCACTTCACAGAAAGGAAATTAACACTTAGGAACTATACTAAGGCAAAACAACCATCTATCAATACCTCCCATAGTAGCGCAACTGGCAAACCCTCCATACCTCATGAAAACAAGCCAATTTATTTAATTCTTATGCCATTTTGAGGAGTAAACCACATAACAAAAGAAAATCAACCCCTCAACCAATTCTATCATCTGTGCTCTGCCTTTCTCTATCTTTCCCTTCCTTCCTCTTTTTTTCTCTCTCTCTTATACACACGCAGCTGTTCTTTTCCAATCGTGTCATCTTTTATTATTTCTGAGTTGGCTGAACATATTTTTAAAAAGAGTCCTGGTTTGGAGATACCTGCCACTTTTAATTATCAGAACATTGCTGATGCCTAAGGATAGTTGTGGTAATAAAGGTGATATAGCAAGCTGGCACTATGCTTTTAATTATGCTAGCCTTCCACTGAAATAAATTTAATCATTTTTTAAAAGAAATCAAGAGAAAAAGGGGACATCAGGTGTGAGGATCAAAACAAATAGAGGAAAACATTTTATAAACAAGGGGAGATGGGAGAAACCCTCTCCTGGGCCAGAAACATCAGTCAATGGCCTCAAAAAGGTGAAAGAGGCCCAGTTGTTTATGTAGGGAAGGATTTCTGGGTGAAGAAATTCTAAGATTCACTATTTCGTCATAGAACAGCTTCCTAATTTTATGCAAAACATCTATTTATCCAACATTCCCTTGCCTGTCTATGAATGGAGAGTTGAGAGTCTTAATCACCATACCTGATGTAAAACCTTTTCCCTAAGGCAGGTTTCCATGTATTCAGCAGGTTCTGACCAGTTCTGAAATTTTGCAGTAGTTCGGAGAACCAGCAAATACCACCTCTGACTGGCCCCACCCCCAACTATTCTCTGCCTCCTGAGTCCCAGCTGATCGGGAGGAAATGGGGATTTTGCAGTAACCTTCTCCTGGAGTGGGGTGGGAATGGAGATTTCACAGTATCCTTCTGTATCCTTGGTGGCCACACCCACCAAGCCATGCCCATCAAACCATGCCATGCCCACCAAGCCATGCCCACAGAACCGGTAATAAAAATTTTTGAATCCCACCACTGACTCACATATTGGTACACACAAGTGTCACACTAAATAAACACAAATTACAAAATCATGGGATAAAAGCTGCTGAACTCAGGTAGATCATATCTGCACTCAAAGCCAACCATGGTGTAGTTTTAATCATGTCTTGTTTTATTTTTGACTAGTATTTCAGGAACGTTTGTCGCTGATGTCCACACAATGCCTATTCGTTCCATCTGGGTTAGAAAGCCATCATTCCCAGAACCGAGGGGGGCTGGGACTGACCCTTTTGCCACATCCTTCAGTGGATGGAATAAAAAGTGGAACAGCAAAAATGCTGCTCCAAAAGAATGTCTTTACTTTCTTTTTCTTTCTTTTTAATATTTTTTTTATTTTATAAACAAACAACATACAATACATAATCAATCATTCAGTGTATCATCTAGATGTTTCTATTGTGTCTTCATCTTCTTCGTCTTACTCCTCCGATCTTCATCATTTCTTTATTTTTCCCATTTCTTTATTATAACATGCTCCCCATACTTCATTTATTATAACATTTTCTTGTTTACCTTAATACATTTATCTATATCTCTTCTCTAACCAATTGTAAAATTGTCCCCATACCTTGTAATATTCCAAATCCTCTCTTTCTTTAATTATCAAAGTCAATCTATTCATTTCTGCACAATCTAATATTTTCTTAATTACTTCGTCTTCTGAAGGGATTTTCTCTACTTTCCATCTTTGCGCAAATACTATCCTCGCTGCAGTTATTACACGTATAATCAAATATACCTTTTCTTTGCTAATTTTCTCTGGAAGGATACCTAATAGGAACAGCTCAGGTTTTAAATCAATATATTGTTCAAGCATTTCTTCTAACCATATTTTAAATCTAATCCAATAATTTCTCACTTCTAGACACGTCCACCACATATGATAGTACGATCCTGGTGTCTGATGGCATTTCCAACATTTAGCTGATTTGTCTTTAAACATTTTTGCCAATTTTTCAGGTGGCATATGCCATCTATAAAACATTTTATATTGGTTCTCTTTATATGCAGTGGACGTTGTTAATTTATAATTCCTTTCCCATAGCTGCTGCCATTTATCTAGTTCAATTGAATATCCAAATTTTTTTGCCCTTTCTGAACACTTCTGTTGAGTAAATGTATCTGTAGACTAGAATGAAAGTTGGAATATGAACAACTTGATAAACTATGTAAAAATACTAAAATAAACTATACCAAATAAGGATTTTCAATAGAAATCTCTAAAAGCAAGTCTGACTCCTGTTTTACTAATTGATAAATTGATTTGGCTTTGCAGCATTAATCTAGGTTAAAAGAAGCTATCTAAAACTTTCTCTCTCTCTCTCTCTCTTTCTCTCTCTCTCTCTTATTTGGGTTTCAATATAGGGGGAATGCACTAATCCTGGACTTCACCCATTTTGTGATCTTAGTCTGATAGTTGCTGTTTTAAACACACATACATATACAGATCGACATTTAACATAGTATACACTTTCATTCTAATTCTGCTCAGTTAATTCTCTGTTTAGTTCTTTTGTATGGCATTGATGATAAATATTGAACTGAGATGAAATATGTGTGCTTTGTTGTTTTTCCAATACTGGAATGTTCTTAAAATACTATTTATCTCCATAACATAATAGATAGAACATTTAAAAAAAAACATGCATACAATGCCATTCATGAAATTCTTTGTTCTTTCTTTTGCATTTTGTGGATTAGAATTAAGATAATATAATATTCTACCATGTTTCTCAACTGTGCAGTTCTTAATTCTAAAGAGTTTCTTAACTTCATATGCCTGATTCTGAAATCCATGGCAATTGATTATGTACATATGATGTATAACAGCACACATCTCTTAACAAATAAATGTGAAATTCGGCTTGCTCTCTTCCTTCTCTGCCCCCCTCCACATCGAACTCACATAATAAAATTGTTAAAAATTACAATTTCTAATCATTCTCTTTCCATCTGTCCTCTTCATTCAAATAAACTGCAAAGATGCAACTCTTGGACTCTTGGAGTTCCCTCAAGACCAAACAGCCTTGGCTAATCAACGTGAACTCATTTTCCTACAGTCCAGTGAAGTAAAGATAATTTATGTCATTTCTGGACTTCATGTAACTTCAGCATATGCAGTTCCCATTTAAAATATGAGGAGAAGAAAATAGAATGAAAAATTACTATGCTACATTGAGTGATCAATGAAGAGTTGCTGAATAATGAGGAGGAGAAAACCATTACAGAGTACAATTTAGGAGGCTAACCTGCTTGTGCAAGTTGTGTTAATTAATGACTTATAACTAGCACTTTAAAATATTAAACTTTAAAGCAGATTCCAAATTGGAGGAAGAGCTGTTCAATTTTTGCACCCTCTATCCCAATTAGCCGATCTACACAGCCAGCTCCTTTGGGTAGGTGAGATCCAGTTTCATTTGTATTGTATTTATATTCAAGCTGTTTTATTCTAAGGATTATTGAAGGACTTAGAACTGTTTCATTTATTTTATCTTATAATTTTATTTACATGATCTTTATCCCACCTTTTATTGGTAACTCAAGGCAGTGAACATATATAATTACTCCTTCCTCCGATTTCCCCCCATAACAACAACCCTGTGAGGTGGGTTGGGCTGAGAGAGATGTGACCAGCTCAAAGTCACTCAGCCAGATTTCATGCCTAAAATGGGATTAGAATTCATGGTCTCCCGATTTCTAGGCTAGCACTTTTACCACTACATCAAACTGGCTCTCTCCTTTGGGTCCTGGCCCACCCGGCTCCTTCTTTTTAATTCTTGTAGTGTTGACTCCTGGTGATTATTTGGATAAGTCTCTGCAGTTTTCTTGGCAAAGTTTTTCAGAAGTGGATTGCCATTGCCTCTTTCTTAGGGCTGAAAGAGAATGACTGACACAAGATTTCCCAGTTGGTGTCAGGGTTCCAAGTAACAGCCCCAACAAAATCAAAATTCTGAGGCTTGAAATTTCCTCAAAGAATTTATTAGAAATGCCATATTGGCACAGCTGGTGAAAACCCGACTCTGAAGGACCTGAGGTTTTCCCCACCCAAATCAAAACCCAAAGTTCATGCCCCCATGTCACACATCCATCACATGGTCCAATCAGGCTATAGTCCTCCTCCGGCTGTCTTTGGTCCATGCCTTCCAAATGCCTGGTGGGGATGTTCTTGGCTCCCATGGGAAAGAATGTTATTTTGGCTACATTTTCCCCCAGGTATCTCTATCTCCCCTCTCATGTTCCCACAGTTGCAACCGGCCTTGCTGTGGCAAGATGTCCAAAATAGTTTCAGGGCTGACAGTTGGCTTTGTGCCTAAGGCAGTACTAGAACTCCCCGACTCCTGGTTTTTAGCCTGTTGCCTTAACCACTGCACCAAGTTGGATCTTGCCTTGTAACATTACTCTAATAATAACTGTGATAATGTTACTGTAATATTGTTTTCTAATATATAGAAACACCATGAGTCTGGGATTTGTTTAAGTTGATTTGGGATAAACATTTTTGGGGTCAACTGATAAAAGGTATCAGAAAAGTAAATAGAATAGGCAAATAATCAATGCACAGCATACAGAAATTCAAATCCTGACTGTGATATAGAATCTTAATTGTAGTTTTTACTAGGTCATCCTACACCTCAGAAGCGGGATCTCATAACCCTCTAAATGTACCTAAATAACTGTTCCATGCTCTCTCACTGTTATGCCTAATGGTGTCAAGCTTCCCCTTAGTAAACATGAAAGAAATTAAACAGGGACAGAAGAATCTAAGAACTTCTGACAAATAATCAATTATAGAAAAAGCAATTAACAATCTTGAAAGTCTGAAAGCATTTCTCCCCTCCTATACTTTCACTTTCTAGAGAACTAGAAAGAGTCCCTTTTGAGATGCATCTCACACCCCTTTTTTCTTCGGTGAGTTGAGATACATTTTGCACAGTCATTTGTCCAGGCTTCAGCTCTTCCTCCTGTTTTCCAAGGTCATTCACACATACCATTACATTAGATGACCTTTTGTTTTGGGCAGGAGGCCTGGTTTCCATCTGTCATTCTGACAATGGGCAGTTTTACTATCAGTGTGCTTTTCTCTGACCGTGTGAGAACTAATTCTCACAGCTAGATTGTTCTGGGAAATCAGCAGGGCCAGGTTCCCCATTCCATGCTCTACCAGTTTTCTCGGATATTTTATTGAAAATGACCTTCAGATTCGTTTTTTAAAGATTGCATCTATTCATAACTTGCTTCAGCATCCTGCAAACAGTTGAGCTGAAACGAGTTCCTGATTTTATTGCTCTGACATTCGGTGCCTTCATGAACGTTGCCTGGGACAACATAATTGTACAGGTCCTTTGTAAAACAGCCTTGGGCTCAAGGAAGAAGGAGAAGAAGACTTCCAGAGCAAGGAGATGCTGCTTCTTCCTTCCTTCCTTCCTTCCTTCCTTCCTTCCTTCCTTCCTTCCTTCCTTCCTTTCCTTTCCTTTCCTTTCCTTTCCTTTCCTTTCCTTTCCTTTCCTTTCCTTTCCTTTCCCTTCCTTCCTTCCTTCCTTCCTTCCTTTTTCTACTTTCCTATTAGCAATAGTGAGTGCACTATTCTAGAGATGCTGATGTAAGAAATTCCTCATAGCTCTGCTTTGCGGGATGCTAGTGTCATTTTGAAAGCTCCAAAGAGTAATGATTAATGCCTGTATATATCCAATGTGGTGGCAAGCTGTCCACACTGGCCTTAGGATAAGGGTATAATGAAGAACAGTGTGAGAGGAAAGATTTTATTTATTTATCTGTCTTTTATTATTTTTACGAATAAGTCAAGGCAGTGAACGTACCCAACACAACTTCCTCCTGCTATTTTCTCCCACAATAACAATCCTGTGAGGTGAGTTGGGCTGAAAGACAGTGACTGGCCCAAAGTCACTCAGACAGCTTGTATGGCTAACATGGGACTTGAACTTGCAGTTTCCCATTTTCTAGCCTGGAGCCTTAATCACTAGGCCAAATGGGCTCTTCCTTGTTTGGGACGGAGTTATAGAGAAAGAAAGCATAATGAGTTTTAAGTATGAGGAACAAGGATTCTGATGGCTAATAAGAATAAAATAGTTAGTGTCAGGGCATTTATTAATCCCATGTTTGGCTCTGGGACTAATTACCCTGGTTTAGAGGAGGAGATGAATCGAGGCTTATTCCAAGTTTGCAATAATCTGAAAAGAAACGCGAAGGAAGGTTTCTAATTAAAACTCATTTATTTGTTATAAAGAAAATAAAACACCTCACTAACTAAGAAAAGTTAATTGCTACATTTTTTAAAGTAATTCTTGCCGGCTATCTGAGCCGGACCTCTGGCAAGAGAACAAAGGAAAGAGTGTGAGAGCAAGTGAAGGAATGTGGGTGGATACGGAAACACGTAGCCCACTGATAAGAAGTTGGCAAAGCTACGGAGAGTCTGACAGTCCAGAAATAATGAGCTCAGCTGGTAAATAAAATAACGCAGTGACAGTTAGAGCCTGCTTTTCTGTCCTAAGGATCATTTTAAACTTGCCTGGACCATAATAATTCTTAGATTTCAGAGTAAGAGAGACAGGCTTTATTATGAAATTGCTCTCAAGCTACTGGCACATTGCTAAATGCAACCTGGGATTTCTTTGCTTTTCTCAAATGAGCTGAAAAAAAAAAGTTTTCATAAAATGGCTAAATCTATCCATTTATTTCCTAACTCCCAAATGCCTAGTTTGGTTCTAAACCAGGGAAAAGAGAAAAATATATATTTCAGAGTATTTCATGGTTGGCACATGGAACACTGGAAACTGCCAAGCTTTTACAAAGAACTTGGATCTGATTTGATTTGAGTAACTTTCATTAGCAATCTGGTTTTTAAAACTAAATCAAATATAAAATGCACTGCTGGATATTGAGCAGGGTTGAAATGTATGAATTCCATCTATGCACGCTTGCAGATGTGTGCCCTCGAAAAGCGCAATTGCACAATGAACGAATCATACTCTGTATGCTTCTCGATTAAGCCATCATTTTATATATAACGGGTTCTTCTACTTGCTTTGTCTATCGAGCATTTAATTTTAATATCTTACATAAATACATACTTTATCAGTATCTCCATTGCTGGGGGAAAGAATTATGTATTCTTTGAAGTATACTTTAGTTATATAAAATGTAGATTGCATTGTCGAAGTGTAGCTACTTATTCATACTATTGGTATTTTTCATGCTTGTTTCAATTTCCTTCCCTTTCTTGTTCTGCATCACATTGATTTGAGATTTGGCTTTGCAATCTTTACATCCCATCAAGTTGTTATGTTACTAATCTGCAACTTATTCTGATTCCTTCCAGTTTTTATTTCGTTTATTTATTACCAAGCATCTTTCTCAATGACCAGCCTACAGATTTAAAATCTCTGCATTTTAGGCAGTAAAATCTTTGCAAATGAAGGCAAATATATATGTCCCAGGGTAATGCTGTAGGAGCCAATCTGAGTCAGTCACTGGGACCAGAGGTTTGTTCCTCCAAACTTTCCATTTGATAATTTCCCTGAGGATGGGCTTCAGCACAAGTCCAAAACCTTGAAAGAACAAACTTCTGGTCCCAGTGACCGATTAAGATTGGATCTTGCAGTAAAGTTTTGCAGATAATATTTTATTTTCCTCAGCTTTTGAGACTATATTATGGAGTTGCTATATCAGATTTATTTATTAGATTGTACTATCACGCTACTTTAATATATTTGAATATGATAGGTTATAACTAAAATGTTGTCATTGATCAACAAAATTGCTTTTATTTATGTATTTTTCAAATTTCTACCTGTCCCATCTCACCTGGGTAGTTAACAATAAAAAACTTTTTTTCTTGAGATGCTTAGATTTTTTAGGTGTGATAACAAAAGGAATTTGGGAATGTGTCCTAATTTAAATTTGTGCGTGTGGGTTACTTAGAAGTACTTATTCTCAATATGATATAATAAAACTTTGATTTGATCCAGCAGAGCTTTTTTTAAAAAAACTTTTATATCATTAACTTTATTTCAGCTCAGCATTATTTTAGGTCATGGTTAAATGCTGAAATCAGCAGTTCAGTAGGACCTGAAGATCTCACTATTACCTCCTCCATCACTTTCATTCCATGTTATTAACAAGTATGGTCTGGATCCCCTGACACTTAACTAGATACATAGTTGGCTCAAAAATCATATTCCAAATGTGTTAATCGATTGTTCCTCAACAGACTAAAGAGTGTTATCAAGTGGGATGCTATGAGGATCAGTTCTGAAGCCTGAACCCTAAAAAAAAATATTTAATATTTTCACCAGCTTTGGGGACAAAAGAGGTGGGGAGAAAGCTGATCGGATTTGCAGCTGGTATGGAATTGTGTGATGTCCCTAATACGCAAGAAGATGAAGATGAAATTCAAAGTGATCTTGATACATTGAAGTAATGGACTGCAAATAACAGAATAAAACTTAAGAAGGGCAAGTATAAAGCATGGATCAGTATTGCAGCATGTATGGAAAGAAGCAATTGCAACTTTAGCCTGCACCAGTGGATATAAAATTTCCAAATCACAGGAAGTAATCGCTTACCAGTAATTCTCTTCTGCTCTTGGTCAGAATCCCACCTTCAGGTATCCACTTTGGGGCACCACATTTTAAAGAGGATTCAGAGAAATTACAGCAGGTCCACAGAAAGTCACTGAAGGTACTAGAAACAAAACTGTAAAGAGAAAGATTGAAGTTTAGCCTTAGAAAAGATTGGGAGTGGAGTGGGTGGGGGGGGAATATGACTGCAATCTTCAAACAATTGAAAAAGGTCACATAGAAAGTCAGAACTTGCTCTCTTTTGTTCCAGAATGCAAAACACAAAAGAATGGATTTAAATGACATGTTCTAATGGAACATCAACTCAGCTCACAGAGTGAAAGCAGTTCATCAGTGGAACATGGACAGATTGGGGGGTGGGGGTGGGGTCTTTTTACTGGCTATATTGAAGCAGAGGCTAAGCAGATCAAAGGTGGAATTCTGCTTCCAACTCCCATCCTTTGATCATGCTTAGGCAAACAGAGAATTTAAACCAAGGTGTGGACGGATATTCAGCAAGTAACAACAGAAAAAAAATAATAGAATGGGAGAAATAGATTGGGCTCCCACAGAATAGTCCAGCAGCTTTGCTTTACTCATTTTCTCTTATGATGTGCCAGCAATGAGTTCAGCTATAGAAAAATTATGCTGCAAAACTGAGTTCATATTATGCTAAAATGTGTGTGTGTTTTTTGTGAGTTACCTGGAATGTTCCTAAAATTAAATAAAAAAGGCTCGCCAGAAGCGTTTTCAGAAGAATCGTGATAGATGGCTCTTCTCTTACGACATATTCACCCAGTAATCATGGAGTTTATAATGACCTCATCATGTTATAAAATGCCATTTGAAGCATCTAAATAGGAGATTATCCTAATGGTAAACTCAAATGTTAAGCATAATGACAGCAAATTGCATGGATGCCATCCCAAACTAAACGTTTTAAGTTGTCACTCAGGTCCATTTTGACAGTATTCAAATTTCGTTTAGCTGTTTTTTTTATTATGATGAAGAAATTTCTTTTCCCATTGAAATTTATCATAATGGCTTTGGAGCAACAGCAAAGAAAGAGGGAGGGAAAAGAAAAATATTATTTTTAATTTTAAAAAGTCTCAGTCAATTATTTTATGAAGGTAATTATATTCTAAACAAAGTTTTTTTTTAATTGATAATAAAAGTGGTAAGTACAAATTTCTTCCACTTATCAAGTTTATGAATGGGTTACTCCTTGCTATACATGACGTATAAAGCGAGAACAACCTCTGTGACTTTACCTAACTGACATACAATTTGTTTAAAACTGCCAAATCAGGGCATTCTTAATGTCCCATTTCCCACCAGATAAATCTTATTATGTTCCACTCTTCCCTTCCAGAGAACAAAGGAAGCCCTTAAAGCAGCTTTACCATTAAAGAATATATATATTTATTTAAGCAACTAAAAACAGCAGTAGAAGCAAAATCTGAAGGCCACTGGAAAAGGGTATCACCTTCATACAGTGGATAATTGGTGACAGGGCAGAGGCAGGTTGTCCCCACCTTCTTTAAGCTTGAAGTTCTTCTGATCTTCTCAGCTGGTCTCCCTTTCAAAACCTAATGAGGACCAACCTTACTTGAGGTCTGGATCAAGAGAAGATTAACCAGGTGCTGCCAGTAGCTGAGACAATGGTCAACAATAGCAATAGCAGTAAGACTTATATACCGCTTCACAGTACTTTACGGCCCTCTCTAAGCAGTTTTACAGAGTCAGCATATTTCCCCCAACAATCTGGGTCCTCATTTTACCCACCTTTTATCTTTTTACACTGCCCCATGTACAACGTAGCCAGGACTAATTTGATGTCTCTCTTAGAGACAGATTTCTGTGGGCCCAATGATAGTGATTTGGCCTTGTATTGTCTAGGGGATGGCTCCTCATACACTACCTCTCAGGTCTCAAAATTTTTTCTAAGAGCCGTAACCATTAGAGGAGAGCGCTGTGGTCCCTCTCGGCTGGGGCTTCCGGTGGCCGGCTGTTCGTGATGTTCTTTTCCCTATGTTTTTCTGTAGCTATGCTTGCATTTTGGTCTGTGACCGTAAATAAATTTATTATTATTATTATTATTTTACCCACCTCGGAAGGATGGAAGGCTTGAGCCTGGTGAGACTCGAACTGCCAAATTACTGGCAGCCAGCAGTCAGCAGAAGTAGCTTGCAGTACTGCATTCTAACCACTGTGCCATCATAGCTCTTAAGCAATCCTCTACTTGCTTAAAGACAAAAGTCATAAATCAAAGACACATCCTTGGTCTTCCTCACTTCTTCCTCCTGTCCCATTGAGCTGACCTATCTGGGTTGCAGGAATCCAGCTAACCACTAGATCACCATAAATATAGTAGTTACTATAGTAGTTAAGGTTTGGGCAGGTGGGAAGAAGTCAAAGCAAACTTCCAAGTTCTTTCTTTTTGCAGCTGCCAAGGTACCTGTTATGTGGGGAGGTTGAAGGAAGAGGCAGGACTCTGGATAGTTCTTTCAGCTGTTTATTACAAGGCTAGGAAAAAACATGTTGCCGGTTGGCCGACAGCGCCGTCTTTTAAAGGGCTCTGTCAGGCAGCCGGCCACTGACAATGCTTCATTTTCCGGCCGCTCAAAGGGACCAATGAGCAGTGGTATGCTAATACCTCACTCACCCCAGACCGGAGTGAAACATTCTCCTCTCTATTTACATATTCAACAGTATCTTTTAAAAGCTTCCTATCAGCACAATTGGCCCTGCCATGACTTACCCATAGAAACAGTAAAAAAACCAAACACCTAACCTATGTGAGACTAAGGAAAGGGAAGAAAAGTCATCAAATACTATATCTGAGAGAAAAATGAGTGAGATAGAAGATTCTCTAGGTTTGGTAAAAACATATTTTATATTACTCTTTATTGTTATCTGTTGTTTATATCAGTGTCTTCCTTTCTTCATGTTTGCCTCAGCGTATTTTAATAATCACATACATATATTCACACACACGCTCTTAGTACAGGTAGTCCTTGACTTACAACAGTTTGTTTAGTGACCTTTCAAAGTTACAACACCACTGTTGTAACTGTTCAAAGTTACACCACCAGTGAAAAAAGTCACTTATGACCATTTTTCACACTTTATGACCATGGTCATGTGATTTACATTTGAATGCTGGACAACCAGTTCATATTTATGACGCATGCAGTTTCCCGGGGGTCATGGGATCCCCCTCTGTGACCTTCTGACAAGCGAAGTCCATGGGGAAGCCAGATTCACTCAACAACCATGTTACTAACTTCACAACTGCAGTAGTTCCCTTAACAAACATGACAAGCAAAGCCATAAATTGGGGCAAAACTCAACAAATTTCTAACTTAGCAACATAAATTCTGGGCTCAGTTGTGGTCGTAAGTTGAGGACCATCTGTAGAATTGTAGAGTGGACCTATCTAACATTATACTGTAAATCTAGATCTGAATATTGGATATTGTTATGGTTTGTCACACAGTCAGCCAGATGTAGATGTTTCAACTGAATTTGGCATTTTTATCCACCTATTAAGTCCTTCCCAAGGGCCTGGGATAGGCAGATGTTGATGTTTTATGATATTAGAGCCATCTTTGCAGGATGTAAGCTGTTCAGAGTAAAGCTGCCTTTTGCAATTAATTGATGGTCATTTTGTCAATGCCGATGGTGTTCAAGTGATGCTCCAATTATTCTGGGATTGCACCCAAGGCCCCTGTTACAATTGGTAGTATATTTGTTCCCTTTTTCCACACTATTTACTACCTCTATTTGTAGATCTTTACATTTTGTTATCTTCTCCAGTTCTTTCTCTCCTATTCCGCTGTCTCCAGGTACTGCCACGTCCATTATCCAGACTTTTTTTATTATTATTAATATCATTGCAGAAAATGTACCAAAGTGATACAGATATAGTCTGGAGGTTTGCCTGTTGATAAAAACTCAAGTATGTGAACGGATGGGACATATATAATGTGAGGTAATTTATAAGCAACGTTGCTAATGCCTGAAGATTGCAGTCGAATTCCACTTCCAATTTCCTGGAGACATTGTAAATTAAGTGTTGAAGTGGTTGATGGAAGACCTTGCATTGAGGACTTTATTCTTTCTTTCATCCCATACCAGAGAGATCCTTCCAGAGATCAAAGGTAGCGTGTAATTATTAAATAACATTTTTCATGTCTTTCGAAGACTGTGAGTTCTAATATCTCATGGCTCATTTGTAATGGTACCTAAATTCGATTGAAAATAGTAAGATTTTTACGATGCCCTGACCATAGTCCCATTCAGGTACCGAAAGTTATTATGTGCTTTTAAAGTTACGGTTACAAGTCTTTTCTTTTTACTGCCCTTTCCTGAACTTTTCATTTTAAAGAGATTTTAGCACTTTTTAAAAGCCAAGTGAAGCACCAAGTGTGAAATAAATGCCTTAGACCCAGGTAGACTGATGCCCTGAAATGGTCAAAGGCTTTGCATTACTTTTTTTTTTTTTAAATCAGTGGCTCATACTTTCTGCCAAGTTATTTTGTAACTAATGTTTTTCTGTAGATACCCGTAATTGGCACAAGAAAGAAGGCTAATTTCCTAAACTGCCTCCTAGAAATTAAATTTTTCACAGAAAGGGAAAAATTTCTAGGAATCAACCCCTGTATGTTCCTTTCTTACCTACCGCCCCTTCCTGTTACAATGGACACTGGATCATAAAGCACTTGCCCAACATAGCTTCAAGATTTAAGGCCAACATTCAGATTTAAAAGAAAGCTTCCCCCTCACCATACAATAAAGTCCTCAAAGTCTTAAATGTCTGTGGAGATTCTCAATCATCCAGGTTACGGTTGTCCCAAAGGTGCTCTTTCAAAAGCAACTGGACTTTCTTGTTTTTCCTTGAAGACGTTTTGCTTCTCATCAGTGGTGGGATTCAACATTTTTTACTACTGGTTCTGTGGGCGTGGCTTGGTGGGCATGGCATGGCTTGGTGGGTGTGGCTTGGTGGACGTGGCAGGGGAAGGATACTGTAAAATCTCCATTCCCACCCAACTCCAGGGGAAGGATACTATAAAATCTCCATTCCCACCTCACTCCAGAGGAAGATAATTACAAAATCCCCGTTTCCTCTCGATCAGCTGGGACTCGGGAGGCAGAGAATAGATGGGGACGGGGCCAGTCAGAGGTGGTATGTACTGGTTCTCAAAACTACTCAAAATTTCTGCTACCGGTTCTCCAGAACTGGTCAGAACCTGCTGAATACCACCTCTGCTTCTCATCCAAGAAGCTTCTTCAGTTCATAAAGAAGAATGGAAGAAGCTTCTTGGATGAGAAGCAAAACACTTTCAAGGAAAAACAAAGGAAGTCCAGTTATCTTTTGAAAAAGCACCTTTGGGACTTCAGTTACTCAGAATGTATTATTTTTACAATAAGTTGCTTCAGTCTTCTGCTTCTGCTTCTTCCCAGAAGGCAACAGAGCTACAGCTGATCTAGTTGCTGGCAGAGAGACGTAGAGATGCTCAGAGCTGGCAGATTTAAAGTTGGTGTTAATAATGATGGCAACACTAATGATGATGATAGTACTAATAATGATGACATACTGCTAGCAACGACGGTGGTATAATTTTTAAAGTTGAATGCAGCCCCTGCTGTGAAAAACTTTGTCCAATCTGCTATAAATCGTACTGTAGACCTCTTACCGAGATACTGCAATCTCAGCTGTTCTTATTCCATCTAATATATGAGTTGCTTGATATTACCATTTGCAAATATAGAAACAGCTGCATTTTTTTTCTCTCTTGTGTATCACCCATAAGTCACCAATTATGTCCCCAGTGGTAATCTCTAGTAATTGATAGATGTCACAAGAGCTGATGGGTAATCCTGATGGGTGCGATTCAAGGTGTTGGTTACCACCTTTAAAGAGCTCCATGGCATAGGACCCGGGTACCTTCGAGACCGTCTTCTGCCACCAATAGCCTCCCACCGACCAGTCCGCTCCCACAGAGAGGGTCTCCTCAGGGTGCCATCGGCCAACTTATGTCGGCTGGCGACACCCAGGGGGAGGGCCTTCTCTGTGGGAGCCCCAGCCCTGTGGAATGAACTGCCCCTGGAAATACATAAGATCTCCAACCTCCGGGTGTTTCACTGCGCACTGAAGACCCTGTTGTTCCGCCAGGCCGGGCTATCAACATAATAGTTTTAAATTGGGGTATTTTAAATTTCTGGGGTTTTAATTGAGCCAAATTTATTTAATCATTTTAAATTTTAATTGCTGTTTTGTCTTGTGTTTTTAAATAGGCTGTACACCGCCCTGAGTCCTTCGGGAGAAGGGCAGTATAGAAATAAAATTATTATTATTATTATTATTATTATTATTATTATTATTATTATTATTATTTTCTGTTTGCAGTTTAATATCTTAAGGTTCTCCAAAGATATTGGGTACCTTCTTGGTACACATTGTGTTGTTGAGATACAAGTGTCCAAATTCCCAAAGAACAACGCAAGACTGTTCAGGATACTTGACTATAGATTCTGGGAATTGAAATTGCAACTCATGGTGAAGACACCAGGTTGGGGAAGGCTAATGGATGACATAAATATTATAAATAATGCAAATCTTAAAGAACATCTTCCTCTTTCTTCTGAGAGTCATATGCCTGCAAATATAAAAGAATGAGGCTGAATCAACTGAAATTACTCAATAATGGGAGCTGGTAACTAAAGGAGCATGAGGTGGTTCAGCAGAATAATTGCCATCGTGTAGAAGCTGCTTTGGTTGTCAATATGCTTCTGGACTTAATTCAAAATGTTGGTTTTTAATCTAGAAATCCATTTACAGTTTAGGCCTTTGCTATCTTTCAGATCATCATCTCTGTGTAAATTTTGACCAATATCACAAAGGGCACAGCAGGTGCCGACCCTTAGAGAGATCAGGTTGGACCTGGAAAGTGACAATCTCAATGGCACAAAGTTGTCATTTGTGACCTCAGGAACTAAGGCTAAGATTTAAGGAAGTGGGAAAATGTGTAAAACAAAGGGTTTTTTTTTCTTGTACATAAGTACGAATGGGAATAATCAGAACTTGAAGATTTCTCTGGGACAGTCATATGGCATTATTTAAATAAATTGATGTCTAAGGGAAATTGCCCACTTGAATCACTGTATCCTTAATCACTCCAGATAATTACACGGCTTAAAAATTCAGGGAGCATATATCTGTACATTGGCTATTACAAGGACTGTGTTTTAACAATGTAATTAAATAAATTCATTTTTTGCTGTTTTTAAGCCTCTGTGACCTACCACTAATTAAGCAGTATTTTGCAAGACCTCCTAGTCAAATGTAAAAGCAACTGAATGTGGAACTCCTACTTGCATTTGTAAGATCTAGTGGAAAGTCTAAGGAAATATGCATTACAGATAAATTGGTCCCTTCAGAGCATAGATAAACATTTAGAAGGCTCCTAAATGCTTACCTCATTTCTCCTGGGGAATAATTGGAACATCTTGATAAAATATGTACATTTTTTTTTCATCAGCATCCAGATGTTCAATACTGCATACAGTTGTGGGAGCACTAATTACAGTCAATGAGAGTAGAGGTATGAGACAGATATTTATAACACATCTTCAGGCATAGTTAGCTGCCAGGTCTATATTAAGAAGATATATAATTTACATGAAATGAACAAACAGTATACAGTATGCATGCTAGTTCTTAGATAAGCTTGCCAGTTTAGAAAATCCTCTATGATATTGCTGATCTTTCTTTATTGCACATCTGTGGTTCATTCTACTTAGTTTGATATCTCCTGTCTAAAGCTATTAAATTGGATACAATATGGTTCATCACACACACACACACACACACACACACACACACACACACACATTACTGTTCTAGCCAGGGTTTTTCCTACGTAAATCAAGATGTTTGTATAGCCGTAGGAATACGTAAGAAAAACCTTGGCTAGAACAGTAATGCACATATATATATTAGCTTCTACATGAAACAGAGCCTGAAGATGACAGGGTTGTGAGCCTATCGAAACGTTGCTTTAAGAAAAACTTTTAAAGTCACTGGTAGGATTTTAGCTGAGGTTTTAAAGGACCTTGCAGAGTGCTCTGTAAGGATTTTTAGAAGATTTTAAGCTGGGATTTTAACCAGGATTTTAAATATTTTAACCAACTTATATATATATGCATATTCTTTCTAGCCAGGTTCCATCTATGTAAGCTAAGTTGTTCTTCAGCCCTAGTTCTGTGAAATCTCATTCACAAGTTGCTAAGCTTTTTGTATCCTGCTGAAAAGCAACAACTCTGTGCTGCAATTTGGGAGACTCAGATAGCTATTTCTGCCTTATAAGGCGTCATCAGTGAGCCACACCCTCTTCTCAAGTATCCTCCCTGTAAAGGTACAATGTGTCTTTTTCTTTTTTCATAGGCCTATGAAAAAAGAAAAAGACATATGCAAAAACTACAGACTCCCGATGAGCATAATGCCATAGGCAGACTGCACAGACTTTCTGGCTTTTCATGCCATTTTTTAAACATACAGTATATTTCACCTTGGATCTGGAGCTAGCAGATTTCCTTCCTTCCTTCCTTCCTTCCTTCCTTCCTTCCTTCCTTCCTTCCTTCGGTAAAATCACTGGTTTTCCTTCAGACATTAAGAACCACCACTCTGAAAGCTGACACTTCTCAGCCAAAATCAATGTCAGTACGTCTGTTCAATTTGGGTGACATTTCTAACTTGTCTAGACTGTTATGCTAGGCTGTTTCAGATAAAGTCTCTCTATTTTGAATGTGTTATGAAATCTAGGCAGCTGTGTTTTCAAGATTAAAAGTTGCTTGAATTCTTTAAGATATAATTCACACAAAATAGCTCCTGCATTCAAATCCCTGTGCATTGCACTTAGCCCTAAATGCATAAATGCATTTATGCCATAAATGCAGACTTTCCCCATCCCTGTGAATACTGGAAGAGAACTTACTTTCATTGAAGTGACTTTAAATATACAGCTGTATGTATTTCCTAGGGCTCGAAGAAATAATTGAACATTTTTATAAGGAAGCTGGGATGCAGTGTTACAAATCTTAAGGAATGACTTACCAGTAGATATGAGGGATCAGGGGTTCCTTCCCCCAAAGTGCCCCCTTTTTATGTGCTGATAGCTTAGTAAATATTGTTTTTTTCTTTGTAAGAGGACCTGTCTTTCTACAGTGATATGAAAGAAAACATGTGTTTATCTGCTTATCAGGAATGTGACTTGACAGATGTTAAAACCTTACGAACTAATGTTGAGGTCTTTGTTTAATAGCAAACACTTTATATACCTATAAGGAATGCATATACCCAAGAATATAGCCAACACTTTATGAAAACAAAATTAGAATGAATGCACGTTCTAGGACACAATATCATGAATACAATGAAGGACCAGCTTTGATTTACAATACTGAAACACCAACTAATCCTTTTAAACAGAAAGAACAGCAGCTACAGGGCTTTCTTTAGTTTAAAATTTGACCCCTGGTGTTTTTCACTGCTGAATCTCTACGGGGTTTAGCAGATTGACTCTTATTGTTTCTAATTCTGAATTGGAAGGGAAGATAATTTTGTTACTTCTCCCTTAAGGCCTGGTTCTTTCAACAATTAATGTCAAGCAAATTGGGTGTGTAAATCAGGAATAACCCAGAGGAAGATATAGGAGCTACAGCATCAGCACAAGAAAGCAAAATGCGGTTGTTTCTTCTCCTGGGCTACTGATTTTTTGGCACTTCCTAGTTCATTGGGATTTGTTCACATATAGAATTCCATTATTTAGCACAAGGACGTGTAGTCAAATCCTTAAAATAAGTTCAGCATGCAGGTACAGTATGCATGTTATACCCGTATATCTGCATCTGCATGTGAAATAGTAATAATATAAAGTACACTATACAATATTCATGCTTTTGCACATGTTTAATGGAAAAGGAATATCACCTGAGGCTGGTTTTTTCATGTTCAAGCTTCTCTAAAAATGACTTGAAAGTATGGGCAGATTGTCAGGACAAGTTCATCAGAGACAATCCTCTTCTCTAAGATTCTTCCCTTGATATTGGACACAAGATCTTCTCTAATCAACAAAAAGACATAGCATGAATATTCTGTTGCCAAAATAGTATTAGATTCCAATTTTGGCAAGTCATGGATGCCTTACAGTAGGCATCTCTCCACATTTATGAGCCATTATCTCCTCTGAAAAACCCTGTTATACTGAGCTTAAAATAGAACTTTAATGCAATAAGATTATTTCCATGCTCAACAGGGTCCAATTCTGATTATGGACAGATGGATAACAAAAAGGCTGTTAGCCAAACAGAAAAACTGAATTGATATACGGCAGATTAACAATTAGAGAAATTGTGTGGTGACTTTACTTAGATGTCTGTTTATTATGGATTGCTTCATTTAATATTTCTTAACGTATTTTCCTTTCAAATTTAGTCCCAAGTCTCCCATTACAGAGGACAAAAATAAGCATGTTAGATCAATATTTATTTCTTACAAGCTTTCAAAATCAATGTCAGGTTGAGTAAATATCATAGAATAATACAGCTGAAAGGTATCTAAAAAGTCATCTGC
The DNA here is from genome assembly GCF_059756535.1 of Pantherophis guttatus. Taxonomy (NCBI): domain Eukaryota; kingdom Metazoa; phylum Chordata; class Lepidosauria; order Squamata; family Colubridae; genus Pantherophis; species Pantherophis guttatus. The sequence goes on along the minus strand of NC_142063.1, from coordinate 136,988,243 downwards.
TCCAAACTTCTACTAATAAGGAAATCTACTGCAACACCATTCTCTAAGATGGCTTTTCAAATAGCTTACCTCACAAAGTCTTTCTCTCTCACACACACACGCACAAAGCAAAAGACCACCTAGGAAGTCTGATCTATTATCAAATGGATCTTAGCACCTAGTCATTCTTCCAGAGTTTTATTAAAATCTTCGTATATAATTTATGTTTTTTTTGTTCTTTGAATCCTGTTTTCAGAAGCAATAGAGACCAAATTTGGTCCACCAAGCTCCATGGCAGCTGCTCAGACACTAGAAGACACTTATTTTCTTGGTGTTTTTTTCTATCCTCTTTGGAGACAAACCTAAATCTTCTAGCCCTTCCCCACAGCATCTAGTTTCCAAGCCCTGGTTGGGTCTTTTCCAGTCAAGGTAGTATTTTTAAATTGTAGTCTATAGAAGTTGCTTCAAGAATCTAGATGAGCTCTGTCAAAGCAGGATGTAGAATGAATTGTATTTTCAAAACATATATTATTAAATGGAAATACGTCATAACAATATCAATATTTGCTGCCAGATGATTAGGCATTCTAAACTCCTCTATGTTTTCCTATGAGGGGAAACATATATGTTTCCATCTCCATTATCTTCCATAACTTGCAGAAAATCACCAGATTTGTGTACATTTCCAGCAAATTTGAATGCTAGTATTTAGAATTATAAATTGCAAGACAAAAACACCAGGAATAATGTAGACTGGTAGTTTTAAGACAGGCAGAGGAAATCTGTGGTCCTACAACACCAACATTTGGTGATGGATGCTGGGAACTGTCGTTCACCAACATTTAGTGTTCCTCAGGTTTTTCATTCCTTCTGCAGAGAGTCACTTTCCACTTTGAGGAAAAGAATGAGCAAAGGCAGAGCTAGTAACATTGACTCAATTTTACCTTCATTAAAAAAAAAATAACATTTAAAGAAAACTAATATAGAGTTGGATTTAATGTTGTCTGTTTGACTATGGAATGGAAACTACTGGTAGGGTAAATTTATCCTTTTTTTTTTTTTGCTATTCCTTTCCACCATTCCTCCCTGCATAGCCCAAGTCTATTGTGGAGAATTGGAGCAGAGAAAGAAAGTAAATTCCCTTTGTGCAATATGTGGGTTGGAGTCAATACTACTCCCTTTGTTCTTTTGTTCTTTTTCTTTTTTAAGTACAAAGCCATTTTCAAACCACTGGCAGTAACACTTTTTAAATCCTATAAATAAATACAGTTCTGTCTTGGACAGTTGGGAGTTTGAGAATGTTTCCTTAGTTCGCCAGTCTTGGTGCTCTCCCTTTTATGAACTGCCTTATCTTTGAAAACACAAATGTCAACAAATCATGAACTCAAGAACCGAATAAGAAACTTGACTGAAATGCATTAGCTACTTTAAAGCTATTAGTTCTGGTAGCCTTATGGTAGTGGACTGATTATGCCTTGGGACATCATCCAGAAAAGAATATTGCTGGTCTGATAAAGGATCTTTAATAATGAGCTGTAAGATGCCCAAATTTGAGGACTGAATGAATTATGCCCCATGCCTCAAGTCCACTTATATTTTTCAACAATTAGAGTAGTGAGACTACCAACCAACACTTCTTCTGTCCCTAAATTATGGCTTTCCATCCATTGGAAATTCTGTCAGGAATTCTAGAAGCTATAGTTGTTTGTGGATATACCATGGTTGCCTATAGCCAAAGCAAATGTTCACAAGAACAAGCAACAATAGAAGAATGATAATAATATAGGAACTACACCTTGCAACTGACACATCTATAATCGCACCATCTCACATTAACACACACGGGTTGTGTTTCCTGCACATCATCTTCCTCTAATGAGGTGCATGCAATCATTTGTGAGCAATGCCAGTCCTGATCCCATGGAGAAGAAACAAGCCCAACTTTGTGCAAAAGAATTAATGGATACAAGTTTGACTTCAGGACTCAAAGCAAGGACAAAACAATATCAGAGGATCTCAGTCTCACAGGATATTCTCTTACAGATCTCAAAGTAACCATTCTTTTGGGGGGGGAGTTCGCTAGCACAATTGAGAGATTGCTGATCTCACATACAATGAATGGTTTCACGCTATCTCAAAAGGTCTTAACAAACTCAGTGGGCTTTTGACAATTGTTAATGGATAAGATACTTGTAATTAATTTTAGTGTAATTTGCATCTGTACAACCACCGTGTTGTTCCCTCCCTTTTTTCCCCCTCACACCTCATCCCAATTTAAATGCTGTATTAGTTAAGTCACTCAATGTATCTGATGAAGTAGCCTGTAGCTTATAAAAGTTTATGCCTTTTAATAATATTGATTAGCCAGAAAAGGTGTTAGCAGATTCCTTCTTGCTCATGTCGCATGAAACATACTTTACTGATTATGTCATGTCATCTCTTGTCCATGTCATGTTTTGAAGAATGTCTTTATAGGTATTTTCTGAAAGGCTGTTGCTTAAATCATTCAACTGAAGCCACTATAAAACATTTCCTCCCCTTTTAAACTAGATTGCCTGCTGCAGATTTACGGAATCTTAGATTTGGAAGGTACTTAACATGAATATATAGTGTAGCTCCACGGCTGATCATATACCTAAAACATTCCTGACAGGAATCTCAGTGGTGTAATGTATGGTTTTGAGCTGATGAGAATAACAGCGGAAGAAATCTGTTTTCCCCAATAGTTTTTTATAGGGTTTCCTGAAGGCATTTGGAGTATTCAATAAAACTGACGTTGGACTCAATATACCTCTGGAGAATCCAGCGGGATTCTTCTTTAATGTTAGGGTTGATATGAAACCTTCAGCCTTTTCATAGCTATTCAGGTTCTTCAAACTTCACCTTGTGGACTTTGGGCTGTACTGTTTTTACAAATCCCACAATTCCTAACCAGTGTGCATTCTTCAAGGATCTGAGTGACTTGTCTGCTTGAAAAAAGACTGATTTGAGGATCTCCAAAAGATGTCTCAATGGACTTTTGCTATCACTGCCTGAATTCTAAGGACAGAAAAAGACGTGAAACTACCTAAATTGGTCTTCTCAGTGGAAAAATTTCTTCCTATCCCCTCGAATATTACTGGAGAAGCAGACCCCTCCAAATTAGAAAGTGTTTCCCCTTCTTAGTTCAGAATATTGAGTGTCATTGCTACATGTACTTGTTTTATTTCTGTTGCAAAAATCCAAGTATTTATTTTATTTATTTGAGTGATGAACAACAAATTTAAAAGAACAATAACAAAAGCGAAGGCGAATTTATAGAAAAGGGTAAATATTGTGAAAATGAATATTATCTCAAGATATCTATCTAGCTCTATATATTCCATTTAGATATTTAAAACAAATCTATATACTACTAAAACTCTCATTGTCATTATAGTTAGCTAGGCAAAACAGCGTATCATGGGACAACAATTTTTGAAGCAAAGTAACCGTATTTTTTGGAGTGTAAGATGCACCTTTTTCCCCCCTAAAAGGGGGTGAAAATTTAGGTGCGTCTTATACTCTGAATCTAGGCCCGCTCACCCACTGGCCCCCAGCCTTTGGCCTCTGCCTCCCAGCAATTTACCTTCTTGCAGCAAGCAGCAAGAAGAAACAGCCCATTTCAGCTTCAGCACAACCTAATTAGCACAAGTTGATTGTCTGTTGGATCAGCCTCCGGACTCTCAGCTGTTTTGTGCAGACCTCTTCTGCTTGCTGCAAGCAGGTAAATTGCTGGGAGCAGATTTTTTTTTCTTGTGCTAATCAAGCTATGCTGAAAACGAAAATGAAAGAAAAGCAGGCTATTGGCTTTCTGCTGCAATGAGGCAAAATTGCTGGGAGGCAGAGGCAGATTTCTTTTTCTTGTTTTCCTCAGCAAAAAGGGTAGGTGCGTCTTATAGTCCAGAGCATCTTATACTCTTAAAAAATACGGTACTTCAAATGAACTACCATAGAAAATGCATCCAAAATTTGCGACCTGTAGCTACTAGGGAATGGAATTTAGGGAAGTTATGTCTGCTTCATTGCCCCTGGCTGCTGCTGGGATGTTGGGCTGCTACTATGGTCACATGATCTTTGTTTTAAATATTCCATAAGTTTCCCAGCCAGTCTCACAATTCCTTGCTCCCCCCACCCCCCAGCAGCATGTAATGGACTCATCATATGACTATTAAAGAGACAACAATTTTAAAGTGCATGAAGAAAGACCTGGATATTTTTATTATTTTATATGTCCCTTCTCTGGCATACAAACCTGCACATGTATCTATATCTTTGTTCAGGAACCCAAGGCACATACATAACGCACCAACCTCCTATATTTCTTCACAATTATTTTGTAAGGTAGGTTGGGCTGAAAGTCACCAAGTGAGCTGCTGTAGCTGCAGATGGAGTAGAAAGAAGAATCTCTCTGGTGTCAAATACATTAGCCACTGCATGTAAGTCTTTGCCCATTCTGTTTCATTTTTCAACTGCTTCATAGTCTGAAACCAAGTGTAGACTAGATCCTCCTCTGGCCACCGAAATCCTGCTCTGGCCCTGCCCTAGCCCTCAGGAGGTCATGTGATCCCATTTTTAAACTGTCTCTTATGGCTTTCTATAACTCAATGGAAAAGCCAGCAGGAATTCTAAGCTGTTCGGAAGTGAGAACTACAACCCACATCATTGCGGTAAAGAAAATTACATTAAATTAAAATATGAACATAATTATGTCACCTGGAAAGAGAAGTGGGAGGTCATGGTCAAGCAATTACATCAAATGCCAAGATATGGCATGGAGGAGGAGAAATGAAGAAGCAGAGAATGGAAGGAGCGATCATCTCCAAAATCATAAGGAAGGATACAGCATGCAGAGGCAAGAAAAAGTGGAGGAGGAAGGTCATGATAGTCAATTTGCAAATTCTACCTAATGAACTCAATTTATATAGCAATGATGGAAGCTATTGCAAATGAGTTCAGGAAGAACATCAGGTAGTACAACTGCCTCTTCCAAATGACATCCTTTGATGCCAAAGAAGCCCTTTTAAGGCGGAGTGGATGGAATCCTTCTGTGATTATTCAAGGGCAAATCCATCATTCCATTGGACATTTAAATGCAAATTTATTGAATTGACAGAGTGTGGAATTGAGAATAGGTATACTGCAAAGTGATGGAATTCAATATGAAATTGTTGAACTATTGGAAGGAATGGGAAGAGAAGGGAAGGGAGAGAGGGAGGGAGGGAGGGAGGGAGGAAGGGAGGAAGGAAGGAAGGAAGGAAGGAAGGAAGGAAGGAAGGAAGGAAGGAAGATTTCTGATGTTTCCTATCACAAGGGAACCCACTGAGGAAGCTGCTAAAGTCAAAATTTGCTCTAGTCTCACTGCTTTTTTGGCCATGCATGGTCATTCTCTTTAGGTAAGGAAAAATAATGACTCAACATGGCATGGGTTGTTTAATCTATATTAGTGTAATGTAAATGCAATGTACTGTAATGTAAAATGTATTGTTGATGATTTTATGGAATGGACATTCTCTAAGATTTTTAATTTTGAAACTACGACAATCATGTGACAAATTAATTCTTAATTTCCTTCCTTCCTTCCTTCCTTCCTTCCTTCCTTCCTTCCTTCCTTCCTTCCTTCCTTCCTTCCCTCTCTCTCTCTCTCTCTCTCTCTCTCTCTCTCTCTCTCTCTCTCTCTCTTTCTTTCTCCCTTTCCTTCTTTCTTTCTTTTGTGTTAGGGTATAATTGGAACTGTATTGGAATGAATATAATATTAGTTTTGTATCACAATATATCACAACTGCAGAGCTGACATAATGGTATTAATATTATATATATAGTATTTGGTATGTTTAAAATCATGGCAAGTTCTAAGTATAGTACGAACTCAGTTGTTTTTCCATCATTCAAGACAGCTAGACATGGCTGGGCAATATTAGGTAAGAAAATATAATTTAATTCCTGCTGTCATAACTACCTCTTTGGAATAATCATATGAAAATGGTGAGTAAAACTTTTTTAAAACTATGTTCTGACAAGACAATAGATATCCTCAATCAACTAATTACTAAACAGCTGAATGGCATAAATGCAGGTAAAACATAGGTTAATGCTCTTTAGACCATATTAATTAGATGTCCTGAAAACTCCTACAGTTTTGAATGTATCAGCAAAACTTTTTATAGGTCAAAGCAATAATTCAGTTCTAGTGACCTCTAAAATCTTTTCTAAAATAGATATTTACAACACACCACCAATTTAATACACAGAACTAAAGTTTTGTATTTTACAAAATCAATGATCAGGTTTTTACAAGTGTGCTCGTTATGATCCTTAAACACGATTAATTATTTTAGGCTCTGTTGGGCTCATTAGTAGATATTTTTAAAAGACTGATTATCTATCTTCTAGTGTTGGAAATATACTTTGACTGAATCCTTATGGCTTTTGGCTGTTATTGGTTAAGTAGTCTTAAAATGATGAACAAAGTTATTGAAAGGAAATCAAGGTTTAAAGATGTTAGTATGTTGCTCAATACATTCCAAAAATTTGGAATTTGTCTATTTAGGAAGAAATTATGATTTTTCTATACTTAGACTTTTGCCAAATGCCAAATGCCAAAGTCTGGTTTGATTATTTTTTCCAAGAGTGAGTACCATAGCTCTCCTCAATCTTTTTTCTCCATATTGAACATTCAAAATTTCTTTACCCTGTTCGCTCAGAACATGTCCTCAACTCCCTGTATTATCCCTGTCACCTCTGCTGAATATGTTCTAACCTATCAATATCCTTCTGGAAATGTACTCAGAATATTAGGACATTTTCCAGGTATGGAATCAGTGTAGAGTCGAAGAAAATAAAGACTTCACATGTCTTTGCTACAAGACTTCTAATATAACCCAGAACTGTGTTAGCTCTTCAGCTGTTGATTCATATCTGGTTCATGTTCAGCATGTTGACAATGATTTTACTATATAGAGTTTTCAATCCATTTTACATGTTTGCCCTGTAGTTTTCCTCCTTAAATGTAACACTTTACATTTCTCTCTGTAGAATGACATCTAGTGCTTGTGCTTCAAGTCTTCTAATTTTCCATTTTCAATTGCAGTCTTGTTCCATCCACTTGAGTTGATAAAACACCCTCAGTTTCTGTCCTTTTCAGATTTGGTAAACAGCCCCTTGACTTCATTATCAAGGTCATTAATAAAACTGTTAAATAATTCTGGCCTCAATTTGGATCTCTGCAGGGATCCACTGGTTACTGCTTTTCTACTTGTTGTAGAGCCATTAATTCTGTGTCTATGTGTGCTCTTACAGTTCACCTTATGGTAGTGCTATCCAGGGGTGAAATTCACTTACCTTTCCCTACTGGCTCGCAAATGTGAGTGTGTGGGCTCGCTATGCTTGCTCCACTTCCTCCATGCATGCGCAGAACTTTCTGTGCTTGCGCAGAGGGTAAAAAATGGGATGTGATGACATTCGGGGTGGGGATGGGTGGGTGGCCAGTGTCAGATGTAAATGCCTTATTCTCCAATGTGTAAATAATGTATATATGGAACATCAGAGGTTAACTTATTCTTTGGACTTTAATGTATTCATAACTTACCACTCCCATTCCTAGCTCCACCCCTTGTATATATAAGGAGCCACCCTCACCATTCTCGTTGCTTCTACCTCGAATATTCAGTGAATATAGAATGCCTATCATAATTAAAAAGAAATATATTTAAAGCTTTAACTTCTATTATCTTTATTGAGTCTGATCCTGAAAATATTGCAACAAGCTGGTAGCAGAGGATGGTTAATTGACTCAATAAGTAATTAAAAATGTCCAAGAAAGATAGGCCCAACACCAGGGCCTACAGCAAAGAAATAGAAACTGATCAAGAGATGATCAACGAATCCACCAATGCGATTTCGAGAGAATCCGAAGAATACACCACTGAAGAAGAAGAACTAATGAGTGAAAATAATGACCAGAAAGAAATCGAAATAGAAAATAACGAACTCAGGTCAGAGATATTAAAGATACTAAAAAGCCAAAAGAATGATGAAAGTCTCATCGCGGACCTCCAGGAGATGCTGAAGAACAGCGGAGCAGCGAGAGAGAAAAACGTCATTAAAGAAAAACCCAAAGATCAAAAAATCGTAAGTGAGATGACTACTGAGAAAATAGTTGTTAAAAAGAAAAGATGTGATCCCGCGCGAAATTTTGAATGGCAGCCATCTTGGTTTCAACGAACTTCAAAAGAGAATGGAGCAGAGCCAATCAAAACGCTCAGTTCAAAATTTCTGGCGCGAAAAACACTATCAGACGAAGAAAGTGAGAAAGAAGTCTCAAACTCTTCAGATGATCCAAAATCAGAAAGTGAAGACGATTTAACAAAATCTCAAGTAAAATCAGCAATGAAAACGCTTTTTGCTGCTTTTGGGCCAAGACTGAAAATTACCAAGACATCTACGAAGAAGCAAGAAATCAAACCGGCGACTCAAGACCTGCACGCTCCCATCCTGACTTCGAAAGCGACGACGCCCGAGCCCAGAGAGCCATGCCGATTTCGCCCTACACCACAGACAAAATCGAATACCAACGCACACAAAAAGAAGAAAAGAACCGTCACCACCACCAGAACCCCAAAAACCGAGCCAGAGACCGACTCATCTGAGGAGGAGCGGATCGAGAGAGCTGAAAGGGAGAGAACCTTCCACGACGCCACCAAAGAAGAAATGAACAACGCGCATGTGCGAAACTACGTAGACGACCCAGAAGGACTTGAACTGACCAGAGAACCGCGCAGACTCATTGCAAGCATCCCAATGCCGTTCTGTAATTTCCTGCACTTGAGAGATCACGGACTGCCCCAGGTTGTAAGTAATGGACAGAATAATGTAGGTAACTTACCCAGTGACTTCCCAAAACTTAGAATTGATGGCATTAATTTACAAGAGTGGTATCAACAGCTTCAGGTTATTTTCATGAAAGAAAATTTACTATTCTTTATAACTAGCCCTCCAAGAAGACCTTGGACTTTAAAAATAGATTGTTTACATCATAGAGCATTTTTCATAATAATATCTAGCGTGTCTCCTGCAATGTATCATAGCATCAAACCAAACCTAACTGTATCAGAAATAATTCAATGCATGTTTAATCTATTTCACAGCGATAGCGTAGCTACAACCACAAGAATGTCTAAGGATTTCTTTTCCTCTAGAGTAAAACCAGGGGTTTCTATAAGTGAGCATTTGATAAATCTAAACAAAATAAGAACTGAGCTACAATTGAGGGGGGAAGTGATTTCAGATCAAACAATGAAAAGTGTTATTATCAATTCACTTGATCCATCATGGGATAGCTTTATGTCACACTTAGATACCATTAATTTGGGATATTTATCCATAGAAAGTCTATCTAACAAATTGATAGCAGAAGACAATTCAAGAAAAAATCGATCCAGTAACCAAACAGACCACAAACCTTTTAGGAAAGTAGTCTTTCAAGATAAACATAATGAGGCCTTTAGATGCTACAATTGTGGATCCAGGGAACATAGTAGAAGAGACTGCCCCAAAGTCTCAAGAGAGAGACATAGACCAGAATATAGGAGCAAATATAATTACAGACAATCTTCCACAGATAGACACAAATATAGAAGCCCACCAAATTACAAAGAAGGTAGAGGGGGTAGAGAAAATTCAAAAGAGAGGAAATCTGGGTCACTGAATGGGCTAAATAAACAAGACAGCACCAGAACACAGCAGGATGAGAATAACAATTGGCTTATTGACTCTGGTGCAACAAATCACACCACCAACAACAAAAGTATATTATCTTCATTTATAGAAGATAAGTTTGTGATAAAGGTAGCTAATCAAGAAAAGGTTCAAGTACTAGGCAAAGGAAATGTGACCTTGCCTGGTCTAGGGAAAATAGAGGGGGTATTATTAATCCCAGAAATACCTCACAACATACTAAGTGCCATAAAATTAAGCAGAGAATCTGATATCAATATAGTTTTCTCAAAGGGGAAAGCAACTATAGAAAAGAACAAAACAAATGTAGGTACTGTAATGATAAAAGGAGGTCTACCCTATCTGATAACTAAAGAAAGATGTTTACATAACATTGATTCAAATATGGAAGATTGTATTGAAGCAGATGATGAAAATGTCAGTAACAGTGACAATGATGAGTGTAGAATAACTCATGATCACAAAAACACATACAAAGAAAAGAAACCAAAAATAGGTAAACCAATTCATGATGAGTGTGCTCACATCTTACACAGGAAGTTAGGACATGCAAGCTTTCCTGTAGTACAAAAAATGACTGAACACGCAGAAGGTGTCAAAATAAAAAATTGTGAAAATTATTTGGAATGCTCAGTATGTAAGTCCACCAAACTAAAAACCAGTCCCAGACCAAAAAAATCTAACAGATCAACTAACAATATTTTTGATTTGGTACATATGGACTTAGTTGGTCCATTAAGTCCCTCAATTACCTATAGAAAACGTTACTTCCTAACAATAGTGGATGACTACAGCCGATATGGTTTTGTTTACACATTAAAGCACAAGGATGAAACATTTCAGAAATTTAAGGAATTCTACAAACGTATAGAAACACAACATAATATCAGAATAAAGCAAATTATGACAGATAGGGGATGTGAGTTCATGTCTAAAGAATTCTCCCAATGGTTAAAGGATAGAGGAATGTTACATTTCACGTCCAATCCTTTTTCTGCATTTCAAAATGGAGTTGTAGAGAGGAAAAATTCCACACTACAAACCATGATTAGGTGCACATTAGAGGATGCTGGTTTAGGCAAACAATTTTGGTCAGAGGCATTACATTATTCGAATTACACTCAAAATAGAACCTGGTCCAGTATTGTGAATAAGACACCATATGAGGTGATGTACAATAGAAAACCCAAATTATCACACATGCACATATTTGGAGTCACTGCAGACGTACACATACCTAAACAATTGAGGAGAAAGGGAGAAAACGTATCCAGGAGATTAAGATTCATGGGATACGAAACTGGAACCAAAGGGTACAGATTTATTGATAGTAATAACAAATTTATAGTATCCAGAACAGCTGTGTTCCATGAACAGGCCAATTGGTCAAAATTGCACCTTAATGAAATATTTCCTAATAAATGTAAAGATACGATATCTTGTGAGGAAGGAACAACAGAAAATCAAAATATTAACAAAAGTAAGAACAAAACCAAAACTTGGACCAATAGTCAGCATAAAATAAAGACAGACACATTAACAAAAAAGGAAGCTAGATATTTGCATGATAACCATAGCAAGCCTGAAAGAACTATTAGAAACAATAGAAACCAAATACCAAATAAATACAAAGATTACATAATGCATATGAATGGAGAACAAATAACACCTAATACATATGAAGAAGTATTGAAACTTCCACATGAAGAAAGAGAAAAATGGGAACTAGCTATGGAAAAAGAGATGGAAAGTTTACAAGGATTAAATGTATTCACACCTGCGATCGCACCTAAGGATAAAACAATTATAGGTACCAGGTGGATTTATAAAATTAAGAACTTAGAAGGAGGCAATACCTTGTACAAGGCTAGACTAGTTGCACAAGGCTATGCACAAAAATATCCAGAAGACTATACTGATACATATTCACCCACAGTGAGAACAGAGAGTGTCAAAACAGCCCTTGTAGTAGCATCTGCACTCAATCTGGACGTATTCCAATACGACATACAGACCGCATACTTACATGCAAAATTAGATAAGGAAATATATGTAAGAGCACCACACAGTCAATACACTAATAAGAACGAAATTTGGTTATTAAATAAGAGTCTGTACGGATTAAAGCAATCCGGCAAAAGATGGTACGATTGCTTGGTAAAAGTACTTAAGACCATGGATTTCAACGCCACCACTGCTGATAACTGTTTCTTTGTAAAAAAGAGTAATGATCATATTGAATTTGTATTAATTTACGTGGACGATATTTTATACATTGGAAAGCATAAAGAGAGCAGGGAAATCTTTGTAAATAAGTTAAATGAACACTTCTCACTGAAATCTCTGGGTAAAGTGAATAAATACCTTGGTGTGCAAATTAACAAAACTAAAAGGGGATTCAAACTTACACAGAAAGATAAAATCATCGAACTCCTAAACAAATGTAACTTAAATAATGCTAAAACCTGTGACACCCCTATGCAAACTGATTTTCTTAGAAACACTGATGAATCTTCCCCTGAGTTTGAAGACAACACATTTTACAGATCAGTTATAGGTTCACTCCTTTATATATCTAATTGGACTAGGCCAGATATTGCATTACCTCTCAATCTATTGTCAAGATATGTTAGTAAACCAACCTTGTATCATTGGGAAGCTGTCAAAAGAATTCTAAGATATCTGAAGGGTACATTAGATTTTTGTTTAATGTTGGAACCCAATAATGACAGAGAACCAAAAATTACTTGTTATGCTGATGCAGATTGGGCTGGTGATACAACATGCAGAAAGAGTACTTCTGGTTATGTTTTTCTATTGAATGATTGTCCAGTTTACTGGTATACTGGTAAACAAGAACTAGTAGCCACTTCTACTACAGAAGCGGAATATGTTTGTTTGTCCAAAGCTGCAAATAACCTTGTATGGTTCAATGATCTGATCACTGATGTTTGGAAGAAACCCACCTTACCATTTATTATGCATGAAGACAATAAAGCGGCCATTGAAATATCCAGATCCGATGCAATTGGACAAAGGTCCAGGCATATTGATATAAAGTTTAAGCATGTGAGACAACTGTCTCAAGACGGATTCATTAAAGCAATACATTGCGATACTTCTGAACAATTAGCTGACATATTAACAAAACCCTTACCTTCTAAACAACACAAATATTTAACTTCTAAATTATATGTATTATATTGTCCTGAATCAGAATGTAATTGGTGTTGTGTAACGAACCGGCATTTAGAGGGGGATTTGTCAGATGTAAATGCCTTATTCTCCAATGTGTAAATAATGTATATATGGAACATCAGAGGTTAACTTATTCTTTGGACTTTAATGTATTCATAACTTACCACTCCCATTCCTAGCTCCACCCCTTGTATATATAAGGAGCCACCCTCACCATTCTCGTTGCTTCTACCTCGAATATTCAGTGAATATAGAATGCCTATCATAATTAAAAAGAAATATATTTAAAGCTTTAACTTCTATTATCTTTATTGAGTCTGATCCTGAAAATATTGCAACAGCCAGAGCTACTGGATCACGCGATCCAGATAGATCTGGCTGAATTTCACTACTGGCGCTATCCAAGCCATACTTTAACAGCTTGTTCAATGAGAATGTCATCTGGAATCTTCTCCAAAGCTTTGTTGAAATCACAGGAGATTATTCACAGCAGTTCCCTTGCCCACTAAAGTAGTTACCTTGTCAAAGAAAGAGGAGATAATTCTTTTTTTCTCACATGGTTTTCGTGTGAGAAAAGCCATCTTCAGGATCCTTATACATAGTCTGCTTTATTATCTGTTCTAAAAAAAAATTTTCCACGTATTGATGGTATGCACACTGGTTGATAATTACCGGGCTCTTCTTTTTTTCTTTTTTGAATGAATGAATGAAAGATTGCTATTCTGAGCCTTTGGTATAGGGCAGGAGAGAAATTGAAGAGGGTACAATAATTGAGCATAAAAATTCCAACATTCTCCTGGGAGGAGCCATCACAAATACAGTAACAGCATTTCTGGTTTCCCTCGAGTATATGTGAAGGCAACTGAAAATGTCATCAGACCAGCATCTTCACTGACAGAGTTTCTTAAGGGCATTGCTTGGGAAACCTAAACATAGAACAGACATTTTAAGTAATACAGGAGCTTGAGTGTCAAACCATTATGGCATACAATGGTTTGACCTCTCTTCTCGAGTCAAAGCAAAATCTGTTTTTAGTGCCAGGGCCCAATATATGATAAATGAAGATGTTTTAGAGTGGTCTAAGAAATTGGGACAGCAAGGTTAAGAACCAGAAATATAGCAGTCTCTAGACAATAGCCTTCTTCCGTGCAATGTTTTATTTGATGCAGCATCAGGTCAAAACTAGAACTAATTATGAAATGACAGAAAAGAATAGTTTCTGCCTTCATACTCCTCAACTATTTTTATTATGGTACCTAGAGGGCATGTGTTTTCTTTGTGTTCTATTTGCAAATGCATTTTTATATCCACGGGTTTAGCAAATAATGTGATTCTTTCTGACCTTTGTCATTCTTTGTCAACACCGATAAATATTGTTCAATATACTGCCCAGGTTGAAGTGTATTATTCGATTTTTAAAAAGTGATTTTTAATTAAAACTATAAAAGGGGTATGTAGGTAGATAGGTAGATGAATAGGTAGATGGATGGATGGAAGGAAGGAAGGAAAAATAACTAGATGATAGCTCGATAAGTCAATATTAAGAAAGCTAGATAGATAGCTAGGAAGATAGATGGCTCGATAGCTAGCTGGATGGATGATAGGAAAATAGATAGATAGATAGATAGATAGATAGATAGATAGATAGATAGATGATAGAAAGATAGAAAGATAGATGATTGATTGATAGAAAGAAAGAAAGAAAGAAAGAAAGAAAGATAGATAGATAGATAGATAGATAGATAGATAGATAGATAGATAGATAGATATGGTAGATAGATAGCATTTGTATGCTACTAACTCCACTGATTGTAGGTGTTTTAAACTCCAAATAATTTGCAAGTCAGAATTCAATGTATAATCTAGCCACAAATGTCATACAAAATGAGAATCAGAAAAAATGCCATTTAAAACTCCCAGACAGTTACTTAATTATTAGAAGTGGTGGTGGTGGGGGGTGTTCTCCCATGAATTGGAAGCTCTAATATTCAAAATCACAGAGATACTTTATTTGTAATTGGCTAACTGCTGTAAGAGAGCCATTTGGTGCAACAATTAAGGCATCAGGCTAGAAACCAGGAGACTGTGAGTTTTTACTGAATTCTCTTCACCTGATAGTGTAAGTTGTCCATATTGAAAATTATGGAACTTCCTACTCATATTAGGAAAGTTTATTTTATCTGTATCACATTACCTATCCAAGCTAAAGTTTCTGAAAATTTCCAAGTATCTTAATGCTTTTGCATTCTCTACTTTAGTGGAGTGCCATGGATCAAGTATGTTTTTATTTGCTAAGCTAAAACCTATAATCAATATGACCTACTTCACAAATTGGATTGTTTTAAAAAATAGAGCTTGCATTTAGGAGTATGCAGAATATTTCAAAATTTATCCCTGCTACAATGTCCCCCTTTTAACCCTAAGCAGCAGTTCCAAGAACTTTTTAATAATGTTTTGAGCTTCGTATGATGTTTCAAACTCAAAAGAGAGCTCTATTGACCTGGAAATCCATCAAAAATCTTGAGAGCACCCTATCTCATACCCTGTGAAGCTGTTTTTGCTAACAGGATGCTTTGAATTTAAAAGAAGTTTGGATTTGAAACCTTTTGCATGTTGTACATGGACGTGCCCTGCTTAAAATATATTCAGTATATTGAATACTGAATTAGATACTCATTTAAATATTTTATAGGGTCCTTGGTGCTCTCTGAGGTTGGTAGTTTTCTTGCAGACATTTCATTACCAAACTAGGTAACATCAACAGGATTGCTGCTGATGTTGTTACCTAGTTGGGTAATGAAATATCTGCAAGAAAGCCACCAACCTCAGAAAGGACCCCACAGTTCAACCCTGAGCTACAAATGTTCTCTTCTAAAATTACATTATAGCTTGAAATAAGGATGTAGTTGGGAGGACAAATGTTTGATGAAAATTGCTGCCACCTGAGCTTCACTTTTTGTATGTTTGTTTAATTTTTGTGTTGTTTTTACTTCAAGGGGAAGACACTCTGGGGCAGTCACATCTTTCTTTCATTCAGACAAAATGGCACCTGCCAGTAATCAAGCTCCTGTGGAGCATAATATTCACCGGCGGTGACTTTGTCACTTCATGGTTTTTACAAATATATATCCAGTTGCTGAAATGCTGTTTTGGCATACTGTGTAGGTGAACATACTTGATGAAAACATTTCAGGTTATTTGTATTTTTATAGCTTGTTGTTACCATAAAACTCGTGAGTTTTTGGGTTTGATTTCTCATCAAATCCAGATCCATTTCATGTTGGCAAGTCATTTATTGAATGTATATCATGGATGCATTTGGGGGGGGGGGCAGGCTAGAATTATACAGAGGGATATGAAAATCATGGGGTCACACAATAGTTGTCTTTGTCTTTGGAATAAATGTAGATTGTTTTGATTAAGTTCAGGCATCATGTGAAGGCAAACACCATATAGCATAGGGTTGTCAAATTTGCGGCCCGCAGGATGGATGCGTTTTGTGCTGGCCACGCCTATGCCCAGTTTAACAAAAGAAAAAGGTCACAATACATCATGTGACACTGCCATGATGATGCAAGTTTGACACCCCTGATATAGCATATCATGTAAACTCAGCCATTATTATTTGTAAATCATATTTAATGGATTGGGTGAAATCAGCTAATTATGATTATTCCATAAAGCTTGGCTATGTGATGTATGAATGTGAAACAGGAGTGAAATCCAGCAGGTTCTGACAGGTGCTGGAGAACCGGTAGCAGAAATTTTGAGTAGTTCGGAGAATGGGGAAATACCACCTCTGGCTGGCCCCAGAGTGGAGTGGAAATGGAGATTTTGCAATATCCTTCCTCCAGGAATGGAGATGGAATGGGGATTTTGCAGTATTCTTCCCCTGCCATGCCTACCAAGCCACACCACGCCCACCAAGCCACGCCCACAGAACCTGTAGTAAAAAAATTTGGATTTCACCACTGATGTGAAGGTATGTGAAGACAGTCTCTGAATTGGCTTTGAATGTATAGATATTTTATCAGAATATTAAGAAAATACTTATTATTTTAATAATGTTGGCTTCATTATAAGAGACCCTCATGGTCTTGAGTTTCAAATAATAAGGAAAGAAAAGCTTTATTTGAATTTTTTTTTTTTGTAGTTGTATTTTATAATGTAGCAAATTTTAACTGTTTGCCTGTTGTGAAGGCATGGAACTGTTAGTGTTATGTTAATTGTTGACAAGTTGTGAGCATCTACCTATTCACTGAAACACCAATTTTCCAAAGTTCTTTACAATTTTAACTTCATATCAATGTTAATTCACAGCATTACATTAAAACCCTTCCAAAAGCAGTGATCATTAGGATAGTGGTATTTTTGGACATGCATTTTTAAAATAGCTATTGAGTGCATTCAACAGCCTAATTTTAAAAGCTAACTCTGCCATTAGACAGGACTCCTAATTTATTCTTTAATCCTAACCTTGTTCAACATATTTTACCTTCCGTTGAAAACAGTGTTTGAGTGCCTAAATGGATCAATTAATATTGACTTTTGCATAGCAAGCAGAAGCAAATCATTGTCTAAAAGAAGATATAGTCTTAGAGTAGGAGCAGAAGAATTGTGAGGGTTTTTATCAGTAGGCTGCAGTTCATATATCATAAAAATCTTGAGTAAAGAAAAACAAGATTCTTTTGCCCTACTTCTTTTTACCTAGAACAATGCATTTAATTCCACATGGATTTTTTTTTAAAAAAACCATTCATGTTATTAATTTCAGAATCCAGTTTAGGATACACAAACAGGCAAACACACAGAACTGGGAAAAACTAGAAAAGAAAGAAAATTCCTCTTCAGATTGCCCTTGTATCTGCTTTTCACTTTGCAGGCTACAAGTGGTGACACTGTTCCATTAGATGGCCCCATCTCTTTAAAGGGGCAAAAAGTCCATTAATATGACCCAAAACCATATTCTACTTTTTCCAGGTATTCGCTTATGTCGAGTTATGGTGATTTACATGCGTCCCATCCTTTGAATCTAAAGGGATGCTGACATTTCTTATTGAAGCCCTAGAGCAGGGGTGTCAAACTGGAGGCCAGATGCGTCACACGCAGGCCATGCCTACTCTAGCTCCATGAAGGGAAAAACATTGTGATATGTCACATGCAGAGGTGGGTTTCAGCAGGTTCTGACCAGTTCTGGAGAACCGATAGTGGAAACTTTGAGTAGTTCGGAGAACTGGTAGTAAAAATTCTGACTGGCCCCGCCCGCATCTACTCTCTGCCTCCCGAGTCCCAGCTGATCGGGAGGAAATGGGGATTTTGCAGTATCCTTCCCCTGGAGTGGGGAGGGAATGGGGATTTTACAGTATCCTTCCCCTGGAGTGGGGAGGGAATGGAGATTTTACAGTATCCTTCCCCTAGAGTGAGGACAGAATGGGGATTTTGCAGTATCCTTCCCCTGGAGTGGGGAGGGAATGGGGATTTTACAGTATCCTTCCCCTGGAGTGAGGACGGAATGGGGATTTTACAGTATCCTTCTCCTGGAGTGGGGAGGGAATGAGGATTTTACAGTATCCTTACCCTGGAGTGAGGACAGAATGGGGATTTTGCAGTATCCTTCCCCTGGAGTGGGGAGGGAATGGGGATTTTATAGTATCCTTCCCCTGGAGTGAGGACGGAATGGGGATTTTGCAGTATCCTTCCCCTGGAGTGGGGAGGGAATGGGGATTTTACAGTATCCTTCCCCTGCCACGTCCACCAAACCACACCCACCAAGCCACACCACGCCCACCAAGCCACACGCACAGAACTGGTAGTAAAAAATTTTGAAACCCACCACTGGTCATGTGATGGCAACATGACACTGCGAGTTTGACACCCGTGCCCTAGAGAAAGAACAGAAAAGTGCAGCTAATTAAAATTGGGAAACTTCTAACCGCATCAGGCCTTGTTTCTGGTGACTGTTACCTGGAGGGAAGAGCCAGTGATGCTTTCCTGCTGATCTTTCTAGAAGCAATCAAGTTCCTGAATTAGGAGGAAGAATGACCCCTTCAATGTTCAAAGAGCTGTTCTTTCCATCTAATAGAGGGTGAAGCAAAGATTGTTGCTTGGAGCTTGCTTTTGGCAGGTGGAGAAGATACTGCTTTGCTTTCAGAAGAGGCTTTGTGTACATATGCACAAGATAGTAATACCAATAGCAGTTAGACTTATATACCGCTTCACAGTGCTTTGCAGCCCTCTGTAAGCGGTTTACAAAGTCAGCATATTGCAGATGGCCAATGCTTCCTGTT
The DNA here is from genome assembly GCF_059756535.1 of Pantherophis guttatus. Lineage (NCBI taxonomy): Eukaryota > Metazoa > Chordata > Lepidosauria > Squamata > Colubridae > Pantherophis > Pantherophis guttatus. Next base: position 136,969,026 of record NC_142063.1, on the reverse strand, counting down.
TAAAAAGTGAATTGTTTTTTTAATGGCTTCTAGTGAGCATCTCTGTGCTTTTAAAATCTCTGTGATTTTAAAACAGAATTAAATATCCAGAGGTCTACCATCTCTGGGCATTGTAAGTTACTTTTCATTCTTTTGGGGTAAGGGCACCTCTCCAAACAGCTTTAGCCCAATTTTAAATTGCATAGGGGAATCTACCAAAGAACTTTAGTCTTTAAGACCAATGACAGAAGTATACTTGAAAGAGCCACAACAGAAGTTAAGCATGGTTTTGTTTCTTCACTTTCCCTCTTGATTTCAGTAGTAGAGAAAAAGACAACAGAAGGATGGGCCCAGTGGGGGGAGGGAGGAAGTATCAGAATGAATCAGGGGTGAAATCCAGCAGGTTCTGACAGGTTCTGGAGAACTGGTAGTGGAAATTTTGAGTAGTTCAGAGAAACGGCAAATACCACCTCTGGCTGGCCCCAGACTGGGGTGGGAATGGAGATTTTGCAATATTCTTCCCCTGGAGTGGGGTGGGAATGGAGATTTTGCAATATCCTTCCCCTGCCATACCCACCAAGCCACACCCACCGAGCAACATCATGTTCACCAAGCCATGCCCACAGAACCAAAATCCAAAATCCAAAAATTTGGATTTCACCACTGGAATGAATGTATAGAATTAACCCCAATACTAGAGAAACACTCTGCTTTTTCTATTCCCACATAACTACAGAAAGTGGAAAGATGGAGAAAAATGAGATTTGTGAACTGAAAAGGCATGCATACTTTCCTTTCCATTTGTTATACAAAATGAATACCCTTGCCCCTGGAGAAGGAACAGGACAGGAACATATTGACTGCAACTGCCCACCACTGTTTCAGAGCATTCTCAAAAAATAGTACAGCTAGTCCTCGACTTACAACAGTTTGCTTAATGACCATTTGAAGTTACAACAGCACTGAAAAAAGTGACTTCTGACCATTTTTGACACTTATGACCAGTGTGAAATCAATTTTTTTTACTACCAGTTCTGTGGGTGTGGCTTGGTGGGCGCTCAGTGGGCGGGGCAGGGGAAGGATATTGCAAAATCCAAGATACTCCGATTTCTGGTCTAGTGTATTCCTTGTGAGTTAGTGATCCGGTCCAAGGGAGGCTGAGACATTCCCTCCCCACTCCTGGGGGAAGGATATTGCAAAATCCCCATTCCCACCCCACTCTGGGGCCAGCCAGAGGTGGTATTTGCTGGTTCTCTGAACTGTTCAAAATTTCCGTTACTGGTTCTCCAGAACCTGTCAGAACCTGCTGGAATTCACTGCTGCTTAAGATCATTGCACATATGACCTATGGTCATCTTTACATTTTACATTTGCATGCTTGACAACTGACTCACATTTATGACGGTTGCAGTGTCCCGGGTTCAAGTGATCCCCCTTTGCAACCTTCTGACAAGCAAAGTCAACAGGGAAGCCAGATTCACTTAACAACCGTGTTACTAATTTAACAACTGCAGTGCTTCACTTAACAAATGTGGCAAGAAAAGCCGTAAAATGGAGCAAAACTCATTTAACAAATTTCTCACTTAGCAACATAAATTTTGGACTCAATTGTGGTCATAAATTGAGGACTGCCTTTATCTACCTTAGCAGATTTTTTTTTTCTCGTGTTTAGTGTATTTAGTGTATTTAGGTCTGCAGCAACTATTTTCATATCTCAGAACTTTATTGTTTTAAAAATGGTTTTATTGATAAATATTCAACACATAATTCTGCCACTTGAGTTCTCCTGTGCATATTTTCACAAATCTGACACTCTGGCAAGTCTTGTAACTATGAGCTTGACTCATGGAGAGTATGTGGATATAATTATATAGCTTTCTTTCAAACAGTACAGAACTGGTTTGAGTATCTTTTTCCCAAAGTAGCCTTCAGTTGTTGACCCTCAGACACTGGAAATCTGTCATCCTTAGATTTTTTTTCCCCCAAAATCAATGAAGGCTGCGATGTGCTGGGACACTGAGAACATTAACAGGGAAAATACAGTTTATGGTGTAGCCAGGGAAGTAATTTTCTGCAATAAATCTAGTGTCATCAGTACATCAAAGAACTTCAAGGAAACGTGTTCTCCTGAAATTGAGGTGGCTTAATACCTAATCTTCAGCTTTGTGCAATGCTGGTAATGCGAAGGAATGGACATCAGGACTTATTTTTGTTATATACTTGGATTACACTAGAATTGTGCTAAAAACAAGATATTGCATTACAAAAGTGTGTGCGGGGTTTATAAGAAAGTAGACAACCTATGACCCATTGGGTCGTCATTTCAAAGAAATTTCCTTACCTAAACAGAAAAACAGAATGGATAGGTAAAGATCAGAGGAAGTGGAAGAAACATTTGACTTCCTGTTGTTTTACCCATTAAATTTCCTTGTGAGTATCTGGCAGTGAGTGTCAGAAATCTTCCTTCCTTCCTTCCTTCCTTCCTTCCTTCCTTCCTTCCTTCCTTCCTTCCTTCCTTCCTTCCCTCCCTCCCTCCCTCCCTCCCTCCCTCCCTCCATCTTTCCTTCCTTTCCAGAAGGCAAGTAAGTGGAGGAGGGAGCAAAGGAGTATAGTGGAGGGTGCATCATTTTTCCATTGGCTTTTCCAAAACCCTTTCATTACATCATCACCCAGCAAGAGTCAACCAAGCCTGGGACTCAAAAGACAACCTACAAAGTTACTCCTATGGGTGTCTGACAACCAATCAGAACACAAGCTCAAATTCAAAGCCCAACAGAGGGCATAAAACCCAGGCACTCTCAGCATCTCTGCCCTTTTTTTCACCCAAGATCTCCAAGGCATGTGATCCTGTTCATCAATAAACTTTCTTTCCAACTTCCATGAATCCAGTGTCTTTTTCCCTACTTGGAACTGAACCCAGAAGGATATTTCTTCCAACACAAGCTTTCCACAAGCAAAAGATTTTGCTAGTGGGAAGGTGAGAAAAAAAGCATCGGCAATCATATCAGTTCCCCATCAATTTGTGGGAACCCATCAGGGAATGTTGAAAATGATGCTCATGTGACTCTGGGGGAACAGAGCAGTGACACTTAACAGCAAGGCGGTGGCACTAAAATTGCAAAGATTTCCCCAAAGTTCATTCACTCGGAATAATGGATCCTATCATTCTGCAAATTAGTCCATTTGAGATGCCTTTTTGACAGTTTTGCCCTGTGATGCAGCATTTCATCCAAATGAAGGATACAAAGTATCAAACAGACCCAAGAGTTTTAATAGTATATAACAGACAGGAAACCTAGGAGATCATTTCAACAGTGAGCTTGAACCAAAAGGATGTTTTTCTTTTCCAGGTATGCATGCAGGTGGGATATTAAGTAGGTAGGAAATGGTAGTAATTATCTACATTCACAGAAGAAAATAGCAGAAATTCCGAGGGAAAACTACAGCAAGTGACATATTGTCTCCCATTCTGTAGCCATAGGATACCAGAGAGGCAGAGAAAACAAGAATGTTAATAGCTGTTCCATTCTCTGCAAATACTGCCACAAGTTCCTTGAACTGAAACACATAATCAAATCATGGAAAAGAAGTATTCTTTTATTCAAAACATAGCTACTTGGAAGAAATCACTTGTAACACATTTTGACTTATGGATACTTTAGCTAATGTCCCCACATGCATCTTGTGTAATTTTTCATTTCTTTATTTCAATTACATTTCCCGGTTTGCTTGAAAACTTAACTGAAATGCTTTTCCTATCAAGATCTCTCCCACGTCTATATTTTTAAACAACCTTGGACCGAATGCATACATTGCTACTCAGCTCACTCTAGTTTTCTTATCAAAGAAAATTGCATCAGGGTCTTAAATGTGTGCTTTGTATGCTTGCAGTGGATTTCATTCAGGTAGCAGTGTTCTATTTAAGTACTTTACAAGTCATTGGCTATTTTCCAACAGAGAGGCTCATCTGGAGAGAGAGAGAAAGAGAGAGAGAGAGAGAGGCAGAGAGAGATAGAGAGGGGGAGGGAAGGAGGCAGTGGTGGGTTGCCCCTGGTTCGGACCAGTTCGCAAGAACTAGTAGTAAAACCAGCAGGAAGCCCCACCCACCGCCCCGGATGTCTTCATCAGTGATATGCGCAGAAATGATCCCACTGCAAACCGGTAGTAAACCCTTGGAGGAAGGGAGGGAGGGAGATGGAATCTAGAGAAAAGTTGCATTTAAGAAGCAATGTACCACAAATTACATGTATTGGACACAACATTCTACACAAACTAATGTAACAAACACAACATTCTACAAAAACACAACTCATTTGCATGGGTTCGTATGGCTTTTTTTCTTGATAAGAAAACAGAAAAAAAGCTGAAAACAAGATTATGGACAGCGCCAAATATCATAGTTATGCAGTTTATGGTTTCTCTAGCCTTTCTGCTAATTGAATGGTATTATTTATTTATCACTTTTTAACGCCTGGCTAAACTCATTGTACATGTTAAAAAGTTGACCACAATTTTTTTTCTTAAGCAGTCATTAAACTGTCAAAAAGCATTGCAATCACTTCTTTAATTGCTTATTGGTTTACATAGAAAAGCAATTCCCATGTTGCCTCTGGATTATTTTTTTCCATTTAAGAATTCTTATTAAGAAAGTTACTGACATAGACTATTCTAGACATCCATGAATTCCCACTGGGGTGGTGGGGGTGGAGATCTCCAAAATGCTGGCAAAAGTGCCGAGCCAATCAATCAATAAAGAGTAAGTATACATCGAATCTCAGTTGCTGCATCAATTCACCTTAAACTCACCCTTAAATCTAACATTAATCATCATCATCTGCCATTTAGAAGCTAGAGGAGAAAGTCTATGCCAGGAAAAAAGTAGAAACATTGATTGCTTTCTGTGTGATGCCTGGTGGATAAAGCTAACAGTGTTTCTGTTCAGCCACCTTGCTTGGAGGTGTCTTTCTTAAGTAGTTATATTATATATCTGTACCTGGAAACCAAGCATTTTCAGAAATATAAAAGGGAGGGAGGTCTATACACTTTTAAATCAGAACACCTGAAATAATAATGTTATGAAGCTAAGCCAGGGGTACAAATAATGTTGTTGACACATCTCACAAAAGTATATTGTAACATGAGTAAGAAAGGCTGAGATATTTCTTTAAAAGAAAAAGGGGGAAATAATATGTGGCAGAGACACCGTAGAAATCAGTAAGTGTACTGTATAGAGTGTAGAAAAAGAGATTCAAGAGGAAGCATTGTCTTTCCCTCATAATATTAAAAAGATGGCCAGCCTGCAGGTTGCCTGTGTCAGTGTGTTTTTGCAAGCTGCAAAGACCCCTAGGTTCAATAAAATAAATGCAGATTAAATTTCAGTGAAAATTAAAGTGCCGGTTTTGTAATTTGTTTTCCAGGATAAAAAAATCTTTAAAGTCCCCTGCCAGGACTGAACATTTCAGCAACTCGTGATTGATGTTTTTTGAAGCCCTCAGACATACACTGCCTAGAAAATAATGCACTGAAGTGAAGTCCAAGTAATGCAAAGTTTCCCTGCCCTTTTGTTAGAATAAAAGATCTTCTACGCAGCTGAATAGCAATAGGTCCAAATCATGCAAATGAAAAGATATCTTTACATGGTGACTCAGTGGCTAAGATGCTGAGCTTGTCAATCAGAAGGTCGGCAGTTCAGCGGTTCAAATCTCTAGTGCTGTGTAACGGGGTGAGCTCCCATTACTTGTCCCAGCTTCTGCCAACCTAGCAGTTTGAAAGCACGTAAAAAATGCAAGTAGAAAAATAGGGACCACCTTTGGTGGGAAGGTAACAGTGCTCCATGCTCCTTCAGCATTGAGTCATGCTGGCCACATGATCACGGAGACGTCTTCAGACAGCACTGGCTCTTTGGCTTAGAAACGGAGATGAGCACCGCCCCCTAGAGCCAGAAACGACTATCACGCATGTGTGTGGGAACCTTTACCTTTACCTTTAAAGCTAAAGAATTTCCTAATACAAATTTTGATGATGGATACTGATTTTAAAGAATGACAAATTAATGGATGGAATAATGGCACATGATTATGACAATTATTCAATACTTCCAACTTTAGGACACTATGTCTCTCCTTAATACTTCCTGGGGACCAAAGAATTCCCATTGGCAAGGGAACTAGTGTCACCTGTCTAAACCAATTTGGGAATAACTGCCATATGCTGTACAGGTAGTCATCAATTTACAACCACAATTGAGCCCAAAAATTGTGACTAACTGAGATTTGCCCCATTTTACAATCATTCTTGCCACAGTTGTGAAGTCAATCATTGCAGTTGTTAAGTGAGTCATTAAGTGAATCTGGGTTCCCCATTGACTTTGGTTGTCCGAGGGTCACAAAAGGTGATCACATGACCCTGGGACACTGCAACCATTATAAATATATATCTTTTGCCAAGCATCTAAATTTTGATCACGTGACTGTGGGGATGCTGCATAGGTCATCAGTGTGAAAACAGTCATAAGTCAGTTTTACAATGCTATTGTAACTTTGAACAGTCACTAAATGAATGGTAGTAAACTGAGTGTCAGGGTTCCAAGTAACACCCCCAATGAAAGAAAATTCCGAGGCTTGGATTTCTTCAAAATTACTCTTTATTAGAGATGTCATATTGGCACATCTGAGAAAACCCGAATCTGAAAGTTTCCAGGTTTTCCCCACCCAAGTGAAAGTTCAAGTCCCTGCCCAACACCCTCATGCCCATCACATGGTCCAATCATCCACTGTCCAAACTGAAGACACCTCCCAGTCATCCAACTCCAGGTTCCAGGACAATGCATCGTTGACTCTCTGAGAAAGGAATGTTATTTTGACTACATATCATCTACACTCTATACAATTCTCCCTCCCATTTTCCCACAGAAGATGTGGCAAGCCTAAAGGCCCAAATGTAAAAGATGGCTTCCAGGTCTGACACTGAGGACTAAAAGTTGAACTTGCAGGGTAGAGGAACATTGACTGCAACTTTCTACCTTTGTTTCAAAGCATTCTAAAAAATAGTATTTATTGTAGCAGATTGTTTTCTAGTTTAGCGAGATGCATAATTGCTCTGTAGCAAAACTCTTCCTATCTCACAACTTTAATACGTGATGCAGGTTTATAAGTGTAGACACTTGTTTTTTAAATGGTTTTTTTTTTTTGTCTTAATTAAAAAAAATTCAATATGTAATTCTGCCATTGAGTTCTCTCGTGGTCCTTATTTTCACAAATCTGACAGTTTGGCAAGTCTTGTAACTAAAGAGTCTTTGATCACCCTAAAATGACTAATACGATCTAATAAGGTTACTAGGATGTTTATGTACCTAGGACAAATTGTTCCACCTGGTGGAAACACAGGAGCATCAATAAATGTCAATTGTTTTGTTTATTCCTGAAATGATTACCTATTTCCTTTGTTTCTTAGCAAAACCATCTCCTTGTAATCACTTGCTTGCAAACTAAGTACATCCCTAATGTGATATTTTGATAGTTTCTTTATTCCATCATAGGGATTTTCCATTGTTAACCTAAGCATTCCTAAGCAGGAATTGGGGAAACATTTCTTTTCTGCAGCTGCTTTGGCAGCTGTCGTTCCAATGTGCTGTATATTATTTTTTTTAGTAATTTTTGTGATCCACTAGAAAAGAGAATAAGAGCAAAAAAGGATGATTGGAACCATTCCGGGGCAACAAATGATCACTTTATTTAATTATTGGCATTGGGTTTAGATGCTCTAAAGATCTAATGTGAAATATTTTTCTTCTTTTTCCCAAAAAAATAATAAAATCAATCAAACCCTGGGGTAGTAATTTCACAGTCTGTTAGCACACTCTGTTTGTGCTTGTTCAAAGGCAGCTGGGTAGAAGAAGTGGAGAATTTGTCCCTGCAGAACAGAGTTTGGGTTTTGTGTTGTGAGTTGATGAACTGAAACAATGACATTCAGCAAACAAGTTTAAAGCTTTTTGTGGCAGATATGAAATAGAGAGCAAATATTCCTAGTGGAATGTATAGGTTTGTACTATCAGAGCCTCAGATTGCCTCGGTCAATCATGAGCCCTTTGAGATGAAACTGGTGACAGCCTTGTGTAAGTCAGGCCCATTGACTTTTATTGTGTTGCGACTTTTATCCTCAGCACCAATCTAATATAGCAGCGACTGGCCTTTACATTCTAGTTTAGGCTATCAAAGGGAAATGTTGCAACACGAAGGGAAGAAATGATTTACTGACATTGTCAGTGTCAAATATTCCAGCCCCGAGCCATTGGGAACAACCGCCGGATCTTATTCAATAATGTGGGTTGCATTGCTATGGTTTTCTTTGCTGTGTGAAAAAAGACCACAATTGGAAGGTTGGTACTTCAAGGTCGGGAGAAGCTGAGAGAGCACACTGCTCTCTTTAGTTTAGGAGAACTGAGCCTATTTTCCTTCAAAGTTTGCTGAATTACAATCCTCATTTAGATAGACTGTGGAGGGTTACCCAGGTGTTCCTACAAAGCAAACAACATTGAGAAATACAATAAATTATAGGCACGTGGTTCCCACTTATTTATTGTACCACATGAGATTTTGGAATAGCGTTTGCTCTAGAATCACAAGAAAAATGGCACAGGGTGGCCACATTTAGACTGAAAAATTGCAGTGTTCATACTAAAGGCAAAACAGATAGATTATTATTGTATTAATTTTAAAGTGCAAGCTATTTAAAATAGGGTTGTTGATCACATTGAACAATATCTTGCAATTGAACGGAATGTTTTTATTACGTTGACCTTGGAGATTCTATTGACTATGTTTATAAAAACAAAGGTAATCAAAACAAGCACAAGAGTAAACTCCAAGCCCGGTACTATACTATTGTGTAGCTGCAAACATCCACAAGCTTTGGCTAGTGCAAGTTTTGCACTAGTTTTGATGATGATGCTCTACTTGCAATGATTATCTTCTGACAATCAGCACAATAAATAGATAAAGAATTACATGCCTGTATAAGAAAGGAAGAATGGCATCTTAAAAGTGGTGTGTTCACCAAACTGGGGTACTGCTACAAATGTCCAAAAAGTGCTTTTTCCAAAAGGCAACTGGACTTCCTTGGTTTTTTTCTTTGAAAATGTTTTGCTTCTCATCCAAGAAGCTTTTCCAGTTCAGTTCTAAGAAGCTTCTTGGATGAGAAGTGAAACATTCTCAAGGCAAATCTACCCCCACCCAAAGAAGTCCAGTTGCCTTTTGGAAAAAGCACCTTCTGGACAACTATGACCTGGATCATTGAGAATCAACATAGACGTACTCAGTGGTGGGACTTGAATAACTTAACAACCAGTTCTCTGGCTGGGTAGGCGGGGCTGATTGATCTTTTGACTGGGTGGGTGACATCACTCATCACACCAAGCCCCACCTCCCAGCCACTCACCTCAAAGGCAGAGGTAGTATTTAGCTGTTTGGGGCTAATCCCACCAACTGTCTGGCCCCGCCATTTTCAGCCTGTTTTTGGCAGGTTTTTGGGCCATTTTCCAGGCCATTTTCAGGTGAAAAATGGCTGAAAATCAGCCCCAAAATTGCCTGGTTTTGGGGTGGGTTTTTTGGGGTGTTTTGGGGGCATTTTGGGGGGGCGTTTTTGGCCCCCAAACAGCAAAAAACATCCTGAAAATGGCCCCAAAAACAGCCTGAAAATGCCCCAGACAACAGGCCAAAATATGGGCAGGGGTGGGGCCGGCCAGTGGTGGGATTTTCTGGCCCCACCCCTGCTCATTTTTCATATTCCTTCCTCCCTCTTTTGATTGCAGGGACATGGAGTTAGAGAAAGAAAATACAGCTTGCTTTACTTGCATCTGAATTTGCTTTCCTTTCTATTTGCACATGTCAAGCTAGACAAGCACATTCAGAACAATCTACAATCACTTTTGATAATTTGCTGTCCCGGCCAGCCATTTAAGCTTCGGCATCTCTACTGAAATCAATGAGATCCCTCTTCTATTTTTTCAGATAAAGCAATTACCAGATTATTTTTTCTAAAGAGGTGACATATAACAAAAACAGGAAACAGTGAAGTCTGATTTTCATCTCCTATTTGATTTCTTTTTGGGGGGGGGAATGCTTTAAAAAGACACCATAGTTATCCTAACATAAACATCATTGTCTTTATAATATGATTCTTTCTGTCCGCAAGAGCTCCGATATGCTCAGCGACACTCATTCATTACAATGGAAGGGGCAACACTAAATATTGAAGTCATATTTCTTTTGCAGTTTTGTCCTCTTCTAAACTAGCTGTATAAGATGCTTCTTGTGAGCAGGACACAAAACCTGTCACCTGCACATAACTTAGATCATTACACATGAAGAGAACTCGACATTTTTGTAACGGAAAGAAACAATATTTTTTTTCTATGTGCAGCAGGCCCAATGTCATTTTTCTCTCAGGAACCTGACCCGTTATATATAAGTGAAAATAAAATTAGTTTAACCTTTCTGTGAAAGCAAAACAAGAGATGGTCAGGGTGTATTTGAAACAATCAATTGCACACCAAAAGCTACGATACCAAGTAGACTCATGGAGCCAAACGGTGGAGATCAAAAAAGAAAAAAAAATGTAAAACTCTTTTCTTTGAAGTTTCTGACACTTAACAGAGTTGCCCTTGATGAATCCTTTCCTTGTATGCTCTTTCTACTGAGCACGTTACTGGATTTTAACAAGACAAACAGCTTTATCAAATGACTCTTGGAGCAAACGTCTCACCACAAAGTGATGAACTAAGTAGTTCTGAGCTCTCTCCGATCGATGCTATCAGTTGGATGGGTGCACAAGGAATTGACCTGTACATCTCTTTCTTTCTCTCTTCTGGGTGGCAATGAGGAGAAGGAAAAGGCTGCTTGGGTGTACCTGTACACAATATATTAGCCATAAGACTGACTGCTTTCTGCTTCAGAATGTCTAAAAATAGACTTGCAAATGTGGTCTGCCACATTTGCAAGGAAACAAATCACAACCAGGTAGACTGTTGCGCACATTGGCAAGGTGAAGGTTGTGTGGGAGTTGTGTTTGGTCAGGTGTGGAGGAACTTATGTGTGTTTAGTTTACTTTTTTATACTGTGTTAACCCTCTTGGGGGACTCGTGCTAGAAGAGTTTGTCTTTTCCGCTTGAAAATGAAGTACCCGGATACAGCTCTAGGCCTCCAGGCTGTCAATTTTCATTTTCAGACGTAGAATTAGAAGTGATCGGGCAAAAGGAAATATTGCCGGTTTAAATTAGTACGTTTTGGGGTTTAGTTGCTCTGTGAAAGAATATTTCATTTCACAACTTTTATTAGCATGAAATAATGAGCATGTAAGACTTAATTATTTAATAAGATTTCTATGTGTTGCATCATGGTTAGAGTGCAGTACTGCAGGCTACTTCTGCTGATCATCAGCTGACAGCAGTTTGGCAGATCGAATCTCATGAGGCTCAAGGTTGACTCAGCCTTCCATCCTTCCGAGGATGGTAAAATGAGGACTCAGATTGTTGGGGGCAATATGCTGACTCTGTAAACCACTTAGAGAGGCCTGTAAAGCACTATGAAGCGGTATATAAGTCTAAGTGCTATTGCTGTTTCTATTTTCTCAGGGACAGATACATTTTGAAGACTAGGAGAATCACATGATAAATGTGCTTACAAAATGGCAGCCACTCCCATCATCAGATTTGTTCCCTTTCAGTGAGCTCCTTATGGGACTCAGCTTATTCCTACAAATAAATACACTAGATGATGTTGCTAAATGAAGAAAAGTATGCTGGCTTAAGGTTGTTTACTCCTGCTGCGACTGCAGCATTGAAAGGAATTCAGGGATAGTTTGTGGCATCTTAGTCAAGCGCATTGAGAAACACCAGAGCTGAACAAAGCCGTCCCTCTGAAAGAATAACAATGGAGTTTCTGTAGCACTGCATTTGGAGAGAATGTGAGTTTATATGGCTCACATTTTGCTTCATTGCATCGAGGTATATTAAGTACTGCTCATATCAGTTGAGTTTAATGAGATTCCCAAAGTCACTGATTTGTTATGATATTATAGACATTTAAACTACATGATAAACAATTATGTCAAATAAAAGTGTTATTTCAGATTTGGGGGGGGGGGTTGCATTTCATCCATGCTGCATATTCTGAAACTTCTTGTCAGACACTTGTCTATTTTTTAAAAATTGAAATGTTTTATTTGTTTTTAAGGAAGCCCTGATATATTTACTTGCCTTGGTTTCATAGTTTTTCTAGTGCGTATTACTATTCATTTCCATATGTCATCACTGTGAGTCAAGACATATAATATGCTAGAGATACAGACTTACTTGGGTAACAGCCAGTCATAGATCTGATAATAAATTTCATAGTTTCCTACTTCCTTTACCAAGCTTTAGAAAGCTGGAATGCTTGTTGACAAAGTGAAAAAATATTTTTCCCCCAGATCAATGCACTATATATTTGAAGCTGCAAATGGAGTATATGCGATGTGATCGTTAGTTCAATGCACACTGCAAATTAAAATTGCCTTTAGGATGAAAATTATAAAACAATCAAATATTAAGAATGTGGAAGGTAATATGTGAAATGTGATTTCTTAATTGGCAATTATATTTTTTTCAGATAGATGTCAATATACCCATTGTAACCGGAAAGATGAAAGTGGTCATTTATTAATACAGTATTATAAAATGAACTATAAATTATATTAGAAAAAGATAGCAGTAGTGCTACCGATAGTAATGGGTCCCCATAGGGCAGTTAGCTTGAACTTTCAGGGCTGATTGTAGCAGCAGTTTCCAGGACAGAAATGGTCATTTTGCAAACATAAAGATTCATGGTCCACATAGCATCATGACAGGTATCTGTTAATTGAAAAAAGTGAGAGGGAGAAGCCATGGATTTAAATCCAAAGCCACAGAAATCCTCTAATATTCTCACTGACAATGGAGCAATCAGCTGATGTGGCTTCATTTTTGTGAAGATTTTAATCAAGCTGAGCCATGTCTGTGAGTCTTCTGCCAAGCCTAGCTAAAGAGCTGAGCTAAGCCACGAAGTTTCTGGAGATCTGTGATTTACTGTCAAGTCCTGATTACTAATTCCTGATAAGTAATTAAACTAGCAGCCAACTTCACACCCGGTCACTTGTTGGGTGGCATGAATGATAGTTCGGTCAGGCCACTGTCATCTGAACGGTTGTGAGGGATAACTTCTTCAAGGTTATAGACTGAAACAAGCATCCTATTTTTTTTCTCTTTCATCCTGTCTTCCTTCATGCTCTATTGAAGAATTTCTCCAGAGGGGAAAAAACAAACAAAAATAACTAAGCTACAGAAAATATTGGGTTTTTCTTTTCCTTTCACAGTCACCTTAATTTAGTAGAAAAGTTTTGAACTTATTCCATTTCCTAATAGTAACCATAAAATATGCGGACTGATTCTTGTCTCCCTGCCACAAAACATCACCGATATCAAAAATAATTTGAATGTGATTGATTTGCTTGCATCTGTAGATAGTCTGAATCAGGTTCCTCACAAAGACGCCTGGTACAAAATCGTAAATCTTGCTTCCCTTCCTAACTTCGTGTTTCAGTTTAGATTATATTTTCATTAATTCATGTACTATTTTTACTGCCTTGCAAACAACAGTGCAGTGATGAGGGCAATTTTTATTCCTATTTATTCATATCAGATATTCCCAACCGCCATCCCATCTATTGTGCAATGCGAAATGGCCTTGCAGTTAGCAAATGCATGCGGCAGCAGCCGATTTGCTACAAGATGATTGCATGTTGTGCTGATGTAAGGATCCTTTGGGCACGATGAAATTTCCCTGTAGCACCATAATCCTGACACTTCATTTCAAGTCTGGAAGTGCTGTGTATATGCTCTACTGCTGAGCTGTATCACCTCAACAAATCAGTAGTTACAGTTATTTCCTTGTAGCCTGAAACTTGGGCTTTATAGTTATTTGCTATCTACATCAGCGTCTAAAGGGGGGGGGGTATTATGCCCCCCAAAGCTTAGCAATCTGATCCATAATTGCAGTATACATTCTGAACCCAGAGAAATCACGCAAAAGTCATAACCAGAATGTCAGGTTGGAGCTCTTTGACTGAAACAATCCTCTCAAGCAATTTGCTGTAATGATGATTTACTTCTGAGTAAACTTGCATCAAATTGGGCTGTTAAGACATTGCATGGAACCTTGCTGCAGCTGTTCTGATAACCATCCTGGGGTTTGCTGCCTGCCTGATGAAGTGTCATCACCCCATAAATCATGAGTTATCCTTCAGGAGCAGCTTTATCTCTCGTTTAGTGTGAAGTAGTCTTGATGAGCTGATAAGTATTTGGTAAAACCTTGTTTCCCATCCTATGGTGCAGTGTTAGCAATAGAGAAAATAGGCTCAAACCTTTTATAATCACAGATCACACACATACAATCACACAGAGACATCTAACAAAAGGTACAAAATGTTTTATTTGCAGCTATAGACTTCCACATAGTCCTACAAAACATTCAGATCAATGATTTATGGATTGCTGGCTTAAGTGCAGACAGAGAGCTGGCTGGACCGCCCCTATTCTACTTTGGCATCAAAAATGGTTCAATATCAGTCAAAATTTAAAGGTAGCAGCTCCGGGACATGAAAGAGGAGGTTGATGCATTTCTTCAGTTCGTTACTATAGGGGGAAAAATAATCATTCTCCCATCCTGGCAGGATGATAAAACTCATGTGAATGCTTAGGCTAAGTGTGTAAGCATGGCAGCTTATCCTGAGAAAATTGCTATGAATATTATTCCTAGCAATACTCAGAGGTTCTCACCAAATTTGGAGCCTATCAAATTGGCCTTTTTCATAACATTTCAAATTGAAGTTGCAGCTGGTCCTTGGACAGATGAATAAATCTTAAGGGTTTTTTTTTCCTTCAGCGCTCAGGCCGTTTCTGTGACTGAGGCACCAACTAGCCACCCATCATTGAAAGCAACACTGCTGTCATAAATTTAATCCGTGTGCTGTAATTAATTACGTATTTCCTTTCCCTGGGATTTAAGTGGCTGCTCAGATTGATGAAATAGATTTTCTAAATGTACGGCCACACCTGCCTTGAGAGGGAGAAATTATTTTGAAGCTGTTCAAGGGTAGCCTAGCCTTATATTTCAAGGCTGGGGAGGCAGGAGAGCCATCTCAATTCGAATAGCTTACAATCGGATTAATTTAAGGAGAAGACATGAGTGAGATCATATGTCAAGGAGATGGTGATGAAGTGAGAGCAGTCCGATAAAATAATTGGAGATCTTTGGCAGGGGGCATGAAAAGCCATGGTGAAGTACATTGAGAAAGAAACACTGAAATAGTTCAGGCAATGTAGGATCCAGTGTTGACATATGTTGGAAGAAATATCCATCTGGTTAAGTTCCAAGCCGGGAGAAAGGCACTGGAGACAAAATGGAGGCTGGAGGCTGATTGGAAAGATGGTTTAATGATGAAGCAGAACCACATGAGTTCTGGGTAGCTGACAAGAATGGAGTTGGGAGTGAGGGGGTTTTATACCTTCTCTTGGGCTTTGTACTTGAGCATCCTGTTCCTGTGCAAGAACATGTCTTCTTGTTCTGCCCCAGCTACGGACTCCAAAGAATGCAGCACACACAAAGTCTGTACAAACCTTAATTTACTAAATTGAATCAGTCTTTTTCAAATAAAGGCTGTTAATTAACTTTCTTAACAGCCTACAAGAATCCAAAGAATAAATAATCGTAATCTTACTATGAAAGCCCAGAAGCAATTTGCAGGAAACTGATAAGAGATCTAAGATCAGGATGCAAAGGAGAGTGAACGAAGTTGTTCCCTGCAAATTGCCTCAGTCGTCATCCTTCCTTAAATTGGCTAAGGGAGTGGCCAATTAGCCCCAAGCCTTTCTCTCGAGGAGACCTCCTTCTGAGGAACTACTCCTGCCTTTTGGCAGCTCTGCATGCCCGTGCATCGAGAAGAGGCTCCTCCTCTTCTTCCTCTTCACTTATGGGAGCTTCTGGAGGTTCTGAAAGCCCTGGCTGAATCCCTGCCTCTGGCACCACATCTTCTCCAGCCCAGAGCCTTCTCCATTGTCTGATTTGAGTGCCAGCTGTACAGGCTGCTGGCGCAGTACCACACCAGCCTCCTCACTGTCGGAATCAGCTACTAGCTGCACAGGCCGCTGATGGGCTACAGCACTTCTATTGGCTGTTGTCAGACTCCTATGGGGCCATGTAGGGGGTTATGTAGGGGTCATAGCTGGTTCTATAGGTTGTCTGAGCTAAGTTTGGTTGAAGTTTGGAGGGTGATGTAATGTCCTTAGGAGATTGTGCAATGTAGTGAGCTCTGCTGCTAAATGGTAATGGGTTAATCCTGTTATGTCCTGAAGGATCATGTCTTAATCCCATCATCCTGGAGCTGAAGATCATTTGTTTTGTAGATAAGCTGGACAAATCTTTCCCAATGAGCACAAAATATTTGCTGGGGGAAGGGACCTGAGGCTCTGAGTTTCTGTCTCCCTTAAGAGTTTTTATTTCTCTTTTAGGGGAAATATTTTATCCTGCCTTTTTTTTTTTTTAATAATCTTCAAAAATATTTCATTCTTCTGGGAGTGGGGTGGCTTTCCACACATGAGATATGTAAGATTTGGAAGAAAAAGCTGCTGGAGCTAAATGAAACAAAATATGGAATGGCTGACTGGAAATTCTCATCACTATCCTCTTGAGCATAATGTACATTAAAAGAGACTATTGATCAGCTTAGGTTTGCAAAGTGGACAATTCCTATTGACTTTGCCAGCCTTGATTATTTATTTATGAAACTTATATGCTACCCATCTCACTCTGCAAAGCAACTCTGGGTGGCTTATAATTAAAAGCTTATGAGCAAAGGCACTGTTGGGAGAATGCTGGTAATGCAAAAACAGCAAAGAGCTGGTTTAAATTGGCTTAAAACCAGACCATCTATATCTACATACAGATGCTCGTCGACTTAACAGCCATTCATTTAGTGACTGTTCAAAGTTACAACGGCACTGAAAAAAAGTGACTTATGACCCTTTTCCACACTCACAACTGTTGCAGCATCCCCATGGTCACACGATCCAAATTCAGACACTTAGCAACTGGCATGTACACTGCTCAAAAAAATAAAGGGAACACAAGCAGAAGACATCCGAGATCTGAATGAATGAAATAGCCTTATTAAATACTTTGTTCGTTACATACGTGTTCCCTTTAGTTGTTTGAGCAGTGTATAAACTACTGTATGTAAAGAACGAAGTATTTAATAAGGCTATTTCATTCATTCAGATCTCGGATGTCTTCTGCTTGTGTTCCCTTTATTTTTTTGAGCAGTATATTTAGAATAGAATAGAATAGAATAGAATAGAATAGAATAGAATAGAATAGAATAGAATAGAATAGAATAGAATTCTTTATTGCCCAAGTGTAATTTGACACACAAGGAATTTGTCTTGGTGCATATGCTCTCAGTGTACATAAAAGAAAAGATACATTCATCAAGAATCATAAGGTACAATACTTAATGATAGTCATAGGGTTCAAATAAGCAATCGAATCATACTAGGAAACAATATAATCGTAAGATTACAGCAACAAGTTACAGTCATACAGTCATAAGTGGGAGGAGATGGGTGATAGGAAGGATGAGTAATAGTAATGCAGACTTAGTGAATAGTTCGACAGTGTTGAGGGAATTATTTGTTTAGCAGAGTGATGGCATTGGCATTTATGACGGTTGCAGTGTCCCGAGGTTGTGCCATCAACTTTTGCCATCTTTTGACAAGCAAAGTCAATGGGGAAGCCAGATTACAATCTTGTTACTAATTTAACAATTTAAATTAAGCCAAATTCACTTAACAACTGTGGCAAGAAAGGTCATAAAATGAGGACAAAACTCACTTAACTGTCTTGCTTAGTGACAGAAATGTTGGGCTCTGTTGTCATAAACCAAAGACTTACCTATACTTGCATAATCAGAATTGCTTTCAAGCTATTCTTTTGAGGATAAAAGACAAAACAGAACCTTAGGCAGGTGGGGAATGACCATAGGTAGATTAGCGTTTTCTAAAGCAGTGACTCCTAGTTGACTTTGTATGTATATTTTCAGAAATCCCAGCTTATTTGCAGCTATGAATATTAAAATTTAACACACCCAAAGTATGTGTATATGTGCATGTATATGCATACATACACAAGCATAGACACAGAATATATGATTATTTTTTATTTACTTACAGCAACATTGCTTGCATTATGACCATTAGTAAATGGTCAATTAAACAATCGTTGCATTGCATATATAGCCCTGATTGCACAAATCAGCATTTTCTGAAAAGGATCCACAGACATCAAGAATCCAACCACATTCGCCTGAGAGTACAATATTGTTAAATACTGAATATAGTGTGGTCTTGATAGGGGCAGATGATGGAATCTCAGTTATATTTTGGCCACCATCTTTGATTTAATTCAAGGGTTCCCATGGATCACTGTTGATCTCAAGCCACAGCTAACATAGTTACCACTTCAGATAATCTTCTAAAACCCCAGAATCTGGAGGCTTTTGCATCAGGAGGAAGTAAAGCTATGGACTCAGTTTTGTGCAATTTTGAGTAGGTAGTAAGCATGGTGGCTCAGTGGCTAAGACACTGAGCTTGTCGATCAGAAAAGTCGGCAGTTCGAATCCCTTGTATAGGTCTCCTGTGTGAGTAGGGGGTTGGACTAGATGACCTCCAAGGTCCCTTCCAACTCTGTTACTGTTAGATGTTAAGAGCAAGCTGGTCACCCGCAAGACTTAAGGCACCTATTTCTCCCTTTAGAAAATTCCAACCACTCAAAACTCCAGGAGATTTTTTCCCCCATTCAGGAGGGCAAAATTGAGGACCCAGTTGTGGGGGCAATAAGCTGACTTTGTAGAAATATACAAAAGAATGAAGGCTATTGCTTAGCGCATTGTAAGCCGCCCTGAGTCTCCGGAGAAGGGCGGCATATAAATCTAATTAAAAAAAAATAATGGGTGATTTACACTCTTCATAGGACAGAATTTTTTCTCCTGCCCACTCCAAGGACATCTATAGCTATGTTCCCTGAGGCCCCTTGGCAATAAGGGGCCTCAGGAAATCTTCTGGATCTTCTCACAGAATGCAGTGATTTGGGGTAGCAAACATGTTGGGTCCCTCAGCACATTCTTTTGAAAATGAATAATATATGGATTGGAGAGAAAATAACACTGATGTGGGTTGGGACTAAGAAGAAATGAACACAGAAAATGACGTCCAGGAAATGTCTATGAAGGCAAATTAGTAGAAACTTCCCAGTTTCACTGTAGAAATGAGATGGTATGGAATAAGCATACTGACAAACAGAGAGACGTGCCTCAAATAAATCTCTAGCAAATTAAAAACTACGTTGTAAAATTTTTAGGATCATAATATTTTACAACATCAAACTGTTTTTCTTAACCATGATTTCTTCACATTCACTTTTCTCTTCAGCTATAGTTGAGATAAGATCAATTAAGGAAAAAAAAAACAAGTCCCTTTTAGCAAAGGGGAAAAAAGTTGCAATACGTCATGTGACACCGTTGTGACGATGCAAGTTTGACATCCCTGCTATAGAAAGACAGTAAGTTAAATAAATTAGCAAATGTACTCAAATCTACACTGAAAGAAAAAGACCAAGCAAACAATCCTTAAGAAGCCATAAGAAATGTTAAAATCAGAGAACACGTGTATCTTCAAAATGTCTGATGTTTGAATGAGTCAAAAAACAAGATCGGTTTAGAGTCCTGCAAACCAGAAAATGGGCGTTATCCCTCCATGTACACTATACAGTATTGTACTTAATATAGAAAACTAAAAAAAAAAAAAAGATAAATCATGAAGATGACAGTAGTTAAAACCCATATGAGTAGCCTCAGGAATTCTGGGAGTTGAAGTCCACAGGTCGTAAAGAGGCCATAGTTGCCCACCTCTGCACAAGAGGATTTTTTTTTCAGTATTCCTTCATCTGAGATATTAATGAATAATCTTATGATCTCAATTCTTTAATTCCAGGCCTCTTTCCTCAAAACATCACAAAGTTTCCAGTTTTTAAATGTCACAAAATATCAGCAAAGTATGAAAGACAAGCAGCAAGTCAATAAATGTTTATATTCTGGGCTTGATGTTCTTTTTTTATTTCATTTTACAGGAGAAGGGGGGAGAATTAACTCGGCACTTCATCTTCATTTTAAAACAAAAGGGAGGGTAGGATGGAGAGAGACAGAAATAAGCCTCAGGGAACACATTCATTGGAAGTATTGATTACCATAAAGTGCAATTTTCTAAAAAAAAAAACAATAATAATAAAGTGTACAAATACAATAAAAATGATTTGAAATTCTTTGGGAGACAGATCACTTTTTTTTTAATGATGGACAGTATTATAATTAAAAAGCTATCAACAATCTGGGATTTTCAAAAGTACTTTGGCACCTGAAGCACATTCCTTGTAATTATCTTTTAGGCTTTAAGCTAGATCACCATTAACCTATGAAGAAGAAGGGTTACTATGCTTTCTGGTGTGAGAAATTGTATCATCATGTAAATTAAACCCCGTTAGGCAGTCAAATTGGATTTGGGAAAATGATTGGGTATTAAATCTAGTCATGGATGCTCTCAGAGAGCAGAAAAATATGAGCCACTAAAAGGAAAGAAAAGCCTTGGAAAACGTTAATTTTTCTCCTCCAAGCGTTCTTTCCCTCTGAAAATTTTCCCTCTTAATTTTTTATGACTACTATATAGGGACATCGTTGAAATGTTGGTCTTCAATAAGATCCTCCCCTCTTCTCCCAGAGAACGCAAAATGAGCTGACCCCCAAGCCAGATTGCTATAATACCATTACAACAATTCTCCATTACGAATCTTCCCACAAGCAACAAAAAAGTAAAATTCAAGTATCAGAATATTCTACTGATTAAGAAACAAAACTTCAGTGTTATTCAACAAAACCATTTTTTTCCTCACCATGCAATTCTAGCCTAGCACATTAACCACTATTCTGCTCTAGCTTTCCTTATTCAAATAATATTTAACTGCATTTTTTTAATGGATTTATATGAATTGTAATGAGGTCTTAAGGCTATTGTTATGCAGTCAAATTTGAAAAAGAAATACATATAGCCTGTAGAAATATTTGTATACTATTTCTATATATTTATCAGAGTAGTTTGTTAGTCTGTTGAAGCAGTAGTAATTTACTAAATTTTGCTGGATTACTGCTCATTTCATAAGACATCTAGAGTACAATGCTGTGGTGGGGTGTGTACATACATCCTTTGGTCTCAATGTAACAACACCACACACCAGAAACAGAATGTAGATCATCAAAGCTTTTGCTGTAATGAATTCATCTAAGAGCCACTGTTCTCCCCCCCACCCCCATTTCTGGACACTGTGTGTTTAAGTGATGCTGACTGTGATGGGGATGCACAGATCTCTGTTGTTAGGCAGGAAGCCCCACAACAAGAAGCTGTCAATCATATTTTCCCTCTACAGAAAAAAAAAGGAATACATTTGTGGCAGTCCTGCATTTCAACTGTGAGGTCTGTTTCATCTATTTCATATAGTATCATCTTGGGTCAAGAGGATGGTTGGAAAGTATAGATGCAGATACTGTCACATAGCAGAGGTCATATTTTCCTGAGAGATGTTCTCAGATACAAATAGTGTTCTTGGCTCTACTCCACATCACTGCAAAACATTTGATACCCAAAATAAGACATCCCCTGATAATAAGCCCAATCGGGCTTTTGAGAGCATGGCAATAAGGCCAAGCCCTTATTTCAGGGTTCAAAAAAATATAAGACAGGGTCTTATTTTGGGGGAACTACGGTAAGTAAATAAGCTTTTACTTCTAAATGCATTGTAATTGTATACATCTGTGAAAAGACAATATTATTATTATTTTCTTAACTAAAAATTAGAAAATAATTTTGTGATTTACCAGGTAAAGCAAGGGTTTCTTGTTGTGGTTTGACTGGGAACATCTCAGTGTTACCCCTCTTCTTCTGACTGGTTTAACTGGACATATTGTGTTCAGCTAACCCATATCAAGAACTTAGTTTTTTCATCTATATGCCAGAAATGATACGGAAATGGGTTTTATTCACAAAGCATTGTATTCAATACTTGCTAAATCTTATTTTCTTGAGTAGAGAGAAGTCAAGGACATGTTGGATAAATTCATTCCGTCTCAATGGATCTTAGATTAAGTATATTTTTTAGTATTTTTGTTATTGTTGTATGCCTCTGAGATAATGCAAATAAGGGCCCTCAGTTTAAAATGCTGCTTCCTTTTGTTTAGTTCTTATGAGACTGTATAGATAGAGGGTGATAAACATCATAAATAGAATTGGCTTCTCAGCATTCAAAGCTGTGCATGATATTTAATTACTTCCCTGACACACATATACACTCTCCATACATGTAAGTGCTGAGGACTATGAAGATGCCATTATATCACTCATAGAAACCTGCCGAAAACATGATGTACTCAAAAATCTGTTGTAGACATGCTGTACTTTGTGTTGAACAACACTCTTGTCTAAGATGACACTGCCATACTTAGCAGGAAACATCTTGTCTCTTGCTAATACAATATCTGCAGCAGAGTAGTGTCATTTTGCCACAGGATGTGCAATGGGTACTTTATTTCTCAACAATTAATAGGATGAGATCAGGTTGCTTGTAAATTTAAAGCTGCAACAGGCAGCTCATATTTAAAATGTAGCCTTTTCTTTGAAGGTGCTAGCTGAAACAGACATAATCTGCCAGCATTTTAGTGCCCTATAGCCAGCAGTGAGTCTTTGCTTTCAATTTGTAGAAAAAGGATAATTGAGATTGTGTGCACAACAAATCAGAGGATGCCTCAGTATCATATAAACCTTTAATAAGCCTTAAAATTCAAAGTCAAGGCACACTGAAGCAAATTGCAAAAGGGTACAATTAATTTGTACACGAAAGGGGGAAAAAACCCCCTCTAATATGCTATTAACTTGATTCTCCCACTCCCTCACAAAGCCATTATTTATGAACTTGGTTGAAAAATGACAAAAGTATTTGTAGGAGAAAAAGAGGTATAAATATTCTCTAAAATGATTTAGTTAACTCTTGGTTGTTGCCTCGGCAATAGAATATTGAACTGACAATATAAGAGAAAACAAAATCTTGTTAAAATGAGAGCAAAGGCATCAATGCTAAAGACATTGTGATCTTTAATGTTATCTGAACATAATTATTTTTAAAACATGGCTCTTTATGGGAACAGAGGAAGGATAAGTAACTAAATGTTATAATTGTTTCAGGAACAAGGAAAAATGAGAGGCAGTATGGGGTAATGTTTAAGGGACCAGACTAGGAGTAGAGAGACTTGGGTTCTTGTGACTTGATTTGAGGCAGCCTCGCAACAAGCTGACTGATAAAGAAAACCACACGTTTAATCAGTGATAAACTTTGCTGTACATGCAGTCTCCCAAATAAGTGGAGCAGATTTTAAGAATAAGAATCTAAAAAAAAGGTGTCACCTAATATCTCCTGAAGCTATGAATAGGGAAGGTTTGGAAAATTAGGACTAGGTAAACCATCTAAAAGAACATGTGAGAAGAAGTATATCTCTGAATAAATTCATTTGGGATGGGAAGAACAAAGGAAACAAGCAGAAAGCTAGCGTCAATACAATATGATTTCATGTGAACAAGCTAAGATTTCTAATCAAAGCCAGAAAAGTGTGATGGAATGTGTACCTGGAAGAATTGTGGAGGGAGGATTTTGGCAACCCAAAGTCTTCCCAGAGAGAGGCCCCAGATTAAGAGACTATGCAGTCCCAACTTGGATGGGGGAAAGTGGAAAAAATTCAGAGTACCCACACAGTAGACTCTCTCAAGATAGATCTAGTAGATTAGAGAGTTCTACAGGTGGTCCTTGACTTACAATCATTTGTTTAGTGACAATTCAAAGTTACAACAGCATTGAAAAAAGTGACTTATGATTGTTTTTCACACTTACGACCAGGGTGGGTTCTACATACCTTTACTACCAGTTTGCAACGGGATCCCCATGGACATGTAATCAAAATTCAGGCATGTGGCAACTGGCTCATATTTATGATGGTTGCAGTGTCCCGGGATCATGTGATCCTCTTTTGTGACCTTCTGGCAAACAAAGTCAATGGGGAAGCCAGCTTCACTTAATAACTGTGTTACTAACTTATCAACTGCAGTGATTTACTTAATAACTGTGGTAAGAACAATCATAAAGGGGGCACAAATCACTTAGCAAATGTCTCACTTAGCAGCAGAAATTTTGGACTCAATTGTGGTTGTAAATTGAGGAGTACTTGTAGCTTTACTCTGGTAAGATTTTGTCCATTTACTAGTAAGGAAATAAAGGAAGTGGGGCAGGGGTGAAATGCTCCTGGTTTGGACCGGATCACCCGATCCGGTAGCAATGGTGGAGGGTGGTTCGGAGAACTGGTAGCAAAAATCCCTGTGCCCCCTACCATGCCCAGCTGAGCCGCACGATCATCAGAGGCTTTTTTTTTTAACTTTTAAAAGCATTTTTTTCTACAACCTCTTCTGACGAAAAAATGTTTTTAAAAGTAAAAAAAAAAAAAAGCCTCTGATGATCGTGCGACTTAGCTGGGATCATCAGAGGCTTTTCAAAGCATTTTTTTTCTGCAACCTCTTCGGTCGAAGAGATGGTAAAAAAAATGCTTTGAAAGGTCTCTGAAGATCCCAGCTGAGTTGCCTGATCGTCAGAGAGGCTTTTCAAAGCATATTTTTCTGCAAAGCAAGAAAAAATGCTTTGAAAAGTTTAAAGAAAAAAAAGTTGACCACACCCACCCAGTCACATTACACCCCCCCCCAAGCCACCCCCACAGAACCAGTAGTAACAAATTTTACATTTCACCCCTGGAGTGGGGGTTGGGTTAGAAGAAGAAAAAGAGAGGTCAAGTGACATTTTTTCGTCAGAAGAGGTTGTAGAAAAAATGCCCCTTGAGGCGGAGCCTCACCACCGCCTCTTTCAAGGTGGTGGGAAAGGCACCCTCACTCAAGGAAGCATTTATAATCCCCTGGAGCCAGCCTCATGTAACCTCCTGGGAGGCCAGTACCAACCAGGAGGGACACGGGTCCAATAAACATGTGGCAGCACTAAGCCTGCCCAGAATCCTGTCCACGTCCTCGGGAGCCACGGGGTCAAACTCTTCCCAGATAATATTCTCAAGACTCACCCCCGTCTCCCTCCCCGGACTCATCCAGTCGGAGTCCAAGCCTTCCCGAATCTGAGCAACTTTATCATGCAGGAACTGCACAAAATCCTCAGCTCGACCCTGCAATGGATCTTCCCGCACTCCCACCCGAAGGAGGGAGTGGGTCACCCTAAACAGAGCGGCTGGGCGGTTCTCTGCAGATGCGATAAAAGCGGAAAAATAGTTAGATTTTGCCGCTTTTATCGCCACTAGGTAGGTCTTGATATAAGATCTCACCTGTGTCCGGTCAGATTCGGATTGACTAGTCCTCCAAACACTCTCTAGGCGTCTTTTCCGACGCTTCATCTCCCTCAGCTCCTCGGAGAACCAAGGAGCCGGTTGAGGTCAGCATCGGGTCAGAGGCCGCAAAGGCACGACGTGGTCCAAAGCTCCTGTGGCCGCACTATCCCAGGCGGCCACCAGGTCTTCAGTCGAGTCGTGTGGCAGAGTCTCCGGAAACGGCCCAAGCTCCGTCTAGAACCTTTCAGGATCCATCAAGTGCCTGGGACAGAACCATCTAGTCGGTTCCATCTCCCTGCGGCGGGGGAAAGTGGCTTGAAAGTCTAAGTGAAGGAGCGAATGATCTGTCCATGACAAGGGTTTAATGTCTAGGTCCCCTCTACCAAGATCATTCAGCCACTGACCAGAGATGAAAATCAAGTCCAGAGTGTGTCCCCTGTGTGAGTGGGGCCTTGCACTAATTGGGTCAGGTCCATGGCGTCATGGAAGCCATGAACTCCCGAGCCACCTCTGACGTCTCACCGATGGATGGCAGGTTGAAGTCCCCCATAACAATAAGTCTGGGGGTATCAACTGCCACCCCGGCTATCGCATCGAGTAGTTCAGGCAGGGTCGCTGCCATGTGGCAGGGAGCCAGGTACATAGTCAGCAAACCCATCTGCACCCCACGACCCCACTTCACAAGAAGGGACTCACATCCGGCTATCTGAGAAACAGTGGCCTCCCTCGGACAAAGACTTTCTCTAATAATTGCCGCTACCCCCCCACCCCTCCCCTGAGCCCTCGGCTAATAAAATGGACGGAAGCCTGGAGGGCACATTTCAACGAGGGGAACCTGCCCCTGGCCCAACCAGCTCTCCGTGATCCCAGCCAGGTCTGCACCTCCCTCCATAATAAGATCACAAATGAGGGGGGCTTTATTAATTACCGACCTGGCATTACATAACATCAGTCGAGGACCCAGGGCCTCGACTGATGTTATGTAATATACTGAGTTATCTCAGTGTTACATACTCAGTTATGTAACACTGAGAGCATATACACCAAAGACAAATTCCTTGTGTGTCCAATCACACTTGGTCAATAAAGAATTCTATTCTATTCTATTCTATTCTATTCTATTCTATTCTATTCTATTCTATTCTATTCTATTCTATTCTATTCTGGTCTGGTCTGGTCTGGTCTGGTCTGGTCTGGTCTGGTCTGGTCTGGTCTGGTCTAGTCTTCCTGTGCTCATTTCCCTCTTTCCTTCCTATATCAGCAAAGGCATCTATAAGTAGTCCTCATCTTATGACCTGTTGCTGTTTGGAGTTACGATGGACCATCCAAAAACACAAATAAGAAAATTCTGATGGCGACCCCCTCCACTTTAGGTGCTCAGCAACTGGCCCATATTTACAGTCATTTACAATGTCCCATAGTCCCATGACTACAATTTGCAATGTTTTTGCCAAAAACTAGCATTTACTTCTGGTTTCCAGTAAAGAACACCCATTGGAAACAACAGGTTTGCTTAATGACCATAGCTGATAATAATAATAATAATAATAATAATAATAATAATAATAATAATAATAATAATAATAAAGCTTACATCCTCCGACGATACCTTAATAGTTCCTAGGTCCTTGGTTAGGACTTGAGCTGCTGAGCTATTAACCAGCCTCAAAGGCTGTGAATCTCACTAAAGATTAAATAATAATAATAATAATAATAATAATAATAATAATAATAATATCATGTTGATCACCTGATGACCCACTTAATGACTTACATGACTTGTAATTCTGGGCTCATTTATGGTTGTAAGGCAAGGTCTACATATAATATAAACTGATGGTGAAAAAAAAAAAACCCTGTATAGGGTCTCTGTATTGCCTTTTGTCCTTGCACCCTAATAATTCAATGCTGCACATTTCATCATTTGCCCCCACTTAACTTTTCTTTCAGTTGTGGCTTATATTATATTATAAGCCACATCTTTTTGCTTAAATGACTCTGTGAAACACTGCAACCGGCACTGCAGAAATGACAGGAGGCTCATAGTATTAACATGATATCCTTTGAACGTCTTCCCTGGGAGACATGTTCAGAGTTCTAATCCCTGTTTCCTAAGCAGCCGAGAAAAGAATGCTGTTATTTATTTATTTATTTTTCTCTCCCTGATCCCCTGGCTGGATTTAACAGAAAGATAGAATAAGATAAGGCTTGATCTTTCAACCTTTCAGCTGCTTCACTGGCCAGGGCAGACTTTGCTCTCAGCGTGAATCTTTTCCATCATCACCTGAAATTCTAAGCCTGGGTCCGTGTATCCACTTATATCCTATGAGCAGGAGTCCTGCTTTTATCTCTGTCAGGCAAAGCTTTGGAAGAGAAAGAGCTGCTCATTAAGGTATTTTAAGCAGATAGATTTTTTTCTCTTTTTTTGAAAAAGCGTATCCAACCAAAAGAGATTTTTACAATTGACAGCTGGTGAAATGCTTTAGGTGGTGACATTTGCCTGTTAATATATTCCCACTTCTGCCATCTGCTCCACATCATCCTTCTTCTGGGTTTTCAAAATTATGCAGGCCCGTCCTCAGAAAGTGACCTTATGACTACGACATAAAAAGAATGCATTGCTTTTATCAAATTGTATGTAATGGGAATATGATTACAGAATATGTTGCCTTCTTCTTAGGCCCGAAAAGCAAGGGTTTTTTTTTTCCCCCTCCATCTTTTCTTTCTTCTGTAATTCAATTGCTATTTCCTATTATGACACTTGTAATTCTATACAGCAATCTAAACCTGAAGATTCTGACAGACCTCAGTAAGTTCCATAAATCCATTATATTGTTCCGAAGAGAATTTAAATTGGCAGAACTGTGCTAAGCACCAGGATAAATGTGCTAAGAACATCTCTTCTTCTAGAATGATAGCTGCAAATGATTTTATGAATCATTAGCTCTGATACAATATTCCTACCTGTTTTGGAAAGCATTTGTGAATTAATTTCTTTTCATCTGTGATATGATGCGAATGAGTTTTGACCAAGTAAGTAGACGTCCAATACCGTTTATGACCAACAGATGTTTTAAGTATTGCAGTAACGGATTTCTTGTCTTCTGCAATAAAAAGAGAGATGCAAACTTGTGAAGAATTAGTCGTGCTGTTAAAGCTATAGAAATTAATGTACCTAACTATGCTTTTTACAGTGTCTTCTTTATACACACTAAGCCATTGTTTATATAATTATGGTTTGCTGAATGAGGTACAAAGGGCTGGATGCAAATGAGCCGTAAATTAGGCCCATAAACCAGAGTTGCCTGAATTCTAAATCATAAACTACATGGCATGTAATTTTATTCTCACAACGCTGTTCCCACAACCCTATCAAATTCCATTTTCTACAGTATCTAGAATCGGGGAAAAATAACCTGCTGTGTGTGCTTTCATTTTTTTCTCTGAACTATGTTCTACCTCAGAGGTTTCCAGCCTTGGCAACCTGTGGACTTAAAGTTGAGGTCTGCAACCCTGGCTGGCTGGGGAATTCTGAGAATTGAAGTTCACAAGTCTTAAAGTTTCCAAGGTTGTACATCCCTGGTCTATGTATTGTGTGGGATTGTAGTGTATGCCAGTGTGATTTCGTGGTTAGTGGGTTGGGCTAGAAGTGGGAGAAGACTGAGGTTCACCTTCAGCCAGGGAAGTTCAAGTGGGTAACTTTAGACAGTTATTCTCTCTCATCCCAACATATCTCATAAGGGTGGTTATGTGAGAAAAAAACAATAAATTATATAAATACCTACTTGAGCTCCTGGGGGAAAGGTGATGATAAAGTTAGAAGTGAAAATAATGTTTGTGTCAGGAGAATACTAACAAAGTTTCGCAACACTAGCCCTTTTCCTCTTGGCCAAACAGGCAGCTGTGAACTCGGCTTGATTCAGTCATTTATCCAATTTAGGTGTTTCCATTGTATGATTTAATGGGAGGGAGGGGTAGGAAGGGTTTGTTTAGTCCTGTGCATGACTGGTTCTGTTTGGGATTACCGTAAATCTAATCTCTGGTTAATTGACTGAATCAATTAATTCTTTTTTGGCATTTGCATATCATGCTAATTCTCCCCACCGATCTGATTGAAGAAGTGCAAATAGGGCCAATGGCTTCATTCACACATCACATTAAGGCATTTCATGGTTTGCTTTATTTTGCCTTCATGTTGTACCAATTCAGGACTGAATTTTGACCGTCATTACTGGAGACATTAGTATCCTTCTTTGAATACATATTGTCAAATGAGCCATATACATTAGTGAAATCTCCTCAATACATTAGTTTGACTTTCATATAAATTTCCTAAATAAATAAATAAATAGGTGATGGTCTAATTAATGGCAGAATACTTAAAACATTTTCTAATAAGTAATGATCATATTATGTTTCTGAGATGCAAAGAACAAAGAACTGTCTGTCATACCTTTCATGGTTAATGTTGAGGAATTAAACCAGGATTCTATGTCTTCGGAGAAAATTGCAAACGAAATCTGGCATTGGGTTTGCTGCTGCAGTTGCAGGATAGATCGCACAAAATTTTGCTCCACTTTGCAGCATACAGCAACTTTGGGATTATTGCATCAGCCACCATTCTCTTTCTCCTCTGAGATTCAGTGCTGCAGTTTGTTTAATTATAAGGGAAGCATCTTAGTTTAGAAAGAGACACAGTTTAGTTTCTCCTGTAAGACTGATGATGTGGCAAATCAAATAGAGAAGTATGTGCATAGAGAAGCTTTTCCAGACAAAGCAAGTTGGAGCATTGCAGCTGAAGCTGTTGGTCTATCTACCTACCTATCTACCTACCTATCTACCTACCTATTTACCTATCTACATCCCATTGTTATTATTTTTTATAAACAAGGTGGTGAACACACACTGTACTCCTTCTTCCCCCTGTTTTCCCCACAACAGCAACACTGTGAGATAGGTTGGACTGAGGGATCATGACTGGCCCATGGTCATGCAGCTGGCTTTCACACCCAAGGTGGTACTAGAACTCACAGTCTCCTGCTTTCTGGTCTGGTGCCTTAACCTCTAGAGCAGGAGTGTCAAACTCACGGCCCATGGGCTGCATGAGTCACGTGCTGGCCACGCCCACCTCTGGTTTAGCGATGGGGAGAAAAGTTGTGATACATCTCGTGACAACAATGTGTCATCGCGGGTTTGACACCCCTGCTCTAGAGCAAACTGGGTCTATATTTGTCTTACTACCATATTATTTGCACTTTTGGGGGGGATGGAGAAAATAAAACAAAAAAAATCCATCCCCCAAATAAGATTAGTAATACATATTTGATGTATTTCACTTACCTAAAAACTTCAAGAGACGGCATAGATTCCTGGGACAGAAGAATGATATATCATTCTGAAGGACATTTTTAGACGAAATAGGACAAATACTAGGCTTTCTTTCAAACTCATTTTTTAATGTATACAGTTCCCCCTCCCTGCTTTTTAAACTATTCCTGTCACAAACAAGTATTGAATTGTCTGCAGCCAATCCAATAGCTCAATACTGTGTGCAAATATCACTCTACTATTTCAGTATTGTAAAAAGCCAACTGCAAAATACAAATGGCGAAAAAAAAAGGAGGGGTAGCCACCGCCTTCTTAAGGCAAGTATAAACCAGGTGGAGCTTGAATTCTATTTTGGATACAAAAGTAGCACGGCACTGATATTACTTAATTTGCATTTTGCTAATGCAAAATGAGTAGATAATAAAAATGCTCTTGAGTAGAATTATCTGGTTTCTAAACATATTTTCATCTATTAGAACAGAGCTGAATATAATCAGTAAATGTTGTGTTTACTTTTCTGAATGATGTAAAGTCCTGAGGATTTCTGAAAGCGGAAACCAATGATTAGTTCCAAATCTACTGATGATATCACAATGCAGCTTATGCCAGTGTTATTTTTCTTCTTCATCATTACTGTCTGTTTCATCTTCCATCACTGTCATGTAATATAATTGGCCCTGCAACCCATGTGATATGGTGACATCACAAGGCTAAATCTAAAATAAGGAGCTCATGTAATTCTATAAACCAAATTAAATGAATTGCCACAGCAAACTGGATTAAGCAATGATCTAGGTCAGGGGTGGACAAATGTGGCTCTTTTACAACCTGTGGACTTCAACTCCCAGAATTCCTGAGCCAGCTTGGCTGTCTCAGGAATTCTGGGAGTTGAAGTCCACAGGTTGTAAAAGAGCCACATTTGCCCACCCCTGATCTAGGTGGATGGACCTGAGAACAGGGGTAGGTAGGAAAGAAAGAAGCAGAAGCCCTGGAGATTAGTACCAAAGAGGAATAAAAAGCATCGAACAGCTGTCATTTCTTTGAATGAATGAAACATACTAATTTAAAAGTTGGTATTAAAAGTAGACAATCATTGATATGGCCTTTGCAAAGAAATAAAGCATACTTACAGTTCTGTTAGAGCATATTTATTGTTAATGTAAGAATTTATATAAATATAAAATTGAATCTAGTCTTTCCTTATGGTCTTTTGTAGCACTTTCTGAGGAAATGTAAAGGATGCCATAGGAAAAGGAAAGGCCAGAGAAGAGGAGCCATGCATAGGGACCTCAATCTAGATCTACTTCATAATATATTACAAGTCCTCAATCTACCTTATTATAGCAGTATTACTTTATTCATTGGCCCAATACTTTCAGAATGTTGACAATATTTTATTGTCTTATTAGAAGAGAGGAGATTTTAGGAGAGTGTGGCTTACACATATAGCTATCTAATAATTTTGTAGATGCAATTATTTTAGAATAAAGGACTTCCTATTTCAGTACACTGTTCTTAATTGGGTATTGAATGCCATTCTGATCTCAACTCTCTATCAGAGAAGGAGCAGCTGAAGGAAACATGTTCCATTTCAGCCTGATACAACAGTATTTCTAATTTTCAAAAGGCAAATTAAATAATTACTGTAGTATGGTGGTACTGTTTTATCTAAAATAGAATACAAGCTCTACCTGGTGAAGAAGGAGGAGGAGGAGAAGGTGAAGGAGAGGAGGAGGAAGAAGAAGAAGAAGAAGAAGAAGAAGAAGAAGAAGAAGAAGAAGAAGAAGAAGAAGAAGAAGAAGAAGAAGAAGAAGAAGAAGAAGAAGAAGAAGACCTCTTTTTGCAACATGTATTTTGCAGTTGGGTTTTTATAATACTGGAGTAGCTGAGTGATATTCGCACACTATTTCACAGAGCCTGTAAATGCATGTTTTCTAAAACAAAACAAAACACTCCCTGTATTAAGAACACTAAGAAGAATAGGGCAACCTGTAATCTTTACACCTCTGCTAAGATTCAGCACTTCATACTGGCAATAACTCCTTGATGATCTCGGCTATCTTTCATGTCATTTTGAAATTCAATATAGGGCATGCCTTCTTAATTTGTGTAATGTACCATGTGGTTGGGATTAGAAAATTAAGCTATATCTGGGGCAAGATTCAAGCCACTATTTGCTATGAAATGTACAACTATTTTTTTTAAAAGATTTACTTGCTTCTACAAGTTGCTCAAAGAATGAAATGGGTAGGAGGGAGGGAGAGAGAGAGAGAGAGAAGCAAAAATGGAAGTGGTACTATTTTTTAAAAATGAAACTGGATTTTCTATAATTAAATCTACTAAAATTAGAAGAACATAGGAAATTACCTGTACCAAATCAATACATTGCTCCAACTAGCCTACTATTCTTCTGACAGGTTACTACTGTCTAAGGATGCAAGTAGAATTTCTTCCTTAGCTGAAGATACCAGGAATCCAGCTAGATCAGTGATAGAGAACCTATAACACATGTATCAGTACACCACAATGTTTTGGCTGACACATCAACATTCACCAATGCTCAACAATAACTATTCTTGGAAGCATGCTCCATTCTTGCATGATTTTCAGAGATTGCAGAAGCAGTGTGGGAATAGGCTATGCTTGGGGAATACCATGAGGTGACCTTTTTGAGTGGCTGCAGCAGCAGTGCAGTGAAGTTGAGGCCCAGGCCTTTTCTTCAGGCCCAGTCTTGGGGCTGCCATTGAGTGCCACTGTTAAGTGGCCCTCAATATGGGCTAAATGTGAGGTAAAAAATCTCTAATTTTTCTCTTTTGTTTGGGGTGAGGCAACACACCAACATTCAAGTTAGGCATTTTTCACATGCCAAGCCCAAAAGGATTGCTATCATGAAACTAGACTCAATCATTGGATCGAAATGATATGTTTTGAAGCAGTAAATGTTTTAGATCATCATAAAATTCTATAGAGGTAGTCCTTGACGTACAACAGTTCATTCAGAGACTGCTCGGAGTTATAACGCCATTGAAGAAAGTGACCTATGATCGTTTTTCACCCTTACAACCACTGCAGCATCCCCATGATCATGTGATCAAAATTCAGATGCTTGACAACTGGCTCATATTTATGATGGTTACATGTCCTGGATTCTTGTGATCATCTTTTGTGATCTTCTGACAAGCAAGGACAATGGGGAAGCCAGATTCACTTAACCATGTTATTAACTTAACTAGTGTAGCGACTACTTTAACAGCTGTGGCAAGAAAGGTTGTAAAATGAGACAAAATTCACTTAACAAATGTCTCACTTAGCAACATTGTCAGAGAATTCATGACTGGTGGAGACATGGTAACAAGGTCAGCCAATGAATAGGCATAACAACTAAGTCAGCCAATGAGGACTGTTTGGAAACTGAAACTGGAAGGACCCTGGGTGTGGCTCTGTAGCTCTGAATCTCTCTGCTGAATTGAAACTGAAACTCATTTCTTGCTGTTCTCTCCTCTGCTTGAGTTTTGCTTGTAATTGCTACCACGTTGGAGAATCTGCCATTGGTATTGTATATTTATTTCATGTGTTATTATATATAAAGAGAAGTTAATGAATCCTGCTGAATCAGTCACCTGTGCATGCTTTCTGGATTTGATTTCTGCAACAAACTCCGACAAACATAAATGTTGGGCTCAATTGTAGTCATAAGTCAAGGACTACCAGTATAAATGTCAGATCCAAGTGCTTGGAATTAGTAAGAGGGAAAGAATGAAAAATGCATCTCAGCTTTAGCAAACTCTTCTTACTAACTTGAGCGCTACTGTTACTACTACTACTTCTACTCTTGCTACTACTTCTTCTTTTCTAAGATATTTGTTGCTAGTTGCGAAGTCTTGTCTGACCCATTGCAACCCCATGGACCACTTTCCTCCAGGCCTTTCTGTCCTCTACCATCCCCCAGAGACCATTTAAGCTCACGCTGACAGTTTCAGTGACTCCATCCAGCCACCTCATTCTCTGTTCTAAGATATAGTCCTGTTCAAAAAAAGAAGAAGAAGAAGAAGGAAAAGATTATCTAAATTCTAATAAAAGTTGCAAGAAATTTTATTGTAGGCTTTACGTAGGCATTGTTCCTCAAAATGAAAGTGACTGCTCTTGTCAGGTCTCAGACGTGGGTTTATTTTTCACTAGTGATAAACCATCATTTATGGCAAAGACATTTTATCTAAAGAGCGCCCAGAGCATTATTGAAGTATTGGGTAGTTATTAGAAACCATTGCTAGATATTTTATTGCAATAATTTATTAGATCCAAGCTAGAGGGCCCGCAAAGAAAATTGACATATAATGCTGGGTACAGGTGGAAATAGAAAGCTTCTATGCTTTTGAGTTATTATATTCATTTGTTTCCTGACTTGGCTATTAGTCTTTTGTTTCTACCAAATGTTTGTTGAACGTTTCAAGTCTTCCAGAATGGAATATTGCCTAGAAATGTGACCTCCCAGTCTGCCTTGCTGGGAGGTCATATTTCTATGCACTGACTTACATTAACAGATTCAACACACTGACTTACATTAACAGATGGAAAAGAGATGGAGCCAATACAGATCTTCCAGTGCCATTCATGAAAATGTAAGATAAAAATAGTACAGTAACTCCCAAGCAATTCCATCCTTGCCGCTTTGATAACATGACTGATAAATCTGTGAGCTGTCATCACTGTCTTTTTCTTCCCTCATTATTATGTGCTTATGGGAGAAACCACATCCTTTTATGTCTATGGAGATTCTCAGTCATCCAGATCATAGTTGTCCCAAAGGTGCTTTTTCAGAAGGCAACTGGATTTTCTTGTTTTTCTTTGAAGACATTTTGCTTCTCATCCAAGAAGCTTCTTCAGGCAGAACTGAAGAAGCTTCTTGAATGTCCCAAAGGTGCTTTTTCAAGAGGCAATTGGACTTTATTTTTTTTCTTTAAAGATGTTTTGCTTCTTATCCAAGAAGCTTCTTCAGTTCTGAAGAAGCTTCTTGGATGAGAAGCAAAACATCTTCAAAGAAAAACAGGAAAGTCCAGTTGCCTCTTGAAAAAGCACCTTTGGGACACATCCTTTTAATTTAAAACTTTGTTTCTCAAACTTATGCTACCATATTTTGGGGGATTTCTGGAAATTAAGAGGGCAGCAGGACTGGGGAAGTGGGATTTGAAAAAGGCAGAGTGGGACTAACAAAATAAATGGATTTTATGGGCAAGTAAAGTATGATACCGCTGACGCAAATAAACACCACAGATACAAGTAAATAGCTTCATCATCATGAATCTTCATTATGGAAATGATAGCCAAACCATTTTACCCCAAGTTTAGTATGGTAATTTTGCAATTTAAAAAAAAAAAAAAAAGCCAGAAGACAGCTTTGAGCCTGTAAGTGTCCTTCTGAAACATTCCTTTGAAAGATCCTATTTATCTGAATGGCTAAGTATAGTTATGCTGATTATGTAAAATTATAGTTCATCTTGGTAAAAAAAGTTCTGCTATTAGATGGATTCAGATATGGGCTTAGGAGTCGAGCAAAGAAATTATTAGAGCAGTTTCACTTTTATTGTTACCGTGGTTTTTTATTTATTTATTTATTTGGAGCAGGAGGGAAAAAATAAAGAATATAATGCAGTCATCTCTTTCTCAAATATCTCTGAGATCCTCGTATATACAATTATTTGCTCTAAGTACTCCCTTTAGAAGTAAACATTCCAAATGCAGCATTCATGGGCGAACCCAAGCGTGCACACACAAACACACACACACACACACACACACACACTGCAAAGAGATATTAATACATTTAGACATACCTGAAATTAATAGTCTAAGCCTTAGCAATGAAGCAGAAATAAATGTTTCAAGGCTGGAATCTATTTGTCCTGATAGTCACATATTTGAGTGCGATGTAAGGAAATTATGTTAGTAGCGCATATTTTTCCTATCCCGGCTGTATAGTATGGGTGATACTGGAAGTCTTAGTGCAGAAATCTCTCCTGAAATTATGACATTCAGTCTATTTGCCAGCTCTAGCAACAATTAGGATTGTGGATCGTCTTAAACCTACTTCTGTGACTGTGCCACGGAAAACTATTTAACGTAACTTTAAAGCTTTGTACTACAAACCTACTGGGAACTGTTTCCACTGAGGCAGTAAATGTCATCTGGCTTTACCGTCTGAAACGTCAGGTGAAGGCTCACTTGACTGAACTCACATTTACTACATGCCTTAAAAAAAAAAAAATGCCTACCCAGGAAATATGCACTGCCTGACATCCAGTTGGGGAGCTTTTAGTCTTAGGAATCCATATCTATCATTTGAAAAGATTTAGTCTAAACACAGATTTACCACTCCAGTGAGAACTGGGCAAAGGTTCCTCTCTTCTTTGTGCTTGAAGGCTGCTAATGAACTTCCCCCCATGATAAGAAATGGAAAGCCAATGAGCTCTATAATTAACGCTTCCCCTGGCAGGTATTTCTTTTGCTTTGAACAGCAATGCAGCCAAAATCTGGTGAGCTGAAGCAAGCATTAATCTCATAATAAACTGCTGTGTTTATAGAAGTTCTTCAACCTGCATCCAATAGGCAGGATAAAAGTCTAAAGCTAGAGAACCCTCATACAGTTGCTCTCCCTGATTCCATGGACCATAGCACGCCAGGCTCTCCTGTCCTCCACTTCTTTCAGAGTTTGCCTAAATTCATGTTCTTTGAGTTGATGACACTATCTAACTGTCTCATCCTCTGCCATCCCCTTCAATCTTTCCCAAAATCAGTGTCTTTTCAATGAATCCTTTTTTCTCATTACATGACAATAAATTAGATAGATAGACAGACAGAGAGACAGACAGACA
The DNA here is from genome assembly GCF_059756535.1 of Pantherophis guttatus. NCBI lineage: Eukaryota > Metazoa > Chordata > Lepidosauria > Squamata > Colubridae > Pantherophis > Pantherophis guttatus. Next base: position 136,931,263 of record NC_142063.1, on the reverse strand, counting down.
GATAGACAAATGGTGATAGTTGATAGATAGATAAATAAATAGATAGATAGATAGATAGATAGATAGATAGATAGATAGATCGATAGATAGAGATAGATAGATAAATGATAGATAGACACAGACAGACAGATAGACAGATAGATGATAGACAGATATAGACAGACAGACAGACAGACAGACAGACAGACAGACAGATGATAGAGCAACATATTTATGCCACCAATGAAAGGAATTTTGTAGTATTAAATGTATTCCATTATTTTTTTAAGTAAATAAAAATTATATAACCAAAAGAAAGTTGTAAAGAGGTGCTGATTGGTTCATTTATTTTGTTTTCATACCAAGGGCATGCAAGGAAAGAGCTAGGAAGCCTCATTTTGAATCTGCTCGCAAGCTTCTGTTTAAAAATCAAAAACATTTAATTCCCACCCCCAATGATTTAAAAGTAGATAGTCCCATGATGCTGAGCACAGACGTTAAAAAAACAAACAAACAAACAAGCAAAAATACTATTACTGCTCTGCTTTTCTGGAAAAAAATAGTCCTTTTTTTTGTTTAAACTAAAAATTTTAATAATATTAGAGATCTTCTACAATTATTAATAGGTATTCAAACTTTAGATAAAAATATATTAATGAATAGACCCTCCCCCCCATTTTCCAAGTTGCTCTCATAGGAATTACTCATGTTTAGTCTAATTTTTTTTCCTTGTAAATCTTTAGTTTGTTTCCTATTTTCTTAACAGAAAACAAATCTGCTTTATCACTTTATGTGACACAGATTTTGTTTGAAGGCATCTGCCATGTTGTCTTGTACCTATACCTGGATGTGTCCAAAGAAAACATATTCAACTACTTTTTTAAAAAAAATTGTGGGTTGTTCAGCTTGGTATCTGAGTCCCTCACAATTTTTGTCACCATCCTTTGAAAAAACGACTTTCTTCATCTCTTTTTATGGGTGTAAAAAATTACAGCTTTATAACTATTATTAGAGAATATTGTATTTAAAAGATTTGGTAAGCTCATTAGTACTTTTTAAATATATACCTACCTATTTTAGCACATCTTAATGTGTTTCTTTCTCACAATTAAACAGAAATGCAAGTTGTGAGAAATAGAACTACTTTGACAAACCAGTGTTCCGTGTAATGGAGTATTAGATGTTTACCACCATCCATAGCACCTCCAAAAAAAGCTGCTGCCTAGCAAATTAAATTCCAAAATCAATGTTCAAATAATTTTGTTCTAGCACAAATAGAAAAACACAGAGAAACTTCAAATAAGAATGTTCTACTACAATTCAGAATGATATTACAGGAAACACAATAAAAATGAATCATGATTTTCCAGCTACTAGCAAACTAGTTTAACAAGGGATTTATGTCCTTGTTAATCTATTTTCTAGAAAAATTAATGTCTTTTCTAAAAACAAACAAAACAATGCCATGTCTATTAGAGATAAATGCATGTCAGATCATAAAAATCAGCAGTAAAGGTTCTAATATCTTTGGTTGTGTTATATCTGGGCAAAAAATTACTATTTCTGAATATAATAACTGATTTTGCATTAATTGCATCAATCCTCCAGCCTCAGGTATGATGTACCTTATCTTGCACAGAAAATGCCCATTCATGAGTAGTGTAGAATGCTTTTAGAAGTGAACAATAAACCCTCAAAAACTAGATGCTTCTTTTTCTTTTCTTTTTTTCTATGCTTACAACATATAAAATTTATAGTTTGTTATTTCCCGCTTACATTTTCTTTTATAATTCTTGAAAAACATTGAACATTTTAATTTTGAATCCATAGTGCAGTATATATTGTTCCCAAGTGTTTTTTTCTCGGAGCCCAGAACAAATTCTACTCCTGGGTGTATTTTCAAAGGCTTATGAGCAATTCTCTTTGAAGCTCCCTCACTACTTGAGTGAGTCTCATTGCCACCTTAGTCTCCATTTAGTTGTCCTCTATCTTTGTGGACAAGTCTATTGGCAAGGGCAAGGAGATTTCACTGTATCTCTTATTATTATCACACCTTGTGATAGACAGCAAAGAAGATGAACCAAACGGTCCCAGGAATTGATAATGAACCCTCTCACGAATGAAGGCAAATATTCATGTCTCAGGATAACGTTGCAGGATCCAATCTGGGTCAGTCACTGTGACCAGAGGTTTTGTCTTCCAAGCTTTCAGACTTATGCTGGAGATCATCCTCAGAGAATTTCTCAGGGTGCTCTAGGGTGTTCTGTGAGTGTTATTTACCATATTTTTTGGAATATAAGACACTCCGGAGTGTAAGACACACCTTAGTTTTTGGGGAGGAAAATAAGAAAAAAAAAGTCTGCTCTCCGTACCAGCATCCATTGGTATTCATCTGCCTAGCATTCTTGCAGCAAATAACGAACAGCCAGGTCAGCTTCAACACGTTATCACAGCCTGATTCAGCATGAACAGCTGATTGGTGGTTGGATCGGCCTCCTGGAATACCCCCAATCAGGTGTTCCAGGCTGCAGAGATTGCCACAGACCATCGCCGCCTCTGTGCCTTGCGTTTTCAGCCTCTGAATGCTCCGTTTCAGAATCGTTCAAGGCTGCGGAGATTGCCAGAACACATCGCCGCCAATCGCCGTCTATGCGCATCACATTTGAGGCCTCCGCATGCCTGGTTTTTGGCCTTTGCACATCACATTTTCAGGTGGTTCCAGGCAGTGGGAATCGCCGCTGCTACTGATCCCCGCTGCCTGGAACTGCCTGAAAATGTGATGCAGAGAGGCCAAAAATGGGGTGTGGAGGCCAAAAATGTGATGTGCAGAGACCAAAAATGTGATGCATGGAGGTGGCGATGGGCAGTGATGTGCTCTGGTGATCCCTACAGCCAGTGGTGGGATTCTGCCGGTTCTAGGGGGTTCAGCTGAACCGTTTGTTAAATTGCTGGCTCGCCCGCCCCTTGCCCTGCCCCTCCGCACCACTATTTATTGCCAATAAATAGTGGTGGCGAGGGGTGGGCCAGCCAGCAATTTAAGAAACGGTTCAGTGTTTTTTTGTAATTTTATTGGCCCGCGGAGCTTCAGCATAGGCTAATTAGCCCTTGATTAGATCGGTTCCCGACTCTCAGCTGATTTGCTCTCAGCTGTTTTGCTCAGGACTCTGCTGCTTGCTGGAGCAGATGTTTTTCCCCCTAGCTATGCTGAAAAATGAAACTGAAAGTAAAGCAGGCTGTTGGCTTTGCTGTTGCTGCAACGTTGGAAAATTAGGCAGGCAGATTTCTTTTCTTTTTCCTCACCAAAAAAGGTAGATGCAAACAATGGGAAATTTAAGGCAAAAGAGGAGAGTTCAAGATTTTAAAACACAAAAGAAAAAAAGCTCTATTTAACTAGGGAATTGTAATAATTGAGATACTATTAATTGTATATTGTGTTGAAAGCAGAAATGGTTAAGTTGTGGTTTGGAGGAATATATGGGGGAAATTATTTGGTTTATTATTATTGGTAAATATAATTAATTGATTTGTAAGAAATTGGATTGCATGGAAATAATTGGAATATTCATGTTCATATTGATTAATATACAAAAAAGGTAGTTATGTAACTAATTGATTTATATTAAAATGTTGAATTTATATTAAACAACTGTAATATTACATGATTAACCAATGTAAGGATGGATATAAAAATAGATGACAATGGGAAGGGGTATAATATAGAATAGAAGGGAAAATTGAATTTGATTAAGATTAGAGATGAGGATGAAGGGTAATATTGGTTTTTTACAAAAATAGATGAGGAATAAATATGGCAAAAAGGAAATATAGAAATTGTAAATTTAATTGAAATGACTAAACACTGTTTAAATTTGTGAACCGGCCAAATACTTTGTTCAAAGAAAATACATTGTGTGTTTGTATGTGTGTTTCTAATTATTGTTATTTATTCATATTTGTTCTCTTTTATTCTTTAAAGTTTAACAATTCTTTATCTTAATATCTTTATATTTGTTTGGGGTTGGCTTTCTTCCCTTTCATCTTTTTTATTGTACAGCAATCTTTCTCCTCAAACCTACCACCTCTCTCTTTTCTTTCCTTCTTACTTTCTCTTCCTCCCCCTCTTCTTCTCCTCCCTACTTCCTCTTCCTTTCTCCTTCTACTCCTACTGTAATTTCACTTTCCTTCCTTCATCCCTCTCTATTGCTGTATCCTTTTATGCATATGGACTACTCAGAGGGCTGAAAAAGTTATTTTTGACTGGTCCTCGCACATTTGATCAGTCCTCGAACTTACGACTGTCCTCACATTTTACGTTTTTGCCCTATCTTGTCACCATGGTGAAGAGAAGAAGTTGTGAAATGAGTGACACGGTTGTTAAGAATGCTACAATGGGCATAAATACTGACCAGTCATAAGTGCGAAGACCGGTCAAAAGTGTGAGGACCTGTCAGAAATCACTTTTTTCAGCCCTCTGGGTAGTCCTTTTGTGCATATGGACTACTCAGAGGGCTGAAAAAATTATTTTTGACTGGTCCTCACACTTTTGACCAGTCCTCGAACTTACGACTGTCCTCACATTTTACGTTTTTGCCCTATCTTGTCACCATGATGAAGAGAAGCAGTTGTGAAATGAGTGACATGGTTATTATGAATGCCGCAACGGGCATAAATGTGAGGATGGTCATAAGTGCGAGGACCTGTCAGAAATGACTTTTTTCAGCCCTCTGTAGTCCCTCTGCAGATAGCCACGCCCACCAGTCACATGACCAGCTAGCCATGCCCACCCAGTCACATGACCACCTAGCCACGCCCACCCAGTAACATGACCACCAAGCCACACCCCCAACTAAGCCATGCCCACAGAACTGATTGTTAAAAAAAATGAATCCCACCACTGCCTACAGCCTTAAATGGGTCTGAAACGGAGCATTTGGATGCTGAAAACATGAGGCACAGAGGCCAAAAACATGAGTCCTGGAGGTGGCGATGGTCTGTGGCAATCCCTGCAGCCTGGAACAGGTCTAAAACACAACATGCGGCGGCCAAAAATGGCTGAAGGGTGGGGGCCGGTGGGTGGGTGGAGCTACATTCAGTGTATAAGACACACCGAAATTTTCATCCTCTTTTAGGGGGAGGGAAAGTGCATCTTATACTCTGAAAACTATGATATACTGGCTGTTGTGTGGAGCTTTTTAGGTGTAGATTAGGGTATTGATGGCTGGTATTAAGCCATTACCCTCTATTGGATGCAACTTTTGATAAGCATCCAACAATAGTTAGTTTCTTGCATATGTTCCTACCAGTAAAGATAGGTAACTATTCTTCGACTTGCTGTCCATGCAGAAAATGACCAAGGTCAGGAAACTATCTTTATGGTAATGGCATCAAAATGACAGAAATTCTTTCCAAGGGAAATTGGTTAACCTTGCTTACTTCTTGATAACAAGAACAGTGTTTTTAAAGAGGCTTTTAACTTGTAATACTGGATCGTTGACATGTATGTTATGCTTTGTCCTATGTGAATGTGATTTTAGATACCTTACCTAAATCACCTTGAGGAGACCTCGTACTGTGAAAGGCAGATTCAAAAATGTGATAGATACATAGATAGTGCAGATGTTACACTGAAAATGTGTCATGCTATTTAAATGTTGTAAAGGATAAAAAATTACACTAGTGGTTTAATGTTCTTAGTTTCTTGACAGATGACTAAGTAACTTTGATTAGAACAAAGTTATTTGTCTCATCAAAGTGAATGCTACCTTTTAAAAAACGGCAGTTCAACAGATGTTTCGAAGCAATTTTTGCTGCTTTTGTGAGACTGCAGAACACACTCGTGGTAGATAAACACTGGATAAATTAACTTAATTTTGGTTAGTGCATGTCTCAGTTGGAATAATGTTATCTACATTGTGCTGATTTGCTGGAAAATCTGTTCCCTGCTGGAGAAAAAAAAATTAGCAATTGCTAATTGCCCTTCCTTGTTAAGGAACCACATCTTCTAAAGCTAATGCACATCTTTTAGATCTTAGGTCTTTAAAGGCTCAAGCTTCCTATTAAAACTGGCAAGCCCATGCATATGTAATAGACCTATAAGTGCTAAAAATGTGCCATTGGTTTTCTGGAATTTGTTCATTCATTTCCCAGCTGTCCTTTACTATGTTCCCAAAGAGTTAAAGGGAGTGTTTCTGTTAAAAATGGCACCTTATCATAAATCTTCAGGGGGAAGCACTATAAATGAAGCTCCATTTGTAATGGAGTGCCAGAATCCACATGTGTAAATTTGCCCTTGCAGCATGCTGGGTAATGATGCTCTTCAGGACTCCTCAGGATTCCCATGGGCAATATTTGGTTAGAGCGGTATTGATAGAAGATCTACATGCAACAGACATTGGTCCCCATGGAGCAAAACAGAGCAACTCAAGGGCAAGATGCCACTGACAGGATGTCTGCACATCTCTGAAGATGATTTCGCTCCGCGTGCTCCTGGGGAATCTCCCTGTGCTGAGCTCAACTAGTTAGTCATCCCCTGGTCCAAAATTCTGTTCTGCAGTGCAGTACAATTTGTGGAAACAGCCCTGACTTTTACAAATCCGTGCCCTCACTCCCCTGAGTGCACAATTTCTCAAGGAAGCTGCGATCTCTGGAAAACAGGAGGTCATCCTAAAGACTCTTAACAGCTGTCAGTTATAAAAGTGAACAAAGAAGCTGCAGCAGAAGTTAAAAGTTTAAGGTGGTGTATCTTTCCTCCTTTTTTTTTTTTTTTTTTTTTTTTACATTTGTCTCAGGAAAGTCCCCAGTTTGGAACCTTCTTCCCAAACATAAGTTCTCTTCAAGTCACCCTTTTAAAATAAAAATAATTATCTACAGGCCTGTAAATCAATGACTACCATACTTTTCCCCTTTGAGGTTAATTAACTGCTATTATTTGTGAGACACATTGTAGAAATGAATGACAACTTTGACTGTAATTGTGAAATAAATAGGAGCAATAGAAAAATCAGTTTTGAAAGAGATGATATTATATTTCTTTTCTTCCTTTGAAGTGAGATATATATTTCTAAGGCAGTCAAAGTCATTAGAAAGCCAGTATAACCAATAAGAGACTGTTACTAGTAACCTCAGTAGATGAAAATTCAAAAGGAGCTAGACAATCTTACCAGGTCTAGCTGTGCTTTTTATACAGACATGTTATGCAAAAGCATTATAATACGTTCTTAAGAAGCTTAAGCCAAATAATTTCTTCTTTGTGTGAATTAGACAGAAAGAGGCCATAGAGTGTAATTTAGATGCTTTGTGGCAGAATTTGTAGAGAAAAAATTGATTTGGGCTTTGATCAAGTCATATTATATACAGCCTCTTTTCTTGATTAGAGTTCTACAGAGATTATGTCACTGATTGTTTTCAGAAAATTAAAAGAATGGATAAAGATAAGCTTTAAATATATATTTAAGAACAGGATGTTTCAAACTTCGTGTGGATGATTGATTAGTAAATATGCCTCACACTGGCCTATATGCCTTATTTATTCCTTCAGTGGCTTACATAGCATAAAACAAATTTAAAATATCCACAGTAAGCTTAAAAGTTAAAAACAAAAATGCATAATAGTGAACTAAGAACAAAATAAAATTTATTAAATAAACTATGTTTCTGAGCAGGTTAAAATTCTGCCTGGAACAGGACCTTCTTCAAAATCTGCCTGAATGTGCTCAGAGCTGGCAACAGCCGGCTCTACATAGGAGATAGTTGCAAACAAACGGCACCAGAGCCTCATTTCTTTAGCTTCTTTTGCTTCCCAATGGTAAGGGAGTGATTATTCTCTAGGTGATCTAATAATTTTAATCAAGCAGTCCAACGGATATTCAGGTGCCAAGGCATAAAGGGCTTTATAGGTAAAAATCGTCCAGAATCTGATTAGGATCCAGTGTAGGGCCTGCAATATAGGTGTAATATGTTTTCAATTACAAGAACCAGTTATCACATGGGCCACTGTATTTTGGACTAACTGTAGCTTCCGAGTGGTTTTTAAAGGCACTCCCCCATATAAAGAGTATTGCAGTCATCTAAATGGGTCATAACAAGGATATGATTTGATGTAGAAAGTTCCTCCTGAATCAAGCAAGATGACAACTGGTATACCAGTCAAAACTGGGCAAAAGCGTTCTATCTATGGCTTCCATTTGGTGGACCAGCAGAAGCTACCGGTATAAGTCTAGAAGGACCCCCTAAATCAGTGATAGCGAACCTTTTCAGAACCGAGTGCCAAAAAGGGAGCACCCAGGGGGCATGCACATGCCAGATAAGGTACGTCCAGTTTCCAGTGCACGCATGCGCTCCGGCCAGCAAGTTTCTGCCGCACATGCGCATGCACCGATCAGCTGGCCAGCGCGTATCTCACACCAGAAAATGGAAGATCAGCTCTTCCAGTTTCTGGCACTGCTGCATGCACAAAGGCCAGCTGATCGTCATGAGCACATGCACGCCAGAAACCCAGAAGAGGAATAGGCAATGCTGCGCATGCCAAGCGACATGGCTCCACTTTGGGCACCTGTGCCATAGGTTTGCCATCACGGCCCTAAATCATAATCTTGTTCCTTCAGGAGTAATGCCTGGCATCATTGGAGGGATTGATAGCAATAGCAGTTAGGTTTATACACCGCTTCATAGTGCTTTACATTAGTCTCTAAGTGGTTTACAGAGTCAGCATATTGTCCCCAACAATCTGGGTCCTCGTTTTACTGACCTCTGAAGGATGGAAAGTTGAGTCAACCTTGATCCCCATTAGGATCGAATTTCTGGCAATGGCCTGCAATACTCCATTCTAACTGTGCCCCACAGCTCATTGATTAATGGACAAACTGTGTGCATCTCTTATCTGGGTTCAGCTTTAGCTTGCTCTGTCCCATTCAACTTTTATAGCTTCTAGGCACTGGAATAAGACATTAATGGCATCTCCCATTCAGTGTGGCGTAGCAATGTAGAGTTGGTTATGTTAAGAAGAACCCATAGTGTCAGTGGAATAATTTTATTTTCCCACTATAACTGACTTCCCCATTGTAACGTCTCTGCTGAGAACAGAATTGAACCACTAAAAACAGCCTCTAATTCCCAACCCCATATAATGGTATGCGTAAATGACTTTGGGAGACTGTGCAAAGTGTCACTACCAAGGGAATGGGCAGATTGGAGACAGTATAACCCACAGCTTGATAGAGGGTGGGGCAGGAGGCTCAGAAGAGAACCTCCCTAGTTTCTTGGGCTATAAAGGAGATGAGGGAGAAATGTACTTTCAGACTTGCAGATTCTATCAATAAAGCTGTACAATAAGTAGAATTAGCTCACCTGGTTGTGTATCCTAGCTAGTTCGCCCCATAAGATTGACAGTCTTGGAAGTCTGAAACATTTCTCCCCCAGCTGTAGGATATGACCAGGCTGAGCTGGAGAGTTCAAATCCCTTCATGCCCACAAGAGATCTAAGTCCAGCCCATCTTGACCTTGAATTCCATTGACTCTTTATCCACTGCTAATTTTCTTGACCATTGGTAGTTCAGATTCTTGTAGAGAGCATTAGCATACAATAAACCTATATTCATTTGTACTACCCAAACTCCTGATTTACTGCGTTTGACACTGACAGAAGATGATTTAGAGATCATTTTATCCACTTCCTTGGATATTCATGAGCCAGAAAGAGTCCCATCTAAAATTTCTAAATCACCAAAGGCTGAGTCTATGAGCACTCAATATTCTGGTAATTGTGAGTGATTCTGTCAACAAAGTGCCATGCAAAATACTCATAGTGAACATGTGGAAGATCTTTCTTTGACTTTACCCCAATATGGAATTAAACAACCTATACAAGCTTGCTGGATTACAGCCATTTTGCATCCCCAAGAAAACATTGGATGCATTGCGACTTGCTCTCTTATTGAGTGGTGGACTAACCACTCAGTTGAATCCCAGTATGAACTGAAGTGATGGTTCATAGTGAGACACAGGACAATCCTTCTTACTTAAATGGTTAAGCCACTTGGCAAACATTTAAGAAAAATGAAGCTTAACCATAATTCAAAGAGATGTTACCTCTGTTACAATTTTAGGGTACTGTTACAAAATGCAGTAACAGAATCAGTATATTTTTTTTCCAGATGAAGATCACCCAATTAGCTAAATTTAAGCCAATATTACATATTAGAGGTAGCTGTTGGGCTAATAGTGGGTCCCACCTCCCTCTCCCTGTGCATCCTGCTTCCTCCCCTCCCATCTTTTAATTATAATATAACACATTTAATAAATACAAATCATAAATGGTAGATTTACTACCAGTGCCAGATTTACTAGTAATGGGCTATTGAATAAATGCTATAGAGATGTTCCTCGCACAAATTCATGCCTTGGGGCTTACCTGTCAGGTGTGATTGAAGAATTGGGTGTGATTAAAGCTGCTTAGCTTCTTGCAATGATTACTTGACAGCGTGTTAGCAGAAAAGGTCCTACCTTGTCATTTTAGGCTAGTACTGGCCTTCTAGCAGATTCAGTTAGAAGCCACATCAAAAGCAAGAGGCTGACAGGCTGATCAGCCATCCTTTGCCTTCAGCATGCTCCTTTAGTTGTCTGTTTTGTAATTTTCATTCAGCTTCATCTCATCCATCTGGCTTTCATGTCCCTACACATTTGGGTTATATTTCCTCATTTCCTGTTGGTTGCAGTATCTTTATCTGTCAACTCTACAAAGCAATAAATAGCTAGTTGGATCAGTGGGCTAGCAATGAGATTCCAAGGGAGTGGGAAGATGGGAAACTGAGATCAGAGAGCAAGTAGATTAGTCACTTATTTATGGATTCTATAGACAGGCCCAGCTTTATTTCTTTACAAAGAAATAAAACTCCCAGACAATTTCTTTTTGGAGTAGGTATCATTCAATGCCTATCAATAAATAACATAAATCATCTAATAATAGAGTTAGAAAGGAAAATAAAATCAAGAAGCATATAGAAATGTATGTCTATGGTATATGCGTGCTCATTCTTTATAAAAAAACAGATACACAATTTGAAGGAATTACAATGCAAATATTTTAAATATTAACTTTTAATATTTCTAATCAGCAATATAATAAGAAAAGGCCTTTTTAATAAGTCAAGCTATGAAAAATTGATCTGAGTCAATTTAGCCTTAATTGTAGAATTTTTTCAAAGATATTTTTTTAAACTAAAGAAATGTCACAGTGAAATGTCACAGTGAAAGAAATTTTCTGGAAGAAAATGGAATTTAAGGGTTTTTATGATAATAAAGGATATTACAATTAATGAAATTGTTGTGTTGCATTAATTTAAAAGTCACAATGATAGTCAATCCCAGCAGGAATCACAGTATGTTGATTTTCCCAATTTGGGAAATTTTTGAGCAAGTAACTGATTTTTATCTCTGTGTGGCTAGGACAGGTTAATCTGTCACAATCTGTCAGAGGGGTAGAATCAAGATCATGTGAAGTGTTAATACTATTTTATAATGCCGTGGTAAGGCCACACTTGGAATACTGCCTCCAGTTTTGGTCGCCACGATATAAAAAAGATGTGGAAACTCTAGAAAGAGTGCAGAGAAGAGCAACAAAGATGATTAGGGGACTCAAGAATAAAACATAAAGAACTGTTGCTGGACCTGGATATGTCTAGTCTTATGAAGAGAAGGACTAAAGGGTGACATGATAGCAGTGTTCCAATATCTCAGGGGCTGCCACAAAGAAGAGGGAGTCAAACTATTCTCCAAAGCACCTGAGGGCAGGACAAGAAGCAATGGGTGGAAACTAATCAAGGAGAGAAGCAACTTAGAACTAAGGAGAAAATTCCTGACAGTTAGAACAATTAATCAGTGAAACAACTTGCCTCCAGAAGTTGTAAATGCTCCAACACTGGAAGTTTTTAAGAAGAGATTGGATAACCATTTGTCTGAAATAGGGTTTCCTGCCTAAGCAGGGGGTTGGACTAGAAGACCTCCAAGGTCCCTTTCAGCTCTATTATTCCATTTCTATTACTTTAGGGTTTACTTGTTTCCTCTTTTTCTGACTGGAAGTTCATTTAAATCTTTTTTTGCTTGAATCTGTAAACCCTCATCCACACGTTCACAATATGAAAACAAAATATATGAAAAAAGGTTCTGATATTGATGGCAGCAATCAGTAATATCTCTCTCTTTCTCCCTCCCTCCCTTGTTTACTTAGTGATCAAAGTCATTTAATGAAAAAGTTACTGGAATAGATTGCAGGTGATAAATATGGAGAAGGTATCCCCCCCCCCAGTCTCTTGTGGATTTGCTATCCAATCCTTTCTGACTTTATGTAAACATTCTTTTCATTCCCTTATTGTGGCTATTATTAGGCCAGTATAAAGCATCTGCAGCTTTCAGGACTGCAAAATGAAGCTCCTCTGATTGAATTGTTAAAGCATCCGTGTCTTTTGAAAGGTTCGCCAAGCTGCCGCAGAAGCTTTTCCGGTGCCTCTGTGCACAAGGCAACTTTCAAAGCAACCCCAACACCTTAAGGTTATTTTTTTTTTAAAAAAATAAATAAATAAAAAGGGGGTGCCGCTTGCAATCCTGTGCATTGAGCAACACCTCTTTGAAATGTTTTGCACAATCTTGGCTGTTACAAGTAACATGAGGGAAACACAATTCTGAAGAATAAATGTATATACAGTAGTTTTGTTGTTGTTTTTAGGAAAGATGCCTGCGTAGTAATAAATATAAGATCTTGGTCTTGAGCCTTTGATGCCTGTCTTGGATAATGCATTGTGACATCATATAATGAGCATGTATTTGTTGGTGGGAATCATTCCACAGCAGTGTCACAGTGAGAAAAGGCAAAGGCAAACAAACACCTGTCCATTGTCTGCATGTTCACTGTAGTTTAAAGATAATGTGTTTGGATTCAGGTGATTTGTTGTGTTAGCTCATAGGCCATTTATCCCATCTGAGACAACTTCAAGAAGGCTCTAAGTATGACCTGAGTGGGTTTTGTTTGCTTGTTTTTAATCTTGACATGGCAAACTTGAAATATACCTTGGCACACAGTTTGCATTGCTTTTCTTTATCTGGTTATTTACAGGATGGAATCGCGAAGTATTATTGAGTGGATGCTCCTAAGCCTTTAATTTATATTTCCGATGGGAATGCTTACTGCCTTTTGTGTATGACGATCAAAAGAAATTTGCCTGAATTAATTCAATAAAGTTGCAATAAACATTCATGGATCTTCATGGCCCATCATGTACCTAACATAGATCTTCTCTCGTAAACATAGTCCTTAATGTACAACAATTGAGCCCAAAATTTCTATGCTAAACAAGACAGTTAACTGAGTTTTGCTCCATTTTATGACCTTTTTTTGCCACAGTTGTTAAGATAATCACTGCAGTTGTTAAATTAGTAACACGGTTGTTAAGTGAATCTGGCTTCCCCATTGATCTTATTTGCCAGAAAGTTGCAATCTATGGTCACATGATCATGAGATACAGCAACTGTCATAAATACATGCCAGCTGCCAAGCATTTAAATTTTGATCATACAACCAAGGGGAAGGTGCAATTGGTTGTAAGTGTGAAAAAATGATCATAAGTCACTTTTTAAAAACTTGGGTTGTTGTACTTTGAGTAGTAACTAAACAAATAGTTGTAAGTTGAGGACTATGTGTCTTATGACATCTCTTCATTTTTTTCTACGTTTGAATTATTTTTTTCTTTAAAAAAGGTTCTGTATATAGTTTTCAATACTCGGCCTGGCTTTATGTAATATTTCTTTGCTACCTATCAATATTTCTGGTAAGTACACAATATTGTCCATTCCCTGTAGTGCTACTTCTTGCATTTACATAATGATTGCTATTGTACCTAACAGTACTAACAATAGAGCATTTGCAGGAGTTTATGTTTGTGTGTGTGTGTTTGTGTGTGAAGTCACTTGGGGTAACAGGAAAACGGCCCTGACATTTTAAACATGGGTTTTCACATTAAAAGTTTGAATTTTTAGAGGGGGAAAATGTTGTTTTGCTTGATGCTGAGAAAATAATGTTAAACATATTTCCAGTGAAAGCAAAACAAAGTTTCTCCCCAAGTATGTGTTTTTTTTTTTTTTAAAGCAATGGATCATAGCAAGGAGACTTCCATTGCCTGAAATTTGTGTGGTTAATCTTACCAGAAAAAAACTCAGATGGGCTTTTTAATGCTATCTTGAGATCTCTTTTCCTTTCCTCTCACCTTATCTACACATTATTTCAAGGTCACATATCACACATACCACTGTCAGTCAGAGAAATTCCATCTCTCTCAGACTTACATCCTGCATAACATTTTTATAAAAAAAAATTCAAGGCTCATAAGGTCAAAGTCTGCAGTTATAGTTTCTTGGACTGTAGTAATGTAGTAATCCTGTCTCCTGTTCTGCACATATTATTTCTTTCTTTTCTTTTCTTTTTTTCTTTGTCAAAATGCACAGGCGTCTTTCTCTGGAAATGCTGAAGAGAAAGGGTGAATTCCTTCCATATTCATAAGTCAAATTTTGTTCATTCAGCTGCTCAGTGCAGCTGTATCAATTCATTACAGCATATCATTTCTGCTGAAATTGGAATGGATCTAATATAGATCCAACCTGATGAAGGTGGGGAAAGAATTTGTCAGCTAAAATATTAACAAAGGACACAGTGTTCGCAGAGACTACGAAGAGTGCCCTCTGTAATTGACTATTATTTAACTAACATTTTATTATCAGAGGAATGTTTACCAGCTTGTAGTGCTCAGCTGGTAATAAATAAATTTGCCATTTTTCATTTTAAAGCTCCAGAAATAGATTGGTTTCAATACTATAGTGATAATTGATGTGCAATTTGATATGCTGCTAATGAATAAGATGATCATATTTGAACTGCGTATTTCCAGATAGCCACCAGACAGCAGCAAAGAAATAGAGAAATTTTAAGTGATTTCTGGCATCTAGTTACTGCCCAGATGTGGCAGCTCTATTCTAACTTTGGTTCCTTCTAGGCTGTAACCTTTGTGCGCTGCTAAAAGATTTACTTTCCTCTGCAGTTATAGAAAGAAGAAAACAATAGTTTTTATGTAGCTCTGAAAGTATTGCAATTAAGCTCATTGAACAATATTAAGGACTGATTCCTTCACAATATTGCCTAAGACGTTTTTCATAGATTGTTTTTCCTCCATTGTTCACAACGACACTTCAAAAGTGAAAGAAGTTAAAATATTAAATGGGTTAGCTAGAAGAAAATCTGTTAAATATGAAGAAACTCTTCTAAAACAACCATTAGCTTGAAGCTAACAATAATATAGAAGTCTAAAATCAATTATCGAGTAAGAAAAAATGCAAAATAAATTAAACTAATATAAGAAAAGCAGCAGAGATTTATTCATAGAAATTTGATTGAAATCTAAAGAGGTTATTGAAATACATTTTGGTTTAGAACAGAAAAACAGGATTTTTTTTAAAAAAAATACATTAACACATAGATAAAAGTTGGAATATAAATATATACTATATTTACATTTATAAATATATAAATACTAAAGTTTTACAAAGCACATAAAAACTAACACAACACTAAGAAAGAAAGAAAGAAAGAAAGAAAGAAAGAAAGAAAGAAAGAAAGAAAGAAAAAGAAAGAGATTCTGATTTCCTTTGCAGCAAATATAATCTGAATAGATACTAATAAACAATTTTGCTATAGAAGTTATTTATTTAAACCATTTTATAAGTTTATAGAAATATGTCAATTATGGAAAAAAAAATTAAATATTAAATACTCCTTAGGATAATAATCACAAAGTTAAATAAGAATGAAGTTCCATGCATGTTATTTCACATTTGTGATTAAATTAGTTGATAGTTGGTACTTCTGTAATCCAGTTGGAAGGTAGTTTATTTTTATCACCACCATGACTGGATCCCAGTATCAGTTAGCTATAAATTAATCAGAGAAGATTAACTGACGATTCTTCAATTTTTGTAGTGGGTACTGCTTCATATTGAAAGAAGGATTAAGCTAAATATTTTTAATCATACAAATCAGGAGATAGTGGATAAATTAATAACTTGTTTGTAGCATAATCCTGTAGAAGAGGGAAAAAATGGGCTAATAATGGGAATGCAAGCAAACCTATCACCATGGAGATTACACAGAAATATATCCTGCTCTGACAAAGCAAAGAGAAAAAGAAAGACTTTAGTACAGGAGAGTTAAGAAAATAGTGGATTTTATACTGTAAGACGTAATGACGCTTTGGAGCTAAAATTATTGGAGTAAAGATGACATTAGAGAAAGTTGCAAGTGAACCTCTTGCTATGGAAGGCAAGGTAAGATGGGTCACTGATATGATTCCTTTTCTTTATCACCATGGAGACCAAGGATCCTTTGATTTTTAGGAAATGTAAAAGTAGATCTTGGGCCAGTGACATTGGTGAAATCCAATTTTTTTTACGATCGGTTCTGTGGGTGTGGCTTGATGGGCATGGTGTTGCTTGTTGGATGTAGCTTGGTAGGCATGGCAGGGGAAGGATACTGCAAAATCTCCATTTCCACCACACTCTGGGGCCAGCCAAAGGTGGTATTTGCCGGTTCTCCAAACTACTCAAAATTTCCACTCCCAGTTCTCCAGAACCTGTCAGAACCTGCTGGATTTCACCCCAGGTCAGTGAATGTAACTTGTAATTTGATACAAGTTATGGATTCACTCTCAAAATCATTGTCAAGATAAATATGGCCTTCTATAAAACTAATGACGTTTTCCTGACAACTAGCATCTCAGGCTGCTACCATCTCAAATTATCTTTGGGTTAACTGGGCTTTATATGAAGCCCAAAAGCATTTTTGGTGATAAAATGTATGTGTGAACATGACATTTCCTCTTTTTTTAATTTCAAAGATTTTTAAAATAAAAAAAAGTTTGGGGTAGTGGCCAGGCTAGAAACCCAGAGACCACTTCTAAGTCCTGACACAAAGCCAGATGAGTGACCTTATGGTGGTCATTCTCTCTCAGTCTTAGGAAACCGGCAAAGACAAACCACTTCTGAAAATCCATACCCAAAAACCTATAGGGACTTTTTCCTGGCAGTTGCCAAAAGTTGAGTGATTCCAAGGAACCAAAAATTAAAAAACAAACAAACAAAAACAAATTAACTATCCAATAAGTAATAGATCTGATAAGTATTAAGGGAAATATTCAAAAGTGCAATATTGAGAACCTAGGCTCTGGCATATGCATTGAATGGCTCTGGGTTTCTTCATTCTGCTTGATTGGAGGCTGTGTGGGGATATTATGAAAACACAAGAAATAAATAATTGAACATTATAAATAACTTAATAATGAAATAAATTATGTGTGAGTTGGCACTTCTACCTTGTTTCAGGTTGTCAGCCTGCCGTAACTGACAACAATATACATGAGAATGCTATATGTGGGCTGGCAGACAACTATGTAAAAAGAATCACATTAATTAATTAAAATTTAGAAATTGCATATTGGCCCAGCCATTTCATTAGCAGCTGCCATCCAAGGGTGTTAGATTCCATATACTATTTTAGAGAGGTGTTACTTCTTCAGTCTGTGTTTATAATTTTATGGACATCCCAGGGAAGTTGGTTTAAAGAAATCAAGTGGAATGGAAACAGTAACACTTGCACATTAAGAATTTTAATTGAGTCTGCCCATGTAATTTATCTTTCAGCAAGCTCCCAAATAACTAGATTTAATATGCTGTTTGTTTCTTAACCATATCCGTCCCAATTTTGGCCATGTTATTAGATTTATTACTATTTATCCTCAGTTTACACATTACATGGTGTTTTTTTTTTAATTTTCATTAATGTGTAAGAGTATTTCTCAAATGAATATGCTATCTATATTTTTCACAGAACAAAAACGGATTTCTCTACAGCACCATTTTTTTTTAAAAAAAACTTCATTTAAGTGGGTTCTATTTCACTTCTAATGCTTAACAAAGGATAGTTTAAATCATATGAATTTAACACTCATACATCCCATACTTTTGTAACTTTTGAACAACCTCAAAGCAGGAAGCAATTGATTGAGCAACCCACAATGGTCTGATTTCTATACAACATTTTCCTAGGGAATAGGTTTCAGATTAAAGTAAACCAAACTCACATTATGACTTAATATTCTGCATAGATCCAGTCACTGAGTGGCAATAGAAATCTGTTCAATGCTGGGATAGAGTCACTTCATGTATAGATAGAGGTGATTTGCCATTGCGTTCATCTAGGATTTTTTTTTTCAACTTTACCATCTACTTGAAGCTTCCCCATCCAAGTCCTAATGTGGATCAGTCTTGCCTAGCTTCTAAAGCCAGTTAACTTGGGATAGAGCATATTCAAGCATAGTGGTCTTGCTTACAGAGTCTTCTTCCTTTCATATCCAGGACAAGCAAAACCACTAGAGCCCTGACTTTTCAAAAATAAGACACTACTAATAAATGCCTGAATTTAATATTCAACATTGTTCAGCCCAGGGGGATTTAAAGAGTGTTTTATGTTTCCAAAAGTACATTTCATGTTTTGTTTTGCACCTTTGAATCAGTGTTGATTCCTGTTGACTGTCTGGATAATTCCCTGCAGTTTTCTTAACAAGATTTTCAGAAGTGGCTTGCCATTGCTTCCTTCCTAAGGCTGACAGAGAGTGGCTGGCCCAAGATCACCCAGCTGGCTTTGTGTCATAGTCACAAGTCCTAAATAGGACTAGAACGTATGGTCTTCTGGTTTCTGATCCCTTGACCATATACAAAACTGGAAATCCCATTTCAGATACTGAGATGAAAAAAGGCACAGACTATTATCATGAGCAACAATGTTTCATTTTTGAACAAAACATTCCATTTGTATGGTACTTCTTGTACTCCCAGTTGTGCATTGTGGGTAAGTACAGAAGCATTGAAACTTCCCTAGAAGAGAGAGGAAGAGTGTTATGCCATTCCTATCCTGAAATGGAATTCTGTAGAAGATGACTCAGCTGTTTGTAGTTTATTTCCAAAACCACTTAGAATTAGGCGGAGCCCAATAAAAACTGTTTAAAACAATATTACGTCCCTATGTGATATATGACAGAAGTGACAATGTGAGGTACCTATGAGAATCCCCTTTGTTAACTATATAAAGTTGTCAAAAAACGAACAAACCAGCCAGTGCCAAGGGAGACACAGAAGCACTAGTAATAAATGCTAAGGTTTTGAGACTATTTTCCAGTTACAGAGTTGGGTACTCAAGCCAATGCAACCTCTGGAAATAAAGAAAAATCCATGCAGTTCAAAAAAGTAAAGAGGCTGCAACCTAAATACTGATTGATTGATTGATTGGTTGGTTGATTGGTTGATCAATTGATTATGTGCTATCAAACTGGTGTTGACTCTCAACTACATAGGTAAATTTTCTCCATGATGAGGCTGGCTCAGGAATTTTGTGAGTTGAAGTCCACAGGTCATACAGGGGCCATAGTTACCCACTTTGCTGTAAGTGAAATTAGTGGCCTCTCTTAGCTCTCTCCTGAAACCACCCCTTCAGAAAGCAAATAAAATTAGAAGCCTTTTCTGTGGAAAGACCCTGATTCTGATAAGAGCCTCATGAGTTGTGCGGAAAAGTGAGACTCCTGAGAGGATGGTTATTGACTTTTTTCTTTCGCCTCCATAAGTGGCTGTTTCAGAATTCACTGAAGCCATGTAGGCAATTGCCTGCATTCCCCTTCACTGTGGTGCAGCCATTCAGCTTCAAATTGTTACGGTCACTCTTGAATGGCTTATTTATAGATCCTTAGGCTAGGAATGGTTCGGAAGAGTTAGCAGCTGGAAAAAGAGTTCAGAAATTGCTTTAGGGGAAACAAAGCCAGTTTGTCACCTTCCTTTCCAGCCCAGTGCATGTTGCAAGGATGGCACAACTGCTAAGCCTTTCATTTTTCATTTTTCATTTTCATTTTCATTCTCAACCTGGACATGAAGCCAGGATTGTTCATAAAGATCGCTTTTCATCTTGCCTTGTTCGGGGAGAGCGAGTGGAATGGTGAGACCTACCAAGGTTTAAAAATACAATCCAATCCATTATGGGAAGAAAAAAAAAAGATAGCAATAGAGCAGAAATCATTTAAAAGCCCTGCAAGTTTCAGAGATGCACTGCTGACAATTGAGTATTCACAGATAGGACCAATGGAATTGGATGTTCTGGCCAAAATAAAATGTCTGGTTTTGCAAAAGGAAAGTCTCTCCAGGGCAGGATCTGCATCCCAATGAGACTGGGAGAGTGTAGCTAGAGAGAGATATTGATAATGGTAATGAGCAGTGGTGCTGGAGAAGGCTCCTGCTTATTCCTTGGACAGCAAAAGTGACCAACAAGCAAGTATTGAAGCGCAAGACACCAGACATGTCACTGGAAGACAAACATCACAAAACTGCAAAATCTCACTTATTTTGGCTATGTCATGTGGGGGAATTTGCTGGAGAAAGCAGTTGTGTTTGGAAAAGTTAGCAGTAAAAGGAAGCCAGGCTACTAAACAATACAGTGGGGAGGCCATCAACAAAGCTGACACCAGCAGAGCATAGAACAACTCAAAGAAGTAGTGCAAGATCAGAAGATGTGGAAAGACCTGGCCTATAGAATCACCAAGAGTCAGATACTGAATGGATATCATCATCATCACCATCACCATCACCAATGGGGTAAAATGCTACCAATGTTCTGTTCACCAGCAAGTGCTATGGAAGTGTGAAAAAGAAGAGATACCACCAATTATATCATCCTTTAGCTTTTACTCTTCGACATCTGGAGAAACCAGTGGGAATTGTTATTGCCAGTCTCCTAGCAAACAATACCCTGGGTCCACAGTATCTGAGGAGCCATCTTACCCAATGGAATAGGCCCGCCCCCCTCACTCCAGTGGAAGAGGCCTACTTCAGATCCAGTCTTCCAAAGATTTTTCCCTGACAGGGTCTCGGAGATGAGTCTTCTTTACTGTGTCCCCTTCCCATCCTGTGAAATATTCTCTCACTTTCCTGGACTTGTGGAAGAGCCTTAAAACCAATAGGGGTTCCTTATGCTGGGTGTGGTTGACAGGGTAGAGAGAAGATCCCAATGCCCATGTTGCCTCTCCTCTTGTCCTAATTATTTTGTATTTGTTCTGAACTAGCTCCCCAAACATGACAAACTCTTGGATGAGAACTCAAAAGATTCCTTTATTAGGAGTGCCAGCAGCTCTGGCAAAAAAAAATTCTCACAAGCTAACGTCCATCTGGCCAGAAGATGAATAGTTGTCTGCCCCATCTTTTCATCTCTCCCTCCTGCCTTTTATCCCCAGAGTTAGGGTGGAGCTTCGTTAGCAGCGGGTGGCTCTTCTTTCCCCAGGATCAGCCCACTGCTCTCCCCTTCTCTGCCTTCTGCGCAGCCGCATATCAGGCACTGTACCCAGCTGTTCCTCTTCTTCATCAACCACCTCCAGACCTGGGGGCTGTTGATTCTCCATCTGAGGGCTGACGAATGGCCCAGGCTCCGCCTCTGTCTCTCTCTCTCTCTCTCTGCCAGCTCCATTCCGTCTTCCACCTCAGAGCTCCCAGGTTGCCCTGATGCTGACCCTGAATCCCACGCCTCCTCTTCCTTCTCCGTTTCGGCTGCTGGAGGGGCCGGCATCTGACAGGCCACAACAGTATTATTAGGGTTTTGGTTTTTTAAAAAATCTTTTATCACTTTGTAAACTGCCCAGAGTTGCTGTAACAGTGAGAGGAGTGGCATATAAAATCAATCAATGAATAAATGAACTACCTAGAGCATGGGTGTCAAATTCACCACTTCACGTTGCTGTCACGTGATGTTTCATGACATTTTTCCCATTCACAGAGCTGGGGTGGGCATGGCCTGCGCATGACACATCCGGCCTGCAGGCCACCACTTTGACACCCCTGACCTAGAGTTTCTGTTCTGCAATCTTTCCGTTAGTATTTGCATTTGACTATAGTTAGCAATTCTTTTTTTTAAAATTAAATAAATTTTTATTTGTTTAAAAGTACAGACAAAACAGAACTAGTGACAACAAATATACAGAACAAAACATGTAAACAAAGATTTCAAATATACATTTTGTCAAATGTATATTGTCAAATAAACAACAGTAATGTATGTTCTTATTTGTGTTTTGACTCTTCCCTGTTTGATCTTACTCATATATCTATCTTTATGATTCATTGTTAATTTATGTTAGTGATTTATGTTCCTGTTTCTGTAACTCCAATTACTCCCTATTCTTTTTTCCTTTTTCTATTTTTCAACCAGGTATACCACTTTTCCCATACTAGATAATAATCATGTTCCTCTTTATCTTGTAATTCTTTTGTAAATTTTTCTAAATTGCTTTCTATTCTGAATACTTTCTCCTAACTCTTATTGCTATCCTGGGCAGGTAGTCCTTGAATTACAACAGTTGTTTTAGTAACCGTTTAAAATTACAATGGCACTGAAAAAAAATGACTTATGACCGTTTTTCACACTTACAACCATTGCAGCATTGCCATGGTCATGTGATCAAAATTCAGATGGTTGGCAACTAATTCATGTTTATGACGGTAGCAATGTCCTGGGGTCATGTGATCACCTTTTGCAACCTTTTGACAAGCAAAGTCAATGGGGAAGTCAAATTCTCTTAACCACCGGGTTACTAATTTAACTGCAGTGATTTACTTAACAACTGTGGCAAGAGAGGTCATAAAATGGAGCAAAATTTACTTCACAACTGTCTCACAGCAACAGAAATTTTGGGCTCAAACCAAGGACTACCTGTATTCTCTTAATTCCTACCGTACTCACAATTCAAATAACTACCTATTCGTAATTCAGTTTTTATTGCAACACCTGGTTTGCTAGATGACTATCTCACATTTGCATAAGGAACTTAAGGTGCATGCAAAACACTTTTCACTAATTGCGAGGTAGGCTGAGAAAGAGTGACCATAGTGGATGGTGGAATTGCACTTGGAGTTCCCTGGTCTTATTCCAACACTTCAATTACTTCACAGTACATACTTTGTTCCAGGGAAAGAATAAAGAAGCTGCTTTTACCTAATAATAACAATAAAAGATATCAAAAATAAATGGAAAAGCCATTTAATTCTTTCAAAGAACATCATCTTAGAAAATTGCTCTGTATTATAATAATTTAAATATAATGTGCCAGCTATCATCACTATATTATAGTGGATAATATCAAAATATAATTGAATGTAATGCCTCTGTGCTAGTGGCAGATATCAGATTAATGTTAGAATCAAAGTCTCAATGTGAATCATTGAGATTGAACTAAAAATCACTGAGAGCTAATCAACTGTTTACTCTTAAGGGTGCTAACCGGATGATTAGTAATAATAATATTAAACAAATGATTAGACATATAGTTGTTGTCTATTTATGGTATACAGAATTTTTTTTGAAGCAGCTAAATGACTACCAGGTAATAAATGCATTGTCCTGTACAACAAATTTAAATTCTGGAATTTCTAGATGATATATCTATGTATCTACCTCTATTTGGACACCTCTCCAAGTAGAGATGTGTGACAAAGAAAGTTCAGTATCTTCCTCAAGCCAAGATAAAATATAACTTTTGACTTAATTCTGGAATATGTGAATAATCTTGACATTTACTAAATCTCATATATAGATAATGGCCTAGAATTAACAAAGGAATTGAGCTTATATTGCTGTATTGTATTATTACATATGATAATGTATTGTATTTCATTTGTATCGATATATTTACTCATACTCATTGTCTGGTGGATTGACATGAAACTATATATTCATATGGTCAGTATATGAATAAATTAATTCTCTCTTCTTCTTTTTTTAGTTTCAAACATTTAAAGCAAGCAGAGATCTTGAAAGTAGTGACTATACTCTATATTTCTTGGTCAATTTCTATGAGATTATATAAAACAGTCAATTGTCAGGAGAGAAGGAGGTGTACTAAATTAGGAAGGTTTCAAAGTTCCCTTCTGAGCTTCTTTCTCTACCCATTATACAGCTGTGGACTACATCCTTTCTTATCTCACCATTCCCTATAAAGAAATGCCCCATTCCCGAAGGTCTTTCTCCCAAATCATTACATCTCTTTTTCCCTTTTGTGTTGTTTTTCCAAACCATTACACAAAATGATTGGAAGCACTGCCTATAGAGATGCTGTTCCAGGGTCACCATTGCCTTGAGGTTAACTAATTAGAGATGCTTTGGGATCATTCTGCATGCTACAGATTTTCTAATGCTATACTCACCAAATAAACTGATGGATTACCTGTCATATGTTGATGGCACAGTATTTGTTCAGCTTTGTTTTGTGTGTTCCCAAGAACATGGTATGAGAGAGTTGTCAGGTAACATTTTTGCACCGTTCAGGGATTTTTCAAGGTGGGCAGTTTTTTTCTGCTTCCAGCACTACCAGTGGTGGGTTGTACAGGTTTGTCCTGGGTCGGGCGAACTGGTAGCAGTGATGGGAGGCACTGCCCATGCATCTGGACGCTTCTGTGCATGAGCAAACCGGTAGCAAACTAAATTGAAACCCACTACTGAGCACTACATATAAATTCATATAAGATGGTGGTTGCACCCAGCTGGCATCCATCTTCTAACTCATAGAATAATTGTAGTTTAAGATTATTCTGTAAAATGTACTCTGAATGCCAAGCAAAAGCAGCATAAGAATAATATATATTTTACAATGTTACAAGGAAAGTACTGGCAGTTTTACTTTTCAGAAAAGTAGGCCAAACATATGATTGAAGAACAACTTTCCCCCCCCCTCTTCATTCTGTGTTAAGCCACAAATTGACTTGTTAGAATTTGTCTTTCTTCAGTTCAAAATATAGCCGTAAAAGAAAAGTTAATTTTCCAGGGATCCTTGCATTTAAAAATACCTGGTGAGTCAATTACAAAGTTATATTATGGAGCATATGAATGTACTTGGAGAAGAAAGAGATGAAGATAAGTTATTTAATTCAAGTCAGAGGTTGCTATTTAAAAAAAAATGTTCAGTCCAAAGAAATAGAGTTGAAGCGCCCAACGAGATAAGACAAATAGAATGGTAACATTAAAAGGATAATATTAAAGGTCTGAACTTGTATGAATTTACAAGTAGCACAAATGTTAGGGCTTACATCTTTTCATAAATGACAATGCTAGAATGAAATTCTATTCAGCATGAAGAAAGCAATAAAATCAGACCTTTAAGTCTTTGAAATTTGAATGCCTCAATAGACTGTGGAACTAACCATTGCGAGACTCTATACCAACCTGAATGAAGAATTACATATCCAAGCACACGCAAAGGAAATTAGATAAAAAAACTTTCCTTCACCAATTCTAGAGCTGGAAATTCATACATTCTTTTTTTATATATAATGAATTCTGTGTGGGTACTTGGTTCCCCCACCCCCAGGAAAAGAACTAGGGACTTGAATTCAGACTTCCTCATTCTCTTTCTCCCCAAAAAGGTGATTGGTGGTGTTTTTAATGTTTTTTTTTCCCATATAAATCTTTCATATTTTCACTGGACTCTAAATAACTTCAAAACAGGTGTGATTTGAATGTTCCAGCTTATATTCACATATGAAATACCATGTCTGCTATATATTGAGGAGGCGGCATGTGTGATATTTTTTCCTCTTATAGCACTGCAACAGTTTGATGGAGCCTGGCCTTGTGGAAAATTGTTCATGGCATTTAGAATTCCTATCAGAACAATAAATAAATAAATAAATACCTTGGCATATAACGTATCAATTTAGACCTAGACCTATGTCAACTAAATAACGTTTTATAGAAGCAGTAAGAACAGACATCACCTATTTTCCAAGATGGTGCAGTACAAATGTAACATTGCTTTGAAGAGATTAAGTAAGGTCCTAAACCAGAATGGTAATGTGTATTCTTACAAATGAGGCAATCAAATTTTTTACTACCGGTTCTGTGGGAGTGACTTGGTGGGCATAGTGTGGCTTGGTGGGCGTGGCAGGGGAAGGATACTGTAAAATCTCCATTTCCTCCCCACTCCTGGGGGAAGGATATACTGCAAAATCTCCATTTCCACCCCACTCCAGGGGAAGGATACTGTAAAATCCCCATTCCCTCCTCACCCCACTAACCTGCTTTCCAGCTCCATTCTCCTGTGCAGGGCAACAAAAGAAGACCCAGTCAATCAGTTGGGACTCCAATCAGCTGGGACTTGGGAGGCAGCAAATAGATGGGGGCGGGGCCAACCAGAGGTGGTATTTACCGGTTCTCCGAGCTACTCAAAATTTCCACTACCAGTTCTTCAGAACCTGTCAGAATTGGCTGAATACTACCTCTGCAATCCATGTACCTTGCGTAGAAGTATAAAATCACACCAAAATCTGATTGATGTCAAGAATATTATTTGAAATTGCATGAACATAATCAGTATGCCATCATCCTGAAATGGAATCACTAGCAATCCTTCTTTTCACTGAATGTCAGGCACTGAATGCCTAAAACATCTATCCAAAAAGAAAGAAATGAAAAGTCAGTAAAATTAAAATGATTGTACAAAGATTTTTCAGTTCCTTTTACATGCCATTTCTGTCGCATGAGATTGAAGGAGCCAAAACACAAGGATTTGTTCTATAAGGAAAAAAGATCAGTCAACAGCAACACAAAAACTAGGCCAATCTAACCTGTGATTTCTCTTTACCGTGTAGATCAATATGGCTTGAAGTCACCTTCCATGAATAAATAGCTTCCAGCTCAAGGTATGGGCCTGTCGGGACAGAAGAAGCAGAACGTTTCTTTGTCTCCAAAAAAGCCAATAGGCAACAGGTTTGATAAATAATTGAACCCTTAGGATTTGGGCAGAGAAAGACAAATGCCAACGTTTTTGGGAAAAGTAAAAGGAACATAAACTGGTAAGCATGATGCTGAAATGCCAGAGGAAAACTTTAGCACATTTGTAGTTTTTATCACATGGCATCTGCCTCTATTACTTCTATAAATTAGATCCGGGCACTGATATCACCTGTAATATATTTTTGTAAATGTATACTGCATCATAATATGTCTATGGAGATTCTCAGTCATCCAGGTCGTGGTTGTCCTAAAGGTGCTTTTTCAAGGGGCAACTGGACCTTCTGGTTTTTCCTTAAAGACGTTTCACTTCTTTAGCTCTGACTGGATGGTAGAGAACAGAAGGATTTATACTCCTTGCAGACAGTTGGTCATTTGCATTCTTTTTTAGAGAGTCGTTGAGGCCACTTGGAGGTTTATCTGTGCCCTCAGGGTCACCTGAATCGGAGTGCAAGTGGGTGTGGAGCAGTGGTGGGATTCAGCCAGTTCGCACCACTTCGGGAGAACCGGTTGTTAACTTTCTGAGCAGTTTGGCAAACTGGTTGTTGGAAGAAATCATTAGGGCAGAGAACCGGTTGTTAAATTACTTGAATCCCACCACTGGTGTGGAGCCTTCTTGGGACTGCTGAAAGGACTGTGTTGTAGACTGGAGATAGATGATGTTGTATCCTTCTCCCTCTGTTGAGAAAGGGCTGTTCAATTTTGACATAGATAGCCTCTTTAATCCCTCTTTCAAACCAGTGGTCCTCTCTGTCCAAAATGTGGACAGAGGCCACTCTTCAAAAGAGTGGCCTTTGTCTGTAAAATGCAGATGGACTGCTGAATCTTGTCCCAATGGGTTTGTATCAGTAATAATAGACTTCACCTAACCAGTCTAATCGATTGTTATAGTTGCATTCCATACAGCATCTGTGGGGAAGGATGGCAATTGATACATATTTTCAGAACATTATCTCATGTTGCATATTCTAGCAAGAAATGATGTCATTTGATGCATCACCTGCAAACACAGAGACAGAAAAATTGTTTAAAAACCCCACCCTAATATGAAGCTGACTATTGTCAGCCAGCACACTCTGAAAAGTGGAAATGTAAATTATTTTTTCATTTTAATTGCAGGTTATGCATGAATGAAAGGTAGCAACAGCACTGAATATTCTTGCACATTCATAATATAGCGGACATCATTTTGAACACAGGAGACGGATCCTATCATTGTGTAAAAGTCTGCATTGCAGATGGCTCTCTAGATTTGGGCAATTTAGATGTGTGCAACACTGTCCTTAATGATAGATATCTGGAACTTCTGAAGCAAGAATTTCAGGGCAGATTGACTTTGGCGAAGAGACATTGAGAATGAGTAAATCCATGAAGTTAAAATTGAAGCCCTTCTGATGTCAACTATTTGTCTGACTTGGCATGATGTAGGAGTAGCAATTTTCATGCTGGATGCTCAGGCCTAGACAAAGGCCTGAGGACGTGCATGAGACCTCAGTCTGTGAATCTGCAACATTTTGTGTAGTCTAAGGAAGCTAGGCATTTTGAAGAACTTGGTAAAACTAAGATTTTTTTTTTTTTTTGCCATTTGAAATATGAAAAATCCTAGAACTATCATACTATAGTAATACAGATGCCTTCCTTGACAAGTATTATAGGGATGAAGGACAGTAGCTTGATTTTGTTCTATTTACTTGTGTCTGCATTATATTGAATTCCAATGTGACATGGTCACTTTTCCCCCAAAGTTCCTGTAACTTCAATCCCCTCTATCATTTCATCTCTGTTAGCTGCAGTCTTATTTGTGATTCTAATACCTGAGGTTCTGTGAAACATCTGGGCCACTGGCCTCTAATGTGAATATGAACATATGTGAGTACAGGCTGCTATCTCTCCATGACCAGGGATTTATTTTATATATTGATATATCATATTTAAAAACTGCCCATTTCTCTCATAGAGCAACTCTGAGCAGTGTGCAAATAGACATGGAAACATGAAAACTACATAGAAATATCATAACAAAGACAATTAAAAAAAGGAATAAAATAGTTGAAATTCCAGATTAAATCTGAACGGAGTGCAGCAAGAATGCACATAAAATGCATTTCCAAGTGCAGAACTCAATGAAGTAGCAACTCTTTACATAGAACCTTACTATTCCAGCATAGGATAAAATGAGATCAGTGTTTCTCAATCTTGATAACTTTAAGATGTGCCAATATTAAATCCCAGAATTCCCCAGCTACCCATGCTTGAAACACTGTTATTTGAAATCATGTTTGAGCCCTTGGTATGGAATAGGCAGAGCCATTCTTAATATAGATCTCTTTATCTGGAGCTAAAATATATTCCCCCCCACTCAATGACTCTGTTAGCTTTGCAATATTCTATAGCTGAAGAATCAAATTACTGAAGTACTACGAGAGGCTGATCCAGGCTTTCTGTAATACTATATTTTATTAACAATGCAAGTCTGATTTTCTACATTACTCCTCATAAAAAGGATGTCTGCAGAATTTTAAACGAAAGTTTGGCAGAATCTCAAAGCAGGGGGCATGGGGAAGAATTAAGAATTGTAACTCAAGAAGTAGTCTTCCTTTCTAACAATTGATTAGCATCAGGAATTGAGCCTGCAAATAAATATGGAAAGGGGCAGTATATTATCCAAAAAAAGAAGTTTTCCTTTGCTTACCAGTATGTTTCTTTTAATGCGGTAAGAATGTTTAAATGCTCTGTTAAAGAATCACCTTGCCATGGTTTTCTACTAGTCTCATTGCTGGTTTTCACCCAGTGGTGAAATCCAAATTTTTTTGCTACCGGATCTGTGGGCGTGGCTTGGTGGGTGCTTGGTGGGTGTGGCAGGGGAAGGATACTGCAAAATCTCCATTCCCACCCCACTCCAGGGGAAGGATACTGCAAAATCCCCATTCCCTCCCTACTCCTGGCAGAAGGATATTGCAAAATCTCCATTCCCACCCCACTCTGGGGCCAGCCAGAGGTGGTATTTGCCAGTTCTCTGAACTACTGAAAATTTCTGTTACCTTGGTTCTCCGAACTGCTCAAAATTTCCACTACCAGTTCTCCAGAACCTGTCAGAACCTGCTGGATTTCACCCGTTTTCACCCGACATAAAGTTCTTACAATGCCAGAGGGCAGGACAAGAGGTAATGGGTGGAAGCTTGTTAAGGAGAGATCCAACTTAGAAGTAAGAAGACATTTTCTGAGAGCAATTAATCAATGGAATAGCTTTCCACATGAGGTTGTAGATGTAGCTCCATGACTGGAGCTTTTCAAGAAAACTGGGCAACCATTTGACTGGGATGGTATAAGGCCAGTGATGAAATGCAATTTTTTTTACTACTGGTTCTGTGGGCATGGCTTGGTGGGCATGGTGTGGTATGGTGTGGCTTGGTGGGCGTGGCAGGGGAAGGATACTGAAAAATCTCCATTCCCACCCCACTCCAGGGGAAGGATACTGCAAAATTATCAGGGTGACAATATCTCCATTCCTACCGCACTCCAGGGGAAGGATACTGCAAAATCTCCATTCCCACCCCACTCTGGGGCCAGTCAGAGGTGGTATTTGCCGGTTCTCCGAACTACTCAAAATTTCCGCTATCGGTTCTCCGAACTGCTCAAAATTTCCGCTACCGGTTCTCCAGAACCTGTCAGAACCTGCTGGATTTCACCCATGTATAAGGCTCCTTCCAACAGGGAGTTGGAATAGAAGACCTCCAAGCAGTGGTGGGTTGCCCCTGGTTCGCACCAGTTCTATAGAACCAGTAGTAAAACCGGTGGGAGGTTCCGCCCACCGACCCCGATGTCATTAAAACGCTTCTGCGCATGCGCAGAAGAGCGCGTGCACGCGTGAGTGAAGTGAGCGCTCATGCGCAGTCCCGC
Source organism: Pantherophis guttatus (assembly GCF_059756535.1). Taxonomy (NCBI): domain Eukaryota; kingdom Metazoa; phylum Chordata; class Lepidosauria; order Squamata; family Colubridae; genus Pantherophis; species Pantherophis guttatus. Next base: position 136,900,485 of record NC_142063.1, on the reverse strand, counting down.
TGCAAACTGGTAGTAAAGGTAAGTAGAACCCACCCCTGCCTCCAAGGCTCTTGAAACTCTACAATTCTATGATTGTACTGAGCAGTACAATGTTATGATGGAAGTGCAATCTATATTTTATTGGGGGTGGAGGTAGGGATGGGCAGGATGTCAGAACATGGTAAGCGCATTGGGAATTTAGGTAATCTTTATTTATTCATCACCACCACCTAGAAAGAATCATCTGGCCATGATATAAAGTTGCAGATGTACTTCTCTGCATCAGAACCCCAAGAAACAATTTGACAGGCACACTATGCTTTGTCTGTCTGTCGGTTGGTCTGTTTCTGTCTCTCACACGCAAAGACCTAAAATAGTGCTTCTGTTTACTCTAAAATACAAGCTGCTTTCTGTTTCTCTCTCACCCAGAGAGATGTATGCAGAAACACAAGCACCTGCTACATGTAATAAATTACTTCTTCAAACTATATTGGCTTAATGTTTCCAAAACAATGGGAATTTCCAATTTTTTTCTCAAAAGCCTGGGGTGGAAAACTTGCAGCCTTCCAATCAACTTCAGTCTACAATGCTTTTCCCATCCAGCCTGCTGAACCCAGGGGTGAAATCCAGCAGGTTCTGACAGGTTCTGGAGAACTGGTAGCGGATATTTTGAGCAGTTCAAAGAATTGGCAAATACCACTTCTGGCTGGCCCCAGAGTGGGGTGGGAATGGAGATTTTGCAATAACCTTCCCCCAGGGGTGGGGAGGGAATGGGGATTTTGCTGTAACCTTCCCTTGGAGTGGGGTGGGAATGGAGATTTTGCAGTATCCTTCCCCTGCTTTGCTCACCAAGCCACACCATGTCCACCAAGCCATGCCTACAGAATCAGTAGTAAAAAAAATTGGATTTCACCACTGGCTGAACCCCAAACAGAAGAAATAATAGCTATCAGAGACACTTTATCAGGCACTTGGTCCATATTTGAACAGCCAATCTACATCCCCTTATTTGTGTGGCAAATCCTCCTGTGTGCCTTTGACATTATTTTCACTGAGCTTTTTAAGACAACTCCAAGTTTTCTGATAAATAAAGATGAGAAATTTTTATCTATGAGGTTTCATATGTATGATATATTATGAAAAATTGGACCATTCCTAGGTGATTGTCTTAGATCTAATTGCCTATACACATACAAACACAGCGTCAGTGTCTGAAATCTAGGATGGATGATGGATGGATGGATAGATGGATGGATACAGCCTAGTTCCCTATTCTTAAGCTCTCAGACCAGAAAGATACAGATGTTAATTATGACATGCCTCATATATGAGGTATTACACGGTTATTTTACATTACAAAGTAACAAACAAAAGAGAACCTGCATTGTTTACTAATACATTCTTAAATATATATAACATTACTTTTTTATAGGGAAACTGCTTTATGTTTATAAATAAAACACACTGAGGAATTTTAAAATGAGTGAAATAAGTAATAAAGAATATAGTAGTAAGTAATGATAATAAATCAGTGGAATGACTTGCCTTTAGAAGTTATGGGTACTTCATCACTGGAGTTTTTAAAGAAGAGACTGGACAACCATTTGTCTGAAATGGTATAGGGTCTCCTGCTTCAGCAGGGGGTTGGACTAGAAGACCTCCATGGTTCCCTCCAACTCTGTTATTCTTTTCTACTCTAATAAATAATATTCTGTGCTAGTGTAGTCTGATCTGACGCAGTGGTTTCCAGACGTATGTTTACATTAGCCTATGTTTGATTGTGTTGTTTTGTTGTTATTATTACATGGCTCACATATTTTGGGAGTATTGTTTTTCCTTTGGAATCACTTATATCAGGAGTTTAGGGAAATACGTAAGATCTCCGACCTCCGGGTGTTTCGCTGCGCACTGAAGACCCTGTTGTTCCGCCAGGCCGGGCTATCAACATAATAATTTTAAATTGGGGTAATTTAAATTTTTGGGGTTTTAAATTGAGCCAAATTTATTTAATCATTTTAAATTTTAATCGTTGTTTTGTCTTGTGTTTTTAAATAGGCTGTACACCGCCCTGAGTCCTTCGGGAGAAGGGCGGTATAGAAATAAAATAATAATAATAATAATAATAATAATAATAATAATAATAATAATAATAATAATAGAACAGAAAGTATGCTGCAAAAACTCAAGAGGAACAAAGGATCAATTGCTGATCAACAAGCTAATCCTAAAGAACTCAAAGAAAAGACGAACCAACCTGTTCATGGCTTGGATAGACTATAAGAAAGCATTTGATTCAGTTCCCCATAGCTGGATCAAAAAATGCCTGGAAATATTAGGCATCAGCAGCAACATACAAAAATTCATGGAATCTTCAATGAACCTCTGGAAAACAAAACTTATGGCTAATGAAGAAGAACTGGGTGAAGTTGAAATTAAACGAGGCATTTTCCAGGGCGATTCCCTTTCACCTCTACTTTTTATACTCTCAATGCTACCACTGACAATCATTTTGAAGAAGATGAACTGTGGATACGAACTTGCAAAGAAAGGACTGAAAATCTCGCACTTGATGTACATGGATGATTTGAAGCTGTTTGGTAAAACAAAAGCTGAACTGAATTTATTAATTGAAAACACAAAAGAATTCAGCCAAGACATTGGTATGCAGTTTGGAATTGACAAATGTGCAACAATAGCAACCAAAGCAGGCAAGATCATAGAAGAGGATGGAATAGAACTAGAGAATGAAGAAATGATAAAGGCAGTAAAATCAGAAGAAGGCTACAAGTACTTGGGGATTTTAGAAGCCTCTGACTTAATGCATAATAAAGTCAAGGAATTAACCAGCCAAGTACATTTGGCGAATTCGTAAGATATTAATGTCCAAATTGAGTGAAGGAAACATCATAAAAGCCATAAATACCTGGGCTATACCTGTGATTAGATACTCTGCAGGAATAATTGACTGGACCCAGATGGAGTTAGACAATTTGGACAGAAAAACAAGGAAGCTTATGACAATGAATCATACCTTGCACCCTAAAAGTGATGTTGACCGATTATATTTACCAAGAGCAGAGGGTGGTCGAGGACTCCAACAAGTAAAGCAGACTGTGGAAGAAGAAAAATGCAGCTTGAATGATTACATCCAGAAAAGTGAAGAACCAATGATTAAGGAAGTAAATAAAGGAGGCCTTTTAAAGACAACTAAAACAAAAGCAGAATATAAGAAAGAAGTAATTGAGCAGCGAGCTGAAAATTGGAAACACAAAGCTCTGCATGGCCAATACTTGAAAAATATTGAAGGCAAAGCTGACCAGAAACTAACTTGGAACTGGTTAAGATCAGGAGTACTGAAAAAAGAAACAGAAAGCTTTATTTTGGCAGCTCAAGAATAAGCCCTAGCCACAAACTGCATGAAGGCAAAAATTCAACATGTTACCACCAACAGCAAATGCCGCCTCTGCAATGAAAAAGAAGAGACAGTCGACCACCTGATCAGTGGGTGCTGCAAAATTTCACAAACTGACTACCTACAAGGCCATGACCGTGTTGCTAAGATCATTCACTGGAAATTGTGCCAGAAGTTTGGATTTGAGTATAGCAAAAACCACTGGGAACATCAGATTGAGAAAGTTTTAGAGAATGAGAAACTCAAGATCTTGTGGGACTTTAGGATTCAGACTGACAGGCACTTGGTCCACAACACACCTGACATAACAATAGTTGAAAAGAAAAAAGTATGGTTCATTGACATTGCAATACCTGGTGATGCACGGATTGAAGATAAGCAGCAAGAAAAAATCACAAAGTACCGGGACTTACAAATTGAAGTTGAGCGACTGTGGAAAAAGAAATCGTGTGTTGTCCCGATTGTAATTGGAGCCCTTGGAGCAATACCCAAAGGGCTACCCCGCTATTTAGAAATTCTAAAATTGCCGGACTTGAACATTTTGACTCTACAAAAAACCACCTTACTCGGAACAGCTTACATCCTCCGACGATACCTTAACAGTTCCTAGGTCCTTGATTAGGACTCGAGCTGCTGAGCTATTAACCAGTCTCAAAGGCTGTGAATCTCACTAAAGATTAACCAATAATAATAATAATAATAATAATAATAATAATAATAATAATAATTATTATTATTATTATTATTATTATTATTTATAAAAATTAGTCAGAAGATTAATCAGAATCCAAGAAACAGACACATGTAGTTTAATTTATTTATTTAAACTGAGTGTGAAAGACTGTATGGGTACAGATAGCGGATTGGATCTTTTTTTTTTATTGAAAAAGTTTTCAAATACAAATTTTTCCCCCATTTTTCTCCCCCCCTCCTCCCTAACCCCCCCCTCACCACCCATCCCCCCCTAAGACTTCTTCACAACAAAAACCTAATTCATAACAGATTATATAATATTTTACCATCCCCTTACTCCCTCCTCTAAATACTGACCCTTACTTACTAATAATATTATTAATATTATTACTTCCCCCTTTTACCATACATTTCAAAAAAACATTCAACTATAACATTGTATGAAAACTTCTAATTTAACATAATATTATTATAACTCCCAATTTAGCAATAATCTGCCCTTTTTCTCCTCCCCCATACTTTTATCTGTATATTATTACAACATTTCAAAACAACCTTCCACTTTAAAACTATATAATAAATCCTACTTTAACATTTAATCTTTTGTGTATATTAATATAACATTTCAAAGCAGCCTTCCCCATAAATCCTAATTTAACATTTATTCAACTCTATCCATTTTCTCCACTCCCCTAAATATATCACTTAAACATCCCTTTTCTTAAACTAAACAATCAGTAAACTAACCTATTTCCACCCACTTTCCTACAAAATTGCCATGCACAACAATTCTTAATATCTTTAAGCCACTGCCCGCCCTGCTAAAAAAAATATATTCCGTTATATAGAAAAAATCAATGACTTTAAATTTATAATCCATATGATATCTTCTTTGATATCTTTCCACTGGATTGTTGAGTCCATCATCCATATTAGGGTAACATAGCATTGATAGCGGATTGGATCTTAATAAGCCATTTGGTAGTGCAACTGTAAATATCACTTAACAAACCAGTATTTAGACCAATAGAGAACCATGGAAGCACATATTCTTTAGTAGAATACTGAATCTTTTTGTATTAAAACAAACGTGGTAGTCAGCAATCCAGAAAACCACTGCCTTATGCATAATGCATTCAAATGGAGGCTAATCAACCAGGTGCCTGAAAGATTTTAATTTTGATTCCACAAGGAATTAAACTTGATTGACTTAGTAGTCACCTACTAGCCAATTATGTTTTGATTCTAGGAATCGGGAAGGCTGCAGTTAATCACTTAATCAATGTTTGTCTTTCTATCTGTCCATCTGTTTGTCTATCTATCTATCTATCTATCTATCTATCTATCTATCTATATCTGCCCATTTGCCGCCTCTGCCCATTTGCTGTGGCCCATTTGCCACCACCGCCACCTGTTTGCCACTGCCCATTTGCCGCTGCCCATTCGCCACCAATTGCAGCGAATGGGCAGTGGCAATAGGCGGTGATAGTGCAGTGGCGACCCACACTGCCCAGAACACTTTGAGGGGGGGGGAGTGTGTCTTAGAATCGGGAAAATATGGTATATATATTCTAGAAGCAAAATAATTGGGTTTTCAGTATTGAGCAATGAAATTGAATACAGCATTCTATGCGATCGTTCTATAATATTTTCAGATTGAACATTCCCAATGGTGGATTTATTGTCAATGTTTATAATTTATAGTACCAAATGTGATCTATGAACTCAAGGGGCATAGGGCCTGTGAAGGAATGCAAAATGTTGGCGCTCTCATCTCTTGAAATGTGCTGGTCATGTGAAGAAATAAAGAAGATTTGACTTGACACCTCCTGCACCCTCGCCCTGTAGCACTAGGCTGAATTTCTTGTAATTATTGCAGTGTTGAGAACAAGCAGAGCTAGTCTTGTGTTTTAAAGGGTATGTACCTTTGCCCTCAGAATTTTACTTGAGGAGAAGGGTTGAGTCCTCTGGGTCTCCAAGTACTTTTGAGAGCTTGAATTTCACTCAACTGAAGTAGGCTGCTTGCAAACTACAGGGAAATGGGAATGTAATGGCAAAATAATGGAAATAATACCATCCTAAATTTCACTTTTACTAGGTGGCTTTTTTTCCTTAGAGGTCAGACTACTTTATTCCGCCCAGATAATTCACTGTTTTATGTTAAACTGTTAAGCGGATTGTTTAAACTTTATTTTTAAATCTAAATGATGGTAGAATTTATAACTGTTCTGGAAACTGGCTGAAGGGAATGTAATGAAGGAACGAAGGAATGAATCAGGAATGTTTATATTCCTTAAAATTCTAACAGCTTGTGAAAATCATCAGGAAGTTGATAATAATCAAAACAAATGGAAACAGTTTAATATAAATTCCCCTTTTACACCCATCTTACCTGTACTGTAGTATTAAATTATTCTTCAGATCACTTGAAACGCCTTCATGCTAGCAGGGTTAATACAGTCCCATTGCTATGATGATAGAAGTGTTGCTGGTTTTTCATGCTATTCTCCATATCTGCAGCCTGGGATATTATGATTATCTTACAGTTAGAATATTTGAAGCACTTGGGCTCAGCCTACATTTGAAGCATTTATAGAAACAGATAATTTATCCAACAGCATTTATTAAAATTTAGTGATCATAAAAGTAGAGCAGCTGTGCATCCAGATATGGGCTGATTTATTTATTTATTTATGTGCTTTTAAGTTAGTGATGACTCCTAGCAATTGCCTGGAAATCTCCTCAGCGTTTTATTCCTAATGACTGCCTGGACAAGTCCCTGCATTTTCCTTGGCAAGATTTTTCAGCAATGCTTTGCCCTTGCCTGCTTCTGAAGGTTGAGAAAGAGTGGCTGGCCCAAAGTCACCCACTTAGAGTTGTACTGTGGGAAGAAATATCCATCTGGTTCAGTTCCAATCCGGGAGAAAGGCACTGGAGACAAAATGGAGGCTGGAGACTGATTGGAAAGAGGGTCCATTTATTATTGAACAGAACCACACGAGTTCTGGGCAGCTGACCACATGGAGTTGAAAGTAAGGGTTTTTTTAGACCTTCTCTTGGGCTTTGCACTTGAACTTCCTGTTCCTGTACAGTAACATATATTCTATTGTAGTGGTGGGTTTCAAATTTTTTTACTACCGGTTCTGTGGATATGGCTTGGTGGGCGTGGCATGGCTTGGTGGGCATGGCTTGGTGGGCATGGCAAGGGAAGGATACTGTAAAATCTAGGGTTGCCAGGTGTCCACTATTTGAGCGGACAGTCCACTTTTTTCACATTATGTTCACTATTTTTTTTTTCACAAAATAGTGGACACTTTTTTTATTCAAAAGCTTTATGATGAAATGGTACATAATCTAAAGCTGTACAGTCTAAGAGAATAAGGATAGGAGAATCACATTTTTTTTTCATAAATTAGAATGAGACAAAGATCAAATGCTCATTGCAATAATCACATTTTACACAACAGCGCAAAAAGTGCATTGAAGCAGTTATCTTTTGATATCGAAAATGTAGTGCTGAAGGTTTTTGCCGAATTTTCGAATTCTGCGAAGAAACGAGAAGAGTTGAAATCATTTTTTGAGTTTTGCGAGTCAGAATTCCATGAAGTTTTGCGCCATGTTCCAACACGTTGGTTAAGTTTGTTTAAAGCGGTCGAAAGACTTCTTTTAAACTGGATACCTCTAAAATCATATTTTATTTCTCTTGGATCTGATGAGTGCCATAAGGTTATCTGGAACCTTATTTCGGATCAGGAAAATGAACTCGCAAAGGACGATGAACCAACAATTTCAGAATTGTATTTATATTTCACGCAATTCTTCATGTCAATAATGCAAGACACCTTACTGAAGCTGGAAAGCAAGAAAATTCTTGCATGTGATCTTCACATTATCATGTGTAAGCTGCGTGATTCTTTGCAAAAAAAATACAATGAGCAGTTTTTTGGAATGAAAGTTTTATTTGCCTTACGTAAAAAACATTTGCCTGAGAATGCCATGCAAAAGTTCAAGAAAGAAGCCATCAACGTGTATCAAAGAGCCATTGCATACCTAGAAAAGTGGTATAATTTCACCGATTCAGTATATGAGACGCTAAATTGTTTCAATCTAATTGATCGCAATAATCCTCCAACTTTAGAAGAAATGACGAACATCTGGTTATTATCACCATGGCAAGAAGAATTTCCACCCAACACTCTCTTCAATGAAATTTCTGCCTTAGAAGAAGTTTATGTTCATCTGCAGGGCGATTCATCCCTTGATAAGTGGACGTACTTTTTCAAGAAAGAGCCAGCTCCGAGTTTACTGAAACTGTTCCAGTATTGTGCATCAATTCCGGTATCAAATGCAAACGTTGAACGAATTTTCAGCGTCATGGGAAATTTGTGGACTGACGAACATAACCAACTGCTTGTACCATCAGTTCGAAGTGAACTTTGTATATTTTTTAATATTTCTCAAAGTTGTACTGAAATTAAAGAATTATTCCTTAAACACAAAGAATTGATCAAAGCTACGCAGTCAAATAAAAAATACACACGACAGCAAAGTAAAATGTAATTTAATATTTTACATATTATTATAATATATTTGATGTTTTGAATTTTAAGTAACGTTTTGAAGTGATTATTTTAATACGTGTTAAAATGTTTGTAAGAAAATATATAATTTAATTGTAATTTTTAAAAAATTTTTTACTACTTAACCTCCCCCTCCCCCCACTTGTCTGCTAATTTTTGGAAGCAGACCTGGCAACCCTAGTAAAATCTCCATTTCCACCCCACTCGAGGGGAAGGTTACTGAAAAATCCCCATTTTCTCCCAATCAGCTGGGACTCAGGAGGCAGAGAATAGAGGGGGTGGGGCCAGTCAGAAATTTACTACCGGTTCTCTGAACTACTCAAAATTTCCACTACCGGTTCTCCAGAACTGGTCAGAACCTGCTGAAACCCACCTCTGTTCTATTGGCTGTTGTAGGGCTTATGTAGGGGTCATAGCTGGTTCTGTAGGATGTCTGAGCTAAGTTTGGTTGAAGTTTGGATGGCTGATGCAATGAAGGGGTGTTGGGCAATTCCTATTGTGGCTAATCCTACCTTTGTTTGATCTTGGGTGAGGGTATTTGCTTATGAATAGAGCTATCTAACTCTTTATCTCTTAAGTGCTTACATCTACTGAGGACTATTAAGAAAGGTGGGGCTGCTTTCAAAAAGCATGTTTCTCCATTTCTCCCTTTAGGAAAATATAATATTCTGCCTTTTTAATATTTCCTAAAGTATTTCATTCTTCTAGGAGAGGGGTGGGTGCTAACTTTCTACAGTACCTAAGGCAGGACTAGAATTCACCCTTCCCTGATTTCTAGCCCGGTGTCTTAAGTGCTATATGTAACTGGTTCTCATGGCAGATAAAACATAAAAAGTTTTCCAAATAAGAGAGAAATATTAGAATAAATCAAACAGGCAGGCTAACACCCTCTGTTTAACAAATTAGAGGAACACATACGATAAATCCCAACTAGAGGGAGTACAAATAAAGTTTATTTTCTCCAGACTTCTCTCTTCCCCCCGCCCCCTGCTATAATGGCATTTCTTATTTCCATTGGTGTATGGTTTTTGCATGGACCCGTATGAAATATGAGATTTTTACAGCCAAATCCAGTATGGACTGTTGCTTATTTTAAATAAATTATTGGTAGGTACCTGAGGAAGACTGATGAATATTTTTTTCATCGGCAGGATTTTATCCTGTGATAATATCCGGATAATATAATATCCAGTTACCAGATCATTTTAAAATGCAAAGAGCTATTTCTTCTCAAATGGAATGTCTTCCCCTTCTCTGGTTATTTTCTAATATTTTATGATTTGCCTCTTTTCCCAAGCTGTTTTATAAAACTTTTGAACAGGGGAGCAGCTTTTTAATGACACATCCTTTCTTGGATGTTGAATTACAGTATGTTTTACTAGTCAGTTAATCTTTCTGAATTGTTTGATGAAAGCTCCACTATTATCATGTTAGGCCACAAATACTTCGTACATAAACATTATTTCCCCAAGAAGTCTATTAATAGTGTCACTATTTTCTCAATCACATTTACCGTGACTTTGGCAAAGACCCTTTGGCTGTGATTCAAAAAGTTTATCCCATTCTCTCACTTTGGATAAGCATTAGGTTTTATTCTTCCTCTGTTCTGGAACCTTCTCACCCTTATAAATATTCCTGGTGATCTTTTGTAATTCAATTACTGCAGCTCTTGTGATAATTTAAAAATAAAAAAGCAGCTCCTTGGCAAATAAGTGAAATAACATTATTTTTAACAAGTTGGGTAGAATTTCCAAGCTTCTATAGACACAGATTTTGTCTACAATTTGTTAATAATAATTGTACCAGTGTCACATTTTATACTGTTATGCTCACTAGTTTTTTTTTCTTTCTTTTTTCTGAGAATTCCTATCAGTATTCTTTTCTTCTTCTTCTTCTTCATATGATTGATAGCTTTGTGTGTTCAGATAAAAGCTTTTTGAAGGGTGTTTGGTGTTCTCTGAGCTTGCTTGTTGATATTACCTAGTTTGGGTAATGAAACGTTTGCAAGAAAACAACCAAGCCCAGAGAGGACCAAAGCCCCCTCATTTCAACCCTGAGCTACAAATATTCTCCTTTATTGGAAAGCTTTTTGGTCCTTCAATCTTTTTGTTTTTGTATTGACAGAAAAAAAAAAAACCTGTTTAACCTCTCTTTTTCTAATAACCAGAATCTAATTACAACGTTATCCATTATAGCAAGACAGTCTGAAAATTATTCAGCCAAGTATCAGGACTAGTGTGCATAAGAACTTAATTACTATGAAAATATAATCACGTATAAGTTATAAGGGAATAAACTATAGGAAGGAGTGCTTTAATGATTTTATTCATATATTTCTGAATAAGATTATGATGGATTATTTCTATAAAAAGAACATCTACAAATAACAATTTACATCTTGCATTTTGTGGTAAATAGCAGCCTCCCACCCTATCCCCTCTCTTCCTAGATCTTTGGAAACCATTCAGGGGCCAGAATTATTTAGAGATTATGGTCTGGGCTACAAGCCAAGTGCTAATTGTTACTAAGCTAGAGAAATGGGTTGTGACATCTGAGTTGTCTTACATTTGACTCTTTGTGCTTAATAGACAGTGTTTGCCTTCTTGCAGCAAAGAAAGTCGTTCAACACAGAATAGAAACATTTGACTACTTTGTTGAACCTGAGAGCTTACATTATATACTAGCTGTAGTAAAAGAGTTGGAAGTAGGAAGAGCAGGATAATATCTCAATTCTGGTTCCCAGCACCGGAATTGTGACTGTGTTGTTATGTATGGCTGTATAAATAGGTAGTCCTTGACTTACGATCATGATTGAGGGCAAACTTTCTGTTCCTCAGTGAGACGGTTGTTAAGTGAGTTTCCCCCCCTTTGATGACCTTTCTTGCCACAGTTGTCAAGTGAATCACTTAGTTGTTAAGTTATAACATAGTTGTTAATGATTCTAATTTCCCCATTGACTTTGCTTCTCAAAAGGTCGTAAAAAGTGATTGCATAGCCCCGACACCATGCCATCACATAAATATGATTCAATTGCCAGTTTTGATCATGTGACCATGGGGATGCTGCAATAGTCAGAAAAACAGTCATAGTGCTGTTATAACTTTGAATGGTCTCTAAACAAATTGTTATAAGTCAAGGACTACCTGTAGAATGGTCTACAACTTAGTTTCTATCAAGATATTTACTTTTCAGTTGGACTGGTTGGTAAGGAAACATTGGAGACAGATTACCTCTTTGACATGTTTTTCCATCACATGGCCCATCTGCTCTACCACACAACAACATTATTAAGCATTTTTGTGAGTCCAATGGAATTCAGGTATCTCTCTCTCTCTTTTCTTTTTTGAATGTTGAAATAATTGATGCTTTGCTGAATTTTCAAAGTAGTGTAGACTTTAATGCTATATTGGAAGTAGAAGTTAGAAATGGGAACTCATCATCTTTAAAGACAAAGTACAAGGGTAGTTATATCTAAAATCTTGCATGGAACAGAAAGCTTTCATGGTCTGGTTCCAACAGAACAAAGACAAGTAAGACAATTGTCTTCAGGAATATTGTTGCCATAGAAAAAGTCATTTTCTGCTTTCTATCAGCTTGAGAGATTGTGTTGATATGCTGCATAGCAAGGTCTCTGCTTCAATGGAATAACGAACACACTGGAGTCTTACAGGGATGGTGTGCTCATTTGCACAATGACAAATGAACCTGGGAAAGTATATGTTCCTATTCAGACTTTCAAAAATAAACTAATGGTTTATTAAGGAGAGATGTTGAATTTATGTTTTACCGACAAAGAAATAAAGGGAGACTAATATAGATCTATTTCAAGCTATTTCACTCTCATCAGTTAGCCATATCCTATTGTGACCTAGGCTTACTGAGCCGTTACAAGACACAATTAGTCCCAAATAAATCTATTTTATTGTAACACCTGAGAATTATGTTCATTCCCAGCTGAGTCCCAATTAGTTGCCAAACAAGTCCTTTGGAAGAAGTCCTTCGGGATAATCATCAACCTTTATCTTCTTTGATACCCTGCCAAAGGCCTTACTTGGCAAAGCCCCACAAAGTTCAGAAACAAACGAGACACCGACTGGAAACAGAGTTAGCAACGTTGCTTTCCTGCAAAAAGCCCCAAGTGCCTCTGTTTCTCTTTTAAGCTTTATGGGAGGGGCCAATCATCTCCTGGCCTTACTCCTGAGTCATCCATTTTACTTTAGCTGCTCTTGCCTTCTGGCAGCTCTGCACATGCGTGTATTAGGAACAGACTCCTCCTGTTCCTCTGCTGTCCGACTCTGGGGGCTCCGGACTCTGCACATCACTTCCAGATGGCCCTGGCCCCATCTCTGCCTCCGACTCAGAGCCCTCATCCAGGCCTTCCCCAGACTCCAGGACTGGCCCATGTTCCTCCCCAGCCTCCTCACTGTCTGACTCCGCTGCTAGCTCTGCAGGCTGCTGATAGACCACAACATACCCTTCTGGGATTCGAACCCGGGCTATTTGTATATTAGCTAAATGTATTAACTTCTAAGCCACGGGCTCTCCTCCCTTTGTCAGCTATACCAGGCAGGGTTGGGTTTTACTACTGGTTCGCAAGGAGGCTGCGTGCCGTTCTGTGTGCGCAGTAGCATTTTGATGACGTCAGGGTCAGTGGGCGGAGCCTCCCGCCAGTTTTACTACTGGTTCTATAGAACTGGTGCAAACCAGGGGCAACCCACCACTGATACCAGGGGAATTATGGGATGGAGCATACTGCTTCCGTTTTTTGCCTTTCAGCCCCAATCCGCTTTCACAACAAACTATTTTTGTGTTGAATTTATGTTTTACCAACAAAGAAATAAAGGGAGACTAGTATAGATAAAAATGGAAGCAGTATGCTCTGTCCCATAATTGGATAGACCAGGTTGCCCTGACAAAAAACAATTAAGGAGAGATGCATGGAAGGAAATGTGTAAGAACTTGTGGTTCATAGTATTTATCATGTGGCTTACTGTATGGAAAACTGGGAAGCACAAAAATAGAATAACAATGTTCAGTGACTCTTGAAGACATTTGCCATGGTAGGAACAGTTGTTACCAGAGAAATAGATGATACGGCAAGTGGGTTTGCATTTATGTGATGCTCTTGGATCACTTGCAAAAGCCAGAAGAGTAATACAGTACATTCTACTAATGTATTTGTTTTATAAAACAATAGCAAACGTTTAGAATGTATTACATCTGGAATAGAAATGGCAAAGATCATTTCCAATTGTGGTTGTTGTTTTTTGTGGGGGGGGTGATTTATGAGAGGGAGTGCACAGTACACAGGCATCTAAATGAAGGGAAGGGAAGCTAAGCAAATAGAGATATGTTCTTTAGGCAATTGCTCTGTGGTCATGCCTCTGCCCCTGCTCATAAATGAAGATTCCTGTGGCTAAATCTTAGTTATGTTTTGTTACAGATACTAGAAAAAGACATAATTAGAATAGAAAACCAGGAAATGACAACTATAATTATTTCTGTCCATCCATCCATCCATCCATCCATCCCCAAGTTGCAACCTGATATTTCTTTCATCCCCCTATGCATCCTAATGGACTGAAAGCTGGTTATTTCTTAGCAAGAGAAGCAGTTGACATCTTTGTACTGTTATTATGGCACGCTGTCTGATCTTGGGCTCTGTGCACTTGACTGGAAAAGGCTTTTAGCCTTCACCCCATATCAGAAACTTGTATCAACTTTCTCAATGGCTGAGGAAATCCATTCCTCTTGCTGGGGAAACTGCTACTGTAAAATCAGGTTGTGATGCTTCATTCACCACGCTTCTTTTATTCAATGAAGATGTAAAAAAAGTAATTCAAACTTCCCTTGACTTCTTCTGAAAGTTGCCAAACTATTTTTTTCTTTTTCTTTTTTTTTTAAACCTTTGGGATGATCTGCCAAAATCAGTTATTGTCTTATTTCCAAGTTACTTTAGAACAACATGTGATATAATATTATTTCTATACTTCGTAGAAATGAAATGGTGGAGGAACAGCTGTCCTTATGAGAATGCTTTACTTTTTTTTTTTTGAAGCCAACAATCATATCCAAAATAAATAATCCCATCCCAATGTCTGGATGATGGAGATTCTCAGTCATCCAGGTCATGGTTGTCCCAGTAGTGCTTTTTTCAAAAGTCAACTAGACTTTGTTTTTCCTTGAAGACATTTCACTTCTCATCCAAGAAGCTTCTTCAGTTTTTCAGAATTGAAGAACTGTTGCTTTTTGAAAAATGCACCTTCAGGACAATCCCATCTAAATTTTTCTCTCATGCACTGGAACTATTTTAATGTATGAATTTCAGGAAAGAGTTTCTACCCCAAATCATATTCTAGAAGAGGACCATACAGAAAAAAGCAAAATAAAATTTCCTTCAAGAGGAGTAAAATTTCTGGTGATAACTGGATAATCCATATGTTGATCCTGACAATCATACAAAACAGGTTTGCTCTTGTCTTCTTCTAGCCTAGGCTATAGCACTAAGATATCCTTATTGTCTCATATCCAAGCAGCAATCATATTTGATTTGTGGTAACTTTAAGGTCTGCTAAATTCAGCCAGGTGTGATCTCCTGCAATAGAATTTTTTTTAAGAGCAAGGTAAAAGTTCCCAGCTATGCTTCATAATCCAGTAGTATATGCTGGATGAACCCCTGCATCTATATCAATGATAGGGGGGAAAGGTCTTGACCAAAGCATGTGGAGGACAAAATGATTAACTTTGGAATAATCCTGTTAATTAAATAATATGCAATTTATTTAATTGATGGAATGATTCCCACATTAATGATTTTTTTTTCCTTCTAAGAGAGCAATAATTCAAATTTAGTGACAAAGAGGGGCCCTGAGGTCTGCGTACAAGTTTTTAGGAAAAGTAATACAGATTTGATCATTCATGTCTTATGATTTCAGGAAAGGCAACTAACAGTGTTGAATTGGGTACTTCAAAAGATTGTGTAGAGACTTTAAAGAAGTTGATCTGGTGCATTTTTAAAGGGTTCATGTCATCAGTGGACATTGCTGGTAGACTTGAGGGGAGGGGGGAATGTTCACAGGACAATTTTGAAGTGGATCACTGAAGATATTTTTAATGCTTTATTAATAGCTCCCACAACCAGTCTGAAATTTATTTAACTCTTTGACTATAAATGTAACATCAAAGAAATCCTAGTTTATATGCCTATGTTTATTGCAGCGCCAAGCTGAATCATCTTATTAGCATGAAACATACATATCTTGGGACTTCAAAAATATCATAGATTTAAAATGTTTTCACAGGTTCACATCGTTTTTCATTTCCAAGCAACTGTATGCTGTTTGCATATTTTTATCTTACTGAAATATGCACACAATTTCTGCTATATTATTGTTTGGAAGTATCCTCATTCTTTTATTGCTGATTTTGGTAGGCGATCTATCTGATGAATTTCCTTCTTTATTTGGCTTAAGCTGCTGCCTCAAATATCACAGAACAGATATTGAGCGTTTGAAACAGGGGAGCCTTAACTAAGGTTGTGATTCTCCTATAAAGGCAGAGGCTGTTGTTAATATCAAAAGGATTTGCTTCATATCAAAGAATAACAGTGCAATGTGATATTCACATTACCGTAATTTCAAAGTGGCATTAGTCATCCTATCGCTTTTTATATCGCCTGGGTTTGGATGTGTTTGCAGCATTTCCACTGATGAGAAGTCTTTTGGGGCATTGAAATTGCAGTGTTATCCACCTACTTATTTTAATAAGCCTACAGACTGCTAGATCATTTGGCTTTGCCACTTTATTTGCGACTGTATGGATCTTGGCATAAATCTGATCTGAAGTGTATGGGAAATTTAGAAAGATTATTAATCACACATAGGGGTGTAGCAACACAGATTGGGAAAAGGGCAATAGATTTAATACCACATATTTCTGGTAATATTGTTTCACTACAGAAGGATAACTGTACCATGGTGGTACAGTGAGTAGAATGCAGTATTGCAGGCTAATTTTGCCAACTGCCAGGAATTTGATCCGGCTCAAGGTTGATTCCATCCTTCTGAGGCTGGTAAAATGAAGACCCAGATTGTTGGGGGCAATTTGCTGACTCTGGGAACCACTTAGAGAGGGCTGTAAAGCATATGACGTATATAAGTCTAATGGTACGGTATATAATAAGTGCTATTGCTATAAAAATGACTCCCATGCTCCTGGATTTCGCAGATGTAAAGTAGGGGTGTATTGTTAAATGCCCTAATTCTTACACCATGGAACATCCTTGCTGGACATGGTCTTTCTTTATTCTGTAACATTTTGTTTTGCTTGGATTTTCATGTGACAAGGGATATATTCATGTATTACAATTGTCTTATGTCATCAGTAGTCCAAAGTACACTAAATTCATCCTATACGGCACATGTCCATGTCTAGGTTCCATGTGTATGTCCTTTTTCTCTGGGTGATATGAAATGCCAGCTGTAAGAATGAAATGCCAACAATACATCAGTCTTGATGAATCAAGCCATAGTCGTGCTTTAATTCTGTTTCTCTACCGAGCAATTCCACTCATAAATTATGAACTTATTATTTTAAGGAGTTATTTATCAGAAAAAAGTGCTAATTGTTTTGCTTATGTTGCTTTTACTTGGATTTTTTTCAGTTGTTTTAACAGAGGAAGAAGAAGAAAGTTCCTGATTGCATGCATGTAGGAACAGTCATTCACTAGCATAGCAGATGCTACATTCATAATCGTAAAAAGCCATATTCAAACCACAGCACAAAAACAATATTAGAGAATTATGTTAAATCCATGGATTAAATTAAAATTAAAATTAAATCCATGGATTTAACTAACCTAATTCATGTTTACCGAATTGCCGTGCTGATTAGGACACAGTTGCCTTTGGTACTCTAGACGTTATGGGATTTTATGAGCATTTCTTATACAAAAAAAAAAAAAAATGCTTGTATTGTATTGGGGAAAGTTGTTTAGGCAAAGGATTTTACTGTTGTGTACTTATTTTTTTTTTTTAAAAAATGAACTGTAGGATAATATTGATACTCCACAGAGCAAATCTGTGATGAGTGCAGGCAAAATGTAATAGCAATTTAGTGTAAGCTGAACAGCGTTCCGATTAAAGAAAAATGGGAGTGAACCTGCTGTGATACTTCAGTGGATGTCCTCCAAACACATCACATTGTCTTACATAGGCTAATGGCTGAATTGGTGCATATGTGGGGAAAAAAGCAGATCTAATTACACATTTCATTTAATTCCTTCTCTTCAGTAGGCATGGCTGGGCTGAAAGGCCAGAGGTGCTTAATTCTCTTACTTCAAAATTGACCAAGCTGGGTGCAGACTTTTTCCTCTTAGTAATTTCTCTTAAAAAGGAAGTTTGGTTGCATTATGCTGCAGGATCCTTTGTTCTCACATTCTCTGTACTTCATCAGGGTGTTTAGGAAGATGGATTGTAAGTTTATGCAACCACTATTTATCCAGGCATAGGTGATTTCTTTCATTTGGTCGTTCACATTTCAAGAGGAATTGATGAACAATTATATTAAATAAAAATGCTGCTAATAAAGCTGTATGACAGGAGTTTGGCATCATACGATATCAACAATTGTACAAATAGCAATGTACGGCGTTGCTTTATGGTCCTTGTCTAGTCATATGAGTAATAGTATAAATCAACCTTCTTCAATCAATTGTGCCAGATGTATTTGACTACAGGACCCATAATTCCCAGTTAGTCCATCATGTGCTACCTAGGAATTGTCATCTGATACATCTGAAAAGATCATTATTTGAGGTGTGCTGACATAAGTTACACACGCAGCACTATTTTTTCACTGATGAGAGGGGTAGAAAAAAAATCACATTTATCAGTAGCCGCAGACCATAAAATATTCAAATTCATAGACAACCATGTATTTGGACATCATAAGTTTACTGGGGAAAAAGCTTGTAAGATTCTAATATCTTTATGTAATTTTTGAAAAAAAAAACACATTTTAAATTGTGATATTTTGACATTGATTTTGGAATAAAAGGGTGTTAAAATAGATTAGATGCCATGGCTCAAGCATCTAAAAGCTGTCAGCATCTGACTGTACATCATTCAGTCAAAGGCTAAAATGACATAAGAAATGAATTTCTTGCACTATTTTTAAGTTCTTATAGCTTGCAATTAAATGGTAAATCATTAGCTATTGGCTTTATATATAACACTCATTCTCAAATGATTTTTTTAAAAAACTTGATTTATAAATGAAGATTAAAAACAAGCCGGAGTAGGACAGTAACTATTCTTCATTATTATTATTTCCTCACAAGTGTGTCATCCTTTGGGGGGAATTCTCATGTAAAGACTGGTCTTTGCTTGCAGCATGATGTACCATATCAAATATATTGTGTGCTGAGTGCGGACAGTTATCACTGCTTTACTATTAATGATTTTCCTCCCATCTGGGAAAGATATGCAGTTCTTCTTTCCTCTTAAATGCACTAATGAAAAATAATTTTGCATATATCTGCATTATTAACAATTTCCAACCATAATACATTGTAGAGGTAGAAGAACATCCAAGCTTCAAGAGTTCAGTTCTTTAACCTTCTAAAAAATGTTCATGCTTTTTAGATACATCACTGTACACATTGAACACAAATCATACTCTAAGACAACATTTGTGTAATGGTGGTTTATTGAATAATCCATAATTATTGGTTTGTACAATTCAGCAATTATGGTTTAAAATCTGCAGTGCTCATGTTCACTGAATGTAGTACCCCAATGTCACCCAAGTCATTGCTTGAGTTAACATGATAGTTCAACATTGTTTTCTCCCAAGTATGGAACAATATATATAAGAGAGTTATATAGTATAGTATAATAATGTAATGTAATGTAATGTAATGTAATGTAATGTAATGTAATGTAATGTTATGTTATGTTATGTTATGTTATGTTATGTTATGTTGTTATGTTATGTTATATATAACATAATTATATTTTATATATATATATATATGTATGTATGTATGTATGTATGTATGTATGTATGTTTTCTCAGATTTTCATGGGTGTTTGTATGTAGGTCTTTGGTTATTCGGGTCTTCTCCCACGTAAAATTGGAAGTGTCTTGGTGATGTTTCGACGAAGTCTCATTCGTCATCTTCAGGCTGGGGTTCTCGGCTTCGTGCTTCCTGGAAGCATGAAGCCGAGAACCCCAGCCTGAAGATGACGAATGAGACTTCGTCGAAACGTCGCCAAGACACTTCCAATTTTACGTGGGAGAAGACCCGAATAACCAAAGACCTACACACACACACACACACACACACACACACACACACACACACACATATATATATATATATATATATATATATATATATATATATATTAGCTGGATGCCTGTGCTTCGCTATGAAACTATGTGCTCGGACTTGATAAATTGATACTTTCAGCCTGAAACTTAATGTAAGAATGTGTAACTCCGTAGCATCAGAGTGTGCTAATATAATGCAACCGGCAGTTGGAACAGAGGGGGAGGGGGAGTAGAATGTCCCAGCCCGCAGCATCCATCGGTATTCATCTGGCTAGCATCCTGTCAGTGAGTGAGAGAGTTGAGGGGTGTTTGGAAACTCAAACAGTATTTGCTGTGTGAGCAAGAAGGAGACAGGAAGGAGGCTGGGCGTGGCTTAGCTCAACTGTTCTGTAGTAAAGCTGCTTGCTGTTGTGAAAGTAAAACTGAAAGTGAAACTCCTCTGCTTGTGTTTTGCATTTGGAACAGATTTCTTTTCTGGTGGGGAGGGAGAGTCCAACTCCTTAGCATCAGAGCGTGTTAATAATAATATAGGAAATACTAATGCTCTGATGTCATTTCGAAAAGTCTTTCTTAGTGAGCATCTAGAAGCCAAGAAGAACATGCGTGGCAAAATTCACGTTTGTAGGCTTTACGGTTCTGGAGATTTCGTGATTAAAGCGTGAGTGATTTTCGCTTTTAATTTATATAATAAATAATAAATTTATATAATTTATAGATAAATTATATAATAATAGTATAATAATAGTATACTATATAACTCCATCCTTTTTTGCTAGGAATTCCTATGTACTATGTACTATGATTCCCTATGTATTCCCAGGTACTGACTGTTCCCAATGTTCTTTTCTATCCCAGTTTTTACCAAATATCCCCAATAAATTGTAGTGGTACAAAATGATTTTCCTGCATTAGCTTTGGGGCACGATGCCTACATAGAGAAGAGAAGTGGCTTGGCCCATCCTATTTATGCTTCTGCCAGTGACGACATATCACATCATATGATGTGAAAGAGTGGTACAATAAGCATGAGGGGTTATTATAAAGATAAACATATTTATTACCTTTTTAATTTGGAGAGACTGGGGTTACAAGTGAATCTTTTGGAATAGACTTTAGCATAACTGAGCGGGCTACGGTGCGGAACAGTGGAAAAGTGCATCTCTTTTTCCCATTGGTGTTCCTTTCTACTGTTGCTTACAAACCATTGAACTTGGCAAGCTTGGTGAATGGATAGTGTATATTGAAATGGATACTGGTTCGTGTTGCTTGCTTACCATTTAGACTATTCTGCAGGGCTTCTCAGAACGAACAGAAGATTTATTCATGGCACTTTGCTTTTCCAGAGAAAGAATCCTTTTAATAAGAAATCATTTCTTTTCCCTCTCAAAGCTTTCGAGTGTGTGAGCGTGTCTCTATGTGTGTATATGTGTGTGTGTGTGTGGACACCCCCCCTCCCGACACACACACACACACACACACACACACACACACACACACATCAATGCTGGGATATACAAGGCAACCAATGGCGGGGAAGGGTTTTGGTTAATTTTCAATGCCTCACAAGCCCTGTCTGTGTGGTAGAGCTTAATAGCTTTGTTAGAGAACTGAAGTCTCATTCTGCACCTCTGTGAATTTAAATCCAGGTCACAGAGAAGGCAAATAGCAAATGACACATTTACCATGCCACCCAGCTGCCTCTCCTAATACAGCAAGAATGCTTCTGGAATAGACACCGCATGTTGATACGAAGTTCTATGCATTTCACTTTGTTTGCAAGAGAAATACAAAATGCTGCTTATCACACCACAGGGGCTATTTTGCTCTTTGGCAAATCCCCCTTTTCAAGACATCAGTTATGTACAAAACATGTCAAAGTACCCTGAACATTAAAAAAATAAATAATCATAACTGTCCTGACTATAACTGAGCATTCTATTCCCGATCATTGAGCCAAGGCAGTCAAATAATCTTTTTCTAGATCTAGGCAGTGAGTTAGGATATAACAACAATCACAGAATTATTCCTTCTTGCATTTTTCCTTCCAGACACAGCATTTTTCAAGAGTTGCATTGCTTATGGGTTTCCCCCCCCCCTTCCCTTCTTTGAATGTCAGCAATGAACCTAATTTTATTGCAATTGGTAGTTGCTTCTGCACATTTGGGTTTGGAAAATGCAGAGGAAAAAGATCACCTGTGGCCTAAATGACAAAACTGTGGGGTTTTGGGGAGGGAGGGTTTTTTTTTTTTTTTGCAATAAAAGAAAAAAATCCGAGTGCAATCATATGGATTGGGGTTTTGTTTAGTATTTCATCAGTGTCCTTGTAATAGTCAACTGAGTGAAAAATGGAAGAAATATGTCTCTCTCCCTATCTTTGTGAACACTGTAATTGCCTTCTGAAGACTTCCTCCAAATATATCTTCCAAGTGAAAGGACATAGGAGAAAGGACAAGTAGACATTGGATCTTGCCATCTTCCTGACTATAGACTGTTTTCTCCAGAGAGTTTTATTTGCTATTTACATACATATATATATATATATATATATATATATATATATATATATATATATGTGTGTGTGTGTGTGTGTGTGTGTGTGTGTGTGTGTGTGTGTGTGTGTGTATTTATATATATATATATATCATTGTCTTTGATTTAATTACAATTTTCTCATCATTCATTTTATGTTTGCTTCATTCTGTTATAAATACTTTGTTTAGAATGAATTAACCTTTTCTGAAAACTCCCCAGGAAACGGGTTATTAAATATCTCTATCTACCGTTACAGCTATATCTAATTAACTACAAAAAATTGAAAAGAACACTAATGGAGGATTTCTTTTTAAAATAATTTTATTAAAAATTACAATTAAAAGTAAAAAAAGCTTAATGCAAACTGAAAGAAATAAAAAAACAGAAAGAAAAAATCACAAGTGCAGAAAAGAAAAAATGAAAAGAGAAAAGAAAGAAAAAATAAGAATATAGAAAAGAAAAAAGAAAGGAATACATAAAGAACCAACTTCCTTTTTCATCACAACAAATATACACAATCTTAGTAATTTGTTACCTTCTCTTAAAATGCAACAAATGATCTCTTCTTATAGATCATCTTTTATCTATAAATAAGTGCTTAAAATCTCATCATTTAGTTCTGATCAACCAAAGTCCATTAAGGGTTACCCAAAATAACACCATATACAGTAAAGTCACTTTATATTCTTTCCTTTTACTTTTAATAATCTTGAACTTTAGTCCCTTCAAATAATGTCCTAGAATTTGATTTTTTTTTTCCAGTGGATGATATGTAAATTCTGTTTTGGAATCGATACAAATAATCCAGGTTTCAAAAGCTATTGCGATATGACATTCCAAACTATTAGAAAATTCTTCACAAGCTGCCTCTTTTTCTGTTTATCATGCTTAAAAAGGAGGAGTTTATATAGCAGCATCTTTGAAAAAAAATCAGTAGACTATTTTGTGAGACAGCACAAAAGGCTTTTATATAGGCAGTATTAAAATAACTTGTAAATTTAGATTTGACTGTTCAGATATTATAATCTTTGTTACATTCTCTGCAATGGAATGAGTTATTTATTGACATTATGCTCAATATAAAAAAGATTCTTTGGCGAACTGAAATAGTCATATTAAATTCCTGGCGTTGTTGCTTATTTCATATCAACATTTATATATATATATATATATATATATATATATATATATATATATATATATATGAAGTACAAGTTGCATTTACTTTAAGAGTTGTATTAACTTTAATGAATCAGTTCCTTAAAACGGTGGGATTATTTTTCAGTCTAATGTAACCTTGGTTTAAGAGTCCCTTGGGAGTTGGGCGGCAGAGAAATGCAATTGTATTTTCAAAGTTTAAAACACTCCTGAATCTTTTTGGGAACATGCATAGCTATCCTATTTTGAGAGAACAAACAATTCAATCTTGTCCTATTTATCTTAGTGGTAACATTAATAGGATCTAAAGTTCTGTCTTCATTCTCATGGTATTTTTTTAATCTCTCTTTTCTAAAGAGCAGAAATATCTATTCTGGATTGGCTTGGTTTGATAGAGTTCTACTATACGCCTGTATTGAATACAAATGATTAAATTTTTATTCCTAAATATTAAAATGATCGCAAAAGCAACAAGCTATCATGTTTTGCCATCTGTTCATAACAATTCGAAATGCTCTTTAAAAGAACTCATGTTTGTAGATGAAGAACTAAATAAATTACAATTTAGCTTTGGCAACTATTTAACTAAAAATGACCAAGTTTCATTACAAATTCTTCTTTTGTTTGCTATTCACATCTGTAATTTCTAATAAATATTTTCTTGTTGTAGGAGTACGGCAGAGTGGAAAAATCTGACTGCCTGAAATCTAATATTGGAATCCAATAGGCGCCATATTGTTGGACCTGTTAATTAACTCTATTTTACTAGACGGCAAATAAATTTCACTCACTGGATGACATATAGAGATACATATTTAATCCTATTGATTTCTGTGGGAATTAGAATTCATTTCACGCCCCAGATTTCTCTATGTGGTTCTGCAGTTTGATATATATTTATGTTACATTTCATAGCGGCATGAATGAGCAGGGTAACTGAATTCTCTAGGACATCCAATTTCTCTCCTTATAACATCTTTTGTTGTGAGGAATAAATATATATTAGGGATAGGCACTTATAGCATAACAGATATGGATTAGACCAGCAAGATATTATTTGGATTAATGAGTTGTTTAGGATGACAAGAATATCACAGTTGCGTCTGTAAAATGGCAATGGTTGTGTTTATCTTCATTTTTATATCATCACATTCCACATGTTGTGCTAAAATGATGACAAAAGGATAGAAAAACCTCCAATAAGATAATCTTCTCTTATCTTGGCAAAACTAAAGAAATAGGTAAATGATATTTTTTGGAATGGTAGGTTCACAGCTGGAAAAAAATCTCCCATTCTGAATGTACAGACTTTCTTCTGTTATCAGTCAAAAGAATGACTTCTTTACCAGTCCACACAGAGATCTTGATTAAGTGGCTGAGAACATTTCTGCTTTAGCAAGCTAAGAGATAAAATGGCTTCTGAAAGTGAAAATAATCCAGTCATTGAGATTAATGTCAGCCTCTTGACAGGTGATTACTCCTGAAAGCAAGATTCTTACAGAAGCTTCTTTAACCAGATTTATTGAAAGGGAAGAAGCAGAATGAAAACAACTGCACTGAACAGTTCCAGTTTCAGAAGCCATTTTCATTCCCAATAAATGGTGCTTAGTTTGAAGAACGTTCTAGATGCTTGGAAGGGTTCTCCCAGATTTCCTTTTCCATAAATAATTTTTGTGGGCTTTTGGAAAACTGACCAAGGAGAGATTCAACCTAGAAATGAGGAGGAACTTTCTAATAGTGAGAAAAAACAACCAATGGAACAGCTTGCCTTCGAAAGTTGTGGGAGCTTCATCACTTGAGACTTTCAAGAAAAGATTGGACTGCCATTTGTCAGAAATGGTGTAGGGTCTCCTGATTGAGTGGGGGGTTGGATTAGATGACCTATAAGGTCCCTTCCAACTCTGTTAATCTGTTATTTGAAACATAACAATAGTGACTCATATTCTTCTAAAGCCAGCTCTTGAATGAATGTTCCTGCTTGCTATCAGCAATATTACCCAGGGATACCTGAAAATCACACCGCTTTGTAGAAATGATTTTGAAAGAAAATGCTCATTTTGTACCATGTAAACTGGTCTATATCCTGCCTCGATCAAAGATCAGGCTGTATGACTTAGTAGTTCTTTGTGCATATCATGAAACCCTGATATGATAATTGAATGTGCTTGAATGACAGCTACAGATATATATCTCATCTAAATTTACTATCAATTCCAAAGTAAGGGGAAACCCTGAGGTGTTTTCAAGTAAAATTAGATTGAGGATTACCTGATGAGAGAACGGCTTAGAAAGGGGACTTGCTGAGAGCAATACAGTTAACGTTTCAGGAAATAAAAATGAAGTTTGATTTCTGTAGAATTTATTTATTCTGACCTCCCAACACTCACACATAGTGCACCCTGGGGAATCTATTTCTTATTGTGGTATCTTTCATCTTTGTGTTACCTAGTCATATGCTCGGCATATATATATAGAATGACATAATTTTGTTGCTTCCATCTCCGTGAAAGGAAAGATGTGGAGGAATCAATAAAAGAATGCTTATTTCAAATTGCAGGCTCCAAATAGAATATTTAGCAAAAAAAAAAAAAAAAACCAACAACTTTGGCCCAAACAAAGCTTTACATTTCCTTGAAGATGTCTCCTTATCATGACCCGAGTAATATTGACATTTCACTCAATGTGATTCACATATTCCCAAGCAGGTGTTGTTGCTAGCCAAAGCTTAGCAGACTGTATATTAAAATAGCTGTAGTTCTGAAGAGCCTTGTTGCTATAAATCTATTGTTTACTTTTGTCTCTTGTGATCTTGTTCTTCTCCTTCCGTAGCTTAATAAATAGTTCAAGTTAAACCATAGTGACTCAATATTAATGTGAATTAATTCCCAAATACAGTTCCCAAAACCAAGGAACTGTACTGTGTGCCAGACCCTAAGAAAATCTGCTTCTCTAACTCTGACTGGTACACAATCTTATAGATCTGCTATTTGAGTTAATAATAATAATAAACACAATATCAATAAGAATATCAAACTTAAAAGTAAAATAATAGCTCACAATACAACCATACATAAAGCAAAAAATCTGAACATTCTAAATCAAACCAATCCACTCACTGTCAAGTAGAGAGATGCATCTTTGGAAAAGTTCTAAATGTCTTAACAACAGCTTGAGTTTGAAAAGCAAATGCCTTTAAGAGTAGATGGTTTGGTTTGTGGAAATTTCCCAGGTATGCTGAAAGAGTTAGATGATGGCAGCAACTGCTGATATAATTTATCTTATCAAGATATTATTTACAGGAACAGTTGAAAATTTTGATCTCCTATTTTGTAAGTAACATTTACCTGTTCTTGAGATTTGCCCCTTTTCATTTTTTCCTGGCTTTTGAGTTAGCTGAAATATTAGAAGGTCTAACAGAGACATAGGAATGAATGAATGAATGAATCAGAAAGAAAAGAAAAGAAAAGAAAAAAAAGAAAGAAAGAAAGAAAGAAAGAAAGAAAGAAAGAAAGAAAGAAAGAAAGCAGGGAGGGAGGGAGGGAGGGAGGGAGAAGCTACCAGAATGAGTTTCATTGTCTCTCTCTCCCTCCCTCCCCCCCTCTTGTGTGTGTGTGTGTGTGTGTGTATGTCTGTGTGTGTAGGTTTGTTTTTCACCCAAATCCCTTAAGTAATAATATGTACTTCTTTCTTTCTTTCTTTCTTTCTTTCTTTCTTTCTTTCTTTCTTTCTTTCTTTCTTTCTTTCTTTCTTTCTTTCTTTCTTTCTTTCTTTTTGCTTCCATGTTTTTTTTTAGTTGACCAATAAAAAAAATCATGTTAAAAAAGCCCACATAATGTCAATAAATTTTCTGATTACATCCTTTTTCAATAAGAAACAACAGCAAAAATAATATAACCTCATTGTATTTATATTGTGAAACTGATGCTTTATTAAATATACTGCGTTGTTGCATTGTGGTAAGAAGTAATAACATGCATTAACTCAACTCTCAGATTTAATATTTTCAGATGTTTATATTTTGGGAAGTTTATCTCTATCACACAGAAGTTGACTTATACTCAAAAAACTTTACTATTCAGCATCGGAAAGACAAACATGGCTTCTTATAAATCAGCTATAGCTAATGAACCATGTCTTCAATTTATTGATATGTCTGCAAATATATGTTTTGTATGTTCTGTTTCTTTTTTTTAGCTTCCCCCCTCTTCTTTTATTATTTTCTGTATTATTTTTCTTTGGTTTTTTTAAAAATATTTAGTTATGTATGTATGCATGAATAATCAAGATAATAGTTTACCCAAACACTTTTGTTTTCTACTGGTATCCTATCTGAGTACTCAGAGAGAATTTCCAAAAGGTTTATTGTCAGGTTCTTCAAACTCTAATGAATCAGTCAGTCAGTCAGTCAGTCAATCAATCAATCAATCAATCAATCAATCAATCAAAGATATAAAGTTCTGTGGTGAAAGAGGCAGGTGTGATTTCTCATTTTCTTTCTCAACATATGAAGAAAAGAGTTGGACTGGCATAAGAGAACAGAGATTCCATTCCAGAAGCTCACCTTTCATGCTTCGGGATCTATCAGATTGGCATGGAGGATAATCTGACCATTGAATGTATGCAATTTCTCATCACTGCTGTGGGTGTGTACACCTCTATTCCACTAACAGTCCTCAACTTACAACCATTCATTTAGTGACCCTCCAAAGTTACAACAGCACGGAACAAAGTGATCTATGACAGTTTTTCATACTTACGACCAATGGTGGGATTCAAATTTTTTTACTACTGGTTCTGTGGGCGTGGCTTGGTGGGCATGGCATGGCTGGTGGGTGTGGCTTAGTGGGTGTGGCAGGGGACAGATACTGCAAAATCCCCATGTCCTCCCCACTACTGGGGAAAGGATACTGCAAAATCCCCATTCCCTCTCCACTCCAGCACCCCCATGATCATGTGATCAAAATTCAGACACTTGGAAACTTTCTCATATTTATGATGGTTGCAGTGTCCTGGGGTCATGTGATCATCTTTTGTAACCTTCCGACAAGCAAATTCAATGAGGAAGCCAGATTTACTTAAAAGCCATGTTACTAACCTAACAACTGCAATGATTCACTTAACAATTGTGGCAAGAAAGCTTGCAAAATGGGGCAAAACTCACTTGACAACTGTCTTGCTTAGCAACAGAAATTTTGAATTCAATTGTGATTGTAAGTTGAGGACTACCTGTATTTGTGATTTGACTACCGATAGATTAAATCCCACCACTTCCTTCTCCTCCTCCTCCTCCTCATTATTATTATTATCTCCTCTTTTACATCACAGTCTCTCTTTTTTTACATTTTTCAACTCAGCTAAGCAAGATAAATATGCTAAAAACCTTTTTGAAGTAACAGAACAATAGCTAAGAAATATCCACTTGTTTTTCTACTAGTTCATGGGGGGGGGGGTTCAAATTAGACACAGGTAGATGGCAACATTGTAGATGTTTTAAAATAGACTTGGTTTGCCAGGGAACTAAATTAACATCACTGGTGTAATGTCAGTGATAGTACATATTAAAGTAATAATAGAGTAGGCAAAATACAGTAGGGTTATATTCAACATTAAGTCAACTTTGAACATGGCAAGCATTCAACAACAAAGAATTGAAAATCAGATTTCATGAAATTCCAATTGCTCTCTAATAATTGCATTTTGCTAGATACAGATGTCTAAATCTCAGTATCAAAGTCATGCTAGGGTATTTTCTCATGTATTTGGAATGTGACACATTGCCGTACAAAACAACGTTCACTTGTATGGTGCACTTCTGTTTCCTCTTCTCTTCTCAGCATCCCCATTTTTAATTTAAAGTAAACTAGGAAAGGCTGCAGGAGGAAGGCAGAATCTGCATGATTTGCTCAGTATTTGTTCACTCTTAGATGGTCACTATTCGATTTTATCCTTTTCATTTCTCTGCGTGTAGTCAGGGTATTAACATTTTTTTTTTCTACAAGGCTACATCTATTCTGTCATATTTTGTTCAATAGTTGCTACCTTACATCTGATAAATGGCTTTTCTAAAACCTGGAATATATTACAGGACGGTCTTCTTTTATTTCTCCGGAACATTTTCTTCTGCAGAAAGCTAAACAAACTGTTTGTTCTTTATTTTCTGGATGAACTGTCTGGTAAATTGCCTCATTCTTAGCAAAAATAAAAAATAAAAATAATTACGAGGATTTATATTTTAAAAAATGCCCATCAGAATAATGTGTAAAATTGCACAAATCTTTGAAGGTGGGTGTCACACATCTTACTTTTGGACAATCACATCTTTGTAAAAGAACAATCTGGCAACATCTCAGTAATTACAATGCAAGAATAACCTATAATGAGGAAGAAAAGAGATTTCTAAAAAGGATAATTGTATGCAAATTCTACTGTCATATAAACATTTTTTGTTTGTACTTTCCAACTCACAGATGCCATCCAAACTCATAGGATGCCCAGAGTTCCCTCTCTGGGGGAGATGGGTTGTACAAAAAGGTGACAAACAAACAAAAAAACAAATAATGCCATCAATACCCCATGGGATATAATTGTTTTTCTAAGAAGCAAAACAAAAATAAACTTGAAACTATTATTAGTGCAAAGGAAAACCATCACATTAACAAGTACAATTAATGATAAGATATTTGACTGGGAGCCAAAGAACCTGAAATACTAGATCAGGGGTCTCCAAACCTGGTAACTCTAAGACTAGGTGGATTTTAACTCCCAGAATTTGTCAGCCAGCCATGCTGACTGGGGAATTCTGAGAGTTGAAGTCCAAAATTCTTAAAGTTGCCAGGTTTGGAGATCCCTGAACTAGATTAACCAGTGCCATGTCAGGGCTACTTTGAATGGAACATTTGTTTGTTTGTTTATTAGATTTTTTTAATCCCACCTTTATTATTTTGTAAGTAAATAATAAATAAAGAACAAATCTAATAGTCCTTTTTCTCCTATTTGCCTCACAACAACATCATGTTTGAGATGAGTTGGACTGAAAGACTAGCCCAAAATCACCCAGGTGGCTTTCATGTCTCAGGCTGAGCTAGAACTCTCAGTCTCCTGGTTTCTAGGCCAGCACTTTCATCACTGTACCAAACCGGCTTTCTGTTATAGTAACAGAATCTTTCAAGTCTGAATGTATTTCCCCTCCAAACTTCACTTTATCTATGTGAACCAGGGATGGGTCTGTCCGAGATATTTTTTTCAAGTTGATTTCTTAGAATGGGTTCAAACTTCTCTTATCTCACCATTTGCCTTGGTAGTGGTTTTCCTTTCTCTCTTGCAAGGCAATTCCCTATTCCCTCCATATTGGCTCATTATCCGAAATGATTTAGTGTGTATCTGGCTATTTGGCATGCAGTGCTAGTTCAGATGGAATGCAAGGGACTCTGAAATTTCCGAAGAGATCTCTGAATGTTCTGTAACAATGGATGATAAGACTAAGAATGTCAGTTAATGCAGCTTTAAATTTGTTACAAACATTGTTCCTTACATTTTATCTCTTTGCTTCTGATGTATTGCACTTTTGAAGGAAAAAGATCAGTGGTGAAATGTAAAATTTGTTACTACCGGTTCAATGTGCATGGCTTGAGGGGGGGGGCGGTAATATGACTGAGTGGGCATGGCCAACTTTTTTTTTTTTTTACTTTTAAAACCATTTTTTCTACAACCTCTTTGGCTGAAGAGATTGAAAAAAAAATGCTTTTAAAGCCTCTGACGATCCCAGTTGACTTGCCTGATCGGCAGAGGCTTTGTTTCTTTTTTTTTAAGCCTCTGATGATCCCAGCTGAGCCGCACGATCATCAGAGGCTTTTTTTTTTACTTTTAAAAGCATTTAGGTTGTAGAAAAAATGCTTTAAAATTTTTTTTAAAAAAGCCTCTGATGATTGCGCGGCTCAGCTGGGCAATGGGGAGGGGCAGGGATTTTTGCTACCGGTTCTCCGAACCACCCGCCTCCATCGCTACCGGATCGGGTGATCTGGTCCGAATCAGGAGCATTTCACCCCTGAAAAAGATGCTTTGGAATATTGAGGGATGCTCCATCTACAGCCTCCAAAAACCATTGTATTTTTTTGTTCTTGGATTTCACAGCTGCAGTGTGCATCTAGGAAGGACATTTAAATACAGGTAGTCCTTGACTTACAATAATTAATTTAGACACCATTCAAAGTGACAACAGCACTGAAAAAAGTGATTTATGACTGGGTTTCATGCTTAACGACCATTTCAGCATCCCCATGGTCACATGATCAAAATTCAGACACTTGGAAACCAAATCATAGTTGTGATGGTTGCAATATCATGTTCTCTGGTAAGAAACATCATAAAATGGGGTAAAAACTCACTTAGCAACTATCTCGCTTAGCAATAGAAATTTTGGGCTCAATTGTGGTCACAATTTGAGAACTACATGTAGTTGCTAACATATACATATTATCTATGCACCTTTTCCTTTTTAGATACAAAGTGCTGCATAGCAGTGGTGGGTTCCTACCGGTGTTACCACCAGTTCTCTTCGCGCACTCGCTTTGTGTGCTTCTTTATGTCCGAATGGTTTTACAACTCCTACTTATTTATTAGTGTAATTGTTTGAGAAATCTGGAGAAAAAAGTACACATATGTTGTTTGATTGCCATGATAGCTCCAGAATTGCATTGACATTGTAGCTGACAATCAATTATTGAATATGAAAATAAGATTTCCTTTCTGGCAACTGAGTTCTGTAAGTCAGCATAGCTGGCATTCATAGAGATTGCCCTTATTACTGAAATGGCCAGGGGGGCTTTTTATCAGGTTCGCCTGATACGCCAGTTGCGCCCCTTTCTGGACCGGGACTCCCTACGCACAGTCACTCAAGCACTCGTCACCTCTCGTCTGGACTATTGTAACGCTCTCTACATGGGGCTCCCCTTGGGGTACACCCGGAGGCTCCAACTGGTGCAGAATGCGGCCGCGCGGGGGATTATGGGAGCGACGGGGCGCTCCCATGTGACTCCTCTCCTGCGCGAGCTGCATTGGCTTCCAGTGGACTTCCGGGTGTGCTTCAAGGTGTTGGTGATCACCTTTAAAGCGCTCCATGGCTTAGGGCTGGGGTACTTACGGGACCGCCTTCTGCCACCAATAGCCTCCCACCGGCCAGTTCGCTCCCACAGAGAGGGCCTCCTCAGGGTGCCGTCGGCCAGACAATGCCGGCTGGCGACCCCCAGGAGGAGAGCCTTCTCTGTGGTGGCACCTACCCTTTGGAACAATCTACCTGCAGAGATACGAGTGATCTCCGACCTCCGGACTTTTCGTCAGGCCCTAAAAACTTACTTTTTTCAGTTAGCCGGTCTGTCTTGATTTTAGGGTTGGTTTTAAAATTTTGATACTGATTTTAAATTGACAAGTTTTAAATTACGGGCCAAATTTATTAATTATTTTAAATCTATTTTTAATTGTAATGTTATGTATAATGTTTTTATTTTGGCTGTTCACCGCCCTGAGTCCGAAAGGAGAAGGGCGGTATAGAAGTTTGAATAATAAATAAATAAATAAATAAATAAATAAATAAATAAATAAATAAATAAATAAATAAATAAATAAAAATCCAGGATAGGTTAAAAATAGATAATTAAAGATATTGAGTCAGAAAAATATTTTAAAAATAGACAGGGAATTAGATTGCTTTGAATGCATGTATCCAAAGATATGGGCTGAAAATATGGATTTTAGCTGCTGGTAAAAATATTTATTTTTTAAAATAATAAATGATTGCTGCACAGATAGTTTAGAAAAGCAGAAAGTCAGAAGAAAGTGTGAATTTTCTAACTGGAGGCCCCTGAATTTGATTAGAAAGATTAACTGAAAAGTAGCATACAACCTCTGTTCATTTCTGGGCACTTTGGTATATGTTGCCAAGAAAATGGTAATCATTGTGGGAATGATTTCTTTCCCCTCCCAATTCAACTCCACCAAATCCAACCTTTGAGATTGCTTACTTTATAGTTTGCTTTTGCCTCTTTGGCAGAAATATCTACCTTATTGTTGTAAAAGGAAGAGAAGGAGGAGAAAGAGACAGCTGGTTCTGATTTGTAAGTTACAAAGCATTTTAGACCAATGAATGATCCCTACCAAAAAAAATAATTTTAGCTGATATGACAATTTCATATCATGAGCATATGTAATTTGCATTAAAAAAAAAAAAACACTGTAGCTTCTTCCAAAATAGTTTAAGACAATATTTCACTGCATACAGTACATGAAGTTTATGAAAGCAGGCTGCTCAGCATATGTTATTGGGGTAGGTTGGCATTCCTACTGATTGAAATGAAGCCAGCAATTTTTGCTAAGAGATCTTCAGATAGATTTGGGAACATGTATATGTTTAAAAAAGAAAAAAAACAACAACAACAGTATCAACGCTCAGCCATCACCATTTACTGTCCGTTTTGCACTTTGACAGAATTGGAATAATAATAATAATAATAATAATAATAATAATAATAATAATAATAATAACAACAACAACAACAACAACAACTATTATTATTATTATTATTATTATTATTATTATTATTATTATTATTATTATTATTAGTTTGTTTTATATGCCACCCTTCTCCGGATACTCAGGGCGGCTTACAATGCTTTTAAGCAATAGCCTTCATACTTTTGTATATACCTGCTTAGTAGGGCTTTTGCCCCCCCCCCAAGCGGTGTTCTATTTTATACAAAGTCAGTTTATTGCCCCCACAAACCGGGTCCTCATTTTACCTACCTTGAAAGGATGGAAGGCTAAGTCAACCTTGAGCCTGGTGAGAATTGAACTCGCAGTAATTGCAGGCAGCTGGCAGCTAAATACTACTTTAACAGTAGTTTAGTCCACTGCACCACCAGCTCCTCTAAAGTTTGAGAAATTAGCGAGAAGCAAGATATTTTGATTTGGGACTCTGTTGTAGTAGCATTTAACTAATAAGCTAGATCTACGTCCGTGATATTGCCTATGTAAAACCAGGAAGTAAATAAAAAAAATGTGTTAATTTCAAGCTCCATTAGGTACAATACCAACCAACTAGGAAAAGACCAAATGGTAGAGAAATTTATTTTCAAGTTTCTGAAGAGGTATTAAAATCAATGAAGAGGAAGTATTAATAAAATCTGAATAATGCCTTCATTGCCTCTTTTTATTATAATTTTTTATGACAAACATTGAGTAAGTAATTGTTCCATGCAAAAAT
The DNA here is from genome assembly GCF_059756535.1 of Pantherophis guttatus. Lineage (NCBI taxonomy): Eukaryota > Metazoa > Chordata > Lepidosauria > Squamata > Colubridae > Pantherophis > Pantherophis guttatus. Next base: position 136,865,542 of record NC_142063.1, on the reverse strand, counting down.
GATTGCAGACAGAAATGTCAACAGAACTTACATTATTGCATAGAAGACTACAGAAGCAAAAACTCAGTTTCTATATTAGCTAAAATAGAAAAATGAGGCAGGTGGGAGGGAAGGAAACACAATATTTATATGCATGTTGAGTGTTTGAAAGGTATATTTCATTAATTAATAATTATATATATATATATAAAACAGCAGTTAAAATGGTATGGATATAAAATAATATATTAATTTATGGTATTCTACACAGTTCTAGCTTTACTGCTCTACTATTTAATATCTATATCAGGGGTGTCCAGCCTTGGCCACTTTAAGACCTGTGGAGTGGTCTTCAACTTCCAGAATTCCTCAGCCAGCCAACACCTCCAGGTGCTGACAATACCCAGATAAGCTGATCTCATCTTCTACCTCCAACCATGGTGAAATCAGGGACTGAGGGGAAGAGTAAAATGTCTGAATAGCCTTGAGACCCTTGTAGGGAGGAAAAGGCTGCTGAGAGATTCTCCCTAAAATTTCACCATCTTTATCTAGTATTTATGCAATGTGTGCTTCAGTCTAATGAGATTAATGTTTGTTAGGTACAAGGACAAAATAAGCTAATCAGAGAGCAGTTTATTGCTGCTCCCCTGTACACAGGATTTTCTCCAAACTGAATACTGTATAACTACTGGATACCATGAAGTTTTAGGGAGGAGCCCCCTTCAGTCTTTTCCTCCCCTCAAAAGACTCAAGGCTAGTCAGCCATTTCACACCTCCCCTCAACTCAGCCCCATATTTCACCACACCAAGGAAGCAATCAATACCAGCGAACTCTGAGCTAATGTTAATTATTCATTTGTTTAGTTTTGTTTTTCATTATAATTCCAATATTGTTGGTGGTTCACAATAATAAAACCTAACTGTATAAAAAAATTGAGATAAAAAAATTGAAATTGCAAAATTATAAAATCATAAAGCCCAAAGATGTAGGAATGCCTACATCTCAAGTATCATGCATTCCCATAATCCCCCTCCCAAGAATTGAATTGAAAGATCAAAATGGAAAAGCAAATCTTGTTTTTGATGGGGGGGGAGGTTACTTCAAGGTGTAAGTGCGCTGCCTATAATGGTCCAAATAAGGAAGAGTGGGACAAGACAAACAAATCCATTTTTACTGTGGTTGTGAACTAATAAATAAACAGAAATTAAATCCAGAAAAATTGTGGAGTCAATGGTAATAAGAAAGTTGGATTCTAAGCCTTCAATGAAACATCTTCATTGGATGGATTTTTCAAGAGGCAACTGGACTTTCTGGTTTTTCTTTGAAGATGTTTCATTTCTCATCCAAGAAGCTTCTTCATCTCTGCAGAAGAGCTGAAGAAGCTTCTTAGAATGAGTAGTGAAACATCTTCAGAGAAAAACTAAAAAGTCTAGTTGCCTCTTGAAAAAATACCTTTGGAATAACTATGACCTGGATGACTGAAAATCTCCATAGACATTCATTGGATGGAATTTCAATCCCTTAAAAGGATTCCCAGTTTTGAGAATGCTCTTTGACCCACAGAGAATATTAGATTTGTAGATGGTGACTGTGGTGAGGAACACATTTTCACTATTATGATTAGAGCAGCAATGTTGACTCTTCCTGATTCACCAATCCTTGCCTTAATTACAACTGCTTTTGCAACAAGCAATTCTACAAATTGCAGAGTTTTGCAATTCTGCAAATTAGTGCAAAATGAAGCAGCTGGACTGCTGATCAGTGCAAGATGGTAGGGATGTAATATGCATCTAACATGATGCTCTACATCAGGAGTATCAAATTCACATTGTCATGGCAGTGTCACATGATGTATTGAGACTTTTTTCCCCTTTGCTAAACGGTGTGGGCGTGGCCAGCATGACGCATCTGGCCCATCTGGAGTTTGACAGGCCTGCTCTACATTGAAAGATTTGGCTAGCAACTAGATGCTTTCTATGAACAAGTTAGATACTGACCTTAGAATTATTAATGTTTGAGTATCTCTTCAACCACCTCTCTCACAATAACCCTACCTAGTAATTACAGTAGCAGGAGGGGCCCTTTTAATAATTTTAGATATAGCTATGATTAGTTTTGAAGTTTTCAATTGTTATGTTTTATGCTCTGTATTTGTGTTTGTAGTAAGCTACCTTAAGCGAATAAGAAAGAAAATAGAAAAGTTGGCTAGAACTGGATAGAAATATCAATTTCCTGAAATAGAAGTAGATCAAAATATTTCTGCACCTAAGTTTATATATTTTATTTCCAAGGTTCAAATCTTTGGCTATTGCCTTTGCAAATCTCCGAGCAATTCTTCCTTATTATTTTCTTATAAATTGAACTGAATTGCAGCCAAGCAAGAGGTGATGGCCATTCCATCTGGCTTGTCACTACTTCTGCTTATTTTCATTTTTCAAAACTGTTTCACCTGGAACATAGGAGAGCTAATATGTAGCATGAGGGACTGGTGCCCAGGTGTGCTGTTTTTCTTTTTCTTACTCGTCTCTTTCTTTTGTGATATGCCTTTTAGATTATATCAGGAAGCAACAATCTTGCTTTCACTAACTGAAAGGAAACCAATCTAGGAATCTGTCTTTGGGGAAATGAGATAGGAAGTGCTTTCAGTCCAGTAAGTAAACAAGCCAACTATTGGAGCATATTTCATTCCAGATGCACCTTAGCTGAGAGAGACCTATAACTTTTTTAAAAATGTCATTTCCATCTGTAAACTGCTGTCAGTCTGGAGATCAGCTGTTTATCCATTCAGACCATATTAATAAAAATGTATCAATTATAATAGGCATATTCCTGCATATATCAGAGTAGACCGGGATATTTAACATACACTGCATTGAAATTTTGACAAAGAAAATGTTTTATGAATATAAAATGCTATCAAACAGGCTATAGAAAATCTATGAGATGGAATCAACAGAATTGTAATGTTTATGTGAAAATACTTGTAGATACACACACCAACTGGTTACAATTTTTTTTTTAATTTGATTTATATGCCGCCCTTCTCCGGAGACTCAGGGCGGCTTACAATGCGTTAAGCAATAGCCTTCATTCTTTTGTATATTTTATACAAAGTCAGCTTATTGCCCCCACAAACTGGGTCCTCAATTTACCTACCTTAGAAAGGATGGAAGGCTGAGTCAACCTTGAGCCTTGGAGAGGTTCAAACCAGCAGAAATTGCAGGCAGCTGTGTTAATAATAGGGTGCACTAAGGGTGCACAAGTTATCCAAGTTCTGATTATCTGTGAGGGTAAACTTTCAATATCAATTGGAAGTTTTAATTACTTTTAATGCCATGTTGTGGCAATTTACAGCATTATTTTAAAAACAAAATCTGCTAGTTCATGGCTTCTGCCCATGTCTAATTTATTTTTCTTCAACACCTCCACCTCCTCTTTAAAATTCACTATAGAGAAATACTGAGACTTAAACAATTGTGCTGTGAAAGAAGTAGTTGTCAACATTATTAGGCTATGTGCCAAAAAATATTAGAAAAGGTAGATTGAAAACCAATTGCCACTCACTCTACCTCTGTGGGGTTTACCCTACATTAATCCCATTTGAATCATTATAATTGTTTGGAGAAAATATCACATACAATGCCCCTCTACTGCATTGAAATTAAATGTCATACTACAAGAGCCAGTAATAATGAGATCCAGTTTGGTGCATTGTTTCAGGTACTGGCCTAGAAACAGCTGCTAACCTACCATGTAGTATGAACCTTGTGATTATAATAGAATCTTTCCTTCCTTTATTCCTTCCTTCCTTGATCCAATAACAAAGATCTCATGGTTGCATAATGAATATTCTATTATGAAAATAGAAGAAAAAGGATTTGTTAGGGTCTGGCCAAAATGTTACTTGGTTTGAGTAGCCAACAGCTACATTCAGAGCTCTCTCTCTCTCTCTCACACACACACAGAGAGAAACATAGACACAGACACAGACAGAGACACACCAATGGTGGCTTGGGAGGTAGGGATCTCACTTGAAGCAAGATGATTAGGGGACTAGAGGCCAAATGGTATGATGAGTGGTTGTGGGAACTGGGTATGTTTAGCCTAATGAAGAGAAGGGCTAGGGGGTAACATGATAGCAGTCTTCCAATATTTGGGGGCTGTCACAGAGAATAGGGGCTCAACCTATTTTCCAAAACAGCAGTGGGTAAGGCAAAAATGGATGGAAACTTATCAAAGAGAGAGCCAACCTAGAATTAGGGAGAAATTTCTTGTCAGTGAGAACAATTAATCAGTAGAACAGTTTACCTCCAGAACTTGTGGGTGCTCCATCACTGGAGATTTTTAGGAAGAGACTGGAGAGCCATTTGCCCAGAATGGTATAGGGTTTCCTGCTTGAGCAGGGGACTGAACTAGAAGACCTCCAAGGTCCCTTCCAACTCTGTTATTCTGTATAAGAAACAGGATCAAAGAGGAGGACAATCTAATATCCATTGTAGTAAAAATGATGTGCAATTCAGAATAGCTTGCAGTACTATGGACAGATCACTGGGCACCAGGAAGGCATCTTGAGTACAAATGATTCCTTCTTTCCTCTTTTCAGGCATTGGGCTGCCTTTCCTAGGTACTCTTTCTTGTATAGAAGATGAAAGTCCTAATTAAGGAATCTATCATTGATAAACCATAAACTAATAGACTTTGGTTCAAGTTTAAGACTTGAATCAATTTTTCCTCTAGCATTACTAAACCAAAAGAGACAACTAACTGATTCTCATTTAGACTGGAGCTGGGTATTCCTAGCAAAGGCCATGCAAATGTTAACATAAAATGCATTCCCTTTTAGAATTACATAGTTTATACCTCGGAGGACAAATAATGCTGTATTGTAAGAGGTGTCATTTAAGAGCACTAGGCAAAAAGGAGACAAGACGAACGAACAGCAAACTTAGCTGCTGAGCATAAGGAAGCATCCATAATTTGGGTTTAACTACTTTACATTCTCCACTGAATCTTCCTTCCATTTAGCTTCTATTTTAAAACAGTGAAAACTGATTAAGAAACTCCAGTAACATTTCCCTAATTAGTATAGCTATTGTAATAGTGCATACTGTATGTTCAATGTATATGCATTTTAATTTCTACTTCATTTTGTTAATTGGTGTTGTGGCACCAAAAGGACTCAGGTCAATTAGTTGCAAGAATACTGTAGGAACATTATTTCCATAACAATATAAAATGCACATGTAACAACAAATGTAGCATTGAAATGCCATCGATATTGAAGCATATTTATTCCTTCAGAAACTAGAGCTGATCTACAGTATATCCCTGTGTTTTCAGAAGTATTTGCCGAAATTTGGGTATGACTAATGCACAAACACATTAAGTACCTGACCATTACTTTAGATTCATCTAACCATGTAAATATAACCTATGGAGATTTCAACATTTCTCAAATCACCATGTTCTATGTTCTGTGATAAATTGATTTCAAGAAGTTTAAAAGAGTTTCAGGCAGCTATAAATGTTATTAATGAGATGTTTTGGAAGAGTGGGGGTCTCAAAACTCTTACTGGATATGCATAAATCCTTTAAGTACAACTAATAATAGATGTTTGGCTTTTAGCCAACAGTCACATTCTTATTGCTGACAACTTTATATACAGCATCAGTCTAAGCCATACTTCTGGGACCATGTATCTTTCATTTGAAAAAATAATAATTCTGTTGGAGCCGGCACTTGGTCATTTACCATGAACTGCTTGCTCTTATTAAATTAAAGGCCTTTAAAGCCTTTCATGTCATGGATATCTGAGAAACCATCTCACCTCAATGAGATTGGCCCACCCAATCTGCATTGGCAGATGGGGCATGCTATGAACCTGGTTGAGCAAGGAATTCCAGCTGAAGGGGGTTCAGGAGAAGAGTCTTCTCTGCCTTGGCTCCCACCGTCTGGAACATTGTACCTTCCGAGGTGAGATCCACACCCATCTTTTTAGCCTTCTGAAAGGGCCAGAAGACCTGGCTCTGCCAAAAGGTCTGGGGCCCCAACGGGGGCACCCCATTTTGAAAGGAGTAAATGGACTAAGATAAGATCCCCATCTTCTCCCTATGTGCCTCTTGCTCCCTTCTTTCCCATCTTTGTTGTTTTTAAAGTTCCTTCTAATGTTTCATTGTGCTGATTTTAATAATTGTAAGCAGCTGAGTATCACCTCTGGGAGAGATGGGGAAGAGCATATAAATGTAATAAATAAAAATAAATAAAATCAGTTCTACCATTTCCCCAAAACATATAGATTACATCAATCCTGGAAAGTATTAACTATTTTCCCCAAAATAAGACATCCCCTGATAATAAGCCCAATCGGGCTTTTGAGCACATGGCAATAAGGCCAAGCGCTTATTTCAGGGTTCAAGAAAATATAAGACAGGGTCTTATTTTCGGGGAAACACAGTATATTTCTACATTCAGGTTACCTTCCTAGCTCCATATAGAAGTACCTGGGCTACGAAAGCTTTCTTCCTGCCTACATTGATTGCTGTATTATCCAATAATATCCCCCACATTAAACTACACAATAGGGTGGGGTGGTTTTTTTTTTTTTTTTTTTTTTTAAATTAGGCCTGAAAGATGGTCAGGGAAAGCTCATGATAGAACTAATATGGCATCTTCACTGTGTCAGGAAATCCTTTCATTGGATTTGTCTGGAAGCCCTAAGTCTTTCCTCCAAGACTTCTCCTTCAAAGTAATTGGTCATTCAGAGCCTGATTGCAGTATGGATAGCATTCTTAGATGAAGCCTCCAGGTCTTTCTTCTTCTTCAGCAGTGCAATTCTTTAAAAATGCCACCCCTGCATGGCAGTTAGTCTCAAAAACAACCAACACCCAAGACAAATGGAGGCTGTTCTAATGATTGATTGCAGCATGAGGGTCTATGAAATAAATGAGCTCTTCATAGTTGTGCTTGCCATTTAGCAAGCTGTCAGCAGCATCTCTGTGTAAGGTGTGGGGGGAGAAAATAGGATTAAGGATATTGTAACCTTAATCAAGGCTTTGTACAAATGTGAACACACCCTGTAAAACTCAATTTAGAACAGAATAATCTGGCTCTTAATTTTTTTGCTTTAGCATTTCACAGTTTCTTTTCCACCATGACACCCCTTTACTTCAAATAAAATAAAAGTAACAAAAGCAGGAATGAATTAGCTGCTAGTTGTAGACGTGGGAAGAGCAAATGGCAGTCAAGTTAAAGTGTGTGTGCGTGTGCGTGTGTGTGTGTGTGTGTGTGTGTGTGCATGCGGGCACACACACGCCATACTGTCTTAGTCAAAGCAAAGAATCCACAGAATTAATATGCCATTGATGGCTGTGCTAATGAGGAGCTCACAGAAAACTCTGCCACTTGTGCGATAATTGCTCTATTAGCACAGCAGCCATTAGATACAGCATCTGGATAGTGCCTGTGTCCCCTTCACTGAGGGATGGTGCATGCATTTATTTACGAATTCAGTCCTTAAAGTGTAAGCAAGTTGAAATTCCTCGTGAAACAGGAGAGTAAAAAAGCATCTGAGCCAGACGTGGTGCTCTAATAAAATGCACCGAAACTTAGTGCAGCAAAACTTTCAATTTAATGGGCCTTGACTTAACAGACTTTAGATTTAATGGACAACATTTGAGTTTGACTTCACTCCCATTTAGTGAACAAAACCCACTAAGTCCACACGCAGATGGCATAATGTGATAATTATGCAGCTGACGTAAATGTAGACAAATGACAGATCTTCAGCTGTGATGGGTAGTTTGATTTAATGGACACCTCTTTCCCCCCAAAGGTCCATTAAACTAAGGTTTTTCAGTATCAAGAATTATCTGTTTAAAGCATTACCATTTGACAATTAAAGATCAGATTGTAGATTTGAGTTGAAATATAATTCTGAGGACACTATGAAGGAAACTGATATTCTTTTCCTCATCTTTCCAGTACAGGAAATGTTTGTTTCAGTTTTATTCTTCATGCATGTCTATATGAAGAAGGATCTGACTAAGCATGGAAATTAAATGGGGTCAGAAAAAAACAGTACTTGGGTGAGATGCTACCAGGTGATCTAATACTGGAAGGCAAGCTGAAAGATCCAAAAATATCCTGAAGGAAATAGTGGCAAAGCACATCTATCCTGCTGTCAAGATAATGGCATCCAGGTTCTCAGAAGGAATGAGGCATGGTTGTATTCAAAGAGTCATCAAAACACTTTAATAAATGTATGTTTCTTAAAAACTTTGTTTTTATCCATACATTTATTTGAAGGAGATCAATTCCCAAGTCAGATGATAAGAGTGATGATGATATTTATGATCATGTTGGATGTGATTGGAATTAGGCTTAATCAGTGGAACAACTTGCCTCCAGAAGTTGTGAATGTTCCAACACTGGAAGTTTTTAAGAAGAGATTGAATAACCATTTGTCTGAAATGGTACAGGGTTTTCTGCCTAGCAGGGGATTGGACTAGAAGACCTCCAAGGTGCCTTCCAACTCTGTTATTCCATGCCATTCCATTCCATTCTATTCTATCTAATTCACTTGCTGATCTTGCATTTTAGGAATCTGATCTTCATTCTCAACTGGAACCTCCTCCCCACAAACTTTCATGAAGACCACAAATAATAATTATGTTTGTTACAAAAATGAGTTTACACTACATTCCCATCCCACATGTTTTCCATGATAAAGAAAGTACAAAAACAGGGAGATGGAAAGCAAGTATAGTTTTACAAAGTTTTTATAACTTCAGTAAATATTTTTTTATGTGGCATCTATAATGATCAGGAATATACCTACTGGAGCTGTTTTCTGAATATTTTTAGTTTTCTCTCCCAGAAGCAGGAATAATTACAGCAATTTTGGTGAACTTCCCCAATTTGGGAATAGAAAGGAATTAGGTACTTGTATGGTTAATTCTGCATATGCTTCTGCCTCTGTTACTCTTTATTCAGCTTTTTCCTCACTTTCTGGACTTTGGTACAACACAAAGCCTTAAACTGAATTGTCAAACAGACAGACCATAAGATATAGACTTATCAGTGTTTTTTTTTAAATTACAAAATAATAAATGATTTTTATAGCAAAATATCTCCTCATCACATTCATTTGAAACTTTAAAATCTTCGCTTCTCCAGAAAAGGCATTATGTCTGCAAACATCAACTCATTTTGCCAAGAAAAAAGATTGCTGCAACTTCTTTAAGTAAACAAAATTTTCAAGGCATACTGAATATCAACAAAAACCCTTTGACTTATTTATTTCATTTGGCAGACTTCATGCTTTAAACATTTAGCAATAGCAATAGCATGTACGTGATGCCCCATAGTGCTTTATAGCACTCTCAGGGCAGTTTATAATGTCAGCATATTGCCCTCAACAATCTGGGTCCTCATTTTACTGACTTCAGAAAGATGGAAGGCTGAGTCAACCTTGATCCCCATCAGGATTGAACTCTAGGTGTGGGCAGAGTTTGCCTGCAGTGCGGCATTCTAACCATTGACCCCACTGTTCCAGTCATTCACAATGACTGCAAATTTCTTTCGGTTCTGTCAAACAAATGCAGTAACAGTTTATTTCCAAAGATAGCAGGAAATGAAAGCTTTTGGTTTTAATACTAAGTTTCTGATTTAACCTCAATATTGGAGGAGGAGGAGGAGGAGGAGGAGGAGATGGAGACTCTGACCAGTGGTGGATTTCAAAAATTTTTACTACCGGTTCTGTGGGCATGACTTGGTGGGCATGGTTTGGTGGGCATGGCAGGAAAAGGATACTGTAAAATCTCCATTCCGTCCCCAATCCAGGGGAAGGTTACTGCAAAATCCCCATTTCCTCCCAATCAGCTGGGACTCAGGAGGCAGAGAATAGATGGGGGTGGGGCCAGTCAGAATTTTTACTACCAGTTCTCTGAACTACTTATAATTTCCGCTACCGGTTCTCCAGAACTGGTCAGAACCTGCTGAAACCCACCTCTGGATCTGACCCACATGTTATGCTCAGAACTCATCCTGATTATGAATATGATTATTTAGATTTAGCACCACTTTGATCCTACAATTCCCTTAAAAAAAACAAAGAAAAAACCCACTGCCAATTGGGTAGATTCTGGAATTGCTCAATCCAAGACTGTAAAGACCCTATTGCCTAAGTAGCTTATCTGCAACTGTGAAATAAACTTGGCAAAAGGTCTCCAGGCAATATTCTGTAAAGAGCTCTGCCATCTGAATGTCTAACAGTTCCAAATTTAGAACTTGCAGTTGCATGCCCTGTTTGTTTTTGCTAAGGTTGCTAAGTGTTCGCAGTTCAAATTTGAGGATCCTATCCACTTAGTCACACTCATTATTAGCATTAATGATATATGATAAATGCCTGCTAATTAGCTGGTGCTTGAAAATGTTTTCTGGTGACTGCTTCCCTTATGAACAATAACCCTATTATTGACTGATTCGCCACTCCCCCACCACCACTGCCCAAAACAATGAATACTTTAATGGCTAATTTTAGAAAAAATAATTACATCTTCAATGATCTTGTGATCGCTGATTTAAAAAGTAGAGGGAGACAGAGAGATGACTGTATAATATACTCCCACCCTCACTCACTCTCTCATTCTCATACATTTCTTTATCCTAAACAATGCATGACACTTAGCATATGAAATTTGCACAGTGTAAACAATTTCTAGAACTTTCCTCCTCCCCCTCCTTTCCTTCTTATAACATTAGAGTTGAAATCTGAATTTACTATGGTATTGGGTTGGGAGGGATTTTCAATCTGAGCTAATGTTTATTATCCCTCTATTATGATATGACTTATGCTTATGCTAGCAAAGGTACCTAAACACTTGGATTGTTTTAAAATTATTGTAAATAATTTTAAAAATATGAAAATAATAAGTGAAAACAAGGAAGTGAATTGACATTTTCCCCAGCAAGTTATCTCTATTCCTTCGTCAATACACATTCTCACAGAATAGAGAACTCATTTGAGCTACCAGAAGGTACCCAGAGTAGGTTTAGGCAAGTTTGAGAGTTACATGGCTTTGGCTAAAGAAAGAAGCTTATTTGAGCTTATGATAAAACTGTGGCTTTTCTCACAATTAAAACCAGAGGAAATTCTTTGGAAAATGCAGAATCAAATAGTGCCGAGAAAGGGGAAGAGGAAGGGGGAAATGGGAAGGGAGGAGGAGGAGGAGGAAGTGGTTTATTGTTTTCTGGGAATGTTCCAGTCTAGTAGTGTATAGGACCTTCAAAAATGGAGCAGAACTGTTTATGGTTCCAGAAACAAGAATAAAATAAAATTCAAGTGAATTATAGAGTTCAGTCTTAAGAACTGCATTCATTGGCAAAGCAGATTTCCTCCTCATGGTCCCTGCTGTATAATATATAACTGAATTTACTTTGAAGGTTGTGCAACATCCTGCTCCCTGGGATGAGGTTTGCCCCCACTTCCCTGTCCTTCCACAAAGGCCTGAAGACCTGACTCTGCCACTTGGCCTGGGGACCAAATTGCGGGGGGGGGGGTATATCACTGGAAAGGGACACAGTGGCTCAGTGGCTAAGACACTGAGCTTGTCGATCGAAAGTTCAGCAGTTCAAATCCCTAGCGCTGTGTAACGGGGTGAGCTCCCGTTACTTGTCCCAGCTTCTGCCAACCTAGCAGTTTGAAAGCATGTAAAAAATGCAAGTAGAAAAATAGGGACCACCTTTGATGGGAAGGTAACAGCCTTCCATGAGCCTTTGGTGTTTAGTCATGCCGGCCACATAACCACGGAGACATCTTCGGACAGCGCTGGCTCTTCGGCTTTGAAACAGAGATGAGCACCGCCCCTTAGAATCAGGAACAACTAGCATTTATGTACAAGGGGAACCTTTACCTTTACCTTTATATATCACTGGAGGTAGCTGCTGGAATAATTTATCCCACCTCCCCCACCTGCACTTCCTGCACTTCCTCCACTTATCTTTTTAATTTCATATTATTGTACTTCCATTGTTTATCTGTATTGTTTTATTTCTTTCTATTACTATTATTTTTACAACTTTTATTCTTTTTTTCCCTTTGGTTTTACTATTGTAAGCTGCCCAGAGAGGCCCCACAGTGAGATGGGCAGCAAATAAATAAAATAAATGCTCTGGTTCAGATTTCAAAAGTGCTATTTGGAAAAAATGAAGTCCTCTTGCATGAATGAAAGTCTGCATTTGCAGTACAGCTACTGATGGTAGTTCATGACGGCTAATGAGCTGAACACGCATATAGAAATGGCCTTCAGAAGATTTTAAAAAATCAATGTTGTATTTAGAAATATGGAATAGAATCAATATGGAATGATTTGAATGAATGCAGACGCAGAGCAGAATTAGAAAAGAGAGATAGGAGATTGCCTGGAATATTTAAAAAGGAAGGAGAATTGTGAAGGAGATCCAAGATGTTATATTACATGTTATCAGCAAGCTAGCCATTTGGAAAGCTTCCGGAAACACTAATGAAGTTAATTTGAAGTCTCTGGACCCAATCCCTCCGTGAATTCCCTGCCATCAGCCAATTGAAATTCTGGAAGAGGCATAATTCTGTTCCCCAAAAGAGCATTTGGTTAAAGAAAGTTGTGTTAATTTATTATGAAATTATTTAAATAGATGCAAACAGTTCCAAACATACTGTATTGCACTAGCAACCATATTATCACTTTGGAGAACAAATGGATGAGGTTAGGATTTAAAAGTAGTTTTGGCACACTCTTCCCAACCTGACTTTGGAAAACAGTTCTAAGCAGCCAAACTGGGGAAACATGGAGACCCTCTGCCATCTATGTCACTATTAATAAAAATGTCACTGGTATAGGACCATATCTAATTTGGGAGGTTTAGCTACTGCTGAGAATGTTATTTTCTGGATTCCAACCCTTCTGATTTTTCTTAGGGCGGGGACCGGTAACATCCTCTCCCTTCCAAATAGTCTGAAATGGACAGATTCTACTGAAAGAAAATGGCCTCTGATATAACCAGGGTCCAGGCTTCAAAGGGTTTTACAGTAATTACTAGCACCTTGGTTAAGGCCTTTGGTTAGTTAATGCAACTCCTAAAGAATGGCATTAACACCTGCCAGCCAACATACTGTTGTGTTTTGTGCCAGCTACAGCTTCCAAATCATCTTCAAAATTCATATGTAAAGCCAACTGTAGTAGTCTAAGTGAGAGATAACAAAATTACTGCCTTCAGTCTGGTCCATGACATGATGCAGCTGGTGGCCCTACTAAGCCAACTGGGCATGTCCCAAAGGTTCTTTTTCAAAAGGCAACTGGACTTTCTTTGTTTTTGCTTGAAGATGTTTTGCTTCTCATCCAAGAAGCATCTTCAGTTCTGCTCTCCAGGAGCGAAACTTCTTCGAGCAAAAGCAAAGAAAGTCCTTTGGGATAACCATGATCTGGATGCCTGAGAATCTCCATAGACATCCAACTGGGCATGGTTTCTATCTGCTACCCTGGGAGGAACCATGAGTCCATCAGAACCCACAAATTGTGCACTGATGCATTTATTGAAAGTTTAATTCTTCCTGTATTTAAAAGTTTAGCTTAGCATAGCTTAGTTTAAAACTCTATTACCTACAATTGATAAATTCTGGTCGGTGTCTGCAGAACTTTAAAAAATCTTGCTGTAACGTAATGACCTTAATTGCTAATTACGCCAATACATTGAATTTTTCACATTCTGTTTGTGTCTTTGAAATTACTGGATCATATTCTGTTTGCGTATCTAATAATTACAAGATGCACACTCTTAAAATAAAAGATAATTTCTTATTGAAGCTCACACACCAGATATTAAGCAATTTAAACCAGTATTTCTAAATAACACAGAATCTTCTTGATCTCTAAAAGAATCTGTTCTACATAGCCATTTATTTTCAAACGAGTTGCTTAATTGACCTTGGTGTTTAAACTTGAAAAACCACTGCACCACTGTTCCTTTTATTGATGCTGTGCAAGTGAAAATATACTGTAAATGTTGTGTTGGCTTGGCTGGGTAATAAGTAGGAAGTATTGCAGTTCCTTAAAAATTGTGCATTTAATCTAGTGCTTTTGAAATGGATGCAATTTTCCTTAAAAGTTATTGCTGCTAAATACTGGAAGTCAGTTCTAAAAAGAATGGTATTGAGAATATAAGGAAGCACTCACAACATGTAGTTTTGCCACAACCTATCCAAATGAAGGGTAATCAGCGTTTATCTTCCTCAATTTCTTCATCTTGGTACTGTCTTTAACTTAAATCCCGAGACTTACCTGTTCAGTCTTCCCATCAATTATAGCATGACCAATCTTTGAGGATCTGTAAGCTGATCTGTCAACCTACAGGCACCTGTGTCTCTTAATAAATTTTTACCAAATGGACCTATTGCCGCCACAGTACTGTAACATTCTGCCTTTCAGATTTCTGAATTAACCATTTCCAAGTACAAAATCTATCTCTGACAAATCCGATCAAGTATCTGTTTGCACGTATCTGCCAAGCGTTTGGCACTGTGTCCACTTTACAGTGTGAATAGGTGTGACAGGGAATAGATGTCCTTGTGCCTTCCTAATCATTTCACACTTTTGGTGAAAGTATAGAAAACTTAAGAATGATAAATGTATGTGATTCAGGATACCGTATATCGTATCTCTGTTCTGCAGGAAATGCTCACATTTGCATTCTCAACACATCAGTGTGGCTCCATTATGTTTTTAATCTCAGGAAGAAATTTGGATTTGGTTAAAAGAAATGTTGGTTAAAAGAAATGTTGACAGCATGCTAAGTCATCTTAGAATTTATTTATTCATTTATTTGGTGGGGTAATTATTTGTAAACCATGCATTATTCATTATTATTTGAAAACATCCAATTGTCTTTTTCCCCAACAAAATGTGGTTGAATTGACAGAAATGAAAGTTACTTAATAAGTACAACTAAAATGTTAACGTTAAGTCCAATGTATAACCCCATTCAGTATCATGTAATATTTTGGATTTTATCCTGGCTTGACAATGTTCCATATGCATATCTAATTTATCTGTTAAATTCCTGTAAAAAAATGATAAAGGTCCTACCATATTTCAGTCACATTGAGACAAATTCTGCCCACTCCTGTTTCAGACTCGGTCTATAAATTTATTTATAATGATATTGTTCCTGATTGCTTATTTGTACCCTATGACTATCATTAAGTGTTGTACCTTAAGATTCTTTTTTTTATTTTTTTTTTATTTTTAAACATAACAAAACATAAAACAACCATCATCCATTACAATCACAGAAAGTGTGTTGATCGGTTAAAATTCTTTTGTGCTTAATCCCATATCCAAAATTTACATGTTATTTAATTTCTCTTATTTGACAATTTTTTATATCCCTTTATGTTATTATTCTCATTTAACCATTATTTAATAAAGGCTTGACTCCCATAAGAAATCACTTCATATGTTTAATCATTACATTAATTTCATATTTCATACTTCATTTCCATGCCTTATTATCTAGTCATTGATAAAATAAATCCCATATCAAATAATATTGGTTGTCTTCCTTTTCTCTAATTTCAAATGTCAATTTACTCATTTCAGCACATTCCATAATTTTCTTAATAACTTCATCTTCAGTAGGTATTTTCTCTTTTTTTCCAATTTTTAGCAAATACAATTCTAGCTGCTGTTAAAATGTTCACAATTAAATATCTCAGTTCTCTATTATACATTTCTGGTAAAATCCCTAATAAAAATATCTCAGGTTTAAAGTCAATGTGTTTCTTTGTCATTTTTTCCAACCATGTGTGGATTTTAGTCCAATATCTTTTAGCTTCTACACATGTCTACCACATATGGTAATATGATCGTGGAGTCTGATGACATTTCCAACATTACTCTGATTTGTTCTTGAACATTCTGGCTATTCTCATCGGGGGTAGATGCCACCTGTAAAACATCTTATACAAATTCTCCTTATATGCTGTAGACATTGTCGTTTTATAATTTTGCAACCACAATTTTTGCCATTTCTCTAAATCAATCCCATGGCCAAAATTTTTCCCCCTTGCTATCATTGTTTCTTTAATTTGTTCTTCTTCCAATTTTACCTCTAATAAATAACCACACAATTTTTTAATTACATAGTCATCAGAACCTTTATGATTCTTGATCAACATATATTTTCTTTTATGTACACTGAGAGCATATGCACCAAGACAAATTCCTTGTGTGTCCAATCACACTTGGCCAATAAAAAATTCTATTCTATTCTATTCTATTCTATTCTATTCTATTCTATTCTATTCTATTCTATTCTATTCCATTCCATTCCATTCCATTCCATTCCATTCCATTCTATTCTATTCGCCTGGCCCAGCAGGTCATCTTGAACTGCAACATGATTAAGTAAACGAAACATAAGCCAGACAAGCAGAATTTTTGGCTCTGTATTGATTATGAGGACAACTTGGGCAGATGTTTTAGAAGAACCCTGCCTGAAAATGTCAGTAGAAATGCTCACAGAATCCAATATGTTGATTTTCACAATGATCAGCCTTCTGTCCCAAGAGACCAAGAAGGCAAAGGACATTCCCATTCTGTATTAGATGGAAGCTACTGTTAATAGATATACTCCTTTAGAACTTGTTTCTATTTTGTGGTTAAAATAACGAGTGATTTCTAGAACTCTCTTTCTCTTATTACGTCTCCTTGGATCTTGTGATGGTTACCCCATTTCATAAATATTCCTTGGGCTGCCCAGGAACAGCCACTGTAGTCACAGTTATGCCAATTTCTCAAACTTTCATGCTCCAGAATGGCCACACAGGAATCACAGACAAATAGGAAAATGATAGGCAGGCAAGAACTCCTTTTCTCTTCAAAATGGTGTGAATGCCCCTGTGATTCTGCAAGGAGAGCTGTTGATCAAGAAATGGTCTTGGGTTGAAGTTCCAGTGCTACTGCTAGATGGGAATCGGTTTCCTTCATTCCAGAGCAGCTCACCTCTTTATAACCCATAGATTGCACCCCCTTTCCCAAACTGTATCTGAAAACATGCTTGCTGGGCATTCTGGGAATTTCAATCCTAAACCATAAAGAGACTTCCCTGTAAAAGAAGGCTGTGTTAACTGCTCCATCATAAAACTTCACAATCCATTAACTCTGATTTGGACAATGCTATTGATTATACAGTTATACTTCAAAGTCTTGTTAGATTACCACAAACTCTAATCTTCAGAATGTAGAATTAAAGTATGCTATTATGCTACATCCTAGCTTCCTGAAATTGCTAATTAGGGGATGACTGCCAAATTCTGACCCTTCAAAATTATTGCTCCGATTGTGAGCAAGGGACAGCATGCTTCCATATCATATGTGTACCCGTTCTAAGCAATTCCTCCATTTTGCTTTTACATCAAGCAACGGCAAACATATGTTGCAGAATTAAGATCATCAGCACAAGTCAATGTGTGGGTGCCACAGGAAAATGATGCCATGAAGAATAAACTCCTAGGCAATTTAGGTATAAAAGAGCCAGCTTGGTATAGTAGTGAAGGCATCAGGTTAGAAAACAAAGAGAACATGAGTTCTATTTTTTTTTCAGCCGTATAATTTTGGGCCAGCCCCTCTTTCTCAGCCCTTGGAAGCAGGCAAGAGTAAACCACTACTGAAAAACCTCACCCCCCAAAAATGCAGGGAGTTGTCCAAGCAGTCATCAAGACACAAAAACTGACTTGAAGGCATTAAAAACAAACTTGCCTGTAAAGGTTAATTTAGTTAATACGAGTACAGGGACTGTGACAGATTATTCCTTTGAGGATGAGTTGGGGAGGCAGATTCTTAATGAGGAGAAGGCTGGCAATCTCATTAAAGGAGCGATCTACAAATCTTTCAGCAGCAGGATCTCTGTGGTTCTGGAAACTAATTCTAGGATACGTGTGTGTGGGTGCCACAGCATGGCAAGTTTTGAAAGGAGAACATTAAGAGATAAATAGCACCAAAACAAGCTATTTTTCTTTGCTTCTATGATATGGGGCTTGCTGTTGAGTCAGGACTCCTTGAGTCAGGACTTTCTACAATAGAAAAAATGTTGGAAACAGAGAAATAGCTTGGATTACTAGGCTGGTTTATATTGATCTTAACCGGGGTGGGGGAAGGGATCCTGCTTTAATGTTAATTCTCAAATTAGCATTACCAATTTATTTTTTTGGAAGGTGAAAGCCACTCAAGATCTAGGAGTAAAACAAAGTTCCCAGAATTCTAGTCACATGACTTCTATATTGGCACGAAATGCAGATGTATCTGCAATTCATTAAACTTTATTCTAAGGCCAGCTTTAATAATATATTCTGAGTAGTGTTGCACTTTATGTGTACAGAATAGTTGCCAGTAAAGTGATTGAATTAGAAGTTACTGGCTTCTATCTTTTTCAAAATATATATATATTTAAAAAAACTGGCTAAACGTATGTGCACCGTGCTTTAAGCTTATTAATTCATTTGTTTGATTTATTTTTATCTCGCCTTTATTTTTGGTCAAGTCAAGGCAGCATGCATACCTAATGGCTCCTATCCTGTGAGATGGAATAGAATAACAGAGTTGGAAGGGACCTTGGAGGTCTTCTAGTCCAGCCCCCTAGGAAAGCCTATACCATTTCAGACAAATGGTTATCCAATCTCTTCTTAAAAACTTCCAGTGTTGGAGCATTTACAACTTGTGGAGGCAAGTTGTTCCACTGAGCAATTGTTCCAACTATCAGAAAATTTCTTCTGAGTTCTAGGTTTCTAGGTTTATTTATTTTATTTTATTTATTTTATTAAACTTGTATGCCGCCCTCTCTCCCAAAGGACTCAGGGCGGCTCACAATGATAAAAAACACATAAAATTCAGTATTCAGATATAAAAACAAATACAATCCCCTTTAAAAACCCCTTCAGTCCAATCCGGCCAGGCCAAATAGCCATGTTTTGAGGTCACGACGGAAAGAGCGAAGGTCAGGGGCCATCCAGAGCTCCAGGGGGAGCTGATTCCACAGAGTAGGTGTGCCCACAGAGAAGGCCCACTCCCTGGGAGTCACCAGCCGACACTGTCTGGCCGACGGGACCCCAAGGAGGCCCTCCCTGTGAGAGCACACCGGGCGATGGGGACCTGTCGCTGACCGCAGAAGGTCCGCCAGATACCCCAGGCCTAAGCCATGTAGGGCTTTATAGGTAATTACCAGCACTTTGAATCTCACCCGGAGGGCAACCAATAGCCAATGCAGGTCCCGCAGGAGGGGTGTGACATGAGAGTGTTGGGACACTCCCATCACTACCCGCTGCACCAGCTGAAGCCTCTGGGTGGTCTTCAAGGGGAGCCCCATGTAGAGAGCATTGCAGTAGTCGATCCTGGAGGTGACGAGCGCATGAGTGACTGTGCACAGGTCATCACGGTCCAGGTAGGGGCGCAACTGGCGCACCAGACGAATCTGAGCAAATGCCTCCCTGGTCACAATTGTAACATGGTCGTCCAGAGTCAACCCTGAGTCCAGGAGGACGCCTAGATTGCGCACCCTTTCTCAACACCTCACCCCCTATAGCCAACGATGGAATATTCTCCTGGAACCCCAATGCTGGTATCCACAGCCACTCTGTCTTGGCAGGGTTGAGCTGAAGCCTGTTCCTCCCCATCCAGAGCTGCACCGCTTCCAGGCACCAGGACATCATGTCGAGGGCATCACTGGGCTGATTCGGGGTGGATATAAAAAGTTGGGTATCATCAGCATACTGATGATACCTCACCCCGAAACCATGGATGATCTCCCCCAGTGGCTTCATATAGATGTTGAACAGAAGGGGAGAGAGGACTGACCCCTGAGGGACCCCACACGTGAGGGGCCTTGGGGACGACCTCTGTCCCCCCGCCAACACCGCTTGCGAACGCCCAGAGAGGTAGGAGGAGAACCACCATAAAACAGTGCCTCCCACTCCCAACCCCTCAAGGCGCCGCAGCAGGATACCATGGTTGCTTCTCTCCTTGATTAGTTTCCATCCATTGCTTTTTGTCCTGCCCTCATGTGCTTTGAAAAATAGCTTGACTCCCTCTTCTTTGTGGCAACCCCTTAGATATTGGAACAGTGCTAATATGTCACCCCTAGTACTTTTCATTAAGATAGACATACTTAATTCCAGCAATCGTTCTTTATATGTTTTAGCCTCCTGTCCCCTAATCATCTTTTTTGCTCTTCTCTGCACTCTTTCTAGAGTCTCAATATCTTTTTTACATCGTGGCGACCAAGATGGGTTAGGGTAGTTAGGATAGTATTAGTCTAAGATTGGCAAGGAGGAACTGAATATCTTTCTTATAGGTAAATGATACATAGTGATTTATATTCTTTTGAAATAGCTAGCCTTGTAATACAGAATTAAGCAGACTTATTTCAATCATAAAGGGTTATACCTTAGTTGCACTTTGTTCTTTGTGAGACAGCTACAGTATATAAAGTTTAATCATGTCTCTCATCTTCATCTTGTAAACAAATACTCCTTAACCTTGAGATGGTCTCATTGCCATCTGCTACAGATAAATACTCCTTAACTTTGATGCTACCTTTCTTGCCAGAAATCCTTACCCGTGAACCTCAATGGTCTCATTCTTGGCAGAAGAAGGTTCTTTTCTTGTACTGCCTTGAATTAAGTAGTCTACTTAAGTCTCAAGTAGTCATGGTGATATGGTCACTTCTATATCCAGGTATTTATTCACTCTCCTGTTCAGGCCACAAAACTGTCACTCAAAATTGTTCTGCTGGAGACAGAGCAATGCAGTTGGGCTGAGAGAGTAACTGGCTCAAAGTCACCCTGACCTTGTGAGGACTAGAACTCCCAATCTGCTGGTTTCTAGACCAGCAACTTAACTGCTATAGCAAACTGCTATTTGCTCTTTAATTTTGGTAAGTCAAGCTCCTGCCTGTAGTCTACATATTAAAACAGCAAACTGGTACATATTTATTGCCCTGTCAATCCATGTCTTTGAGCTACATTGGTTCCCAGATGCTCATTCACCCTCCTGTTTATGCAACAACTCCATAGTTGAGAAACTGGGTATGCCAGAGGTCTCTCTCTCCCTCCCTCCCTCTCTCATCTCTATAGTTTTCTTGGCAAGATTTCAGAAGAGCTGAGAGAGAGAGAGAGAGAGAGAGAGAGAGAGAGAGAGAGAGAGGAGGGGGGAGGGAGGGAGGGAGGGAGGGGGAGAGAGACTGGCCCAAGGTCACGCAGCAGGTTTCATGTTGAAAGCAGAACTAGACGTCATGGCCTCCTGGTTTCTAGTCTGATGCCTTAACCATAATAACAAACTGGTTCTGGGCTGTCAGAAATATTGGTTGCTTTAATCCATAGCTGGTATGTAGGGCCTTGGGGGCCATTGGTTTGATGGGGATGTTTTTGAAATATGATATTGCTTAGCCACCTCACAACCTTGGTAAGACATCAAAAAGTCACTGGATATTTCAGGAGAGAAAGAAAATACTGTTAAAAAAAAACCCTTGTATAGTTGTGACACTTCAAATCTGTTATTTGGTTTTATTAAGGTAAAGTTTTCTTTGGCCATTGGGATTTAGCTGTTGGTTCTGTAGCAGTGGCGGGTTTCACATAGTCTTACCATCAGTTCGCCGTGCACGTACACGCTTGCTTCACACACACACGCACCTTCCACGCATGTGCCAGCCTTCTGTGAATGTGCCCAGCCTTGAAAATGCGGCGAAATAGGACAGCATTACACCTGGGCGGAAGTCGCCGCTACCGGTTCACCTGAATTAGTCCGAACCGGCTGAATACCACCTCTGTTCTGTAGTAAATACCACATGAAAGAAGACCATAGTTACAATGATAATGATTTGAAGCTATGTAGAATAGAAACCATGAATGGTTACAGAGTGCTTAATTGTTTGATCCATGCATTTGATACACGGCAATGACCATGGGAGATAAATGGAATATTTCAGCTGTTATTTTTATTCTCTCATTTGAGTAGAAAACTTGGAACCTGTACATCATTCATGAGAAATGTCATTCCACTGAATTTTTTTCAGATTTCTCAAATCATCAGTTTTGCCTATATTGATCTCTTATATCACGAATGTGGAAATTGCATGTAACTTCCCAACCCGCCCTTGCTGAACTGTGATGTGAAGACTGCTCTTTCTTTAAGCTAAGAATTGCATCCAGAGAACAAGACAAAAATGTTATTTAAGCATTCTGAGTTTCTGATTCTCAAAATGATTCATTCTGTTGACCTGCAGAGGTAGATATCATGCCTTAAAAGCTTTAAAGAAGGAGAGCACAACCCTGCCAGTGGCTTAGATTAGAGTGACTACATTTCTACAGTGAACAATAAACAACAGCGAATCAAAGAACCACCAAGAACCAATACCAACAGTGACAGGGCGAGCTCCTAGTATACATACATACAGCCAACCCAGAGGTAGTCTTCACATAATTTAACAACTGGTTCGCCTAGTGCAGAATCAAAAATGTGAGTGGGTGCACATGCACACTTCACACACGCACGCCTTCTGCACTTGCACATGGCTTTAATCACACAGTGATTTCATGCGCGCAGCTTCCAGCACACGTTTTTGGGCAGCTGCGGTGAGTAGAGCAGGTGAGTCATGGAAATCAGCTAGGCTGCATGGGCGGGGCGAGTGAGCCAGAGAGTGAGATATATAGGATGGGATAGCATCGGGGCGGGTGGTCAGAACTACCGGTTTTCCCGAACCGGTCTGAACCGGCAGCAGCCCACCTCTGAGCAAATCCCACTCCCTTCTAGCACTGATGATGTTACCTATCTGGGTAATGAAACATCTGCAGGAAAACAACCAAGCTCAGAGAGCAGCAAGGATTTAAGGTTGTAGAGCAGCAAGCCTGTACTACAAATATTCTCTTCTATTGATATTTCTGCCCTTAAAAATTTGAAGAACAAATCGAATAGTGTTGATTGATGCTCCAAGGATAGAAAGTGCAGTCTCTGGAAAGCATTCTGGTTTGTTTGTTTTTTTTCTGCTTCTTTAAAAATGTAACCTGCATTGCAGTAGTGACATTGTTATCGGCGTGGACCAACATCTGCCAGAGGGGAGAGAGCAATCTATTTAAACCTACATAACATAAAAAGAATTAATTCTTATTTTCCTGAACTTTACTACTAATGTGATTTGCAGAAGTTCAGGAGAGATCATCGGCCTCTGGTTGACTGCTCACTAATTCAGAGCGGTGAACCCAAGCAAGAAGTAAATGAAAGATGGTTGGTCATAGGATATAGGAATTGGAAATCTGGCTAATGCAATTTGCCTGGAAAATAGCATTCTTTACATTCTAGGCTAAACAAATAACAAGACATTCCACAAAAAAAATGCCCAAGAAAAACATTTTGATATTAAGCTGTAAGGGAGCCAAATAGAGGATTTTGTCCTTGTTTGCTGGAACTGGGTTTATTACCGTGAAATATTTAATATGCCCCCATGGAAGAGTATCCCCTATGGCAGTGATGGCAAACCTTTTACTCACAGAGTGCCGAACAGGTATGTGCTTTGTGCGCGCGTGTGCCATCTGCGCTAATGCGTGGCTCCTCCCCCGTGCCCTGTGTGCGCAACCACACCATCTGCACAAATGTGCGGCTTTCCTGTGGCTTCCCCATGTATTGCGCATGCAATCACACCATCTGTGCATGCACGCAGGTTTCCCCCATGCACTGCGTGTGCAATTGCACCATCTGAGCATGCATGTGGTTTTCATGGGTGCAATGTGCGTGTGCGAATGCTATCTGTGCATCTGTGCACTGCACGCAAGTACTCTTGGATGCATGCGCAAACACATGCACATGTGCAGGAGACCTCTGAAGACCAGCTGGGTCCGCTGAATTGCACGCATGCACACCGGAGGCCCAAACACCATCTGGGGTGCGTGTGCATGCGCAGTTGCAGGTGAGTTGGGCGACAGCTCACATGCCCAGAAAGATGGCTCTGCATGCCACCTTGGGCACGCATGCCATAGGTTCGCCATCCCGGTCCCATGGTTTTATAGAACATGGTATATTTTAAATTTGTTTGTATTTCCTCCTCCGATTTTATACTTTGGGGTGAATGGCATCTGCAGGAGAAAAGGGGGTATCTACACTTCGACTCAGCAGCTCCTATATGGGGTTGGGTGGATGGGTGGGATGTATTCATTGCAATGACACAATTGCCTTTTTCCCCACCTCATCTCAAGGATCTGAATTTTTCTAGATGTTCCTTTATGTGCTTCAGTTAGATTTTAACTCGTAATTTGCACATGCATTTCTGAACTTCTGGGAAACCTGTTGTGAAGCATTTCAGATACAGAAGAAAATGACTTGGCAGAAGGTATCTTTGGAATTTAGCAAACTTGGTGTGGATATTTTTAAAATTATAAGAGTGAGAACTTTGCTATTGTAAAGTGGATATTTGAGAACAAAGTACCGAACTCTGTTTGAAGAAATGTGGATTTAACAGGACCATCAATTTAAGATGGACTTGTTCCAAGAAGAGGCATAGTGTTTCCAAAGGACAGAAATCAGGGGTGAAATCAGGGGTAGTGATAAAAACTACTGGTTTGGGTGAATACCGAACTGGTATTTCCGACAATCAGCTGTTCCACGTGGTTTAATTAGCTAAAAACCAGGAAATCCTCCTTTCTAGCGAAGCTAAATTGTGTGGCACAGCTTTTTTCCCCCCTTGCTGTTCTACTTACCTAGTGAAGTCTTCTTTTTCCATGTAAAGCATGCAAATGAGCGCATGTAGCATGCTTTTGGCGCATGGCGCGTATGAGCGCATACATGGGCAGCAAACTGGTGGTGATCCCTGGAGGATTTCACCACTGACAGAAATCAATTATTTTATGGCTGCTAATGTGGTTTTATATGACTTCTTCATAGTGCAATGACTCTCCCTTGAAAATCTATACCAAAATTCCTGATGATAGTAAAGAAGGGGGATTGCTAGCCTCTTTCTTTCACCTTGGCTGCTTAAATTCAATTTGTTTTAAGCAGAATTTCTGAGTGAAAAATTGCAGCTTTTTCTTCTGATAGGTAGACAACTCTGTGAATTCATATATTGTATAAATACTTTTATACAATCATCAGAATTAGTATATTATTGGGCAATCATCAGAATTGGTATATTATTGGGATCACATGTTTCTTCCCATATCAACATCCAAGCAACCTTGCGGTGTTCCTTTGAGCTCTCCAAAGGGATAACAGAGCAATCATTTTCTAATGCTCAAATACAGACCGATAATAAATTAAATGTTTGTCTTTCTCTAACATTGTTTAGTCCTAACATTGATTTATTCCAAATATCCTGTTGCTCACAAATCTAAAAACAAAACAATTTTCTCTGTGTCTCAGGCTTGCATTTAATTTTCCTATTATGTAAGGAGTTGTTTTCATTTTTTTGTTTTTAAATTTGTTTCCCATTGGATATGCTGAAGCTTAAGGTTCCAGGTGAACCTTAATCAAATCTCCATTCTTTGCATGCCCTCTTCTTGATGTGAACCATCAGCTAATAAAATTTCTCATTATGCCTTTCCTTAAGATATAATAGCCTGTCTTCCTGAGAGCAAAGATAATTTGAAGGAGCTAAATTATCCACTGTTTCTGTTAATTTTAGTCCCATGTTTGATGTGATAGGTTGAATATGAGGAGGAACCATAAGAGCATAAAAGTTCGAACTGAAATGGTTAATCCATTAGAAAGAAATCCTGGTGGTGAATTCTAGGGGGACCGCAGAGCTTCTCTATGTGAAAATTCATCTTTTGTGTATGTGATCAAAATGAAGCTGAGCAGAATTACCGAACAATAAAAGTAAATTGTTACTTGTGTCTCTCAAGCCCCAATTAAATAAACATTATGCAGTAAACAACATTCTGGTTTTTAATTAGGATAAAATGGCACCCAAAAGTGTTTATTGTTCATTTGTATTTATTCCTCAGTTTTTACCAGATCTTGTTGCTTTTAGAATGTGATGTTTATTTGATTTAAAAAACAACAACAACAGCCAGATCACATTCGGTCAATGAATTGTCAAATTCCAACATTGCTTCTGGAACAATAAGGAGATCATTTATCATAGAAGCAATGAGAAAAATGATTGATTATGAATATGTGTTGCTTCTGAATTTCACAATAATAGATTTATCAGCATCTTCCAGATTAAGGTTGTGGAATGTAGTTCTTCATACCTACCCTTGCTAGGCCCTCTCTTCCAGCCACGTTGAGTTTAAAAAATGGATAGCAGTGGAGATCTTTTTCTTTTTAAAATATTTTTAAGATCTTTTTTAAAGATCTTCATGCTATACACAAAATGTATAGCTTTATGCCTCCAAAATAGCAGCAGTAGCATTATTTCAGGAATAATCCTTAACAATCATTCCAAGTTGATACTTAAGTTTAAAACAGAAAGAATAAAAAGTACTCTGTTTCATATCATTGTATGGAAATTAGAATCCTGCGTTGAAGTCATATCTCTGATTTTTTAGATGTTCAAAATAATCTGCTGCAATTTGAAAGAACCAGATGTGCAATAATAACTATTGCTAGATAGGCTCAAAAGTATAGACATATGTGTGGTAACAAAATCATTGTCTGCATTGGATCCAAATGAATAGGCATTCCTTTTCAAAGTATAAAAGAGGTATGATAATTTTTGAATGTACTATCTATATTTGGTCTCAGGTCCTTATTTCTATTTATAGACTGAATAACGGTTTAAAGGCAACTGCTGTCCAATCTATATCACTTTTCCACATTAGCATAGTGTTTGGAGAGATACAGACTGAGGTCATATTGGAGAAGACATTATTAATTTCTAAATTCTTCAGGTATGCATATAACTGAAGACTTTACATATACTACATTATGTAACAGCCCTGATGATGTTACCTAGTGGTAAAATATTTCATGCTCAGAGATCACCAAGGACCCCACAGTTATTACATTATATTTATTCTATTCCGGTGCTACAAATTAGTTTCTAGAAGAGAGAGGTTTCGTCACTGTAATATATAAATAATCTACATTAAAACTATCTATATAATTAAATTATCATTGAGATAAATTGATACAGAAATTATTTCTATAATTCTCACCTATGCTCAAATATTAATTTCTTATGGCAGATTGATTAAAACGCACATATACAAAGAATACATGGAATAATTATCTGCAGTTGTGTGATATTGCATAGTTTTATCTTTTAAATGTTGCTTTAAGAGACCGATGATCAGTTATAAATATTTAATAACTGTAACATAAAGGTAAGTTCCCCACATATGCGTGCTAGTCATTTCCGGCTCTAAGGGTGCTGCTTCTAACCCAAAGAGCCAGTGCTGTCCGAAGACATCTCCATGGTCATGTGGCCGGCATGACTAAATGCCGAAGGCGCATGGAATGCTGTTACCTTCCCACCAAAGGTGGTCCCTATTTTTCTACTTGCATTTTTTATGTGCTTTCGAACTGCTAGGTTGGCAGAAGCTGGGACAAGTAATGGGAGCTCACTCCATTACGCGGCACTAGGGATTCGAACCGCTGAACTGCCGACCTTCTGATCGACAAGCTCAGAGTCTTAGCCAATGAGCCAGCACGTCCCTTGTATTAATAACAGTAGTAATTGTTAAATAGGAGCAATAATATGGTGTGAACTCTGCTTTATTTATTCTTTACCTTGTATATCTCTGTCGGTGTTTACATATAAGTTTATGATTTATTTAATAAAATAGCTTGAATTTCTTACGTCTTTAACTGAGATAATACTATATTAAATATTTAAGATTCTAAATGTGTTAAAAAGCACAGTGAACAAGAAAAAAGTGAACATTTGGGCTAATTGGTTTTTAAAAAAATCATCTTAATTTGTTACGGAGCATAATGAAAGATGTTTACTCAAGAACATCTGCTATATGACAATATACTTTTGATATCTTTGAAGCAGTTCTACTTGGGTGGCACAGCCAGAAATTTTCATTTAGACTTTGATTAAAAGTATTGTTTTCCTAGAACAATCTTAAAGTTTAGTAGGAAGGAAATTATAACTCTGAAGTTGTATTCATATTCTCTCAAGAGAAACAACAGCAGTAGTAGAATAGAATATTCTTTATTCTATTCTACTTTATTGGCCAAGAGTGATTGGACACACAAGAAATTTGTCTTTGGTGCGCAAGCTTTCAGTATAATACAAACAAACAAAGTAATATAAACATAAGCTACAATAGGAGAAGGTAGCAGGAAAGATGAGATGGATAATATAATACACACCTATTACAGGGTTAAATATTTATTTATTTATTTATTTTTCGAGTACATATTAGATAATATATATAAGCATGAAATGAATACATAAAATGAGTACAATTAAAGGGAACATTAGGACAGGGACGGTAGGCACTCTGGTGCTCTTATGCACACCCCTTACAGATCTCTTAGGAATGGGGTGAGGTCAACAGTAGACCGTTTTAGGTTAAAGTTTTGGGGATTTTGGGATGAGACCCCAGAGTCTGGTAGTGCATTCCAGGCATTAACAACTCTGTTACTGAAGTCATTTTTTCTGCAATCGAGTTTGGAGCAGTTCACTTTAAGTTTGTATCTAATGTGTGCTCGTGTATTGTTGTGGTTGAAGCTGAAGTAGTCATTGACAGGTAGGACATTGTAGCAGATGATTTTATGAGCTATGCTTAGGTCATACTGAAGGTGGCATAGTTCTAAATTTTCTAAACTCAGAATTTCAAGTCTGGTGGTATAGGGTATTTCGTTACGAGCAAAGGAGTGGAAGACTCTTCTTGTGAAATATTTCTGGACATATATATGGAAATATGACATAGGGCAGTGTTGTGGGAATTAGGTGTAATTCCTGCAGTAGTCATCCTCCTCCTCCTCCTCTATGAAATAATATATGGAATGCCAGCTTGTTGTAGTGGACAGGCCTGTACAAATCAGTGATGAGAACTATCCTGATGAGATCCTACCTCCTAGAAGGGTTATCTATATCAGAAAGATCTCAGATGCAGCCTTGACTACTTGTATCTACAATGGGATCCCAGTAATTGCCTGATCGTCAGCTTGCAATGGTAAAAATTAGAAAGGTTTTTCATACCTGTCACCTGGATCAACAAGGGCGCAGCAGATACAATAGTTCCTGAACATCAGATGACACTGGGCATCTCAATGCTATGGGTTCCTAGGCATCTCAGATTCTTTTTTTAGACAACCAGTGCAATGAACTGCAAGAGAATGGGAAGTAGATAAAATAGCAAATGAGGTGTACTAATCTAGAAGACAAATTTATTATGGATTCTATCAGACTACATCATCAGAAAGGTGATTTCAAAGGCAGATATTCCTATATGGAAAGAAAAATCCTCAGATTCAACTATTACTGAACAGAAGTGGATAAATTAATATCACATTATTCTGAACAACATTTTCCCCTTTTGATAAACATGAAGAGTAAATAATATATGTGTGCTTCCTAAACAACCTGACATTATAGATAATCTGAATTTGGACAACTAAAACTGAAACAAATTGTGGAAACTTTAGAAGAATGTAATTTTGATTTGAATCAACAGTGAATACCTTGGGAAACAGAAGCACACTACGATTAGCGAATAAACAAACAAACAAAAAATGGAGAAAATCATCTACATGTCATCAAAGGAATTCCAACAAAATCTATTAAATAAATGAATGAATTTATGTATTCCATTCCATCTCCAAGAATGGAGAAAATCTTCTATATATCATCAAAGGAATTCCAACAAAATATGTTAATTAAATGAATGAATTTATGTATTCCATTGCTTGTTGCAACCAGAACTTGGGAGTGCCAATTTGGTATATTACCATAGTTAAAGTTAGCCTAGAAATTGTTAGACTGTGAGTTCTGATCCTATCTTAGACATGCCACCAGCTCTGTGAGTTCAGACCAATCATTCTCTCTTGGTACTGGGAAGAAGACAATGGCCAATCATTTCTGAAAATGTTTATTCCTTTATTTATTTATTTATTTATTTATTTATTTGTTTGTTTGTTTATTTGTTTATTAAAGTTTATGCTGTGCATCTCATTGACACTGAAACAAAATGTTGCTAACAAATTGATTTATCCAGGCAATCTCAAGGAATCAAGATGGAAGATGTGTGCACACATGCAGAAAAAGCATTTAGAAAGGAAAAACCAAAGTTAAAAAAACACAAACCAAACTTCAGGTAAATTTGAGCAATCTGAAGAATTTAGACTTGTTTAAAAAGAAAAAGTGTAAGCTTAGCCTTATAGTATGAAAGAATATTAGACTCAGAAAACTCAGAAGAAATGAAGCAGTCCTTCTGGCAGATTCAAGAAACTTCAATGCTATTAGACTGAATAATTCAGTCTAAACAAAACACCATGTTTAGAACTAACCAACATTTCTGCTTTAAAAGCCTAGAAGCTTTTCCAGAAAATATGATGGACTCATAAATCCTGATAAAGAAAAAAAAAGTTAAATATGGAAAACTTTGTGGTAAAATGATAAATAGAATAAAAAAACCCTCAATGCATCAATAAAGTTGAGAAAGAATTTGATGGAAAGCAAACGGAAGATGTGCTGATAACAACAAAAATGGTTCAAATACACATCAAAAAGATCAAAACCAGCAGTACCCCAGGAAGAAATGAACTGCATGGCTTTTTGCCAAGAAGAGATGAACTGTATGGCTTTTGGCTCAAACATCTGACAAGCCTTCATTTCAGCTAAATGACCTTCTGCAAAAAAGCAAAAATGAAGAGTGGATGACATCTGGAAAAACATCTCTAGTAGAGGAAAGCAAGGAAAAAGAAACTTTCTCTGATATCTACAGCCCTATACTTTACCTACCATTCCAGAGGTGGTATTCAGCGGTTCACACCGGTTCAGGCAAACCGGTAGGCCCAGCTCTATCCTGTCCTATTTAGGCATGTTTTTGAGGCCGGGTGCATGCGTGTACGGTGCACGGACACATGCGCGAAGCAAGCGTGCATGCACAGGGTGAACAGGTGGTAAAAATAAGTGAAACCCACCCCTGTACCATTCATATGACTTACTAGGATCCTTCAAATCTTATATACATTAATTCTGAAAGAAAATGCAGAACAAAACTATAGACGCCTAAAAGGGGACTGGTAGAAATTCAAAAGATCAACTATTAATTAACTAAAGGGCCTCAAAGAAAAGAAAAACTATTTGCTCCAATAAACAATCCTATAGCAGTATTGCCAATAATGTCCAGAGGAATTGATGGAGAAAATCCAGCTTTACTGTTTGCAAAAAACCATGTATCTGAAAAAAAGGTTTGCCATATGAGATCAACATTGGAGGGATTGCAATATTCATATGTCAATACTTATAACATAGTACATCAAGAGGTAGCAATACCTGCAGATAGTCAAACTGATGAAAAGCAACTGCAGAATTTAACAAAAGGTCTTAATTTTTAAATTGAGATTGAAAGATCGATTTAAAAAAAATCAATTGTCATGCCAGTTGTAATTGGAATTTGCCAGATATTTAGACATTTAAAGTTTGCTGGATATCATAGTTTGGCTAAAGACTACCCTACCAGGAACAGCTAATGATGACACCTCAGCCATATTTTAAAGGAACACTCAGTTATAGGGAAAAGAATGCGGACATTCATAATTTATATATATATTTTTCCTTCCATTCAATCATGTTTGATTCTTAGAGACTACCTGGAAAAGTCCCTGCAGTTTTTTAGGCAAGGTTTTTCAGAAGTGGGTTGCCATTGCCTTCTTCCTTGGACTGACAGAAAATGAACGGCTCTCCATAAAACAAATGCCAACCTAAAAATGACAAATACTGTGAAGAAAAGGATTTGAATAACCAGGGTCTACAGTAATTGAACAATTAAAAGATTTGAAAAAGGGAATTGATTTTGGTTTCCTTGAATTCTACTGGGCTTATGTCTGAATAGATCTGCATACAATTTTGTTAGGTGAATAATATTTTGTAATTCAGAGGCATGTCGCACGTGTCATGATTATTAAGAACATAATATATCTTTTACGTAATAGGCAAATTTTTAATCCTGAAGGAATTCCTGTTCATACTGCCGAAGCATGTATATGAAAAAGTACTCATTCCCTTTGTTTTCAACAACCTTTACCATCCAAATCCTGCTTTCTAGCTAAACTAAATCACACAACACTGCTGTTACCACCACCCCCTCGCTGTTCTACTTACCTTGTGAAGTCTTCTTTTTCCGTGCAAAGGGCACATTTGGTGTGTATTGCACATGCACATGCAGCATGCATTTGGCACATGCCGCGCGCACACAGGCAGTGAACTGGTGGCAATCCGCAGAGGATTTCACTATTGCATCTGGGTCCAAAACTACTTTTATTAGAACAGATATAGTAGCAATAGCACTTAGACTTATATACTGCTTCATAGTGCTTTACAGCCCTCTCTAAGAGGTTTACAGAGTCAGCATAATGCCCCCAACAATCTGAGTCCTCATTTTACCAACCTTGGAAGGATGGAAGGATGAGTCAACCTTGAACCAGTGAGACCCAAACTGCCAAATTGCTGGCAGCCAGTGATCAGCAGAAGTAGCCTGCAGGACTGCATTCTAACCACTGTGACATAGGCTCTTTCAAGTCTAATATGCTTTTCCTCTCGCTTTATGCAAATTAGTGAAGAGCTTGCATTAATTTATTGGAAAGGACTCAAGCTGCACTTGCCTGATCATTGACATGATAGTATCTTTTCCTTCTGTCCTTCAAGACCATTTCTACAAACAGACCGGTTGTACTTTATAGTGTGCCTTCAGTTACTGAGGTCCATTCTGTCTTTCACTATAAGCATTACTTTCTCCACCCTGAGAAGCTCTGCAGATAATGTCCTCACCTTATCCACTGGCCACAGCTCTCTTTGTTTGCCTTAGAAAGAAATGTGCCTCTATGGTTTGCCCCAAAGTGTCCTCCCAGGTGTCAATGTATTTGAGAAAGGCCACCATGTACTAATATACATGGCCTCAGGCCTGTGGGCAGAAGAAGAATGCTAAACCTTATATTTACAATATTTCATAGTATTTTAATCCCTGAGATTGAGATGGTATCTGAAACCAATGCAATGGGTTCATCTTTCATAATAGAACATGTCCGATCTTGTTACATTCTAGATTTGTTGGGACGCCAACATTTCTAGCTGAATGGTATTTCAGAGTCGATAGACAATGAGATAAATAGCATATAAATTTACTAAATATTTCATAGTGTCTGGAAATTCTGGGATTTGAGCCTAAACAAGAGAAGGCCAGCTCTGATCTCTCTTCCCTTGTTATATTTTGGAAGAGGAAATCTGCTAAGTGTGATTATACTCAATTTCTTATCTTCCAAGCCTAATTTTGTTCTCTCCCATTTATGCATTTTTTTAAGCAGGTCACCGTACTCATTTTATTTAATGTGTACAGGCATCTTTTTTTAAAAAAAATGTCATAGAAAGCACCCTTATATTAATGTATGCGTTTTGTGCATGGCTTCTTTTAATATATGCATTTTCCTTTATGAAGTTGGATCCACTCCTTGATGAATAATTGCATTCTGGTTTGCATATAGATTCAGAAAGTGCAAATTAGACACGTGGACAAAACTAATTTTTCAACTATCCATCATTATTATAATGACAGCAAGCTCACATGAATAATCTGAAGTCACAAAAACTTAATTTCAGTACTGATCCTTGTTGCTTTTATTATTATTTTTCCCCTCAGTGGGATAGCTACGAAAAACATGCACTTACCTTTTACATCTTCCTGATTTATTTTTATTTCTGCTTCCAGGTATGTGTGTCTGTGTGTGTGTTCATGTACGTGTGTGTGTGGTGTGGTGTGATTTTGAGAGAAGGGAGGGAGAAAGAAGTGTAGAGAAAAAAAGCTTAAAATCGTGAGGTGTTTTTTTAAGGAGTGATTTCTATTTTTAGCTTGTAGCTAAATGTGTTACCTTTCCATTTATTGAAGATTAGCAGACTCTTCCATGACCTGTTTCTCAAATGATTACAAAAGATAGCTGCCACTGTGACCTTGAACCGATGTTGGGAAGATGCCCTTTTGTGAAATTAGAGCATGATGGGTAGATATATTAGATTGAGGGGAAGATGTAGAGTCAATGTCAGTTCTTTTGGCCTTCCCCAGTGATACAATATGTGATTGTATTCTCCTCTGGGCATGCCTTTTTTAAGGTCTAGGTCCAACCTTCCTATCTGTTTCAGATGCCCTAGCAGTATCTGAGGAAAAAATCAATGCATTATCATCATTGTTACAGCTGAAAAGAGTTTTATATACTTATAGGATGCCATCATGGCAAGTCTGCGTTTTTGTTGGTGTTTCAAATGCAGCCATCTATTCTCTTTAGTTTCTTATAGACCATGACTGGTTCCTATGCCGATTTATGAAAAACTTATGCTGGAATATTGGGAGGCTTCTTTCGGTTTTATATGATGCAAATATATTGAGGAATGTTCTCTGTCTTCCAGATAAAATGTGATTTCCAGTTTTTATATGGCTACTTATATAATGCATGGTTTTAATTTTAAAGTTTGTAGATTTTTCTGTTTTAATCCCAAATTAGGGACTGGGGAAATGGTATATTACTCTGAATCTATTGATCTCAGCAGCCTGTAAATAAATAAATAAGTTGTCCTCAGTTACAAACTGACACACATGCACACACACACAAAAAAAACAACAACCCCAATATCTTTTGTGTTTTGAATGCTGCCTAAGCTATTTCCCTACAGATACTCAGAAAAATAGATTTGCATTTTATGGAAAATGAAGCGACAGTTTATTGAGTCAGACCACGATCCGTTTAGCTAAGTGATTGGCATTTGTTCTCTGTATCCCAAAGCTGCTTCATGAGATTTTTTTTTTCCCCAAAAAATGTTTTAACTATGTCGGCACCAACACCATGACTAATTTTGATGAAATTGACAGGATTCTCATTCTAATAATTATGTGCAATTGATTCCTAGAACGTAACGGCTAGCTACTGATACATATGACTAAATATTCACTACTATTGTGATACTACTAAATAGCTTTGATTTCTCAAGTGCAGATTGAAGTTCCTTTACTGCATTGTCATACACAATTGGGAGGGTAAAATTAATATTATTTAAATACCGCCCAGAGTCCCACTGTGAGGGAGATGGGTGAAAGTCTGTAGAGATTCTCGGTCATCCAAATCATTGTTGTCTCAAAGGTGCTGGACTCTAAGCCTTCAATGAAACATCTTCAATGGATGGATTTTTCAGGAGTCAAATGGACTTTATTGTTTTTCATTGAAGATGTTTCGCTTCTCATCCAAGAAGCTTCTTCAGCTTTGACTGGATGGTGGGGAATGGAAGGATTTATATTTCTTGTGGACAGCTGGTCATTTGCATCCTTTTAGAGGGTTGTTGAAGCACTTGGAGGTTTATCTGTGTCTTCTGGTTCACCTGAGTAGTGCAAATGGTTGCTATAGTCTGCAATCCCTCTCAGAGCTGACGAAACTTCTTGGATGAGAAGTGAAATGTCTTCAAAGAAAAACAAGGAGATCCAGTTGCCTCCTGAGAAAGCATGTGGGGGAGATGGGTGGTTTCTAAGTTTGATAAATAAATATTAAAAAAAAAAACTGGGAAATTAGATGTCTTATTTTTACATGAATGAATGAACAAACTTTCCTTCCATGTCTGTGTCCTGCTAAAAGGACCTTGATGAGGCCCTCAGTGCAGCCCCTTGAATAACTTCCTTCATCCCCATTCCCCCCACACCCATCATTGCATTATGGGATACTTACTTTCTGATGTTTTGGAGCAGGGGTGAAATCCAAAAGTTTTTCCCTACCGGTTCTGTGGGCGGGGCTTGGTGGGCGGGGCAGGGAAAGGATATTGCAAAATCTCCATTCCCACCCCACTCTGGGGCCAGCCAGAGGTGGTATTTGCCGGCTCTCCAAACTACTCAAAATTTCTACTACCGGTTCTCCAGAACCTGTTAGAACCTGCTGGGTTTCACCCCTGTTTTTGAGTCAATAAAGCATTGGCATATTATTTTTAAAGCATATTTATTAAGAGAGCCAGCTTGATTTAGTAATGTTTCAGACTTACAACCATTAGATCCTGGTTGTAATTCACTTTCAGACACACACACACACACACACACACACACACACACGGCAACTGAGTCACTCTCTCTCCACCTAATCTACCTCAGAACATTTGTAACTGTGGGGAACCATTAAATATAAAAATTATACTGGCCTTGAGAAATCGTTGTGAGGAAGGGTGTGGTACTGCAGACAGGGATCTGTCATTGTGCATTTAGGACACTATGCATACTTTCAGGTGAGCGTTGATTTGATTTCATGCAACAAAGTCACAACATAATTCTTGGACCCCGAATTTTATAGTTTACAGAATATCCTTTGCCTTTATCTCTTTGGCAAGAAAATTGTTGCTTTTACCTGATCCAGTAATTTTCAGCTTTTGACATCCCCTTTCAGGAAAATAAGTACTCAGCCGCAGAATAAGGTGCAGCCTTTCATGAATAAAGAGACTGATGATAATACTGGCTTTTAGCATTTAGTAAAGGCAGTGTACATTGCTTGTATTATGTTCCAAGAGAGAAGTGGCTGTTTTCCATCCGTCTCACCTTCAGTAAATAGGACTTCCAAGTCACAAAGATGCTGTTCAGTGAAAAACTAGTTTTGTTTCCAACAATCCAATTTAAACACTACTTAATAATACGTTGAAAAATGCTTGTTTATTTTTCTATGAATGTATTGCTGTGATGAGCTCTGAGAGAGCTGAGAGGTCTTTCTTACTTTGGGTTTTAACGAGAGCAAAGTGAATAAAGAGGCAGCACCTTTCAGCAATTTCCACAAGGTCACATTTCAAACATCCATGTCGCTAATGACACTGAGGTACTCCAGCTTCATTGTGTTAATTGTGATAATTGGTGGCTTGCATGTAAAAGGGCATTGAGAAAATGAAAACATAAGGCATTTATAGTCTAGAATTGTAAGCCTGGATTTTTTTTTTATTTTTTTTTTAAGGAATAAAAGCTTATAAAATCAATATCTGGGGGTTTCAAACATTTTCAAGGCACAGAACTTGTTAAAGAAAACCTGCAGATTTCCTGATCAAGGAGCAGAGGTTGAGTGACAGAAAACTGGCTGCATCTGAATAAAGTTTTTGTGGCTTTAGTCTCTTGTGAAATGCCATTTACGTCTTGTAGAATCGTGGAGTTCCATGCAGAGGTGGTATCAGTGGTGGGTTGCCCCCGGTTCGCACCGGTTCTATAGAACTGGTAGTAAAACTGGTAGGAGCCTCCGCCCACTGACCCCGACATCATCAAAACGCTTCTGTGCTTGCGCAGAAGCTTCTGTGCTTGTGCAGAAGAGTGCAGGCATGTGTGAGCGAAGCGAGCGCGCTCGCGTGGCCCCACTGCGAACTGGTAGTAAAGGTAAGTAGAACCCACCCCTGGGTGGTATTCAGCCAGTTCGGACCAGTTAGGAAATTGTGGGTGCCCCCCCAGCTCTATGCCATCCTATTTAGGCACGTTTTTGAGGCCAGGAGCATGCATGGAAGGCTGGGTGCATGCACAGAAGGCCAGGCACATGAATGGGACGCATGCGTGAGGGAAACTAGTGTGCGCGTGCGGGGCCAACCGGTAGTAACAAAATGTGAAACCCACCGCTGGTTCCATGGAACTCTGTTTGAAAAGCCCTGCTCTGTTCCACTACAAAAGATGTGTGTATGTAGTGGAAGAGACACTAGGAATTGAACAAAATTACCTATTCTCTAGCATAAATTTAACATAATTGGGTTACTAATAGAAGAGAATATATCGTAGCTCAGGTTGAACTATGGCATCCTTGGTGCTTTCTGGACTTGGTTGTTTTCTTGCAGATGTTTCATTACCAAATTAGGTAACATCATCACTGTTGGCACTGATGATGTCACATGGATGGATAATGAAATGTCTGGAAGAAAACAACCAAGCTCAGAGAGCACCAAGGATCCTACATTGGGGTTGATGATAAAATGAATCCTGCTTCCCTTAGCATGATTTCCCCAGAAAATTACCTGTTCTCTTCATTCTCCTGAAATCCAATCCGTTTTAGAAAGTTTGTAAAAGTAGGAAAAAAGAACAAGCCCTTAATAAGTGTGAATTTGGTCAATGTTTCCAAGAATGAATGGCCTCAAGCCACGATATAAAGGAAACATTTTGCTGAGAGTCGAAATTCCATATTAGTTGTACTTTATAAAAAAAAATCTCATATATTGCTTTTTGAAATCTCAGCAAGCTTTGTTAAATTTGGTCAATTGTTAGAAAACAAAAGACCTTTCCCATGTTTGTTTTCTCCAGAAATAACCTACTGATTAGATTCCTTTCTAAGCCAGCTTTAACCTTTACTAATTTTGAGGAGACAACTTTAACCTCTACTAAGGTTATTCTCTTTTTTTCTCCTGATATTATTTATGCATTTAATTTATTTATTTATCTAAAGATCTGTCTATGAGTCAATTTTTTTACTAATGGTATAGAGGTTCGGAAGCTTATGGAAAAGCATATTCAGGTTCTTTTCCAGAAAACTAGGACAAAAAGTAGTTTCACATCTCTTAAAACTCAAGACAAAAATCTTCTAACAAATATGAAATAAAATTGTGTTTTAAAGCCAGGGAAGAAAAGACATTTTCCCCTCTTAACAGCTACTTTCAAATGACCCTTTTTCACTTCAATAGATTTTGGATGGAGGTGAAGAAGGAAGCTTTCTGAAACAGCTGATGGTAAAATAAATTCTGTTACAATCATTTCAAGAATAGGAGAATAACATTTTTTGGTCTGTTCTCAAACCAAATTGCATCATGAATGTTCTACCCAGTAAACCCTGAAATATAGATGTTGTGTGTCATTTCCTGTTTCCCCGCATTTCTGACAGATAAATTTGCCTCTCATTGTTGACCTTTTAAGAGAGATGTCACATTAACACTCTGACACGTTGCATTAAACTTTTTCATGCCACCGTATCTCCAAAGCGTTTTCTTCAGTTTGGATGACTTACATCTTTTTACATTATCCAGTATGGGAAATCTGCACTGCAGACCTGTGATAAGGAACACCAGGGAAAACATATTGCTTGCTAAATTGAGCACTCAGCTAGAAAGAGAGGCAACAAAATATGCACTGGGTTGCTCTCAGAATTAGATCTCGTTAACAGATTCATGCTGGCATTTGATGACTAATGTGACTTCATCGACGAGCACGAAGGAAAGGAGAACTGCTTATCTAGAGTTAAACACTATCGCTCCAAATGACAATTTTTGCTAGGGACTCGGAGTTGAGTCGCACTTTTAGCAAGGCTGAATAGGGCTCTCCCCAAAAGGCAACACTGCTGGGAGATCATCTGCTTTGGTTTCACAACATTCAAGATGCACACTTGCATTTGAGAGAGTATTCATGTCCCTACTGCTCTGCAAACTTTATATCTTAGGATCATATGTGAGGGAATGGCTGAATTGTGATGAATCAGTTCATTATTTGATCTTGCTTGAGAACAAATCTAAAATCAAATCAGCGTTTGTGTAGTGGCAGAAACAGGGCTTTGCTATCACTCTGTAATGTGCCTACTACCTTGTGTACATTAATAAATCAATAATAACACCCTCCGGGGTAAGAATGTACCAGGGAACGAATTTACCTGTAAGGATGTTCGGTTTGATTTCTTCCTTATATTCGAGAGCGGAGGATATAAATGTTTACCTCATGATCAGGAAATATGTCTGTCTGAATTCAAAGAGATTTTGTCATGCAAAGACTAAACAGAATAACACTGTAATTTTACCACTGGTGGGGGAAAATAAAAATAGCTACAGCATTTTAAACAAAATAATGTCTTTGGTCTTCCAATTTTGCTTAACATATGGCTTTGACCTCTTCTAGTCGTATTAGTAAGGGTTATAATTGCAACTCCCTTGACTCACTTCCATGTGGTATTGTGACCCCAGCACCATGTTACTCACGAGTGTGACATTTATAGGGGTTTTGACCTCATTAGCTAGGCCAAAACAAGAGAGACCTTGGGGCCTCATTTCCAGAGAGTTTAAGGCAACTGATTCAGTGATGTTCAGTGCTCGCTAGCCAATATTAGATGTACCTGGATCATAGGAAATCTCTCGAGTTAGTGACTAAGTTTTTTAAAAATGACTCTGCCAGGAAAATAATATATAATATATATTTTCCATGGCGGAGTTGTTTTTAAAAACCATTTCTGAGATGCTTGCCTACATAGTCCCAGTTAAACTCCAGTCCAGACCTTTGGAGATTTGAATGCAGCAAATGCACTTCTATTAGGGATGTTTGAAATCCTGGCTGGTGTGTCAAGGATTCCATAACCTTCAAAACTATTAAATGGTGTACCTACAGGGGAAAAACACACATTCTGTTCTCAATGCAAAGAGAGACTTAGAAGCCATTGTTTTGTGCGTTTCTGCCTGAACA
Organism: Pantherophis guttatus; assembly: GCF_059756535.1. NCBI lineage: Eukaryota > Metazoa > Chordata > Lepidosauria > Squamata > Colubridae > Pantherophis > Pantherophis guttatus. Next base: position 136,824,967 of record NC_142063.1, on the reverse strand, counting down.
ATATTGCAGCTGTTTTAGGTGTAGAGAAGTGGTGAGAATCTAATCCTATGACATCTTTATCAAGGGTGGGTTCTAAAAATTTTTACTACCAGGTCTGTGGGCGTGGCTTGGTGGGCATGGTGTGGCTTGGTGGGGGTGGATTGGTGGGCATGGCAGGGGAAGGATACTGAAAAATCTCCATACCCACCCTACTCCAGGGGAAGGATACTGCAAAATCCCCATTCCCTCTCCACTCTGGGGCCAGCCAGAGGTGGTATTTGCTGGTTCTCCAAACTACTCAACATTTCTGCTACCAGTTCTCCAGAACCTGTCAGAACCTGCTGAATTTCACTCCTGGTGTACAGTATAGATAATCCTGAAAGCTTTTGCTCTTTTGCTCTCTGCCTAGCGAGCAGAGGGCCCACTTAGTAGAGATCAGTGGTGGGTTGCTTCCGGTTCACACCAGTTTGCAAGAATCGGTAGTAAAACTTTGTAGTAGTTTGGAGAACCGGTAATAACATTGGCTGGCCACGCCCCCGAACCACCGCTTACCCCAGACCACCGCTTACCCCACTCACCTCATCAGAGGCTTTTTTTTTAACTTTTAAAAGCATTTTTTCTACAACCTCTTCGGCCAAAAAAATGCTTTTAAAAGGAAAAAAAAAGCCTCTGATGATCGCGTGCCTCTTAAGGTTGTAGAAAAAATGCTTTTAAAAGTTAAAAAAAAAAACAACTTGGCCACGCCCACCCAGTCACATTACCCCCCCACTAAACCACACCCATAAAATAAGCCATGCCCACAGAACCGGTAGTAAAAAAATTTAGAACCCACCCCTGATAGAGATGTCATAGGATTAGATTCTATGCTTGCTAGATCTTGCAGGGGGAAAAAAACCCTTTCATTAAATCAGCAGCAAAAGGCAACAGCTGCAGTAAAGAAGCAGACTTCACCCCGTAGAAAGAGAGGCAGAAAAGCTTTGCAATAGAAAGACAAATGCTCAAATTCTCACTTGGAGACTGAATTAGAGACAAGGACACTTGACAACAAGTTAATATTAAAGAGGCCATGTAAATAGAATTAAAATTGAAATGTAAATGGGCAGGACACATTGTATGTTTACCTGACAATAGGTAAAGGTAAAGGTTCCCTTCGCACATATGTGCTAGTTGTTCCCAACTCTAGGGGGCGGTGCTCATCTCTGTTTCAAAGCCAAAGGGCCAGCGCTGTCCGAAGACGTCTCTGTGGTCATGTAGCCGGCATGACTAAATGCCAAAGGCGCACGGAATGCTGTTACCTTCCCACCAAAGGTGGTCCCTAATTTTCTACTTGCATTTTTTATGTGCTTTCAAATTGGTAGGTTGGCAAAAGCTGGGACAAGTAATGGGAGCTCATCCCAATATGCTGCACTAGGAATTCGAACCGCTGAACTGCCGACCTTTTGATCGACAAGCTCAGCATCTTAGCCACTGAGCCACCTGACAATAGCTGGGCCCCAAAAGTGACTTGGAGTATCCTTGCAGTTGCATATGCCCACTGAGATGAATTCCTACAGGATGGAGAGATGGATTCTGAAAAATTCTGTGTCTCATCTGAAACACAATAGTGCAGGACCAAATGAAATATACATACAGTATCTGATAATATCATTGCTTTGAATATAAACCTACACAATCTCTCTCTCTCTCTCTCTCTCTCTCCCTCTCCCTCTCTCTCTCTCTCTCTCTCTCTCTCTCTCTCTCTCTCTCTCTCTCTCTCTCTCTCTCTCACACACACACACACACACACACACACACACACACACACACACAGATGCCACTCATGCTTATCTAGTCATTTAAAAATGAGTCATTCAGCTTTTGTCTTGTTGAGGGGTTAATCATACATATTCCCTAATTGCATGGCGAAGGGCAGTTTAGGTGACCGAGACTGAGTGATCTGTGATCCGCAAAAATGGTTGATTATGCCATAACCTGGTTTTAAGTAATGTATCATATTAATTATAGGAATGTCATGCAATTGAACTAAAACTGTTGGCGGTATTTGCTTCATTTTTTCCTCTTTTGGATAAGAAATAATAACTGAAGATCATTCAGTGAACTTCAATGGATTCAAATATTATTTTCTTTCCTTTTTCTTAGATGAATTATTACCCCCTTGTTCTGTTACTACTACTACTACTTTGGATAATAAGCTTTAGTAGTTGTGTTGGCAGGCTTAAAAAGAAAGTCAGGATGGCCGTCACAATGATCCTATGCAAAGCTCTGCCTGGTTTTTTTATGTGTGTCACATGGGCATGGCCATACTATTGTGGCCACCATCTTGACTTTCTTGAATATTCCTATAGCTTAATTTCTAAGTCATATAGTCGAAGGCTGTTGTTTGAATGAAGAAACAGCCATTATGAATACATGAAATTCATGCCACTGTTATTGTACTTGGTATCCTGACCTTTCCGAATGTCAGATGCTTCTGAAATGGGTTTAAGAACATTTTAAATACATACACAAATCCATTTATATCTCTGGAAAGCCATTCCAGATGCTAATTCAAACAGTAAAGCTGCATTTTGCATCTGGCCTTCAGCTTTTGATGCAAAATATCATTTGCCTTCCACAGAATGGCCATTTTTTAAAAAACAAACAAACAAACATATTTTTATAAAACATGAAGGTAAGTAATTGTTGGAAGCACAGATTTCAGGAAAATTGTCTCTTTTATTATATTTTTTTTCCTAAATTGAATTTGACATCCTGTTCGTGTTACTCTATTTCTCCAATATTTTTCCTCTTTGAATTTCACCTACAAAGAGCTCATCGCTGTGTTCAACAGCATAAAATGCACCTTCCTCTAACAAAATATAGTTATTTTGCCAACCTGAAGTTTTCAGAAATAGTCCATACACTGAAGTAAAATGCTGAACGCCAAATGCCAGGCATCAGGGTGTAAAATTATATCATGCACATTTCTCCTCAGAAAAAATATTTTTAAGTGTTGAATTATTCTATGGATGAAGTCTTAAAGGATGGAAAGATTGTTTGTTTATTTATTTTGACTGAGGATGTTTGCCCTGAATATATTCTTGAAGAACTGTCTTAACCTCCAACTGCTGTCTGGTATGTTCAGAGATCAACTTTATCTTAAATACTAATCAGAAGCAGCACAAGGGGATTTTTTTCCAAAGCATAAAATAAGCATATCAGGAAATTGCTTAGATTTGCAGGTGTTAAGAGTGATCAAACGGAAAAGTTCTGATTAGTTGAAGACATCAGCGTTCTCACTAGCAATGTTTATGCTTATTTCAAAAAGAAAATGAGGTGCTCTTTTGCTTGACTAAGAGTTAAACAGTAAGTCATGCTGAAGTCAACATAGACATTCATCTCCCTATAATAAGGTTAGCCTGCATGCATTAGAACTTCTGGATATAAATTGCTTTTTGACAAATTTGGTATCCATAATGTGCGGACAAGCCTTTGTGAAATGAAAACTTGCATCCAATTCTTGATAGACGGCATATTTGACTGCAATCATGTAGAAACCAATTGCAGGAACCTTTCTGACCACACATTTAATTGGCATTTTTGAACTGTTATTATCTGTATGTAGGTGAAGCTCTCACATTGCTAAGTAACAGCTATAACAATTCTTTTAGACTTTTTTTTTATCCCACCTTTGTTATTTTTATAAATATCTCAAGGGGTGAACAGTGGTGGGTTGCCCCCAGTTTGCACCAGTTCTATAGAACCGGTAGTAAAACCGGTGGGAGGCTCCGCCCACTGACCCTGACATAATCAAAATGCTTCTGCGCATGCGCAGAAGAGCATGTGCGCGAGTGAAGTGAGCGCGGCCCCGTTGCGAACCGGTAGTAAAGGTAAGTAGAACCCACCCCTGGTGGTGAACACACCTAATATTCCTTCCTCCTCCTGTTTTCGCCACCACAGCAACGCTGTGAGGTGGGATGGATTGAGAGAGTCACCCAGCTGGCTTTCATGCCTAAGGTGGGACTAGAACTCACCATCTCTTGGTTTCTAGCCTAGTGCTTTAACCACTAGACCAAACCCACTCAGTTTTCACAAAACAGAATTGCCAGCTCTTCAAGGAAAATTTTTACTATCTTCCAGACCAAATTAAACATTTGCTTGGGGGAAAAAAGCATATTAAATGACAACAATGCATCCATTCTTTCTATTTATTGTTGAAAAACAATATCTGATTAATGGGTTTCTGAAGATTTATCATCATCTGAAACTCCTAGTCTGCAAATAAAATAATGTAATTATAATGTTAGCTTCAATTTTGCAAACACAAAATAGGCAGATGTTGGGTTTTAATGTAATATAAATTAATTAACTAAATCACCAAGTGAAGCAAGTTCTTGGATAGGGAATGCTGAGTATTGTATCCAAACTGCTCCACCTAATTTAAATTTAAACAATATGGTTGGTATTCAGGTTTACGGGTTAAAAAAAAGCAAGATGGAAAGTAAGTAAAATAGTATTATTCACAAATATACACCACAATTGCATTCCTTAGATTAGGACTAAAAATTGCAACTATCCATTTAACCATGCATGATAATTGTCTTTGTATGCCTGTGCCTTATATGTATATTATTAAAATCCTTTAACCGTTCATAAGGTATCTACAAATAAATGTAAAAGGATTTTTTAGTGTCATTAACATTTATTAAGTCATAATTAAATAACCCAAATTTCCAAGCAAGTAGTTACAGAAAATTTTGTGAGCGTTGTGAGATGCTGACATCTGCTTTTAAACAATATCTGAATGCAGTATTGCAGGCTAACTCTGCCGACTGCCAGGAGTTCGATTCTGACTGACTCAGAGTTGACTCAGCCTTCCATCCTTCTGAGGTCGGTAAAATGAGGACACAGATTGTGGTTGGGGACAATATTCTGACTCTGTAAACTATTTTGAGAATGCTATAAAAAGCACTATGAAGTGGTATATAAGTCTAAGTACTAATGCTATTGCTATCACTTTCAAGTTGAGGTTAAGAACTCTGTTCAACAGCAGTCAAAATACTAGCAAGATAGCCTGTTAATTATTCCCAAAGAGTCTCTTCTGTCCCATTCTGTGCCAAGGTGAAATATTAATGATACAAGGATAAAAGTCATTTGTCTGCCTGTTTACAGGAATGATTCTAGACTCAAGCACTAGTTTAATTCAATTTCCCTCCTAAAACATAACATTTATCCCTTTTAACAACTAGTACTGGTTTTACAAAAATGATATTTTCTTAAATATGACAGGAGAGTTTCTTCTTTTTTTCCCTCTTCTGGGCACTGAATGATATATCATTTGGCCCTTGATCATACATCAAGGAGAACCTGAAATTAATGTGCCTGCATAAATAGATTTGATTGTTGGTGGTAAGAAGTGAAAGTAAATTATTTTTCCACCTACATTCAATGAGCCGTGGTGGCACAGTGGTTAGAATGCAGTACTGAAGGCTACTTCTACTGATCACCGGCTGCCAGCAGTTTGGCAGATCGAATCTCACCAGGCTCAAGGTTGACTCAGCCTTTCATCCTTCCGAGGTCGGTAGGCTGACTCTGTAAACCGCTTAAAGAGGGCTTTAAAAGCACTATGAAGCAGTATATAAGTCTAAGTGCTATTGCTATTGCTATTGAAACTATGGAAATTGCTGATTAATCAATGCTGGACATGGCCAGTTATTTCATCACTACCTAGGTCACTTTGTGTGTGTGTGTGTGTGTGTGTGTGTGTGTGTGTGTGTGTGTGTGTAGACAAACAGACAATTATGTAGGAATTCATTTTTTATTATTTCATCCCAGGTCTCATGAACACACAAACTTGTAATTATGAATATGTATGCACTACTTTCATGAAGGGGGCCTAAGATGGAGACCTGACAGCCCAGGTTTGAGACCTGAGCTTCACACAACTGGGTGAGCTCCCATTCTTGCTCAGCTCCTGCCTACCAGTTCGAAAACATGCAAATGTGAGTAGACAAATAGGTACCACTTTGGTGGGAAGATAACAGCATTCCCTGTGCCTTTGGCATATAGCCATGCCGGTCACATGGCCACAGAAGTTGTCTTCAGACAACACTGGATCCCTCAGCTGCAAAACAGAGATGAGCACCATTTTCCTGTCAGACATGACAGGAAAACCTTTACTTTTTACTTTCATAAAAACTAAGACATTTATTTTTTATTTATTTAAGACATGAACATAACCACCCATTTTATAACCAATTCTGGATGGCTCCCAAAGGTAGTTTGTCAAAAACTAGCTTTGACAAAGAAGACTGTAGTCCTAAGAAAGAGAATGTTGTATTAGTGCCAACTAAGTATTTTGCTACTGGGGTTGTGATCTCCATTTATTGTCAGGAGACCTTGATGTCAACTATTGCTCATTGCACGTTCTAGTCATGATTCAGTTCATGTTTGAAGGCTTACTGAATATTAGTACCTTCTAGAAATTTGTGATCTGTGTTTATACATACAATTCAAAATAGAAATGAGCAACTTTTTTTTACCGCTCTGAAGCTTCCTGAGGGCTTTCAGCTTTTCAAAAAAAATGTGCAGAAAGCAAGAATGAAAAGAAAGGGTTGGTTAGTAGAGCTTTGCTTTCCCTTTTCTGCATCTAGCTTAATTGCTTATCACCACAATATATGTTTTTCTTGTAAAATTTAAACTATGAAGCAGCTGCAGTTTTGTGTGAAGATGTTTTCTCACTGAATTCTTTCTCAGAAGCTCCCTGCAAAAATTTGATAATAAAGCATCAGCAGCACAATAATAATTAGAAGTTGTTTTAGCCAACACATAAAAACTAACTTAGCAGGCAGAGATATTTTTTTTTAAAAAAAAGTGGTGTCACCTGTAATAAAAGCTTCCTAATTTCTGCTTATTAGCATAAATTTATGCTAACATTAACATAAGCATGTTAAATGGTAGCTGACTCTTGGCCCATGTTGGCCAAGAATGCAACCAGTTGTAGTCCACTATGTTGAAAGCAACAGGTCTGGAGAAGCTATTGAAAATCTACTATGTCCACACTTTTGGTTTTTTGTTGGTTTGATTATTGTTGGTGGTGATTTTATGAGTGCGTTTGAGATATTTTGATGTTATTTAAGCTGGGGGGGAGGAAGGAAAACTGTGAATAAGGGTACAACAGCCTCTGGAGGCAGATTATTCCATAGAGCAGCAATTGCAACAAGGTAGGTATGCTTCCTGAGTCTTATAAGATATATTCTTTAATGGATCTGGATTGGGTCCTCCCGTTGGACTACCAGCAAGTAGAGATGATTGGAAACCAGCAAATCTTCAGGCATATTTCGATAGGTAGGTTTCTGACCACAGCTACTGTAAACTTTAAAGCCAACTCTTAGACCTAGGAGAGCTAACTAGTGTGCAGAGAGAACAAGGGTTACTAATATATGGATATTAGGAGGAAAGTAAACTAAAATGAGGAATTGGCTGCTTTTTTTTTTTAGAAAAATAGCAATAGAACTTAGATTTATATTTGTTTTATTTATTTATTATTCATATTTCTATGCCGCCCACTCTCCGAGGACTCTGAGCGGCTTACACCAAAGACAGTATACTAAATAGCATATTGTCCCCAACAATCTGGATCCTCATTTTACCCATCGAAGAAGGATGGAAGGCTGAGTCAACCTTGAGCTGGTGAGATTTGATCCGCTGATCTGCTGAACTAGCAGTCAGCTGAAGTAGCTGCAGTACTGCACCCTAACCACTGTGCCACCTCGGCTCTGTACCACTTCACAATGCTTTACAACCCTCTCTAAGCGGTTTACAGAGTCAGAATATTGCCCCCAACCACAATCTGTGTCCTCATTTTACCAACCTCAGAAGTATGGAAGGCTGAGTCAATCTTGAGCCAGTGAGAATCAAATTTCTGGCAATCAACAGAAGTAGCCTGCAGTACTGCATTCTAACCACTGTGCCACCATGGCTCATAACGGCATCTTTAAAAACAAATAAGCAGTAAAACCTTGTGACAGCTCCACTACTTCAATATAATGGGATGTTTCAAATATAGATTGTACATTTAATTAATTCTTAAATTTATCTGATACAGTTGGCCTAAGAAACAACTGTATGCTAAATTGAGTAAGACTTTATTGAGAAATAATGGAGCAGAAAATAAAGAACTAAGGAGCTGATGGATGAGTGGCAGTCTCCATTGCAACCGCCCAAATATAATGGAGATAGAGATGGTTTTTATAAAGAACAGTTTTCAGTATTTAAGGGCACACGTGGCATAATAAAAACTCCAGTCCCAAACATTATCTTGATAGTTCATGCTGATTACAGTGGGAAATATAAAGGGCAAATAAAGATAATTTGGGTCAGAACAGTGAGATTGAAAGTATATGTCCAAAACTTTGACAAAAATCCCATAATATGTTTCAGTTAAAGCTCATTCATGCTTTTTTTTTAAATAATTGGTGATGAGTGCATGTATTTGTGCCATTCCCAAGTGCACAAAGCTGCATTAAATGAGTGATTGGTTTATATTTTCTCCTTTTTCTTAATGCCCAAAGCATGTAAAATACCTTTTTAAAAATGCATTGATTTCACTTACCGAACAGATTTACATGCAGGCAGTTCGCTACTAGTAGGAGTGAATGTGAGTAAGGTTAAATTGCTTTCCTTTTCTGTGTGAAATGACAGAGCTTAAAACTTCCAAAGGGCTTAAGAAAGAAGCTAATATTTTAATTGGCTTGTTTTCTCTGTAGCCAAGATTAATAGCTCTGTCAGTGTGGCTGGATGATAAGAAACAGATGAACACATTGTGAAATAATAAGTTGCAGGAAATATTATGACAGCATTAATTTGTAATTTTAGGGTCCAATTCTTGTGTTTTTCCTGACTTGGTGACAGTTTTAAACGTTTAATAGGATTATATTCAAAACCAATATTCTTGCAATCTTGCCAAGTTCTTCAAAAAGGTAGATTGGATTTTTAAAATCTTTTCTTACTAGCCTATAAAGCTGCTACACAACCTTTCGTCAGAATTATCTGCTTTCTAAAACGTTTCGCCCAGAAAAAGTGACTTCAAGTTACTTTCATGCAGCAATATTGTTTTTAATGTGTACGAGTGTAGGCACATTGATAAAAAAAACTGCACCAAAAGAATCCTCACACAATTATTCATTCATATACAATTCCAGAGCTAGGCAGAGACTCAAAAGGTTTGATTTGACAAAGCTTTGAAATACCCCTTGGAGCTGAAGCATTTCCCTTTGAAGTTTCAGAAGTCTAAATGCTAAAATGGGCATCTTTGCATGTTCAGAGGCCGATGCCCAACAGATAAAACAGTGTTGGCTTGCCGCATTTGTACTTCAACTCTAGCAAGATTGACTAGCAGTTTTCTGAATTAAGGCTTTGCCTTGAATTAAATTGCTTGAATGGCCCAGAATGAAGAATACCCTAAAGCACAGCCAACGTGCAGGTAATCCTTGGCTTACAAGTTTAGTGACCATTTGAAGTTACAATGGTACTGAAAAAGTGACTTAGAACTATTTTTCACACTTATGATCATTGTACATCCCTGTGGTCACATGATCAACATTTGAATGCTTGGCAACTGGCATGTATTTATGGCAGTTGCAGTGTCCCGGGATCATGTGATCTCCTTTTGCAACCTTCTGACAATGGGGAAACCGGAGTCACTTAATAACCATGTTACTAACAACTGCAGGGAATCCCTTAACAACTGTGGCAAGAAAGGTCGTAAAATAGAGGCAAAGCTCACTTAACAACTGTCTTGCTTAGCAACTGAAATTTTTGGCTCAATTGTGATTATAAGTCGAGCACTACCTATGTAACATTATTTAAAAAAAAACAAACCCACAAATCTTTTAGCTGAATATGTTTTCACTAGTTTATACTGACTTTCCATGCTAGGTTGTATGAGGTCAAAGCTGTAGTTGAATTGTCTGGATTATTTTAGAAAATTTTAAAATAACTTTGTAGAAATGACTCAACATTTCTGCCTGATGCCTAATCTTTCCCCAAAGTTTCACATATTGTAATAAATATCAGTCAAAAACACAGCATATCCGTGATCTATCCTTAATTACCTTTTACAGGTATCCTGATGAATTTCTGTCTCATACAAACTAGAATTGTTCATAGAATCCAAAACCCTTGGCAGAATATGGAGTCCTTGTATGAGGACAGATTTACAGAATTTCACTATACAGGTGTCATCATCATCATCATTTTAGCCATTGTCTATCCACTGTAGGATGAAGGCCTCTTCCACATGTTTCCAACCAATACGAGCTGTTTTGAGCTTTCTTTTGCCAATTTGGGCCACAATACTTGCTAATGTTGTCAATCCATCTTATTTTAGATCTCTTTTATGGACGCTTTTTATCAAGTGGGATCCATTCCAGGGGTGAAATGCTCCCGGTTTGGACCGGATCGCCCGATCCGGTAGCGATGGCGGTAGGTTGTTCGGAGAACCGGTAGCAAAAATCCCTGCGCCACCCCACCCCATGCTCAGCTGAGCCACACGATCATTTTTTTTTTACTTTTAAAAGCATTTTTTCTACAACCTCTTCCGACGAAAAAATACTTTTAAAAGTAAAAAAAAAAGCCTCTGATGATCATGCGGCTCAGCTGGGATCGTCAGAGGCTTTTCAAAGCAGTTTTTTCTGCAACCTCTTGGCCGAAGAGGTGGTAAAAAAAAATGCTTTGAAAATCTCTGATGATGCCAGCTGAGTTGCCTGATCGTCAGAGAGGTATTTTTTTAAAAAGCCTCTCTGACGATCCCAGCTGAGTTGCCTGATCGGCAGAAGCTTTTCAAAGCATTAGAAAAAATGCTTTGAAAAGTTAAAAAAAAAAAAGTTGGTCACGCCCACCCAGTCACATTACCCACGCCCACAGAACCGGTAGTAACAAATTTTACATTTCACCTCTGATCCATTCTATGACTACCTTGGTCCATCTGCCATCGGTTCTTCCTGCTATGTGGCTGACCTATTTCTATTTCAATTCTTTTAGTGCCTTGATGATATTGTATACTTTAGTTTGTTCTCTAATCCATGCGTAAATCTTTCTATCTAGCCTTGTAATGCCAAGCTTGTATCTTTCCATGGCTCTTTGTGCCACTCATAGTTTTGTATGGATTGTGAGGTTAGTGTCCATGTTTCACCAGCATATGTTAGAGCAGGTAGCATACACTGATCGAAAATGTTTCAGGCATAAAGGGAAGTTGTTCCTGAAAATTATGCTTAGCTTGCTGAATGCCTGCCAACCACATTGAACATTCCATATAGGTATAATCCACCAAAACCTGAGTACCATATTTTTCAGACTATAAGACACACCTGACTATAAGACACATCTAAATTTAGAAGAGGAAAACAACAAAAAAAAGTTTTTGGCCTCCGTGTGCCCCATTTTCAGGCCTTTCTTTGGCCCGTTTTTGAGGCTTTTACCAGCCCGTTTTCAAGGCTTTTTTCAGCACATTTTTAGGCTTTTTTCAGCCCATTTTTTTCTGAAAAAACTGGCCAAGAAAAGCCTCGAAAATGGGCCGAATAAAGACCTGAAAACGGGGTGTGTGGAGGCCAAAAAACAGCCAGTGGGTGGGCAGGGCTTTGGCAATATTTGGTCTATAAGATGCACAGACATTTTCACCTCCTTTTGGGAGACAAAAAAGTGTGTCCTATAGTCCGAAAAATACGGTAAACCGGATCAAATTTTGTGATCCAAGATGTTTAGGGTGGTCCAAGTTATTCAGAATTCAATCCAAACAATATTTCCAGTTGCTTATTTTCTAAAACTATGAATGGGATCTCTGATTTCAATCAAGTCTTTGAGGAAATGTTTTTGAGGAACACATTGCATGAAAAATGTGAAATAAGAGGAACTAAAGGAAGAAAAAAAAATGGCAAGACAGCCTTGGTCGCGAACAGGTTTCCAAGAGTTCAAAACCAGCACTTACAGAGAGAAATGAAGACAGAGCACCTTTTTTAAAAGAATTACCTAGAAAAGAAATTAAAGTAGTTGCATAGACTTTTAGGTAAAAATAATTGCTTAATAAGATTTGCATAGGGTTGCAATATTTTAGGATTTGTAAACCTCAAAATAAATTCTAGCGATGGTGGCTGTTACTGTTGCTGCTGAGTTGCAAAATCCTCTCTTTAGCCCTCCTTTTAAGCATCAAGTCTCTCTGTTATAGTCAGTGTGGGAACTGCATTGAATAAATATTTAAAAAAAAAAAAAACCCATACATTTCTTTCCACTTTATTGCTTCAGTGTAAGGTCTGCTCCATTTGCTTCTTCTACATCATAAATCCTATTTGTTTTGTTAATGGTAGGTCATATTTGGTTAGGGATCTCATCTTTCATGTCCGTTTCCTCAGGTGATCCCTTTCGGGATGAGTTTTTAATTTCCACCAATAGAGATTGTTGCGTGTAGTATTTCTTAAGGCCATACATCCTTCAATAGTGGTTTGGAGGAAAGAAACTGTGTCAGATTTTACACAAGGACACCATCCTTTTCTAGTCTTCATTTAATGCAGCCCCTCTCTCTTTTTTCCCCCAGACTTCCACAAGAGTAAGACTAAAGGCTGCCTTAAGAAAGTTAATTAATTTAAATTAATGTGTCTCTCTCTTCCAGCAGTGGTATATTTTTGCCCTCCAGGTTGGCAAAAAAGCTTTTAAAAGAGGGGCTGCTTTAATGAACATTGAAGTGTTATGACTGTGAGGAGTACAAATCCATTTTTCTGAATCATTTTCCATATGAGCATGTTCCTTAATGTTCTTTGAAATGACCTAATCAAGGAACCACTAAGAACAGTCCCACCAACACTGACAGGGCAAGCCATTTGTATATAAATAAACCCCACTCCCTTCTAGCATTGATATTATATGGTTAGATAATTTATTTGTTTAGAGCAGGGGTGAAATCTAAAAATTTTCCCTACTGGTTCTGTGGGCATGGCTTAATTGGTGGGCGTGGCTTGGTGGTCAGGTGACCCAGTGGGCATGGCCAATAATAATAAATAATAAAAATAATAAACAAAGTACACAAAACAATAAGAGGTACCAAAAACCAACTTTTACACTTTACACACACACAACACAACACAACTGACTCACACACAATGTAAAAGCAGCTGCACTTCACCCAAAATGGCCCCTGCAACAAGCAGGAACTTCACAGAGGCACAAAAAGTTCAAAAACCAACTTTCACACTTTTTCTACACAAAATGCCACATACAGCTTTCTGAGATTTTGTGTGTTTGTGTAGTTAGAGTGAAACACTACAGAAACACACCAAACCTCAGAAAGCTGCACAAATATTTTATTTTATTATTTTTTTTATTTATATTTTTAGATAAAAGTAAATTTAAAACTTCCTTAACTGTAAATTGCTATGTCTAAAAAAAATAAAACTCCTTAAAAAAAAAACCCAATTAACCATTTTTTTTAAAGCTCCCCCCCAAAAAAACCCCCAGTTACTTACCAAATTGAAGGCACAAGGCAAGCAGGCGGGCAGATTGAGTTGCTCACCGATTGGATTGATTGCAGGCAGGCAGATTGAGTTGCTAGCTGATGCAATGTATTGCAGCAGCCAAAGCAACGCAGGAAAAGCGAGTGAGCCTGAAAGAAGCAGCAAGCTGCCAAGTGGGGACCGGGCGATTGGGTAGACATGGGCGGAGGGGCAGGGATTTTTGCTACCGGTTCTCCGAACTACCTGCCACCATCGCTAACGGATCACCTGATCCGGTCCAAACTGGGAGCATTTCACCCATGGTTTAGAGATGTTACATTAGCCAGGAGATTACAATGCTAAAGCAAAGTAATAGTTTGGCTGCCAATTTACTAGCTCTGTTTTGCTACATGCTTGTGTGCTTCCCAAGGTACACCACAAGAGGGTGTGCTAGTTCCGCACCAGAAAGAAAGATGACCTGCTTTCCTGCAGCAGCATCCAAGGCCTTCTCCCTCTACTGAAGCTGCCTCACAAACAGGCATTGCAACCAGGAAGGTTCAGGGCCAGCAGAATTCTAACTGTCGGCACGAAGCGCCAACTCATCTCCTCACCAAAGTAGTAGCTATTTATCCATTGCATAGAACATGCTTTTGATCTGCAAGGTAGGCAAATGCTGAGGCAACTGAAGGAGCTCTTCCTACCATGCAGTGCTAGGGCTTAAACCGCTGGGAAGTCTGCAGTATTTCAGGCTAGCTCTGCCCACAGCTAGGCATTCAATCCTGACCAGCTCAAGGTTGACTCAGCCTTCCATCCTTTGGAGATCAGTAAAATGAGGACCCAGATTGTTGGGGGAAATATGCTGACTGTGTAAACCACTTAGAGAATATTGTGAAGCAATATGAAGTGGTATATAAGTTTTAGTGCTATTAGGCCAATAGTTGGATAATGAAATGTCTGCAAGACAACAACCAAATGCAGAGAGTAGTTCAATCCTAAACTACAAATATTCTCTTCTATTGGTACTCCTTAATGGAGATCTGGGCATTTTACAGCCCTTAGGCCACATCTGGCCCTTTGGATATTCCTACCCAGCCCTTGTGATGTCCATCAGAAATTAGAAATCAAATGCATATACTGTAAATATGAATCATACATGCAGTATAACTGCATTGCTTTTATTTTGAACATGAATGCTTTTTTCTTTCTAATTTACTTATGTGCATGCATATGTGCCTTCACACACCTTCACAGCTCTGTTGGTTTGGTCCTCCACAACAGGGGTCAGCAACCTGCAGCTCTTGAGCCGCATGTGGCTCTTTCATCCCTCAGCTGCGGCTCCCTGTCCCTGTCGCCGGTCGGCTCCACAATTAATAGGGCTTTTGGTTAGGACAGGTAGAGGAAAAAGGACACCGCGCTAGGAGGAGACTCTATGGTGGGGCAACTGGACTTCCAGTCGGCTCCAGAATTAAATGGGGGGCTTCCAGTTAGGACTTTTGTGACTCTGAGTGTTTAAGGTTGCCAACCCCTGCTCTACAACAATCCCAGTTTCTAGTGATATGCAAGTTGGGAGAGAGAACATTTTCCAAATGTGACAGAATGCCCAGGAGAATGTGGACGATACATTTGTTTTACATTGTGGGGTTCACTTATGCAGTTCAGCTCAAATAAGTAGAGAACAATAGCTTTGCCCTTTATTCTAAATAAAGTGCCACTCCAGAAGGGCAAAGAAGTATTAAATGCACAATTAAGTGGAACATTTCCTTGCTTTCTTTGGTGTAGGTTATTTGGGGACTCTTTGTTTCTTTCATGATCATGAACTTCCAATCTTTCTAATGCTTTGATGCCTTAAAAAGATTTGAATACTAAATATACAAATCTTAGTAATGCTTCCTTTTTTACAGAGACTCCAATTTTGCCTCTTTGAGTTAGATCAAAGGAATGGGCATCAAACATGAAGTTTCAAAATTGTAGTAGAGAATTAGAGTTGTTTTCCTTATGTAGCTGGATTTGATACTGAAATATCAAATTCCGTGCCTACTCTATGATTTAAACTGGTTGCAACATTTGTTACTGGATTTATAAAGATATGACAATGAAATGTGTTACTAGATGCATGCAATAATTAATAGAAAAAAAGTAAATCCAATCTTATCACAATGTTCCACTGGTTTTGGTGGGTCCATACTCCTGTGTATAAGTGTATATCATTTAGGCATCAATGCAGGCCTAGTATATTTTTATCAACTCAGACCATGTTTATGATGTAGTGGCTTGTTGATAAGGAGAACAGCACCAGCATGGAAAAAAAATATTTTTTTTATTTGGTAAACATGAAATCTTATTTGCTGTTGCTTATAGTGTCATAGGTTGACCTAAAGGAGAAAAAAATTGAACTGAAGAATTTTTATTTATTTATTTATTTATTTGTTTGTTTGTTTGTTTGTTTGTTTGTTTGTTTATTTATTTATTTATTTATTTATTCAATTTGTATGCCATCCCTCTCCGAAGACTCAGGGCAGCTCACAGTGCATTTAAAATCATTATAAAAAACATTTAAAAATTAAAAACATTAAAAACATTAAAACTCATTCACACCATTCATGGCCAGATCTCGCCGGATCGCAAGAGCGAGATCAACGGCCCCAAGCCTGCCAGAAAAGCCAGGTCTTCACCACTTTTCGGAAGGCCAATAGGGTGGGGATGGTCCGGACCTCAGGGGGTAACTGCTTCCAGAGAGCTGGGGCAGCCACAGAGAAGGCCCTCCCCCGCGGGCCGGCCAGCTGGCATTGTTTACCTGACAGGACCCGGAGGAGACCAACTCTGTGGGATCTTACTGGTCGTTGGGAGCTATTGTATGTGGTAGAAGGCGGTCTTGAAGATACCCTGGCCCTGAGCCATCTCCTCTAGAAGGTGATTCTGAATTTTGGCACAACATATGCTTTTATTTCTCAATAGAATTTTAATCCAGAGCAAAAGCAAGAAAATTTGTAGAAAAACCTAAATCTATATTTGGACATGACATCCTTAATTCATAAATTTGGTTTTTTATCATAATTTCCATACTTTTATTATATCTTACATTATAAGCATATGCTATTTTAATGCCAACAGAGAACAGATCAGTCTTCCTCCACCTAGTACCAAGCTGGCTGAGAGCTCTGGAAGAAGCCAACTGAGAGATTAAGTAACAGTAACAGAGTTGGAAGGTACCTTGATGGTCATCTAGTCCAACCCCCTGCTCACGCAGGAGACTTATATACTAGGGATTCGAACCGCCAACCTTTCTGATCAACAAGCTCAGCGTAATAAACCTTTATTTTTTCTTTAGCAGTGTGAGTCTTTGGATGAAAGATAATCTTTGGAAGGTTATGTTTGGAACGTAACCCATTCTTCATTTGTAGAGTGATCTCAATAAAAATGAACAATGGGGAGAATAGTTAAAGCATGGAACAAGGCCGACTTCTTTCATACCACAAATTAAACTCTAGCAGATGTGTATTGTAGGTGTGGCTCATCAACACTATGACAACCCAACTTCTAATTTTCCTGTAATGCCTTGATTACCTACGAGTTAATCATGTGTGTTGTGTTGATAGAAAGATTACCAAATGCTGCTTCATCAATTCTTAATTAGGAATAAATCAACATCTTTTGAAAAGGTGATGAAACAATTTAGTATTCTTTCTTTCTTTTCTTTTTCTTTTTCTTTTTCTTTTTTCTTTTTTTTGAATGAGAGAGAGAGAAAGAGAAAGAGAAGTTCACATCTCTTGGATTTCTTATCTACAATTAGTATAATAAAAATAAAAAAAGTAGCCAGATACTGAAGCAATATGTGCAGATTATTTGATTCATCATGGACCAGTCTAAATCCATTCCGCTCGCAATATGATATGTTGACAGATTCAAGCATGCACAAATGGCTCTCCCATGTTTGAGCAAAAAAGCAATGACAAGTGCTACTTCGAATTTACTGCACAAAATGATTTACGTAAATGTATTATAATTGGGCTTTGCATGTCTGTGTGTGACAGGTTTTATTACTGCATTTAATGGTTTGTTGCATAGTTTATGGGATAATGAATGTAATTTCCTTGTGTAATTCCATAAATAACAAATTTTTAATTAGGATAACCATAGCAGCTTTGTTCCTTGGCCTAATTGATCTTTTGCTTTGTAAGTCGGAAAAGTAATGTACATATGAAATGAGTTATATCAATTATAGTCCATGTGGTTTCCAAAGTACCCAAATTTTGTTATTGTAATAAAACCATCATGAATCATTGGCTATTACCAAGACAGTTATCTAAAGTATACACAGTTATATTTCATAGATGTTTATTTAAAAGTTATAGTTACAATTTACGATAATGGAACATGAAGTATACTAACTGTAACTAAAGCCTTTTCTTTTCTTTTTTGTTTCTTTCTGGCTTAACTGGATTGCCCCATCTTATCAGTGTTTTATTCAATTTCATAATTTTATAGGATTTTTTTTTTTTTTTGGCTAAATGAAAGCTGCATATTAGGGTATTCAATGCACTATATCCATGTTTTTGGTATAGTTCTGATTTTTAAAGAAACAATAGATACAGCATGAACGTCAATGTCAAAGTGTGGGTTGTGGGTTATACACTAAGCAATTTCAATATCAATTCCCTTTAATCATATGTTGGTTTTAGTTGGGCTAGTTCAGAGGTGGGTTTCAGCAGGTTTTGACCAGTTCCACTACCGGTTCTGGAGAACCGGTAGCGGAAATTTTGAGTAGTTCGGAGAACCGGTAAATACCACCTCTGAGTGGCCCCGCCCCCATCTATTCTCTGCTTCCCAAGTCCCAGCTGATTGGGAGGAAATGGGGATTTTGCAGTAACCTTCTCCTGGAGTGGGGAGGGAATGGAGATTTTACAGTATCCTTCCCCTGCCACGCCCACCAAGCCACGCCCACCAAGCCATGCCGACAGAACCGGTATTAAAAAATTTAAAACCCACCACTGGGCTGGTCCCTTTCTCCCTGTGTTTGTAGCAAAAAAGCCAGTCTGGTTAAAGTACTAGAAAGCAGAAGACCATGAGTTCAAGTCTCTCCTTAGCCATGAAAGCCAGCTGGATGGCCTTGGGCCAGGTACTCTCTCTCAGCCCAACTCACCTACCTGAAAGGGTTGTTGTTGTGGGGAAAATAGGAGGAGGAAGGTGTGTTGGATATTTTCAAAGCCTTGCATTATTTGTAAAATAAAAGTGGGATTACACATAAATAAGAATAAAAATGACAACAGAAGCTTGAATCGATGGGCTGATAGCTGAATACAGTTACAGTATAAACTGTATTCAGCTATCAGCCCACTGATTTTAAGGTAGGATAGGTTTAGCATGCCTAGAAATTTTCACTGAAACTTTTTACTAATCATGTCACTATTCAATATTTTATATTGGTAATAATGTAAATTTAATTAGCTGGCTTTAAATTTAGAAACTTTAGACATGAGGACATGACAGGCCTTTAGCCCTTCAGCCTGTGGGATCCTTTGGGAACTCAGGAAAAAAAGAGCAAAGTCACAGATTAGAAGCAACTTTAACAATAATTAAATTGGCAAAGCTTTGTGCATCAGCCCTGCTTCACCATCCAGCAAACCTAGAGAGGAGCCTTTCCCTCTCATCTTTCCATACTATTTTTGGCAAACTAGTCAAGTTATCCACCTGCCCTTGTCCCTCCTTGGATCCAGTTTCATCACAGCCAGATCTTTTCTGGTAAAAGGAGCATTTTGCTACTCCATCTCTAGCAGCAAAGACCTATTGGCTAGAGAAGGGATACTAAACATTTTACACACACACACACAGAGTAGCAGCTTCCATATGAAGAGCAAAGCTTGTATTTGGTGCTTCAAACTGACCTGAAGGTTATGTTACAAGACATAACCCTTGTAACAGAAGTGGCACTGATATATGATATTAGGGTCAGATTCTTATTACTCCCTCATGATTTAGTAACACGCTGTCAGGCCCAACCCCAAAGACAACACAGGAAATCCAATCAAGTTCAATGGACAGAATCTTGCCAGACTAAAGCTATAACCTTCTCATCTACCAGATCTATCCTGACATATTTTACGGTGGAACTACCCTGAATCTCTTCCCCTCTCTTCCATCCAGCTCAGGACTGAACAGCCTCTTAATCTGGGCCACTCTCTGAGAAAGCCAAAAGTCTTCTCTACTACTCCTACAGATGCATATTCCACAGGCATCATTTAGTAGTGAAGCACCACAGTTTCCACTTCAAAAAATATTGAGTGAGCCAAGAATATATTGCTTCCAGGTGTCTTATTTTTTGCCCCTAACAGATGGAGAGAGATGGAAAATATAATTTCCAATGGGTTTGTTCCACCATATTCACTACAAGACAATTGTCACATTCCTACCTGAATTCACCTTAGAGATTTTTAGAATCCAAGCCCAGCTATAAGGCATTGAAACTTGAAGTCTTTCAGTCAGACTTTTAGAAGTGGCAACTGTGGTGCCTGCCAGCAATTGTGGTACAGTAATATGCCATATGCATCATCAGTTGGTAATTGTCAATTCAAAGTACATTAGCAAACTAATTGTAAAAAACTTCCATGTGATTGCATTAAAGGAAAGTAAAATACAATAAAGGAATGTACATGAGTTTCAGCTAAATTTTGTAATGGGACTTGTTGATGAGAGACTATTGTTCCAGACTATTTTGCAGTGGGGTGGAGGAGAGATTTATGGAGCCTTTTTCTGTGTCAGAAGCATTCATTATAGCCACTCTTTTAATAAAACCCTTTCTTCTTTCTCCACCCTCTCCTCTGTTTTTAACTGCTAAGCAGCTCTAGAAATGTCAAATGACGAAGTAAGAGGAAGAAGGACATTGAGTAGATTCCAGAGTGTACTTTTTTGGGAGCCCTTTCAAAAAAGAAAGAGAAGCTGCCATTAGGTAGAGACACCACTTTGGCCAAATTGTGGGAAGTCATTTGCTCAGTGTTTTAGAAGGAAAACACAATAACAACTCTCTGGTCCTCTAAAATTTGTAAAATTTTAGGAAAGAAACATGGCAGAACGTGTTGAAGTTATTGTCTAGAATGTGTCATACAATTTTGATGCCACATAATTGTCACTAAATTGGAATTTTTAACCTATTAGTAACATCTGTTCTGAGGATACACCACACACTAAAATTTACCCTTCATTGACGATGGAAAGTTAAATACTAATATGCAATGCAATAAACACGACAGGTTGATTTTCATTTTTTTTTAAGAGAATGAGAGGAAGGCCAAATATATAGGGCACACTTGGAAAACTGCATCCAGTTTTGGTTACCACGATGTAAAAAAGATGTTGAGACTCTAGAAAGAGTGCAGAGAAGAGCAACAAAGATGATTAGGGGACTGGAGGCTAAAACATATGAAGAACGGTTGCAGGAACTGGGTATGTGTAGTTTAATGAAAAGAAGGACTAGGGGAGACATGATAGCAGTGTTCCAATATCTCAGGGGCTGCCACAAAGAAGAGGGAGTCAAGGTATTCTCCAAAGCACCTGAGGGTAGAACAAGAAGCAATGGGTGGAAACTAATCAAGAAGAGAAGCAACTTAGAATTAAGGAGAAATTTCCTGACAGTTAGAACAATTAATCAATAGAACAACTTGCCTCCAGAAGTTGTGAATGATCCAATACTGGAAGTTTTTAAGAGATTGGATAACCATTTGTCTGAAATGGTATAGGGTTTCCTGCCTAAACAGGGAGTTGGATTAGAAGACCTTCAAGGTCCATGCCAATTCTGTTATTCTATTCTATTAATTTTGAGTCAGCCACTTACTAGACTTTAGAAGATGGAATGACAGAGGAGTTTCTATTTAGTTTTCCTTCTCAACAGCAACAAAAGTTGTTTTTTAATGGCATTCATCGGTGCTTACCAATATAGCTCCTGGGAATGATAGTAGCAAATGACTTTCCCACTGAGGCTATTCTGCATCAAATGAGGAATATTTCTGGATTGCTGATTAGATTACAACTACCATTCCAGGTGAATAGAAATAATAACAAAAATTAGAGCACACTGTGCTGAAATTCAGTTAGAAGACCTAAAAGATCAAGTTGGTGGCAAACCATAATGGAGAAGATCTATCTATGCAGTCACTAAGAGTCAATACTGATTTGATGAGATATAATCAGTCAATATTATGAAATTAAATTGACAGACATCAGATGCCATCTCCCAGCTTTTGACCTGGAGATTTCAAGTTTTAACATTTTATATCTGCAGTTGAGGTGGGTAATACTAATAAATTCATTTTCTATGATGTTTGGCTACTGAAAAAGTGTCTTCAGAGAAGCCACACTATCCCCAAATTAATGTAATTCAGTCAATTAATCCCTGACTCAGTTATGAAAAAAGTTCACTGTTTCACAGTTAACACCACCCCAGAAAGGAAGGAAGGAAGGAAGGAAGGAAGGAAGGAAGGAAGGAAGGAAGGAAGGAAGGAAGGAAGGAAAAGAAAGAAAGAAAGAAAGAAAGAAAGAAAGAAAGAAAGAAAGAAAGAAAGAAAGAAAGAAAGAAAGAAAGGAAGGTGTCATTACTCCATTTTACCTAAATTCTCAAATTCAAGGAGGAAAAATGCTGTTAAGGAAAATATTAATATTCCATCATCCTGTATGTTCTGCTTGAAAATTATCCCTTCCAAAAATATCTTACAGCCTGAATGCTAATATGTGAACATATACTTCTGCTAATACTTTATTACATTTATTTTATTTTATGGAGCTTTTCAGACTAGTCAGGAGACTAAGGTGTCACATTGTTGAAGCATTTTAAACCATTGTGAATCCAAATAAATGACTGCCTTTTGAGCAGTACTAGGTTTAAGTAAACCAATAGTATCCAAATATCAATCATTCTTTATTGATTCATCCTGATTGTACCAGTTAGGTACCAGCTGTGATTGCTATGATGAATGAAGTGCAATGGTCACAGGTTGGAAGCTGTGTACATAACTCCAAGATAAAATTCCAACTGAGGAGCATAATAATAATTACAAAATAGCCATTAAACATTAAAGTACCGTGTTTTCCCAAAAATAAAACCCAGTCTTATTTTCTTTTGACCTAGGAAATAAGCACCAGGGCTTATTTTTGGGGGAAGTCTTAATTTTATTTTATTTTTTTGCCCTACCCTTCAGGGCAGCTCAGCATCCCAGAGAACCCAAAAACTGCACTTTGGCTTTGGCCTCTGCTGCCCCAAAAGGCATTGCTGGCATGCTCAAGGCCAGCGAGTAGGCATGGTTGGAGCCACAGGTGCAGCTTCTTCCTGCTTTAGCTTTACCATCAGTAAGGTAGTTCATGGTGAAATGATGGGTGAATTCGCTTGTGAGGTATTCCTAAAGCCTCAGCAGGAGGGGAGGGTCACTTGAGGTAGTAGGCTGGGGAAAAGTGGGTACGGGTTGAGCTTGGCATTTCACCTTCGCTCTTCATGAGGCTTGTTGCATCAGTGCAGACTCTTCATGGCAGGATGCTGCATGGCTTGTTGGGCCATTGTGTGTGCGAGCAGCAGCACTGATATGATGAGCCTCATGGTGTCATGCTGCTCGTGGCTGCACTGGTGGAATGAACCTTGCGGTGGTGCCGCCACTCGCACATGCAATGGCACAACAAACTGCGCAGTATCCTGCTGTGAGAGGCTGCCTTGGCACAATGAGCCTCGTGAAGTCCCATTTCTGGCAGAGTTTGGGGGAGAGAAACAAGCTGCTTCTCTGCTGCTTCTGCTTTCCTTGTGTGCAGCCAAAAGTTCACAAAAGGCAGGAAGGTGAAATGCCACGCTCAACCTGTATCCACATCTCGCTTACTAACCCCACTTTCTCAGCCTACTACCCAAGTGACCCTCCCCTCCTGCTGAGGCTTCAATCATCATTTCGCCATGAACAACCCCGCTCCTGACTGAGGGCAAAGCTAAAGTAGAAAGAAGTGTCCTGTCCTACCGTGAATGGCCATGAGTGGCTGCAGAAGAAGTTGGGCAGCAGCATGACAGGTGTTATGGCATGGGAGGCCTGGCTGCAGTAATCCTAAGGTAAGTGGGTATGGGGCGAATGGGGCGAATGGGGCAGCTCTTCCCCTCTACCCTGCCCAAGCTTGATTTTTAAACCTGCGCCTCACCCCATCTTGTATAGCCAGTCGATGGGCAGGGCTTAACTAGAGCTTCTTTTGGGGGGGGGTAGGGCTTATTTTAGGCACAGGTGTGAAAATCAGGCTAGGGCTTGTTTTTGTGGTAGGCTGTATTTTCAGGGAAACACCATAATACCAAAAGATGTTACATTACATCTCTCCCATGCACAGACTCATTTTTAAATTCTTATTAACCTAGATAGAACTACAAACACTAGTTAGCATTTTTGTCATTAAGTGGGCCAACATATAAATAGTGCAGCCCCCTAAAGTTTTTAAAACAGTATTACATTGTTTTATTACAGAATTGCTTGCTGAACCAGGAAAGCAAACATGGCTCAGCGTGTCGCATAGCTTCCAATGGTGGCTATGTATATTGCTCAGGGTTCTGTAGCAAATGACAAAATGAATGTTATCTGTCAGGAAAGGTGATGGCTGATATTGCCTGGTGGGGAAACTTGGTTAGGCAGCATGGGAAACAAAGTAGACCGTATGAACCTTCCTGACAACCTGTTTCAAATTCTTAAAAGCAATCTTGCAGCAATTATAGATGCATTCTCGGGAGCTTCAATTGCCAAAGAAAAGTAGGAAGACATATTTTCTCTGTGACATGATGCACAGAGTTATGTTATGATGCTTTCATTAAAAAAATACAGATGACAGATGCTTGACAGCGGAATCTTGGCATACAGTCCACTTCACGTTGGAGTCATCTCTTAATGGCAATAAACAGCAGTATTTACATCAGAGATTACACTATATTGATGAGATTTGAGGGTGGGGGGGAGTATCTCTGAGGCCAGAACAGCTCATTTCTAAATAACCAGGGTGGAGGAAGAAAAATACAAAACTAACAAGAGTACATTTGCATAATGCATTCCCATTCCCAAGAGAAGTTGCCCAGGGCTTCATTTGTTTGTAATGAAGACGGTAAATTGCTTATTTGGGCAAACTGGAAAATGGCTATGGCTCATCTGATCCCAGATATATCCCTGTGGAGCCCAGCTGTAAGCTTTGCAGATTTGATATAAGGGATCATTGTTGTCTACTAAGGAAAGAAAAAAAGGAATACTATTGATGTGTGATGTTTCACATCTGAAACAGGCTGTTCCATTTTATAGGATGGTCTAGACCAGGGGTTGCCAATTTTGGAAACTTTAAAACCTGTGGACTTCATGCTGACTGAAGAATTCTGGGAGTTAAAGTCCACAGCTCTTAAAGTTGCCACAATTGGGAGCCCCTGGTTTAGAAAGCAAGACCTACTAGGTAGGCAGTACCACAACTCACTTCGGAAAGGCTAAGCAGAGTTAGACTTAGTTAGCACTTGAATGGGAAATCACCTGAAAATCCCAGAGTTGTTGGCTAATTTAAGATTTTTTGGGGGGAGAAAATGGAAGAAGGTAATTATTTCCACTTAAATGGAAGGGAAACAACACATGTCAATAAGATCTGTTTTAAGCAAAACCTTACTTTTAAAAAAAAAAGCTTGCTTGCCATCTTAAGAGAAAACAGCTCTCATAAATATGAAAGAAAGAATCAAAGATTTCCAAAGTAATAGAAGCAGTGGATAAAATTTTATTTATATTTGAAGTAAATGAATAGACTGGAATAGATATTTGGGGGACTGACCCTGAGAGAAAATGGCATGATTGATTGAACATAAAAATATATACCAATTATATGATTGGTGTGTTCTATGCTCATAAAAAAATTATTGATATATCCTGTCCAATATGAAGAACAGAAATTGAGAAGGTAAGATAATTGCAATATGTAATCAACATATGCCAAGTACTTCCTGCAGGTGAAGGGTGAATAAATATTTAAAATATTTACAGTAAACTTTGCAAAATGTTCATAAAGTAAGGTACAGTAACTTTATTCTATTATTATTTCTGGCCCATTGTTAAACCATAACAGAGTTGTTGATCTGAATCACACAACTGTGTCACTGAGATCAACAGCTCTGTTACAGCTTAACAATGAGCCAGAGTTAATGACTTAACAACACATTGGAGGAAATAGAACAACAGTAGATAAATTTCTACAGCTGAAGTCAACAACGAGCCAAAGACTAAATTGGTTGCACAATGAACATTGCCACACGTGACACTCTATTAGGAGGGACAGCAAATCTACAATGATTAGAAGCACCAGAGATTACATCGCACAACAGTCCAATTTCGCAGATAGCAGTGATTACTGCAGTTCCTAAATCCCAAAATCCAAGACAGAATATTTATTTCACGGCAACGCGGGGAACAGAACGAATGTTCAGGCTTCGTGCTGAGAAAGAAACTTAAAATCTTTGCTTAGCTGTTCGCTGCTTGCCCCATGATCTCATTTCCAAAGTAGAAATAATGTTGACCTACTTGACCAACTTTTGTGGATTGTTTAAAAATAATAAATAATAGCACGTGAAAAACAGAGGGTGTAAAAATGTTTGTACAGTATTTTAAAACTTTATGTAAACGATTTATAATAAGGAGGGTCACACAAAGCATTTCAAAGCGGTGTTCTGCAAAGTGTATCCACAGGAACCAAATACTTCTCTCCTGAGTATTAAAATCAGCTGCATCTTTTGAAATGCTTGTGTGGCTGCTTTGAAAGCTGGCTCAAACTGTCACGGTTTGCATCCTCATACACATAGACAGTACTCAGCTTGTTAGCAGGCCTGGCAGGAGTGTTTTTCTATCCATGCAAGTGAAGCGGCTGCTTTAACACTCTGAGGAGAAGCGTTTCACTTGCCTTCTGCAATGCAAATGCACTGTCAACTCTCTAGTTGAAGCCATATTTTTCTTGCTTCGTTTCTTAGTTGCCATACTTACGGTGGGGAGGGGGACTTATGGAATATAGAGTGATTTCCTCCAATGTTCCAGACATAACAACAATAAGGCTCCTGAGAACCAAGGCCAAATCAGTGTTCCCTAGCACACTGGGAGGGAGTGCTGAGAAGTTCATCACCTGCTTGGTTGGCTAACGTGACCTGTGACACAAGGGGGGTGGACAGTATCTATTCTTTAATGATACCAAAAACGTGGGAATTATTCAGTGTTCACCTTTGACCGTGCTGATATGATGTACCCAATAAATCAGATTTTTGAGGAAGCCAAGGCCTCAGGGTCTTGAATTGGTTGTGAGCTTTACTCAGATGCTGTCACACTGATGACTTGTAGAAATATCCTAGTTCTTGTTTAGCAACTGCCTCTTTTAGTGACCAGTTAAAATGGTGATGAATAAATAAGTTTGCAGTATGACCAATCCTCTCCTCTACTATCTTCATAGGTCTGTCAAGGCCCAGGAAAGCTGAAGTAAGATTGTAAGCACACTAGTGGTTGCACTTAGCAACTGCTTTGCTTAATGACCAAGATAAAAAAAGAGATATTCAATTTGAACAACTGGTACACATATATACAGGTGGTCCTTGAGTTACAACCATTTGTTTAGTGACTGTCTGAAGTCACAGCAGGACTGAAAAAAGTGACTTATGACAATTTTTTCATTCTTATGACCGTGGCAGCATCCTCATGGTCACATGATGACATGATCACATGAGGCAAAGTCAATGGGGAAGCCATAGTCACTTAACCACCTAAGTTAACCAATGAAGTGACTCACTTAACAATTGTGGCAAGAAAGGTCATAAAATGGGGCAACACTCACTTAACAACCAGGCTCGATGTGGTCATAACTGGAGGACTACCTGTATATGCATTCAAGAACTCTTTAGTTTTACTGTCTCAAATAAGAAAATTCACAGGAACTCTTGAACTGCTGTTGGACCTTTTCAGAAAAGCTTTACACATTGTATTAGAAAAAATCTAAACCATCACTGAGATATATTTAGAATGCATTTAGATGTATAAAACCATTATGTTCTTGCTAAGAGCTACAATTTTGAAAAATCAACAGATATATAGAGTTGCTCTTTCCCCCCCCTCTCTTCGGATCATTGCAAGTCTACATTGCTTAGGGTTTTACTTTCCCCTTTTGCCACATATGCCTGGCTAATACTCTGTGAAATAGACTCTCAGCTCCTTATCCCGCATGACACATAGACAGCAAGAGAACACAGCAGGACACATCAAGACAGGATTCAATGCTGGTTTAATGCTTTCGTCAGTTGCGAGACAACGCCGAGCTACAACCTTTCAAAATTGGTGCTACGAGCGGCCGCCTCGTAGCACCTTTTATCTTGTTGCCCCACCCCTCCCTTATTGATCGGGTGGCTGTCCATCAACTGTAGAGGTGGTTTTCAGATTCTGCCAGGGGTGAAATGCTCCTGGTTCGGACTGGCTTGGGCGAGTATGTAGCAGTGGCGGCGGGCAGTTTGGAGAACCGATAGCAAAAATCCCTGCCCCCGCCCCCATGCCCAGCTGAGCCGCACGATCATCACAGCCTTTTTTTTTTTCTTTTCAATGGCTCTGACCCCAGCTGAGTTGCCTGCTAATTGGTAGCAAAAATCCCTCCCCCTCCCCCCCACTCAGCTTGCTTACCTTAGCTGCTGGTCACAACACCTTGCTGTAATCCCTGCAATCCATTGCATCAGCAAGCAACTGAATCTCCCTGATTGCAAACAAGCAGGCAGGGAGTTGTGGACTTCAACTCCCTGAATTCCTCAGCCAGCAAAGCAAAGCTGGCTGAGGAATTCTGGAAGTTGAAGTCTACAAGTCTTAAAGTTGCCAAGGTTGGAGACCCCTGTTCTATTGGGTAAGTTTTTTTCCCCTTTGGGAGCTTTAAAAAAATAGTTAATTGGGTTTTTTTTTTTAGTTGTTCTTTTTTTAGACCTAGCCATTTAAAGTTTAGGAAGTTTTAAATTTAACTGCTTTTATATAAAAATAAAAATAAAATAAAATAAAATAATATTTGTGCAGCTTTCTGAGATTTAGTGTGTTTCTGTAGTGTTTCACTCTAACTACACAAACACACAAAATCTCACAAAGCTGTATGTGGAATTTTGTGTGTGTAAAGTGTGAAAGTTGGTTTTTGGGGGGCTTTTTGTGGCTGTGTGAGGTTCCTGCTTGTTGCAGGGACCATTTTGGGTCTAGCACAGCTGTTTTTACATTGTGGGTGAGCCAGTTGTTTTGTGTTGTGTTGTGAGTGTGTAAAGTGTGAAAGTTGGTTTTTTGGGCTTTTTGTGGTTGTGTGAGGTTCCTGCTTGTTGCAGGGGCCATTTTGGGTCTAGCACAGCTGCTTTTACATTGTGGGTGAGCCAGTTGTATTGTGTTGTGTTTTGTAGGTTAAAAAAGGGCAAAGAAGTGACATTGACTTGGCCACACCCACCTGACCAACAAGCCAAGCCCTCCCAGTCACCTTACCACCAAGCCCCACCCACTAATTAAGCCATGCCCACAGAACCGGTAGCAAAAAAATTTAGATTTCACCCCTGGATTCCGCCCCTCATTTCCAGTCGGAGAGACGCTGTCTTCGGCTTGGAGCTTCATGGATTGACAGCGTTCTTCAACGCGGACCTACTACCGATGCCCCCATCACCTGGACCCGTCCCGCCTTCACCCAGTGCCACCACCACCACTGGTGTCGTGTAATGTTGCGCCTCCCATTCCTTGTGCTCCATATCCTGCACCGTTCCTCCTTCCCGTCCCATCAGTGTCGAGCACGCCGGGCTCGACATAGACTGTGTCTAGAATCCTTTTCAGCAAATTACATTAGGCACTTCCTTCAAACAGCAGCACTTTCTTTGGATTGGGTTGTAGACTTGAATTGTTTAAAAACACAAAGTGTATGCTACATTTGGAGGAATTTTGAGATGCTGGTATACAGTGGTGGGTTGCTACCGGTTCACCCTGGTTCGAACTGGTAGCGGCGGTTGCAGGAGGCTCTGCCCATCCACCCAGACGTCATAAAAAATGCTCTGTGCATGTGCAGAAGCACCACATGCTTGCTTAGTGAGCGTGTGTGCCTGCGTGCTCCCAATAGTGAACCGGTAGTAAAAAAAAATGGAAACCCACTACTGCTGGTATATCACAAATAGCAGATAAATCAGTCTAGAGCATGGGTGGGCAACTGTGGCCCTTTTACAACCTGTGGACTTCAACTCCCAGAATTCCTGAGCCAGCTTGGCTGTCTCAGGAATTCTCAGAGTTGAAGTCCACAGGTTATAAAAGGGCCATAGTTGCCCACCCCTGGTCTAGAGTCTAGAGTACCTGACTCATGATCGATCATCACTCCTCAAATATGTATTTGGTACTGTAAAAGGGAGAATGTATTACTTTTTCACTTTTGAAATGTTGTTCTTGCTAATTATTATTTATTTTTTTAAAAAAGACTTTTGGGGGGCTGAGGAAAAAAGCATATTTAAAAATCATATATTCTCTAAGAAGTTATAATGGTATTAACCAATCTTGGTTAAGAAAAAAAAAATAGGACAAGGTCATTGCAGATAATCCATCAGGATATAGAAGTTAAATTATTTTATGAACAAAAGTGTATCTAAAAGTAAAATGCACAGTTTCCATGTGGTTTATGGTACAGTTTGTTTGATAAAATATACGTATCTGGTGCACCATCAGTCTCTCAGCTGCCATTAATAAAGTGAAATATGGCCAGTAGGTTTACTGTTAGTGATAGTCAAGTGATAGCACAGATAAGGCCTGTTCAACTTTCCTTTTTACTTTTTAATTATTCTTCTCAGCCTTAGATATGGAAAAAGATCTGGGGAACAATGAAAAAAAGTAACCAGGGAAAAGAGCAGAAAGAAAAGGTTCCAGAACCATCAATCTAATTGTCCAACAGCAATCAAACTCCTTCCCATCCCACAGCCCCAAATCATATTTTAGTGAGATTTTTAAAAGGTTTCTGCAAAACTGATAAAATGCCTCAAAAGATTTGGCCGTAAATGAAAACTGGTAGAAAAACATCTACCATCATTCGACAACTGGAAGGGTCTCTTTTGGTATTCCAATTCCATTACAAAACATATTAGAAGAGGCTAATAAAATCTCTATGCACAATGGATTTGTCTTTTCAGTTACACCAGAAAGAATAACAGTTAAACATGATCATAAGTAGCAGGTACTTTTTCTTAGAGTTTGTCCTGTTTGTTTGCAGGGTTTGGTTTCTTTGCACTGCATTGGCTGCTGTTGACGTGGCCAATCTATCAATGCATGATATGATGAAAGGATTGGAAAAAAAAACTTGTATTAAGAAGCAGGGGCTGGCCCAAGGCCACCCACCTGGCTTCAGAGAGCAACAAGGACCCCATAGTTCAACCCTAAGCTACAGATAGTCTCTCCTGTTGGAAGAAAGTTTGTTAGAAGAAAGTTTGTTGAATTTAGCTTGAAATATTTCACTGTTGTTAAATATCTGCTGTTTTTTTTTAAGAGTTTAAGTTTTTTAAAGTGTGATATGTACAGTACATCTACCCTTTCATAGGACATCATTTGATGATAATCTTTGGGGTGCTTATAAGTAAAGATGTCTTCCTGCTCTTTATGGACAATTAGAGGCTTCAGAGATAACCATTCAGTCTTGTAATTCAGAAATATAGAAGGATAATCTATAGAAGCACATTAGAAAATATTACATGAACATGTAGGTCTTTTCGATAAACATTCATAAACTGATGGAGAAATAGGACTGAAATGTTTCAAAAGTAGACATATTTGTTCTAGTGTGCTTAAGCTTACAATAAGTCATAATCAGATATCATACTGATCATAGTACAGATCTAATTAATCTAATAGTTTTTAACTCTCCCTTCCCCAGTTGCAGAGAGTAATATGGAATGTGAGGGCCAGGCAACCTTTCTCGCTAACTGGATGGTGATTATCTTCTTTAAGATTTCCAAAGAGAGATTAATAAATGCATTTCACCCTCTGATGAACAGATAAAGCATCATGCTATTTGTGTTTTGTTTACTTTCCAAACATCTAGAATGTAGGAAAATTGATTTTGGGGTGATGTCTCTTGAGCAGATAGAGTTCAAAAGCACTTTGAAAACAGGAGTCAAATTATTCAGATCAAGGCTGTCCAACCTTGACAACTTTGAGATTTCTGGAGTTCAACTTCCAGCATTCTCCAG
The DNA here is from genome assembly GCF_059756535.1 of Pantherophis guttatus. NCBI lineage: Eukaryota > Metazoa > Chordata > Lepidosauria > Squamata > Colubridae > Pantherophis > Pantherophis guttatus. The sequence continues at coordinate 136,793,323 of NC_142063.1, read as the reverse complement.
CCAGCCATGGATGACTGGGGAATTCTGGGAGTTGAAGTCCACAAGGTTGCCAAGGTTGGACACCCCTAATCTAGAGAATTTGATGGAATAATGATGGAAGCATTTGAAAAGGCAGAGGATACAATTTAAAAATTAGCTGGACCTCAGAGTGTTCAGTAAAAGAGAGAACGGGCAGTTTTAAAAGACTAGAAGAACATCTCCAGTTTATTCAATGAATGCATCAGTTAACTTATATTAAAATTGCAAGTTAGCGATAAGCATATGAAAATTCTGGGGGGCGGGAAGTATTTAGTTAAAATTTCTGGGTTTTGTCCATTAAAAAGACCTATTGATCTTCTTTTCTTAATTTGCATTCATCCAGCTAACAAACTCAGGGCATATCTTTGACCTCAAAGAGACCAAAGATAAACCACCATTAAGCTTTAGGTTCATTTGGGGTTTAACTGGATGTCTTCAAAGGATAATTTTCACATTTGTAAGCAGACAATGGCTGCCACCTGTCTTCCAACTCTGCCCTTATTTTCCTCTTAACAGACATTTTCTGAATAGATCAAAGTACTTTTGGAAAATTAAAAAACAAAACAAAAGAGGTAACATTTGCAAGCCCTTCTCGGTTTAGGGAGTCCTAATTATTTGCATAGGTTAACACTAATTTAGGCAGAATAGATTAAGGAAAAAGAAGAAATATATGGATGAAGGGATGCAGTAATCCAGAGATTACAAATGTAGAATTATATTAATGACCTTCTAGATTTCACCTATTGCTACTTGGCCATAACATAGAGTTGCAGTTTTAGGGTTCTGGTTGATCATGAATGACATAATTTTGATCCAAATACTCCATTCTGCTCCATGATGCATTGCTAGAATATAAGCATGGGCATCTACACAGATGGGGAAAAGATGACATGACATAAATGATGTAAGTAATGCACTCGTGTCAAATGTCATGATACAACTACTATGTTTTACTCTTTGTGGAATGAAATGATGCACGTGTCATCCTTTATATACAATCACAGCTTCTGACGGATGTAGTATCTGGGTATGGAACTGTGGGGACCTTGGTGCTCTCTGAGCTTGGTTGTTTTCTTGCTGAAGGCACTGAAGATGGTACCTAGTTTGGATAATGAAACATCTGCAAGAAATCAGCCAGGTTCAGACATCATCAAGCACCCCACAGTTCGACCCTGAGCTACAAATATTCTCTTCTATTGAATACAGACCTACCTATTATGTCCTACCTATTAAGTAGGACTAGAACTACTACAAGAAAGTCCAAGAAGTTAGGATAAGGAATATTTAACGACCCCATAATCCCTTGTGGGGTGAAGTCTGGGCAACTGAATGAAGCTAGCAGAGTGTTTTAATGGCCGGATGCCCTTCCTATTGCCAATGCAGAGTTTTGTTCATCAGATATATTCTCATTGTGCCCAGAGAGAGAGAAATATCTGCCTCTACCTAGGATCGAACTCACAGCCTCCTGATTGTGAGGCGAGAGCTCCACCTCTAGGCCACCACACTACTCCCAGGATAAGAAATAGTTATTGAAGATAATTAAAATAAGTTCAGCAACTGCTGTGATTCAAGGGCTAACTCTATTTCTAAAAGCATAATGGACTATTTGGCCTCCTCTTTTGAACAGGTTGGCCACTTTCATCTGTCCTTTGTTTTTATAAAGGTCAGATTTGTTCTTATCTTGTTTAATACTGATTCTGAGGACCATAAAGATCGCTGAAGGATGACCAGAGACTGGGAACCAAGAGGTGTTGATGAAAAATAGCAGATGAGATCCCACAGTTTGAATGCATCAATTCCACTAAAGTCAATAGAACTTAAGCAGCCTATCTGTATGCAGAGTTGAAGCCAGTAGATACGTTAGAGATATGAAGGAAACTAAATTTGGGGCCCTTGTGAAGAGATCCTAAGACTGCATCAGTATGCAGTTGACATGAAAGATGACATTTTAGAATAGCCTGTAAATTATAATCGACAAGAGATGCTAATTTTAAAATCCACTGTTATAAATATAGCAAACAAAAGCAATTTTGTGAACACCAATGTAGATCATGATTTTGCCTATTTCACATTAATTAGGATTAATTATTTTTCTATTCAACTAATAAGGCTACACGAGATCGTAATTTTTCTTGAAATTATTTGTCTGTGCTTTTGAAACATAATTTTTTAGAAATGTGCTTGTTCCTTCTGGAAAGGATATATCTACATGAGGAGAGAGTAATATTAGTGCTCATAATAATATGACAAGCATTATTCATTAAGGTGCTGCAACAGTTATAATATTACATTTCACATTTAAAAACCAATCCAGATAGGCTAGATCAGGGGTGTCAAACTCATATTGTCACAGCGGCATCACATGACATATTGGGACTTTTTCCCCCTTTGCTAAACCAGGCGTGGGTGTGGCCAGTGCGTGATGCATCTGGCCCGTGGGCCAGGAGTTTGACAGCCCTGGGCTAGATAGATAAAAGTTGTTCTTTAAACTGGAGAATCTTTTAGTACAGCATATATTCCAGAAATATTTCTTGCAATTATAGCAATTCTATAGTGTTGCTGCAGATGCCAATTAATTTCAATGTATTTCACGACTGTTTATTAAACTCTTTAAGTTTCTCTGGTTATAATCCTAAACTCATTTCCCTGGGAGCAAGACCCACTGGACTCAAACTGATGACTCAGAAATCTACTGAGGGACATTTAGGAAGAAATTAAACTTATATCACATATAATTTGTCACATATATGACCTCCAGACCATGTTCAATATCCTAAAGGAGCTTTTTAAAAACTCCTTTTAAAAAAGGATTTGTGTTTCTTTGCAAAAAAACCCTCCAAAAAAACCACCCTGTCACCACCAGAATTTGTGGCAAAAGAAATAATAATATTGATAATAATAACATTTATCAATATCAACAATATTGATAATAATAACATTAAATACATCTTACATCCTACAAGGATATCTTTAAAACCAACAAACATTGACATCTGCCCATCCTAGGTCCTTGGGAAAGACTCGATAGGTGGATAAAATGTCAAATACAGTCTGAACATCTGGCTGACTGTGCGATGAACCAGCTTGACAAAATTGCCATCAACCAAATGCAAAAGGCAGCTTTATTTGGAACAGCTTACCTCTTGCAATGAGATCTTTGACACCATCAGACAACTACATGTGCCTATCCCAGCTCCTGGCAAAGGATCCAATAGGTAGACAAACATGCCAAAACCAGTCTAAACATCTGGTTGACAATGGGATTTATCATAATAATTAAAATGATTTGTATAGTTCCCCCCTCTTCAAAAATGTGACTTCTGGCGGTGTATGAGCAACACCCCCCCCCAGAATATAATAAACTCATTAAAATAATCAGAACACACACACACACACACACACACAGAGAGAGAGAGAGGGAGGGAGGGAGGAAGGGAGAGAATGCCTTCCATATTTTAATTCTCATAGGATGAGGCCATCACCTTCTTGGCACCAACACTCAAGAGAACATCCAGGTCCTAAAAGACTTCCCAAAGGCTAATGGGGTCAGGCTAGCCACATTGCAGGGGTGAGATTATTCCACAGGGCAGGCAACATAACAGAGAAGGCATGATAAATCAAAGTCTTCCTGGCTTTGTAAAGGACATGCTGCTTTTGTTGTTTTTTACAAGTTTAGATTACAAGGCCAGATGTTGGTCTTGATAGGTGTCTGGTTCAATCTCATCAGTTTACATTAATATTCCCAAGAGTGGTAGAATGTCTTCCTCCTAAAATGCCTGAATGATGGAGGATGATCCTGACAGCCCAGAATGGCAAACTGGTGCTGAATGCTGAATTCCCCTGTTGACTACTACTGGTAGTGGAAGAATTCTGTATCTATCAACTGTCACAAATATGGGACTACCATGTACTCCAAAGTGCAGCCCCAGAATAAACTTCTCCAGGAACAAAAAAACAAACAAACAAAAAAACAAACAACAACAAAAAAAAAAAAAACCAGGATCCAAGCAGATAAAATCAACCTACTCTGAAAGCAGATTCCATTTTTTATTATTAGTTTTCCCTCTTGTAATGCTTTTCCTGGAGATTCTTATTCAGTGCCCATTTCATCATTGGTGGATATATCTTCCTGACCACTGGAAGGGTAATCTTGGAGCCCTCAAGCAGTCACATTCATGACAAACCATTTTATACCAGATTTATATTTTGCTGATAAAGAAATAAAGGGAGACTAGTATAGAATGCACCCTCCCACATGTTGGGTAGACCAGGTGTCTCGATAGAAAAACACTTAATCTTTCCCCTGGCTCAAGCTAATGAAGGGAGGAGAATTTGTGGCTCAGAGGTTAATTCAACTGCCTAACATGCAGGAAGCCCAAGTTTGAATCTGAGTAAGGGTGTGGCTAGCTGATGAAAGCTAAATAGTTTGAAATAGATCTATACTAGTCTCCCTTTATTTCTTTATCAGCAAAATATAAATTTGATATAATAAAATTTGGAAAATTTAATCTACCACTTCATCCCCTCACTTTACAACACATTAGGTCTATGTTTTCCATGAAGCACAAATTATGAATGTGGTTTTTTTTTTCCCCTTAGAATGATTTGAGTATATATTATTACAATATATTAGGAAATAAGTCTGATTGTAATCCATTGAACTAACATGTAGGATGGAATTGTGTATAGTTGATCCAAACCCTCAGAAATGCTTGGTTTTGTTTTTACAGGACAAATAAAAGGTGGGACAGGTGGAATTGGAGAAACCATCTACTGTGTTATTTGCAGGTTGCATTTCCAATTTAGATTCCTCTAAGGAGGCTGAAGTCTAAATTGCCCTTTCTTAAGTATGATTTGCTTCTGTTTCAATTGATGGCCATGCTTGCTTCTGAGTAGGCCTGAAGGGTAAGGTTGTATGCAACTGATGCTCTTTCTTGTTTGGGATGCCCACTTGGGCTCTATTTTAACCTTGGCCACATCAAACCTAGAATGTGGGCGTCACATTCCTTTTTGCACTGCAAATAGATGTTTATTCTTACAGAAAACATAGATTTTATTGAGACATCCTGCTCGAGGTGCTTTTGTGACAAAATAAATGGCATGGAAGAAAGTCGATCAAAACATTTGGCATGTCCTGCAAGTACTCTATCCCTATTTCTGCTTCTGAAATGGAGAAAGATTTGGAGAATCCATTCTCTAGGTTATCAGCACCTATAGTACTTTACTGACAATGTTAGGGCTTTGTAGTTTGCAAACTACAGGCTGTTGCAGCAAACCTACAGGGATATTTTCCCTCAAATTATTTTGGAGGTTGAAGTGTCGGGATCCCCTTGGAGGATCATAATCTGAAGTGGTTTGGGAACCTTTGCTGAGGCTTCAATAAAATGGGCAAAATTAGCAGGAGAGAGAGAACACTGTGGGATACAGATAGTTGTGTATTTTCTCCCTTGTAGCATACTTTTGATTGGTGCATTAGTGAACATGCTATCCAGTGAAATAAGACAATTTGAGCAAATATACAGGATGCTCCTGAGGGTGTGTCACACACCTGTGTCAAATCATAAATGCAGACGTTTTCATTCTGTTGTTTAGGATTTCATGGAAGGAAAAGACTATATTGCATGTTTTTTTCCTTCACTGATTGTCTTGCTTGTTTTTAGTTATCCATTAACCATGTCCATTCTTTAACTCTGCTTGTGTTTACAGACCACATATGTGAGGTAGGCGAGTTTCTTTGTCATGATCGTGTGACCTGCGTGTCTCAGAATTGGCTTTGTGATGGAGACCCAGACTGCCCCGATGAATCTGATGAGGCTTCATGTAAGTAAAAAGTTATCCTGGTTTCCTTTGAACTGTTCCAACTGTAAAAAATGGACTTACTTTTCTTTTAATGCCCTAAGCAGGTTCTTAATGATGTTACTAATTAAAACTCTTGAAGAAATGCACTTTCAGAATGAAGAGATGCTTTAATATACATACATACACACATACACACACACACACACACACACAATTGAATTAACAATATCAACCAAGCATGTGTACCATATTTCTTTTCTGACCTAGAAGAGGCAGCAAAGCAAAAGCAAAGGAAGGAACAAAATAATAATAGCATGCCAGATGTCATTTGCAATAAAAGTAAGGAGAACACAGAGACCTTGAACAAAAACAGAACGGGAGAAAACGAGAGGAATAGAAAGTAATAGGTGAAAGAAGCAGTGTTTGAAAAATGTCAGGAAAAAGCTTTAATAAAACATACTTAATCATTATAATAATGAAAAAAAAAAACCTTGTTTTTTCTGTGGCTGAGAGCTATTATAGAAGAGAATAGAACAGAACCCTATAGGCTTCTTCCCAACACTGTGGTCTACTGATTAGATTAGATTAAATCTTCATATTTCCTAGTTTCCTCAGCAAAGTACAAAATGAAGAGTTCTATTTCATGTCCCCAGGACAATCATTTTGTGTAATAGGAGCTAATAATAAAACTGAAAAAGTTTGCAGGTGAAATGCAAGGTAAGAGAAGAAAGACAGTGCTGAAGACTGGAAAATATAGAGCGCCTTTCTTATGTCACATGAAGGAGAAATTTAAAAAAAAAACACCCCATAGACAACGAAATAAGAATGAATGATGCTGTTTAAGTGACGGTATTTTATAGTGTGATTCCCTCTCCATAAACCCAGTTTGGTATTGACTGTTTAAAACCTTCGTTTATTTGTATACAAGGTATGTCATGTACTGAGGGACAGCAATTAAAAGAATAATGATTGCCAATTAATTTGCAATTATAGAATAATGGTAATTGCATTTTGTTTTGTAGCAGCTTTAATGTATTTGTTTAATAGGAACTAGATCTTGTCATCTCTAGGTACCTTGTCATACTTCCAATGTAGCTTAGACTATTTCAATTAATAGTACATACTTGAAATTATTTGGCACTATAATTTAGGACAGGCAACTAGTTTTCCTTTAAGTGCAGATAACTGAGAAGAAAACTTTTGGTAAGTTTTGTAAGCCCCAGGAGTTTGAAACCGAAATCTCATGCCTGCCTCAATTTGTCTCTAGCCATTGCTAAAGCCACCTCAGGGTTGAAGTACATATCCTATCCCTTACTATTTGTCACAGAAATGGAACCTGCTGTAGCAACACATTAAGTTGCAAAAAAGGCAGCTATTTCCCCTCTATTTCTTTCTTTTCCTCTGCATTCTTCATCATTATCCTACATGATGATATCAATAAATGCAGTGGCATATAAGAGGCCATTTCATTCAAGGGTTTCTACAATACTAATGTAATTGCAAAAAAGGGGAGCTTTTACAAAACTTTCCTAGCCGTAGGAAAATTCATCATTGTCTTTCATCTTACTTCACTTTTCCCAGTCATAGCATGAAGGGTAAAATACTTTTAGAGAAGTTAATGAAATTTACAAATAAGTATGTAAATCACTTGCTTTGTCAGTTCTGAAGATCATAATGCAGTCTTCATGGGACATCTATTTCAGGTTACATCTAAACAGCAAAATTAAAAATCTCCTACATCCATATACCTCCCTGGACATAGATGTGCAGAGTAATAGTAATTTGAATGTTTATTTCCCTTGAATATGTTTTCTGTAATTATATGTACAAAAGACAGCCAACCATAACTGAATCACTCTGGAGCAAGACTTTCACTGCCACAGATGACAGGCGAAGCACTGTTTTCTCTGAGGAACAGATCTTACTAACCAAAAGGAAGAAGGCTAAAGAAGTACAAGGAGGTTAACAGTTCTGAGTAGAGGAAGGCAAACTGAGCTCAGGAATCCATGTGACTCTTACTTTCATGTGGCCTTCAGCTTATGAATTTGAAAAAGCTGAGGGATCAATTTTGATCTCCGGAAATCAATATCTATGCTTGTAAAACAAAGAAGGGATTTCAGAAAGAAAGGAGAAGCATGTGTCCCAGCTCCATTGGGCCACTCCTTGTTTTAGAGTTCTCTATCATGTGACCCTTAAGGTAAATGTGCTACTTGATGTAGATATCTAAAAAGGCTTTGGACCATGGCAACTGGACCAAAGTTTATTAAATTGGGACATTTCGTTACTCATCTTGATCAACTGTGGTCCAGTTGCCATGATTTAATCTTTTTATTTTTGGGCCTGGATCAGAGGTGGGTTGCTGGGGGTTTGCAGAGCTTCAGGAGAACCTCTAGCTAAGATTCTGTGCAGTTCGGAGAACCCCCAAATCCCACTCCTGGCTGGCCCCACCCACCCACCCCACCCGCCCACCCCGCCCCACCCCACCCCTCCCAGGAGTCCCCACACAGTCCATTTTGGATGCAGGTAAGTGCAGGGTGCATGTGAAGGCTCAAGGAGGGTGAAAAATGGGCCTACTGGACGTTTAGGAAGGCCAGAACCTCCAGAGGGCCTCCGGAGCCTGGAGAGGCCGTTTTCGCCCTCCTGGAAGCTCAAGGAAAGCCTCTGGAGCCCGGAGAGGGCAAACTCCCCCCCCCACCATGGTGCAGGAGGCCGACTAGCCCACACCCACCTTGGCCATGCCCACCCAGCAACCGGGCAGAGAACCCCTTGCTAAATTTTTTGAAGCCCATCCCTGGCCTGGATGATTGAGTCTTCATTTATATACTTGATGTAGAGATAGTAGGTGATTTCCAACATCCTTCTCATTACCTGGTTCCCAGTCCCTATCCCTCTAAAAGATCCGTTACTTATCTCTTTTTGTCAGGAGCCAACATTTTCTTTTAATTCTTTGTCCCTTTGATTTGTTTCCCCCTTAATCCTCTCTTTGACTTCTGTTTCTCTCAAAATTCCTCTTGTAGCCGCATTTTTTCTTCCCATATTTGTTATCTGCTATAATCCTTCCCACTTATTATTCACCTCTCTTTGAGACATATATCAGCTTATCAGTCACCAGCTTTTTTTCTATTCTGCTAGAATACATCATCCCTTTGGTTTTGCCTTATGATGCTTTCACTTTTCCTTTTCCATCTCTTCATTCATCTTTCATTATTTTTCCCCTCCCTTACCTCCTTTCATGGCTCTTAACAAATCTTCCCAATCAGCCTTCTCATGTAAGTTTCTAACCCTTCAACCTACAAGTGCTTTGCTTCTAGTCTTCTTGTTTCTAAGCTTGAGGCTTTCCATAATCACATCCATCTTTCACTACTGCCATATAAGCTATACTGTTGACACATTCACCCAAGCTCTTGAATATTCCATGTCATCACCACCCAGGAGATAAAACAATAAAGGTAGTGTCTACAGATGGCAGGCAAAAACAAGCAAAATTTATGTGGACACACTCAGAGTGACATACACAGACACACACAGAGAGACACTCACATACACTATGATATATGGTGATTGAGAATTCATGATAACTCTGTTCGCTTAGCTGAGAGTTTCAACTAGTATCTCCAATGTCCAGAACAAATATGCAATCTGTTACATTGCCCTTTATCGGCAGAGGAGAAACCAATCAGCTGTTGCTCTTCAGCAGATTTTGTGAAATTTACAAGCTATTGAATTTAAACGCAGCACTAAGTGGATCCATCCAAATGACTTCTACCAAGTTGAGCTACTTAAGCAATTATTAATTATTAATGTTATTTATTTTGTGTTGCTAATATTGAATACGAATTGGACAAGAGATAGTGTCCCGTTTCATAATGAACTGAGAAGGTTCTGTGTTGATAGTTGGTACAGGATCCAGTCAGGGTTATCACCAGGACTAGAGGTGCTGGAGCCCATCCTCAGGGTACTTCTCTCTAGCAGAGTGTGTGCTTTGGGCTATTCTGTCTGTGTAGTATTTATATGGTGCCTGTCATGGGTGGCTTTTTAGATGTTGATTGAGCTGTCTACTGTTGACCTCACCCCATTCCTAAGAGATCTGTAAGGGGCGTGCATAAGTGCACCAGCGTGCCTACCGTCCTGTCCTAATATTCCTTTTTACTTACTCTTTTCATGTATTCAAATTATGTTTATACTTTTACCTGTTATCTTATATATGCTTGACAAATAAACTTATGATTATGGTTATGATTAATAATTGGCTATTAAGTCATTGGCTGTTGTTTCCTTGTGCTGCCAAGCCCTTGCCTTCTAAATACTTGATAAGCTGGTGGTAAATCAGCACTCCTATTGACTGACAAGGGGCCCATTTCCCAAGCTTCAATAATTTCCCTGGCTGTTTTTGTGCCTGCTCATCCAACAATCTTAATAGTTGCAAAATTGAATGTATGTCCTTGTTTATTGCAATGTGAGGCTACCAATATATTCAGGTCTCCTTGTCTGACCGCTCACTTATGTTCTTGCAATCTGGTGGACAGTTGCTAATTGGTGCTGGAAAAAAGGGAATTGTTTCTTGATATATTTGGTATTTGTAGTGATCCACTAACATAATAAATGCCCATCTCATTTGTAAATTTAAAGTTCAGGTAAGTCTTCTCACATTTAGGCTCAACCAGCTTGATTGGGGAGCTATTACGAACAGAAGGGACATCTGCTATATTGCACATAGATATTGAGAAGGTAAAATGATATTATACTCTTTCACTGTAGTTCTAACATTTAGCTTTAAACATACATGTTCACAGACTATAGTGCCTGGAAACCATGTGGATGGGGAAGAACTCAACCTTGATAAGACTGAGCAACTGTGGATTTTAGGGCATCTGCATTTAATGATTTTCCAACATGATGTTGGAAGGTAACACTTTCCAAGACAGAGCTGGTGCACAATCTGCTGTCCAGCTGGAATCACAGCTTGAAGAGCAGGAGTTAGCTGTGGCCAGGACAACCTTCACACAGTTATATATGCCACTGATCCCCATTCCTAAATCATTGCTTACAGCTAAGGCATTGCTTACAGCCAAACATGCCTTGGATTATTGCAATATGCTTTACATGGCCCATCATTTCCATGTACTGAAGAACAATTTCATAACATCTATTTACATAAATTCTTCCCGGTTAGTAATTATTTTAGAAAATAAACAAATGTTGGTTCCATATTGAAGGAGAAAACATACTGTCTCTCAAATAATGTGATTATCTTTCTGTGTTCTAGGTAGAATATATTAAGGGAAACAGTTATGTAACTGAATCTGTACTGGTTACTGTGAATCTCTTTACCGTCTACATTTTCATTCAAGGTAACATTTAGTGGTCATGCTTGCTTTATTAAGTTCCTGGCTTGGAATATTGGAGTTTGTTGAATGGCAGATATTTGCCTTTGCGGGATAGATTCTGTCACTTCTGAATTTGAAATCTCTCTGGTAAATTGCCAAGTGCCTGGTTAGAATTGTTATTTTCTACCTACAAGAAGATTGTCAGCCTCCCCACCCCCCACCCCGGACTGGTACTTTTATTAAAGTATTCCATTTGGAATATTGTCTCCTTTGGCTCCAAAAAGACAATAGCATTAAAAAATAAAACGCATTCAGCCTTGAATTCAAAGAGTATCCATGGATATATACCAGTACCATATCAAAGGTTCTTTTCCATTATATCTGAGAATAAATATCCCCTAAACAACAGTTTGGAAATAGAATATGAACATGTAGAGGCAAACATGCCAATTAGAATCAATTCGAGATTAGTAATATACTTCTGGTGCTTCCACACCACTACATTTTCAACCACAAATCTTTAGAAATATTTCCAAGCACCTTGTGAGCTTTTTTACCCTAGCAGATCCTGGAAATGCTGACTATTTCAGAGGAGCTGCTCAATATTTCCTCCAACTTTCCAATAAGAAGACAAAAATAGACTTTCCACATCTGGCTCATCTCGCTCATGACAGCCAATTATTAGATTTTCTGGAATTTTGGTTGAGAGAGCAGAGCTGAGCAACAATGCCTACTATATCAATCAGCTGTTTGGCAGTTAGGGGCACAACACCCGGAGGATATACATTTATCATAACACCATCTATCCTTGTCCTCTTTAGTGTCCTTTCTGAGACACTCAGAGAGGAAACCAGCTAGAGAAAACATCAACACTAACTATTCCATTCTGCTTGCTTGCTCCTTGAAGCTGTACCATGGTGCCTTTAGCTTCAGAGAGAAAGAGCAAGAACCCCAAGGCTAGGAACAGACCGAACAGAACTGCTTCAAAACTGTTTCACAATGACTCCTGAATGACAACAGAGACAGAAATTGAATGGTTTTTCTTCCTATGGTGGACACTAACAGGGAGGACAGAATGCTACCACTGCTTCACAATTAACACCAAAGCTCTATATAGATGTGCTTTTTAATTTTTTAAACTATTGTACAGTTATTTCATTTTCCTACTCTGTCTGGTGAGGAAGAACAACAGTATATTTCAAGAAAAAAAAGTTTTGAGGATGGCTTCTAATATGCAGGAGATGCTCCTAGAGCAGGGATGGCGAAGCTTTTCGGCTTGTCAGGGCTGCAAACCAGGAAGAGGAGCTGCCCAGGGGGCATGTACACACTGGATAAGATACTTATGGTTTCTGGCGTGCATATGCGCGCTGGCCAGCAAGTCTTCCAGTTACTGCCGCACATCCGCATGCGCCAATCAGCTTGTTGTGACCCAGGCCCACATAGTTGATATTAAATGCAAAACAGTTCCAAAAAACAAACAGATTTTATTAAAACAGCTGAGAATTAACTCATTTTCAGCATATTCTAAATTAAATGAAAGCAAAGTCCTTAAAACACCAGTCTTTAGTTTATCTCTGACCTTGGGATAATTAGGCAAACTGCCAAAGGATTTTCTTGGCAACAGTTCAGGAACAGAGGAAATAACTACAGCGAAACAAGAAGCAATTCTCTCAATGTTTTTTTTCTGGCAAAGAGGCCAAGAGCCGTTGCTGGTCTTTTAAGCCTTATGGGAGGGGCCAATCATCTCTTGGCCCTACTCCCGAGTCATCCTCTCTGCTTTAGCTGCTCCTGCCTTCTGGCAGCTCTTCTCATATGTGCACTAGGAACAGGCTCCTCCTGTTCCTCTGCCTCTCTATTGTTAGCCTTTGGAGGCTCCGAAGTCCACACATCACTCCCGATGGCCCTGGCCCCATCTCTGCCTCCAATGCAGAGCCCTCATCCTGGCTTCCCCAGCCTCCAGGACTGGCCCATGTTCTTCTTCAACCTCATCGCTGTCCGACTCCACTGCCAGCTCCGCAGGCTGCTGGCGGACCACAACAAAGCTGACAGCCCACTTGTTCTGCACTGGGGGGGAGGAAGTGTTTATCTTGGACTTTTGAGATGGGAGGGGCCAGAATGATGGGCAGCACCAATGAGAATTCCCCCTGCTTGAGCATCATCGGTCTCTGGGCCGAGTCTCCAGGAGGAGGAGAGACAGTTCTGTGGAGAAAGAAAAGCAGAGAAAATGGGAGGGGGGATCTTGTCCTGAATAACCAACTTCTTCTCTGTGCAGAACTCTCTTCCAGTGGGTGAAGTCAAGGGAGACTCTTCCTGGAGACGGATGATGCTGCAGAAGGGAGAATTCCCATTGGTCCTCCTTCTTTCTGGACACTCCCAATTCCAAAGTTCGAGGAAGCCCTATTCCCAGCTTACAGACCAGCTCTTCCAGTTTCCGGCACTGCCGCATGCACAAAGGCCATCTGATCATCGCATGTGGATGTGCGCCAGAAACCTGGAAGAGGAATGGGCAACACCGCATGTGCCAGGTGACATGGCTCTGCGTGCCACTTTAGGCACACATGCCATAGGTTCACCATCATGGTCCTAGGGTGACTGATCACTATGGGAAACTGGGATGAGAAACCATAATAAAAAGTGAAAGCCCCAAATATAAAGTGGGTAGACATGGCTTAGTAATAATGCATATGAAAAGGATCTGGGGGTCCTGGCATGAGCCAGCCATACCATCCAGCTTGTAAAAAAGCAGTGGATCTCTTAGGATCCATTAACAGATTCCAGATCAGAAGATGTAATTGTCCCCTCTACTCTGCTTTGTTAGGCTCCTCTTGGAATATTGTGTCTAGTTCTGGGCACCACAGTCGAAAACTGACCTCAAAAAAAATGCAATAAAATTCAGAGAAGTGGTACTGAGATGATGAGAAGACTGGAAACCAAGTTCTATGAAGGATAGTTGAAGAAACTGTCTATGTTTAATTTATAAAAGAGAAGAATGAGGAGAGGTTTAAAAGCAATCTTCAGATAGCGAAGGAGTGACCTATAGAAGAAGGAGTTATTTTTTAAAAAAAGTTGCTCCAGAGGACAGAACCAGAACCAATAGGTTGAAATTGTAGGGAAGTAGATAGAGGTTAAGCATTAGGACACATATCCTAACATTAGGAGCTGTCCTAATAGTTTGCCTCAGGAGATTCTATTTTCTGCTTTATTGAAAAGGTTGGTTAAAGTGAAATGCTTCAACAGATCCTGCAGAGAATAGAATGTTTGACTAAATGACCTTTGAGGCCCTTTCCAATTCTATGGTCTTCTGATTTTATGATAAGCTCAGCACTGGTTGCATGTGATTTTTGGAATCCAGTATAATTTGATTTAGATCATTTGGTCATCAGGAAAAAGAAACTGCTATGTGACCTCTTTAGAATCGCTACCAGCTTCATCCAACCTGAATGTGAAGTTCCCAGCTTCAATATACAGTGTATAAGGGGGGGAAGAAAACACAAGAGATAAACAGTATTTTCTACTGGGTCATAGGATCAGCAGTAACTATATTGAGTGTATTGAAAATTATAGTTTACTTTAGTGTTTAGAGGTAGTATAGTCAAAGCTGTGCTAAGTATTCCTATTATATCACTAGATCTTGAAACTAGGGAAATGTTTTTGTTTGTTTGTTTGTTTTTTGTTTTATGTTATTCCTTGACTGGAAAACAGTGGATCTGGAAAAATCCAGATGATTGTAAATTATTCTATAAATGCTTTCATCACTAATTCCACCAATGTCAGCATGTTGTGTGAAAAAAAACAAAAAAAAATCAAATTAATATATTACCCAAAGTTAATAAACACATCAAAATGGAGGAAAACCTTATTCTGAGATTGCAAATTTATTGGTTTTATTTTAAGATTTTATTTCCATGTCATTAAATGATGCTAGTGGAATGGAGGAATGGATAAAAGAGAGGATGGGACTTGGCAAGGGATTCTTGAATTCTTTGATGTTTTTAAGCCCTCATCCCTTGATGGAAAAAACCTCGGGAATTGACCTTTGAAATCTAAGAGTCTCCAATCCTTAAGGTTCCAGATTTAACACGTTAGTTTAAAGCTGTTACAGTATAGACTCTGATCTGACATGTAATTTACAAGAAAGTTCCAGAATTCTCTCAGGCTGGATTGCAACTTGCCTGTTTTGATAAAACCAGAATGTTTCAGTGCAAAAATACCAAGTTGTGATTACTCACCTCTTCAGGTGAGATACCGAACGTCAGACCAAAATATTTGCGTTATAAATAAAGCTCGTTTCTTAAGCTCACATTTGTCTTCCTGTTCACGTTCAACTGGAAAGGTAGTGTGACTTTCATCAATAGAGGTGTATTTCTTTTCAACTGTTTGTCTACTTTATAAATGTGTATAAAGCAAACGGTGCCGAGGCCAGAATTATTTTCACTCTGGATACTCAGCAAAAGTATTATGATCCACTCAGGTACACTTAGTCATAAACTTTGTGCTGGCCTTTCTTAAGAAGGTGAATTTCACCCTAGGGTGTCAAAGTGCTTTACAGCCAGAAATAAATCAAGGTTTGAAAATGTCCTCTCCCTATCTTTGGCGAGAGCGAGATCTAGGCAGGTTACCCCCCCACCCCCAATCCCTCAAAATGCAAGGATTGCAAGTAGAAATGAGAACATCCAATTCCCTAAACCCAAGTTGGGAATTGTGCCGATACAGGTCTCTGTGACTTGTCAGCTGTGCTTATTCCCTACAATTTATCTATCTTTGGGAATAAAATGCGCAGCTGCACATTTGGAAAGGATTTAGACTGCACCTTATTCTGCATCACCAGCACAGTGCGGTCATAGGGGACCGTCAGCTTTTCTTCCACTTTAGTCACGGGTAATTATCTGATGCCTCTTTTGTTTCCCGATCAGGTTTGCAGAGAAGTTAATTTAACTGAAAGCTGATGGCAGCGGTTCGCTTCCTTGAATTCTACACAAACGCTTACAACAGTGCTGGAGAATAATATGGCCCCTAAAGTCTAGTGCCTGATGCCCAAATGTCAGGAATAATTAGATCACATTAAGGATTAATTGCCAGCTAAATTGCACTTTCTCTAGGTTTCGGAAAAGTGTGTCTGCTGCTCTGAGAAGCAAATTGAGGCTTGTTTTAAGTTTAGAAACAGAGGGGCAAATTAATCTTTTTTAAAGGGACGCATACACAAATAATTCATAGTGAGACCACAGCATTCCTGGCTTTTTTATTTTGTTTTTATTTCAGCCAGCAGCAGTCTGACTTTTATGGCTCTGCTACACATTTCCAACAATACGGAGATTTACACTAGAAATATGGGTTCATCCTTTGGCACTTTCAGATCACTGCAGGGAAGCAACAGATATTTAAAAAAAAAAAAAACTTTCATGCATCCCTAGAGGGAAATCTTCTCTCTTTCTAATTTATTCCCATATATCTATGGAAATTCTCAATTATCCAGGTCATGTTTGTCCCAAAGGTGCTTTTTTCCAAAAGGCAACTGGACTTTTTTTTTGGGTTGTTTGAAAACATTTTGCTTCTCATGCAAGAAGCTTCTTCAGTTCGTGAGAAGTGAAACATTTTCAAATATTTTCAAAAACAAAACAAAACAAGGAAGCCCAGATGCCTCTTGAAAAAAAGCACCTTTGGTATATTTATTCCCAGATGATAAATGAATATTCAAATAGAGGCATTCCTTGAGCTGTTGTCCATTTGGAATTTTTCTTGTTGCTTCCATTGTTTTATTGCTTCCCAATAATCAATACTAATTATTGACTTCCCTGGCAAAGTGATGCCAACTTTTTACTAACATCTCCTTTTAAAAAGAAATAACATTTGGGGATATGGAAGCCAGATGTAGATGACCAGGCTGAGCCCAACTGGAGGGGTCAAGCACATCATCAGTTTGGATTCCAAATTATCCTACTTCTTCTACTATGTCCATCTTAACTTTGATTGTTGTTGTTGTTGTTCTATATAGATATAGTATTACACGGGGCTACAGATATGCACTGGTTTTGTTGCTGTTGTTTGTTTGTAAGAATGGCCAATATCTCTGTTTTTGCAGTCTTTCATTTTTTTTCTGAGAAATACTCTAGGACAGTTGCCCCCAACCTTTTGGGCATCAAGGCTGGTTCTCTGGAGAGAGGTTTTTCCATGGACCAGAGGGGGTATGGCACTTCCAGCATCCTACATGTGCACAGATGGGACCGGTTTCTAGCATGTCGTGGACTAGTACTGGCCTGTGGCCTGAGGGACCCCTGCTCTAGGAATATAAAGAAAATGAAACAGTAAAAGGGAGCTGAATGCTGGCCTGAATGAGGGACATCTGACAGGACTGTTCTAGCAGTGCGAGCCAATGTAATACCTAGGTTAAAAAAAAACAAAAAACATCAGTTAAGATTCTGATCTAGAACCTGGAAAGTTTGAAAGTTAGGAGCACATCAAACACAGCAAGAATGATTTCTGCCCCCCACCCGACATGTGTGTGTGTGTCTTTGTATACTTCTTTTAAGATACAGGGGAGGTGCAGTTTGGGGCAATGGAAAGGGAGAAGAGATGTGAGGGAAATAACTCTTTTTCTGATACATATTTTCCAACTGAAATCATCCCCTAAAGCTTTTCTTTCTGAATGTGCAAGTTGTGCCTTGGGATTTCATAGCAGCTATTTGGGACAGGTAGAATTTTGAAAAGAAGAATAGCGCAGAGATGATATAAATCAGGAGTATCAAACTTACATCGTCATGGTGGCATCACATGACATATTGGGACTTTTTCCCCCCCCCTTCACTAAACTGGGTGTGGGTGTGACCAGCAGGTGACGCATCCGGCCCGCAGGCCAGGACCTTGACAGCCCTGATCTAAATGATCCTATAACTGAAAAGAGTTAAAAAATACAGGAAATGCCCTTCCCCAGGGCCTTGTTTATATATAATGCTCCTTATAGGCAAAGTATTGGGGGAACTTATGATGTGTTCCTGGTGCCCTGGAAGCCCTTGGAATAATCTTGTCAGAGATAGGGTGACTACCCTTTCTGTGGATCTGATTTAAAATGGCAAAACATCCCATTAATGGAAACAGCAGCCATATTGATTGGGCTTCCATCTTCTTCAGAAGAAAACATTCAGTTAATGGGAGAAGCAAATCAAAACGGGGGGGGGGGAGCAAACTAATGAAAATATGCATCATAATCATGCATTTGATTTTTATTATATATATATTGCTGTTGTTGTTATTGGCTCTGGCAACCTTAGTATGGACATTCATTAGATGCCAAACCATTTTTGCTTGCAACATTTTCTAAATCAACTCCTTTTACGGGGGAATTTATTCCCATTAATCTATATGGGTTCCCCTGACTGTTGTTTGGGTTTCTCCTTCTTTAAAATTGATTTAAAGGCAAATGGACTGAATGTAGCTAAATAATCATTGTCCCAGCTTTCTATTCAGGCTTCTGTCCCAAAAGCTAGTTTAATGTGCCTTGGAGAAGAAAAAGGAACAGCATGTAGGCAACTAAACTAAAGCCTCCATAGTTTCTACAAGCTAGCAGAGCATCTTAGAACATTTAGGAGTCTCTAAAGACTTGTTCTTCTTGATAATTAAGGTCCATTATGATTGCTGGAGGTATTCTTTTCCCTCACACTATTCTAGTTAAATTCCTCCAAAGGGAGTATTGTTCTTCAAATTCCAGTTAGATCACCCACAGAGAAGAAAGGAAGAAGAATTCCACATCAGTTGCCTCGGTGTGACATCTGCACACCAATTCCAGAAAATACATCTCTGGTGCCTCTGCTCATTGCTCCTTTAGGTACATTTCTTTCTTCTGGTCTGGTGTCTGCTTCTCCTCCTTCTCCCATAATCTTACACTAGAATATAATTTTTTCATGAAGCTGCACCACCCTCTATCAGATAATTACTGAAGTATGTAGCCCCGGCTGGGTTTAAATCACTATCTTACCCCAGCCCAAATTAAAGCTGCAAAATACATTATATTATTAATATATTTTACTTTTATCACAATGGATTTTTTTTTTTTTTTGAAAACAGGAATACTTCCATAATTGTCTTGTCCAATTTGGAAGTTCTAAGCAGAGGTGGGCAGCGACATGAATTAACAACCAGCACCAAAAATGTGAACGTGCACCTGTGCATGCTCACTTCGCTCATGTGCGCGCCTTATGTGCATGTGCTTTGCTTGCACGTGTGGCTTGCACGTATGTGCGTGCCTTAAAAAACATGGCTAAATAGGACAGCACAGCACCAGGACAGGTGGCTGGGCCCACCAGAGGTTGCAAATACTGATTTTCCTGAACCGGTCAGAACTGGCAGCAGCCCACCAGTGGTTCTAAGTTACAGAACTTAAAAGTATTACGGATTCTCCATTGCCTGAGTTTATTTTGTACAGAACAATATGAATATGGAGTTTGCTATGGCCTTCAGTTCTTCAGTTCACTCAAACTTTTCTTCCTTTTCTTCCTTTCCTCGTGAGGTGGAATGTATAATTCTTTCGATAAGTAAATAAGTACTTGCACTGAAGTACTATTCATATGCAAATCAATGAGTAGTATAGTTGTAGATACTTTTATCCAATTTATATTATTGTGAATTTTTGCTAATTTGCTGAAATAAATAAAAACATTTACATGCACATCTGCACACAGTCAGGGAAGTATCTTACAATTATAAATAGGATCAACTGATAATTCCTTTTACAATATTTTATCAAGGCAGTTTGTTTGATTTGATTGCTTATATGTCATCAAGTCATTGTTGACTCTTAGCATCTACATAGATAGATTGTCTCTATGATGATCTATCCCTAATCTGTCCCTTCTAACACTGCAGTCATTGCTACTATAACTGAGTTCAGCCACCTTACTGCTGGTCATCCTCTCCTTTTCTTTCTCTCCACTTTTCCCAGCATTATAGCCTCTTCAGAGATTATCAATCCGTTATGAATTGATAACATGTCAAAGTGATGAACCTGTCATTTCAGAGACACTATTTTCTACAACATCAACAAGCATTATCAGTGGTCCAAGTGATAATATTTATGGTCTCCCAAATTTCTAAAACCCCACACACATTTCTGACTAGCTGTCAATAAATTGAAAGAAGCAAAAAAAAGAAAAGAAAAGAAAAACCCAACAACCCTAAAACAATCCAATATTCAGGGTTGTTATAAAATAAGGCAGTGTTTCTTAACCTTGGCAACTTTATGATGTGTGGACTTCAACTCACAGGATTGCTGGCTGGGGAATCCTGCAAGTTGAAGTTCCCACATTGTTAAATTGCCAAGGTTGAAAAACATTGAAATAAGGAAATAGACAATAATAGATGTAATGGGGTTTGAGAAGCCGCTTGTTTCAACATGCAAAGAATAAAATAATTACTTTCTGTTTTACATATAGTTGCAAATAACCGAACATTAAGTTTATGACAATTTATGATCATATCTAGTTATGAACACATGTATTTAAATAGCTGTCAGATGGAAAAAACTCACTCTATCTATTCAGCCAAATGGAATTTGGGGGTTGTTGAATTATTTATTTATTACAAATGCTTTTTTTTTTTTTTTTTTTTTGCTACTTCACTTATATGAGTCTAAGCACTTTACAGCACAGCACAGAATACATATGATACGCTATTATACAGTGATGGCTAACCTTTCTGCCATCATGTGCCAAAAGTGGGGGGGGGTGTCACATGCACATGTGCCCACATCCATAATTCTATGTGCCCCACCCCCCCATTCTCCCCCCGCTTTTGGCACGCGATGGCACGATGGGCTCAGTAGGCCCGTTTTTCGCTCTCCCCAGGCTCCAGAGCCTTTCTAGGAGCCTGGGGAGGATGAAAACGGCCTTCCCGATCCCTCCAGAGGCCCTCCGGAGGTAAGAAACAACATGTTTCCTGACTTCTGGTAGGCCCAGAAGGCCCAAAAATCAGCTGGCTGGCACATGCATGCGTGCCGGAGCTGAGCTCACGTGCCCACTGATATGGCTCCACGTGCCACCTGTGGCACCCGTGCCATAGGTTCGCCATCACAGCTATAGTATATCAAAGTGTTTCAAGTTCCGTATATAACAAGCTATGTTTGAATCGAAAGATCTGGGCGGAGAGACCCGATATCCCAATATTTCAGCACTGATGTATTGCGTTGTTGCTGGTAAATGTTGCCTTAGCAGGGTTTATTTTGCTACAATAACATTTTGACACATGACAGAGATAAAAAAAAAAAGTTCTTTCTAGGGTCTGTTTTGACTTTGTTGGCACAAACAGATAATTACTGTATTTGTCGCAGATAGATTTACAACCCACAATAATATTTTGTGTTAAACTATGCTGTTGAAAGGCTGTGGTTCAAGATAATGTCACTTCCCCTTGGGCCTCAGTTACAGTGTAACCCGGTATAAATACTCTTATTATAACAATGGCACATTTGCATGTGGTTTATTTAAATAGTGGTTGGATATTCTTCTTTATTCAGTACTTGGAGATGTGTTAAAGTGTAATGACTGTTTTTCCTCTCGAAATTACTGATGAAAACCATTGTGATTCAGAAGCAGATGGCTGTTCCAAAGAAATGTGAAATTGCTTATCTAAAAGCTGTGTGGCTCAATTTAAAATTGAAGATTTAGATGTTTTATTAGGCATACACTGCAAATTGGTATTAACCAATGAAAAGGTTTTGACTGGGGGGGGGAGAAATAATACAAGCTGAAAGGACATCTGCACAATGTATTATGTAAAAACCATTGCATGCCTCATTCTATCCAGCAGGCAAAACATAATTTGGTATGTTCAGTAGTGTACCTGAGGAGCAATCAAAAGAAAAAAGTTTGAATTAGTCCTTAAAATATTATTTCTCAACTGTGGCGGTTTTCTGCTAACTTATATCTGTATCTGGCTCTGTAGTCTTATGTTTGCAACTCAAATTTCACAGCACAAAAAGTAAGAATTAAGACTTCTAAGCAAATTTTTAAAATGGGGCCCTATATAATTCAGTAACTTTAAATTTGGGTATGGCTGCTACATGCCATAGCTGTTGATACAACTAAGGACTAAATTATATATTATATTCAACTGCTGGCGTCTGACGCTCCCTACCTCTCAATCCAAATGGCCTATCAAAGTAGACCACATAAACATATACAACAAGACTTCAATTAGGATTGGAAGTCAGTGTCTCAAAAGAGAAATCAGCATTCAGATATAATACATTGCAAGAAACAAGCCAAGTCTGTAGTTAACAGGCTACAACTTTTAGCTGTCTCTCTTGTAGCCAGGCTCTGTTTTAAGATCCATATAACTGAAATCATTGCTTGCAAGAATTAAATTGGATTCAATCAGAAGTCAAAATCCAAGGATAACTTGGTAGCCTTATCCTCTGTCTTAGTAAGGTAAAGGTTTCCCTGTCCAGTTGTGTTTGACTCTAGGGGATGGTGCTCATCTCTGTTTCTTGGTCAAGAGAGCTAGCATTGTCCGAAGACATTTTCCGTGATCATGTGGCCAGGATAAATCAAAGTTGCATGGAACATGGTTACCTTTCCACCAAAGTGGTACCTATTTATCTATTCATATTTGCTTGCTTTCGAACTGGCTAGGTGGGCAGGAGCTGGGGCACGGAATGGGAGCTCACCCCATTGCACAGCATTTGGGTCTCAAAGCTGGGTTGTCAGCTTTCCAGCTGACCAGCTTAGCGTCTTTAACCACTGAACCATTGTTCCTCCTCTATCTTAGTAGCAGCAAATGTTGAAATCATTTATGGATGGCCACCAATATCTACTGCCAAACACCCACTGTGTACTCTTTACTATCTCCAACTGCCAAATGCCATTGCCAACACAGTGTGCATTTTGAATAGTGTTGGACACATTGCAGCTCAGCAGCATTCTTCTACATTCCTGCTAGTAACATCCAGTTTCAATGAAGGCCATGATGCTGCTTATCTTCCTCGACCATGATTGTCTAATAAAAACCACGTGCTGCTGAATTAACTGTCCCATGCCTTTGCCCTGCCTCACAAAACTTCTTCACAGGTCCATCTGCTCCACTTTGCAGACTTTTAGTAACCTCCAGAAAAATTCTTTAGAACCTCTTGCTTCCTGTTTTATCATAATGTAATAAGAATGAAATTTTAACAGAATTAGATGTCACAAATTCATCCCGGACATTTCTTTCTAACATTTTTATCAGAGGAGGAAGAAGCCTTGAACATTTTTTTTCTAAGCTTCTCAGTTAAGTGGAATGGAAAATAGCAGGTCTTGATTTCCTGGTTTCATAGGATTCTTCTTTTGGGTTGAGAATAGTTTCCTCTGTGCACAATTATTGATTGCTTTAGATATAAAACACAATCAGATATCTTGATAAAATGATTCTAGAGTTGCAGTTATGTGATGTTGCTGTATGAACACTAAAAAAGAGGAGTCGAGATAGCAGTGTTGCTTTAAATTCTGAAATTAGATTCCAAAACTTATAAATACAATCAATATTTCACAGTGTGTGAAGAAAAAATATATATACTACACAAATAGTTTATTGTGTGTGGGGAGAGTTTCAGACCAGTGGTGGGTTTCAAATTTTTTTACTACCAGTTCTGTGGGTGTGGCTTGGTGGGCGTGGCATGGCATGGCTTGGTAGGCTTGGCTTGGTGGGCGTGGCAGGGGAAGGTAACTGCAAAATCCCCATGTCCTCCCAATCAGCTGGGACTCGGGAGGCAGAGAACAGATGGAGGCGGGGCCAGTCAGAGGTGGTATTTACCGGTTCTCCAAACTACTCAAAATTTCCGCTACCGGTTCTCCAGAACTGGTCAGAACCTGCTGAAACCCACCTCTGTTTCAGACATAGAAAATGATTTATTTCTTTGCTGCTGTTTAAAGCTAAGTTGTAATGAACAAGCATTCTGGAGAAAAGTTTGCTCTTCTTTCTGAGATGATTTCAAAGTTAAGTAGAGAATATGCCTTTAAAATTGGGACCACATTACCACATATGAAACAGGAAACATTTCTGTTTTATTAGGTCTACCAGATCTGCCCCGTAAAAAAATTGTCTTGGTTAATCAATAGATGGCTGCAAAGAGATGGAGACAACTCCAGACGTTTGCAACCTAGATATACTTAGCATACTCCATTAGTTTAAGATCCACCCTCATGGCTGAACTAAAGTGTTAGTCCTTTAATTGGCAGAAACAGAAAATAGTATGAAACATGCTGCCCACCCTTATCTGGCAAGAGGCATAACGTTGTCAAATGGTGCTATTCTAATTTATGTATGTGCTAAGGATAGGTGGATTCTGACAGCTTTGTGTTCATCGCCTTCTACCAGATGTCATCAATGGTTAGAAAAATATCCATTACTCATTCTCCTTAGGGACCTGGGGCTGAAGAAGGAGAAAGAGGAATAAGTAAATATTGACAGATGGCTAAACCAGTAGATGTAACCACCTATCAAAACTCACTCTGGTTTAACTCTAGGACAGCTGTCTCCAACCTTTCCAGATTGGCAGACTGGTGGGGACAGAGGTGGAGAGAGGGAATGGTTCTGCATGAACAGTGGGCAAATGTATGCATGCATGCACACAGCTCTGTTTGTGCAAGTGGCAGGCACACCTGCCCACCTGCCCACAAATGTGCACTTAGCCACCAACTGCATGTACAAATGGAACTAAGCATGCACGTGGGTTCAGCTGCTGCTTCCACAACCCAGTTCTGAATGGGCCATGGCCCCATAGTGGGCCACGGCCCAGTGGTTGGGGACCCCTGCTGTAAGACTTTCTGCAGATGCATCCAAAGGAAGCCAAGTATCAGTTGAACATGGAGGAGTGCTGTTCCAGAACTGTGCTAAATCAAACTTCAAAAGCATCCCTAAAACAGATCTTATGGAGAGAATAGCATTATAAAGCAACAGAGAGCCATCTCAGTGTCTTCCATTTCATTGTGGAACCCCCTTGCCAGTCAGCAGTTGTTCAGAGATCAGCTTTGAAACCTGGTAGGAACCTGGTTTGAAACAAATGAAAAAAAAAAATGGACCACCCAGTTGCCAAAAGCAAGATGACCCAGGAAGACAGTGATCAGGGGTTTTTTGGGGGGGAGGGATTGGGTCAGGGGGAGGCATATTCACTCCAGTTTCACATTTCTCCTGGCTTATGCTACAAATAAAAAAAATGCAATATGAAAAGACCGGGGGGTGGTGGGGAGCTAGTCTAATGGAAGAATTCTAACTGGCTCATTACGAAATGTGTCTAAAGACTAAAGATATAAGTAATACTTCAGTTCTGGATTATGTTAAGGAATAAAAAAATTGGGCTTTGTTTAATAAATATTTAAGCAGATGCTGTAAGAGGGGAAAGTAAGAAAATTATTCACCAGTAAAACCTGTGTTTTTTTTGTGTTCAAACACCTAAAGAGAAATTTTATTCTGAACAAAATGATAAATATATCATTTTAATATTCCTCACTGCTAATGAATTATAATAAAAATAGAGCAATGACAAGAAAAGATTTTAAGGCCATACTTCTTCAAGATGAGTGGCCTGCTGCTGTTAAATTCTTGATTTTAAATGGTGGATTCGGCGTTGTAACAGATAAACATAGATAAACATAACTGTGAAACACATAGCCTGCCTGCCTTCTTTCCTTCCTTCCTTCCTTCCTTCCTTCCTTCCTTCCTTCCTTCCTTCCTTCCTTCCTTCCTTCCTTCCTTATCTGAAGGCTGTGGTTAAAAAAAGAAGAAGTCAAGACTGTGTCCATAATGGTATAATTGAAGGTCCATCCACCTTTATGTATGCTGCATGAATCACACCTAGGTGGCTGCCATCTTGGATTAATTTTTACCCTCTCCTGTTGATTTTCTTCCTCCCTCCTCATAGTGAACAATTGTATTTTGTTCAACTTACCTGAGTTCACTGCTACTAGTGCATATATAGAAAACCAGGACAATTGGCGTGTTGTAGATTCCTATACAATGCTTCGACAATCACAACTTTAAGGCAACTCTTATCACAGAATAAACAGAGAAAACAACATAGTTTTTGTTGTGACTCAGATCCTAGTTGGAGTCTTGTCCAAATTTCATGTCTGGCCATCTTCTTTATCATTTATCATTTATCATATAGCCAACACCAATTATTTCACTGAGTTTCAGGGGAAATCTCATGGAGCATTCTAAAAAATTATTGAATTCTGCTACCTTTGATGAAAACAGAAATAACCTAGAACTAACTGGAAAGATGCTCATTTTATTTAGTTGTTATCACACGCAACACATGCAATCTGTAGCAAAACCTGCTCTGTGAGGTGGTTTGAAACCTTTTAAAACTACTTCATATTTTCAAATATAAGTCCTGTAATAATAAAACCTCCCTATCCTTGATATACCACTGTGTCTTATAGATCTGGATATAATCATATATCCTTAGAGCTGGTGTGAATGTACCTCCTACTTCAGGCTGTTCGGTTGAAGCATGGTCTTCTTGCAGTTCCATTTTTCATTTTGATAAATGCACCTCAGTAACAGCTTTTCAGCTAAGAGAGATTACACACTGGTTCATATCATAGAACAAGGAATATGCTCAGGGACAAAGATGAATGTCCACGCTCAACAGAATGTCTAAAGTGCCAGGGACTATGATAGAAATTCTTTAAAAGCATAAGCATGTCTTCATTAAAATGCATCATCTGTATCAAAGATGTTATTTACATTGAGTGGGGAGATACAGTAGCAAAAACAAACCCATGTAAAAATAATATTTTAGTTCAAAGCAAAATGACAAACACAAGACCAAAGATATGACAATGTGGAAAGCTAGAATCTGATGGAAGCAAAATTATTTATTGTTTATTAGCATCAGGATTTAATCAAGCAAGAGTAAAAAAAAAATATCAAGCAAGAACATTCCCATCAATTTGGGGTTGCAAAACAGAAATGCTATGGCCAATATTGTAGCTCTAATATCATATCAAACTAATGTGTATTTTGATCTTCTGAAAAAGGAACAGGATCAAGTTGTTGTTGTTGCTGTTATTGTTATATATTGACACTGCTATCTTCATAGCATCATCTAAACTTCACTGAAAATCTTCCTTCATTCAAGTTATTTTGGCACTATAGTGGCTGGATGACTCTAGAAGACACCATAAATCACTAGAGTAGAAATTACCACAGAATGACATCCTGAATATGAATGCCAATCTTTGATCCAATTGCATATTGTGTGCAATCTTCAGTTTCAAAGGCATTCCTTTGAAAGGTTTCCTAGATTTTTCAATAAAGGAGGAAGTCAGTTCTACAAGTATGCCCTGCTGTGAACATATAACTCTCCCTAATTATTAGGGAGGTCTTTCATATTAGAGTGCCATTAAGTTGTAAAAAAAAATGCCAGCAATATTATCCCAAGGAACTCAAAGGGATGTCTCAGTTCTTATAATTTTGGACTCTCAATCTTTAGAAGTGATCTCATGTAGAGGAAAATCTGTATATCCTATCTTCTGTAGTGACCCATGATAGCCATCATGGCACAGAAGTGAAGGCATTGGATAGGGGAGATGTCCAATCTCAGTCCCAGAAGCTCTCTGGATGCTTCTGAGCCAGTCAGTATCTCTCAGCCTATCTGAGTTTGCAGGGTCATTGTGGTGGGAAAAAGTACAAGGAAGGTTTGTACATTTGCTTGAGCTTCGGAAGAAAAGATAGGGTAGAAATCAAAAACACAATCAAATTTAGAAGGACAATTCTATAAGCCTGAATGCAATCTCTTTGAACTGGCTGTGCCATGCATGACTAGGGGACGATATTGATGGAGCATTAAAAATATGAAACTCTTCATATTTTTTCCATTCTCAATCAAACAAGAAAGTTCATCACTCTTATGAAATGTATGTTACCTTGTTGCATTCCCACTGAAGTTTTCATTTCTTATTGAGAAAAGATGGCAGGTATGCCAAGCTAGGTTGAGGTTCAAGATGGCATGAAGAAAAAGCCATAATGCTTATTCACACCCTTTGTTGGGTTTGTATTTTTAAAAGTTTCTGTATGGTGGGATAATGCAAATTGTCCACCATGACCAACTTTGACATTTACAGGACTTCTGTAACCATGCTTAAAGAAAGCTGTAATAAATTCAGGTGCATAACTTATTGTAATACTCAGTGTTTTAACTTCAGGGTGTAAATATTTATAATAGTATATGTGTGTGTCTGTGTACACACACACACACACACACACATACACACTATATATAAAAGGTTAAAACCTATCTCAGGTGTTTTCCCGCGTCATTAAAAGTCTGTTAGTTAAAATGCTTAAAATCTTAAAATCCTGGCTAAAATCCCAGCTCAAAATCCTCTAAAATCCTAACAAAACACTTTACAAAGTGCAGGTCTCCAAATACTTGATAACCTAGAAGCGTCATCTCGTCTATTCATATTCTATGGCCTATTTTCAATTTCGATAGCCTCCCTAATTATTCTCTTATTAAGATGTTCCTCTTTCACCACTGTTCTAGTATTGTTGAAGTCAATATTATGTCCAGTGGTCCTCATGTGTTGTACCAAAGAAGAAGTTCATTCTTCCTTTTTCACTGCATTTTTGTGTTCTTCTAAATGCACACTTATTCGTCTGTTCGTCTGTCCAATATAAGATGACTGACAGGAGGCACATGGCACTTCGTATACCCCTTGATTTTCCAGCTCAATTTTATCTTTGGGGTTTCTCAACATCATCAATATTTTTCTATCTGTGCGGAACACTGGTTTTTTTTTTGTTGTTGTTGTTGTTTGTTTGTTTCTGTAGTATCTTACCAATTTTATCAGTGGTCCCTTTTATATAGGGCAGGATGGCTTTTCCCATATTCTGTTCTTCTTCTTGGGTTTCGCTCTGTCCTAATGTCCCTTGCCGAATTATACTTCTAATTTTATTTTCATGGAACCCATTTGCCATTAATACCTCTGTGAGAGTCTGAAGCTCTGTTTGTACATGTGCCTTATCTGCTAGGCGTTTAGTTCTAGTAATTAAAGTTTTCGCCATTGAATTTATTTGCGAGGGATGGTGGTGTGAGTGTGCGTTTAGGTATCTATTTGTGTGTGTCTTCTTTTGATAGACACTATGTCCTAGGGTGCCGGCAGTTCTCTTATATATTAATACATCTAAGAATGGGAGTTGATTTTCACTCAACTGTGCTAGATGATAGCTAGCAACAGGGAGCTGGGATTTTAGCCAGGATTTTAAGATTTTAAGCATTTTAACTAACAGACATTTAATGACGCGGGAAAACACCTGAGATTTTAACCTTGTACATACACACACCCGCGAAAACCTGAGAAGACATATATACTATATATATAAATATATTTATACATACACGCATCTTGTATATAGCTATACAATCATTTGCATCAGTGCATTTGTTTAAGAACGAAGAACCTTAAGCAGTATAAATAAAATGTGCATGAAATAAAGACTTATATACAGCAGAACTGGAAATAATACAATCATATTAGAAGTATTTTAACAGTTTTTTTTTTTTAAAAATCATTTGTTTCATGTTATGTATCATATTAGCAGTCCAAACAACAGGGGATTCACACCAATTTCCAATGCAGAATGCAGTTCCTTGAATACAGAATAAGTGATCACAGAATGAATGTTCTACCGAAGTTTAACATTTTTCAAGATGCCAAAAAGTGGACAATGATTTTTAATTCATCGGAGAATGTTCCAATTATCAGTCCATCTTGAATAAGTGTTAGATTTAGAACGGCAAGCAATGTAGATTTCACCAATTCTGAAAGGTGTTAATTAGACAAGATCGCCACATGAAAGAGCATCTTTAATTATCATTAAAATTATTCCACTGAACATTTCCATAGAGGAATGCTAGAACAATGCAAAGACAAAGAAGCTGTCAGATGGCTGAGGTAAACAGCCCATGCATATAGCATGCCTATTCCCAGGAAATCTGCCTAACATAATGAGATTGAGAAATCACAGTTACTGTGGATTTAGTCCAGCATTAAATATGGTTGGGGACTAACCCGCTAATAGAATAACTGCTGATTAACTTAATCTGTCCATGTTCTTTGCAGCTGATGCAGCTACCTCTGTCATCCCTGCATAGTTTATTCTTCACAAGTTCTTGATTTCACCCACCCTAGAGCGGATATGATTGATGTTGGCTCTGCTTTGCAGTTTATTGTTAAGCCATATCTTCTTTTATATCAGGCAGCTCAATTGCAGAATATAGGTCTGGGGGCAAGCAACACATTGTACTGTGATTGGCATAAGTTATCCTTGTGGAATCCTTGGTGCTCTCTGAAGTTGGTTGGTTCTTGCAGACATTTCATGACTCAACCAGGTAACATCATCAGTGCTAGAAGGGAGCAGGGTTTGCTCTCTGTTTTTATACTAGTGGCTTGTCTCGTCTTTGTTGGTGGAAGGGTTCTTGATAATTACCCTAAGTTATTATAAAGCCAGCCAGTAGTGGGATTCAGCAAGTTTGGGCTGGTTCGGGCAATCTGGTAGTTAAATTGCTGGTTGGCTCTGCCCCTCCCTGCCCCACCCCTTCCAGGAGTCCCCACATGCCCCATTTTGGCTCCCAGGTAAGTGCAGGGAGGCCTCCTAGGCCCAAAATGGGACATGAGGTGTGCAGCACTTCCCACTTTTTTTTTTTAATTTTGATTTATATACCGCCCTTCTCCGGAGACTCAGGGCGGCTTACAATGCGTTAAGCAATAGCCACTTGACCCATAGCCACTTGACCCATTTTCGCTCCCAGGAGGCTTCAGAGAGGCCTCCTAGGCCCCAAATGGGGCACTGGGGGTGCAGCACCCTCCCCCCACCGGTGGCCCATTTTTGCTCCCAGGAGGCTTCAGGGAGGCCTCCTAGGCCCAAAACAGAGTGCGGGGGGGGGGCTCATCCCCATAGCCTATTTTTGCTCCCAGAGGGGTGCAGGAGGCCGAGTGCTGCCTGTCACACCCACTGGCTACGCCCACCATGCCTACCCCCACCCAGTCATTAGGGCAGAGAACCGGTTGTTAAACTATTTGAATCCCACCACTAAAGCAAGCCATGGATTTGCTATGCTTAGGTTTATCAAGTTGCCTGACCCTGTCGTAACTATTGTTTTTGGTATTGCAGTTTGATCCTTGTTTGCTGATCAGAGTAATTGAGAGTAAGTTGGGTGATCATATAAATTTTAATCATCATAATCATCTACAACTGCTTTGTAGCCAGAGAGAGACAGCCTGGGATATATCAAATCACAATCTTTGCCCCCC
Organism: Pantherophis guttatus; assembly: GCF_059756535.1. Lineage (NCBI taxonomy): Eukaryota > Metazoa > Chordata > Lepidosauria > Squamata > Colubridae > Pantherophis > Pantherophis guttatus. Next base: position 136,761,897 of record NC_142063.1, on the reverse strand, counting down.
ACCTTTGGGGCATTAATACCACATCACTAGGTATTCTTCCCTAGGTGATGCTGCTGCCTTTGAGACTGGGGAGTGGCATGCAAAACAATCAAAATGGCAATTGAGGTGGTATGTTTGAAGCCCTGCCTCTTCTGTATATGTTTACCATGACAGACAAGAGATGCAGCTTTGATTGTGTTGCCACAGGCTAACATGTTGGTGCTATTTATTTATTTATTTATTTATTTATTTATTTATTTATTTATTTATTGTTTCGATGTATATACCGCCCTTCTCCGGAGACTCAGGGCGGCTTACAATGCGTTAAGCAATAGCCTTCATACTTTTGTATATACCTGCTTAGTAGGGCTTTTGGCCCCCCCTAAGCGGTGTTCTTTTTTATACAAAGTCAGCTTATTGCCCCCACAATCCGGGTCCTCATTTTACCTACCTCGAAAGGATGGAAGGCTGAGTCAACCTTGAGCCTGGTGAGATTTGAACTTGCAGTAATTGCAGACAGCTGGTGCTATTTAACAACACTTTAGTCTGCTGCGCCACCAAGGCTCTTTTTTCTGTTTTCATGCCCCCTGTAGATGCTGTTAAGCCACAGTAAAGAACTGAGTGAAAGGAGACTTCCGGTTGGCGAGCTGCAGCGACATGGTGCTGAGTGAGTGACTGTCACCCCTCAACACCGTTTGTCACCGCGTTTTGGGGATCCCTTCGGGGGCGCGGGTCCTGGAGAGCCCCGCGGACAATAGAGAGAGTCGGGTGAGCGAGAAAGTGAAGCGCACACACTTCTCGCTAAACCGGGCGGCTCTGTCAAGCCAACGCGTGTGAAGTCAGCCTCTCAATGGCTGACCCGAAGCTGTGGTAGCTGACAACTAGACGGGAAGCAAGGAAGATCGGAGGCTGCAGTGTCGAGATCGAACCGTGTCCTCCCTGCCTACGCGTGAGTGAACATCAGGAAGGGGCCGGCGGAGTCGGGCGAGAAGGGCTTAAACAGAAAAAGAGCGGCGACGGAGAGTGGAGAATAGACGGAAAGATCACGGAGCTCGACAAGCCGGCGCAGAGAATAAGAAATTGAGGTTGCTAAATTACCTGCGCAAGAAGGGGATCGGTGGGTAAAAGGAGTAAGGAAGCTAAAAGAATTCAGAAGAACTTCTCTTTTCTTTATTTGCTGGTTAAAGCAGAAAGATGAACTAAGTTGGAGATTGGACCCTATCTAATTGTGCCAGAGAACAGGAAGTGCAGCCATTGAAGAAGTCTGACAGAGCAAACTGAAAAGGACAGGCACGGAGACGATCTAGCTTCGAGGCTTACCATAGAGTTTTGACAGTTTTGACAGTGACAAAGTAAACGTGAGAAGAAGTTAGGACTGGATGAGACTGGCGGCTGAGTGAGAAAGAAAGAATATTGCCCCTTTGCTTTTGGGAAAATATTGCTTGCCCCCAACTAAAAACTTGGAGATTTTCCCCCCCTTTTTCCTCTCTCTTCTGAAAAATCTTTTTTTCAATATTTTGATCCTCTGCATATTAACATTGTTATCAACAAGAAACGTAGATCTCTATATTAATTAATTGCTTATATACAAGATATATTCCTATAGAGCTTATTAGATTTATATCTATTTATTCAACCATTTAATTATATTTAATTATATTTATTTACATCTATATATATATCTGTACAAATAATATTTTCATATATTGCTACATTGTTATATTAGAATTATAATTCCTAAACATACTAACTTACTGATAATTAGAAGTATAGAAATTTGAATTAATAATTTTTTTTTTCTTTTAAGCAGTAATTTAAACATAAGAATTGCAGTTATAGAGCATAGATTTATCTAGGAGTATTGATAATGGGTTATTGATTAGAATTACCAGGTCTTGAATTAATTACGAATAAGTAGAAATAAGCCCCTATTAATCAATTACTATTTAATACACCAATTAATTATTATTTATTTAAGACATTGATGGAAAGTAATGTAGATTGAGGAATAGATATTGATGGTTAAGTTTATTTAAGATACATGTGACATAAGTGATAAATAGATATCGATCAAAAAAAAAAAAAAAAAAATCTCCCCCCTACACCTTGAAGAAGTATATATATATATATATATATATATATATATATATATATATATAAAAAAAAGGTGACAGCTAGTGTATGAAAATTTGGAGAAATATCGAGAAAATAATTAGAGAACAAAAAATAATTTTGAAAGAAATGACGAGCATATCATCAACGATCCTGAAAACAGGGAAGAAGACTCCCTCAAATCCAACCATATCCATGACCTCCCCGGCTACCCAAAAATCAATGGAAGGACTACAAAAAACAGACAAGGCCATAGCAACACCAACATTATTAACAGTTCAGTCAACATTGACATTAATCCAAGAAACGATGATGGCCATGCAGGAAAAAATGTCCAATAACCACACTGAACTAAAAACAGATATCCACCAACTGGACCAGAAGATGAATGAGATTCAAGTCTCAATCTCGAACAACGAACAAAGGATCCAGAAGGCGGAGCAAAAAATAGAACAAAATGAGAAGAAACTGGACATGGTAGATCAGACGTTGACGATGCAAAATAAGGAATTAGAAGATTCATTAACACAATTAGAGATGGACAGGGCGTCGTTCTACTTGCGCTTTCAAAATGTGGAAGAAGGAAAAGACGAGGATTTGGGAGAGAAGATGGCGGAACTAATTGCAGAAGTACTCCAACAAGACAAACGCGAGATCATTAGAGAACTGGACGACGTCTATAGAGTCCAAACAAACTATGCGAGGAGGAACAGGCTCCCCAGAGAAGTCCACATTAGATTCGCAAGAAAAAAAGTAAAAGATACTTTATACAGTATGGCGAGGGATGGACAAATAACATACAGAGGAAAAGAAGTGATAATACTAAAACAGATCCCGAGAAGAGTGAGGGAGGTGAGAAAAGGATACAGATTTTTGGCTGTGCAATTGAATAAAAGAAATATATTATTCAGATGGCTCCTGCCAGAGGGGATGCTAATCACCTGGCAGGGGAGAAAAATAAAAATAGACAGCTTGAGCACAGCACAAGACTTTCTCGACCAGTTAAGAGGTGCAGAAGAAGAACAAAGTAGTAAGGAGGAAATAGAGGCGACAAATCTAGAAGAGGAAGAAACCGCGGAGGAGAAGAAGACCGAAGAAGAAGCTAAGGAGAAAAAAATAAGACCAGTAAGAGCCGTAAGACTAAATAAGAACTAAAGCCGAGCAAGGAAAACAGGAATGAAGGATTTGAAATTAATTTCAGTAAATGTCAATGGTTTAAACGACAGTAAAAAAAGGAAATTAACACTTACAAAGCTAGCAAAACAAAATATGGACATAATTTGCTTACAGGAGGTCCATATAAAAAAGGATGAGGGCAAATGTCTGGAGTATAAAAAATATGGTAAACTATTTACCTCATTAGCAGAAAAAAGAAAGAGAGGGGTAGCAATTTATGTTAAAAAAGGAATTGAAGCAGAATTGAAATATAATGATACAAAGGGCAGAATACTTATGGTTGAAGTTACGATAGAAAACTCTAAAATGTTACTAGTGGGCATTTATGCTCCAAACAAAAAACAAGGAGAATTTTTTCAAAAGTTACGTGAACAATTAGGGAATATGGAACATAATGAAATCTGCATGATAGGTGATTTCAATGGAATTGTAGACCCAGATAACGACCATAAAAGCAATAAAATGAATAAAAACAAAAGAGTGACTTTACCAAAAACCTTTTTCGATCTGGTGGAGGAAATGAATTTAATCGACATATGGCGAACTTTGCATCCAAGCGAAAGACAATTTACATTCTATTCCAACTCGCAACAGTCATGGTCGAGATTAGATATGGCTTGGGTTACCAGGACGCTGGGGTTAGAAATAGAGATGGCAGAAATTAGCCCAAACATTTGGGCAGACCACAATCCCCTGGAAATAAAATGGAGAAATGTAAAGAGAAAGAAACAACAGAGATGGAGGTTCAATACAAAACTATTATGTGACAAAGAGTGCGTAGAAAAACTGAGAGGAGAAATAAAGACTTTTTTTGGAGAAAACGAGAATCAAGGGACACCCCGTGAAATAGTTTGGGACACAATGAAGGCCTACTTGAGGGGGGTAATAATATCCTATACCGCATATAAAAACAAACTAAAAAGAAAATCTAGAGAAGATCTCATTAAACAGCTAGATGAAGCAGAAAAGAAACTCCAGAAAATGCCTGGAGATACTGTAGTAAAAGAAAATTGGATGGTGTGGAGACATAAATTAAATATTCTAGATCAAGAAGAGCTAGCCCAAAAAATAAAAAGAACAAAACAGCACTATTTTGAGAATGCAAATAAATCGGGCAGGTGGCTGGCCTATAAATTAAAAAAGGAAAATGAAAAAGGGACAATTCAGATATTAGAAGATGCTGAGGGAAATCTCTTAAATAAAGAAGAAGATAAACTAGAAAGAGCGAGAGAGTACTATGAATCCTTATACAAAGAAGAGGAGACCTCGGAGGAAAAAATAAACCAATACTTGGCAAAGGCGGAGCTCCCGCAAATAACGGAGGAAGAGAAGGAGATGCTAAACGCTAAGATAACAACTGAAGAATTTAAAAAAGCCCTTTCCAAACTCAAAAATAACAAATCACCTGGCCCAGACGGATTTCCAGGAGAAATATATAAAAAATTGGAAGAAATCTTACAACCCAAATTAATGGAAATTTTTAACGAGGTTTTGACGGGCTCAAAAATTCCTGATTCGTGGAGGGAAGCTCATGTCACACTACTGCCGAAAGAAGGTGCTGACCCCAAAAAAATTCAAAATTATAGACCGATCTCACTTCTAAACACTGATTACAAACTATTCATGTGTATAATGGCAGAAAGAACCAAAAAAATATTAAATAATTGGATTCATAAAGACCAAAATGGATTTCTCCCGGGACGACAAATTAGGGACAACTTGAGAATTGTATTAGATACTCTAGAGTACTACGAAGAACATCCAGAAAAGCAGCTGGCCTTAGTTTTTTTGGATGCCCAAAAGGCATTCGATAATCTAAACTGGAATTTTATGACTAAGCAAATTAAAATAATGGGATTCGGGCAAAACTTCGAAAAAATGATAAAAACTATCTATGATAATCAGAGGGCGAGCATTCTAGTAAATGGTGACAGGACAAGAATTTTTCAAATTAAGAAAGGTGTAAGGCAAGGCTGCCCTTTGTCACCGCTACTATTCATTTTGGCTCTGGAAGTTTTGCTACGGAACATTAGAAATAACGAGGAAATTAAAGGCCTAAAAATTAGAAAAGAGATCTATAAAACGCAAGCCTTTGCGGATGACGTGGCGTTAATATTAGAAGACCCATTAATATCTGGACAAAAAGTACTAGAGGAATTGGGCAAATACGGGGAGGTGGCAGGCTTTAAATTGAACAAATCTAAAACCAAAATACTTACTAAGAATGTAACTGAGATGCAGAAGAAAGAGATAGAAGAAACCTTGGGCTTACAAGTTGTCCCAAAAATAAAATACTTAGGAATTTGGCTAACCAAAAGGTGCTCATCTCTAAAAGAAGACAATTATACTCCATTAATTAATAAATTAAAACAAGATCTGGACAGATGGAAAAAGATCAAATTATCACTTATTGGCAAAATTGCGGCAATTAAGATGAGCATCCTCCCCAAGATCTTATTTTTATATCAAAATTGACCAGTAATTTTAAAGAAAATTTTTTTCTCAGAATTAAATAAGACCGTTAGGGAATTTGTTTGGGAGGGAAAAAAATCAAGGATCTCACTTAAAATTTTACAAGAAAAAAGGAATGTGGGAGGATTTGGACTTCCAAATTGGGAAATGTATTATAGAGCAGCAAAGCTGATATGGATAAAGGATTGGATCACCCTGGAGAATAAGAGAACCTTAGTGTTAGAAGGACACGACCTACAGAAAGGGTGGCATGCTTATCTATGGGACAAAGACAATAAAAAGAAAACCTATTTCCACAGGCATAAAATTAGAGACTCCCTAATACAAACGTGGGTGGGAATTAGGCAGAGATACTATTCAAAAGTCCCAAACTGGCTTTCCACGGCAGAGGCAATGATTTACCCCAACAGGTGGGGAATGGAGAAATTGTGCAGATACAAAGACATTGTCGATGGAGGGGGAAATATTAAATCTAATGAAGCCCTGAGAGACCAAGGTATAACTTTAGATTGGTGGACTTACCTGCAAATAAAATCAAGATACCAGAAAGATAAAGAAGAGTATGGCCTAGAATTAGGATATAATGGATTAGACAAAATTTTGATGGGACCAGGGAAAAAAGCGTTGGCCAAGCTGTATAACTATTTGTTAGAGGAAGACAGAGATGAGGATATAATTAGAAATCAATTGAGAGCATGGGAGAGAAATATTGGACACAGTTTGAATTTTAATGAATGGGAAGAAGCCTGGAATAAAAATTATAAATTAACTAGAGCAGCCACATATAAGGAAAATCACTACAAAATGCTTCATAGGTGGCATTTGGCACCTGCAAGATTAGCAAAGATGTTCCCCAATGCGCAGCCAAACTGTTGGAAATGTGGCCATGGCCATGGCACCTTCTTTCATACGTGGTGGACATGTCCCGAAGCAAAAAGGTTTTGGAGCAAAATTTGGAGATGGTTGAAAGACATACTTAAAGAAGACATTGATCTGAACCCAGAAATATTTCTCCTGGGAATGGTAAAGAAAGGATACGTAAAGGAAAAGGTCCACCTCCTAATACACATAACTACAGCTGCCAGACTAGCATATGCTCAATACTGGAAAAAGAAAGACCTACCACCAGATGACCTTATAATTAATAAAATATTAGAGTGTGCAGAGATAAGTAAATTAACTCATGAGATAAATGACGATGAAAATTCTGATTATGATACTGTGTGGGGAAGATGGTACGAATGGATAAATGGTAGAATTAAGGAAGAAACAAAAGGTGCAGAAATTAATTAGAAATGTATAGTATAACTGACACCAGACACTTATTCATGTATATATGTATAAACACTGCGAATCCGATGTTAAACAGAATTGTTAGTATATTTTATTTGTGTATAAAAAAAAAAAATTAATAAAATTATATTATTAAAAAAAAAAAAAAAAAAAAGAACTGAGTGAAAAAGATAGAATGGACTAGAATTAACATAGAGGTTAATTCTGCCTTATCCTCAACTACCTATCTGAGTTTTTCTTTTAGTTCTCTGCATTCAAAAAGTACATTTATAAGGCTTTTGTGGTTTCTTTCAATAATTACACACACAAAATCTGTTTTCCAATGAAAAGCATGTGAGAAAAATAGCTCTTTTTTTTTTTTTAAATGGGTGAATAAAAATGAAAGAGGTTTGAACTGATTGTTGCTTTTATGTCCTCTGGGCTTTTTGCTGAACATCAGGATAAGGATTCAGGATAATAAGAAGCAGTATGGCAAACAGCTGTGCCTATTGAACATTTTTGCTGCAATTATATTTTTATGCAGGCCAGGAGAGCACAGACTTTCTTCTTAGTACTGTTGTTTTAAGTCACTAATACTTTTGTTCCTCAGAAAATATTAAAATATTTCCCTATGGCGTCTAGAAGCGATTCCAGCATATTTGTGCAATGTTATCCAGCAATGTTTTTCATGCTTGATTGAACTAATGAGAACTCCAGGATAGCATTTTAGGTTCCATAAGGTGGTCAGATTCTCATTTCAATTTTCAAGCCAGGTCTCCATGCCAACATATGTTTCTTCCTTTTATTTCCCTGCTTCTGGCACTGGTTATTTCCAAAGTTGAAAAATGTTATACTCAGAAAGTCCAAAAACTGGGTGTAAAGATGCCAATTAGCTGGGTGGGAATAGGTGTGATTATGAATATGAAACCTTGTTAGCCTTCTGGCATGTGCTGGAAACCAAGCAATTATTTCCACAGTTTCTTTATAAAGTGATTTTTTTCCCTCAAGCTCAACTCCACTGCAAGGGATTTCAGGCGCACATGGATTTTGACTCAATACAAAAATAACTTGCCCCTGGATTTTTTTTTCTCTCTCTTCCTAGTCTAGACCACCGTTGTGATATTTTCTGGCAGTGTCCCATCCATGTATTCAGTGCAACGAACCCTGCTTCTTGAGATCAACACTATTACTTAAATGATTTCATTTAATTGTTTAGTTTCACTGAATTCTCATGTGTTCCATTGAATGAGAAGAAAGGGTTTAAAAAAAAAATCAGATCCCAAAGTGCCCTTCATAATCCATAACCGGAACACTCTAGAAACAGAATAGAATAGAATAGAATAGAATAGAATAGAATAGAATAGAATAGAATAGAATAGAATAGAATAGAATAGAATAGAATAGAATAGAATAGAATAGAATTTTTTATTGGCCAAGTATGATTGGACTCACAAGGAATTTGTCTTTGATGCATATGCTCTCAGTGTACATAAAAAGATACATTCGTCAAGAATCATAAGGTACAACACTTAATGATAGTCATAGGGAACAAATAAGCAATCAGGAAACAATCAATATTAACATAAATCGTAAGGATGTTTTGAAGAAAAAAATTCAATTCTCTCCACAATTGTTTTTATTGGGTATAGTTAAGGGTTTTACATCGGGTGAAACAAAACTGATATTGTATATGATAACAGCAGCAAGATTGTTGATAGGTAAATATTGGAAAAATGAAGCTTTGCCCACTATTGAGGAATGGACTTTGAAGATGGCCAGTTTTGCAGAGATGGCGAAGATTTCAGCATACTTAAAAGATTGCTCACAAGAGACTTATGAATGGGAATGGAAAAGATGGATAGAATATGTTCAGAACAAATATCAAACTAGAAAGTATCAAATAGCTTTTATTTGAAAATAATGTTTTAGAAATATTTTAATGTAATGAGGTAAAAAGAAAAATTATACAGGGGAGGGAGGGGTTCAAGTTTACACATAAGTGTCATATTAAGGGGGTTTTTGTGTTTTTTTTTACGAGTTATGAGTATATTATAGGGAAGTCTGGGGGGAGGGGAGGTTTAGGGAGGGTTAGGGAGGTTGGGAAGTTTGGGGGAGGTGGTGGTGGGGAAAGGGGTGAAAATGTAATTGTAAAACTTTTGCAATAAAAAAAAAGAATCATAAGGTACAACACTTAATGATAGTCATAGGGAACAAATAAGCAATCAGGAAACAATCAATATTAACATAAATCGTAAGGATACAAGCAAGAAAGTTACAGTCATGCAGTCATAAGTGGGAAGAGATGGGTGATAGGAACGGTGAGAAGACTAATAGTAATAGTAATGCAGCCTTAGTGAATAGTTTGACAGTTTGAGGGAATTATTTGTTTAACATCTGAAGACTTTCACCTTAGAACTTTCAGACAGACACGGAGAATTTTTCTATAATTTGCCAGCCTCTCATATCATATAAATATGGTTCTATTTAGAGATGGTATTCAGCTGTTTTGGACTGATTCACTCAAACCGGTAGCGGAAATCGTGGGTGTATCGTCCCCCCGCTCCCTGGGCTCCAAGTCATGCTATTTAGGCACGTTTAAACACATACCAACTCACATTTGCGAACTGGTAGAGAAAGTAAGTGAATACCACCCCTGGTTCTATTGAATTAAAATTAATTTTCTAGGATAATTAAGGCTGGAGAAAATTATCAATTTTGGCTTCTTTCCAACTGTGAATACTGACCAGAACCAGGATCATCACTATCTCCTTATTACTCTGAGGCAAAAAAAAAGAAAAGAAAAAGAAAACAAGCATAAACATCCATTCTTTTTTCTCCTTCAAAAACCCTGTATCTTTTGCTAGCATTTATCCTTTCGAAACCCAAAGAGCATGTTCTTGGATGCAGACTAGCACAAATTGAAACTCTGTCAATAATATGGCTAAAATGTTCATTATGCACAGCGCTGGATAATTTGCAAGAATCAACAGAGAGACAAAAGCTCACTTTATTTTTGTCATAGAAATAATGTGCCTCGTGTGTCTGGATGGATCGTCCCTTATTTCTGTGTGTATTAGTATCTTCTTTTGAATCTGCATTCACTGCATGCCTGGGAGGCTTTGTTCATGGATAATGCTCTCTTTCTGAAATAGGAGAAGTGTATCCTTTCATCACAGGGAAATATTATGATCTGAAGCTCATCAACCCTAATGAAGATATTCAAAAAAAGCACGAAGTCGCACATTGTATTAGCAATTGTAGCTGCTTGAAATGTCATAATGAGTAAATCTAAGATCACGGTGTTAATGTTAGAAATCACATATAGTATAAGCGATGGTGAAAGCGATGCTGTCACACGCAGCCTATGTTCCATTGGTACAATTGTTTTGCCAAGCACATCTTTAAAAAAAGACATGCTGCAGATTAATACTCAAAAAATATTCCGGCAGACTACAAAAGCCATTATTTGCAAAGATGAATAGATGCAGAATTCTGTTTTCATATTGTGCCACATTTCAGTCGCTTTAGCATTGAAGAAAATAACACATCAGAATAAATATAGAACCCCTTTCTCTTCTGTATTCACAGAAGAATACAATTATTTTAGGTGAACCTGGAAGTCTCATTATCTAGAGCAGAGATCTTCAAACTTGGCAGCTTTAAGACTTGTGGACTTCAACTCCCAGAATTCTCCAGCTATGCTGGCTGGAGAATTCTGGGAGTTGAAGTCCACAAGACTTAAAGCTGCGAAGTTTGGGGACCCCGATCTAGAGAATGTACCTTAAAGCATTCATCTAACATTTCCAAAATGTCTGTTTCTCAAGAAAAGTAAGATTTTTAAAATGTATTTAGCTTAAAATGCCTGATTTTCCTTGAGTCTAGCTTTCAGCCTTTACACAAGGCATCCTATTAGCACATCAGCTATTTGCTAGATAAAATGCCTTGGAGGTACTTTACACCTTGAAGTGTTGTGCTTTTAATCCATAACCTAACAATTCCAATGGAAAAGTGCTAAAAGAAAACTAAGATTTAAAGACAAATAGAGGAAAGGTAAAAGAAGAAATCAACCTGAAAGTGCACCTTTTGCAATTTATGCATATCATGGCTACATAAAAATTAAGAACATGGACATGCCAATCACTGAGTCCAGGAAAGTGAAAACCAAGATGGTAAGCCAGGGGTGAAATGCTCCCAGTTCGGACCAGCTCGGGCGAGTAGGTAGCGATGGTGGCGGGCAGTTTGGAGAACCGGTAGCAAAAATCCCTGCCCCCGCCCCCCCATGCCCAGGTGAGCCGCGTGATCATCAGAGCCTTTTTTTTCTTTTAAATGGCTCTGACCAGCCAAGCTCTGGCGATCCAAGCTCTGACGATCTCAGCTGAGTTGCCTGCTAATCAGGCAACTCAGCTTGGATTGTCAGACCCATTTAAAAGAAAAAAAGTTTCTTTTTTTCCTCCCCCCCCTCCAGCCTCCAGCTTGCTTACCCCTAGCTGTTGGTCGCAACTCCTGCCTTGCTTCGCTTGCTGTAATATCTGCAATCCATTGCATCAGCAAGCAACTGAATCTCCCTGCCTGCAATCAAGCTCATTGGTGAGCAGCTCTATCTGCAACTTTAAGACTTGTGGACTTCAACTCCCAGCAAAGCTGGCTGAGGAATTCTGGGAGTTGAAGTCCACATGTCTTAAAGTTGCCAAGGTTGGAGACCCCTGTTCTATTGGGTAAGTTTTTTTTCCCTTTGGGAGCTTTAAAAAAAATAGTTAATTGAGTTTTTTTTTAGTTGTTCTTTTTTTAGATCTAGCCATTTAAAGTTTAGGAAGTTTTAAATTTAGCTGCTTTTATATAAAAATAAAAATAAATTAAAATAAAATAATATTTGTGCAGCTTTCTGAGATTTAGTGTGTTTCTGTAGTGTTTCACTCTAACTACCCAAACACACAAAATCTCACAAAGCTGTGTGTGGAATTTTGTGTGTGTAAAGTGTGAAAGTTGGTTTTTTGGGCTTTTTGTGGCTGTGTGAGGTTCCTGCTTGTTGCAGGGGCCATTTTGGGTCTAGCACAGCTGCTTTTCCATTGTGGGTGAGCCAGTTGTGTTGTGTTGTGTTGTGTGTGTGTAAAGTGTGAAAGTTGTTTTTGGGGGCTTTTTGTGGCTGTGTGAGGTTCCTGCTTGTTACGGGGCGATTTTGGGTCTAGCACAGCTGCTTTTACATTGTGGGTGAGCCAGTTGTGTTGTGTTGTGTTTTGTAGGTTAAAAAAGGGCAAAGAAGTGACATTGACTTGGCCACGCCCACCCAGTCACCTTACTACCAAGCCCTGCCATTTATTTATTTATTTATTTATTTATTTATTTATTTATTTATTAAATTTTTATACCGCCCTTCTCCCGAAGGACTCAAGGCGGTGTACAGCCAACATAAAAAACCAACAATATAAAAGTTAAAAACAATTTAAAATTATTAAATGGTTTGGCCAATAATCTAAAATAAAATAACCCATTAAAACAATATTTTAGGCCAGCCCTGCTTGATGGAATAATAGTGTTTTAAGGGTGCGGTGAAAGGTACAAAGGTCGGGAATCTGACAAATCTCCGGGGGCAGCTCGTTCCAGAGGGCAGGTGCCCCCATAGAGAAGGCTCTCCCCCTGGGGGTTGCCACTCGACACTGTCTAACTGATGGCATCCTGAGGAGACCCTCTCTGTGGGAGCATACTGGTCGATGGGAGACTATCGGAGGCAGAAGGTGGTCTCGTAAGTACCCAGGTCCTATGCCATGGAGCGCTTTAAAGGTGGCAACCCACACCTTGAATCGCACCTGAAGACCACCGGGAACCATTGCAGCTCGCGCAGGAATGGTGTTACATGGGAGCATTGAGTCGCCCCCATAATCACCTGCGCGACTGCATTCTGGACCAGCTGGAGCCTCCAGGTGCTCTTCAAGGGGAGCACCATGTAGAGAGCATTACAGTAGTCCAGACGGGAAGTGATGAGGGTGTGAGTGACCATGCGCAAGGCGTTCTGGTCCAGAAAGGGACGCAACTGGTGAATCAGGCGAACCTGATAAAAAGCCCCCCTGGCCACAGCCGTCAGATGGCCTTCTAAAGACAGCTGTGAGTCCAGGAGGACACCTAAGTTGCAAACCCTCTCTGAGGGGGCCAAGATCTCACCCCCTATAATCAGTGATGGAACCAACTGACTATGATGGGATGCCTGAAACCACAACCACTCGGTCTTGGAGGGGTTGAGTCTGAGCTTGTTTCTCCCCATCCAGATCAGTACAGCCTCCAGGCACCGGGTCATCACTTCAAGGGCATCATTGGGGTGGCCCAGAGTGGAAATGTACATCTGAGTATCATCAGCGTACTGATGAAAATCCACCCCGAAGCCATGGATGATCTAACCCAGCGGCTTCACATAAATGTTGAACAGGAGGGGCAAGAGGACCAACCTCTGTGGCACCCCACAAACTAGGCGCCTTGGGGTCAACCTCTGCCCCCCTGCCAACACAGACTGTGTAAGGTCAGAAAGGAAAGAGGAGAACCACCGTAACACGGTGCCCCCCACCCCTAACACTTCCAACCGGCACAGCATGATACCATGGTCGATGGTATCAAAAGCCACTGAGAGATCTAATAGGACCAGGACAGAGGAACAACCCCTGTCCTGAGCCCTCCAGAGATCATCAACCAATGCGACCAATGCCGTTTCCGTGCTATACCCAGGCCTGAAGCCCGACTGGAACGGATCCAGATAGTCCGTTAAGCCACGCCCACAGAACCGGTAGCAAAAAAAATTAGATTTCACCCCTGTGGTAACCTTCCCATTAAAGGTTACTACAGTAGCCCCAGTGTCAGACATCTGGAGGATGATAGCATGGCTAACTCTGTAGTAAGGAAGCCTGTAAACATTCATTAAATGGAAATATGTCAAGTGACAGGGAAATCAGAAGACCCAGGCAGTTCAAATGGGATTTATTGCAAGCTTAAGCTTTCTACAAGAATCTGAACTACTAACAGCCCAGTTGGCAGTAAATAAAAATCAATGGCATTCAAGGCGGACAGGACTTTGATCTCTTCTGGGCATGAAGTGACTCATGATTGATTACACATTTGACCGCTCCCTCAAGATCAGCCTGGTCATCTGCTACAAATAGCAGATAATAGCACTTTTTTCCATTTAAAGTTTCAAAGAGAATCTGTCATTAATTTGGTCTCACCAGTGCTTTGTGACTGGGGGGACCCATTACTCAAGGTCCTGAAACTTGAAGTGAGGAACAGGAAAGGAAGGGGTAAGATAATCAAGATGGAGCCTACAGTTTGATCCCACAAAGTATGTTAATTAATTATTCTTCATTAATGTTGCACTTTACTTGCAATAGTTATACAACTGTTCATATATTTCTTTCTGTTATATGATAACATTGATTCATGGGGGGGCACGGTAGCTCATGAGGTAAGATGCTGGGTCTGTGCACTGCTGAGGTCGGCAGCTTGATTCCCATGAGCGAATAAACTACGTACACGGCATTCAGGCGGGTAAAAGAAAACACCACACGAAAAAATTCCTTTTACAGAGGCAGCCAGTCACCTCAGTGATCCCAGGCTAACACATGCCATACACTAAAAAAAATAAAAAAATAAAAAATGATTCATATTATGGTGTTGTATAGAGTGAAGTCAACATGTTGTCTTCCTGTTTAACATAATTTTATTAAGAATTTTATTTACAATAGTAAAAATTAATACAAATTAAACTTAGAAAAAAGGGTAGAAAGAAAGAATGAAAATTGGAGGAAAATGAAAAAGAAGAAAAAAGAAGAATATAACAAAGGAAAAGAAATATATAAAAAAGTTCCAATTATAAAGTATAAACAAATTTAATAACTCTTCAGCCCTTATTATACAGATATCTCTTCACCCCATATTCTATTCCTTATTGACAAGCAAAACTATAAATCATCAATTTTTCAATCCTTGTGTCAGCACCAAAAGCCCTTAAAGGGTTACTATGTTAGCCTTGATCAATTAAACCAACTTTACATTCCTTCCTTTTACTTAACTTTTAATTCAATCAAATATTGTCACGAGATTTGATTTCTCTTCAATTCTTCTTTATCACAGTTTATTTTGTGTATCCAGTAAACCTCCCTTTTCCAAATCATTCTTGGCCTGTCATTTGTACTTTCACTTTTGGTTCTTTTTCTATCTTGTTCCACATCGGTCCTTCTTCCATTAACATTTTTTGAGACATAGTGTATCCATAAAAGTAGATATCATTACTGACAGTATTTATATTATTTTCTGGCTCCATTCTTCTTAAGATTTCCTTTAAGATTTCCAATGTTATAGTGTTTTTATTATTCTGTAAGTCCCAGAATTAACTGACAATAAAGAACAAGCTAATTTTTTTTCTTCTCCTTAAAATCTTTCTTCTTGTATCCAGTTTAATATCATAACTTATCTTTTGTTATGACTTGCAGTAACCAGGATAGCCAAAATAATTCTGTTTCCAATAAGAAGCCATTATTTTTATTGTTAATGAGGACCTGGATTGTGGGGGCAATAAACTGACTTTGTATAAAAAAGAACACTGTAAAGTCAATATTCCAAATGTATCTGGATTCTTAATCCATTTACAACTTTTTAGATTAAAATCTTATTTAGCTTTTTGGTGTTTACTTCAAATTCCTTATTTTTTTAATCTTTTTTTTTTCTGTTGTTCACAGCTGAACAACTTTAAATGAAGACTTAAAACTTGTTGGTCTGAAGGTCTCTAATAGCTTTAAAATGATTAATAGGCAATTCCCAAAAGTGATTAGAAAGTGAAGTTTGAAAACTTAGTATCCTTTAAATGATTCTGCTGTTCCTGTCATCTGCCAGTACTCAAACCACAGAAAACTGCTTTCCAAGTTCCTTGAACTGGTATACTCTCTAGTGCCTTGATTCACCATCTTCAGTTCACCATACTTTCCCCAGAAGTCCAGCAAATGTTAATGTCTTCTAAAGTTTTTTTTCCCAGTTATATTCTCAAAAAATAGGCTTCTTTGAGAGTTAACTCCATGGAATAATGGGGGACATATTTCTGATGGACAATGTAGGGAATTCTTTGCTTATGAATTTTTGGCCTGTTGAAGAAGATTTGGTGGTTTTGCAATCTAGACATGTGCTGCAGAATTAAATTAAATCCTGATCCAACTTGTCTTCCAGGATTATGTGTGATGTGTAATGTACTGTTTTATCTTCATAAATAAAGACCCTTTAATATAGTTTCTATTAGATTATCAGTTCCTGGTTTAGTTGAGGAACTGTACTGCCAGTTCAGACCATTCAAGAGTATTATCACATTGTTTTATTTGTTTGTTTGTGTCTTTGTTTGTTTGTTTGTTTTTTGACTATCTAAGGTTAGGAGGCAGTACTGTTAATCATGTGCTAAAAAAATAATCATCCTTCCCCATTACTGAATGTTCATGTGAATAGGCATTATAGAATTTAATAATTACATGATACTATCTTTTAGCTCTATAAAGGTAAATAGGCAAAAAGCTGTGTTTTTGCAGAATTATTTTTCAGTGAACTCCTTCAAATATAGTAGATTTTTTTTATTTACTTTTGGGTTCATTGAATATCTTTTTCAGTGAGTATTGAGATATATTCAGATAAATACTTCTCATAATGCCTCCTTGAACTTATTTTTTTTAACAAAGAAGCAGTTCACATTAAGAATTCTTTTAAGTGGTACAAGATGAAATCTATATCAGTCTTACTTGTATAGACTGCCATCTCTCTCTCTCTCTCTCTCTCTCTCTCTCTCTCTCTCTCTCTCTCTCTCTCTCTCTCTCTTTCTCTCCTCCTAAAAAGTGAATAAATAAGCACTGATTTAACACGACAACTGAAGCATACTTTTCTGAAGCAGCTGAAAAACACTATCTATTTATCCCAAAGCTGTTTTTTTCAAAAGGCAACTGGATTTTGTTTGGGAAAAAACAAAAAACCAAGTCCGCTTGCATTTTGAAAAAGCACTTTTGGGACAACCATGACCTGGATGACTGAGAATCTCCATAGACAACTATCACTAATTTGTTCAAATGATCACTGCTGCTCTATTTACAGAAATATAGAAACATGGAAAGGGTATTTTAGAACTATTTTTATTTTTACTTTATTTAAAAAAGTATCCTGCAATTATTAAAACATTTAAGTTCTATGGCAGAATTTAAATCCCAACTATTTCAATAAAAGGAATTGTTAGCATGGTTTTTTTTCCCCCTGCAGAATTTTGTAAGCCTAGGGAAGAATTGTTAAGACTGTGGCTGAGAGTAGTGGAGAAAAAAAGGAACAGATTGAGGTATTCTTATGAAATGACCACTATCCAGGTGCTACAAAGGCAATAGCATTTTTTTTTTTCACTTATAGCCTTGGCTTAGAAAAGTCATTTGGCAACATGCTAATTTTATAAGGTTTCTTCCTTTTATAAATCCGTATATTGTTACATCTGTGTGCATTAATGATATGCTGTATTTTTAAATTCTGTGACTGGTCTTGGATCATAAATAAATAATAAATAAATGGGCAGAGGCATATCCTCCTGATTCCTACCAAGAAATGAAAAGCTTAAAAGGGCAAGGGATCCTGACATGATTGAGCGCTAAGAAACTAAAAAGTCGAGTATCTATGTCAGAGGGATATGCAGGGCCATGAATTATGTGGCAAACTAAACTCACTAATGAGAAAATGGAAAGCTAGTACCAGCTAAAATCAAAGGTCAAATGCTAAGGATATATATATATATATGCATGCTGCGCAGTGGTGGGATTCAAATTTTTTTACTACCAGTTCTGTGGGCGTGTCTTGGTGGGTGTAGCGTGTCTTGATGGGCGTGTCTTGGTGGGCATGGCAGGGGAAGGATACTGTAAAATCTCCATCCCCTCCCTACTCCAGGAGAAGGTTACTGCAAAATCCCCATTTCCTCCTGATCAGCTGGGACTTGGGAGGCAGAGAATAGATGGGGGCGGGGCCAGTCAGAGGTGGTATTTACCGGTTCTCCAAACCACTCAAAATTTCTGCTACCGGTTTTCCAGAACTGATCAGAACCTGCTGAATACCATCTCTGGTGGCATAGCGGTGGCATAGTGGTTAGAGTGCAGTACTGCAGGCTACTTCTGCTGATCACCGGCTGCCAGCAGTTTGGCAGATCAAATCTCATCAGGTTCAAGGTTGACTCAGCCTTCCATCCTTCCGAGGTCAGTAAAATGAGGATCCAGATTGTTGGGGGCAATATGCTGACTCTGTATACCTTAAGTATACCTCTGTATACTAAGTATACCTCTGTATACTTAGAGAGGGCTGCAAAAGCACTGTGAAGCGGTATATAAGTCTAAGTGCTATTGTTAGTGCTATATGCATAATCTTCTAATACCCAACCTCATTTCTTTCAACGCCTTGCCTTGTAGTCTCTGAAACCCACTAATAAGATTAATTCTGAACTTTACCATCATGTCTCTCATGAAATTTCCTACAATAGCATCAGTCCTTGGGGAATCTCATTTTAGGGTCAATAGATTCTTCTGCAATCTTAAATACTTTTGCTTCTTTGTTAAACCTTTCTTCCTCCAATATTTTTGTTCTTGTTTATTTTCTGTTGGTTTTGATCCATTGCATGAATCCTTTGCCTACCTTGGGTGACCTTCCTCTTTCTGGACTATCAGTCTTGTTCAGTTGCTGCCCTCAAACTAGCCGCCTGTGCATAGGGGTCTATTAAGCAAGAAAAGCCCATTTATACTGCTATCACAGAGGCTTGCCTTTGATTAATTGTCCTTTTAGTCAAACAATAAAGAGGCTAAACCTTCTGGTCACTTCCTGGCAAAAATCCCCACTATCTTCTGTTAAGACGATTCAAGCTTAGCAGCCCATTATTATTTTTCCCAAAGAATATGTGAAAGTCTCCTCTAGTTTCTGCTTCTATAATTCTCCTCCCAAGCCAGTTTATATGTAGGCCATGTCAGTCAAGGCGCTCTACCATTGCTGTTGTTGCTGTTTTCAAGCCATCTGCTGCATAGCTGTGCTAATTCTCTTTAGGAGCTAATAGGTATTCAAAAGAAGTTGTAGACCTTTAACATAACTGAACTTGGTTTTTATAAGAAATGCTAAGCCCTCAAGAGGATAAGCAGGGAACTAACATACTTCAGTCTAAGCCTGAAACTCTTGACTTGCTCTTGAGGAATCATTTCATGTTAGGTTGACTTGGTGGTTCTAAAGATCATTTTCCTCGCTCAGCTTGACAGTCTTCAGATGTGCTGAGATTTCAATTCCAAGAATTATGAAAAGCTATGAAGATAATGACTAATTTCACAGAGATTTGTATGGTAGGCCTCCCCCCGCCTTCCCAACAGTTAAAAAGACATCATTTGAAATATATCTCTGAAAAATTTGTGTGTATATATATATATATATATATATATATATATATATATATATATATGCAACCCTGCAACTCAGACTAAGCTGAGCACAACCAAGCCCCCACCCAAACAGAACACAACCCCAGCCAATCAGAGCACAGCCAAGCCCCTAACCAATCAGAACACACCTCCACCCAATCAGAACACAGCCAAGTTCCCACCCAATCAGCTCACACCTCCACTAGCAGTTAAAAGGAAGAGACAGCTGCAATCTCACATTGCTCCTGGAAGCACGAAGCCGAGAACACCAGCCTGAAGATGACGAATGAGACTTCGTCAGGTTTTACCTATGTAAACTTAGTTGTTCTTCAGCCCTAGGTTCTGTGAAATCTCATTCACAAGTTCTTGGGCCCTTTTTCTGCTGACAAACTGCAACTCTGTGTTGCTCTCATATATGTATGTATTTTATTGGAAATGTTGCTCTCATATATGTATGTATTTTATTGGAACTCCTGAATGTTATGAATATGGCATGTTATTTTAAAGTTCATCTGCTAGAGCCAGTTCAGATAAAATCATAGCAAGATGCCATATTTTTCTCTCTGTTTTTTCTTATATAGTCTTTTTATTGGGGTGGATGCATAGCTCAAAATCTACTTTGGAAACTTGTGTTATTACCTAGGGCAGATTTGGAGATTGCATGGAAAAGGAATACAGAGAACAGGACCTATAACACATAGATGCCTACTCATACAACATTATATTTTATTCTTGCGTCTTAAGTTATCCAGAAGTAGAGCTGGCAATATCTTTATACAAAATGGGGCAGCCATGCTAGGAAGGAAATGCTGGCAGGATAAGGGAGGCAAAACCAGGATGATGAAGGATAAAGCTAGACTGAGTCGTAGCCTCTCTGCAATTCTAAAAACTAATTGTTATCAGTCAGAAAATTAATAAAAGCATTTATCCCCCCCCAATCTTATGTTACATTTGTTGGTCTCCATCGGGGGTATCCAAAAGAGTGGTTAAAAAAATATCAAGATGGCGGAGACACCTAAGTGATCAAACCCCTGCCACATTTTTTAGACCTATAGGATGACACACATTAAAAGGATTCAATCACACAATCGCACCTGCCATTTTGATTTTTTTTTTTACTCCCCCTTCAGATATCTCTGAACTAGAGGCTACAATAATTATCTTCCTGGGGAAAAAATGGTAAATACTCCCACGGCTTAATTATAAAAATATTTAACATTGTCAGTTGTAGTTTAGGCGTGACATTTTAAGCTTTCCTTTGCCTTCCAGAATATTTTTTTCCCTTTTTCTCCTCTGGTTTCCCCTCTAATATTGCTTTTCCCTTATTTCCTTGATCAATTTCTCTTCCAATCTTGCTTTCTTAGGTTTCTATTTTATAGTCTATCAGTTCTGCTCCTCAATGGAAGCATTCAATTAGATTCCTGTCCCAGAGATTTGAAATATCAGTATGAGTTCTGGGTTTCCTAAAAATCCAGGAAAATGAGCAGATCACAGGTAGAAGAAAGTTCCGAATGTTTGTAAGACTTCTTCCAAATTATATGGCAAATCAATGGATTAATTCCAATATATGGAGTTAATGTGGCTGATCTTAAGAAGAATCCCCTGATTCTAATTAGATATGATTTCTTCAAAGTGCTGCTTAGCATTTTTAGGTTCTGGGGAAATAACTAACTAACCTATATGCCTTTCTTCATAGGCATCAACATAATTTACTTGAAAATGCATAATCCTTTGTACTGGATTTATGTAAATGTCACTTGAAATTTCCCAAGTCAATGCCTTCTCTCTCATTCTCGCTCTCTGTTTAAGAAATGAAATATATAGAGATATTGGGGGAGAGGAAAATAATGTTATTCACAGGAAAACAACTTTTGAATAGATACTTTATTTAATATATTAATCTATATAACAAATCAAATTAAATCAAAATCAAATAAAATATCTTTATTACATGTTTGACCAGCCTTTACAAGAAAACAGACATTTTTGATGTCCTAATAATGAAGTGATGCGACATTTCATTATTAGGAAAGGGAATAAATAGAACAATAAAATGACATATCTAATTACAAGTTTTGTGCAGTTGTATAATTTTGGTGAAAATATTTTGCCACCAAATTTGTGAATGTTGAGTTAGCATACCTTAGAAGGTAATAAACATAAAATGTATTCATGTGGCCTTCATATTTGGAAATGATTGGAGAGATCAGAGCACATCTTGGGACATCATAAAAAGAACATACAAATCAAATATTTAAATCATGTTTTCAATATTGTCTCGAAGAAAAAATACAGTAATATTTTTTAACAAAACTGATTGAACTTTTCTCAACATTTTAGTATGTCAAAAGAGTCCGAGTTGCCCAAACAAACTTAGTAGAATTTATCTTCGAACCTGATTTTTCTAAATGTAGGTAATCAGTTCTGTTCCTTCAAAAAAATACATCAATAGTTCTTTTCTTTAAAAGGAAAACAGCACACATTGTCAGCTTCACACCTACTTGTGAAGTGTGAAATTTCTGGGGTGCATTATTTATTTAAGTTTGGTTCCCTTTAGAGACAGAAACCTGTAGTTTTATGGAATTTTACAGAATTTATTTTTTTTACTTACAAATAGATAAATTTTCTATAAATTAATATATAGCTTAATAATAAAGAGCCAAATGATTATATTAACATAGACATCTCTATCTCTCCTTCCCTCCTACACTTATTTTTCTTTTCATAAATAATATGTAGCTCCTTCCCTTTTAAGAGGACTTTATATAAGTATTTTCTACCCGTCATTTATCCTTTTGGGGGCAATTCCATGCTGTTGTTTAGACTTTTTTTTCCTCCTTTTCTGCCTTTGGCTGTTTTTTAAGCCAATCTTAGAAACAAAGAAATTTCAGTCTGGATGGCAGTGGGTTGACAACAGGGCCATGCTAGTATTTGATTTGGATTACGGCCATCAGAAGACCACACTGGTTCTTCCCAGTGGGTAGCTGGAACCAATTTGCACTGGCTTATGACAACTGATTGTTAACTTTTCTGGAATTTTGCAAGTTGATTGACAGAAGAGGTGAGCTTCAATACCTAGCATACTGATCTTCTGTTCTGCTGGCTAGTAGTATGCCAGCAGCAATGGAGGAGACATAACAAGTTCTTTTATCACCTGTTTTTCCCCCAAAATAATTAAGAAAAGAAAAAAGATAGAAAAGAGCATAATGTAAAGGAAAGAAAAAATAATAATAAAACAAAAAAATGTAAAGAAGTAACTTCCCCCGTAGTCTCAATAAGTATAACTGATTTTAACAACTTCTCTTAAAATACAATAATTTCTTATTCCCATATCACATCTCTTATCTATAGGCAAATCCCTAAAAACTCATCATTCAGTCCTGGTCAGCAAAACTCCATTAAGGATTACCCAAAATAACAACAACAATTTTAACCTTGGTCAGATAGATCAACCTTATATTCCTTCCCTTTACTTTTACCAATCTTGATCTTTAATCCTTTCAGATAATGTCCTAGAAGTTAAATTCTTGGACTTTTTATTTTTTATCCTTTCCAACCAGATCTTTCAAAACTTTGAAAGGACTTGACAGGTCTCCTTTGTAAATCTAATGTAGGGAATTTACCCAAAATACACTCCTGGTTGGTTATATGTCCCTTTTAATTATCAAATGTCAGGTATTTCCATTTTTATAGATAACACTTCATCTTTTTCTAGATCATTCTTATAGCCTGTCATTTTAAAATCCACATTAAAATTCATTTTGGTCTTATTCAAAAGAACTTGTTCCTCTTCCATAACATTATTTGTAATGGCAGACATTTTTAAAATTAACATTTGAGCCTACTGTTCCCATATATCCTTCAAAGTTAAGATAATTTGCTCTATTCTATGTTAATAAGATATTTTTCTCTTTTAATTGTAATTTTTACTTCCCTTTATTTTTCTCTAGTGTTCAGCCTTCAAATTCTATCATTTTATGTTTTTTCTCAGAATTCAAAACACAATATTTTCCCATGGGAAAAAAAAAAGATAATTTATTGAAATCCCATTTCAAGTCCATCTAGACCATTTATCTATTTAAAACTGTCCAAAAAAATACTCTAATCATCTTTTTGCTGTTCATTTCCCCAGATTGCTAAATCCTTAAAATCACACTTCAAATTTCTTTTCCTCTGTATTAAAAGAAATTCACCCAGTGGATGCCAGTAATTCAAAAATAATTTCAAAAGTGATTAAGAAATTAGATTTGGATGAGTTTTGTGTTCATTTGGGCTATATTACAGTTGTGGGCCTAGAAGGAATCATTTGACTTCCTACTATTCCACTCATTAGCCAATCACAAAAACCTCAGTTCCTATGGTCTATTTCAGAGGAGCAGCTGTCCAAATTACATGTGGACAATCCCACACTCTCTACTTACTCCAGAGAGATTTCATCAGTCAGGATTCATTCCTGGCCACTGATCTTCACCATAATGCCAACTCTGCAATATATCATCCCTGCTCCTTCTGGGATGTCTAGCTTTCCATGTCCCCACTAAAGGTCTCTGGTAGGTCATATCCTTAAACATTTATGAACTGACACCATTGGTTTTTTCTCTGTTTTTACACTTCAGATCCAGGGTAGAGTAACCTGAATTCTGTGGAGAATATAGCAGTGATTGTGTTTTCCTTTTAGAGGCTGTTCTTTCCCCATTAATCTTTGTGTCAGGGTTCCAAGTAACACCCCCAATGAAAGAAAACTCAGAGGCTTGTGTTTCCTCAAAGTTACATTTTATTAGAGATGTCATATTGGCACATCTGGAAAAACCCGAATCTGAACATTTCCAGGTTTTCCCCACCCAAAGGAAAGCTCAAGTCCCTGTCCAATGCCCACATGTCCATCACATGGTCCAATCAAAGCACCGTCCCAATTGGAGATGCCTCCCAGTTCCAGCCTTCCAGGTGCAGGGAAAGATGGCCTTGACTCCTTGAGAAAGGAATGTTATTATGACTATATATCAGCCTGGCTCCACACAATTCCCCCTCCCAGTTTCCCATAGTAGTAAATGTGGCAGGCCTGAAGATCCAATGAAAAGATGGCTTCTAGGCCTGACACTTTGTGTCTTTCTTTGGTATCCCAACCATTTGCAGACATGAATGCCTTCAGTCCTGGTCCCACATTATCCCATTTGACAATCAATTAGACCTTTTGTTTCTTTTTTCTTTTTCTTTTTGGCACCATTGTTGCTTTAGTAATCAAAACAATAGGAGAACAGGTTGTTGTTTTGTTCAAACATTCCTCTGTAAGACCATGGAAAGTCTTACAGTGGCAAGGAAAAACTATTAACTCAGATTCAGAGGAACAGTAGAGTAAAGATGTTATTACCCCTGCAAATTACAGATGTTAAAAAAATAAGGAAAGGGAAGATTTGCACAACTGTGAGAAAACAACAGGGACATGCTTCACCTATCCTGGGCAAGAAATAAAGATACAGTCTACTGAGAGTTGTAAGGGGTGAACAACATCATGAGTTGAGGATAGTTCACTGACTTAATGGACCATTACTGGATCAACTTCAGGATTATAAAATTTATGACCAGCAGAGAACATACCACCAAGCCAGGTCAGGATGAAATAACTGCTCAGGGAAATGAAGAGTCACTGGAGGTGAGGGGTGTGGGAAGGTACTACAGCTAATCAGAGCTGGGACTGCTACTAGAACAGAATGAAGCACTGAAGGCCATCTGCACTAGAGGTTTTAAGATTGCCTAGGCTGAATCACAACAGTTTTAAATCAAAATTGGGAAGCATGCACATCTGAAATGGGTTGGGATGGGAGCAGGATAATTTCAATCATTCCTGCACTCAAGAAGCAGTGGATGATCTTGGCAAAAGGTCAAGCAGGAAGTATGAATCTTTTCTTAGATCTTATGAAGAGATCATTGGTACACGTACTTAAGCAGCATGTCTTTGTAAAATTTAAGACTTTAGACAGTTACTGCCTGTGATCCTGATAGCATATTCTCAGAAATCTGATAGAAACCCCATAAATATGAAATATAGCTACAGTAACCTTAAAAGTACATAGGATCATTAAATGCCACTTGAATGGAATTATTTATCATTTCTGAAAGGTCAAATGTAAACCTGGATAAAATGATTTGAGGTTTTAGGTCAAATCTAACTCTAAATAATAATACGTATATACTACCAAATTTACTTTCCGGTTGACAGGAATGTAGTAATAAGTATGAAATCTTTCTCTTTTCTTCTTGTTATTATTAAAATCTTTGTGCATTGAAAAACATACATTGTTTTTGGTCCATGGATTTTGCAATGCGAGTCTGAAGAATTCTTGCCAAATGTAGGATTCTTTTCAATTGCAAGTCAAACTCCACTGCAAAACACACGTCTCAGTTTCAACAGCTTGATAAGATCTGAGTTATCATTGGATAGCCCTGATTGAAGTGTACATCAGCCTCCAATTTATCTCTCACAATAATATACTTGAGCTGGAGATAGCTAAACCTGGCTGTGTTGATTTCTCACATACCTGTTGAGGAACTCCGAACACTTTTTCAGTTCTCTGCGTGCTTGAATTTATGACCTCAGTCCCTCACCCTGCTGCATTGAAGGGCAAGTCTGAATACAAATTCTACCCATAATCATCCACATGAAGAGGGAAGCTTTGATGTTATTGGACTATCTGCTTTATCAAGGTCCGTAACAGATGAGAATGATTATACAGAGTTCAAGGAAACATGAGGAACATTTCTATGGAGTTTCTTCTTCCTGGTTTTTATACCTTGTACATTTTCTTTAAAATAAAGTGTGCTTGGGGTTATTTTCACAAATATATGCTTTTGCTTGTTTTTGTTCCGATATAAAAAGTTCTGAATGTATCTTTGATTGGACATGTCAAATTTTGAGGGATATCTGCAGTGGCGGGTTTCACATATTCTTACCACTGGTTCGCCACCCGTGCACACTCGCTTGGCACACACACACACCTTTGCTCGTGTGTGCGCCTTTTGCCCAATGCTCCCAGCTTCGAAAACATGGTTAAATAGGACAGCATTATGCTGGGGCGGGTGGGACAGGGGCAGGCCCTCCCACAGTCACCGCTACCGGTTTTCCCGAACCATTCTGAACTGGCTGAATACCACCTCTGGATATTTGTACTTCAGTTAGCCATAAAGACATAACATTTAGAAGAAAAATGTTTCTCTCACTCCATCTTATACCTGCTGTTTCTTTAAGGCATTTATTTGTCATAGGACAAATCCTGCTTTCCTATAGGAAGTGTGGTATTGTGGGTGAATTAAACATGAACAAACAAAAACTCTTAAACACAATGTTGGTATTGTACTCACAGAGAGCCAGCTTGCTGTAGATGTTAACGGATCAGGATAGAAACTGGGAAATTGTTAGTTCTAATCCCACATGAGGAACAAAGCCATCTGAGTAACTTTGGGCCAATCACTTTCTCTTAAGCATAAGAAAAACACAACACAACACAACACAAAACAGCAAACACTTCTAAAAATGTTGCCAAGAAAATTGACCAGATTTCTCCTAGCAATCACCAGGCATCAAGACTAGCTTTTTTCCAGTTTTTCATTTAACAATTTGATAGCTATCATGAGGGCCTAAATACAAATGCATTTCTTAGGAGTGAAACATCAACTGCCTCTCTTTCAACTTTTTGGAAGCATGTCTTTGCTGTTTTCCTTCAAGGGCCAGTAACCCCTTGCACAATGGTGTCCTTGGTGCTTTCTGAGCTTGGTTGTTTTCAATAAATAAATAGTAATAGTACTTACATTATATACCACTTCACAGTGCTTTACAGCCCTCTCTAAGCAGTTTACAGAGTCAGCATATTGCCGCCAACAATCTCATTTTACCAACCTTGGAAGAATGGAAGGCATCAACCCTGAGCTGGTGAGACTCAAACTGCCAAACTGCAGGCAGCAGGCAGTCACTACATTCTAACCACTGCACCACCACTATTCAGCCATAGACTACATAGCATCAGCTGTGCTAGAAGAGAGTGGGGTTTGCTTTGTGGAGCACTGATGATATTACCTAGCTGGGTAATGGAATGTCTGCAAGAAAATAACTAACCTAAGAGATTGTGAAGAACCCCGCAGTTTAATCCCGAACTACAAATATTCTCTTTTATTGGAACTTCTTGCATAATAATTGAAGCATATATAGCTGAACTTGGTTGCCTAATAGTCATTTCCTTAAAGTACTCGTCTTTTAATTCAAATTAGTCAAATGGTCAAATGATTTGAACATTTTGCTTCTTTAGCATCAGATTAAAAACTGATGCTTTCAAGCATCCATGGTTTATCTAGAGAAGTGTCTGACTTATTTAGGAAATACATACGGAAAGAGGAAATTGTTGGTTAGAATATTGTTTACAAACCAAGCTAAAGGACCTGTGGTGGCACAGTGGTTAGAATGCAGCATTGCAGGCTAATTCTGCCAAGAGTTCAATCCTGACCAGCTCAAGGTTGACTCAGCCTTCCATCCTTCTGAGGTCAGTAAAATGAGGACCCAGATTGTTGGCAGCAATATGCTGACTCTGCAAACCATTTAGAGAGGACTGTAAAGCAGTATGAAGTGGTATGTAAGTCTAAGTGTTATTGCTATTGCTAAACACAAGCTGAACAAGCAGGCAGGTTTTTTTAAAAAAGCATCATTCTTTACAAAGCAGTATATCAGTATTGATATATTCTACAGTGGTAGCTTGTGGAACAGTGGTACTCAACTGCTTCAAAACTCATCAACTTTGGTTCTCAATGCATTTTGATGTGAAAATGTTGTCTCCGTACTCAGTCTTTGTTTAGTACTTGACATGCTGCTGTAGGAAGAGGGGGGAGGTTGTGGGGAACAGATAGGAAGTCTTGCCATGCCGGGAAGGTTGCTGCAAAAGAAGGGGGATGGCCACAGAGGAAGGACAAGAAGTCGACCATGCTGAAAAGGTCACTAGCATAGGAAAAGGGAAAGACAGAAATTTCTTCTGGCTGTTCTGCCCCAGCTCCGGATTCCCGAGGATATTGACACACACCAACGGTCCTTATCAAATTTATTAAGTAGGAAGAATAAACCAAAGTCCGGCAAAGGTTGGCAACCAGCCCAGAAAACAAGCTACGATAAGACACTCACTCTTCAAAAATGCTCTGTAATAATTATACATTGTTTCCAGCAAGAAATTACTAACTGCGTGCGACATAAATAGGCTAAGGGAGTGGGCAATTATCCTCAAGCCTTACTCTCAAGGAGACCTTGAGTAGCCACTCCTGCCGTTTGGCAGCCCTGCGTGCTCGAGCATTGAGGAGAGGCTCCTCCACTTCGCTTTCTCCACTTGAAGGAGCCTCTGGAGGTTCTGAAGGCCCTGGCTGAGTTTCTGCCTCTGGCACCACATCCTCTTCAGCCTCCTCACTCTCCGATGCAAGCGCCGGCTGCGCAGGCTGCTGATGCAACCCCACACCAGCCCCTCATCGGGATCAGCCACGATCCGCGCAGGTCACTGACGGGCCACAACACTGGCTGAAACAAAGGGTTACTTTTCTTTTTTAAAAAAAACAAACACAGGAACCATGTAGGTGGGAGGTTTAAGAAAATATTGAGATTTATGCTGACTGAAGTTTAATTTTTATTGACATTTATAACTTCCCTCTGAGATTTAGAGGAAAATATGGAAACAAAATCAGGTCAGACAGCTACAAATGAGAAAATATTGCTCAGAGCAAAAAGAACTGTGGAAAAGAAAACTAACTCCAAATTAAAGGGAAGCAAACAGAAGATCATCTTAGCTTGCAAGGCATATAGATGGTGGGGGGGAAGATGCACCTTTTACTTAGTGCTTAATGGAAGTGTAAAAGAGAGAAAACCTCTTCAAAATGCCTGCTTTGAAACCTCATCAAAAATATGTAAGAGAGATTGCTGTCTTTTACTCACAGTATAATTTGTAATCAATGTCCAAACCAGATATGTCAGCCTAGAATCATAATGCTGCAATTTTAGTTACTGTGCATAATTTAGCACAGTGTGATTCCTAAGATAGCTCACAATATCAAAGCACATAGCTTTTATAGGATTTTAAGATTTGTATAGGGAAAACAAACTATATCAGTGTAACATAATGACTTTAGTTCAAAGTTTAGCATTTCTCTTAAATTTAAGAATCAATTCAGAACAAGAACGCAATACAATATACTTGAAAGAAATACAATAATTTCCTTTATATTTCAGTTTTTAATGCTTGAAAGTCTTTTGATCTATCTTAGTATTTAATATGTTATCTAGCAGTTATGATATTGGGAGATCTGAACCTTCTACAATAATATCAGCCTTCTATAGCTATTTTTGTTTGTTTATTTCTTATACATTTAGGAATATGGGAGTATAGGTAGTCCACGACTTATGACCACAATTGATCCCATAATTTCTGTTAAGTGAGACATTTGTTATGTGACTTTTGCCCCATTTTATAACCTTTTCTTGCCACAGTTGTTATCAAATCACTGCAGTTGTTAAGTTAATAGCATGGTTGTTAAGTGAATCAGGCTTCCTTATCGACTTTGCTTGTCAGAAGGTCACAAAAAGAGATCACATGAACCTGGGGCACGGCAACTATCATAAATATGAGTCAGTTGTTAAGCATCTGAATTTTGATCACATGACCATGGGGAGCTGCAATGGTTTTAAGTGTGAAAAACAATCATAAGTACTTGTTTTCAGTGCCATTGTAACTTCGAACTGTTGTAAATCGAGGACTATCTGTATTTGAATCCATGATAATCTAAGAAATAATTGCAATCATTTTCATCCTTTAGCTTTATGCCATCTTTCCAGTACACCAGCCCACTTATTGGGAAGAAAAGCCTCAAGTTTATAACTGTATTTTGTGCATGCTGAAGAATTAAGCATGTACGCTTTCTGTGCAAATCACAAATAGAATAATAAAAGAAAACAAACTGGCAAAATTATTTGCTTATTAATGTGGGGGGGGGAAAGATTGTATCTCCCTCCCAACATAAGTCTATGGAAAGAAAGTATAGAAAAAAAAAATCAAACATTTTCCTTCTTTTCTTTCAGGGATCAGTATCTAATCTTGTATGCTATTCAGTTGGTGCATAATTATTTAGAAAAAAGAGTCACCCATTCAAATTTTCCATTTGGAGGCAAAATCCTTATGAGAATAGTAACCATCTTCTTGCTGATCCGCTAATGCTTTAGCGCATCAGCGCTAAACTAAATGATTTAGTTTTGTTCCACTTTGGTTTCTGATATCGTTTTTGGACCTGGTTATTGAGCACACTTCCATAACAATTAGTGCTAGTGCATTTTTAATACTATGTCAGCGTTCCAGAAAAACCCAACTCCAATTAAAAACTCCAAGGCAAGCATTTTCTCAAAGTTCCATTTATTAGAGTAGGTATACTGGCACATCTGGGAAAACCCAAATCTGAGAGTTCCGAGTTTTCCCTCAGTAAATCAAAACCTCCAAAACCATCCCCTCACTCCTAAGTCCATTACACGGTCCAATCACCATCTGCCCCATCTTGAGACATCACTCCAACCAATCCAAATGCAGGATTGTCCTGACCTTGACTGAAAGGAAGAATGCTATTTGTCTAACTACATTCCGTCTACTAAATTCCCCCTCCTACTTTCCCACACACGAGAAGGTGGCAGCGTGGAAGTTTCTGGGCTAATGGCTTCCAAAGCTGACCCTATGTTTTTAAGGTGTCTTTCTGTCTGTTTTTCTATCTTTCTTCTGCACCTCTCTAATAAGGAAATAAATAGATGCAAAGGCATCATTGTTGAGATACAAGACTGCAGTCACACTTCCCCCCTTAACAATGTGAACTAGAAACAGGTAATCCAAAAACAACAATAACAAAGCACCTAGAGTGAAATAAAAAGATGTGACTCTGATATGATTATAAAAGTCCAGGAACTATTGTCAGTCTGTTTTCTGTGGGCCTTTCAACTAAAAATCTGGGAGGATTGTTCTTCCATAGAGGATAAAGAAAAAAGAAGGAAGGGTCCTATACTTTAAGGAAACAAAGATAGCACTTTGCCTCAAAAGATTAATGATATTCCAAATATCATCTTTAAGTAAATTATTGCAAAGCTAGTTAGCATTTAAGTTAATTTTTAATTAAAGAATTAAATTGAGACCTAATGGAAACTCAATTGTTATATGATTCTGGGTGGAAGAATTGTAAAATAAACTATCAATTATGATTTTATTCATATCAGAATAGAAATTTTACACTGGGTTTCTGCTAATCAAAACAATAATAGTTATTATTAGTAATATTATCATATAATAGCTTAAATTGGTTAATGAGTGGTTTCTAAATGAATTTTGCAAACTTTGTGTCCATTAAAAGTGGTCACCATCAATTGCAAGTAAAATGACTGATCCCTTTATCTCCTGGTGTTGAAACCCAAGAAAAACTGCTGTCCTGCAGTCTCCTTGTGAGGAGCAGCCATCCAGAGCACATATGGGTGATCCCCCAGACTCTCCTTAACCAGAGAGGTTTGAAGTAACTGGTCAATATTGTTTTCTTGGTCTTTTCCACAGTCATCAGCTCCACTTTCACAGAGCTATCTTTAGCTTGCCATACTTTCTCTGAAAGCCCACCATCTTAAGCTTTTGATTTAGGGAATAGGGATGGCATATAAATCATCTTAATCCACATCATCCTCATCATAATATGCTATAGCTATCCTCAAGTAGCCATTTCTAGGCTTTAGGTTCTATACCAGTGGTGGGTTGCTCCTGGTACAGGCCGGTTCGGGCGAGCCGGTAGTGGTGATGATGTGACGTCACCGAACCAGTTCTTTTTGACTGGGAGCTGGGCCCTCCCGTGCACCCCTGCATTATACCTACCTTTATTTCTCGTTTTTTAGCCCAGCTGATAGGCACAGCAGAGTGGTTTGCTGCACCTCTGCTGGGCAGAAACCTAATGTGCTTGCGCAAAGTGCAAGTTTGGCGCGTGTGTGAGCGAGGCAAGCATGCACAAGGCAATCACATGCAAAGCCTGTGCGGGAAGAGAACTGGTGGTAACACCGGTTGGAACCCACCATTGTTCTATACACAATTATATACTGATATAAATAATAATATAGATGTTGTTATCTATATCAGTGCATGATGAATGTATTTATTATGACTATGATCATGATTTATTACTTATATCTTTTTTTTTTGAGAAAAGGTTTTTATTATTTTTAATCAAACGAATAACATTTTCACTTGTCTTATTTAAACATTTATAAACCCAACCTTCCACCCCCCTTCCCAACCCCCTCCCCCGACTTCCCAGAAGAAAAACAGGGTATAAATTTTACCAAACATACACTAAAATATGCTAAGTTAATGCAACACTTAAAACTCCCTAGACCACTTAACTCCCCTTCTACAGATTATTCATCAACCTCCCTTTAAACTCAAAATAACATATAATCCTTTAAACCTAAGAGTTTTAAAAACATTAACAAACACTAATAAATCATTCAAAGCCTAAAAATCTCGTGATACATCTGTAAGATATTCTTAGTTCATTTACTTAAATTTTACTCTCCCTCCTACTTTCTCTCAAAATTCAAATATTTTTTCTTAAATCTTAATTAATCATTAATTGGGGTCTTAATTCATTTACTTAATCATTGTAATTAATCATTAATACATCAATTATTAGACCAAAGAAAGTTAATCTTCCATTCTTCCTTTCTTTCTGTATTTTTTCCAGTCTTTCTTCCTCCCTCTTACTTTTATTTTGAGGAGGTTTTGAATTTCAACTGGGGGTTGATGTATCTTTAAAACTTGTCCCTTTCTTGGAACCATTTCCTCTGATTTGGAGCCCCCATATAGACTCTTCTTGCTTATATAATCAGTCAGTTCATAGAACGAAGAGTTAACTCGATCAGTGTGTAAGGAAAAGTCCAGTTGTTGCATTTCAATTAATTGTGTGAAAGCCTCTGCCAAATCTTCCCAAACCTCGTAGGGCTGGTCAGTTTCTTCTTCTTTCTGCTCCAAATTATATTTTTGAAAAGTTCTGTCAGTTACTTCCAAAAGGGCAGGAAGAAAGTTTGAAAATTCTTGAGAATCAGCCAATTCCAACTTCTCTGTTTTAGTCAAAATGTCTCCTACATTGTCATTGTGCTTTCCTTCAAGAACATCCTCATTTGCTTTTATCTCCTCCACCAGTTCTATAGATTTTCGTTCCATGATTGTTGTTAAATTGTTAATAATTACAATTTAGTTATTCATGGCTTCCTTTATAAATTCTGTAAGGTCTCTAAAAAAATCCTCCTGACTCTGTGAGTCAGTTTTCTGTATCATTTCTGACGCCATTAGAGAGCTTCCACCACTTTCAGGAACTCCTTGCTTGGAAGCCATGTTATTTTAAAAGAATATTTCTTTTCAAAGCCATAAAATCTCTTGAGCAGCTTTCTCAGATTTATTTGTAATTTATCAAGCAAGATAGTCTTTTCTACACCCAGCTCTCAAATCCCAGCAGCTTAAGTCCAGTCTCTAGGCACAAATCTGTTAACAAGCACTTAACTTTCACTTTTCTGCCCACAATGAAGATGCCATTTCCACCTCCAGCTCAGCAAAATCAAGTAGAAACAATGTATCCCAGGAGTTAAGCAACATACTTGCAAAGGCTTGTTCTCCTGCTTCCGTTCTGTCTGCTTTTGGAATCAATTAATCTCCTTGTTGACAGCAGAGTCGGTCGCCTGCATCTGGCTCCATTTAAAACGGAGTCACCACGGATCCGTAGCTTCAGTGGGCTGAACGGGGAGCTCTCACCCTCCAAGCCCCTGGAATTGCTCCAGGGGCTCCCGGGGAGTTCTACCCTCGCCCACTGGCTCTCCTCTCCTTCGTCTCCCAAAGGAGAGGTTTTCAAGCCATCTGACAGCTGATTAGCGCTGTCAGAACGGCTCCAACGGAATCGCGGGGCTCGTGGTCCTAAAAGACCGTCCGCGACGCCGGCGGTGCCAACCGGAAGCCCATTACTTATATCTTTTATGTACCTGAGAGCTTATGCACTAAAGTCAAATTCCTTGTGTGTCTAATCACACTTGGCCAATAAAGAATTTTATTCTATTCTGTTCTGTTCTATTCTATTCTTTGCCACAAACTGGAGGGCTTAATTGTTTTGGTTTTTTTTAGATTAAGGCCTAAGTGTCCAAATTGCCCCCAAGTTTCTGTAGGCAATTTAAAATTTAAAGAAAACTGAAAAAGAAAATATGTGGAATACAATGTATTGTCAGAAAACATTAAGAAACAAAATCCATCTGATCATTTAACAACTAGAAATTGCTGAAATACAGGATGTGTGATGTGTAAGTGTTTAGATGCTATGAAGGAAACCCATGTACTGTCACAGAGAATTATAAGCATTGATTTGTATGGGTCTCAGCCTGAAAGCCTCATGACCTCCTCTTTAAGTGGGCTTTATAACTTTATATTACAGTGCTTAAATTCACTACTGACCCCAGGAGGGATCAGGCATAGGTAGCTCCCATTCAGCTCTCTAGTTTGAGAGACAAATAAGAAAGAAGGGGTTCTATTCATCACATCTATGGACTTCCCTTCCTACAAGTACTCTCACCCAGGCCGAAGACTGCTCTAACAACTAAGAATGCTGCTAAATATAAACATTTAACATGTAGCTGCTATCTATGCCAGACTGTAATACCTAAAAGCATCTTTCAGTCTAAAGAAAGAGCATCAGTCTATCAGATTAACTCTGCAGTGATTAGGTTGTATGCCATGAATTTGGCTTTGGTGAATCAATCTGTTGTGTTTCAGTAAAATCTAGACCCACCAAAATTTAAAGCTGTCAACAGCTTCTGAAATAACTGGCAGTGGGCCGAGGATAAATAACTTAAAATAAATTATGCATAGAAATATAGAAAATGTAGAATTAGGACAGATAGATAGATAGATAGATAGATAGATAGATAGATAGATAGAAGATAGATAGATAGATAGATAGATAGATAGATAGATAGATAGATAGATAGATATAGATAGATACCCCATTTTCAGGTGACCCTTTGGGCAGCTTCACAAACTAAATGTACAGCATAGTACAGAAGACAATACACAGCAAAGAGTAAAACACAACAAGTCTGTAGAAGACAACCACAAAAGACATAGCCTACCACTACTTCAAAACAAAGAGACCTGTTTATTCCTATAAGGATTCTTTAAGAAAGGAGTCACCAACCTATTATCTGCAGGTGGATGTGATCTGCCATCCAAAATAATTCATGGCCTGGGGTCACACTATCTATGGAGTAGTCTTTGTCTCATGACATTGACCTCTTCCTCTTGGTCAGATGGGGAAGTATGTTGCAGGCTATATGAAACAAACAGACAAAAAAGATTGACAGGATCCAGGAAGAGACCCTTTTCTGCTGTTGGCCCCGCCCTGAAATATTCTCACCCGAGAGTTGAGGAAGCCCCCTCCCCACACACTCCTGGCCTTCCAAAAAGGAGACAAAACATGGCTTATGCACATTTTTATATTTTATCTTTTGAACACCACCCAAAGTCCCTCTTTGAGGGAGATGGCTGTTCAAAAAGGGGAAAAATAAATAAATGAAAGTTCAGCCCATTCACCTGGCCCAACAGACAGAGGAAAAGAGTTTCTACCACTTCCTTGAGTAGCCACTTTGGCAACAAGTGGTGACAAAGGATGATTTGATTTGGGTTTACATCTCATTATGGGAAGGACTTCATTCAAAGGCATACAAAGAAGGTGAAGGTAAAGACAAATGTTATGGGAGAACCAATCACTTCCACAAATAAGAGGACAAAATCTTTTGAAAATCAGCCTGATAAGTTCAGGCAACTTTTAAAACCCCTCTCTTTCTCCCCATTGAGTTCCTTTTCAATCTAGCAGGCATATTTTGTTCATTCCTAAATATAGCTGGCATGATTAGAGGGGGGGCGGAAACAATCTGAATAGATTTTGCTGATACTGGGCTTCATTTCAAAAGCTCAAGACACTGTGGGAGATGGATAAAAGGACTTGAAAATGAATAATTCTCCCAGCATAAAACTCCTTCAGTAAATTGGCAACTAAAAACGCACAAGCAGCTTTCCATCATTTAGTTGCAATTTTGAGATCAATATAACTCAAATCTTGTTTAAAGTTCTTCAAGCAAATACTTTCAATTTTTTTCTGATGAATTTTCTTTCAATTCTCCTGCATTTTGCTGGGAGCCGAAAGCTGGATTTTTAAAAATGTGAATTTAAATCTGAACACAACTTTTGGCCCCTTCTATACTAATAAATTTGCATCCATATTTGACTAATACTAATAAATTTAGTATTAATTTATTAGTATTGAGATTATTTTATGCGTACAGATCCATGTTTTAACTACTTATTACTATTGCAGTTGAGTTAAAAACTCTTTCTAACCTATTTGTAACTGAAAAAAATAAAAAAGATAGAAAGTCTTCTGTATTTTCTTCAATTCAACCAGGAAGTTCATATGAATATTTAGGAGTAGATATGATCCATTTATTAATACATTAACCCTAGCATTTAAAGAATCAACATCACTCATTCAAAAACAGTTTAGCAATAGTACTTAGACTTACAGGTATATACCGCTTCACAGTGCTTTTACAGCCCTCTCTAAGCAGTTTACAGAGTCAGCATATTGCCCCCAACAATCTGGCTCCTCATTTTACCCACCTCGGAAGGATGGAAGGCTGAGTCAACCTTGAGCCTGGTGAGATTTGAACTATCAAATTGCAGGAAGTAGTCTGCGGTACTGCATTCTAACCACTGTGCCACCACGGCTCTTAGATTAGATCATGGGTGTCACACTTGCTGCATCACGTTGCCGTTATGTGACATTTCACAATGTTTTTCCTATTCATGGAACTGGAGTGGGTGTGGCCTGTGTGTGACGCATCCAGCCTTCGGGCTGCCAGTTTGACACCCCCGGATTAGATGATCATATAGGCTGCTATGATTTAGTTTAGGAGGCACAGTCTCTTCTTGGGAAATTTTCTGTATATACCTGTGAGCTTCGTAGTGTGAAAAAGAAAAATATAGTAATTATGTCTTCTACAGCTCTTAATTATGTTGAATAATTATCAGTTTTTGTTTTAAAAATGCAGTTTATGCTGCAGTTGGAACTGTATTTACAGTGGAAATTGGGGTCAATGACATAATTCTTCATACTATTATTGGCTTTCTATGAAAGTCAGTTGTCCTAGATGGTGTTTAGAACATCTATTGAAGATTCATTAACACAGATGTTAAATAGCCATTGCATAGTACTCTATATAATCAAAATAAATGTTGTTTTTGATGGTACTCATTGCACAGAAGGCTAAAGTTCAGTTAGGAATAGATGACTTTGTTCTAATCAACAGATCTGGATAAATGGCATACATACTCATCATTCTGTATGGCAAAAATAAGATATGTAATGATCTTAATACCCCAGATAGCCTGAGAAAATTGAATTCTCCTTTGGGAATCTGGGATTCCTTGACCCTGGCAAATTAGGTTTGACATTCAGGAACTTATGCTCTTTATCTATATGGCCTGTTTTTTGTTTTTGTTTTTTTGTCATTGTATATACCTTGATAGTCATCTTCAGAAAACATCACTGCCAAAAATAAATTGTTTTAGGATAGCAACCATATTTCTGTTTAAAAAACATTCGTTTCTGAACTAGACTTTCTTAGCAGCTTGACTGTTTATCACCATCAGCACAGATGGGCTTACTGAGGTTTGTAAGCAGTACTCTCTGATTTAGATTCATATAACATTTAGTTCACATCATGGGTTTTATCTGGATTATTAATGAATCTTTAGAATGAGACTTTTAACACAAATATCACCTAGAGCAGTCCTGGAACCTTCATTGCTTCAATGCCGCATCAGAGGAATTTTACTACTCCCACTTTTCATTTTGCTTCTATCTTCCAGAGGAATAATACTTTACAGTGATACAAGACAGGTAGTCCTCGACTTATGACCACAACTGAGAGCCCACAATTTCCATTGCTAAGCAAGTTGCTAAGTGAATTTTGCCCCATTTTACGACCTTTCTTGCCAGAGTTGTTAAGTGAATCACTGCAGTTAAGTTAGTAACACGGTTGCTAAGTAACTCTGGCTTCCCCATTGCTTTGTTTATCAGAAGGTCACAAAAGGTGATCTCATGACCCTGGGACACTGCAATCATCATAATAAGTACATGCCAGTTTCAAGCATCCAAATTTTGATCACATGATCATGGAGAGATGCTGCAATGGTCATAAGTATGAAAAACGGTCATAAGTCACTTTTTTCAGAGCTGTTGTATCTTTGAGTGGTCATTAAATGAAGAGTTATAAGTCAAGGACTACCTGTGGAAGGCAGTTTGAGTTTTGGTCTCTTTTTTAAGATGACATGACTTCATTCTTCAGCAGATTTGTTCAGTATTTGTAGACAATTTGTTTTGGTGAATCTCTGCTGACGTTCTTTCAGTTTCTTGACTTGGATGTCCCCATTCTTCAAAACACACACATTCACCAAGAAGCTGAAACACAATGTTTTTAACATCATAATGTTTAAGTGTATCTATTACACGATAAACAGTTCCAACATGGTCAAATCTACATTATAGTAGATTTGTTATAACCTGAATTATAACCTGAAGATTTGTTATAACCATTCAGTTATAACCTGAAGCAAAACCCTAATGACTTTGGATAAACGGTTGACTTTTATTTCTTATTGATCTACTCACCAATAGTGTTAGCTCAGGATATATATTTTAAATATCTTTATTCCTATTGAGACAATATAGTTGAACTTTTCTGGTTTGATTTTGCTGTTCAAAATGTGAGGCTAATAATCAGTGCTTTGGAAAATTTGTCCTTGCATGTGTTCCTGTGAACTGAAAATGTCGAAGAGTGAGAAAATACGTCAACTGAATTTCTACCAACCTTATCAGGTACACACATGGAATCTAAATTTATGCTGCCATTACCATATACTTAATCAATTAGTACAAGCCATTTGTTTTAATCAACAGTGCTGACAGAAAACATTATTATCCCTCAAATTATTTTTTTTCCTGGTCTTTCTTCATTAAAAGACCCATTGATTGATACCTTGTTTTCTAAGTTAAGTTAACAGAAAAACCTTGCACTATGATTGATGGTGGATAGTTCACCAGTTCTTGCCAGTTCTTACAGCTAGGAAGGATTATTGAATTAAATGTCTACCCCTTCTCCTTAAAGCTAAATTATCTTTATAAAGCAGGCATCTCATTCTTTAAAGGTCCAAGGTATCTGTCATTCTTATATGGTCAGCATCAGAAAAAGAAAGAAAGTGAACATTTATCTATTTTTCCCCCTGTTTTTCACCAATTAGTGATGGACAAAAAATAAATGAATCCATGTCTGCTCTTGCTATTAGAAAACAGCAGAAACAATAAAACAGCAGAGAATATGAATCAGCTTTCTTCTCTCCATCTTTCTGAAAATTAATGCCATTGTAGAATATTAAGGATGGGATAAATGTGACAATCATTGTGGGGAACCTCATGGCACAGCTCTATTCTTATGTAACTATATATCATCTTTATTATTTTTATGAATAACTCAAGGCGGCAAACGTATCCAATGCACTTCCTCCTCATATTATTACCACAACAACAATCCTGTGAAGTGAGTTGGGCTGAGAGACAGTGGTTGCCCCAAAATAACCCAACTGGCTTTCATAGCTAAAGCAAACTAGAGAGCCCTGGTGGAGCAGCAGACTAAAGCACTGTTATTAACATCAGCTGCCTGCAATTACTGCAAGTTTAAATCTCACCAGGCTCAAGGTTGACTCAGCCTTCCATCCTTTCTAAGGTAGGTAAAATGAGGACCCGGATTGTGTGGGTAATAAACTGACTTTGTATAAATATACAAAAGTATGAAGGCTATTGCTTAATGCATTGTAAGCCGCCCTGAGTCTCTGGAGAAGGGCAGCATATAAATCAAAAAAAAAAAAAAAAGACTAGAACTCACAGTCTCCTATTTTCTAATCTGGTGCCTTAATCACTAGATACTAAAATATTCCAAGCCTTTCTTCTTTGCTGTCTCAAAGATTTTCTAAGAATAAACAACATCTGAAACAGCAAGCAGTTGATCATATTTTAGATTAACAGGTAGATAAAAGGCCAGATTAACATAGGGATAAACACAGATTAACAAGGGAAAGTATGTCATTTTACCTGGGCTCTTGAGGACTACAGAAAATCCTAGGAAACTGTAACAGGCAAGAAGATTAACGTTTATGGGTATTCCAGTCCTGCTAGGCACAGACTTTAATATTGTGATTGATTGCATGGCTGACATTTCTTAAGATGTCTCAATCTGGAGTCAAAATAATAATATCTGAAATAAGAAGAGTATTAGGCAATATTCTATAGCTATGGGCAAATGAATATTAGACTGAAAACAGAGAACCAGTCCAATTGCATAGGAAAATTTGCTATGATATAAAATAAATAATTTTGAGTGTGCATTCCATATGGTACTAGCTGCCATTTATTATATCAATATACATTCATAAGAAATTAAATCATTTTTTTTGCTTTGAGAAATTAATATAAAAGAAGCTCCTTATGGCAAAGTTTCCAAATGCCTCATGAGAATTGGCTAATAGTAAATTTTGATGACACGAGTGAACTAATTTATTTTAAAAACTAAGATCTTTATCGGCGAAATCAATTATAGAAAATTGTTCTAACATTGATCAAAATTCTCACCATGATATTTCAGTCCTTCTGTTTCTTAGTTTTCCAAATGTAAATTATTTTCTTGAGTTAGCACTTTCCCCTTTCTAAATACAATTAATTAGAACATATGGAGCATTTGTACCACAGTATGCTATATAAAAATTCAAGGGGACATAATTAATTGGGATACCACAAAACAGCAGGTTTCTACAAGCCTAGTAAAATCCATGATAATCATCTTAACCTAACTTATGTTTTGAGTGTCTGAAAGATGAAGATGAGTGTAGCAGCAGCAGCAGTAGCAGTTTGATTTCAAACTTTTTGTATCTGAGGCAATTTTTTGAAGACTCCATTGAAGAAAACAATATGCAAAAATTAAAATATGCGGAAACCCAACAGAGAAATGCCATCTCAAATATTAAGACCTTTTATGCTGTTCGCATTTTCTTACCTTTAGAAAAAAAAATCCATAGTTTTTCATTTCACTTATTTAAAAAGACTGCTTTATAAGTATGCAAAGTCTGTGAATGACTTTTCACTCGGCTATAATTTTTATTATTCACTATGACACTTGGACATTTTGTTTTAAATTTACATTTCAATCAGGTTTTATGCTTACCTGAAAAAGGAACATGTCTATTTCATTAGCTTTTATTTATAAATTGAACTTTTATGTTTGAATTAGGAATGAACTGTACAGTAACCTTTCTTCCCCCACAATTACGAGTTCTACAGGTAGACATGCTGACGACTTAATTTCTTTCCAAATACTTCTTTTTTGTTTCCATACTCGAAAATGGAAAAAGCAGCACATGCTGAACATTTTGATTGCTTCATAATTGCCTATAGGAAATGAAGGAGATTTTGTGAATTTTTAAGTTGCCGAGAGAGTTAATGATTGTACTAACACAGGATCAAAAGGTATCATTCTAGCCATCAATACATTATTTATGGTTTTAATATGCTCAAATATAGATTTGTTTTTATTATATGTATATGTTAAATTGTATTAAAAGTGTAGGCCAGTTGGTACACCATAAAGGTATCTTCGACTTACAACCACACTTGAGCCCAAAATTTCCACTGCTAAGCAAGACAATTGTTAAGTGAGCTTTGCCTCATTTTATGACCTTTCTTGCCACGGTTGTTAAGTGAATCTGGCTCCCCCATTGACTTTGCTTATCAGAAGGTCGCAAAACATGACCACAGGACACTGCAATCATCAAAAATATAAGGTAGTTGCCAAGCGCCCAAATTTTAATCATTCCAACATGGGGATGCTGAAAAGGTCGTAAGTGTGAAAAACAGTCATAAGTTACTTCTTTCAGAGCCGTTGTATCTTTGAACGGTCACTAAAAGAATGATTGCAAACTGGAGACTACCTGTACTCTGTGCAGAAAAGCAGCTATGGGCAACTTATGGCCATCCAGAATCTACTGAGATTGAATGACTCACAATAGTGCCCAGCATTTTGCCAGCTTTTAATAAAAAACAAAATAAAATTCTGGTAGTAAATTTCAGATAATACATCTAGAGAACCGTTTTAAACATTTAGCAAAAAGGGGGAGAAAGACATTATATTGTTTCAGTAGTGCACTACCTGATTTTCCCCTGGAAAAAATAATGAAAGTACTAAAGAAAACAGTGATTTGGCCATGGGAGGGGAAAAAAAGGTGTTTTGGCTGAAAAAATAGAATGTCCCCTTGCAAAAATGCTATTTAAAGATTTTTATCTAATTTTCTCTAGGCTAGCTCTGAATAAACCCTTTGATTTTGCTCAAATACTTCCACATGACTAGAGAAAACTTCTATTCCTGCTCAGCTACCTCCTAGCTATCTTTTAGAAGCATTAGGACCTTTCTAGCCATGACCTCCCATAAGATTCTATGATTCAATTGAAAATTCTTTGGTAGTTACACGGAGCTGGAACTGTCCATAATAAAGTGATAAGGGAGATGTTTTTATGTGAACCTCTTGGAAACAGTAGGTAACAAAAGACTTAGAAAGTCTGAAAATATCTACTGTTTGCTGAGCCAAAAAAGAGAGGTGGAAAGATCTCCTGATGTCAAAATACATTCTTTTTCTTTTGTCTCTGTTCCTAAAATATAGATTATTATTCCTAAAATATATGTTATTATTATTAGGCATCCTATCTGTAGGAAAAGAAATGTTCCATTTCCAATGTTGATGTAATTTCGACAGCCTCAAAGTGCTTCAATCTGGAAAAAATGCTTCAAAAAATGTATCATAGAAGCCAGTGCTGTTTATCATTTTGGTTGAATAATTTTTTGTGGCAAGTGTAGATTTTTATCCAGAGCTATCCATTTGAATAAGGAGGCAATTCCACTGATGATAAGTTTAACAGCAATAATTTGTCATTTTGTTTATTCATATTACTAAATTTATAGATTACAGACTTCACTTACCAAGTGCAGAGGATAATATTCAAGAAATAACAATTGAAATATATTGTAAAAACCAGGCAAAAGGAGGAGCAATTAAACAAAGAAACACAAATCATAGAAAGATAAAGGCATAAATATTTGATTAATACAAGGAATTTTTTTCCAAAGAGCTTTGCTCAGATTAAAATGCTGAAATATTTATCTTCAGAAATAATGACCTGGGGTTGATCCTTCCAAGTGTGGACACATACATCAATACTGGATTTTATATTCACTGAATTTTATCAATAATTCTGCCTAAATAGTGTGCAATGAAGTTACAGATAATCCTCAATTTAGGATCGCCATTGGGACGGAAGCTTTCATCACTAAGCAATGTAGTTGTTATGTGAGCCATCCAGTTTTATAACCTTTTATTTGCTGTGTTTGTTAAGTGAATCCAGTTGGTTTTGCTTGTTGGAAGCTTCTTGGGAAGATCACAAATGGCAATCACATGACCAGTGGTGGTATTCAGCCAGTTTTATCTGGTTCAAGTGAACCGGTAGCGGCGGCTGCGGGAGGCTCCACCCACCCGCCCAGACATCATCACGTCCCGTTTTTGACCCTCTGCACATGCACGGAAGGCTCTGCATATGCGCAGAGGTGGTATGTGCGAGCGCAGCGAGAGCGGGCTGGTGCTTGCCTTTGCGAACAGGTAGTAAAGGTAAGTCAATACCATCCCTGCACATGACCTCAGGGTAATGCAACTCGGAATGAAAATACATGCCGATTGCCAAGCACTTGAATTATGATAATGCCAAAACATTCACAAGTCACTTTTTCAGCAGTCTCATGACTTTGAACAGTTGTTAAATGAATGGCTGTAAGTCAAGGACTATCCTACTGTTATAGGGTTCTTCAGGAGGGATGTTTTCCATAAGCATTTTTTATCGAGTTATAGAGTATTGTAAAATACAAAATACAAAAGTAAATAGAAAAGCAGTGGGGGGAGGGGAAAAGGGGAAGTGAAGTGAGAAAAAATAGGTGGGGAGGGGAGAAAAAGGAGCATTGACTCCTG
This sequence comes from Pantherophis guttatus, assembly GCF_059756535.1. NCBI lineage: Eukaryota > Metazoa > Chordata > Lepidosauria > Squamata > Colubridae > Pantherophis > Pantherophis guttatus. The sequence goes on along the minus strand of NC_142063.1, from coordinate 136,717,232 downwards.
ACTCTCTCTATTATAGTAAAATAAGGCATTAACATCAAATCACAACTTTTGCTTTTCCATAATAGTAAGAACAAGCCATTTCTATAAAGATCTATCAGTATAATCTGTAAAATCCAAAGTTTCATTCTTTTCCACATCAAGCACGAAGCATGTGAAAATAAAAGTACTTATGTTCTTTTCTTTAATCAAAATAGTCAGTTTTGGCATTTCGGCCAACTCCATCCACTTCTGCAACCATTTGTCCATAGAAGGATTTGAAGTGTCCTTCGATTTTGTATGCGCTATTGTGCATACAACAGTCTTGCTATTGACAACATATATAATAACAAAGTTCCAATTTTTTTCTCCAGTTCTTTTTCCATTAGGCCCAAAAGGAAAAGTTTGGGTTTCATTTTTATCTCCATTTTCAAAATTTTCTGTATTAAAATATGTATCATACTCCAAAAATGTTTTGCTTTATCTCATGTCCACCATAGATGATAAAAAGTCCTTTCTCAGGAGGGATGTTTTCAATCAAACTTATAATTTATTGCTTCATGTTCAGGATGTGGGCCCTGCTCCAGTGACAGTGGGAAGTTTAATTAAGACATTATTTAACAACCAAAGGAGCTGCTTCTCCACGCAGAGTTTGCTTTATTTTGCATATCTGCTAAGGATGAGCCAATCTACACAATGTAACTAAACTAAACTCAAAAGGTGATAGAAAGGTTACAACTTGCATGGCGATTGATTTCTTGATTTAATTCCCAAAGCACATTGGATGTGCCAGGTATACAAAATATGGACGAACAGAAACTAGATCAAACATTACACACATTTAGAAAATATGATGCACAAATATTTAATTGGTCAGCTGTGAGAGGCTTCTAAAAATAAAATGTCAAGGCTTGGCAGAAAAGATGAGTTTATTGGATTCTAAGCAAATAGAAGAAGAGAAATGCCAATAGATTTACTGTAACAGAAGCTGGAAAACACAGCAGGAGGAAAAACAAGGGAAAAGTTGTATAACAAGTTCTTTCTTGTTTTGTTTAAAAATTAATGGTAGGGATTTTAAGCAATACAAGGTGAATCCATTAGAAAAAGCTTTAAATTAGAAGAGACTTTCTGTATGCAAAAATGGAATTCCCTATGCAGAAAATACTGGTGTTTTGCTCCTACTTAAACAAGATAGATAGATAGATAGATAGATAGATAGATAGATAGATAGATAGATAGATAGATAGACAGACAGACAGACAGACAGACAGACAGACAGACCAGCACAGATGTTTAGAATTAAGGTAACCGACTTTTTTACAATGAGAAGGAGGACACAAATAAATTGAAGAAAAGAAATATTGTAAATAAAAGAAACATAGTGAGTCTAATGTGTGCATGTGTGCTGTGTCGTGGTTCGGTAAGAAGTAAACAAAGCCACTTGTGTGTGGCACACTCTCTCAAAACAATTCTCCTGTGCAGAGTGTATGTGTCTCATAATCGTGTCTCGCCGCACTATACCGAGCCTTGACGAATCGTCATGTCAAATACAAATACGTCACATCACATGCAATGGATCGGATCGGCATCGATTGAATACAGAGATTTACAGATTAGTCTTCAAATATTGAAAAGGAGGACATGTAGGAGGACACCTTTTGAGAGAGGACAGAACTTACAAAAGAAGGACTGTCCTCCCTAAAGGAGGACAATTGTTCACCTTATTAGAATGGATTTGGTATTTTTATCCACCGATCGAGTCCTTCCAAAGGTGATGATGATGACAATATTTTAAGAGATTACCAAATAGCACAAGACTTCAACATAGCCACACAAACTCCACAGGACTTTGGCTAAGAAGACTAAAATCTCATGAGACTTGGCCATTTTGCAAGATTTAGTTGTTTTAATCTATAAAAAAATAAATTATTTTTATTTAGTGTGAGGAGTTGCACTTAAACATGCAAAATGGTTAAACTAAGATCCTCTGAGAAGCAAGCATAAAACAGGAGCCCAGGAATCTGCTACATTACAGTGCTTTACTGTCCTCTGCATTTTAAGCCTAAACAAGTGGAGAGCCATACCAGGCCTATGTTAAATAATGGAAATTATATTTGTTAGGCTTTTATAAAGTGGCAGTGCTGCTATGAATGTTAGTACTCTGACCACATAAGAATGGTAATTCGAAAATTATGGTATGGCTAGATGCTCTAGTCTATACCCTTTGACATAATTGTCATAGCATCTCTAAGTATTCCCTTAAAATGCAAATTTAACTGTTTCTTTCTAATCCGGCACACTTTTGTAGCTCTCTGAAAAATTATTTAATCATAAATTACAACAGGCCCAAAATAAAATATACAGTGGCCCGACCAATATCTGATCAACATTTAGCTACAAGTGTTGATCACTTGTATTTAATTTTTCAATGTCTTTTTATAATGATTTTTTAAATGTATTGTGAGCCTCCCTGAGTCTTCGGAGAGGGGTGGCATATAAATTTAATTAATTAAATTAAATCACTCTGATTTTCATTTAGGTTAATTTTACAAAAAAAAAGCCCTTTTTTGATCTGGCTGATAAAAACATTGCAACCATTACTGTATTTCATACATTACTCTAGTTCAGGGGTATGAAACTCCCAGCCTTCAGGCTGGGTGCATCACGTGTTGGCCACGCCCATGCCCGGTTTAGCGAAGGGGAAAAAAGTCCTGATACATCACGTGACACCACCGTGACGACGTGAGTTTGACACCCCTGCTCTAATTCAATGACAAATAATGGTAACTGAGTCTGTTAGAAGGTGATCTTTGGCACTCTCCCTTTCTAACTTGGACAATGGCTAAATGTGACACCTGACCTCTAGTATTAGGTTGATTCTGCAATAGAGAATTGATTTGGAAATATTCATCAGGCTACAGCTGACTCAGCAACAAGCAATTCTCCTGTGGCTAAAACTCAGATTTGCTTCAGCAGACTTAATTGACATGATGACAGTACAGCTGTCACAGCTTTGTATATAGCAGGCTTTCAGTTAATATTCACTGTTGTTTAGCTAGAGCCATACTCATTTTTCCCCCTGCTTTTCAATGCATACTTATTAGGCATTGTACAAAATTGAAGAATGGTGGCAAATCAAGGTTAACGTATCACAGAGGGCAAGGGTGTAATTTATCTGTGATTTGTAAGTGCTCAGATTTGTTCTTACAGCCCTCAGGAAGAACTGAGTCCCCGTGAATACTCTCCATTTATGAGAAACATATTGATATTCACACTCAGTTTTCTACATGAAATTTTCTCTACATTATCACCCTGTCATTCAGAGGAGAGCTGTACCCATATCTCTATTTAGGGCATCAATTTTGCGACGTCAAGCCATTTTAGAGGATTGTAGCACTACAGTACCTCTCTTCACATATTTACGATAGATACATTGAACAGACATTGGAGGGAGGGGAGAATTAGAGCCTTCAATTTTAAAATAAATGCACATAGCTTGGCAGTAGAGCTTTTTGCTATGATCCTGTTCAATGCATGAATATATGAATAAATAGATATGTAATGAGACAAAACCTGAAGGATTCAAGTTAGGGATAGATTGTCATGGAAAAAAATCTAAGTGGTGGCTAAAAGTCGACTGTGACTTGATGGCACATAATCAACAACAACGGAATGAGGATTCCTGTCCTGATGAAATCCTGCCCATGTCTTTGGTCCAAGATGATTTTAGTTCAGAAGTTATGATGAAGAGAAAGAGTAATGGGAAATCCAGCAGAAATTATCTTTTGCATGCTATCAGATGAGTATGTTATCTGTGAAAAAATTATACTTGTTTGCAATAGGATTCAGTGTTGGCAAACCTTTTCTACAGGTAGCACCGGTAACCAGAAGATCAGCTCCCCAGTGCACATGCTCAGGAGCACCGGAAACTGGAAGAACAGTTTCTGCTGCTCTTCCAGTTTCCAGTTCTGCTGCACACGTGAAGACCAGCTGGCTGGCACGCATGTGTGCACTGGAACCTGGAAGAGCAACGGGCGACAGCTGGCATGCCTGGAGATATGGCTCTGCATGCCACTTCCAGCATGTGTGCCACAGGTTTGTCATTATGGGAATAGGTTGTATGGAGAGGAAAAAATAACAGTAGCTGTAGCCTTTCACCAAAAATATGTGGTAACTCCTTGGTCAATAGAAGAAGATTAAAGAGATTAAGTTTGTGTCAGTGCCTTCCAGTAAGTGTTGGGTCCTGAATAGCTGCTAGGACAAGTCCTGCAGTTTTCTTGGCAAGATTTCAGAAGTGGTTTGCCATTGGTTCATTCTTCCTAGAGCTGAGAGAGAGAGTGACTAGCCCAAGATCTCCCAGTTCACTTCATGGCAGAGGCAGGATTAGAATTCATGGTCTCCTAGTTTCTAGCCTCATGCCTTAACCACTACACCAAACAGGCTGTCTTGTGTATTTGAGTTTGTACTATTTATAAACAGAATCAATAATTAATTTCATTTTTCAAACCTAGATTTTTTTTAAGGGGTATCAAGTGCACATCCTTTGCAACACACAAAATTAGAACTTACTCTGTACCTTAATCACAGGTCATGTTTCAGTAGGTATCTTTAAAGAAGGAGGTTAAGTAATTTTCCCCAAGTTTGGTTCATATAAGTCTCTTGATTAGTATCAATGGTAGAGATGAATGAATTATTACATATATTTAATCATGGAATATACTTTAAAATCATGTCACAACTAAAGTTTTCAAATCAAATCATTGCATAGAGCAGCTGTTTCCAATCTTGACAACTTTAAGAAGGACTTCAACTCCCAGAATTTCCTATCCAACATGGCTGACTAGAAATTCTGGGAGTTCACACGACTTAAAGTTACCAAGATTGGAAGCCTAGAGTTATGTTGAGCCATAAGATATTCAGTAATGGAGTGAAAAGACATCAACTGATGTCCATATTTCTATGACCCATTCTTAAATGACCTACATGCTCTTTGCAATTCTGCATTTAGGAGAATTAGCTGATTAGTACTTCAGTGTATGCTCTTAGCACATGATCTATATTTTTATGCAAAAGAAATACTATTCTTTTCTTTAATCCTATTCAATCTGCCTGGATATATATATATATATATATCCTGGAAGCACGAAGCCGAGAACACCAGCCTGAAGATGACGAATGAGACTTCGTCGAAACGTTGCCAAGACACTTCCAATTTTACGTGGGAGAAGACCCGAATAACCAAAGACCTACATACAAACACCCGCGAAAACCTGAGAAAACATATATATATATATATATATATATATATATATATATATATATATATATATATATACATATACATATACATATACATATATATATATATATATATATATATATATATATATATATATATACACACACACACACACACACACACACATATATATATACATATATATATATATATATACACACACACACATATATATATATATATACACACATATATATATATATATATACATACATACATACATACATACATACATACATACATATATATATATATATATATATATATATATATATATATATATATAACTTTAGAATGAATTGTTGTTGAAGTCATTGCTTTTACCTGAAATTCCCTGATTGATTGACGGGTTGCTTCACATAAGCCAGAATGTCATGTAGACCAAAGCGCTAGTTTATCAAGAAATCTCTTTGATTCGGTCATTAATCCTTTGTGAATCTGTAATTTTTAAAACGTATGGCATTCAGACTGCCTGCTAGATTTTAATTCTTCAAACCTCACTGAATGCAGTTCAGCTACAGGCACTATTGTTTTTTCCTTTTGTGATGCAGATGTGTGTTTCAAAAGCTAATGAGCTGTAGAAGGGGAATAATGTATCTCTCTTTATTTTCAGTCACTTTGAAAAAAGGAAGGTCCAAAATCCAAACACCTGCCTTGAACAGATTTTAAAAGCCACTCTATAAGTCCTTAACTTTAGAACGTTAATGCCCTCCTCTTGATTAGCCAGTATTTGTGATCTTCTACAGGGCTTTCTGTCTTTTTCTGGCAAATATTCTAGAGTGCTTAGAGCATTTCCAACTACCATTTCTCCTTATAGAAATAATTGATTAACCACCTGAACATCTGTTTGTAGTTTCAATTGCTCACCTGTCCTCATAACTCTCAAATTGAATATTTAAAAACTGATCCAGGAATTCCATATGCTGCTGGTTTTATAACAAGTGTCCTAAATAAATGATCCTGGGTGTTTGCTAAATATTGCTGTAGACGGCATCAACCATATTCCATTGCAGAAGACAATCTATATATTGCGTTGTGATCTATGGGCAAGATACAACAATTATTATTTTTCAGTAGATATAGCATCTTGGAATGAACTCAAGTGGCAGAAAGCCTTAGGTAATATATAATTTCACTCCCCCCCCCAAAAAAATGTAACTTTGTTTTATATGACTATTCTATTCAGTTTCAAAACAAGCCAACTTATTTTAGAATTATTACATAGCGTGCACGATATGCCCTTATCCTGGTTTCTGTGCAAGCAATCAGGTTTAAAAGGAAACTCTTCTTCTAGTCATACGAGAAGGATTGGAAAGAGGGCAGCTGAGCTTTTGCTTACATGCAGAGGTGGAAATAGCTTGTTTTTGGTGATTACCCCATTTTTTCATATTTCTTTTTGAGTAGTTTGTATCAACTGAGCTATATGACACAGGACTGAGCCTTATAACAGGAAGGAAGTACTCAAAAACAGAATAAGGAGGGACACCAATTTAACCCCAAGACTTTTAAGTTATTTTCAGTATAGGAATCTATAAGGAACAGGGGCAAGTGAAAGAGAGGAAAAGGAAATGAAGAAATGTGAAAATGTGTATGATAATGCCACCAAACATGACTTATGTATTTCACATGACTTATATACTTCTATCTAATGTCATGAAACCAGTGCAAATGCTGCAGATTGAAATGTGACGTAACAGAATAACAGAGTTGGAAGGGACCTTGGAGCTCTTCTAGTCCAACTCCCTGCTCAGGCAGGAAACCCTATATCATTGCAGACAAATGGTTGTCCAGTCTCTTATTAAAAACTTTCAGTGTTGGAGCACCCACAACTACTGGAGGCAAGTCATTCCAGTGATTAATTGTTCTCAATGTCAGGAAATCTATCCTTAGTTCTAAGGTGGTTTCCATCCATTGCTTCTTGTCCTGCCTTCAGGTTCTTTGGAGAAGAGATTGACCCCCTCTTCTTTGTGGGAGGCCCTGAGATACTGGAACACTGCTATCATATCACCCCTAGTCCTTCTTTTCATTAAAATTCATCATGATGCTCATTTCCTCATTTTTGTGACATCACTCTTTTTTTGGGACACATCTGGTTGCAGGCCTTTTTCTTAATTGGGACCAGACCATTTTTCTCTTGGTTTTCATGCAGAGATTGAAATTCTGCAAAGATGTTAGCTAAAAACAGCTACTAACTAACTGATCATTATAACTGAGGTCAACAATATACCTAAAGAACAAGATGCAGATACTGAATTAAGGGTCCCAGTTCTATAGAATATCGGCCTCTGCTTTCTGTCTTTATCCTTATAGGGGAAAATGTTGAAATGCCAGTAGAAGTGAACTTCTTTCATCATGTACACAATTCCCTAAAGCTTGGTACATTGTTAAGTCAATGTGCCAAAAAGCAGTTTAAAGTGATAGCCACATTTGCATTATAGACAGTATAGATTGCTGTATAGGGTTACCACATTGTGTTATTAGGAATCGTAATCCATTTATTTTCCAGAATATGTCAGTAATTCATGTTTATCTGATGATATCATAAGGTCAGCATTCAGACAATAGCATTAGAGTGTCTGAAAAAGATTTGATGTCTGTTATATAGAATAAATGATAAGGCCAGAAGGAATTAGCAGTTACGCTTTTACTTGTGGCTTTAAGAATAAGATAAGCATAAATACAAAACATTTGTTTTGTTGTGTGGAACAGCAAGAAACTGAGGTAGAAAGAACCAGCATTTTCATAATTCTATTTAGTTTGAAGAAATGTACTTGTAAGTGAAAGAAATTAGGACTTCTTCCCTCTACAGAGTGTACTATAATCCCTGTCAATTATATAAGGGTAAGGTTACTTTGCAAAATTATATTTTAATAGTTGTCAATTTAAACTTACCATACTTCTATTATAAATAAAAATTAGAATGCTATTAGATGCTCCTAATATGATTTTTCCTCTTCTGTCCTTTGATTAAAATATAATTTCAGCTGATTATTCTTTGGTTTATCAGTCTATTAATGTGGCTAATTTAATAGTGATATCACTGAAGAATCTAAATATCACTGAGTAAAAGATTAAAAGTTCCATGTAGAAAATAATGATCATTTTATTTGAACAAAGATGTTTACATTCACGGATCAGATTACTCTACAAAGTAGTCTCAAGAAACTGAAAGTTCCACTACAAACAGTGGAACTTTTAAAAAACATCTCTACAAGTGACTTCTCATTTTATAACATTGCATTTTGTTATAAAAAGTACCTCTTATTTTTATACAGTGCAGATATGAGTGACCTTCCTGAATGTCTTTCCACTTCATGTACCTCTGAGTATTTTTTTTATTTTAAAGTATTTCTACAGCTCCCCAACTTATAACATGTAATAAAGAAGAAGAAAAAAGCATTATAACCTAAGCCACCATATCCTATTCAAATTTACTGAAACAATAAAATGGCAGTTAGAACTGAATCATGGAGTTGTCGAGTCTACTGACTTGCAAGATAGAGATCATAGCTTGCCCAGAATAACATAAGCATTTAAAACTAAGTTTTGATTGTGTTTCTGTCTTACTGATCCAAAAGTGCCATATCTGATGAGAAATCTTACTGTAGCTTATATTTAAAAGTATTGCATGAAAAAGCTTAACTGACAAAGCTATCATGGGAAGCAGAAGTCATTTTTTCTGGGGCTGTTTGATAATGACTCTGGCATATGGAAGACTGTGACTTGGAATATAAGAGGAACATGGATGGATGGATGGATGGATGGATGGATGGATGGATGGACGGATGGATGAATATATTGTGTTTCTGTGAAAGTAAGAGGAAGGAGAAATATATTTATAAAGGTGGTCTGATCTTACGAGTGCAATTGATGAATATTTACAGAGTAGTAGGAGGTAGTGAATCCTGTGTTAGGCCCTTGATTCACTACATACTACTTTCCTGTAAATATTCATCAACTGCATTCACAAGATCAGACCACCTTTATAAATATCTTTCTCCTTCTTCTTAGCTCCTTCCTCCTCTTTTTTTTAAAAATAACTTTTTCAAAAATGTTAGATTGAATGATGAAGTGAAGAAGGCTGTGGATGAGAAACATGGATATGAAAGAGTGCAAAAAATGAAGATGAGAGAAAAAAATGTACAAAGTGTTAAAAAAAATGAGTTACTAAGAATGATGGTATTTAAAGACCAGGCGATGAAAATATGGAGTGATTTTGCTGAAAATATATTTTAAAAGTTTTTTGAAGTAGAGGAAAGTTATCAGAAAATTTAAAAGAATTAAAAATAAAAATAATGAAATAATTTAGCATGAAACTGAAGTGAGGGAATGTTAGAAGGAGTATTTTAGATATTTGTTTGGAAATGCATAGCAAAATAACTCAAAATAAATAACAATAAATAGCAGTTTGCCTTATGTACCGTTCCATAGTGCTTTACAGCCCCCTCTGAATGGTTTACACAGTCAGGGTATCGTCCCCCAACAATCTGGGTCCTCATTTTACCGACCTCAGAAGGATGGAAGGCTGAGTCAACCTTGAACTGCTCAGGTTCAAATTCCTGGCAGTGAGTAGAATTAGCCTGCCATACTGCCTTCTAACTTCTATAAAAACTAACATGCAAGAAAAAAATGGATGAAAAGTAAGTCATAAACACTGTTGAGAATGTTGAAAAATGGTATGAATGCCATCATACAATCTTTAACTGGAAAAAAATGCAGCTATGTTTTGTTGATAAAGGGGCTGTAAAACTTCAATAGACTTGTGCTTGATCTTGGGAAAATGCTGTTATTCCCTATACAAAGGGAAATAAGAACGAAAACAAATGCTGTCCTTGGGATTTTTTTGCTAAGCAAGCATTGGAAAATGTTTGGAAGAATTCTAATCAAAAGGATGTGAATGATGATAATTTGCAAAATTTGAAAGTACGTTGGAGCTTTGTATCTCACAGAGCTATGCAAGCCAGTTTTTTGCTCTTCAGCAGTTGAAAAATGTACAAATGTGAGAAAGTTCTCTGTGTATTTCTTGGCTTATATAAAGTATTGGATGACATGAATAGAAATATTTTGTGTGACTATAAAGTTGAAGGTTGGTAGCTGATGGTGATAAGAGTGGCATATGATGGAATTAAAATGTGTGAGAATAAATAAAATACTTAGCAAATGGCTGAACATGGGGCAGGGAGTAAGAATAACGATGTGTGATGTCCTCATGCTTGTTTGATGTATTTATGGATACATTTATATTGAAAGTGTTAGAGGTAACATTAGAACTTTGTTGATTGGAGAAATATATGCATGTGTATTTTTTATGCAGATGATGTCATAATGTTGGCTGGAAATCAAAATGATTTATACCGGATATCATATAAATTGCATTATGAAGGGGATATGGTTCTGAAAATTAAGAAATAAGGGACCAAATTAGTTGTGTTTCAAAGGGACAATCAGTGAACAATTGCAAATCATACCACAGAGTTAATACCTAGAGCAGTGATAGCTAACCTTTTTGCCATTGCATGCCAGGAGGGGGGGTGAGGGAGGGTCGCACGCGCACGTGCCCACGTACATGTGCACGTAACCCCCACCCCACCCCCACCCCACCCCGCTCCTGGCACATGATGGCCTGGTAGGCCCGTTTTTCTTTCTTACCTGGTTCCAGATCCTCTCTTTATCTGGGAAGGGTGAAAACAGCCTTTCTCACTCCCTCGGAGGCCCTCCAAAGGCCTGAAATGGCCCATTTCTAAGGTGACCAGATTTTAACATTGGTAAAGAGGGACATTGTGGGCGTGGCTTATTTTGTGGGCGTGGCTAGCTGGTCACGTGACTGGGTGGGCGTGGCTAGCTGGTCACGTGACTGGCTGGGCGTGGCTAGCTGGTCATGTGACCGGGTGGCCATGGCTATGTGTATAGGGTAAGGTGAACAGATTTTAACATTGGTAAGAAGGACACCATTGTGGGCGTGACTTATTGTGTGGGCGTGGCTTGGAGGCCATGTGACTGGGTAGGCGTGGCTAGCTGGTCATGTGATCGGGTGGCCATGGCTATGTGTATAGGGACTACTCAGAGGGCTGAAAAGTCATTTCTGACAGGTCCTCACACTTTTGACTGGTCCTCACACTTATGACCATCCTCACATTTATGCCCGTGCAGTATTCTTAACAACCATGTCACTCATTTCACAACTGCTTCTCTTCACCATGATGACAAGATAGGGCAAAAATGTAAAATGTGAGGACAGTCGTAAGTTCGAGGACTGGTCAAAAGTGTGAGGACCAGTCAAAAATAACTTTTTCAGCCCTCTAAGTAGTCCATATGCACAAAAGGACTAACCAGAGGGCTGAAAAAATCATTTCTGACAGGTCCTCGCACTTTTGACTGGTCCTCACACTTATGACCATCCTCACATTTATGCCCATGCAGCATCCTTAACAACCATGTCACTCATTTCACAACTGCTTCTCTTCACCATGGTGATAAGATAGGGCAAAAAACGTAAAATGTGAGGACAGTCGTAAGTTCGAGGACTGGTCAAAAGTGCGAGGACCAGTCAAAAATAACTTTTTCAGCCCTCTGAGTAGTCCATATGCATAAAAGGATACAGCAATAGAGAGGGATGAAGGAAGGGAAGGGAAATTAGAGTAGGAGTGAAGGTAAGAGGGGGAGGAAGAGAGGAGGAGAAGGAGAAAGGAACAGGAAGTAGGGAGGAGAAGAAGAGGGGGGGAAGAGAAAGTAAGAAGGAAAGAAAAGAGAGAGGTGGTAGGTTTGAGGAGAAAGATTGCTGTACAATAAAAAAGATGAAAGGGAAGAAAGCCAATCCCAAACAAATTTAAAGATATTAAGATAAAGAATGAATGGTTAAACTTTAAAGAATAAAAGAGAACAAATATGAATAAATAGCAGTAATTAGAAACACACATACAAACATACAATTTATTTTCTTTGAACAGAGTATTTGGCCGGTTCACAAATTTAAACAGTGTTTAGTCACTTCAATTAAATTTACAATTTCTATATTTCCTTTTTGCCATATTTATTCCTCATCTATTTTTTTAAAAAAACCAATATTACCCTTCATCCTCATCTCTAATCTTAATCAAATTCAATTTTTCCCTTCTATTCTATATTATACCCCTTCCCATTGTCATCTATTTTTATATCCATCCTCACATTGTTTAATTATGTAATTATGTAATACAGTTGTTTAATACAAATTCAACATTTTAATATAAATCAATTAGTTATAAAACTATCTTTTTTGTATATTAATCAATATGAACATGAATATTCCTATTATTTCCATGCAATCCAATTTCTTACAAATCAATTAATTATATTTACCAATAATAATAAACCAAATAATTTCCCCCATATATTCCTCTGAACCACAACTTAACCATTTCTGCTTTCAACACAATATACAATTAATAGTATCTCAATTATTACAATTCCCTAGTTAAATACAGCTTTTTTTTCTTTTGTGTTTTAAAATCTTGAACTCTCCTCCTAAATTTCCCATTGTTTGCAGTTTTTCACCTACCTTTTTTGGGGAGGAAAAATAAAAATAAAAATAAATCTCTCTCTGCCTCATTTTGTCACGTTGCACCAAAGATCCTGGTTTCGGTTTCGTTTCTGCAGCTGAGCTAGGGGAAAAAAAAACTCTTTACACTGATTGCCTGTAGGGCGGCCCTTTGAAGCCCCGGGCAAGAGTTTAAACAGTTTTTTTTTCTTCTAGCCATCAGCTGGGGCTCAAGAGGCAGCGGGACTGAGGAGGCAGAATGAAAAATCGGGATTTTTTTGAAACGCCGCGGGACGCGGGACAAATTGCTAAAAATCGGGACTGTCCCACCAAAAGCGGGACGTCTGGTCACCTTACCCATTTCCTAACTCCTGGTGGGACAGGAAATGACATTTTTTGCTGTCCCCAGTCTCCAGAGCCTCTCTAGGAGTCTCTAGGAGCCACTCTATGAGTCTCTGGAGGCTGGGGACAGCAAAAAAGTCACTTCCTGTCCCACCAGGAGTTGGGAAATGGGCCCTTTCAGCCTCAGTAGGGCCTCCATGGGAGTGGGAAAGGCTGTTTTCGCCCTTCCCGGATAAATAGAGAGGATCTAGTGCCAGGTAAGAAAGAAAAACGGGCCTTCCCCACCCCTCCCAGGCCCTCCAGAGGGCAGGAAACAGCCTGTTTCCCCACTTCTGGTGGGCCCAGAAGGCCCGAAAATCAGCTGGCCGGTGCACGCATGCACCCCAGAGCTGAGCTGGCATGCCCACTAATATGGTTCCAGGTGCCACCTGTGGCACACGTGCCATAGATTCTCCATCACGGACCTAGAGTAAATGGCTGATTATTATTTTTTTTACTCTTGGTAAACATTTATTAAAATTGGACAATGAGTAGAAAAAAATGGCAAATGGTGGTAGAAAAATAGTGAGCAGTATGAGTTTTATTCTGAGAAATGGATATTTGTTAAAATGTCAGTCAAAAATGATTGTCAAATCAACAACGACTGTCAAGATAATAAGTTGAATGTAGTGGGTATGGAGATAGACTCAAAGTGAATGGGAGACAAAGAAAAGCAAATTGAGTACAGATGTGAGTGATTGGTATGAAAGCAGCATATCAAAATGGTCATGTAGAGAGTATGAATAGGGATTGAATGACAAAATAATATATGAAAAAAGGCAAAGGGATCAAGAGAAGAGAAAGACTGGGAAAAGCATAGTTGGATGCAGTTGATAAGACTCTGAGAAAGAGAATATAGAATGTTTAAAGAATGAAAGGTAACTCTAAAGCAGTATATAGATGGTTGAAGATTTCATAAGGATAGAAAAGTAAGGAGAGTGTTGCAATATTTTTAGGATCAGACTCAATAATAATAATGAGAGTTAGAGGTTTAAATATATTTCTCTTTAATTATAATAGGCATTCTATATTCACTGAATATTCACAGATAGAAGCTAAGAAAATGGTGAAGGTGGCTCCTTATATATACAAAGGGTGGAGCCAAGAGTGGGAGTGGTGAATTATGAATACATTAAGAACCAAAGAATAAGTTAACCCCTGATATCCCATATATACATTATTTACACATTAGGGAATAAGGCATTTACATCTGACAAATCCCCCTCTAAATGCCGGTTCGCTATACAACACCAATTACATTCAGATTCAGGACAATATAAGACATACAATTTGGAAGTTAAGTATTTGTGCTGTTTAGAGGGTAAAGGCTTCGTCAATATGTCAGCTAATTGTTCAGAGGTATCACAATGCACTGCTTTGATAAATCCATCTTGAGACAATTGTCTCACATGCTTAAATTTTATATCTATATGCCTGGATCTTTGTCCAATGTCATCGGATCTAGATATTTCAATGGCCGCTTTATTGTCTTCATGCATAACAAAAGGCAAAGCAGGTTTTTTCCAAACATCTGAAATTAAATCATTAAACCATACAAGGTTATTTGCAGCTTTGGATAAACAAACATATTCCGCTTCTGTGGTTGAAGTGGCTACCAGTTCTTGTTTACCAGTGTACCAGTAAACTGGACAGTCATTTAACAGAAAAATATAACCAGAAGTACTTTTTCTGCATGATATATCTCCAGCCCAATCCGCATCTGCGTAACATGTAAGTCTTGGTTCTTTATTATCACTAGGTTCTAATACTAGGCAAAAGTCTAATGTACTTTTCAGATATCTTAAAATTCTTTTGACAGCTTCCCAGTGATACATTGTTGGTTTGCTAACGTGCCTTGACAATAAATTGAGTGGTAATGCAATATCTGGCCTGGTCCAATTAGATATATAAAGAAGTGAACCTATGACTGATCTATAAAATGTATTATCCCTGAATTCAGGGGAAGATTCATCAGTATTTCTAAGGAAATCAGTTTGCATAGGAGTGTCACAGGGTTTGGCATTGTTTAAATTGCATTTGTTTAGAAGTTCAATAATCTTATCTTTCTGAGTAAGTTTGAATCCCCTTCTAGTTTTGTTAATTTGTACACCAAGGTATTTGTTTACTTTACCTAGAGATTTCAACGAGAAATGTTCATTTAACTTGTTTACAAAGATTTCTCTTCTCTCTTTGTGTTTTCCTATATATAAAATATCATCTACATAAATCAATACAAATTCAATGTGATCATCACTCTTTTTGACAAAGAAACAGTTATCAGCAGTGGTAGCGTTGAAATCCATGGTCTTAAGTACTTTTACCAAGCAATCGTACCATCTTTTGCCAGATTGCTTTAATCCGTATAAACTCTTGTTCAATAGCCAAATTTCATTTTTATTAGTGTATTGACTGTGAGGTGCTCTTACATATATTTCCTTATCTAGTTTTGCGTGTAGGTACGCAGTCTGTATGTCATATTGAAATACATCAAGATTGAGTGCGGATGCTACTACTAGAGCTGTTTTAACACTCTCTGTTCTTACTGTGGGGGAGTATGTGTCAGTATAGTCCTCCGGATATTTTTGTGCATAACCTTGTGCAACCAATCTAGCTTTGTATAAGGTATTGCCTCCTTCTAGGTTCTTAATTTTATAAATCCACCTGGTACCAATAATTGTTTTATCTTTGGGTGCAATCGCAGGTGTGAATACATTTAATCCTTGCAAACTTTCCATCTCTTTTTTCATAGCTAGTTCCCATTTTTCCTTTTCTTCACGAGGTAGTTTTAATACTTCCTCATATGTATTAGGTGTTATTTGTTCACCATCCATATGCATTATGTAATCTCTGTATTTATTTGGTATTTGATTTCTGTTGTTCCTAATAGCTCTTTCTGGTTTGCTATGGTAGTCATGTAAATATCTTGCTTCCTTTTTTGTTAATGTGTCTGTCTTTATTTTGTGTTGACTATTTGTCCATGTTTTGGTTTTGTTTTTATTTTTGTTGACATTTTGATTTTCTATTGTCCCTTCCTCACGAGATTTGGTATCTTTGCATTTATTCGGAAATATTTCATTAAGATGTAATTTAGACCAGTTGGCCTGTTCATGGAACACAGCTGTTCTGGAAACTATAAATTTATTATTATTATCAATGAATCTGTACCCTTTGGTGCCAGTTTCATATCCCATAAATCTTAGTCTTCTGGATACGTTTTCTCCCTTTCTTCTCAACTGTTTGGGTATGTGTACGTCTGCAGTGACCCCAAATATGTGCATGTGTGCTAATTTTGGTTTCCTATTATACATCACCTCATATGGTGTCTTATTCACAATACTGGACCAGGTTCTATTTTGAGTGTAATTTGAATAATGTAGGGCTTCTGACCAAAATTGTTTGCCTAAACCAGCATCCTCTAATGTGCATCTAATCATGGTTTGTAATGTGGAATTCTTTCTCTCTGCAATCCCGTTCTGGAACGCAGAAAATGGACTAGACGTGTAATGTAGCATTCCTCTATCCTTTAACCATTGGGAGAATTCTTTAGACATGAATTCACATCCCCTATCTGTCATAATTTGTTTTATTCTGATATTATGTTGTGTTTCTATGCGTTTGTAAAATTCCTTAAATTTTTGAAAGGTTTCATCCTTGTGTTTTAATGTGTAAACAAAACCATAGCGACTGTAATCGTCTACTATTGTTAGGAAGTAACGTTTTCTATAAGTGATTGATGGAGTTAATGGGCCAACTAAGTCCATGTGTACTAAGTCAAAAATTTTGTTAGTTGATCTGGTGGATTTTTTTGGCCTGGGACTAGTTTTTAATTTAGTAGATTTACATACTGAGCATTCCAAATAATTTTCACAATTTTTTATTTTGACACCTTCTGCGTGTTCAGTCATTTTTTGTACTACAGGAAAACTTGCATGTCCTAACTTCCTATGTAAGATATGAGCACACTCGTCATGAATTGGTTTACCTATTTTTGGTTTCTTCTCATTGTGTGTATCTGTGTGATCATGAGATATTTTACATTCATCATTGTCACTGTTACTAATATTTTCATCATCTGCCTCAATACAATCTTCCATATTTGAATCAATGTTATGTAACCATCTTTCTTTTGTTATCAGATAGGGTAGGCCTCCTTTAATCATCACAGTGCCTACATTTGTTTTATTCTTCTCTAAAGTTGCTTTTCCTTTTGAGAAAACTATATTGATGTCAGAATCTCTGCTTAGTTTTATGGCACTTAGTATGTTATGAGGTATTTCTGGTATTAACAATACCCCCTCTATTTTTCCTAGACCAGGCAAGGTCACATTCCCTCTGCCTAATACTTGAACTTTTTCTTGATTAGCTACCTTTATTACAAACTTATCTTCTGTAAATGAAGACAATATATTTTTGTTATTAGTGGTGTGATTAGTTGCTCCAGAATCAATAAGCCAATTATTGTTCTCATTTTGTTGCGTTTTAGTGCTGTCTTGTTTATTTAGTCCATTCAGTGAACCAGATTTTCTCTCTTTTGAATTTTCTCTGCCCCCTCTACTTTCTCTGTAATTTGGTGGGCTTCTATATTTATGTCTATCTGTGGAAGACTGTCTATAATTGTATTTATTCCTATATTCTGACCTATGTCTTTCCTTTGAAATTTTGGGACAATCTCTTCTATTGTGTTCCCTGGACCCACAATTGTGGCATTTAAAATTTTCATTATATTTTTCTTGGAAAGCTACCTTCCTAAAAGATTTGTGTTCTGTGTGATTGCTATAACGATTTTTTCTTGAATTGTCTTCTGCTATCAATTTGTTAGACAGACTTTCTATTGACAAATATCCTAGATTGATGGTGTCTAAGTGTGACATAAAACTATCCCATGATGAATCAAGTGAGTTGATAATAACACTTTTCATTGTTTGATCTGAAATCACTTCCCCCCTCAAATGCAGCTCAGCTCTTATTTTGTTTAAAGATATTAAATGCTCACTTATGGAAACCCCTGGTTTTACTCTGGAAGAAAAGAAGTCCTTAGACATTCTTGTGGTGGTAGCTACACTATCGCTGTGAAACAAATTAAACATGCATTGAATTATTTCTGAAACAGTTAGATTTGGTTTGATGCTATGATACATTGCAGGAGACACGCTAGATATTATTAAGAAAAATGCCTTATGGTGTAAACAATCTATTTTTAAAGTCCAAGGTCTTCTTGGGGGACTAGTGATAAAAAATAGTAAATTTTCATTCATAAAGACAACCTGGAGCTGTTGATACCATTCTTGTAAATTAATGCCATCAACCCTAAGTTTTGGGAAGTCACTGGGTAAGTTACCCACATTATTTTGTCCATTACTTACAACCTGAGGTAGTCCGTGGTCTCGCAAGTGTAGGAAATTGCAAAACGGCATGGGGATGCTCGCAACGAGTCTGCGCGGTTCTCTGGCCAGTTCAAGTCTTTCCGGACCGTCTACGTAGTTTCGCACATGCGCGTTGTTCATTTCTTCTTTGACGTCGTCGTGGAAGGTTCTCTCCATTGTAGCTCGCTCGCTCCGCTCCTCTTCAGACGAGTCGGTCTCTGGCTCGGTCTTAGGAGTTCTGATGGCGGCGACTGTTCTTCTCTTTCTTTTGGGTGCGTTGGCACTTGCTTCGGTCTGCGGTGTAGGGCGGAATCGACATGGCTCTCTGGGCTCGGGCGTCGTCGTTCTCGAAGTCAGGATGGGAGCGTGCAGGTCTTGAAGTATCGGCTTGTTCGCTTGCTTCTTCGTTGGCGCTTTGGAAATTTTTAATTTTGGCCCAAATGCAGCAAAAAGCGTCTTCATTGCTGACTTTACTTGGGATTTCGTTAAGTCATCTTCATTTTCTGATTCTGGCTCTTCCGAAGAGTTTGAATCCTCCTTTTCACTTTCGTTGTCTGATAACGTTTTTCGCGCCAGAAATTTTGAACTGAGCATTTTGATTGGCTCTGCTTCGCTCACTTTGGAGGCTTGTTGAAACCAAGATGGCTGCCATTCAAAATTTCGCGCGGGATCACATTTTTTCTTTTTCATAACGACTTTCTCTGTAGTCATATCACTCACAGTTTTTTGGTCTTTGGGTTTCTCTTTAGCGATGTTTTTCTCTCTCGCTGCTCCGCTGTTCTTCAGCATTTCTTGGAGGTTCGCGATGAGGCTTTCATCATTCTTCTGGCTTTTTAATAACTTCAGTATCTCTGACCTGAGTTCGTTATTTTCTATTTCGATTTCCTCCTGGCCATCATTTTCATTTATTAATTCTTCTTCTTCAGTGGTGTATTCTTCGGATTCTCTCGAAATCGCGTTTGTGGATTCGTTGATTATTTCTTGTTCAGTTTCTATTTCTTTGCTGTAGGCCCTGGTGTTGGGCCTAACTTTCTTAGACATTTTTAGGTATTTATTGAGTCAATTAACCATCCTCTGCTACCAGTTTGTTGCAATATTTTTAGGATCAGACTCAATAATAATAATGAGAGTTAGAGGTTTAAATATATTTCTCTTTAATTATAATAGGCATTCTATATTCACTGAATATTCACAGATAGAAGCTAAGAAAATGGTGAAGGTGGCTCATTATATATACAAAGGGTGGAGCCAAGAGTGGGAGTGGTGAATTATGAATACATTAAGAACCAAAGAATAAGTTAACCCCTGATATCCCATATATACATTATTTACACATTAGGGAATAAGGCATTTACATCTGACAGAGAGATTGTCTTGGTGATAATTAGTTTTGGATATATCTTCTTGTCTATTTATGTCTTTAATTTCTTGGGCTTGCCATTTCCTACTCTCTTTCTGCACTTTGCATGTTGTTGCTTACTCTGAAAAGAAATAGATTATTGAATATATATGCACTTTAGTATAAGGATTTTCTTTTTGTGGGTCACCAGGAAGATAAAGTAGATTTGCATATTATGCACGTGATGGTGATAAATTTATGCTAATTCATTTCCAAATGCCTTCACATAGATTTTGCCTTTTACAACTATTTTTGAAAGTACCCTTCGGGATTCTGCACGCACATCAATCTGTCTTATTTGTTTATTCTAATCATATTTCTACTGGAAGTCAGTTCTGAGTTAGGGTTAGCTCTAACTTGTCCAGCTAGTTTTTTGGACAGACTACAGCATCTCATGGAGAAATCCTTACACAGTTCTTTAAATCTCTGTCTCTATCTTATAAAATCTGGAAAATATTCTGTTGAGACACAGAAGCAGAACTGAGCAGGATATATAAAATTATTGTAGTGTAGCATTCATGAAATTACTTAAGGCTACAGTACATCAGATGGATTATTGTCTATTGATGACTGTATGACTTGTTCCTTTCCACATAGCATTATATCTCTGAACATTTCTCCTGTTCCTGTCTCTTTCTGCCAATTTTAGTATTATGCTTTATAGTTTTATAGTCATTTTTTTCTCCTCATAAGATTAAGGAATAGAATCTGTCTTGGCCTCAGCATTAATTTATTAGGACTACAAAAGAAAGCCATTTCAGAAAATTAAGTCAATTATCTGAAACAAATAGCACAACTTGCTCTCTACATTATGACTACATTATGATATTCAGAGGAAGCTTTCTCATTAAATGGTGAGTAAGATTGTGAAATACAGTATAGGCTCTCACAGTAGAAGTACAAGTAAGCCAATCATCATTATCTTCTTCTCATCATCCAGATAGACAGATGATAGATGGATGAATGGACGGACAGACAGACGGACGGACAGATAGACAGATAGAATTGTAATTGTCTATGGACATCAATTTTACCTGTATCTTAATGAGATTCATAAATGAGTTAGATCAAAACAACCACAAACCATATTTCTTCTTCATGTCATAAATAGAAAATGTTCATAAACAGAAAGTTGAATCACTGAATTGTATATAGAAAGTAATGATTAGAATAACAATTTAAAACCAGACCAGCAACAGACCAGCATTACTTGGTCTGTTGTGTGGATGTTTGGGTGGTTTAAGGGTGGGGAAGTTGTGGTGGGTGGGAATGTGTTTGGGGATTGTTATGTGTGTTGGACTTGGTCTTTGGGTGTTAAGTGAATTTCGTTGTATGGGTATACTGTGTATACATGCACAATGACAATAATGTTATTATTATTATTATTATTATTATTATTAGTAGTAGTAGTAGTAGTAGTAGTAGTAGTAGTAGTTGTTGTTGTTGTAGTAGTAGTAGTAGTAGTATAAAACACATTAAAAGCATCTCATAAGGAGCTATCATGGTCTAAAACAGTGATGGCTAACCTTTTGTGGACCGAATACCCAAAGCGTGCACGTGCCTGAACCCCCAAAATGCAATCTGCGCTGCCCCAGCACATATGCCCTGGCCCCAGTGCATGTCCCCTGCCCACTGCACATGCACATTTTAATACCCCCCCACATGTGCCCACCTCCCATGCATGTGCACGTGGCCCTGCACATTCACCAAGCCCCCATGCATGCCGATGTGGCCCTATGCAAGTGCTCCACCCCCTGCACATGTGCTCCACTCCCATGTGCCCCCTGCACATGCATGTGCACCCCCTGCATGCCCCCCGCCCTGTGCATATGCACTCCCCCCACATGCGCAGCAGAGACCCGAAGACCAGCTGGCTGGCAGGAGGCGCGCACTCATGTGCAGCGGAGCTGAACTGGGGCAATGGCTCGCGTGCCCACAGAGAGGGTGCTGCGTGCCACCTCTGGTACGTGTGGCATAGGTTCCCCATCACGGGTCTAAATTAAAACATGACCGCTGGTCATCTCTTAGCCATAAAACTGCACATTAGTCATCATTGTTAAGGCTTAGAAGAATCCGCAGACAGTCTCTATTACTATCTCTATGTTTCAATTGAAGCAATCAAGCAGAGCTCTTGCCTAATAAATTGCATTATCAAAACAGAGAATGTGAAGGGTCAGCTTTCTTTATCCTCTTTAATTTACTTTGGAGGATTGCCCTGGCTGCTGCCACATTCTCCCAGCAAAGTGATTTGCAGAGCATTTGGTTATATGAGGTGGTGATCTAAATCTTAGAATTTTTTGAAAATATTTTTTTCAAACTTTATTCTTCTTTAGGACAAATACAGCTTCCTTTATACTATCCTGAACAATGCATGCACTATCTGAAAGTTTTTTCCCCAGGTTAGTTAAAGGGGAAGTTCATATATGCAAAACCTTCTTTCTTATATCTTAATACCATGTATTAGATTTCTGAGTATAGATATAGATTTTTCTGCATTATAATACTTGTCCTAGATTCTTTTAACCTGTTGTGAGGATAATGCTTACAGGATAAGAGAAAACATTTTTCTTGTCTCCTACTGATGATGCTCCAACCACCTAAATCTATTTTGGTCAAAATGTATTACAAGAAGATTGACATGAAGCCAATGCTGATATTGTACTTAGAGCTTAACACAGAGGGGAATAGTACTGGCTTAATGTCCTCTTAACAGAATAAATCACCATATATACACTGTATAAAGAGCCAGAAAGGAGGGACTTAAGAGAAAAAAAAATTACAGTCCACAGATTGAAATGAAAACTAGAAAGAGATTCAAAATACCCCAGTCTTGATTTTGTAAGATGGGTCAAAGAAAGACTTGGACTGCTTTTAAGACTCTGTTATGTTGCCTTACAACAATGAAGTATGATATTTGGAATTCTTGCAGTATTTGTTTCCTGATTTGGCCTACCTCAAAAGGTTGACACACCAGTATTCTAAATATGTGGAGCAGAGATGGATATCAGCTCAACAAGACAGACATGACTAAGAAATCAATGTCATATGGTTCCAGACTGTTTTTATTGTGACAGCTATAGTAACCCAATCTTGCAGGTCTAAATGTACTTTCCTGTCCTTCAAGTTATCTTTGTATGAACTAGGGGGAGGCTTGTCTGAAATGTTTTCTCGAATTATTTTCTTGATCAGGGCTCAATCCCCACTTATCTTGCTGTTGCTTTTGTAGTAGTTCTTCCTACTGTCCTTTGAGGCCATTTTCACTTCCCTCTACATTATGTCACAATCATTGACAATGGTGGCACAAATTAAAGCTGATAACTGCATCAGTGAAGGACATGGTATAGCTCCACAATCGTTCAACTACATGTCATTTCATGACATGTATCTTCTTTATAAATCTGAAGAAAATAACCACTGTTATTTTCACTGTCCAATTAACCCACACTGTGCTCCAGCTTCTATCATAATATTCAGTGAATGACTTCAGTTGAGTTTCATAAAACTGCATTTTCTCATTCACTTTTTGAAGTGGGATTTATTTAAGACTTTTTAAACAAATTAAGTCTGAAAGTAATGCCATCCTATTTTAATGGAGTTACTTTCACTATGCAGCCTTACAGCACTTCCTCATTGACTCATAATTTGCTTGAATTTTACATATAAAAATGGTCATTTAAGATGAATACTATTCTCTTCCTCTGTGTTTATAAAATTTAGATCACACAGACAACTTTGAGAGTGAAATACCTGGATTCCACCATATTCCCAGCCACCAGTTGGTTATGTCCATCTTCTAGTAGAAGATCTGATATTTGCTTTCTATGGTATACTTTTCCATATGGAAGTTCAGAAATTTTAAACTACTGAACTTCTAGCTAGTGTAGGTTTGCTAAAAATGGGTAAGTATGCTTACCCAGGAAAGTTGTATCCACTGTATTGCAATGATTTTGTGAAAGTGCCCAAATCTTTGTTTCAACTTTTAGATTGTGTTCCCAGGCATAGAAAAGGTGGGTACCCCAATCTCAACCCTGAAAGTCTTAAGGGAAACTGCTTGAAATATTCAGGAACATCAGAACTTCCATTGCAGTTGAATGGAAACTACTTCCACATAAGAGTTACACAATAATGTGTAAGTACAAATCATTGCAGCAACCCAAAGTACCAGGAAAAAAAAGAGATTGCCTATACAACATTTTCCAACAAAATGGTTCTTGAAGTAGATAATCTCTACTTTCATTATCCTATTTTCTCAATGTATTAAATACTGACCTTTATATAAAAATCTACTGCATTAATGTAGACTGCAAGATGATAAACTAATCAGAGTGAGCCCTAATTAAGGAAGTCCAGCAAAACTAAACAAGAATAAACGAAAAATTAAACTAAACTAGAATACGGCAAACCTGAGTAAAATTAAAGTTATTGAGCCATGCTGGATCACTGCAGGAGTATGGAGAATGGGCAAGAATTCAAAACCTAAATCAAGCAAGATGGAAGTGATAGAGAAAGCAAGATGGGTATGGGAGAAGCAGATCAAGAAAACCTAGAGACATATCTAGGAGAATATGGTTGGTATCAGAATTCCAGATTGTTGGTGAGAGAATACATGGTTGCACTTACTAGTGGAATACAGGAAAGAATCCAAAGAAATGAGAGTGCACAATGGGACGTCCAAATTAAAAACAACATAAAACAATGGATAGTAGCAACAATAGTGCAATATTCTAACTCCAAAAACAATGGTGTGTCTCATCCTTTTGTAGGTGCCTATAATGGTGAAAGAGTTCAAAAGGGGCACAGGGTTTTAACTGCCATGTCCATTTGACACCCTCCCTCAGATAATCCTGTCAGAGTGGCAATCAGCCCCGTTACCTTCCTGGGGTAATTGCCTGAGTTAGAGTTGGATCGTGGCATTTTCCTTGTGTATACCTTTTGCAAGAAAATGAACCCAAAGATATATTTTCTAAGAAAAACTCATTTATTTGTTATAAAGAAAATAAAACATCTCACTAGTCTAATTGGTTACATTTTGGCAAACGTTCCTGCCGGCCACCTCTTCTGGCTGGACCTCTTGGCAAGGAGAACAAAGAAAATTAGAAGAAAGTGAAGGAATGTAGACATGCGCAGTTAGCTTGCTGATAAGAAACTTGGCAAGCTATGGTAAGTCTGAAAGTCCAAAAATATGAGCTCATCTGGTAAATACAAAAATGCAGTGACAAATCCCTACTGAAAACTAACATGTATTAAACCAACTTAAAACCATTTTCTAAGTATATGATAATAAACAGATCTGTTAACCTCATAAATAGTAGGTTATGCAGCTATAAACAGAAATTGCAATAGGGCAGCATTTTTATGGCACATGGTGCTGGATACATAATCCCCATCTACTGGTTGGAAAAATGTTCACTGATCACTGTAGGTTTTTTTAAAAAAAAATAAAAATAGTTATTGGAATTTAATTTGTGAATAGGGGAACAATCTTTGAAGTGTTACTGATCAATTCCCACAAGTTAGACCTCAAAGTGTGACGCAGAACAGTATGTGGTATATATATACTTATATCTATGAATACATTTTGTGATTAATAGATATAATGATGTTTTGTGGTTGAATGATTCACATTTCTGCTGGTGTTTACTTGTTGTTTTTAATTTCCAGATAAATAATTAGGCATTTCATGTTTTACTCATTCTTTTCCATATTACTGAATGTATTGCTGAGCATTTCTCACCTTTTGTTTAATTGTTTCTAATAATAAGAAAGTTCTTCACCTCAAATTCTAATTAATTCTGCCATAAGCCATCATGTTTTATTATGAGTTTCATCCAACTTTCATTTGGCATGAAAGGATTTGCTTAGGGTTAAGAGTCTGCCCTAAAAATGGAATTGCTTTATTTCAGACCTTTTGTGAATGTTCAAGATATTGTACAATCCCTGCAAGCTTTCAGGACTGGCTTTGTTGATATCTAGCCGACAACAAAGGTAGAATGGTTAAAAAGCTATCTGAGCCATTCTTCAGTTTTCACTTCTGGTGGTTTATGCTGTTTTTTCTACCTAGAGTTGAAAGGCACCCTTTAGGCCACTGAATCCAATTCCCTGCACTGTGCAGAAATCCAAATTAAATCATCCCAGGTCAGTGAAATGGTTGTGTAGCTTCTGCTTAAAGGCCCCCAACATCCCATTCAGCTTCCCCCTTCCCAACCTGACATTCTTTTCATTGTCAGAACTGAGGATTACAATGTACTATAGATATTTGTTCCTTAAATCTATCAATTCCTGAACAAAACTCCATTTTGTAAACCATCCACTGTATTGCAATCATTTTGTAAAAGGGCCCAAATCTTTGTTTCAACTTTTGGATTGTGTTCCCAGGCATAGTAAAGGTGGGTACCCCAATCTCAACTCTGAAAGTCTTAAGAGAAACTGTTGGAAATATTCAGGAACATCAGAGCTTCCACTGCAGTTGAATGGAAATTACTTCCATGTAAGAGATACACAATAACGTGTAAGTACAAATCACTACAGCAACCCAAAGTACCAGAAAAAAAGAGAAAAAAAAATTGCCTATACAACATTTTCCAACAAAATGGATATCCACACAACTCAAAAAGTGTTGTGACCAATCATTTTAGCACAACCAACATAAGCTATGAAAAGGATCACCCTACCAAACATCAAGAACATCTCAGAAATAACCAACAGACTATTACAACCACATGACACTACCACAGCACACAAACCATCTAGAGCCGTTCAAAATATCTTAAAAGACCCAGTAGCCCAAAAGGAAAAAAATCAGGTGTCATCTACAACATAAGCCATGGTGGCGCAGTGGTTAGAATGCAGTACTGGCATTCTAACCACTGGGCTACTTCTGCTGACTGCTGGCTGCCAGCAAGCAGTTCAGCAGTTCAAGTCTCACCAGCTCATGGTTGACTCAGCCTTCCATCCTTCCGAGGTTGGTAAAATGAGGACCCAGATTGTTGGGGACAATATGCCGACTCTGTAAATCACTTAGAGAGGGCTGTAAAGCACTGTGAAGCGGTATATAAGTCTAAGTGCTATTGCTACAACATGCAGTGTAAAGACTGTAACGGGGCAGAAAGAGAGAAGTCTAGCAGAGTGTATCCATTAACATTTACTAGCAGTCAGAAGGCACAATGGCAACTCCTTAATCTCACAGCACATGGACAGACTCAACCATAGGCTCACCTGGAAAATTATTAGCATCCTACACCAAGGTTAATCCAAAAATATTAGGGAATTCCTGGAAGTTTGACACTCAGACAAACCAGCCATCAGTAGACACATAGAAATAAATAATATTTACGCACCATTCAAGAGACAATAAAAATGCTAAAAAGGAAACAAACACACCAGAATATATCCTCTCCAGCAGCCAATATCCAGACAATCAAGGATTAACACCAGGCAAACAATCAAACAAACAAACAGCAAACTATACCTTAATCAAGGAGAAAATCACACCTCCATCAAAACCGGCAAGGCAAGCTACTATATATAAACAGGAAGCAAATTCCAAACTCTCACTAGCTATGTTACCTAGTTGAATAATAAAATGTCTTCAAGCGAACAGCCAAGCTCAGGGTGCACTCAGGACTTTACATATTAAACAGTGGCTAGCTGCCAGAAAAACATACACACTTGCCCGGTTTTCACCTCTTTTCAGTAACAGTTAAGAAAAGTTACCTGTGTCTTGACATCATAACACTGCAAACTTCTTATTCATCACTACGTCATGCAGAAGAAGGCTGTACCCAAAAGTCCTTTAAAGCAATACAGTTTGAATATTATGAATGTCTATTCTAACAGGGAATGTGTCTGCTTGTAAAAGAAAGGGGACTTTATCAATAGCAACAATAATAGTCAAATTGTATCATTAGACTTCAAGCAAAACATATCCCTATTTTTCTTTAACAAGATTACCACAATGGTTTGCTATATAACATTTTAAATACACTTAGCATTTTAATTGTATTTTTCAATGGGATTCAGATTCCATCATGATGGATGAAGGACAGTTTTATTTTCAGAGTTCTGTTTTTAACAGAACAATTTCTTTAACAAAGATGGCCTTTAACATTTACTTAATGACAGATATGAGCAGCATGACAGACTAATTTTACTACATTCCTAATAATGCCATTGTCAAAGGAAAGATAATGAATTGGGTTTAAGCGTCTTTCCCAAGGGTATGAAGTCCTCAACAGGATGTTTAAATTCTGAATCCATACGCATGTTTATAGCTCTTCAGTTATGGCAGAACATTCACCTCTGTCTCTTTGATGAGTTGTTCGTGAAGGGAATACACAAGGAAATATGCAGAATTATCAGAAGTATTTGGCACAAATGCAAAACAGGAGAGAGAGAGCACTGAATGAAGAAGAATGTCTCAGATATGAGCATAACAATCTTATTTCTTCATCTTGTAGAAGAATGGAAAAATGAAAGCTGTTTTAAAGTACACACCATTAATGATGTGCATTTTGAAAGAGTAATTGCAAATTGCTATTTTGCATTGTATAACTGGGATATATAATAGTCAGGCTGAACATTAATTTTAGTCTTTCTCTTTACATCTTGAGTTTAAAAGTTTTATCAGCAGAAAAGTGTACATTGTGCTGGAAAGCAAAGGATGAGTGGAATATCGCAGAGGCAAAGAGAACACTTAGATATGATTATTTATTTAAATCAAATTAAATTTTTCACTAAAATAAACATTAACTAAATTAAATATTAATTTAATTTAATTTAAATAATGACAGTATTTAATTTCTGCAGCATTCAGATAGGTATGCATATCTTCAGTATTGGAATGCAGCTATGTGAATGAATCATGCTTTTCCCTTAAAATAAAATCACTCTTTCATTCACACATTTTACAAATCATAATGCATGTTAACTGGCAAGGGGAGGGGGACTGAGATGATTTTTTTTTCTGTATTATCTTGAAAGTAAACCACACAGAAATAACTGGGATTTTATTCCCAGCTAAGAGTAGAGAAGAGATAAATAATTAACTTTTAATGGGTGGAAACTATTGGGAGAGTTAAAATGAGACCTCCTATAAAGAGAGCTAATAGGATAATTTTGTATAATTACTGTATTGTTTGGTTTGATAAGGGATGGGGTGGCTCAGTGGCTAAGATGCTGAGCTTGTCGATCAAAAGGTCGGCAGTTCAGCGGTTCGAATCCCTAGTGCTGTGTAACAGGGTGAGCCCCCATTACTTGTCCCAGCTTCTGCCAACCTAGCAGTTTGAAAGCATGTAAAAAATGCAAGTACAAAAATAGGGACCACCTTTGATGGGAAGGTAGCAGCATTCTGTGCGCCTTTGGCCCACAGTCATGTGGTCATGTGGACGCCACATTTATGCCGTCCACATGACCACAGATATGTCTTTGGACAGTGCTGACTCTTCAGCTTTGAAACGGAGATGAGCACCGCCCCCTAGAGTCGGGAATTACTAGCACATATGTGCGAAGGGAACCTTTACCTTTAACTTGGTTTGATATTGAGATGCACTTGTGAAAGGCGTAGGTTGAAAATGACTTGTCACAGGTGTAGCTGAATGACAAAGTGTTTGCTTTGCCCATTCACCAAACTTAGAAAGGGCCAGGAAACTCTACCTTATACTCAGAAGGCTACATCACTTGTTGTCAACAATGATCAAAAGTCAAATGCAGAGTTTGTAGAACTTATCTAAGTTCCCAATGTTCACGGGGGATGTGGGTAGAGAGGAATCTCTCTTCCAAGATGGATGCCTGTCCTAACTGGTAGGAGTTTTGAAACCATTACTTGGTTTTTATATTTAGCCGGCTTGGAAAAAGCGGAGTCTATAGAGTCCTTAAGTTCACACCATAGTATATATCTAGAAATAGGGACAAAAGCAAATTTAAAATTAATAGAAATCACATGTAATGAGATCTTGGCCTAAAGCGCGGATGTCAAACTTACAGTGTCATGTTGCAGTCATGTGACATTTTGTGACATTTTCACATTTGTGGAGCTGGGGTGGGCCTGGCCTGTATGTGACGCATCTGGCCTGTGGGCTGCCAGTTTGACAACCCTGGCCTAAAGTATATTTTCTGACAAGATGCTACTAAGTGTGATCTAAAACTACCATATTTTTCGGAGTATAAGACACACCTTTTTCCCCCAAAAAAGAGGGTGAAAATCTGTGTGTGTGCATACTCCGAATGCAGCCCTGCCCAGCTTCTCAAACAGAGGTTTCAGAGGCTGAAAAAAACATCAGAAACAAAGCTTCAGAAAAGAAGACCCCAAACAGAGCTTCAGAAAAAAAGCCCCCAAACAGAGCTCCAGAAAAGAAGCCCCCAAACAGAGCTTCAGAGGCTTTTTTTCTGAAGCTCTGTTTCAGAGGCTTTCAGAGGCAAGAAAAAAAGTTTTTTTCTGAAACAGAGTTTCAGAAGTTTCAGAGGCAGAAAAAAAAAGCAAAACAAAAGCAAGGCATAGAACTCACAACCAAATTCACCTCTGGGAACAGCTGATTGGGGGTATTTGACCCACCCACCAATCAGCTTTTTCCTTATTTTCCTCCCCAAAAACTAAGGTGCATCTTATACTCCGGTGGTTTTATACTCAGAAAAATATGGTAATTGCCTAGCTTGAAAGCCTCCTTGCTTTTCTGCTAGGTTTTCTGATTTGACCTACTCTAAAAGTTTTTTATATATATATAATAATGCCTAGCTGACAATGTGCAAATTATGCTAAGGAGGCTAATGGTCTTGTAATTAGTAGGCTAATCCCAGTTGCCTTTTTTTATTGATTGGAACTATCAGAGTTAGGCCCCACTGCTTTGCAATCAGGGCTTTAATATCTATAAATATAAATAGGGAGACCAACACAGGGGTCCATCAATCCAAATTGCTCTAAATAACTTCAATGGAAATACAGTCATTACCTGGGGTTTTATTACCCTTAATTGTTTAACTAGAGACCTCCTATTTCTAAGTCTGTTACACTGAGGGTTACAGGGAACTGCTATGGGAGCAAACTCACATTAAACTCTAAAGCAAGCTCAGAAAGATCCTCCTGCCTTTGTTTAAAATTTGAAATATTTTATTATCTTGAAGAACAAATGTTCTGGACATCCCAGAATTGAGAATTCATATAGCATTTTTGACCATATAAGAAACATTTTGTTGAAATCTAGGAAATAATGACCACTTAACAGTCAACATTCCCTAATTTCAGAATAAAATTATCAGGTTTCTTTTTGATGCCTGAAGAAAACTATATATTACTATCTGACCATTTAAAGAAGGAAGTGGATAACACTATAGAACAAATATAAACACCAAAATGTAAAGGAGACAATGTTCTGAGTCAATAGACTTAGGAAGGTAAACCTGAGTTTAAAACTCAGCTAGACCTAGTTAGTCTTTCCTGCATCAGAAACAGAGGTGGTATTCAGCAGGTTCTGACCAGTTCTGGAGAATCGGTAGCGGAAATTTTGAATGGTTCGGAGAACTGGTAAATACCACCTCTGACTGGCCCCGCCCCCATCTATTCTCTGCCTCCCAAGTCCCAGCTGATCGGGAGGAAATGGAGATTTTGCAGTAATCTTCCCCTGGAGTGGGGTGGGAATGGAGATTTTACAGTATCCTTCCCCTGCCACGCTCACCAAGCTACACCCACCAAGCCATGACATGCCATGCCATGCCCACCAAGCCACGCCCACAGAACCAGTAGTAAAAAAATTTGAATCCCACCACTGATCAGAAATATTGTAAAATTAAATGTTTTTTATTACAAAAAATGTAGTATTTATGTTGAAACAACAAAATCTCATAACATTGACTTTATGCTTGATTTATGCTTGAACACAGCATCTGAAAGTTTAGGCCTTGGGTTGAGAGAAATCCTAAGGCTCAATGTCTTTCTAGACATTTTGAATCTTACCAACACCCACGCAGGAAGAGAAGCCTAAAGCATCTCCAACAATGTTCTGCTGAGTTTTACTTCCGTGTGTGACGAATAAAAAAAAATACAAAAACAATTATCTAAATGTTCCATTCTGGGGACTTTTTACCACTGGATCTCTTTTTCTTGCTCAAAATGAAACTCAGTGTAACTTCCTCTTGTTAAGCTTATAATTGGAATAAACTTTAAAAAGAAATCCTAATCAGGATTTTAGAAAGAGTTTTTTTCAGTCTTTTCGGACCTTACAAAGATAGAACTAAAGACTTTTTGTATGAAAACCTATGCTGTACTACAATGCCCTTATAGGTTCAGCGCTTGCAATTTTTTTTCCAGTTAATATCCGTCACATTGATAGTGAGATCTGAACATTTCAATATGCCCCAGAATGAAGCCTCTTTCTAATTTGTTCTGTAAGCTGTCATTCGTTGTACACTTAAAGATGGAAAAAATAATGAGGAGAAAAGGGGAAATTGAAAAAATTGGTTGGCTTACATGATGATTTATGTAGAAAATCTAATGCAGAAATTTAGCAGAAAGCCTACTTACAGACTTAGAAGAGAACTTGGATCATAATTAACAATCTCACATGAAGTTCTTATGGTATCTGTCACAAAAAGCAAAGAAAACTGCAACATTTTCTTTTTTTTACCCCCTTCACACAAAATTCAAAAGCATCAAAGGGTCCTGAGACCCTTCTCTTTTCCAATAGGCACCCATACCAGCCATGTTGATTCTTATTAAAACTTTATCTCAACTCTCCAAAACTCTTGGGAGTTCAAAATGTGCTTGAAAATCTAACAAGAACATATTTCTTGGAAGATTATAAGTACTGGCTGCCTCTGATCAAAGAACTGATATCAAGAAAATAGCTTCTCTAACTGAGATTGGTTTCAGTAGAAAAAAAAATCCACTAAGGATATATGAAAACAGTAGGAGGCCTAATGTAGTTATCTCTATTGGGCAAACTCTTTAATGGCTCAATTCAGAGTGAGTTTGGTATTGAGGTCAAGGATTAATATAAATTGCTCAATGTCTTCAAAAGTTATTTCAGCATCATGGAGATGTTGGTACAATTGCAAAACCGAGGAGATATTGATATGACGCTTGTCAGGCAGATTCTACAACTGGCCTGAACGTTTAAATACATCCTTATATCAAATCCTGGGTGAAATTTTTGGCTTTTGCTTCTTCTACTGCCTCTGTTGCTTGCTACTTCTTTCTTTTCCACATCTCACTAAAGAGAGCTAAGCAAGTGAAAAGGAAGCAGCCATTGGCAAAACCAATGAAGACAGGCAAGTACAAGGGCTATAGTACAAGTTTTAAATAAGCATTGATAGGATTTGTCTATAAGGAAGGCATCAACAGTTGGATTTTGGAGAGTGAGTGGATGAATGATATCAAATGACCAACTCATCCATTCCTTAGCCATTCTTGTATTAAAGTGAATCTACCTTGGACTTCATGTTATAAGACCACTTATATAGTAGTGAGATTCAAATAATTTAATAACCGGTTCTCTGCCCTAATGCTCTAATGGGTGAGCGTGGCCATGGTGGGCGTGACCAGGTGAGTGTGACAGCAGCACTCAGCCTCCTACACTCCCCTGAGAGCAAAAACAGGCTGCAGGGAGGCCATGATGTGCCCCTCATACCCCATTTTGGGCCTTGCAGCCTCCTGGGAGCAAAAACGGGCCGCGGGGGCCCACACTTCACCCCCATGCCCCATTTTGGACCTGGTAGGCCTCCCTGCAGCCTCCTGGGAGCAAAAATGGGCCGTGGGGGGGCAGCACCATATTCCCCCACCCCATTTTGGGCCTAGTTGGCCTCCCTGCACTTACCTGGGAGCCAAAATTGGGTGTGTGGGGACTCCTGGAAGGGGAGAGGTGGGGCCGGCCAGCAATTTAACAACCGGCTCGCTTGAACCAGCCTGAACCGGCTGAATCCCACCACTGCACTTATGTCAAGCACACATGAAGAACTCATCTGGCTAGCTGGTCCAATGTTTTCCTCCACATTTTTTGGGGAAGCAAAAGTTTCTGAGCTATTTATGAAATCAGAAAGAGAACATTAACCTTTTTATTGTTATTTTTCCGTGATTGGTTTACTAGAGTCATCTTGCTCCTCATGAAAAGAATTTGCTTAGGTTTATATGTATGTACAGTATGCATCCCAACATAGTTTACTGGGTGATCCTAGTTTCTAATATTGTAATAGTAGAAGAAAACATTATTATTTATCCAGGCCTCCACACCTCGGGTGGGTTCTAAAAATGTTTACTACTGATTCTGTGAGTGTGGCTTATTTTGTGGACGTAGCTTGGTGGGGGTAATGTGACTGGGTGGGCGTGGCCAACTTTTTTTTTTTTACTTTTAAAAGCATTTTTTCTATAACCTTAAGAGGTTGCAGGAAAAAAATGCTTTTAGAAGCCTCTGATGATCAGGCAACTCAGCTGGGATAGCCAGAGGCTTTTAAAGGCATTTTTTTTCCTACAACCTCTTCGGCTGAAGAGGTTGCAGAAAAAAAATGCTTTTAGAAGCCTCTGACGATCCCAGCTGAGCTACGCGATCATCAAAGTCTTTCTTTTTTCCTTTTAAAAACATTTTTTTGGCCGAAGAGGTTGTAGAAAAAATGCTTTTAAAAGTAAAAAAAAAAAAAAAAGCCTCTGATGAGGTGGGCCGGGTAAGTGAGCGGCGACCGGGCCGGGGACCGGTTCTGGAGCGTGGCCAGCCAATGTTATTACTGGTTCTCCGAACTACTACAATTTTTTACTACCAGTTCTTGCAAACCGGTGCGAATTGGGAACAACCCACCACTGCTCCACACTATGGTAATGGCCTGTAGGTATGCCATCATATTCATTGGGAACATTTGTAATTATTGTCTTCATAAAGAGCTATACTACATGAAGTATTTGTGAAATAGATTGGATTTAAACAGGAGAGAGAGAAAGAGGAAGAGAGAGAGAAAGAGAGAGATGAATTTATATAATAAAATAAGGATTTTAAACAGGAAATATCTTACAAATGAAGGGAAGTATATGTGTCCCAGGATAATGTTGTAGAATCCAATCTGGATCACTCACCAGGACCAGAGGTTTAGTTTTCAGAGCTTTCAGACTCATGTTGGAGCCCATCTTCTGGGAACATCTCTCTGTCAGAATGTGTGTATATAGTCCAGCTTCTGGCAAGATAATATCTTGCCAGAAGCTAAACTATTTATCTGCCTTCACATCGGGATGAATGTAAAAACAAAGAATGGTGGGTTTTTCCCCCCTTGTCCTAAAATATAATTACAGTTTTTGTGGTTATTATTATTTTATGGGAAACATTAACATTTATATTGGGCAAAGTGTTTTGAAAGTGGCTGTGGCTGTGGTCACATATAACAGGGAAGCATAAACTACAATTTACTAATCAAAGCATCTGATTCATAGATATGAGACTTTAATAATATGTTTTAGCATAATTTATGGATGCATCCAATACTCTTTTGTATGTCAAATGCTTAGTTCTATTCAACAAAGAGACCTATACTTGGTTGCATATTCTTTCATTTCTTGTATTAATTTATGATTACCCAAATGGTTATTATAGATAGATAGATAGATCTGTAAGTGTAGTAAAAGAAAGTAAAAGAAAACATCAAAGAACTGAATAATTTAAATCCTAATGTTTATAATGAATTCAGTCATAGGTAAATACTAAAGCTATGGTATCTACCTTTAGAAATAATTGACAGAATTATTTGTGTTAATCTTCCTTTCCCTCCTCACCCCAAGAAAAAGCTAAGGGAAAGTAGTCGTTGATAGATTTCATGATTTATTTTGCCACATCCCTATGGGGATGTTTCATGTTAGAGAAGAAACGTCTACAAAGTCTTAAGCAAAGAACAGTTTAATTGATTCTTCAACTTTTTAAAATTAATTTAAAACTGATATCTATGATAGCTATATTGGAAGAGTGGGAAAAGATTAATAGAACAAACTTGTTTTTCTAGTGGAAATTCACAAGAAAAAAATTCTACAGGCATGAGAAAGGAAAAAAGATTAATAGAAGAAATGAAACTTTTTTTTTTGTAGGAATAAAAGTATCAACATCCTGATGTTGCAGCACATCTATAGTTATAAGCTAAAGCCAGAAATCAGTCAATGGACCCAATTTAATGATTCTTACTTAGAAAACATGTGTAAACCTGTGTCATGTTGAAGAACAGAAAGACATTTAATGGCATACAGGCAGACTTGTTTGATTCTGATAATATTTGGTACCATCATGGCACTATGTTTTTTGCTTCTCATCCTAGTAATTCAAGGCAGAGGGTAGGGCCATATGTTCTGATGTCACTACTCAATGCATAAGATATAAGATTACAGTAGGCACACTTTCTCTATGATATCTAGTTTATGTCTCAGATAAATGGGAATCTGCTTTTTCATTCTTGCTGGAATGGAATGATTTGGGTTTGCCTGACCAGGATAGTAATGATCTCTGCAGATCAATAGGTATATAGTTCACTATCTCAGAGAATCATCATTTTTGGGGTACCTGGTATTGTTTAAAAAATCCATAAAATTCCATAAATAACAGTTTATTTGTTATTAGACTTATTAGACTTACACTTATTGGAGCAGAATTTAATTCTGAAATTCAAACAAGAGAAAACTTTAATATCGGCTTCCATTTATGACTCAAATAGAAACAAGGGACAATTTAATCAAATATTTTTCCAAAAGCTTATATAAATTACAAATGGTAAAATAATTATTATTGAAGGCATGAATGGAATATTACTCCCAAATTTAAACAAATCTTAACATAAAAAGAGATAAAAAGGACAAAAGCTCCCAGGAATTTTTTTTTCAGTTTATAGATCTATTGCAGGGGTGAAATCCAGCAGGTTCCTACAGGTTCTGGAGAACCATTAGCGGAAATTTTGAGCAGTTCGAGAAACCAGTAGTGGAAATTTTGAGTAGTTTGGAGAACCAGCAAATACCATCTCTGGCTGGCCCCAGAGTCGGGTGGGAATGGAGATTTTGCAATATCCTTCCCCCAGGAGTGGGAAGGGAATGGAGATTTTGCAGTATCCTTCCCTTGTCATGCCCACCAAGCCACACCACACCCACCAAGCCACGCCCACAGAACCAGTAGTAAAAAAAAAATTGGATTTCACCACTGATCTATTGGCTTTGATGGATGCATGAAGACCAAAAAGTTGAGAAGCTAGGGACTCTATTTTTCACATCAAGACACCAAACATATTCAAGAATTGGCATGTATTGACTTCAGGTGAAGAAATGGTGGACTGAAAATAACACCACAAAAATTTCTCCAGTGAGTTGCTTCTTATGAGTATATCACAAGACAATGGTCTGTGGTGGGTTTATGGCTCTGGGAGCTGAGAGAATAGCCATCTTTTTGTTCAAATCATGGTCAGTGCCTTCAAAAACACTATGGGTTTGCATATTTCCTTTTCTGATCATTTTTGGAAATTGCTTGTTAACTGCTCTTAATTTATTAGATATCTTTGGTTCAAGAAGTCTGAAAACACAGAACAGTTTCTTTCAATTCTTAGTGAAAGAAGTATTAAATATAAATTTAAGGACTGTTTTTTTAAAAAAATGAACAGCAAAAAATGATTAAAATTCTATGTTTAAAAAGTTGCAAACGGACTATGGGTACAATTGAAATATGATTTTGGAATTAATTATAAGGAATCCTTTCCATGGAAAAATGCTTTTATTTTGAATTATTTCTAAAAAAAAACATATAAGACTTAAATATTGAAAACCAGAGGGTTCTAAAAGGAACTAAAGATTACAGTCAATCTTTAGTTTCTTTGCTTTGTCTTTAGTATTACAGATTTCTTCATGCCAAATAAAAAAGACAGAAATTGACACATACGTTCCACATTTTCAATTTTTATGTACTTTTGAAACATTTGAATCTGGAATTTCTTAAATCCATATGGTCTAAAACTAGTAGACGTTTCACAAGTTTTGTGTAAATGGTGACTCATATCATTTGCTGGATTTTTCTTGGCATTACCTATCTCATTTCATCAAAATATTTTATAAAAAACTTGTTCATTTATGGGATTAACAAGTGAACATTTGGAAGTTTAGGAAGTATGTCATAATATGTGGTCTGCATATTAGGAAGCATGTCATAATATGCATTCTGCCCAGGTTTGTTGCCAGAGGCTGTTAAAGCTGAAATGAAGTTGCCTGTAATTCCCAAATGTCAGCTACATATCAAACTGTGTAGGATTGAAATAAAACACAGGTACAAAAGTGAAACATTGACTAGTATTCCCAGACACAAGACACACCATACAAAGGACTGCCTGGACACAGCTATCATCTGCTCTTTGAGTAGTAGCTATAAGTCTAAAACGAAGCCCAGATTGTGCTCCAATCTTAAATGAGGAAGTACAACCTCATCCAAGTCCAATGGTGGAAACATCCCCAACCCAGAGATCCCAAACAGCCACATCCATTTAGGATTGAGCCAAAGACTATTTCTCCCCATCCATACCTGAACAGTCTCTAGGTACTGAGTCATTATATCAACAGCTTCAATTTCACAACTCCATCAAGTCCTTTGCAGCAGATGGAAGCTTGAGAGGAACAGTATAGGAAATTAATGATTCCTTAGTCTTTTCTACTAATAGATAATGTTCCAACAATGAATGGACACAAATGCAACCAATTAGCTTCTATTTTAAGTTATGACTTATGGGTTTTTGTGAGTGAGGAACACACAACGTTAGTACAAGGAGTAACAAAAGTATCTATCTTCTTGTTCATTTCAAGATTGAAGAGACTATGAAATTGGTGAGCCAAAATGGGGGGGGGGGAAATGAACCTTTGCCCATATCTCAGTGATTTTGCACTCCTCAGTTATAGAGAAATAAGAAGCATCTGGCTTGGGGGGAACTCATCAGCTTTGTCTAGAGTCCTCCAGGATTTTCTAAGTAAACAATTCTATAAGATCAACTTCTCAGGCTCTCTTGTTTACATTGCAGGAGCCTAGTGCAATTAAACGAAAGCATTATTGTGGTTTTTGAATCTAGGAAATTGTAAAAAGGTTGTCCTATCACTAGGTCTCAGTAGTACCTATGTATCAAAGCCCAGAGCTGTCCTTGTAAAGCAGATGCAGTTTAGCCTAGTTGTCTATGAAACCGTAGGAGATGTGAATGTTCGCACAGGGCCAGCTCTGCCTCAAGCAAGATACATTTAACTAGGCTATACTTCTCTATTCCAAATTCATGAACTGAGAAAACTCTGAACTCTTTGTCCTTGAACAGAAGTACTTTTATGCCTCAGAAGAAAAAAAGGTGAATGCACGGGTAAGATGCTCAAAATACATCAAGCTGTATTTCAGCTCTCCTTATCAGTCATAGTCAGGGTTGCATTTTTAATTTCTTTGTATATATTTTTGTACATTAGCTGCACTGCATTTTAGGAGAAATTGATTTGTTGATAAAATTATTGAGTGCTTTGAATCATTTTACCTCAGTTTTAAAATTCACACTAAAAGAAACATCCTAGATTTAAACAAGCACACCCAGAAAAACAATCCAAGTATACTCAGAGGCTTACCAATTGAATGATCTTTTTCTATCAATGGAGGGATGGAAACATATAGTTAGTTGGGAGCCAAGAAGTCTCAAGCTACCTGGAATGTAGTAGAAATGTGATTTTAATAGTTACATCACTCATTCCATGTACAGAATTTCATGTAAGACTATTAAATTAAAAAAAAAAAAACCACAGATTTTACTACATGTAAATATCACTACATGTTATAAATTTTACATATGTGAATTTATTACATATACTATAATCTAATTTGCGTGAAGATTAAAAATAAGTGCATGTTATTTCTGATGGATAACTATTAAATGCAAAAAATGCAAATGAAGAGAATGGTGGTGAATGCCAGTGTTCCTATCAAATCCATAAATGGCTAAAATGAAATGCCTACACTGCCACTGCACTATTCTGTTATTGTTCTTTGCATTTAATAGAGAAGATGTACTTGCCTTTTGTAATGCACTAGAATCTTTTTATGGAAACTATCTGGCATTTTCCCATTAAAATAATAATGTAATAGAAACAAGAACAGAATTCTGACAAGGAAAAGTATTACATGGTCAATAGCTACAAAAAATGAAAGGAAAGTATTAAAAAAAAACAAAAGAACAAAGACAACATCTGACAATGGTTTACAAAAGGAACATTAAAAAGAAACTGAAGGCTTGATTTTGGCTTTCAAGAGCAAGCTATTCAGACTAATGCAATGAAATCCAGAATTCAAAAATTGTCAAATGATTCAAAGTGCAGATTGTGCAAAGGGTGGAAGAAACAATAAATCATATACTCAGCTTGTATAAGATCACACAAACTGATTTTAAAGAATGACATAGTAAATTCCTCAGGGTTCCGACGGCGAACCAATGCCGTCTTGCTATACCCAGGGGTAGGGCGTTCTCTGTGGGTGCTCCCACCCTCTGGAATGAATTACCTATCGAGCTCCGGACGGCTCCTGATTTCCGTTCCTTCCATTGGGACCTGAAGACTTGGCTGTTCAAACAAATAAGCTGATCCTGATTCTGGGTTTTTTTTTTAATTTACTATTAATTAGTTATTTAGTTTAAAATGGGATTTTATTGTACTTGTTTCTTAACTTGTATTCGCCACCCTGAGTCCTTCGGGAGAATGGTGGCATATAAATACATGTAATAAATAAATAAATAAATAAATAAATAAATAAATAAATAAATAAATAAATAAATAAATAAACAAACTCACTAAAATGATTCATGGAATATCTGTAAAAAAATATCATGTACCAGTAATGAAAAATTGGTGGGAAGGCTTCAAAAAGTCAATGAAAATGAGCAGGTTAAAATATGTGGGATTTTCAAAGATAGACTGGTAAAGTCACACTGCATATAATTGTGGTTGAAAAGAAAAAATATATATTATGTGGCAATACCAAAGAAAAGAAGAAAATATTAGAAAAGAAGACAAAGAATTGAAGAATATCACAAAAGTATCAAGATCTGAAAGTTGAAAGATTATAGTAAAACAACCATGGTGGTCCCAGTGATTATCAGTACACTGATTACTGTATCAAAAAATCTTGGATGGCTATTAGAAATCTGCTGATTGACAAAATTTCCAACAGTCAATTGCAAAAAGCTATGCTGTTTGGATGTGCATATATATTACGTCAGTACATTATGACATGTACTGGGATCTTGAGAAAAAATCTGCATATGAAAGCCAAAACCAGCTGAAGAACTGGTAGCTATGATTTCACATTGTTGTAAATAGATAAATAATAGTAGTGATAATAATTACTATTTAATAATAGTACTAATTAGTAGTAGTAATGAATTTTATTTTATTAGTACAATAGTACTAATAATTACTAATCAATAATAATCAAACATCAACATCTGCCTATCCTAGGTCCTTGGGAAAGACTCGATTGGTTGATAAAAATGCAAAACCAGTCCAAACATTTGGCTGACTATGCAACCAACCATATCAACAGTACCTGAAGAGAACAAAACAGATGAAAAAGATCTGGAAAAAAAAATGGCAAAGACTTGCAAATAGAACAACTGTGAGAAAAGCAAGCAAAGGTAGTACCAATAGTAATAGGCTCCTTCAATTACATTAAAACCACCAAACAACGACACCTGTCTATCTCAGGGCCTTGGGATGGGTGGATAAAAATGCCAAATCCAGTCTAGACATCTGGCAGACTGTATGACCATAATAGCACAACACTCCAGCCTTAACCATTGTTCGTAAGAAAGATAAAAAAAAAAAAAAAAGTCAGGATAATGGATGATGCAATACCTGGAGACAGCAGAAGAGAAGAGAAAGAAAGAACTGGAGAAAAATCACAAAATATAAAGACCTGCAAATAGATATAGAATGACTATGGCAAAAGAAAGCAAAATAGTACCTATAGTAATAGGAACCCTGGTTGCCCCACTTGAACACCCTTGTAAAATTGCAATTGCAAAAGGGAGCTTTACTTGGAATAGTTTACAGATTGCAATAACTTTAAAATTATTAAACATCACCATCTGTCTATCCGAGGTCCTTGGGAAGGATCCGATAGGTGGACAAAAATGTCAAAACCAACTATAATGACAATAATAAATCTCTATTGCTTTCATCTGGAAAGTATCGCTGTCTCTCTAGAGTAAATTGCTTTCCTTTTTGCTTTGAGATCTCTCCTCATTTTAGGGATATGAAAAGATGCATTGTCAGACACCTTCTAGAGAAATTGACCATTTCATTCTACGGTAAACATTTATCATAAAAAGGCATTTATCACACTGTTTGTGGCAGAGTGTCTGGATAGCGTGAGTTTTTATTGTGTGTGATTTATATCCATTTGTTAGAGAGGTGAATGAACGATAAAGGCTTTTGACACCCAGTCACTCTCTGTTGAGTCAAAATACTATGCAGTAAAGTAACCTGAGTCATTTATACACTTGGCATTATTTGTATCCAGATTAATGGCTATACAGTGTCTAGTTTCAGTCACTTAGCTACCTATTGTACATGAAAATTGTGACAACAGCAGGTGCTTTTTTTTTTTCCCCTGATGAAAGCCACATTCTAGAATTGAATGTTCTATGAGAAATTGTGTTTGCACTCTTGAAATTTTACATTTGCTGCAAAATAAGTGCCTCTTCTTTTCATTCCTGGGCATCCAGCTTAACTCGAATTTTCTGTGGTTCCAAGGTGACATATTTCAGAATATTGTGTGCATTAATCAAAGGAACTTCCCTCCCTATGTTGATTTAGGCTCAGGATAATATAATGCTACTGTCAGTCTTATGATTTGCTGTAATGAGATGCTGAAAGAGAGGGTCTATTTTAAGAATATAGAATATTTTAAAGAGATAATAGAAGCACCAGTCAAAAGAAACATCTTGTCCTTTTGCTATTACGTGGAGACGGCCTCCAACGCATACAGCACCAATTCCGATTCTATCTGCTGTTAAAAGACTTTACTATTGTGATCCCCTGCCTTTAGAATGTCTCCAGGCACTGGTGAAGTTTCCCAGAAAGTTCAATAGCAACAACTTAAAATAGAGACAGCCTTGTGAGTGGATTAGTTAGGACTCCCTAAGTAAGATAGATATACAGGTAGTCCTCAACATACGACCTCAACTGAGCCCAGTATTTCTATTGCTAAGCGAGACAGTTGTTAAGTGAACTTTGCCCTATTTTACAACATTTCTTGCCACAGTTGTTAGGTGAATCTGGCTTCCCCATTGACTTGGCTTGTCAGAAGGTTGCAAAAGGTGAGTCCCATGACCAGTGGTGAAATCTAAAATTTGTTACTACCGGTTCTGTGGGCGTGGCTTGGTGTGGGGATAATGTGACTGGGTGGGCATGGCCAATTTTTTTTTAACTTTTAAAACCATTTTTTTCTACAACCTCTTCAGCAAAGAGGTTGTAAAAAAATGCTTTCAAAAGGCTCTGACAATCCCAGCTGAGTTGCCTGATCAGCAGAGGCTTTTTTTTTCTTTTAAATGCCTCTGATGATCAGGCAACTCAGCTTGGATCGTCAGGCATCGTCTTGGATCGTCAGCTTGGATCGTCAGCTTGGATCGTCAAACTCAGCTTGACGATCAGGCAACTCAGCTTGGATCGTCAGAGACATAAATGCCTCTGATCATCCAAGCTGAGTTGCTTGATCAGCAGGGGCTTTTTTTCTTTTAAATGCCTCTGACGATCCAAGCTGAGTTGCCTGATTGTCAGAGGCTTTTTAAAGACTTTTTAAAGCCTCTGCCGATCAGGCAACTCAGCTTGGATTGTCAGAGGCATTTTAAAAAAAAGCCTCTGATGATCGCGCGGCTCAGCTGGGCATGGGGGGGGAGGGATTTTTGCTACCGGTTCTCTGAACCACCTGCCTCCATCGCTACCGGATCGGGTGATCCGGTCCGAACTGGGAGCATTTCACCCCTGCCCAGGACCCTAGGACACTGCAACTGTCATAAATATGAGCTGGTTGCCAAGCGTCAGAATTTTGATCACATGGCCATGGGGATACTATAATGGTTGTAAGTGTGAAAAATGGTCATAAATCACTTTTTTCACAGCCGTTATAACTTTGAACAGTCACCAATTGAATTGTTGTAAATTGAGGACTATCTGGATTGTGTTGCTATTGGGATAACTTTATTTTCCTTTTGTTTTTCTTTTAAAGAGACCAAATTCTTGGAGCATTCTTCAGAAAGTAAGATGTTGAGTTCTCTACTGTTTAGTCTTTTTATCAATCTGTAAAATCAATTTAATACATAGGATTTCAGTCAATGGCTTATCACTATTCCTATTGGATGTATTAGATTAAAAGAAGGTATTAAATCAAATTCTACACCCTCAAGATCTGGGTGTCCGCTTAGAAGGATCTATTATTGTTTCATTTCATGTAAATCCTGCGATTTGGAGCTGCTTATGTCAGTTCTCCTTTAACCAAAACTCTGATCTTGTTTGGTTTTGAAAAAGTATTTGCAGAGAAACCTTGATTTAAACATGCTGGCAGACTGA
Organism: Pantherophis guttatus; assembly: GCF_059756535.1. NCBI lineage: Eukaryota > Metazoa > Chordata > Lepidosauria > Squamata > Colubridae > Pantherophis > Pantherophis guttatus. The sequence continues at coordinate 136,672,745 of NC_142063.1, read as the reverse complement.
TGTAAGATCTTGAACCATTGCAAAAGAGATATCTTTTACAGGCCTTTCTTTACAGATTAAATATTGGATGGGATTAGATTAGATTAGATTAGGATTATTAGAGTAGAGTAGAGTAGAGTAGAGTAGAGTAGAGTAGAGTAGAGTAGAGTAGATTCTAATAATGTTTTACCCTGCAATTTTAACACAACTAAGGCCCAACATTGAAACCTCCAGGGTGCTGGAAGGAAGCTATAGTAGTGTAACAATTTTGGAGATTTATTCCAGGCCTGAATGAAGCTTCTGAAAAGTGTTTGTATACTGGTATACTGATTCTTTTAAATAGGTGCTGCTCTGAGCTAATAACTCCTTTCTCACTGGGAGTTTAGGTCATCCAAAAGATGAGGACTAGTCTAGGAACAGCTCAATAAAAGTGGCTAAATCCTATTCTGTTCCTAACACCATCAGAAAGAACTGCTTAATTTGGATGTTAGGGTCTTAGGAAATTATTTTTAATGAATCTCAGTTAATTATGTCATTTACTATGTTTCCTTCCTTCCTTCTTCTTCTTTTTTTTTAAATTTATATGCCGCCGTTCTCTGGAGACTCAGGGCGGCTTACAATGCGTTAAGCAATAGCCTTCATACTTTTGTATATTTTATACAAAGTCAGCTTATTGCCCCCACAAACCGGGTCCTCATTTTACCTACCTTAGGAAGGATGGAAGGCTGAGTCAACCTTGAGCCTGGTGAGAACTGAACTTGCAGTAATTGCAGGCAGCTGGAAGCTAAATACTACCTTTAACAGTAGCTCCCTCCCTCCCTCCCTCCCTCCCTCCCTCCCTCCCTCCCTCCCTCCCTCCTTCCTTCCTTCCTTCCTTCCTTCCTTCCTTCCTTCCTTCCTTCCTTCCTTCCTTCCTTCTAACAATTCCTTGTAATATCCAACAGAACTGTTCCTTTGCCAACCTTTTCATGACTCTATTTATCTCAGTTTGATTATTGTAGTTTTACCAATTTGAGACTTTCTTTGAAGTGACTCCTGTGAATTCAGCCACTGGAAAAAGCAGTATTATACTGTAGTTAGTCTAAGGATTTCCAAAGCTTTATTTTATCATTATTAAGAACTCCATTGGGATGTGGGGTCTCAAGGGCACACTTCAATCTTAACTAATTGTACATAAAGTCATTTGGAACAAGGAATCGTTGTTCATTGTCATCTGTCTTTCTCATTCAGACTTACCTTGGTCACAAGAGGGAGGCACAATAGTTACTTCCTCAGGCTTATACAATGCAATGATTTCTAAATTACACATTCTGAATTGCAAAGAGGAGATGTGATGGCATGCTATATAAACATGCAAATAAATAAACAGCACACCTGTAATGTGTGAAGTGGCCTCATAGCAATATTGCTGTGTCCTTTATATTATTACTGCTATGTGGGTATATCAGTCACCACCTATCCAACCAGTGCCATTGTTTCTCCATTTCCTTAGTTGTGTCTCTGAAAACAAATTTGACAAGCTGTGCATCTTCTCTGTCAGAAGGGAAAGTGTGTCTTTTGCCAGCAGGTCACAATGCCAATTTGCACATTTTCATTAATCTGATTGGAAAGTGTGCCAAGTCACACTCATACTGTGATGTGTGAAGTTTTCTCTCAAGAGTTAAGGAGTGGAGGCTATCGAGGTGACAAAGGGACTTCAGGATTGCTAGTCACAGCATTCTAACAACATAACAATAATGACAAAAGACAGCTTTCAAATTATGCTTTTCATTTTGTAACCAGGAAAAAAGATTTCATTTGCATGATTTACTTAATAAATGCTAAAAAGTAAAGATTTGAGCATAATGTTTACTGAAGTGGCTACATTCTCATGTTATAAACAGTTCCATCAGTATTTTTATTTTTCCTGTGGTCATACAATTCTGAATCTCATGAAACATATTTAATTTTTAAAATATGCTTTAGGGTTTTTGTTTCATGTCTTTCAGTCTGTCCCTGCAGTTTTTGTGTCAAGATTTTAAAAATGGTTTGACACTGCCTCCTTTCTAGGGCTAAGAGGGAATGACCGGCCCAGGGTCACTCACTAGTTTTGTGCCTAAGGCCAAATTAGAACTCACAGTCTGCCCATTTTTAGCCTGATGCCTTGACAGCTACTTTAAACAGGCTCTATATTTTAGGGTAGCACATCTGTTTGTAAAAGTTGAGAAAATTGGAATAAAACAGAATGAGATGCATGTGAAATACAATAATATTGTCCCAAAGGTGCTCTTTTAAGAAGCAACTGGACTTTCTGTTTTTTTCTTTGAAGATGTTTCGCTTCTCATCCAAGAAGCATCTTCAACACCTAGTTAAAGAAGCTTCTTGGATGAGAAGTGAAACATCTTCAAAGAAAAAATAGACAGTCCACTTGGCTCTTGAAAAAAAGCACCTTTGGGACAACCATGACCTGGATAACTGAGAATCTCCATAGACAATAATAGATTGTTAACAGAGGGCTTTAAAGTTTAGTTTTGTTGTTGGGCTCACCTGTTAACAGTGGATTGTATGTTTACAGTAAAAATATGGTGGGTTAAATTAGCTGAATAAGTACAGCTGTAGAAGTTTATAAATTGTAGACCTGTTTTGCAAGGGGGAGGAAACTATTGTTGTTGAAATATATTAATCGGTTTCAACTGGGGGGACAATATATGTGAATCCTTGCTTTTTTTCTTGCACATTTTTGTCTTGTTTAGTTTTTGCTTTGTTTGTTGTTTCTTTTTGTTGACGTTTGTATTTTAACTTTTGAAGTAAAATAAAACTTTATCAGAAAAAAACAAGAATGAGATTTAAAGTTTAATTTTAAATGGAGGGAGGGGTACACATTACAAATGCCAAATCTATAGTCCCCATAGGGAGAAGAAATGATGGGGAGAAATGGAAAGAAGATAATCCTAAATAGAGAGAATATCCTTCAATCTCAAAACGTGCCTACAATAGATATTTGCAGAACCATTTCCTTCAACTACTAGTGCCTTGAGCCATCAGTCCAAACGGAGATAAAAACTGTTGCTGAGTCTACATTTTCAATGGTTCAGTGGGCAAAAAGACTCAGCCTTACAATGGAAGAACAGGCTGCCAGTAGAGTTCAGGTTAAACCATGTTTCATAAGGAACTAAAGATGGAGTGTCCCAAAGGTGCTTTTTCAAGAGGCAAATGGACTTTCTAATTTTTCTTTGAAGACATTTCACTTCTCATCCAAGAACAGGGAATCATTGTTCATTTTTCCTTTTAGTTAAGAATAATCCAAATGACCAGCTGTCTGCAAGGAGTATAAATCCTTCCATTCCCACCCATCCAGTCAGAGCTGAAGAAGTTTCTTGGATGAGAAGCGAAACATCTTCAAAGAAAAAAAACAAGAAAGTTCAGTTGCCTCTTGAAAAAGCACTTTTGGGACAATTATGATCTGAATGACCGAGAATCTCCATAGACATTTAAAGATGGAGTGTATTCAGAGATCCTAGTTTCATGTTTAGTTGTTGTTTGTATTGTTGCTTGTATCAAGTTTTTTTTTAAATATTCCGTGAGACTTTTGACTTTGGCTGAACAGGATCAAATAAATAAATAAATAAAATTCATCTTGAAATTGATAATTTCCATATTTTTTCTACATTAAGAATTTTAGTTCAATGGTAACTTTAGGAAAGTTTCCAGAGAGAATTTCTCAGGCTTTGCAGGACCAATGCAGTTGCTCTGTTGCTGTAATTATTTGCACCTCCCGATAAATCACTCAGTTGTTAAATACCATGGAATCTGGTACAGGGAAGCAGATGACTCAAATTGAAAGCTTACAAATATATATGGATATGGATATGGATATGGATATGGATATGGATATGGATATGGATATGGATATGGATATGGATATGGATATATATATATATATATATATATATATATATATATATATGGATATGACTAGCTTCTACTCCCCAAATTTTTGTTTTTTTCATTAGGAAGGAAGACATTTTAACAAGGAGTTTCCATCAGTGCAAACCAGGGGTGAAATCCAGCAGGTTCTGACAGGTTCTGGAGAACCGGTAGCAGAAATTTTGAGGAGTTTGGAGAACCGGCAAATACAACCTCTGGCTGGTCCCAGAGTGGGGTGGGAATGGGGATTTTGCAGTATCCCTTTTCTGCCACGCCCACCAAGCCATACCCACCAAGTCACGCCCACAGAATCGGTAGTAAAAAAAATGGATTTCACCATTGGTGTAAACCAGAGACCAATCACCCTTCCCTTAAAGCTGTTCCAATCAAATGTTGCTATATCTAAGCAATGTAACATGGAGGGGAAAATATTCTTTGATTAATGAAAACTTTATTTCAGTTGGGATTCTTCATCTACAAAGATAGGTTGGAAACTTTTGCTACCCTTTAGGGTGAACTGAATTTTGTCCAGACTATAGATATACTGTAATTAATCTTAAATTGAAATAAGATACATGCTTTTTTCACTAATGATAAATAATATTAAACTAACAATCATTCATGTTTCAGCTAATGCATGAAGTAGTACTTTAAGTGAAACCAAGATTCTCAATGTGTTTTTTTGTTTTTTTTTAATGTCCTCCTATTTGCTTAATTGCGTTTTTGGATTGGGAGGTTGATCCAATTTTATTATTTATTTATTTAGAAAATACAGATTAAGCAACCAGGTACTTATGTTTCTGCAATATCCTATATGTCAAAGAGAAAAGCCCTTTAGGCTTAAGCACATGTGCACCTATACATTTCCCTCCCTCTGATCTACTAATCTGAATGGGAAAAAGTTCATTATCTAGAATGGTAAAACAATTATTTGCCTGCCATTTGGGCATATTACTATTTATTTTTTCTATGCTGTGTCTGTAATGTGGTTTTCTTGATTTCAGCCTAGCGAATTGTATCTATCTAGCCATTGACGTTCAAGTGTATTGCACAATATTTCCAAACCAGATATTATAATTTATAAACTAAGTACACCTCCATTCAGAAATAAGCCCCACTGAGTTCTGTAACATTTAATTTCATGTAAATGGATGCCTGGGAATAATCTCCCCTGAATTAAGTGAGCCATATGCCTGTGTCAACCTGTATATGATTGTGTTGTCGGTGCCCTAACAACTTGGGGGCTAGTCAATCAGTGCGGCTTATAAATATTGTATAAATATTAAGATTAGACATAATGGATTTGAAGTTGCTTAGTTTACCGCAAAAAAATGCTTCAAGAAAGGAAGTTTGCATTGACTTACAGAAAATATTTTTCCAGTATTTCAAATGATACAAATGCTCTTAAGTTCTTAAGAAAAAGACAAAAACAATACAAATTAAGCCTTTCCATGATATATTTTGTAAACTAACAAGAATGTTTGGAAGAAAGGGAAAAATGGAAAAATCAGTGATGCATCTCAGCAAAAATGAAAGTTAAAAGAAATTCTATGATATAATCTCTTTTGATCTATCTAGAACACTGATATAAATATAGAGGCAGGTATGTACACACACGTACACACACACAAAATTAAATCTCTCTATGTAGCACTTTCCGGCAAGATTGATGTAATAACACACACACACACACACACATATATATATATAATCACTTTTGCCAGAAAGTGGTACACAAGGAGATTTAGTTGTTATTTAATACTTTTTCACACGTTATGAATTTGCTTCCTAATTTTTATAGCAAATACAATATTGCATTGGACGGTCTCAGATGTTGAAAGAAGAGTACCACTACTGAATGACAGTTCTTCATTTAAATATGTAAACCATTCAGCAAAATAGGTTTACAGTGATACTGCAGTGGCATACTTAATGAAATGTTAGGAGTTTTTTCATAAGAGAATTTCTATAGAGCAATTTTCAGAAATCAGGTGATTTATCCCATTATAAGGAAGATCCATATATTAAAAACTCCCTTTTTATGACCCTGTAGTCCTTATTTGGGGTAGAGTCTATGTAGATCTATATATAGCATTCTACTAAATATGGTTTCATGATGTCAATAGCATTCATACATTTACCTCCTACTCCATGTAATTTAACAGAGCTTACTTTTGTTCTAAAGCCATGCCATTTTAGGGTTCCTTATCTCTGTGGTATATTTTGAGTGGTAGGTGCTAGAAACTGATGATTATGCCACAGAAGAGCAGGAATGATAAAATAGAGAACATCAAAATTTTAGCATGTACCATAATACAATAAGCTAAGCTAAATGCATGGTTTATATCTTAGAATAAGATTTGGTTTGGTTCTCCACAACTTTTACATTCACGTAGAGATTTTCATGCTAGTGTTTTACATCCTTTGGGGCAGTGGTGGGTTTCTACCGGTTCGCCCCAGTTCAAGTGAACTGGTAGTGGTGGCGGCAGGAGGCTCCGCCCACCTGCTCAGACGTCATCACGGAAGCTCTGCGCACGCGTGCTCCCGGTTCCGAACCGGTAGTGAAGGTAAGTGGAACCCACTACTGATTTGGGGTCAAGGGAACTAAGGGAACTGATAGATTTATTTCTAACTCTTCCTTGAATTTTGGTGGTGCTTCTGCCCAGCCTGATTTTTGTTGGGTTGCTTCTTTCTGAGACCCAGTTCCTGGGCTTAAGATATCCACTAAGCTTTATCCTGCATTCTTAAAATTTCTAATATCTTTTTTCTAAATGCATCATTCTCATATTTCTCCTTCTGCCACATAGATTGTTAATTAATTAATTAATTGATTGGTTGATTGGTTATGAAATTTGTTTGAAACTGGCTGGAGCTTAGGTAGCGTTCAGGGTTTGTTTATTAAATTCAGCCTCATTTAATCAGTCTGAATAAAATGCTTAATGCAATGAATGCATAGCTAAAATGGTACAGAATTGTAAAGAGTGATGCTGCAAATCCAATTAAATTCTCAAAGCAGCCGGAGGATGAGAAAGTGAACACCAATTTACTCATGGTGTTTTCCTGAAAGAAATAAACTTGCAAACACATGATAGTATTCAGCACTTTTTCATGTCAGCAGAAATCTGCAACTAACAAAGATGATCACAGGTTAGTTTCAAAGTTCTTTCTGATGGATTTGAAGGTAGAAATGTGGCAGTGTGCCAGCTGCTTAAATAAGAGAACAAATCAAATGTCAAATTATTTTCTTTGAAACCAATTGGACTTTAAAGCACTTAGATTTATTTTGATCATATTCATATTGCTATCCAACTCCTTTGTAGTCCTACCTTTTAATGATGTGTTTATCTTCAAACATAGCAGATTCAACATCTTCTTTGTAGCAAGAAAAAAAAAATTGTGGGTAGAAAAAATCTGGAAAACCACCAGATGGCAGCAACAAATCAGAATTCTCTATATCCATGTTTTTTGCAGATCAAATCTGTTGGCTTTTGTTTATTCTTTAAACTGAAAGACATTTTTAGTATCAAGCATTTATGCATCCTCTCCAAAACATTAAATCACTGTCAGAGATTTGCTTTCACTGATGATTTATCTCTTGGCAATATGACAAGTACATAAAGGATCAGAAAATACACGTGAGAACTTTGTAGAAAGTTGCATAGAGGTTGCAGGGAGCTTATTTTAAGTGGCATTTTTTTTTAAAAAAAAAAAATGAAATGTTTCCATTATCTGTGAAACCAATTGAAGGCAGAGTCTTGCTATTAATAACGATTTTAACCTTTTGACTGATTAACATTAAAACAGTGATACAATAAAGCGGAGGTTTTGTGGCTCCAGTGACTATTAAACTTTGGATCTGTAGAATCAATAATTCTTGACCTATTACTTTCAATCATAGCTGAATAAAAGAACATCTTGGAATTTTCAGCTTCATACTACTGAATGGCATGTAGTAGCAATACTCCTCTTTGTCTTTGTCATGATCTTTGTCTTTGTCATGATCTTTGTCTTTGTCATGATCAAAAGAGGTGAGTGTTTAATGAAGATCTAGGCCAGGGGTCAGCAACTTGCGGCTCTAGAGCCACATATGGCTCTTTCATCCCTCTGCTGTAGCTCCCTGTCACTCAAAATATACGTCACAACTGCCAACGTGCGACATCCACCGACCAACCATGGATAAATCCAAGAAAAGAAAAGTTTCAGAAGAAAAAACAATATTTAATTCAACTATATATGCTAGTTTTGTGGTTGCTCAGGAAATAAGTCAGGCACGGGAAGAATTTTGTGGCTCCTGGTGTTTCCTTTTCTGTGGGAAACGGGTCCAAATGGCTCTCTGACTGTTTAAGGTTGCCAACTCCTGATCTAGGCATTTTTTGTCTCTTGCGGGACTTAGTCACCCTGAGACCCGTAGATGATTGCACAGCTGCAAACTGAGGGTGGTTGGGTCCCTGTGGGCAGGGCGGTTTGTAGGGGCTTAGTTGTGTGTTGATTAGAGTTGTGCATGTGTGAATATGTGTGTTGACTTGGAAGGTGAGGTGGAGGACAAGCAGGAATGTGAAACCTCAGGCTCAGACAGGATTTGAAATTATTGGCCAGTTTAAAATGGGTGGATAGGGGGGGTTTACCCAGACTGGAAATAATGAAAGATCTATCTGGCTAAACTGAGTATAAACCAGGGGTGAAATGCTACCGGTTCGGACCGGTTCACCCAAGAACTTCTGTTCTGGATTTAAAGTCTGCATATGTGTTTCACTTAATATACAACTCTTTGTTGGCTCAATGGCTAGAAAGGAGTTAAACTGTTTCCCAGAAATTTGAATAACTCAAGAAATCTAACCATTTTTAAAAGGTCAACTTAACTGCATATAACAGAACCCCCTCCCCCAAATTATTAATACAATATGAAATATGCAAATTAATGTTCTCCTGACAACATAAATGTTCTTTTCCAAAAGCTGAAGACATGTATAAGAGACACTTCATAAAATTTAAAATAATTACTGTCAGTTAAATGTTATTTTAACATATTTTTAAATGCTTTGAATATAATTTCCATTAATGATTGCATTATACTCAGTTATGTAGGACAAGAGCAGACATAGCCTTTTGGAGACACTTATGGGAGACAGACAGGAAAAAAAAGTGAACAAGAAGTTTGTGATAAATTCAGCCTCTTGATTTACATTTCCACCATTCTGAAAAGACACCAATATGACAAGACTGGTTAATCCTGATTAATTCAACATCAGGCCTTAAAGTTTGTATGTGTGCAAGCAGATGTGCTTGCCACCGCAACCAACCAAGCAAGAAATGATGGCATTTAACCTCCTGAATTTTCATATATTTTTTTCTGAACTCAGATTTCAGAAAAAATAAGTTTGTTATTTCTCCAAATGATGACATAAAGAAATGAGACAGGTGGAATTAAAGCAAGAGCTTCTGAAGAGGAAAACAGCTTTTATCTCATTCCTTTCTCCAGAGAGAGGTGATCCCCATACTGAATGTTCAGTCGGTACATGAACAAATTAAGCGTTTCCTGAATTAGTGGTTGAAGTTGGTCTGAAGGTTGATGGAAGAAAGAAAGAAAAAAAAAAGATCTTAAGTGATTGCTGAAATGGTAAAACAGTTATGTAGCATGTGTATGTAGTGACTAGAGATAGCACACATTGGAATTAGGTGCTTTTTTTAATTATTTGGGGGGAAATTGGTGTATCTAATTTACTCATTAAAAGTCAAACATTCCCTCCCCCGCCAATATAGATGTGGCTTTTGTTCAAGGCTCATACCAAGTCTGATCCCCTAACCATATTACCTGTCCCAAAAAGGGAGAAGAAAAAAAAGAGAGAAAACTATTAAAAGCAGGATAGTGCTATTTCAATACAGAAATTATTCACAATATCTCTTCAATAAATATTGTGTTTAAAATTGAGAATGATTAAACCTATCCAATGGCCTTGTTACCTCAGGAATAAGGAATAACTATGAAGATTTATATGCATTTTCTTCTGAGTGTATATGTATGTGTGTGCATGTATGTATGTATGTATGTATGTATGTATGTATGTATATGTGTGTGTTTAAAACAACTTTTTAATCACCAACTATAGACAGAAAGAGTCTATTACTCATAATTTCTGATGTAATCCTATTATGTCATAGAGGCATTACAGGAATACAAAGGCAGTGATTGTAACTTACCTCAACACTTATCTTAATGCTTTCAAGTAATTCATTGAATACCAGTGCTCTAACCTGATTGTGTTGACGAGTCCCTAGCAGTGATGATGAACTACACAAAGCAGGCCATGAAATAGTACAAACAGAAACACACATCAGAGCCACTACGACATGAAAGAGAATTGCTGTGGTATAAACAAACAAACAAACAAACAAACAAAACCCCAACAACTGCTGAATGACTTTGAGATAGAAGACTGCATGTGTTAGCAATGGCTGCCCTAAATATAAAGGGGTATAGTAAGGTGATTAGCAAATATTGCTAGTTCTGTGCTTAACAAAATAGAAATAAAATTGTTTGAATGCTATGTAAAGCTCCATTTTAGATGTTACGGATATACTTAATTTTCCTGTGTAGGATCACAGATTGGGCAGTGTTGATTCTCCAGAGTTTATTCCATTGTTGATCAAGGCTTAAAAGCCATCTTCAGAAACAGGATGAATCACATTCTGCAAAAGAAAATATTTTCGCAAAGCATGCATGTGATGTTCAGATGCCAACAGAGGACAATTGCCATTATTAATTAAATTTTCAGATAGTCATGGAGAAACCATTTCTAAAGAAGAAACACAGGATTACAGACATTAGTAGAAAACACAGAAAGTACTCATGCAATTAAGTTCTATCAATAGATGTTTAACTTTCACTCAAATAATTGTCTTGGGTTGGTGAAATACTACTGTCAGGAACTTAAATATATTTTAATAAATAATGCATTTCTTTTAGGAGCAGCTAACTAAAAAGAATATTAATTTCATGAGCCTAAATATGTTCTTCAGCAGTCACGGTAAAATTACTAGGCAGCTCATAAACATAAATAATTAAACATTGCAGAGATACAAATACAATCTGAAGAATTGCATAATGCCCTCCAGAGTTAAGCTGTGGGGAGATGGGCAACCAAAAAATTAAATAAATAAATGTGCCCTCAATCACATGTTATGGCTTTTCTGTGAAACTTGTTGGATATAGAATAGAATTAGAATAGAATTCTTTATTGGCCAAGTGTGATTGGACACCCAGAAGGAATTTGTCTTTGGTGCATATGCTCTCATATAAAAGATTGAGGAACATCAGCCATATTAAAGCTATCTGACAGTTCAAAAATATGGCACCTATCCTCCACTATTGTCAGAGATTCCATGTTTTCCTTGCACTGCATGCTCTGAAACCTGCTTTTGCAACTGACTTTGAAGTATTGTGCAACTATCAAAAGTGTACTCCAGGGCTTTTTCTATGGTGTCGATTCGAAATTTTCTTCCTTCCCAAGAAATGAGTACTCCTTCTGGTATAAGCCATCTAAATTTAATCTTGAGTTTATTTAACTGTCGGGTTAAGAAGTTATATTCTCTTCTCCTATCCCTGGCCCTTCTCGGTACTTGTTTTAGCGTTAGAACTTCCCTCCCTTTGTACATGACTGTCTCCTCTCTCATCTTTCGGTATATTTCTTCTTTCATTGTTTTTTTTGTAAATCTGATGTGTACTTCTTTAGGGAGTTTGTTTCTTCTGGCATAGTTTGTGAAGGCCCTGTAAATTTCGTCAATACCACCTCTTATTTCATCCTTATCCTTATGTGTCGCCTCTGCCAAAATTCCAACCATAATTTCGCCCAAGTCTTCCTCTCTCTGTTCTTCTATATTTTGAAATCTTAAGTAGAAAGATGCCTTTTCCATTTCGAGAAATGTCAGTGCGTCTTCTGTGTCTCGACTTCTTGTTGCTTGTTGGTTCTCCATCTGTTCCAACCTGGTAGCTGTGACTTCCACCTTTTCCTCAACTTTATGGATTCTCTGTTCGTTTTCGGTTATATTTTGTTGAATTTTCTCTATTTTTTCATCTATATTTCTAATCTCATCTTTAATTTCCCCTACATCCAATCGCATTTGTTCATGGTTCTTTTTGGTTTCATCATGATTCAGGGTCATCTTATCTTCCATCCTTTTCATTCCCTCCTGAATCATTGCAAGGGCAGCTTGGATGTTTTGAATACCTATGTTGGTCTTTTCTTTATCTGTTGTTTCCCCTGTCTTCTGCTGGACCGGGGAAGCCACCAATAGTGTTTGGGTTGGGGGTATTTTCTTGGTTGATTTAATAGTAGTTGGTATGTTTGAGGTTGCCATATCTATTATGCTTATTATTTTTGCCCACAATTTCATAAAATTCTCAGGTCTAATGTTTATAACCTAGATGCAGGATTATTTTTACAAGGTTTTTTCAGAGTATTTCTGGTTAATAATACGATATTGGGAAAACAGCAAAAAGGAAGGCGGGGGGGGGAAGCAAGAGAAGGGGGAAACAACGGGGAAAAAGTAAGCTTCTAACAATTCATTAGTTACCTTATTCTTCAATTACTTACAAAATAAAATGTATTTTATTATAATAGTTCTAAAATAGTATCAATAGCAATTTAATTATTATAGTTCTATCTAATTATTTAAAATCATTTACTGTATATGAATAAATTAATTAAATATAATTGAAGATAATATGCTATAAATGTTTAATTAATTTCAAATAAACAAATTAGACAAACTACTTAAGAAAAAAACTAATAAGTTATTAAAGGTTATTTTCCGGGTCTAGTATCTTATGATATATAGTAGAATAAACTTAAATCAAGCCAAGCATATATATATTGTCCATTAATTATAATCTTTTATCTTTCTTGGTGTTATGTAAACTTATCAAATTATATAACTACTTACTTAGATATAAATTACTGGAAGAAACAGTAAAAGAAAATATGATAAGATGGGCCAGGGACATAGGGCACAACATTCAACTGGCAAACTGGGAGAAATTGTGGAAACAGAACATCAAAATGACAAGAGCCATACCCTACAAAGAAAACCTCATAAAAATGTTTTACAGATGGCACCTAACACCAGCCAGACTAGCCAAAATATATCCAAACACCTCCCCACGCTGTTGGAAGTGCAAAACAAAAAAGGGGACATACTACCATGCCTGGTGGAAATGTACAAAGGCCCAACAATACTGGAAGGACACAAAGGAAATTATTGAAGAAATAATAAACCAACAAGTAGAAAACACTCCAGAATTCTTTTTATTTGGAATGATAACAACACAACACAACAAAGAGACAAAATACCTCATCATACACATCTTGACAGCAGCACGGTTACTGTTTGCGCAAAATTGGAAATCAGATCAACTCCCAACCAAAGACAAACTAATCTCGAAGATAACAGAATGTGCCGAGATGGATAGACTGACACTAGAACTCCAAGATAAAGAAGAAAGTGAATTCTATCTTGTATGGCACCAGTGGTATCAATGGCTAGAAAAGAAAATCAGTACAAATATAGATGAAAGAAAATAGGGTAGAAAAAATAAAACCGGAAATAAATAAATTAAGAGGAGATGCAAGATTATTTCCAATCTAAAACATCCAAATTGACAAAGTATTACTTATATATTAATTTATAAAGCAATATATATTCTGATGATGATCAAAACATATATGTAAAGTTTGGTATGGGTAGGTTGGTGGTGGGAACTTGTTTGTCTTTGTAATGTCTTTGTATTTTTTGTATTGTCTTTATATCTCTGTTTAAAACTCAATAAAAAAATTAAAAAAAACAAAAAAAACAAAACAAAAGTGTACTCCAAAATAAATATTCTTTGAATATTTTTTTAAAAATGCCTGATTGCATCATTAAGAAGAATGTTAAAAAACAAACAAACAGGTGTTGGTGCAGGATTGGGGAGGGAAAATGGGATGAAATGTAGATGCTCAAATAATGCATTCTGCAAGGTCAGATCATTAAAACAATATCTAGAAAGAGTTGCTGGTTTAAATGGATTGTGTTTTTTTATACCAAGCATCAAGCAAGCTTCAGGTTACATCTACAGAGACGAGATCTTCCTATTTCAGAAAATGTAAGATCCAAGAGTTTGTTGCTACGGGAGCAACCTTCTGACACACTCACACACATAAAACTATCTGAAGAACTTTCAAGTATGGCTGGAAACGGCAAAGGCCTCTGGCTAATTAGCTGCTGAAGATGTTATTTCTCCTACCTACTAAGCCCAATATCCATGCAATTAAGGGGAAAAAGAAGGAATTGGTCTATTATTGACTGCAAAACTCTCAGGAAATGGAAACTCATCAAGGCCCTTCACAAATTATGCCTCTTTGATGGCTACTTCTGCTTGCTCATACATTCATCGATCAGCCACCATTTTTTTTAAAAAAAAATAATTTCCTAGCATTTTCTTTCTGTTTGCACTTAGGTAAAGAAGCAGGTTATACAGGCAAGGCAAAGCTTTTCATTCTTGCATGATCTATATCAGAGGTGGGTTTCAGCAGGTTCTGATCAGTTCTGGAGAACCGGTAGCAGAAAGTTTGAGTAGTTCAGAGAAGCAGTAGTAAAAATTCTGACTGGCTCCGCCCCCATCTATTCTCTGTCTCCCAAATCCCAGCTGTTTGGGAGGAAATGGGGATTTTGCAGTAACCTTCCCCTGGATTGGGGAGGGAATGGAGATTTTACAGTATCTGCCCCTTGCCACGCCCACCAAGTCACACCCACCAATCCATGCCACACCCACTAAGCCACACACACAGAACTGGTAGTAAAAAAATTTGGAACCCACCACTGATCTATATGTGTGTTTCATTAAAAAAAAAAATCAAACAAAATTAGGAGAATTAACAAGTGTGATATTAGGAACAGGAGTTAATACTGTACAGAAAGACACCACCCATTGGCATTACCTTGAATAATTCTTTCAATGTATATGTGGTGTGGGAAGCCCCCCCTCCCTCCCCCCCCCGTCCTAGAAGAATGAAATATTTTGGGAAATATTAAAAAGGCAGAATATTATATTTCCCCAAAGGGAGAAATGGAGAAACATGCTCTTAAAGACAGAAAGCAGACTCAGTCTTTCTTAATAGCCCCTCCCCCAGCAGATATTTTGTGCTCATTAAGAAAGATGGCCATCCTATCTACAAAACAAAAGACCTTCAGCTTCAGGATGATGGGATTAAGAAGAACAGGACATGACCTTTCAGGACATAATAGGATTAACCAGTGGTGAAATTCAAAAAATTTCCCTACCGGCTTGGTGGGCATGGCTTGGTGGGGAGGGTCATGTGACTGGGTGGGCATGGCCAACTTTTTTTTTTACTTTTTTAGCATTTTTTAACTAAAAAAAAGTTTTTAAAAAGTTCCGACTATCAGCTGTGACAATCAGCTGTGTCCGCGATCGTCGGAACCTTTCTAAAAACTTTTTTAAAGCATTTTTTTACTAATGGTTCAGGCAAACTGGTAGCATTTTTTACTAATGGTTCGGGCAAACCCCCCTCCCCAGTAGCATCTCTGAAACTTATAAAAATCCATGTACTCATCAAACCAATTGGTCAGCTGCACCAGAACCACAAACCCTGGTGGTTCTGTTCATCAATAAATGGACCTTTATATCCAATCAGCTTCCATTTTATTTCCAGCATCTTTCTCCCAGTTTGGAACTGAGCCAGATGGATTTTCCTTCCACCAGTGGGTATAGAACATTCATAATTATCCATTCCTAACCATGATGACATAAAAATGATGAAATGTGCATCCTGACATCAGGGTGTGAGCTCCACTCATTGGTGCTTGTGTCATGACATCCCAGGTGAGCACAGTAATGCCCAATGCTCATTAGGTCAACTTGCCCTCCCTACAGACTCTATGACAACATCTGTTGTTTGATAATCTATTCTTGTATGTTGGATATTTATTCAAGAATTTAAATCCCTCCCACCCTAATTTCTCCTAATTTCACAATGACCTATCATAACGCCAAGCAATCATACTATTTATTGATATTAAAAAAACACCCCTATAATATCAATGGCTATAATAACAACTAGAAATTG
Source organism: Pantherophis guttatus (assembly GCF_059756535.1). Taxonomy (NCBI): domain Eukaryota; kingdom Metazoa; phylum Chordata; class Lepidosauria; order Squamata; family Colubridae; genus Pantherophis; species Pantherophis guttatus. The sequence continues at coordinate 136,656,741 of NC_142063.1, read as the reverse complement.
ATCTGGTAATGAAAGAACTCTAAATTGGGACCACCATTTAAGGTGTATCTCAGAGGGCAAAATAAATCTGTTAAAGGAAATAGTAGGACAGATGTTGGACCAAAAGTGTAGTTATTCTCATGTAAACTCCATGAGCCAATCTTATACTTTCTGGAGCCTTGATTAACCAGTTTCTGTCTGAAATTAGATGTTCAACATTTCCAGTATCAACTAAAGCCATCACCTGTGAAGAGAATAACAGTGTTTAGGATTATTGCTGCAAATTTAGAGTCCACTATATATCATTAGAATATTTGTGGTAGTGGTAGATGGATAGTTTCCAGATAAACAAAGGACTTGATATGCAAATTTTGATCTTTTTTATCTCGCTTTTCATAGCTAGAAGCATCCTCATCTAAAATTAGTGTAAATTCACAAACTCACCGAATAGTGTTGCCTCTTTTTTTCCTTCTTATTTTCCTGTGTGTATGCTCCATGGAGGGTGGGAAATTAGAATGGATGAGATAGAGGAAAAAACATGTTCAGGAGATCACAACCCACAGCCTGCAATTTTGAGGGTAGTATCTGCAATAGATTCTATTCCATTCAGTGAAACTTAGGAGTGTAGGGTGATTCTGTTAAGCATTAACAGCTCTCTGGTTGTGATTTTCCCTGATAACCCTTAAAAGAGAGTGGGATTAAAAAGTGATTTGAGAACAATTCCCAAAGCATTAAGTGATAGTGTAAATAAATGAAATGTTATTTTGTAGTGAAAAATGAGTCGCCGTAAGAAAAGCAGAAACGTGAAAGGTTTTGCTAAATGAACAATGCGGCCAGCGCATTTCCAATAATTATTGCAACTTAAAGGAAACGTGCAGGCATTTCAAGAACATGGGGTTTTGTGAAAGGCACTGAGAAACTATATTTAAGTCTTATAGATCTATGTATCTAGTCTAGCTATCCAATCACAAAACTATCTATATGTATGTGTGTGTATTTGTTTGTGTGTTGTGTATTTGAGAAAGCCAATTTGGTTAAAAGGCTAAATATGTGAATTAGAAATAAGGAAGCTGAATTCTTGTTCTCCCTCAGCCAGTGTGACCTCGAGAGCCAGTTTGATCTTGATCTAGTAGTTAAGGCACCAGGCTAGAAAGTGGAAGACCATGAGTTCAAATCTTGATATATCCATGAAAGCTAGCTGGGTGACTTTGTTATTCTCTTTTAGTCCACTCCATCTCACAAGGTTGTTGTGGGGACAATTGGAGGAGGAAAATTTGTTGGACATGTTTGCTGCCTTGAGTTATTTGTAAAAAATAATAAAGGTGGGATACAAACAAATAAATAAACAAATAAATAAATAGCTGGGTAACTTTGAGCCAATAATTCATTCTCAGCCCAAATTAGAAAGTTAAAAAATACTTACCAATGAGTTCTCATACTTGTTTATGATAGGCAACCCAAACCAATCCTTTATTGTGTTTTGACAAAATTCTGAGGACAATGTCAGCACAATTGTATTCTGCATACCTTTCCATTGATTTGTCCTAAAAGGTCTGGTTGCCATTAGAAGGGAGTCTTAAATATATTAAATAAGATATCGTTACTTAAAATAAATGTAATTGGTAACCTCCACTTATGCCCCAATATTTAGTATATTCAGGTTGGCTTGAATTTATTAGGTCTGAATATACTGAACTTTGTGGCATGAGTGGAGGTCACCAATTACATTTCAGGTAATGATGAATAAAATATAATGTTAAAAATAGAGTTAGAAATGATTCCTTTTTAGATAATTAAGAGAGATTGTACTCTGGGTTTTATAGGTTCATTAATCAAATGTATTTGCTATTTTAAAAGAGCTGAGGTGGCACAGTGGTTAGGGTGCAGTACTACAGCTACTTCAGCTGACTGCTAGTTCAGCAATCAGCAGATCAAATCTCACCGGCTCAAGGTTGACTCAGCCTTCCATCCTTCCGAGGTGGGTAAAATGAGGACCCAGATTGTTGGGGGCAATATGCTATTTAGTATACTGTCTTTGGTGTAAGCCGCCCAGAGTCCTCGGAGAGTGGGTGGCATAGAAATATTATTATTATTATTATTATTATTATTATTATTATTATTATTATTATTGGTAAGGTATCTTTCATGTCACTCCTGATTCCTGAGGACTTCATGGATACAACCATGCAGTTCCTCAGGAACAGTTGTTGTGGTTTGTCGACTGCCAGCAGAGATGGGAGTCAAATCAGATGAGTCAGAGGAGATGGAGAGGGTGCTTGGGTTACCATTGGAGCTGACAGAAGGCTCTGAGGAGCAGACATTTGATCCAGATGCAGAGCAAGGCCCATCTACTCATGCTCAGGCAGAGAGACAGCTGTTTTGGGGGGCTGAGCTGAGCGAGGGGGAGGAACAGCTGGGCCCTATCCCAGATGAGCATATGTGCAGAGAAGTGCAGAGAGGAGAGCAATGCAGGACTGAGGGCCAGCTATCCAGGAAAAGAAGGAGACATTAACAAGCCCCTCCCTGGCTGGGATATAAGGAGGAGGGGTGTGGGAGGCATGGTTGTCGGAGACATCTGTTCATGCTCCAGAAGAGTTCCCTCCAGCGGATTCCTTGTCAGGATTTCCTTGCCACTAACCAGGTTAGTCAGGACTCTTTGTGTTGGGGTTGAAGTGCTAATTGAGGCTTCCTGCGGGGAACTCAGAGACTGCTACGGCTTGTGTATCAACGAAGGATGTGTGACCTGGAGCTTTGTCAGTGAATGCCTTGTATTCCTGCCTTTCTAAATAAAAAGGGGTTTCTCCTCACAAGTAGGCTGTTGAGTGGGGCTCGTGACAGCTGGGTCAGAACAGCAGTATGGAGATCTTTGGTCATTGCTTTCTTCCAATATCTGTATGGAGAATCTCCAGAGACTTTCTTCCAATATTTTTATCTTCCCAGAATAATCTATAAACCTGGTATTCAGCTCAAAATGTCTCCCATCCAAAGGCCTAATTCTGCTTAGCTTCCAAGCCCAGACCAAGTCACCCAAGTGATCCTATCTGCTGAGAAGCTATTTTCATGAGAATTGAAAAGAGAAAACAATATTTGTGTCCTACACTATTCTTACAGTATATAAAAAGTTTTAAGTTTATATGAAGATTGCATTTCCTATTTCTTCTACATGACTGCCTTATTCCCCAACCCCCAACCCCTCAAAATAGTAATAGGATAAACTCATTGACCTGAATACATTTCCCGGAGGGATTTAGCGTCCTCAGATTTCCCCTCTCAAGGTTGTGACAGAACCCTGACTTGAAAATAAGAAATCTGACACTGGACCTTCTCTCCCATTTTTTACCAATATTTTAGCTCCAGAGAGTCACAAATGAAGCATGTCAAGGGTGAATTGTGGGTGGGCTAAGAGATGAGAGGAATCCTCATTACTCTCTTTTCTAAAAACCCAATGTAGGAGGATGGAAGAGGGGAGCATTATAATTAGACTAGTTCAAGATCAAAGGAACATATGTACTTATCTGAAATTCAGACATACAGCTCTATCTTTATTTCTGGTGAAAAATATGAATTTGAGATTCTGAAGTAGAACAATGGGGTTGCTCTGTAAGGTTTCAGGTCAGCTATCTTTTAAGATATCCTTTAAGATAAAAAAAAAAAAAGAAGTTGGTTTAACAAGTCTGATAAACAATTTCAGCCCTGAATCATGTATTATGATGAATTATATAGGTCAGGAAATGCTCACACAGACAAAGACTTTGGGTCAATCTGTCAGTCTTTCTCAGCCCAAGCTATTTCACAATGTTATTGTGAGGAAAAAATGAGGAAAGAATGCCATGTGGGCTGCTCCTTGAGGAAAGGCAGGTTACAAAGCCATTCAAATAAATTTGTATGCTACTAAAAGTCTCATGTCTGTTTATAACCTTCAATTGGGCAGAACAGAACATCATAGGGCAACAATTTTTGAACCACATACTTCAAATGAGCTAACCTAAAGAATGCATCCAAAATCCAGAACCCATTACCCCCAGGGGAATAAATTTGAAAATTTTTTTTGCCACCTCAGCACTGCTACACTGTCTTGGTCAGATGCAGTCACATGATCATCATTTCTAATGCTGTCTGACAGCTTCCAACCAGAGAAATCAGTGGGGAAGCCTGCAGGAATTTGCAAATTCAAGGCCAGCAGGCAGGCCTTGGTGCAAGGTGGGGAAAAGTGTGCAGGGGTGTGAAGGGTTCTCTGAAAAATATGACAAGGGGCAGGAAAGATGCCTGAGAATGGAGCACATATTAGGGAGGCTGCATAAGGGTACTATGTGGGTTGGGGAAGATGTGTGTGTGTGTGTGTGTGTGCACATTGTGAGCACAGAGGAACTGGGGGAGTGAGAGAGACTTGTGATCTTCCCTGATGACTTCTCCATTGAGATTTTTCCCTGTAAACTTCTCACAAACAACGTCAGTGGGGAAGCTGGCAGGAAGTCAGAAATCACTCTCCATTGCTATTTTGCTTTCCTTGGTTATTCTCTTCATGTATGTATGTATGTATGTATGTATGTATGTATGTATGTAAGTATGTAAGTATGTAAGTAAGTACGTAAGTGTGTATGTACAGGAAGAATAGCTGTGCTTTCTGTTTGGTCTTGTCAATGAATTGCTAGCCCCAAAGCTTTGGTGCCTGGATACTTGAATCTGCAGATGTCCAAATCTTTGTGCTTTCGGGGTACATTAAAAATGTATAGTTAGGATTTTTGATAACATAACAGTTGGTAATGGATCTTATTTAGATTCCTGACATTTTCACTCTCCATTTGTTTTCACAGTGATGAACATTATGGATTCTGTTTTTATTTTCTTTCTCTGTATATTTGTGTATGTTTTTTGCCAGCTGGTTTTACTACGAAGGCAGTTGGTAAAATTCTTGATATCGCCACAGGCAAGCATATCTGATAATACTTTGAGAAAGCAAAAAAAATTCACGTCTTTAGAGTTAATTTTCATGTCATATTTAATGCCTTCCTCAGACCAACTGTTTCTAAATTAACACTTCTGTATAGTTTGCAATAGTTAACTGGTTTAATGGTGTAATAAATATGTTTATCTCAAAGTTATATACTTAATTCAACTTTAATACATGCATGAGCAGACTCATTAGAAAGATACCATCCGGAGGAGCATTAAGATATAAAGTTTGAAAACAAACCAAGTCCAACCCCAAGGAAGCTTTTGACAAGTAGTTGTCAAGTTGTTCAATATGCTCTTTTAATATCAGCCGCTTCTGAATACAGCTGATCCTCTGCCATTTCCTTCAACATGCTACAACATAATTATTCTACCAGTTCTAAGTAGCTCTCAGCATAGCCAAGCTCTCTGACTTTCTATGTTTTGTTGATCTTCATATTATTCTGCATTCAGGAAGGCTAAGTGAAGAAAATGGTTAGTTTGGTTCAGAGTCTGTTGGGTTCAAGGCAACATTTGAGTGGGAGGGCCTGGCAAGGAACAGTTTACTTCATGTATGCTTTCTCCTTGTCTTCTCTATGCTGAAGAGCTTGCTTGAATCCAGGAGATATTAGAAATGCCTCCTAGAAGATTTAAGCCAGCTAATGGTCAGTGGAACTGATGGGCTGCAGTGCTTGCATTTCTGTAGCTTCAAAAAGAAATAACTTGCATGGCTATAGTAACTAGGTACCTTAAGGTTTGGCTTATGAAGATTTCACAATGTTTAAATCAGAACACCTTCTTATTCAAAATATTTTCAGGGGGACAAGAAGCCTGTTAAATTTGGAAAGTCACATTAATTGAAATATTTTGGGAAAAAAACCCAATAAATTGGATTTGATCTATAATCTGTAGATAAACTTAACCTTCTTTAATTCCAGGATATTGTCTATATATTATCTTGGGTACAAAAATGTTATTTAGTATCTGTCACATTTTGTTCATAATAATTTGAATTTCTAGTGAACAGATCGTAGAATCAGAGAAGGCTCTTGTTATTCACTAGGCTCATATTTCTTTGTTTCTCCTTGTATTAGTGACACATATTTCTAAGTATTCCTGGTTTTGAGAAGGGAAATATTTTTTTTACTTTATTTTGTAAACAATGTTAAATCCGTTTTGAGTTTTAATTATATACCATAAAGTTGGTACTGATTCTTATGGACCATATAGCTAGACATTCTCCAGGATGAATAGTCCTGAAACTAGTCCTTCAAGGCTTCCAACAATGCATTCATTGCTTCTGTAATCAAGTCCATTATCATTGTTGCTGGACTTCCTCTTCTTCCTTCCACCTTTCCCAGCATTATAGACTTTCCATAGGTCTGCTAGACCAAGCTAGATTTTCACCTAATGTTCCCAAAATATGATAATTTGACCCTGATCATTTGGGCCTTGAGAGAGAAAGACTGGATTGATTTGGCCAATGATCCATTTATTTTTGTGATGATACATGGTATTCTCAAGGGCTTTCTCCAGCATCAAAATTCAGAACTGCCAATACAGATTTTATCACACTTCTTCAAAGTCCAAATTTTCACTGATTCTATTTGGGGTTATTTGAGGTATTGTAACGGGGTGAGCTCCCATTACTTGTCCCAGCTTCTGCCAAACTAGCAGTTCGAAAGCATGGAAAAAATGCAAGTAGAAAAATAGGGACCACCTTTGGTGGGAAGGTAACAGCGTGCAGTGCTCCTTTGGCTTTTAGTCATGCCGGCCACATGATCACGGAATTGTCATCAGACAGCGCTGGCTCTTCGGCTTTGAAACAGAGATGAGCACTGCCCCCTAGTCAGGAATGACTAGCACATATGTGTGAGGGGAACCTTTACTTTACCTTTATAATATAAATATTTTTAACAGTGAAGATGGGAAAGTTTGCTTTCCAGACATCTCTTATTTTTCTTAAGACCACCTCTATCTCTCTTTAAAAAAAAAAAAAAAAGCAAAGATAAAAATGTGATTTTTATGCCAAGGGTGGAAGGATTGAGAGAATTAAATATAATTAAATCTGATATAACCTACTATTCTCATTCCCAATTTTTTTCCATAAAAAGGAAAACTTTAAAAAAATGCATTTGAAATTCTACAATTTTGTCACCCAATTTGAGTGGCATTAATTTGTTTGCCAATTGTTTGCAAATAGATACTGGAGGGACAGTGGTTATCCATTCTTGTTTTATATGAGCTGAATATAACATGGCTACACTTTTATTTTAGAATTCATATAAAAAATGGATCACAATATAGGCCTAATAGAGATTGCCCTATATGTGGTAGTAAATTCCATTTTCAGTCACTAGTAGTTTTCTTTTTGTAACTAAGAAACTTTTAGGTGAAAGTGGTCACCTCAGGAAAGGAGCTGAGCCTTTAATATATCAAAGACTCATCTTCCTTTTCATCTCCTTCCCTCACCAATCCTAAACCACTAAAGATAAAATTGTAGTGCTGGGAAACAATATTTCTGAATAAAAATGGATCCAGGAAAATACAGAATGAGCTTTGGTCAACATAAATATTGCATACTGTGATTTTATTTGTTATTTTTTAAATAAAATAAAATCACTGGGTTTCCAGGATGCAAAAATGTAGAATTGGATGATAGAAAAATGCATAAACTTAATATTAAAAGAAATCAATTAATACAACATGTGAATATACTATTGGGGCACATTGAATGAAAACACAAATGAAAAATAAAGGCTTTTAAAAATAGTAACTAAAAGATACAAGATAAAAAAAAATGATGTCCTTTACGTAAAATAAGAAACTCGAGACTTAAATATTAAACCCTCCTTCTGAACTGACTGTCTAGAGAACAGGCAATATCCTGTTTTGCAATTGGGTAGAAATTAAAATGCAACTCAATGTCTCCTGCTTTTTGTTTGCTGTTTGAAGACCTTGGGCAGCTGCCAGCTCGAGGCAAAAAGCTCCCTATCTTGGTGCATAATTTGAGTTAGGAAGACGCGGCATGTACAAATGAGACCTTGATGGGACTTTTATACAAACACAAATGGAATGTTACTTTCTGTGTAATGAGGCTGGAAGACAAGGTTGCATTTAGATCCCTGTTGTCAGGATATGGATTACATGCTTTGTATGGCTCAGAATCGAAATAATTTCTTCCTACGTCCTCTGTTTTTTTCAATAGAATCCTAGCCGGGAAACATGAGCCAAAGCGTTGTTTTTTTCATGAAAACAAGTAAGTCTGCAGATGGCTTACTTTTTATATTAAAATCATAACCAGTTCTTTCTTTTAAAAGATATGAACCTAGTTTACTAGATAGATAGATAGATAGATAGATAGATAGATAGATAGATAATAATGATGATGATGATGATGATGATGATGATAGATAGATGATGATGATAGATAGATAGATAGAGATAATAGAGATTAGAGATTAGAGATAGATAGATAGATAGATAGATAGATAGATAGATAGATAGATAGAAAGATATGTATATATATGATTATTTGTTTTCGTAGATTTTCACGGGTACAGGTATGCAAGTCTTGGCGTATTCAGGTCTTTTCCCGTGTAAGATTGAGAGTATCTTGGCGACGTTTCAACGAGGTATCCAGGTCGTTGTACCCAGGTCGTTGTGTTGTACCCAGGTTATTACAACACAAAAGGCTAATGGGCACACAGCTAGGACCTCAGCCACACAGGATGTTACGAAACAGCCAACTAATCTGCAAACATCAACTCCATCTACTAATCAACATGTAACAACACAGCCAACCAACCCGCTTACAACAACAAAGCCAGCACTACACACCTCCCCACCAGTATTTATAGAGAGACGGCATCTCCGATCACGCTTTGCTCGCTGTACCCAGCCACGCGTTGCTGTGGCCCAGTCTTGTGGGTATACAATATTTTTTGACCGAGTGCCAATAATGTCCCTCTGTAGCTCAGGTCACGCCTACTTTGCCTCTGTCCTACCAGTCATTTCACTCAGTCAATTGGATTCAGACTGAGTTGCCTTTCTCTACGTTTCTTTTTTGGACTTTAACGTCACTTAATCAATTGCTTTCTTGGACTTTTACCTATTTGGTGCTTGTATTGGGAGAGCTGCACATCGTGGGATTGGCGGAGGCCTCTGTCTGGGCTGCCGTCAGTGAGTTTGCGTTCCTGGGGATCCGGAGGTTTGTCTTCGGACGCCTCCAGGGATACTTTGCCACCAGTGTAAGAGCTGGTTTCCCGGTTTGCCGGTATAACCGCCATCACCTTTGCAGCTCTCTGCACCACAGGCGGCATCGGGGTCCCTGCCAAAGGTACGGCATACTCCATTAGTCGGGAGGACGCTTCAGGGCGGTTGACATTTCCCACCATTTTGCTTGTGGGTTGGGCGGCAGCGGCCCTGAAGGGAAAAGACTCGGCTCGTGCCTGCCATTGTGGTGCTGCGATGTTAAAGTCCAAAAAGAAACGTAGAGAAAGGCAACTCAGGTCTGAATCCAATCGACCGAGTGAAAAGACTGGTGGGACGGACGCAAAGTAGGCGTGACCTGAGCTACAAAGGGATACGGCACAGCTCAATTCCAACGCAATGTCGTACAAAATAATTAAATCAAAATGAAAATAAATTGAAATCTATGAAAATTCAATTTAACAATGCAATTGGAAACATTGAAATGAGATCGTAAAATTGGAAATTTGGAAATTATAAATGGATCGTAAATCGGAAACATTGAAATGGAAGCGCAAAATATTTAGTATAGCGTGTGTTGCTTTTACGTCCAGCAGATGGCACTGTTTTTCAAGAAAGCATGTTTTTACCTGTCACAGGTATGACATCTATATAATATAGGTATATAAAAACACATGCGTATTCGAATGCAACGTTGTGTCAAAATTTCAAAGCAATCGGTGAAGAACTTTTGGAGATTTACGATTTTGAACAAACAAACATTTACATTTTTATTTATATAGAGAGAGATGATAGATAGATAAAGATATAGAGATTAGAGATATAGATAGATAGATAGATAGATAGATAGATAGATAGATAGATAGATAGATGATAGATAGATAAATAGAAATAGAAATAGAAATAGAAATAGAAATAGAGAGAGATGTGTGTGTCTACATATCAGCACATGTTTTCCTTTTGGCATAAATAACATTATTTAAACTGTAGAAAAAAAGTTAAGAAATGGTGTGCAAGACTTTAAAAACATGAATTATGAGTAAAAGAAAGGTCGATAAATCTATTTTACAGCTGCTCCATTTATATCTCTCCATATTCTTCTACCTGTGCAAATTGTTACTTGCACCATAAAGCCAGTTTGATGTAGTGGTAAAGGTGCCAGCCTAGAAACCAGGAGACTGTGAGTTCTTAGACATGAAGGCGGCTGGGTGACCTTCGGCAAATCCATTTCTTTCAAGCCAACTCACCTCAGAGGGTTGTTGTTGTGGGGAAAATAGGAGGAAGGTTTGTTGGACATGTTTGCTGCCTTGAGATATTTTTAAAAATAAAGTTGGGATATAAATAAAATAATAAACGATAATATCTACACACCAATTTATTGTTGAATGTCTTCTTAAACTCTCTTTAAGAGTTTAAAAACTCTCATCAACTCAAGCCAGCCCCAACTTGCTTGGACTTCCCCTTCCTCTGAACCATTTCATATATCCTACATATATTAAAACTATAACCAGTTCTTATATTTTAAGACTGATCCTACCAAATTTGTATATATTCCTACATACCAGAATATGTTTTCCTTTATGGAATAAGCAACAGAAAAAGAGTAAGAATTGGTGAGCAGGAAATTAAAGGCATTAAATAAGAGTAAAAAAAAAAGATTGATATATCTAATTTGTGCCTACTTCTTTAATATCTCTCCATGTCCTTCTATCTTTGCAAGTTATTGTTACTTGCACCGTATCCATGCTCCAATTCCTACATTGCCATGTCTTCTTAAGCTCTCATCAACTTCATCCAGACACAACTTTCTTGGATTTCCTCTTCCTTTGAACCCTTTTGTAAATATATCCTACATACAACATATCTGTTTTGCAGTTTGATTGTTATTCATTATCTCTAATAAGATTCAGGTCAGTCACCTCAATGTGCTTCTGGTTACTCAATACACTGGTTACTCAATGATTGCATTCAGGAGTCATGGAGGAATGAACATATATCTTTTACTACAAGCACTTACAACAAGCATCATTCCCACTTCATGGAAGTTATTTTTTATGTTCCTCCTGACATACCTAATACTTACTTCACTATAACAAAGTTGGCAAAAGAGCACTTTTAGCTATGTTTGACAAACATTTACTCCTAGCATCCAACATCCACTCCCTTTCTCTCAGCATCTGCACATTTTAAAAATTCTCCATCCTTTTCCCCATCTTTAATAAATAGGTTACCAAGGAAACCATTTACTTGCTGCATTTTTGTTTCTTTGTTTTTGACATTTCTTTATGACTTGCAATTGTTTGTTCCATTTCCTCTATTAAATACCACTCCCTTGTTCTTCCGTATGTTAATTTTCTGTGTCTATTATTCATTGCTTCATACAGTCAGTCTAACATTTCCTACAGATTATTTCAGCTATCAGTCATTAGCATAGTATCCTTTCTATATAAACACACACACACACACACACACACATTCACATCCCTGATCAGCATATCTCCATCATCACCGTGAACATTTTTGATACATTTTTTGCAAATATACATTAAACCAACAGCAGAATATCGCACACTTTTTACCTTGCTTGGTGTTGAATCATTCGCAATATACTCTGCATGTTATTACACATGTAGTGTTTTATCCGCATGCAGCAACTCCACATTTCCATAAAATATTCCATTATTCAACTCTACTCACTTGATCATATGTTTTCTCTAAACCACCAAATGTACAATTAACCTTCCTTCTCACATTCATACATTTCTTAATGACCTGCTGAAGAGCAAAAAATTGATCAATGCACCCCGTGCCTTGCATAAAGCCTTCACTTTTTTTTGCAGCAATCATTCTCCTACACATGCCTTTTAATTCATATATAGCCTATTTCATATTTTCATTCCACTAAACACATTTTTATAGTCTGAATTATGTTAAGTCCCCACTTTGCCAAGGCTCTTTGTAATGTAATTATTTTTACTTTGTTCCAGGTAGCTTCTACTTCTTTTTACCTTACATCCACTCTCCATTCATTTTGGAAGATAATTCTTTAAGAATTTTATCTATTCTTTTGCTATTATGCTGGTATGAATGAATAGACATGTTTAAATGATGTATTTAAAAAAGCATTTTCTCTAAGTTGATATTCACTAAACAGTTGCAATTCTTATACCTATTTTAGGCTCCAAAAAGACCTATCACTTTTTTTTTCCAGCTGTCACTTAATTTCTACCCAACAGAACATTTTCTCCCCCTGAACTGCATTTCATTCATAGTACTGCAAAATATTCCCAAACGGACTGTTTCCCTGGTTCAGAATAACAGAGTTGGAAGGGATCTTGGAAGTCTTCTAGTTCAACCCCTGCAGAAGTAGGAGATCCTAGGCCAGTGGTTCCCAACCTTTGGGGCTTGACACCCTGGTTGGGGAGGAGAAAGGAACTGGGCATGTGAATGGCAGGCTGGCACACATGCGCACATCTCAACTTGCAGGAGCAACAGGCCGGCACGCACATATGTGAGTGCCTACCAGTTCACTGTTTGCACATGTTGAGCTGCGCGCACACATACACCCTCCAGCCAGCTTCTCATGCAACCCAATTCCAAATGGCCTAGTAGTGGGCCACAGCCCCGGGGTTGGGGACTTCTTCCCTAGGCCATTCCAGACAAGTGGCTGTCCATGCTCTTCTTAAAAGCCCCCAGTGATGGAGCACTCACAAATTCTGAAGGCAAGCTGTTCCATTGGTTAATTTTTCTCATGGTTAGGAAATTTCTCCTTATTTCTAGATTGCTTCTCTCCTTGATTAGTTTCCATCCATATTTCTCATCTTGCCTTCTGGTGCTTTGGCTTTTTTGGCTGCTACCTTACACTGTTGACTCATATTTAAATGATCTGTCTACTCGGACTCCAAGATCCTGCTTACAGTTACTGTTATTGATCCAATTTTCACCTAATTTGAACCTGTACATTTTTCTTTTCTTGCCTAAGAATAAGACTTTACTTTTCTCTACATTGAATTCAGGGGTGAGTTCTATTTTTTTTTACTACCGGTTCTGTGGGCGTGGCTTATTTTGTGTGTGTGGCTTGATGGTCATGTAACAATTATTTAGGATTTAGCAGAGGTACTGGTCTACCAGGCTTTTAACTGTTTGCAGAGCTGTACCGATCTACCTATTTATCTTTTGTAGGCACTGGTCTACCCATTTATTTTTGCAGGCACTGATCTACTCATGTATTTTTGCAGGCACTGATCTACTCATATATTTTTGCAGGCACCGGTCTACTCATTTGTTTTCTTTTAACACTGATCAGCTGTAGGGCAGCCCTTTGAAGCCCTGCGGCAAGAGTTTAAACAGTTTTTTTCCCTCTAGCCATCAGTTGGGACTCAGGAGGCAGCAATAGATTGGGGGTGGGGCCAAATAAAAGGTAAGAATAATGCAGGGGGGCGCGGGGGGCAGGGGGGCAGAACCAGTTTGGTGACGTCATATCGTCATCGCTACCGGTTCAGGAGAACCTGGCCGAACTGGGAGGAACCACCACTGATTGAATTTCATTTTGTTGTATAGGTCCCAGTGTTCAAGTCTGTTGAGATCCATCTGGATCTTGAGCCCATCTTCTGGGGTGTGGGCTATTGCTGCCAGTTTTGTATCATCTGCAAATTCCATTCTTGATGATTGATTGATGATTGGTTCTTCTATTATCACATGAGACAGGTTCAGAGATATTGACCTCTGCCACTTACCATGGCATTAGTCAGTTAAGAATTTCACTAGCATTATTTGTTTGCTTTTATTTATTTATAAACTGCCTCATTTCAGAGGCAGTTTATAAATAAATAAGTAGGATATTTGTAAGTAGGATACTAAAAAAAAAAAAAAGTTTGAGCTAAGTGACCAGCCTTAATCACTCTCATGCTACATGCAACAATTCCTATTAATAATACAGCCCTGTTCCCATTGTTTGGGGGCATAGTTTGTCCAGTGTGTGCCCCAAGCACAATTAAAGTTGAATTTTATCCCCAGCACGTTCATATTAGGTAGCCTAACTTAGACAATACTTTTCAAGCCAACATACTGTTGCCTGCATCTCACCATGTAGGAGATACCTCCAATAATATATAGCCAGATCTTCTGTAATCATGTGGCAAAATAGATGCCATTGTTCTTCTTTACTCAATATCAGCCCCCTGGAAACTGGGGTCATGTGCAATTTCTCCTGTTGTGAACATACGTGAAACAAAAGTGCTGTAGTGGGTTCTGTGTGATTGTGAGCATGGAAGTGGTCCATTTTTGAAAAGGTTTTCAGTGCATCTTGATTATCCCGACAGGAGACATCCATCTGTTCAGCAGCCAATGCATTGGTCCTTGGGTTAATTACAAGAACTGAACTATCTTGCCATGGCCTATTTGTCAGACCCATATTAACTCCATCAAGCAACATTCTTCAAATGCCTTCATTGCTGTTTCTTTTTAAAGATCAGAACACATCTATGACTTCTCCAATAATTCCTATCACACTCTGGTGCCTTTCATCTCTCTTCATTGGATGTCCCATATCACTATTGATCAATGGGCTTTTTTGTTTTCTTGTAAAGATGGCAGAAATATCTCATAATTGAAGATTTATAGCGGAGTGTCATATTTTATGTCTCTTTCCATCCTATGCAACTTTTTCATTCTCTTCCATTGTTTGCTGCTGATATTTACATTTGCTGAGATTTGATTCCTGACTGGATTGAAGCATAAAAATATTTGAGTGCGTCAAACACCATGTAACTCATTTTTCCTGTGTGCAGCAGGTTGCAGCATCTGATACAGTGACTTTCTTGAAACTGCCTTAAATTCACAGTACAAAAGGATAGCATGCGTGATGAATACAGTATGTTATAGCATTACGCAGAGTTATAATCTATTACATCAAGTGATAAGGTGCAAGAGAAGTTCTCTTTTCACTATCTACTTGCTCAAATCTAGCAGGAAAAAGAAAATGAACAAAACCAAAATGACTGGGATAGACACACCAGATAACAACCATATCTTAATATTTGAATAAAAGTTGGGGCCTATAAACAATGGAATTGTTTCAAACCCTACAAAGCTACCTCTTTTTCGTGACTCTTAATCTTTTTTTTTTTTTAGTTGTCCCTTTGAATTACTGTTGACAGTCCCTGAAGTTTTCTTGACAAGGTTTTGACAGTGATTTGTCCTTGCCTGCTTCCTAAGGCTGAGAGGGAATAACTGGTGCAAAGTCACTCATTTGGCTTAATGCCTAAGGCATGCTTGAACTCATGGTCTCCAGGTTTCTAGCCTGCTGTTTAACCACTACAATTTTATTTTGTGTTTTATGTGTTTTCCAAATAAAATGACTACAAAAGTGTCTTATTGTATTCCCTTTAAACATTTCTTTCTGGAAAAAAGAGAGCAAGATCAGATCCTATGAAGTATTTATATGAATGAAGAAAATGTGGGGGGGGGAAAAACTAGTGGATGAGTTGATAACAAATTATGACTGAAGTTTGTGTGAAACATTGATGGACTGTGAATTTTTACTTATTTTATGTGGGGAAAAAAAATCCAACCATTCAGTCAAGAGATAAATGTTTCCATAGATCAAATGCTAACTTAGTGTAAGATTTATGACCTATAATAGGAGTTCTGTATTACAATTTTTGTGCTTTAACTTATGTTTTCTATACAAGACATTCTATGTAAGAAAAACAGATTAAGAATAAAATTTTGATTTTCTTTAGGCACATTTCTTTCCAGCAGAAAACAGATTAATTTCACATGAACTCTACTTTTCTTAAATGTATTAGAATCTTACAAGTCCTTTGAAAGACCATGCATAACATTATTAATGAAAGTAATTTAGGTTTCATATTAGGTATTAATACATATTAATACAATACATATTATTGTATACTGGGCAGTTCTATTGTGTACCACTAGATGTGTGTTAAATTTCCCATTGGGATTCCAAACAGAGCCAGATAGGAATTTCCTTTTGTTAATTTATTAATTTCCAAGCTTTTACAGAGCATCTGCATGACATCAGATCAATTAATCTGACTCTTTCTTTGGCTTTTATTATATTTATGTCTATATGCATATCAGTAGAACTGTCAAGATGTAATTGTGTATAAAATTGTATCAGATTTTATTTGTTTTTCTATGGCATCTGAGTAATAAATCTAAATTATATGTAGCCAAATTGCTTATCAGTAAAAGATAATTTAGGAGCACAGAACAAAGCAAATGTAGGACATCACACAAAAAGTGTAAAACTGAAGTATATTGTTGCCAAAACGTAGCTTACTTAAAACAACCAAATCACTTTGAAGATACAATGCACATTAATTAGGCATGCAAACAACTACAATGTACTGCAGCCTCCGAGCAAAGCACGGGCAGCTTGCTGAGCAGCCCTGAACAAAAGCTGACCTACAGTTTATATACCCTTAGCCCACAATATTTCAAGGACAAAACAAAGAAAAAACGTAGATGCAATGCAAATTACAGCATGGCGTTGGAATGTTTCTGGTAAACCCATCTGGGTGACCTTATTATTATTTATCTCTTCCTACTATATCAGCATGCTAATTATATTACTTCTGAAATATGGTCGCTGAATACAAACTATTTGGTTTATTGGACTACTGGGTCCTGTTCATTCCTCTCTGTGTTGCCTGCCACCCAGGGTGAATTCAGCTTGCTATGAATGCTTTATTACAATAGCATTTTAAGCAGTTTCCATGTATGGAGCTGACATCTTATACCAGGGCTGTCAAACTCACTGCTTGCAGGCCAGAAGTGTCACGCACTGGCCACACCCACATCCGTTTTAGCAAAGGGGGAAAAAGGGCGACACCATGACAACATGAGTTTGACACCCCTATCTTATACGGTTGATAGCGAACACAGCTTTTAAGTGTGTGGACAGGTATCTTGTGCCACCACAATGTTATATATCTTTCCAGGGATATTTCATTCAGTTACTTCTGTAGGATTGGTTCTTTTGGGGGGACAGGGGGAGACATGAGGCTATCACTTTCTCCAAGAGATTAGAAGGGAGGGGGAATCAAAACAGTTGGTGACTTATTTTATTCTATGTGAATAAAGTTGATTTGTTCCCTTTCAAATTTGATTAATGTTGGGGCAGATCACAGGCATGTAATTTGAACAGCTCTTTGTCTTGAGGGTGATGATTGAAGTTTGGCTTCTAGATCTGAAGAATATGGAAAGATGGGCTCTATCACCAATTTGCTTGCCCCCTTGGCTGATTAAAGCCTTAGTTGAAGATGTGATCAGTACTTCCTTGTTGGTAGGAAGGACTGTATTCTTCCTCATACTTAAATGAGACAGTTATTAGATTCTAGAAAAATCTCCTATGACCTTGGACATCTGTGCAATTATAGGCTGACTGCAAACATTCAGTTTTCTTAAAAAAATAATTGATGCTCCAGAGACAATTGCAAATAAATAAATAGGAAAGCATACAGAACATAGCTTTTGAAATTTATTCCAAACCTTTACTAGGAGAGGCCATAGCAGGCATTGGTATTTTATTTATTTATTTATTTTATTTAATTCAATTTATATCCTGCCCTTCTCCAAGTGGACACAGGGTGGTGCACAGCCAGACTAAAACACATATCGATACAGAATTTAAAATTATTAAAAGAATTAAATAACTGTGGCCCAAAAATTTAAAACATTGAAACTAAAACCCCTTTGACAATTTAAAAAGCTAATTTTCAAATCTAGTTAGGTAAAGATGGTGGCAGAGGGACTTAAAATCAATGGAAAGGGATAGCAATTACTCACAGTGAGTAAAGACAGTGGTGGAATGGTCTGACATGAATGGAAGAGAATATGTTTATTTGGTTACAGCTTGTCTACCATTTTTACCTGAGCTGATCAGATTTAGTAATAGATCCAATTTCTGGTTATATCCTGCTTTAATAGGTGCTGTTTGATAGGATAATCTTGAAAAACGTCCAGAAATTCTAATCGGTGCACATGTCTTTTAGCAGACTTTTAACTGATTTTAATATTAAAATCATCTTTAAACTTTTTTGTTTTGCCTTCTTAACTACCTTGACTAATCAAGTGTTTCCGTCTTGAGCATAAAAGTGGGGTTTAACTTAAATAAATAAGCACATTAGCAATTGGTAACATGAGAGGTTGGACAGAAATAATAAAATTACCTATCTCCAATTCAATGTACTTATTTCCTAATTGAGGGAATATATAAAATATTACAATTTATTTCTTTGCTCTCCTTCAGCATTTTAGCATTCATATAAGAAAAACATGCATTTTCTGGCTTCTGCAAAACTTTAGCCAAAATGAATGCTTTACCTTAGATTCATTTCAATGTGAAAATAGTAATATGGCTGGACAGTCTATGCTGACTTTCAACTGTCTACATTTATAGATGCACTTTATAGATATAAATATCTCTAGGTAGATAAGAGAGATGCAGCCATAAAAGCTAGTTACAAGAAATGGAACATTTCATAAAGACCAGATTCAAAAACAGAAGAATTCTCAAAGAAGTCCAGATAGAAGAAAATGCTATATTTATCAGTAACCTTTTCAGAAATATACAGGAAAGTTTCACTGCTACTCAAGAATGTGAGATTCTGGATTTTTGTTCAATGTCAACCATCTCTTGCCAACGGAGTTATCACCTACGTCAGTTACAGATGTAGATATAGATTCACATATACTATATATACATGTCTTCATTAGTCATAGTCTTATCTTTAATCAGAGATATTTTTCACTGTCAACCTGTTTGAACAGTTCTGCTTATTCTGAATTTTATTATTATTCTGCAGTTCTGACGATAAAAAATAAAATAAAATAAAATCGGTTTTTAATTTAATACTTTAGAGCGTTATAGGCAGCAGCTAGTGTTCAGATTATTTAATCCAAGCTTCATTTAATTTTAATAACTGTTGTGTCCAGGAAGGTTAAAGTTGTCCTTTAAAATGAGATTTATTCAATCCGGATTGCTATATCATTGTATGCTGTGGACTTGCTAATAGCTCTAATAGACAGAGGAATTATTTTCACTGCTTTCTGGATGCCTACTCAAATTGCATGATATTACAATTATTTTACCACAGCCTTTGTCAAAAGCTCTTTTGGCATCCTTGCAGGGCATAAGAATAATCATTTTTTGTTTTTCATTCCTTGCCTGGTTCCTTTTCAGCTTTGTTATTCTCAGACTTATACCATGTCAACCTTCTTATTAGTCTGAAGAATGACTAGTATTTCAAGAACCTGGGAACTGCCTATATATATATATATATATATATATATATATATATATATATATATATAATAAATGTAAGTGTGCCTATCATGAAAAAATATATTATTTTAGCAGATGTGATTGTGTTAATATTCTTTCTGTGATTTCTCAATCTTCTTAAAAGTTGCCCCGCATATGCTGTAAACAGTAAGCAACTGACTGATTCATTGCACATGGACTTTCCACAGATACTTTCATCCTAGAATTTCAGGCACAAACTTGACTGAAGTGCCAATCTGATCACTTCACATTTATCTCAAGAGGCATCCATTTTAAAACCAATATAGTTTAGGAATATTACCCATTTCTGATTCTTCCTAAGAGATACTCTGGGGTTCTGCATATTTTATTGTGCTTTCTTCCATCTTGAGTCCTCTACAATTTAGCCACTTGTGCTTTACAAGTCTCTTCCTGACAATTTCAGATCTAATAGACTTTGTTAATGTTTTGTTTTGGTACTTTAAATGTCCAGTGCTTTCAAAACAACTCATTTCCACTGCTCCTTGAATGCATATAGATACTAGAACAATATCTCCCCAGTTTATTCCAGGTGATTGTTCCAAGTCTTGTTTCAAAGCATATTTGGGTCACAGAAGGATAAGAACACAAATGTCCTAAGTGATGAGCAGAAGTCTTTTTGCGTATTATATTCATATTGTGGCTCCATCCTGGAAAGCCTGTTAAATTTCAGGGGGTGAAATAATGAGGGGAATATTCCCTGACAAGAATGGTGCCTTGGAGTGGGACACTTTGTATTTTTTTAAATATATATATATATTTATACTTTTTCACTCAATTACTCTGTGGGGGAATGTGTAAGCAACCCAGAGGTGGAATATAAGCCCAGTAAATGAATAATCATACACCATAGAAGGCATGTGCAAAAAGAGGAGAAGGCCAAAGAACACAAGATAGATCCAGAAGGAGATTGTCAAAGACACACTACAAAAACATCAAATAATAATGGTTGAGCTGCCAGAAATACATGAACCAGAACTTTGTGTCTCACTTGACACCCAAAGTGGTAAAAGAGAAAATAAAAGAATAAATAAATAAATAAATAAATAAATAAGTAAACAATAAACAATAAATAAATAAATAAATAAATAAATAAATAAATAAATAAAGCAATAGCAATAGCACTTAGACTTATATACTGCTTTACAGTGCTTTACAGCCCTCTCTAAGCGGTTTACAGAATCAGCCTATTGCCCCCAACAATCTGGGTCCTCATTTTACCCACCTCTGAAGGATGGAAGGCTGAGTCAACCTTGAGCCTGGTGAGATTTGAACTGCCAAATTGCAGTCAGCAGAAGTAGCCTGCAGTCCTACACTCTAACCACTGCGCCACCATGGCTCATATGTTTGCTTTTTCCAGATAGAAACTATTGATAAATATAAATACCAATACCTACAAATCTCCAAATTGGAGTGTAAGTGTTCTATGTATTTCAAGAAACAACATCTGGCTACGGGGCACCAGATGGCATCTTCTCCCACTTACTGCTTTGAACAGCATTTCCTTCCTAGAGAAAACAACTACAAGATCTTGGGGCTGCTCACAATTAGAGGCCTTTGGTTGTATGGTACCATCAGGGTGTTATCATTCATAACCTGGAACTTCAACTTTCCCAAAGGGAGTAATTGATATAAAAACATTTAAGAAGTTCTTCAGAACAGTGGAAAATGAGTCGACATTCCGCATCTTCCATTCTATGTTTCTCCCATTAGAGTTGGGTGCAATGGAAGTGCCTGGTGCACAAGCTTTTTTATATTATGTCACTTTGCTATGAAGATCTCTCTACTAACATTTCAAAAATAATTGTTCTCTTTTTCTTTTTCTTTTTTTTTTTACTTTGTTCCCTCCTCTCACGGAAGTATAAGGAATCGTGATATTTTTTAAAAAAACATTCTTCCCACCTTTGCTTTCCTTTGCAGCATGAACACTTGCACAAATCACTCAGATGAAAATTGTACTCTGAATGGGTGATATCTGTGCCTATAGACTGCTAAAACAAGAACTAGACATTATAAAAGTGTCACATAATACCTTTAATGGAAAGCCTAAGTGGAAATTAAGTGGTGGTTTGTTTTCAATACAGAGCTGAGTTTTACCGTTTCTGAAAATCTACAATCATATTTCATTATCTTGAAGTGAATCTAATCGGATTTCTTTTTCTTTCTGATATTCTGAGACATAACTTTTAAATCACTTTCTTTTTCTTTGTTTGTTTGGATGAACTAATGCAAATGAGCCAAACTGACAAAGAATAGAAATTGCAGCAACCTAAGCAGGGGGCTGGACTAGAAGACCTCCAAGGTCCCTTCCAACTCTGTTATTGTATTATATTTTAAAATATAGTATGGTAGCACAAAAAGTTTGGAAGAAATGCTCCAGGCCTAATGTGAGCACAGCACTTTCCTACCATTCTTTAAAGCAACCAGCCTTTTTTGTTGTTTCTATGAGAATTTGTAAAAAAAAGGACACTATTGATTTAAGCAATCCATTTATTCCAAATTTTGCATTTAATCTGATAATTTTACAAAAAGGTAAGACATTGCTATAAAGTGATATCAAGCCGCCATCTCTTTCTTGTGGTTCAGCCATGCCTTTTTCACATGATGTGGCATAAAATGAAGGGGAAACTCCAGATATTCTACACTAGCAACTGGGAGAAAAAAAGATGGTAAAACAATAGCCTATTGACATTTTCCCCAAAGTTGTAATCATCGTGGTAGGTTATGGTAATGGCAGGGCTAGGGAAGAAGGTGGAAGATATATTCTAAATATATTTCTGCAGAGGAAAGGATGCAGAGAGTTGACTGCCTCAATGGGAGTCTAGAAGGAAATAGAAAAGAGTGTCCTAGGGGCAGAAAAAAATCCCTTAACTTAAGCATATTGGTGTCTATGGTGATTCTCAGTCATCCAGTCATGGTTGTCCCAAAGGTGCTTTTTCAAAAGGCAACTGGAATTTGTTTTTCCTTGAAGATGTTTCACTTCTCATCCAAGAAGCTTCTTCAGTTCTGGCTGAAGCTTCTTCAGTCAGAATTGAAGAAGCATTCTTGGATGAGAAGCGAAAGTCTTCAGGGAAAAACAAAGTCCAGTTGCCTTTTGAAAAAACCATCTTTGGGACTGTTCTGACCTAGGCTTCCTTAGAAAGTAAACAGCACAAACTTAGTCCCGGCAAACCTCTTTAATTCAAATGGCTGTGAATTATTGTCATTCCCAGTCTGAAAGGTTTCTCAAACAGTCTATCAGGGGAGTGTTTACAAACACTCACCTTATCTCCCTTGGAATGCTGCCAGAGAACTAATTGCCAAACGCAGGGCAAGGCCAAACTTAGCACAGAGTCAAACAGAGCTTTTTCAGAGCTTTTCCCTACTAGATGAACTAATGTCCCGTTCGCTTCTTTTTTATGTCTTACGGGAGGGGCCAATCATTTCCAAGCCTTATTTCCAAGTTGACCCTGTTTTCTTAATTGTTCCTGTCTTCTGGTAGCTCTGCACATGCACACACTGGGAACAGGCTCATGCTGTTCTTCTGCCTTGCTGGTGTCAGACTCCAGAGGCAGCAAAGAACTACCAGATGGCCTTGGCCCCCTCTCTGCCTCTGACTCAGAGTCCTCATCCGAGCCTTCCCCAGAGTCCAGGACTGGCCCACGATCCTCCCCAACCTTCTCACTGTACAATTCTACTGCCAGCTCTGCTGGCCGCTGGTGGGCCACAACAGGGGCAAGCATATTAGTAGGACTCCATCCTCATCCTTAGGCATTCCCTTAAAAAATCCTGAAACTCACATTCAGACTAGTCCTTCATAAAAGAGAAAAGGAAAATAGAGCTTCCCAAATTTTATCCATTCTTCCTTGTCTACGCAGGCCATTTGTAAAGGTTTACAAAAAGCCAATCAATCCACATTAATCTCAGGTGGAAGCTGTACATTTGTCTGATTGTATAAATATTGGATCTATTGTTATTAGGGATCCATTAATCCAGAAATTTATAGCATTATTAACCAAGAGACAGGGAGGTTGGCAATGCAAAGTGGAATGGTCAGCATTTTCTACATTTCGATTTAGAGGCATTCTTGGAAAATAAAAAATGAGGAAAAACTGCATCACAATGCTTTGGTTGGCCTTCCTGAGTGGGCCAGGTATTTGGATGGAGCATCCAATTTGCAACACACACACACACACACACACACACACACACACACACTATGACTATCCTTGTGGATAACCAGAGAATGCCCACTTCATGTTGTCCACTTCAAAATGGACATAACAGCCCACAAAGGATGCCTGCTTCCGATCCCCACTAATATAAACCTATGAAACGGTCCTGGTGAAATATACATATGAGTTTCAAAAGTACCATGTTGAAAGATCAGCTTTCATGTTTCCATGGAAAAGCTTGTGCGGGGGGGATCTTCAAAACCATTTGGCTCGAGGACAGTGGCACAAAAATATATGTGACATTTCCTGTCATTGCTCCTGAGTGCTCGAGTTTGTGCAGACCAAATAGCATAGCCAGAATATGATTGAAATGCATTTGTGCAAGGGAGAAAATGAGCTTGACTCAAGGTAATGAAGGGGAAAAGTTTTAAGAGAGAGAGAGACAGAGAGATAAAATTTTGCCCACATGAAGTAGTAGGGACTAAATTGAAGAAAGCAAATATATATATATATATTTCAGAGTGGAAATTATGTAAGTCTGCCTGGTCTGAACAGATGCAGGATTTTTCCAGTACAGTCATAATAATGCTCTTTGAGTATCCACCAATCCGTATCATTAAGTAGGAGGACAGAAATGTCTGTAGAGCAGACCAAATAAGCATCACTATTTTCAAGAAAAGACAGTTAAGCAAGAGAAAACTGTAATAAAAGTGTGTGCTGTAAGAAAGTTGTTGGCTGGGAAGTTACTGCTATCTTGAGCACCGATAACAAAATGTCCTTGAAATTCTTAGGAGAAGAAGCTAAGGCCAGCTTCACTTTGCTATAGTTTCTCAGCCACGCGACATTTTCATTATGTCTTTAAAAAGACATAATAAAATTGGAAAGAAAAGAAATTCTTTAAAAAGAATTTAAAAAGAAAAGAAAAAAAAACCTGGATTTCCTAGCATTATTGCCACATGTAGGATTGTCAGTAGTACTGAGTTTGCTCCTAGTATTAGGGAAGTCCCAGTACAAAAGCTTGGAAACTCACTTAGCTTTTTAGAATTTGTTTCCAGGACAGCAGAGCAGAACATCATCATCATCATCATCATCATCATCATCATCATCATCATGATAATAAAAATGAAGGAAAATGTGATGACAACTTTACATGGCCATGGATTAAGATGGGAACCATCAAGAAAGAAACGGAAGGTTTAATACTCACTGCTCAAGAGCAAGCACTACAAACTAATGCCATGAAAGCAAAGATACAAAAATCCACCAACAATCCAAACTGCCGACTTTGCAACAACAAAGTTGAAACTGTTTCACATTTAATATGTGAATGCAGGAAAATCGCACAAACTGATTACAAAGCTAGACATGACCGAGTTGCTAAATTAGTCCACTGGTCATTATGTAAAAAATACGACTTTCCTGTATCCAAAAAGTCATGGGAACATAAAGTAGAAAAAGTTATAGAAAATGAGAAGGTGAAGATCCTGTGGGACTTTCAAATACAGACAGATCATCACTTGGAACACAATACGCCAGATATCACAGTTGTCAAAAACCAAAACATACAATTTATTGACATTGCGGTATCAGGAGATGCCAGAGTCGAAGAAAAAGAACTGGAAAAAATCATGAAATATTGCCACCTGGCCATCAAAACTATACGGCTATGGATGAAACATGTAACAGTGATACCCATTTTCATTGGGGCACTTGGTACCATGTCCAAGAATTTTATAAGATACATCAACAAATTGCAGCTTCCTGCAATAACACCAGCAGAACTGCAAAAAAATGGAACTTGGAACTTGGAAAAAACTTGGAACTTCGTACATTTTAAGAAGGTGCTTGGTTGATACCTAGGACGCTGGCAGCAACCCGTATCAACCATTAGCACCAGTCAATGGTATTTGAGATGCATTTTTGAATGTTCAGTTGACTGAGTTTTATGTTTAATGAATAAAGTAAATGATGATGATGATGATGTGCCATTTCATACTATATCTGCTGGCTGGTCACATCTAGAAAACAAAAGTACTTTAATTTGGAAAGAACTGTGATTGATATGTATATAATTTCATCCAAAATCATCATGGAGAACAATCCAGAAAAGGCCATTCCAAAGGTGCTTTTTCAAGAGGCAACTGGACTTTCTGGTTTTTCTTTGATGATGTTTCGCTTTTCATCCAGGGAGCTTCCTCAGCTCTTTCCTCTTGAAAAACAAACACCTTTGGAACAACCATGAGATGGATGACTGAGAATCTCCATTGATATATATTGTGATCTTGATCTAGATCCTTACAAATAAAGAGGCTGGTGGAGAAAGAAGCACATAATGAGTTGTACTTAATGCCAGTAACATTTTGTTTGAATTCTGATGGAAAACTCTCATACTCGTTAGGTGAATGACAAAAATAGAGGGAGATCAGTACCAAAGCAATTAGTATCAAACTATTCCTTAAATAGTTTATTAAAATCATGTTGTTTTCTTCAGAAATCCCAACTATTTCATTTTTTTAAAGTTTCAAGCAGTAGCAGTGAATTATTCTAATCTCCCTTGATCTCCTTTCAGCACAGATGCATATTTAAACCTGCCAGCCTTCTCACTAGGAGACCACTATATTCCTAAAGCTAATCTCTAGTTTTCCTGCTTTTAAAAGTTTTTACTACTGTTTTTCTCATTCCTATGCAGCATTGAACAATAAGTCAATAAAGATTTGCAAACCTTGCAGCCTCCCTGCCCAAAATCTGTACTTTTTACCTCAGACCTGAAATTTTGCTGGCATACCAAGATAATGCCATCTATTTGTCCATAGTTAGCAGTGCTGCTATTAATTGCAGTTTATTCTCCTTAGGTCAAACTAAAAGTGTAGTTTCTGGATCAAGAAACTACACTTTTAGTTTGTTTGGATCAGACTTTTAGAAGCGGAATTATTTTTACATCCATTTTTTTCACTCTTTAAGAAGAAAATACAAAGCTCCAAGTTTGCTTTGACATATATTTAGAGATGTGATTCCCAAGGTCAGAAAAATGGAGTTCTGCTTTTCCAGCTTTTATGGATGGGTGGTATAAGCATAGAAATGAGGTACATAAAGAAAACCAAAATCTTTAGGATTACCCCTAATATTGAGAAGTAAACTTCATGTTCCTGCAGGTGAGTATTACTATATTAAAAAATATATTAGTAACTTTAAAAAAATAATAATAAAAGTTAGTGAATTATAGCTGTACACACACACACACACACACACACACACACACACACCATTAATATAAATTCTGTACAGAAATTCTGTATCCAAACTCTTTCTGTGTCTTATTCTGGTGTCCCCCCTCCCCATTATTGAAGACTAGTGCCTATTATACTATTAAGTAACCTGCAGTACTGAATTTGTTCATTAGAAAACAGGAAAGTCATTTCTTTATTTTAATGAAGAACTTTCTTGACTGAATTATTAAGGCATAATAACTCAATGCATTCTAACTTTGTTTTGCTTTTACCTTTCCCTACCTCATTCTGAGTAATATTGTATTATAAAAAAGAAACAAGAAGAAAGGTATTTCCAGATCCTCTGAAATACTTTATATAGCAAACACTTTTAGATGGCATTTGGAGGATTGCTGTTTCTTGTCTATTGTCTGTAAGAAGCTTTCCTAAAGGAAGAAGTCCACATATTGTTAGGAAAAGGGGTCTTCTTCCATTTTTCTTTATTTTAGTCTCTTGGGTAACCTTTCTTCATTGTATGATTTTTTTAAAAAAAGAGTACTTTAAAGAATTCTTTAATGCTCAATTCATTTGCTCCACCTCATTTTCTTTCTGCTCTTTTTGGAAGTGATTCATCGTATCCTTGACAGCTATAACTCACTAACTTTTATTTTATTTTATTTTTAAAGTTACTAATATAATTTTTAATTAGGAATATAGTGGTCTACTAGCAAGAAGGCTGGCAGGTGTGTGTCTATCTGTCTGTCTATCTGTCTATCTATCTATCTATCTATCTATCTATCTATCTATCTATCCTCTCCTGGTATTTCAAGTCTTTATCAATTTATTCTCTTTTTCGTCCTATTCATCTTTGTTCTCTTTGGGTTATCTTAATGAAAATAAATAAATAAGCAGCTTGAGATATATATTCCATTGTATAAGCATCTGCATGCTAGTTTTCGATGTCCTGCTGTTAAGAATAAAACAGAACAAGAATCTCATCTGAGATAAATCTTATAACCCCATTATGAAAAGATGTGCTTATTGTGCTTTACTCATTTTTTAATCCATACTTTGCAGTTTCAGCTGACTGATGTTCTAACTACCCTAATACCTATAACACACAGCAAGACACAAAATAAACATGGATTTAAAAAAAACAAAAAACAACAACAAATATATCATTTAGAGGCTCCTCCGTCCTCAAATCCATTCCCATTTTCATTTCTGCAGCCCCAATAAATAGAATGTAACTGTTAATTCTGTGTAGGAATCATATGTTGTGAATCATCAGATGATGCTCATATAAAAATACAGGGCATCATTGTTTCCCCCTCTAGAAATACTTTAGAAAGATTCAAATCCTAATTAGAATGATTTATTTTACTCTGCTGAATGCTGATAATTAAATTTGGGTCTGTTCAAAATAAAGAATACAAGCCATGTCAAATAAAGGTGGTATTTTTTGAGAATCTATCTGATGTAAACAACATTTTTCATAAGGTCTTTTTTTTTCCTGTGAAAATACTTGTCAAGTATTCTGTCTGTCAAAACTAATGCCTATTAACCATCCGTTAAAAATATTTCCAAATTGATTAATCAATTAACTGTACCTTATGTTTAAGGAAAGCTAATAACTCTTCAATAACCCTTTGTTCTTCTACTCTATTTATATTCACTCTTCTACTTGTTAACTCTTTTTAAAGATCTTCTGTAGCAGCTCTTCATTTGAATTAAACCCAGTTTGCCACACTTTCAAGTTTTGGGGATTTCTATGGATGTTTGTGCAAATTATTTGAAGCAAAGCAGTCATTAAGTGAAACTGTGACTGCACTTATGATCTTATTTCAGCTTTGCTTTGCTTTGCAGACCTGCAAAAGTCATAAATGTGAGGATTGGTCATAAAGTTACTTTTCATCACTGCCATAACTGTGGACAAGCACTAAATGAGGCAGTTGCTAAATGAAGATTGTGTGTGTGTGTGTGTGTATGAATGAATGAAGTGGGAGGTTGACAATATGACATAAATTTTAAAGAATTAAGTATCTATACATTGATTCAACTGACAATGTATACAAAGCTTCAACTGACAAAGCTTCTTGGATGAGAAGTGAAATGTCTTTCTCTTCCTCAAAAAACAATCCAGTTGCCTTTTGAAAAAGCACCTTTGAGACAACTATGACCTGGATGGGATGACTGAGATTCTCATACTGTAAATATCTATCTGTCTGTTGTCTGCACCTCTATAACTGTCTGGTTTGGTTCTGCAACCCAACAAGACAGACACAGACTTCAGAGGATAATTAGAATTGCAGAAAAAACAATTACTACCAACTTGCCTTCCACTGAGGACCTGTATACTGCACGAGTCAAAAAGAGGGCTGTGAAAATATTTACAGACCCCTCGCATCCTGGACATAAACTGTTTCAACTTCTACCCTCAAAACAACACTATAGAGCATTGCACACCAGAACAACTAGACACAAGAACAGTTTTCCCCTGAACGCCATCACTCTGCTAAACAAATAATTCCCTCAACACTGTCAAACTAGTTACTAAATCTACATTACTATTAATCTTCTCATCATTCCTATCACCCATCTCCTCCCTCTTATGACTGTTTGACTGTAACCTTGTTGCTGGTATCCTTACGATTTATATTGACTGCTTCCTAATATGATTTGATTGCTTATTTGTTCCCTATGACTATCATTAAGTGTTGTACCTTATGATTCTTGATGAATGTATTTTTTTCTTTTATGTACACTGAGAGCGTATGCACCAAGACAAATTCCTTGTGTGTCCAATCACACTTGGCCAATAAAGAATTCTATTCTATTCTATTCTATTCTATTCTATTCTATTCTATTCTATTCTATTCTATTCTATTCTATTCTATTCTCTATACATTGATTCTAGATTTAAAATATCTGTAGCAGATGACCAGGCTGAGCTTGAGGGCAGGGTCAAACACATCATCAGTTTGGAGTCACAAGAAACCTAAGTCAAATCCCTCTTGTATTTCATTGACTCTTATCTAGTGCCAATTTGCCTTTACCATGAATAGTAGTTCATATCCTTGTGTACAGGTAGCATGAAATACTCACAGTCCTTTTAAACTTTATCCTGGTTCCTGGTTTCTTGCACCTGACATTACCCTTATTTTTAAGTTATATAAAAGTATACTTTAGAATTTTGCTTCAAATTGAGCAAATTTGATTAATTTTATGAGACGGGGTCATCATCTATGTCACTATCATAGTTTATAGAACAGTGTCAATTGCAGAAATAGATACCTGAGGAACCATCTCATCCCAATGGGATTAACCTGCCCCATTTGTACCAGCAGAAGGAACACATTGCAGACCCCATCTGGCTGGTTGACTACAATATGTCTTTTTTGCTGTGGGTCCTATGGAGGTGAGATCATGACCTCTCCAAGGTGAGATCAGTATCCACCCTTTTGACCTTCTGAAAGGGCCTGAAGACATCACTCTTGTCAATTGGCCTAGGACCTCAATAGGAGTGTATCGTTCTGGAGGTGGCTAATGGATTAGATTAGACCCTCACTTCTTGCTCCCTTCCTCTACATCCTGATCAATTTTAATTTCAGTTCAATGTCTCTGATTGTTTATTGTTGTTGTTTTTTTCATGTTTTATATTGCATTTTCATTGATTAATTGCAAGCCACTTAGAATCGCCTTTGGTGAGATGGACAGCATATAAGTTTAATAATTAAATAATAAATTCCTTTACTTGTTATATCCTCGTGGTTTACTGTTGCTCATCCAAACATAATGATTTCACTCAGGTTTAATGAATAAAACATGCACACAAAGAAGTGTCCTGTTTGTTCAGCCTTTAACAGAAATACAGGAATGCAGTCGTACATCTCCGCAGTGCTCCCAGGAAGTCAACAATGATCTTAATAAGGGCAGCAATCTGTTTGCACTCACTTACTGATCATGGAATAAACAAATATGGAACAGAGAGGGTTGGGGAAAAAATGGTGCTTTTCTTTTAAATGGCGGGCTTAACTCTCAAAGTCTAAAACATATGGGTTAGCAGTCGAGCTCACTTGAAGCCCCATTGAATTAAATATAAAATCATTTGCGTAATTGCATGCATTGAACTGCAAAATTGGGATGTCTGCTCATATTATTCCCCTGCCATAGCAGCTACTGACTTAGATTTTTTTTTTTTTAAGGAACATAAATCCCTAAGCCACAGATTTTATTGCGGCTTAAGTAGAACATCAGAAAGCAAGAGAATCAGTCTGTTATTAAAATAAATATCTCTTGTGACTAATAAACTGCTCAGTCAAGTCAGAAACAATTGATATGCTGGAAGGTACCCACTGTGAAGGAGAGTCTAAGTCAATTCACTCTATTCTCAATAGGGTACCTAGGTTTCATTTCTGGAAAAAAAATACGCATAGGATTTTGCACTCTCAAACTGTGAACCTCTAGTTCTATTAGTACTGTAAGTCACCACTTAACTTTGTGAGTTTGGTTTTGAAGTAAACACATGAAATCAAACTCCTCAGTTGGAATTTTCTGTGTACTAACTGTGTGGATGTGACAATGTGCCATAATTCTATACCATATTTTTATATACTGTATCTGCATTGCCAAGAGTTTTGCAATAACTGAGAATTAAATTTAACTTCATTCATGCATTATATTTACACCCCATTACTGTTCTACAGGGGTAGGTTTTCAGTTGCTAACTGAAAACATTTGTGCCCTTATTTAAAGTATGTATACTTTTATCCATAATGCTATGATTAGTCATACTGAACCACAAATAACTCTAACTACTTATTGCAGATGGGGTAGGTTGGTTTTTTTTTTTTTTGTAATGATTGTATGTGATGAAAGAAACATTTATTTAATTATTTTTATGTGCTATTTATAGGTCAGTTTAATGACTCTGGACAGTTCAGTTAAAAAGTGAAAAAGACAAAAGATATAAAAGAGATCATAAACAACCCTAAGACAAATTTATTAACCAACTCACCAGACAACAAAGAAACAAGAGTGAGTCAACATTGTGCCTAGGAGACTGCTTACTCTATAATAGCTTCCTGAAGGTTATCAGGAAGGGAGGGAGGGGAAGGAAGGAAGGAAGGAAGGAAGGAAGGAAGGAAGGAAGGAAGGAAGGAAGGAAGGAAGGAAGGAAGGGGTCCATATAATATTTTACTCAACTAAATAATAATCCCATACAATGTTAAGTCAGTTTTAAGCAGAAAACAATTATACTGCATTTTGTTTAGGGAAATCATCAACACCTTTTTGAGAGACATTGAGAATGAAAGCATAATTTCATAACAATTTCTCCATAAATCTCTTATGCAAAAACATGTTTATGAGGATACTGGAAGTTGTGAATGCATGTATGCAGGTACATGGATATATGTACATCTATGTGACTCTGGGTGTACAACAATTAGTATCAGGGTTGCTAGAACTTGGAGGTTTGGTTCCTAATCCTCTATGTTTGTATCTTTCCTACAACCTTTCTTTTAAAGGAGAAATTGTAGCTCAATAGAAGAAAAATATAGATTGGTTGATTATGTGACACTATGTCAGCGTCCGCTCTTAGAGACCACATTTTCTCCAGGACAAGCTGCCCCAATTTATCCTTCAGATCTTTCAATATTATATCTACTGTCAGGGTAACAGTTCATCCTTCTTGCTCCTGGTTGTCCTCTTTTTCTTTGTTCCTTTCATATTTCCCAGCATTATAGACTTCTACAACATTCTTTTGCCAATCTTTGTATATTTTATACACATTTTTCTCCTCTTCTTTTCCTGGACACCCTTAAGAAAAAATATAAACAAGTACAAAAGAGAATATGAGAAACAGTAAATAAAATTGAAATAAATAAATTTATTTTAAATAAATTAAAATAAACCAGAAATTTTCACATGTCATGGAGATTCAACCTTTCTAATATATAATTAATTATTTGTACAATACATATATTGTATCATTCATTAAAAGATTAAGAATCACTACGAAACATAAACTGTGTATATTAAACACCAAGATTAATACAATATAAATAACTAAAATTATATATTACAATAACAATAGAAGAGAATATTTGTAGCTCAGGGTTAAAATGTGAGGTCCTTGATGCTCTCTGAGCTTGGTTGTTTTCTTGCAGACATCTCATTATCCAAATAGGTAACGTCATCAGTGCTAGAAGGGAGTGGTGTTTGCTCTCTGTTTATATACTAGTGACTTGCCCTAAGTGTTTATGGGAGTATTTTCGGTAATTCCTTCATTAGGCTGTTTAGCTTGATTAGGCTTGGTAGTTCATTGTTTGGGATATTGTTAACTTCCTGATTGTTGGTGATTGTTAGTGTTAATCTTGGTGTTAATCTCTGCTTATCTGAGTGTTGATTGCTGGCCAGTGAACTTCTACTCACACCCCAGTGTTATTTCTCCCTTCTCTATGAGCTCCTGATCTATTTCAAATGATTTCCCAAGTATTCAGAGATTTGTGCTCCAGTAGGAGTGAACCAGATGTTTCACAAGTAACATATTCCTCCAGTGGCATCTATTGCATTGGATGGGAAAAAAAAAAGGCCTACCATTATCTGTGTCCCATTAACCTTGTTGACATTGACTCATAAATTGGCAGAGATAAAATCAGACTATTATCCTGTGAAAGCTCTGATCTATCTGGAAACACCATTCCCTGATCAGGAAACTGATTTTCTTTAATCACTAGTTCATGAGCACTCCTCAACTTTATGATGATAATATACTTTGCATCTGTTCAAGGCCCTTGTATCATTTCTTACTTTATGTGCTGAAGGGCATTTGAAGCAGATGCCTTGGATAAAACCTGGTGAGCATTGGCACATTTTGCAACCAATCGACAGAGAAATGACAAATGATGGATGGTGAGCTCTGCCTCTACACATACTAAGCAGGTACAGCCCGGAAGAAGAAACTTGCATATTGAGGCAAGCAGGACTCCATTGATAAAGAAACCAACAGAATCCTTATTAGAAGCCATTATTTAATCAGAAACTATTGTTGTTCAAATAAATGCATCCCATTTGAAGATAATACAATTTGAACAGCAACTGCTAATTAGTTGGGACCCTTGAATGACAATGGGGAGCCCAACACAGTTTTTATAATGAAACTCCAAAATATTAGCTGTGGGCTCATTCTGGCCATCTGGCAGCTACAATATTTTACTGAGAGATTGTATGTTTCTTTAATAAAACACTGGAGTTTACAACATTTCCCATAAATGGTCCTGACAGATTCTTGGATTTCAAATTTTCACACACAGCAGCATTTCATCGGAATATGTTTTAGAGTCTTGACATTTAACAGTGAATTTTCACTTTAATATGGGGGCAGATGTTCTTAATCTCTATCATAAATTCAGCTGAACACACTTTGCATTATGATTAACTCAAATATCTTTCAACTGCTAGGAATATGAGTACACGAAAGAGATGGATTGCTTTCAATAAAATGAGTGTTTGTGCCTGCAGAAATTTCTATTTTCAACTCTTGACAGGAGACTTAATCTAAAACAGTAATTTCCAGCAAATTCTAAGTGTCTGTTTTGACTACACCATTGTACAAGGAATATACTGTCAATAATGAAAATGTATATTTAGTTGTAGACATAGGAGCAAAACTTTCTGTTTCTGAAAATAAAATATTCCTTTAAAATCAATCTATTGTGACAGCTGATTTCAGCATTCATTGGCGACTGTTACTCCAAAATGTGCAGTCCTATCTGTGCCACAGCACTTCTCCATTAAAACTCAGATCTCTGTAATTATTAACTAGATTAAAAAAAAAAAACCAGCAGGATGAACTGATAAAGCAGAAAACAGCAGGGGAAGGGAAATACAGATGCCCTCCTGACTAAATCTCTCAGATTATTGTAATGTGTTCTACATGTGTAACCCTTGAGGAGTATTTGGAAGCTACAACCGGTACAGAATATAGTGTGTGGACAGTTCTGGAGGCCCATTGAGTGGCCCATGTTACATCACTCTATACTGGTTGCTAGTTTGCTTCTGGATCCAATCAAGATGTTGGTTATTACCTATAAAGGCCTTTCTGGGATGAGTCCAAGGTATATAGCAATAGCACTTAGACTTATATACCACTTCATAGTGCTTTACAGCACTCTCTAAGTGGTTTACAGAGTCAGAATATTACCCCCAACAATCTGGGTTTTCATTTTACCAACTTCAGAAGGATGGAAGGCTGAGTCAACCTTGAGCTAGTGAGAATCAAACTGTTGGTAGTCAGCAGAATTATCCTGCAATCCCACATTCTAACCACTGTGCCACCATGGCTCCTATAAAAAGCCATCTTGCCCCAATGGGATTGGCCAGTCCCATTTGCTCCAGTTGAAGAGGCCTATTTTGAATTCTATGCTAAAGAATTTCACCTGGTGTGGTCCAGAAGAAGAGCCTCTTCTGCTGCCGTACTCATCTTTTGGAGTATTCTCCCACTTTCACACTCCTGGCTTTCTGGTGGAGCCTAAAATCTTGGCTCTGCCAGTTGACCTTGGGCCCTGATAGTATTGAACCCATCTTTCAGCTTTGGATGTCTGAGCAAAGGTCTCAACTCAAAAAGCCCAAAACACAAAATGAGAATTGTATGATTATTTTAGGCTCTGGGGAAATGTGAATATCTTGCTGGGATTATTATTATTATTATTATTATTATTATTATTATTATTATTATTATTTCAATTTATATCCTGCCCTTCTCCAAGTGGACTCAGGGCGGTGCACAGCCAGAACTAAAACACATACCAATACAAAATTTAAAATTTTTTAAAAGAATTATATGACTTTGGCCCAAAATTTAAAACATTCAAACTAAAACCCATTGACAATTTAAAAAGCTAAAAAAAAAAGGGGTGGGGGTGGGGTTCACGCCAGCCGTTCTTGATGGAAAAGAAAAGTTTTTAGGGCACGGCGAAAGACCCGAAGATCCAATATCCTTCGTATCTCCGGGGGCAAATCGTTCCAGAGGGCAGGAGCTGCCACAGAGAAGGTCCTCCCCCTGGGGGTCGCCAGCTGACATTGCCTGGCTGACGGCACCCTGAGGAGTCCCTCTCTGTGGGAGCGTACTGGTCGGTGGGAGGCTATCAGGGCAGAAGGCGGTCCCACAAATACCCAGGAGCGCTTTAAACGTTATTAGGTGATTAGAAGGAGCGCTTTAAAGGTTATTAGGTGATTAGAAGGAAAAGCAAAACAAAGCAAAACAATTTAGTGCTTGGAAGAAGAGGGAGAGATGCTAATTCTCTCTGCCTTCACTACTTCCTTGTGTGTGTGTTTGTGTGTGTTTTAAAACTTGATCGCTTATTTTTTAGTTATCTCTATCCATGAAATGCTGAAACCAGGGTTCTTTTGTCCATTGCGCCTAAACTTATAATAAATTATTCATGTGTATGTTAGCTCTAAAGCAGATCTTAACTTCTATATCATTTATAATGTTATAAAACCTGGTGTGAAAATATCTGCAGAGCTTCTGTAATTGAGATAGAAAAAAGAAATAGAGATAGTATTTATAGAAAACTGTACATGAGCACTTTTATGAGAATGACAGTTTCAGCATATTCTATATTATGTGTACAAGGATGTACAAGTAAGTAATCTTTTGAAGGTACTATCATGGTCTGTTCTCTCAATATATTAACTATGTGCTGTTGTGCAATTTACTTCAGTTTGGGAAATCTAGAATGGCTCCTGCTTCATCAAAGGACACTAAACTCGCTTCATTAAATTAAAGAAATCCTATATTGCCTGAAAAAATATATATACTTATAATTTATACTTATAACTCATTACATTTCTGTTAATATGTACATTAGTTTCATTGTCATCATCTTTTCAAGTGACTAATGGGTTTCTTAAAATTAAGGAATGATCATTTACATGAGTCAACATTCATGTCTTACCACAATGTAAAATCCTGCTTTTAGTGTGTTACAAATCACAAGAAATGTCAATTAATTTTATTTTAAAGTTACTGTTGCTAAGACGCTGAGGTTGTCGATTGAAAGGTCGGCAGTTCAGCGGTTTGAATCCCTAGTGCCGCATAACGGGGTGAGTTCCCGTTACTTGTCCTAGCTTCTGCCAACCTAGCAGTTTGAAAGCATGTGAAAAATCCAAGTAGAAAAATAGAAACTACCTTTGGTGGGAAGGTAACAGTGTTCTGTGCGCCTTTGGCATTTGGTCATACCAGCCACATGACCACGGAGACGTCTTCAGACAGCGCTGGCTCTTCAGCTTTGAAACGGAGATGAGCACCACCTTCCAGAGTCAGGAACGACTAGCATATATGTGCGAGGGGAACCTTTACCTTACTGTTGAAAAGAACTTTAAAATATAAATTATATAAGCATTCTGCAAGTTAATTTTTTGGGAGGTTGGGAAGGAGATGGGGATACATTTCCTTTGATTTGGAATTCAACCATAAAAGGAAAGAAGTAGAAGAGCAACAACGGCGGGGGGGAGCATTTCTTAACATTGGCATTGGTCATTTGCAGAGTGAGCAAGCTGGCATTATGGGACCCCATAACTCATGGGTGGAGACCCTTATCCAGTGTCCCAAAGCTTCAACAAAGGATAGATAGGCAAAGCTGTTGAATATATGGATCTGCCTTATAACTGTATTTTCAGTAAAACTTCAGTTTATTAGACTGTTTAGGGGTAAAGGGATTATTAAATTCAAATTTATATTAGTTCCATCAGTTGCCCTCATTTGCATCATGACATTATGATGCAAGTAATATGAATTGCAAGTATGTAACATGTCATAAGGTCTTGATGCAAATAGTGGAAACTGACAGAACTAACATAAAGAAACACCTGGAGCATTTTGGATGCAATACATTTCATTATTTCAAGGTGCTGACTGGATGAAAAATTGATCGGTGTTATCTGTAATCTCTAAATGGGGGTCTGTTAAGGTTTTACCGCATTGAAATACAGTATATAAGCTTCAGGTTATGAAAAGACATTTTTTGGAAAAGGGGTGGTGAAAAACATACATTTTAAAATGTGCAGAATATCTTTGAGTTAATTAACAACATTTAAAAGTATTTTGCAACCAAAGTTCAGTGGTGCATTCTAATTTTGCAACTAGTATTCCTAAAATAATGCATAAAATGTGTTCAGAATTTTAAAAAGTCCTGAATTTACTCAGTAGGGCAAAATGCATCCTCTTGTGATTTCTTATTTGTACCTTTCCAAATGCCAAGCAGCTTTCTTTTACTAACGAAGTTACAGTTTGATATTGCTTATTATTAGCTAAGCTTCATTCATGCCAATGAGACATTTTGTAGTTTAATATGGAATAATAAGAGTGGTGTATTGCAAATTTTCATTTTGTGGCAGATAATTTTGGAAGTGAATTGGAAGTATTTGGTTTTCTTATAGTTTGAGGGACATTTTTTAAAAAAAGTAATTCAATTGTTCAAAATAGATTTTCAAATAAAATTTTTGAAGATTTTCTAATATTGATCTTCTAAGCCAGGGCTGTCAAACTCCCGGCCAGCAGGCCGGATGTGTCATGCGCTGGCCACACCCATGCCTGGTTTAGCAAAGGGGGAAAAAGTCCCAATATGTCACGTGTTGCCACTGTGATGACATGAGTTTGGCACCCCTGTTCTAAGCAATCTTCACTTTAGCTGTTTATAGTCATAGCAGTTGGCGTTATCATCTTCATCATCATCACCATCATCAAATCTGTATAAAAGAATTAAGTCCATTAGTCATAAAAAAGTAATAAAAAGTAAATATATGTGAGTAATGAGAAAATATGATGGAACACACCATGATCTCTAGAATTTTGACACAAATGCATTTTGTAAGTTATATATTTGAAAATTTGTCTCTCATTAGATTCCTTTTTCATAGTCTCCTGGTTTCCAGCCTGTTATCTTAACCACTTCAACAAACTGGCTCTGACAATAAACAAGGAGACTGTTAAAAATTATTCCCTCTTGGTTTCAAATATACTAGGTACACCACTGTTTTAATTGTTTTATCATTTTGTTTATATTACATATATTATTGCTAGTTGTTTTGCAACTATGACATTTATGAGACAGAGAGAAAGAAGGAGTTAGCGGTGAGTCGTGAGTCGTGAGAAAACTAATATTTTGGTAATACAAAACTCTAGGAGTAAAAATATCAAACAGCATTTTTAAATAATCTCTACATACTGAGTGAATGGCCCATGAGGCCCACAAAGGAAATTCAGGGTATGAATTCATGCATATTCATGTAAAAACCCAATTTTTTACAGCTGAAGGTATGTATGGCATTGCCAGGGATCTTGAAATTATGGTGTATAGCTGAATGAAAATGCCAATCAAAT
The DNA here is from genome assembly GCF_059756535.1 of Pantherophis guttatus. Lineage (NCBI taxonomy): Eukaryota > Metazoa > Chordata > Lepidosauria > Squamata > Colubridae > Pantherophis > Pantherophis guttatus. The sequence goes on along the minus strand of NC_142063.1, from coordinate 136,617,537 downwards.
GTGTGACTAATATTAAAAAATTAGTAGGCCTGGTGATACTTAGAAGAGAAAAAAAACCTCAAAACAAATAGTACTTAAACTGGTAATTATTAATTGAAATCCTGTCTAACCTGAAGTTACACACTTCTGGGATCAAGCAATTTAGAATCACTCAGGCCTGCCATTTCCACTGCAGAAGGGAGAGCTGGTTTAACTCCAAGGAGACCTTCCATATTATGTCTGAGTTGCTATTTTGTTCAATTAAATGGTGGAAAGCTCTTTCATGGTTGAGGTAATCCACACACCCTGCAACATTATTTCTGAAGTATAAACAGTGATACTGAGAGCCACTGTGGCACAATGGTTAGAGTGCAATACTGCAGACTACTTCTGCTGATTACTGGCTGCCAGCAGTTTGGCAGATTGAATCTCACCAGGCTCAAGGTTGACTCAGCCTTCCATCCTTCTGAGGTCAGTAAAATGAGGACCCAGATTGTTGGCGGCAATATGCTGGCTCTGTAAATTGCCTAAAGAGGGCTGTAAAGCATTGTGATACAGTATATAAGTCTAAATGCTATTGCTATACAGGTATGGTTCTATCTGATATTATTTAATGGTGTCTGAGATTAACCATTAATTTTCAAATTCTTTCTTAATGACCTAAATTTAAAAATTGTGATTTTCACAGTGGCCAATATTTTCAGTGGTCTTTTCACCAGTTTTCCAAGATCCTTTTCTCTGTGATCTCCACCAGTGTAGCTCTATATTGGAGATTAAATTTAGGGGTCCTTTTTTTGGGGGGGGTCTCAATTTATATTATCTTGCCTTTACTTTTATTGAACATTTCTGCCATTTTAACACCCATTTTTCCTTGTTTGATTCTTCCTTGTTTGATGAGATAGTGGGAGCCTGTCACTGTCCCCTTCTGACAGAGATTTCTCAAATATAGGCCTTAATTTCAGGGCTGTACATATGTGTGTTATGCATACTGTACTTCAGCAAGTTTATTTTTAGACAATGAGTGGGGGAAAAATGCAACAGGAGGACTGGATTAATATGTCCAATCAGTTTACAAGACAAGGACTTTGAAAGGGAATGCAATCTTGGTAATTAAGCTATGAATAGCACTGCAGATACAATGGAAGAAGTAAGAGATTACGTATCCTTCACTCAGATCTCATTGAGTGCGTACTGTATAATGTAGGCTTAGCTCTTTTCTAACCATTCAGGTGCTGATCTCAACATAAGCACTCTTCTCAAGATAATTTGAATTAGTCACTTAAGCAAAACTCTGAAGCTCCTAATTACACTTCAGCATTTAAAAGCAAGAGGCCTGAATCGATGGCATTCTTTTGATTGGATTTTGGAAACTTCTAGTTGTGCTGAAATGCAGCCAAACAAAAAAAAAGCCCACCATGAGCCAAAAGGTTTTTTTCCTTCTGAAAATGTATACATGAAGCTATTTCTTTGTCTTGTTGCAAAGAAATGTTTTTTACCTTGAGATTTATCTTTACGCAGATGATGGAATCACATGCAAACCTAATGATTGAACTGCAGGCATGTTTTTAATATTGCAGACAATAGAGCTGCTCTTTGACTCTTAACTGTAATGTTGTTATTTGTTACAGTTACAACCCACATCATTATCCACTTTTATTTATAGCCAGTGTCATTGATAAAAATAATCAGTTGCAATGCCACACAGTAGAGAATTATTTTATTCAAAGGATTTGTGACTTATTATTGTAAGTACAGTACTGAAATTATCAGAAGCTAGTTAAACAAGAATAATATTATAAACAGCAATATTTGACAAAACCAAAGAAAACATTTATAGGAAGTTATGGCTTATGAAGGCAGTGACAGGAATAGCGCATTATAAACAATCTCCGTTTTGTTCTATTTTTTTCCTCTCTTATTGTAAATTGTAAAATAAGAATTTTTTTCAACAGAAACTTTAATTTTACAAGTTTAATATTCTAAGAACATGGTCACCTCAGTTTTGCTTGATCTCTATAGAGTTACTATTTGTTTACAATAAGAATGTTTTATTGTGAAAGTCCAAATACAATATATAGTTGCACCAAAAGTCAGACCCCATAGACAATTCATCATATAAATTGCATTAAGAATTCAGATTGGTTGCCATTTTCTTTTTTACATGTTTGATGTAGACCTTTGAACGTTCAATACAGTAACTTTTTTTTTCTGTAGAAATATTAATAAAAGTATTGTGATTTGACCCTAGAGACTGACTTTTGATGCAACCTGCATATTAGGTAGTTGATGATAAATCTCTATCACTGAAAGGTGTTAAGATTTGAATATAGTAGTTGATACAACTGCTGAGGTTTGAAGATGTATGATGTTTTGCCTATGGAAAAATGTTCCAGAAAACTGTATGGTATAAGCAGTCTTCTCTTGATTTATTTGCCATAAGCTAAATAAATAATAATTTTTATTTATGTAAGGACCAATGAAATAGCAAATAGACAACTGTCATAAAGATGTGCTACTAAATAGCTAAGAAAATTTAATGAAAGGGCGCAACAACTTTATATTTTATTAAATCTCTAGGAATTGACTGCCTGGATCAGATAAATGAAAAATGAAATTTCTTGACTGAGATGAACATTCTGGTTACCACAGATAATCTTCGGCCAACCACTCATTCAGATATTTTGATGTCTATTGTCTCTTAGCTGTTTAACATATTCATATATATTTCTGTAAAGAGAAAAATAAGAAAGCAATGGTAGTTTGAATGTGTTCAGTAATGGAGATTTAGAAATTGATATTTACATTTTAGTGAAAGGCTTAATGATAATAAATTAAAACTTCTTTACTCTGTAAAGTGCATGGAAATTATATTTTTATCCATTTCAAAAAAAAAAAAAAACTCCTTTCATTGCTTCTTAATGGGTTTAAATTTATTGCCCAAATACTCTATTCTTCGGGAATATAGTATGTTCATTTCAGCCTATACGTATAAAACATGGGTTTAATGGTATTTGTGTGGATTAATCTGTCTAACTTAAGTATGGTGCTACTTTGCCTTAATTACAGTCATTAATCAAACATCATTATGTAACGTTGCAGAGAGACACCATGGGTGTTGCTGCTATGAAATTGCTGCAGAAATGTTTTGTTTGGATTCTGGTTGCTTTTAGCTATTGTGTCACGTATCTTGTGATGGGTTAGCTTTCTTCAAAAGTGAAGTAGCTCTAAGAGCTTTACTCATGCTGTGATCTATCCTGAAGCATAACTGAGGTAGATATGTCATGCAGGAGTTAGCAGGTTGGCTTCTGTACATAACTCTTGACTGGGACTAGCAATGTGAAGCTGATAGTCACAGCAGTGCTACTGAAGCCTGCTTCTCCCTCCCTCCCTCCTTCTCTCTCTCTCTCTCTCTCTCTCTCTCTGGTGTGTGTGTGTGTGTGTGTGTGTGTGTGTGTGTGTGTGTAAAAGCTGATCCAACCTTGTTGGTTTGGACATCTGTTAGGAGTGAACTCTTCCTCTGTTGCCAACCTGCTGTTTGGGAAAGGGAGAAGAGGGTTTTAGAAAGAAAAGTTTAGCAAGAAGAAGACACTGCATTATATAAAGTATGTTGCTGAATCTGGAAACACTAAGTATTCACCCAGTGTCTTGCCTTTCAAAATTTTTGCAAACTATCAGCTTACCTAACAAAACTCACAACCCTGCCTTTTCCAATAGGTTGTTGATGGTTCCTTATTTTTGCCCCCTTGACTACCATGGGTATTGGAAAGTATGTGAATTGAAACTAAATATGGTACCGTGTTTTCCCGAAAATAAGACCCTGTCTTATATTTTTTTGAACCCTGAAATAAGTGCTTGGCATTATTGCCATGCGCTCAAAACCCCTTTTGGGCTTATTATCAGGGGGTGTCTTATTTTGGGGAAAACAGGGTAACACTTAGAATGCTGTTCATTCCCATTCACTCCAGCTCAGATTATACTAGGTTTATTTCTTAGTATGAAAGAATGACTTTTTTACTCTCTGTAAATATGCTTTGCTTCAGTATTTTTTTACTACTTGCATAATAATCTTGCATAGAATATCAATGGTATGTTTTTCTTTTATAACAATATTTTTAATGAAATTTTAGCAGCAATAAAAGATAATACAAAATAAAATAAGAAAAGAAAGGAAAGGAAAAGTAGAAGGGGTAGGAGTGCAGAATTTTTTTTTTTTTAAAAGAGAGAGATGGAAAGAGAGAAAACCAGTAAGAAAAACATAAAGGAGGTTATTTCTGATCTTCTTTACACCAATTACAAGTAAACTTAATATCTCTCTTCCCCTTTATAGTTACATTACATAGATCACTTCTTTCCATATCTCTTATCTGCTGATTCCATCAGCAAAAATAGTAAGGGTTCTATCCAATTTAACCAAAAGGTCTTTAAAGGATTTCCAGGATTTTATAAGAATATTTGTCATCTTATCTCTGCTCAAACAAGGAGATTTGATATTCTTTTCTTTTGTGTAATTATCTGACATCTTAGACCTTAATTTGACTTTAAGGTGCTATTGTAGGACATGGTTGCCATCCATATTTTCTTCTTCCTATTGTAGAAAATTTTTGAAAGTTTCAACAGCCTACTTCGTTGTTTTTCATCTCTTGACTTAATATCTGTATTTCCTCTCTATTTTGTATCTCTCTTATTTTCCGCAACCTCTATTTTGATTTGCAAGACATCCACCTTGACTTTAATTTTATTTACTGGTCCATTCAGTCATCCTTATAGATTCTTCCAACTTATTTTCAATCTCAACTTTTTTCTCTTCGATGAAATCTCTTTTAAGCAATATGTACACATAAGCAGATATTGTTGTTGATGTTGTAGCTGTGAATTTCTTTCCTAGTTTCTTGATCCTTTGAAATTTTTCAAATGTAATACCTTTTCTGTCATCCTGTAAGTGTTAACTTCAAAGCATGATTTTGCTGTCGTTTCATTGTTTTTCTAGTAATATCATTACATCAAGAACAAAAAGAAAATATTTTCTTTTTTCTTTTTCAGTCTCTCTAGTCTTTATGACTTTGGTCTCCTCTAGAACTCTGTATTTCTATGATCACATGGTCTGCCTCAAATTTCTTTTGTCTTCATTTTTCAAAATTAACCAATTGTGTCCTCATTGACAGTCGAAAAAGTCTACATTCCTATAAAGGTATTATTTGATTTATTTAATTTTTTTAAAAAAATACTTTAGTCATAAGATTTCAAATTTAATGGATTCCATACTCTGTTTAAAGCTTTCTTAAATGAAATTCTTATCAAGTATTTTGCCATTAATTGTAAATTCTTTAAATTGCAATATAACTCTTTGCTTTGAACAGAAATGAAGGGTCATTCATCATCAATTTATTATGACTTGATGTTCAAAAGATCTTTATTAGCATTAGAATAGTTTTAATAGAAAAGTGCTATAGAAAATAAGGTTTAGCGAACTCAATGTCCTTATAGGTTCCATTGCAACTGGAACCCGTCATTGTTCCTGCATCTTTCAGACTCACAAATCAACCCTAATCCTGTGTTCTCCTTGCAAGGAGCAGCTGTCTGGAGCATGTGGGCAATCTCTGGAGTGGCTCTGTTGACCCAGGCACATTTCCCAAACCTTAGTCTACATAACAGCATCATCTTTGCTCCTTCAGAGATGACTTAGATCACCATTGCTTCACCCAGAATATCTCCTGTAAATATTTTTAATTTGCTCTATAATGCCAGTTGATAATATTATATCCTCCAATAAATATCAAATGGCTTGCAGATATAGGAAGTGATTTATGGAGTTAAAGTAATTTAAGCAGTTAGTGGTCATTTTATCTGCAAGTGGTAGGACTAGCATTATATAACTACATTCAGTTCCCAGAACTCCCTGCAAATATTTTTAAAATGTCAGCGGCTATGTCTGTTTTTGTGTGGTGTTTGTGTGTAATAATGTCTGTTTGTTGAGATGCCATTTTTTTCTCTTCTCTGAATTGTTGACTCACACTGGCTAATATTAGAATCCCAAGCTCTTCTTGTAATTATATTGAAAAATAATAATTAAATAAAGTTTACCACAATTTAATCACAGTTCTTAATTTTGCCAGATATAAATTTCAGCTTCTTTAAACTTTAGGGGAAAGTAAGTCTGTCACAAAAGTGATAAATTGCGTAGTTTTAAAATAATCCTCTTTAAGCAGTTGATTTTCCTTTAATTATGTTAATCCTTATTAAGAAACTTAATTCTGCTAGTAATGCATAGAAAAGCTGCACAGCAGACTAATGCATAAAAAAGCTTGTAGCTAGCATAAAAGTAGAAACATTATGCAAATACATGATTGTACAGTATTTTCTTTACATTAGTAATCCTTATGTATCTGAACAGAATTAAACTGCTTATTAATTACCATTTTCTATTATTTTTAGGTCCTGAAAAAATAGAATTCAAGTGTCCCCTGAATCATATCAGATGTATTGGTTCAAACAGATGTATTCACATGTCTCAACTCTGCAATGGTGTTTATGACTGTCCTGATGAATATGATGAAGGAGTGCATTGTCGAGGTAAGTGACTTTGGGGATATGCAAAGAAAATGCCTGGATACATTTCAAAAGAATGTCTTATATACGTATATGAATCTACACCAAGCTAGAAACACTCCTTTGCCTACTTTTCTTTGTACCACTTATAAACTGCCATCCTTGTCATATCACATTTCATAATTTCAATATATGAGTGTATCAGGGATGGGTTCTATTTACCTTTACCACCGTTTTGCAACGGGATCATGCATGCGCGCTTGCTTCGCTTGCGCAGATCGCTGATGACAACATGCGGGGCGGGTAGCGGGGCCTCCTGCCGGTTTTACTACCGGTTCTTTTGAACCGGTCCGAACCGGGGGTAACCCACCACTGGAGTGTATGTACAGTATGGACTGTAGTAGGCTGGATTTCCAAGAGGGAGAAGAGGTGCCTTACAGAGTAATAAGAGACAGCTCAGTACAGTTATTTTGTGTGAGAGAAAGAGATTGAAGAGAGTCCCTCCCTAATACTCTGTTTTTCCCCAAAATAAGACATCCCTTGATAACAAGCCCAATCGGGCTTTTGAGTGCATGGCAATAAGGCCAAGCACTTATTTCAGGGTTCAAAAAAATATAAGATAGGGTCTTATTTTCGGGAAAACATGGTACATGGTAGATGCAGATAGTAGAGTGCTTCAATTTGGCAAGATTCTGTCTATAGAGGTGGAACAATAAAGAACTCAGTTTATAAGTATCACCACATATCTATCCTGATTTTTGGGCCTGCCCATCTAGTATTACACATCAATATAGCTCTCTCATTCCAGTAACTCTGAATTTTTATTTTTATGTTTACCTTCAATTAGCAGTTGTCCACGCCAATCCAATCACAATATTTCTGGTTATTGTTTTTTCCTGTAATTGCTTCCTTCTTCAATCCATAAACAGTATCTCTGGATTAACTCCATTTTGCTGTGAGACTTCTGAAGTTATCATGTTCTACATCTTATTACCTCTTCATCTGTTCTACTTAAGTCCTTCTCCAAGTTACCTATCGTCTCTCATTTTCATGTGTACTGCAGTAGGCTCTGCCATTTTCTGTGTCTTCCCTTCTATATTAATCAGTGTATTTCTTCCTGCTCAACATTCTTTTATTCAGAATGTATGTATTAAATTACAATTTTTGTGTTTCTTATTCATGTGTCAAATTCATTTGTCAAGTCTGTATCTCTCACCTCGACATGTGTACCTGCAATTGTAACTGGCTATCATGATCAAATATTCAGTACTATATTCAATGTTGGAAAATGTATTGAAGTCATATTTTTCAGATGACCTTCCATGCCTAGAAGGTTAGCCTAATATGATATGACAGAATGAATTGTATTATCAGTCTTACAAGTTTAAACAGAAAACATGTTAGATATGAGAATAACTAAACCCTGTACTGTTTTGTAGTGGTAGCAATATAATACTTCAATCTGCAAACTATTGCCCATTTTCCTTGAATAAGATCCTGAAATTATTTTAAAAATAATTTTATAGAATGTGTAAAACATCAGAAACAGGATTATTGCCTTCTCACCGTGATTTTAAAGGGGGGGATCCATTTTCTTCAGGAAGCCACATGAAATAGGAGCCCACTTTCCTACACTTTACAACATCCAGTTTACCAGCATTTATTGTTATTACTGTAAAAGGGAACTGTTCCTTTTCCATTGCGCTGCTCCTCCAATCCATGGATGGGTAGTATCTCCTAGTTGCTGGGCAGAACTGAGTGCTAATCACTTCCCTTAGTTAGGCCACTCCCACTTCCACCAATCAGCATCAGTCTTTCTCACTCAGTTGCTGTGAGAACTTGGCAATTTGAGTGCTCTTCAATTGAATTTTAATCCTTCCCTTTTATTATTTTATTTTATTATTTTTTTCCTGTTCTCTTCATCTAATTTGAGTTTCTGTGTGAAGAAACCTCTGGTGCTGTGTGCTGAGGGCGAGCTTGGGGCTCCAAGCCGTCCGGCCTATCTCCCCACCGATCGGGGCTTCAGCACGCCGGATTCCGACCCGGCTGGGCGGATCCGCGCTTTACTAGCTGCTGGCGACGCGCTAGCCTACCGGGGAGCCGGTAAAGCTGCCGTCGCATCAATCAACACCTTCAGCAGCGCCGGAGCGCCTGCCTTTGCAATCGGGCGGCCTCCGATGATCTTCAGTCAGCTGTGAGGCGCGAAGAGGGCACAGCGGCTTCGGAAGCAAGCGCTTGCCGGGAGAAGACCTTCGGCGGCGTTTTGAACTTCTACGCATCCAAGCAGGGCGTGAGTTACAAGCCTCCTTCCCCTCAGAGCTTAACTGGACGCCTCACAGGGACGCAGTCTGTGGCCGGCCGCCATTTTGTTTCAAGTTTTGTCGGCGTGGCGGCCGCCATTTTGAGTGCAGTTTGAAAAAAAAAAAAAGAAAAAGAAGAGGAAAAAGGGACAATAAATCAAAAGCAGTGACCTTGGGGGACCTTTTTTGCTGCACTTAAATACTTGCCTGCCTGCCTCATTGGGTTCTGAGCCCGGCGTCTTCTGGGCCTAAGTTAACCCCTACTAAGCGAAGTCCTCACTGTGGGCATTCCCTTGAAGGGGCCTCGGTGTTGCACTATTGTGTTCCCTTTGTGACTCTGCTCGCCCTGTACCCTGCCCTCATATACCATGGCAGACATACCTTTGTCTTCGGACTCAGAGGGCGCCTGCAATTACCCTGCCGCCCATCTCAAGGCAGGAAAGAAGAAAGCAAAGTCCAGGAGACATAAATCTGGTTTGGCTTCTAAATCTGCTAATGTCAATAAAGCGGAACAGAGACGCCATGAAGCTTTAGAAAAGCAGTTCGAGAGGGCCCAACAACATCAGGCGGCTCTGTCAAGACAAGTTGCCACTTCTGAGGGCCTTACAGAACCTTCTGGTACCCTACAAGCCGGTGCCCCTGCAGAACCATCAGCAGGGCTCACAACTTCAAATCTACACCGCTCCAGAGGGGTATCAATGTCACTACCAGATGTTTCTAGCCATTCTGATGCATCCTTGGCCTGCAGGCGGATACCAGAGGCTACCTTTACACCTACAGCGGCGGGGCTCCGCCCTGAGGTTCCTGACACTCCTGTGAACTTTCAAGCCATGTTATCGGATGCCCTGGCTAAGATCCTGGCAGCGGGCATGCAACACGAGACGGCTAGATCCAATATTCCATGCCAGCCTTCTCAAACCCAGGTCCCTGACAATGAGGCTGTGCCTAGTACCAGTAAACAGCGACCAGTCCAATCTTCTTCAGAGGAGTCTGAAGAGGGCGAAATTTGTCCAGAGGATGTCGAATTCTCAGAGGATGAGGATCTTCCCCCTGAGAAGCCCTCCTTCACAAATTTGTTTAGACCTTCTGTCTTCAAATCTTTATTGCATAAAGCTAAGATGGCTACAGGATTTGGTATTGCTGACGGGTCTGCAGACAAACCAGCTGACCTGCAGCACCCTCACAATACTCTTTTCCAAGTGTCTCCACAAGACCAGGATCTGATTCCATGTCCTCCCTTATTTTCTAACGTTGTTAAATCTGCTTTTGGCCAACCAGGTTCCCTGACAGCTCCGAGTGGCCTGGACAAACGCCTTTATTCTGCTGAGTCACAACTAGAGGAGCTTCTTGCAGTACCTTCTGTAGACGCTCCGGTCGCAGCCCTATCTACTTCTTCTCTGCTGACAGCGGACGTGGTGGATGGCCTTAGGGCGGAGGACCGCAAAATGGAGATGGGGTTTCGTAAGGCACACCAAGCGGTGGCTTGGGCTATAAAAGCGGCCACGGCTACGTCATTTTTCAATAGGGCCTCGCTGATATGGCTCCGCCAGCTGCAAGAGAGGCTTCCCCCTTCTGATACCAGGCTGCACCAGGATATTAACAAGCTGGTGGCAGCAACGGAATATTCCGCAGATGCCTCTTTGACGGTGACAAAATTTGCTTCTAGAGCGATGGCTGCAACAGTTACCAACAGACGCCTTTTCTGGCTGCGCAATTGGCGTGCAGATAACAAAGCCAAATGGAAATTGGCATCAGCGCCCTTTACAGCTCCGTCTCTGTTTGGTCCTTGTCTGGATCCAATTTTGATAGAGGATAAAGACAAACGCAAAGTGTTACCATCCTCCTTTCGCCGCTCTGACCGGAGATACGCGCCTTATGCTCCGCGTCAGTCCTTTCGATCTTCCGGTTCAGGAGGCTCATACTACCAGCGCTCCTATTCCCAGGCACCTGACCGGTCATCGGAGAGACAGCCATTTCGAGACAGGGGCCGGAGCCAATACCAATCGAGGCGTCCAGTCCGAGGCTCCTCCTATCGACCTCCACGCAGGGGAAAATGACTTGTTGCTACAAGGCACCATTGGAGGTCGGCTCCAGCAATTCTCCCTCCAATGGGGCCTCTCAACTACCGACTCTTGGATCCTAACAACCATTCATCACGGCTTGAGATTAGAGTTCCATACGTTTCCGCCCACCACCTTTCGCCGCTGCCCCATTCCTCATTGCAAGGTCCAGAGAGAACTCATGGAAGCAGAAATCTCACACCTCCTCTCCATCAACGCAGTGGAGCCAGTCCCAAAAGGCCAGGAGAGAACTGGATTCTACGCTACCTTATTTCTGGTGCCCAAGTCATCGGGGGGCCACAGGGGCATCTTGAATCTAAAACGGCTCAATCAGTACATCTTGTATCGCAGATTCAAGATGCATTCCCTCACTTCAATCCTGGCGTCCATCAGACAAGGGGACTATCTCCAATCTGTCGATCTGCGAGAAGCATACCTGCATGTGCCTATACACCCGTTGCATCGTCGCTATCTCCGCTTCGAATACAACAACATGCATTTTCAGTATCGGGCGATGCCTTTCGGACTGTCCTCGGCCCCCAGGACTTTCACGAAACTAGTGACGGTGGTCGCGGCTTCCATCAGGTCGCGGTCCATACGTCTCAGCTGTTACCTAGACGATCTACTAGTAATGTCAGCGTCACAGTCGCAGGCACGCAAGGACATGGAGGTGGTCCTCCAGACGTTCAGGGACCATGGTTTCACCATCAACTGGCAAAAAAGCCATCTGACACCTACGACGAGACTTCAGCACTTGGGAGCGGTGATCGATTCTCAGCGAGGACAGGTGTTTCTGTCTCCAGATCGAGTTCACGACATCAAATCTACGGTGCAGGTCATTCAATCTCAGAGGAAGGTTTCCCTCCTTCAGTTGACTCAATTGTTGGGAAAGTTGATATCCTGCATTCATGTCGTTCCGTGGGCACACAGACACTCCCGGCCCCTCCAATGGCTGTTGCTTCCCTTTCAGAGAGCGCGCCGCAGCACATCGTCGCATCAAATTGTCTTACCTCCTCAGATACGTCTATCGCTCACTTGGTGGAGGTCCCCTGCACTTCAAAAGGGATGTTTCTTTCTCGAGACGGATCGAGTGGTCCTGATTACAGACGCCAGTCTCTCGGGCTGGGGCGCACATCTGCAGAATGCAGTGATTCAAGGTCAGTGGTCTCCAGCGGAACGGGCGAACAGCATCAATTGGCTGGAGTTGAGGGCTGTTCGTCTCGCGTTACGTCATTTTGTCCGCGACTTAGAGGGGAGACATGTGCTAGTCCGGACGGACAATGTTATCACCAAGGCACACATAAATCGGGAGGGAGGCACACGGTCCAAGTCCTTGATGGTGGAGTCGGAAAGTTTGTTAGCTTGGGCGGAACGGCACACTGCTTCTCTAGTGGCGGACCACATCTCCGGTCAGGACAACATCATGGCGGACTGGCTCAGCAGGGAACACATAGACCCTGCGGAGTGGTCCCTCAAACCTGCCCTCTTCCAGCAGATTGTACGTCACTTCGGGCCTCCCCAGGTGGACCTCTTTGCCACGCCCCTGAATGCCCAGCTACCGAGGTTCTACACACGTTACCCAACCAGGGGAGCGGAAGGTTACGACGCTCTGCGCTGTCGGTGGCCTCACGACCTCCTCTATGCTTTCCCCCCTCTACCGTTGATTCCACGCCTAATTCGGAAGATGTTATCGGAGGGAGCCGAGTTGATTCTGATTGCACCTCAGTGGCCTCGTCGGCCCTGGTATGCGGACTTAATGGGCCTATCTACAGCTCCTCCATGGCCGCTGCCGCTGGAGAAGGACTTGCTCTGCCAGGGAGCCATCTTCCACCCCGATCCAGGTTGGCTCCGATTGGCCGCCTGGCGCTTGAGCGGCTCCAGCTACAAAAGGACAGATTATCATCAGATGTGATTAGGGTGATTCAAGCGGCCAGACGGCCCTCTACCACTAGGATTTATGAAGCCTCTTGGCGTGCTTTTTCGTCCTGGTGTTTGTCCCATCACGTGGACCCAACATCGGCGGATATCCCAGATGTACTAGCTTTTCTACATGAGGGATTAGCTAAGGGGTTAGCTCCCGCCACTCTTCGTCGACAAGTGGCAGCCTTATCCACCGTCATCTCATGCGAGAAACACCGGGCTCTCTCTCACAATCCTAGGATCAAGAGTTTTTTACATGGAGCTTCCAACATCTCTCCGCCTGTAATACACAGATACCCATCTTGGGATCTTCCCTTAGTACTCCAAGCGCTTACCACTTCGCCCTTTGAACCCCTAGCCTCAGTGTCTCTGAAATTTCTGACGCTTAAGGTCACCTTTCTACTGGCTATTACATCAGCCAGACGTGTTTCTGAACTCTCTGCCTTGTCTGTTCGCAAGGATCTTTGTATTTTTCATAGCGATAGAGTGGTTCTGCGTTTGGACCCATCTTTCTTACCAAAGATAAACTCAAGATTTCACCGCGCTCAAGAATTAGTCCTGCCTAATTTTTGCCCGAATCCTCGCCATCAGTCGGAATCTTTATGGCACACCTTGGACGTTAGACGTGCCCTCCGGCGTTACATCAAACGTACTGAGTCCTTTCGACAGTCGGAATCCTTGCTTGTGTCTTTCACTCCATCTTCGATGGGGAGGAAGGTGTCATCTAATACTATTGCCAGGTGGATTAGGGCTTGCATCACGACGGCCTACGATGCAAGAACACGTCCTCGACCATCAAAGATTTACGCTCATTCAACTCGAAGTGCGACTGCATCAGCGGCTTGGTCTACCAATGCATCGGTGTCTGACATCTGTAGAGCTGCTTCTTGGGCGTCTGAGTCATCCTTTATCCGACATTATAAAATTGATCAATACGCCTCGTCGGATGCATCCTTTGGCCGTAGAGTCCTACAGCAAGTGGCCACGTCCCAGACAGAAGATTCCAGTCAGCCTCCCCCCCGGGGCAACTGAACTTGGGTACATCCCATCCATGGATTGGAGGAGCAGCGCAATGGAAAACGGACGTTGTGCTCCTGAACGTCCATTTTCGGGGCGCTGCGACTCCAATCCATACCCACCCATTCGGCTTCCTGTTCTGTTATTGTATGTTTTGCTTTGTTGTGGTTTTCATAGTTGACCTTGTTCCTGCGCCTTCGTGAGGAAAGACTGATGCTGATTGGTGGAAGTGGGAGTGGCCTAACTAAGGGAAGTGATTAGCACTCAGTTCTGCCCAGCAACTAGGAGATACTACCCATCCATGGATTGGAGTCGCAGCGCCCCGAAAATGGACGTTCAGGAGCACAACGTCCGTTTTATTAACTTTTGTAGATGCAAAGATACTAAGGGGTAAAAGAAGCTAAAACCTCATTACAACATTAGATAATGATGTTTATTTGTTGTGCTAAACTTAAAGTCAAGGAGATAAATGTTGTTACAGAATATAAAGTGTATGTAAATTATCATTTAGAAGGGAGAAGAGGGGGAAAAAATGGAAAAATAAAGATTAAAAGGAAATTTTTGTTCAATACAACTTTATGCAAGATCTCTTCTTACTGTATAATATATTCCTAAACTCTATTTTTGTGCTTAGATGTATTTATTCTTCCCTCTCTCCCTCCCTCCATTCTTTTCTCTCCCTCCCTCCCTCCCTCCCTCCCTTCCCTTCCTTTCCTATTCTTTTCTTTTCTTCTCTCTTTTTTTTGAAACAAGGAACATTATAATGAAACTGCTATTTTTTTCATTATTTTCAATGATTTTTTTAAATAAAAATGATGTTATTGATGAATCAAGGACATCCATTCCCTTTCATCTTAATAAAAAAATATGGTTACTTTATTTTATTAGACATCTTCAGTCTTAAAACTTGGTACCTGGTTATATTAATGTGTATATTTGTATGTGTTGGACATTGCCTATAAAATATTTGTAACTTGCTCATATTTACTTTTCATTGTTGAACTGCATATTAGTTTTTTTCTGTTTAAATAGCAAGTGATATAATGAGCTGAGTTATTTCTTTATTTTTCAGTTTAATCATTATTAAAACATTATTCCTAGTTCTTACTGAATATATTCAAGCTAATGGATCAGCATTGATGACTGTTTTGAATTCACCAAGCACAGGAAACTACGATGAATATAATAAAACATAATTGATTACCTTATTTAATTGACACTTTCTATGTAATTTAGCCTGAAATAGCAAGACATTTAAGTTTAGGCAGAAGAAGAAAAAATGAAATTTATATTCAAAATGGAAAATTCAGAAGATATTGAAGAAAATCTGATAATATTTAGAAAGAGTATATATAAAAAAGAAACACATGCACACTGTCTTTAAAACTATTTTACAGAAGCATACAGATATCAAATCAAATGACAATCATGCATTTATTCACAGTTTTAAATTCTGTTTGCCAAATTGCAATTACAAATTCATCTCTTGCACTGTAAGGGGAATGCTCACCCGGGCAAGTATTTTAACCTTAGCTTTGTTCATGAAATGCTTTAAACAAGTAAATCAATAATTTGAAGATGATTTTAACTATAAAATGATACTGCAACAGTCATTGTAATTGTAGTAACAGTCACCCCTATATATCTGAGGGCAGCAAAAATATTGTAGAAAAGCAATTTCAATTAAATATTTATTTCCCATTATCAGATAGAAAACATTTAAATACAGTTATCTATACGTGCGCAACAACACTTCTTCATCTATATTAATTCCATGTGAGGTTTCAAGTTGATTAAAAGATGGTACGGTATTTCAGTTCTTTCTGTGTGTATTTATATATGAATAATACTTCAAAAAGGAAAAGTTAACATCTAGAAGAGGGGTGTCAAACTCAAGGCCCAGGGGCCAGATCCAGCCCCTAAGGTGATTAGAACTGGCCTGCAGAGTTGTCCTGGAAACAGCAAAGGACTGGCTCAAGGGTCTCTGCCAGCGAAAACAGAGCTCAGGAGGGCTGCAGGCAGCCCTCTTGAGCTCCATTTTCACTGGCAGAGGGTTGCAGGAGGCCACTGCAGCTGAAAACTGAGCATGTGAGGGCTGTGGGCGGCCTTCCCAAGCTCCATTTTCACCAGCAGAGGGTTACAGGAGGCTGTTGCAGCCAAAAATGGAGCTCAGGAGCCCGATTTTGCTGGAGAGCAGTCAGGCCACCACAGGCCTCTCCAACATGAGTGACATCAAGCTGGCCATGCCCACCTTGGTCACGCCCACCCCAGCCCCCCGAGGTCAAATACAACCCTGATGTGGCCCTCAATGAAATCGAGTTTGATACCCCTGATCTAGAAGGAGTTTTGTTAGGAATGACAACAAGATTTTCCTTCAACACTTTGAAGAAAACTATGCCAGATCAAGAGCATTTGAAAGTCTCCTTAGATTCAGACAATGCGGTATGAAGCACTATTGCTTGAAAAACTTAAACTATCTTTGGATCCCAAGTATGATTTTTAGGTCACGGTCCTAATTACACTTCCCTGAGAGATTAACTTCACTGAACTTGGTATAACATTTTTCTGAAAATACTACAAAGTTAATTACAGTAGTTCATTGTCTTCAATTTCATTTTCTTTTCCATTTTTTTTTCTCCATGTGTCTTCCAATTGATCCATCGTGGGTGAAGTAAATCTATGGAACAATTTGGTGTTTGTTCAGGTTTATTATTGACTGATTCATTCTAAACCATACTTTAAAGGTTTGAAAGAAATTGTTATAAACCTAACAGTGAAACAAAAAAAAAATATTGGGATATTGAAAGAAGTCTAAGACAAAAAAAACACAACAACAAAAATCCCAATGACTTTTTAAGATCTGTCAAGCTGCACATTAAAAGAAACTCTCTTTGTCCTAAGGGAGCCCGATAGAAATGTGGTCGGTCATTGTTCTTTAAAGTGTCAGTGGAGAGAAAAGAAAACTTCAAAAGGTTCAAAGATTTTAAAGAAAGTTGGGACGGGGTCTCTAAGATTACTGTAACTTTTAGTGCCCGCTCCTTTTAAAATTTAATTCATCACAAGTCTGGCCTGCATTCCAAAAAGTTCCCTGTTATCGATCAACAAAGTTGAATATACTTCACATCAGTTAAAGAAAGTAAGTTTATAAATACTGTACAGACTAGGGATTGCTGAGAAATCTTTCTGATGGTTGCAATGAACAATATTGCTTGAAGAAACAATATTGTTCTTCATTAAGAGCAGAGATTCTGCCAGGTACTAACTACAGCTAGAGTGCTGAAGTTATTAAGATGTTGGATTAGGACAGTGGTGGGATTCAATTTTTTTTACTACCAGTTATGTGGGTGTGGCATGGCTTGGTGGGTGTGGCTTGGTGGGCATGGCAGGGGAAGGTTACTGCAAAATCCCCATTTCCTCCCAATCAGCTGGAACTCGGGAGGCAGAGAATAGATGGGGGCGGGACCAGTCAGTTCTCCATTGAGGGTGGAGACAGCAGCCAGACGTGGGTTGTGCTCATTGGACAGAGGTTGGACTGAGCCTGTAAAATCTTCTTAAATCCTTCCCCTGTTGCTAGGGCACCCAGTTTTTTGCTCAGTCGTCAGACTGGACAGTTGTGTGGAAAGTGTTCTCTAGTTCTATTGAGCTCTTAGGTTTCTATTGCTTTTTGATTGATTCTGGACTTTTGACTTTGGATTCCTCATTGACTATTCTTTAGCCTGCAGATTTGGATTAGGTGTCTATTTCTTTCAGCAGCTCCCTGGAGCTGCTGAGTTTTCTCTCTTCAGTTGCTGTCAGTTCCAACTAAACGGTTAGTCAAACCTTTGGAGGAGCCTTTCGCTCCCTTTCTGGGGGAAAGGGTAGTTTTCTTGCCCTATAAGGGTTAAGCTACCGTTTACGGGAATTTTTGGTGCTGTGGAGCCTTGCGCCCCCCCACCCCATCTAATTCGAAATCAATTCTCCCCTAAAAATTACTTGTGGAGTCTCGCGCTTTCCTGGGATAGCCGCTTGTCGGCGATTAGTTCTCTCCTCCCCTTTGCTGCCCTTGGAGCCTGATTATTACCAAAGGGTTCTTTAGGACTCTAATTCTGCGAACGCTAGTCGTTCTGTACCCTCTCACCTGTCAGAGCTCGAGGCTGAAGCTCGGAGCTGCGGCGGCTGCCACCTTTGTAGCTCAGCTGTTTGGCGCAAAGCGGAGCGGCGCGCTCCCTGCATTAGCCGCTTGTCGGCTTTTCGGACGAAGAGCTTTCCTGCGCTCTAGTGGACGCTTATTCTAGCGTCTAAAGGGTCTTCTGGCTCCTCTCCAGCTCTCCCTTAACTATTTCCGCCTAACGTGTTGTCCTGAAGAAGAGCCTCGCGCTCTAACGGTTTTCACTGGGGCGCCATTTTGAAGTTAAGACCTCGAGCCTTCCCTCAGTTTACGGGGCTCCATTTTGAAGGCTAGCTTCAAGGGAGGGCGGAGCTTACTGGGCGCCATTTGAAGACTAGACCCAAGGGAAGGCGGAGTTACAAGGCTCTGATCAGAGCCTCCTCCTCCCTTGCCTGTTAGAGGTTTGTTTTTGCACATTGGAACTGACATTTTAAAGGGATATTCAGAAGGCTTTTTTCCTGACATTCTACCCTTGCTGTCTTCTGATCATCTTGGTCTGCTCTTGGGGTTTCCCATCTTCTACAACTGGTTCTTAATTGTACAGCTGGTTCTTAATTGTATCGTTGAGCCTACCTGTTCTGGTTGTTGTGTCCTTAATCATGCCTAAAGCGCAATCTAAATCTAGGCATGGCCGGAAGGCCTCGGTCCGCGAACAGTCCGAGGCTTCCTTGCGAGACAACCAAACTCAGGCTCTTGGCGAGGGTTTGCGGGCACCTGTCCATTCCGCCAAGCAAACCTCATGACCTTCCAAGGCGCCCAAGTCACAGGGTAAACCTGCCAATGAGGTGGACAAAAGGCAGACGGTTAATAGAACCCCTATAGATAGAACCAGGGGTTCTTCTGAGGACTGGAGATGAGACGTCTCTTTGACTCCGGATCAAAGGTCTTTGCAAGACTTTCAAATTACAGTCCCTTCAACAGAAGTCTGGGGGTCAGCGCCCTTGCCAGGGGTTCGCTCTCCAGTGGAGTCTAGCGCTCCCTTTCTCCCAACGGTTCACCCTCCTGTCACTTCTGCTCCGGTCCGAGCCTCTACGGAAGCCGGCCCGGCCTCAGGTCAACCTCCGGTCAATTGGCAGCCAGAGGACATTCAACGAATGATTTCCGTTGCAGTCCATCAGTCGTTGTCCACCCATTTTAATCCTGCTCCGGGGCCGCCCCCTTCTAACGCGGTCCTTTCAGAACCGGCTGCTTCTATGTGTGGGTTCGATATGGAGGACGCCATTTCTCTAGCAGGCTCTGATTCTCCATCTGTTTCCGGGGTCAGTGATCACTCCAAGGATGTGATCATGGAGTCCCAGGAGCCAGAGCTGTCAGAAGATGAAGGGTTGCCTCCGGACCAGCCTGCCTTCACTGGCCTTTTTCCCCAGTCGCTTTTTAAGTCTCTGTTGTTTAAGGCAGTAAACACAGCTCAACTGGGACCCACTTCTCTGCCAGAGCCTCCTCCTTCTGCGGGCTCTTTGAATCCGCTGTTTGCCGAGCAACCAAAGGCAGTGACAGCCATTCCTACACCTCCACTTTTCCTGGAGGTCATTCAAAAGCAGTGGTCTGCTCCCTCCTCGGTTCCAGTGCTAACCTCCACTGACAAAAGAAACTTCATTGTTTCTTCAGATCTAGAGTCCCTGCTTCAGATCCCCTCAGTGGATGCTCCCGTTGCTGCGTTGCTCTCTTCTTCTTCCATTCCTGGTAATCCAGAGGAGGGGCTTCGCCCTGAGGAACATAGAGCAGAACAGGTTCTTCAGAGGGCCCACCTAGGTGCGGCTTGGGCCATTAAATCTGCATCCACCGCATCGTTTTTTAATCGTACAACGATCCTGTGGCTTAAACAATTACAGGAAAAGATGTCTTCTGAGGACTCTAGGCTGAAGCAGGATTTGAATAAAATCATAGCTGCAGTACAATTCTCTGCAGATGCCACCTTGCATGCCACTCGATTTGCAGCCAAATCTCTGGCCTCCTCCATTGCAGCCCGCCGTCTAGTGTGGCTTCGCCATTGGCAAGCTGATGCGAGGCATAAATGGCGGCTAACTTCGGTGCCTTTCTCAGGGTCAAAGCTGTTTGGCGAGCACTTGGACAAGTTTCTCATAGAGACTAAAGATAAAAGGAAAGTCTTACCAGCTGTTTTCCGTAGGGGGGAGCCTAGGGTTTTTCCGTACCCTCCTCGTTCGCAATTCCGTCCGTCGGAAGGGGGCACGGGTCCCCACAGGAACACGGGTAATTTCTACTCTGGGTCTGTAAATTTTAGGCAGAGGAATTTTCAGGAGAGACCAGCTAAGGGGAAGAATTTTAGTTCCCGGCGGCCCTTTCTAGGGGGAGGGGGTCGTTCCATCCGTCGCCGGTGTTAGTAGTACCGGGGATCCTCCCATTGGCGGACGATTGGGCCTCTTTGCCAAGGTTTGGGAGGGTACTACTTCAGATTGCTGGGTCCGGGCTTCCATTTCGTCTGGACTGGCCATTGAATTTGTCTCCACCCCTCCCATGTCCTTCATCCGGTGTCCTCTGTCCCACATAGCCAAACGTCGAGCCCTTATGGACTCGGCTATCAACCATCTTTTGGCCATTAAGGCTATTCAGCGAGTTCCTTGCGACCAGGTGGGACAGGGTTTCTATTCTAGGGTCTTTTTAGTGCCTAAGTCATCGGGTGGGTGGTGACCTATTCTGGACCTTAAACGTTTGAACCGGTTCGTGGTCTATAGAAGGTTCAAAATGCAATCCTTGTCTTCAATTCTGGCCGGCGTACGGAGGGGCGACCTCCTCTGTTCAATAGATCTCACGGAGGCTTACCTCCATATCTCCATTCGCCCTTCTCATAGGCGATTCCTTCGTTTTTCTTATGCTGGAGTTCACTACCAGTACAGGGCTCTGCCCTTCGGTCTTTCCTCCGCACCCCGTAGTTTCACCAAAATTTTGGCGGCCTTAGCGGCCCATCTCAGGCTTCAAGCCGTTCATCTCCAGTGCTATCTGGATGATATACTTATTATGTCATCTTCTCATCAGCAAGCCATGTCTGATCTTCGTCTTACGATTCAGACACTGACGTCACACGGTTTCTCTGTTAACGTTGAGAAGAGCCATCTGACTCCCTCTAATAGGATCCTTCATTTGGGGGCTATTATTGACTCGTCTCTGGGTAGGGTTTTCCTTTCCCAGGACAGACAGGCTGGTTTGAGATCCATGGTAGCCAAGGTGATGGGAGAGAGGAGGGTTTCCCCTCTATTTCTATCTAGACTACTAGGGAAGATGGTTTCGGCCATCTCCATCGTCCCATGGGCCAGGTTACATCTTAGAGACCTTCAATGGTTTCTCTTGCCTTTTCAGAAAACGGGCAAGGGATCCTCCTTGACCAAGGTGGCAGTTCCACGGGGAGTGCGGTCATCCCTTCGCTGGTGGACATCTCCTGCACTCTCCAAGGGCTGTCTATTCCTAGAACCCCAGCGGGTAACGGTCACTTCCAACGCAAGCAAGTCCAGCTGGGGAGCCCACTGCGGGACTCACTTCGCGCAAGGGACCTGGTCTTCCGTAGAGGGTGCCCGCAGCATCAATTGGTTAGAGCTGAGGGCAATTTACCTGGCTCTCCGGGCCTTTCAATGTCTGCTGTCCGGAGAACACTTGCTGATTTTGACCGACAACACCTCGGCCAAGGCGCACGTCAATCGCCAAGGCGGTACCAGGTCAATATCGCTGATGCGGGAAGCAAAGAGACTAGGCCTTTGGGCAGAGAGGCATCTGGCCTCCTTGAAGGCGGACCATATATCGGGTGTCTCGAATGTGACAGCGGACTGGCTGAGTTGCCAGCGCTTGGACCACGGAGAATGGAGCCTTCACCCACTCCTATTCCGGAGGATAGCGGCGCTTTTCGGAAGCCCGCTAATAGACCTGTTTGCTTCACCTCAGAACAACCAGTTACCTCGTTTCTTCTCCCGCTTCCCTTCCCATCAAGTGGAAGCTGTGGATGCCCTGCGCTCCCCTTGGCCGCAAGGTCTACTGTACGCTTTTCCTCCGATTCCCCTCATCCCGAAGGTGATTCGGAAATTATTACTGGAACGAGCGGAGATCGTACTGGTGGCTCCACATTGGCCGAGGAGGTCATGGTTTGCAGACCTCATTCATCTCTCAATAACTCCTCCTTGGAGGATTCCGTGTTCCCCGGATTGTCTCAGCCAAGGGTCAGTTGTTCATCCGGAGCCTCAGTGGCTTCAGCTGACCGCTTGGCGGTTGAGTGGGCAGCTATGCAGCGAGACCACATCCCCTCAGACGTGATCCATACCATCCAGGCCTCACGGCGAGCATCAATGGAACGGATTTATTCGGCTACTTGGCGATCCTTTTCCTCGTGGTGTTCAGCCCAAGGTTTTTCTCCACTTCGAGCTTCAGTCTTGCAAGTTCTTCGATTCCTTCAGTCGGGATTGGACAAGGGTCTGTCTCCTAATACCCTTAGGAGACAGGTTGCGGCAATCTCTTCCATCCTAACGTATAATTCCATACATTCATTGTCTCAGCAACCTCTGATTCGGCGTTTCCTCCGAGGTGCATCTAATCTCTGTCCTCCTGTTCTACATAGGTATCCCTCTTGGGATCTGTCTCTCGTGCTGGACTCTCTTATGGCGTCTCCATACGAACCTCTTGATTCAGTCAGCTTGCGTTTATTGTCTGGCAAGGTGGCCTTTTTGGTTGCAATTACGTCGGCGTGTCGAATTTCAGAACTAGCAGCATTGTCTATTAGAAATGATTTGTGTGTGTTTCATGAAGATCGGGTGGTCCTCAGATTGGATCCGACATTTGTGACTAAGATTAACTCTCCTTTTCATCGTTTGCAGGAACTAGTCTTACCAGATTTCTATCCTTCTCCTTCCAGTCCTGTGGAGGTCCGTTTGCACACGTTGGATGTCCGGTGGGCACTAAGTCTCTACCTTCGGAGGACTGCTGATATTCGGCGGACAGAATCACTGTTTGTTTCCTTCCTACCGTCTTCTTTAGGACAACGAGTGACCTCCTCCACGGTGGGGCGGTGGATCCGTGCGACAATTACAACTGCTTACGAACTCCGGTCGTTGCCTCCTCCTGCGTCGATCATGGCTCACTCTACCAGAAGTGCCGCGACCACGGCGGCTTGGACCTCGAACGCCTCCTTGGTCGAGATCTGCAGGGAGGCAACTTGGACATCGCCTTCACCCTTTATTAGACATTATAAGCTTGATAAGTTCGCCTCGGCAGAGGCTGATTTTGGGAGGCGTGTGTTACAGGGTGTTCTCACTCGGGAAGGGTATTCTGCCCAGACTGTTCCCGCCCGCGAAATGGGACAGTGATCTTTGGTATGTCCCACGTCTGGCTGCTGTCTCCACCCTCAATGGAGAAGGGGCGTTGGTCCTACCTGATACGCCCCTTCTTGTTGAGTGGAGACAGCAGCCAGCCCCGCCCGGGGTTTTTTTCAGTCTGGTCATTCTGTTGTTGGTTTTATCTCACTTGTTGTTTTTTTCTGTTTTTCTTTCCACACACCGAGTCTGTTTCCTTCTCCTTCGGCAAAAACTGGGTGCCCTAGCAACAGGGGAAGGATTTAAGAAGATTTTACAGGCTCAGTCCAACCTCTGTCCAATGAGCACAAGCCACGTCTGGCTGCTGTCTCCACTCAACGAGAAGGGGCGTATCAGGTAGGACCAACGCCCCTTCTCCGAGCTCCTCAAAATTTCTGCTACCAGTTCTCCAGAACTGGTCAGAACCTGCTAAATACCACCTCTGGATTAGGACTAGGAAGATGCTGGTTTAAATCCACCCTCAGCCCAGAAGCTCAATGAGTGACCTTGATCCGGATATTCTTACTTAGTGCAATCTGCTTGACAGGAATGTTGTTGCATGGAGAAATTGGAATACAGTGTGCTATGCATCCTGCCCTAAAAAAAACACCAATATAATATAATCTATAGTGTAACATAGTATAGTAATAGTATATAATAATAGTAATATTATATTACATCTATTACATTATATATATTATGCTATATCAAGTGAACCTGAGAAGACTAATGTTTTTTTATGATTCCATTTTTATAATGATATAATAAAAATGTATGAAGTGATTTTAAAAAATACTCCCAAAACATATTTGAGCTCCCATGAAACTCCTCACATTTCAAGCCAAATCAGATAGAACGTTTGGAGGAGGTAGTATTTCCTTCATTTATCATCAAAATCAGCTGCTGTGATGTTTTTCACATCTCAGCATTAAGCGGATAATGATCAGTCACCAAAATCAGTTGGGAGGTGTACAGTAAGTTAAGCTCTTTGGAATACTGCATAGCTAAATGCTTCCCACAAACTCTTTATACAGAAGGAACTTAGGTGTCAAACATGCATGTTAAATTATTTTTCCCTGATATTCTATCTTTCACAGAAAGGGAAATTTAGATACTGAAGAGGCATGCTGTCTCTCAAGTGTGTTTTAAACTGGAGATGCAGATTGGGTAGTATCCTAATTAATACATCCTTTCTTTCCCCTCGTAAACTATCACATGAAAAGTGAGCGCTTATAGATCAGCAAACTTTTCCTGATGGGAACATTCTGTCTATCACTTATTCCCTTCATTCCAGTATGGTTAATTTAATAATTTTCACAGGGGTAATTTTAATTAAATCCTTCTCTTGCCGAAAAGCGAGATACAAATGTCATGAAAAATGTAACATCTCTCTATTATTTTCCTAAATAACATAAGAATGCTAATCAAAGTTCAACAATAGTCTGCAAAAACTTTCTTTTATAGTTAAATCTCTGCACATTACAATAGACATTGGTTTTGTCAGGGGCATTCTTCAAACACACAGATTCGCATATTCATGTTTGATGTTTGCAGAGCATAAAACCTTTGTGGCCAGTCTGAAGTGATGTAGCATGGCTAATTCTTTGAAATTACTTGCGGAGTTCATTATGTCTGAAGATATCAATCTTTTCCCTGTGAAATAATACAAAACAAAGAAAAAGAAAGGGAAATTATTAATTCTTATGTCTGAGTGCAACACAAGGGCAAAATAGACTGTGAAGGTAATCTACAAAATTGGTAACATTAGTGATTAGCAAGATAAAATTGAATGAAAAAATTAAGTAAAACTCACAGAAAAGAGAAACAATTAAAGAAAGATAGGAAGGTGGAAATACACAGGGGAAATTTTGAGTGATTAATTATGAGAGAGTTCGGTTTAAACACTGAAATTGGTTTCTGAAACATAGTTCTCAAAGTTAAGCTTAAGTGGCTTTCATGCAGACAAGTAGGGAGATTAATTCATCAAATTATAAGTAGCATTAGAAGTCTCCTATAGAATTTCAGCAGAAACCAAAAAAAAAAAAAAAAAAATTGGAGAAGGTTGAAAATAATTTTTCACCATAGATTTCTAGAGGTAGATTATTTGGATGAGTTGCATTAATTAAGCGGTAGAAAAGGAACTGTCCATCTGCTTTCCTCCCTCATAATTATTTTACGCAGAGGGTTCACAGAGTGCACAAATGGAAGGAATTAACTTGGGACAGGCAATGAAATAGATCAGTATTGGCAAATCTTTTCAGCACCGAGTGCTGAAATGGGAGCACAGTACGTGCACATGGGGGAGCACCGAAAACCGGAGAGCAGCTCTCTAGTGTGCACATGCGGGAGCACTGGAAACTGGAAGAGCATTTCCCGGTGCACATGAACGTGCTGGGAAGCTGAGCTTCCGGTTTCCAGCATGCACATATATGCTGGTCACCTGGTCTTCCAGTTTCTGGTGCAAATGTGCATCAAAGACCAGTTGGCCGGCTTCCATGTGCACACCAGGAACCTGGAAGAACAATGGGCGGCGGCTGGCATGCCCAGACAGATGGCTTTGTGTGCCACTTCCAGCGCACGTGCCATAGGTTCGCCATCACAAAAATAGATCCTGCTTTTATACTTGTGTTTAGGTTAAATTTTGCATAAATCTCTAAATTTTGAGATCTTTTCTATACAACATGAGTGTTGGCTGGCAGGGACGAGAAGATGGGCTTTTTCTACAGTGGGCCCTGCTCTATGGAAAATCCTCCCTTTGGGAGGATTGGTGCTGAATGTGTTAAGGGCCCTATTTCCTGGCTGTATTGCTAACTAGCCACATACAGGTAGTCCTCGACTTACAACAGTTCATTTAGTGACCATTCAAAGTTACAAGGGCACTGAGAAAGTTGCCGAGACTACCTGTGTCTCGGCAACTATGTATATTTAATCTGGAGGTTTTTATTTTGTTGTTGTTGTTGTTGTTGTTTTAAAATGTTTTAGTGTCTTAATTGCCATATATTTTTTGAATTGTAAGCCCCCCCCCCAGAGTCACTGACTGAGATAAATGGCTTTAGAAATTGAATAAATAAACAAGCAAACATATTATGCATGCCAAATTGCTTGAGAAATTGTTTTAAATCAACAGGTAAAATTCTAGAGGTCTATAGCTTTCCTTAGCTGCCTGGCAGGAAGCCGATTTCTCAGTAATAGAGATAAATAAAATACACCACTTACCTTTAGTGAAAAATTTAGGCTGAAATATATGAGGTATACGAGGAATAGAAAAATAATAATAATAATGGGGAAAAAAATGAAATGTATTTTTTTTAAAATTTGATTTATATGCCGCCCTTCTCCGGAAACTCAGGGCGGCTTACAATGCGTTAAGCAATAGCCTTTATACTTTTGTATATTTATACAAAGTCATCTTATTGCCCCCACAAACTGGGTCCTCAATTTACCTACCTTAGAAAGGATGGAAGGCTGAGTCAACCTTGAGCCTGGTGAGATTCGAACTTACAGTAATTGCAGACAGCTGGTGTTAATCACAATGCTATCAGTCTGCTGAGCCACCAGGCCCTAATGATTGGTGGAGCATTTTACACCCCCCTCCAACACACACACACACACACACACACACACACACACACACACACTCACACACACAGACAGCATGATAAGAGCAAGCACTTGCCAGAAAAAGGAAGGTGTTAATGTCACAGATATAATATTTTAGAAGTTAAGGAGTTTTAGAAAGTGGCGCATTCCAGAATTTATCTATAGCTACCCAGCCCCAGTTTAACCAGAATTTGATGTTAAAGATATATTGTAAGCCCCTAAGGCTTAAGAACATGGAAGCTCAGTGTTTTAAGATCTCACTTTGTTTTGAATCAAGGCTGAAGCAACAGTGTTATAGAAACTGTGTATCCTTTGTAGTATTCAAGTATTGAATATTGCTTCCTGGAGAGTGGGTTTTTGCTATTCATTCTGACTATGCTATAACCTTGAATTGTTTTTTTAGTTCATCACAACTCGCTAAAAGCATCTCCACTCTGGTTAAGCTGATATGATTTCTCACAAGTAGGCTTCACAATCTTATTCAGAATATGGGGACCCGGTGTTGATGTTATATATTATAGTTCCACTGGTCCCCCCCCCCGATGCGGCTACATTTATCTGCTTCATCTGAAAAGATAGTTGTTTCATCAGTTTTTCAGCATCTCTCAAAACACTTTCATTTCAGTCTCCATACTCTATTGTTAATTCAAAAAGAATCGGTGGAATTGCTTTATGCATTATTTACATTTAGAGGACCATAAGTCCTGAAAGGTAATTTAGAAACTTTTTAGCTAATTAACCAGCAAAGAAATAAATAGGTTGCAAGAATATTTTACTCAGTAGCAAAATCCACTGGGACTGGCAGTTCATCTAAAGCACCAACAACTAAATCTATGTGGTTACTAAGTCTAAACTGCATCTGTTTTATGATCTTTCTTCGGCTTGGCTTTGCGAGTGTGAGGATTAGTTGCAAAGTTACTTTTTCATTATCATCATAAATGCAAACAGTTGCTGTACAATGTACTCACTATTCAGCTGCTTTCTCCATTCTATATATTGTCCATAAACATATATATTTCCCAACTTTGTATGGTTTAAACTTTGCATGGTAAAGAGAGAAATCAATGAAATTAAATCAATTAGCATTACTGCATAGGTTTTTTTAAATTTAAAAATGTTTATTGATCCCCTTCAGAGAACCTCGTAACAATGTGCCTCCATTCAAACATGTATGCAAACATGAACAAACTTGGTTGAATCCAAATAAACTACCATTCTCTTAGGGAATAAGCAAAATGTTATAGAATTATATATTCTGTTATAATATCTGAGTTTAATGGGCTCAGAAGAGGGCATTTAGTCTGTCCAATCACCAAAAATGAAGGCAGGATTTCTTATTTGAAAATCTGGAGACAATCCTTGTTTGAAACTATCTTTTCATCCAGGTTTATTTGCTACCATTTTTTTCCTTAGACATCTATTGCACTCAGTTCCTTGGACAAAAATAACCAGACAAGAGAAATCAATGTTATAATTAATGTTAGAGTATGAAAATAATTACACTGCATGCAGCATCTGTGACTTTATATGATGCACCTATTTTTGTTACTGGAGAAGTGAATTTTACATGAAGTGTGAACAACATCAGGATTCTACCATGTTCACCACTGACACTGTATGACACAATACGTCAGAGGAATTTTCTGAAGCTTGGGGAAATTTTATTTACTTTTGGAATTTATTAAAAAAAAATAGAAATTTATAAGGAAACTGTTGCAGGTTCACTATTGTTGACAGTAAGGGTAAGAACATTACAGAAATGAGCTACAGTTCAGGTTTTTTGATATTTGGCTGTCGAGAAGAAGGGGGAAAGTGACAAATCTATACCACATCTATCCAGTGGATTTTATACTCTACAGAGGCAAACATTAGGAAAACATTCATGCTTTATTATATGCCTACATGCTACATTTTATATGCCTCCATTTTATACTTAATGGATCAGTGCTGCTTCCAGTGATGTATCCTACTGGAACTGTACACGACTGTTAATTCATATTCAGTACAAAATTAAGTATAATAGTAGGTTATGTTGAAGGAGTCATAAACTCTTCCATGCAAGTCATGAGCAGTTTGTATAATACTTCAAACTTGTAAAAGACCAACAATGATAATAGGTTGATGCCTTATGTTTTCTTTTCAAAAGAGAAGATTTTATAATGTTAAAGGAGAAATTTCCGATATAAAATTCATCCGTTTTCATAAAACTTTTCGACATTATTGTACGTGTGCCTACAAAAGATTCCCACCCACCCACCCCCGTGTTTGTGCATGCTTATTGAAAACAAACCCAGTCATAGTAACTGGAATTTTTTATAACTTCAGTTGTTCCTAAATATTTTTTAAAAAAATTAAAACCTTGTACTTTTAATACTTTTTAAAAACTCTTCCACAACACTTCTAATTTTCTTGTCATGTTTTTGATGATAATTATAAATCATTCTGACACATTTTGTTTTTAGAGTTGCAAGAAAGAATTAAGACAAACTGATGTTCATTCAATTCCCCACTTGTTTTCTTCAGCATAGATAAAAGGATTCAAATTTATTTTTTTCTGGGATGCTGCTAAAATGTTGAACATTTCCCAGCCATTTAAATGAAGGCTTACTGATAAATTAAGCATCCTTGAAAATGTCAACTCTAATGTACGGATTCTCTGTAAACGGTTCTTGTTATAATATACTTGTAATATAACAGCCACACTCTTCTTTGGTTGTTTTATTTCATATCCCATTTATTTTATTTTATTTTATTTTTATTTATTTATTTATTTCATCAAGCACGCATTTTATGACAGATACAAGTGTAAACATAATTATAAATACATGAAAAGGATACAAATAAAAGAAAACATTAGGAAAGGGATGGTAGGCACGCTGGTGCACTTATGCACGCCCCTTACAGACCTCTTAGGAATGGGGTGAGGTCAATAGTAGACAGTCTAAGGTTAAAGTTTTGGGGATATCTGCTTTCTCTAAATCACCTGAAGTAACATAGGAAAATGTAATGTGGTTTCTTCGGGGTATGTCTAGTTTAATGAAAAGAAGGACTAGGAGGGACATGATAGCAATGTTCCAATATCTCAGGGGCTGCCACAAAGAGGAGGGAGTTAAGCTATTCTCCAAAGCACCTGAGGGTAGGACAAGAAGCAATGAATGGAAACTAATCAAGGAGAGAAGCAACCTAGAACTAAAGAGAAATTTTCTGACAGTTAGAACAATTAATGAGTGGAATAACTTGCCTCCAGAAGTTGTGACTGCTCCAACACTGGAAGTTTTTAAGAAGATATTGGATAACCATTTGTCTGAAGTGGTGTAGGGTTTCCTGCCTAAGCAAGGGGTTGGACTAGAAGACCTCCAAGGTCCCTTCCTTGGAATAGAATAAATCTGTTATACTATTCTTTAGGATTTGCATATCTGTGGGGGGGGGGGGAGTTATATTATTACTTGTGCCGGAAGAAAGCTGCTGCCAATCATCTTTGATTCAAGAAAAATTGAGCATGTTCTTACACAAAGGAAATGTTGTGTTGCCTAGCTGTAAATGCCACTACAACTGTGAGAAGAAAGGTTTTCAAAATGCCACTAGTGATTCTTTTTTTAAGCCCTGGAACAATTTTCAGATCATCCTCTTACACTATTCTTATTACACTCCTGCTCTATATACCCAGACCTCTGAATAATTCTGATACCAAAGCACTAGACTCTTGTCTGATTTTAATATGAAAGCATTAGTTACCAGGAAAGGTAATAGGTAGCAATATTAGGAAAAGGAACCTGTGCCATGGGGATAGGAAGACAGAGGTGTGCGTGTGTGTGTGTGTAAACCAAGATTGGAGAGAGTACTACTCTAGAAAGTTGATCTAAACAGGGAAAGTTGGGTTTTGCCAGCTGTGTATTGCTAGGTCTGCTCCCTATGAATGCATTAAGTTTTCTAGCTGCTTCTGCTGAGAAGGGATTTTAGATGCCCATAGTTTCTATTCCTTTTGTTACTTTAGTAGAGTGCCATTTTCCCTATACACAGGCTACTTCTGGGTGCTGTGAGACTCAGCAGCATCCCTGCTTTGAGCACTATTCAGGTGGGAACTGTAAGGTTTCTGAGGTGAGTTTCACAAGAGTTTAATCTTCTTTCCTTTGTTAACTCTACTGACAGTCACAGAAAAAGGAGAAGGCTTCTGGGTGAAATCAGTGGTATCTTCCCCAATGCTAAGGAAGCGAAAATGCATTCAGGGAATTTGCCAATCCATGGGTTTTGATCAATGTCTAGTTGTGAGAACAACGTTATTTCTCAGGCTTGTTACTGAACTAGATTGCAGCTTGGCTATTTGGATGTGGCTTATGCTGACGTATTTGTCTGCCCATTCAAAGAGTTGAGGAATGAAGCTATGAGGAAGAACTCCTATCCTTCCATAAGGTCCTAAAGACCTGGTTCTGCCAGTTACTCTGAGGGCCCCAATGGGGCAACAGCACCATGGAGGTGATTGATCAAGTAACAACAGATCCCATCTCTCCCACTCTTCCCCCACCCTTCCCATGTGTCCTCAGTTTTTAATGTTTGCTTTTAATTTATTTAGGTTTTAATGTGTATACATGTTGTGGTCCGCTGGCAGGAGAGTTGGACAGTGAGGAGGTTGGAGAGGAACATGGGCCAGTCCTGGAATCTGGGGAAGGCTTGGATGAGGGCTTTGTGTCAGAAGCAAAGAGGGGGCCAGGACCATCTGGGAGTAACGTGCTGCCTCCGGAGCTTCCAGAGTCAGACATCAGCGAGGCAGAGGAACAGGGGAAGCCTGTTTCCAGTGTGCGCATGTGCAGAGCTGCCAGAAGGCAAGAACAGTTAAAACAAAAGGGACGACTCAGGAGTAGGGCTTGGAGATGATCGGCCCCTCCCATAAGACATAAAGGAGGAGCAAAGGCACGTGAGCCTTTGCAGGAAGCAACTTTGTTCATGCTGGTCAGTTTAAATTCTGAAGCTCTGTTTTGACTCTGTGTGGCCTTGCAAAGCTAATTGCCAATTAGATCTTTGGCAGTGTGTCAAGAGAAATAAAGATGGGTGCTTATCAGCCTTATCCCGAAGGACTGTAGCAGACTTCTGTCAGACCCTTTACCAACTCTTCGTGACTCATTATGGGCTGTGAATGAACAATAATTCACAGCCATTGAAATAAAAAGAGGGGTTTTGGGACTAATTTTGTGCTTTTTACTTTCCCAGGAAGCCTAGGTCAGAACAATACAGTGTATCTTTTTTACAGTTAGCCATCCAGAGTTACTTTATGGTAAGATGGACAGCCAATAAATTTTATAAATAAATTCTTCCTGATCTTTCCATACTATTCTATGGATTTTTTTTTGATTTTTTTTTTTTAGAAAAATCTTATCTCTGAAAATAAAAAAACGGGAATTGTACTTTGACTAGCTCATGTTTGAAGGCATCATGAAGCGGGGAGAGACATTCATAGTCCTTCTTCCCCCCTGCTTCCGGGGCTTTTGGGACTTTGTGAGCTTATGATTTCAGATCTTGGAAAGGAGAAAGAAGCAAGCAAGAAAGGATGAGCTGGTATCATAGTTGGAGCCCTGTCTGTTGCTTGGAACGAGAAGCTGCTCAATCCTAAAAGAAAGGCAACTTAATAGCCCTATCCTAAGTAAAAGGTTATATATAAACATAATGTTGCTTATCTTGTTCAACAAGTACAACTTAATGTTAAAGAAAAGAAAATTATTGTACATTATACAAGAGAAGCCATAAAAAATATTAGCACAACGTATATCTTTAGATTGACTCCAAAATAAGCATAACAGAGCTCAATTGAGCTTTCTGTAAGATATATGGGCAGCTTAGCAACAAATCCACTCAAAGGACGAGTAGCATTTGCTACCTTTCATTGTTTGATCAATTCATGTTAACAAGAATTAATGTTCACCTTTTACGGTTCACATGACAACTTCTTCCACGAGAATGAGGTATTGGCCTGTGGTTGCTTCTTGTCAAGCGAAATGCTTTGTCCACTTAGGCTGATAAAGAGCCATAGACAATTTGCCATAGTTTATGAGTTACTTCTTTTACATCCATCTTTCAACCGTGGCAAAGTGGCACTTCTTTTTCCCCTTAGTCATAAAGTAAACTTCGGAGAGGAAATGTCAGTCACAAGAAAGCAGTGATTACTGCCATATGATCATTTTATTGGCAGGGACTTTAAAAGGCTACTGTCTAACTGCATTATGTTAAAGTAGTGGCATTCCACTCTGGGAACACGATCACTTTGAAGAGGTAATGAAAGCAACCGCTGTACAGGTATTTGAAGTCTACAGGATGATAGTGAAATTTGAACATATCATATTTCTAGGCAAGTTACAAATCTAACAAATTTGTTTTAAATTTCCAGAGCAAAGTCTGCAGTTTAGTGCTCTACCAATAGTCAACTCATCAATTCAAATTCTGGGTTGGATTTGTTACAGGTTTTTATTCATATAGAGCTATTCTGATGTGCAGGGATTTTCACATTCACCGTATCCAGAGTTGGATCAAAACACCATGTGGGGATACATTATCTTTTCATTCCTCTCTTCCATTTCACTTACAACCCAGGCTGCATTCTTCAAGGGTGTGATCTGTATTGACCAAAAAAAAAAAAAAAAAGAGAGAGAGAGAGAGAGAGCTTTTTTGGAACAATATTTGGCAATGCAGGTTGTGGACTTGGGTGGCTGAGATTCATATTGGAACTGCTGCACAATTAAAATTATTTTAACTTATTCTATGCAAACTTTTTAACTCTTTCTCTTGAATTAAAATTCAAATCTATAAAGGACCTTCTTGCCTAAAATTCATGAAAAATAACTCTGTCTTCAAAGGGACAGTATGTATTATATAATCCTTTGGGGGTTTTCATAACTAAGTGAAGAATCCAGCTTTGGCTATCGCCTTAATCTGAATTTGAGTTACAACCTGCTCTGTAATTGTTGTATGTTATGTTACATTACATGAGATGATTTTCCATTAGCTATCATAAAAGTTAGCTAAAATGATGCCATTGTTCATTAATAGGGATGTATTCTACAGACAACAGGCCTCTAGAAAAGAAACATTAAATTACTAGATACTCTATTTCCCGTTTTTAATTCTTTCTCAGAGAGACAGCAATAGAATTAACATATGACTTGAATCACCATTCAGTCTTTTTAATGAGCAGTTTGATCATAATAAAGCTGAGAGTATTTTGATTGACAAAAAGAACAAAACATCACTAGGCAAATCACTGCATAGAACAAAGAACATAAGCTGTTGTTAGATTTTAAATATTAATTACTTTATAGTGCTTACAAATTTAATAATTTATTATTATTATTATTTAAAAGATAGTTTTATTAAGCTGGGCTAATTGTGATAGTAAGAGTACATTTTCCAGTTTAGCTTTTAATCTGTTGCAGTGGTAGAATTTTTTTTTTTTAATGTATGCTCATTCAGGTTAATATTTGTGTGGAAGTTTATTTTTCAAGTGCTACATTTTCAAATCATCAACAAACAGTCTGGTCCTTTAAGATAATGTTGCATATATAGCAATGGCTCCTGCTGTTGAAAAATCTGAGGTCTCATTCCATTTGTTGCATTTTACATGTGGAGGTGTATTTCTTCTTTAATAGTTTTCCCAGTTGTTGTAATAAATATAATTTATCAATCTGTGTCCTTCAACTACAACACTATTAATTGGGGGGAGGGGTAGTCTTCACTGGAATGCATCAATTGAAAGAAATTCCAGTATCAGTTTGGATGGTTGGTTTCATTATTGAACTGGTCTTACTAGTAAGAATTGTTATTTTTGTTTCTTTCCATAATATTCCATCTGAATCTGCCTGCCTGTATCTTAAATCCATTATTTGGGGTCCTATACTCTTAGAACATAAAGCAGGCAGAACTTCTTCTGAGTTACATGTTTTCAGATATTGGGATGGCTTTGGATAGTAAGGTGAGTGGCAAATAATTTAAATAAATAAATATTTGAAACTTGCTATCATAGTTCCTCTCACCCTTCCCTTTTCAAAGTTAAACATTAGCAACAGTACACAATTTCATCCCTGATCATTATCATTGCTCTTCTCTGAATCTGTTCTAGTTTGTTGGAGTTGGGTATGTTTAGTTTAATGAAGAGAAGGATTAGGGATGACATGATAGCAGTTTTCAAATATTTGAGGGGTTGACACAAAGAAGAGGGGTCAACCTGTTCTCCAAAGCTACTGAAGGCAGGACAAGAAGCAATGGATGGAAGCTTATCAAAGAAAGATTCAACCTAGAAGTAAGGAGAAATTTCCTGACAGTGAGAACAATTAATCAGTGGAATGGCTTACCTCTAGAAATTGTGGGTGCTCCATGACTGGAGGCTTTTAAGAAGAGATTGGATACTTATTTATCCAGAATACTATAGGGTCTCCTGCTTGAGCAAGGGGATAGACTAGAAGACCTCAAAATTCCCTTCCAATTCTGTAATTCTCTACTTCTGTAATTCCCTGAAGTGTGGTACCCAGAACTGAAAATCATACTTGAGATCAAAGGTGAACAACTTTGAGAATAAGTTTTAAATGCTGGATTTGTCCGTAGCAACTTTCTTTCTTTTACTTTCAGCATACTTTTTAGCTCTTCATAATCATTTTATTTGAGGGTTCTAGAACATTAGCTATCCACCCCCATTTTGTGGCCTTCACTGATCCAATCATTGTTCTTGTCATTTGTATATACTGTGTGTGTGTGTGTGTGTGTGTGTGTGTGTGTGTGTGTGTGTATATATATATGTATGTATGTATGTATGTATGTATGTATGTATGTATGTATGTATGTATAGGTCTTTGGTTATTCGGGTTTTCTCCCGCGAAAACCCGAATAACCAAAGACCTACATACAAACACCCGCGAAAACATATATATATATATATATATATTTCCAAATGATTAATAAAAATGTTGAACAGCAGATTCCACAAGATTGAACATTTTGGCATTTCACTCACCACCTCACTCCAGTTTGATGAAGTGCTGTTGATGAGCATTCCTTGACTACAATTTTCATGCCTGCTATTTAGTTAATTGTCATGCCATACAGCCCATGCTTAATTAGTTTGCTAATCAAAATGTCATGGGGTATTTTGTCAAATCTTTTCTGCAATGAAGATAGATTATCTTCAGCATCCCTACAATCTATTAAGAAAGCTCAATAAAAAATGAGATAAGAATAAGAGTCGTTCTTAACAAATCTGTCCTGACTTTTGATAGTTACTTCATTGTTTTCAAGGTGCCTTCAGATCAATCTCTTAATCATCTTTTCTACCTAATTCCCAAGTATCAATGTCAGACTGACTAATCTATATTTTTCTGGGTCCTTCTTGCTGAAGATAGCACATTTGCCATCTTCTAGCATTTCACCAGTTTTCTCAGATGATATTAGAAAGTTTTGGCCAAGCAATCAACAAATTGCTTCAGTATTCCACAATGAAATTTACCTGATCCTGGAAATTAAACTCATTTAAAGCAATTGGTATTCTCCAAGTATGTTTCTATCAGTCTCAGACTTCAATCCATCCCGTTCTCTTTGCTCATCACAGTTGGATGACTAAAATGGGAACTGAGAAGCTGAGTTGTTTCTTTATTACCTATTAACATTTTGCCGTCTTCATTGAGCAGCTGGTACACTAATTCTCTTCCCTTCCTTTTCTTTTGAAACTCTCTGAAAAGACCCTTTTTGTAGTTCTTAGCATTCCTTGCCAATTGCAGGGAAAAACTTGTTAGTTTTCCTTGTCCCAGCTCCAGTCTATTTATGTATATCACTTTCTAGGTGACTTATTACTTTTTACACCTTCTATTTGTAGATTTATGCTTTTTTTTTTTTTAACCAGACCTTCTGGCATCTTCTACTCCGTTTTTCTCTCCTCCTCCCCACTTTTCACAATTGAGCTTTTCACATCCCATTATTCTAACCAATCCCAAACTCTTTTTCTCAATACTTCTTTTGTTATAGAAGCTTATTTATTATTCCTTTGTGTTAATTAAAATATTTTTAAAGAACAAGATACATTGTTTGCACTACATTAAGTTTTATTTTTCCTTAAATAAAATAATGTTTGAAAACGTTCCAGGATGACATGGTGACTTTCCTGCATCTTTCAAATTTGATTAAATTGCCCCTCTTCAGTGTCATATCAGATTTTCTAGTGTCTACATCCTTTAAAGGATCCCTACATCCCTCTTTAAAGGGAAAATACGACAAAGCAAGAAAGGAAGAAACACACTTTTAAAAGTTTGCTCCAACAGATATTGAGATAGTTACAAGGCCTCATGATTATTACCTATAACTAAATGTGCAGGATGGTAGTGGGAAGCTCTGCCTATCTATTATCTGCTTCATGAAAAACTAAAATAATAATAACAAAGTAGTCCTGACAGATGTTTCTCTACTTGAAGATATCTGGAGAAAGGGATCTAAGCTCTCACTGGGTCATCTGCAGGGGTGAAATGCTCCTGGTTCAGTCCAGTTCGCCCAAACCAGTAGTAAAAAAGGCTACTGGTTCACTGAACCAGTAATAAAAAGTGTAAAAGAAAAAGTTCTGACGATCAGGTGAGCGACGCATGATCGTTGGAACTTTTTTTTTACTTTTTTAGCATTTTTTTTACTACCGGTTGGTTGGTGCGTGGTGCACACTGCACACTGCGCATGCATGCACAGCGCACATTTGGCATGCAGCGTGCATGCGCAGCCAGCGAACCGGTAGTAAACCGGTTCAGATTTCACCACTGGTCATCAGTTCCACTCTTGAACTGCTCTTAATGTTAGGAACTTTTGCTCTAATGACAGCTAGAATTTTCCTTCCTCTAAATTAAATCCCTTATATTCCATATTCTGAAGTCTGAGTTGATAAAGATTAGGCTGTGAATTTTTCTCTGTCTAACGTACTTTCAGGTAATTCAGGAATGCTATGCTATCATTTTCTTTTTTCAAGCATAAACATGTTTGGCTCCTTCAGCCAAGTGGAGAATCATGTGGAGAATCTACAGACCTGAACTAATTTCCATAGTGATTTGATAGAAATGGAGAATTTTGAAACCTCAAATTTAGTAAGAGAGTATATGAGGGGAGAGTCTGGGTTTGAAAAAAATTGAAAAACATGTATTGTTGCAGCAGTGATTCTTTTTATCTTTCCTCTCATTTCTTTGAAAGAAACAGATAACTGGCAATTGTTCCTATAATAGTTGTAGCAGAAACTGTTTTAACCATCATTAGCTACTGATTGCCATTTTTGAACTCACATTATTAGTTATTGATTTTCAGTCTCAGTTAAAGTCTTTATTTTTAAATCCCTGAAAAATCTTAAGGCCTGCTTTCTCTTCCCTCTTGGTTGAAGAATAATGCATGTCTAACAGATATTCTCTCTTGGTTTGGTACTGACTTTATGGACTGTTCTTAATGGAAGTTTTTTGATGCTTCCACTGATATCTGTAGACATCGAGCAAAACCTAAACATCTTCAGATAAAGGCTTGTAGTTGTTTAGTTGTTACAAGAATATATTGCCTCGTGTTTGTCAGTAGGACTTGGTAAAACCCAGTTTCTCTAAACATTTCTCCCCACAGCAATCACATTTGTTCCTGAAAATGTTACATGCAGTAGAAGATCAGTAAACAGCTGGATGACCATCCATGGTGTAAGATCATAGATGAAAATTTTATTTCTTTGTAAGATTTGTATCTGCTTTTATGGCTTTATAAATAATTCAAGGTAGCGAACAAACATAATACTTCTTCATCCTCCTATTTTCTCCACAACAATAATCCTGCGAAGTGAATTGTTCTGAAAGAAAATGACTGGCCCAAAGTCACCCAGCTAGCTTGCAAGCCTGAGGTGGGACTAGAATTTACAATCTCCTGGTCTTCAAACCAGGTATGCCAATAGCAGGTTTCTTAACTACACCAATAGCAGGTTTCTAAAACCAGGCCCAAACCACTGCACATGAGGATCAGATGAACTGGGTTTTTTGTGCATGCATGTCATAGACTTACAGTACTGAAACAGATCTTTAGTCCACCTTAATAATCTACCTTAATGTTTTCATTTTCTTATCTCCCTTCTTTTTCATCATGTATTTGTTCTTCACTCTCTCCTTTCTCTTTTATAACTTACTAAAAGAAGAAATTAGAAGACTTGGTGGCACAGTGGTTAGAATGCAGTATCGCAGGCAAACTCTGCCTGGAATTTGATCCTGACAGGGCTCAAGGCAGGGGTGGGTTCTAAATTTTTTTATTACCGGTTCTGTGGGCATGGCTAATTTTGTGGGCATGGCTTGGTGGGGGTAATGTGACTGGGTGGGCGTTGCCAACTTTTCTTTTTTTTACTTTTAAAAGCATTTTTTTCTATAACCTTAAGAGGTTGCAGAAAAAAATGCTTTTAGAAGTTTCTGACGATTAGGCAACTCAGCTGGGATCACCAGAGGCTTTTAAGAGATTTTTTTTTTCCTACAGCCTCTTCGGCCGAACAGATTGCAGAAAAAAATGCTTTTAAAAGCCTCGGACATTAAGGCAACTCAGCTGGGATCGCCAGAGCCTTTTAAAGGCATTTTAAAAGCCTCTGACGATCCCAGCTGAGCCGCGCAATCATCAGAGGCTTTTTTTTTTAACTTTTAAAAGCATTTTTTCGGCCGAAGAGGTTATAGAAAAAATGTTTTTAAAAGTAAAAAAAAAGCCTCTGATGAGGTGGGCGGGGTAAGTGAGAGGCGACTGGGCCAGGGACCGGTTATTACCGGTTCTCTGAACTACTAGAAATTTTTACTACCAGTTCTTGCGAACTGGTGCAAACCGGGAGCAACCCACCACTGGCTCAAGGTTAACTCAACCTTCCATCCTTCCAAGGTCAATAAAATGAGGACCCAGCTTGTTGGGGGCAATATGCTGACCTTGTAAACCACCAAGAGAGTTTTTAGCAACTTTAGCAATGACTGAAGTTCAGTGTCTCTTAATGGTGAGCCAAATGCTTAAGTTTATTCTATACGATGAAGAAGAAAAATGTAATATATTGTATGAAGTAGTATGTTGATGAAATGGAAGCATGGATGATTTGTAAGGACAGAAAGATATGGAACAATATAGTGAACAGTTCTGTTTAGGCTGGTTTTAACCATGTGCCCTTTCCTTTATCTCATACCTTTAATTTATTTTGTGTGTGTGTGTATATATATATATATATATATATATATATATATATGTATGTATGTATGTATGTATGTATGTATGTATGTATATATGGGTGTGGCCTACTGATGACAGCTAACGAGCTAGAAATGGATCTATTTAGGTCTCCCACCTAGCAGTGAGAGCTTGCTAGGTGTTAGAAAAGAAAAAAGCCCAGAACCGAATATATATATGTATATATATATATATATTTATATATATATATGTATATATATATATATATAGGCCTGGAACAATTGGTGTGTACAATATATGTATGCATCTCTGCTATATTATTTTTGTAGAGATTCTTCCTCTGCAAATACATGCAGGAACATTCAGTAACCACACCAAAGCATAAAGTTACTGCACTGCTCAAAACTCATTTTCCACTATATCCTCTGGGAAAGGAGGTACCACTTCACGTATAACGATGTCAACGTATAACCTGTAGCAGCTGGCTCTTTGGATTTGGAAAGAATGACGACTAGCTGAGAACCTGTTTATCTGATCACCTAGCCTCCTGTGGATCTTTACCTCACAGTGTGTTATAGAGGAAATGATTGTGCAGGGAAGAGTAATTCATTTTCTGAAGACAGTTTATTGTTCCAAAATATACTGTGGACCATTAGAGGTCAAAATTATCACCTATATTGAATAAAGTGATAGTTGTCTTTATTGCAAATCATTGGATGCAACTCCAGGAAGGACTAAATCCATGCTTTTTTTCTTTGTTACAAAAGGAGTAATATTTGCTTGAACAACCCATTAAAAAAAGAAATAGAATTACTTGATAAAGGCCAGAGACCTTCAATGCAAAGAGTTATGGGAACAAAATCATGACTTTGCAGACTATTCAGTTCAACATAATTTTCAGTAAGGGAAAAAGAATGCTTGGAAAATTCCTATTGTACCACTCTCTGTACATTTGTAATCAATTGACAGATTTTGGCAATTTACTTACATGCCTATTTATTTATTTTCTCTTGCAAGAGTAATATCCTTGTAGAGGTGCTATAGATTAGATTATCTTTCTTGTCTTTGATCATAGTCATGCCAACTATGTTAAACAAATCACAAATGCAGTGTGATTATTAGGGCCACACATGCATAGGTAGCTCGACATTTTAAGATATTTTGGGATGTGCTATCCAGTTAAAATTCCAGGACACACAAAGTCCTTTATAGAAATTGCACACTTTCTCTTGCAAATAGCCATGCCCAGTGCCAGGATTTCAGGACTGATTCCATTAGGGATGTTTAATCTCAGCCACAGAGCGATAGAATCCCTTGCTATGAATGACTTCCCTGTACATAATCTCTATGCGAAAGAGGCTAATCTCTTAATACTTGAGTCGCTTGCAGTTTATCTCCTTTGAATGTGCTAGCAGGTATTGGATGCCTGGAGGAATCTCACAAAAACATCAAGGCCTAGTAAATAAACGCCACAGATGATACAGAGTGAGTGACAAAACAATGAAAAACAACTTGTATAGGCATGTTCGTTCCATTCTTTTCTCCCCCTCCATCCACACACACACACCCACTTCCTTTTATGAACATCCACCATTTAGAAACTTCCCGAGTTGAATGTAATCTGGTGGTCACAGTCTATAACTGGTGGTGGTGTATTCTATATTAAATCTTTAGAGGTTAGGATTTGATTATTATTCTTCCGTTTCTTAAGCTAAAATTGAAAAGAAATAGCTGAGGATAAATAAAGGACACCATGTCTGAGCCAAGAGATACAGATTCTATTGTATGTCATATGGGTAGCTAAAGTCAGATCCTTAAGACACTGAAGAGAAAAGAATTGAGTAGACAATAGATACAGACCTCCTTAGTGGCATGCATGGTCTGAATTTGCCCTGTGCACTAAAAAATTG
The DNA here is from genome assembly GCF_059756535.1 of Pantherophis guttatus. Lineage (NCBI taxonomy): Eukaryota > Metazoa > Chordata > Lepidosauria > Squamata > Colubridae > Pantherophis > Pantherophis guttatus. The sequence continues at coordinate 136,575,603 of NC_142063.1, read as the reverse complement.
TGACAACAATTGAACAGTAATGATGCGTACAAACCAAAGGCTCAGCACTGCTCGATTTTTAAAGTTAACTTTTATAATCACTTCTATAAACTGACACTTCATTTACAGACTTATCAAAACAGACTTACCAATAGTCCTCGTTTAGTGACTGCCTTGTTTAGCAAGCATTCTCAGGTTCATAAGGGATGAGAAAGTAATTCTGAAATCAGTTCTCACATTTAGCAATAGCACTTAGACTTATATACCACTTCATAGTACTTTTACAGCCCTCTCTAAGTGGTTTACAGAGTCAGCATATTTACCCCAACAATCTTGGTCCTCATTTTACCAACCTCAGAAGGATGGAAGGCTGAGTCAACCTTGAGCTGGTGAGATTTGAACTGCCGAACTGCAGCTAGCAATCAGCTGAAGTAGCCCACAGTGCTGCACTCTAACCACTGCGCCACCTCAGCTCTATATTTACATCCTTTGTGGTCTGTAAGTCCAAGGAAAACTGAAGTGAAATCATAAAATTATGGTGTTTCATTTAGCGACTGCTTCACCTAACAACCAAGTTACCGGTACTAATTTTGGTTGCTAAATGAGAACTATTTGTACAGTGCTTCAGAAAGAATCAAGTCTGAACATAAGAAGCAGGTCATCCTCTCACATTATGATTTAGATTATTTTACTGTGATTATGTTATATGCATAAGAAAGTCAGAATAATAATTGCATATCTTCCCACTACCAAGGAAGTTGCTTTTGATATAATTTCCTTCCAGTAAAGTGTACATAATATTGTAGCCTTCATCTTTTAATTTACTTGCCAGTGGGTGCAATTTATACATGTTTATTTGGGGAAAAAAGCTCCACTGAACATAAATTTCAGCTGAATTGATCTGCATAGAATAGGTTGTATTTTTTTTTTTTTACATAGACCTAATAAATCATTTCACAGTGGCTTCTACTACATGTGGTGGCTGTGCGAATTCTTTGAAAGAGAACCTTCCAAGTACATACAAAACACTCTTTTTCAAATAATTAAAGCTACTGCATCTTTTCCCCATGGCTGGCTGAGAAAGTGACCTCAAAGGAAAGTGCACAAACATAAAGTGACAGCCAGAAACAGCTTAGAAAACATGGAGGGGGTGAACCTGAAAAAGATTATTTGCTTTAAATATCTGGACAGAGGCCTTTTGTGTGAACTTTTGTGAGTTGCAAAGCAGCTAGCCCTAATACAAAAAAAATAAATAAAAAAATGACACTCATAACTTATCAGTCCTTTATATAATCAGACATAAATAAATCACTGTATACAACTGCTCTGCAAACTTAAACGATAAGTTAATGTATGTCAATGCATTAAATGACAATAACCTACTTCATGTGCCTTCCAAGTGGCCTTCCACCCCACACATTCTGAATCACATGGTATATTAGCAATTCACATTCCATTTGTCCATTAAAATGTATTTTTAGAGCTCCCTGTTGGATCCTAAACATTACAATATTGACGTACAATATTTATGGATTAGGTGAGGTTCAGTCCTGGTCTTTTCATGAATATATATTGTTGTTAGTAACAGTACAAAAATTATTCACTATTGCCTTCTTCCAAGATGTTTTTCAAGCTCAGAGTCTCGACTAGTGTTTCTCAAACTCAGCAACTTTAAGATGCATGGATTTCAACTCCCAGAATTCCCCCAACCAGCATAGCAATGGCCTGCCATTCAAATCCTAATCAGGTCTCATCCTTCTTAGGTTCTTGGGATATGCCAAGATTGACTGGGTATGGCTGTAACCCAACCAGGCAGCTTACATAGAATGTTTTTTCCCTTATATTGCAGCCCATTACTTTAATACAATTCCCCCACTCCATACCCATCTCCTTTCACAAGAAAAGTTTGATATTTTATCACTGGATAAATAGAAAATATTTACTCAAGAGGGTGGGAGATTTTATGGAACAGCTGAACAGGTGATTCTGGAAGCTGCAAAGGGAGTAAAATTGGAGAAAAGTCACTTTCTGTATGTTTCTGTTAGCCTAACTGTGCATCAGGGAAGTTACATTGTGAAGCTGTGTATGTCTCTGTGTGTCTGTGTATATGCAGACATACACACACAAAAACACAAACACATACAGTACGTACATATATAGAGACAGACCAGACAGAATAACAGATTTGGAAGGGACCTTGGAGGTCTTCTAGTCCAATCTCTTGTACCATTCCAGATAAATGTTTGTCCAATCTCTTCTTAGAAACCTCCAGTGATAGAGCTTCTGAAGGCAAGCTGTTCTACTAATTAGTTGTTTTCACACTCAGGAAATTTCTCCTTATTTCTAGGTTGATTACACATATACACACATTCTCCTACATTATAGCACTTAGCAATAGCAATAGCAATAGCACTTATATACCACTCCATAGTGCTTTACAGCACTCTCTGGGCAGTTACAAGTCAGCACATTACCCCCAACAATTTTGCTGACCTTGGAAGGATGGAAGGATGAGTCAACTTTGAGCCAGTCAGGTTTGAACTCCTAGCTGTGGGCAGAGTTAACCTGCAATACTGCATTCTAACCACAGTTCCACCAGGGCCCTTATATTATAGATAGAGCCTTTTTCAAGATTTATAATTATTGTCCCGAATTCATGAGTATCTCTTTTAAAATGTTTGGTTTTAGACTACCCCAACTAAAACTAATTGTAAATAAGTTTTGCTAATGTCATAATTTGCAAGAAAACGGAATGAGATAATACTTCGAGCAACCTGATTAATATTCACTCTTCCAGAAATTTAGCATGAATTTATATAAATTATTGTTATTACAATGGGTTCCATAATGCTGTTATACTTAACTACAGTCAGAAACAGAAAATTAGTTGCTTCATCCTGCAACAAACATCCCAAAACCTTGGTGTACTATTAGAGTTATCCTAGCCTCTTTTCTACTTAAAAAGGAGGGGGAGGGGGCAAGCTGATCTATAAGTCTACACTGAAGTTGCAAAAAAGCTTCTTCAATCTACTTTAGCTCTATTGTCACTGAAGATCAATTCTGCCAGGGTGTTAATTTAAGAGCTGACCAGCTGATGCAATGAGGGGAATGAGTCAGCAGGGTCTTTGGTTGTTATCCCTTTAAGAGCCTGTGTGATAAGAGGAGGCCCTGGTTGAGTCTTCGTTGGTTCATTGAGTTTCTTCCCTCTTGTAATTGCTGTTTGTTGAGACACTACTTGTAGCATGTGTATGAATATTATTCCTATATTTCTATTGTAGATAAAAAGCACTATTTGATACAAACCACTGTTGCCTATACTTGTTCCTGGGTTGATAATCTGTACACACTCTGACAAATTCTCTCCTTCCAACAATACTTGAAATCCAGTTTTCTATATGGAAGCATAAAACTATGCCTTGTCTCTAATCTTTCAAAGTAACATATGCAGCATGCATGATCCTGAAATGCAATCCAAAGAATCAGCAAATGAATCAAGTAGCCAATATTGTTTAGAAAGGAGGAAGATTCTTTTCTGAATCACCTGAATATTTTGTACTCTTAGCACATTTGGTAGTGCCCCTGCTGCATATACTAATGCAATTAACTGTTAGGTTAATTCCAAATTTAGTTTTGCTGGCCTGTCCAAACCATAAAACTGCAATAGCCATATTGTATTAAGGTCGTCTATAAAGAATGGCAAAGACATTGTATTTGCTAGCCTTATGAATTAATTATTAAAATTGCCATCAAGGTACCCATAAAATTACACAATATAAGTGACTGAAATCTTGGTCAGGCTCCCATTTTTCTTTCATTCTGTACTATACAGTGGAAACTAAACAGTAATTGCAAAATAATTAGTGATCCTAAAGTTTAGTATACTCTCTCTTTCCCTTTCTCTCTTTCTCTTTTTCTCTCAGAGAGAGAGAGAGAGAGAGAGAGAGAGAGAGAGAGAGAGAGAGAGAGAGAGAGAGAGAGGCACACAAAATTTAATAATAAATAAGCAACACTAAGCAAGAGGTACCTAAGGGACAAAAGGCATCGCCAAGATAAACTTGCAAATCTCAGATGCGAGATTAAAAATTTACCTGGTGCTGAAAGGAAGATAGTATTGATGCAGACTGCACAAAACCTTCTTTCTAGTAAATTTTCTGAACTTTTTTATGAAAATCATAAAACCAGCTAAGAATTACCACAAAGTTTAAATTTACCTTAAAACAATGGTATAAGATATTAAGCTGAAAGATTTTTAAATTATTTATTTATCTGTTACATTCATAGGCTTCTGCAATCCCAACAGACTCTCAGTGGTTTCCAAAGATTAAAAAACACAGTAAACAATTAAAATACATAATTAAAGCATCCACAATCCACTTATGTAACCTTACAATAGAAACTATATAGACAAAACAATTCTCTTTGTAAAGCTGGCCAAGATGGTAGTCACATCTCCAATGCCCCCAAAAGTTATCTGTTATTTGTTTTGCTCCTGGAAAGCAAATTAATTTATGAAAGCATCAGATCTGTCAGTCAAATCCTAGCTTAAAAGGAATAGCAACAGCCTGAGAAAAATTGTTAGAATAAAGATGTGTCCACAATTTCACAACCTCTTGGGGTTTTTTCAATTTCTGGCTGCCACAAAATTGGATGGGCAGCATTCATGTTTTGTATATCTAATATGGGAAAAAGTTCAGAGAACAGGTTCAGAGCAAAGGTATTGTTAAAAAAATGCAATGGAGCCAGGTTCACTCTACCTTTGTCCTCTGTACTCCCTCTCAGTCTCTTCCACTCACAGCCAGCAGTTATTGTTATTGTTAACTATTGTATAGTTTTGTTGTTATCAGATAGCTTCCTATGGCAGGAGCAATTCAGGCTATTGTAGTTTTTAAAGGTTAAAACTAGATCCCTGAGATAGGAAGTATGCTAACAAAACTCAAATCTGGATACATTAATCTTTTCCTTAAACACATCCTGCAGCTCAGGATTGCATAATTTTTTCCCCCCAAATTCTCATTAACCTTTAAATTGCTAGTTACCCTTATGTAGCACCAGGATTTTTTTTACAAGTAGTACTTGACTTACTACCACAATTGAGCCCAATTGGTAAGTGAGGCAGTTGTTAAGTGAGTTTTGCCCATTTTATACCTTTCTTGCCACCGTTGTTAACTGAATCACTGCAATTGTTAAGTTAGTGAAAGGGTTGTTAAGTGAATCTGCCTTCCCCATTGACTTTGCTTGTCAGAAGGTTGCAAAAGGTGATCACATGACCCCCCCCCCGGGACACTGCAACGGTCATAAATATGAATCATTGCCAAGCATCCAAATTTTGATCATGTGACCATGGGATGCTGCAATGGTTCTAACTGTGAAAAACTCTCATAAGTCGCTTTTTCCAGTGCCCTTGTAATTTCAAACAGTTACTAAATGATTTTTTGTAAGTTGAGAGGCTTTCTCTTTTTGTGGTGTTTCTTGAAAGGGACATATATCTACATGATTTGTATTTCTTTTCTAATTTTCTCATGAAATCTGATTTTCGTTTATCTGGCCTTTCAAAACTTGCTATCCAAAACCCAATTATGGCCATACCAAACTATAGAATAATGGTAACATCACAATGCCTAATTAAATATTCTACCTTAACCCTGCACCCCACCCCAGAAGCATTCAATTAAAACGACAGATAAGGATACCACCCAAAAGACTGTATTAATATCATCACACCTCAAAAGACTGAATATGTGTAACATTCTCCGAAGCAATATATTGCTAGTTTTGTTACTTTTCAAAAATATATATTCCATAATTGTGGCGTACATTGCTGCAATCAATCATATTCATCAGGGGGTAATAATCAAAGACACTGTGCGTGTAACTACTTCTAATCTGATTATCTGCATCATCCTGCCATGAGCTAGCGAGAATTTGATCGTACGTAGGCACAATACAGTAATTAAGGCTGTGCAAGACTCCAGATTCAAATCCAAAAGAAGCTTCATCAGCTTTCCTCTCAAGGCAGGTGTGAACTTAGCTGAAGCTTCCAAATGACTCGAAATAACACACCTAGGGCTAAATTTTAATGTAACTCTGGGACGACAGCCATTATATATATGGCAGCCACTAAGTTACAAGTCTAAATCAGACAAGTATCTTCTCTAAATTAGTCCTCACTTTTCCCATGCTTCCCTTTGAGTAATGAACTTCCTACCTTATATGCTTTGCACTTACTCATTAATGACAGCCGCCTGCTTATCCTCTCTGAGAAGATCTTGTTACTAGAGACTCCTGGCAGCCCGGAGGATGAGTGTAACATCTGTTGGCAATGTCTCATAGAGGAAGTGCCTTTTCCCAGAATATTGCAGCAGCTGTATGACATTTATTATATTCATACTCTCATATCTCTCAAAACACCTTTTGGAGATTTAATTTAAGGAGCTGCCTAGTCCTTAAGGTAATACAGTCTACCATCTAACTAGATACACCCATCGATAGAATCACATAGTCACCAAATAAAATGGCAATTTTCTTGCCCACTAAAATGATCTCAATAGATAAGAATACTTGTTACTTGTTTCTCCAAGTAACAGCATACAAGGAAAAAAGCAGCTCTAAAGATGTTTATATGGGTTAATCATGATTATCATCAAATGTTATAAGAGAAGACATTTGGGGAAGATTTCCTTTCTCTTCAATTTGGGAAAGCGCAAAGTTGTGACACATAGACAAAGTTGTTGTCTATGAACCTTTTCAGATGATATGATTATTTACGACACAGTGTCTCTGCATAAGTGAAGCTCTGACTGGAAAATGCTTCCTTCCTAAGCATAAAACACGTATTTTTAGATTGAAACAATACAGATAGTCCTCGACATACGATCACAATGGAGCGCAAAAGTTATGTTGCTAAGTGAGACAGTTAAGTGAATTTTGCCCCGTTTTATGACCTTTCTTGCCACAGTTGTTAATTGAATCACTGCAGTTGTTAAGTTAGTAAGATGGTTGTTAAGTGAATCTGGCTTCCCCTTTGACTTTGCTTATCAAAAGGTCACAAAAAGTGATCACATGACCCTGGAACACTGCAACCATTATAAATTGTTGCATGTCCGTTGCATGTCCATTGGCCTCTGAATTTTGATCACGGGATGTTGCAATGGTTGTAAGTGTAAAAAATAGTCATAAGTCACTTTTTTCAGTGCCATTGTAACTTTTGAATGGCCACTAAATGAACTCTTGGGAGTCAAGGACTACCTGTAGTTTATAACTGGCTGCTTTTACTATTCTAGAAAAAAAAATCAAACTTGAAATGAGCCCATTTCAAACTTAGAATATCTATTTCAAACTTCTTCTCACTTACTGGAAGTCAGAACATGCCTGGAAAGGTCAGAAGAATTTAAATAAAGGGGGAAAAAAATTCTTTTATCCATTTCATCAGATCCATAGAGATGACTTTCTTGTTAAGTTCTGATTTGGTAAGCTTGCATGAAAGATTCATTAAACCCCCATTTTGTGGGCTTTGGGGAAATTGTAAAGTTCAGGGAAGCCATAATAAAAGGTTGTTGGGTTGCATTATATTAGATAAATTATAAATGATGCAGGTCTGAATTGCACATGTTTTGTGGTAGATTATCACATTAAATAATTTGTCCACGTTGATTACATGGATGCAATTTTAATTGAAACATTAGAAAAATCAACATATATTGAACTGGGATTAATGATAACTTTTTAAAACTGTATTTTCTTCCTTTAATTAAAAAATAAAGTACCAAACCCTAATGGAAAGACTGAAATCCTTTGACAGTTTACTGTCTGATGTTTATTTATTGGTTGCACTCCCACAGAAACCTTCTTTTAATGTCTCTCTTCTTAGTCTATTCAGGTGATAAATATATTCCAAATTCAACTACACTGTTTATCATTTTAAAGAAAATAGTAGGGTTTATATACATCCCAGTCTTTCTGTATTGTTGCTTCGCTCTGAAAAAGTATATGGTGTATTACATATCAAGTAAAAGAAGGCTGCTCTTGTATCAATTATACTACTATAATAGATCTCCAGAGTAAAAGATTATAGGATTCCTTTTTTGAGCAAACAGCATTTTGGGTAGACATTTCTTTACTATCACTTGAATAGAGAAACATTGAAAGGAAATTCTTTTGGATGTGTATTTATCTGCATGCATTTGTAAATGTGTACATTTATGTTGAACTGTTTGCTTTATCTGTATCTTTGGTTTCAGGTTCAACCTTTCTTATGTGCACATGGCAGATTTATTGTATGGATATTCTTATACTTGTTATACGTCTGACTTAACATCTTCACCTCACATAGCCCATTTCATTTATTCTTTGAGCACTTACATATGAACATTCTGCATCAGTCTGAATGCAATTTTGGACTCTGCATTCTAAGGGCAGTGCTCTGCAGTTTAAGGTATTCTTCTTCCATAATGTTCCCAGCTATTTCTGGAACCAAATTCAGAAATTCCAGTTCAGCTTAAAGTAGTTTGGCAATAGGGGCCATAGGGTGACTCTGTGGCTACCATAATATCTTCTTGCCTTTCCAATTCCTGTAAGGTTTGCTGGCCTTCATAAGAACTGGTCTATCCGTGTTTTCCCTTTCCCTTTTAGAAATTATTCCCTTCTCATCAGGCCTTTCCTCTGCTTTTCCAGATATTTGCACACAGATGTTTGCCTTCACAAACGCTGCCTTTTCACTTTATCACATTTGATGTTAAAAATACTTTAAAAAAATTTTTTTCCACTTATTATATAGTTTCATTGCCACAATTGCTCAAACAACAAATTAGAGCGTAGCAAGTACCTTTTCATCAGAGTGATGAATGGCCGAAAAACATTGCATAGAGTGAAACATGGATATTAGTTAGCGCTGTATTTCTTAACTTAAACAAAACAAGAGGCAGTACGTCAAGCCATTTTAATTGGATTTACATATACAATTTCCCTAACAGAAGTTTAATTTCCCTTTCGGGACATTCCACCTGCTGAGCAAGCATAATTGCCCTCAAGCTCTCTTAGATTGGCTCTACACTGGAAAGCTTTCTCCCCGCAGAGGTAACAAATCCCTTGTGCTTCCACAGAGCACCTGTTGCATAGCATATTCTGAAGGCATTCTTAGAAGGAGTGGAAATATTAACTCTTAAATGTTCGATGATTTGGAAGCCCGTAGCAGAGCAATCCATTTAGCAGCTTGTGCACTTAGGCTTTTAGGCAGAAGTCCTGCCTTTAGCACTTCTGCCTTGGTGATGACAGGGGTGTCAAACTCACATCGTCACAGTGGCATCACGTGACCTATCAGGACTTTTTTTCCCATTTGCTAAACCGGGCGTGGGTGTGGCCAGCATGTGACGCATCCGGCCCACATGCCGGGAGTTTGACAGCCCTGCTATATATCTTTTCTGAGCCTTTATATTTGAAGATTCATGTTTAAAAATATTAGGCCAACATCTAGCAACATAATTTAAATTAGAACAGTCTATACCCATGATGGCGAACCTATGGCACGCATGCCACAGGTGGCATGTGTAGCCATATCGGTGGGCACGCGAGCTCCGCTCCGGTGGCACCAGAAGTTGGCAAATAGGCTGTTTTTGTCCTCCAGAGGGCCTCCGGGCGGGGAAAGGCCATTTTTGCCCTCCCCAGACTCCTAGAAAGGCTTTGGAGGCTGGGGGGAGCAAAAAATGGGCCTCCCGTGCCATCGCGTGCCAGGAGCGTGGGGAGCAGGGGGAGCGTGCACGCATGCACAGGGGCAGGGTGCATAGGATTATGGGTGTGGGCATGCACGTGCATGACCCCCACCACCTCACCCCCCCACCCCGCTCCTGGCACGCAGTGGCAAAAAGGTTAGCCATCACTGGTCTATACAGTTTCTGAAAGTATGATTACTTTTCGATGCATGGCTGTCTTTAGAAGAGCATATGACGGCCGTGGCCAGGGGGGCTTTTTATCAGGTTCGCCTGATTCGCCAGTTGCGTCCCTTTCTGGATCGGGATTCCTTACGCACAGTCACTCAGGCACTCGTCACTTCCCGCCTGGACTACTGTAATGCTCTCTACATGGGGCTCCCCCTGAGGAGTACCCGGAGGCTCCAACTGGTGCAGAATGCAGCCGCACGGGGGATTATGGGAGCGAGGGGTCGCTCCCATGTGACACCTCTCCTGCGTGAGCTGCATTGGCTTCCAGTGGTCTTCCGGGTGCGCTTCAAGGTGTTGGTTACCACCTTTAAAGCGCTCCATGGCATAGGACCTGGGTACTTGCGGGACCGCCTTCTGCCGCCGATAGCCTCCCACCGTCCAGTACGCTCCCACAGAGAGGGACTCCTCAGGGTGCCGTCGGCCAGGCAATGTCAGCTGGCGACCCCCAGGGGGAGGGCCTTCTCTGTGGCAGCCCCCGCCCTCTGGAATGATTTGCCCCCGGAGATAAGAAGGATATCGGATCTTCGGGTCTTTCGCCGAGCCCTGAAAACTCTTCTTTTCCAGCAAGCAGGGCTGGCGTGAACCCCGCCCCCCTTTTTTAGTTTTTAATGGTTATTAATTGTTTAGTTTTAATTTGTTAATGGGTTTTAATTCGCACTGTTTTAATTCGGGCCAAAGTATATAATTCTTTTAATTAATTTTAAATTTTGTATTGTTATGTATTTTAGTTTTGGCTGTGCACCGCCCTGAGTCCACCAGGAGAAGGGCGGTATATAAATTGAATAAATAAATAAATAAATAAAATAAACAATCATATGTTTCTCCCTCATTAGGTAAGGGCAACAGAGTGGCTGGAATTAAGGTATTACTGTATAGCTGTGGATTTGTCTTTTTTTTTTCTGCTGCTAAGAAGGTAGTCTCATATTTAGTAAGTCTCTGGTTGATAAATGTTTGTGTCAGGTTCTATGTCACAAGGCCTCAACTTCATGTGGCACATACAGATTCAAGGTAAAGGCCAATACCACATCACCAGGGTACTGGTTCTGTATTTCTTTAGAAGTATGTCAGCTGTCAATTTTCCAAATGCTGGTATTCATAATCAGCAAAATCCTGCAGTACCCAACATCACCCATACCTCTTGATTGGTGACTGATCTGACTGGTTACTATAAAGTCATTTTTTTTCTTTTTTGAGTCAATTCTCAAGTTCTTTTATTCAAAACATATCCCAAATAATGTACTTTTTGCTTACCATATTATACTTTAAATCAGAGTTATCAAACTCCCGACACCAATTGTGCTGGCCATGCCCACACCCGGTTTAGCGAAGTGGGGGGGAAGTCCTGATACGTCACGTGACACCACCGTGACGATGTGAGTTGGACACCCCTGGTTTAGATGGTATAATCTTGTAGCCTTTCTCTGCTAGGTGAAGAAGTATTTGGTATCCTTTTTACATTCCTCTTTTGCTGGTCAGGCTAAAGATCTTGTTTCAGTATTTAAGAAAAAAGAGTTAATGATTCTACCTACCATTATGGCAATTGAGTTCATATACATTGTCTTTCTATTCCAAGATATTAGTCTCACTAGTTCCCCATAAGAAATCCTGTAAATCTAAAGAAACTTGATCTTCATCAGTTTGCATTACCAAAGCCAATTTTATCATACAACATAATAGCATTTCAATATAAGTTCCATGTTTACTGTAAAAAATAGTGGCTTGAAGTTTCCACCTTAAATCTCTCCCCAAAATATTAAGAGGTGAAATCTGATGAAATAAAATTGGTTTAACTGACAGTTCAAAGGTTGCATTTTCTGCACAGTTTTACTTCCTACCTTGATCTTTTTTTTTTTAGTTTCCTCAGAAGAGAAACTGAATTTTTTAAATAAAGGCGAGTAGCCTAGGATCAATTAAATACATTTATTGGTTTTTCCCAACTGATATTTCCAACCATTGCTCATTTGGGCTGGTCGCTAAAACTGGCAATGTTAAAGAATTCATTTCTAGGTCATTTACCTTTGGGCTGGTCTTTGAGTCATTGTGATCCCTACAGTTGCAATTGAATTATTTGTCCAGCAAAAGTATTCATAGGTATTCCATTCCAGAAGGATAGCATGGTTGATGGTATTGAAAGCCTCCAAGAGATCAAGTAGAGGAGAGCACAGATGCACTACCCCATCCCACTCTTGCCGGAGAACATCAAAAGGCATGACCAATGCCATTTCCATCCCACATCTGTCCTGAAACCTAATTCTTTATTCATCTCACTATTCCCAAGTGAACTTTAGGGCATTAATACATTAAACATAGAAGCCAGATGTACCTATTCTGTTATTGTATTAAGTACCAGGCACATTTCTTAAGTAACGGATAATTACAGGAGCACAAAATAATTAGATTTATTTTAGTAAAAAGGACTGCTTTGAATAAGTAGAAAGTATCTCATTCAGTCACTTTCAAAGTCAACTGAAAGTCTCCTAGTGGCTTCAATTACCTGGATAAGGCCTAGAATAAATTGAATCAATTAGTGGAGTCTATCAGCCTTTGACTGGGCCTTCTTTGTGTCAGTTCTGTGTGTCTTCACAGCTTGAATGAAACCGCCAGCTGCTCTAGTTGTTCAGGTATTCTGAAAATGAAACCCAAAAGCTTCAGAATGGTTATGAACACCAAGTGATTTTAATTATCTTTTATATGCAGAATCTCCATTCAACAATGCTTGAATTAGTAACGATGCTACAATGAATAGTTTGTGAAAGAACTGCAGTAGGCTGATAAAGGTCAGAAGTAATGTTCCTACAGAGGAATAAAAATGGACTGTACAAATAGTAATAAGAACACAAAACTTAATATGCTTTAAGTCAAGCAAAATAATTTAAAGTGGACAAAAGTATATGACTATACATGTAAGGGGGAGGAGGCATACTTTTGTATTTTCAACTATGTGAAATTATAAACTGGATTCAGTAGATGCATTGGCTTTTATGGTTCAAGATCTGGCCAAAGTGATTGATGGTTACACTGGTGATACAAATGTGATCACAAACACAATTGTGATAAAGCGGAGCCCTGCTGATTATTACTTGAATGTAATCTGGCAATTAGTAACCCTGGAAGACTTTAGTCATTTTGTGTGATAAATAATACATATGTTGTTTTTTTTTGAAAATCCATTTGGTGTTAATCTTTCATAATATATAAAAATGGAGCCAACTCTTATTTGTTAATCTGTTTATGTTATTGTGCTATGTATAGCCTTATTAGGTTAATTGTTATATGCATAACTTTATGATAATTCTGTACAGATTCTCAGTCATCCAGGCCATGGTTTTCCCAAAGGTGCTTCTCCAGGAGGCAACTGGGCCTTCTTGCCTTTTCTTTGAAGATGTTTCGCTTCTCATCCAAGAAGCTTCCTCAGCTCTGACAGGATAGTGGGGAATGGAAGGATTTATATTCCTTGTAGACAGCTGGTCATTTGCATCCTTTTAGAGGGTCTTTGGAGCAGTTGGAGGTTTATCTGTGTCCTCAGGGTGACCTGAATAGTGCTCCTGGTTCCTGTAGTCTGCAATTCCCCCCCAAAAAAATCCATTCCTACTCCCACACCACTCAAAGGGTGTTCATCCCAAACTGTATAGCCAAAAGTCCGTAGAGATTTTCAGTCATCTAGGCCTAGTGGGGAATGGAAGGGTTTATATTCCTTGCAGACAGCTGGTCATTTGCATCCTTTTAGAGGGTCATTGAAGCACTTGGAGGTTTATCTTATGATAATTGTTATTCTTAAATGTTACTCTCATATTTAATGAATTAAAACAAAATTATTCAGAGACGGAATAAAAGCTTGGATGGGTTTTGCCTAAATGAATGATAGAATAAAGTAAAATAATCAGCTGATTCCATTTTGTACAATGTTGTGGAAGAGACAATAAGGAGAGGAACTAGAGGTTTTGAAGTACCCATGTATATTACATGATGTTTGAGAAATTCTTGCCAAAGATGATTTAGAAGATTTTGAAACAGCAAATATTCTGCTATTGACTAAAACAGTTATTTCTATCCTCTAGTCATAACAAGCTGGAAACATAATGACATGTTCTTTGAAAGTCTCATTAAAGCCCTTCTTTAAACTTTAAGGATACTTCTGAAGGAAGCTAGAAAAAGATGTAGCTGCTTTAAGCAGTTGCCAATAAGTGCTGCATAAACACCCCCCATATTCTGTAGCTACTTTTCCAGTTTGAATCCAGAGAGCTGAATAGCCTGTTCTATATTCTTTCTCTGCAATTCAAGACACTTAATTCAATTCCAACACGTACACAGATGGAAGTTGTTTCATATTGTTCCAAATTTATATGCGGTTTAGCATATTTATTTGTAGGCATGTTAACTTTCATATATTCATCTATCGGTGAAACATGGCACAGTTTTGAAGTTGTCCAAATACATTCTGTAGTTATATTTGATATATAGTAGTGATCACATTTGTTATCCTGACATTTGTTCAATACTCATTTTATTTGATTGTTGAATAAGTTCCCCTTCTGTTTTGTCTTACATATTGTTTATATCTTATACTAAAGGGATTAAAATTAATAAATTAAAAACCTTGGCTAAATTGCAATTTCTAATATAATTTTTCAGTTGCCCTGTTAAACATGGCTTATTTTTCCTGATGTCAATGAGTGATATAGAAAGGATAGCCATATAATTAAACTTTCTGACTATGCATAAGTCTTAGCTGGTGGAGTATCCAAACATGTAGAGAATGTCAGGTATCCTATAACAAACAAACGAACAAACAATCCTTATTAAAGTGGTCAGCCAAACTGACAAAGGTCATCTTCAAGACCTTGTAAAGTTAGTGCAGCAGCAGCAGCTCCTTCTAAGCCAGATGCCACCAAAGGACTTGCAAAGAATATTATATTTATATGTTTTATTTTCTAATATTCTTTGTCAGAACACAGATTTAATAAAAGATGGAAGTTAGTATAGTATTAAAAGCTAAATATTTCTGTGGGGTTTTTGGTGCTCTCTGAACTTGGTGGTTTCCTTGCAGATGTTTCCTTGCCCAATTAGGTAAGATTATCAAGGATTTTTTTGGAGGGGGGAGTATAATGATAGGGATTTTGATATTTATCTTTCCAGCAAGGGTATGACTTGGACTAGGGGTGGGTTCTACTTACCTTTACTACCAGTTCACAATGGGGCCGCGCGCACACAGAAGCATTTTGATGATGTCAGGGTCAGTGGGCGGAGCCTCCTGCTGGTTTTACTACTGGTTCTATAGAACCGGTGCAAACCGGGAGCAACCCATCACTGGCTTGGACATAGCATTATTGTGAACCAGTGTCACAATTCTTGCTAAGAATTCAAAGAGGAATTTTTTTTTCCTAATAGTCTGTATAATGATAGGCATCATTTTAGTCTCAGATTACTAAAATATAATCTAGGAATCTTTGAAAGAAAATGGTAAAAAAGCCTTTGATAAAGAGTGTGACTTCTCTGCCCACTTTCTTGGAATTCTCACTTCTATTTTTTGAGGAAGAATGTACTGTATCTACCCTTTTTTCTTCTTTTGTTCTTCAATCTCTTCTCCATCTCTTTTCTCTATTCTCTCACCTCACTCCATCTCTTCTTTGTTCTTCTGATTTGTTGTTATGTTTTTGGATGCTGGGGGACACAGTGGCTTAGTGGCTAAGACGCTGAGTTTGTCGATCAGAAAGGTTGGCAGTTTGGTGGTTCGAATCCCTAGCGTCACGTAACAGTGTGAGCTCCCGTTACTTGCCCCAGCTTCTGCCAACCTACCAGTTTGAAAGCATGTAAAAAATGCAAGTAGAAAAATAGGGACCACCTTATTTGGTGGGAAGGTAACAGCGTTTCATGTGCCTTTGGCATTTAGTCATGCCAGCCACATGACCACGGAATTGTCATCAGACAGGCACTGGCTCTTCAGCGTAGAAACGGAGATGAGCACCACCCCCTAGAGTTGGGAATGACTAGCATGAATGTGCAAGGGGAACCTTTACCTTTACCTTTTGGATGCTGACTTGTCCATACCAAGCACAGAAAAAAAAGTGCTACTTCTGTGGACATCCAGTTGCCATCACCTTTCGGTCTTTTCATCAAACGATGGAAAAAGATCTTCCACAAAAACAAATCTTAACAGACATTTGTTTTTATTCTGTGGGATTTATACCTCTATGTTCTTTGACAGAGATGCAGCCTATGCAGAGAAGGAAGATTTATCACCCTTTAAATCAAACCTGCATATTACATGGAGATTTGTTAATATTTTCTCCAAATCATTAATGTCAAACCATCTACAGGAAATGGGGATCAGAAGTAGAGGAACGGTACTTGGAGAAATTGCTTATCTTAACTATTGCCATTCCTTTCCTCAAATTATCTTACCTGAGATGCAGGTTAATATATATATTTTTGCTTGTTGAGGAAAAAAAACAAATGAGGGATGGGATAGAATTTCAGAGGAAGAATAGCGAAATGGAAAAGAGGTTAAAACACCTTTCCTAATCATTTGTCCTTCACTGATGATTGCAATGTTTTTCATGAAAGTTTTTCATGTGTGTGTGTGTAGATATCTATATATCTATATATCTATATATCTATATATCTATATCTATATCTATATCTATATCTATCTCTATCTATCTATCTATCTATCTATCTATCTATCTATCTATCTATGACACAGTGGCTCAGTGGCTAAGACACTGAACTTGTCAATCGAAAGATTGACAGTTCAGTGGTTTGAATCCCTAGTGCTGCGTAATGGGGTGAGCTCCCATTACTTGTCCCAGCTTCTGCCAACCTAGCAGTTCGAAAGCACATAAAAAATGCAAGTAGAAAAATAGGGACCACCTTTGGTGGGAAGGTAACAGCATTCCGTGTGCCTTTAGCATTTAGTCATGCTGGCCACATGACCACGGAGATGTCTTCGGACAGCACTGGCTCTTGGGCTTTGAAACCGAGATGAGCACCACTCCCTAGAGTCAGGAACGACTAGAACATATTGTGAGGGGAACCTTTATCTTATACACACACACACACACACACACACACATTGTGTAGGTATATAAAAGTATTGTACAAAGATGAATAAATGTATGTAAATGGAAGTTATGAAGGACTCTTAAGCCAACTTTATTTATGACAAGAGACCCATGGAAAGATTGAGTAGTATTCCAAAATTACAAAGAAGAACCTCTATGGGTAAGACCAGCTCTCTGATTAGACCTTTATTCACTGAGACAAGGCTGGGGAGAGACCTTAGAAGATGGTAACCACTGATAAAGCTGCACTTTTGTTTATACTTGTGAGGTCCTTCACATAAGTAGCCCATGCAGGGGACATTGATTTGAGAAACTAAACTGTTTCATACAAAAATCTTTAGGCCATATTAAAGGCTCACAATGTGTATATACTATTTGTGACATAATAGGCAATCTATATGTTGATGAAGCATATCAAACATTGACCATTGTCCTTTTCATATGATTCTTCAATATATGTGTTAGGGCCAAAACTGTGAAGACTGTTTCCTTTCAGATCAATACAATAAAGTCTAAGAATTAAGCGTGTGTGTGTGTGTGTGTGTGTGTGTGCAGCTGTATTTGGAGGAAACAAAAGCATGTTAAATATACAGTCCTCCCCCCCACATGTTCAAAGTACAAAAAATCACATTGTTAAGCATCTAATGGAACGTTACTCAGTTATGTAAGTAAAATATATTTTGCAAGGTTCTCTGTATTTTCATTGAAGCTCATTATTTTCAGTTGTGTAAAACTAGTTGAGCAGCAGTCTTAGTGAAATATATGGATTGCCCATAAAGACAGCTACTCTTCCTACACAAGATGTTATCCAATGCAGCCACATTGATTAGCATTTCTCTCTTTTTATGGACGGAAAGAAAATGGAACAGAGAAAGAGAGGTTCAGATTCAAGTGGCTTTATTTTCCTCAATATACAATACATATAACATCTCTTTGTAGCTCAGTCTGGCACACCATTCTATGAGGTGAGTTTAGCAAAGATATAAGAGGCTTGGTAGCACCAGTATTTTGCTGCTTTGTGAGAAATCTCCTAGATAGTTGCATTTAAAAATAAACCCAAAAACAAATATATCATTCCTATTTATTTTGATCTTCACTATAAATCCAGGTAAGCAGATTAAATAGTTTAGTGATTGTGGAAGACCGGCATATCTGTATCTTTTGCTCCAGGGTTCTTTGCAATCCAGGAATAATCTCTGCACATAGTCCTAAATGTTAATCCTTGGTAAAATGAAATATCTCTGCCTTGCAGCTTAGACTAGATAGGTTCTAGATAAACAAAAGGGGGGATATTTAAGCAGGTTTTAATGCTATTCCTTGATCTCTGTAGGACTGTATTCCAGTTAGCAAATGCAATAAAGCCACGAGCTTTAAATAAACCGGACAGAATTTTTTCCCTATTCAAAATAATTTTGAATCACCTTGGTTTAGATAACAGGGAGAATTGTATATGTTTTGAGAGCTTTTGCTCAATAGTATCAGTACACTGAACACCCACACATAAAGGGATCAGATCTGATTCCTTTAGTTTCCATTTAAGAAATGATTAGCAAGTTTAAGAAAGATGCATAAGATATCTGTGGATGTATGAATGTCATTGCTCACATCAATGAATTAGATACCAATTGGCTTGATCACAAAGAAGACGGTTATGATGAAACGTGGTAGCATTCTTTGCAACTACACCGTGCCCATAGCTATGATAAAGACAGTTGTGATTGACTGAAATCTACTTGATTTGAAGAATTATATTAAAAAAGCTTTTATTATAATAACATTTTTTTCTATAAAAATCTATTGTAATATTTTCTAAGACGATTCAAGGACTCCAACTCAACTGACATTGTGGCCTCCACTTAGAAAACTTTTATTAAAAAAAGAACACGAGAATGCATCTTAAGATCTTTTTTATAAAATTTTGTTTGCTTTGTTTTTACAATATACAATAGAGATGATTTATATTCTACAGATCCATAATTACATTTTTGACTTCCCCTATTTACTCAATAAAAAAAGCAAAATGTGAAAAGGCCCACATTTTGTCTGTAGATAGGTGGCCCATTTTTTTTTAAATATGAAAGACTAACAGGGCAACACATGAGAAAACGGGGTCAGCAGCCAAAAGAGGCAATAAACTAAAGCACTGTTCTCGGATTTTCATCATGCCAATTTTCAATAGAAATGCAAATAGGGTATCTGCTGTCTGAATTAATGCTGGTTTCCAATTAGGTCCACTGTCACACAGAGGTGAAATGTCTGATATATGTAGAGGCCAAGAAATTGGAAAAAAGTAAAATCAGGTTTCGGTTCTACCTCCTCTAACCGCTGCAATAGCATAACAAATGTCTTCTGTCAGTCATGAATGTGATGGAATATAGAATTAATAATCTGATATCATTTCTGGATTAGTTCAGTGAGACATGCTGCATAACGTATATTTTAACAAAGTGAGAACTGCAGGTATGATTTTTCCAGACTCTACTGAGACTCTACTGGGTCACAATTCATCAGTTGTCTATAGCAAATAGTAGGCAAAATAGGGAAGGGAAAGGTGAGGAAAAGAAGAGGAAAAAGAAAGAAAAGGCATTGACCTCTGACTCTCTTATATATGCTGACGGCAGTAAGACTACTCTATGCACAGAAATGGAAGGACATTTCGATCCTCACAATGGACTAATGGCTGCAAAAATTAATGGAGTTAGCAGAGATGGTTAAATTGACTGCTTTGATCAGAGAGGAAAAAAACAAATTTATTTATTTATTTATTTATTTATTTATTTATTTATTTATTTATTTATTTATTTATTTTTAAATTTGTATACCGCCCTTCTCCCTGAGGACTCAGGGCGGTGAACAGCCAAGTAAAAGCATAAACTACAAACATTAAAATACAATTAAAAAGGTATATATAAATTTGGCCCCATGATTAAAAATAATAACAAACAATTAAAAACATTTAAAAAAGTGTTAGGCCAGCCCGGCTTGCTGGAAAACGAAGGTTTTAAGGGCACGGCGGAAGGCACCGAGGTCTTGGATTCTCCTTATCTCTGGGGACAGCTGATTCCAGAGGGTAGGTGCCCCCACAGAGAAGGCCCTCCCCCTGGGGGTCACCAGCCTACATTGTTTGGCTGATGGCACCCCGAGGAGGCCCTCTCTGTGGGAGCGCACAGGTCAATGGGAGGCCGTCGGTAGCAGCAGGCAGTCTCGAAGATAACTAGGTCCTATGCCAATACTTTTATTTCTTCCTGGAAACCGCTTCTGGACTTTGTGCTTGAGGTAGAAAAGAATGAAACTTTGATTTTGGGTTTTACTGATTAGATAGATTTGTTGTTATAGGAATGACTAGTTTAAACTATTATGTAAAAGTAAAAAGTTGAGGTTTGATGTTAATGCCTTATTCTACTGCACCAAAGGGAGTTGGAAGTCATAGTTTTGGTTTTTCCAACCTTGATTTCAAATCATAATGTGGAGGCCATTTCTAGTTACTGATCATTATAGGTAGCCAGATTCAGATGTCATAGTAAACCAAAATACAAACTTAAAACAGAGTTACCGAATTTCTATTCACAAAAAATGAAAAAGATGAAACAAGAGCTTATAGTCTCTTACTACTTACTGGTTCTTTATATCAGAAAAAAAATACTAGGTTTGAATCTGAATTGTTGTCTACCTCTATTGCTTTGTAAAATATTTAATTTCTGTGAATGAATTACACAATAATTCCTCCCTCCCAAGACTTGTGAGATTGTAAAAGATTGTAAGAGTGTAAAAAAAAAAAGCTGTAAATGGACAAGACAATGTCAGGTATTTTGAAGCTGGACATGTTTATAAATACTGATTGAGATCTGCAAAAGTGGAAGCATAGGAAAGTAATTAGCTGGTGGGGAAAAACTACTGTATATACAGCTCTATAGCTTCTAATCAATATCAACTCATGATCATCATAGAATCATAGGATTAGAATAGACTTTAGAGGTCTTTTAGTCCAACTTCTTGTCCAGAGCAGGAATTCTCAGATAATCGCTGACAAATGGCTTTCCAGCTTTTGTTTTAAAACCTCCAGTGATGGAGCATCCATGATTTTCAGAAGTAGATTGTTCCATTCCTTAATCATCCTCATAGTCGGGAAATGCTCCCTTATTTCTGATTTGAATCTCTTTCTATAAATGTCCGCTCTTAGTTTTTCCTTCTTAAGGGCAAACAGTTAGTGCTTTTAACTATTCTTTCTTGGATATAGTCTCCAAGTCCTTTACCATCTTTGTCATTTTTCATTGATCTCTTTGCAGTTCTTCTTTGCAGTTTCCAAAACTAGACATAATATTCCAGTACAGTCCAACCAATATAGGTTTGAATTATTACTTCCTGTGATCTCGACATTATACCTGTGTTGATGCAGCTCAATATTGCATTGGCTGTTTTGGCAGCTTCAGCATACAGCAGGCTCGTGTTTAATCTATGATCTACCAATTTCTACTTTCACAAACTTTTCTCAAGTAGCACCATTGAATCAATTTTGTATCAGTACATCTCCTTTTTTTTTTCTGACCTAAATTTGGAACCTTACATTTCTTGCATTGGATTGCATTTTAGAAAAGTCCTAAATTCAAGTCTATCAAACTCCTTTTGAGCCTTGAGCCTATATTCTGAGGTGTTAATAATCCCTCTCCACTTTGAATTTTTAGCAAATTTGGCCTTCTCCCTCCTTGTCTAAACAATTTATAAAAATGTTGAAGTGCTGAGTTAGGATAGAACCCCAAAGTGCTCCATTGCATATTACTTTTCATATACACAGAGTTTCACTAAGGAGTATATATGGAACATTGTTGTTAATTGCAAAGCCATCTGGTAATGAATGCATCCATTCCACATCATACCATTTTATCAAGAATATCATCAAGGTCAACTTTCTCAAATGACTTATCAAAGCCTAAATGTACTACATCCACAGCAGTCCCTTGTTCTACTAATTTAGTTATTTTGTCAAAAAAAAAAATACATTTTTTTGTCATGACCTATTTTTAACAAATCCATCTAGTAATTGTTTTGTTCTTTTCTTTGTGTTTTCAGGCTTAATAATCTTTTCTAGATTGATCTATAGTTTCATGAGTCCATGTTTTCCTCCTCTTAAAGATTGGAGAAATATTAGATTTTCTCCAATATTCTGGCACTTCCCCTATAATCCAGAAATTCTCAGAGATTGCAGTCAATATGATTCTGACATCACACCCATCAGTTCCTTTAAGATCCTGGTATGTAATCCTTTCAGCTCTAGTGACTTGAATTGATTCAAAGCAGTAGATGTATTCACACAACTTCTTTACATTTTGACCTACATCTTTCCTCCCCCCCCCATTGTGCAGCTTCTGAGAGGTTGGGACACTCTTTCTTTTTGCATCACATTTTCCCAAATTAAGAGAGAGATTTTTTTTTCTACTATGCTTCTAAACCCTGAACCCTGAGAAAATAACATCCCTACATGCATATACACGATATAAAATTGACATTAACACATTAAAATTAATTTAAAATATTTTTTAATTATACACTTATATTATATAATTAACTGATTTAGTTTGGTATGACATTCCACCATAAATGTGAGTATATGACCTTGAAAACATAAAATAATGATTATACTGAAGATTGAAAAACTAATTTTTCTTTTTTAAAAAAAGATATACAAAGGTGGACTGGAAATAGTTTATTTAAGGCAAACATGATGATTTCCGGTAGAAAGGAGATGTGAAATTATTAATTAGTTAGATTCATTAGATTAGATTCATTAATTAATTAGAACAAGGAGAGATTCAACCTGGAAACAAGGAAAAAAATTCTGACAGTGAGAGCAATTAACCAGCGGAACAGCTTTGCTTTCTGAAGTTGTGGGACCTTCATTATTGGACGCTTTCAAGAAGAGACTGGATTGTCATCTGTCAAAAATGGTGTAGGGTCTGTTTGGGCAGGGCATTGGACTAGATGACCTACAAGGTCCTTTCCAACTCTGTTAATCTGTAATCTGTAATTATCTAGTTTATATCTAATTATTAACCTTTACAAGTTAGAGTATCTCATCTCTCCCCAAGCATTCATACCACGGTGTCTTCCATTTTTCCCCTAACCATCGTCTTGTGAGTTAGATTGGTCTAAGGGTGAATGACTGCTCAAAGTCTCCCACTGAGCTTTCAAGGCTGAGGGTGGACTTGAATTTGGGTGTCCTCAGTCTAACACCCAAAGATAATTCCTGAGGTAAACTTATCCTTTACCTCACATTCTCTGTCTTTCAGTTTGTCTCAAATCACGTTTAGTGCCCTAATGCACTCACTTTGAAGACCTATGGTGACAACTACCATAAAGAAAGGGAAAGAAGGGATCCCTGCTACTATTATAAAAATAGGGATGAGGATGAGTTATGATGGTTTAGGCAATTAGAAAAGTGGTTTTCTTTCCTTGCATGAGCTTTCAAGATAGGAAGCCTTTATAGCTCTTAGTGAAGGAGAACACTAGATCTTGAGGCATGTTTTTGGAAGCATTTTTTATTTGAATCTTGCCTCAATATTGGCACTCACAGTATCTCACAGTACAAACAACAGAATGGAAACAAAATACACTCCAAAACACAAAAAGGAAACCAAAGTAGGAGAGACAAAAAAGTAAGAACAGGAAAAGATGAGGTAATGCTACTGAAAGGTGTTTGAAAAAGTTCAATTTTTAATAACTGCCTACAAGATCTCAAGGATGGCGCCAGGTGAAGAGAGCCTGTAGCAATGGGCACTGCTTTGGTTGCCCTTGAATCCCTTAAATGAAACTTCTGAGAAATGGGTTAACCCATAGGAGATGTTCAACTGACTTCTCTTCATTTTATTGGAAAGAAAAGAGCAGTGAATAATTATACCTTCAAACTTTTTAAAATCCTTGAGAACTGATTTCTTCAGATGCCCTTCCACAATACATAATGGTGAAAAAAAATGAAGGAAGGTGCCTTATATAATGATGCAAACTGGTCTTTTCTATTTGCACCCCAATATCAGATTGAAATCCATGAGTCATAGGGTTGTCTTTGTAATATTGGAATGCAATGCTTCTTTCTTTGTCAGATATCTTGTGAATTGTGAAAAACTCCTGAACTTTACTTCCCTTCTTTATGCATACCAAGGCACTGGAATTAGTATATTACAGGAGCCAGAAATTAATGAACTATCTGCTATGATTTATTTATTGTTTATTTATTTCTTATTCTTTTGCACATTTCTCCACATTATCTTTAGTTCCTCTCATTTATTAGCTGGGGTTCTAATGGAAACCTAATTAGAGAAATCAGGGATTTTTTTAAAAAAATAGATTGCCTCAAGAAAGGCCTGTGATTTCTTTAAATGCATTTGCAAAGAGTGACTATAATTGATGTGTCTGTCAACACAAGACTGAATAAAATTTAGAAGAAGCAACAGGGGAGTGATCCAATGTCTGAAAAAGCAAAATATTTTGCTAAATGTAGCACTAATTCTTGCACACATTTTTTTTCCTCAGTTATATACAGATTCCAACAGGTATGACTAATGCTTTATTCAGCAGTGAATGTTGAACCATTCTACCCATTTGATGTCTTGGTGTTACTGTTTGTTTCTGACCACCTAAGCATCTGTTGATTACCCAGAATTGTTCTCCTACTACGCCTGCCATCTGTAGATTACTTGGAATTAGGCTTAGGCCTAATGGCTTAGGGCCGGGGTATCTGCGAGACCGCCTTCTGCCGCCAATAGCCTCCTACCGACCGGTTCCCTTGCACAGAGAGGGCCTCCCCAGGGTGCCATCGGCCAGACAGTGCCAGCTGGTGACCCCCAGGGGGAGAGCCTTCTCTGTGGCAGCACCTGCCCTCTGGAATGACCTACCCCCTGAGATACGCACGATATCAGACCTCCGGACTTTTCGTCAGGCCCTGAAAACACACCTATTCCATCTAGCCGGGCTGGCTTGATCCCATCCCCTCAGTTTTAATTGAATTCGGTTTTAATTGGGTTGTTTTTAAATCTTGGGCCGAAATTATTTAATTATTTTTTAAATTGTCTTTAAATTTTATATGCAATGTTTTATCTTGGCTGTACACCGCCCTGAGTCCCGGAGGAGAAGGGCGGTATAGAAATAAAATTAAATAAATAAATAAATAAATAAATAAATAAATAAATAAATAAATAAATAAATAAATAAATTGCCATCTTCACCTGCCTGAAAAGTCTACCACAATCCTTCTCCTCCCCCTCCCCCCTCTTCCTCCTCCTTTCTTCTTCTCTAGAGCTTCTTATAACCACAAAATCTATCTTTCACAATACAGTATATTCTGTTTCCTCTTATAATTTCATACCTTTGGGCCTTACACCAGAGTATTCAATTCTCCCCTGTCTCTTGCTGAAGACCAGGTTTACACATTATTTGGATCATTTGATCAATCACAAGATTTGCAGTTATTAAAATCATATTTAAAACTTTATTTTCACGTAGCAAAATTATACACAAATCTGATTACAACATATAAATTTTTATATTTATTTTTTCAGTATTTTAAAGTTAGCAGATTATTCTAAATTTTAACATTCCATAATTTTTAAAAAAAAAAATTGGAAAGAGCAACAGCACAGTCAACAACAGTTTTGCAAGGAAATAAAGCTAAAACTTTATTCACGCAACTCTAGGCATAAGCCAAAAGGAACCTCTGAATTAACTTAGGAAGCTGGTGTAATATTGATTCCTTTGAAGGATGAAATGAAGGCAACCTCATGTGAGACAGCAAAAAGCAGATGGTTCCTTGGCATATTCATATTGTATTTAAGTGCAGATGGAGAACAGCCTTAAATATGGCCTTAGCAACAAGATTCTACATAAACAGGAGTTCATAGAAAAGGTGTCTGGAGGCAGACTGAAAGTAGGAAAGCAACAACCACTTCTATAGGCTGGCAAAAAAAAAGTGGTTGAAAGTCTTGGACCATTTCTGCTAAAGAAATGCAGGAAATGTACATATAAACCTACTGGACAAATTTTATTTATTACTGTAAAAACATTTTTATACTTTAGCTGCAGAAATCCTGAGAGGTATTCATGAGTAAGATACTTCAGATTAATAGATGCATATGAAATGATTTGAGTAGCTTTTTCCGCCCGTTGGAATGCTATGTTTTGCTAAGGCTGATCCACATCTCATGGATTTTTTTTTTTTTAAAAAAGGAAAGATTACTGTGTGAGAAATGCTTATTTCTGAAACGTCTAAAAAGCAATCATCAGAAAAAGAGAACAATCATCGCGAACAGAATGATAGGATGACAGACAACTTTTAAATTGCTAGATCAATAATGGATTAGATGTAAAGACAGCAAATTGAATGATATTTCAACAAAGCCTCATCTTAATTCACAAACTTTTATTCTCTGATCTTACTGATGACCTGCACTCTAGGGGTGCGCAAAGCATTCCAAAAAGGCACTTTGTAAAGTGTATTAATGTAAGCAAAGCACATTTCTTTGGAAAAGTTAAAGCAGCTGTGTCCTTGGTATTCTCGTATTGATGCTTTGAAATTTGTCCCCACTTGCTGGATGCTATCTATCCACAGACAGTGCTTCTAGTGAGATCAACTACAACGTAGGTGTGGATACACATTTGTGGGAAGGAAGATAGGATGTTAGAGACCCCACACACCCACTTCACAGTCTGTTTATGTTGCTCCTCTCTGGGAAGAGGTTTTGAAGTGTTTCTAGCAGGACTACCAGATTCTGTAACAGCTTTGTTCCCTATGCCATCTGTCTGCTAAACTCGCAAGATTTGTTTCTTCTCGCCATGTAATATGTATACATCCTAACTAGACTGTGTTGTTTCTCTATGTCATATAATATATATGGGTATATACATAATTTTGTATTTATTTATTTATTTATTTATTTATTTATTTATTTATTTATTTTGTCATGTTTATGTAGTGTGTATGGGAGGTGGAGACCCTTTGAGAGCTGTATGCAATGAAATTTCATGTTAATGTATGCTGATCAGTGTACATTCAAAGTGACAATAAAGTTATTCTAAGTCTAAGGATCAACTTTTCAAACAATCATCCCAGTGAGGGGTCCTTGGTGCTCTCTCTGGTTGGTAGTTTTAATGCAAACATTTCATTACCAAACAAGGTAAAATCACCAGTGCTAGTAAGGAGTGGGTTTCACTTTATATTCTAGTGGCTTCCACTGTCAGTGTTAGTGGGAGTGGTCTTGCAGGTTCTACTGGTCCAAAAGTAGTTGGTTGGGACCAGAGGTGGGTTTCAGCAGGTTCTGACCAGTTCTGGAGAAACGGTAATGGAAATTTTGAGTAGTTTGGAGAACCAATAGTAAAAATTCTGACTGGCCCCACCCCCATCTATTCTCTGCCTCCCAAGTCTCAGCTGATCGGGAGGAAATGGGGATTTTGCAGTAAACTTCCCCTGGAGTGGGGTGGAAATGGAGATTTTACAGTATCCTTCCCCTGCCACACCCACCAAGTCACGTCCACCAAGCCATGCCACGCCCACCAAGCCACACTCACAGAACCGATAGTAAAAATTTTTGAAACCCACCACTGGTTGGGATGTGTATCGGTAGCTTGACTGGCATTTTCTTGACTGGGATCTTGTTTGTTTCTTGATTGATTGTCTGATCTCAGAGAGCAACAAGAACCTTCATTTTAACCCCAAAATATAAACATTCTCCTTTATCAGAATCATCCTAATGTTGTAAAAGATGTGACTTGGTTTCACATGCTAATGTGAACCACCTTCACATGCTTCATTTTCTTTGAGACATATGTGTTATTTTGTTAACCTTCAGAAATTGGTAAGAGGCAGATTCAGAATTTATTAAACGATCCAGGAAGGCCCTTGTCTTCCCGCAAAACCCTCCCCCCACTACTGTCAAGATAGCAGGAATATATATATTTTAAAGACATTCATACCCAGATGGGAACATATAACCTTTAGAACATCTAATCCCAAGATTTGTAGAGCTGTAGGGGACATAATCAATACCTTGAATTCTACAAAAAAAAAAAAAAACCTAATGGTTGCCAAAGCTGTTATAAGAAGGAAATAATGTCTAAAAGAAAGGAATCAATAATTTAGACAACTACTGCTAAGAGTTCAGGCACAAAATAGAACCCACTGGATTTGAACAGCTAATAAATTTAAAATAATATTATTAATCTTTTGCAAGATTGTTCAGTCTCCTCACAGATGAAAAAAGAAGGAGCTGATTTTCCTATCTCCACACACCTCTACACTACAGGGACAGGATATGGCATTATATAATTCTTTGACAGTAAGAAATATTATGCGTCCCTTACACAATGGGGACACACTTATTTTTGTTACACCCCAGAGTTAGAAAGGAAGCAATCATACAAAGGGATCCCTGGAAGGACAAATGATGATAGTGGAGCAGGAGGCAGAGCTGTGCTCTGAATAAATGTCTCAATTTCTGTTCCAACATAAAATCAGGAAATTATTAAACCAAAAATCCATAAAGGTACTATGAAAATTACACTGGGGGTGCCTTTTAAGGGTTTTGGATTGTATCCATATAAAAATTCTTCTAGGATATATTGTACTGAGTATGCAATTTTTTTTCAGTTGTTCTCCATGAGACACTTATGGATCAAGGTTCATTAATAGCACCATGCTCTCTTCTTACATGTGCTGAAATGTAAGAGTTGAAGGTTTCTAAAGTTTTTGGTCAACTTTCATTTTCCAATTGCATACGTTTTAGTAAGTAACATCTTGCTATATAAGAGAATACGGAATATATTTTTTCCATAATGCTTTATGTTTTCCAATGGGGTGCTGAATGCTTACTTTTGCAACTTGGGTGCAAGCATCTTGTAGTGATAATAGATAAAATATTGATTAGCTAATGCTCAAAGGAAGATATATGTTCTTTGCATTACAATAGTTCTTTTATGAATATTCTAAATACAGAATTAGGCTCTGCTCACAGTCACTCATGCCCTAGTCACCTCCAGATTGGACTACTATAATGTGCTGTACATGGGGCTGCCCATAAGAGTATTTGGAAGGTTCAGCTAGTGCAGAATGCAGCAGAATTATGTGCTTCTAGGATAACAATAGCACTCACACTTATATACCACTTCATAGTGCTTTACAGCCCTCTCTAAGCAGTTTACAGAATCAGCCTACTGCCGTCAACAATCTGGGTCATTTTACCCACCTTGGAAGAATGGAAGGCTGAGTCAACCTTGAGCCTGGTGAGATTCAAACTGGCAAATTGCAAGCAGCCATCAGTCAGCAGAAATAGCCTGCAGTACCGCACTCTAACCACTGTACCACAGCGGTGAATGTTACATCTCTGCTCCACAAACAAGCATCAGTTTGCTTCTGGGTCCAATTCAAGCTGCTGATTTTAACTTTAAAACCCTTCATGGCTTGGAGCAACAAATATTGTTTGATTTTTTTTAAAAAAAGAAAAAGAAAATTCTAAGCAATGCATTCATTTTCTTTAATCACAGAAATTCTCCCGATGACAGATTTCTCCTATCTTAGCATGCCCTTCTCAATTTCAATCCACATTTTAGTATAATTGTTCTGAAATAACATACATTCCATGTTAGTCACAGTAATACCATTTGTTCAGATTGTGTTTTTAAAATCTAAAGATTAGCCCCAAGTCTAATTATTTGTTTGTACAGATTTGGAAACAAGATTCCCATTTGTATTACAGGAGCTGCTTAAACCCCGAATGAAAGAAATGAAGAATAGCAAACAACATCTCCTAAGCTATCATGATTTTTTTTTTAATGCTCAAACATGAAGAGCCTTGGTAGTACAGGGGTTTAAGGCACCCTGTTATTAAGCTGGTTATTAAGACCAGCTGCCTGCAATTACTGCAGGATTCGAATCGCGCCAAGGCTCAAGGTTGACTCAGCCTTCCATCCTTTCTAAGGTAGGTAAATTGAGGACCCAATTTGTGGGGGCAATAAGCTGACTTTGTATAAATATACAAAAAGGATGAAGGCTATTGCTGAGCACATTGTAAGCCGCCCTGAGTTTTCGGAGAAGGGTGGCATATAAATCAAATTTAAAAAAAAAAAAAAAGCATGAACAAATAAAATAAACTTTGGAAACTTTTTAGATATAATTCCCACCCACCCCTTTTCCACTTCTAGTACCAAAGACTTATATGTGGGAAAAAATTCCCATAATTTTTCATGCCTCGGCATTCTGCTTATAAACTTCTCTGTGTTACACAAAACTAGATGGTGATTTTGTACTCTCCCTGCCCACCAAGTGTTCAAAGGCATAGCCTGTTTATGCTTTTGAAGGGACAAAAGGTGGTTTCAGGCTAATTGGCGTAGAAGGGAACCTGAAGGAACTTGAGCACTCAAGTAGCTTTTAATGACTGAAGAGAGCATTGATTTTTGTTCCGGGCTTCCCAAACACTTGGTTGTAAAGGCCTTTTTCTGGTGGTAGTAGATACGCCTCAGGCGTACATAGCTCTGAGAAGAAATCTTATAAAAGAAAAGAAAAAAAACCAGTTGCTTAGAAACAGCGCTGGAGACATAAGAGGACACATCTGATTCTCCCTCCCTCCCATATCTTTCTTTTTCATTTCTTTTTTTCTTTTCATTTTTTTTTTTTAGGAAACAAAGAATAAGGGATATATTTTTGATCCAGGCATATCAATATTCACAGTTCTAATTTATTAATGGGCTTGTAGGTAGCACAAGGCCTGTGTGTTTGGCTTTTATTTTGGTTGTTTTCTATGCATGTTCACTGCTTTGGGCAAAAAAAAAAAAATAAGAAACATTACCCAGGAATCTGATGGGACTTTATAATAAAATAAATAACACTAATGCTAGGTGATTAAAAGTTATTGTACTGCTTATCTCTGGACCACTGCAAACAAACTAGTCGGCTGCAGTTTAAAAAATTCCTGTCGTAACCCATGGGAATTGTATGAAGCATGATTTGAAAAGAGTAAAAAACAAAATTCTTTTATCATCATGCCAGTAGAGCATTTATGTATATTCTATAATATCAATCTGATTAAATTAGACTTTTATATGTGTACTTATTAATAGATCTGGCAGGCACAGCTGAATGGGGACAATTGAAAATGCCAACTCTGTTAAAAACATTTTTAATGTAACAAATCTTAGTCCCTATGTGCAAAAAAAAATCAATTCTTTGAACAATACAAATCCTGAAGATTTCTAAAAGAGAGATGGGAGGGGAATTAAGGCAGTGGATGCAGAGAGACTTATGTTCTCTTTTGGATCTTATATTCATAATAATAGAGAATTATTAGATAATCTGTGGCTTCAGAAGTTACATTTTGTTCACTTCCTCCTGAATAATCTTTTTGAAAAGAACACAGTTTTAAGAGAGAAGTGAAATAGCTTGCAAAGCTTTGAAAAGTTCAAGAACAATAGCAGTGCCTTTACATTTCATGTCCTTGCTAACATTTGATCATTTTATATCATAAAATAAAAGCCTTTTAAAGGTTGAAAACTTCTATATTTTGTTTGATTGGAATGCCAACATTGTAACCGTGCAACCTTTCTGTTTTGTTTTGCAATTTATATGCTGCCCAATTTTAAAAAGGTTCTGAGTGGTTTGCAATAATACAAAAGCAAAACTGAATTAAAATATAATCAACAAGCCAAACCCTGGGAAGCACTATTCCAAAGAGAACCTACAGTATATTAGGAGTGAGATTTGTACAGTACTTTTTTCTTTTTTTTTCTCCTTTTCATTCTACACCATGTCAGTTATGACACTTGCAATAGTTTTAGTTAAAAGACAAAAAATGTTTCCTGCATTTCTGCAAACTGTTGAGTTTTTCCAAGTCTGCTAATGACTTTTTTTTAATGTAGATGAGTCTCTTTGACCAAAACAAGATCTTGAAGAATTAATATTAATGTTGGTTCCTGTTAGTGGTAGTTCACATGTTTCATGCTGGCAACCATAATTGCTGTATCTACCCTTCCTGGGTACCTATAATAATCCATTAGCTTCAAAACATGAAGATGAAATAGAATGCTCAAAAGTAAGATCTGATGAATTTGATGATGATCCAATCTTTGGTTAAATTCATCCCTGAGGTACTTCCCTCCAGGGCTATGGGAGAGGGGGGTGGGGGGAGGGAGGGAGGGAGGAAGGTGTCATGGTAATGATGATTTAATAGCTGACCAGTTGCTGTAAGGCTGTAAACTGAAACGATGATGCAATGAGAATGAGTCAGCAAGGTTATCACTTTAAGAGGCTGTCTATATAAGAGGGGCCCTGTGAGGGCATCTCTTTCTCTCCATGTGTGCTTCTGTGCTATAGTTGATGATTGGTTGCCTTTGCCTAGTACATACATGTATATACTGTATTCCTTGTAGATAAATCACTATTTTAAAGACAAACCTCTGTTTACTGTATTTTGCTCCTGGGTTGTTTCAAAATAGTCACACTGTGTGCACTCTGACAGAAGGGAGGGAGGAAGGGAGGAAGGAATTCATATCAGAATTCATAAACACTGCTGTAGTCTATGGTTGTTATGGTATAAAATTCTTGGCTTCCAGGGTCAGTTTTATAGCACTTTTTTCCAACTCACTGTCAGGAAGGAGATGACCAGATCTATTTTTTGTCATTACAAAGTCCACTTGTTACTCCTTGAAATAGAGCAAATAGAGAATTTTATTGGTGACCGTGAATTGTAGTTTCTCAGAGAAATTGTGAGAATGTGCTTTCTAACCATTATTTTCCTAGTTAGGGTATGCTTCACTTCTATTGAAAGTGGACAAGGGATGGGTCAGAGTTATTTTTGATGAGTTACATTTCCCAATCTGGTCACATTTCCACTTTTTTCTGAAGATCAAAAGAAGAATGCAACAGCTGCTGCTCTCTGTCTCTACTAAAAGGTCTTTTAGATTATTTGTTTCATTCAATAGAAATGAAAAAAAAAAAAGATTTTATCTCTGGATGCTGCAATCACTCCGTTGTAATAAATTATAGGTTTGTACCAGTCTTTTATTTCATGAGTGGTTTTTTGTTACTTTATTATCACATAATCTAATCTGAGGCTTTCAGTGTTTTGTATTTCCCATACATTCCTTCAAGTTTTTAATTTTATGTGTCTTTCTATCATCCTCCCCCTGTATTATTTCCACATTATTATAATTTTCTTGCTTATTCCTTTTAATAATAAGCTTATAAAGACTATTATATCGTTGTATATGGAAAAGCATTTGCGAACTAAGAAAAGTGATAAACCACAAATTCATTTGCAGCTTTGACCAAAAATAGATTACTGAAAAACTGCTTTTGGCTTGTTGATATTTAAGCTGCAAATAATAGTTGTTATAAAAGTGATTAATGGTTTTGGGACAGAAAGGTTGTGTAATAATTATGATTTTCCTGCTTAGGATAAAATAATGTGAAACTACTGTTTTTTGCAAATCTCTCCAGTATATTTATTCATTTAGGAAATATATATGACTCCCCAAAGCAAAAAAGTTTGGGTGGCCAACAATACAAACCAATCACAACAAAAGTACAGTTATAACATATATAATAAATAGAGGTTACACAATATAAAACATCTTACACATTATCCTCACCTGCAGAAGTATCTAAAGTGGACTCAGCAAACAACCTGTCCCTAACACCTGATTGATTAGGTAGACCAGACCAGGAAATCAACTCCATATGAAGATTAAAATGATTTTCATGGTAATTGCCTATAATAGAAAAAAGTTACAAGTCTGATTGTAGTGTACTTCATCATCTTTCTTATAGGTTGATGATTTAGGGATGTATCTGCCTGAACTACTTCCAAATGTTACCTTGTAGTTCTGGGCTTTAAAAAAGTGCTTCAGACTCTTTGCCTAGGAAACAGTTTATGTGTATCTCCATCAAGGTCATCTTTCTTATCCTCTACAGCAGGGATGTCAAACTCAAGGGCCCGATCCAGCCCACAGAGTGCTTAGATCTAGCCCTTGGGGCTGCCCTGGCAGAGGGTTGCAGGAAGCCATCACAGCTAAAAGCGGAGCTCATGAGGGCTGCGGGCAGCACTCCCAAGTCCCATTTTTGCTGGCAGAGGCCATTGCAGCCGAAACGGAGCTCGGGAGCCTGCTTTCGCTGGCAGAGTGCTTGGGCCGCCCCAGGCATCCCCGACATGAGTGACATCAAGCTGGCCATGCCCACCATGGCCACACCAACCCCAGCCCCCCAAAGTCAAACACAACCCTGATGCATCCCTCAATGAAATTGAGTTTGACACCCCTGCTCTAGAGGAACAGATCCAGAACCAGGAAGCTATTCAGCCTTATTAGGACCTCCTCTACACCCCATCTAAACCTTCACAACCTCTAGGCATTAGATAAGGACCTCTATAACATAACTTGTACAACCCAGGGTAGAGATGTACAACTGGGTATCATTAGTAGATCGATGTTACTTCACCCTCTGCCTCTATTCAATGACTTCCTGTAGAGTGGAAAGACTTGAGGCACCCCATACAGCAAGGATTTACGGTCCAATCTCTCCCCATCCCGCCACCAATTGGAAGAAAACCATTGCAGAACTTTGCCTGCCAGAAAAAGTTGGGCTGAAATTATTTGAGAAATGGAAGTCTATTGTGAGTACAGGTAGCCCTCAATTTACAACCAGAAATGGGACCAGAATTTCCAGTGTTAAGCAAGGTGGTTGTTAAAAGAGTTGTGCTGGATTTTACAACCTCTTTTATAATGGTTGTTAAGGATATCATTGCAGTTGGGGCAGTGGAGGCATTACTTTGTGTTGAACCCTCATGGTACATATTTAGATGCCTATTCCCCTATTAATACAATGAATGAACAAAGAAACACAACAGCAATATGTGTCAGAAAGATACTGATATTAGCTGGAAAAAAACACGATGTGTTTTATTCAAATATTAAAAAAGGTAAAAGATTCAGTGGATATCTTCTATTTTTTATTTTTTTTTGCTACTTCTTCCCTAATTCATGGATCAGAGTTTTCTCTCTTCAGAATTTCCTTTCCTTTCATCTCTATATTACCACATTTACTGTTTAAGTTGGTTTCTTTGTACCTGAAGATTCTCCCATTGATCATCTAAACTAATGCATAACAGTATTAGGTTATTGTACTGATGGAATCTGAGAGTATTGAGGAATGATCATGAGTTTGTAGAATTTTAGAACTTTTTTCACCATGATACCACCCAAGGAGGCAGTGAGCACTCACAAGAAAAATCAAACAGATGTCCACTCTCTCACTTTCCTTTCCGAACAAGATTGATATATTACTTTGGGGGATTATGGTCTGGCTTAGTTTGAATAGCAGGTCAAATCAGTCCTCTAGCCCATTCATTGCTGATTTTTCCAATAATATCATTATCTTTGGGTTTTTTTCTAATTTGACAAGGTTGTCATTTTTGTTAGACCAAATAATTGCTTGTTTGTATAGGTCAGGGGTGTCAAACTCAAGGCCCTGGGGTCGGATCTGGCCCGCGGAGTGCTTAGATCTGACCCATGGGACTGCCCTGGAAACAGTGAAGGGCTGGCCTGCAGTGCCTCTGCCAGTGAAAACGGAGCTCGGGAGGGCTACACGCGGATCCTACCAAGCTCCTTTTTCACTGGCAGAGGGTTGCAGCCGTTGCAGCCAAAAAGAGAGCTCAGGAGCCTGTTTTCTCTGGCAGAGTACTCAGGCCTCCACAGGCACCTCCGACATAAGTGATGTTGAGGTGGCCACTCCTACACTGGCCATGTCCCCCCCCCAAGTTCAAACACAACCCTGATGCATCCCTCAATGAAATCGAGTTTGACACCCCTGATATAAGTATATAGACATACCTACACACAGACACACATACTTTTGATGCCCATTATACAAAATTAAAAATACTTAGTTTTTTTTCCCCTAAAGGCCTTTTAAATTACATTTTACAAGTAAAAAATTGCTTTTACAAGTAAAAAATATTGAAATCTGCAATTTAGTGTGTTGGGAGATTAAGATGATGTTATGATACTTTGACTTGTTCTGAATTCTGATGTCAGTGGGGTGTTCAGTATTTATTTTGGGCAAAGTTTAGCCTGTTTGCCCAACCCACAATCCTGAAAGGCATTGCTGGCATTCTGTGGAATATACAGTATATTACATTTGGAGGAAATATATATGAAGACACCATTAATCACCAATGGAGCTCCCCTTGAAGAGCACCCGGAGGCTCCAGCGGGCCCAGAATGCAGCCACGCGGGTGATTATGGGAGCGACTCGATGCTCCCATGTAACACCGCTCCTGCGTGAGCTGCACTGGCTCCCGGTGGTCTTCCGGGTGCGATTCAAGGTGTTGGTTGCCATCTTTAAAGCGCTCAATGGCTTAGGACCCGGGTACTTACGAGACCGCCTTCTGCCACCGATAGCCTCCCATCGACCAGTACGCTCCCACAGAGAGGGACTCCTCAGGGTGCCGTCGGTCAAACAATGTTGACTGGCGACCCCCAGGGGGAGAGCCTTCTCTGTGGGGGCACCTGCCCTCTGGAATGAGCTGCCCCCGGAGATTGGTCAGATCCCTGACCTTCGCACCTTTCGCCGCGCCCTCAAAACACTATTGTTTCACCAAGCAGGGCTGGCCTAAATGCTATTTTAATGGGTGGTTTCTATTTTAGCTCTTTTGGCCAAATTATTTAATATTTTTAAATTGTCTTTTAACTTTCATATAGTTGTGGGTTTTATTTTTGGCTGTACACCGTCCTGAGTCCTTCGGGAGAAGGGCGGTATAAAAATTTAATAAATCATCATCATCATCATCATCATCATCATCATCATCATCATCCTGTGTGTGAAATTGTTGGGGACTGTAATTGTGATGTTGGTGTATATGTGGGAGCAAGCTAGACTTTGCAGGCTTTGGTTCCCAATTTAGCATCAATGTTGTGTGTTTCTTATTGTTAGTGAGAATCTGTTCCAGATTGGATGGCTGTTAGTTTTATATGCAATTGTGGTTCTGCAATTCAAACAAACATATAATAGTGCATATATGATATTCTTAAATAATCTTAAATATTTCCAGTGCTGTTCATAACTCAGGTTGCTATTAATGCATCTGGGTCAAACTGTGAAATCAATTTTCCCTTCAATGTAATGATTTAAAGATTCAATTGGCAAAAAGCTAGCTCTAGTATTAATAATCTTGTCCATGATTACACACATACACACAAACCAACACACACAGAAAGAAAAAATATTTGCTTGGAGCTTTCAAATAGGGCTGTCTCAGCTTTTAAATTTATCATTAGAAACAAAGGTTAAAAAAATATATTGCCATCTGAAAATCAACCAAATGTGCCTTGAGGTGTTTAATGTAGAAGCACAGGCAAGCACTCCTGAAATTGGACCCCAGCCATCACCGTGTCAGAAGTCACATATGCTCATTCTTTAATTAAGCCCACCGTGTTCTTTTGACTTGGTGGTCTCCATAGAGAAGTAGATGCCAATGATGAAGCTGAAATTCAGGAAAGTTAAAACCTCCATCACCATGGAGGAGCTTGTTCTTGTCATAGAACAGTTTATCTAAGACTAAAATATCAGTGAATTTAATGTCTGAATTATCTCATAGATATGAGTGATAATCAGTGGTGGGTTTCAAATTTTTTACTACCGGTTCTGTGGGCGTGACTTGTGGATGTGGCTTGGCTTGGTGGGTGTGGCTTGGTGGCCATGGCAGGGGAAGGATACTGCAAAATCCCCATTTCCTCCCAATCAGCTGGGACTCGGGAGGCAGAGAATAGATGGGGGCGGGGCCTGTCAGAGGTGGTATTTACCGGTTCTCCAAACTACTCAAAATTTCCGCTAGCGGTTCTCCAGAACTGGTCAGAACCTGCTGAAACCCACCTCTGGTGATAATATAGGAATGCCTCAAAGAAAATATACAAGTGATGTTCGTTTTCCCTTTTATCTTTTTTCATTAACCTGACAGGATTTTACCATCCGTTGGCCGCCATCTTGATCTGAATTAAGATATTTGTGAGGGTGCTTGTAACATTTTAAATTTAACTTTGCTCTTAACTCTGTTTGAACTCTATTCTTACTCACTTTGTATGTTTTTTTATTGAAAACTGCCCAGAGTTACCCAGGTGAGATTGGCAGTGTAGAAATGTGATAAATAAAATAAATAAATAAAAATATTTGATATATTTACTTCCAAAAAAATTAACAAAAGTTCTTTGGCATACTTATTTCTAAACAATGAAAAGAATTCAAGCAACACACAAAAGCCCAATTTTATCAATTTTCATAGAAACAAAATGTATGTGAGAGTTGCTCCACTTAATTGCATAACCTGATAAATAATCAAACTGTTG
Organism: Pantherophis guttatus; assembly: GCF_059756535.1. Taxonomy (NCBI): domain Eukaryota; kingdom Metazoa; phylum Chordata; class Lepidosauria; order Squamata; family Colubridae; genus Pantherophis; species Pantherophis guttatus. The sequence goes on along the minus strand of NC_142063.1, from coordinate 136,537,265 downwards.
TATATTATATCTTCTGCTCTGTCATATTATGCACTCCTGTATTTATAGTTTTAATTGTGTTTTCTTGCCCCCCAAAACTATAAACATTTTTCATTCAGAGAAACTCCAGTGGATTAGTAGGAGTTGAACATTTTTCATATACAGTATGATGGACAGCTTACTTTTTCACTATTAGTAGATGTTAGCAAAAATCCTTGAGATTAATGGGCATGGTACTATTGTTTTCAGGAAGCTTTGTGACATTCTCAGAGGTGTCACCTTCCTTAGGCTATTTATGGCACTGTTGTTTCAGCAAAAAAAATTTAAGGGTAACAGCAGGTATATTCTCTGTGGATCACCTTCATAATCCTTTGGAAATTTCCAAATCTATTTAACAGATAAAAACTAAGTTCTTGACATGCTTCAAATAACTTGTATAACTAAATTTAGGATCAATATCAAGCAAAGCTTTGAAAGTTAAATATAAATTATATTGTTACATCTTAAATTAAGTGAATTTTATTCAGCCTAGCAAAAATAATCAGAAACAACACATGACAAATAAATATTCAGAAGCTAGAAGAAAAGTTTATGTAGCCAAATAAGATAAATGGTTGCATGCTTCCTTTCTTGATTAATTTTATTGGAAAACAGGTACTGTACTGAATTTTGATTAAATGTAGTTCCTATCAAATATTTTTCATAAAACTATTCCAACACATTTCTTGGGGGAAAAATATGTTGCAGAATGTTTTATAGTTTTCTGTGACCATTGTCTCAGTTTATTGCAAATTTACACTGAAACATTTAGGGTAATCATGAAATTTGAATAGTTCAGACAATCACAAATAATTAAAAGCCAATACTGAATTCTTCTTTTGATTTTACAATATGTAACAACATTTTATTTTAGTGGTATAATTCAGAAAAGTGTTTAAATGCATTAGTTATTTTATAAATACTACAGTTCTGTTTTCTTAATTATAATTTTCTCAGGATAAATCCATAAACAATATAGAGGACTATATTTTCTTTTTATCTTGTAGATTATTTGAGATGTGTCTGATGGTTACATTAAAAATCTGAAACTTAAATACATATATACATACTTTATGCACACACGCATACACATATATATGCAATAAATGCATATATTGTTGTGAAAAAGAAAGTAGCATGCATGTCTTCATTCACAATCCAGATAGTATAGAATAATAGTCTTGAAGAGATTATTTCAAATATGGAATTTCTTATTATTATGAAGAATTTCCTTTCTAACATACCTTGCATCTTCTACTATTTGTGCTGATCATTACAATGCAAAATAAAATATCTGTATAGAATAATACTTTATTGTTCTGGTTTATTTTTTAAAATGTTGTAAATACTGGAAACAGGGGAAAAAAGTACATAATTTGCTACAAAATGCTTCATAAAATACTTTGATCAACTTAAAAACAGTTGTTTGAGAGGAACACAATGTGTATTTCTATTTCTGTTTATAAAATAATTTATTTCAATTCCTGAAACTGTATTTGATTTAATATATGTTAACTCACAATCTGATTAAATGTTTTTTTTTTTTTTCCGTTAGTCAAGTGGCTAGGAATTATAATTTTCTAGAGAAATGCCTGCTGGGGAAAATCAAACATTTAAAGGTTCATATTCAGAATGTGTGTATATCAGGAAGAAGGAAAGTGGGAGAAACATAATTGCTGAGAAATGTTGCATATATTGTAATTCCACACAATTTTCACTCATAGGTTTAATAATGAAAACAGCCCATAAGTTAAAAAAGAAAAAGTCAGGTATGTTAATAAAATTTACCAAGCAAACTGTATAGCTCCATTCTAATTAGTATTTCTAGGATGACCCTTTCATAAGAGTTTAAAAACCTGGCTAATGCCTCAAACACTTTAGGTACCCCATTTCTTGATTAGACTGCCAATTATTGTGACAATTTTCTTGGCTGCTCTATACATTTAATTTGTACTGTTTTCAATCGTTTTAGAATTGTTTACCACCCAAAGTCATTTTGTTGTGATGGGAGGCCATGGAAATTAATTAAATAAATAAATATTTTTAATTTCTATAATTATATAAAATGATTTATTCCATTAGAGTGGAGCTGTTGTTTTCTTTCTCCTGCTTAACCAAAGCTTAAATACAATTCTGTGCACCAACATAAATTCCAAAAGCCCCATGTTTAAAAAAAATATATGTTTCTACGTAATCAAACTAAAGATCTAAATATTCTGTAATTCTGCTGCTGTTACTACTACTAGTAGTAGTACTATTTAGTAATAATAGAGAAGAAAAGAGAATAGTAGTAGTAGTACTAGAATAGAGAAAAGCATGGAACTCAGACGTGGTATTCAGTTGGTTCAGACCAGTTTGCCCGAACCGGTAGTAGAAATAGTGGGCCGCCCGCTCCAGCTCTATGCCATCCTATTTAGGCATGTTTTTGAGGCCGGGCGCATGCATGGAAGGCGCATGTGCAAGCAAACCGGGGGGATCCGCGCACAAGGCAAGCATGCACGTGCGGGGCGAACCAGTAGTAACATAATGTGAAACCCACCTCTGATGTAGCTGATATTAAGGGAGAAAAGGTTTCTTTTAACCAAAGAGCTATATCATTAGCACAAAATAATGCAGGTTAAATCATTTATGTATAATCCTATGGCTGCTATCTTGAGTTTCTATGGAACTATTGAAAACAGAGTCTCGTTTCAGTTAGAAATGAGCTGGGATGTGAAGTAAAAAAGAAAAAAAAAGCAAGCAGCAAGGTATGTTTTTGTAAATCAGCTGAAAAAGTTGGCAGGTCTCAGGTCTCAACAGTTGCTTTTTGAGGACAATATTATAGTAATCAAAGCCCTTTAAAAAGGCCTTGACCATGCCATTAATTTTATGCTAGCATTTCCTGAATGTAGTCCAATCTGTGAGTCCAATTCTATAGCTCCCATGTAATAAATCATCAGGAAAATCTCCTATGTTTTTCAATTGATGCATATTTTAAGCAGCCTCCTGAACCTGTAATTGCCATTTTATATACAGTAGATAGAAGCCTATAACATTTCACACTGTAGAAATTTATGCAGTCAAATATAAACAAGGTTTATATTTGTGTGCAATCAGCATTATTATCACATTGGAGGATTTCACATTCTTGTGCCAATTTTTGCTATCACTTTTATTGTTGTTGTTTTTGCTGCTGTTGGTCTTCAGCTCCAAGATTAGAATCCTTTGTGCACTCCAATCTAGCATGTTTTCCTACAGTCCTGAAATTCTTACTTTTCCATATCTTAAAATTTGGCATCTCTGTATCAAAAACCTTAGTACTATCAAGATGAGAATGGTTAATTTTGCAAGGAAACCCCTGCACATGCTTAAAGCATTCTGGTACTAAAATCAATATTTATAATTAAATGGTAATTAATTTTAAAAAATGCATCCCCTTTCCCATACAATCCTCTCCTGCCTCTCCAATTAATTTTACTAACATTAAAATTGCTTGTCCATCCCACTGGGTAGAAATGTTTAGGAAGCAAAGAATGCTAATCCATTATTATCGCCGCTGCCAAGAGTAAACCATCAATAAACTTCACCAGGGAACTATAACTAATAAAGTTTTTTCCCCCTTGCTTCTATTTGCTTTCAAGATAACAAAAATATGAAAAAGATGCAGTGCAGGTTTTCTTTTCTCCAGATATTGGCTCTAGTTCGGGGAACTGAAGTTGCTATCATTGGCCACCAATCACTCCTTTTCCTTTATTGCTGCTTTGCAAGAAGCATCCAAGACAGGAAAATTATGAGGGTTTGGAGTGGGAGGGATTTTTCTTGGCTTCCTGTGAAGCTGAAAAATCCCACAAGATGGAAAAGGTGTATGGAGTTTTCAGGGTTTTTATCAAATTACTTCTTTTTCTCCAGTTATGAGATCTCTTCTCACTGGTGAGGAGGGTGATAAGAAGTGAGCAAAACCAGATCAGGGTTGTAAGAAAAAGTGAGGGTAGGAAGCTTTCTCCTTGCTTTTTGTAAAGCAGCAATTAAGGTATTTTGAGAAGGGGTAATAATTCACTTAGGCAATCAATTGTAAGATCGGAAAGAAAGAAAAAAATTCAGAGAATAAGGCCAAGGGAAGGCAACCTCCCCCCCCACCTGTTAACAGTGCTCTGGAATTCACATATTAGCATTTCAGCCACTTCCTAAGCCCATTTGTATCTAGAATATGCTGACAGAGGTGCTATAACACACCATTCTTGAAGATGCACAAAGGAATCAGAAGCTATCATTCATGCATCTTTCCTGTCAGGCATAAATGCTCTGCCCGTGCCAGGGATCAGCTATAGCGCAGTAGTGCAGGGGTTAACCCAGACTCCCACCTGGTCAGCTCCTCCCATAGACCCCTCCTTACCTGAATCCCCGCCCACAGGTATAAAAGGTGGGCACACTACTCCATGTTTCAGTTCCTGATGTACCCAAGTGATGATATGATGAACCTATAAATAAAAGAGAGATATTCTACTTGATGACTCAAGTCTCTTTATTGGGCCTGATCCACCATTCCTCGTAACAAAATGGTAGCAGAGGATGGTTAGTAAGGCCCAAAGATCCCAAGCCACAAGACAAGGACCCATACCTACCTGCAGAATGGCGACACCCCCGAAGCAACGGGAAGGCAACCCGCCGGACTCGCCAGGGAAGGCAGGATCCTCAACCACCCCCAAAACCACCGCAACGGAAGAAAAGGGGGAGATCGAGAAAAGGAAAAGGGGCCACCACGGCGACCAAGAAGGAGAGGAGCTGCGACTCGACGTCCTGCAGCTGTTGAAGGAGAGAGCCGGCGACAAAAACTTCCTTGCCGACCTGCGGAGCTTCATACTCGATCGCGAGGCGGCAAGGAGTGAAGAAGGCTCGGACTCAGAACTCGAGGAGCTGGACTCAGTGAGTGGATCGCCCAAGAGGGCACTTCCAACGGCCACCGAGCCCCAAAGCCCCGCTCTAAATTTGAAACGGCGGCCATCTTTGTCCACGTGCTCGGACAAGATGGCCAACCTCCAACCAATCGAAAGCCAGAGTTCAAAATGGCCGGCGCACGAAAAATGCCGGACCATGAACCACGAGGAAAGTGACCGGGGAGAGGGGACCGAATCCGACTCTGACCCCTGGTACACCCCCAGCGAGCGGCAAGTGGATAGGGCCATGAAGACCCTTGCCGCCGCCTTCGGCCCAGGCCTCAAAATTACAAAAGAGAAGCCGGAGAGGCCAAAACAGAAAGGAAGGCGAGGAGAAGGGCAACGAAGCACCCACCCGAGAGCCACCGACGCCCGTGCCAGCCCGCCAGCCCACCTACGCACCCCAGGGACACCGCGCCTCCGATCGCCCAGGCCGCACACCCCGGACCACGCAGACTGGGGCAGCTACTTACAGCCATCACCGGAGCCTCAACGCCGCCAGGATCTTCACTCCGGAGAAGCAGCCGCTGGACGACGCCCTCCGGAGCACACCTGGACCCCCAAGTCCGAAGCCGAGGCCTACCCGACCGGCAGAGACCTCTACAGCGGAGCCGCGATGAACAGGTCCTTCCTCGGCGACGGCGGAGCTGAAATGGACTTCGCGCATGCGCTCTTCCGCCTAGAGGAAGAAAAAAGAAAAAAATTACAAAGCGGGACTTTTAAACTACCGGCAAGCGTTCCCATGCCTTACTGCTGCTATAGGCACATAAGGAACCATGGACAGCAGCCAGCAGTAAGTAACTTTACTAATAGTGCTGGAAACTTACCAGTAGACTTTCCCAAGTTGAGGATGGATGGGGGCAATATCCTAGAGTGGTCACAGCAGCTCCAGGTGGTGTTTCTGAAAGAAAACATGTCTCATTTTATTAATGACCCCCCAGAGAGGCCATGGACTTTAGAGCTGGATTGCATGCACCATAGGGCATTCTATCTTTTAATTGCCAGTATTTCCCCCACAATTTACCACTGTATTGGCCATAACCTCACAGTATCAGAAATTATAGGGAAAATGTTTGGATTGTTTTACAGTGAGAGTGTGTCCACCACCACACAAATTTCCAAAGACTTCTTTTCCGCCAGACTTAAGCCAGGGACCCCCATGAGTGAGCACCTAGTGTCCTTAAGCGGTACCAGAGCAGAGCTACACCTTAGGGGAGAAGTTATTTCCGACCAAATCATGAAGAGTGTGATAATCAACTCTTTAGATCACTCATGGAATAACTTCCTGACACACTTAGACACTGTTAGCCTAGGGATGCTATCCATGGAGAAGCTATCCAACAAACTTATCGCAGAAGATAATCTGAGGAGGAGCCGCCCCGGCCCTCCCAGAGAACACAAGAGTGAAAAGAGAGTAGTCTTCCAAGAGAAACAACACAACACGCCCGAGTGCTACATCTGCGGGTCGAGGGGACACATCAAAAGGGACTGCCCCAAGAACTATAGGGAGAGAGGCAGGCCAGAGCATAGGTACAGACAAACAGAAAGGCACACATCCGAAGAAAGGTATAGGCGTAGAGACTCACCCATTCCTAGGGATAAGAGGGGGAACAGAGACAGTTCACGCGACAGCAGGACAGGGTCCCTATATGGGATAGGGGAGCACACACACACCACACACCAAGACAAAGACACCAGCTCTTGGCTCCTGGATTCGGGGGCCTCCAACCACACCACATACAATCAGAAACTACTCTCATCATTCAAGAGAGAGGATTTTCCGATCAAAGTTGCAGACCAAAACCAGGTTAGAGTAACAGGCAAAGGGACAATTACATTACCAGGCGTAGGGAAAATAGAGGGGGTACTGCTAGTCCCGGAGATACCCCACAACATCCTGGCCGCAGTAAAGCTTAGCAAGGAATCAGGGGTTGAGATGATATTCACAAAAGGCAACGTCAAGGTTAGCAAGGACGGGAAAGATATAGGAAGAGTAACCATTAACCAAGGGTTACCCTACATAACTTTCTATGAGGATTACACCCACAGCATAAACACCAGTTCAGAGAACGCAGAAGACACTGACCAAGGCAGGACTGAGGGTGAACAGGTAGACAGGAGAGAGGTAGATAACGATAATAACACGACACCAGAAACACAACACAACATACACACCCAAAAGAAGCCCTCAATAGGCAAACCAATGCATGACAACTGTGCCCATCTGCTGCACCGCAAGCTTGGACACGCCAGTTTTCCCGTGATACAGAAAATGGCCAACTGTACCGAGGGTGCCATAATAAAAAACTGTGAAAACTACCTCGAGTGCTCGGTGTGCAAGTGTTCAAAACTGAAGGTAAAACCCAGACCCAAAAGGTCGTTACGTGCCGCCAACCAAATATTCGACTTAGTACACATGGACCTGGTAGGGCCCCTAAGGCCATCCATAAATTATAAGAAAAAGTACTTCCTCACCATAGTGGATGACCATAGTCGATATGGCTTCGTCTACACCTTAAGAAAAAAGGATGAGGCCTTCCAAAAATTCAAAGAGTTTTATAAAAGAGTAGAAACCCAAAACAACAAACAGATCAAACAGATCATGACCGACAGAGGGTCTGAGTTTCTATCTAAAGACTTCTCACATTGGCTCAGGTCCAAAGGCGTGATTCACTTTACGTTGTCCCCGTTTTCCGCCTTTCAGAACGGGGTCGCAGAACGACGGAACTCCACGCTGCAAACGATGGTCAGGTGCGCCTTAGAGGACGCGGGCATTGGCCAACACTTCTGGTCTGAAGCCCTGGTCTACTCCAACTACACATTAAATAGAACATGGTCCAGTGTGATAGATAAAACACCATACGAGGTCATGTATAACAAGAAGCCACAGATAGCACACCTACATGTGTTCGGTGTAACGGCTGATGTACACATACCCAAGCAGTTGCGCAAGAAAGGGGATAAGGTGTCCAGAAGGCTCAGGTTTATGGGATACGAGCCAGGAACCAAGGGCTTCAGGTTTGTGGACAGCAATAATAGGTTTGTGATCTCTAGAACAGCGGCATTCCATGAGCAAGCCAACTGGTCCAGAATACACCTAAATGAGGTACCCACCGAGCGGGAGGATAGTCCAATCGAGCAAACTCAAAACAAGAACGAGACAGTGAGTAGACAGGAAGGGAGCAGGCCCAAGCCCGACCTCCAAGGCATCAAGGTTGAGGGATGGAAAGAGAATCATCCCAAGATAAGTGTCGAATCACTGACACAAAGAGAGGCCAGATATCTGCATGACACTGAGCAGGCAGCAACCAGACCGGTCAGGTCAACCAGAAACCAGCTGCCAAAAAGGCTGAATGATTACGTGATGCACGTGCACACAAACCACGTTACGCCAAACTCCTACGAAGAGGTACTGAGACTACCCCAGGGGGAGAGGGCAAAGTGGGAGTTAGCCATGGCCAAAGAACTGGACAGCCTGAGGAAGCTGGAGGTATACACCCCCACCAAAGTACCAGAGGGCAAGAACACAATAGGCACCCGGTGGATATTTAAAGTCAAGAACTTAGAGGGCGGCCAAAGCCTATACAAGGCAAGATTAGTTGCCCAGGGGTTTGCTCAAAGGTTTCCGGAAGACTACACAGACACCTATTCGCCCACCGTAAGAACAGAGTGCGTCAAAAGCGCCTTGGTCATCGCATCCTTGCTAGGGCTGGAAGTGCATCAGTTCGACGTGCAGACCACCTACCTGCACGCCAAACTAGACAAAGAGATATACATCAGAGCCCCCCACAGCAAAGAAACCAACAGAGGGGACACCTGGTTACTTCATAAGAGCCTGTACGGACTAAAACAATCAGGCAAACGATGGTACGAATGCCTGGTAGAGGCCCTGAAGTCTATGGGATTCACGGCAAACATAGCTGACAACTGTTTCTTCACCAGGAAAGAGGGGGACTCACCAGAATACATCCTAGTTTACGTGGATGACATTCTATACATCAGCAAACACGAAGCCAACCGCAACACCTTCGCCAGCAGGCTGAGCGAGCATTTCACCCTAAAGTACCTTGGGAGGATAAACCGATACCTGGGGGTACAAGTCAACCAGACGCCAAAAGGTTTCCAACTGTCACAGAAAGAGAAAATAGAAGAGTTACTCCATAAGTGCAACATGGCAGACGCCAAGGGATGTGATTCACCCATGCAGGCGGACTTCCTAAAAAACATGCATGATGAATCACCTGAATTTGGAGACAACACGCTGTACAGGTCAATCATAGGCTCCCTCCTGTATATCGCTAACTGGACAAGACCGGACATTGCTCTATCCGTTAATTTACTATCCAGGCACGTGAGCAAACCCACCACATACCACTGGGACGCAGTGAAAAGGGTGCTAAGATACCTGAAACAGAGTGCCAATGCATGCTTAACCCTAGAGCCTGAAAAATCCGAAGAACCCATCCTCTCATGCTACGCTGATGCTGACTGGGCCGGAGACGCCAAAGGCCACAAAAGCACATCTGGGTACATATTCTACTTAAATAACTGTCCGGTGCATTGGTACACAGGCAAACAAATCTTGGTGGCAACCTCGACTACTGAAGCTGAATATATATGCCTTTCCAAAGCCGCCAACAATCTCATCTGGTTCGACGACCTACTCGCCAGCGTGTGGAGAGAACCAGCTTACCCAATAAATATCTACGAAGATAACAAAGCCGCCATAGAGATATCCATGTCCGACGCTGTAGGGCAAAGGTCAAGGCACATAGACATAAAGTACAAGCACGTTAGACAGCTCTCCAGAATTGGTTTCATAAAGGCCATACACTGCGATACAGAAGAACAGACCGCAGACATACTCACAAAACCCCTACAGGGCAAGCAACAGTCACACTTAGTTTCCAAGCTCAAGATCCACCCCAGGGTACCAACCAGTCAGTCAGGCCTACAGACACGGGTCAGGCATTTAGAGGGGGATTTGTCAGGCATAAATGCTCTGCCCGTGCCAGGGATCAGCTATAGCGCAGTAGTGCAGGGGTTAACCCAGACTCCCACCTGGTCAGCTCCTCCCATAGACCCCTCCTTACCTGAATCCCCGCCCACAGGTATAAAAGGTGGGCACACTACTCCATGTTTCAGTTCCTGATGTACCCAAGTGATGATATGATGAACCTATAAATAAAAGAGAGATATTCTACTTGATGACTCAAGTCTCTTTATTGGGCCTGATCCACCATTCCTCGTAACATTTCCCTTGCTATGAGAACTGACGAAAATGAATTGCTATTCATTCTGATGAAAACTCCATGTTTATTTATTTGAATCCCATCTTTATTATTTTTACAAATAACTCAAAGTAGCAAACATATCCAAAACACCTTCATCCTCCTATTTTCCGCACAACAACAACCCTGTGAGACGAGCTGGTTTGAGAGAGCGTGACTGATCCAAAGTCACCCAGCTGGCTTTCATGGTCCTGATTTCTAGCTTGAGGCTTTAACCACTAGATCAAACTGGCTCTATGTTCTATCCAGATTACTTTTACATTCCTCTAGGGTTATTGAAACGCTCATCCAGCCTTTTCATTACAGTCTAAATCAGGGTTCCCCCAACTTCCAGGCTGCGGCCCATTACTGGGCCTTGAGCCGTTTAGAACCAGGCCACAGAAGTGGCAGGTGAGTGTGTGCATACAGTATGTGCACATCCTCACTTGTGCAAGCAGTGGGCGAGCGCGTGCGCATACTCTCCATTTGCATGAGCAGCAGGCACATATGCCCACCGCTTATGCAGATCCATTCCCCCCTTCTCCGCCCCTCAGATCCGTAAAGCCCAAAAGGTTGGCGAACTCTAGGCTAGATGACGCCTTGATTAATAATTAAAATGGTTGACATTGCTTAAAGCAAGTCATTGTGTATTTGTCATATCAAACACATTTTTGAACTCAGGTCAATCATTGGAAGAAATGAAAAGAAGACTGACTCAACATCACACAGGCAATGACCAATCAGGACAATTATGACAGATACAATATATATATATATATATATATATATATATATATATATTAAAAAAGAAAGAAACAGACCTGAGCTGTTTTAACTTGGTTGCCAATGTCTTTTATAATACAAAAAAGGCTCTCAACATTAATATATTATACGTAGTACATTTCATTACAGGAATTGAAAACAGTTTCTAGTGAGATTTCTCAGCCTAGTATTAGACACAATTGACATGGATCACTGGTGGATGAAATTGCTGCGAGGAAGCACTTCTAGTTCTGAGCATCATATATAGTCCTTCAAGAGCAGAGAAAAATCTGAGGATCTTCCAGAGATAGGGAAGAACCCTGCCATTCATATCTTTATAGCAGGAATATCTTTTTTTGATTTACCATATATTTTTCCTTCATTAGACTGCAGTTTGGACTAGAAAGCCAGGCTCGATAAAATAGACTTCTGAATATTAAAATGCAAATCAGTGCAGGTCTTTCTTTAACCAAAAAAAAAAAAAAAACTATTTGGATTTTGAGGAGCTATTTTCCTTAAAAAATTCCCAAACAGGATCCTTCCAGTGTCTATCAAATTCATTTTAAAAACAGGCCTGCTGTAAAATTTCCAATCAGTAAAAAGCAGGGGGCTCTAAGGAATTATTTTCCCCTCCCTGTTGGAACAACCAGTTTTTTTTTCTTTTTAAGATAAAATCAGCTTCTTGTTACAAACAGACAATAGTAGTTTATAAGGTGAACCTGATAGCATTAAAATGTTTTCAATCAATCAAGCTTTATTACTACCTATTACTAACTAGAAAAAAAAAACAGATCCATACTAATACCCAGACACAATCATACTGATATAAAAATAAGCTTTAAAAATGATAAACTCTTGAACTCAATGGAATAGCCTGTCCTCCAGAGACTTCTGTGTCTATCATTCAAACTTCAACCCAAAAGCCAGTTTTGGGGGCTTTATTTCTAAATGTATAACTTAGAAAATGCATCGCTTTTAGACCCTACTAAACAGAGATTAAAATTTACATATATACAGTAGACAGTAGGTATGTATGGAAATTTAGAGAGATTTACTCTAAAATATTAGAAATAAAACAGCTCACCCTGGGAAAAATCTTTGACCAAATGACCTTAATATACTATCCAGGTGCCCATCTAATAACAGGCAATTCCAAAGCATTGTATTTCCTGAAGAGATTGCTCTTGCTCATTCTCACATTTTACTCTGGGGAGGAGTGGATATAATATTGTCATCCACTGGTGATTCTCTTGAGTTTTTGTACTCTTTACAAAAAAATAAACCTATACATTAAGGTAAAATAGATACTCCTTGTCTTATGTCCACAACATTTCCATTGCTAAGTGAGACAGTTGTTAAGTGTGTTTTTATTTTTTTATTTATTTATTTTATAAAATTTGTATGCCGCCCTATCTCCAAGGACTCAGGGCGGCTCACAATGACAATCGACCAAGCGACTGTTAAAAACAACAATATACATAAAAAATATCAAAAAAGTGTTTTAAAAAATTAAAATATACTACCCCATCAGTCCAGACCAGGGGACCTAAATAGCCAGGTTTTCAGTTCACGGCGGAAGGTACGAAGGTCAGGGGCCAACCGGAGCCCCAAGGGTAGTTGATTCCAAAGGGTGGGGGCGCTCACAGAGAAGGCTCTACCCCTGGGAGTCGCCAGCCGACATTGTCTAGCCGACCGCACCCTGAGTAGGCCCTCTCTGTGAGAACGTACCGGGCGATGGGAAGTTGACGCTGGTTGCAGGTGGTCCGACAAATAGCCTGGACCTAAGCCATGAAGGGCTTTATAGGTTAACACCAGCACCTTGAATCTCACCCGGAGGGCAACTGGCAACCAATGCAAGCCGCGCAGGAGTGGTATAATATGGGAGTATCGGGTCCCTCCCGCAACAACCTGTGTGACCGCATTCTGCACCAGCTGAAGCCTCCGGGTGGTCTTCATGGGGAGCCCCAGGTAGAGAGCATTGCAGTAGTCGATCCGGGAGGTGACTAGCGCATGAGTGACCGTGTGTAGGGCATCTCAGTCCAAATATGGGTGCAATTGGTGCACCAGGCAAACCTGGGCAAACGCCCCCCTGGTCACGGCCGTGATATGATCCTCCAGACTCAGCCGTGAAGAGGATGCCCCGTTTTATGACCTTTCTTGCCACAGTTGTTAAGTGAATTTCTGCAGTTATCAAATTAGTAACACAGTCACTTCCCCCATCGATTTTGCTTGTCAGAAGGTTGCAAAAGGTCATCACAGGATCTCGGGACACTGCAACTGTCATAAAGACATGCCAGTTGCCAAGCGTCCAGATTTTAATCATGAGACCACAAGGTCACTTTTCTCAGCACTGTTGTAATTTTGAATTGTGACTAAACAAATGGTTGAAAGTTGAGGATTACCCATAGAAACTTCGGTGCCTTGCGATGGATAGTATTATACAGTAATACGATCAGTAAATAATGGGTGCCGTTCCATTCAAAACTTCAGTCAATATTTATAACAATCCAATTCTCTTGTCTGGCACACACCTTGCAATATCCCAGTGCAAAAGTGTCATGGAACACTTTTATTTTTTTCTCCACTCTGGCTGGCTGCTTGATCACACTTCATGTGATCAAAGCTGCTGCCTTCCAACCTGGCCCATTTGAGTCGCCAGTTTATTAGCTCAACCATTCAAAGGTCAGTTCTCCCCTGGCTAAATCATCTAGCAATTTCCTCCCAATGAAACCACAAACCTTTATCTCACCATTCCTGAATCCTTGGCACCCTCTTTTCTCTCTGTCTCTCTCTCTTTCTCTCTCCCCCTTTGTTAGCTATAGAGAGTGGATGTGATGACCCGGAGCAAGGCACAGAGGCCACACAGCCAGCTGTGAGTTCAAACTTCCCTTTAATGCTCCAACGTTTCTCTCCAATGCTCCCACATAATGCAAGTTCCAGAGCAAAGTCCTCACACACACACACACACACACACACACACACACACACACACACAGCAGCCTCTGGCTGCAAGCAGTCCAACGAACTCTGTTAGTACAATGGCTTCAAAGAATTCCAGCAAGGCAAAGGAACAAAGAAATCAATCCACAAAGCAAGGAATAAAGAATGAGTCCAGGAAGCAATGATACACAAAACTCGGCAAATTCGGTGTCTGTTCCCAACAAACGCCTCTCCCCACAGCGTCTCATAACTCTCAGTCCCCAGGTGTGCCTTGTGAAGAGGGGCAGGGCACTCTCCTCCCAAGTCATTGGGTCAGCTTGCGCTGTTCCCACCTCCCCTCCACTCTCCGTGCTCGGGGATCAGGAGGGAGGGTGGACCTTGCTCATCGCCTGAGCTCTGTCGCTCTTCATCTCTACTGACTGCCTTCTCTCGGTCGTCCTGCCCCCATTCCTCCCTATTGGCAAGCCATCCTAAGCCTGAGGGGCCTGGGGATGCCTCCTCCTCCTCCCCCCCCAAATGAAGCCGTCCCCTCAATCTCCATCAGCCACAGCTCTGGCTCATCCTCCCCCGTGGATTCAGGCTCCGATGGGGGCATGACAGTGGAAGCCATGAAAGACAGGAGTTTTCTCTCTTCACTTTTGATTACTCATAATTAATCTTCACTTCCTGAACTTAAAGGGGCTGTCTGTTATTTTCTTTATCTTACAAGGCTTCATTTTAGACAAACCTCTTTCTTTACCTGTTTCTTTTAGTAAATCTGTCTAGGCAAGGGATGTGAAACTCGCAGGCTGGATGCACTGGCCATGCCCATCCCCAGTTTAGCGAAGGGAAGAAAAGTCATGATACATCATGTGACAACAACGTGACGATGCAAGTTTGACACCCCTGGTTTAGGCTAAACATTTTCTGCTCCTTTCCCCTTGCACTTGTGTCTCTATCTTTGTTTTTATGTGCATTATGGCTCTACAATTTTATATCTCTTTAATATTTCCAAGTTTCGTTTCTTCCCTTTCTACTCTTTGGGACAATTTCCTTCCTTTTCAGAGATCTCCTAGTTCTCATTTCTCTTCTTGATCCAATCTATTTACCAGGAGCTTTATATCACTTCACTGTACAGGTAGTCTTCAACTTACAACGTACATTTAGTAACCATTCAAAGTTACAGCAGCAGTGAAAAAAGGGACTTATGACCATTTTTCACACTTACAACCTTTGCAGCATCTCAATGGTCACATGATCAAAATTCAGACACTTGGAAACTGACTCATATTTATGACATTTGCAGCATCCTGGGGTCACATGATGACTTTTTGCAACTTTCTGACAAGCAATGTCAATGGGGAAGCCAGATTCACCTAACAACTATGTTACTAACTTAACAACTGCAGTGATTCACTTTACAAATGTGGCAAGGAAGGTCATAAAATGAGGCAAAATTCACTTAACAGCTGTCTCGCTTAGCAACAAAAAATGTGGGCTTGGTTGTGGTTGTAAGTCAAGGACTACCTGTACAAACTTGTCTTTAGCACCCAAATTCATTTCCCCACCTCTCCTGGCTACTTTGTCATGAAACTTTGAGTTCTTGAGAAGTGATTAGACCAGAGGTCTTCAAACTTGGCAGCTTTAAGACTTGTGGACTTCAACTCCCAGAATTCTTCAGACAGCATAGTATGCTATGTTAGCTGGCTGGAGTATGCTATGCTGGCTGGAGAATTCTGAGAGTTGAAGTCCACAAGTCTTAAAGCTGCCAAGTTTGAAGACCTCTGGATTAGACAGTTCTAGCATTCTAGCACAGAAAGATCTTTGGGGCATTTTTCCCCCACTCAATTTGAACATATATGGTTATTATTTATAATAGCATTATAATAACATGTTATTTCTTAATAATGTTATTTCTTAATTTCTTAATAATATCCTAGTTTAGAAAGTATTACTTTCACTTTTAGCCATGAAAAGTTAATCATACAGTGGTTAAAACATTCATTTTTTCTCCTGCTGTTTTGCAGCAAAGGTGACTGATATCTAATTAAAAAGCAGTAACTTCTTCAGGGTTTCTCTATTAGGTATTTTCCTGCTTGAAAAATATCTATGCGTCTGTACCTGTATTAAGATGTGTATATCTGTGTAGCTATTTCTACGTTTACACAGGAGATTAGATGATAGGTAGGTAGGTAGGTAGGTAGGTATGGATGGATGGAGATTGACTTTGGGATTATTAATGTTTTGTAAGCTTGGACAGACACTTTTTGATGAAATTCTGTGAATATTTAAAGCATTGGAACATAAACTACAGACCTATCAGCCTGACCTCAATACCAGGGAAGATTCTGGAAAAGATAATCAAGCAACAAATCAGCAAACAACTAGAAGCAAACAAAGTAATAACCAAAAGGCAACATGGGTTTGTCAAAAATAGATTATGCCAGACTAATCTTATTGCATTCTTTGACAAAGTGACAAAATTAGTGGAACAGAGGAATGCTGTCAATATAATTTATTTGGATTTCAGTAAGGCATTTGACAAAGTAGAAAAATGTGGGTTAGACAGCATCACCACCAGATGGATTCGTGACTGGCTGACCAACCACACTCAATGTGTAGTCCTCAGTAGAACTGTATCTACATGGAGGGAGGTATGCAGTAGAATACCCCAAGGCTCTGTTTTAGGCTCAGTACTCTTCAACATCTTCATCAATGATTTGGACGAGGGGATAGATGGGGAAATCATCAAATTTGCAAATGACACCAAGCTGGCAGGAATAGCCAACACTCTAGAACATAGGCTTAAGATACAGTAGGATCTTGACAGACTTGAACATTGGGAACTATCTAACAAAATGAAATTCAATGGTGAAAAAAGTAAGGTTCTACATTTAGGCAAGAAAAACAAACTGCACAGGTACCGTATATGTGGTACCTTGTTCAATAGTAGTAACTGTGAGGGGGATCTTGAGTCCTAGTGGGCAACCATTTAAATATGAGCCAGCAGTGTGCAGCAGCTGCCAAAAAAGCCAACACAGTTCTAGGCTGCATAAACAGAGGGATAGAATCAAGATAACGTGAAGTGTTAATATCACTTTATAATGCCTTGGTAAGCCACACTTAGAATATTGCATCCAGTTTTGGTCGCCACGATGTAAAAAAAGTTGTAGAGACTCTAGAAAGAGTGTAGAGAAGAGCAGCAAAGATGATTAGGGGACTGGAGGTTAAAACATATGAAAAATGGTTGCAGGAACTGGGTATGTCTAGTTTAATGAAAAAAAGGACTAGGGGAGACATGATAGCAGTGTTCCAATATCTCAGGGGCTGCCACAAAGAAGAGGGAGTCAAGCTATTCTCCAAAGCATCTGAGGGTAGGACAAGAAGCAATGGGTGGAAACTAATCAAGGAGAGAAGCAACTTAGAACTAAGGAGAAATTGCCTTACAGAACAATTAATCAGTGGAACAACTTGCCTCCAGAAGTTGTGAATGCTCCAACACTGGAAGTTTTTAAGAAGATGTTAGATAACCATTTGTCTGAAGTGGTGTAGGGTTTCCTGCCTAAGTAGGCGGTTGGACTAGAAGACCTCCAAGGTCCCTTCCAACTCTGTTATTCTATTCTATATATTTGTTTTTTGGGCTTTTGGCTTTGTTACAATATGATTTTGCTTGTCTGAAGTGAGCTGTAAATTTCTGCTGATCAATGGTATTAATTACACTTTGATGGTGATCTCATAGACTAGAAAAGCATCTTTTTAGACCTTTGCTATCAAGATGATCTGTGCAGAGTTGCTGTGACCCTTGTCATGGCGACCTTGATGTGCATCTTCAGTACACACAGTCTTCTACTAGGCCAACTTGGAGCACTCTGGTGAATCTGACTCATCCAACTTGTGTTTCTTTAGCAGTAAAGCCTATCTAAATCCATCACAATTGGATATTTTCTTTCTT
This sequence comes from Pantherophis guttatus, assembly GCF_059756535.1. NCBI lineage: Eukaryota > Metazoa > Chordata > Lepidosauria > Squamata > Colubridae > Pantherophis > Pantherophis guttatus. The sequence continues at coordinate 136,519,431 of NC_142063.1, read as the reverse complement.
TTTTTTTTCCCCCAGTGCCTACAACTCACATTAAACAAACTTTCTCTGCCAACAGATCACCCTTTTTTTTACTCCCCCCCCCCTAGAAAGTTTCTGTGTGAGTGTAGGTGTGTCTGGCCAGTTTCCCAGCCTGTTTTTATCACAGTGCAAGAAGAGCGTTTGAGAAATCACATGACAAGATGGCAGATCATATTTCTACTTTCTCCATTACATCACTGATTTCTGTACTATACTTCTGGGCTGCACCACTAAAGAAAAATGACAAGGAACAATTATCTTTCACAGCAGGGAGAGTAATTCACTACTTCATTTTGATATAGCCTGGAATGATTTGATTTCTTTGAGAAATTATGGATATCTGACCCTCATTACCACTTCCTTTAAGACTTCTTTGAACAACTGAATGTTTGCTAAACTGAAAAAAGGAATGAGATACGTACTACAGTTAGTCAGTTTCAAACTTTCAGCTTGAAAGTCTCTCTCTCTCTGAAGAGAGAAATAGATGGTCAGGACCATAACAAAACTATTAGCACTATCCCATTCACTCATTTTTTCATCCGTTTGTGTGTGTGTGTGTGTGTGTGTGTGTGTATGTTTATACAACTACATAGAAAGAGAGAGAGAAATGATTGCTGCCTTACTCTAAAAATACAAGAGGCAAGAATGAATTTTTCTACAGTAGGCTATATGCCAGTGATGGCTAACCTTTTTGCTGTCGCGTGCCAAAAGCGAGGGGAGAGCGGGGGGAGTTCATGTGTGTGCGTGCCCACACCCATAATTCAATGCCCACCTGTGCCCCGCCCTCCCGCGCACATGCGCATTCTCCCCCTGAGCTCCCCCCGCTTTTGGCACATGATGACATAATGGGCCCATTTTTCACTCTCCCCAGGCTCCAGAGGCTTTCTAGGACCCTGGGGAGGGCAAAAACAGCCTTCCTCAACCCCCCCTGGAGGCCTCTGGAGGCCGGAAACAGCCCATTTCCCGATTTCTGGTGGGCCCGGAAGGCCCAAAAATCAGCTGGCCGGTGGGCACATGTGTGCTGGAGCTGAGCTAGGGCAACACTCGTGTGCCCTCAGATATGGTTCTGCGTGCCACCTGTGGCACCCGTGCCATAGGTTCGCCATCCCAGCTATATGCTGTTGAGCAGTCTCTCTCAGATTCTGATTCTATTTCTATTTCTGTTTCTATTTCTGTTTCTCTTCCTCTCCCTCCCTCCCTACCTCCCCCCCCCCGTGTGTGTGTGTGTGTGTGTGTGTGTGTGTGTGTGTGTGTGTTTTCCCTGTCTTCTCTTTCTCTTCTCTTTCTCTTTGTGGCAACTTCTGGAGAAGTCAGGGGCTCCACAATGAGACTATCAAAAACCTTAAAATGTAAGAAAATCTTCAGAAGTAAAAAGTGTCTTCTTCCTTCCAGCATTTCTGGCTATTAATAAATTGCATAGTGCTTTTATCATCTAATCCTATTCATGTTTATTTGAAAGTCTATATGAGTTCAGTGGAACTTATGTCCAAGGGATATGCAGTCTTACTTCAATCAGACCCATGATCAATATATCCTAGCGGACTTAATTAGTTGTACAAGTCTGAAACAGAAGTGAATAAAAAAGTGTACAAGCATAAAGGTATTTCAGTTCTTTATTTTATTTTTTATCTTTTCTTTTCTTTTCTTTTGGAATTGAAGCCAAACAATGGCATATGATTTGTTTGTGATACAAGAAGAATATGAATGTGTTCCAAGTTCAGCCCTCCTTTTATGTGATGAAACAAAGCACATTACATATGCAATAGTTTTGTGACCAGCTTCATGTTATTATAATTATGCATATGAGTTGTAATAAAACTTGCTAAAGCGATAGCTCCTTTTCATCCATTAAGAAGTTAAGAGAGGTAAGTAGTGTATTCAGTTGTGTATACTTAGAGCCCAAATGCAAAGCTCAGAAAGATCTTCATAACACCCTTGCCCTTTCCGAGGTGAATCTTAGATGAAAGAGGGCAGAATCTTTCTGATTCTATTAACTGCATGTTTCTGAAATAAAAAAATAAGCCAATCCACCACTGTCCTACTGAATTTCATGCTTCAGCTGATCAATGGAGTCAATGCTAAACAGATACCAAGGAGCTGTAGCCAATTAACCTTACCTGGGTTAGTGGCAATCAATGGGGCATTTGTGACAATTACTGACACCATTTTCTCTACTACAAGTTCCAAGAAAGATGAACCAAAAACTTAAAAGAATTTAATTTTGAAAGTATCTTAAACAGAGTATGTAACGGAAGACTTCAGAGAGAACACACTGTTCTGAAGCTTGTGCAAATCGATGCATTCTTGATATTAAATTGATCTCTCTATTTTTAAAACTGGCTTATCCAGACAGGATTCTAATATCCCAGGTATTTTTTCCTATTTGGATTATGAACTATTATTCAATGCTATTTGGCAATCTTGAAAATGAGAGCTTCTAAATATTGGCATATTTTTAATAGAAAGGATACTTTGTATGCAATGAGTTGGTTGTTGCAAACAAATAAACAAACTACAATATTCTGTTATTTTTTAAAATGACACTTGCTCAGTCAATATGTTAAATTTTATGGCTTGTTTGACAAAATCTATAATTTGGCTCAATTTGAAACTAATGTGATAAAAATTGCCATAGTTACAGCCAAATAATAGAAAAATATATTATCTTTATCCTTCCCCAGAGAAACATGCCATATTTTAAATCAAATTTTGGAAAAACCTACTAATATACTATTTACATGCAGGATTCTTGAATTATAATCTTTTTAAAAAGAAATTTAATTTAATTTAATTACTTTTACTTGGATTTTGAAGTTGCCCAATTCCAAAATACTTTGAACTTTTAGGAAGCTCTATAACTCTATGTGTATTAAATTGTGTGCATCTTGAAATAAGTGGAGCTTTGATGACATTACTGTAATTTCTATCTTTTATTATGATTCATTGCACAATCAGCCAGATATGCAGACTGGATTTGACACTTTCGTTCTATCCTTATCAAGGACTATCAAGTCCTTCCCAAAGCCCTGGTATAGGCAGATGTTGCTGTTTGGTGGTATCAAAGGTATTATTGCACGATGTAAGCTGTTCCAAGTATAGCTGCCTTTTGCAGTTGACTGATGGTGAATTTGTCAATGCCAATGATGTTCAAGTGATGCTCCGGTTGTTTTGGAATTGCATCTATTACTATTGGTAGTACATTAATGAAGGCGATCCAGAATATGTCTACTCTGTCAAACCTTGTAAGTGAATAGCAACAATTGGGAGTAAATGATAACCAAGCCCTTTGACATGATGGCATTTGTAGGGAATAACCAACACCATGAATTATATTGGGAAGTCTACTAAGAGCCAGAGCAGCACATGGTATAGAGGTGTTATGTAAAATATATCCATAATTATTTATTCTGCTGAATTTTGGGCCAGCTGCAATTTCTGAGTGGTTTTCAAGAGCAGCCCCAAATTGCAGTAGTCTAAACAGGACGTGACCAAAACATTAATAACAAAGACAAGGGCTACCCATTATAGAAATATGCACAACTGATGCACAAAATGGAGCTTTGCAAAGGCCTTTCAAGCCATTGTTACCATCCATTCCTTGAGCAAAGCTGAATGTCTGATAGGAATATTATAGGAAGATCCCCAGAATGTGCACCAGTTATAGCTGAGTGACTGCTACCCTATTCAGAGACAAAGAAAGAAAATCCCTAATCTTAGGGACTTCCCAGACCCCAGATACTTAGCACTGACTTTTTATCCCTCACAACACTGCTCATTCATAAACTGATTCTGGGAGGATGTAGAAGAATTGTTGAAGTAAAAAGTAAACATTGATTAGAAAAAGACCAAGGAGGACCAATTTGCAGCTTTGGGATCAAAGAGTGACAAATTTTGGCATTTGGATACATTAAGTGCAAGACTAGATAACATTAGAAAGGCTGAAATTGAAAATAGTGAGAAATTAGATTATTTACTAGCATTATACAAATATGTTTCATTTCTTGAAGCCTGGTCTTTTGTAATTCAGAATATAACTTGTAATCCAGTCCTTAATAATAAAAGACATGATAAATAATTGTAGAGTTCTTACTACAGATCTGCACAAGTAAGCCTTCAAGTCAAAATTTATTTTCTTAAATTGCATCTTTTGATTATTCCCAACAAATGTCCTTCTATTATTATTTGATTTGTTCTAATGATTAGGTCATTTGCCTGCATTTATTGTTTGTTTGTGATAGATGCTCTCCCAAAGGGAATGTTGCCTTTAGAATGAAACGATGAGTCTTCAATGTTAGTTGGTTTCCAAGAAACTCAAATTCAAGTCACAAGGGAGAAGTCACAAGGGAGAAGTTATTCACTGATGAAAATACACTTCTTTTTTTAAAAAAAAATCCAGAACATTTCATTAATAGTTGATTATAACTTTGGGGTGACGGGTATCAAGCTTTGGATTCCAAAATCTTTGTCCCAGTCTTGCTGATACCCCCTGTTTCCCTGAAAATAAGATATCCCCTGATAATAAGCCCAATTGGGCTTTTGAGCGCATGAGCTAAAATAAGCCCCCCCCCCAAAAAAAAGCCCTCCCTGAAAATATTTAAATGCATGAACAGCCAGTCCCCACCATTTCCTCTGGTTAGGGTTAGGGACACAGAGCTGGAAATCAGGTAAGATAGCAAGAGGAGCCCCGTCTTGCTCCATGCGTCCCAAAATAAGGCCAACTGCTTATTTCAGGGTTCAAAAAAATAAAGACAGGGTCTTATTTTCAGGGAAACACGGTAACACCAAGAAGACATTTAAAAGATGTTCTCAGTTGGGTGGAGAGGAAACCTTGGAGAGCTCCGGTATTAGGATATTCAGAGGAAAATGTCATTTTTTTGTCATTTATAATTCTGTGGGCACTGAAAGTACAAAGAAAATAAATGTGTAGATTTTATAATGGTAAAATGAGGGGAAAGTTCTTAATATTCTTCATACATGGAAAAGTACTAATTATTTATTTATTATATTTATTTATTTATTTATTTATTTATTATATTTCTATACCGCCTTTCTCCCATAGGACTCAAGGCGGTGTACAGTCAAGAAAAATATAGACACACAAACACCATAAAATTGCTAATTAAAATTATTACTTAGTTTGGTCAATCAAATAAAACCCAGAATTAGATAACATTTAAAAAATCATTCACATGTTCGTATGTTTAGCCCCGCCTGTTGGAACATCAGGGTCTTGAGGGTACAGCGGAAAGCACGGAGATCAGGGATATTCCGTATCTCCGGGGGCAGTTCATTCCAAAGGGTTGGAGCCCCCACAGAGAAGGCCCTCCCCCTGGGAGTCACCAGTCGACATAATTTGACTGATGGTACCCTGAGTAGTCTCTCCCTGTGAGAACGAACTGGTCGGTGGGAGGCTATTGGTGGCAAAAGACGGTTTCGTAGGTACCCAGGTCCTAAGCCATGGAGCGCTTTAAAGGTGATAACTAACACCTTGAATCGCACCCGGAAGACTACCGGGAGCCAGTGCAGCTCGTGTAGGAGAGGTGTTACATGGGCATAATGAGCTGCGCCCATAATCACCCGCGCGGCTACGTTCTGGACCAGTTGGAGCCTCCGGGTGCTTTTCAAGGGGAGCCCCATGTAGAGAGCATTACAGTAGTCCATATGGGAGGTAACTAGGGCCTGAGTGACCGTGCACACTCACCCCAAAACCATGGATGATCTCGCCTAGCGGTTTTACATAAATGTTGAACAGAAGGGGTGAGAGGACTGACCCTTGCGGAACCCCACAAATAAGGTGTCTTGAGGTCGACCTCTGCCCCCCTGCCAACACAAACTGCGAACGGTCAGAGAGGAAGGAGGAGAACCACCGAAGCACAGTACCCCCTATTCCTAAATAAATTTAATAAATTAATAAATTAATTTATTATTAAATTATTATTAATTTAATTTTAATAATTATTATTATTATTATTAATTTATTATTATTAAATTAGCTTTATTCCAGAATTTGTTCTTGAGCCTTATGACATTACAGCATAGTCAAAACATGTTTTGTGAAAGGAAGTCGAGTAAGAAATGAATATATTATCATTTGAAAGAAAGTACAGTATGAAACTTAATGCATTATTCTTTGCTAACATTACTCTTAGCAGTATTCTTACAAAAACAATCCTTATTCCAAATGTATGCATACATCCCCCCATGCTGGTAAGCAAATGACTGGATATTTACAAATAGTACAACAATTGTATCAAGTAGAGCTATCTAGTGATTAAAAAAAAGCATTAAGCCAATTTTCTTTGAGTACATACCAAGAGTTTGATTATCACCTTGGGTAAATTACTTAATATGTTAATTAACTCTGGGGATAATTTAATTAATGATTAATACTTCCAGACAAGTTTGAGATGAGTACCTGTTCATAAAACTCAAGCATTATTCAGAATAAAAAAAATAAATCTTTAAAACACTATTAATACTAGTGCAAGGCTATTGAATTAATTTATCTAAGAATATGTTATAATCTTAATTAACAAATCACTCCATTTTTTAACAAAAAATAGAATAAAACAAACATTTTGCTCTTAGTTTGCTAATAGAAGTACCTAGTCCTGGTCTTTTATATATTTACTCAGAAGTAAAATTCACAGTAAAATTCAGCAATCAACATGCAGATAGAGATAAACAACATCTCATGTCATTCAAAAGGCTACTATCAAAAAGCCAAAAAGGAAACTAATGATCAAAATACCTCCTCACTAGAATCAATACCCAGACAAGCAGAGATTAACACTAGACCAACAATCAAGAAGTAAACAATATCCCCATAAAGGAACACCAACTCAGACAAACAAGTTAACAGCCTAATCAAGGAACTATCAAGACCACTGCCACCAATATGGACATGACAAGCCATTGTACAGTATATAAACAGAGAGCAAACACCACTCCTTTCTAACATGGATGATGTTACCAAGTTGGGTAAAGAAATGTCATTTAGCAAGCAAGCAAACTCAAAGAGCATCAAGGACTCCACAATTCAACCCCGAGCTATAAATATTCCCTTCTAAAGTTCACTGTTTTTACTGGTGCTTACTTTCTGTATGGTGCACATAAGAACAGCTTTCCATTTCTGAATTGTTAGTATCTCATGAGAAAACTTGAATATAATAGTTTCTTGGGAAAAGTTTAGATCCAATATTTCCATATCTATATTGCTCTTTCATCAAAGAGGATACATATGAGAACATCTGAACTGACAACTTGAGTAGAAAAATAAAAAGGGAAGTTGCTGATATGGGGATCAGCAAGAAGCAGGTTCATTCCAAAACTGAACCAGTATTTGAGAATCAATTTATTAATTAATGTTTCTCCGGTTCATCTATAAATGATAGTTTGGGAAATAGCTTTCAGCTTCTGACAGTGTCCTCAGCACAATCTTCTTTTCCTGCTCTTCCTTTTTTTTCTTTTAATCAAATTAGATCTTTTCCTTTCCTTTGTTATTTGTGTTGTTGGTATAGAATGTTTCTAACTACGAATATTTTTTTAGTGATTATTTGACAATTTGTGCTATATAATTGTGGCAGTCATGGGAAAGAGACAAATACAGGTAGACCTTGACTACAAACAATCTCAATTGAGCCCAAAATTTCTGTTGCTAAGGGAAACAGTTGTTAAGAGAGTTTTGTCCAGGGGTGAAATCTAAAATTTGTTACTACTGGTTTTGTGGGTGTGGCTTGGTGGGGGGGTTAATGTGACTGGGCGGGTGTGGCCAATTTTTTTTTTTTTTACTTTTAAAACCATTTTTTTACATGCAAAACCAAAAGGCTCTGACGATCCCAACTGAGTTGCCTGATCAGCAGGCAACTCAGCTGGGATCGTCAGAGCTTGGATTGTCAGAGTCATTTAAAAGAAAAAAAGTTTTTTTCTTTTAAATGGCTCTGGCGATCCAAGCTGAGTTGCCTGATTAGCAGGCAACTCAGCTGGGATCATCAGAGCTTGGCTCGTCAGAGCCATTTAAAAGAAAAAAAAGGCTCTGATGATCGCACGGCTCAGCTGGGCATGGGGGGGGGAGCGAGGGCAGAGATTTTTGCTACCAGTTCTCCGAACTGCCCACCACCATCGCTACCTACTCACCCAAGCCGGTCCGAACCAGGAGCATTTCACCCCTGGTTTTGCCCCATTTTACAAACTTTCTTGTCACAGTTGTTAAGTGAATCATTGCATTGGTTAAATTAGTCACACAGTTGTTAAGTGAATCTGGACTCCCCATTGATTTTGTCTGTTAGAAGGTCTCAAAAGGGGATCACATGACCTATGACACTGCAACTGTCATAAATATGAGTCAGTTGCCAAGCATCTGAATTTTGTTCACATGACCATGGAGATACTGCAAGCTTCAAAAGGCAGTCATAAGTCAAATAGTCACTAGGCAAACTGTTGTAAGTCAAGGACTACCTGTACTGTATACACGGAGCAGTTTAAAATGGAGAGGTGTACTAGTAAGCTAATTAAGTCCAGAACTGAATTTAAGAAGGAAAAAATATAGGTATCTCAACTTTTCTCTGGAAGACCTGTCTGTGGCCACAGGATAGAGAATAAAAACCAGAACAACTAATGGATTGAAGCTTATTTCATTTATATGCAAGGAAGAGATAGTGCTGTAAACTGAATGCATCTGGAAACATTGGGGAGAAAGTGGAAATGAGCAAAGTAATTACCCTGCTAGCCTAAGTTTATAACTTATTCAGACAATAATAGAGCACATCTGTCTTGTTCATGTATTTCACATTATCTGAAATTTGAATCATTTGCTACCGCATTGGCCTTTGACTCTGCACAACTATGGCTGCTAAGCAAGCACATGAATCTCAATTCGGTTCTTCATTTCTGGCCTCCATGGTATGTTTGTCGTGACAGAGTTATGGGACCAGGTGTGCGACCAGAGATCATTACAGCTTTCTCAGTTTTTTTTTTTCATGGAACAATAGGTAAATCTCATAAAGAAGGCCGACAAACATAAAATAACAACTGCCTGCATTTATTTCAAACCAGCAATTGAATTCTATCAATCATAGTATCCTTTGCTGTCAAGAAACCAAACAAGAGAGGCTTATATTATAGAAAGAAGTAAAAAAAAAAAAAAAAGCTTTAGGGCAAATTAAATTATACCGCCTAATCTGCAAAAGAAATATACCTGGAAAATAGAAAATATATAATGTGTGGGAGAAGCTACCTCTAGAGTCTAGACATCAGTGTATGACTGCGGAATAATAAAAAGTAAGTGAATAGATGCAATCAATTTCAGATCCATAGAACTGCAATTCTGAATATACAAATGATATTAGGGTTTGTATGGTGCACTGTATAATATGATTGCTGTGGAAACCTGTATTAGCAACCTGCCTTAAAGTCACTTATCCTTTGGAATGCTTCAAGGGCAGGAGCTGAGTGAATGATTGCCTTGTATAGTGAAAAATGATGCCTCAGTTATTTTAAAACACAAGAAAAGTGCTGCAATAAAATTCTTACTTGTCCAGCATGCCTCACAATAGAATTTAAAAGTAACTAGAACAGCAAGAGAAGCACAGTTCAAAGCAGCATCTTAACAATCACCAAACTATGTTCATCCAAATGGTATTTAGTACAGGCAATTGTAGCTGGGCGAAAATATTATACAGAATGTAAACATTAATTTTGAATTCAATTCAATAGTCATTTTATGTTCAATGTACATTCTTTCAAAGGACTGAAAAGGATTGAATTTTGTCTGTTGTTGTAGGGTTTTTTTTTTTTCCTTTCCAGTATATTAGATCCAGATTTAAAAGGCCATCCTATATGCCAGGGGTCTCCAACCATGGCAACCCAATCTTCACGCTGGCTGGGGAATTCTGGGAGTTGAAGTCCACAACTCTTAAAGTTGCCAAGGTTGGAGACCTCTGCTATATGCATCTACCTGGGAATGTGGCCAAAGCACATTCAGTAGGCTTACTGAATTTGTATAACACTGCACTGTTAATAGAAATTTCAGTGTATTACATTATTCATAATTTAAATTCCCTTAATATCACTAACAACGACAAACAAAAAATATACATATTTGTATGTGAAATGGGATGCAACTGAATGTCAGACATAGCTATCCATCCATCATCTGTCATCCGAAGTAGATTAGTAATATGCTGTACTATACAAGATTTATTGGGTAAAATTGTGGCTTACTTTACTCCATATATGCATTTGTGGCATACAATATATAATTTTTGGTGCATTGCTTAAGATTATATTTAGAAATATACATCTAATTCTTTTCAGTTGTCTTTTTGTCGCAAAAGGTATAAGCATATATTATCTAGAAAAGAAAAATATGAATTTATACATTGAAGGTAATGCAGTCTATTAAAATTATGAAAATTGTCATATTCTTATGCTGCAGTGTAAGACAACAACATACTTTATTAACTGTAATGTTTAACTACATTGTAGGACAGTGTTGAAAGAATAACAGAATATGTGGTAGTCAAGAGTATCTTCGGCTGCAATGAAACAGAGGAATTATATAAGCATGCTCAGTATAAATCTAAATATTTTTGCCCTGTTGGGATTGCAGTCTTAATTCAGCAAAGTATAAAGGATGGGTGATTTTACCTAGGAGAATTCTATGAAATAACAGCGTCGGTGCTGCAGCTACCAACAGACAAACCCAACCAGCTGTCTAAAGTAGCATTTTGCCCATTGAAGCAATTTAGCAGAACAGATGGTTGAATAATGCACTTTGGAGACGGCAATTGGGAAAGGAAAGGAAAGGAAAGGAAAGGAAAGGAAAGGAAAGGAAAGGAAAGGAAAGGAAAGGAAAGGAAAGGAAAGGAAAGGAAAGGAAAGGAAGACACAGTTCAGATCTAGCTGGTTTTGTAAAATGGATGTGAAAAACTTCTGCGGTATTGTGGTAAAACTGATACATTAATCAGTTCCCAGAAGAGCTATACAATTCTAGCTCTAGTCACTTTAAATGAAGGGGGTGATATATAGAAGGACCAGAGGACCTTAGGCATGGGATGCATAGGAATGAGATGCAAAACTCCCACTGTTTTACTTGTTAATCCATTATCTTCCCTGTTAAGGTAACATTTTCTCTAAGAACTTGAAACCTGATTACAGAAGTTGTAGCTGGGATATTGTCAGCTGGGGACTCCTTAATTGAATCTATGTTACATTATGTATGAGGAAGAAAGGTAGACGAAGGGTTGTCTTGCTTTCACCCTGAGGAAAAGGGTTACTGCCACCTGTTTCTTCTTCTAGTTAGCCTCTATTGTTTTCTCTGCTTGACATATAAAATCATGGAACATCTATTCCAGCCTTCAGTTAGCCTCAACTTGTGTGAGCCTACCCAGAGAAAGTTTCTTCAGTTAATCACATCCATATTTAATGCTATGTGTGGATGTAGTTCCAGTTTCTTTTGTTAGTTAAATATTTATCAATTTTGAGGCCACCCAACTCCTAAATGACTCTGGATGGCTTACATATCAACAAGAAAAAAATATGTATGTATGTATTATGAGTAAAAGAGAACCAGGAAGAACAATACACATCAGCCATTAAGCAAACAGAACTATTTCCATAATACATTTTGATGCTAAAGCTGCAATATTAAATTAGCTACTGAACCCATTGGATTGGGATTGGGTGTTAAAGCTCAAACATTAAGAATCATGTGGCATTAGTAGTCCTTGACTGATCATTTAATGATTGTTCAAGGTTACAACATACCTACATAAGACTTATTGAACTGTCATCAATAAAAAGTCATAACTTTAGGTTCAGAGCTGGTTTAAAGAATTTGGAGGCCCTGCTACATCAGATTTGGAGCCCTCACTTACCCCAATCGCAGATTCACTGCAGATGAATTACTGCAAAATGAGATTTTAACGCTATATATTCAAAATGGAACAGCACAGAACCTAAACTGAAAAGTACTCCATTTAGAAAAAGATATTGGGTGCAAAACTCAATATACAGCAAAATAGAACGATCCTGTTGGCTCAGTCCACTTGTGGCTAATATAAAGCTATGTTAACCAATCAAAAATCCAGGTGTCCCAATCTATCTGTTGGTATCATGGAGCTACATTAGCTAATGAGTAGGCTAGCCTATTCCAAAGCCCCCTAAATTCAATCTACCCATTGGCTAATGTGGAACTCTGTAAGTGTAGCTGGTAAATGGACCTGCTACCTTGAAAATCCTGAGCTGAAAATGAGGCACCCTTTCCCCTCAGCTTCATTTTTCATTGGCATCTGCTTTGCTTCGGAAGCTCCTTTTTTTTCTGAAGACCAAGGCAGATATCAATATTGTAAATTGTAACTGGTTGCCTTTAGATTCCATGATTATTAGTACTTATATTTATGGTATTTCATTTTACTTTTGATGTGAGAAAATACATTCCCTTGATTACTAGTTTTGTTCAACTCCATGTTCTGTGGGAGCTCTGCTCGCATGGAACAGCTTGCCCGATAAAGCAAGGATGGCCCTTTCTCTCATAATCTTTTGAAACTTCATTTTAAAAAAACTCTAGTTATTACAAAAGGCTTTCCATGGTTGATTGATTGGCCCCACATTGATTTAGTGTGCTATTAATTTAACTTATTTGTTCTCATTGTCATCAGAAACATTGTTTTTGATAGTGATAGAGAATCAGGGGTGGGTTCTAAATTTTTTTACTACCGGTTCTGTGGGTGTGATTTATTTTGTGGGCATAGCTTGATGGTCATGTGACAATTATTTAGGATTTAGCAGGGGTACTGATCTACCAGGCTTTTAACTGCTTGCAGAGCTGTACCAATCTACCCATTTATTTTTGCAGGCACTGGTCTATCCATTCATTTGTGCAGGCACTGATCTACTCATGTATTTTTGCAGGCACTGGTCTACCCATTTATTTTTGCAGGCACTGATCTACTCATGTATTTTTGCAGGCACTGGTCTATCCATTCATTTTTGCAGGCACTGATCTATTCATGTATTTTTGCAGGCACTGGTCTACCCATTTATTTTTGCAGGCACTGATCTACTCATGTATTTTTGCAGGTACTGGTCTATCCATTCATTTTTGCAGGCACTGATCTACTCATGTATTTTTGCAGGCACTGGTCTACCCATTTATTTTTGCAGGCACTGATCTACTCATGTATTTTTGCAGGCACCGGTCTACTCATTTGTTTTCTTTTACCACTGATCAGCTGTAGGGCGGCCCTTTGAAGCCCCGTGGCAAGAGTTTAAACAGTTTTTTTCCCTCTAGCCATCAGCTGGGACTCAGGAGGCAGCAATAGATTGGGGGTGGGGCCAAATAAAAGGTAAGAATAATGTGGGGGGTGGGGGGGGCAGGGGGGGGAGAACCGGTTTGGTGACATCATATTGTCACCACTACCGGCTCGGCGGAACCGGGCAGAACCGGGAGAAACCCACCACTGTAGAGAATCCATAACAAGCTGCAATTGATGTCAATGTGATAACATAGCAATAGCACTTAGACTTCTATACCACTGCACAGTGCTTTACAGCCCTCTCGAACATGCCAGGCATAACTTATTTCTTTGATGCCTGATGTGAATATGTAGGTCATGTTATTTTCATCATATTATGACACAGAATTAATTTAAACCCTCCTTGCCTCACTAGTTGTGAATAGTCTAAAGAAATAACTGGCTGACATTCCAACACAGCGACTTGAGATATATTAAAAGGTAATGTTCATCAAATCAGTAAATTATATTTATTTCAGGCAAATCATATGCAAAAAATAAAAACTTTTTTATTATTTTTTATTACTGGAATAACTATTAAAGGATAAAAATTAGCTAACATTCCTTTCTTTTCTCTGAAAAAAATAATACATGTTTTATAAGGATTGTTAAAACATTTTTTTTAAAGTACAATAGTCATCACTAAAGAAAAGAATCAATTAAATAGCAAATTGCATTTAGCGATTTAACTTTCCTGTCTTCTTTTTATTCTCATTTTATCAAGAAGACACATTAAACAGGCAGATTTGTGAACTCAGGGATTGTTGTACAGACTTTTCACGAGCAAGATAACTTGTTGAGTAACAAGCAGCCCACGAGTTCTGTAATCTTCCCTATGTTCTCCTCTTCTTTACATGAATTTTGAGCCTGGATGTTTCCCTCAAGAATGATGGATAATAATCATTTAAAGAACTCTCCATTGGTTGCCTGTTTCCCTTTGAAAGCTGTCTAAACTACTGGTTATCCTTTTCTCTGATTCTGTGGGGGAGTATGCAATAATTTTTTTAGCATTAATTTTATCTGGAGATTCTTAGTTCTAATAGCCAGTTATTAGACCAGTCCGCTCCCACAGAGAGGGTCTCCTCAGGGTGCCATCAGCCAAGTTATGTTGGCTGGCGACACCCAGGGGGAGGGCTTTCTCTGTGGGAGCCCCAGCCCTGTGGAATGAACTGCCCCCGGAAATACGCAAGATCTCCAACCTCCGGGTGTTTCGTTGCGCATTGAAGACCCTGTTGTTCCGCCAGGCCGGGCTATCGACATGATAATTTTAAATTGGGGTATTTTAAATTTTTGGGGTTTTAAATCGGCCAAATCTATTTAATTATTTTAATTTTTAATTATTGTTGTGTCTTGTGTTTTTAAATTGGCTGTACATCGCCCTGAGTCCTTCGGGAGAAGGGCGGTATAGAAATAAAATTATTATTATTATTATTATTATTATTATTATTATTATTATTATTATTATTATTATTGACTTTCAACTAATTAACCTTTCTTTTTTTTTAAATATAATTTCAAGAGTGATTGTTATGTAGGCTTACTGTATGTGTGAATGTTTTCTTTCTTATGTTGAAAAGGTTAGAGATGGATTGGCTTTAAACTAGATATGCTGGCACTGACAAAGTCTCTAGAACTAGATTTCCAGAGGAGACTGGATCAATTTGGACTCCAATCTTTTGGGCCAACACAACTTGGATCCCTGGTCCATTAATCCCTTGATCAATGTGACTGTCTCCATTGGGTATCATTGATAGTGGAGACTATGGCAAAGCTATTTTAGTGAAGATCTGGGCCAGACTATGTTGGTAGACACAGGAAGATCATACTACTATATATTAGAAGAATGCAATTTGTTTCTATTCTATAACCTTAGACTCTGTTTATTGAAGATTATTAACAGAAAATTGGCTTAGTGGTCCTAAAACAGAGAATAGAAAATTGAGACTTTTGTAATCGAGCCAATTATCT
This sequence comes from Pantherophis guttatus, assembly GCF_059756535.1. Classification (NCBI taxonomy): domain Eukaryota; kingdom Metazoa; phylum Chordata; class Lepidosauria; order Squamata; family Colubridae; genus Pantherophis; species Pantherophis guttatus. Next base: position 136,504,150 of record NC_142063.1, on the reverse strand, counting down.
ATATGGAGTATTCAACAGTATTCAACTTCCTTATCTGCAAAAAAAAAAAAAAAGTCTGAGAAAGCTGGGTTCAGAATGGAAATTATTGAAGCTTTGATTTATCTGTCTGAAAACATTCCAGGATAAGCTTCCTTTGCAACAGACAACTGATTTATGATTTCTTCATCTAGGATAAACCATTTTCAAAACTGTTTTGTGATATGAAATCTCGCACTGTATACAAGCACGTTCTTAACACTTTCAAAAACAAAGCAAAACTAGGTGATTATGTGGATAAGTAATTATTGTTTTTTTGTCCTGTAAGATTATCCTGTGAGATTACCAAGTGCTCAGTTAGAGAAAGGACAGGTTACAAAATATTAAGGAAAAAAATATTAATATAAGGGAAATGTAGTTGACAAACACTGAGGAGGAGAAGGAGGAGGTAAGTTACAAAAATCAGGTACATAAAATAGAAAGGCAAAGCTTATAGAAACTGACAAAGTGAAAGGATTATGGCAGAAACTGTAGCCTTTTCTACAAGCAAGCGTTAACTGATGTAAGTTTCCACCACCAACAGAACATCCTCATGGAAACTGAGTGGCTGTTCTCAAAATGAGGCTGAAGAGAAAGATTTACTATTTACCACAGGTTAAATGGATCAACTGGCAGGAAGATCTTCACTTTGGTTTGATTTACTGCAGTCCTCCCATTCTGGGAACAGTTGAGCTGCCACGAATTAGTTCAACTGCAAGTTTTTTAACCCTTCTTTTGCAGCATTCTCCTGCCACAATTCAGCTTATACAGCTCTAAAATACGTAATTTAACTTCAAACAGAAGGGAAGGGAAGGGAAGGGAAGGGAAGGAAAGGAAAGGAAAGAAGGAAAGGAAAGGTGTCACCTTGTTATTTGTCAGGGCAGGGGCCAGATTCCATTCTAGTGAGGGCTGTTTAATTAGTACTGTGGGTGGGAGGGGCAGATATGGCGGTAGCAGGGGGCCATATCATGTTTCGGGAGTGCGCACTCGCTGTTTGCAAGCAATTGCAAGCTCCAGTCCCCAATACGTCTCTCATTCCCCACGTTGCACAGATCCTCAGGACCTGGGCCTTCAGCTGATGTTGTGCAATGCCAGGTCCATGATAAATAAAGCCCCCCTCATTTACGACCTTATTCAAGAGGGGGGAGTGGACATGGCGGGTATTACGGAGACCTGGTTGGGCGTGGAGGGGGGGTTTCCCCTCATTGAAATGTGCCAACCAGGCTTCCGCGCATTCCATCAGCCAAGGGCTCAAGGTAGGGGCGGGGGGTGGCGGCTATTATAAAGGAAGGTCTTTGTCCGAGGGAGGCCACTGTACCTCAGATAGCCGGATGTGAGTCCCTCCTTGTGAAGTGGGGTCATGGGCTGCAGATGGACTTGCTGATTGCGTACCTGGCTCCCTGCCACGTAGCGGCGGCCCTGCCCGAGCTGCTCAATGTAATAGACAGGGGTGGCGGTGGATACCCCCAGACTTATGGTCACGGGGGATTTCAACCTGCCATCCATCGGTGAAACGTCTGAAGCAGCCCAGGAGTTCATGGCCTCCATGACGGCCATGGACCTGACCCAGTTAGTTCAAGGCCCTACTCACACGGGGGGACACACTCTGGATCTGATTTTTGTTTCTGGTCAGTGGTTGAATGATCTAGAAATAGGGGATATAGTCACCAAGCCCTTGTCAGATGGTCAGATCATTCACTCCTTTGACTAGACTTTTGAACTGCTAACCTCCGCTGCAGGGAGTCGGAACCAACCAGGTGGTTCTGTCCCAGGTGCCTGATATACCTGGATAGGTTCCTGACGGAGCTTGGGCTATTCCCTGAGGCTCTGGCTCACGACTCGATTGAAGAACTGGTGGCCGCCTGGGATAGGGTGGCCACTGGAGCTTTGGACCGCGTCGTGCCTTTGCGGCCTCTGACCTGGTGCCGATCTCAATTGGCTCCCTGGTTTTCCGAGGAGCTGAGGGAGATGAAGCACCGGAAAAGACGCCTGGAGAGCGATTGGAGGTCCAGCCGCTTTGAATCTGACCGAACACTAGTGAGGTTTCAAATTAAGACTTACTTAGTGGCGATAAGAGCGGCAAAATCAAATTATTTTTCCACTCTTATTGTGTCTGCAGAGAACCACCCAGCAGCCCTGTTTAGGGTGACTTGCTCCCTCCTTCAATTGGGAGTGAGGGAAGACCCCTTGCAGGGTAGGGCTGAGGATTTTGTGCAATTCCTGCATGATAAAGTCACTCAGATTCGGGATGGCTTGGACTCCGATTGGGTAGATTCAGATGGGGTGACGGAGGTGGGTTTTGAGAATGTTATCTGGGAGGGGTTTGACCTTGTGACTCCTGAGGATGTGGACAGGATTCTGGGTAGGCTTAGCACTGCCACATGTCTATTGGACCCATGTCCCTCCTGGTTGGTGCTGGCCTCCCGGGCGGTCACACGAGGCTGGCTCCAGGGGATTATTAACGCTTCATTGAGTGAGGGGTTCTTCCCTCCCTCCCTAAAAGAGGTGGTGGTGAGGGCCTTCCTCAAGAAGCCTTCCTTGGACCCGGCTGTATTAGCGAACTATCGTCCAGTCTCCAACCTTCACTTTGTGGCGAAGGTTGTTAAGAGTGTGGTGGTGCGACAACTTCCCCAGTACCTGGATGAAGCTGTCTATCTAGATCCGTACCAGTCGGGCTTCAGGCTGGGGTACAGCACAGAAATGGCATTGGTCGCATTGGTTGATGATCTCTGGAGGGCCTGGGACAGGGGTTGTTCCTCTGTCCTGGTCCTATTAGACCTCTCAGCGGCTTTTGATACCATCGACCATGGTATCATGCTGTGTCGATTGGAGGGGTTGGGAGTGGGGGCACCTTGTTGCGGTGGTTCTCCTCCTTCCTCTCTGACCATACGCAGTTTGTGTTGGCAGGGCGTCTGAGGTTGACCTCGAGGTGCCATGTTTGTGGGGTGCCGCAAGGGTCGCTCCTCTCGCCCCTTCTGTTCAACATTTATGTGAAGCCGCTGGGTGAGATCATCCGTGGTTTTGGGGTGAAGTGCCATCAGTATACTGATGATACTCAGCTCTACATCTCCACCCCGGGCCACCCCAATGATGCCCTTGACGTGATGTCCCGGTGCCTGGAGGCCATGCGGATCTGGATGGGGAGAAACAAGCTCAGACTCAACTCTTCCAAGACCGAGTGGCTGTGGTTTCCGGCATCCCGATATAGCCAGCTAGCTCTATCGCTGACTATTGGGGGCAAGATCCTGACCTCCTCAGAGAGGGCTCGCAACTTGGGTGTTCTCCTGGATGCATGGCTGTCTTAAAAGACCATATGACGGCTGTGGCCAGGGGAGTTTTCTATCAGGTTCGCCTGATTTACCAGTTGTGTCCCTTTCTGGACCAGGACACCTTGCTCACCATCACTCACACCCTCGTCCCGTCCTGTCTGGACTACTGTAATGCTCTCTACATGGGGCTCCCTTTGAAGAGCACCTGGAGGCTCCAACTGGTCCAGAATGCAGCCGCGCGGGTAATTATGGGTGCGACACGGCGCACCCATGTAACACCTCTCCTGCACAAGCTGCACTGGCTCCCAGTGGTCTTCCAGATGCGATTCAAGGTGCTGGTTACCACCTTTAAAGCACTCCATGGCTTGGGACCTGGGTATGTACGAGATCGCCTTCTGCCACCGGTAGCCTCCCATCAGCCAATACGCTCCCACAGCGAGGGACTCCTCAGGGTGCTGTCGGCCAAACAATTCCGACTGGTGACACCCAGGGAGAGAGCCTTCTCTGTGGGGGCACCTGCCCCTGGAGGTTCATATGATCCCCGACCTTTGTACCTTTCGCCGTGCCTTTAAGACCCTGTTGTTCCAACAGGCCGGGCTGGCTTAGAATATGAATTTTAAATTGGGTTGTTTGTCAATTTTTAACTTTGTGGGCCAATTTTAATATATTCATTTTAAATTGTTTTTAAATTTTGTGACTTTATGTGTGTTTTAACATGGCTGTACACCACTCTGAGTCCTTCGGGAGAAGGGCGGTATAGAAATTTAATAAACTAAAGTAAACTAAACTAAACTATTTTTAAATGTGTAGCCCATATAAGGAGCAGCTTTTAAGACACAACAGCACAACTGAATAAGCTGTAAACCAAGTGTTTAGTGCTTGGTAGCAGTATTTTCTTAAGGCTTGCAAACAAGGAAATTAATTATATACAAATATATAAGTGAAGTACACTTTACTTCTGATTTTTTTTCCTGTCATAATATATCTCTATGTATTGTTTTCTCTTGCAGAATTGCTACCCAAATGTGAACAAATGCAGTGTCAATACAAGTGTGCCATGTCCATGAACGAAACTAGATGTTATTGTGAGGAAGGATACGAAGTTGGCAGAGATGGAAAAACCTGCCAAGGTACAGTAACCATATTACAGCGGTGAAATCCCCCCGCTTCTATCTGGCTCGCTGAACTGGTAGCACCAGTGGCGGGAGGCTCCATCCACCCGCCGGGATGTCATTACATCCCTTTTTTCACCATCTGCACATGCGCAGAAGAGGCAGGCGTGTACGTAGTGCACGTGCACTCCCACATGCTCCCATTCGCGAACCGGTAGCGAAGGTAAGTGGATTTCACCACTGCCATATTATATTATTCCAAAACATTTTGCTCAGGAAAAATTGTAGGAAAATTTGCATTTAGTGAACTATACAGATTGGGGATGGTTGTGGTATTTAAACCTGATATCTGGAGAAGTTGCCCAATGCTTTTTCTATATTCTCTTGTCTTGTTCCCACCCACCCATCCATTTCTTCCCTGGGATCTCATTCAGAATGTTGCACATTTCTCGCCAGAACAAATCCTGATTCTTTCATTGTAAATGTTTACTGGCATGTAACATGCAACTAACATTCCTGCACTTTCCCCACATCACAACCATCTAGATTATATCAGTTGATACAGCCTAATTTACACTATAAGCCTTTTTATTCATAAATAGAGCTATGTCTTTCCTGTCAGTTATTCATCATCTCCACAATATCATACATACATATATACTTTTAAAATTGCAATCAATGATCTGCATTTACTTTACTCATATCTATTACAGCCTTTTCCTTTTTTAAAAAAGATACATAGATTATCTCTGTTTTCATTAGTTTCACTCCTCAGTTTTTCAGTTTTGCAATATTCTGTTCATATAACTTTACAATACAGATAGAGTTAGTATTCATTGTTGTGTTCCAAAGGTGCTTTCCCAAAAGACAAGTGGACTTTGTTTGTTTTTGCTTGAAGATATTTCCCTTCTTATCCAAGAAACTTCTTCAGTTCTGAAGATGACCTGAGAATCTTCAGAGATATTCATTGTTGTGCTACTGGTCATAGTTACCTTGGAGGGCAAGCATCAATCTTGCAAGATTGAAAGTATTTCTCTATTCCTTTCCTACTACTTTCCAGAAAACTAGAGAGAGTTCCTACTGAAATGCTTTCCATTCCATCCCCACTTCTTTTACATGCCAGTTGTCCCATCTGTGGCTCTCCTATAAACCTTTGCAACCTGTCAATGTTTGTACAGTTCGATCACTGTTCCACAAGTACAGTTGACCCTACTTTGGCGCTAAATATATGCATACTTTTCTATTCAAATTAATATTTCTAATCTAATAAAGAATGCAGAGAAGAACAACAAAGATGTTTAGGGGCTCAGAAGCTAAAACATATGAAGAACGGTTGCAGGAAATGGGTAGGTCTAGTTTAATGAAAGGAAGGACTAGTGTTCTAATCTCTAGGAACCTGCCACAAAGAAGAGTGGGTCAACCTATTCTCCAAAGCACCTGAAGGCAGGACCAGAAGCAATGGATAGAAACTAATCAAGGAGAGAACCAACCTAGAATTAAGGAAAAATTTTCTGACAGTTAGGACAATTAATCAGTGGAATGACTTGCCTTCAGAAGCTGTGGATGCTGGAAAGCTCACGGTTTTAAAGAAGAGTTTGGACAACCATTTGTCTGAAATGGTATGGGGTTTCCTGCTTGAGTAGGGGATTATACTAGAAGGAGATTGGACCAGTGGTGAAATGCAATTTTTTTTTGCTGCCGGTTCCGTGGGTGTGGCTTGATGGGCATGGCTTGGGGAGGGGTCATGTGACTGGGTGGGCATGGCTATTTTTTTTTTTACTTTTTAAAGCATTTTTTACTAAAAAATGCTTTTAAAAAGTTTTTTAAAAAGGTTCCAATGATCGCACTGCACAGCTGATTGACAATCAGAGGCAATTAAAAAACAGAAAAATAACAAAATAACTTTAATATTGTAGACACCACCAACATCATGCCTTCATCATCCTGTCAAGGAAATAAAGTAGTGGTAAATACAGGATTGATTCCTGAGTAAAATTTAACCATTTTTCTTTCTTTCTTTTTTTTCAGATTTTAATGAATGTAATGTGTATGGACTCTGTAGCCAAACATGTCAAAATACTGATGGATCATACATTTGCAGCTGTGTGGAAGGATATCTCCTTCAACCAAACAAAAAGTCTTGCAAAGTGAAAAAAGGTAAGCAGCAATATATTGCTGGATTTATTTGCTGTGATTCTCTATTAAATATGTAGCTGACCACCAAGGGAACAAAATGCTGAACAATCTCTGAACCAGCACTATACTGTGTGCTTTTTTTTAAAAAAAAAATTGTAAGTCCATTCTCTTTCATTCAAACTCAAGGCCTGAGGACCAGATCCAGCCCCTGAGATGATTAGATCTGGCCCACAGGGCCGACCTAAAAATATCAAAGGACTAGCCCATGGTGCCTCTGCCAGTCAAAATGGGCCATGTGGCCCTGCAGTTTTCAGTCTCCACAGCCTCCTGCAGTACTCTTCCAGCTAAAAATGGGCCACGTGGGGCACGCGTGGCCGGCAGAGTGCTGCAGGAGGCTTTGGAGGCCAAAAATGGGCCGTGGCAGGCCTCATGCACTCCCCTTGGTCCATTTTTGGCTGGCAGGGTACTGCAGGAGGCATCTCCACCCCCAGCCAGCCCACAGAGAACTACAATGCTGATCTGGCCCTTGAAGAAATCCAGTTTGACACCCCTGTTCTAATTGCCTTGATCTATATTTAGAAAACATGAACAGAATTTTGAAGTTGTTACAGATACAACAATTCTTGAAAAGAGAAAACCAGCACAACAAATAGATGCATAGAGCCTTTCCTATATTATTTTAAGGTTGGTTTTATAGTAATTTGAAACAATTTGAGAAAGATTAACTAAGACAGTAAACAGTTTTACTTGTTGAGATTCATACAATTTTCAGTTCTACTCTCCTGGATCTTATGTGATGCTTCTTCTTGTATCTTATCTATGGTACATAAAAATCAGAAAAGACTTCAGAATCTTTTCAAAGTTACAGTTTAGGATGACGCAAGTGCACATGTAGTCTTAACAAACACAAAGCATGTTTACTGCATTACAATTGCTGATTAACAAAATACCTATAATCTGCATCACATATAACTTACAGATGTCTGAATATGCTTTCTCCTTCACACACCTTATCCAAGTTCAATTCTTCATCAGTTTAACTACTTTGTGCATCTGGTGAAATGAGCTACAGTTCATGGAAGATTATTACTTTTAATAAAGTAATCTTCTAAATCCTACACATAGATGACTGTTCCTAACAATTACTTTAAAGTAAACAGAATGTTTTAAATTGCTTTGGATGCCAGAGGTGTCACCATTTTGCTCCTGGTAGCATTCAATGAGGGTTATGTATATTTTCATTAGTAGTAATCAATTAAACATTTAAAGGAATTGGTAAGCTTGCTTTAACAAAGCTGAAGGGAAAGAAAGAATATTCCTAATCAATATAACAGATTAATGTTTTTCTTGTGAAATATTCATAATTGGCATGCATGAAATACACATATGTGATGTTTGTAATACAGATAATCTTCGATTTACCACCACTTGCTTAAGAGACCATTCAAAGTTACAACAGCACTGAAAAAACCAACTCATGAGCAGTCCTCACATTTACAATCCAGCACAGCATCCCCATGATCATGTGATCAAAATTCAGGCACTTGGCACCTGGCATGTACTATCGGGGGGGGGGGGTTAGGGGGGGTAATTTGATTATTATTTGAAATCTGCTCAGGAAATCAATGAAGGAAGCCAGGTTCATTTAACCACCGCATCATTCACTTAGCAACTACAGTTATTCATTCAGCAACTGTGGCAAAAAAAATAAATGATAAAATTGGGCACAACTCACTTAGCAACTGCCTTATTTAATAACATGGAACATAGAATAATAGAGTAGGAAGGGACCTTGGAGGTCTTCTAGTTCAATTCCCTGCTCAAGCAGGAGACCCTATACCCATGATAGCGAACCTATGGCACGCGTGCCACAGGTGGCACATGGAGCCATATCGGTGGGCACGCAAGTGTTGCCTTAGCTCAGCTCCAGCGTGCATGTACGTGCCGGCCAGCTGATTTTCAGACCTTCCAGTCCCACTGGAGGTCAGGATATGGGCCGTTTCCGGTCTGGAGGGCCTCCGGGGGGGGGAAGGCCATATTTGCCCTCCCCAGGCTCCAAGAAAGCCTCTGGAGCCTGGGAAGGGCAAAAAATGAGCCTACTGGGCCCAGTGTAACATCACATGCCAAAAGCGGGGGGAGTGCAGGGGGGAGGTTGTGTGTGTATGTGCGGGGTGCATTGAATTATGGATGTGGGCATACACTCCCCCCGCTTTTGGTACACAACAGTAAAAAGGTTAGCCATCACTGCCCTATACCATTCCAGACAAGCGGATGACCAATCTCCTTTTGAAAACCTCCAGTGATGGAACATCCACAACTTCTGAAGGCAAGGCAATCCATTGGTTAAATGTTCTCACTGTTGGGAATTTTCTCCTTAGTTCTAGGTTGCTTCTTTCTTTGTTTAGTTTCCATCTTTTGTTTCTTGTCTTGCCTTTGGGTGCTTTGAAAAACAGGTTGACCCTCTCTTCTTCGTGGTAGCCCCTCAAATGTTGAAACACTGCTATCATGTCTCCCTTAGTCCTTCTTTTCACTACACTAGCCATACCTAATTCCTGCAACTTATGACCACAGTTTTTCATATGTTTTAGTCTCCAGACCCCTGATAATCTTTGTTGCTCTTCTTTGAATTCTTTCCAAAATATCAACATCTTTTTTCTATTGTGGTGACCAAAATTAGATTCCGTATTCCAAGTGTGGACTTACTTTGGCTTTATAAAGCGGTATTAGTACTTCACGTAATCTTGATTCTATCCCTCTGTTAATGCAGCCTAGAACTGGGTTGGCTTTTTTGGCAGCTGCAGCACACTGCTGGCTCATATTAAAATGATTGTCCCCTAGGATTCCAAGATCCCTCTCACAGTTACTACTATTGAGAGAGGTACCACCTATGCTGTACCTGTGCATTTTGTTTTTCTTGCCTAAATGTAAAACCTTACTTTTTTCACCATTGAATTTCATTTTGTTAGTCAGCGCCCAATGTTCAAATCTGTTAAGATCCTTCTGTATCTTAAGCCTATCTTCTGGAGTGTTGGCTATTCCTGCCAGTTTAGTTTCATCTGGTGCCAACTCTGGTCAAAAGTCTAGGACTAATTATAATTATGCCCGCTTGCTCCCTTGCCCCTGTCAAAGGAAACTAAACCAGTAGCTCTAATAACATTTCTAAGAAGTAGAAATAATACTTGTGGAAACTGTCTAATTAAAACCAAATTACTAACTTACTTTACTTAATTATTTTTTATCCCAGAGAATGAGTGCAGTTTAGTTGAATTTTCCAGTGTTATAGGAATTTACTGCACTGTATTTGGGAAAATACAGTGAATATGGTATTAGGGAAATGTGATGGGTAGAATATGATTAAAGATATTGATTATCCCAGGAAATTAGGACTTGTTTAAAATTCATATTGATCCCCAAAGCATAGCAATAGTTTTGAATAAATCTAAGAGAAAGCCATACACCAAAAATCAATTTCATTTTTCTTCCTGTCATACCCACATGGCATTTTACTGATGTCATTGCTGGAACTATAATGAATAATTCACAATTAGTAATTAATAATAGAGAAGTGGTAATGCTCTTAATGCACTTTAACCCAGTGTTATTTAATGAAGACAGCAACAATAGTAATACAAATGTAGCTGAGATTTATTTCTGAGTAGGCATATATAAGATTGTGTGGCTACTCATACTAGACTAGCAGCAAAATGTCAGTAGGAGAAATAAATAAGGGAAGAAGCTCCCATATCAAATATTTCATAGTTAAGATGTCATTGAAATAGAGACAGGAAAATATGATGGCAAGCAGTTATTAAAGGTTTGTAGGCATTGCTGCATAATTCATAAAGGGCTAGGAAAAAAAAATTCAGTTTGAGCAGCTGGGTTCCCCCATACAAAATAACATATATAATCCCAAATGTGGTATTTGAACCATACAGCGTTGTTCTGTAACTGTGAGCAAAAAGAATGTGGCTATTATCTAGCAGGTTATTTAATTATGCCCTCATAAAACTTTAGATCTATCAAGAGTCCAACTTACTTAGAGTGATTGCTCAGATATGTACTTGTACAGGAGGTTTGCTTGAAGAAAATACAAATCAACTAATCTGTAAGCATGAATTTAGCCCAAGAAATACCAAGGAATGAGACAAAAAACGACAACAATTTAAGATTGGCCCACCTTTGCTGTCTTTGGTCGAAGAGGGAGGCAAGGAGAAATACAACAGGCTTTCAACAGTCTCCTATTGTAGCATAGATCAATAAAGTAGATGTCTCAAATTTCCTGTGGTGTCTGTTTCCTGACTTGGTCAACCTCAAAAGGATGGCATCGATCCTGAAGCTTGCCTGCTTTCTATTCGGACAGGCAGGGGACCTTGCTTCTGATCAAGAAGATGGCATCTGATCCTCAGAACACCCTGCTGTGCATTGAACAGCTTGCTGAGATATTATTACAACATCACCACCAAGAGGATTTATGAAAACAAATCTACCCAATCCCAGAGTTGCAATTAAAGCAGCATAAGCCGTGGTGGTGCAGTGGTTAGAATGCAGTACTGCAGGCTACTTCTGCAGGCTGCCAGCAGTTCGATCCTGACTGGCTCAAGGTTGATTCAGCCTTCCATCCTTCTGAGGTTGGTAAAATGAGGACCCAAATTGTTGGAGGCAATATGCTGACTCTGTAAACCACTTAGAGAAGGCTGTAAAGCACTGTGAAGCGGTATATAAGGGCTATTGCTATTTGATGCAAGCTTTGCCTCAGCCAGAAATAGCAGAGCAGCCAGCAACCCAGCCAATTTCTGTGTTTTCATGGGAGTTTGCCAGGGAAGCTCAGGGAAGCCCACGCTCAGTTCTTAACTATCATAATTGTTTATGGAAGGTCAAGTAGCAGGATTTCATAAAGAACTCACCAAAGTGAATTTTGTTTTGAGTTTTCGGGAAGAAAACCCATTTTTCTTTTTCCTGGCTCCTTTTTCATAGTAGTTCTGAGTACAGTCGTTCCTTCCCTCGATACTCAGAATGATTCAGTCTCTGCTTTATTGAAATCCTCAATAAACGGAGTACAATATGTCTTAAATTTGTGCCATGGTATCCATAACAAACTGAAGTGATGTCAAAATGATGACACAATGTGATGATGTCATCACAAAAAAATGTCACAATTGCATACTTGTACAACTGCCTAAGTTACAGTATTTGTGATACATAGGAGAGGGAGGAGAAGAGACCATCTTCGACCAGATAGGGGATTTAATTTCAGAAGACAGTGTTGTGGATATACAGTAGTGGCCAAAATTGTGGAAACCTTTTGGGAAAAGTATATTTTCTAAAACTAGCTAATAACACCACTTTTTTTTGGGAGTAGTACCATAAAATTACATATCAATGGAAAGATAATTTAATCAAGAATGTAATGCAATAACTTTTATGAAGGATTTGCTATTAGAATAGAAGTTACAGTATATAGAGCTTTCTCTGTGGCTGCTCCCACCCTCTGGAATCAATTTCCTCTGGGGCTCCGGGTGGCTCCTGACCTCCGCACCTTCCGCCGCGACTTAAAGACATGGTTGTTTAACCTGGACTGGGGGGGTTAACATGTATTTTAACACATTTTTATTCTGATATTTTGTTGTGAGCCACCCTGAGTCCTACGGAGATAGGGCGGCATATAAATCAAATCAAATAAAAAGAAAAGAAAAGAAAAGAAAAAGAAAAGAAAAGAAAAGTGAAACACATAGAAAAAACGAGATATACAAAAATTATCACCATAGAAAAAATGAGATATACAAAAATTATCATGTCAGTTAATACGTAGTTGGGTAACCTTTAGCATGAATTATGTATGGCCTTACAATGTCTTTCCATGGAGTGAACCAAGTCTTTTAGTTCTGCAGCTGTTATAATGTGAAAACAAGATTGAATGATTGTTTCTATTAACTGGATTTTATTGCTGGGTCACTTCTGACTAACAAGTTTCTTTAGTCGGCTCCATAAATTTTCAATTGGGTTAAGGTCTCGGCTATTCCCAGGCCATTCCAATAGTGGAATATGATTATCTTGAAACTCCAAAAAAATAGAGGTGTTACTAGCCATCAAACCTCAAAAATATACTTTCCCCAAAAGGTTTCCACAATTTTGGCCACTACTATACATCATTTTTAGCTAGCTGTCAAGTTACATCTTCCATTGTAAACATTGAGATGTTCTTTGTCTGTGATCTGCCAAAAAGACCAAGCCCACATTCAAGAATAGACAGGCTAAGAGGTTGAGGTATGAAACAGGATGTAGATTGAGCAAATTCTATCTTTAAATACTGCTGTAAAGGGATTCCAATTCCTGCAGTGAATCCAGTTGTGTCCTCAAGGCCAGCAGCACCTGGAACTAGTCCACGGATCACAAATAGAATAAGCAAAATGGCACTTCTTCTCCCCCACCCCAAAACCTAATAGAAACAATAAGAGGGACTGTTCCTTGTTGGCAGAAGCAATGGAAAAACATTAGTGACAGAACCTACAACAGAGTTGGCAGAATCTTATTTCATTCCTGATTTAAACTGAACTGTGTGGCACAACATTAGCATTCTGTTAAAAAGTAGTTTTCTCCATTTTTTAAAAATACTTTTTTTGGGTGGGAAAGGACACTAAATCTGTGTTTTTAAGGAGCCTGCATAAATCCTGGGAAGTCCTTTGTAAGAGCAAAAGAGTAAAAATAATATATTTGTACTGATTTTAGACCATCCAAATAAAACTACATCCTAGTTCTGAAAATTCTTGAAATTTATCTCTGAATGTGGAGAAAAGAGTAGTTCTTCTTTTGATGGTGCAGAATAGAGAAGGGATCACTTGTTTCCAACTTTCCCTCTCTATTCTCTTGGTCTTATGTACATAAAAGAGTTACTGCTGGACTAACTACTTCCTTTGGGACTTGCCATGCTAATTATTCACAGTAATCTATTTAGTGGCTCTGGAAAGTTCTGTTTCTTTTGATAGATATATAATTTACATTGCAGTACCTCTTGCCTCTTGTTCATGTCTCTGTTTTTGCTTCCTGTTTGTGTCATTTTTGCAAATCAAATACTTGTATGCTTGCTAAAGTTTACCAAATAAACATCAAGCTTTTTTTGGTTTTTGTTTTGTTAGCTCTAATTAATTGTTTGCTTACTCTGATGTGGACACAGGGGTTGATTGAAAGTGCACTGGGAGTTAAATTGGAAATTACAGTAATTTTCCAACAGGAATTATGTTGTAAATATAGGGGGAAAGTAAAGAATAAATACAGTTCAAATGACAAATCTGAAAATAATTTACTTGACTGGGTTCATACATGACTAGTGTTAGGTCAAGGTTCCGATTAGGTCAATTAGCTAAATTTATCACATCCAGATCAGCAACAATCTGGATACACATATTCATTCATTCAGCATTGCCAAAAGCAATTAAAACAATAAAAAAGATGCCTATGAACCTTCTTTCCTTGGCAGAATCAGTGAAAAATCCATAATTATGCGGAGATTATAAAATAGCACACTGGTGGCTAATCTTTTCAGAGTGTCCAAAGCGTACGCCCCCAAACCCCCAAAATGCAATGCATGTGCGGCCCTTGCACATGCATCCCGCCCCTGCACATGCACGTGCAGCTCCCCTGCACGCCCCTGCCCCCGCACATGCAGGCCCCCGCACGCAACCCACCCCCCATGCATCTGGAATGAGCTCCCCCCAGAGATACAGAGGATTCAGGACCTGCGCACCTTCCGCCGCGAGCTGAAGACGCTGCTATTTCATCAAGCTGGCCTCGCCTAAATCTTCTCCCTTTTAAGTGTAAATTTTAAATTTTTTATTGTATTTTAAAATATGGGTATTTTAAATTATGGGATTAATTCAGCCAAATTTATTTAATTCATTTTATTCAATTTTAAATTTTGTATATCTATGTGTTTTATTTCATGGCTGTGCACCGCCCTGAGTCCTTCGGGAGTAGGGCGGTATAGAAATTCAATAAAATAAATAAAATAAATGCATGCATGCGTGTGGCCCCTGCCCATTCCTCTGTGCATACACCCATGCCTCCCACATGTGCCCCCCCAAGCATGCACGCACAGCCCCCCACACCCCCTGCGCATGTGTGGCAGAGTTCCGATGACCAGCTGGCTGGCAGGAGATGTGCACACATGCTGGCGGAGCTGAACTGGAGCAATGGGTTGTGTGCTCACAGAGAGGGCACTGCATGCCACCTGTGGCACGTGTGCCATAGGTTCTCCATTATGGACCTAGCAGAACCATACTGTCTATTGCAGTTTAAATGGACTTTCTGTGCAGTAGAATCTTCAGAAATTCTTTAGGAAATGTTGAGGATACTTAAGATACTGAGGAAGTTAAGATCACCAAATCTACTACTCATCTCCCCTTCTATATGTTATGGCTGATCAGGTATTTGAACTTTTAGGGGTTTATAGTATGAAATAAGAACTTTCTCCAAGACATAGCAACCAGAGTTTGAAAATTGTTTTTCTGGAATATGTGAGGCCATGATTTCATATTCTGACAGATCATTTGTGTAGAATGTTATTTGTTTGTTTGTTTGTTTGTTTATTCATGTCAGACGCATCACAGTTAAAATAAGGCATATTATGTGACATAATTTAAAATTTAAAACACAAGATTAAAACATGTGCAAATTAAGCAGATCTTGCCCAGAAAGTAGCAACATTAATTGTGTTCTGTCGTGTTGCCATGAGGTCTTCAAGTGTACACTGATCAGGGCACAAAGGGCAGTTATACATATGTGTTGTTTTCTGCACATCACCACAATTGCAAAAATCAGAAACCACTGAATAGCCCCATTTGTTCAGAATGTCCCTGAATATTGTTGTATTCAACTATTTCCATACTTCCAGTTTTCGTCAAACCCAGCTCCTCCATTGGTTCTATCCAGTGTTGGTTCTTTGTAGCTTTCCATAGGTCCACTCTGCTTTCAAATTCTTCAAAGTCTTACATTGACATAGGAAGTTTTCCCTGGATTTTAATTTCTGATGAACTAGTTGTAGGCCATAGAGAGGGTGTTGTCTAGATATTGATGGTTTGAGCTTCTCTCTGTATGCTGCTTCTTCTCTGCAAATAGGAGGGTTGGCAGTGCTGGCTAGGTGCTAGATTTTATCTAAAGGGGTAGGTTTAAGCCATCCGGGAATAATTCTGCTAGCTTCATTGAGAGCAACCTCTACTTTCCATGCATGTGCTGATTTATACCAGATTGGGCAGGTGTACTTGCCTGACGAGTAACAAAAAGCTACAGTTGTTGTCTTAAGGGCCCTTGGTTTGGCATCCCAGGTAGAGCTCATTAATTTCTTGAGGATGTTATTTTGTCCACTGACCTTTATTTTAGTGTTGGTTTATTTTAATGTTGGCATTTTAGTATAACACATTCTTTTCTTTTCTTCTTTTAAGAGTTTAATAGAACCCTCGTCAAACACAAGTGTAGAAGTCTTTATTAAGGGAGCAAGTTATTTTAACTGATTTATGTAAATGTTGCAAAAGTGGGTAGGTTATTTTGACTGGTTAATTAACCTTTCTTTCTTTGGCCTCTCCTTTTGTTTTTAGAACCTAATGATCTTCCACCTCTACTGTTGATTGCAAACTCAGACACTATTGATGTCCTATATGTAAATGGAACCAGAACATCCATCTTTGGATTTTTGAGAGGAAGTGGAATTCAGACGCTGGATTATATACACCATAAGAACACAATCTGTTGGATGGAATCAAGAGATTCTTCAACTCAGTTAAAATGCGTTGAGGCATCAAAAACTGGAAAGCTGACTGACGAATGGATAATTAGTACCATTCCTAATCTTCATAGTAAGTATTGTAAATCTGAAAAAGTGATATTTTTCTAGCAAAATTATAAGAATGTTTTATAGATTAATGGCATTTTATTAATGCATGAATAAAATAGAACATTTTTTTTAGCATATAATGAAGTAAATTCTTAGCTGATTCTGTTTATGTTGCTTTTGGAGGTACAGATTTTGAAAAGCTTTAAATATTCTGTCTCATTTATCGTTAGATTTAGATCCTGACTTTTGTTCAGGACCTTGAGACCCTGAGGCAGTAGTATCTGTAATACTTCCTGCTCCAATTTTTCTTTGTAACAACAACCCTATAAGGTAGTCTTGGCTGAGATTGATTGTGAGTTTTCACAGTTGAAAGAGGACTTCAGCTTGGGTTTTTTCAGTGCCAGTATAATTTTTATATTACACAGCTTTACTTATTTAAGTGAATGTAATAGAAATGTATATAGTAGTAATAGAAAGAAAAACCTAAAGAGACAATGAAGAGGAGTTTTATTTATTAATTTAAGCCTGTGCATGCTGCCCATCTAAGCCAATTTTTCCTCATTCAGCTTGCCCTATATTAACATCATGCACACATGTACGTACAGCACTTACATTGATTAATGATGAAAATTAGGAAAGACAGTAGCAGCCAGGGTGGTTAGATATTCCTGTGTGGCATACTGTATATGGTTAAAAATGGATGGGATAAAATATCTTTGCAGAATCTGAGGGCAATTAATGCCAGCAAAAAGATATGTCCATATACACTGAAGTATGACATGTTCTCCAGAAGGATTGCATGAATCCCTTACTCGATTTGGAAATTATAATTTCATCATTTTGATGAAGTCTATACATACATCTTTTTTATAGCCCCACAGTACAGTAGCACTGATTCATATTCAGTAATATTTACAATCAGCTACTCTGGATTTTTTTACAAGTCCCCATATCAAAACAAATTACCTAATGTGTGGCCAGAATCTGAAAATAACATTTAACACAGCACAATACTTAAGGAAAATGGTTTGGTTGAGATTGGCATATGTGGGACTGATTAGGATAGATTGTAAGGGTGACACCAAGATATAATTTTAAAATATTTTATTTATCTATAAAATTATTGTAGTTTATTCCAATTTCATTTTAAACTATATTTTATTCCAATTTCATTTTAAATCATATTTTATCCAATTCCATTTTAAATTGTTTTTAGTAATAATTTGTGTCTGGAACTCTGCACTTTGATATGGCCCAAGGACTAATCAATGAAGTTCAAGTACTAGTTTAGTTAAGTATCCCTATTCTCTACTTCAGGGACGTCAAACTTGCATCGTAATGGTGGCGTCATGTGACGTAGTGGGACATTTTTTCCCTTTGCTAAACTGGGTGTGGGTGTGGCCAGCGCATGACACATCTGAGCCATGAGTTTGACAGCCCTGCTCTACTTGTTCAATTGCATTCTTGATCTTAGGTACATACTGTAGTGTCACCTTTCTGTCTGTACTATGTTATTTTGTTATTGTCAACCCTTATCTCTAAGCCAGTATTTCTCTATCTCCACAACTTTAAGATGTGCATATTTCAGCTCCCAGAATTCCACCAGCCACCAGCCAGCAGGCTGGAGGAATTCTGGGAGTTGAGCTCTGCACAGCTAAAGTTGTGGAAGTTGAAAAAAACTGCAAAGTATCAAGATAATTTTTGAAGTAGCAATGAACCTGATCTTCACCCTTCACGGTAGTCTCCAAATTTCTGTAAGCTGCTTGGCTTTCTTTTCCTTCTTTGTATAAGGCAATGAATGTTGGCCTCACAGGACTTCTCAGTCTTTGGGCTCAAATAAACTATTTGTCTCCATCCCACATGTACATAGAGAAGCTCAGCCATGGGTAGAGTCATAATCACTTGCAAAAAGGGTTGCTATGCTACATGCTTCCAGCATTGCAACTTGCAGAAACGTTTTAATAAAGGAGGGGGAAAAAAGATACCTTCATTTGAATGCATTATAAACATACACACAAAAGTAGACAATGACATACAATGATGTGGTGATTATCTTTGTGTGTGAGAGTGTGTGAGTCTATGCATGCACACACTTGTGCTTTGTAAGTTTAACTTTCTTGTTATTCTGTAGAGAGTAGAGATGAGTACCTACTCAGATAGGTAGATAGGTAGATAGCTGGAGAGAGAGACAGAGAGACAGAGACATAGTAGATAATAAGCAAACAAAGAAACTGTTCAATGGGTAGGAGACTGAATTCATTTTTTAAAAAACTCTGCTCAGCTTGAAGGACAACTGCATCTTCTGATATTTCAAGGTCAGTAGAAATCAAAATGATTAGAGACCCGCATCAGATTTATTGATGCAGGATTATGGAGTGGAAACCAGGTGTAAATAGTGGCATGCAGAAGATCTAAGAAGCACCTGTCTCTTATGCTAGTCCTTTCTCTCTTTGTTAAGTGTTGTTCTCCTCAGGCAAGGGTGGCTGTTCAGACCAACCTGCAAGGCCTATGTCTGGTTCTGTTCTCTGCTACATTTTGAGAAAGGAGAACAAGGGGATTCTTGACATTTTCCTTATCCTTCTCCATCATCTCAGCCAGTAAAATGGTTAAGAACTAAGGAAATTATTCTGCACCTAAAGTGAGAATATGGGTTTTGGAAGAAGTCAGAAGATGGGAGGGAACACTCAGATGATAGAAAAGCCCTGTTCCTGAGTGATAATGCAGGTAATCCTTAATTTACAACTGGTTGCTTAGCAACCATTCAAAGTTCATTCAGGAGGCTATTTACAACCAGGATTTGAAGTTATGATGGCCAGACTCCCATGGTTACATGATAACATTTTGGGGACTTGGCAACTGGCCTGAATTTATAGCCATTGACATGTTTACTTCCAGCTTCTGCGGTTGGGGGGGGGGAGAGGAGGATATGGCTATTGCAGCCAACAGATTTGCTTAATGACCACCAAAACAACAACAACAACACAGGTGCAGTCATGTGATGACCCATTTAAAAACCAGTACAATTTACAATGATAATTCCAGGCTCAATCATGGTCATAAGTGGAGGACTACCTGTAGTAACACTTGACTGGGTTTGGCCTTTTAGCAATATAGCACATAGTTTCCAGAGCCTGAAGAAGATTATGAATAGTGTTTTAACTTTAATAGATCTAAACAGCTAGAGACTTTGTGGTCTTCCTTCTTAATGCATGTTTATAATAATTAGGATAAACGAAGAAGTTACAGTTAAGTATATGCTTAACTGTATTAACTATATCAGGCTTCATTACCAAAAGGACCATAGAAGGCTGAGTTTTTAGAAATGTGAACATTTTCCCCCAAAATAAATGTGATTGTGATTAGAGAATTTAAGCACTACGTAGCCAGTTTTATGATTGTTTTTAGACATTTAGCCTTTCTGTATGCTTTCCATAATATAGTATGAAGTACTGCTATAGTTTTATCGTTTTCCCCCCAAAAAGGAAGATAAATATAGAACTACTTCAACTTGACATTTTGCATTGTGAAGGTTTTTTTTTTTTTTTTTTTATGATGCTACTGAGTTAGAGCATGTACTTGTAAAATGAAAAGTTAATTTAAAAATGGAGCAGAATCATTTTTGGCATAGTCAGATTCCCAGTATGTTATTTTTTTTCCCCCGCCTGAATCATTTCAGGAGCAAAGTCATTTACTGTTTGAAAGAAATATAAAAAGAGTGAGAGCAACAATAATGTATGAAAAGCTGGACTATTCTGTCAGCATGTGTAAGCTCTTCAGTTTATCAATATGTCACAGAACATCTGGGACACCATGCGATGCTCCCTGCACTCAATCTGATGGTTCTGAAGTTGATCATAAGATGTCATTTTTGGTAGGCATCATTATATAAAAACTGTCAAGGCATATAAGCCAAAGTAATGAGGTAACTGGAAAGTGTTTTAAGTATCTGCCATTGCATTTGTTTTCAGATCATACACTGGAATTTCTTTCAGTCCCTCATTAAAATTAAAAGTTCAGTATTTGTTTCTATCCTGTATCAGTAATAATAGAAGATAAAGCAAGCAAAATGTGCCTCTTCCCTTAATATAATTTTAGGTTATCCACACTCCCAGAGGAAATTGAATATGTATATTTTTTTTCCTTCTCTTGTTCTTTTTTAAAGAGTCAAAGAGATTAACGATATGATTCATTAAATGACATCTGAAAATGTTTAATAAAGCAAGGAAAGCCCAGATGTGTAAAGCAAAGCTAAAATGAATGCAAAATCAGCTTATATTTTTATCCTGAAACTTTCTCAATATTTGGTAAATTATATGTGTTCAGATATTGATATCTCTCTCTTGAGATCCTTTAGTTTTCTAGGTCCATGATAATTAGACTACTACTAAAGAACTGGTACTGCTAAATTTCAGAATCTAAGTCTCAAATCTATAAGAAAATGGCAGGCCAGAATACTTTGAATATTTATAGTTAGGACCAGTGATGGGTTTTACTTACCTTTGCTACTGGTTTGCTCATGCACATATGCTCACTTCTCTTGTGCGCACACCACTTCTGCACATGCATGCATAGAGGGTATTTGATGACGTCCGGGCGGGTGGGTGGAGCTTCCCACTGCTGCTACTACCAGTTCGCCTGAACCGGGGCGAACTGGTAGCAACCCACCACTGGTTAGGACTCTCCTTTTCAAAGAGATTCTTGGAATCTGTTTTCAGAACATTAAAGTAGCCATGTTGTTTCCCAGATTCATACGTCTGTTTCAGAAGCTGCTCTTCACTGTTTCTGCAAGCATATACGTATTCAATTCCTATGTTTTAAGGTGTGTATGGAGGGGAATTGGGCAACATAATGACAAAGCAGTGATTGTGTCTATGCATGCATGAGGGAGCAGGAGAGACTTAGAAATTGTTTCTCAGTTTTTTTTTTCTTTTTCCTTCATGAAATGTGTTGCTAGTAATTAAAGCATCAGAATGCATCTACATGCAGGCACACAAAGCAGATTATTAAAATAAATATTGCCTTTCTTCACTGCAGTTTTCTAATGTGTTTTAGGGTTACCTTTACCATAAATGCTGTAAAAGAACAATGGTTGTAATCAGTGGTGAAATCCATTTTTTTTTTTACTACAGGTTATGTGGGTGTGGCTTGGTGGGCATGGCAGGGGAAGGATACTGCAAAATATTCCCACTCCACTCCAGGGGAAGGATATGCAAAATCCCCATGTTGCAAAATTTTCATTCCCATCCCACCCCTTCTTTTTTTCCCCAAGAAAGCAGAAACAAGTCTAATGTTGACTCCTATATAGGAGACTCGATATTTGATTTATTTATTTTTATTTTATTAAATTTCTATACCACCCTTCTCCCGAAGGACTCAGGGCAGTGAACAGCCAGAAGATAAAACACAGGAAATACAAAATCTAAAATAAATTAAAACAAATTAAATAATTTAGGCTGAATTTTAAAATACCCCATAATTAAACAGATTAAAAATTTATGTTTAAAATTTAAATTGAAAAGAGGAGATGATTTAGGCCAGGCCAGCTTGATGAAATAAAAACGTTTTAAGTGCGCGACGGAAGGTGCGAAGATCCGGGATCCTCTGTATCTCCGGGGGGAGCTCATTCCAGATCGTAGGTGCCCCCACAGAGAAGGCTCTCCCCCTGGGGGCCGCCAGCCGACATTGTTTGGCCGACGGCACCCGGAGGAGCCCCTCTCTATGGGAGCGTACTGGACAGTGGGAGGCTATTGGTGGTAGCAGGCGGTCCCGTAGATAGAACGGGATTTAGAAGTAGTACTTTGCTTTTTTGCTGCTTCTTTCTTTTTTCAGTAAAAACTTTGAAGAGGGCATTATTAACTCTCATAAGTATTCATACTGCTTTGGCTGGAGTGACTTTTTTCCTAGATAGTTGGTGCAGTTTGGACTATGTTCAGAACCTATGGGAAAAGAAGCAACAGATGTCTTCTTAATGGTGTAGTAATTGCCAATCTCATCTAGTGTAATTCTATTCGTATTTAACAATTGAGTGGTTTGCTCATTATTTTTTTTTCAACTAATGTATGATTTTAGGGACAGTGGATACTTTAAACATGACATTTTATACTGGAAAATGGGTTTCAAAATCAAATTTCAAATTGGGGGGGATCTTGTTTGCTTAGCCCCATCTGGTCTGATAGAATAAAACTTAAGACAGAGAGAAAGAGAAAGATTTAAAATACTATAATGATAATTTTAATGATCCTTGAGGAAGTCGAGCTGAGGACCTGGAGTCACAAAATTAAAATACACATTCTACCTTTTCTCAAAGTCATTTCTTTAATAACTTTTCACCAGAAAATAAATCTATACTTTATTAAAATATTATACACATCTTTAAAATGTTAATTGGCTATTGCTTATGATCTTCATGAGATAGTAGTAAAATATTATTAAAATAGTGTATAATATATAAAATATTTATAACATTTATTAACTCTGAGGGACAGAATTTAGATTTCCATCGTCCACTTTGCCCTTCAATTATGATGCAGCAAAAAAGCAAATATGAAGTACAATGGGAAGGAAAATGGAGAGAAAATTACACGAACAATTCAAATATCATAGGTTAATATAATCATTACATATAGTTCCTTCCATAATGTAGTTCATCAAATGCTGGGTATTTCATAATACATTTATTGGTGCTAAATTATGCTTTAGTTTAACAGATTACTTGTTTGAAATAAATAGCCAATTTTGATTTACCATCTACACAGATGTAAAGATTGCTTTTTGAACGCATCATTACAAAATGTATCTCTATAAAACTGCATTTATTATTCAGCCTATATATCAAACAAGTATATAGTCTATCAATATGCTACTAAAACTCTTGTTCCTGTAACCTTTCACTAGGTGAAATAGTATATCATAGGGCAAAGTACCTCAAATGGGCTAACTTAGAGAATGTATCCAAAATTCAGAACTCATGACTCCTGTGGAATTAAAATTGGCATAAAATAGTTTATGACATAATACAAAATGTCACAAAAGATTTATTCTGCTAATGTTTGAATGTACTACACAGTCCAACATGGACTATTTTCAAGGCAGATATATCCCTGAATTTATTCCAACTTTTCCAGGGAAGGTAGTATATTAGAAGCTCTGACATTGTTGAAGGCATTGAGGAATCTGCTAAGGAAATATCTCTGAAATGACCAACTGGTGTTCATGGGCTGTCTAGTCTAATACAAATTTGCAATCATTTGGAAGTACCATCAACCAAATGCAAAGTTTAAGTGAGATATATGAATCTTTTTCTTTGGATCTGGCCTAAGCATGGTGGCAAAGAAGTCAGCGAATGAATGAATGAATGAATGAATGAATGAATGAATGAATGAAAATAATGAAAATGGTTAAATGAACAAATGAAAATAATGAAGATGAATGAAAATAATGAAAATGAATGAATGAATGAATGAATCAATGAACAAACAAATGAATGAATAGAATGAAAAGAATCAAAATGAATGAATAATATGTCAGGTTTAAATACATGGCATGCATTATCTCAAAAATATTCATCACTGACAAAACTTTAAAATGCATAAAATAGGGAAAAAACCTAGAATGTGCATGTCTTAATTTTCTATTAGAGTTCACTTAACTTGGAATTGTTTCTTTTCAATTCCTTCCTGGCCCAAGGTCAGGGCAATAATGTAAAAAAACTGCAATGTTTAATCTACTTTTCTTCTATTATCTTTTTTGTTTGTGTTCATGGGTATGTATGTAGCACAAAATATAAGTAGAACAGTAATAGTATTTAGATTTTTTTTTCTATTTAGGAAGATTTATTAAGGTTTCTGGGTTCTTAAGATAATTGGATAGAATGTGGAAACTGGAAGGGGGGGGGGCAGGAAGACCACTACAGAAACTGTACAATGTTTCAGTAAATATGTTTTAGCCGTCTAAAAGAAGATGGAAGAGTGGCTAATGGTGATAATATGCAACTAGGTAGAAAATTAAGTCTTTGAGTAAACACACAATATAACCTCTTTTATGTAACTTCAGTGATCAATATAAACAGAGGCTTATTTCTGTAAAAAAAAAGTTTTATAAATAAATGGCTAGAGTTCATTGAATAATATACATCAATGAAAAAAAAATCACTAGGAAAGAATAATAAAATTGACACTATATAATGTCTTTATACAGTCAGTGAAGCTACCTTGTGTAGATTATTGCCTATAGCTCTGATTACCAAATTTCAAAAAGGGAATTATAGAAATGATAGATGCACCAACATTGATTATAGAAGAGAACTGTCCTCTCTTTAAAGATGTCCATGTATGAATATTGATCCTGACACATTCTATATATGTGTATATAAATTAGAAGCAAAGGGAAAATTGATAAAATCATGTAGTATATGCACCAGAGAATTCAACATGCTCAAAATTGATCAGCAGAATGTTGTATTTTGGAAGGTTTCCCTCTTCCCAGTTGTGGTAGAGTTGGGGTTAAAGTAATCCAAAAATGTCCCTCCTATAATATTTCATCCTAGGTTGACTATGTGCCTCTGATGTAAACAAAGTGTCTATCTGAATGGGTTTTGTTCTTGTTTGGTTTGGGTTTGGGTTGGGTTGGGTTTTTTTTTGTCTGCTCACAGATTTGCTACTCATGATGGTTTCTTACCATTCATAGCAGTATCCTGTGTAATATAACTTGTTGGTAATCCATATGCATTGTTTATGAACTATGTACAATCATTTAGCGATTTTACTATTAGGGCAAACAACATTTCAGAGAGAATCACAATCAATGGATTCATTCTCAGCTGATCCAGAAAAAATAGCAGATCCTGCACTTGCAGGAAAATGCTGGGAAGAAAATAAAGAATTCAGTGCAAATATTCTCTGGAAGAATCCAGTCAGGTTGTGCAAAAGCAGGAGCATATTGTTCCTAAGTGAGTTCTGCGATATGTTTAACTGTAGTTATGCCAAGTATTTACCTGAATACATTTTCAAGATGAAATTTATGCAGACAAACCTAAACAGATGATAAGTCAGATGGAATGAAATATATATTTTTGTTGACAACAGAGCTGTAAATATTATTCTGTGTTCTGGGAAAAGAAAGCTGCTAGTCAGTAGCTCATCTTCAGCTCAATAGGAAAGTGAAAAGAAAATTCACAGTTCCCTTGCCAATATGAAGCAATTTCACAAGGACTGATATGAATCTTCTTGAATGGTATAAGATCTGCCAACATTTCAAATCATTAGAACTATATTTCCCTTGATAATTGCCATTAATTTTCTATTCTGTTCAGTCTGTAATGGATTGTTTGCTTTGGCAACTGAGACAGTTGATATATATATATATATATATATATATATATATATATATATATATATATACACATATACATACACATACACATACACATACACATACACACACACACACACACACACACACACACATATATATATATATATATATATATATATATATATATATATATATATATATATATTTATGTAAGTTTTCACGGGTATGTATGTGTGTATAGTTAATATTTCGGGTTTCTTCCCGTGTAATTGTGGATATATATCCCTAAAAGGGATATATCCACAATTACACGGGAAGAAACCCGAAATATTAACTACACACACACACACACACACACACACACACACACACACACACACATATATATATATATATATATATATATATATAAGAAACTTAGCTTCCTGTTCTGATTAAAAATTATATAGAGGGTTGCTTATTTTGCTAATAGAGGGATAACTGATAAACCAATTGCTTTACCATGCAAAAATCATGTTATACTCACTCTGAAATCTTTAGAAAGGATACAGATAAGTATAATATAAATTACTGCTTTTAAATTCTGAATAACTTATATCTGTATATAACTCATAAGGCAATGTCTTCTTCAAAGTTTGTCATGCTAGATCACATGGAAATAGAATAGAATGGAATGGAATGGAATGGAATGGAATGGAATGGAATGGAATAGAATAGAATAGAATAGAATAGAATAGAATAGAATAGAATAGAATTCTTTATTGGCCAAGTGTGATTGGACACATAAGGAATTTGTCTTGGTGCATACGCTCTTGGTGTGCATAAAAGAAAAGATACATTTGTCAAGAATCATAAGGTACAACACTTAATGATAGTCATAGGGAAATACTCAATATAAATCATAAGGATACCAGCAACAAGTTTACAGTCATACAGTCGTAAGTGGGAGGAGATGGGTGATAGGAATGATGAGAAGATTAATAGTAATGCAGACTTAGTAACTAGTTTGACAGTGTTGAGGGAATTATTTGTTTAGCAGAGTGCTGGCGTTCAGAAAAAACTGTTCTTGTGTCTAGTTGTTCTGGTGTGCAGTGCTCTATAGTGTCCTTTTGAGGGTAGCAATTGAAACAGTTTATGTCCAGGATGTGAGGGGTCTGTAAATATTTTCCCAGCCCTGTTTTTGAACTGGTTTTTTTTTTGAACTTTTTGAACGCATATCTTTGGCAACAGTTGGTTCATTTACCTGCCTCCTGAGACCAAACTTTTCCCATAGAGGGGGTGTACTGTATATGAAACTTTTTTCTCTGTTGTATAGCACTGATAACAATAACACACACAAAAAAAAACAAAAAACAAAAAAACCCATCAGTGACTAATTAATAACCGGCAAAACGTATCTGATTCAAAAAGATCTATGAAAGAAATAACACAACGAAACTATAGGCCAATAACATGCTTACCTACAGTGTTAAAACAAATCTTGTCTAAAATGCTACTAAAATTTCACATTTATGTGGATGATCTGAAGCTTTATGGAAAATCAGAAATCGAAATCCATATATTGGTAAACACTGTAAGAATTTTTTAGCACAGGAATTTGCCTAGAGAAATGTGGTACCGTAGCAGCGTAAAATCACAAACAGTAATGAAACTGAAATGCCAAATAGGCAAATCATTAGAAGCCATCAGAATGATGCTTACAAGTATCTGGGCATTTTACATTTGGATAACATCAAACATGGACAAATTAATAATGTAATGAGTAAAGCAGAGGTGAAATGCTCCCGGTTCGGACCGGCTCGGGTGAGTAGGTAGCGATGGCGGTGGGCAGTTCGGAGAACCAGTAGCAAAAATCCCTGCCCCCGCCCCCATGCCCAGCTGAGCCGCACGATCATCAGAGCCTTTTTTTTTTTGCTTTTAAATGGCTCTGACGATCCCAGCTGAGTTGCCTGCTAATCGGTAGCAAAAATCCCTCCCCCTCCTCCCCTCAGCTTGCTTACCTTAGCTGCTGGTCGCAACACCTTGCTGTAATCCCTGCAATCCATTGCATTAGCAAGCAACTGAATCTCCCTGCCTGCTTGACTGCAGGCAGGGAGTTGTGGACTTCAACTCTCAGAATTCCTCAGCCAACAAAGCAAAGCTGGCTGAGGAATTCTGGGAGTTGAAGTCTACAAGTCTTAAAGTTGCCAAGGTTGGAGACCCCTGTTCTATTGGGTAAGTTTTCCCCCCCTTTGGGAGCTTTAAAAAAATAGTTAATTGGGGTTTTTTTTAGTTGTTCTTTTTTTAGACCTAGCCATTTAAAGTTTAGAAAGTTTTAAATTTAGCTGCTTTTATATAAAAATAAAAATAAATAAAAATAAAATAATATTTGTGCAGCTTTCTGAGATTTAGTGTGTTTCTGTAGTGTTTCACTCTAACTACACAAACACACAAAATCTCACAAAGCTGTATGTTGAACTTTGTAACATGTAAAGTGTGAAAGTTGTTTTTTTGGGCTTTTTGTGGCTCTGTGAGGTCCTGCTTGTTGCAGGGGCCATTTTGGGTCTAGCACAGCTGCTTTTATATTGTGGGTGAGCCAGTTGTGTTGTGTTGCGTTTTGTAGGTTAAAAAAGGGCAAAGAAGTGACATTGACTTGGTCACGCCCACCTGATCAACAAGCCACACCCTCCCAGTCACCTTACCACCAAGCCACGCCCACTAATTAAGCCACGCCCACAGAACCGGTAGCAAAAAAATTTAGATTTCACCCCTGGAGTAAAGAATACATCTAAATAATGAGAAACTCTCTGAAAACAAAATTGAACAGTGGAAACACCATCAAAGCCATCAATACCTGGACCATACCTGTGATATGAAATGGAGTTCTTAACTGGATATAAGCAGAACAGGTTGAAAAACAATATAAAAGCAAGAAAATGGATGATTGTTCAGTATGCATTATATTCCCATAGTGATATTGATTGATTACACCTGCCGTGCAGAAATGGAGTTTATTACAAGTCAAACAAACTGTTGAAGAAGAAATTGCCTGATGTAAAAGACAGTAATGTAATAGAAAGACAAAAAAAATGTTGGCAAGGAAAATCATTATATGGCCATTTTTGTACAAAGTATCGAGAGAAAAGTGGATAAAGATAAAACCTGGCAATGGCTTACAGCCAAAACATTTTTTAAAAAAAGAAAGAAACTGAATGCTTTATTTGACTGCAGCTGTGATTTTACATTTTTGTGTATATAGTAATAATAATAAATATCTAAACAGTCTAAACCAGGGGTGTCAAACTTGTGGTCTGCAGGCCAGAGGCATCATGTGCTGGCCACACCCACCCTCATTTTAGCAAAGGGGGAAAAGTCACAATATGTCATGTGACGACCTGACACCGTGAATTTGACACCCCCAGTCTAAATCATTTAGCTAACTGAGCAACTAACGATAATAATGAATCAAACAACATCTAGCTATCCCAGATACTTGGGAAAGACTTGATAGGTGGACAAAAATGCCAAATCCATCCTAAACATCTGGCTGAGTGTGTGATCAATAGTAATTTAATTCCTGGGACCTCTGGGCAGTTTACAATTGTCAAAGCATTTAAAACAAAGAACAATTCAAAAATAGCACAAAAGAACAATGATTGAAAGCAAACAAACAAACCGTGGGAAGAGAGAAGATGAGAAAAGGGCATCAACCATCCTCTCCAAAGCCCTGGGCAAAGAACCAAGTCTTTTAAAGCCTTTAAAAATCCCAGTAGGGTGGGAATCCTGAATCTCAAAGTTAACCTCAATCCAGAGGCATGTGGATTTGTTTCCACAGAGGCTTTTAAGAACATTTTGAAATGCTATGAAGGCCTTGGTTGACTGGTTGGTTGGATGGATGGATGGTTACTTCATGAAAATAAGGAGATATGTGGGGACCAAGCATGTATAGGGAAAAGTGTCTGAGATTCCTTTTCTTTCTACTATTAGTTGACATTTTATTCACAGTGTTGTTACTAATTGGAAAGTAGAACGAAAGGGAAAGTAGATGTTATCCTGGCCTAAACTTACTCTTTTCATTTGCCTTTTCATTTACTGCTCCATTGTTATGCATACAAAAAGACATGCAGACTTGTAAAATAGGTTATAATGGAAGAGAGGTAAATTTTGGTCTTAGTTTTCTATAGTTCATCAGCTCATCTGATACCGGAGAATAATTCTTAGGGGTCCATGAGGAAGTTGGAATCAAAAGAGAAAGTAAAATGTTAGTCCAACCTTCCAGCTTAAAAAATGCAGCCTTCTAAAACAGGGTCCCCCCCCCTCTCCCTCCCTCCCCCCCTCCCTCCTTGTGTGTGTGTGCTTGTGTGTGTTTGTTTGTAAAGGTAAAATGGTCTTAGGTCTTTTTTCATTTTTAAATTATTTTTATACAGCTTATCAAAATATAAAATAGAAATGAAAAGTGGGAAAATGGGTAAAGGGTAAAAAAGAAAGAAAAGCATTGCCTTTTGATTCTTTTTAACCCAGTAGAATAAAATAGCACAGCCTCAACTTTTTATTTTTACATACTTATCATGTAATAGCCAATTCTACAACAACAAACTCATCTAATCAGCATAACCCAAAGTTTTCTCTTATTTTTCTAAAGAACAAAGTCCAGTAATGCTTTCCAAGTAGAAACAAAGTTGGATGTATTATTTTCTTTGATTAGAGCAGTTAATTTAAAATGGAGTCTTAGCTCGTGTAGAAGTTTAAAATACCTAAACTCTCTTTTATATCCTATTTTTTTTTCTATTGAGGGATGGAAGTTAAGGAGCAAAATGTGTCCCTGTGTCAAATCTCAGGAGATAAAAGTCTCTTGCATCAAATTAAGTGTTGTGATCTGGAAAATAACTGATGATCTATTATGACAGAGAGAATCATATCTGCCAATAGCCAAGATGAGGTATCTTTGTGCCTCCTGCTTCCAATCAATCAAAAAGTCAATTTTCATTAAAATGTAATAATTACAGCTATAGTTGTTTTAATTAATGGCTGAAAACAGGTGTAGTTATTAAAATTCATATTTTAATTGTTTGTTACATCTTAAAATACCACAATTTTGAATACCCTCCAAATATGTCTATTTCTGAACTGAGATTTAAGCTCTGAGGGAAAAAAAGTTTAGATAATGTTAAAGTTTGTTCTGAGTGGAGCAGCTTATAAACCCGATGTCAACTCTGAAGCTGACCTGACCAAAGCCATCTTGGAGCTTCTGTGTTGCCACACTGGAGCTGAGGGATAGGGAGGGGGGATTAGAGATAGCTGGGGTTTTGTAGCCAAAATAAAATACTTTCTCTTGGGAACCAAGGACGTTCTCATACCTGGTCAGAGGAAGGAGTAGTAATGTTGCCAGGCAACCAGGCAGTGCCTTGATTGGACCATGTGATTGATTGTTTGGGGAGGGGGAAAACTTTTACTTTTTTTTTTTAATTTGATTTATATGCCGCCCTTCTCTGGAGACTCAGGGCGGCTTACAGTGCGTTAAGCAATAATTAGGTGAAAACCGCGGGAACCTTCAGAATCGATTTTCACTAGCCTGTGTCAATAGGACATATCAAATAAAACTATTCTTTGAGGAATCTACCTGCCTCAGAGTTTTGTTTGTTGTGGGTATGTTACTTGGAACCCTGACATTAAACCGACTCGGACACCCAGCAAAATAAAGTGCAAGGGACAACAGCTGATTAGGACACCGGTTGTTAATCTGTATTATTTGTAATTCCTAGGCAATTTCCAGCATTTAATGGGCAAAATGAATATCACATCTAAACAGTGTTGAATAAGGCTCTGCAAGTTTAAGTGGATTTAATTTACGTGTTAGGAAATACAATTTGATATTTCAGCCAGGGACAACAAAAGCAGTGTTAAAATGTTCTTAATAACATTTTAAGATACAGGCTAATTAGTCTGTACATAATTTGCCTCTAAATTAGATATTGCCACATAGGGTCTAAAATGCAACGTAGGGTTTTTAGTAGTTGGTTCGGAGATGTAGTTGAATTACCAGGGAGCCAAAACAGGGGGAATTTAAAAGGAAGCATTAGTATTATAATCAACTTGCTGAGCAATAATTTGGTTATAAAATTCAAAGAAATTCTGTTTATTTGTTCAGCAAAAATAGTACAGAAATTAAATGCCTTATTCATTAAAAATGCATCTACTAGTTAAGTAGGGTTGTTGTTATGGTTGATAATTATACTTAGGAAAGTATAAAATATGGTTTTTAGGGAAAGGGAAAATTTGGTAATTTATCAGAACTTTATTACATTAATTAAAGAGTACTGAATTAATGTAGTGCTAAAATGCCGCAAATATATAACCATATAATATATTATTCAATGAACTATTTTGTAAGTCATATTAGTTCTCCTTTTTATTTCTTCCAATGCAATGGAAGATTGGAAATAAATTACATAAAGGGACTTTTGACTATCTGTATATATGTCTGCCCGGCATCAGGATAACACTGCAAAAATAGATCAAGACCAAATTTGGTAAAAGGGAATAAAGAATGACAAAAGAAAATACGATTTTGAAAATGATCCCAATCCAGTAAATGGTGCAAAAATTATTTCTATAGAAGAAGCACTTGGATTACATCTCAGGAGGTAGATGATTATTCTGGTGTAAGCCACTCCCCTTATTTATATGAGCAAGAGGAGAACTTTTGCTACCCATCTTATGCTTCTTAGTCACGTGTGTGTCAAGAGTTCCAAGTAACATACCCATTGCAAACAAAACTCTGAGGCAGGCAAATTCCTCAAAGAACAGGTTTTTTGAATATGTCTTTGGCGCAGGCTTGTGAAAACCAACTTTGATTCTTCCCGCGGTTTTCACCTAATTAAAAGTAAACATTTGTCACTTTCTCAAAACAATCATTCACATGGTCCAATCAGGATACTGTCCAGTTGCTAAGTGACTCCCCTCCTTCCAAGCACCTGCAGGAATGTCCTTGCTTCCCAAGAGAAAGTATTTTGTTTTGACTACAACACTCCAACTACCTCCATTTCCTCCCCACTCCTTATCCCTCTTCTTCAGTGTATCAGCACACAACAGATGCAACAATGAGGACATAAACAGAAATATGTAGTAAGAGCAGAATCCAACTGACCTTCAATGGGGAAAAGTGCTTTACCCTCAGAATTACTATTTGGTTATAAAAGAAAATTTCTGCCTTGCCTCTCCTATTCATCTCCCAGTCACTGTTAACATAGAATATGTAATTTCTTCATAACATATTATACATACTTAAAGAAACCAGCTTCTTATAAGCAGCAGTTACTCACTTCTATTTAATAGTGATAACTTCAAATTTAGCATGATCTATTGGAATATGTATCTGGTGTTTGTTTATTTTTTTATCTCATTTGATTTATTGTATATCCCACCTATTATTTTTACAAATAACTCAAGGTGGCAAACATATCTAATACTCCTTCCTTCTCCTGTTTTCCCTACAACAACAACAACCCTGTGAAATGGGTTGGGCTGAGAGAGAATGATTGGCCCAAAAGCATCCAGTTGGCTTTCTTGACTAAGCTGGGACTAGAACTCACTGTTTCCCGATTTCTAGCTTGAGGTTTTAACCATTAGGCCAAACTGGTTCTTGGTCATTGTATCCTTTCCCACTCTGTCATAACTGCTCTGGGTTCTCCCTCAGAACAGGATTTGCCTATTGTGACGTAGAGCTGCGGTCACAGAACAGAGGCTGAAACAGAACCTGTCTCCATGATCCCTCTGAATTCTTTGGCTCCAATCTCTGATGCTCAGCCTCTGAGGTATAAGCAATGCCATCACCATCGAGAGGTGTAACCATATGCTGAACACTAGGAAAGCACAGATCTCAGGATGGAGTTTTTGGTAGAAATCGTCTCTCGGGAGTCAAAACGATGATGAGCATTAGCTGAATCTGGGAAGGAGACAGAGGTTAGGATTTTTATAAAGTAGCATGGTTGGACTCAGTGCCTGAACTATTCCCCTAGGTATTTCAAGCTCTACTAGGGCCACAACCACTCTTCTAAATTAACCTTTCTTATAATGCTTACTACCTTTGGATTCACAGCTGGCTGGAATAACTCTTTGGCACTATCTCGAACAGGATTTTTTCTCAACAGCCAGATCCTGTCTGACTTCTGCTTCTAGAGGCATGGCTGGCAGTTTTGCAGTCCAAGGAGCATGGCAGCCATTTGCCAGTGCCCATCCACTAGCAAAGAGGATATTGGTAGGTTGCTGCTATCCAGGATTCCCTGCTCCTGCCCCTCAGCCCTGCCCCTCATCCTAGGACAGTTTTGGTGAACCTTTTTGGCACTCAGTGCCAAAACAGGAGCGGGTGCACATGGGGGAGCGCCAGAAACTGGAAGAGCAGTTTCCTGGCGCACATGCATGTGCCAGGAAGTTGAGCTTCCAGTTTTTGGTGTGTGCATTCACACCGGTCACCTGGTTTCTCAGCTTTGGGTGCACATGCGCACACAAAGACCAGCTGGCCAGAATGCATGCTCATACTGGAAACCGGAAGCTCAGCTTCCCAGCATGCGCATGCGCGGCAGGGAGCTGCTCTTCCAGTTTCTGGCACTCCCACGTGCACAAAAACCAGCTGGCCGGTGCGCACATAGAGCAATGGGTGATGGCTGGCATGTCCGGAGAGATGACTCTGCACGTGTGCCATAGGTTCACCATCACGGTCCTAGGAGCTCAGCTGAAGAGGGCCATATAAACACAGAAAGTGAACCAGGTTTGGCTTGTAGGCTGAATCCTGTTCTAGAACTTTGTTAGTTGACTGTCTTCATCCCTGCACATATTTCTCTTGTGTGACAGATATCCTGCCCCCCCATTTGCTTAATCTTACAGAAATTTCTAAGATAGAAAGGAGGCTTAAAAATGTTGGTTGTAATAGGGAGATAAATTACCATTAAATATATTTTATTATAATCTATATGTTATATGTACTTACCTAGGGTTAAAATATTCCTCTGGGATCAGAGGGCCCCATCACATTAGCTTTTTGTAAGGCACTTAAAACCTGGCTATTCCCCAGGCTGTTCCTCCAAGCATTTGGTCTGGGACATTAAGCATCTATGCTGATTAAATGGTTGTTGATGTGTTGTTGCCTGGTGTTTTTCCTGGATCCTAGACGTTGGTTATTTAATGGTTTATTATTTCATGATATTTAGGTTTCAGCTTTTGTATGCTGCCCATCATCAGTTGCTGATATGGACAGTCATATCAATCATCAATCAATCAATCAATCAATCAATCAGGCAAAGGTCAAAATACTGATTCTGAATTAAAAGGAAGAAGGTGGGAGCAGGATGAAAGTTTATGAAAAGATTGAAAGCTGTGAATAATATACCATATCAGGCATATTACAAAGGGCCATTATCAATGGTCATCCTTAGAGTAGAGCTACAGCTTCTTATGTATTTGTTTGTTTGTTCATCAAAGCAATATGAAAAAAAAATAATAATAATGTTGGTTGACTATTTGGCACAATTAGGGAAATTACATCTTGGATTCCAAATGGCAATAATATGGTAAAATTTCTGGAATCTCTTTGCTATTATATAGTAGTTGTTTAGATTTTTGCAACCCAGATATGGTTATGATTCAATATGCAATAATTATTGTTTACTAATTTTTTCACTTTTTTGGTACTGTATGAGAGAGACTGGCAGAGCCAAGGGAAGATTTAAATGAGGCATCAGTTTAGTATTGTTACATAGTCACAAAAGAACAAAGTCCCTTGAATGCCATTGGCCTTTATCTAGTTCTGTCTAGGTAGAATCCATTAGCCTGAGAAGATTCCTGTGCATAGGTTTTAGCAATAAATCCATAAATTAGAACCTTCATGTTTGGATTTGACAGGTACTTCAACATGTGCTTAGTTTGTAAATCTTCCTGCATTTTAACTTCTTTTCTCAAAGTAGAGTAATTTTAAATTGCATGTTGCATGTTATGTACAATACATCAATGTAGTTAATTCCTATATACAATTAAGGGCAAATAGTTGAAAAATGGCTTACATAGGCTATATTTGCTAGGACTATTAAATACAGAATAACATAGTTGGAAGGGACCTTGGAGGTCTTCTAGTCCAACCCCCTGCTCAAGTGGTTGTCCAATCTCTTCTTAAAAACCAGTGTTGAGGCATCCACAATGTCTGGAGGCAAGTTGTTCCACCGATTGATTGTTCCCACTGAAATTTCTCCTTATTTCTAGGCTGATTCTTTCTATACGCTAGGAATTAGTAGAATGAGAGATTGAGATTGAGATTCTAAATCCACCCCATTTGTATTTTGCTTCCTTCCTTAGCCATCTTTTAAATTTTAATGTTAATATCTATTATTTTAATATCTCAGTTTTTATATTGTTTTTAGTTTGTTATAAGTTGCCTAGAGTGGCCCAATGGTGAGATGAGTGACATATAAATTTAATAAAGAAATAATAAAGAAAACAGCAGAATAAAATGGATCAAGAAAAGGAAACATCTAAGTAGATTCCCAATCATGTTGTAAGATTGACTTATTTTACAGTATGTCTCTTTTTCTGAGTGAAAGGTAATTCAGTTTATCTTTTGCCTAAGTAGATGTTTCCTGTATCTATCAATGTAATGCATTTATGGAATTATTGGTAGTCAATTAATGAGTTTTCCTTCAAGTTTTTCTTTTAACTCTTCATGCAGTAAAATCCGTAGTTTAACTGCATGTTGTGTGAAGATCTTGTTTCTGGCCAGAAACCTTTCTTATGCTGTCATTCCATAATGTTCTGCATTGACTATTCATAATTGTAATTCTTCAAGGATTTGTGAAGCTTTTCTTTTCCATTACTTGCTTCTATTTTTTAGCTGACATGTTGAAGTAAACCATTTCATGTGTCTTTGTTGGTCTATGTCTCCTACATAACAAAATAATCCTTGTTTAAATGTAAATTCTTAATGATAAGCAGCAATAGCTGAATTTTATGAGAAAAAAATATAATCTTTTTTCTTTTTACTATACCTTAAGACTAGAATTGCAGGGCTTTTTTTATATATTGAAAAGTATAATTTTACCAAAATATTTTTTTAAAAATTATGCAAGCATAGTATCTATGAATTTATTACAGGTGTTTGTGATTCTTATCACTTAACAGCATAATTCACTCTTATGATCAGACTCGCATAGTTCTTCCTTTGTGAAAATATGTGATGGAAAAGTCGTAATTACTAATACTATTACTATGAAATATTGCACCTTTTAAAGTGTAATATTATTACCTCTATTACAATAGGATATTTTAATCTGAATTTCCCCCAACTTCCAAGAAATGAACTGAAAGACAAAAAAACCACATGCCATCAAAACTGGCAGGGCAAGCTACTACATATAGTACATATTTACATATATTACTACATATAAACATGTGGTTGGGTAATGAAAGATCAGCAAACAAACTACCAAGCTCAGAGAGCACCAAACATTGTGCAGAACTTAATAACATTTAAAAAAAAAAATTGTTTCAGTTTGACTAAATTTTACTTAGTTTATTATGCATATTGTGTAATTCCCATATAATTAATAGCACCAACTCTTTCAGATGTATAGTTCTATTCAGCTAGTATTATTTCAATTATTTGTTATGTTGAAGTAATAACTAAGTTAATATTCCTTTCACTATGACAGATATACGGCATATGGCAGTTGACTGGCTTACGGGCAACTTCTACTTTGTGGATCATACCAGTGACACAATCTTTGTATGCAACTTTAATGGAACTGTGTGTGTTACCCTGATTGATCTTGATCTTCATAATCCCATGGCAGTTGCTGTGGATCCTACTTTGGGGTAAGATACTTAGAATTATAAAATATTTATTTAATATAATATTTGTATTTCCATATGAAAAAGAAAAGAAATAATTGGCTATTGTGATTATTTCTCAGTTGGAAAGAATAGTTGTTTTTAAAAATTAAATTATATTTGTACTGATTTGAACAAAAAAAATCTTTCTATCTATCTATCTATCTATCTATCTATCTATCTATCTATCTATCTAATCTCTATCTATCATCTATCTACCTATCTACTATCTACCCTTTAATATAAAATACAATAGAAAGAGGTATGGTAGAATATTTATTAGGCCATATCTAAAGGAGTAAGCAGTTAAATCAGGGGTGTCAAAATGGCAGCCCATGGGCTGGATGCATCACACGCAGGCAACGCCCACCCTAGCTCCATGAAGGGAAAACATGTCACGATATGTCATGTGACGGCAATGTGGCGCCGCGAGTTTGACATCCGTGAGTTAGATTGATCCCTTTCAAAAAAAAAAGTACAAGCTTATTGTTTTGAATAGAAGTTATCTTTCTATGCTACACAGAAAATCTGGTTTTGAAATGTGATGTTGAAAGAATATGATATATGATATTAGGGAATCATATATATTAGGGAAGAAACATTTTGTTCAGGTTTCTTTATTTTAAAAAATCTAGTAGTATGACTAAGTTGTTGGACACATTTCTTTTTACCTTAGGTAAAGTATGGCAGCTATTTTTTTAGTATACTGTGATTCTTAAGCCTTACAGGAGCAAGTAAGGGAAAAACAAATGCATTTTTTTAACTCTGTTCATGGTTGCTTGCTGGATATAAGAGATCTGCAGTGCTATCTGCCATACATTTTCTTAACAATAAGCACCAGTGAAATTGGTGGGATCTATTTGCAGGTGTTTCCAGCTGTGTATGACTATAAAGGTTGGTAAGGTATCTTACCTTCATTTCTGAAATCCACAACTAATATTTATTTCTATCCCTATTGCTATTATGTGATTTACAACTGCTTGTGTGTTCTTAATACAATAGAGAAGAAGAAAGTTGTCTTCCTAGCTGTGATTTGAAGGGGAAAAAAAGGAAGACATTATTTTGGACATGAGTTATAGTGATTTAAAACATGCTTAAATTACAGAGCTATTATAGTTACAGAAATGATGAGATGGAACTTCCTTCCATTGTCCTAATATTAAATGTTTACATTAGACATTGTTTTATTGGAGAAATGCACAGACATTCTTAGGGCCACCACTGGACATTGTATTGCAACCAGGATATGGAAACTCTGGGAAGTGTGTGTTAATTTAAACAATGAATAAACATTCAACCTTAATGGGTTGGCAAAGTCTTGCTTTAGATTTTTAGATTTTCTTTATCCTGATTTATATACACACACACACACACACACACACACATATATATGTATGTATGTATGTATGTATGTATTTATTTATATGTATATGTATATGTATATGTATATGTATATGTATATGTATATGTATATGTATATGTATATAAAGTGTTTTTCTATCGAGACACCTGGTCTGCCCCAGCATGTGGGAGCCTTTTATTTTATTTATTTGTTTGTCAAACATGTACAAGATAACAAGTATAGGTATGAACATAAATATAAACAAAGGAAGTAAATACAAATAAATGGGGACAGTAAGACAAGGACGGTAGGCATGCTGCTGCGCTTATGCACGCCCCCTTTACGGACCCTTAAGAAGGGAGCGAGGGTGCTTAAATTACTAGACCAAACTGCCACTGATATAAAATATTATTCAGATATGCCTCCATAACTGATTTTGGTTTAGAATAATCTAAAAATTTCAGAATGCAGTAGAATTTGAAAAGTAATTACTTGGTTCCTCTGTTATTTCATTTTGATATGAAATATACAAAAATATATGGCACAAGAAGAGAGGGAAGCTACAAAGCAGATCTGTTAAGTTAATGTTTCTCAACCTTAGCAACTTTAAGATACACTGACTTCAATTCCCAGAATTCCCCAGCCAGCATGGCGGGCTAGGGAATTCTAGGAACTGAAGTCCACACATCTTCCATTGTATTAAGTCATCCTTAGACCTGCTGATTTTCTCCAGATAAGCAGAAAATAGAATTTTGCTTTCCTTTCCTGCCTTCCATCCCATACTCCAGATCAAAACCCAGAATATTTACTGCCATTTGTCCAAAATACATAGGCCGCTTTATATGTCAATTAAATTTTATCTCTCTGTAAATCTGTGACTTTCAAACTTGATAAATTTAAGATGTATGAACTTCAACTCCCAAAATTCTCCAGCCAGCCCACTGCCTAGGGAATTTTGGGAATTGAAGTCCACACAACTTAAAGCTACCAAGTTTGAAAGGCAATGATGCAAATGAAGTAGTTTTGGATTAAATTGTCATATGGAATTCCTGTTGGGAGCATCCTAATGCTTCTGAAGAGTATTTCCATACTTCAGGTTTTATAGGGTTGTTGTTGTTGTTGTTTTGTAAACCAGTAGTCAGAGGAAAATCACCATGACTCTTTTTGTTTATCACAAGTAAAAAACTAATGAGATTACACTTAAAAGACAAGGGGGGAAATTCATTGCCAACTTTTATTTATGGGAAGACTAAGACTTAGTGAATGAATAAACAGTATTAAAATAACCATCCCAATCTGCTAGAGCATCAGTTTAAAAAATTGTACTGGCATTTAAAAAAAAACCTAATAGATAATTAGACAGATATGCATAGTCTTTTTTTTTAAAATAGAAAGTTTTGAAAAGAGGCAATGTTGTTTCATTATTTGATCACCCTGATAACTACCAGATAGATATGTTAATAATGATTAGTTTACTACATTAAATATGAACAGGTGCTTAATGAAAGAGGTGAGGATTTTGAAGTAGCTATTTCATCTATGTTTACATTGTTTTGAAATACGGTTGTAGCAGCTGTATGCCATAAGATTGCCTTTAATAAACAGCAAAATATTTACTGGAGAAACAGCTTGTTATCCATA
Organism: Pantherophis guttatus; assembly: GCF_059756535.1. Classification (NCBI taxonomy): domain Eukaryota; kingdom Metazoa; phylum Chordata; class Lepidosauria; order Squamata; family Colubridae; genus Pantherophis; species Pantherophis guttatus. The sequence continues at coordinate 136,463,650 of NC_142063.1, read as the reverse complement.
TGTGGACTTTTGTCACTCTTTTTAAACCTCTGATTGAATATTAAGATGAATCATCACAATAGGCTTAGCTGTGACAAGAACAGCTTGTGTGCAAACCATGTAAAGGAAGCTGTATAATATAATTTTCGAGCAGAACAACAGATGGTAAACTCGACTTGATCTGACTGGAGTGATGTTCCTAAAGAAATTAGTATAAGTTATATTTAAGATGATTTGTTTAGTAATTCCCTTAACAAAGAACAACAATTTTCAAATCATCCACCAGCTTTTTCAAATTCTTTTGTTTACATGATGTATTTGGATTTTGTTTGATGAATTCTAAATGATTCATTTCTCAAAGGATGTTGAAGTGTTCCTTTTTATATATATATAAGCAACGTTTCCCTGGTAGAATTTAAGAAAATATTCTGTCTGTAAATATAAAAAAAATGTGATGCGGAACAATTTTTTTTAAAAAAATACTGTGTGGAACATTTATCTTAATGTTTTTCCCTACACTTCCAATATTTCTCTATGTACAAAAAAATGCAGTATTTTAAAATTAATCTATACAGGTTTCAAATCTTCAAAGAAAACATAGCTGTCTAGTTTTACATTGAATACTGTCTCAAACAATAGTGACAGAGTGGAGGGCTCTCGAAAATTTAGTAATCTGTACATGCTCTTAACACCGTCAGTTGTTTTGCTGGTCCTGGATCATCTACATCAGGGGTCCTCAAACTTTTTAAACAGGGGGGCAATTCACAGTCCCTCAAACTGTTGGGGGCCTGGATCGGCTGGGAGGGCGTGACTAGGTGGTCATGTGACTAGGTGGGCGTGGCTAGGTCATGTGACTGGGTGGGCCAATTTAACAGTCCATTGAACAATGCACAGAAATTAAACTTTAATTTGTTTTGCTCCTGGGGGTGTTTTATTTGCTTTTGTTTGCATGTTGCTCTTTTGGTTGCATTTTCTTTTTACTAGATCGTTTTTTCAGTTGCTTAGGAGTCTAGTAGTCCACTTCAGGAAACTCAGTTTTGCTGCAATTCTTCTCAGCCCCAAGGAGCTTGAGAAATCTCTCTCTGTCTCTTTCTATCTCTTTGTCTCTCTCTCTTTCCTTCTCTCTCTCCCCCTCTCTTTTTCTATTTCTTTCTCTCTCTTCTTCTCTCTTTCTCTCTCTTTCTCCCTCTGTCTGACTCTCTCTTTCTTTGTCTCTCTCCCCCTCTCTCCCTTTCTCTCTCCTTCTTTCTCTCTTTTTCTTTCTCTCTCCTTCTCTCCCTCTCTCTCCCCCCTCTTTCTCTCTCTTTCATTTTTTCTCTCCCTCTCTCTTTCTGTCTCTCTCTCTGTCTGTCTCTTTCTTGGTCTCTCTCCCTCTCTTCTTCTCTCTCTCTCCCCCTCTTTCTCTCTCTTTCATTCATTCTCTCTCTGTGTCTCTGTCTCTCTCCCACTCTCTCCTTCTCTCCCTCTCCTTCTCTCTCCCTCTCTCTTTCCGTCTGTCTGTCTGTCTTTTTCTCTCCCTCTATCTCTCTCTTCCCCCTCTCTTTCTCTCTCTCCCCTTTCTCTCTTTCATTCTTTCTTTCTCTTTCCCTGTCTCTTTCCTTCCCTCCCTCCCTCCCTCCCTCTTCTCTTTCTGTCTCCTTCTCTCCCTCTCTTTTCTCTCTCTCTCTCTTTCTGTCTCTCTCTCTCTATCTATCTTGTGGAGGCGGTGAAGGTGAAAAATGGGCCGTTTCTGCCTGTTTTTTGCCTCTTCTAAACCTTCCCCCCACCTCCACAAGCATTCTGCAGGCTAAAACCAGGCAAAAGTGGCTCGTTTTTTGTCCAAAAATGGGCCATTTTTGCCTGTTTTTTTGCCTCTTCTAACCCTCCCCCCCCACCTCCACAAGCATTCTGCAGGCTAAAATTGTTGAGCTTACCTTTTGGTTCCAGCCTGCAGCTCTCCCGAAGGCAAGTCCTGCAGTCTGCTGAAGGGTGGGTTGGGTGATGTGGGCGGGGCAATCTCATGGTGCTCCACAGGCCGGATTAATTGGTTCAGTGGGCCACATGCGGCCCACGGGCCATAGTTTGAGGACCCACAATCTCACAATGTCACCTTTAACATCTGGACAAATTGATTCCAATTCATCTGTAGTTCATTAGCAAAAAACTACACTAAGTCCAATTTTCCAGTGGAATTTTGCAAGGCAAATTTGCAAAGAATGTTTGCTTCACCTGCCTTCTGGCTCCTCAACACTTCTGACAGAGATTAAGCCATTGAACAGAAAATGTTTCACCCTATAATTTTCACTGCACACTTAATAAATTGAATAATGACCATTTTAAAACGAACACTCAAATCATTGCAAATAAATGCCCAGTTTTTTTTTTTTTTTAAACAGCCAGTAAATCAATGGGATGGGAGGTTGGGGAAAAGGTTGGGTGGTTGTTGTCGGGAAACTAGTTGGAGGAAGGTGTGGTGGATATGTTTACTGCCTGGAGTTATTTGTAAAAATAGTAAAGGTGGGATAAAAGATAAACAAACAAACAAATAAACAACCCAGGAGCAATAACATAAACAGAGGCTTGTAATAATAAATAGTGGTTTCTCTCTATGAAAAAATATACATACATGTACTAGGCAAAGGTCAAACAATCAATCAGCAGCTACAGCAGGGAAGCACACACGGAAAAAGAGAGAAACACCCACACAGGTCCTCTCTTATAATAAAGCCTCTTAAAGTGGTAACAGTTAAATAACCCTGTTGACTCATTCTTCATCATTGCATCGTTTCAGTATTACAGCATTACAGCAGCTGTTCAGCTATTAAATCATCATTACCCTGACATAAATAAATAAACAAACAAATGAATACAGTCACATGCAAAATGATTATATATGTCTAAAGTTCCCTGAAATACTTATCTTGGAGTCACTTCTCAAATTTATATATTTATTTTATTTATTTATTTTGTGAAGTATGTATAAGATAACAGATATAATTATAAACATGATTATGAATACATGAAATGGAGACAAATAAATGGGGACAGTAGGACAGGGACGGTAGGCACGCTGGTGCGCTTAAGCACACCCCTTACAGACCTCTTAGGAATGGGGTGAGGTCATTAGTAGACAGTCTAAGTTTGAAGTTTTGGGGATTTGGGGAAGTAACCACAAAGTCAGGTAGTGCATTCCAGGCATTGACCACTCTGTTGCTGAAGTCGTATTTTCTGCAATCGAGTTTGGAGCGGTTTACCTTAAGTTTGTATCTATTGTGTGCTCGGGTATTATTGTGGTTGAAGCTGAAGTAGTCATTGACAGGTAGGACATTGTAGCAGATAATTTTGTGTACTACACTTAGGTCAGACCGAAGGCGGCATAGTTCTAAGTTATCTAAGCCAGCTGCAACTTCCATAACACTCACACAAGCTTGCAAATGATATGGCTTCCCTTGTATTTAGCAAAGCAGCTGTTCAGGAGCTTTGAGCATTTGCATTGCAAATGTGAAGCCAGGATGCAATGCTTATGTTAAAAAAAAACAATAGCTGCAACAGTAAATAAATGAAAAGAATGGATGATATTCCAGTTTTCTTTATTATTATTATTATTAATAGAGGGCTGACCATTGCCTTGATACAATGTAGAAGAAAGATTTGTATCTACTGCACATTAGGAAGAAAATGTACCCCTTTGGGGTAAAGCTTACAAATGATCAGGAAAACTTTATTTTGCCCTTTTAACCTGCAAGAACTACTAGGTCAGACTGAAAGTGGCGTAGTTCTAAATTGTCTAAGCCCAAAATTTCAAGCCTGGTGGCATAAAGTATTCTGTTGCGAGCAGAGGAGTGGAAAACTCTTCTCGTGAAATATCTCTGGACTCACTCAATTGTATTAATGTTCAATATGCAGTGCAGGTTCCAGACAGATGAGCTGTATTCGAGAATTCGTCTAGCAAATGTTTTGCATGCTTTAGTTAGCAATACAATATTACCAGAGAAGAAGCTACGTAAGATTAGGTTAACAACTTAATGTCTTTTTTGGCAATGTTGTTACAGTGGGATTTCATTTAGTAGTGAAGTTAACTTGTTCACATGTACGAGGTCATAATCAGGGGCTTTGTAACATAGTAAGAGAATTTCTCTTCCTTTTTCAAGTTTCATTCCAGGATGTATGCATTTAAAAATAAATAGTTTCTTAGAGGGCAGCCTACTATAGCTAATGATTGAAGCCATTTTTGTAAACTTCAAGAAACTTTCAGGAAAAAAAAAAGAATCTGAACAGGATAAACCCTGCCTCTTAAAAAGGAAAAACTAAAACCCAATAAGAAAGTAGACTATGGATGTACAGCAAATACATTAATGCAGAGATGTGCTGAAGTGTGGAAAAACATCTGAGTCAACCCTTGAGAAATCTGGAAATCAGCCAATGTATAAATATTTCTTTCTGAGCATGAAATGATGTTATTGAATTACACATCTGTAATACTTGAAGCCGTACTGTCGCAATGAAGGTTTTTTTTTTGTTGTTGTTTTGGGGTTTTTTACTCCAACTTTGAAGTGAAAATTTATTCTACAGACTCCTTGGCATCAAGATTTTTCTCACTGCTTTTTTACCATTAGCCCTTTCCAGCAATGACTATCTCAATTCCTGTATACAGTTGTAGGGAAAATTCTGTGAGATAGATGGGAAGTAGGCTCTCAGCTGTTGGAAGAGATAAAGAGAAAGGCGAGAAGGTAGGGGAAAGGAAGGCAAAATTGTTGATATAGATAGGGAAGTAGTAACAGTGATATTACAGCCATTACTAAATAGCTACTCCCTGTGCAAATTTGCTACCCGAACCATATGTAGCAGCTGCAGTTGAATTGTTGTCTCCTAGTCATTCAGGGTGATGTTTGAGCAATATTGAAGAGAAAATGAAAATTGCCCAGAAATGAAATGTTTTCTGAAACAGTGTAAGTCTCCTTGGTTAAGCTTTCGGATTAATTATGGCTTTTTGAAAGGCCATTAGCTTCTCTTTAAAAAAAAAAAAAGCCAGTCCAGTGCTTCCTACATGAGTTTGATATTTTTATGGTAGTCATCTAAACTATTTTATTTCTTTTAAGTTTATTTTTGCCTTAGAATTTATTGTCAGAATGCTGCATTGTATAGAAATCAATTTTGTAGGTTCTATTCTTTATAAGAATAGAATTTCATTTAATAAAAGTGACATCTATTTTTTACTGGATTTTGCACTGACTTTATCATGAATAAATTATTGTGTATCATTTTTGTGTAATGCATTGGAGTAATTGTTCTAATCCATTTCCATCAACGAAAAGCTTGTTACCTATTGTTTCATGTCTTAGCATTTGAGTTATTTTCTTATACATTAAGATAATTGAGTTTTGTTCCTTTCATGCTAAAGCAATTGTTGAGAAAACAGATATTTGTTAGATTTTCCTGTGATATTGTTAATTTCTGATGTAATGTGGAGGCTCAAAAACAGATAAAGGTCCCAGTGATTAACCTTACAACGTCATTACTTTAATATCAACCTTCATCAAGCTATTTCAATCCTATTTAGAAATAAATTTTAGTAACTTGAGCAAAGGATGCCACCCATAACCTACTAATAGTTTACAAATGCAATATAATGAAATAATAAAGAATTACTTACATAATATTTCCCCACAGAATATGTACAAATAGCTTTCATATTTAAGGGCAATTTTTTCAAGTTAGAGGATATTCCTTTCAGGTAAATATGAGCTTTGACACCTTATTGTAAGAATATACTGGGGTTCTTTTTAGGTTTATAGGACTAGTGAATCAATTCTGTGGTAAAGTTTGAATTGGTGTGCATTTATTATTGTAAATATACACAGTAGGAATCAGAAACATAATGAATCATGAATCAAGTATGTCTTTATTTATTTACATGATTTATATGGCTGCCCACCTCACAGCAGTGACTCTGGCCCGTATACAAGGATTAAATCACTAACCATGACATACATGGCACCCAAGGATAAAGCAGTGACCCCCATTCGTAGAAAAACACATCAACAACAACAGAGTTTATCTAACTTCCTGACCCAAACACCTGGGCAAACAGCCAGATGTTTAATGTCTTGTGAAAGGCTAACAAGTTCAAGAGCATTTTGAGGGGGTGGAGCTGGATGCTGTCTATAGGACAGGTTCTGCAACAAAGAGGACTGAAACAAGGTCCTATAAAATGATATTTGCAAATGGCAGCAATGGCAAAAGTAGCAGTTTGAATATCTTTAAGCAAGAATAGCTTACCTATATAACACGTATGATACAATGAGGCAAACTCAGATAAAGTGAAATGTTTGATGTAAATATAGTAAGCAGAAGCAGTTTTATTGTTTATGAATAATTAGATGTGATCACAAGTCAGGTACAATGGGATGGAACCTAGAACTTACTGCTTTTCTTTTTTTCCCCCGAAATGACCATCATTTTACATAATGACAAATGGTGATATCAATATCAATATTTACACTTGGAATTTTATAGTGATTTACAATTATCTCTCAAGGTATAATGACTTTAGATTTATAATTTTAATTAATCAGTGAAATAATGATGTAATACCAGTATGTTAATGATTTTTATATTTTATAACAATTGTGAATTATGTTCATTTACTCATATTTTATTTTCCATCATTATGTCTTTTCCTGTTGGCTGTTTTTCCACGTGTGTACTAATTTATTTTATTTTTAAATGCTTTGAAATATTCTTTGTTTTAAATAAAATAGCATTGTTTCATTAAAAGAGAACTGGAGCATTTAGATAACCAGAATTTAGGTACAATAGCTAGAATTTAGATATTGAATACATTTATTCATGAAGATTTTTAATTAAGTCTAACTCTGCATATACATACGTTAAATTGGCTCTATAACTATGGCAGTGGTATGAATAATATATTTTATGAACATTTTTCCTATTAGCAAGAATTTCCTTTTCAATTTAATTATGAAAGTATTCAAATATAAGTATTTTTATGAAAAATTGATATGATAGATATAATATTAAATGAATGTCCAAAATCTAAGTTTGGTTGTATAAAATTAAATATATGAAATATTTCTCACTTTCTAGGTGTGAGCATATATAACAATTAGAATTTTTATATTATTTAAATACACATTTATTTTCAGAAAATAAGCATCCTATTCATCTGTGCATTTTTTAAATATTTCTTTATATGAAAACTAATGTTATATTTATTCAAAAGAAGGAACTATTTGTTTCTATGTATGTGGGATGTAATGCTTGTGTAGGAATATCCAAAACAAGCAAAGCAAAAACAGTTGAAAAATGGGCAAAAAATAATTTTATCTTTTGAGTTAACTTTGTTTCTAGTTAATTTCTAATAAAGAACAAGTTAACAAGATAAAAAAAAATGAAATGACACAGTATGAGAACTATTTTTGTTTAAAAAAAAAATATTATAGATATATTGGAAAAACAGTCTAGAAAATTTATTAACAGTAATGAAAAATCAAATACTCACCTTAATCTATTTTGTATAATAATGTATTGTCTGTTTCACTTCATCAGACTGTAATTTCTTTCCTTTTGATTCTCTTAATCTAATAAACAATGTTAAATGATTCTTGTGTTTCTAGACACAAAATTAGAACTACCACCACCAGTCCTTATATCGTTCTATTTTGCAATTTATTATTATTCTCACTTTGGTGCAGATATGTTACTTCTCATTAGACACTTAGGTTTACCTTGTTGTCAGATATTTGGAAAAAAAAAAAACTTTTACAGGAAATAATTGTGAACAAATAATAGGCTATGTAGTAATATCCAATAAATTGTAACAAAAGACCTAGAACAAGAGTAATAACTTATATCCACGTTTTATAGATTTTAGTTTGTTTTAATCATTAAATAACTTGGATGGCATTACCTCCAAGAAGTTGTTTTTGCAAATACAAGTCCGTGAGCCATGTACAATTTTGGCAATGGTCTTGGCCTAGAATATAGGTAGTCCTCAATTTACAACAGTTCATTTAGTGACCATTTGAAGTTACAATAGCATTGAAAAAAGTGACTTATGACCGTTTTTCACACTTATGACCATTACAGCATCCCCATAGTCACATGATCAAAATTCAGATGCTTGGCAACTGACTCATATTATGAGAGTTGCAGTGTCCTGGGGTTATGTGATCACCTTTTTGTGACCTTCTGGTAAGCAAAGTTCAATGGGGAAGCCAAATTCACCTATCAAATATCTCACTTAGCAACAGAAATTTTGGACTCAATTGTGGTCGTAAATTGAGATTAGCTGTATTCTTATCTTGGAGGGTATTTACAAATCCCCACTTGAGATTGGAGGAAGAACTCCTAAAAATTGTGGCCACACATTCCTGGACAGACTCCATAACATATACCAGTGATGGCAAACCTATGGCACGCGTACCAGAAGTAGCACACAGAGCCATCTCTCTGGGCATGCCAGCCATCGCCTGTTGTTCTTCTGGGTTCCGGCCAGCTGGTTTTTGGGTGTGTGGGAGTGCCGGAAACAGGAAGAGCAGCTCCCTGGTGCGCATGTGTGCATTGGGAAGCTGAGCTTTCATGCCAGCAGAAACCGGAAGACCAGGTGACTGGCACGCATGCGCATGCAGGAAACTGGAAGCTCAGCTTCCCAGTGTGCGCATCCACACCGGGGAGCTGCTCTTCTGGTTTCCAGAGCTCTCCCTTCCCACGAGCGCTCCCGTTTCGGCACTCAGTGCCAAAAAGGTTCGCCAACACTGACATATACAATCTGAGCTTTCTAGGAACTCTGGGAGAAGCAACAACCAAGTATTTGCAGACATTAACCTGCTTTAATTTATGTCCATTAATCTGCCAAGGACACTTCATTGCATGCTTAGAGAAGACCATGGCTTTGTTCTTATAAAAATTGGAAGTGAGGTTTTTTTCAAGGAGCAATAAGGGGCCAAGGTTCAAAAATTAAAAAGAAATAATTTTGAATTCTTCCCAAGTTTGAATTTAGCTTAGCTCACTAGCATATCCCAGTGCAACCCTGATCTTCCAAATGTCCCTTTAGCTCAGAAATAGGTCACTTGTTATTTTCCAGATACTTTGTACTCCCAACAATCCCAGGCAGAGATGATAAAAGCCATAGTCTAAAACATTTGCAGGGTATCATGCATTGTATATATGACATTCAAATGAATGTCATAATATAAGTATCTTTTGGAGATGTACTGTAGTACCAATAGAACTTGGTATCCTAGTATTTAATCAATGATAAAATTGATTAAACTGACAGTATGAAATTCTATAGCTTTTATAAAATCAAACTTCACTGTATTTAATTCAGTCATGAGCTCAGATTATTTTATACAATAGTTGTATTCTGAATCCTTGATAATAAGAATGATAGTGATGATGAATTGAATGTAAGAATGTAAAAAGTAAATCAGCAAATAAATGAGACTACTTTCAATTATAATTTCTGTGAAATAGATTTATGATTCATTTACCAAGTGGATATATTTAAAATCCACCAGATTACCAATAAACCCACATTTGGTCTGAAAATAGAAGAACAATTCTAATAGCGAGGAAATGGAGAACAGTTGGTTCACAGCAAATCTACCTAAGACTTTTTTTTTTTAATTTTTTTATTTTTTTAATTTGATTTATATACCGCCCTTCTCCGGAGACTCAGGGCGGCTTACAATGTGTTAAGCAATAGCCTTCATCCTTTTGTATATTTATACAAAGTCAGCTTATTGCCCCCACAATCTGGGTCCTCATTTTACCTACCTTAGAAAGGATGGAAGGCTGAGTCAACCTTGAGCCTTGGCGAGATTCGAACGTGCAATAATTGCAGACAGCTGAATGTTAATAACAGGCTTTTAGTCTGTTGAGCTATCCAGGCTCCTGGATACTTTCCTTGATACTTCCAGTTCCTCAGCTGGGATGTGTAAAGAAGTGGCAAAATAACTTCCATATATTGCAGTGTAAATTGTTTCAGTGCATTATCATTATTAAAAGAAGCCGTGAATCTAGCTAACAAATATATTACCTCAACATATACTATATTAGTATATACCTATGGAGTCAGCTCAAAACCTACAAAGTACTATACTTTAGCAAGATTCCAGATCATCTTCAGAGATCATGAAATAGATCCAAAAAAGATTGATCTGTAATACCCATCAGATTTTCAGGTTCTAATAATGTTCTAATAATGACATTATTAATCATTAATAGTGGGATCTTGATTTTTTAAGGAATATCTTCCCCACTATGAATAATCCAAATATTATTGCAAATATCATGAACCCTACTGAACATCCTTAGACTTGGAAAGATACTTAAATGGGGAAGCAAGAAAGCATTTTATCTTTTGTGATCCCTGCTTTTGGAATTTTCTTTCTACCTAGCCCAGATTAGAAGTCTACCTACTTACTTTATTAAGTATTTTATTTACTTTATTTATTGTGCCATGTAACGAATATAAGCAGGTAAGTGTTTGAGTAGAAGGTTGGACTAGAAGACATCCTTCCAATTCTGTTATTCTGAGTATCTTTTGTTAGCAAATCATTGTATTTAACAGCATAAAATATATTCAGTATATTATATACTAGAATATTTTAAAAATACTTTATTTAAAACTTTAAATTTTCATCTGTTGATATTAACCTGCCATTTTGCTTCAGGAATAATGCCAACAACTAAAATTTTTATTTGACCCTCACATTTCTATGAGACTGAGTTTAAATTTCTTCCACTTTTGTTGGTTGTTATTTTCAATTGTGTCCGAAAGTTTTATAACAGCTCAGTAACAAACAGAAGCTGCTTTGACTGTATAGCCAATATCACCAAAAGAGTATGCAAGAAGTGTTGTAATTATCATCATTGTTCTCTCAGCAATTGTCTAGAGCCATTTAAAATGCAGATAGAGAAATGTATGAAGGAAATCTGCTTAGAAATTACCCTAATAAGCATTTTTGTTATACAAACATGAGAAGACATGCATAAACTGCTATGAAAGTCAGGGAAAATCGGAGAACTGGCTAACAATAAGAGTTCTTAATACTAAGATAAAAAAGTCCCCAAAGAGCTAAATCATCTGTTGTACATAAATGTAAGATTTATTTGCTAGATGCAGAAAATTAATGTAGTCAATTAATCTGAGCATCACAATGACTTGAAAATGAAAACCAGTGTACCCATACTAACCTTCATCCATTTATATATTCTAGATTATTTTTGCAACACTATTTTATTTATTTATACCCCTACAGATTTTAATTTGTTATATTTATCCAGCCATAGTTTTTAACATGATTTTGCTATGTATGTATGTAATGTATGTATGCATGTATGTGAGAGGGAGGGAGGGAGGGAGGGTCAGGTCCTAGAAATGTTTGAAAATTAGTGTGGATAATTTCCTGTTTAATTTGCATCCATCTCACTTCCAGTCAATCTCAATAACAAGATCAGAGAAAGCAATCATGGCACTCAATGCAGCTAACAAAAATTACAGCCTCGTGTATATGTGTACATCAGCAAGCATCAAAATAGCAATAGCAGTAGAACTTGGACTTATATACTGCTTCACAGTGCTCTACAGCCCTCTCTAAGTAGTTTACATAGTCAGCCTATTACCCCCAACAATCTGGGTCCTCATTTTACTGACCTTGGAAGGATGGAAGGCCGAGTCAACATTGAGCCTGGTGAAATTTGAACTGCCAAATTGCAGGCAGCCAGCAGTCAGCAGAAGTAGCCTGCAGAACTGCATTTTAACCACTGCACCACTGCGGCTCAAATAATAAACTGGGAAAAAATGAGACTAAAGGCAGACCAAAGCAGGAAGGAAAAAGAGAGAAGTGAACAACAGGCAACAATTTACATTTTCTGAATGACAATCTACATTTATGAAAGGCACAGAACTTTCAAAGCCACTGTAAACAATGCTAATTAGTACGGACAGCCCCAAAGGGAGGGGAATTTCCTATTTTAATACATTTTTACAATATAAGAACCCTCAGACAATGACGGCAATGTTACCAAAATTAAATTCTGGTCATATGTCACTGTCCCTTCTCTCCAGTCTTTCAGAACCTATTTTGAAGGTGCACAGAACACCAAGAAGAAAACTAGAGAAGAAGATGGTGTCTTTGAGCTATTGGACAGAGGACATTTTCACATGCATCATTATTAGCAGCCAGGCAGCATAAGAGATCTCATTTTGGTGCTTCAGTTGGAGATACCTTACTTTTTGAACTTGTTTTATTTTCTGACTTCTGAAATTGTTCGGTCTTCTTGAGGCAGCTCCAGAGTTGGCAATTCACGCAGGCTTAATAAATATTTACCATCATACTTTTCTTTAACCTATTCATAGCTATCCATATGATGCCAAATCAGATTAGTATAAATAGTATGTGCATTCCTTGTTTACTGAATATACAAAAACAAATAAATCGTGAACAGGAATATATTAACTTCTCTGGAAGGAGTCTAAATAATTTTGAACATACTGAGAAAAATTGGCAGGAAAGAGCATTAAAATATATTGTATTTCTTTTGTCGGGACATGATATTAACATTTGAAAACTTCCTACTTCTAAACACTGTAATGTCACGTTCCTAGCTTTCTAATCAGACATGCTGGTGAACACAGGAATTTTAGGTACTGATTTCAGAAATGTAGAAATATGATATAAGGACTATATAAATAAAAACTCATAGTTGTTGAATTTTCATACCATTTTTTTAAAAAAAAAATGAGACAAAGGTCTGTTTCTTAAAGTTTGGGCAACCTTGAAAGTCATACCCACACAAACACAGACACACACTGAGACTCATGAAGCAAAAAGCAACAACAAGCACCACCTTTCAAATAACGTAATGGAACTAGAAGAAAATGTATAATTTTGCTCAATTATATGTTGTCCCAAGAATTTGTATAGTGAGACGATAATTGTAAGATATATCTCAAGCTTTTAGTGTAAAGAAACTATGTAATTACTATGAAGAAAAGGGCATCTCACAACTAATGTGCTATATCCTACGTAGCTATAAAGTGCTATATAGCTAAAAATTCAGTATTGATGTATGTTTTTTTTTCTTATGAATATTTAAATGAGATTTGTACTGGTTAATGACCACAATGAAGTTTTACTTACTTTTTTCATTAATAAAATATAATTATATACATGCATGACTTATGTTGATCAGTATATAGACATTACTTCTGTAAAATTACATTTTTGCTTTAGTTTTTTTTTTTCTGATTACTTTAGGGGGAAAAAATTATTAGACTGCCCTTGAGCATCTTCTTAAGAAATATAAATACATCTGCTCTTTTTCCGGACTTAAATCTTAGAGTTTATAAAAGCATGTGCCTTCATCACAGTTCATTGCACACTCCCATATGAATTTTCCCCATTTGTTCAAATTTCACTCCTTTTATTATCTTCCACAATTACATAAGGCAAGCAATAGACATTTTTGTCCATGCTGCATTATTCTTTACAAGCAATACGGTATGTTATATCATCCCATCTACAAGTTCTTTTCTTTTCTTAATCAATTTTTATCAGAAATGTCCATTATTCTTTTCCTTTCATTCATTTCTGCAAATGGGAACAAATCAGCCTGTTATTTTTGGCCACATAATTTGAAGAAAATGGTGCCAAAGAAACAGTTCTGATATAGTCTCAATTTCTAAGAAGATAGGGATCTCACATCTGGAATTCTGCTTTTTTTTGGGGGGGAGGTTCTTAATCTAGGGACTAATTTCTTTTAACCTCAAATAACCTAAGGGGGTATTCTAAGCAATTTATCACCTATCCCAAAGTTGCTTTTTCAAAAGGCAACTTGACTTTCTTTGTTTTTGTTTGAAGATATTTTGCTTCTCATCCAAGAAACTTCTTCAGTCAGAATTGAAGAAGTCAGAACTGAAGAAGCTTCTTGAATGTCCCAAAGGTGCATCTTGGATGAGAAGCAAAACGTCTTCAAAGAAAAATAAGAAAGTCCAGTTGCCTTTTGAAAAAGCACCTTTGGGACAACTATGACCTGGATGATTGAGGATCTCCCTAGAAATTTAGCAGCTGCTATTTTTGTAACAGTTATGCCAACCCATTTATCTTGGGATACATACCATAAAAGATATCAGTCAAAACCTTGTCCCTATAATTTTGTCATGAATCTGTACAATTTGACTTTACTGCATTCCAAATACATTATTTTCTTTTATTCAATATTGACGATAGCAACTCCATTTTTGTGTTGTGTTAGTTTAAAACCATATATAGCTTTTTTGTTGTAATACAAATTAGAGAATCCTGAAAAACCACCAGTAAAACCCAGCAAAATTTCAAAGTACTATTGATGTACAAGTGTCTAAGCCAACAAAACTTTTTTTCCTCCACCATTGGACAAAATTATTTTGGGAAGAGTTGAGGAGGATCTGCCTCCAATCTTCATGTTCAGAACTTCAAATGATAGTGGGCAATTGGAGCAAGAAGCTTATTTGTTGTTTTCTCTTCCCACAATCCTATAGATTGGGATTGTATACAAAACCTTTGAAATAAACCAAAAGATTCACTCCTCCAGCATCTTGCATCCCTGCAATACATTTTCTTAGAATTAACAAAGACATGGGATATCATAGGAGGGGCTGCACTGGAGTGGGGAATTGGCAGATATGCGACAGTAGCATTTTTGAGTGCTTGAAACCTGAAATGCAAAGGCTACAGGGAAAAAGAGGAGAGGGGAATTCGCTTTGTATGTGAAAACTGTTGCTTATGCAATATGATTTGAACCCACTGAATGAATGGCGGAGCAATGAATAGAAGCATTTGAGAATAAATTAGCTGTACTTCTTAAGCTTTAACTGTACACTTTAAAAAGGACTTGCTGTTTAATATCCATTTTCATTTGCAAAATGCTGATATAACCAATGGTAAGATTATTATTATTATTTGCACAGTTAGCTTTTTGCTATTTATTAACATACTGATTTAGGACTCTTTATTATTTGTAGTGCAAAATGTACTTCATCACAGAGGAAGGGTATGTAGATAACACCCACACTGCTTATCTTATCTTTTGTGTGAGAGCCTTTACTCATCATGCTGACTCTACTTATTTGGAGCTCTTTTATTGTGTAGCTAACAGGTGTGCAATTTTGCTTTATCCAAAGTTATTTCATTCAGGTTTGGTTGCAAAATTCCAAAGGAGGACAAAATATTGTGTTGTAAAATATCACAATGTGATTGTTGAAAAATCATCAGCATGGTTTCACATTATTTTGTTTTGGGAAAGTCATATAATATGTAATATAAGCTGTAATATGTAATATAAACTCTAAAAACCTTTTGCTGCGAACCAGAGAAAAATGTCAACATAAAATCTTGCCCTCAAAAGTCCATTTTTTTTATACATAAAGGTAGGTGGTCCCTCAGGTATCAGGGCCCTATGCCTTAAATGGTTTTATAGATAATAACCAGAACATTGAGTTGCACCCAAAAACTGACTGGTAACCAATGAAGCTCATGTAGCAGTGCTGACATATGGGCACATCAGAAGATGTCCATGACTGTTCACGCAGTTGCATTTTGTATCAGCTGTAGCTTCTGAATTGTTAACAAGAGTGGCCCCATTTAGAGCACATTGAAATAATCCAGTTGTGAGGTGATCAAGACATCAGTAACTGTTGGAAGCGCTTTCTGATCAGGGAAGGGGCGCAATTAGGTCACAAGATGAATCTGTGCAAAGGCCCTGCTAGTTGCAGCTGCCATCTGCCCTTTCAACAATAGCTGTGAATCCAGAAGGACACCCAAGTTGCACACCAGTTTGGAATATTGGTTGGAATAGCGAAGCACTATACAATCATGATGGAAATGTCCCTGACCCAGGAGACAAAACAGCCACTCAGTCTTGGCAGCTGAAGTCCATTCTGTCTCCATTTACAGACACTGGGTCTGTAAATCAACAGCTTTACCTGTGCAATCAGTCCATGGTTGAGTTATAAAGTTGGCTATCATCACTGCACTGGTATCAAACCATGAACTGACTAATCACCTCACCCAATGGTTTCACATAGATGTTAAACAGAAGAGGAGAGAGAGTTGACCCTGAGGCACTCCCCCTCCACTGCAACATAGTGCCTCCCATTTCCAACCCCTGCAGCTGACTCAGAAGGATACTGTGATTGACGGTATCAAAAGCTGCTGAAAGATCAAGGGCTCTTAGAATGGGATGAACCACTAACATCTCAAGAGGGAGGGAGGGAGGGAGGGAGGGAATGCAGAGGAATATCTTGGCAATCAGTCAGTTCTCTGTACTTGACTAGAAAGGCTGTTAGTCCTGGATCCCTGGTGCCTCTAATTTAGACTTGACCTTTCTTACAGATGTAGGAAACTTTGATATAAGCCACTGAAAATATTATTTTACTTCTCAACTGTATATGGACTCTGTGTATCTAGGTGTGTATGCATGACACACTTGTCTTCAAGCTTTGATGTAAAAATGTGCCATTCAACTACATTTTGCAGGACAATTCTCAAATGCCATTGTGAGACCGTACAACTTTCGCCACACTAAAATAAGGCTTTGTGTGAAGAATTCATATCTGAAACTTTCCTACTAATCAGTATTGAAAGTACTCAGGTATATGGATTTTCATAGTACAAATGAACTTTTTAAGTTCTAATGTTCACACACAAATCTTTAAAAGGCATTTGGACATTCTAATACTTCAATTTTTTTTCTGGAACAATTTGCAACTCACTTACCTTTTGACGTGAGGGTGTTTGCACATTACTAGAAGAAAATGTATGAAGCTTACAGAAATATATTATTCCTGTATCTATTATACATATGCTTCAGTATAGATCTGTATGGTCATAATTATTTATTTGAAATATTAAAATATATGTGAAAATACAGAAAAGTCACAGAAAATTTGCAAATGTTAGTATGGGGAAAAACAATAAAATCTTTTAATTCATAGGTTATTTTCCTGTTATTTATATACTTATACTTTTAGAAAAGTTAGGTGTTATCTCCATGAAAGCTTGCCATCGTATCATTTAAATCATAATGAGAATAAAAATTTAAGTGACGCCTACTCTCTCAGATAAACTCAAACCACTGAAACGAACTTTTAAATACAGTAATTGCTCCTGGTTTAATCCAAACATTGATCTTAATAGAAAAGTTTAAGCATATGTTTCAACTACTGAATTCACTATAAACTTAAACCGCTAATGCGACTAAATTGTAGCCATTATATTTTAGTTAATTTGCTTATTAGAATTGTAACTCACTTTTTACCAGTCGAGTTGTCAAATGAATGTATGACATCAATTCAATACCATTAAATCTTGTCATGCTTAAAGAAGTGTGATACTGCTGCAATTTTGCAATGCATCAAGTGCAAAGGATGAGAGAAATGAGTGAGGAAGCTGAGACAGAACAAGATGTGCAAAGATTCAAACTTATTTTGACATTAATGATAGAATATGTCTATCATATATGTCTTGTACAGTCTCCCAATTTTCCAAATATCTATTACTTCATTTTGCCAATTGGTAGGGCTAATTTGCAACATAACAAAGGGCAGCTCTTAGCATCAATTCTGATTTAGTGATTTATATGATAGTTTTCCTGATATCACATTAAATCAAATAATTGCTTTTATGTGTCTCTTATTTAAACCAACTTACTTATCAAATACTTTTCCTTTGAGAATCATAATACCAAGCTTATTTCTTTGTTCCTCCAGATATATAAACCTGGACTCCACAGAATACAAAGCTGTCTGGAGCAAGGTCAGGGGAACAGTATAATACAGATGTAGTGATCATTTGCAATTCAATAAGAAAATAAAGTGGTCTCTAAACCTTGGCAAAGTGTATTTATATCTTTATACCCAAACTGTAAAATATTATCTCCAAGAGTTCAGTGATGTGCCCTATAATAAGGGTTACAGGGTCAACAGTCTGAGGGGGTCACTTTTGAGGGAGTCAAAAAGAGGGCTGTGAAAATATCTACAGACCCCTCACATCCTGGACATAAATTGTTTCAACTTCTACCCTCAAAAAGATGCTATAGGGCACTGCACACCAAAACAACTAGACACAAGGACAGCTTTTTCCCGAATGCCATCACTCTGCTTAACAACTAATTCCCACAACACTGTCAAATAATTTACTAAGACTGTATTATTATTATTATTATTATTATTATTATTATTATTATTATTATTATTCTCTTCCTTACTAGTATCTATCTCTTCCCACTTATTACTATAACCATGTTGCTTGTATCTTTCAATTATACTGTTTTTACTTGTTTCCTAATACAATTTGATAGTTTATTAGTAGACTATTAGACTATCACTAAGTGTTGTATCTTTTTATTCTTGATGAATGTATTTTATTCTCCTTATGTACACTGAGATCATATACACCAAAGACAAATTCCTTGTGTGTCCAATCACACTTGGCTAATAAAGAATTCTATTCTATTCTATTCTATTCTATTCTATTCTATTCTATTCTATTCTATTCAGAAAAAGTATCAGATTTGTGAGGAAAAACAGGAAGCCACATCAAAACTCACTCACCCTTTGCTCATGCAAAGGGTATAATATAGTACAGGTAGTCTTCGACCATTTGCTAATGCTGGTCTGTGACTAATAAAATTACTACCACTACACCATTTGTTTAGTGACTATTCAAAGTTACAATAACACTCAAAAAAGTGGTTGATGACTGTTTTTCACACTTACAATAGTTGCAGCATCCTCATGGTCATATGATCAAAATTTAGATGCTTGGCAAATGGCATGTATTTATGACGATTGTAGTATCCCGGGATCATGTGATCAACTTTTGCTAATTTCTGACAAGCAAAATCAATGGGGAAGCCAGATTCATGTAACAACTTAACAACTGCAATGACTGAGTTAATAATTGTGGCAAGAAAGGTTGTAAGATGGGTCAAAACTCAGTTAACAACTTTCTTGCTTAGCAATAGTAATTTTTGGCTCGATTGTGATTGTAAGTCAAAGACTGTAGTGCAAAGTGAGTTGTACGACTGTAGTGCAAAGTTTAAGATTATTCATCTATAGAATATATACCAAATGAAAGGAAGAGTGTAAGATTCTATTACAGCCTTTCTTTACATGTAGAAAATCCGGATTTTATTTCTGGCTCCCCATATAGGAAAAGGAAAACTTAAGATTAAAACTCTGAACTGCTGCTGCCAATCTTTGTAGGCTGAATTTAGTTAGATGGAACAATGTACTGATGCTAGAAAACTGCTTCCTATGTATCTTTTTAAAAACATATTATTCTCCACCTAACACATGTGCAATTGTTAAAGCACATGAAAATGGAGGTAAATTGTCAAAGGTTAAAAAAGGGGGTAATGCCTTCCAAATATTTAACATGCTTTTAATATTCTTAAGACAGTTGTGCTATAATTTGATCTTGAAATTTGATACCAGTTTACAAAAAAAAAAAAAAATACCCTAAAACATTAGCATAGAAACATTTTTTTAAAAAATAGACTTTCTATGTTCTTCCCAGCTTGGTTATTTGTCTTGCAGGCTTTTTTTTTTTTTTAAGACTAGAACATAATTCCCTTCTGCTGGATTTACACCCTCAGAAAACTGCATTATTGATACTTATGTCTGTATTGATTTATGGTAAACGTCTATGTCTGAAGGGGGAAAAAATACAAAACTAAAGGACCTGCTATCTTTTTCATATATAGGTTTGTTTCTTTTAATAAAAGCTGATTCTGTGACATATGGAGATTTAGTATTTGTCAACTGCACAAATACATATAATATATAGCAAATAAGATAAATCATCCCACATATACAAGCCACTTTTTAAAAGACTATTGATATTACACAAATTTTTTATTCAGGTAATATATTAATTTCAATCTGCTGTTTGAATTAGTCCCTTGATGATCATTATTTATTATTATTATTATTGTTGTTGTTGTTGTTGTTGTTGTTGTTGTTATTATTATTATTTCTTTTATGTTGTGTTTTTATTTCCTGTAAGCCACCTTGAGTTGCCATGAGCAAGTAGGTGGCAATATTTTTTTCCTAATAAATAAACTTCAATAAACAGCTCCATGTAGGTACAGTCTATTTATGCTGGTAAAACAGTTTTTTTGCCATTTTCTTGGTTTCTGTTTATTTTTCTCATTGGTAGCCTACCACTGTAAAACCAAAGAATTATGATCTCCTGATTAATTAATTAATTGATTGATTGATTATATGCTATAAAAATCAGGGTTAACTCCTAGTGACTACATAGATACTCTCCAGAAGGATGTGTTCCCAACTTGGCTCTTCAGATTTTCCAACTGTGGATGATCTTTTAGGAGACCTAAACCTGACTACTGATCATATGAAACACCTCTGGTATAAAGACTGAAGCTAGTGAGGTGGGAGTTGTAATTCTCATTACAGACATAGTTTTTTTTTCTAAACAGAGGACAGATAGAAGCAACTCTCAAGATTATGAAATAAACAGCTGTATGTTGATGACCCCTTCCCCCCAAAATCCTCAAAAAGGGTGGAAAAAGAGATCCAAGATTTAAGACACACAAGATAAAAATGTATAAAGGGCAAGCTTCTGGAATGCTATTAGAATCAACATATGTTTCATAGGTTTGGTTCCTTAATTCTTTTCTGTGAATCTGTTTTTCTACTGTTTATGTCTTTTGGCAATGCAGAATGTGGACAGAATTCAATTGCCATGCCCTGCTTAGCCCTGACACTTGGCTATATTTTCAGCACAACATGTATTTGAGATATATCCACCTTTAAATGTGGATTTCAGTAGGCATTTTATATCAAGTCTAAAAGATTACAATACTGAATCTCAGCTGAACTCTGGTACAATATGTATTTTCTTTTTATTTTATAAATAATATGTTATTACAAAATAAATAACATTAATGGCACTCTTAACATTAACTAGTATTAATAGTGATTTTTTAAAAATGTTGAATAATCATTGATAACATTTTCTGTTCTATGACTTAAATGGTTATTCTAACAATATAAATATATTTGGAAATTTTATGTACTTATTGGGTTTTTATCCTGCCTTTATTACTTTGTACCTCAAGACAGCAAACATGCTTAATATTCCTTCCTCCTCCTGTTTTCCCCACAATAACAACTCTGTGAGGGGAGTTGGGCTGAGAGAGAGTGACTGGCCTGAGGGTACCCAGCCAGTTTTTCATATGTAAGGTAGGACTAGAACTCATAATCTCCTGGTTCCTAGGCTAGCACCTTTACCACTAGACCAAATTGGTTCTCTTTGTTGGTGGAGTTTATTATTTGAATCATTTTTTAAATGCCGGATGTTCGTTTTTTTTTTTAAATGCTAGGTAGATGTTGGACCCCCCAAAAACAAATCAGAACAATTTATCATACTTATAATATTTAAAGGGAACACAAATAGGCTGAATACATTTTAGCTTACAACTCTCTTCTTTCTCTCATGGTGTGCAAGGATTATTCAGCAGTTCTGTCCTAAATTAAGGAAAAAGTAAAAGTACAAACTAAATCTGTTTATGTATCAAAATAGCAAGTATTTCAAGGTGTTTTACTGAATAGGAACTATTCACATAATAGTTAGGACTACCTTTAACAGCTTTCCTTGGCACCTATTGAGGAGATTATCACTATTATGAGCTGCCTTCTTCTCACCCAAATAATTGGTGTTGATTAGTTTGAACGGTGAAACCACCTATTCACGAGAGATTTTCTCAGCTACTGAACTCAGCTATATACAAAGAGCTCTTATTCAGTGACAAAGTATACAAAAAAGAAAAGAAAAGAAAGAGAAAGATGCTGAATATTTTAAAGCAATTTTTTCTCCTTGAAGCTGGCATATTTCTTTACTTTGATCTAGCATTTATATTTATATTCATACAATTCTACCTAATGAGAATATTCATTAAAATGTTCATATAGTATACTTCTAATGGCTTAAACAGGAGAAAGAGCGAGGGAGAGGGATCAATTTCAATATTTTTCAAGCTTCGTTCTTATTTTTCTCAAACTTCTGGATGAGGTGTTTTGGGAGGAAAAGCAGGTAGAGAGTTCAGCGAATGGATTAAAATTGCTTTCTTCACCATTGCACAAGGAGGAATAATTAACCCTTGGTCAGATAGAGCTATTCCATCTATGATAAGCAAAAGTTAGATCCAATCCCTTTTCTAACTTGTTTTTCAAAACTTAGTTTAGCTTTGGTGATTGACTGGAACAACAACTTTTAGAATCCCCCCCCCTCTGTATTTGTTTTAAAGCTGTTCCTGAATCCTGCTGAAAAATATAATGTGAATTTTGTAATAGTAGTAGCAGTTGATTAATTGATTAAGCTTACAACTGTATCAAAGATAATAAAATAAAATGCAGCATCTACAGTAATTCTGAGGTAAAACTGATTAAAAATATAGTAATAAAACACACATCTCTTTGACATACTGATTAAAGAGAATTGGGGCTAGAATACAACACTGCCTAATACCATTATGGGTATGGCTATACTCTTAGTTGGAGAACCATTTATGCCCATACGGATCTTCAAATGGGTGTTTGAATAGAGAGCCTTAGTAAGGGAGTCTTAGCTGGAGTAAGAATCTGGGTTGTCGTTTTAAGTTGGTCAATTTCTCCAAAAAAATGTTTCTGTCTTGAGATCCATTTATTTATTTGTTAAATTTTTTTGTGTCCTATCTTGCCATGTGTTACTCTAGGCAGTTATTTTATCTATAAAGATGTAAAAAACAGTTTCTTGCCAATATTTAGTTGTTTTGCTATCAGACAGTGTACAATAAAACAATTATCTATTGTAGAGCACTCCAGTCTAAATCCCACTTGTTCCTCCACTAACAGATTTTTCCCCCATTCCATTCCATTTTGCATTTAGAGGATTGCTTAATACATTTGCGTAAAAATCCTCCAAACTGCAACTGGCATAGGATTATTGCTTAGCCCTAGGTTGGAATGGGACAACTTGCCATGACCATCTCACCATGCCCAACTTGACATGAGACAACTGGCCACGGTCATCTTGCTGCAGGACAACTTGCCATGGGACAATTCTACATGGGATAACTCAACACAATAAATATTATTTGTCACTGTTTCTTCAACATTATTGACAAAAATGGAAATAATGTCAAAGAAACAGTGGCGGATAACATTTATCGTGTTGAGTTATCGCATATGGAATTGTCCCATGGCAAGTTGTCCTGCAGCAAGTTTGCAGCAATGATGACATGGATGCGGCAAATTGGCTGTGATGAGATGACCATGGTAAGTTAGCTATGGTGAGATGTCCATGGCAAAATGTCCATAGTGAGTTGGTCACTGCGAGTTGACCTAGACCAGTGATGGCTAACCTTTTTGCCATCGCATGCCAAAAATGGGAGGAGCGCGGGGGGCTTGTGTGTGGACGTGCCCACACCCATAATTCAATGTGCCCCTGCCCCCGCGCATTTGCATGTGACCCCCTGCGCTCCCCCCACTTTTGGCATGGTGAGCCTAATAGGCCCGTTTTTGGCCTCCCCAGACTCCAGAGGCTTTCTAGGAGCCTGGGGAGGTCGAAAATGGCCTTCCCCACCCCCCAGAGGCCTCCAGAGGCCAGAAACAGCCCATTTCCCGACTTCTGGTGGCCCAGAAGGCCCGAAAATCAGCTGGGTGGTATGCGCATGTGTGCTGGAGCTGAGCTAGGGCAACACTCATGTGCCCACAGATATGGCTCCATGTGCCACCTGTGGCACGCGTGCCATAGGTTCGCCATCACGGTCCTTGACCATCCTCCCAGAAAATAGTAATTTTCTCAGGTTTTCTAGTTAAACCATTTTTAACTGCTATGTGAGCTGTAGCCCTAACATAATTTGGGGCTTGTGCCTGTTTTTAGAAGCATTGAACTAAGGATGACTTCTTTGTAAGTCTGTCTTAGTCCTTGGCTATCTTCAATTAATAACTCGCCTAGATTTAGATTGCATCTTGCTTCCTCATGTTCTATTTTATTTCCATTACTTATATTTATATCAGGTGTAGTGTTTTATCAGGGAACATGGGGAGTATACTTCCAAGGACTTTTCCATGTGTTTTCCATGTCTATATTTCATGTGACAAACCAGCAGATGGTTCCTTAGGCAGTTGAGATGACCAGCTCTATTAGAACGTTAGCAGCTTTATGTGTCACTGCTAGTAATTCCATCAGATTGTCCATTTTTTAATAATATCCATTTGTTTGGTATGTGGCAGGGAACTGAAAGAGTTAATCGAGTTTGTTTCTTCGGGAAACTGACCTGCTTTGGGAGGTACAAACTGATTACCCAGGTTGCCTCTTCTCAGGGACAGTGGTGATAGAATGTTGTTGGAGTTGCCTTCTTTTATGTTGTTACAGTTAAACTTTGAAGTAAAAGCACTCCTGTTGCCAAGTTATTAATGGGCTGATGTCCTTGCTGTGAAACACATGTAGTGAGAGGATCTCAAACTTGCTCAAAAAAACGTTTCATTTTCAACAATTTACTGGGGATAGCAGAGAAAGCAGAGATAGCATTTAGAATCTGTCCTGGAGGGGAGCCATTCACTCTTCTGCAAATTAATCAATTTTCTTTCACGGTGTAGAAGCTGACTAAGGGAGCAAATGGCTGCTCTTCTGGACCCCCCTCTTTCCTTCGTTATTTTAGATTTATAGACTACTGTAACCCGATTTGGTTGTAAGTAACAATTATGATTTGCTTGCTTTCCACCAAGCCTTCTTGGGAGGGTAGAACTTGCTTTTCATGCTCTTCTGGATGTAAGTTTTAGCTGATTCCTCATTCTCTGTTTAGGTTCCAAATTAGATTCCACCACTATTATCTGCTTTTGAATCACAGTTGTCTCTGCATGGCCTTGTTTTAACTGACTCGGCAATAGTATTTGGATAATTACGTTTAAGGTTAATCTAGGGCTCTTTTAGAGGTCCACCCGGTTGTTAAATGTAATCAGAAGCTCAAAAATTAGCAATACTGTTTGTGCCATCAATAGATATGGTCTGGTTATAGAGTCAGTTTCCTTTTTGTTTTTTAAGACTTTGTCGCCTTGTTGTATGAGCCTTGTAGCAGCTAAACAAACAGCTGCAATATGAGAAGAGGAAGCTTCCTCTGTTATAGAGGCAGAAAGATCTAAAAGCTGTGTTGGAGGAAATGTCCATCTGGGTTCAGTTTCAAGTGGGAAAAAGATACTGGCTTCATGGAAGTTGCTTGGAAAGATGATTTTAATGGCGGACAGGATCACATGCCTTGAAGATGTTGGATGAAGAAAAAAGGGGGAGAGATGCTGAGAGTGACTGAGTTTTATACCCTCTCTGGGCTTTTGAATTTGAGCTTGTATTCTGATTGGTTGTCGGCAGGGCCGGATTTTCCTATAGGCTAACTAGGCTTCAGCCTAGGGCCTCAAGATCAAGAGGGGCCTACATTCAAATTGTTAGCAAAATTAAAATTACACTTTCACTATAGGTGAAAGGGCCTCATAAGTGGAATAGCCTAGGGCCTCTTTTCATCTAAATCCGGCCCTGGTTGTCGGACTCCCATGGGACCATGCAGGGGCAACTCTGTAGACTGTCCTGAGTCCCAAGCTTGGTTGGCATTGCTGGATAATGTAATCTTCCCAGGTGCCATGTGGTGAGATGGATAGAGGGCCAATCCTTTCATGTCCTGAGGGCCATGTCTTAATCCCATCACCCTGGAGCTGAAGGTCTTTTGTGTTGTAGATAAAATGTCTTTTGTCTCTCTGTGGCTATTAACAAAGGTGGGGGCTGCATGATTCTCCTTTTCTCATCCAGGAAGGTATAATATTCTGCCTTTTTAATATTTCCTAGAATATTTCATTTTTCTAGGAGAGGGGTGGGTGCTAACTTCCTACAGCTGGAAGCCCTCTATCTCTGCTTGTAGATCCCATTCCAGTGGACCATATCTATTCGAGAGGCTATCAGGAAAAGCAGGCAAAGTATGGTTACATAGGGAAAATAGCTGTTTGCTTGTTAGGTATCGAATTTGAGCTCTTTAGTAGACTTGAGTGAAGTCAAGTTAAAAATCAAAAGTGGCTTCAGAGAGAGTTTTTTTAACAATATAAACTACCTCTACACTATCTTTCTGGGCTCCTGATAAATGTTATGATTTTTATATATATTTGGGGATCTGTTCCAATACATATCTTATCGAGATAGATTAGGCTATTATCAAATGTTAGATTGTGCTACATGCTTTTTCAAAGTCAAAGGGAGAAAAAGAAATAAATGTTTGTATTTTCAGAAAAGCAAATTCTAGGTTTTAAATTTAAACTGCTTCTTTTGGTTTTTTTTCTTTTTCTTTATCTATATTGTTTTGAACATGTTTCTTTTCTCTTTTTCTACTTTTTCTTTATGTACTCTTTTTTGTTTATTTTTTAATTATGTAAAAACTTTCAATCAAAATTAAGAACAACTGTTTCTAACTCGTTGATTAAGAAAATCATATTATTCTTGGAACTCAGGTGCTATATATATATATATATATATAGTGTACAGTTTTTTCTAAAAAAATACTTAAGTGCAAAATTTAAAATATAAGTCTAAATTTGACAAGCATGCATTGGACGAAGATTTTTCCATTTATCTAAAGAGCTAATTCTGCCTAGATGAATTTTCAGCAGTGATGACTGGACAGTATGTCCTGCACAAGAAGGCTGAGACAACCTTAGAAGACATAACATGGGCTTATGGCCCATAGAACCCAATATTTTCCAATATTTTATCGTTTCTCACTCCCACATATCTTCTGCTTGAGGTGGATGTTGCTTCTAATATTCAGAAACACATAAATAACTTTTGTATAATCAGAAAATAGAGGTTGGCTGAGGCTTCGGTCAAATTGTGATAGATGATATCCATAAAGGGGGAGGTGATGTGACGCACCACTCTGAAGCATCAGTTTCCCAGGAAGAAGGAAGCATATTCCAAGATAGTGGGTGAGACAAGAGACCACACACCCTGGAATTGGATTGCAGTCAAAGGAAGATATTTAGGATAGCCACTCCCTAAATTTCCCAGTTATAACAGTTAGTGGTATAGGTTTAGTCTGACAAGATGGTGTGAGCAAATAAAGTGGTAGAAGGTTAGTCTGGCAAGATGTCTACATGGTGTGAGCAAATACATAATTGAACATCAGCACGATTGTTCTGTGTTGTTCTTGGGCTGAGGCTGACACAAATTGAAGCTTGATGGCATTCATAGATTTGTTTGTTTAATATACCTGATGCCCTTTTGGTTCTGACAGTGATGCTCCTTTTCTTTTATCCTTTAAATAATATTTATTTATTGTGGGATTATTAAAAGTAAGCCTAGCCCATAATTGTTACTAAGTGCAATAGGAATTATCATCATCATCATCATCATCATCATCATCATCATCATCATCATCTAATTGCAAACTTTACTATATTATGTGCTAAGCTGTAAATAGAGATTTAATTTTCCTTAAATCACAAACTTGCAGTGATATTTAACCTTCACCACATCACATTATTATTATATTTGCTGAAGTTAATTCTTTTTGAATTGTGTGCTGTCTTGAGATGCTTAATCAAGAGAAAAGGTCATCTCTTAATTATCTGATTCAAGATCTGTTGCAAGGCCTGCTCTATTGATAATTTTAAATAACATGGGGTTCCTTAATGGGAAGTCTATAATTTAAAAGGCATGAAATATTGCTTTAAATCAGTATTTTTATCATTTTAGTTTAACACATATGATTAGTTTCTGACATTTGCCACTCTGCCAGAAGACTGGGAAACCCAAAATCAGTGTACTGTTTAGGAATAAAGCTTAAATTTTATCCCTGAAATCTCTTCTTAATTAAACTCTGGTAGAAGGATTAGAAATAAATACCCAGCCTGAAGTTATATTCAACAGGTTTTTAGTTAAAATCTGATAGCACAAGTTCTGACAGACCATTTATTTATTTCTTGGTGGGATTATTAAAAGTAAACCTGGCCCATATTTGCCATTAAGTGCAATAGTAATCATCTATATACCTACATAGAAGTTTCTAATAAGGGAATGGAGAATGGAAACATTTATGAATTGATCATTTATTTATTTATAAAATTTATTGACCACCCATCTTACCATACGGTAACTCTGGGTAGCCTATACTTACATATAAATATATAAAAAAAAATAAAAACAAATATTAAAACATAAGGACACATGGGGAAGGCAGAGGCAGAGTGGGGAGAGGTGGGATCTGTTATTACTCAATCAATCACCCCATTGTGCTGTTCCCCAACTGGGGCCCCAAGCTGACTGACAAAGCCATGTCTTTAGGCACTTATGAGAAGTTAGGAGGGTTGGGGCCAACCTCAAATCAGGGAGGGGGGAGATGTTTTGGAGGGTAGGAGCAACAGCAGAGAAGGCCCTCCTCCTGGACCCTACCAGTTGGAATAATCGGGCTGAAGGGACTCTGATGGTATGAGTGGTACAGGCCAATCCCAGTGGTGTGAGATGATCCCTCAAGTAACCTGAACCCAGGCCATGAAGAGCTTTAAAGGTGATCACCAACACCTCAAATTGGACCTAGGAGCAGAATGGTAACCAGTGCAACTCGAGGAGCGATGGTGTTACAGAGATTGGACGTTGGTCTTACCTGATATGTCCATTCTCTATGAGGAAGAAACGGCAGTCAGGCATGGGAAATAGACTCCTGTGTAGCATAGGACCGAGTCTGCAGATTTGAATAGCTCCGCCCTCTGCTGGTGATTCCCAGTGTTTTGGTGAGGGCGCTGACGCAGACTGGCGTGTCTTCCTGGAACGAGAGAAAGTTAGAAAAACACCACCCACCCCACCCTAAACAGGGCCGCTCAGAGAGGGTGGGGCTGACTGCCGTTTCTTCCTCATAGAGAACGGACGTATCAGGTAAGACCAACGTCCATTCTCCTCATCGGAAGAAACGGCAGTCAGGCATGGGACATACCACAGCTGAATGTTCATCAGGAGGGAAGAGCCGAGACCCTGTTGGATCAGACTGGATGAATGGCCTGGAGGACCCGACGGCCAAAGGCTGTGTCCATTGAGGCAAAGGTGTCCACCTGGTAATGCCGGATAAATGGCGAGATGCTTGTCCAGGTAGCAGCCCGGCACACTTCCTCCAAAGAGGCCTTGGTTGCCCATGCTGCTGAGGTGGCAGCGCTCCTGGTCTAGTGAGCCATTATGTGTCACGGGATTGGCAAGGATTGCCTCTGGTAAGCCGTGGAAATGGTAGCCCAGATCCATCTACCCAGCATAGGTGCTGTGGCCTTGACACCAATGGACACAGGTTGGTACGAAACAAATAAGGCTTCCGTCTTCCAAAAGGAGGAGGTGCGGGAGATGTAGATCTTGAGGGAACGGCTGATGTCGAGGGTATGTCATGAGCATTCCAAATGGTGTGTCAGAGAGGGACAGAAATTCGGGAGAGCCAATTCCTGTGACCGGTGGAAGAGGGAGTTGACCTTTGGGATGAATGCCGGGTCTAATCTGAGGACGACTCTGTCCTGATGAAAGACGCATAGGTCCTGCCTGATAGACAGAGCAGCTAGTTCCGAAATGCATCTAGCCGATGTGATGGCGACTAAAAAGGCAACTTTGAACGAAAGAAACTGAAGGGACACCAGCCGGAGGGGCTCGAAGGGTGAGACTGTCAGAGCGGATAAGACCTTGTTGAGGTCCCACGTGGGGAAGTGATGAACCGTGGGTGGACGCAGGTTAGAAGCCCTGCACAGGAAATTATGGATGATGGGGTGACTGGACACCGTGGAAGAAGAGCCACAAGTTAAAACTGATGAAATGGCGGCCACTTGACGTCGAAGGGTATTGGGGGCCAACCCCGCATCGAATCCCTCTTGTAGGAAGTGTAATATGTCAATGACTGAGGCTGAGAAAGGTTGGACGTTGGACCGCTGGCACCAGGAGATGAAGGATGACCATGTAACGTTATAGATCCTGTTGGTGGAGGCACGACGGGATGCTAAAATGGTGGCGATGACTGGAGGAGGCACGTTGGCTTCCCTCAGGAGGCGCTGCTCAGCCTCCACACAGTCAAGTGGTACCACGTCGAGTCTGGGTGACGGAGAGCCCCCTGTGTGAGGGCAATCAGGTCGTCGGTTACAAGACAGATATTGACACCAAGTCCGCAAACCAGTGCCTCTGGGGCCAGCGCGGGGCGACAAAGATAAGCTCTTCCCGTTCCTGAAGCACCTTCCTGAGGACCCTGGAGATCAAAGGGAAGGGTGGAAAAGCATATAGGAGTCCCGCAGGCCAAGGATTACGGAGGGCATCAGTGGCCTCTGCCCCGGGATCCTGGTACCTGGAAAAATACCTCGGGACCTGATGGTTGGTGTCCGAGGCGAAGAGATCCACTACTGGGAGACCGAATCGCCCCGTAATCTGCCAGAAAAGGTGCGAGGGGAGGCTCCATTCCATGTGGTCCAGCTGATGTCTGCTGAGGGCATCTGCTTGAGAGTACCACCCCCGAGATGTGATCTGCGCAGATGGAACGGAGATGAGACTTGACCCAGAACCCCAGGAGAAGTGTCTCATCCATGAGAGCCCTGGAATGCGTACCCCCCATCCTATTAATATGGGCCTTTGCCGTCATGTTGTCCATGAGGACAAGGATGTCCTGGGCCTCTACCTTATCCTGGAAGTTGAGCAACGCTAGTCTGATAGCCTGTAATTCCAGGAGGTTGATGTTAAGGCCTTGTTCAGAGGGTGACCACTGACCTTGCGCCAGATGATTTTCCAGATGGGCTTCCCAGCCCTGAAGACTGGCATCTGTGGTGACTATCAAGCGGACCGGTTCCCGGAAGGAGCAGGCCCTGGAGATAGCCAAGGAGGTCCACCACTGGAGGGAGTTGACCAAGACTGGTGGAAGGGAGACCCTGCGAAGTGAAGTGCTGGACCGGGCCTTCTGATGAGGAAGCAGGAACCATTGCAACTCCCTGCTGTGGAGGCGAGACCAAGGTACAATATTGTAGGTGGAGACCATCTTGCCCAGAAGGCAGGAAAGGCCAAGGACTGAAGAGGCCCCATCAGAGATGCATCATTGAGCCAGAGAGCTCAAGCTGGATTGGCGATCCCGAGAGAGGGAGACCGTGGATGCTACAGTATCAATGATTGCACCCAAATGCTGAAGACTGGTGGAAGGAGTTAGGGGACTCTTGGCCGAATTAATAGAGAATCCATGGCTCTGGAGTACCTGGATGGTAGTGGCCAAGTCCTGATGGGCAGCGTGGAGGGATGAGGATTGGAGCAAAATATCATCTAAATAAAATTGGATTCTAATGGGCAACGAGCGAATGTGGGCGACAAGGGCCGCCATGATCTTAGTAAAGACACGAGGAGCCGAAGATAGGCCAAAGGGGAGGGCTGAATACTGGTAGTGCCTTCCATTGTAGTGAAAACGGAGGTACTTACAGAAATCAGGGTGGATAGGAACGTGGAGGTAAGCCTCCGTCAAATCAATAGAAGAAATAAAATCCCCTGGCCTTAGGGTCTCAAGGATGGTGTGCAGGGTATGCATCTTGAACCAGCGGGGTATTATGTACCAGTTCAGGGCTTTCAAATCAAGAATTGCCCTCCACCCTCCAGAGGACTTCTGTACAATGAACAACCGAGAATAGAACCCTTGGCCCCGTTGGAGGGGGGCACTCGTTGAACTGCTTTAATAGCAACTAGGTGAGCGATGGCCTTGGAAACCAAATTACGCTTGACTCTGTCTCTGGAAACAGGGCAAGAGAGGAAGACTGTCGGGGGAAGTGAACGAAATTCTAGAGACAAAGTGGAGTGGATAGTATGTCTAACCCACGCATCAGATGTAGAAAAATCCCACTGGTCAGCAAATAGGGCTAAATGGCCACCAATGGGAACGTCTGAGAAGGTATCACTTCGACCAACAAAAGGATCTGCCCCTGCCTCCCCGAAAGGAACACCTAGGTGGGGGCCAAGTGCCCTGCCTGACCTAGGAGTCCTGTTGAAGCCGAGATTGGAAGGGGCGCTGGAACCGGGGTTGATAGAAGTTGGAGTCCGAAGGACGAAAGGACTGATTCTGGTTATAAGGAGTGAATCGTGAGTCGCTGCGGCAAGAGGCTGATGGAAGGATTTTGCGACGGTCCCTGGTCTCCACCAGAAGTGGTTCCAAAGGAGGTCCAAATAAGGCGTCAGACGAGTATGGTGAAAATGCAAGTTGCCACTTGCTGCAGACATCTGCCTGCCAATGGCGGAGCCACAGGAGACGGCGGGAGGTGACTGTAGATCCGATGGTCTTGGCTGCAAATCGGGCAGAGTTCAGAGTGGCATCCGCCGAGTATTCCAGGGCGGCTACTAACTTATTCAGGTCCTGATGTGTACAAGTATCAGAAGGAGGCAGCCTGTCCTGTACCTGTTTCAACCAGAGAAGTGATGCTCGGTTGAAGAAGGAGGCCAAAGTGGCCTGTTCGTATGGCCCAGGCTGCCGATTGGTGAGCCTTGATGAGGGTCTTTTCGGCCCGTTTGTCCTCTGGGTGCAGAGACTCCTCTGGTAAACCAGTAAATTTAGAAGATGATGTCAAGGCTGCAATACGGCCGTCCACCGGAGGCACCTGTAAGATATTGGAAAGGGCCGGGGCTGCCTGGTAAAGGTGTTTGTCTAGGCCATTTGGTGCCAGCCCAGACCCAGGCAGAGACCACTGTCATTGAACGACGTTGGTGAAGAGCTTTGGAGCCGGGATAAGCTCAGGCTGAACTGACAAACAAAGATGTTGCTGGATCAGGACCGTCAGAGGGGCCCGCTTCAGGAGGAGAGGAGGATCCCAGCCTTGTAATGGCAAGGGCCTTGTATAGCAGGGACCGAAAAAGTTGAGG
Organism: Pantherophis guttatus; assembly: GCF_059756535.1. Taxonomy (NCBI): domain Eukaryota; kingdom Metazoa; phylum Chordata; class Lepidosauria; order Squamata; family Colubridae; genus Pantherophis; species Pantherophis guttatus. Next base: position 136,430,744 of record NC_142063.1, on the reverse strand, counting down.
TCTGAAAAGGCCAATGAATGCGGGCTGGTCTGGGGCCAGACCTTCATCGTCTGATAGGGCTAATTCCCTGGATTCTTCTTCTTCTTCATACAATGAATCCCATTCAGAATGCTCCGGTGAATATTGTTGTTCTTCAGACAGTCCCTCCTGAGCATGAGAAGGTTGAGGATGGACAGCTTGAGGGATAGGCTGGAGAAATCCCTGCTGCAACCCCTGCGCCAACTCTTGCTGGATAGCTCTGGCAATGATGGCCTCTAAGGTGGCCTGAGGATCTGTAGTTAGTGGGCCCCCTTGAATACCAGGAGGGACTTGAGGCTCCGGATTGAGAGTAGTAGGCTCAGGGGCATCCTCAATTGAAGGATCAGGCCCATTGGGGTCCTGAATAGTCTGAAACAAAGGCTCTGCTCCTGGCAGGGGAGGAGAACCGCATGGGGCGGGATGGTCAGGGGAAAGCTCTCTCCGACACTGGGAACTAGCGCTCTGAGGAGAATTGGAGGTAGAAGAAGGAGCTAAAATGGCCGGCTGCTGCTGTTGGGCCTGAAGAGCTGGGGCTGCTAAAATGGCAGCCGGCTGTTGCTGGGCCTTAAGGGTGGCCTTCTCCAATGCCTTGTAGCACCTGAGCTCCTCCCTTGAAGGCTTGGGAGGCTTGGATGCAGCAGAAGCCGGAGCTCTCGCAGGGACTTTGGTCTGGCGATGAGAGCGCCCCGAAGGACCCTCCCCCGGGTCGCTAGAGTGTCTGTGGCGCGCTCCTGAGAGGGCCGAGCCTGAGCGGCCATGTCTCGTGGCGTCCACCATTTTAGAGCGATGCTGCTGGCAACCATAGGGGCTGAAAGGAGGAAAAAGAAATTAGCTGGATCACTTATCTCAATTGAAAAATGATGTTCCTCCACAGCCGCTGCAATGTCCTGGTTCCAATATCCGAAATGGATGAACGCAGAACCAGTAGAAATCTGTCCCATACGTGTTGCCAATGAAGCCTCTAGCCACCGGCAGTAAAAGCGGCAAGAAGAGCAAGGCGCGTTGTAAACAGCCGATCACTCCTAGCCCCTAGGAAAGCTGCTGGGCTAATGCCTTAAAAACGCAGCTGGTCTAGCTCTCCCGATGACCAGGGGAGGCTGAGGGGAGCCTGCGGTCTAACCCTGTAAGGGAGCTGCCGGCCGGCAGTCCCATGCCGCTCCGCGGCCTTCGGTGGTATCAGATAAGCACCCTTCATGCCGGAATGCAGTAATTCATAGTCGAAAGACAGTCCAGGGTCAAAAGAATGAAGAGTCCAAAAGAGAAAAAAGGGAAAAAAGAGCTAGGCAAAAATACCAGGTCTAGGAAGACATGACTGTCCAGCATAGACCGAGTCGAAACACTGGGAATCACCAGCAGAGGGCGGAGCTATTCAAATCTGCAGACTCAGTCCTATGCTGCACAGGAGTCTATTTCCTATGCCTGACTGCCGTTTCTTCTGATGAGGAGAACATTCTTGGGCCTCCCAAAACTATTCACGATGCTACACTCTGCACCAGCTATAGCTTACAAATGTTTTTCATGGGTAGCCCCATGAAGAGCATATTACAGTAGCCCAGTCATGAGATGACTAGGGACTAAATGACTGAGCGCAGGGATGCATGCATAATTCAAAATAAGCACTAGTCGATAAATTTCCTGAAGTCCAGTGATTTGCTCATGCAACTCTTTGCAAGAACTGCTATGTTTGAACACAATTCTTATTTAAGAAAATGAATCCAAAAATTGTGTTGCATGAACTTCTCCAAGATAAATATAAGCTTTTCTCCCAGTGTTTGTTTGTTTGTTTGTTTGTTTGTTTGTTTGTTTGTTGGGACGGTAGGCACGCTGGTGCACTTATGCACGTCCCTTACAGACCTCTTAGGAATGGGGTGAGGTCGACAGTTTAAGGTTAAAGTTTTGGGGGTTTGGGAAGAAACTACAGAGTCAGGTAGTGCATTCCAGGCATTGACCACTTTGTTACTGAAGTCATATTTTCTGCAATCGAGTTTGGAGCGGTTTACCTTCAGTTTGTATCTATTATTTGCTTGTGTATTGTTTTGGTTGAAGCTGAAGTAGTCATTGACAGGTTTTTTTCATAGAGAAGTTTTGTCACTTTTCTATGCCACTAGAGGATTTCCCATTCTAAATCATTGTAAATGGCCCATTCCTTTTTTCAAGTTGATTTTGGGTGGTTACTGAGAATTTCAGCAGGAAGAAGCCAAGAAGTCCGGATGAGCAAATAGAGTTCTGTTTCCCCTTTTATATGCTCAATCCAGTAATTTTAAGAACTGCTGTGCAATGATAAAAAAATATTCATCATTTTCCTTAACTTTCTTTTCTGTTTTTTGTTCAAGAATCCACACTATTATAAATTGCTGCATCTTCACAAAAATTATTAATAATTGATACATCAATTACTGTATTGATATACAGACAGTCCTTGACTGCCAGTTTATAAAAAAACATGGAAGTAGTGCAGCTATATTACGTAAAATATAGACACTTTGGTACAACTGTGCAAATCCTTTGAAAGATTCCTTCCATTTTTGAAAAGGTGAAAGACCAACCTACTGACGTTCACCAGTCTGGCTTCATGCCTAAAACAAGACTAGAACTAGCATCAAAGTTTCTAGCCTGTGCCTTTAACGACTACACCAAACTGATTTCAGTTAAGTCATAGAGTTAATCTCTGAGGGAGGTGAATGGTTAAAAAATACAAAATAAATATGATTTTATTTATTTAAATAAATAATTATAATTTTATTATAAATAAATAAACAAACAAACAAACAAATAAATAAATAAATACCTTTTCCTGGATCATGCAGTTGTGTTAGTAGCTTTTTCTGGCACTCTGTATATGTACAGTAGTGGCCAAAATTGTGGAAACCTTTTGGGAAAATTGTACTTTTGAGGTTTGATGGCTAATGGCATCACTTTTTTTGGAGGGGGGTGTTTCAAGATAATCATATTCTACTGCTGGAATGGCCTGGGAATAGACCAGACTTTAACCCAATTGAAAATCTATGGAGCTGTGTAAAGAAACTTGTTAATCAGAAGCAACCCAGCAATAAAACCCAGTTAATAGAAGCAATCATTCAATCTTGGTTTCACATTATAACAGCTGCAAAACTAAAAGACTTGGTTCATTCCATGGGAAGATGGTGTAAGGCCGTAATTCATGCTAAAGGTTACCCAAGTAAGTATTAACTGACATGGTGATAATTTTTGTATATCTCATTCTTTCTACGTGTTTTACTTTTCTTCTTTATACTGTAACTGCTATTCTAATAGCAAATCCTTCATAAAAGTTATTGCATTACATTCTTGATTCAATTATCTTTCCATTGATATATAATTTTATGATACTAATCCCCCCCAAAAGTGGTGGTGTTAGCTAGTTTTAGAAGGGATGCAGTGGCTCAGTGGCTAAGACACTGAACTTTTCGACCGAAAGGTCAGCAGTTCAGCGGTTTGAATCTCTAGTGCTGCGTAATGGGGTGAGCTCCTGTTACTTGTCCCAGCTTCTGCCAACCTAACAGTTCGAAAGCATGTAAAAAATGGGATTGCCATGGAAATTGGGAAAAACAAACCGCAAAGATGGCAGCTTGATCTTTCAGGGAAAATGTGAACTATAAATTCAATAAATTCAATTCTTAATAAAATGAAACCTAGTCCAGCCTAATGATGAGGCTCTTAAAAATGGTTTTTTTCCATTTAGCTAAAAGAGTAACTAGGATAGAACATCTAGTACTCCCAGCTACCTTTGGGGAAAGAAGTAAAAAAAACCCCAAAACATATACAAGTTCCTGCTGGGTGAAAATGAAGGCTTAGAGAAGACAGCAAGAACTGGGGAAGAACTGGGGTTTATTCATGGAAATTAGCCACATAGAGGAAAAAGAAAATGGGGACTCCATAGCCAAGATAGGGAGATCCTAGCAAACAATAGGGATTAAAGAGGCTACCAGATTTCAATAGGAAGGAAGAAGCATGGTTGGCTGAGGAATTCTGCGAGTTGAGGTCTACCCATCTTAAAAGTGGTATAGTGTGCATAGTAGATTTTGTATGCTGGGAATATGAGTTCTGCAAATTTGTATAAGGCTAAAAAATCCTTTATCAGGTAGTAAATAGTGGGTTCAAGAAGCAGATCTGTTAGGCTGTTCAGCCCCAACCTTTTCTTCCACTTTCTTTAGTGGTGTATTATTTCTTTTTTCGCCTCACCAATTTACCTTTTTATCATACATGTGTTTGGGTGTCAGATTAATGTTTCGTGTACTCAGGACACTTTTGCCAAACTATAAGCATTCCTATCAGTCCCCACAGGTTAGTAGTGATGTTTTAAACATGTTCAGGCTAAGAAAACTTAAGATGGATCACACTTCTTGCTTGTCTTAGCTAAGAACCTGCTACCTACCAGTTTGGGAGATAGATAAAATAAATTGGGAATCTATCCATCTAGATTTTCTTGCTCCCTCTTCTCCCTGCTGTTTCTGTTGTTGCAAAGAGGCCCATCCAGCACATCTGCTGCATTTCATACCATCTTACAAAATGCATCTCTAGCAGATGGTTTGTGTGTTGTCTGGCAAGCAGGGCCTGCCTAGTCCTGGAGGAGGCCATTTCGTGCTGGATTGCTGGGCTGCCTGCCATGAGAGGTTAGACCTTTGTTTCTTTTAACTTGTTTAGCAGAAAAATCCTGAACTATTAGCCATCCCTTTGTTTGTTAAATTGAAAGTCCTGCCAAGTTCTCATTCTAACCCAAGTGACAAACATAATTGTAAAATCTGCCCTTTAAAAAAAAAAAATCAACCCTCAAGAGAAAGCAGTTGATTTTTTTGAAATGGGTAGGAAGTGATGAAGGAGAATATTTGTAGCTCGGAGTTGAAATGAGCAGTCTTTGATGCTCTCTGAGCTTGGTTGTTTTCTTGCAGGAAGGAGAACCCACCAACTATGGGCTGAGTTTACTGCCAACTAGATGGAGCCTGGAAAGGGCTGGAATTTGGGAAAGGATTTCTTAAGTCAGCTTCATATCTACCTGGTTTAAACCCATGGAGGTCAAGGAATGGAAGACCTAAGGACAGGAAGGATCTTAAGGAAAATAGTTTACCTTTAACTTTATTAATAAAAAGAAAACCCTTTAGGATCTGCAATTTAATATTATCAATAAGACACTTACATTGCTGGTTTGAAATGTTTCATGATTATCCTTTTTCCCCAAAATCAATAAAGGCTACTAGAACAACAATGCATTTCCATCTTTATTACTTGTTGAAGCAGGAAGTGTATACGAAGAACAACTGCTGTGCAATGATAAAACAAATGCATATTACAGAGCCACTGTTTTCATTTATGGGCCTTCATCAAAACTCATTCCCATTCAAATTGAATAAGGATTAGTAGGTATCTCATTAATGTCTACTGATCTATTGCAAACATTATATGGTTCTGTGTTAGCTCCCATTGTTGTTAAATGGCTGCCACAGATTTAGCTGCCTGAACTGCAGGCTCAAGTGGATTATAAATGAAACGGCAATCAATTTTTGGTTGATTTACATTTGCATGAATTGAAGGGGGAAATGAATGGCTCCTAGATTCCTCCTGCCTATATGTGAAAATATTCTGAAGCAGGCTAGAAAAGTGTGGAGCAAAATTCTGAGCACATAGATCATTATCTGTTTGTCTGAGAAGAAAAGAGGACAGAATATTTGTTGCCTGGCAGATGTTCCATACACAAGGAATAGTAAATTGGATTATTGTGTTAAGATTGTATTTTTTAACGATGGAGAAATATGGTTTAAGTTAAGAATGTCCTGTTCTTTGCAGTTCTTCAGAACTTTTCAGTACTGTCGGAGGGGATATAACTTCTGTACAATATTCCAACTACATATGCCAGATAGCTTCTTTCATAGTAATCTCATTAACTTTAATGGCATTACCTTACAGTAAGGAATTTGACAACTGCCATTTTAGAGTCGCCTCATGCTATGTCTGCAAGCATTGTTGAAATCCCTTGGGTCTCCCCTTGAAGGAGTTTTTATTTAACTCTGTGACTAATGACTGAGTTTCCTTTGTCACCCTTTGGAAAATATTTTTTCCCCTCTTATACAGATGAAACTCAGATGAATTTCAGTAAAGTCATTCTATGTTTCTCAGAATTTTCTTTCTTATTGGAGAGACCAATTGCTATCCTCCTTCCGTTTTCAGTCAGCTCAGGGATCAGCCTCCAAATTTATCTTTTCAAGATTTGCTGGTGTGAGACTCTGAAGGACTGAAGGATAGCATCATGTTACACTAAACCTTTTTTTTTTTAATTCTCTTTGTTCATGGAGCAGAAAAGCTTTCAGGAACATGGGAATCAATAATGACTGCCAAGTTTAAAGCAAAGAGACTAAATGTTTTTGGCTGGTCTAACTAGATGTCAGCTATTGATAACTTAAGGTGAACAACAACGCCTTGCAAATGAAACACATTCTAAATGTATTTGGGATTTGTCGATGATGAAGACTAATTGGGGTATCATTTATTCATTTTAAGGTATGTTGCCATGATTTGGGAATAGAAAGAATGCAAAGGTGGCTGATAAATTTATTTTTATACCATTATAAATAAATAAAGTCTGGATCCAGTCTAGGATAGTTAGAGGGGAGGGGAGATATTTTGTGTATTTGTAAAGCTACAGACTAGTCTTCCATTATGGCTTTAACAAATGAGCAGTTTTCAATAGCTAAAATTCTTAACACTGTTTTTTCCTTTTAAATAATCAATATGAAACCACCCAAGGATGAGCAGTGTCACTTTTCTAAGCCTACTTTTTGAATTACATTCATTCGCTCACATAGAAATGGGGAAGCCTAGTCTGCCAAGCTGTATTATCTGTCTTTTAAACTGGAATCCTTTCTTCTAAAAGTATCTTTTGTGCAAGAATGCTTGAGAAGAATGGTTTTACACTGAGAAGAAATGGGGGAGGGGGTACTGAGTCATGTTCTTTTCACATACAAAAGTACCATGAATTCAGTAATAACATTTTCTGTATTCAGAATTCTGAATAAAAGGGCTAACATTTGCATTTTTCCAGTTGGCTGAATTGAGTTAAATGAACAAATTTGAGGTTGTAGGTTGCCAATTGTGCAGTCTAAGTCTTATTTCTTCTGTCTGCTATGATAGAAATCATACATTTGTTCAAGCATTATCTATTTCAGGCCTGTATTAGTTCTGTGACATCTTAAATTTATTTTTCTTGTGTCTCTTCCTGCACAATCCCAATTGTAGGTTTTGCCACTGTGTAGAACTGCATTTGAGAACCTATAAATCTATCTTAGAATTGTCGTTTGCCATGTGCATTCTCAATGGGCATGATTTTAGCCAAGACTAGAAATGTCTTGGGCAAAATCTGAGCACATTCTCCCAGAATATCATGCTCTTCCCTACCACCATGTCTCCATGTGGTATGATAAATCTTCACAAGAGTCGTTAATGACTCTTTTTCATTTATGCTACAGGAAAAAGAAGAAGAAAAAACATCACCAGTGCTGATATGAGAGAAGGGATTATGAGTAAAGATTACCTAATCCTTTCTAGGAGAAGCAAAACTGCCCATTCAATTCAAACATTTATACAACTTTATACATCTTTTATTTACTATTTAATAAAGACAGATGGAAAATGGTGTGCTCAAATTAAATGAGATGATACTCTTAACTTGTGTGTGTGTGTGTGTGTGTGTGTGTGTGTGTGTGTGTGTTTGTGTAATTATATATATTAACTTCACAGTTCTATAATTCCAGTCATTACTGCTGAAAATTCATCTAGGCAGAATTAGATATTTAGATAAATGTAAAAATCCTTGTCCAATGTGTGCTTGTCAAATTTAGATATCTTTTAAATTTTGCACTTATTTTTTTTTTAAAAAAACCCTGCACACTTAAAAATATATATATCTATTTCCTATAATGTGAAATGCACAGTTCTCTATAAGTTTCCTTAAAGTAAGAAGCGGGTTGGCATCAAAAATGAATGCACTATATCATACTTAATAAATTTTAACTAAAATTAATGATTATCATTATCATCACCTTCCTTCCTAAATTACATATGCTTGTGTCAAAATGAAGAGGCCTGATAAATGAAGGTCAGAACCTTTTGCAAACAGATCATTATTTCAAGTACAAGCAAATTTTACAGGGACAGTCAGCCACTGGCATCAGAGAATAATGTAGGTGTCCACATTGATGTTATACTACTATCTCCAGTCTACAAAGAAACTGCATTACACTTAATATTGTAATGTAATGTAAAGCTAACATTAGTTGGCACTGTCATTAGACGTCAAAAGAAAAGCAAAAGATCAAATGGACATGATGTATTAAATACACATTAGCTCAGACAACTTAGAAGCTTGGTTGGTGATAATTAGAAAGCACCCAAGGTTCTTAAAGAAGTGAACAAGATTTAACTCTCTGTTATTCAGTGATAATTTTATTTTGTCCTATTCATTATACTGAAGCTTCTGGCATGTATGTGTGTTTAATCTTATTGCATTCTTTGAGAAAGTGACAAAATTAGTGGACCAGAGGAATGCTGTCGATATAATTTATTTGAACTTCAGTAAGGCATTTGATAAAGTAGACCATAACCTACTACTAGATAAAATAGAAAAATGTGGGTTAGACAGCATCACCACCAGATGGATTCATAACTGGCTGACCAACTGCATTCAATGTGTAGTCCTCAGTGGAATTGTATCTACATGGTGGGAAGTATGCAGTTGGGTACCCCAAGTCTCTGTTTTAGGTCCAGTATACTTCAATATCTTCATAAATGATTTGGATGAGGGAATGGATGGGGAACTCATCAAATTTGCAAATGACACCAAGCTAGCAGGAATAGCCAACACTCCAGAAGATAAGCTTAAGATACAGTAGGATCTTGACAGACTTGAACATTGAGCGCTATCCAACAAAATGAAATTCAATGATGAAAAAAGTAAGGTTCTACATTTAAGCAAGAAAAACAAAATGCACAGGTACAGTATATGTGGTACCACTCTCAATAGTAGTAACTCTGAGAGGGATCTTGGAATCCTAGTGGACAACCATTTAAATATGAGCCACAGTGTGCAGCAGCTGCCAGAAAAGCCAACACAGTTCTAGGCTGCATAAACAGAGGGATAGGATTAAGATCACATGAAGTGTTAGTACCACTTTATAACGCTTTGGTAAGGTCACACTTGGAATACTGCATTCAATTTTGGTCACCACAATGTAAAAAAGATGTGGAGACTCTAGAAAGAGTGCAGAGAAGAGCAACAAAGATGATTAGGGTACTGGAGGCTAAAACATATGAAAAACGGTTGCAGGAACTGGGTATGTCTAGTTTAATGAAAAGAAGGACCAGGGGTGACATGATAGCAGTGTTCCAATATCTCAGGGGTTGCCACAAAGAAGAGGGAGTCAATCTATTCTTCAGAGCACCTGAGGGCAGGACAAGAAGTGGAACCTAATCAAGCAATCTAGAAATAAGAAGACATATCCTGACAGTTAGAACAATGAGTGGAACAATTTGCCTCCAGAAGTTGTAAATGCTCCAACACTGGAAGTTTTTAAGAAGATATTGGATAACCACATTTGTCTGAAGTGGTGTAGGGTTTCCTGACTAAGCAGGGGGTTGGACTAAGAGACCTCCAAGGTCCCTGCCAATTCTGTTATTCTGTTATATCACATCATGTGTATGTATGTCTATGCATGTGTGTGTGTATGTAAGGTTATGTGTGTATATATATATATATATATATATATAAAAATATATATGTTTTCTCAGGTTTTCGCGGGTGTTTGTATGTAGGTCTTTGGTTATTCGGGTCTTCTCCCACGTAAAATTGGAAGTGTCTTGGCGACGTTTCGACGAAGTCTCATTCGTCATCTTCAGGCTGGTGTTCTCGGCTTCGTGCTTCCAGGAGCAATGTGAGATCGCAGCTGTCTCTTCCTTTTAACTGCTAGTGGGGGTGTGAGCTGATTGGGTGGGAACTTGGCTGTGTTCTGATTGGGTGGAGGTGTGTTCTGATTGGTTAGGGGCTTGGCTGTGCTCTGATTGGATGGGGGGTTGGTTGTGCTCTGATTGGCTGGGGGTGTGTTCTGTTTGGGTGGGGGCTTGGTTGTGCTCAGCTTAGTCTGAGTTGCAGGGGGATTTGAGCTGGTGAGCTGCGTTGTTGTTGTTTGGCTTCGTGTTTGTGGCCGTGCGAGCTCTTCATGGTGGGTGTCAGTCTGCTTCATGTATGGATTGGAGGGGTTTAAAGTGGCTAATGATGCAGCTGCGGTCTGGCTTCTGGTCCTTGGTCGTGGCTCATTATCAGTGTGGGTTTGAGTCTGCTTTCTGCGTGGATGTGTGGTGGTGACATCCTGTGTGGCTCTCGTGAGTGTGGGTCTGGTGTCATTCGTCGTGTTAGGGACTCGTTTGTCAATAAGGGCGGGTTTCCAAATGGCTGGTAGGCGGGAGGTATCATCTCGTTTGTTCATGCTGTGTGGGCGTTTTTCTATCTCGATGGCTTCTCTGATTATTCTGTTGTTAAAGTGTTCAGTTTTGGCGATAGTTCTGGTCTTTTTAAAGTCAATATCATGTCCTGTGGCTTTAAGGTGTTGGACCAGGGAAGAAGTTGGTTCCTCTTTTCCGACTGAGTTCTTGTGTTCTTCTATGCGTGCACTTAGTCGTCTGTTGGTTTGTCCGATGTATGTGGTGGGGCAGGCGGTGCATGGGATTTCATATACTCCTTGATTTTCTAACTCAATTTTGTCTTTGGGGTTCCTTAGGATGGTGGATATTTTTCGGTTTGTGCAGAATGCTGTCTTGATGTTATGTTTGTGGAGGATTTTGCTTATTCTGTCTGTGGTGCCTTTTATGTATGGGAGGAGGGCTTTGCCGTTTTCTTGTTCTCTGTCTTGGATTTTAGTGGGGGTTTCTTTTTGGATTAGGTTGGTGATCTTATTTCTTTGGAATCCATTGGATGTTAGTACATTAGTGAGAGTGTGTAGTTCGGTTTTTAGGTGTTGTTCGTCAGCTAAGCGTTTTGTTCTGGAAATGAGTGTCTTGGCTACAGAGTTGATCTGGGCAGGGTGGTGGTGTGAGAGTGCGTGCAGATAGCGATTTGTGTGTGTTTTCTTCTGGTAGATAGTGTGTCCTAGGGAGCCATTGGATTTTCTGTAGACTAAGACATCCAGGAAGGGAAGTGGCTAGGACACACTATCTACCAGAAGAAAACACACACAATTTCATAATGAAATTAGTTGTAGTAGCCAAACACTGTAAGCCAGGGGTGGGCAAATGTGGCCCTTTTACAACCTGTGGACAAGCTGTCTCAGGAATTCTGGGAGTTGAAGTCCACAGGTTTTAAAAGGGCCACATTTGCCCACCCCTGCTGTAAGCTATACATTACCTATCAGCTAGCCTTTCTTCACAATGTCTAACCTCACAGAAACATCATGTAAGTTTGAGAGCAATTGCTTGGTTGTCTTAGATGATTTCACAAATTGAACAAAGTCTAGAGATTTCTGTATAATGATGCATAATTGGAATTCAGGCAGTTCAAATTATGGCATCAGATTTCTGGATGGCCAAAATATTTGATGCATATTCTGCAGTAAGTTTCAGAAACACATTGCTTTTAATACATTTAGACCAATCTCCAGTATCATGTTATTCTGAACACTACAATTATCTCCAGAGGTGGGTTGCAGCAGGTTCTGACCAGTTCTGGAGAACCGGTACAAGAAATTTTGAGTAGTTCGGAGAACCGGTAGTAAAAATTCTGACTGGCCTTGCCCCCATCTATTCTCTGCCTCCCAAGTCCCAGCTGATCGGGAGGAAATGGGGATTTTGCAGTAACCTTCCCCTGGAGTGGGGTGGTGAGAGAAATAAGGATTATTCCTGTAAAAAGTATACCTGAGCTACGCCATTTTAAGTGTCTTATTTTACCTTGTATAACCTGATTATATAATATAGCTAAGAGAACATAGTAAGTCATAAGAACATGAGAAGAGGAACTGTGTAATTCCTGTGTAAGTTCCTAAAACTGCTTGTTTTGCAGGATATATTCTTCTGGGTCACTTTGCCCTCTTTAATAAAGGGAAATACGCACATAATGATATCACAAGCATAAGAAATATTTTCATGTGGGGTATTTTTACTGGGAAGATGGGGAGTTTCCAGGAGGCAAAACATGTGCTAAATATGTTATATAAGATCTGAAACTGATGCTCTAGGGACCTGCTTATATCCTGTTGTATTAGATGTGTGCATCCTGAAAATTGTATATAAGATTTGTAAGTGGAAGGCCTAATTGCTCTCTCTTCCTTTGAGAGGGAAACTTTGCAAAGTTATAATAAAAGCTGTCTTTGGTCTGTTCATAGTCTCTGTTTTTATTCCTAAAAAGGTAAAGGTTGGTTTCCTGAATATCACAGGTGGGAATTGAGATTTTACAGTATCTTTCCCCTGCCACGCCCACAAAGCCACGCCCACAAAGCCATGCCATGCCATGCCCCCAAGCCACACCCACAGAACCAGTAGTAAAAAAATTTGAAACCCACCACTGATTATCTCCCTAGCTTGTAGCATCAATGATGTAGTTTCAGAGATAAAAAAATTAAAGCAAAAATGATAATAAAAAGGACAATGAATATTTAAACTAAGGGAAAGAAAGCCATAGTGAAGAAATGTTTTTAATTTCTCTCAAATTAAAGTCTGCTATTCGTGTTAGATTAATGCAATATTATTAAAAACAAATCTACCTACCATCTTCTCTGCAGGCTTCAGCAGAAGTGGATTGGAAAGGACTATATTGTGTTTAACAATTAATAAAAATTTGAAAATTGACATTAAAGTAATCCCCTCTTTAAAGTCTACAATAGAAAAATGCTATGAAACTCAGGGGTGAAGAATAGAAAAACTCTTTCCACATGCCTGCGGACTGAAGATAGGATATGGACTTTGCTATAATTAAATTGCCTTGTTCTGCCCATCTCTGAAACACCACAAATTTAGATGAAAAAGGTATTATATAACATCCATAGGCAACCCATTTTGTGTTTCTTTTGTGGGTTTCATGCTTATCCTCTTCGGCTGTTGCATAATGAAAGATAAAGCTAATAGTCAATCCACTTCAGAATGAAGGACTTTTCATTTAAAGTTCTGAATTATCATCTAACATACTGTTCCAACATAGGGATATGGTGGCTCAGTGGCTAAGACGCTGAGCTTGTCGATCGAAAGGTCGGCAGTTCAGCTGTTTGAATCCCTAGTGCCGCATAACGGGGTGAGCTCCCGTTATTTGTCCCAGCTTCTGCCAACCTAGCAGAAAAATAGGGACCACCTTTGGTGGGAAGGTAACAGTGTTCCATGAGCCTTTGGCGTTTAGTCATACCAGCCACATGACCATGGAGACATCTTTGGACAACGCTGGCTCTTCAGCTTTGAAACGGAGATGAGCACTGTCCCCTAGAATTGGGAACAACTAGCACATATGTGTGAGGGAAACCTTTACCTTTATACTGTTCCAATATAAGTTGATTCTTTTTGTTTACTTCCCAAATCTAAGGCTGTAAAAGATCTGCTGGCCCCAAATCTCCCACCTGGCTTTTGAATCTAACAAAGGGCTACAAATTGGGTGTCTCTGCTCCTTGACCAACACCTTCACGGTTACATCATATCAACACTTTCACCATTATATCATGCTGGCTTTCCCAATATCTTTCTTTGTAATGCATATTTTTCTGAAACTGTCTTGTAGAGGATTGATTGATTGACTGGTTTTATTTACTCACTGAGTTCTACCTATGTTGATCTACACCAGGGGTGTCAAACTCATGGCATCACGGCATCATATGACATATCCCTACGCACGGTCACTCAAGCACTCGTCACTTCTCGTCTGGACTATTGTAACGCTCTCTACATGGGGCTCCCCTTGGGGTGCACCCGGAGGCTCCAACTGGTGCAGAATGCGGCTGCGCGGGGGATTATGGGAGCGACGGGGCGCTCCCATGTGACTCCTCTCCTGCGCGAGCTGCATTGGCTTCCGGTGGACTTCCGGGTGCGCTTCAAGGTGTTGGTGATTACCTTTAAAGCGCTCCATGGCTTAGGGCCAGGGTACTTACGGGACCGCCTTCTGCCACCAATAGCCTCCCACCGGCCGGTTCGCTCCCACAGAGAGGGCCTCCTCAGGGTGCCGTCGGCCAGACAATGCCGGCTGACGACCCCCAGGAGGAGAGCCTTCTCTGTGGTGGCACCTACCCTATGGAACAATCTACCCCCAGAGATACGAGTGATCTCCGACCTCCGGATTTTTCGTCGGGCCCTAAAAACTCATTTTTTTCAACTAGCCGGTCTGTCCTGATTTTAGGGTTAGTTTTAAAATTTTTAAAATTTTAATATTTATTTTAATTGACAAGTTTTAAATTACGAGCCAAATTTATAAATTATCTTAATTCTATTTTAATTGTGATGTTTGTATAGATGTTTTTTATCTGGCTGTTCACCGCCCTGAGTCCGAAAGGAGAAGGGCGGTATAGAAATGCGAATAAATAAATAAATAAATAAATAAATAAATATCGGGACTTTTTTCCCCTTCGCTAAACCAGACGGGGGCGGGGCCAGCACATGACGGATCCAGCCCGCAGGCTGCAAGTTTGACACCCCTGATCTACACAGTTTTGAACTTAAGTATATATGCTTGAATGTAGGGGTTCATTCCTTATGAAGCATTCATTCCAACTGTTTATATATTAAGAGAAAAGCAGCAAAAGATCTTATTCAATAAATGTTTTGAAAGTGAGGAGGGAGTTATTTCTTCCTCTATAAACTGGGCAGTAAATACTGATGGTTATCCTGAAGTAAAGTGTTTTGTTTTGTGCTTTTTTCTTTACTATATTTTTTCTTCTTTTCTTTTTCTTCTTTCCCTACGCTTCTTATTCTTTCTTTCCATTTGCTTCTCTTTTTCTTAGTTTGTATTAGTTTACACTATTGTTATTAAAATTCTCAATAAAATTATATCTAGAAATAAAGAGCAAATTTAGAAGTTAAAGAGGTCTGTCTTTGCCCTCAGAAAACAACTTCATAGTCCATTCTGGTGACAGAGCAATCGGGCAATACGTGCATATATCCTCAGAGATAGAATAAGTAAATTGGTGAAGAGATTTCTAAGTATATGAATTGTGGAGATCTGAAAATCAGCAAACTTCCTTTTGGAATTTTTTAAATATAATTTTAGGAGAAAACTTCAGTTATTATGCTAACATGAGGGCTGGCCATAAGTCAAAATAAGTTGGAAGGTAATTGGCCTACAATCAACTTAAATGATTAGATCAGCATATTTACCTTCACATCAATAATAAGCTTACAAGAAAAAAATTATGCAGGCAGTAATTTATTCTGATAATTGCAAAGAACTATGGGCAACTGAGAAGAAGAAAAGGGGTTCCCCCCCCCAGGTTGGGACATATCTATATATAAGTGAATTGCAGCATGAACATCAATTCCTGTTTGTGACTGGCTTCTAGATAATACTTATGCTAAATCTTGATTATACAAATGAGCCATGAAACAATCAGAGGTAACAATTTCATAGATGTCACAATCAATTTATGTAAGTGTTTACCATTGAATGAAAAACAAGAGACTAGATTTGACAGAAAAAAATGTTGGTAAATATATGTTTTATCACCTGAGTTGCTTGTGATTTAGTGATAGTATTTCTAATTAATAAATAGGTATAATCAGAATTTGTAATACTCCTGGAAATAGGTGATCTTACATTAGCTAAAAGTTTAATTTCATAAGAAATTCATGAATTAATCTAATATTTAAAAGAAAAAAATCTCCACAATTGCACTGTGTACATAAACATACATATATGCCGAGCTAATGTACTTTATCTGAAGCTAAGCACTATTCTGTTTTTAGATGTATAGTCCAGTGGTGAAATCCAGTTTTTTTTTACTACTGGTTCTGTGGGCGTTGTGTGGCTTGAGGGCATGGCAGGGGAAGGATACTGCAAAATCTCCATTCCCACCCTACTCCAGGGGAAGGATACTGCAAAATCTCCATTCCCACCCCACTCCAGGGGAAGGATACTACAAAATCTCCATTCCCTCCCCACTCCTGGGGAAAGGATATTGCAAAATCTCCATTCCCACCCCACTCTGGGGCCAGCCAGAGGTGGTATTTGCCGGTTCTCCGAACTTCTCAAAATTTCCGCTACCAGTTCTCCAAACTGCTCAAAATTTCCGCTACCAGTTCACCAGAATCTGTCAGAACCTGCTGGATTTCACCCCTGGTATAGTCCTTTACTAAAAACATTTTTTAAATAATGCAAAAAAATATGTGAAATAATATTTTTCAACAATAAAGGAAGGCATCCTAACACATTGCAAGGACAAGTAAAATAAGTTATCATTTTATATACACAATATCTTTTTCCATTAACTAAAGGCAATTCAGTGACTTAACAATGGCTTTGTGGACAGATCCATCATAAGACTTAGGAAAAATATATTTGCTGTGAAAAACTAATGGTAAACTTGCTGAGATTCTTATGCATGACAAATTATGAATAATTTCTGACTTCATCCCCTATGATACAGCCATAGTCCTGTAGCATATTCTGCTATTCTTATTTTGGCAAGTTGTCTCTTCTGTTACAATTTATACTCCATTAGTATTGAACAATTCTGAAATTCCATCATTGCTACAGGTAGTTTTTGCTTAACAACCATTCAGAGTTATAACAGTGCTGGAAAAAAATGTTTTTAATGCTAAAAAAAACCCTATTTTTAATTATTTCCCAACATCTCTACCAGCACCCAACATAATTGTTTTATTAGAATAAAAGGTAAAGGTTCCCCTTGCACATACATGCTAGTTGTTCCCTACTCTAGGGGGCAGTGCTCATCTCCATTTCTAAGCCAAAGAGTCAGCACTGTCTGATGACAATTCCACGGTCATGTGGCCAGCATGACTAAATGCCAAAGCCACACGGAACACTATTATCTTCCCACCAAGGTGGTCCCTATTTTTCTTTTGCATTTTTATATGCTTTCAAACTGCTAGGTTGGCAGAAGCTGGGGCAAGTAATGGGAGCTCACTCCATTATGCAGTGCTAGGGATTCAAATCACTGAACTGCTGACCTTTCTGATTGACAAGCTCAGCGTCTTAACCACTGAGCCACTGCGAATAGCCATATTTTAATCATAAAAGATTAAAAGATTGAATTGCATGTATTTGGTCTGAATTTCTAATTTATTTGATGCAAATAAGTTCTTGAATTCCTGATCCACCACGAGAATTGCATACTAATAGAGAAGAAAGACAAATATGAAAACTTAGAATTCGGTGGGGTACCTGTTCAGGATTTGATTCAAGAAGATGCACTGGAGCAGAAGCAATGAATCTTCAATAATAATCTCCAGAGAGACCTAAGCACAGGTCCTTTCCTGTTTCAGGGGAACTTGATTGAAAGACTAATTATTTTGCCAACATTCCATGTCAGTCTCATAAACAACTTTCTTTCCTTCCAAGACTTAAAGCTCTGCACTCTGGCAGAAACACTTAGTAACTCTCCTATGCAGGAACATCTCTGTCCTGGTCTAGAAGAGAAAATTGAAAGATTTTTACATGTGGTTTTACACTGTCCTTTATATTTTGCCTAATTATTATGTTTATTTGTTAAAAGAGGCATTAGTAGATTTTAATAATACCTTCTGACAAATAATAATGATAATATGAAAGAAGACAAAATTTTCCTCTTTTGTTCTCCAAAAGAGTTACTGAATTGGTGCAGTTGCTATTCATTGTTTAATACGAAAGCTTTGGCTATCTGATTCTGATATATATATATATACTGTTGCATTTAAATTCAGGACCATGTTCTATTTTAAATTAGTTTTTGAAAGAAAATGAAAGATGAGAGTGAGGATGAAAGATATGTGCTGATGAATCCTGTTCCACCAATAAATAGACAATCATAATTGGATGCAACCTGTTATTTCCGCAACTATTTCATTTCTATATTCATTAAGGAACAGCAGTCTGAGTGGAAAGCACTGGCTGGAGACAACAGCAGTAACAATGCTGAAATGTTATACATGGTTTTCTATAATCTTTCTAGACTTTTCGATTAAGCTATAAGAGATTCATTTTTTTCAAAATAAAAACTACATCTCCTGTTTTAACATTATTATTATATAATGGACGATGGCTCAGTGGTTAAAGACGCTAAGCTTGTCAGCTGGAGAGCTGACAGACAGATTTAAGATCTGAGCTCTGCACAATGGGGTGAGCTCCCATTATTTGCTTCAGCTCCTGCTCACCTAGCACTCCATAAGTATGCAACTGCAAATAGATTAATAGGTACCATTTTGGTGGGAAGGTAACAGCGTTCTCTGTACCTTTGGCATATAGCCATGTTGGCTGCATGACCACGGAAATTGTCTTTGGACAATGCTGGCTCCCTCGGCCAAGAAACGGATAATGAGCAGAGTCAGACACGACTGACAGGGAAACTTTATTTTATTATTATATGGGTAAAGGTTCCCCTTGCACATATGTGCTAATCGTTCGCGATTCTAGGGGATGGTGCTCATCTCCATTTCAAAGCCGAAAAGCCAGCGCTGTCCGAAGACGTCTCCGTGGTCATGTGGCTAGCATGACTAAGTGCCAAAGGCGCACAGAATGCTGTTACCTTCCCACCAAAGGTGGTCCCCTATTTTTCTACTTGCATTTTTTATGTGCTTTCAAACTGCTAGGTTGGCAGAAGCTGGGACAAGTAACAGGAGCTTACTCCGTTACGCGGCACTAGGGATTTGAACCGCTGAACTGCCAACCTTTTGATTGACAAGCTCAGCATCTTAGCCACTGAACCACTGCGTCCCTTTTTACTATTATATACTATTATATGTAATACTATTATATAACACATATTAAAAATAGTATTCAGTAAATATTGCAGGGAAAATTAATTTTGCAATTATTATGTTCCCTTCTATCAATAGATAGCTTCCCTATGCCCATTTTTTTTTACTTCAATGATATTAAAGTTGTTGCAGTGTAGAAGTAACAATTACTGATAGTTAGAGAACTAAGACTTGATGATTTCTTCAGTGGAAGACTACTTAATTAACGTCCTTTTTTCTATATCTGGTTTTCTTTATTTCATTTTAAATCACTTACTTTCCAGTATTTTTTCTATCTTTAGGGCTATTATTTTGTTCTGGCTTGCTGATGAATATAAAAAGGCATTAGTCACATCTCTATTTAGTTACTGGGTTGCTAAGTTACTTTTGTGTGCAATTCACTTTCTAAGGATGGAGGCTATACTTTATTCTATTTTTTATTTGATTTTCTGGAATAATTTACAGCTAATTCGTTTTTGGAGTAACTATAAGGCCAAATACTATCACATTGCTTAAAATGACCTTCCTTCTGGTATATCAAGTATATCCCACCAAACCTGCAGGAATTATTTATTGTGTAAAATGTCTGCCATTGGGAAAACTAACACTTTTCATAATGAAATTAATTGAAGTAGCCAAACTCTGTGAACAATAAATGAAGCATCCTTTTGTAGCCTAGCTTTATTAACTGTATCATGTGACAGATTCATCAGGCAAGTATGAATTTAATTAATGATAAAACAGGTACAGCTACTTAAGGACAGAAAGAGTGCTGTATATTATCTGTGTTTTACATTGTTTTGTCCATTTTTACAATGAAGACAAGTAAATATAATTAGAGAGATTTGTCCCTATTCACCCCAGTATCTGATCTCCATGGCAAAAGTTTTTCTTTTGTTGGTTTTATGAATGCAGCCTAACATTATCTGTGAATGAGTTTTTATATAGAATCACATAATAGAAAGGGAATTCATCATATAGCGATTATGTAAAATTACCACAGATTGTTTCAGAGGAACCTTTAACCGTTTTGTTTTGTTATCATCAGCACAGTCTTGTATCTATAAAATACTGGATTTGGTTTAAACTTCATCCTATTTGGAATACAGTCACTGAAATAAATTGGACACTTTTTTTTAATGAAGACTGAGTTAATTTCCACTGATTTAAAGTATTACTCTTATGTCTGGAACCCATTCATTGATCAAAAATAAAATAAAAAAAAATTAAGGCCTTTTGATTATGTTCCAAAATCCATGCTAATATATTGTGATATCATTTTTTCCTTATATTTTAATCCTTTTACTTTAGAAAAAGAATGTAAACCACTTAGAGTTCCATTGGATACATAAGCAAATACATACATAAATATGCTTTAAAGGAGCTGTAAGCGTAATAATTTGATGAATAATATGTACTCATGTCCAAATACCCAACTGGCAATGCATATATATATATATATATATATATATATATATATATATATATATATATATATATATACATACACACACACACACACGTGTGTGTGTGTGTATTGCACTTTTAATTGGTCCTGTGGTGCATGTGACATTCAAAGCAGTAGCAAATTTCAAATTTGTTAGTAATCTAATCTAATTCATTATGTTGTTTATTGTAGCATTTCCTGAAAAAGATCGATGAGACAAGCTTTCAAATACCAATTTTTGCTGACATTTAGTCAAGCATAGGTCATAAAATATCACTGCAAAATAATGTTTTTATAATTTATTTTAAAATATTAAAATATATATTATCAATGAGAAAAAGTTACTGATTTTTATAGCTAGCTCGGAACATAAAAGTAACTAACAAATCATAGTATTAGCTATTCTGAATTGTGGATTTGATGAAAGAAGGCTGGTAGATTAAATAATAAAACCATTGTACATTCAATGGGAAAAAAAAACTTTTCAGAGACAAATACAACTTTATTTTAGATGAATATGACCAAAAGATAAACAGAGCTTTAAGAGCTCTGAATCTGTATTTTATCTCAAATGATCACTTCTTATTCACCATGACTGAACTATCTTTAGAAATGTATTTAGTTTGTTCAATATCTTTTCATTGAATGTCATTATCACCATGCTACACAAGTACACACTGTGGAATCCTTTGGCACCAGAGACTGCAGCTTACCTAAATCACAAAGTTAATTCAAGATTAGGAACAATGATTGTCTCCCTAACTATAATACAATGATACCTTTATGCTGCAGTTTTAGTTTATACCAGTAGAGTTATAAATCCCTTGCTTTTAGAATATTCTAATTCCAATTCCGCTAAAGTAAGATGCAGGGGAGAGTGGTCATGGATAGGTTTAGTGGAAAGTGAGTTGAATAATGTTGATCACATCTCTGGGAAGGAACTTGACATATTATTCAGTTACGCTACTATAATACTACATGTCATTATTCATACTAATTTTAGGATTAGCAATTTTGGGCACAGTTGCTATTCGTTAGTTCTGCCATAGATTCCAATGCTAATGTTTCATCTTCTAGGTATTAGTTAATATTATTGTCTAACCTATTCTCCCATCTCAGCTTCCAAACACTTCTAATAATTTCTCTCTCCTTTAGTCACACTGTTACAAAGTATAGGTGTATGTGTATTCAGTTTGCTATGTCTATTTCACTAAAACCAATGACAAAAATGGCAATTTTGTTAGATTTGCCACTTCTAAAAGTCCAATAAGAAGGAGATATTAAGAAGACTAAGTCATCTGGGTTTGATATTGTTTATGGACCAAAAAGTAATACTGCAGTGGCTTCCCACTTTGGTAAAAAAAATATATGTTTTTTTTAGAAAAGATGGATTCATATTTTTGATATTTATGTACTGTTCGATTCCAAGAATTACTATGATCAGCATACAAAAGAGAAAACTAAAATAGATTGAATTAAAAAAAAAATAGTAATGATCAAATTCTCACCCTAACAAGAAGAGGGGATCCACTATATCATCAATTCCAAAAACTTTCTGCATGAGCTGGAATGTGGGAAACTTCCCTAAATTCCAACAGTGATGACTTATATTTGGGTGGAGCTTCAGAAAAGGCATGGAGAGACCTCGTGGTCTCTGGTGGCAGTAGTTCCTCATGGATGGATCTCAAAGGGTGCTGTTACTGAACCAGCAGAAAATCTTAATGGGCAAGTGAATATTGCAGCCAACCAGATTCTGAATCATGTAGGGCTTTAAAGGTGACAAACCAGCATCTCAACTCAATACAGTGGAGGTTATAGACTGCTAACTACTGGAAATCTTGCTAGAAATATTTGTTAAAATATAATTTTGAGAAAAGGTCCATCGCTTACGTTCTGTTTATTCATGCTTCCAGTTATATACTTTTATTTTGTTTTCCAACCTAAAAATCTTATCTAATATGCAGGTGACCTTGTCTTTCATTAAAAAAAATGTTTTGCACCTGAGATATGTTCTATCTATAATAATAAACATACTAGAATTTTTGGAGTGTTAGCCTGTCATGTGTATTTTCAAATATGTGAAAAAGAGTGGCTTCTGTGGCTGAGATTGCATGAACATTTGGCCTTTTCAACATAGTGGGAAATGACAATACAATGCAACAATGCAACGTATGAGTCTGACCTAGCATTTACCTCTGCAGCAGCTCCTAATAAATGACAAAAATCCATTTCACGCTATTGTTACAATATTACATAGTTTACAGAGATATATAAAAGTTATATCAAGTATTTGAAAAGAAAGTTCTAGAGCAACAATAAGCCTATTCTTGGCATCCTTGTTGGTATGTTTATTGATTTTTTAAATAAAGCACACACAATACAAGACAAATGATTTATTCTGTTGTGCATGTTTAGAATTTTTTCTCCCTCATTCAGTTCTTTACAATGAAAAATGTGGATTAGACAGCATCACTACCAGATGGATTTGTAACTGGTTGACCAACTGCACTCAACATGTAGTCCTCAATAGAACTGCATCTACATGGAGGGAGGTATGCAGTGGGGTACCTCATAGCTCTCTTTTAGGCCCAGTACTCTTCAATATCTTCATCAATGATTTGGACAAGGGGATAGATGGCGAACTCATCAAATTTGCAGACGACACCAAGCTAGCAGGAATAGCCAACACTCCGGAAGATAGGCTTGTGTTACCCTGCTCAATAGTGGTGACTGTGAGAGGAATCTTGGAGTCGTAGTGGACAATCACTTAAATATGAGCCAACAGTGTGCTGCAGCTGCCAAAAAAAGCCAACACAATTCTAGGCTGCATAAACAGAGAGATAGAATCAAGATCACATCAAGTGTCAATACCACTTTATAATGCCTTGGTAAGACCACACTTGGAATACTGCATTCAGTTTTGGTCGCCATGATGTAAAAGAGATGTTGAGACTCTGGAAAGAGTGCAGAGAAGAGCAACAAAGTTGATTAGGGGACTGGAGGCTAAAACATATGAAGAACGGTTGCAGGAACTGGGTATGTCTACTTTAATGAAAAGAAGGACTAAGGGTGACATGATAGCAGTGTTCTGATATCTCAGGGGTTGCCACAAAGAAGAGGGAGTCAAACTATTCTCCAAAGCACCTGAGGGTAGAACAAGAAGCAATGGGTAGAAACTAATCAAGGAGAGAAGCAACTTAGAACTAAGGAGAAATTTCCTGACAGTTAGAACAATTAATCAGTGGAACAACTTGCCTCCAGAAGTTGTGAATGCTCCATCACTGGAAGTTTTTAAGAAGATGTTGGATAACCATTTGTCTGAAATAGGGTTTCCTGCCTAAGCAGGGGTTTGGACTAGAAGACCTCTAAGGTCCCTTCCAATTTTGTTATTCTATTCTATTCTATTCAATATTTTGCTACCAAGAAATGAATTACACTCGAGTACCTTTGCTTTGATTAATTATTGCAGATGTGTGACTGTTTTTTCTTGGTTAGGTTGCTGAGGGTTCTCTTGATCAGGTTGTCTAGTTTCTCTGTTGCTTTGGTTTACTGGGATGTAGGTTTCTTTGTTCTGCACTAATTCTTCTCAAAAACCTAAACAAGGACCAATCCATCACTATCCTTTCAGCAAAGGCCAAACCAGCGTTAACACTGAAAGAAAACAATGCATACAAAAAGCCAAAGAATTATTGGAGAAGAACAATGGTGGATGATAAATAGAGGACAAATTCATCCATGTTCTTATGGATGTTGCAAAATAAACATACCCAACATATCTCTTTATCCAAATGTGTTGTTATCAGGGATTCCAATAAAGAGCATAGGCAAAAACTAAATAAAATTGGACATCTAACAGAGAGGAGAAAATATTCTATCAACTCCACACTACAGTGCCTCCAGAAAATCAAAGACCTAAAAATATAAATTATGAAGATGAAAGTATGGTTTGATTAAATGTCACACATTATTAATGTCCATAGATCCAGAAGTAGTGAAACAATCCACGGCAGCAGTACAACACACCTGACGTAGCCAAATACACTAAAATCAAATACTCAGTATCATGGACTTCATCAACCTCTGCCTCATTACCTACTTTCAGTTTCATGAACAAATATATATATTTAAAAAATCAAAGAAACAACTGTGGGATCAACACTCTCAGGACTCATAGCAGAGACTGTAATGTAATGTCTATAAACTATAGCACTTCCACACATATAACTGAAAGTATGGCTCTGATTTGTGGGCAACACCTTTATCATACTTTGAAAAGGAACAACTAGAAAAAACACACAAAACAACCAACAGCATCTTCAAAGGAATAAAATTCACAAGGGAAGAGGAAAACAATACACTACCCTTCTTGGATATCCTCAACAGCATAAGGAAGGAACAGAAAATTAGCGACAGCTGCGGGAGGCTCTGCCCATCCACCTGGATGTAATCACGTCCCATTTATCCACATATTTGATACTCCGCATGTGTGCTCACATTTGCGAACCGGTAGTGAAGGTAAATGAATATCACCTCTGGTGAAGAGGGACCTCGTGCAAACTTCCCAATATCTGAGCACCAATCATAAAAATGATGCTACCCAGACCTAGTTCAGAACATTCAAACTCTTTCTTGGTTCAGTTGTTACAGAAAGTGGAGCTGAGTGTCAACACAATATTGATGACACCAAGCCCAAAAACTCCTGACAACTACCTTAAGAAGTTTCAGATAGATAGAGACAAAATACTGTGTTTTTGACAGTCATACCAGAGCTAACAAGTGTGGATGAACAGTGATCTATATTAATCCCTGACATGGTCTTTGCAAGTAGAAGTGGAACCACTGTAACATAGTTCCCCCACCCCAGAACTCGCCAGGATTCAACTTTATCAAAAGTTCCTGAAAGATCAAGCAGGATGAACATATGTGTGCTGTCTGTCCTCTATAATAGGTTCTCATGGCTATTTCTACCCTTAAAGTAGAAGCCGGATTGATTCCCAGTATTCAAAAATTATAATTAAAATCCTACATACATTTTACATTGTTACTAGAGACAGAACAGGCCAATGAGAAAAAGTGATTAAGTCATAGTTTTTATTTGAGGTTTACTGTTCCAACAGATGACTCATTTCACTGCCATGCTAAAAAGAAATGTTGCTGCATATTGCCAGGGCAGTGTCAAAAACTATCACATCTATCCTTCTGAAATGTAGAAATGTATCCATTAGAAACCAAACCAAACACATTTTTAAGATGTCATACAAAGCAGTTTGAAGAGAAGAGTGGGCATTGAGCAAAGAATTAAAGCAATTGTTGTAACTTTCTTTAACTTTACTACAGGAACTATAGAGATTGAAGGAACAAACCCTAGCTCCCTAAATCCTAGTAGAGAGCAACTGTGCTCAAAAGACAAAGATAGGAAGGGAGCATCCTCAAATCAACAGTCTCATTGTCAAAAAGCTCACAGACTGAGAGACACAGGGAATCCAAAGAAATCCCTAACTCTTCATCTATCTCTCACAGCCTTTTGTAGTCAGTAGGTTGTGAAGTGCTCTGAAATCAGTACAATTGAAGCCACTCTTCCAATATCCATTTCTGGAAAGTCTATTTATCTGAACCTGTTTATCTGAAGGTTGACAGATTTGATGTTATCACAATGGCAAATACACTTTAAAAATGTCATCTAAATAAACATCCATTGACCATAAAATAGACATGCAGGCAGGCAGGCAAGAAGGCAGGTAGCAGGCAGACAGCATGGAATCCTGACATTATACAAAGCATTGGGCAGTCTGGAAACTTCTATCCAAATTTATTAAAAGTTAGGAAAGGAGAAAATATTTGCTCTCAAGTATATTTTAAGATATCTGCTATTTCAGCAGTGTTTTGTGCTTGCTACTATTTTGTTATGAGGGCGGGGTCAGCACTTTATGCCATAAAGCTAATTAAAAACAATAAAATGAATTTTCTCCTGGGAAAGTGTTCTCAATGCTTTTAGCAGCTCTTTCACCTAGCACTGAGCAATTTCTATGTAGAAAATATACCATAATGGAAATAATGGTTGTTATGAGTAAGTTGTATCATTCTTAACTTCTATTTTACAGAGAAACTATCAAACTTCTTTACCTGAATCATTCTGTAGTTTCCACAAACCTTTTGCTTGTAGTATGCTGAGCTGAAGTAATTTGTACGTTCTTGGTGCACTATTAAACAAGTGACTCATACACATCAAAAAACACTTCAGAAGAAGACAATAGGAACCATCTCCATACTGTTGTCAGAAAATTTCCTCTATACATGCATGACATCATAACCAAGACTGAATGTGGGGTTATCTTTTCAAATACCTAATTATCCTTTCATTAAAGTAAGGCAACAATGCCCAAGACTTTTAAGCTCTAAAAATGTGGTGACATGGTAGATATGACAGTTTTGAATTATTCCATGTAGTTTAGGAATAATTTTGCTATTCTACTACTAATGCCAGAAAATTAGGGGGAAAAAGTTTCATTTTTCTCTTGTAGTCACTAAAAGCAATAACATGTAATTATTTGACTGGATGTCTGATTTTTACTGCCGAAAGACTTATTAGAAGTCTTAGGATAATAATAAACATCTTTCAAAGAATACAAAATATCTTGATGAAATTAAAGCATGTATAATTTTCTTTATAATCCCCCAAGTCTCTTGAATATGGAGGGAGGAAAATCAGCAGAAATGGATTAGGAAACATCTAGAAAATGAGAATTATCACAGGGCTGTGTGCCTATAAATTACCATGCTGTCATCACATTTATTATGTTTCATGACTCCGATTAATAACAGGTCATAGAATTCCTTTTACATAAATTAACAAACAGATGGAGGGAGGGAAAACCCAACAGATAAGAAACTCACCAAAATATGCAAAAAAAAAAAGTGTTAAAAGTTTTTTTTTTTTTTAATAAATATCTTAACAGCTTTCTTTAGTTTAGAGTTTTCTCTTAATTTATTGATACTGGACCAAACAATACGATCTGAGGGACTGCCTCTCCCTAATTATATCAGCCCATACTATCAGAATTTGCAGAGCCATGGCACCATCAACTATTGATCTATATTTGGTGGTCCCTGGAAATATGCCTTCTCTGTTGTGGCACCCACCTTATAAAAATCATGGTGGCACAGTGGTTAGAATGCAGTATTGCAGGCTAACTCTGCCCATAGCCAGGCATTCAATCTTGACTGGCTCATGATGGACTCAGCCTTCCATCCTTCCATCTTTGGTAAAATGAGGACCCAGATTGTTGGGGGCAACATGCTGACTCTGTAAACCGCTTAGAGAGGGCTTTAAAGCACTGTGAAGTCTAAATGTTATTGCTATTCAGTATTTTTCCTCCCAAAATTAGATTGCCCCCATCACTTTTGTAAAAGGCCTTCAAGACCTGGTTATTTGATCAGAACTGGGTCTCCTATGGACTTGTCTTGATGGCTTGTCTCGATGGCTCCATTGTTGAAGGGGGCATTTTTAGTCTCCCTCCATTTATGGTTCTACTTAAGATCATATTTTAGGATATTTATTATTATGCTTATTATATCTGTATTTGCTGTGTGTATACATTTTGGGTTATTTATTATTGTATACACTGAGAGTTGCCTTTGGTGAAATGGACAGCTACATAAATTGGATAAATACTTAAATAAATAAAACCTGTGGTAAAATATTTGAAGAGATACTATGATTTCAAGTTATCTATCAAGAGTAATTCTCTTTGATCTATTCTTATTGGAGCTAAATATTCCAGTAATAGTAGATACATTATATGTGGTTGCTTCTCAAATGATAGTTTTGTAATACTTTAGTTTACTACAAGTTAATTTATCCTTATTATTTTATGTTTCCCATCTACGTCTGCCATGCAAGTATGTGAATTTCAACTTCCATAATTTTCAGGAATGGGCAGGCTAGCTAGAAAATAGTCCCCACATCTGGAAAGAATCCAAGTTGGGGAATATGGATCATGGTGCTATGATCAATTGTATCATCATCTCCTATCCAGATTATTGCATTGTGTTATGTGTGTGGTGGTTATTAAAGACAATTTGGAAATTTCCATTAGCTCAGAAATGTAGTTGCTAGATATGTGGAACCATATTAAATGTCAAAATAAGTATTCTGCCTATTCATTAATGACTCAATTTTTGTTAGTGGTTTGTATTTTAAAAAACTTGAGTAACCCAAATATCTGTAGGAGAACCTTCCCTCTCAACTTTTCCAAGGATTGCAATCTTTCAGTCGCCTATTTTTTAAGAATTGTTAATTCATGGAATGTGGAAGGGGGAGATTTTGTGTGTGTGTGTGTGTGTGTGTGGGGTGGAATCTTCTCTAAGGAAATTTAGGCATAAAACTTTTCAGAGCAAGTTACTGATACAGGTGGTTCTTATTTAGAGACACCTTAGTGACTGCAATTATACAGTGATAAAAAAGGAAAGTTATGCCAAACCTTGCATTGATGTAGTCTGTTAAGCAAAGGAAAGCTGAAGTAAGAAGCACAGTTGTGGTTTCACTTTGTGACCACTTGAAAACCAAGTTGTTGGTCTCAGTTATAGGTGTTAAACAAAAATTACAGTACCTTTATTAGATCAGGCATTTTAAAGTAACTTAAAGCTATTGTTAAACATATTTTTATGTTAATAGGGTAGGATATTTTCTATTAAGAGTTTGACTCTGTATTTTACTGTTTGTATAGTAGATAAGGGATCAAGCTAGAAACCAGCGGCTGTGAGTTCTAGTTCTGCCTTAGGCATAAACTCAGCTGGGTGACCAGTCACTCTGTCTCAGCCTTAAGAAGCAGGCAATGACAAACCATTTCTGAAAAACATTGCCAAGAAAATTGCAGAGACTTGTCTGGATAGCAATAGCACTTAGATTTATATACTGCTTCACAGTGCTTTACAGCACCCAACAATCTAGGTGCTCAGTTTACATATCTCGGAAGGATGGAAGACTATGTCAACCTTGAACCTGGTGAGATTTGATCTGCCAAATTGCAGATATCCAGCAGTCAGCAGAGTAACTTGCAGTACTGTACTCTAACCACTGCGCCACCGCGGCTGTATGGTTGCCAGAAGTTGCCAAAAGAGCCTTGGTAGTACAGGGGTTTAAGGCACCCTGTTATTAAGCTGGTTATTAAGACCAGCTGCCTGCAATTACTGCAGGGTTCGAATCTCGCCAAGGCTCAAGGTTGACTCAGCCTTCCATCCTTTCTAAGGTAGGTGAAATGAGGACCCAGTTTGTGGGGGCAATAAGCTGACTTTGTATAAATATACAAAAGGATGAAGGCTATTGCTGAGCACATTGTAAGCCACCCTGAGTCTTCGGAGAAGGGTGGCATATAAATCAAATTAAAAAAAAAAAAAAGACAGTTGCCAGGAGTGAAGTCTGACTTGAAGGCTGCTGTGTTTTTGTCACTGCCCTCCATTTTTAATTATCACAGAACAACTTGTTAGAAAGCATCTTAAGTGAAAATAGTTGTACCAGAATTTTTCTAAAGTTTTGGCAACTTTAAGATGTGTTGAAGAAGAATTCCCTAGCCAGTGTGAAGGCTTCATATGTTTCTCAGCCAACTGGTCAAAAGGTCCTTATCTTCCAGTGCTTTTATTTGCCACTTTCATAATTTACCAGTATCAGATTAAAAAAAATAAATCAGTTTTTTTGCCTCTTTATAGTACAGTGCTATAAAAACAACAACACAGCTTAATATAAAAGAAGGAAACCACTGCATATAGCAAGCCTTTTGGGACTCACTGACTCCATGATCTATCATACCACACTGAATGCTGATACAAATTCACAAAAAAGTAGAGCAAATTGCCATAAACAGAAGTTTCTGAATAAAATCTCCACTTCTTATTTAGACTCAGTGTTAGTTCAACATTAAGGGCATTTTTTTTAAAAAAAATATTTTTTTCCCAGGGCTTACTGCATAATATGTTCATATATAATTAATTTTAAGTCATTTATTTAGTAAGTGTATCCAAATATTTTAGTCTCTAGAGATATCCCTGCACATGCGCAAGCTGGCGGAGCTCCAAGAGGCGCACTGTTGAGGCCGATGAGGAAACGGAGAACTTTGGGAACGTTGGAGGCCGACTTAGCTATTTTGGGCCGCACGTTCGGCATGCCAATGGTCTGGCGGTTTGGATGAGCCATCCCTTGTCGGGATTGGCTCGGGGACGGCAGAGCTATAGCGAGGAGACGTAATTGGAGCACTGGCAGCGATGGTGGCCTCCAGGATGACTCCACAGCCGGGTTTTTTAATTAGGGCTTTTAATAATCTTTTAAGGAGAACTGGGAGGACGAGCAAAGGGGATGGGGGGGTAATCCACCAAGTTTGGAACCAAGCCCCGCACGGGGTAATGGTTTGGAGGGTGCAGGATGAGGGACTGGGGAGGGGACGGAGGGCTATCCTAATGAGGGATGTACCATCAGCACGGTGGTTGGGAGGGGCAGATATGGTGGGAGCAGGGGACCATATCATGTGTCAGGGGTGCGCACTCGCTGTTTGAGAGCAATTGCGCACCCCGGTCCCCAAGGCTCATCTCGGATACTAGGTGGCTCAGATACTCAGGACCTGGGCCTCCGGCTGATGCTGTGCAATGCCAGGTCCATGGTAAATAAGGCCCCCCTCATCCACGATCTTATTCAGGAGGGAGGAGTGGACCTGGCGGGTATTACGGAGACCTGGTTGGGACCAGAGGGAGGTGTCCCTCTGGTCGAGATGTGCCCACCAGGCTTCAGAGCATTCCATCAGCCGAGGTCCCAGGGGAGGGGTGGGGGGTGGCGGTTATTATTAAAGAAGGTCTTGGTCCGAGGGAGACCACTGTGCCACAGATTGCCGGATGTGAATCCCTCTTTGTGAGATGGGGTCATGGGGTTCAGATGGGATTGCTGCTTATGTACCTGGCTCCCTGCCGCATGGCAATGGCCCTGCCTGAGCTACTCGACGTGATAGCCACGGTGGCAGTTGATACACCCAGGCTTATGGTCATGGGTGATTTCAACTTGCCGTTCATTGGTGAAATGTCTGAGATGGCTTAGGAATTCATGGCTTCCATGATGGCCATGGAGCTGACCCAGTTAGTTCATGGCCCACTCACAGGGGGGGACACACTCTGGACTTGATTTTTGTCTCTGGCCAGTGGTTGAGTGGTCTTATTATAGGGGATATAGACATGGAAACCTTGTCATGGTCAGATCACTCGCTCCTTCGCCTGGACCTTCGAACTGCTACACCCCGCCGCAGGGAGGCGGAGCCAATAAGATGGGTCTGCCCCAGGCACCTGATGGATCCTGATAGGTTCCAGATGGAGCTTGGGCCATTTCCTGAGGATCTGGCACACGACTCGGCCGAAGACCTGGTGGCTGCCTGGGATCGCGCGGCTGGTGGGGCCTTGGATCGAGTCTCGCTGAATCTGACCAAACACTGGTAAGGTCGCATATTAAGACCTACCTAGTGGCAATAAAAGCGGCAAAGTTTAATTACTTTTCCGCTCTTATTTCGTCATCAGAGAATCGTCCGGCCACCCTGTTTTGGGTGACCTGCTCCCTGCTTCATCCAGGAGCGCGGGAGGACCTCCTGGAAGGCAGGGCCGAGGATTTCGGACAATATCTGCATGACAAAATCGCTCAGATCCGGGGGGATTTGGACTCTGACTGGGTAGTTTTGGGCAGGGTGACGAGGAATAGTCTTGAGAATGTTATCTGGGAAGAGTTTGACTCTGTGACCCCTGATGATGTGGACAGGATTCTGTGGAGACTTAGTGCGGCTACATGTTTACTGGACCCGTGTCCCTCCTCGTTAGTACTGGCTTCCCGGGAGGTTACACGAGACTGGCTCCAGGGAATTATCAACGCTTTGTTGAGTGAGGGTTACTTCCCCATGGCCTTGAAAGAGGCAGTGGTGAGGCCTCTCCTCAAGAAGCCTTCACTGGACCCGGCAGTATTAGCCAACTATCATCCTGTCTCCAACGTCCGCTTTGTGGCGAAGGTTGTTGAAATAATAATAATAATAATAATAATAATAATAATAATAATAATAATAATAATTTTATTTCTATACCACCCTTCTCCCGAAGGACTCAGGGCGGTGTACAGCCTATTTAAAAACACAGAAACAAAACAACAATTAAAATTTAAAATCATTAAATAATTAGGCTCCAATTAAAATCCCAGAAATTTAAAATACCCCAATTTAAAACGTTATGTTAATAGCCCGGCCTGGCGGAACAACAGGGTCTTCTGAGTTGAGAGTGTGGTCGCACAACAGTTTCCGCAGTACCTGGAGGAAACGTCTTATCTAGATCCGTTCCAGTCAGGTTTCAGGCCTGGGCACAGCACTGAAATGGCATTGGTCACATTGGTAGATGATGTTTGGAGGGCTCGGGACAGAGGTTGCTCCTCCATTCTGGCCCTGTTAGACCTCTCAGTGGCTTTTGATACCATCGACCATGGTATCATGCTGCACTGGTTGGAAGAGTTGGGAATGGGAGGCACCGTATTACAGTGGTTCTCCTCCTTTCTCTCAGACCGGTCGCAGTTTGTGTTGGCAGGGGGGCAGAGGTCGACCTCGAGGCCTCTCATATGTGGAATGCCTCAGGGGTCGGTCCTCTCGCCCCTTCTGTTCAACATTTATGTGAAGCCGCTGGGTGAGATAATCTGTGGCTTTGGGGTGAAGTACCATCAGTACGCTGATGACACCCAGCTGTAAATCTCCACCCCAGGCCACCCCAACGATATCCTTGAAGTGATGTCCCGGTGCCTGGAGGCTGTGCGGATCTGGATGGGGAGAAATAGGCTCAAGCTCAATCCTTCCAAGACTGAGTGGCTGTGGTTCCCGGCATCCCGATATAGTCAGTTGACTCCATCCCTGACTATTGGGGGTGAGTCTTTGGCCCCCTCGGAGAGGGCGCACAATCTGGGAGTCCTGGATACGCAGCTGTCCTTGGAGGAATATCTGACGGCTGTAGCCAGGGGGACATTTTGTCAGGTTCGCCTGGTCCACCAGTTGCGGCCCTTTATTGATCAGGATTCCCTGTGCACAGTCACTCACACCCTCGTCACCTCTCACCTGGACTACTGCAACACTCTCTATATGGGGCTCCCCTTGAAGGGCACCCGGAGGCTCCAACTGGTCCAGAATGTGGCCGTGTGGGTAGTTACGGGAGCTGCATGGCACTCCCATACAACACCTCTCCTGCGTGAGCTGCACTGGCTCCCAGTGGTCTTCTGGGTGCGCTTCAAGGTGTTGGTTATAACCTTTAAAGCGCTTCATGGCATAGGTCCTAGATATCTTCGAGACCGCCTGCTGCTACCGATGACCTCCCATCGACCTGTGCGCTCCCACAGAGAGGGCCTCCTCGGGGTGCCATCAGCCAAACAATGTAGGCTGGTGACCCCCAGGGGGAGGGCCTTCTCTGTGGGGGCACCTACCCTCTGGAACCAGCTGCCCCCAAGATAAGGAGAATCCAAGACCTCGGTGCCTTCCACCGTGCCCTTAAAACTTTCTTTTTTCAGCAAGCCGGGCTGGCCTAACACTTTTTAAAAATGTTTTTAATTGTTTTGTCATTGCTTTTAATTATGGGGCCAAATATATATATATATATATCTTTTTAATTGTATTTTAATGTTTGTAGTTTATGTTTTTACTTTGGATGTACACCGCTCTGAGTCCTCAGGGAGAAGGGCGGTATATAAATTTGATATAAAATAAAAATAAAATAAAAATAAAAAAATACTACAGTAGAAACTAGACCCAGCTTCCTAAAAAATATGAACTTGAAATGAATTAACTGCCATTAGTTTTAAATCATCACTAAATCTAGTAATATTTGAAACTATGTTTAAGCATGCTAGCAGGCAAGAGAATATTAAAAATGTATTTTCAATTAAATCATGTTTTCTAGCAGAGCTTGGAAAACGTGTCAGGAGAAATGGAGGTGACAAATGCTCTAGAAATGTGATTATATCCTTTTGTTACCTCTATTCTGTGACTAAAGATCATCAATGTAGACTCAGTTGAACAGTTCTTGGTTTGCACTAAATTCTTTTCTAATCAAAATTATTTGTGTTACATGTAAATCGTGCAGACAAGTTAGTGCAAATTGTACTATAGTTTTCCAGCAACAGTTTTTTTTAGACTGCTGATGATACCTCACTGTTTCCTAAACGTAAATGGGACTGCTTTGTTCCTGCCAGATATTTTTTTTAAGCCTGACTGATTCTGTTTTGTCATTTGGACATGAACAAAAGTAAATGAATGGAAGATTTGCTTTGCAAATCGACAAAGCAGTGTGTTGCATTGTCATACTGTTATGTCCTAGTTACCTGATGTATATACATTAGCAAATATATGATTTCATAAATCGAACCTTTGCAAATTAAAATATATTGGTCTGGTTTTGTTTCTGGTTTAAAATGTGACATTAATTAAATGTCTCACTGCCACTTGTGTTGTAAAATTTGATGCGATCTTGTATCCATTCGTGATAGCTTTGCATTGCATTTTTGATAGCTTTTCCAGTCCAATTATCATCCAAAAAGAAGTCCGTACCATATAAATCTCTTTACTCTCTGCAGTGCAAGAATCTTAATAATTGTAACATGAAAAAAAATTCTTTCCCTAATTAGATGAAGAATTGGAGGACTTTTTTTTTTTACAAAAGTAAGGCGAAATATGTTACATTCTAATTATAGAATTATTGTTGAATTAGTGTGGAGAAAGTAATAGAGAAATGATTTCCCACTTTTTTACTCCTTCTGATAATCAACTCAAGAGATTAATGCCAACAGCTCAAATAGAAACATTGAGAACTTGGAAAGAGGATTCAACATGCCTGGCAGAAATTGAGGCATTCAGATATACACAATTTCTTTTCAATACTAATTGTCTTCTTTTCCCCAAACTCTAATTAACAACAGATTATTGAGGACTTGGCTTCTAGCCATATAATGTTGAGTGTGTCTGTTTGGGGGAAATATTTATTTATTTACCTAACAGGTTTTGAGACTGCACAACTCATTAATGATTTTGGAGCAGCTTATAAATAAAAAAGGGGAAAAAAGCATATACAAAAGGTCACAAATGAGCAGAAGAACATTACACCAGCTGTAGATCAATTGTAACTAAATAGGGTTCCATTATCATTTTATTACTGGAGGAACAACGAGGTGTGTAACAACTTCCTAAATGTTATAAAGGTTGGTGCCATAGCTAGGACAATATATCCTTGGTGCACAATCACAACATTCTTTGTTCATTCTTCTCAGGAATATCCTGTCATCATAATAAGGCAGCATGGTAAGACTTGTGGGGTTGAACATGTGAATAGAACATTTATTAAATTTTTACCAATATTGAAGGAAATAATGAAGGTAGAGTCAGCTGATTTTTTTATGTAAACCTATTGTTTTTTGCAGTATTGAATGATCTATATCTATATCTCTCTATTTCTCTAACTCTATCTCTATCTATCTATCTATCTATCTATCTATCTATCTATCTATCAAATTTGGGTGGATCACAGGACAAATTTACAAACATAGCTAAGGTGAATTGATTCTACTTTGAATTAAAAAAATGCTGAAATAATTAGTATTTAACAAAGTGGGCGTATATTAATATGAGTATAAGAGACTGGTCATCATGGTACAGTAAAATAACTTTAATTTATATTCTTTTGAAAAAGTTTTATTTGTGATTTATTAACTACCTTAATTGCTGAAGAAACTCGAGGCTATATATTATTAATAATACAACATCATTTTCTATCCTGAAAGTTAGACATTTTATGATTACAAAGTAAAACTTAAAAATAACTCTTGCAAAATATATTATCCTTTCCTCTTTTATTCAGAATTGATAGATTCTGATTTCGGAAATTCGTAAATTATTTTCGTAAATTCCGTAAATTCTATGTTTACGAATACATAGGTGAATTAAACCAGGAACTGCTGAAGCTAATTATAATTGCTTAAGTTTAAACAGGGTTTATTTACATTTCCAGAGAGTAGCAGATTAAGTGAAAATAAATCCGAACTCTGGTAAAGCAAAGAAATACAGTATTTCAGGATTATGACCTATACTTAATCCCCTTCCAGCAAACAGAAGACAAGTAGATTTATCTATTATAGTAAGAAAATACTAGACTGCTATTTTGTTTCATTTATGCCTTTAGCCTCCAGCATCCGCCACACACCAGGCTTTTGTGCAATTTGTTTTGTTTTATTAGCTATCTGTGACAGTGGAATAGTAATTAGTACAAGTGCAGAGGCAGACAGAGCGCTGAACGTTGAGCAGTATCCCATAAACACCCCTCCCCATTTTTACAAGTACAGCAGCCATCTAAAATGTGAGTTAATGTGAAACTAGATTACATAGAAGCAATTTCTCATATGGGTGGCAGGAAACATTGCTCTAATGCTGCAGCAACTTTGCCATCTGCTATCATTTTGACAGTTTATATATTTGAAGATCTGAAATCACATGATCTAGAGAAGAAAACCGAGAATTATTAACTTAACTGGCTGGTTTCACTTTAGCTTATCAAGATGTGCAGATGGTCATTCTGTTTATATGCTAAGATTGATAATTTATTCTATTGTCTGAACCCATTCAGCCATGACTTTTTACCAAACCATATCTAAGCAAACCAGGGTTTTTCACAACATGTGAATTCATGCCAGTTTTTGCTGGTTACTGTTAGAATCTGAAAATTAAAAATACTTAAGATCAGTGGTGAAGTTCAGCTGGTTCTATCCGGCTTAGGTGAACCGCTAGCGCTGGCAGTGGGAGACTCCGCCCACCTGCCCGGACGTCATCACTTCTCGTTTTTGACCCTCTGCGTATGTGCAGAAGGCTCTGCACATGCCTGGGGGAGGTGCGTGTGAGCATAGCGAGCGAGCACAAGCACGCTCACATTTGTGAATTGGTAGCAAAGGTAAGTGAATTTCAGCCCTGCTTAAGATGCCATGACTGTTCTAAGCAGCACAGGAAAGGTTATGTAAACTTTAAGAAAATATTATGGACAATTTACCGAAGTCAATCTGTTGCTGCTTCCCCATCTGTTAGAATTATTTTGTTTCTGTTTGGTGTAATTGTGTTTTTGTTGTGTGAGAAATATTGATAGAAAGCTTGATCCTGTATGAATCTATTCTCTCACACATTTAGGAGAATTTGTGTGCATTTTAATGGGTTATCAAATCAAATTCACATTTCTTCCCCCGCCACCCCCAATTCCCAGAACTGACTTGAAAATAAGCCAGAGGGTCATTCATTTTATGGAAACACTGTTTGTATTTACAGTCATTGCCAAGTAGGCAGACTTAGCTCATGCCCAGGACGTCCAACCTCTAGCCTCACATATATTATTATGAATAACATGGATGAGGAATTATAGAACTTCTGAGTGACTTTCTCTAAAGTCATCTCATTGTTTTTCCAGCCTCCTAAAAATATGCATGGAGAAAGGAAGGGAAAGGTAACTGTAGCTGCATGATCTAAACCTTGCAACAGTTCATTCTATATTAGAAGCAAATATGTTACTTATTCAGCTAATAGTTACACTAATTATGGCTGTTTACTCTTAAGATTAAATGAGGCAAAGGTAAAGTAAAATGCAGAGGAATATTAATGGAATTTTAAAGAATGTTTCGGAAGAGGGTGAAAAGGGCTAAGCAAGAAGCTTTCGGGAGTGGATGTGGATAAAGTCATTTTGAATGAAACTAAAATGGGGGCCATGCTTGGGAGGATCTTACAGGTCTGTTGCTTGGGGATCTGAATGGGCAGATCCTCGTTTTATGCAGGCTCTGTTATGGTGTTGGCTGAGAAGCCAAATGTTCTGCAGCAATTGTGAAAATTAATGTATTAGTGACCAAGTTAGATGAATTTGACATAGAAAATGGGACAAAAAAAAACTGTAAGTTATAAACAAATAAAAGGCAGTATGGTGTAGTGGTAAAGGTACTGGTCTAGAAACCAGGAGATGGTGACTTCT
The DNA here is from genome assembly GCF_059756535.1 of Pantherophis guttatus. Taxonomy (NCBI): domain Eukaryota; kingdom Metazoa; phylum Chordata; class Lepidosauria; order Squamata; family Colubridae; genus Pantherophis; species Pantherophis guttatus. The sequence goes on along the minus strand of NC_142063.1, from coordinate 136,392,340 downwards.
AGTCCTGCCTTAGCGATGAAAGCCTGCTGGGTGACATGCTCTCTGTGAATGTTTACTAAAAGGGAAATAGAAGGAGCTATATTAAGACATCAAATACTAGCGGAAATATAGTGTATGTGATAATCAAGCGCAGCTAAATTATTTACTAAGTCTGCAGTAAAAAAAGTGAAATAAATATAAAAAGGAAGAGGGAACAGATTGAGAAGATGGAGAATGCTAAGAAATCAATTTTATGTGATTATATGGCAAGTTTAAGAACAAAAGGGAATTTATACACACACAATATATTAGTATATGGAAGTGGTAGAAGTATGGATGATTTACAAGGATAGAAAAGTATGGAAACGTGTGCAGGTTGATAGAGATATAAATTAGGTTTAACTAGGTTTCCCTTTTACACATTTCATATCTTTAGCTTCATTTACGTATTATTTGGCTAACTTATTATGGGCTAATTTACAGAATACATCCAAAATCTGGGATCCATGACTCCTGTCCAACTGAAACTTGGTAAATTTTATAAAACATATGATAACATGATCATAAAACAGCTTATGACATAATACAAAATGTCATAAAGCATTTCCTATACTGATATTTGTGCTGCACAATTCAACATGGGCCAGTTTTAAGGGAGATGCATCCCTGAATGTACCCCCAATTTTTCCAATGGAGGCAGTACACTGGAAGCTCTGTCATTGTTGAAGGCATTGAGCAATCTGATATGGAAATATCTCTGGAAGGATGAGCTAACAGATCACAGGTTGTCTAGTATTTACTTATATTCTGATTTTTATTTCCCCCCTTTAAAGCAGGAACTTGAACAGTGTTCCTAGTACCCATTCATTTTTAACCTTCACATAGACAGCTATTTGAATTATACCAGATTGGGAGAGGGGGAGTATTAAACACCATAATTAAGTGGTCCAGATTTTTTTATATTTCCCCAAAAGTGAGTAGCTTTCTTGTTCCCTTTGATACATGGTAGAAGAAAAGCTTTTAAAAACTATATAAATCTTTGGCATTGTTTCAGAGGAAACTGGACAATATTATCCTTGAAGGAAGGGGGCTGTATAATTTTCTGTAGAAGACATAATACTTATCCACTTTGGGAGAAGATACATTCCCTTCCCCCATGACAATATGAAGACAATTATGCTTTCAGAGTGGCTTACAGTGTCACACTGCTTATGATAATAGAGGAATGTGTATTTTCAATATGATATTCAAAGTAATAATTGAAAAAAAGAAAACATGAGTTGGGGGAATTTTAGATAGTCGTACAGAGCTATTCATTCAGCTTCTTCAAAAGCAAAACCCATTGAGATTAATTGATTTGCTCCTAAACATTTAGGTATGGAATTGCATACATTTACTTGACATAATTATATGCATAAATTGCTTCAAGAAATAGGGAAAACTGAAAGTTTAATTAAATCACTTGACAAACAGAATAGCTGTCAGATAAATTTGAATTTATTATTTATTTATTTTTATGTATTGTTCCTCCTAACTCTTAGAAGTTTGCAATATAACCAAATTAAAATCAGTTAAGTCAAAATATGGCACTGAAAATTATAACCCACTCTGGTATATGTTGTCCAAACCTATTCCATCAAGTAATATTAAAGCTTTGCAGAAAAATTCTTTCCTAAACACCATCGGGGAAGGTGTTGTCTTAGGCTCTGGGGACAGACTATTCTATAGGAATGGAGCCATGACAAAAACATTGTCTTCTGTCTCCCCCAGACCAAATTTCATGTAATGGCAACCCTATATTTCTGTACTGTGGGATAGAAGACCATATGGAGAAGGCAGACCTGGAGATTCCTGGGTACTGAAACACAAAAAGGCTTTATACATTAATGTCAACACTTTAAATTGTCCTGAGAAGCTAATTGGGAGCCAATGCAGTGCCCAGAACATTAATGGTATGTGACTATAAAGCACAGGTGGGCAACTATGTCTCCGTTATTACTTGTGGACTTCAACTCCCAGAATTCCTGAGCCAGTATGTAAAGGAGCTATAGTTGCCCACTCCTGCTATAAAGGCTCTCCTTTGTTGGCTGGACGACTGCTATATATTACACGAATATAAGTTTCTTGATACTTCAAGGGCAGCTCCTTGTATAATACAGTGTTATTTTGTCAAAACCTGGGGATTTTGATGGGCATTCAGACAGGGATATTCTAAGCAATAGTTCTTACTCTCCCTGCTTTATTGAAATATATTTTGATAACCAAGAAAAAAAGAAAATGTATGTGCTCTATGAGGGAAAAGGTTTTCTACTTGTTAGTTTTCCAACTGTTATTCTATTTAAATTAATGATATTTTAATTATTGCAGAATAATGTTAGCTTTACTCCAGTCCCATTTTTTTAAAAATCTCAATGTTCCTTTCTTATTTTTTTTTCTTAAGCGCAATATATTTCTGCTATAGAATTTAAAAGGTAGATTCAAATGAATGTTTCAGTACTATTATGTAGATCAAAAACATTTTATCACAACCGTTGTTTTGGATTGATGAAGTTTAGATTAATTGGACTTCATTCCCCTTTTCTATGCAGCAGAGATGATTGAACTGACATTTCTGAGATTGGTAGGGGTTTTTCTACAGGTAGTAATGGTGAAATATAATATCTCCACTGCTGCCATTATCATAGAATAAATTACAGAAATATATCTTGCGGAGATCAATATTTCATATGAGAGAAAACAATCTTTCATACATGCCAGCGTTAGACCATTAAGATGAGATGATGGTTGAACTGATTTAGGAAATAGGTTTAACACTAGTAGTGTTTAAACTTGCAAGACAAGAATATGCCTGCTACTAAAACTATAGAAGCGCTTTTTATATCATAGATTAGAGTGACAATATTTCTTGTGTTCTAACTTTTCAAATGTAAAACTTATGCATTTGAAGTTCATCAAAGGAGTTGTCCGACATAATGGCTGTGCTAATCGGTGGCATCCCTGCCTCTCCCCACAATGCAATGGTGTTTTTTAGCCAACTTTACATTGTTGAGCCAGTGAAGTTCATCAATATTATTGCTGCTCCAAAGGAAATGCAATGAAGTTTCCTTTGCTGAATTCCTGCAATGCCTGGGGCAGATGGATCCATAAAGGCTGGAACTGTCATCTCAACCCTTTCTCAGTTCATAGGATGTAAAGGCAAAATGCTATCCTGCTTCCATTCCATCAGTATTTTCTGCTCTGGTCTTTCAAGATCAATTGAATCTGTTCTTTCCTCTATTCCAGGGCTGTCAAACTCTCAGCCCGCATGCGTCACATGCTGGCCACACCCACCCCCGGTTTAGCGGGGGGGGAGTCATGATATGCCACGTGATGACAATGTGGCATCACAAGTTTGACACCCGGGCCCTATCCCCTCTCATCCCACCAACAATTTAAAAAAAGAAAAAGCAAAGGCCCTTTATACTTGTTTGCTGGGATCTCAGTTTCTACAAAGAATACTGCAAAGCGGCCTGCTTTTCGTAATTCATTCATCTGGAACATTAGCAACACTGTCCTTGGCTTTGCCATGCATTAAATAACAATTTATTTATTTATTTGATTTTTATCCAATCTTTATAATAACTCAAGATGGTGGACACAGCCAATACTCTTTCCTCCACCTACTTTCCTCACAGGTGTATAGCCTGATAGCCACTAAACCAAACTGGGCATATCTTATATTTATTTTATTTAATAAATTAGATTTATAAGGCACCTCTATTTTGGGGTGAAAGTATTTGAAGCAGCTTGTGGAATAAACTCAAAAAACATAGGTATATACTAAAAATAAATACAGTAGAAGAAATCCAAAAGCCCCAATAAATTAAAACACAAATATAAGCTCTTTAAAGTCCTGGCAGAAAAATGTATTAAACGTAGAATGAGAATGGGCCAAACCCAATTCCCAAGAGTGTACGTTCCATAGCCTGGAACTGATAGAACAGGAAAATCCTCTTTCCCATGCTATATCTCTGGACAAATTCTCAACAGCTTTCCTCAGAAGGATTTAATTGCTGGGTAGCTATAGAATGCAAGGGAAGAGAAGAAAATATTGACTGATTTCCTGATTAGTTCTGATCTCATGAGTGAGTGAAACCCAGACAATAGTCTGTGCCGGAGAATTGCTTGACCCTAAATATAATGATGTACTCTCTAACTGATATAGCAGTAGATAAAAATGTTTAGATTTATCATTTTCTTACCATTAATGAGCAACACAGTGTCGATAACTTAATTGGCTTAGAGCAATGTTTATATATAAACCACAGCTTATACTTAGCATGTTTTAGGAATTCAGCCAATAGTTTAATGGTCAATGTCATTGTTTAAATTATACGTGACTTCGTGTGATGGATACACCCAATCACCAGTTAGAGTAGCCAAATCTTACACATTTGTACATTGAGTTGCTTTTTCTGTGTTACCCAAACACACACGGGGGGAGGGGGGGCTTTTTCTTCTAATGCAATTATTTTTTTACTAAGCCTAGAAAATAATCTTATTAGTTTTCTAAGCAATATTTAAACATTTAGTCTCCAGAAAACAGATGCCTTTTCCTCTCGAGCCATGGTGGGATGGGCTTCCATTTACAAATGTAATTTAATCTCATGGGAAATTAATCTTGTTAAAATATTGTCAGGTTAATTGAAATTGATTTGTGATTTACTAAACACAGTATTTGCTAATCAAATATCAGGCTTAGAAGCTTTGGTGGTTTCAGAGATTCCTATTAGTTTTACACTAAATGTAATCAGCGAGTCAAATATATGGACAGATAAATGCACTGGAACTTTTTTTTTTTTGTTCTCTTTTTAAAATGGATAACACTTATCTGTCAATAATTTACCTTCCGCGAGATGATACGCTTTGGGATAAACGAGTTAGTCATGAAGTCTGGATTACTTCTATGTGTTATTTGTCAATACCTCACGTTTACTTTCCATCTGCTTAATTATTTCCCTAATGTGTTGCTTCAGGCTATTGGAAACTATCTTCACAAAGGCATACATGGATTATTATGTTCTGGATATCCTTGATAAAAGGGGGAAAATAGGCATTTGACACCTCCCCCTCCCCAAATGAAGCATCATGGTCTGAAATGTGTTTTCTGTATATGTAACTAAAATATTCTTTCCTTCATTTATGAATATTATTGCTCATTTTTTTAAAAAAATTATTATTACCTTATTTAATACTTATATTGCATTCATTTATAGATAGAAGTTTTCCTTACAGTTATCAGATGAAAAGGAAAGTTCCGATAAAAGAGATTATTTGTAGCTCAAGGTTGAACAATGGGGTCCTTGGTGCTCTCTGAATTTGGTGGTTTTCTTGTGGACATTTCATTACCAAGCTAAGTAACATCATCAGTGCACAAGACACGATGCATCAGTAATGATAATGTTATCTAATTTGGTAGTGAAATGTCTTCAAGAAAACCACCAAGATCAGAGAGCACCCAAGGACCTCACTGAGATGGAAGTGTCTGGATAAATGATCAAATTGCTGTTTCACATATCTATACTTATTTTTTAAACTATTTTTTCAGCAAAATCTAGCAATTAAGAATAGACAGATGGGTGAATGAAACCATTTTTAGTTAACCAGATCTATTTTGAAAAAAATATATCTTATGACCTTCAAATATTTAAAAACAATGAGGTAATATCTTAAAGACTACCACATGTATTATGAGATAAACTTATGAATATGTTAGTGTTCAGGTGCCATTAGATATTTCTTTATGTTTTGCTATATTAAACTGAGAATGATTTTCTTGTGGATGCTAATGTGTAAGATGTTAGCATAAGTGAAAGACACAACTTTGTGTTACAGATTGCATTTTATGTCCTTGCGGTTAAGCGTGCATAATTATTAAAATGTGTCTGAAATTTCTCGTTACAGAAAGCTCTTCTTTACAGACTATGGAAATGTTGCTAAAATTGAGAGATGTGATATGGATGGCATGAACAGAACAAGGATAGTAATATCTAAAATAGAGCAGCCGACTGCTCTTACACTTGACCTTGTCAGCAAATACGTTTACTGGGTAGATGACTATCTTGACTTTATAGGAGTGGTTGACTACCAAGGACGTAACAGGCAAACTATAATTGAAGGCCAACTGGTAAGTACCATAAGTATTTGTTTTATAAATAATGTCATAAATAATGTGTCTAAAACCATTACCATCTGAAATGTATGCACTTGTGTGCATTTGTGTGTATTTGTGTGTGATTTATACACACCTGTAAATTCTGACTGACAGCGCCCCCAACTATTCTCTGTCTCCTGAGTCCCAGCTGATCAGGAGGAAATGGGGATTTTGCAGTAACCTTCCCCTGGAGTGGGGAGGAAATGGAGATTTTACAGTATCCTTCCCCTGCCACGCCCACCAAGCCACATCCACAGAACCGGCAGTAAAAAAATTTGAAACCCACCACTGATACACACATACACACACATACTAACATATACTTCACACACAAATACACACAAATGCATTAAATGTTCAGATGGTAATAGTTTTAGCCACATCATTTATAGCATTGCACCATAAGATGCTTTTTTTTAAAAAAACACATCAATTGACCAGAATAGAGTTTGAAGGGACCTTGGGGGTCTTTTAGTCCAACTCCCTGCTCAAACAGGAAACCCTATACCATTTTAGATAGGTGGCTGCTCCAGTGATTGAAGAATCATTATGTGAGCATTCTGTCAAGTTCATAGATTAAATTTGATTTCCACCTGTGCTAGGCCATACAGAATTTTTGCCTGTTAAACTCTGTTGTGCTTTCAACTTTCCTGAAGATATGTGAAAATCTAAATGGTATTTATCAGGACTACAGATAATCCATTAATATTAGTAATGCTCATTTTTGAACCACATCAAGGTTATTACAAATCCAAAATACAGTGCATTATTCATTCTCTGTCTCTCTGTCTCTCTCTGTCTGTCTCTATATGCAATCTTATTTTTTCAAATATGGAAAAATATTTCACAGAAATACCATTAAAAAACAAACAACTATCATGTCAAATTAATAATGAAGCTTCTTTTTCTGTATTATGTTATATTCAAAATAGCATTGCTTAACTTCAAAAGGGACAGGTCAATCAGCTCAAGAATGCTAATGAAAAGGGATTCACTCACCTTCTATTTCCTCTCTGTTAGAATTTAAATGAGAAGAGGCTCAATATTCAAATAAATTAAATTGTCCAGAGACGCTAGAACAGATAGAATAGATTCAGATAAGAGAAACAAAGATGACCAGGAGATTAGAAACGTAGCTATTTGAAGAAAGATAAGGGCAACTGGATTTAATAACACTTGGAAATGTTTGATTGGTGATTGGTAGCAGTTTTCAAGTTCCTGAAGAATTGTGAAATGGAAGAAAACTACATCTAATCCATAGTGGTGCACAGAATACTAGTTTTAAATTAACAGGAATATGATTTTCAGTTTAATATCAAGAAAATTAGTCACCACCTACTACAACACTCTCTACACAGGACAGCCCTCGAATAGCATCCAGAAGCTGCAACTGGTTCACAATGCAGCAGCACATCCAATTTTGGGTGCACTTGAGCACCTCCACTTCTGCATGGGATGCACTGGCTCTCAGTTGCTTTTTTTGATGTAATTCAATATGCTGGTTCTCATCTTTAAATAGCACAGGCCCAGGTGATTTGCCTGTTCTACTAGGTTAGATAGGATGATGCATTCAGGGTCCCTTCCCTTAAGTGCTGGTATGTGGCAGGTCATTGGAAGTACAACTCCTTGGTGGCTGCACCAACGTCTTTGGAAGAGCCTCCCACCTGTCCCTTGGGAGGTCTATGAAGACCTGGCTGTCCCCCATGCACTGGACTAGGGTGGGGTTTCAGCTGTAAGGATTGTTGGTCTGTTGCCTATGCAGTTTGTTTTTAACTACGCTGCTTATGGATTGTTGTGAGCGACTTAGAATCACCATATGAGATAGGCAGCCATAAATGTCCTGTAAATAAATACATAAAATACGGTAAATAAAATATTATAACATTAAAACTGTGTTGACAATAAAAGTAACTGGTAAAGGAGAGGAAATGAAAGCAACTGATGAAGGAGAAGATGAACACTGGAACACTAAAAATGTTCAGGCAGATCATACACAGTCAACTATCAAGGTGACCTAAATGCAAGGGTGAAATGCTCCGAAGCCTGCTACCGGTTTGCTGCACGCGCGCATGTACGGTGCGTGCCAAACAGTGCTTCGCACACATGCGCACTGCAGGTGCTACTGCGCAGCGCTGAAAAAGGAGGCTTAAGAGGCCTTTTCTAAGGTAAATAGAACAGCGAGGGGGGGGAACAGCTGTGCCACATAATTTAGATTCACTAGAAAGCAGGATTTCCTGCTTTCTAGCGAATATAAACCATGCAGCATAGCTGATAGTCGGAAATACCAGTTCATCCGAACCAGTAGCATTTTTTCTTAAGCATCACACTTCTAAAATTCCCATACAGAACTATACACATAGCCATACCCCTTAACTAGGGGTGAAATTTACTTACCTGCCCTACCGGTTCACCAATGTGCACGTATCATCTGCACATGCGCAGGGGCTTAAAATGTTGCAAAAAAGCTACGTCATGACATCCACGTGGGTGGGTGGAGCTTCCCGCAGCCACCGCTACCGGTTTGCCCGAGCCAGATAGAACCGGCTGGATTTCACCCCTGCCCTCAACCCACATAACTCTTACATTAACACAAGCACTTCTTACACATTCATTCATTCATTCATTCATTCATTCATTCATTCATTTATTTATTTATTTATTTATTTATTTAATTATTTATTTATTTAATTATACTTATATGCCGCCCTTCTCCCAAAGAACTCGGGGCGGCTCACAGAAATTAAAACGATGAAAACAATAAAAATAACTACTAAAATAATCAATTAAAATCTCCGAATTAAAAATCACCCATCAGATCAGCAAATTTGTTGATAAATCAGCAAATACATGAAACAATGAAAGGGACAGCAGACATCCTTATTTACTTCCTGCTCAGTACTGAAACATTCACTAAACATTTCATTTATTATTATGCATCCCTTTACTTCCACTTATGCCACTAGTTGCCAGCCATTCAGTAACTAAACTTTAATATCATAGCCACACAAAATATTCCCTAATTAAAACTATTCACTCTATCATACTCTTTTTGTAAATCAGTGGACATAGAACAAATTTCTATTCTTGCATTCATAAAGTTCTCAATTATCTTCTGAAGAATAAAGATCCAATCCATATATCCCTAATTGGCATCAAATTGTGCAATACTTCTCAAATTTAACTTATTGTATCTCTATATCCTTTCAGTCAGAATATTGCTACTTTTCCACTCTTTTCAAAACATAATTGTCAGACTTGCATTCTGGATTGGAAACGCTTAGAACAAAAAAATGAGAATCCAAGATTTCTCGCTAGTGGTATTTATTATAAGAATGGCAAATGCTATTTCTCATTCCAAAGCTTCTTAAAATAAATGTACATTGTTCAAATGAAAAGAAAGCAAAATTCATTTCTGCTTTCTGTCTTAATGAGTTTCTCATTAGCCAATAGTTACATTCTAGTTATGACTTCCATTATTAATCTCTATGTATACCCTTGCATTACCATTCAAGTAAAAGAAACTGATAAAATTGCATAATTATATATGTATACCATATATGTCTGTATTTTTTCCCTTAGGTTACTCATCTATATGGTTTAGCAGTATTTGAAGACTATTTGTATGCAACAAATTCAGACAACTTCAGTGTCATACAAATTAACAGATTTAACAGCAGAGATACGAAGTTCTTAATGAGACTTGAAAATGCTAAAGATATCCTTGTTTACCACAAGAGAATACAGCCAACAGGTAGGCAACCAGAAATCTTAATTGTAATCATTTAATGCTCTATTTGCTATTTAAGATTAGGATGTTAACCTTGGGTTTAATGAAGTTCAACGTATTCGCTCTTCAGCAAATATGATATGAATTTTTACAGGGTTTAATGAAAGGATTAAATCACAGTGGTTCATCCAATTTTATATTCATAATATTACATATATCTTGGTGACTGAGTGAGTGAAACAGATTCTTTCATTTCTTCAACAAGCTTTTAACTTCATATGTTCATATACATTATAATTGAAATAAAGATTTGAGTTTCAAACTGGATATTTATTATTATGGTTGGTCATACAATCAGTCAGATATTTAGACATGGTTTGGCCTTTTTATCCACTCTCTTTCCCAAGTACCTGGGATAGGCACATGTTGTTTGATAGTTTTAATGGTATCATTACAGGATGTTAGCCATTCCATACAAAACTTTTTGCAATTGAGTGATAATGATTTTGTTGGTGTCAATGGTATTCGTGTGGTGTTCCATCTGTTTTGGGATTGTCCCCAAGGCACCTATTACTATTGGTACTACCTTTGCTTTCTTTTACCACAGTCATTCTATTTCTATTTTCAGATCTTTGTATTTTATGATGTTTCTTTTCTATTTTGCTATCTCCAGGCACTGCTGCATCCACTATTCAGACTTCTTTGTCTTTCTTATTGACAATTGTTAAGTCTGGAATGTGATGTGGCAGATGTTTGTCTGTTTGAATCCTTAAGTCCCAGGGCACTTTAGTTTCTTCGTGTTCTATTATTTTATCTATTTTGTGGTCCCACCAGTTCTTGCTTGGAGGCAGGTGGTATTTCTTGCAGATTTTGAATGTACCATTGTTGTTATTTGTCATGCCGTTGCTTGTAGTCAGATCTTCTTGCAGCAACTAACTAGGTGGTCCATTATTTCTTCAGCTTCTTCGCAGAAATGGTATTTGCTGCCTGTTGATGACTTGTTAATTCTGGCTTTGTATTATATTTCTGCATGCAATATATATATAGCAATTGCTTAAGGGGAGATACTTTGAAGCTTTTCAGTGTTTTATGAGAAAGTAAATAATGGGGCTTTCACTTTTTTTTTTTTTTTTTTTTTTTTAGGAATACTAACATTATAAAAAGTTAAAGAAAAGTGTCAGTGATTTCATCTGGCAGAATTATGAGTGATTTTGCATGACAGTTTTTGTACCATGAAGAGGTGTATACAGCACAGAACTCATCTAATTTTTTTATTTAATAATTCAGATTTCCATTAGACTACTATTATATAATTTGGTACAACTTAAATTTTGGCAAATCGGGCAAATCGATTAATAATAGGCACATAAATATGTCCAATAAGATGACTGACTCTGAGTCTCTTCATATTAGAATAGCCACAATAGTTGAAAATGAACTTGACAAAATTAAATTAATAGCAACAATGAGACACTTACATAGCTTATAATTATATTTTCCATGGTTACAAGTTTGCAAATGTAGCATGCTGCTAAGGATAAATATGTGGCTTTTCAAAAATTACCTCTTCGATGGCCATTAGATCTTTTCACTCGTGCCTTGTTCAACATCAATGCTCAATTATTTTGAGCAGAAATGGAGAAAATGCCAGAACAGAAATAAGTTGCACTGATCATAAAGAAGTGGAGATTAAATGTACTGTTATTTTCGTGAAATGTTTACTATAACTTACTAACCTCGAAAGGGCTGTATGCTGTATAACTTTCAATAAGAAAACACAAAGAAATGTACACACACACACAAAAAGAATTGCTGTGAATAATTAGATGTGAATAATTGCACAAGAATGATGAATGACTGGTAAATATGCCATTTTTATGCAGAAGGTGGTTTTGTTACAAAGCATTTCATTATCCAATCAGAAAAAGCAATTGAGCAGTGAGAAATATGCATATGTATATGAACACATGTACATGCACATAACTAAGCTAAGGTAGGCGAGGCTAGGCTAAGAAGATAAGATAAGATAAGATGATAAAATAAGATAAGATAAGATTAGATTTATTGAAACATTTATTTCCAAGGAGCCTGTGTTTTAAGAACACAGGGCACCTGCTAAGCATAGAAGAGGGGGAAAATTCTTGTGGTGTAATTAAAAATTAATTTACAATTCCATTTAACATTTAGAGAGATAGCTATGAAATATTTGACTAGTATTGCTTAATTTTTATTGTGTTTTGATTATGGAGCAAAGATCTAAATGAAAATATGAGGGGGGGGGAATTCACTGACCTTGCCCGTTTCAAAATAAATCATTTGGAATTACAGGATATTTGCAAATACACACTCATCTGGACATGATTCATTAGCCCTTCTGAGGATTCCTAAACCTTACCTCATAATCCTCATTTGCTGTTCCACATCTCCCAAGGAGAAACTGTTTATATGTACTGTGACTGCATTCCTTTCAGAATATGAGCAGTAAGAATGCAAGTCTTTTTATTATGTATACACAATTGTAGAATTAAAGAGATGCCAAGAAGACAGAAAGACAGAGGGAATCAAAAAGAAAATAACTATGTCTTCTGAGGGTATTAGCACTGCCAGTTATGTATGCATAGTTACCTGGAACAAAGGCATAAGAAAAGGTATCACCATTCAAATAATTTTGCCTAGAACAGAGCTGAACCTCTAACACACTTTTAGCTTTCATGAATCCCAAGATTATTGTATTTTATCTAGACCTCCAATTCAGTAAGGCTCAAGGCTCTGCTCACCAGTTTGGAGCCAGTTTGGCAATTTATGCATCCACTTTTCCAATGAAAAGTAAAGACAAAAAGACAAGGAAGTGCCCTCTTCTTTTTTAAAAACATACATAAGGGGTAAGCCTTCCCACTCTTGATTGGCTGCTCAGAAAGACATTTTCCAGGCTTGAATTGTCACAGCCTATCATCTAGATTGACAGGTTACAGATGATGACAGATGAAATTATGGATTGCATTATGGGTGCAGATACGTGTGTGCCCTTTTGGCACGTGACGACAAAAAGGTTAGCTATCACTGGAATAGGTTATACATTCATCCCGATTCATTATATTTCTTTAGAAATTATTCTTTAGAAATTAAGATCTGAGAAACTTGTTCTCTTTATTTTTGGGGATATAAATTCTGAGCTATCCTTACATTCATCATTCACTTCATTCATTCATTCATTCATTCATTCATTCATTCATTCATTCATTCAAAATTTATAAATTTAAATAAATTTATATGGTCACACATGTGACAGAAAGTAATTCTGGGAAACCTACAGCAATCCTCTAAAATAGTAAATATAAAACAATCATTAACTGAAACTATTATGTAATTATTAAAAAAATTAATAACTATAAAAGCAGAAATAACAAAAGAGAATAATAGATGGCTGGATGATAATAATAACAAAGCCATCTCACAAGTTCATCTATCCTTTGGGGTCCCCAGGCCTGAGCAGAGAAGCTAATTTCATCTATGAAGGGAGAAGATTCCACAATGTGGGCAATGCAGGAAGTGTCCTGCCACCTAAAGCTCACCAAATGTAGCTCCCTTGATGAAGGAACCTATAACATACCCATTCTGTTGGATCTAGTAGAACAAGCAGATGAAATCTGAAAGAGTCAGTCTGTCTGTCTGTCTGTCTGTCTGTCTGTCTGTCTGTCTGTCTGTCTGTCTGTCTGTCTGTCTGTCTATCTATCTATCTATCTATCTATCTATCTATCTATCTATCTATCTATCTATCTATCCAACCTATTTATTTCTTGCCTTTATTATTTTATACAAATAGCTCAAGGTGGTGAACATATCCACCTTTCCCCACAACTGCCCTGTGAGCAGGGGTGAAATGCTCCCAGTTCGGACCGGCTTGGGCAAGTAGGTAGCGATGGCGGTGCGCAGTTTGGAGAACCGGTAGCAAAAATCCCTTCCCCCGCCCCCCCATGCCCAGCTGAGCCATGCGATCATCAGAGCCTTTTTTTCCTTTTAAATGGCTCTAACGATCCAAGCTCGGACGATCCCAGCTGAGTTGCCTGCTAATCAGGCAACTCAGCTTGGATTGTCAGACCCATTTAAAAGAAAAAAAGTTTCTTTTTTTCTTCCCCCCCCCGCCCCCCAGCCCCTTGCTTACCTTAGGTGCTGGTCGCAACGCCTCCCTTGCTTCGCTTACTGTAATACCTGCAATCCATTGCATCAGCAAGCAACTGAATCTCCCTGCCTGCAATCAAGCTCATCGGTGAGCAACTCTATCTGCAACTTTAAGACTTGTGGACTTCAACTCCCAGCAAAGCTGGCTGAGGAATTCTGGGACTTGAAGTCCACAAGTCTTAAAGTTGCCAAGGTTGGAGACCTTTGTTCTATTGGGTAAGTTTTTTTCCCCTTTGGGAGCTTTAAAAACAATAGTTAATTGGGGTGTGTTTTTTTTAGTTGATCTTTTTTTAGACCTAGCCATTTAAAGTTTAGGAAGTTTTAAATTTAGCTGCTTTTATATAAAAATAAAAATGAATTAAAATAAAATAATATTTGTGCAGCTTTCTGAGATTTAGTATGTTTCTGTAGTGTTTCACTCTAACTACACAAACACACAAAATCTCACAAAGCTGTATGTGGAATTTTGCGTGTGTAAAGTGTGAAAGTTGGTTTTTTTGGGCTTTTTGTGGCTGTGTGAGGTTCCTGCTTGTTGCAGGGGCCATTTTGGGTCTAGCACAGCTGCTTTTACATTGTGGGTGAGCCAGTTGTGTTGTGTTGTGTTGTGTGTGTGTAAAGTGTGAAAGATGTTTTTTTGGGCTTTTTGTGGCTGTGGAAGGTTCCTGCTTATTGCGGGGCCATTTTGGGTCTAGCACATCTGCTTTTACATTGTGGGTGAGCCAGTTGTGTTGTGTTGTGTTTTGTAGGTTAAAAAAGGGCAAAGAAGTGACATTGACTTGGCCACACCCACTCAGTCACCTTACCACCAAGCCCTGCCCACTAATTAAGCCACGCCCACAGAACCGGTAGCAAAAATATTTAGATTTCACCGCTGCCTGTGAGGTGGGTTGGTCTGAGAGAAAAGAACTGGCCAAAGTCCCAAGCTCTGTAAGGCTTTAAAGGTCAATACCAGCAGCTTGAATTGGACCCATAAACACACTGGGTAACCATTACAGACATGGATAATTATTCATTCTGTTGCACTTTTGCAACAGTTGAAGTTTCTCAATATACTCTAAGGCATCACTATGTAAAGCACATTGTAGTAGTCCAATCAGGAGGTGACCAGGATGTGGATGACTGTTAGTAGAGCTCCTTGATCCACAAATGGGCACAACTGCCACAGAGTACAAAGTTATGCAAAGGCTCTCTAGCCCAGGGGTCACCAACCTTTTGAACCTCAGGGACCACTAAATTCATAATTTTAAATCCCACAGACCACTAATATGATCTGCCTAATAACTGGCTGGATGGGCGTGGCTAGGTTGCCATGTGACTGGGTGGGCATGGCCAACTCAATGACACTCACATCGAAGAGCACCTCGCCAGCCTCTATTCGCCCCTCCCCTCCCAGCTCGCCTCCCTGCCTGGACTCCTTAGGGCCCCAACAGAAAGCAGTTGTTGGAGCTAAGCAGCCATCACGAGAAAGAGTTGGCAAAACAGCTGGCTCGGTTCAAATTGGATCTGGCCGAGAAGGAGGCTCAACAGAAGCACCTCACTGAGGACTACGAGCATAGGCTTTCCAAGCAGAGGGAAGACCTGTGGGAGTGCAAGGCCAGGTACCAGCGCCTGGAGGCTCAGCGGGCAGAGATGGTCAGCCAGTTCCAGGCCATGATGCAATCCCACTGAAACAAGGCCCTCCAGCTCTTCTCCACCAGTGGCACTTCCCTCCAGCCTTTGCCCAAAGCCCCACACCAGGAGGCTGAAGCAGACCCCAATTCAGAATTTCTCCCCCCTCCTACCCACACAAAAAGACCCCGAAGGGGGAAACTCTCTTCAGCAACATAAACATTCATTGCACATATCTGTCCCAGGGGCCGTAGTTTGAGGAGCCCTGATTTAGTGCAATATAAAAAATGCAAATAATTTTTCTCTGGACCACCAAAATTTTCTCGTGGACCACCAGTGGTCCATAGACCACCAGTTGGTGACCGCTGCTGTAGCCACAGCTGCTTCCTTCTCTTCCAACAGGAGTTATAAATCCAGGACTGTGCACATGGTCTGTGTGGGACAGTGTAATCCTATAGACCACCAGTAGTCTTAGAATCAGGGCCCCTCAACACCCAAAACCACTCAGTGTTGCAAGGTTTTAGTTGAAGCTTGTTGTTTCACATCAAGATGCTCATAGACATCTGCATAGGGTTACCATAAATTCACCAAGAACAAAAAGAATGTACAGTTGGTTGGAACCAGGTTTTTTTTATTATTTGATTTGATTTGGATATTACACTTCAGTTAATACATTCTAAAATTGTATTTGATTTTTTTAGCAGTTACACCACACTGATCAATCATACTAATTTTCTGAACAGTTAGAACTCCAGGTTTCTTTTCACATGAATTAATCAGGTGTTTCCACTCCTATTTCGAAGCATTTGATATGTCTTTCTTATGAAGAACATTTCAATTGCCTTTGTCATTTTTAGCCTGCTTCCCTAATTTATCAATATCATTTTGAATTTTCTTTCTATCTTTTAGAGTATTAACTATCCCCCCTAATTTTGTATCATCTGAGATCAACATTCTCTCTGTTTCTTGCATCAAACTAATTAAAAAAAACCTTGATGAGTACCAAATCCGGTGCCAAATTCCATTATATCTCACTTGGTATCTCTCACTGTAGTTTGGTGAGGATTATTGAGCATTGTTTTCAAGCCAGTTCTCAGTCTACTTTAGTACTTGACATCCAGCACATACTTAATTAACATGCAAATGTTATATGGTAAGGTTGGGCACATCCTTCAAATGAGATGCTTTGCTACTCAGAGAAGCTTTGCTTCTTTTTCAAGATTCATGCAGTTGCTCTATAAGCAGCAGGCATAATGACTAATTTCACTGATGAGGACAACTGGGACCACCTTGTAAAGCATTCGTGCAACTTTGGAAAGACCGCAGGCGCTTTAATGACTTTAACAACACGGCCCTGATTCAAAGCATTTGCATAGTATTGAGCCATGGTATTTCTAGAGATCACCCAGCAAGTGCAGGGAAACCAATTATACAACTGTAGTAGAAGCCAAGAATTGCAATTTCACTGTCAAGGATTCCAATGAGCATTGTTTTTCCTTTCTCCAAAATAAGTGCTGTGTGTGATACTCTAAGTTCTAAACTCTTTGTTTCTTTTTTTTCATCAATTCTATGCAAAGAATGGATTGACCTCCCTTTTTAAATCAAAGATCCAGTTTACAAATGTCCCTATTGTCCCTAATAGCTATTCTTATATCAGATTGTTTCTCTTTGCCATTTTTGGAAGCAACACTTATAGATTTTTGGTCACATATTTTACCAATATAATTTAATTTATATTATGTCCATAACATTCCCTCAATCTATTAGGCTTTTTTAAAAAAATGACACAACTTATTTTTTATAAATCCATGCTAATCTCTAAGGTAATTCAAAGTGTTGGTTATTACCTTTAAAGCCCTACATGGCTCAGGACCAGGTTATCTTTGAGACCGCCTTCTGCCGCATAGCTCCCAGCGACCAGTAAGATCCCACAGAGTTGGTCTCCTCCGGGTCCCGTCAGTTAAACAATGCTGGCTGGTGGGCCCGTGGGGGAGGGCCTTCTCTGTGGCTGCCCCAGCTCTCTGGAACCATTTACCTCCTGAGGTCCGGACCATCCCCACCCTATTGGCCTTCCAAAAAGTGGTGAAGACCTGGCTTTTCCGGCAGGCCTGGGGCTGTTGATCTCACTCTTGTGATCTGGTAAGATCCAGCCATGAATGGTGTGAATGAGTTTTTAATGTTTTTAATGTTTTTAATTTTTCAATGTTTTTTTATAATGATTTTTTAAAATGTATTGTGAGCCGCCCTGAGTCTTCGGAGAGGGACGGCATATAAATTAAATTAATTAAATTAAATTAAATTAAATTAAATTAAATTATTAAATTAAATTAAATTAAATTAAATTAAATTAAATTAAATTAAATTAAATTAAATTAAGAAATATTGCTAGGGACTGATTATTTTATCATCTCCTCTAGAATCTTCTTTGCAGATTGACTGGTCTATTCTTCCTTGGCATCCTTCTCTTCTATTTTTAAGAGACCTTTGTCAAGCCAAATTTTCTGATATTCCAAAATTTTTCAAGAATAATATCTAGACTTTCAGCCAGACTATCAGCAATCACTTATATTATCCTAGGCTCCAGTTAATCTGATATGAATATCTGAATTCATAAATCAATGTGTACGGCATTCCCTATCTAGTTTCTATTTATGCCATGACCCTATCATATTATTTCTGTGGTACTGTAGTCATAGAAGATTTCTGGAGAATTTGAAATCTTGTATTCCTTTATATCATTTGGGGTGGTCTCTCTAGTGGTATTGCAAAACTGTGGAATTATGTTTGTTTAATTGCTGTTGCTTGTTATTAGGAATGAGTATAATCATGACATTTTTTAATTGTCAAGCTTGGTGTGTATGTGTTTCGATGTTATTATATTTAGTTAAAATATGTTTATTTTACAAAATGTCTTGTACTGGATATTATGATTATTTCCAGGAGGGGAAACAATTCCATTCATAATTTTATGAGTTCGAAATAATCAATCTATCACATTAAAATAAAGTAATTTGCTTATTAAACAACTTTACTGTACTACTCAGAAAATTCCTGAAAAAGAAATATTCCATTACAAATATTCCATTCCTACATTGTGCAGGTTTCAGTGTTGCAAGGCTTCCTTGTTTTTAGTAGAATTATGAAATCTATCAAAAAGATGAAAAATATTGATTTAGGCAGGCAATCATACACTAAGAATTAACGTACCTGTACAGAATAAGGCACAAATAGTGATCAGTGCTAGAAGCGAGATCTCAGGGCCTTTTACATAAAAATGCAGTCCTTGTTTTTAACTGGTGTTGCTATGTGGCAATCGGGAATTGGAAACCTTTGCCAATCTATATCACAAATCACTCGGCAATCAACCCACAGATCCTGATTAACCTTTTGTACCTCCCTGCTTGACAACAACCATAAAAAGGAAATGTTTTCCTAATCCTCAGAGTATTAATGTTTGCTCTAAAATCTTGTTAATCTCTACTGTTTTCCCTTTCTTTTAAAAAGCCTCATGGATAAAACGGTGTAGTTTCAAATGATCAAATTATTTTTAGTTGTAGCAGGGAGATAACACTAGTGTTTCTTTCATCCATTTCTTCTCAGTGTTATTATGTTTGTTATTATTGCTGTTGTTGTTGAGGATGATGATCTCTCTGCTTCTCTCCTTCCTGATCTGTAGCAGACAGGCAAGTTCTTTGAATGTTTGTTCCATAGAACAGCATTCAATCTCTGCAGATGATAGGGCCACCATGTTTGTTTTTACTGTACCAGCTGATGATTGTAATAGATAGATAGATAGATAGATAGATAGATAGATAGATAGATAGACAGACAGACAGACAGACCTGAATATATACATACATACATACATACATACATACATACATACATACATACATACATACTGTCTGTCTGCCTGCCTGCCTGCCTGCCTGCCTGTATATATATCTTGTAGTTCATTTCCTGTGAAATTCATATATAGCCTAGCCCAAATCTTTATATTCAATAGGCTTTGGAAGATTAGTGATAGACACTTTTAAATTGAAGTCCATAATTTATTTATTTATTTTGCATGTCTCCTATTTCACTATCAAGTGAATCTGGGTGCCTTACAATATCATAAATAACAGAATAAAATGGTTACAAGATTAAACATCAAAACATTATTAAAAGTTAAAACATTGAATTAATATTAGCCCAAAAGAAGCAATGCATAGATGGGGTGTAGGGAGGTTCTTCTACTAATCTACTAGAATGAGTTGCCTTCATCGCAGGGGTGGGTTCTAAATTTTTTTACTACCGGTTCTGTGGGTGTGGCTTATTTTGTGGGCGTGGCTTGATGGTCATGTGACAATTCTTTGGGATTTAGCAGAGGTACTGGTCTACCAGGCTTTTAACTGCTTGCAGAACTGTAACCGGACTACTCATTTGTTTTTGCAGGCACTGGTCTACCCATTTATTTTTGCAGGCACTGTTCTACTCATTTGTTTTTGGAGGCACCAGTCTACCAGCACACTGCCTTTTAACACTGATCAGCTGTAGGGTGGCCCTTTCAAGCCCTGCAGCAAGAGTTTAAACAGTTTTTTTCCTTATAGCCCATCAGCTGGGACTCAGGAGGCAGCAATAGTTTGGTGGTGGGGCCAAATAAAAGGTAAGAATAACATGGGGGGGCGGGGGGCAGAATCAGTTTGATGATGTCATATCATCACTGCTACCGGCTCAGCGGAATCGGGCAGAACCGGGAGGAACCCACCACTGCTCCATCGGGGCACCAAACCAGTTGGCAAAACTAAGTTTTCAGGCTCTTTTAGGACCAGATCTCACCTTGAGCGGCATGATATTCCAAAGGGCAGGAGCCACAGCAGAAAAGGCTCTTCTCCTGGACACTGCAAGATGCAGTGGGATGTAGAGTATACCCTTCTGCCAGAGCGAGTGGGGTAGGCCAATCCCATCAGAGTGAGAAGTTTTTCAGATAACCTGGACCCATGGCCTAAAGGGCTTTAAATTTCCCTGTTCAAAAATCCATGTTCTGCACAATTTGATTTAGTTTATCAGATTGTATTTCAGCTGCTCATATTTGAATTTCTGTAGTATACATATCAGTTTTATTTCTCTAGCTTTTCAAAACTTGATGGTTGGAAGGTGTTGCCAATTTAGATTTTTGTGTGCAGTCCTAATCTAAATGTCTATGGAGATTCTCAGTCATCCAGGTAGGTCATGGTTGTCCCAAAGGTGCTTTTTCAAGAGGCAACTAGACTTTCTGGTTTTTCTCTGAAGACGTTTCGCTTCTCATCCAAGAAGCTTCAGAGCTAAAGAAGCTTATTGGATGAGAAGCGAAATGTCTTCAAAGAAAAAACCAGAAAGTCCAGTTGCCTCTTGAAAAAACACCTTTGCGACAGTCCTAATCTAGTTTTTTGAGATCTAAAAGAAAAAAATAGCTTCTGATTTAGAACTGGCTGCTGACACATACCGTAGTTAGACCAGACCTAGAATTAACATTTCAAAGATCTAAGAAAAGAATCCATGTTCTGCTTCTCAGATACAGCAGAGGAGATAATCTAAAATAATCTGCTACTCAGCTATAGTGAGCCTTATTCCAATTTACGGAAAAAAGTATAGGGACTGCCAACAGCAAAGGCGCAGACATAGAGGAAAGCTTTATCACAAAAAATGAAATTGTTGCAAAAAAAATCAAACACAAGAAACACCATCCCCAAAATATAGATTCTATATGAACTACCAAAGGGCAAGAAAATCCACAGGGTCTAAAATGGATTTTCAGAACAAAGCCTGATGCTTATGGAAATGTCCAATCTCACAAAAACTAGATATATTTTTTTGGGGTGTGTGTGTGTGTGTGTGTTTTATTATTTATTTATTTTTGCATATTCCTCGCTGTAGCTGAGTAGCAGATTATTTTAGATTATCTCCTCTGCTGTAACTGAGAAGCAGAACATGGATTCTTTTCTTAGATCTTTGAAATGTTAATTCTAGGTCTGGGTCTAACTACGGTATGTGTCAGCAGCCAGTTCTAAATCAGACGCTATTTTTTTTCTTTTAGTTTTCTCAGATTCTTTTTCAGTAAACCCACCTGAGTTTCCGCCTCCTCCTTAGATGCTACTCATAAAACTAAGCCTTCATTTGTATTTAAATACTACTTCTCTCTGGGGATATCCTGTTTTCTTCATTAAAAACTACATGGTTTGGTGGTTTTTTTTACTTTTTCATTTTTTTAAATCTAAAACCTTGCACCTGTTTGTTTCTATTTGACAGTCAGGACTATTTCTAATTGGGTTCTGCAATTTACTTTCTTTTTAAGAGATATATGCATTAGCTTTTCATCCAAATAATTTTAGGCGTGATATATTTGAGTTGCTCCCATTCTATAACTCATGTGGATTTTATTTCTAGTTTGCATTGGTAGACAGTTTGCAGAGCTATATCTGTGTTAAATTCCCCCCCCCCTCTCTCTCTCCCAATAGTCAAATAATTCTGTATCAGCTAACCTCAATAGGCTTTGATGCTTTCTTTCTGCAACCATTTTTATTTGGCTCAGGAATATAACTTAATGTGAGCATTTTCATGTTTTATGCCTTGTAATTCATGTATTTTTCAAACTCCTGGTTGCAAATATCTCTCCCACTCCCACCTAAATCTCTGTATTTTTCTGCCAGTTGCTTTTTTTTTTTTACATAAGTAAATTCATAGTTTGAATTTCTCAAATAGTATAGTTTTATTGGTTTTTGTTTTTTTTTAAAAAAATAGTATAGTTTTATTTGTGAAGAGATAGGTGCTAGTATATACTTTGAGTGACAGTCTATTAATGTTACCAAGTAGCTTTTACCGTTCTTCTTTTAGTGGCATGGGAAAACAAAGGTCAGAAAAAATAAGCTCTAAAGGCTGTTTGTATTCAATCCTTAGAAAACTCTTTCATTTGAGAAAAGAATTACACTTCTATTCTATTTGTTTCTTGTGGGAACAAATTGCAACCTAATTGTTAAATCCTCATCATTTATTTTTTTATTCAGAGAACATCTATATGTCCAAACCATTTTTCAGGATTATTATTTTTTATTATTATGCATGCATCTTGTTTGCTCTAGGTTGCATAGGTTCCAGCAAATTAGCTGCATTGTTCTTTCCTTTCAATATTAGATGATGCTTTTTCGCAATGGTGGAACGTCCATTTTTAGCAAACATTTACAATTGTGTTGCATAAAATTACATAGATTACTGTAATTTGCATTACATTCAGGCTTATGCTTCTTGGAATATTAAATACCCACTTTTATTATGATTTATCAGCCCTTGTTTTTAATATTTCTAATTTTACTTTTGCTAAATTAACTTTTCCTTGGTCAGATTTGTGATTAATTTATACACTTTGTTGTGAATATATCAACAGGATACATCCCTATCCACAAAAATCTGTTTTTCTTTTCAAATTCAGAATTTATTCAGTTTCAAATAAGCACTTATTTACTAATATAAACACTGTTTTTTTTAACTTTATTATTTTGCAATCCCTCTGCAGACTTTGATTTTTATCTATTTGATCTCATTATCTTTCTCTATTTATAGGTTTTAGCTCTCTAAAGTATGCATAGTCTTTTAATACATTTCTTTCTATTACGGTAATTATAGACCTCATTTCTCTTTTTTAATTTATTTATTTTGCACATTTGTATAGCTGCCCATCTAACAAAAAGCAATTCACAACAACACCAGCAAGTGGAGGATTGAAATTGAGTACTAATCTATTTAACTAATTTCACCTGCTTGGTGGATCTGCCATTAACTGGCCAGTTTGATGGATTATCAGAGAAAAAAACAAAACAATTTTTTTGTTGGAAAAAAACAAACATGTTGTTTAGGTGACATTTAGGTCTCAGAGCTGAGAAGGTGCTTTGTTTCATTCAGAATATGAAAATATTTGAATGGAAATGTTATTACTTATGATGGCAAATATTTGAACGGAAATGTTATTACTTATAGTGGTTTTCTTTATGATTGATTGGATTGCAAATTTAGTAGTTAAAAGTGGGAAGCTGTGGTCTTCATTGGACAAGTTCCTAAGAATTTATTCTCATTACATTAGAGCAAGCCTCCACATACCATTAACTAACTTCTTCATTTGAAAGTTGATTTGCTCATTAAAAGTGTCTCATCCTAATTAAAAAAAATAATGGGATTATAAATTGTTGGTGCATAAAATGTTGTTGCACGAAAGGTTAACAAATTCAGCCATTTTTTCCAGTTATTAAAAGCAAAATTGGTTCCCTGTTTTCTTTTCTAGTAATTAGTAATGTATATTCTTCATAATATATTAATTTCATATCTTGAGCTACTAAGAATCCTGCTCTCTTTCTCCATTCTGAAACTAGCCTAATTCCAGCAAGATCAAATTTGGTTACTAAAAGGTTTAAATTTAGGTTTAGATTAGAAAAAGGCGCCATTGAAGACATGTATACTGCACGAGTTAAAAAGAGGGCTGAGAAAATATCTACAGACTCCTTGCATCCTGGACATAAATTGTTTCAACTCCTACCCTCAAAACGACACTAAAGAGCACTGCACACCAGAACAACTAGACACAAGAACAGTTTTTTTTTCCCGAACGACATCACTCTGCTAAACAAATAATTCCCTCAACACTGTCAAACTATTCACTAAGGCTGCATTACTATTACTATTACATAGCCTTCTAATCATTCCTATCACCCATCTCCTCCCACTTATGACTGCATGACTGTAACTTTGTTGCTTGTATCCTTACAATTTATATTGATATTGATTGTTTCCTAGTATGATTTGATTGCTTATTTGTACCCTGTGACTATCATTAAGTGTTGTACCTTATGATTCTTAACGAATGTATCTTGTCTTTTTATGTACACTGAGAACATATGCATCAAAGACAAATTCCTTGTGTGTCCAATTACACTGGGCCTATAAAGAATTCTATTCTATTCCAGGATGAGATTTATGTCAGATATCAAACTGTGCAAACTTCATTTTCTGATGTGAAAGATTGAGAAATTGTGCAAGGATTTGTGCTACCAAATTCAAAGTGTTGGTTTTTCATTAGAATTCATTCTCCCTTTTAAATTAGATGGAATGCAAGGTCTGGTCATGTAACTTGATCTCTCTATGGCATGTAATAGAATTTATTGGTGTCTTTTTAATAAGTTTTTTTAATGAGTGTCTTGACATGCAGCAGATATCTTCAGTTGTTCCTAATATGTAATATGTAACCTTCCAACTACCTTCCAATTTGTTCACTTTCTTCAGTAACCCCAATCCTAGAAGGGCACAAGAACCGATAAAAGCCACAGAAAATTAGGGGTTTTTTTTCCCCCTGTAGCAATAGGATAGCAATTCACTACTCATTAGCAATGGTGGGCTTTGCTTGGACAGCTGCTCCACTCCAAGTTATCCCAAACCTTTGGTTGGTATCAATAACTAAATTCTAAATTTACAATCCTGTTTCAGAAGAATTTTCTGACCCTTTTGTTATGATTTTTTTTCTTCCTCTTTTCTCTCAGATCATCGTGTAGATGTAATTTTTGACTTTGTACTATTTTAACTATCATTGCTATCATCTTTTTAATACCTGTTTAATATTGTTATGACTGTCATTAAACAATTAAAGCAATAGTCTCTTCTTTTGCATTAATGCAACAATTAAAAAAAAAAACCCTGATATATGTACATATTAGGGCTACACATGTTTTGGAAATGTTTCTAAACAAAGGATCTAGATCTTGAACTTGCAGAGACATGTATTTTTCTACTGTTCACTAAAATGGATATGACTTTTTCCCCACATTCCCTTATCCCAGAAAAATAGCACTGTTGCTTGAATAATTGCTTGAATGTGTTGATTCCTTAAAGCAGTAACATCATTTTCCTGATTTTTACAGAAGTTGCCGAGTTTGCATTCGTGCATGATACCAGTCATTTCTTCCAAATAATTCTGAAGCATTTTTGAAAATCAAGTGATTTAACAACAGGAACTACAGGAACTTATAATACATGTATATTGTTAGCGTTCCCAGGCAGACCACAGGAAACATGACCAGATGGCTAAAGAGTACTTTATTGTAAAGCTATTTTAACAGAATCTTGCAAATCTCCCAGAGTCTCTTTTAAGCCTGAGGAGTTAGGGATGGTCCCTTTTGAATCTCTTTCTCTGTCCATTATGTAGCTGGAGGTGATGCCCTCTCTTATTTGACCATTCCCTAAGCAGTATCTTACCCACCCATCCCAATCACCCAGGGTCTTTCTGATTTACCATTAAAACATATTGGTTATATGGTTGATAAACAGAAAGTAGGGCCCCGTTTAATACAAACAATCATGGAAATAAATGAAGAAATATGGTTAAGAATAGAAGCTAAATGTCAGAGTTTATCACCATAATATTTTTTATGCATTCCCTTTTTCTATGTTTAAAATCAAAATTATATCTGTGTCCTCCTATAATCGAGATGGCGAACCTATGGCATACGTGCCACAGGTGGCACGCGTAGCCATATCAGTGGGCATGCCAGCTCAGCTGTGGCGCACATGTGCACGCCGGCCAGCTGATTTTCAGGCCTTCTGGGCCCACCAGAAGTAGAGAAACAGGCTGTTTCCTGCCTCCAGAGGGCCTGGGTGTGTTTTTGCCCTCCCCAGATGCACAGACAGGATCTGGAGCCAGGTAAGAAAGAAAAACGGGCCTACCAGGCCATCGCATGCCAGGAGCGGAGGGGAGGGGGGTTGCACACACATGCACAGGATGGGGCGCATAGAATTATGGGTTTGGGCACATGCGCGCAAACCTCCCTGCCCCCCTCCTGGCACCCGATGGCAAAAGGTTAGCCATCACTGTCCTATAAGATAAACATTGTTCTGTAGTATTTTTTAAATAATAACTGTTATTATTTATAAGAAATAAGAACTACTACTTATTGAGTATGAATAAGACATTGTAATGTTCAGGTTTATCTTTTGCCTTATGGAGTTTGATCAACTTTTTTTTAAAAAAAAGAATTTCCAACTTGTTCTTTTTTATCTATTCCAGTAAGAAGCCATGCATGTGAACCAGACCAGCATGGAAAGCCAGGTAGATGTTCACACATCTGTTTGCTCAGCAGCAGTTATAAAAGCAGGACTTGCCGCTGCCGGATGGGCTTTGTCTTGGGAAGTGATGGCAGATCATGCAAAAGTATGTTTTCTATATTAAACACTTTACCAGAAAGAATTTGTGTTCAGAGTGGAATTATCTATATTAAATAAAATAATCAATAATACCAGTTGCATGAGCTAAATGTTAGCTGATGGAATGTGTTCAGCAGTATGTTCTTACCACATTAAAGCAATCATCTTTTTGGTGTGGACTGGACCTTGTAGCAGCGAGGACATATTTCATTATTTCTTGTTATTCTTTCTCCTACAGGATAGTATTATCAAATAATTCCCCAACTATAGTGCCCATTTTGGAGTGTTATAGAAATCATGTTGACCCAGATCCAACCACAACATATTATTTGTATTAAAATAGAATATTCAATTTTCCCCCCTGAAATTTCCTTTCCTTGACATTTTGATGTTAGTTGAGTCCTATCATAAGTTTGTGTTTTGTATCCTGATATTTGTCATACCTATACAAAAACTACCATAATGCAAGTTATATAGCCAAAATTTTATTTACAATTTTTAACTGAATCCAAAGATTTTTTAAAAAAAATTACAAAAAAGATTAAAGATTGATTACAAAGTTGCAATATGTTTAAGAAGAAAGTAATTGTATATACCCTGTTTTCCCCAAAATAAGACATTCCCTGATAATAAGCCCAATTGGGCTTTTGAGCGCATGGCAATAAGGCCAAGCGTTTATTTCAGGGTTCAAAAAAATATAAGACAGGGTCTTATTTTCAGGGAAACATGATATATATATATATTACAAACTATTCTAAAAATACGCGAGCTCCAGAATTTAAAATTTTAAAATAATTTAATTTTTTTTTATTCTACTAAGCTTTCATCAGCCATCTGCTGACATCATCAGAGTATTAAACTACCATTACAGAGATCTCTGCCTTTATATGCCATTAATCAATTTGGCCATTGCGCGTGTAATAGGCCCTTCCAGCTGTCACCCACTTGTAATTAGCTGTGTTGTTTTTGCTGTCGTCATGCTGGATGATGGAGGCTTAATTCCTACTGCTTATCAGTGGGGGATGATGTTAACCTGTCAACTGTTGCAATTTGCTGTCTTGTCCGTGACCTTTTATACACTCAGACACACAGACACACACACATATACATACATTGAGATGAAAAATATAGTCTATTACTTTGTGATATTATGCTTTAGTTTGAGTTTAAAAATGAAAATTAAATTTGTCTTTGCTGAACTTTACAGTATTTTTATATGTTAATAGCAAACAGTAGATCCATTTTTTATACAGCATTATACAAGTCCATTTTGCACTAACAATAATCTATGTTCTTTTGGACTTTTGAAATATTAATTGGTATAAAAAGCAATGATTAGATGTAACAACTGTTTTAATTAAATTTAACAATTTTTTTTGGTTTAATTGATCAATCATTCTTAGCTCAGATGCCTTCAGAATATCTGAGATCTTAATTGTAATACTGAACTAAAAACAAACAAACAAAAAAGTTTTAGCATTAAATAAAGCAGCTTTGGTTTTTAATGTAAATAAATTATGAAATATTTGTGATTTAAGTTTTTAATACTTTTTTATATAGGACTAAAGAATGAATTGTTCCTGTTTTATGGGAAAGGACGTCCAGGTATCATACAAGGAATGGATCTAAATACCAAAATAGCTGATGAACATATGATCCCTATAGAAAATTTAGTCAATCCTCGAGCTTTGGATTATCATGCTGAAACCAATTACATATACTTTGCAGACACTACCAGTTTCTTGATAGGACGTCAAAAAGTTGATGGCTCTGGCCGTGAAACAATCCTGAAGGACGGTAAGTAATGCATGGAAAGATTTCAATAGAATATTGGAAACTGAAGATTTCACTCAAGCATTTTCAAGAACAGGCATCACGTTAAGTTTGCTTGTTTAGTTTAAAACTTTGAAAGTTTAAGATTTCGGATTTCATGACCACAGGATCATTGTTGCCCAGAATGTTTCGATTATAAATTACTGGATAGCTGGGATTTAAAATAGTCTATATTTTTAAACATATGCTACCAATGGAGATAATTTCAGGATATTCTTAGCAGAAATGATACCTTGGTACTAACCAAAGGAAAGTCGATCAATTATTTAAACATCTTCATGTCAGACTTCGATGCTATCTCAAAATAAATGAATTTCCAAACTGCCAGTCTTTAAGAAAATCTTCTCTTTATTCGAATACAGCAACCAGATCATGACTCGTGCGGACAAGACTGACCTTTTGCCCCCCAATCCCTCCCTTTCCGATCCCCAATTCTCTGCTTCTCATTGGCTATCTTCCAAGTCACTCTCCTGACTTCTTGTCTCGTCAGTTCACAGGAATGTTCCCCCCCCTCTTCATTTCCACGAAGACCGAGCTTCAAAGGGATTTAGCAGGCAAAAGTCCAGGGCTTATCTCCCTTTCTATGTCAGCGCTGAAACGCTGACACTTCACCAATTTCAGAAGATATTTCAAAGCCTGTGTGATACCATCAACATTCCTCCCTTCTTTACCAGCTGTGAAAGAAAAGCCAGAGGCCAGTAATTCTAAAGGCAGGGAGGCCAGTTATACCAACAACCAGCATCTGCTCAGGTTGCATGAAGCACAGGACAAAGAAGCTTTTGGAGCATGACAAGGACAGGAGGAAGCAGAAATGCTCTAGGTTTAAGAGGGAACTAGCACTTTCAAATAGTTAACTCTGCCACTCTAGTTTAAAATAAAGAATTTAATTTAGCCTTGCTATGTTGAGTTTCTGCCATATTCAAGCCAATTGACCCCATCTATAGTTGAATTTGGACATTCATAGCTTAGCCTGAGAAGAGGAAAAGCAGTACTAATGTTTTTTTCTCAATATTTTTGTTTTATTACCCCTTTCATTGCATTTATCATAAAATAATTTCTCAATTGTGCCAAAGAAATATTAAAAAAACTATCATAAAGCAAGGAAAAACAATATTGGAAATTGGAATACTTCTGATTTAACAGTGAGTAGTATCAGATTTAATATCCCTACCATGTTACCCAAAAAATAAGACAGTCTTATACTTCTTTTTTTTCTTCCAAAAGAGGCACCAGGTCTTTATTTTCCTTAGGACCACCACAGCCATGTCACCCACGCCTGACATCTGTTGCTCTGCTGCCTGACTTCTTCAGCAGCCGCTTGCGGCAGGATGCCACGTGTTGTGTCATGATGGTGCTGCCACTCATGGCAGGAGGCCATGTGCCGTGTCACACTGGTGCTACCACTTGTGGCAGGATGCCTCATGGCTCATCAGACCAGTGCGGGGTGCTTGCATCAGGAAGTCGCATGGCATGTTGTACCAGTGCTGCCGCTCGTGGCAGGAGGCCGTCTGGTGTGATGAGCCATTGTGTGTGCAAGCAGTGGCACCAGCACTGCATGTACATGGCATCCTGCCACAAGTGGCAGCACTGGCGTGAGGTACCATGAGGCCTCCTGCCACAAGCAGCAGCACCGCTACAATGCACCACCCAGCATCCTGACACAAGTGGCAGCACCAGCGCAATGTGCCACATGGGGTCCAGCTGCAAGCGGCCGCAGAACAAGTTGGGCAACAAGTGTCGGGGCATTTATCCTTGGGGATAAACACCCAAACAGGGACCGAGTAACATGGTATATGCAGTACAATGCAGTGAACCATTTACAGATCTGCACAACCACTTCATAAACGCATGGCACAACATAGGAGAACAAACACATCAGGACTACATTCAGCAATCCATCTACATTTAAAAGACACAGGCCACTCTTTTGAAGACAACAAAGTCCATATTTTGGACAGATAGGATTGCTGGTTTGAAGGAGGGGTTAAAGAGGCCATATATGTCAAAATTGAACAGCCCTCTCTCAACAGAGGAGGAGGGATATAACATCGTCTATCTCCAATCTACAACACAGTCCTTTCAACAGTTCCAAGAAGGCTCTACATCAATTTACATCACTCAGGTGACCCTCAGGACACAGGTAAACCTCCAGGTGGCCTTAACAACCTGCTAAAAGAATGCAAATGACCAGCTGTCTGCAAGGAGTATAAATCCTTCCATTCCCCACCATCCAGTCAGAGCTGAAGAAGCTTCTTGGATGAGAAGCGAAACATCTTCAAAGAAAAAACGAAGTCCAATTGCCTCTTGAAAAAAAACACCTGGATGACTGAGAATCTCCATAGACATCATGCCCTCCGCAGTGGCGGGATTCAATTTTTTTAACAACCGGTTCTGTGGGCGTGGCTTAGTTGGGGTGTGTGGCTTGGTGGTCATGTGACCGGGTGGGCGTGGCTAGCTGGTCATGTGACCGGGTGGGCGTGGCTATGTGCATAGGGACTACTCAGAGGGCTGAAAAAAGTCATTTCTGACTGGTCCTCGCACTTACGACCATCCTCACATTTATGCCCGTTGCAGCATTCTTAACAACCATGTCAGTCATTTCACCACTACTTCTGTTCACCACAGTGACAAGATAGGGCGTAAAATGTAAAATGTGAGAGCAGTCGTAAGTTCAAAGACTGGTCAAAAGTGTGAGGACCGGCCAAAAATAACTTTTTCAGCCTTCTGACTAGTCCATATGCACATAGGGACTATTCAGAGGGCTGAAAAAAGTCATTTCTGACTGGTCCTCACATTATTGACCAGTCCTTGCACTTATGACCTTCCTCACATTTATGCGGCATTCTTAACAACTGTGTCAGTCATTTCACCATTACTTGTCTTCACCACGGTGACAAGATAGGGCGCAAAATGTAAAATGTGAGGATAGTCGTAAGTTCAAGGACTGGTCAAAAGTGTGAGGACCGGTCAAAAACAACTTTTTCAGCCCTCTGAGAAGTCCATATGCACAAAAGGACTACCCAGAGGGCTGAAAAAAGTGATTTCTGACAGATCTTCGCACTTTTGACCGGTCCTCACCCCTATGACTGGTCATCATTTATGCCCATTGTAGCATTCTTAACAACCGTGTCACTCATGGCGACAAGATAGGGCAAAAAACGTAAAATGTGAGGATAGTCGTTAAGTTCGAGGCGTGGTCAAAAGCGCGAGGACCAGTCAAAAATAACTTTTTCAGGTCTCTGAGTAATCCATATGCACAAAAGCAATAGAGAGGGATGAAGGAAGGAGAAGAGAGATGGAAGAAAGAAGGAGAGAGAGGGAAGGAAGAGAAGGAAGGAAGGGAAGGGAAATTAGAGTAGGAGTGAGGGTAAGAGAGGGAGGAAGAGAGGAGGAGAAGGAGAAAGGAAGAGGAAGTAGGGAGGAGAAGAAGTGGGGGGGAGAGGAAAGAAAGTAAGAAGGAAAGAAAAGAGAGAGGTGATAGGTTTGAGGAGAAAGATTGCTGTACAGTAAAAAAGATGAAATGGAAGAAAGGCAACCCCAAACAAATATAAAGATATTAAGATAAAGAATGAATTGTTAAACTTTAAAGAATAAAAGAGAACAAATATGAATAAATAGCAATAATTAGAAACACACATACAAACTTACAATTTATTTTCTTTGAACAGAGTATTTGGCCGGTTCACAAATTTAAATAGTGTTTAGTCATTTCAATTAAATTTACAATTTCTGTATTTCCTTTTTGCCATATTTATTCCTTATCTATTTTTTTAAAAAACAATATTACCCTTCATCCTCATCTCTAATCTTAATCAAATTCAATTTTTCCCTTCTATTCTATATTATACCCCTTCCCATTGTCATCTATTTTTATATCCATCCTCACATTGGTTAATTATGTAATATTACAGTTGTTTAATATAAATTCAACATTTTAATATAAATCAATTAGTTATATAACTATCTTTTTTGTATATTAATCAATATGAACATGAATATTCCAATTATTTCCATGCAATCCAATTTCTTACAAATCAATTAATTATATTTACCAATAATAATAAAACAAATAATTTCCCCCATATATTCCTCCAAACCACAACTTAACCATTTCTGCTTTCAACACAATATACAATTAATAGTATCTCAATTATTACAATTCCCTAGTTAAATAGAGCTTTTTTTCTTTTGTGTTTTAAAATCTTGAACTCTCCTCTTTTCCCCTAAATTTCCCATTGTTTGCAGCTACCTTTTTTGGTGAGGAAAAGAAAAGAAATCTGCCTGCCTAATTTTCCAATGTTGCAGCAACAGCAAAGCCAACAGCCTGCTTTACTTTCAGTTTCGTTTTTCAGCATAGCTAGGGGAAAAAAAAAATCTGCTCCAGCACTCTTTGCAAGCAAGCAAGCAGCAGAGCCTTGAGCAAAACAGCTGAGAGCAAATCAGCTGAGAGTCAGGAGGCCGATCTAATCAACGGGCTAATTAGCCTATGCTGAAGCTCCACGGGCCAATAAAATTACAAAAAAACACCGAATCGTTTGTTAAATTGCTGGCTCGCCCGCCCCTCGCCCACCACTATTTATTGGCAATAAATAGTGGTGCGGAGGGGTGGGGCAAGGGGTGGGGCGAGCCAGCAATTTAACAAACGGTTTGGCTGAACCGCCTAGAACTGGCAGAATCCCACCACTGGCCCTCCGGGATAAGATCTGCTCCCAACCTCCTATCATTCCATAAGATTTTGCTTTGCAAACTGACCTGGGGACCCGATAGGGGAGTTCCACAGTTGGAGGTGGCTGCTAGATTGATAGCCCTGTTCTCTGGTCCCCACTTTCCCATCTTTTTTTCTTTTTTTTTTTTACTAATTATGTGTGTGTGTGTGTTTTCTTTGTTTTCTTTTTCCTTGGTTATTTTATTGTTCTATTTTACCTTTGCTTTGTTTAAACTTCCGTTTATTTCATAGTTTCTTTTATTGCAAACTAAATTGCAAGTCATTCTAAACTCTTTATAATCTAGTAATTGGCTGTGATAATCATTTGGGAATACTTTATCAAATACCTAGGGACAGGAATAGCTGTTGCATTTTTTTGTGTGTTTCCACCCTTCCCTTGTAATATATAGAAATAAAATTTTGGGGAACTTTGCACTCCCAGTTCACATTCAACAACTTTGTGAACAGAGATTTTCTACTATATTCTTTAATATTAATTGTGATTTGCTATGGAGAATAAGAATTCTTCCTCTTTCTGCATTTATATTCTCTTACTAAATAAATCTAAGATGTTTCCTTAGTTTTTAACTGTAATGTTACAATGCATCACTTCTTTCCTTCTTTAAAACCTATCAGAGTGTGTCCTTGGCTATGATGGAATACTAGAAAAGCAATTATGTGCAATGAGTGAGGAATATGAAGTTTCAATATGTAATTCGGTTTTAGCACAATGTTGCACAGTCTATATTACATTTATCTTTGAAAGTTCAAAAGCAAAACAACAAATTAATCATCCATGTTGGAAAGTGGGCTGGTTTTCTGCTAAATATATTGCAGTATCTAACATGTTTAATTACTCTTGAAAATGCCATCTTTGCCATCTTGAAAATAGAAGATTTTAATTGGCAATGCTTGATGAACTGTTATATATTCTAAAAATCTGTTGTTCTAATGATCTAGCTGGCTTAATATGTTCCCTGTCTTACTTAGTTTTTTTAATATAAATATGCATGCACACACACTATAAACATACATACACATACACATATACACATATATGTAATAGTTGCTTTAGATAAACTAAACATAGGTTTATTCCCCAACAGATACGATCAATGTAATTATTTGCACTAACATGGTATTTTCTATCGAATACTGTTAATTTACTTACCATAAGCTTTCATTCATTTATAATGCATATGTTCTGGCACTGTTATTATTTTATTGCCTGGATATTTTATATCATGATAAAAGAAACTAGTAGAGATAATTAATGATTCTCCATTGCCTTTAGATAGGCTATGCCAGAAAAGTATTTGAACCATTCTTCATGCTACCTTAAACTCCTGAAAGAAAAGGCTGGATATAAATCAAATAAATAACATATCATTGCAATCCATAAATAGCATTGCAATTCACACCATACCAGAAAATTATCAACAGTACAACTTGGTTCCATTATAAGGAATTGTTCTAGATTTAGTGATTAGCCACTTTCACTTTCATATATTTCTTGCTTCAAAGGCTTGCCCCTTGATTCATACTGCAGACAAGAAGTTCAAAGTTATTTGTACCTTATAACTGGTCACTTTAAATATTCAGTATCATGAATATTATGGTTATAGCCAGATTAAGAATATGGACACTATTTGCTTGGGTTTTTATAAAGGATGTATTAGCTTTATCTTATTGTTGATCGTTTTGTGAAATGTGACAGCAATTATAATTATAAATAA
Source organism: Pantherophis guttatus (assembly GCF_059756535.1). Classification (NCBI taxonomy): domain Eukaryota; kingdom Metazoa; phylum Chordata; class Lepidosauria; order Squamata; family Colubridae; genus Pantherophis; species Pantherophis guttatus. Next base: position 136,357,181 of record NC_142063.1, on the reverse strand, counting down.
CTATGATTATTTATGATTATATAAATAACTTGAATTATATTGAGAATACTAATGAAGGAGCTAATATTATACACACTCACATGCACACAAAATTATATATATATATATATATATTGCTTGTTTACACAGATCTCGATAATGTAGAAGGCATTGCAATAGACTGGATTGGAAATAATTTGTTTTGGACAAATGATGGTTACAGGAAAACAATTAATGTTGCCAGGCTAGAGAAAGCTTCTCAGAGTCGTAAAACTCTACTGGAAGGTGGCATGTCTCACCCACGAGGAATTGTGGTGGATCCTGTTAACGGGTATGAACACTTTCTATCTTAAATAACAGTTTATCTATTTGAAAATGCAGTAGGAAGATTCACAAATTATTTACAAAAGGTCGGTTAAGGTCATTATCATTTGTCTATACAGTCACCAGATTTGAATCAATATTGTTTGTGTATCAGTGGTGGGTTTCAAAAATTTTTACTAGCGGTTCTGTGGGTGTGGCTTGGTGGGCATGGCATGGCTTGGTGGGTGTGGCTTGGTGGGTGTGGCAGGGGAAGGCTACTGTAAAATCTCCATTCCCACTCCACTCCAGGGGAAGGTTACTGCAAAAGCCCCATCAGCTGGGACTTCTTAGGCAGAAAATAGATGGGGGCAGGGCCAGTCAGAGGTTGGTATGTACCGGTTCTCCGAACTACTCAAAATTTCCACTACTGGTTCTCCAGAACTGGTCAGTACCTACTGAAACCCACCTCTGGTGTGTATGTGTATATGTGCGTGTGTGTGTGTGTGTGTAATGAAATGAAATAGAAAGGATTAAATTTGTAGTTATAACTGGACAACCTCAGACCTATTGTGTCATCATTTTAGAGATATTTCCATACCCAAACACAGAAACGGAATGACTGTGACCATACAAAAAAGCAGTGGCAGCAGGAACGACTTTTGACTTCCTGCCTGCTTCCCCATTGACTTTCTTTGTTGGAAATCAGAAAGCACTGAAGTGATGAACATGTGACTGTGCTAACCATGGCATCATGGCAGCACTGAAGCAACTTTGTCAAACATCAATCCTACAGGAGTCATGGGTTTAAATTTTGGATGCATTTTGTTAGTTAACTCATTTGAGGTACATTGAAATTGTTGCCTTATGAAGGACCATTTCACCCAATTGAAGGTTACAAACAATAAAATAGACACAAGAATTTTGGTAGTATATCATATGTGTATATGTGTATGTAAATATATGTATATGTAAGCCTTGCATCTGGATAGAAAATCAAATGCATAAGCATAGGACTGGGGAGTTAGTTCATCAGTGGTGGGTTGCTCCCAGTTCTGTCCGGTTCTATAGAACTGGTAGTAAAATCGGCAGGAGGCTCCGCCCACCCACCCCAACGTCATAAATGACGATCTGCGCACGCGGCCACATTGCAAACTGGTAGTAAAGGTAAGTAGAACCCACCCCTGTAGCACATGGAATTTTGTAGAATGCTTGTCCATTATGGGTTATTTAGAGATGATTATTGAGCTTTCAGTTCACTAGGTAACCCAGAAGAGTATCAGTTGTGTGAACCAAAATAATACATTAAAAATTGTATTTATGCCAATGTTCATTGAGATGCATGACTTTTTTGAATTGGATCCTTACTTCTCTGAACAGATTTAACCCTAAAAAGAAGGTCATTAACAGAATGAGGTGAGGGAACTTTTTTCTTCAATGCCCTTGAAATTCCTTGTCCCGCTCAAAGGGGCTTTATAAATGTTCTAGAGCTCTGGGGAGAGAAGTCACTTGCAAAATTCACTTCCCAATCTTTCTCCATCTAAATCATTTTGCTGAATGAAAGTTTTGTTCATGTGTTCACCAAAAAGTGGATCAGCTATATATTTGGCCACAAAAATCTTGCTTCTAATTAATAGCAAAGCAAATAGGTGCCCAGAGTTGCATTGGACTGTGAGATGGGCAGCATATAAATTTAATAAATAAATAAATAAAATAAAAATAATTGAATTGTCTCAAAATAATTTGTAAGAAATCATTTTAACTTCACTTTCCATATTTTTTTTTCCAGGAGAGATGTTTAGGAAAGGCCAGCTTATTGTTCAGGTAATCATCAAGTTGCAACAGGAATTGGGACTGGAATTTCCATCACTAAGTGATGTGGATTTAAAGTGCAACATCATGTGACTTCATTGCTTAATGATGCCAATCTTTGCACTCCCCATTGCTGTTGTTAACCAGATTCCAGAAGTCATTAGGTGAAGAACTATCCCAATCCAAGCCACTTTCAACTTGATCTCTCCCAGCCCTGAGCCTTCATAGATTAAGCTCTTTGACTGCCTATCTCAGCTGCCTATCTCCCCCGCCCCCATCTCTTCCCTTTTGCTGCCTTGTGCTCCACCATTTTTGTTGAACCTATCATCCAACACTGTTTATCCTGCTGGATTTTCTGCCCTGGTGGCCTGTATGTGCTATTTGAGACCAGCGTGGGCGACCTTGGGAAGAAGGCCTTGCACAGCCAGAAGCTGTTTCATATAGGATGTTCCTCTTCAGCAACAGGAAGACGGCAAAGGTCAGCTGGGCATGGCAACACCTGTGGAGCACAGCGTAGAAAGGTGGCTGAGGCTTTGTGCTGTGGTGCTGGGTGGCTGGCCACAGCATAGAGCTTAAGACAGCACTCTTCAGTACTCTTCTATAGCTCTAACTTTGGAGACAAGGCAGAATTACCAATTTTTAGCACTGCTGTAACTTCAAACTGTTGCTGAATGAGTGGCTGTAATTCAAGGACTACCTGTTGCCCCCTTTAAAAGCCTAAATCAAATCATAGTATACTTTTTAAAATCAACTCCACTATCACCCTCCTTTAAAAATTACTTCCATGTCCCATTTCCCTAATAACTTTATTTTCTTGTACCACTCAAAGCAATTAACTGAAAATAATATTAACTCATATTAATAACTACCATATTACAAACGACTAAATACAAAGAAACAAACAGTTGTGCATTCTGACTACTCCTCTCCCTACCTTGATAGGACAAGAATTTTTGGAGTAGCAAAATACTACAACAGTTGGTAGTAATTTTTCTCAAGCTAGAAAAAGAAAACCTGCCTTGGGGAAATCAAGTAAACCAATTAGTATAACTACATAGGAATAACTATTTTTCTTATTGCAAAATAGTGTGATTATAGTTTTAAAAACCAAGAAATGATACATTTGTTGAGCAGCTATGGTATTCTGCTAATTAAAACACTATTTGCTCTGCTTTGGCTGGAATAAAAGTCATCTTGGCAGAACATTGACTCAAAATAATAACCTCAAGATTAAAATATCATAAATGCATTTTATAACACTAGCTTTCCCTCTGCTTTCACAAGTTTCGGTGTCTAGTTTAACATTTGTGCAATACAGCCAAAATCCAACATACTGGAAGTTTGACAAAATCAAGTTGAAATTAAATATATCACTTTCTATAACATTCAATTATTAACCTATACATATATACACACAGAGACAGTTCCCCCACCCACCCCAATATCTGTTTGGAAAAGCTGAGTGAAATGAGCAGGCACTATTAAGCATTGTGACAGATGCAAGAAAGCAGGGGCCAAGATTGAATTCAAAAGCACAGCAAGTTTTTTCCATGCTACCTCTAAAGAAGAATCTGATCTAGAACAGTCAAGGAAAATGGGCTCCAGATAAGAGTCAATGGACTTCAAGGGGGGCTGGACTTAAGTCTTTTTCAGGGGTGTAGGGATCCCAAACTGATGGTGTGTTTGATCCCACCTTCAAGCTCTGCCTGGTCATCTCCTAAATAGAATAGAGTAGAGTAGAGTAGAGTAGAGTAGAGTAGAGTAGAGTAGAGTAGAGTAGAGTAGAATAGAATAGAATAGAATAGAATAGAATAGAATAGAATAGAATAGAACTCTTTATTGGCCAAGTGTGATTGGACACACAAGGAATTTGTCTTTGGTATATACGCTCTCAGTGTACATAAGGAGAATAAAATACATTCATCAAGAATAAAAAGATACAATATTTAGTGATAGTCAAGGCTAAGGACATCCAAGACTATTGAAACTTACAGTTTTGGGTTTTACTGAAGAAAAATCCAGGGGACTTCTTATGGATCAGTAGTACATGACCAGTCTTTTGGGACCTTCCTGTTGCATGATCTGTGCAACATCCACCCATCTTCTGCTCCACCTTTTGAATTGGACCAGCAAACTGCAATACACTTCTCAGTATCTCTTTCCTTTACCTTTCCTTGGCAGAAGTCTCCATCACAAGCTGCTATCAATGGCTTTGCATTTTTATCTACTAATTCACACTCAAAAAAAAAAAAAAAAACACATTTACATGCAACATACCTGAATCCCAACCAAACATGTTCTCTACCAGGTAGGAGCTCTCCAGTACTCCAATTCAAAATTTACTTTCAGATAGAATTTGTTTGATATTTTTTTTGGGGGGGGGGGGTTCTTAAATCAGTGCTTATTCATGGAGACTGTCTGGAAAAATCCCTGCAATTTTCTTGGCAATATTTTCAAAAGTGATTAGCCATAAGAAAGTGTGACTGATCCAAAGTCACCCAGATGTGCAAGGCAGGACCGGAATTCATGGTACCCTGGTTTCTAGGCCTTTGCCTTATTTATTTATTTATTTGTATCCCACTATTATTATTTTTACAAATAAATCAAGGCAACTAACAGATCCAGCACATCTGCCTTCTCCTATTTTCCCCACAAGAACAACCCTGCGAGGTGAAAAAGAGTGACTGGCCCAAAGACACCCAGTTGGCTTTCATGCTTAAGGTGATATTAGAACTCATTTTCTAGCCTGGCGCCTTAATGATTAGGAATCCTAATTCATTTGCTATTTCTGCTATTCACCACTTTTTCCTTTTTTTATTAAATCCCCCATTTATTTCTTTATTTAAAATACTTGCATTACTCGTTTGACCTCCATCTAAAATTCTGCTGGGTTTATAACTCTAATATAAAAATAATATGGAAATTTGCATTAAATGATAAATTGACTTGTGATATTAAAATTAGAAGTGGTATATACAAAGAGAATGTTTTTTGGAACACTTGGCAACCATTTATGGACTTTGCACTTGGGAGATTGGATGAATCGGCGCCAGTACCTTATCAAAGAGATTTCTGGAAGAATTGAAGACTTTAATTTCCTAAAATTTCCTTTCCATTTTATATCACGTTGGGGGGGGGAATTTTTTTTTCTTTACTATTGATTTTTGTATTGCTTTTCCTCCCCTCTTTTTTCTGTTATTCTTTAACAATAAAAATACAATAAAAATTGAAAAAAAATTAATATGTCAAAATAAAAAAACAACATGAAAATAAAAGCAGAAATACCTGGTGCCACAACCAAACTCCTTCAATACAACCAACAACGCTGTCTTCAAACTCTGACTTCATTCTATTCCAGCACTTGGGAGAAATGCCAAATTATGTTGGCATATATGTAAAAAAAATGTAAAACTAGCTCAGTTTTTAAGTTATTACTAAATCTAGGCATATAGAAACATATTGGTCCATTGTTTTGCACCATCTTTGTTGTATTTCTGTTAGATTTTATCAAAACAGGTCTAGCAAACTAGAAGCCCTTTTTATATGACTAGATGGCTACAAATATACTCCTCATTTTGTAGGGCCGTGTGTATTACTTCACAATAGGAAGCGTAACTGCTAAATTGCAATTCCATACCACAAATGAATATTATTGGAATTTTGCCTATATTTTAATTAATTTCTTATGCTAAATCATTACCACATAATTTGAGCCTGGTTTTGGATGTGACAGATATAAACTGCAAAACACTTAGGACAATGTTTTAAGTAATATCCTTTTAACAAGTCAAATAAATGTTTTCAAGGTCTATTGATTCATTGTACTTTTGGAGAGAGTAAAGAGTATATTGATTAGGTTATTTACTTCAGTGCTAGACAGCTGACATAAAGATTTCATTAAAGGCAATCGCAAATGAGCCTTGACTGTATCTGAAGCTGTAATTTGTACAGCTCAGTACTATATATAATAAAGGATTATCTGGCAGGCAGTATTTCCAATAGGTTGAGCCATGGTACCTCTTAAATATATTTTACTATTGCATTATTATTCAACATACTTACAAAATGATGTTACAAGAATTTATAAGTGCATGTCCAACCTAATTTAATTTTTGGAGTCCTTGGTGGTCTCTGAGCTTAGTTGTTTGCTTGCAGACATTTCATTAACTGAGTAGGTAACATCATCTATTAATGAGTGTGGGGTTTATACACAGTAGCATGCCCTGCCAGTGTTGATTGGGATATGGTATTTAATTTTAATTTTCTGATAGGTCTGAGTTATATTCCCAGGGTTTTAGAAATGATGCCAGGATTTCAAGCACTGTATATTAGAAAGATATAAAAATTGATGATTTGTGTGTGTGTGTATCAACTTAGTGAAAGGTGAAGTTTCACAATTACCCAGATTTGTAGACTAGATTTCATGTTTTTATCACCTATCAAGTGCTTCCCAAGGACCTGAGACAGGCAGATGTGATTGTTTGATGGTGTAAAAGGCTCATCACAGGATGTAAGCTGTACCAAGTAAAGCTGTCTTTTGCAACTGACTGATGATGATTTTGTCAATGTTGATGCTGTTCAAGTGCTGCTCCAGATGTTTTGGGATTTGGGATAATAATATGTGTGGGTAATCTACAGTTAAATTCATAATCTAAGAGTGGAAGAAACTTAAAAATTCAAGTCCCAGTAAGGACCTAAAAATTATTAAAGTAGAGTTGAAGAATATAGGCAGTTCTAAGCAGAGTGAGCTTTTTGTAAAATTAGGGTGTTCAGGTCTGATAAATTCAATATTTCCAGATCTGAGGAAGTCGTTTAGATATCGCTCTGAGGGCTCCAGCAATTACTATTTTATTATTAGTATTATTGTTGTTTTATTCTCAGAAGAGAGAAAACAGAAACCTTTAACCAAAAATATGAAGGAAATTCAGATTGTTTATGATTAAAATTCTACAACTAAAATTAAATGATTCAATTAATGTTTTTTTTTTTATTTGTCATTTCACAGTTGGATGTATTGGACAGATTGGGAAGAAGATGAAATAGATGATAGTATGGGAAGAATTGAGAAAGCATGGATGGATGGTAACAACCGTCAAATATTTGTAACATTAAAGATGTTGTGGCCAAATGGATTAACTCTGGATTATCAAAATAATATATTGTACTGGTGCGATGCCTATTATGATCATATTGAAAGAATATACCTGAATGGAAGTGACCGCAAGGTAAAAGAAAATATAATACTTTTCCCCCCAGATTCCACATTTAGTGAATTATCTTGCTACTTTGTTTATTCCCTTTCTCTTTAAGGCTGCCTATTGATTATCTGACTATTGGATTATTTTGTGGGCGAAGGGAGGGAGGGAGGGAGGGAGAATGGGAGCAAAGAAGGAAGGAAGGGAGGGAGGGAGAGAGAAAGGGAGTGAGGAAGGAAGGGAGAGATGGAGGGAGGGAGGGAAGAAGGGGGAAATATTTATTCATTTCAGAAGGTAAAAAGGTTTTTCTAATCATTATTTTACTGTACATGAGATCAAGACACAAAAATCCATGTTGTCTAATATTACCCCTAACCCTAACCCCTGTAATTGGGGTATTTTAAATGTTTGGGGTTTTAAATCGGCCAAATCTATGTAATTATTTTAATTTTTAATTATTGTTGTGTGTTGTGTTTTTAAATTGGCTGTACACCGCCCTGAATCCTTCGGGAGAAGGGCGGTATAGAAATAAAATTATTTATTTATTTATTTATTATTTATTTATTAATTATCTTAATATATTTGGCCATAGTAGTACATGACATCATATATCAGCATTTTTAGACACTTAAAAAAAATGTCTCACATGAATATATACACTCATTCAGTAGAATGTAAGAAAGATGGTCCCAAATAAGATAGGCAAAAGCCATTACTAAAGTGATGATGAAAAAAAACAACAACAACTTAGGCCCATAAGAAGGAGACAATGTGTGGAAGAAATTTAAATGAACACCTTCCTAATTCACTTAGGTATAAGAAGGGGAAGAGGTACAGCACATTCAAACTTGCAAGATTCTGCTATTATAGCCATTCTCAATAAAAGTAGTTTCAGTTTTTGATTCAGATGTTGATTCCTGGTTTGATTTATTCAGTAGGGTTGACATGTATGCACACACAAATTTACATGTACTATAAGACAATTTATGTATGAACTTTTCATTTTTTTTTTTTACTATCCATATAATTAGATAGAAAAAATGGTATGTAAGAGATCGCTTTCTGTATCTCAAATATGTCTTACGCTTTTTGTTGTTTTCATATGGTGAGTAGAGGTACTATTTTTATTTCTTATTGGACCAAGTCTCTATCTGCGTGGCCAAATAATGTTATACAGGAGAAAACCTAGTCTCAGGTGTTACAGTTTTATTCGGCCTAGAATTTAACAATTCCTATCAAATTGATGGTGCTATTTTTACACAGCTAATGATCTGTGCTGAAATATATTTTATGATGTTTATTTTGTATTTAGTCTATTTTTAATTATGTACATTGCATAGATATGCTCTGTATAATTGCCAATGTTCAGTGATTTTTATCTCTCCAATTTGTGTGCACTGAATTTAGTTACAGATAGAGCTGTTAAAATAATAGTTGCAATAACTTGTGAAAAAACTGATTGTACTACATTGTACCCAAATGTAGTAAACTTGGGTACATCAGTTATCAGTGCCTTCCATCTAGAATTAGTGATCCAAATCATTAGAGTTTGTTTCTAGGGTTACCAATAATGGATAATTAGTTAATCATGTACCTCAAGGTCTAATCAAGTCATCACTTACTATTTTTATTTTGTAGGATTAATGCTATGCCATAGATCTCTTTCTCCATACACACATACACACACACACACACACACACACACACACGCACACACCTGCGAATAGGACTGCCAGTGATTGAACATCCTTACTCAAAGTAATGGAAGACAATGGCAGTTTTGATCTAATAGACCTGAAGCCCCAGTTTGATCTAATAGACCTGAAGGCCAATATAAGGAAATTGTTTAAAAAGAGAACGTATAAGTTTTCTACATATTGCAGTTTCTTTTTGTTTCATTTTATACAGAAAAAAACCACATCTTTTTCCATCCCTCAGTTAATCTCTGAACACTATTTATACCCTTGGATGAAATTAAGCAATGTTTTGTGTCTATGTGGTCAAGTAGTCCATTGAATTTGTACAAATGGTTTTTCAGTACATTTTTCTAAGGTATAACAACGTTAGTCAGTACCTATTAGTAATCTAAGTATATATGCATATCATGTTGGTGTGGATTTTTGTTAGAAAAATGAATTAGAATAGTGAAATTGTAATAATTAATAAGATATTTGAGAGGAATGTATCAGCCTTAGAATCCCAAGGTGCTTTTTTAGGAGGCAATTGGACTTTCTTGTTTTTTCTTTGAGGACGTTTTACTTCTCATCCAAGAAGGTTCTTCAGCTCTGACAGAATATTGGGGAAAAGCTGAAGAAGCTTCTTGGATGAGAAATGAAACATCCTCAAAGAAAAAAAAAAAGAAAATCCAATTGCCTCCTAAAAAAATAACCTTTGGAACAACCATGACCTCAATGACTGAGAATTTCTACAGCTTTAGAGATAGATCCGTTAAATTATTTTCTAGCAGGATGAAATGGAGGAATATTTTCTCTTTCTCCCCAACCTTTAAAAATTTGACAAATAAAATTAGGAAATAGGTTTATTATCCGAAGATATTTAAATTGGTGCTTTAGAGATTGGAGTAGATTTGTTTTTTGTAAAGAAGACTTTAAATATATTTGCACACACATAAAATCAAACATTCACATTTTTCTTAATTTCTGATTAAATGTGAAGGCATGTAGTGATATATTGAATGCTACAACTATTTAATGTCAATCAACTGCAGGTGGTCTACAGTGGAAAAGAATTGAATCATCCATTTGGACTATCACATCATAGAAATTATATTTTCTGGACAGATTATATGAATGGCTCTATTTTCCAACTGGATTTGATATCTAGAAATGTGACTCTTCTGAAAAGTGAGAGATCCCCTCTCTTTGGGTTGCAGATTTATGATCCCCAGAAGCAACAAGGTATTGAAAATAACATTTTCTGCATTCACACCATGCAGCACTTAAATCATTGTAGTTATAGAAAGAGTAAACGTTCAACATTGCTTCAGACTTTCCCTTCAATCTGCTGTGAACACACTAATCCATTAGATGTGAAATTAATTCTAAGTACTAAGTCAATGCAGATGTGTAAGGTATATTTAGTGAAAGATAATTGCCACTTGTCATCACTGAAATAAACATGGGTTAGTTTTGAAAAAGATTTTGCAAGATCCGTTGATGCAGTGATGCATACAAATCATCTCTTAAAATCATAAAATAAGTATATCTTCCATATCTTCTTCTGCTGCTATTGCTTTGGAAGTTACCTCTAGCTGCTCTACATGTGTAAACTTTTGAGTTAATCGTCAACATCATGTATTACATTGTATTCAATAGAAATTTCATAAAACTAATTTTACAGAATTTGGCTATTAATTATGATTGTTATATTATTATTGTTGTTATTATTATTATTATTATTATTATTATTATTATTATTAATCTTTTTTAAACATGAAACTCAGTTAACTGAACATTTAAAAATGTATCACAAATACAATTGTCTGGTGCTAATGGTTGATACGGGTTGCTGCCAGCGTCCTACCATGTTTCCCTGAAAATAAGACCCTGTCTTATTTTCTTTTGGACCCTAAAATAAGGGCTTGGCCTTATTATTGGGGAGTCTTATTATTTTGGGGGTGCAGGAGGCCCAGGCGGCCTGTGCACTCACAGCTGGGAGTCCGGGGGAGAGACGCTCGATTCGTGCACTTCCATCAAGCCCCTCCCCTCCCACAGGGTGTGTGTGTAGAATGCGAGCAGCGAGTGTCTGTCCCCAGCCACTGCTCACGCACCTCCCAGGCCTCACCATGTCGATGTGGGCAAAGCCGTTGAGCACCAGATCCTTGAGCTCATATCCAATTCCACCGGCGTCCACCACCAGCACCAACATAGAAGCCACAGCCTGGGCCAGCTCTCCCTGCAGGCTACAGCTCCAGCCATCACCATAGAGTGGGAAGCACACTGCCAGAGCAGCCACTGCCCTGGCTGGGGTTTGGAAGCTGCAGAGGCAGAGTTTGGGGGAGAAAAAGAAAGATTCTGCTGCTTTCCTTGCATGCAGCCAAAAGCAGAAGCAGCAGAAGTCTTTCTTTCTGTCCCCCAAACTCTGCCTCTGAGGCTTCCAAACCACAGCCAGGGAAGTTGCCGCTCTGGGAGTGTGCTTCCCATTCTATGGTGATGGTGGCCTGAGGCCTCCCCTTCTCCCCTGCTCCTCTCCACTCTGATTGCCCAAGTGTTGACTGACCAGAGCACCTACTGGTAAGCCCGCAGGTTCAGTTTACTTTAACCAGGCACCCAGCAGTGAGACACCGGGCAGCCGTGCCGAGTGCAGCGCTGATAGACACAGCTTGGCCAGCCCAGCGATGGCCAACGCTCCTCACCCACGGCTGTGCTTGGCCACCAGTGGCCGCCCCACAAAGGAAGCTCTGGGGTGGCAATGCTTGCACTGGGGCTGCTGTGGTGGGTGCTTGGTAGTGCAGGCTATGCGGACATGGCACCTGGGTGCAGGAGCAAAAGCGGGTGGGCCACCACCATGGAGCAGGAGCAGGCACTCAAGGTCTACGGTTGGTGCCACGGGCAGCAAAAAGGGCATGGGGTTCAGGAGTTTGCAGTGATGTGGCTGCCTTGAGAGGGTTGGGGGGGGGAAGAGAGACCTGTGTGTGTGAGAGAGAGAGAGAGAAAGAGAGAGAGAGTGGGGCTTATTTTGGGGGCAGGACGTATATTTAGGCCCACTCCAAAAATCAGACTTGGCCTTATTTTTGGGACATGTTCTATTTTCGGGGAAACATGGTAGTTTCAACGAAGTATCTTCTTAAAACATATGATGTTCCGAGTAGCACAGTTTTTTGACAGTAATGACAGTATACACAGCAAACGAGATAACCATGCTGGATTTCGTATCACAAATCACTAGTCGAACACTTCCCAAGCTATTATTATTATTATTATTATTATTATTATTATTATTATTATTATTTTATTAATTTATTGGTTTGATTTATATGCCAACCTTCTCCGGAGACTCAGGTCGGTTTACAATGCGTTAAGCAATAGCCTTCATACTTTTGTATATACCTGCTTAGTAGGGCTTTTGGCCCCCCCAAGCGGTGTTCTTTTTTATACAAAGTCAGCTTATTGCCCCCACAATCTGGGTCCTCATTTTACCTACCTTGAAAGGATGGAAGGCTGAGTCAACCTTGAGCCTGGTGAGATTTGAACTTGCAGTAATTGCAGGGAGCTGGTGTTACTTAACAGCACTTTAGCCTGCTGCACCACCAATATTATTATTATTATTTATTTTATTCATTAAACATGAAACTCAAATTATTATTATTATTACTATTACTATTATTATTATTATTATTATTATTATTATTATTATTATTGATCTCTGGAGGGCTCGGGACAGGGGTTGTTCCTCTGTCCTGGTCCTATTAGATCTCTCAGCGGCTTTTGATACCATCGACCATGGTATCATGCTGCACCGGCTGGAAGAGTTAGGGGTGGGGGGCACCGTGTTGCGGTGGTTCTCCTCCTTTCTCTCTGACCGCTTGCAGTCTGTGTTGGCGGGGGGGCAGAGGTCAACCCCGAGGCCCCTTGTATGTGGGGTGCCACAAGGGTCGGTCCTCTCGCCCCTTCTGTTCAACATTTATGTCAAGCTGCTGGGTGAGATCATCCGTTGTTTCGGGTGAAGTACCACCAGTACGCTGACGACACCCAGCTGTACATCTCCACCCTGGACCACCCCAATGATGCCCTTGAAGTGATGTCCCAGTGCCTGGAGGCTGTATGGATCTGGATGGGGAGAAACAGACTCAGGCTCAACCCATCCAAGACCGAGTGTCTGTGGTTTCTGACATCCCGATATAGTCAGTTGGTGCCATCACTGACTATTGGGGGTGAGTCGTTGGCCCCCACAGAGAGGGCTCACAACTTGGGTGTCCTCCTGGACTCACAGCTGTCTTTAGAAGGGCATCTGACGGCTGTGGCCGGGAGGGCATTTTATCGGGTTTGTCTGATTCACCAGTTGTGTCCCTTTCTGGATCGGGATTCGTTAAATATGGTCACTCATGCCCTTGTCATTTCCTGCCTGGACTACTGCAATGCTCTCTACATGGGGCTCCCCTTGAGGAGCACCCAGAGGCTCCAGCTGGTCCAGAATGCAGCCGCGCAGGTGGTTATGGGAGTGATGTGGTGCTCCCATGTGACCCCCCTCCTGCACGAGCTGCACTGGCTCCCAGTGGTCTTCTGGGTGTGCTTCAAGGTTTTGGTTACCACCTTTAGAGCACTCCATGGTCTAGGACCGGGGTGTCTACGAGACCGCCTTTTGCCACCAGTAGCCTCTCACCGACCAGTCCGCTCCCACAGAGAGGGGCTTCTTAGGGTGCTGTCGGTCAAACAGTGTTGACCGGCGGCCCCCAGGGGGAGAGCCTTCTCTGTGGGAGCACCTGCCATCTGGAACGAGCTCCCCCCAGAGATACGGAGGATCACTGATATGCGCGCTTTCCACCGTGCCCTCAAAACATTCCTATTCCAGCAAGCCGGCCTGGCCTAACCTCTTTTTTAAACTGTTTTTTAAAATTTTTTAAATTTTAAATTTGCCGTATAAAAATTGGGGTTTTAAAATTTGTTTTCTGGGCCAAATTATTTAATCATATTTTAATGGTTTTTTAACATTAGAATTACATGTATTTTATCTTTTGGCTGTTCACCGCCCTGAGTCCTTCGGGAGTAGGGCAGTATATAAATTCAATAAACTATAACTAACTAACTTATTATTATTATTATTATTATTATTATTATTATTATTATATAAGATATCAACTATTTGCTGAAGATCATCACACAACTTGTTTTATTTTCCAGAAGTCAAGCTATAAATCAAACACATTGTAAGCCGCCCTGAGTCTTCAGAGAAGGGCGGCATATAAATCAAATTTAAAAAAAAAAAACAATAAATAAATCTCAATATTATCCTCAATAAAGAGTATGAAAACGTTTGAGTTTTCTAAAAAATCTTCTGTAGGTAACAGAAAATGTACAAATGGAAAGTTACAAAAACAAATGATGGCAGGACTTGTGAAAAAATTCTAAAATTTGCCTGATGTTATATCCATGAGGTATAGAATTGGATCATCGGTCCTTAGTGCTCCCTGAGCTTGGTTGTTTTCTTGCAGATGTTTCATTACCCAAACTAGGTAACATCATTAGTGCAGTTATGATGTTACCTAGTTTGGATAATGAAATGTTTGCATGAAAACAATCAAGCTCAGAGAGCACCAAAGATCCCACAGTTCAACTTTGAACTACAAATATTCTCCTGTATTAGAATTGAGTCAGTCTGGAAGGGGAATTATGGATTGAATATAATCTGTCAGAGCATTAGTAGTGGGATTTATTCAGTGGAATGCCCTTTCCAGAAAAGTATGACACTTCCTCTAATCTCTTGCTGTCAGAATATTGGAGTGTTGTTAGTTTGGATAACTTTCACATACCGAGAAAAATAGTGCTTTGCTATAGTTAGTCTTCAAACTTACCTGTTGCTTTTTTAGATCTGATTGTTATTTGATTTTATATTTATTGGGCTGGATACCCATATAATGATAATTACAGATGTCACTTTAGCTACAGCCAGCCATTTAAAAAACACAGCATTGGCTTTACGTTTTTGTATTTTCTCTGATTTGTTTGGTTTGTTAATACATTATTCATCAATATATAAAATATTGATATAAAGATATATATTGAGAATGAATCAAAGGCTTAAAATACTGAGTTGTTTGTTCTGTGTTATCTAAGAGTTTTTCAGACTTCACAATTCAGATTATTTTTAGTGTGGCCATTAGTGACATGTATAGTATCCACTCAATCTCAAAGAAATCTAAAAGCATCATTAAGAGAATTAATGGGAACAGTTCTGTCTTTTAGTTAATTTAAAAAAAACTTCTTGTAAAAATTCATTTATACTTTAGTCAACGATTTCCATATGTACACATCCATCAAGACTTGTAGTAGTAGTTATATGCTTCAAAAATCTGAGTATTGATTTGGATTTAAAAATGTATATAACATGTTCTTCCCTAAACAATTGCACAAGAAATTCAATCTGAATTAAGTAGCAGAAGTAGTAATAAAGAGCCTGAATGTCCTTGTTTTGTCACCTGGGGTTAAAAGGAAATTAATTAGCATGACTTCATCTTGAGTAACAGGTTACATATGTGCTATTTTAAGTATTTTCCTTATTAAAGTACGTGCTTCCCTCCCCATTTTAGATTTTGTTATTACTTCTTGGACATTTATTTAAAAAAATAAATTACTCTAAATAGGTAATAATAGATCTCTCATTTAACCTTCCGCCAGGACATCAATTAGGAAATTGGAGGGTGGAGCTTTTGTTGTCTATCTGGAATAATGAGGTGCTGTTATTCCCTCTGGATTATGCTGTTTATTAAAGTACTATGTTAATTTTTAAAAACTTCTTTATACTTAAAAAAGTCCCAAAATATTGGACTTGGGCAGCTTAGAAATGTAAATATAGATAAATCTACATCTCAAATGTCATTATTCCTGGTTATGTCCTTATGTTGAGGGGTCCACCAGGAGGAGCAAAGAAGCAATTTTATGTATATTAGGCCATTTCAAAAAGAAGCTTTTCAGTGTATACCTAAAATTGTGTCTTAGTAGCAGGGATGTCAAACTCATGTCATCATGGCGGCATCACGTGATGTATCAGGACTTTTTTTCTCCTTCGCTAAACTGGGCATGGGTGTGGCCAGTGCATGATGCATCTGGCCCGTGGGCCAGGAGTTTGACAGCCCTGCTTAGTAAGAAGCAATGTGGCAGCAGTAGTGAGCATTGCATTTCTATGATCTGCAATATAATGATTCCAAGTTTTAGAAATCAAGATGCATTAAACAAACATACAAAATGTTATGAATGATGTTTGGTGTTAAGGAGTAGAAGTTATGTACTACTCTTCCTGTTGGTATCAGGTCATTTCCTAGTGAAAAAAACTAAAATCATGATATAATAAATTAAACTCTGTTTTCATAAGGATCTACTGCAAAGCATGTTTTTTTCCCATACTGAGAATTTTATATGAAATGCTACGGTCTTCCTTACAAAAAAATGTCCCAATTGCATACAATTATTAACACTATAAATATACAGTACATTCCCAGATCTATTGTACACAAAGCTTTTCAAAATAATAGAGCATCAGTAGTCTGAATAATATGAATAATTGAACAAAGGTCTGAGCAGACCGTAAGACCTGGAGAATTCATTGACTATCAGCAATTCTTTTAAAAGTAGACTGGAATTTAGTTGGTTGTGGTCATGAAGAATTTTTAAACAATGCCTTTGGTCCCCAATTGATAGGATGATTGACTTCATTTATTTCCTTCTTTTCCTGCAATCCCCAGGAAAGTTACTGTTTTGTATATGAATGAGAAGGAAGGTCTACAGACAAGCATAGCATTAAAAGATTGGAGGGTATCTTGTCTAAAAGTCAAAACAAAACAACCCAAACCCAACAATACTATTGGTTTTGTAAATAATGAATGCGATACAGGTCCCTCGTTCAATGAACATAGAATTTAATTTTAGCTAGAACATGGGAAATATTATTGGGATAGCAGAAAGATAGATACAAAGGTAAGGCAAAATTAACAAGGGATGAATATAAGCAAGTATACATATGTGTACTTGTGTCTCACATTGATCGTGTTTGAGAGAATGGTATACTCGATACATAAATGAATATGAAAATGCAATCAGTGTTGCCTAAAAACTATTATGAAGCTTCTGATAGTCATATTGATTCTAAGGCTAAGTAATAAAGTTGAATCAATATGGATATACCTAGCAGCTGTGCTTCACACTAATAGTCAATGGTATAGAACAATCTAAATCAAGCCCTATTGACACAATTCTGAATAGCTAAATAGTTACGCTAAATAGTATTATGGAGCTTGTAAATATATAAGGTCTCTCTAATATTTGGTTTGTGGAATTAATTGGGCAAGTTCCAAACCAATGAGAAAGGCTTTCAGTCAGGTTTAGCTATTCTGTCAAACTAATACTAACATGCTTCTGAACTTTCACTGATGCTGTTGAAATGTTCCTCCTCAGGGAACAAAAAAGAAAAACATTATTGGATTTGGCCTGAATGTTGTGGCTTGGATGAATGAAAGATTGTTCTTCAAATTCCTTAGATGTTCTAAGAACAGAACAGAAACATCAATTTTAATCTCCAAAATAGATTCAGGTAGAATTTAGTGAACACACTAGCAACATACAGTACATATATATATATATTTTTAAAAAAGAACAACCCATAGATGTTGATGACATTTCTGTGTATATTTCTGCACTATTACTCAACAAAGGCAGGTAATAATACATATCGTTTTTCATGTTTCACTACATATTTAAGAAGTCAATTCTTCCCCATTCATTTTTCAAATATTCTACCATACTTAAAGTGATTTAAAAAAGTGAACCAAGAATGTAAATGAATCAGCAATGCATTCCATTTTCCTTGATATGTTTGCTTATTTATTTATTTATGCAGTCTATATGATGGTATGCTTGCATCAGTTCATCTTTGGAAATGTCTCAGCAGCTGCAGGCGGGAATGGGGGGATGTATTGAAAGCCTGAGACTTTGATCTTCTTGCTTAATCATCCTGTTAGTGATTCCACTGAAATCTCCACAAAGTGTAAACCAACCCCCTTCACCTGTCCTGTTGGTGGTAATAACAAAATTTAGTTAGATTTGTTTGTCTGTCTTTAAAAAAAGGAAATACCTTTGTACAAAATGTGATATGTCTTTCTGATCATGGACAAAGAGGAAGGTTGAGGTGCAAATAAAATAAACAGAATGTTTCCCTGTGGATTGCAAGTGTAAAAGATAAGACTGTCGGAAAGTGCATTGATCCAAACAGTATGCCTGCAGAGAATGTTCTCATGTTTTTCTACCCACCTTTTCATCATGTTGCTTGGGATATTTTTATTGAAGGTTGTTTTTTTTTCCTTGTTTTTTTTTTAATTCCAGGTGACAACGCATGCCGTATTAATAATGGAGGCTGCAGTATCCTGTGTTTAGTGATACCTGGAGGCAGAATGTGCGCTTGTGCTGATAATCATCATTTGGAGGAAAACAGTACAACCTGCATGTGTATGATCTTCATGAGAAAATTTTGTATTTCTCCTGTAGGAAAGATAGTCAGAGTAATAACTATACACTATAAAAAGGGCAGGATTCACCAACATCAAGCAGATAAAAAGCCCAGCATTTTGCATTAAGCAGTTTTCATTCTCTTGGGAATTCGTATGATGTGAAGAAAATGCTTCTGAGAAATGTAATAGAAATTCAGAATGACAATTGCTTAATTACTTATAGATGAGAAATTCACATGTGTATAAAACTTCTTTTTTTAACAAAGAATCTTTTAAAAAAGAATAGTGGAAGGCTGAAAAAGCTTTCTTACTCGCAATCCTTCTGCTCATCTCCAGCACTCTTCTGCTCGTAATGAGAAGGTGAAAAGGATTGCGGTAGAGATACAACTGGGGCATCATCCAGCGTTGTGCAAAGACATCCTGGATTCTGCTTCCCATTTAGTAATGGCAATTAATCTAGGAGAATCCCCAAATTGTGGACCACATGCTTTAAGGCAAATGCAGAAAGGCACAACAGAACCAACAAAACTGTGATGGGTGAACCCCACCTTACTACCATAGATACATACTGTAATATGAAATGAAGAATTAAATTACCTCAATGGTAATTTGTTAGATAATTTGACCTAAAAAAGGTGAAAAGCAGTATTGTTTCTTTTTCCTTTTCCTTTTCCTTTTCCTTTTCCTTTTCCTTTTCCTTTTCCTTTTCCTTTTCCCTTTCCCTTTCCCTTTCCCTTCCCTTTCCCTTTCCCTTCCCTTCCCCTCCCCTCCCGTTCCTTTCCTTTCCTTTCCTTTCCTTTCCTTTCCTTTCCTTTCCTTTCCTTTCCTTTCCTTTCCTTTCCTTTCCTTCCCTTCCCTTCCCTTCCCTTCCCTTCCCTTCCCTTCCCTTCCCATCCCATCCCTTCCCTTCCCTTCCCTTCCCTTCCCTTCCCTTCCCTTCCCTTCCCTTCCCTTCCCTTCCCTTCCCTATGAAAAGCTAAAGTTGCCAGTGTGTCCTCCAGAACTGGACTTACTTAAACAGGATTAATTATGAAAGGCTAGAAAATGGAATATAGTGAGTTCTTACTCCTACCTCAAAGTCAAAGTCATTTTGGGCAAGTTAATCTCCAGCCCTAGGAAGGAAGCAATAACAAGCCAAACTATAGGAATCTGTCCAGGCAGCTGCCTAGAGTGAAAAATGACTTGAAAGAATCCTTTTCCCCTTTCCCCTTTCCTTATTTTTTACACAATAGCATAGCCTTATTGAAACTGTTTCTTTCTTGGCTTGTAAGTATATTGTGAAGAAAAGAAGATAATAATGTCTAAACGTTGACACACTCATTATTTCATTGATGCTTGCTAACTCCTCTTTGTGGTGTAAGTTTTTCAGTCATCATTAGCTGGACTTAGTAAGATCCAAAAATAGCTTTTTAGATATGATTTTTAAAAGTTTCTTAAGGATTATCTTCCTACATATTTTTAAATAGATCGTTGAAGTGTTTTTTTTTTCCCTCCCTTCACTTTGGATGCAATTGTACGGGCATCCAGCTGGTAAATGCTCAGTTCCATCCAATCTCATTGACTTTATCCCAAATCAAGGGATTACAGCAGGTGTTTCAAGCCTGTGGGCCGGATGCATCACTCGCAGGCCATGCCCCCCAGCTCCGCAAAGGGAAAAAACATCACGATAAGTCACGTTACGGCAATGTGATGCCGCGAGTTTGACACCCGTGGATTAAAGGGTCATAAAAAGGGAGTTTATGTGGGATACAATCTTCCCAATATCTTAAAAGTTTCATGAAATTTGTGCATATGTAAAATAAATAATAAAGATACCTATAATTTTAGCCTTTTTGATTTTATGTTCAGCTGACCAATACAGTTAAACACAAATTATCTCATCCAATACTAACAAATCATTATTTTATATATAATGTGAGTTGCTGCCAGTTGTTTAGCTGGTGTTGGTCTTCATATGCATCACATTTATTCCAAGAACCTGGGATATCATAAAGTACTGGCATAAATACTTCCAAAAATCCCTGCAGAAAATAATGATAAACCATGTTTATATTACTGTCCACAAAACTACAGTGATGTGTCTGTGTACTTACCAGAAGAGCTCAATTTGAGAGCATCTTTACTTTTATCATATGTGTTAGTTATTGGATGAATCAGTATGTATCTAAGACCACCAAATGTTGTGATGTATGTAAAATGACACAAATGGTAACATAATTAAAGGAAAAAGTATTTCCTTTAATATTTTAGTAGTGCAAATACAGATTTGTTTGCTAACATGAAACAAATTTAATGATATGTTGCACCATAAGCTACTTTAAAACCAAACTAAACTGAAGATGAAATAACAGACAATTTAGTCAAAATATTTATTTAGTTTGAGGAACATATATCTTGTTCTTCAGCGTACAATTAATTATAGTTTTAATATTTCCCAAGTTCTTGAATAGCAGATTGATTGATCCAATTTATATGGCTGCCATCTGCCTTAAAAAAAACCACCTGGTGACCACCACTGTCAACACCAAAAGTGAATATTTCATTAAAAAAAAAAAAAAAAGCAAACTGAGGTCTAATACAATGTCCACAATCACCAATCACTTATTTTCATACTGGAGCTCACACTGATGTGGGCATATAATATCACTAATATCCTGGTCTCAGTGCCAAGGGGAAGAGCATAAATTGACAGATCTGACAATACTTTTGAGAGTCCCAAAGCATGTCCTGAAGTATGTCTATGGAGATTCAAAGGTGCTTTTTCAAGAGGCAACTGGATTTTCTGATTTTTTTGAAGTCATTTCACTTCTCACCCAAGAAGCTTCTTCAACTCTGACTGGATGGTGGGGAATGGAAGGATTTACATTCCTTGCAGACAGCTGTCATTTGCATTCTTTTAGCAAGTTGTTAAGGCCACCTGGAGGTTTACCTATGTCATCAGGGTCATCTGAGTGGTGTAAATTGATGTAGAGCCTTCTTGGAACTGTTGAAAGGACTGTGTTGTAGATTGGAGATAGACGATATTATATCCCTCCTCCTCTGTTGAGAGAGGGCTGTTCAATTTTGACATATATGGCCTCTTTAACCCCTTCTTCAAACCTGAAGTAATTCTGTGTAACCCTTTAAGAAAATAGCAATAGTTTGACAAAAGCTTAACCTGATAGGAAATTTTTACCAAACACAGGTAGTCCTCAATTTATGACCACAACTGAGCCCAAAATTTATGTTGCTAAATGAAAAATTTTGCCCCATTTTATGACTTTTCTTGCCACATTTGTCAAATGAATCACTGCAGTTGCTAAATTAGTAATCCGGTTGTTAAGTGAACCTGACTTCCCCATTGACTTTGCTTGTTAGAAGGTTGCAAAAGGTGATCACATGACCTGGGACACTGCAACCATCATAAATGTGATTTAAGCACCCAAATGTAAATCATGTGATGCTGATCACATGATGCTGATCGGGATGCTGCAACGGTCTTAGGTGTGAAAAATGGCCATAAGTCACTTTTTAAAGTGCCACTATAACGTCGAACGGTCACTAAGAGAACTGTTGTAAGTCCAGGACTACCTGTAAATAAACAAAGAATTAAAGGCCAAAAAAAAAAAAAAAAAGCACTGAAAACAATTAAAGAAATCAGCTATATGTGCCTCTAGGGACCACCAAATAGAATTATTTTGAATTTGGAATATTTACTAAGAATTGAAACATTTAAAAATCTTCATTGCAAATAATAATAATAATAATAATAATAGGTTTCTATTAACAATAATGTGTCCTATTTGTATCTTTGTCCCTTTAGTTAATTCTGAAGAAGTATTACCTAAGTTATGCAAAGTGGGTGAATTTCAGTGCAGGAACAAACACTGCATCCAAGATGGCTGGCGATGTGATGGTGATGATGATTGCCTGGACGGCTCTGATGAACATTCAGACATTTGTTGTATGTATCTGTGAATAATATGAGCTATAGTGTCTATTTGTTTCAGCTGTTGTTATGAGAGTTTAGATATAATGTATTCAAAAAATGTAAACAACTAAAGGAAATGAAAATAAAATAAATGTGAAAATAAATCATGTAATTATTGGACCACATAGACATGCATTTGCTTTATATTCTACTGGAAGAGCACTGCTTCAGAACGTGAATAATGCCAATGATTTAAAAATCTAATGTGTTTGCTTTGATCAAATGCCCTCTGACCTTGTTTTGTTGCTGGGCCAGATGCAAACTGCTTGCAAATGAAGATAATCAATTTAAATATATTGAGGATAGAATTACTTGCAGAAAATAGCTAAATATTTCAATGCTTCTTGGTAATATTTTAAGGAGTCTAAAAAATAAACATAGGTTTGGAAAAGGATTTTTTTTTTTACAGCTTTATAACATGTTAAAGTAAGCCAAAGGAAATAAATCACAATACAAACAATAGTATTGTGTTTTTCAGATGTTTCAGAAATGGCAATTATTTATGTAATACATGACAGCAACAGTGTGCAGGATCTTTGTTTCCATGAAGTTTTAAACTTTTTCCAACTTTTTAAAAAGTTATAATGAGAAGAGATAGTGCAGTTCCATAGTGTTATGTATAAGACCTATATCAATCTTTCCCAGAAGATCAAACATACATTTTCAGAACCCTGTTTTTCCTACCCCATGGGGGGAGGGGATTTGCAAATACTTTAACACTCAAGTATTCATCTCCTTTCTCAACCCTTTCAAACTTGCATTTAAATGTTGATTGTGATGCCTAATATTTTGTCACAGTGGTTTGGAGGTACTATGTGATTTTATTGGTTACTTTTATGGAAAAAGGTTTTCAAAATACTTTTAAGTTTAAATTTAATTTAAATTAAATATTTTAAAATACCATCCGACCATACTTCTACAGTCCAAATAAAATCCCAATGTTCTCACCAGCAAGTCAATATCTCATTCACTCTTAGCATACAGCTGGATGTCATGTAGAGGATGGTGTCTTAGCATACAATTGGTGGTAATTCCACTCTAGAACTTGTATCCATATCTAGTTATTGTGATTATCTGGCTGAGGAGGTTCAAACTTATGCAGAACAGCAGTGGAAACAGTACATCCCCTTGATATATGGCACAGTTGATGGCCACTTGTGTGAACTGTCTTAGATTGACTTAGTGTTTGTTATCTTCAGTTCTTGAGGAAGGTACTTAGTGGTCTTGTTGACTCTATATAACACTAAGCATTCACATATACATTTCTGCAGGATTGAGTTGTAGTCAACCCAGGCTATGCTCAGATAAGCCTTTCTAGATACTGAGTTTTAGGTGACTGCTCTATCTCTGAGCAACTGGGGTTTTGATCTTCTGGTGTTGTCTCAATGCCTTTCTGAGCTTTGCTCATGTACCTTTCTCAACCCTTTCAAACTTGCATTTAAATGTTGATTGTGATGGTACTGTAGCTTGGTGACTATGATGTGTGATAGAACTTTCCATTTTGCGAAGAGGCAAATTATTGACTGGTAGTTGGATGGAGTTGAATCCTTGTGGAGGTCTTTCGTGATCAACTTTGTTCTTCCTTGTGTTAATCGGTCTAGATGGGAGGCTGCTACTAGCAGCTGATTCATCTTTGCTGTTAGGCATCCATGCCTAAATTTCTGTAGCCAGTAGATATAGATCCTCTCTGGCCAAGTGCTGTCCAGCTCTTCCAGTTCTTGAGCTGCCATTGGATGTCTGCTACTATAATGGTGACTGGTTCCAATCTGGGAGATGTCTATGGTCTGCTCTCAGGTCTTGCAGCCACTTTGCATTGATGTTATGTGCCTTCTCTTTAATCCATATGTTCTTCCACCATATTCAGTTTCTGCTACTGGTGGCTCTGCTGTTACTATATTATTGCACTGCAATTGGGAGTACACCTTGATGGTTCTTTGGAGAACCCGGCATTTATCTTCTTGGCGTCTGCTTCTCTGGTGTACTTCCTTAGCCTGATAGCTAATGCTGAGCCTTTTTAAGCAATTTATAGGGTTTCATCTATAGTAGGGATTGTTGTGAGGGCTTTATTGGCATATTCTAGCATACTATCTGATGGTACTTCTCCACTGAGCAGATACCAGGGGTGAAATCCAGCAGGTTCAGACCGGTTCTGGAGAACCAGTAGTGGAAATTTTGAGCAGTTTGGAGAACCGGCAAATACTACCTCTGGCTGGCCCCAGAGTGGGGTGGGAATGAGGATTTTACAGTATCCTTCCCCTGGAGTGAGGTAGGAATGGAGATTTTGCAGTATCCTTCCCCTGCCACACCAACCAAGCCATGCCCACAGAACCGGTAGTAAAAAAAATTGGATTTCACCACTGGCAGATACTGTATGCATACTGTATATGTGTGTGTGTTTGTGTGTATCCATATCTCTATCTCTATCTCTATCTCTATCTCTATCTCTATCTCTATCTCTATCTCTATCTCTATCTCTATCTCTATCTATCTATCTATCTATCTATCTATCTATCTATCTATCTATCTATCTAGAGAGTGGGGAGAGAGAGAGAGAGAGAGGAGAGAGAGAGAGAGAGAAGTTTTGATTGGAAGAAAGTAAAGCATTTAAATGAAGAATGAAAGCATTAGTGAAGAATTAGGTTAGCATGACCAGAGGAAAAGATCAAAAATATAAATAATCCATAGAGAATCAATACCATCCAACACTAGGTTAAGTATAATTAAGCCTTTTGTGGACTTAAAATTTTGTATCTTCTCCATATTAACTTAAAGCTTTTGTCCTTTATTTTATTTGTTTCTGGTCTCCTTATAGTAAGGGATATTTTTTATCCATCGTTTCATAGTTTGTTCTAAGATTAAAAAAAGAAAAGAAAATGCTAAACATTTATTGTCTCTTTTTTCAGAGTATACAATTTATTATAAGACATATTTACAGTGGATTGTAATGGTTGTTGCTGAATATAAAAGGTATTATTATTATGTCTTCCAGTTAATCATAGTTGTCCTGACAATCAATTTAAATGCCATAATAACCGATGCATCCCTAAGAGATGGCTTTGTGATGGAGCAAATGATTGTGGTAACAATGAAGATGAATCAAATGAGACTTGTGCAGGTAAAAAGAAACAATCAAACAAATCAAGCACATTTCCTGGTGATTATGTTTGATCTTAAGCCTCTGTTGAGTATGTTCGGATCCAAAATTTTGGTCTGAAGTAAACCAAGCCATTACTGGTTACCATCAATTTTAAATATTTAAACAGCAACCATGTTGTTTCTAACATGGTTGCTGTTTTACTTAATCTTGTTAATTGGCTCTACTTTACTAAGTAATTTCATCTGTCCATATGGACTAATTCATTATTGGTCTAGTAGTAGAAGCATATGCTTTTCTCCTCTCCGCACTCACTTCTGGAGTTTGACATTTAGCAGGTATGTTGTGAGATACTGTTATGAGTCAGGCCATAGATTAATTGCCATGTAAACTTTTGGTAATGAAAAGACCTAATAATTATTAACCATATTCTCTCTGTATAACACATTTCAATCTCGGCAGCTTTGCAGAATAACATGTACAGGCAAGAGATTTCCAGACTAGAGATGGTAGTTATGGAAACACTCAGTAATTGGTTGGCCTCATGGGAAGGATGGAAAGAAAAATCTATGGATTTAACAAAATATAATTTTAAGAGAAAGCCAGTTTGTTTAAGGTATGAGACTAGAAACTGGGAGAATGTGAGTTCTAGTCCTTCCTTAGGTACCAAGTTAGCTGGGTGACATTGGGCCAGTCACTCTCAGCCCTTGGAAGAGGCAATGGTAAAACCATTTCTGAAAAACCTTGTCAAAAAAAGTGCAGGGACTAGTCCATGTAGTTTCAAGGAGTCAAAACTGATTTAAAGGCACTGTTATTATTATTTTAAAAGAGGGAAAATGTAATGGAAAGCTGAATGTTTCCTTTGGCTTCATTTTTGTTGCAATAATATCTAGCTGAACTGTGACCATGACACATCTGTTAAGTCTTACCTAAGAGCTACATTGAACTGTATAAAACCAGGAGATCTTGCTGAGCCTTGCTCAGAGAAACCTGAGAGTACTTCCTAATCAGCACCAATGAGATGGCACTGCTCATTGTGTTCTTATGTGGGGATGTCATGGCACAGTGGCTTAATGACACTAGAACTGCTGGCCAGAACTGGTCTGCGCTCCAGCGGTTTAAGCCCAGCTTTCTGAGATGAGGTTAGCTGCTGTCTACCCAGCCGTTTGAAAGCATGCAATATTGCAAATAGATAAATGGGTACCACTTCAGTGGAGGAAGCCTAGCTGCATTCATGCTTGCAGGGAGTGGGAGCCGGCATTGGACCTGGCCAGACATGAGGCAATGCAATACAATGTGAAATGAAACTGGCAGAGGAGCCCAGAAGAGCTAGCAACCTGAGTGCTGCTAGTCAGCTGGTGTAAGCTAATTTGCCCCCCGTAGTGCACCTAGGATAGGCATGCAAGGGCTGAACAGAATGAACTAGCAATTTAGGACTGCATTGTGTCTAGCATTTGTAAATTTCCCTAACGTTGTATGACATATGACATATGATAGATGATAGATAGATAGATAGATAGATAGATAGATAGATAGATAGATAGATAGACAGACAGACAGACAGATAGAGTAAGTAAGTAAGTAAGTAAGTAAGTAAGTAAGTAAGTAAGTAAGTAAGTAAGTAAATGAAGAATTCTGATGGTGTCTATTCAAATTTTTTTATTGTATTTGCTCTCAGGCAGTTTTTCTCACTATTTTCTGAATTCCTTTCCTAGCAACATTTAGCATCTTCATTGCTGATAGGATTTTTATTTTTTGTTAAAAAAAATAAGGATTCCCAAGCTTATTAAGACTAGATAATTAAAATATAATCTTAAACTTGTCTTACTTTTTTATTCAAAAAATAAGAGAATCAGGCTTGTTAATTAAGATTTTTTTAGTTACTTCTAATTATCATATAATTATAAATTGTAAAGTTGGATCTTGGAAAGTATCTAGTCCAACCCAGTACTCTAGTGCTATCCACCAGATAGCCATCTACCCTTTCTATAAATATTTTCAGTGAAGTAGATTCTTTTGTCTTCTGAGGCAGATTCTTTCCTTGTTGAATAATTTGTTATAAAAAGCTTCATGATTTACCACCAAAAATGAAATCCCTTGTTTCTTGTCATGCATTCTGGAACAACTCTGAACAATTCTGTTCTAGTAGTTCCTATTTTTGAAGACAATCATCATATCTCTCTGCAGTCTCTCTCCTTTTTTTTTTTTCTGTAGGCTACATACATCTGAAACTGTTTAGTTTATAAGCTTTTCCTTCTTTATCTTCTTGGTTGCTCCCCACTATACCAGCTCCAGTTTATCAATATCCTTCCTAAATTATGATATCAAGAAGTGGATGCAATCTACTAGGCATTGCATGAGCAACAGCAACAGAGAGGAGCATTAAGTGTCTTGGTTTTAACAATATATTTCTGTTGATTCAGTGCAAAACTGCATTTGCTTTTTTTGCAGTTACACTCATTGTTGTCTCATAATTCAACTTGTGTTCCACTGTTGTTCTGTACAGTTCCTTTCATCCTATACTCATGTCTGTGATTTTTCTTACCCAAGTCAAGGGTTTTACATTTTTCCCTCTTAAAATATATATTTCATGGTTTTTGCTCATTGTTCCAGTTTGATATTCAGTGCTAACCTGTAAGGCAGACATTCTCAATAGAGACCTGACAATTATTTAAATAGTTCCTCAAGGGTATAAAGATTTTAAAAAAAGCTATTCTAATGTAGTTAATATCCCCCCAATTTTGTATCATCTGAAAAACTCACCTTTCTTTGTTGTGCTTTTTTGATGATGTTTTTGATGTTAGGTCTTCATTTTAAATCTTAAGATACGATAGAACCTAGAAACTTGAAGGTCTCTACTGTTGATACTGTGTTGTCTAGTATTGTAAGAGGTGGTAGTATAAGAGGGTTTCTCCTAAAGTCTACCATCATTTCTACGGTTTTGAGTATATTTCTTTAGTATATTTATAATATTGTGTGTGTGTGTGTGTGTGTGTGAGGGGTGAAATTTGACCACCTCGGCCCACCTCGGTTCGCTGAACTGAACTGATTTAAATCTCCCTCCCTGCAAGCTGCAAGCCTTGGCATGTTGGCTTGAGAGGCTTCGGCAGCGAAGCGAGCAACCGGCCGCACTCGCCCTCTCAACACTGCAGCAAAAGCCACTCGAGTCACTGACACTTGATTTGATTTGATTTGATTTATTAGATTTCTATACTGCCCTTCTCCCGAAGGACTCAGGGCGGTGAACAGCCATATTAAAACACATATAAATATACAAAATTTAAAACAATTTAAAATTGAAAATATAAAAATTTGGCCCATAGATTAAAACACACATACACCCATTCTAAAATTTGTATTAGGCCAGACCGGCTTGCTGGAACAAGAGGGTCTTCAAGGCGTGGCGAAAGGTACGCAGGTCGGGGATGAGACAAATCTCAAGAGGCAGCTCATTCCAGAGGGCTGGTGCCCCCACAAAGAAGGCTCTCCCCCTGGGTGTTGCCAGTCGGCATTGTCTGGCCGACGGCGCCCTGAGGAGCCCCTCGCTATGAGAGTGTATTGGCCAGTGGGAGGCTGTTGCTGGCAGCAGGCGGTCTCGTATATACCTCAGTCCTAAGCCATGGAGCACTTTAAAGGTGGTGACCAACACCTTGAATCGCATTCGGAAGATCACTGGGAGCCAGTGCAGCTCGTGCAGGAGGGGTGTTAGGTGGGTGAGCCGAGTCGCCCTCATAACCACCTGCGCGACCGCATTCTGGACCAGTTGGAGCCTCTGAGTGCTCTTCAAGGGGAGCCCCATGTAGAGAGCATTGCAGTAGTCCAGACGTGATGTGACGAGGGCATGAGAGACCGTGCGCAGGGCATCCCAGTCCAGAAAGGGACGCAACTGGTGTATCAGATGAACCTGATAAAAAACTCCCCTGGCCACGGCCATCATATGATCTTCCAAGGACAGCCGTGCATCCAGGAGAACACCCAAGTTGCGAACCCTCTCTGAGGGGGACAAGATCTCATCCCCAATAGTCAGCGAGGGAGCCAGCTGACTATATCGGGACGCCGGAAACCACAGCCACTCGGTCTTGGAAGGGTTGAGTCTGAGCTTGTTCCTCCCCATCCAGATCCCCACGGCCTTCAGGCACCAGGACATCACATCAAGGGCATCATTGGGGTGGTCTGGGGTAGAGATGTACAGCTGAGTATCATCATCGTACTGATGGCACTTCACCCCGAAACCACGGATGATCTCACCCATCGGCTTCACATAAATGTTGAACAGAAGGGGCGAGAGGATCGACCCTTGTGGCACCCCACATATGGCACCTCGGGGTCGACCTCTGTCCCCCTGCCAACACAGACTGTGACCGGTCGGAGAGAAAGGAAGAGAACCACCGCAACACGGTTCCCCCCACCCCAACTCTTCCAACCGGTGCAGCATGATACCATGGTCGATGGTATCAAAAGCCGCTGAGAGGTCTAATAGGACCAGGACAGAGGAACAACCCCTGTCCCAAGCCCTCCAGAGATCATCAACCAACGCGAACAATGCCGTTTCCGTGCTGTACCCAGGCCTGAAGCCCGAATGGAATGGATCCAGATAAACCATTTCATCCAGGTACTGGGGAAGCTGTCGTGCCACCACATTCTCAACAACCTTTGCCACAAAGGGAAGGTTGGAGACTGGAAGATAATTTGCTAACACTGCCGGGTCCAGGGAAGGCTTCTTGAGGAGAGGCCTCACCATTGCCTCTTTCAAGGCGGCGGGAAGGTCACCCTCACTCAATGAAGCATTTATAATCCCTTGGAGCCAGCCTTGTGTCATCTCCCGAGAGGCCAGCACCAACCAGGAGGGACACGGGTCCAATAAATATGTGGCTGTGCTCAGTCTACCCAGAATCCTGTCCACGTCTTCGGGAGTCACAGGATCAAACTCTTCCCAGATAACATTCTCAAGACCTGCCTCCATCAACCCTCCTGAATCTACCCAGTCAGTGTCCAAGTTTTCCCAAATCTGAGCGATTTTGTCATACAGATACTGCACAAAGTCCTCGGCCCTGCCCTTCAAGGGGTCCTCTCGCGCTCCCTGGTGGAGCAGGGAGCAGGTCACTCTAAACAGGGCGGCCGGGCGATTATCTGATGACGCAATAAAAGTGGCAAAATAGTTACATTTTGCCACTTTTATCGCCACTAGGTAAGTCTTAATATGAGATCTTACCAGTGTTCGGTCGGATTCAGAAAGTCTGGCCCTCCAACTGCTCTCCAGGCATCTTTTCTGGTGCTTCATCTCCTTCAGCTCCTTGGTGAACCAAGGAGCCAGGTGAGACCGGCGCCAGGTCAGAGGCCGCAAAGGCATGACCCGATCCAAAGCTCCAGTGGCCACCCTGTCCCAGGCGGCCAGTAGGTCTTCAGTCGAGGCGTGAGCCAGAGCCTCAGGGAATGGCCCAAGCTCCGTCTGGAACCTATCAGGTTCCATCAGGTGACTGGGACAGTACCATCACATCAGTTCCGCCTCCCTGCAGCAGGGTGTGGTGGTTCGAAGGTCAAAGGGAAGGAGCGAGTGATCTGACCATGACAAGGGCTCAGTCGCTATATCCCCTATCTCAAGATCACTCAACCACTGACCAGAGACAAAAACCAAGTCCCTCCGTGTGAGTAGGGCCATGAACTAACTGGGTCAGGTCCATAGCTGTCATGGAAGCCGTGAACTCCCGAGCTGTCTCAAACGTCTCACCGACGGATGGCAAGTTAAAATCCCCCATGACCATAAGCCTGGGAGTATCAACCGCCACCGCGGCTATAACGTTGAGCAGCTCGGGCAGGGCTGCCACCACGTGGCAGGGAGCCAGGTACGTGATCAGCACGCCCATCTGTACCCCATGACCCCACTTCACAAGGAGGGACTCACATCCGGCAGTCTGAGGCACAGTGACCTCCCTCGGCCCAAGACCTTTTTTAATGACAACCGCCACCCCCACCCCTCCCCTGTGACCTTGGCTGATGAAATGCACGAAAACCGGGTGGGCACATTTCAACGAGGGGGACCCCCCTCCTGGCCCAACCAGGTCTCTGTAATACCCGCCAGGTCCACTCCCCCCTCCTGAACAAGATCGCAAATGAGGGGGGCTTTATTTACCACAGACCTGGCATTGCATAACATCAGCCGAAGGCCCAGGCCCTGAGGATCTGTGCAACCTGGGGAATGAGCAGAGCATTGGGGACCGGAGTGTGCAATTGTTCGAAGACAACGAGTGTGCACTCCCAAAACATGATATGGCCCCCTGCTCCCACCATATCTGCCCTTCCCACCCACAGTGCTGATGGAAGGCCCTTATAAAATTGGACTCTAGCCCCCTCCCCAACATCCAACCCTGCAATCCTAATGCCGGAGCCCCCCGCTGGCCCCAACCCCAGTGGGTTTTCCCCCAAACCCACTCTGGTTACCCCCGAACCCCTTAAAATCTTATCTAAAAACAAACTTAAAAATCCCCTCAACCCTCTCTTCGCGCCATCCCCGGTGCTGCCGTTGTCCCACTCGGCTCCTGTGCGCTGACTCTCTGCGCATGTGCAGAAGATTCTGCACATACGCAGAAGGTTCTGTGCGTATGCAGAAGAGGTGCACGGGAGCGTAGCACGTGCACATGCGCGCTCACATCTTCAAGCCAGTACAAAAGGTAAGTGTGTATGTACATTTTCCTGGGAAGGTTGTTTTTTTTTAATATGGTTTGTCATTGCCTCCTTCCTAGGTCTGAGAGAAGGTGACTAGTATACCAAATTGGCACTCCATATAGAGACATTGATACAGAGAAAGAAAGGAAGAGGAAGAGATTAGATTGAAGTGACATGTTAATGTTGACATTTTAATAAATCTTCTAAAAATTGCAATTGTCTTATTCAGTATATGAATTTTATATATATGGCATTTAAAAAGCTTCTAGCATATAAAATTGCAACAAAAAGTTCAGTGCATGGCAAATATATATATCTATATATATATAGATATAGATAGATAGATAGATAGATAGATAGATAGATAGATAGATAGGTAGGTCTTTGGTTATTCGGGTCTTCTCCCACGTAAAATTGGAAGTGTCTTGGCGACGTTTCGACGAAGTCTCATTCGTCATCTTCAGGCTGGTGTTCTCGGCTTCGTGCTTCCAGGAGCTCCTTCGTCGAAACGTCGCCAAGACACTTCCAATTTTATGTGGGAGAAGACCCGAATAACCAAAGACCTACATACAAACACCCGCGAAAACCTGAGAAAACATATATATATATATATATATATATATATATATATATCTGTGTGTGTGTGTGTGTGTGTGTGTGTGTGTGTGTGTGTGTGTCTGTCTGTCTGTCTGTCTGTCTGTGTATGTATGACTCAAGGAGATTTTATCTGACCTCCAATCTGTAATTTTAATATCAATTTATCATTCAAGCAAGAGTATGTCAACTAGATCAGTTTTCCTGTGGGAATGGACGCTGCATTCCACGTTCATGGTTGTGTGATCAAGAGGATGATTGTGGTGATCAGTCAGATGAAGCAGCAACTTGTGGTAAGTTGAATCACAGACTTTATAAATAGAATATTTGATTCATATAAGAAATTAATTTGTAATTTGATACTACTCATGACAAGCCATGTATTGCCTAGCTATTCTGTTGTCTTACATATTAAACTCCTCTAGGAATGAATATCATGCTCCCAGTATTTAGGCAATAGATGATTAGATAACTAGGTTACACACATTCTTTCGTAAAATAAATACTACAATTTTCCTGTCTATAATTCAATATTATTCATTTGTTTGTTTCTTGGACACACCAAGTACTTGACAAACTATATAAATCAAACACTTTAGGTATAAAAGGATTTTATTCAAAATAGATTAAAATATAATCTTATATTATGGAGAAAAAACAATTCAGAAAACTTTTCTTTTTTTAAACAAACAAACAAACCACCACCACCACCAAAAGAATCATGTCGTGTCGTCTTCCACATGGACTTATATCTTCCTTTCATTAATAAGTTTAGCAAAATAGTAAATAAAATAAGCGGGAAGAGGAAATCATTAGAAATAATTCATTTTAGCAAATGATGGTGGTGCTTGGGAATTAGGGAAGAAGGGATAAAGTGTCCTAAAATGAATGTAGAAGCACAGGAACATTTCAGAAACACAATGAAAACTTGTCTTCTATTGTTAGAAAGAATTTCATTTGACAAGAATAAAGACAGCTGCAGACAGGAAGAGAAGGATGAAGAAAAGAAAAAAAAATAGAAATTTAATCTTTAGAAGATTAGAAATCTATTACTGCCAATAAATGTAATAAAAGTTTGTAAAATAAAGCTAAATAAAATAATAATACTAAATAAAATGGCTAGTGATGTATAGAAGAATCCAAATCTGGAAATTTCTGCTTCTGCCAAATCCTAGAAAGAGTTTATCTCTGTAAAGCTAAGGAATTATGATGTTATGTTATGATTTCTGTACTATATAAACTTGTACTGCATGTGGATCTTGCTGGAAATCAATATGCTTCTATAAATTTTTGTGACTATAACTGCCTTTGGCATGAAATGTGACCATTTTTATAGTAACTAGCCACAGATGGGGTTTGTTAATCTTCTCTCCTTAGCAAGCTCAGCTGCACTGACTTCACTAGGAAAAACAAATTGATATGATCTTTAATATGTGTGGAATACAACCCATCTTCCTTAACTCTATGGCCTCAAAATATCTAAGGTGTTTCATAAATCATATATGTGTGGTCACTCTACTGCAATGAAACCACATACTAATTCAACGATTATGATTGCTCTTTTGATACGCAAGTGTGCAGCCTTTTTAGTTCTTCCTTTGTCCCACCTCATCTGGTCTCTTACAGGCACAGTGCTGACAGCAGAGGCATGAGTATTGATTTAGCTCTTATGGTAGAAAAGCTAGTGTGGTTTCTCTCTTGGGATCTATATGATTAGCAGAAATTCTTAACTCTGTTTCTTAGCTTTGTTATGGGAAAATGATTGACTATTATTAA
Organism: Pantherophis guttatus; assembly: GCF_059756535.1. Lineage (NCBI taxonomy): Eukaryota > Metazoa > Chordata > Lepidosauria > Squamata > Colubridae > Pantherophis > Pantherophis guttatus. The sequence continues at coordinate 136,322,622 of NC_142063.1, read as the reverse complement.
TGACAATCTAAATTAAGTCCCCTTCATATTTGTCTTCTATCCTCCAAAAAAAATTCTAAGCTTAATAAGGTGATATAAAGTTACTGAGTTGAATATATCTCAACATATAGTATTCACATGCGATAAAAATAAAAAAGAATGCTATTGTGGCTATAAAATCTATCTACACCTCTAATTTAGAGAGAGAAAAACAACAGGATTAAAAGGATTAAAACCACTGTTAAATGGCCTTTTATCCTTTTTAAATTGATATTCTGGCTTTTATCAGCTACATTGCATCTAACCTTGTGAAAAGTGGCAATTAAGCCATTTGCTCTTTATACATTTTGAAAATCATGTAATTGTTCTGATGCACCATCTTTTTGAAGCTCTTTCTGTTAAAAGCTAAGCATTCTCTCCAGTGGTGGGATTCAAAATTTTTTACTACCAGTTCTGTGGGCATGGCTTGGTGGGTGTGGCATTGCTTGATGGGCATGGCTTGGTGGGTGTGGCGGGGAAGGATACTGTAAAATCTCCATTCCCACCCCTACTCCAGGGGAAGGTTACTGCAAAATCCCCATTTCCTCCCGATCAGCTGGGACTCGGAAGGCAGAGAATAGATGGGGGCAGAGCCAGTCAGAGGTGGTATTTACCGGTTCTCTGAACTACTCAAAATTTCCACTACCGGCTCTCCAGAACTGGTCAGAACCTGCTGAATACCATCTCTGATTGTCTCTTTCTTTCGCTCTCATATATGTATATGTATCAGAGTTGGGTTTCAGCAGGTTCTGACCAGTTCTGGAGAACCAGTAGCAGAAATTTTGAGTAGTTCAGAGAACCAGTAGTAAAAATTCTGACTGGCCCCGCACCCATCTATTATCTGCCTCCCGAGTCCCAGCTGATCAGGAAGAAATGGGGATTTTTCAGTAACCTTCCCCTGGAGTGGTGAGGGAGTGGAGATTTTACAGTATCCTTCCCCTGCCATGCCTACCAAGCCATGCCACCAAGCCATGCCACGCCCACAGAACCAGTAGTAAAAAAATTTGAATCCCACCACTGATATGTATGTATATACAGTACATACATACTGTATATACACATGCACATAAATACTGTGTGCTCTTGGTGGCTCACAGCAATCACAGAAATTACAATAAATAATACATTAAACAATAGCAAGCCACGCTAAAGGCCTGGGTGAAGAGCTGTCTTCTAAACAAGGGCAGAGCCATCCAGATCTCAGAGGGAATTTTAATTCATAAGTCAGACGCGGCTACAGACAAAGCACATTTCTGGGGTCCCTATAGATAATATTGTTTAATCAAAGGAACCTGGAGTAGCCCAACCTTGAAGGAGCAAATTAGCCAGACAGATGCTTTGGGAGATAGGAGAAACTCAAGTAAAGTGAGCCTAGGCCACGTATAGATTTATAGGTAACAACCAGCACCTTGAATTGCAGCCAGAAGCAAAGTGGCAGCCAGTGCAGCTTGCAAAGCTGATATGCCATTAATGCTCATGCAGCTGCCTTCTCTATCTGCTTCTTCACATTCTGGAAGTCTTAGGGAACTATCACCATCACAAAATACATTATGTATTATCAAATTAACCCTGTTTTATTAATAGAACAGAAAAATCTAAATGCTATCAATGCATAAGTGATACCTATGCTTTTGACATTTTTTTAAATGAAACATGTTAAAAGTGATAATATTGCTTTTCGTGGCCTGCTGTTGGACTGTATTAATCCTTTCTCCTCTTAAGGTTTTTATTTTATTTTATTTTTATTTTCTAGTCTTCTTATTTTTCTCCCCTCTCTATTACACACAATACAGCCCAGCTTTCTTTCCCTGGTTGCCGAGGTATTTTCTTTGCTGCTTATCAATCTGTATAGTCCACAGAATATTTTAAATATACTTTAAAGGGAAATATTTGTAGCTCAGGACTGAAATGAGGGGTCTTTATAACACTAGCACTGATGATGCTGTCTAGTTCGGGTAATGACACCTCTGCAAGAAAACAACCAAGTTCAGAGAGCACCAAGGACCCCTTAAAGACACTTTAATTGAAAAGCAAAAATAAAGCAGGCCAGCATGTTCCAAAGCAAATTACCAAGCTCAGACATGATAATTTTTTACCAAGAATGCTTCTGGCTTTCACATAGAGAACAGAAATATAATATTTTTTTATTTAAAGAAAGAGAGCGGGGGTGGAGAGGAAAAGGCGGTAGGGAGGGACAGTATGGGGCAGGCAAGGAAGAGGAGGGAAGACTGGATGGCTGCCTGGGAGTTCTGCAGCCCTAGGCCTCATGGAGGAGAGGCTGAATAAATGGAGTCAAAGCATAGGTCAAAGTCAAGAGACAAACTAGAAGATAAGCCTGAAGAGAAAAAGGCAACCAGAAAAGGGCAGCATCTGAGAAAACTAGGAGGGAGGGAGGAAGGGAGAGGGAGAGGGAGAGAGAGAGAGAGAGAGAGAGAGAGAGAGAGAGAGAGAGAGAGAGAGAGAGAGAAGAAAAGAAAAGAAAAAAAGAAAAGAAAAGAAAAGAATAGAAAAGGTGTTAATTTCCTTCCCTCATTTTGTGAGCTGTTTGCTTCAGAGGGAGCAAGTAGAAAAGGCACACAAAAATGTAAAGATCGTGACAGCGCAGAAGTAGAAAAGAGGAACCCATCTGAGGTAGATGGACTTAAATCTGTAGAAAAAAGAGTTTGGCTCTGTAAAGAATGACAATAAAGTAATTGAGATTACAGAAATATAGAAGTAAAAAATAAATAGATATAGAAAAAAATATAGAAGACAAAGATATGAGAATAATGTAAAACTGGACTTTCAAGAATATAGTATAGATCAAGAGCTTACAGAAATTATAGCTAAATTATTTGTTTAATTAAGATTAACTTCTGAATTAGTGGTGTGTGTGTATGTGTATATTTCCTTTTTAAAAAGTTTTTTGTAAGCTTTCTTTTTGTAAAATAAAACCCCTCCCCAATTTCAAAATTAACATTTTGTCAAATGCATTTTAATTCTAAAAGTATATTTTTGAATATCTTTGGTAACTCAGGCCACATTTGTGACATTTCCAAACAGTAAATTTTGATTACATAAATACTTCATATATTAAATCAGTCTACCATAAATGTTGCTTTGTTTGAAGCGAGGTGAGAAGAGGCGAGACAGTATTAAATAACAATGTCCTTTATTAGGCAAGGCCTCAGGCCATAACAACAGCAAACACCCATTACAGTAGGAACGAATGAATCAGACAACAATTTCTGTCAAGGCTGCTATTTATACAGCAGCTGTCAAACAGGTGGCCAATCACACGCACTCATTTTTCCCGCCGGCCGAGCTGTCACTTCACAGCCAATAGGCAACACTTCCGTGTTGCTGGACAGAGGCGTGGCTACGTATGCCACACTCCTCCCCCCTTGGATGGCGCATGTGTATTCCTGCAAACACGCTGGGCACCTACGCACCCTTCCGGATCAGCGTAATTCTGGGGCCTCGCATGATGGAGGAGGTGCTTGTTCCAGATCCTCAGGAACTACTGGGGCTGGAGATCTAGTCAAGCTAGGCAAGTCAGCCGAGGTGAACTGCGGCCCATTATCTGATACCACCACATCGGGCAGGCTGTGAGTGGCAAATAGTTTGCGAAGGACCCTGTTGATGGCTTCTGAAGAGGTTGATGCCATGATAGTAGCCTCTATCCAGTTAGAGTATGCATCAACCACTACCAAAAAGGTTTGCCCCTTGGACCGGGCCAGCCAGATCAATATGGATTCAGGACCATGGGCTTCTGGGGGTCTCCCATTCTGTAGGGGTGGCTGTGGGGGGTGCTGGCCAGGATTGCTGACAGCTCTGGCAACCCTCTACCCACTTTGTGACAGCCTGATCTAATTTAGGCCACCACACATAGCTGCGACCCAAAGCCTTCATCCTGGCTATGCCAGGATGCCCTTCATGCAAATATTTTAATATGGGGGTGTGTAAGTTAGGGGGGACCACTATTCTGTTGCCCCACAATAAGCAACCCTTCAAGACAGACAGCTCATGCTGTCTCGCCTTGTATGGCAGGAATTCCTCTGGCAGATGTCCTGTGGCCACCCCCTGCGCACCCAGTCAAGAACCTGCGCTATGGTGCAGTCTCATTTGGAATATTTGGCAATGTCGGCCGCGGTGACCAAGGTAGGAAATTTGTCCACCAAGAACACAGTTGAGGCAGGAGCCTGGTCTTCCACAGCTAAAGGAAGAGGGCATCGGCTGAGGGCGTCCGCGTTGGAGAGCTCTCTGCCAGGCCGATAGACCAGCTGATAATTGTAAGCCACAAGGAAGATGGACCATCTAGATAGACAAGGGGACATGATCTGGGGTGTTTGCTTGTTGCCAGCTAACAACCCCAGCAGGGGCTTGTGGTCAGTTATCAATTGGAAAAAACAGCTATACACATAGTCGTGAAACCGCTTGACAGCAGCAACAGCCGCCAGGGTCTCTTTGTCCAATTGACTATAATTTCTCTCGGCCGAGGATAAGGTCCGAGAAAAATAAGCAATTGGAGCCTCGGTTCCATTTGGCAGTAGGTGGCTCAGGACAGCCGCTATGCCATATGGAGAGGCATCACAAGCCAAAGTTAAGGAGATACTGTCGCTGTATTGGACCAGTACTGCATCTGAGGTAAGGAGATCTTTGACAGCAGTGAAAGCCGAGGCCTGGGCCCTTCCTCTTACCCAGAGAGCCTTACAGTCTAATAACCTGTGAAAGGTTCTGCCACAGATGCCTTATGTGGCAGGAACACACTGTAAAAATTGAGTAAGCCTAGAAAAGCCTGCAATTCAGCTTTGCACGTTGGAGTAGGGGCTTTTTTAATGGCCTCCACCTTTGATGGGGTAGGGTGCAGACCTTTAGCATCTATCAGAAACTCTAAGAACTCAACCCTAGGAACCCCAATTGTACACTTAGATGTTTTGAGCTTAAGGCCCATTTGCTGAAACCGGGTGAGAACTTGTTGTAAGCGGCTAATAAGGGCAACTTGGCTGGTGGCCGAGATTAAAATGTCACCGAAGTAAGGGATGACTCCTGGTATTCCATGTAATAGCCGTTCCATAAGACCCTGAAACAACCCATGAGCCACACTGATTCCAAATTGTAAGTGATGGCACTTAAAGGTACCCCTGTGTGTGACAATAGTCTGGGCAGCAGCTGTGGTATCATCCACAGGGAGCTGCTGATATGCCTGTGCCATATCCAGCTTGGCAAAAAATAGACCCCTGACCCAAAGAGTGGAGGAGGTGCTGGACCACGGGGACTGGATAAGGGTGTGCTTGCAGTGCACGGTTCAGTGTGCATTTGAAATCACCACAGATGCGCACGGAACCATCTGGTTTGGTGGGAATGACAATGGGTGTCTCCCACTTAGAATGATCTGTGGCTCAAGAACCCCCTGCGCAATCAGCTTATTCAGTTCCTTGTCCAATTTAGGATGTAGTGCAAAAGACACCCATCGAGGCTTAAGCCGGATAGGGGACACTTGGGGATCAATGTTGAGGGATATAGGGTTTCCCACATATTTATCCAGGGAGTCATTGAAGACTTCAGCAAATTCAGTAGTCAAGGCCTCAAAATCGTTAGTGGTAGTAGCATGAATGCCTGTGATGTTGAGGCCCAAAGCCTTGAACCAATCAAGCCCTAGCAAACTGGGGAGGTTTCCCCTTATGACTAGTAATGGGAGGCGCCCTGAGAACACGCCTTTCTCCACTAAAAATTTGGCACACCCCAGAATGGGAATATTGTTTTCTTGATAGTTACGAAGCCTGGTGTTGCAGGCAGTTAGGTGACCCCTGGAGAAGCTAGGGACTATTTTTTGTAGTGTGTTCCAGGCAACAATGGTCTTGGAGGAGCCCGTGTCCACCTCCATCTTGCAGGGCACCTCTTCTATTCTGACAGTTAGAAAAAGTTTTTTTGTTGGGGCTTGTAGATGAATGGCTGATCGACACTGCAGGGTTGGTGTCCTCTCTGGTGATGGTGAAACAATCCTCTCTGGTGGCTTGGTGGCCTCTTTGGAAGTGTCTGGCTGAGCGAGGGGTGTTGTCCTGTGGGCTGGAGCGACAGACTTTAGCCAGGTGACCCCTTTTGCCACATCGCCGGCAGACTGCGGTCTTAAAACGGAACAATGAGCAAGGATGGTTTTCGCCGCAGCCGAGGCAAGGTGCTTGTTGTGGTTTTCTTTCTGTTTGCCGTTTGCTTGTTGGGGATGATTTGAGGCGACTCACATCATCTTCCTCATCTGTGAGGTCATCGGAAAAGACATCGTCATGGTAAACTCACTGGGCAGTTGCAAGCGTGGACGGAGCCCTGTGCATCTCAGCCGCAGATTTTTCTGACATCACATATGCGCACGCCTCATCCAAAGCGGATTGGAGGCAAATGTCATTTTTTGCTAAAAGGCGACGTTGTAGTCTTGTGTCCCTCACACCACACACCAGCTGCTCAAGGAGGGAATCATCTAGGTTTGGGAACTCACAATCTATTGCAGCGGCCCTGAGGGAAGCCATGTAAGAGTTAATGGACTTCCCTTCCTTCTGGACCCTCTGGTGGAATGTAAATCGCCGGGACATACGAGAGGGAACAGGCACATAGTGTGCCTTTAGTTTGCCCATCAGAGTGGCCCAGGGCACTGTACAGACAGGTTGAGGAGCCATCAGAGCCCTGGCTGTCGCAAAAATTTGTGGGCCACATGCATTCAGGAAATGGGCACGTTTCCAGTCGCTGGACAGTTCGATAAAATCATTGGCCTGGAGGAAACAGTCAAACGTTTTACATACGTGTCCCACGTCTCGGAGGCTGGTTCATATACTGCTAGATAATTGTAGGTCAGTATTCTCATGGCAAAAACAACACCACAGTTAAGCCCCACCCCCACCCCACCCCAGTGACTTTGTAAATATTTCTTGCTTCTACTTTCATTTTGAATTTAACATAAAAGCATCATGATCCAACAATGGTGACATGACTTCTTTATTATGATGCTATTTTTGTTCTTACTTTCCTTCTTAATACTATATTTAATTTGTTTTTAAGGCATACGATCACAGATGTTTAGCATAAACTTCAAACTATTATTGTGGTGATAGCTATAAAATATTCCTTGAGAATCACACCATTGCCCCAGAGGGGCACAAAATCATTACAGGCTGTGAAGCTGTACAATTTCTGTGATGTTTTTATGTTTTAGGCTTCTGTATACCTTTAGTATACTAAGAAAGACAATTCCTACCAGAAATATCTGAAATTTCTTTAAAGGGACAATTTAGGAATTTGTGTAGTCAGAAACATTTGTGCTTAATGCTTTAGCAAAATACTGTACTCATTTTCTTTTAATATACAAGTTGTCCTTGACTTATGACTAGTCGCTTAACAACCATTTGCATTTACAATGTCCATGGCGCTTTACAACCTATAAAGACAACACCCCCAGTCATTGTAAATAGTCAGGCATCCCTCCATGGTTTCTGACAAGTTGTTGCATTCTGTAGTCATGTGATGGTAATTTGCATTGCTTTTTACCAGCTTCCAGCAAAAAATGACAGTTCAGATAAATGGATTTGCACTTACAATCACTATATTTGCTTAACAACTGCCCCATTTATTTAACAGCCATTGCAAAAAAAAGTTTTAAAATCATTTCGAGCATGTGGGTGTCTAGATTTATGACCCTAATGACTTACAACCAGATTTCTGATTACAGTTAGAGTCATAAACTGAGAACTCTTTTATGTTATATTCATATACACATTATGTTATATTCATACAAACACCTTTTTTTCTGTTTCAGATAACATATCTAGTTGACACAGCTAGCAATGTAATAACAGTTGTTTTTGAAAATTTATGAAATAATAGATGCCCATATATTGTAGTAAATATGATATTAAACCTCCTCTCCTCTCTTTTCTCTTTAGAGTTCCCAACCTGTGACCCACTGATTCATTTTATATGTAATAATGGAAGATGTATTAATATCAAGTGGCATTGTGATACGGGTAAGAATCAACACTAGTTTAACTCTAGTCACAAATAATGTTTCTGTCTAATTTTCAGGAATTCAGCTTCCCTGTATCATAGCCAACCCTGAAGTGGCTAAGGCTGAAAGTTTCATGTGATAGTGGTGGGAATTAGCTTTCATGTTACATGTTACCTATTAAGTTTTGCGTAATAGGTTCCATATTAGCATCCAATCCACTATTTATACACTAGAAGTGACAAAAATTGATTTCATTAAATCTTATAAAAGTGATCCAATGTTTTGAAGATTAATATGTACTAAAGAATTTACCGATTAATCATATAAGTATAATGCATAGGATTATCATTGATTTCTGACCTTTCACTTCTGCTTGAAGATGGAAAGTGACAGAATACTATTTAAGCCATTATGTCTCCTGTTAATTAAATATTTGTGATATTGTGTATGCTATTTGCATATCTATATATATATACTGTAAGCCTGATTTACTTATTTCTTATATCACTTATTTCTGTATGCTTCTATACTTAGTCAAAAAAAGAAATTGATGGTGGAGCTTGATTGACCTGTTCTGGTTAGCCCCCCCCCCCACCTCTTTATTACTATTCCATAGCTTAAAATATATTGAATGAATGCCCTAAACCACAAAGTAAAATAAAACAGTATTTATTTTACTTAACAAATAGGGAATGGCACATAATATATAAATGGTTACATAAAAACAGTAACTGAAATGCCTATTGTGGCATCATGCATACATGGGTTTGCATCACTGAAGAAAAAATATTGTAGGACACTCCCACATTTAATGTTTTGGCAGGACCATGCCTCTTGTGTGCAACATGCTAGGACCATAATTCTTCTCTCACCACAGTAGCAGTATCCAGTAAACTATATTGCATCTTCATAGCCTCAGATATTGCTAAGCATGTAATACTTAAAATATTATAAGAATCAACACATGTCTAGGATCTTGGATGTGTTTCCTAAACCTTTCATCACTCTGTTGTTTTGGTTATTGCTATACAAATATTTTGTCACAGTTTTTTATTTATTTATTTATTTTATTTATTTAGGGAATTTATATTGCCGCCTATTCAGATATAGGCTTACAGAATATAAAACCTCATATAAAAACAATAAAATTAATAAAAGAAGCCATATAATAAATTAATATTCTAAAATCATCCCCCCCCCCCGCCCTAGTGACAGCACCTCACACAAGCCATTTAATGGGCTCCATCCCGCTCTGGGTTCCCCAGGCCCATTGGCAGAACCTGCAATCTTTTGTTCCCTGCAAGGTCTTCAGGGCCACCTTAATTAAATTCTTTAAGCATAAAACTCATCTCATGTTCGAAACTGTAGGTGAGATCACAAACTTTTACTTTGCACCCATTCTTTTGTCTAAAGCTAGTCATAGAACATAATAGAAAAGGAATGAAAGCTAGTGACACTGACAGATATATAGCAGTGTTTAATTAAAACAAAGTCATACTAAAAGTCAAACTGGACACCAATGATTTGACGGCCTGGGAAGGAGTGACAAATGGTGTCCTCGCCCAATCATGCAGCACAATGCAAAAGCTGTGAATGTTATATTATACTTGCCCTTTGGGGTCTGAGCCAGATGTCAATTCCATGAAGTAAGCTTGCTATTGCTTGCTATTCTCTCATATGTGGGGGACAATATTTATTGTTATTTAACTTATTTTATAATATTTGAAATCTGCTCCCATCAAAAAGATACAAGGAGAAAATCAACACCTGATCAATCCCATAAAAACATAAAAACACAACAATAGTAATCAATAGTCATTTGATCGAAAAACTTGCTAGAAGCCAAAGTTTCGGGGAAATAGCATGATTAGCAGGAACATTCAAAATGTACTGAGGGTTGGGGAAAGATGTACCTCTGGGGGCAGCAAATTTCAAAGTTTGGAGGCCATTACCAAGAACCATGGCCTTAGAACCCACCTTATGCTTCTAGTATTTTGGATCTTCAAATGGCCATCTCTATCTTCATATATCTTTTCTTCCAATCCCCATTAAGCTGATCTGTTTTTCTCTGAGATGCTGTGTAAATACTGCAATAGTGCTGGTACTTGCACTTTTTTCAGGACAGCATGCATAATTGGAGACTTCCTCAATACTCAGCTTTCAAATGTTTTACAAAGATGATCTGCAAAGTTGCAAATTGGATGAACATTAAGTAACCACCTAAAGAACTACAATAACAGACAAATAGCCCTTTATTACTTTCTAAGCTGAGCTAATTGACCCTTTGGAAATAAAGACTAAATTTAAAAGAAAATGAGGCAAACATATTGACATATTCATAAATGAACTCCCACCTACATCCTGAATATTAGACAAATTCAGGAAGCACAGGTGAATAACTTCTATATAATGTCCTTTATATCTTGTGTAACACTATCCTATTTAAGATTCTGTTTTGCTGCACAGATATTGAGTTCTCAAATTATAATTATATTAATATATAATATTAATGTACAGGTAGTCCTCAACTTACAACAATTCATTTAGAAATTCAAAATTAACAATGGTGCTGAAAAAAGTGACTTATGACCATTTTTTTACACTTATGACTGTTGCAGGATCCCCATGGTTCACATGATCAAAATTCAGATGCTTGGCAACTGGCATGTATTTATGACAGTTGCAGTGTCCCAGTCATATGATCACCTTTTGTGATATTCTGACAAGCAAAATTAATGTGGAAATGAATTTTACTTAACAACAGTGTTACCACCTTAACAAGTGAAGTGATTCACTCAGCAGTGAAGTGCACTTACCTTTGCTACCAGTTCGGAAATGTGAGCATGTGTGCCTCTTCTGTGCATGCGCAGAGCCTTCTGTGCATGTGCAGAGGGTCAAAAATGGGACGTAATGATGTCCCAGCAGGTGGGCGGAGCCTCCCGCCGCCGGCCCTACCGATTTGTGCAAGCTATATAGATCCGACTGGATTTCATCACTGGATTCACTTAATAACAAAGGTCATAAAAAGTAGCAAAATTTATGAAAACAGTGTTGCTTAGCAATGGAAATTTTGGGCTCAATTCAAGGTGCTGGTTTTAATCTTTAAAGTTCTTTCTGGCATGTGACCAGTTTATCAAAGGGACTGCCTCTCCCCATCTACATCATCCTGTCCCATTCAATCTGGCAAAGAAAGCAAGATATAGATACCATCTGCCACACAGTTATGTTTAGTGGTCCCAGGAGGTGAGACAATTTACCACGGTACCTGCTCTATGGAACATTCTCCTTTCCTATCCCAAAGTCAGCTCTATTCTGCTATTATTTTAATAACTCGTTATGTTATCAGGCCTGGAGGCCCAGGAAAGTGGAAATATTCTGAGATGACTCCATTGTAGTTGATGTTTTGACCTTTCTGTGTGGTTTGTATGTTTTAATATTTAATAATATTTCCCTTTTAAATAATGATTGGGTTTTTATATACCTTGTGCTTTTATTTCATTGTTGTATAACACCCAGAGTCATTTTTAGTGATACATCTGGCTTTATAAGTGTGCTAAATAAATAAATATTAATTACTCTTTGTAGTCTGCCATTAGGCCAAGTCTAACTTCTGTTTTTAAGGTTATTCTCATTGCTTTGGGCAGGAGCCAATTTGGTTTATAATCTAAGTAATATACAGAGGTCAGCAAAGTATTTTTCTAATTTGTTTCTTTTTCATAATTATTTTTTTAATCATTTTTTAAATTGTTTTTGGTAAATCAGAACTTATTGTTACAATTACATTTAAAATCTATATACTCTCTGTACCTTCCCCAAATACAAATCTTGCTGAAGTAGCTCTATTCTAACTCTATACATTAACTCTATTCTTGGCTTTACAAAACTGAAGGAAATAAAAAGCTGAATCTACTGTTTTCTGCTTAGTTATTAAATACAAGAATAAATTGGGCATGAATAAAATACTCACACATTTTTACAGATAATGACTGTGGTGATGGGACTGATGAACTGGACTGTCTTCATTCATGTTTTGACAACCAGTTCAGGTGCTCTACTGGCCGGTGCATTCCAGGTCACTGGGCTTGTGATGGAGACAATGACTGTGGAGACTTCAGTGATGAAACTAAACCAAATTGCACCAAAGGTCAGTGTTTTATATTCCCCTCCCAATTTCCAGTAAAATGCTTACCTTTGTCAAACGAAATAATAATCAAGATCATGATTTTAGCTGAGTAAGATGATTTATTCCTACTGAATTATGGCAATTGTATAAAATATGCATATAGCAATAAATGGTGTAGGTAGGTATATGTATCTTTGTCTGTGCGGGTGTCTGTGTGTCTAGATCTGTGTCTCTGTGTGTGCATGTGTCATACACATATAAAACACATCAGGGAATATCTTTTAAGATGTAACTTTTGACCATAGTAAAAAAAATCATTTGCTCTTTAGTTATAATATAAAGTGAGTGATTAGCTGGTTTTTGGTAGTGATAAAAGGGAAGCATGGTAGTAGTTTCTTAGTTTAAAATCAGATATTGTATTTTACTGTCTGGGAGAAGGAAAATATTTTTGTACTACTCCTGTTTCCCCAAAAATAAGACATCCCCTGATAATAAACCCAATTGGGCTTTTGAGTGCATGTGCTAAAATAAGCCTCCCCCTGAAAATAAGCCCCCCCAAAAAATATTTAAATGCAGAGCTAGAAATCAGGTAAGACGGCAGGAGGAGCCCCATCTTGCTCCATGCACCCCAAAATAATAAGACCTCCTGGAAAATAAGGCCAAGCCCTTATTTTGGGGTTCAAAAAATATAAGACAGGGTCTTCTTTTCAGGGAAACACGGTATGCATGATGATGCAGGGAATGCAGATATATCATTTGAGCCAGTCCTGATTTTATTATGATGTTGCTTTAGTTCACTAAAACAATATAGCAATGGAAACATGTTTGTAATTTGAACATTTATTATTAAATAAGAAGCAGAGGAAAAGAATATTGTGTTAAAAATTCTGCTGCAATATTTTAAATATTGCTCACAAAGGGCAAAAACAATAATACGTTGCAGTGTAAGAGGCAAGTTGAAGAATTCAGTTCATATCAGTACACTAAAATATAGTTCCTTTCAGTCTGCTTAGATAGAATGTGCAGATTCAAGGATAATCTAGGTGTAGGTAGTAGAATGAGTTATCAGTCTATTAAAAACAACATACTACATATTTTATATAGCAGTCACTGTATTTATGATGATTCCAACTAGCATTTGCTACGGAGTCTTTATTTGCTATAATTTCTTCAAGGAAAATTTGAATTATGAAAATAGAGTGAAACATTGGATTTTTTATCATACTTTTTTTGGCCAGACAAGTTATCAGATATATTTCAACAATGGTCTCAGCACTCTGAAATCTGATAAATGAACATTTTGTCCTGCTTAATACTTTTCAATACTTTTATTGAAAAATAATATGTTTATGATTCATAGGAATAAGTGCAACCTCTGAAAAAAACACAGAAGTCTCTTCCTCTTCTTGTAGTCAGTAGTATTTGATGCTTAGCCACTTTTGTTAAATTTTTGAATGGCATTGCTTACATTGAAAGAAACCTCAAAATGTTTTCAGTAACTTGTAATACTTACATATATACAAAATATTAATAAGATAGAGAAGGCATACATTGCAGTTTCCAAAATCCATCCCCACCGGTGCCCATAGGAGGCGTCTGTGTTACAGAGCAACATGTTCTCCCTGTGAACTAATTCAGGTTTTTTTTTTCTCTCTCTCTCCCTCTCCCTCTTCCTTTCCTTCTCCCTTTTTCTTGGACAGAGAGAGAAAGAGAAGGAAAGAGAGAGAGGGAGGAGGGAGAGAGAGAGGGTCTAATCAGGGTGGGTACACAATGTTTTCTTCTGCATGGGCTGGTATGCATTGCTGTTCTCTCTTTAAATATTTTGGGGGATATGACTGCTCTCAGAGATGTGGAATAGATAGATCTGTATACTGTTTATTCAGAGTCACATTCCAAGAAAGAGAATGGGAGAGGATTAATGCAAAAGTTGGCCCTATTCCAACTAACAGCCCTTCACCCACTTGGGGTGAATTGGAGGATTTTTACAGGATTCTTTGTTTTAACTGGATTCAGTTCTTTTTTAAACCTGCAGGTTCTTCTACACCAACTTATTTTTGTTTTGATTGTTTTCTGACAGCTATTCTTTCCTATGCTCACACAAATAGAAATATTTCCAAACCCATTCTGTAATTTCCAATGATCAATTGCTTTAGAAAAAATAAAAATACAATTTTGTGCTTTCGTGCTTGGAAGTACTGTAAGTCCTATTATTTTCAGTTCCATTTACACTCTAGTAGGCATAGATTTCAGTAATTATTTTGCTTTTTCAATTCAGAAATGTAAATAGTCACTGCACAATGCAATGCAATCCTAATTCAGTAGTTTCATTTTCATTGAGGATAATATGTATCTGCAGCAATTTCCAATAACTGAAAGTTTTCAAAAATGAAAAACCTTTAATTTAAATGAAACCACTTTTTCTATTATTGTAGTGTAGAGCCAGAGATATTTTTCTCATTGTGTTTTCTGTAGGAGAAAACTCCAGATAGGCTTAAAATATAACACATTTTTTACATTGTAGCTTTCTTTCATAGTGATATTTTTAATATCAATTGAATGTCTCTTTAGACATTATTAAAAACAACATAAATTGTTCATCAATAGGTATTTATCCACAGACTATATTTTTACATGATGTTAAACTGCCATACATACCTTATTTGGAACTCAGTTTTACAACTCTAAAAAAATGTTTCAGTAAATACTTTCATACAATTCAACACGCTCTATAATGTTAGATACCTAGGAGATAATTATTTACATTCCTTTTTTTCATTTTAAATGGAAATGTATCATATGCGTAAAAGAGACAAATAAGTAATATTTGGAGCTTTGGACTACATCAGGATTGGATGTATGATCCACCAAATGTTATTGAATGCAAATTCCTCAAAAGTGGTATTACTTAAGTTTTACATTTATTAGTGACAGATAACATATGTGATCTCTTATGTTCTTGTCTGGAAAGATTCCAAATAACTGGTGTATTCACTGGTTCCTTGATCTTTGCAACAATTGTTGGTTCTGCTTTCGTGGGCACGATTTCAGTTTGCAATGAAAATAAAGGTATCTTGACAATGGATTTTCACATTTAGGACTGTCAAATTCTAAATCCATTTCAGAATTTTAAAAATCTTTTCTACAAACTGAGAATGGAAATGGAATTGTAACGTTTATAATTTGGCATTGGATCAAGATATATCAATATATCTGTGGTCTTGTCTTGCTGCTCTTATCGGGAAAGTTATTTTATTACGTTTTTCTTTCTTTTCCATAGGCTGAGGTTCTGTCTTTGATTATCTGTGATTTTGTCATTGGGGAAAAATATTCCCTTTCTTCTACACTTATTGCACAGAAATGTTCTCATTCTGTGAATGTCTCTTTGGCCAAAGAACAATTTATAATATGATAGTTCAGATGGTTAAAATGAATATCACCACTGTATCTTTTCAATAGTTCCAATTATATTTCCCCAATGAAATTCACACTGGTGCAAAACTATGAACAATATCTAAAATAAACTTATCCATTATAATGGAGAAGTATATACTTTTCTTCAACATAATCCTTATGTAACTTGAGGTATGCATTGGCTCTGCTTACACGTTTGAATTGAATATATGTACATATATGTACTTAATGGAAAAAGTCAATTACTGGAAACCTGCTTAAAATGAAAGTGACAATTTTAATCATCTTCCTTATATTCAATATATTAATGGGCAATTGAATCCATATTGTAAAAATATGGTTCTGGGTTAGAACAGAATGATTTTTCTTTTCTCTATACAAAATGTGGCTTTTTACAAGAAGACTACGATATGGTATACCACTTCCTTGACTGTATCCAAGTAGCAATGGGAAAATATTGAAAATTATACAAATTACCAAAAAAGATTATTAACTGATTTTGTATTATCATTTTTTTTAATTTTAGAGATAGTTTCTCTTGGGAGATGCAGTGGGAAAGAATTTCAATGCTACCCAGATGGAAACTGCATTCCTGAGTTTTGGCGCTGTGATGGAGAAAAGGACTGTGAAGATGGCAGTGATGAAAAGAGTTGCAATGGAACTATAAGACCATGTGATGCCAAAACAAAGTTTTCCTGCAAAGCTACAGGTATTAAAGGGTAACAGTTTATGCAAAGTTAAAACTATGATTTTATGGTTAGCATTATAACACTATTTTCCTCAATTGGCTTTGAAACAGCCTTGTTATAGTTTAAATAATGTGGGTTTTTTGCTTCTTATGGAAAGAATTAAGTTATAGCCCAAAGTTTATAATTTAGGATTGTTTAGAAAACATTGTTTAGAATCTTCCTAGCTTACCATCATTCTTTGCCTAACCATAGGAGAACCATTTCTTTAGCTTGGTCATATGTATTAGCTTCATCAGATTTTTCAGTCTCTGCCCCATCTGCTGAAAGAAGTATCAATTGTCCATGTTCCTTTTTACTGCATCTTTTATTTGGCCCATGCCTTAATTATACTTATACTGTGTTTCCCTGAAAATAAGCCCTACCCCAAAATAAGCCCTAGTTAAGGTTATCATCAGCTGGGGGGGGGCGTGGCCAGCACCAGAGGCAGTGAGGGCATGGGGATTGATGGTGTCCAGCAGCAGTTGCAGCCTGCACAGAGCAGATAAGTTGATTACCTGTCCAATCAGCAGGCGAAGGCAGATGCGGGGCGAGGCATGTGATCCGGATGTGCCACATGGGCCATGGGAATGCTGAGAGTCAGTAGGTCGGAGTAGGTGGCTGGTTGCGGGAGACTCAGTGCCAGCGGCACTGGCAGCAGAACCAGGCAGATGCATGGGGGAAAAAGCAAGCAATCCTGATGAGCTGTGCAAGCTGCAGACAAGCCGAGAGACACAAAGATGAGCCTCCCATGGCTGGCTGCCCACTCCATCCCATTGTCTCTCGGCTTGCCTGTGGCCTGTGCAACATGTCGGGATTGCCTGTCTTCCCCCTACGCCTCTGCCTCCATTTTCTTGAAGACAAGCCTCCCATAGCTGCCCACCCACTCCGGCCCATCAACTCTTGGCTTTCCCATGGCCCATGCGACACATCTAGATCATGTGCCTCCCCCCACCTCTCCCTCCACCTGCTTCTTGGACAGGTAATCAACTCACTTGCTCTATGCAGGCTTTGCAGCCCCAGAGTGTATTGACTCAGGGGCCAGCAGGCTGCAGCTGCTGCTGAACAATGTCGGCCCCTGCCTGCTCACTGCCTTTTCTGTGTTTGCCAGTGGGTGTGGTGCCCAGCTGGGCTGATCACACTGATATTACGTTTCCCTGAAAATAAGTCCTAATGCTTATTTTGGAGCCCTCAAAAATATTAAGACCGGGTTTTATTTTGGGGGAAACACGATATTAGCTAACTGCCATGGAACTTTTTTTAAAAAAAAAAGACTTTATGGAACTCCTTTTACCTGTTTAGTAAATGGGTAATTTCTAAAGAGTTTAAATTATGCTTAATTGCCATTGCAAAGGAATATAAATGCCATCAGATCTTTAATTTTATATATTAAGCTTAACATTCTACAACAATGTATGTTATGTGATTACTGTCATAAAGAAACCCATTAATTAAAACTAATCTCTAGAAGTAGATTATGTTATATTGAGACATTAGGAACCATGTTTGGACTGTGTTGGGAAGTATCAGTAGCAAAATAAACTTACTATTATTATTATTGATTCGATTTATATGCCGCCCTTTCTCCGAAGACTCAGGGCAGCTTACAATGCGTTAAGCAATAGTCTTCATACTTTTGTATATACCTGCTTAGTAGGGCTTTCGCCCCCCCCCCCCAGCGGTGTTCTAGATCAATTGGTCACTATAAAGTGTAAATAATATTTATATAATTGGGTTTATTTTCATTATGTTTGGGACATTCTGAACCCCAACAACTTAGTAACCAGTAACTGAAGTGCTGTCATGATTCATCTTAGATATATCCTGTTAGAAAAATAAATGTAATAAATGCATATCATTTAATGAATTGAAAATTGATTACATCAGCACATATACATGCATATTTATTGTTCAATCTTTAGAGCTATAAATAAAATATAATACAATACTCCTTAAAAAATAAATTTTCAGTGTCTGCCAAACCTATAATAAATTGGTGTGAATGTTGATCATGATGGTTCTCCACATGTAGCTACCAAATACAATAAAATATAGAATTGTATAGCTAGCACACTAACCATTAATTAACATTTGGCATGAAAACTTGATCAAAGCTTTCTCTGAGGATTTACTTGGCAGAAAACAGATTTTTTTGTGTGTGGATTTCAAGGTCCTATCAACAAGCAAGGATCACATTTTGGCATATTAAAGAGGGGGGGTGAATTTAAGAGCAGTCATGTTCCTTTCTTTCCAACCTCAATACATGACTTGAAACAAATTACCTAATACACGTTTACCAATATTGCACGATGTTTGATGATACTTTTACAAAGTTGATAATAATTAATAAATTAATAGAAATATATATCTCAGCTTTTACCTATATTGCTCTAAAATAGTACTTAGAATGAAGAAAAAAGAAAAAATACTCAAGTACCTAGTCCTAGAGAACAATTTGGACATATTTTTTAGAACTTGAATAAGAACATTCTGAAACCAGGGTCTGAGAAAGTTTATAATAGATCAATAATTGGCCTTTTGGTAACTGCTTTCTTTTCTTTCACTAGCTCCTTCTAGAAACAAAAATCAGTAATACACATCCTTAAATTAGAATCTCATGATTAGATCAAATGCAATATATGTCAATTAACTAGGTTTCCTGTTAATTGAACCCTATTTAATTGGGCTGAAAATAGTTATGCTTATTGGATTTGTTAACTCAGATGGATATTTTTCTTCTTTTTTAAATAAGTGTTTACCAAAGTCTATAAATTTCCTGATAAAATGGCTTGAAATATATTGATGTAAAAAAAAAATCCTTAAATTTAGCTATTTTGTCACATAAGGTACACACATTGAAAGAAATATATATATTTTTATTTATAAAAAGAAATATATTATTTTTTATATTTTATTTTAAATTAAATTTTAAGTACTTTAATTTTATTTATTTTATTTTTTTAGTTTCCATAAAGAAAAAACAGTTTTCCATACCCAGAATAAAAATCTCACAAAACGTTCAGGTTTCCATTTGAAATGACTTTTATTTATAGTTCCATATAGCTGTTTCCAATTTATGCATCTTCTATCTGAAATATAAGATTGGGAAATGGCTAACGTTGCTTCATTTTTAGAAAAGATCAGTGATGAATTTTGGATAGGGATTAAAAAAAATATAGGCCATCCCTTGAAGTTCTTTTTCTATAAAATAGTGGCTTTAAACATAAAATATGAAAGAATAATTAGCCTTGTTAAGAAAAGGAATCAATATGTTTATTTTCTCTTTCCTTTAAGGGAGATGTATTAGCAAAGCTTGGCTGTGTGATGGAGACATTGATTGTGAGGATCAGTCTGATGAAGATAATTGTGAAGGCTATATGTGTGGGCCACCAAAATATCCATGTGCTAATGACACTTCCATCTGTCTGCAGCCTGAAAAGCTTTGCAATGGAATAAGAGATTGCCCTGATGGATCTGATGAAGATGATCTTTGTGGTAATTATACTTGATCAAATGCAGATGTACGAAAAAAATTAAATAATGGTCTCTAGATAATATATTCGGACTCTCCCACCCAGCCACATCCCTTATGTAAATTTTAATGTTTGATAATTGAACTATTCTCATCATATATGGTTGAAATTAATGCCATGCTGAAAAATTGCTCTTCTTTCATTTTGTCCATTTTTGAAATAAAGCAAATTCAAAGAAGAAAAATTCTAAATACCAAATATACCAAATTCTGAATAGAATTCAAAGAATGGATGAAATCAGTTTATGTTTCAGTGGCCAGCAGGTTTCTCTTCTCTTCTCTTCTCTTCTCTTCTCTTCTCTTCTCTTCTCTTCTCTTCTCTTCTCTTCTCTTCTTTTCTCTTCTCTTCTCTTCCCTTCCCTTCCCTTCCCTTCCCTTCCCTTCCCTTCCCTTCCCTTCCCTTTCTTCCCTTCCTTCTCTTTTTTCCTCTCCTACTCACTGAAAATTTATAAAATTAATTGTATTAAACTACATATTTTTCCTCTTTCCTATATTGGATGTTGAAACAGATTCATGCTCTGACTATAATGCATTCCCAGATTATTATTTTTTTTCATACAAATGAAAAGCATAAAGTGAACACAAAATAAACAGAGCATGGCCGAGCAGCAGGTGTTAGTTCTGTGACACACGCAGAAGATTGTTATATAGTATGTATATGAAAAAGCCATAATGGTCTACATTTTATGCAATATATTGCTTACTTATCCCTAATAAATTTAATTTCTGTTATTCCAGTTTATTAAACCATCCAGTTTGCCTTTTATTACCCTATTTTTAAACCTACAGATTATATTATTTATATATGTGAATGAATACCAAAGAATTCTGAAATATACCTTTTATTCTTCATTCTATTAGACTTAATCTTATAAAATATATCTATGGTGATATATTAAATTTTCATTTATGTCTGAGAAACACATTTTCACCTATTTTTATTTAAATAATAATAATTACTATTCTTATTTCAGAAGAATGTTCACTTAACAACGGTGGGTGCAGCCACCAGTGTTCAGTAGTTCCTGGAGGCAGGATTGTCTGTTCATGCCCCTCAGGATTGTACTTAAATTCAGACAATAAAACCTGTGGCTATGTAGATTATTGCACCAAACATCAGAAATGCAGCCAAGTATGTGAACAGCATAAAAATGCTGTTAAGTGCTCCTGTTATGAAGGTTGGGAACTTAGTAAAGATGGCGAAAGCTGTGCTAATATTGGTAAGTTGACATTTGCT
Source organism: Pantherophis guttatus (assembly GCF_059756535.1). Lineage (NCBI taxonomy): Eukaryota > Metazoa > Chordata > Lepidosauria > Squamata > Colubridae > Pantherophis > Pantherophis guttatus. The sequence goes on along the minus strand of NC_142063.1, from coordinate 136,301,604 downwards.
TATCTATTCACTACTAGCTGATAACCCGCTGTTGCCCAGGTATTTATTTATCCCAATCCTGTATTAGACAGGAAGAGCAACTTCACCCTGATCCCTGATTTCAGCGAGAATTAAATTAGTTAAAAATGTTTTCCCTGTGCCCCCAGAAGTGTCAAGTAAAATGATACCATCTTGTTGTTTTGGTAGGTGATCCATGATCATTTGGTATGCTTTTTTCTGATCTTGATTTAGAAGTGGCTTCTTGTCCACAATATATGCACTAAGCTGTTCGACGTTGTAGTTCTTTTTTCGTATGTAATCTGCATGAAGTATATCATGTTGGTCTCGTAGTGGTGCAGGCAGGCTGAGTTGCAGTAATGTTTTATTGATCATGGCCATACATTTGTCCTCAAGAATAAGCAAGGGCTTGTTGAAAATGTCCGGACCAAATGTAATTTCTAATGTTGGATTTTCCCCTTTCCCAGAGGGAGCCCCCTTGTGGAGTACTGTGAAGCCGTTACCATGGCAACTCCACTGTGTTGCACAGTAGAAGCCATTTTAAGGCAGTACACTAGGAGCCATTTTAAGGCACAACAGACTATATCTTAACAGAACACACACTCCAAGGGGTGTTAGGGGTGTCTTACCCCCACAGTATTTCTTTCCAGAGAGTAAGACATCTGTGTACAAAGTTTGGTTGAAATTGCTTGTGGCGTTCCAGACTTAAGCTGGAACACACACACACAAACACAGAGCCATTTATATATAGATAGATAGATTACTAAGTATTTCTTATGAAAATTTCATGTGTCAAAATGACCCATTTGCTTTTGAGAAGCAGGAGGAGTCCTTAATTGTTTTAACTTTAACTCTTCTGATACAGATGCTTCATAATTTGTTTCTATTTAGAAGACTTATGTAAATTCTATAAGATATTATATGCAATGTAGAACTTGATGATACTGAACTTATTTTTATGCAAATATTTTATGTCCTTTTTTCATTTAATAAAAAAATTAATCTATAACATCAGATGTTATTTCTTATGTGAGATAAATGTCATTGAATGACAAATTTAGAAAACATTTTTCTAAAACTTGAATTAAAAATATAGTGGTCTAGGTATAGAAGTGTTTGTAGAAGCCAAATACAGAAAACAGGTGGCAACAAATTAATACCTTTCTCTGAAAGTGCATTTGTTATAACAACTTTTTTGGTAACAAGTTTTAAATGCTCTTGATTCAATCTCACTGATCAGAGGCAGTATTTCAATATTTGGCTTTCTACGTATTGGTATGTAAAATGCAGTTTCATTTTTCCATTTCCACCAATAATGAAGAAATTTGTGATTCAAAAATTGTATATACGTTTTATAGAGGATGGTTACACATGAAGTATCTTCTTTAATTGTCTTTATTCATACAATGATAGGGGATCACTGGTTTTGAGTCTTAACTGTGTAAGTTTGAATTGTGCTAAATTTGTAACACATTAAGGAGCAAGGGAGGAAGAAAAATGCTCACAGCCATACCTACCCAGTCACACACTTTTTACATCATACAAAATTTTATATTTTATATGTAGTTCATATGCTAAATGGCATAAGTTATCTTATGGCTAAGAATTTAGAAAACATATTGCAGATTTTTTCTTTTATTTTTTCACATTTATTAGAAATATTATCAAATTTATATCTTTAGGTTTCTATAACAAGCTGATAAGCCCTCTTCATCTTCATGGAGCATTTGTCTTATAAAAAAAAATAAAGGTAAAACAATAACAGGATAAAGAAAGGACTGAAGTTGATCAGTGCCTCCAAGATCTATAGAATATTAAAGACATCCATTAAGAACAATAATGAGAAACTGGGAAGTAGAAGCTTTCTATTTTCTTATACATGATTAGGAAAGGATTAACTGTATACTATAAAGTTACATTAAAAAAAAAACCTTTTGCACATGTCATAGAGATATATTTTGGAATAAAAATAATTTTTATCTTCCAATTATTGATAATTCTTCCCAAATCCTATGAACACATACTCCAACATATGGAGAAAGCAAGCAAGAAATACATCAGTAAAATTCTCTGACTTGGTCCTGGCAGACAATTCTGATGACTATAATGTAATAGTTAAAGTACTGGCCTAGAATTGGGGTGCCCAAGTTCAAAATCATCCTTAGGCCCAGAAACTCCTTCTCATGGTCTGTTTAAAGTGCATTCATCCAGTCCTTGACAGAAAATATGCTAGCATAATTTGCCTTGCCAAGTGAATCATGAGTCGAGAAGGAGCTCCAGGTTGTACAAAGGGACTGTTTGGGGACACCCACTTTATGGACTTCTTAGGAATGGGGTGAGATCCACAGTAGACAGTTTAAGGTTGAAGCTGTGGGGGTTTGGGGATGTATCATAGTGGCCATGACCACCTAAGTATCCTCGAGCCCCACTTCTAGGGAAGGCAGGTTGAAATCTCCTGGATCTAGGTTAATCAGCCTAAGGATCTCCACCAATCTAGAAATGGAGTAAAGGAGCTCAGGCTCCAAAGATTACTATGCAGAAGGGAGACTGTTGCAAAAGCAACAATTTCAACTGATCTCTAGAGCCCAATGTAATGAACAGGATCTCATATCTAGTAACTCAAAGTATCATCTGGAGAAGCATCACTGGTAGTCATTACAGATTCTCAGATGAAGGTTGTCACTTCTGCATCCTTACCCAAAACCTGGCTGGGCACATTTCCAAGAGGGGACTATCAATTTAGCCTTCTTGTTTGTTATTAAAGGCTGATATGACCTTTAGCAGCAACAACTAGAAACTTAGACCTCTGAGAATCTGCTGACCAAGAAATGAGATTTACCTCAGGGGGCAGGAACACAGAACTAGATGAAGGTACTGGGATTGAGTTCAAGAAGAGCCCAATCCTGTCACCCATCATACCTCCCCATAACTCTCAAGCAGGGGTGGGTTCTACTTACCTTTACTACCAGTTTGCAACGGGGCTGCGTGTGCACGTGCGCTCTTCTGCGCAAGCGCAGAAGCTTCTGTGCATGCGCAGAAGTATTTTTATGATATCAGGGTCAGTGGGCGGAACCTCCCACCAGTTTTTCTATAGAACCGGTGCGAACCAGGGGCAACCCACCACTTCTCTCAAGGTCAGAAGAGAATAATCTGAATATATCTAGCTATTACCAAATGAAGGGATCGAAATAAGGCCATCCAAAAGAGGACTGTCCAATAAAATAAAACACACAGTAATTGAATATTGAACTAATTATATGTATATCTTATTTTGATAGACAAAAGTGACTGGAATTCTTTCATAATGGCTTCTTAGCTTTCCTAAAATAAAATTCCATATTGAAAATTCCTAGTTTTTTGTGTACCTGTTTAATAGACTCCAATCTAATATTCTAGGGATAAGTCTGACATTTGCTTTCTTAAAAGAGATTATTCTCTCCCTATTCTACAATCAGAATATTCTACAAATATTAATCTGATGAATGTCTTTTATTACATTCACTGTAATAACCTACTACTGATTAGGTTTAACCACAAAATGTACTGTTGTGTTCCCAGATCCTTTCGAAGCATTCATCATTTTCTCTATTCGGCATGAGATCAGAAGGATTGATCTGCAGAAACGAGACTACAGCCTATTAGTTCCTGGTTTAAGAAATACAATAGCACTTGATTTTCATTTCAATCAAAGCTTACTATACTGGACAGATGTAGTAGAAGATAAAATTTACAGAGGCAAGCTTTCTGAAACTGGAGGTATGAAATGGAGCTTAGATTTTATTTTATTTTTTAAATTAAGTGGTATAGGACTCAGAAACATGATGAATGAGTTATAATTGAAAGATTTTTATTACATAAATTATAAATATGTACAAATACATTTTATTATTTAAATAGTAAACATGTATATCAATACATACTCTGAATGAGTTACTGTATATATGGAAAGGTATATAAAGTGGGGCCAAGAAAAAGGGCCCTCTCAATGGTTGCTCCCTCCCTATGCAATATTATTCCCCCAGAAATAAGATTGTCCCCATCTTGATATTTTAAGAGAAAGATCTGAAGAATAATTCTGTTAGTAGATCTGAGGACCTCAGGTTGATATGAAGCCAATGAAGTGAGTGGTTTGGTTTTGCTTGTTGCTGCTTGCAGTAGTAGTATTGGTGGGAGACTTAGGGGTTTTATATTGTGGATTTTTAACATTACAAGTTGCCTGGGGTCAGCATTGTAAGTTGGACAGCTAAATAAATTTGCTAAATAAATAAATAGGTTTGAGAGTTTTGGGTCTGGTGACCCAAATCTGCATATTTTCTTCATGGCTTTTTTGTCTTTCTGTTCAATATCTAAAAAATAACTGGGATTTTTCAAATATGTGTCACTTGTGTGGTACATATATTTACAGACACTACCTTTAGCTGTGTGTGTGTGTGTGTGTGTGTGTTCAATAAAAGTAATGTGACTGAGTTCATAAGGAGAATGCAATCCAAGCAACTCATTTTAAACCTTCTTCCCATAGTAGATCAACTGTCATTATCTGAATATAGGATAAATAATGCAGTAGCAATAGCACTTAGACTATATACCACTTCACCGTGTTTTACAGCCCTCTATAAACAGTTTACACAGTCAGCACATTGCCCCCAACAATCTGGGTCCTCATATTATCGACCTCGGAAGGCTGGAAGGCTGAGTCAACTTTGGCCCAGTGATAATCGAACTGCTGCAGCCAACAGGGCTGGTGGCTAAGGGCCTGGTGGCTCAGCAGACTGATAGCATTGTGATTAACACCAGCTGTCTGCAATTACTGTAAGTTCGAATCTCACCAGGCTCAAGGTTGACTCAGCCTTCGATCCTTTATAAGGTAGGTAAAATGAGGACCCAGTTTGTGGGGGCAATAAGCTGACTTTGTATAAATATACAAAAGTATGAAGGCTATTGCTTAACGCATTGTAAACCACCCTGAGTCTCCGGAGAAGGGCAGCAAATAAATCAAATTAAAAAACAAAAAACCAGTCAGCAGAAGTAGCCTGCAGTTCTGAATTTGAACCACTGTGCCACCACAGCTCATTATAACTATGTTTTCAGATACTAACAAATGATTCAGCATTTGAGATATTTTACTTTGATGAAATTCATGACAGGATCAAAAGTTATAGCATATCTCTATCAAAGGTTGAAGAATAATTTTAAAGTGGAAATTTCTGGGATATTCAAACATGGCCTGAACTGAACTGAAATTTCCAATAATGCCCTATCAATTAATTCATGTCCTTAAAAATGTTAAAATAGTATCAACAGGACTAAATTTGATTCAATATACATACAACGAAAAAGGTATTTAAGCTACCTGTTCCTAAAATCTTGCCTTAGCTCTGATGTGGGCAAAGATGACAAACTATGTACTCTGTATCCTTATAGATTCAAAAGTAGATTCCAAATATTTTTCTGCGTAGATCATAGTTTTGATCATAGCAGCTAAAGGTAATCTTTGGGATCAATTGGCAGATTTATAATTTTGAGTGTGCGGTGGTCATGCACCCAAAATGACTACTATAGGTTAATTTGTATATTCAAAAATTGCTACCTTGCTAGTTATGGATAATCACAAAACACCTATTAACCAGGAGTTAAATGATTGTTTGCTGTCTTTCAGTTTATATTGTCTACTATTCTATTTATATTTTCTTTGAAGTATCACAATTTCACATAAAAAATATGCAAACAAAAAGGAAAGAATAAAAAGAGGAGGAACTTCTATTAGAATACTTATTATCAAGCCCAGCATGTTTCAGACACAGGTTCTTTTTTTGGGTGCTTATTTTTTGGTATAATTTTATATTAAAAGCTAGATATATCAAAAAGGGAAACAATGCAATTCCTTTTTATTTCTCATACTTTGTTGTAAAGTTGCCTATTACTTTTTGAAAAGTCAGTTGATGTCTAGATAAGAATTTTGAGAGTTAAAAAGAAGTTCTTTGTGTGTTTTCATTTCTGTAATCTTGTATTTTGATTTTTTCTTGTGCTGTCACATGAAAAAGTTCCAGAAAACCTGTGTCCAAATGCTTTCTCTTAAACCTTTATCCCTTCCCTCCTCAAATGTATAAAGTATTGGCTCGTCATTCAGCTCCTTCAGTTGCTTCATCTCAGACCATTGAGGAGAGTTTTACCCTGCTGTGCTTCCCTTATTCTTTCTAACAAACATTAAATAGGAGGCATGTAAAGGATATATTCTACAGTTTTATTTTATTTTTTAATTCTTTTAATAAGACTTGAATTCAAAATGATGAAATGCATAGGAGATAAATGCAAAACACCAATAAAGGTTTGTAACAGATGATTTCTGTTTCTTCTGAGGTAAATTGAACCAGCAAGATGCTGGAAAGCAATTGTGTGGCAGAATTATAACCATAATGTTCTTCTCAGATGGATGCAGCAAAGTTCATTTGGGACTGTGTATTTCATACATCATATTCCATTTCAAGCCAAAGGCTTATTTTCCTTTTATGTTTCTCAAAATATTCACAATACATCTATAGAATTCAGTGCAGATTATTTCTGAAAATGCCCTCAGAATTGTTTTGTTAGTCTTTAATAAATTGTTATACTAACCAGGGAATTTGCAGAAATTAAATGAGCATATGGTAGTTTTAGAGCAAATATTTCTTCTTTTTCTTGAATTTTTGGTGCACTTATAAAATAATTTATAAAAATAATTTTGAATATTTAACCTTTTTTATATACAAAGGCCAAATCCTGCACGCTGCTTGTATGGATAATAGTGCTATGAAATGTTTCTCATAAGGTTCTAGTAGTATAACCACCCCCATCAAGTCCCTACTTTATCTCCCCTCCTGGTCTACTAAGAGTAATCTGCAAACCATAAGCTTAGAGAAAAGCAGTCTGCAAATTCTTAAAGGTAAAATATTGGATGACTTCTATGCAGGTAGATGGCCTTGTTGAGTCATCAACAAGGCCATAGGTGGCTTTTCTTACTGACTGCTCATTCTGGGACCGTTGGAAGTTATGTTGGCACTGAAATAGAAGATTTATGACTGGTCCTCAAACTTGCAGCTGCCACATGTTCCTATGACCATGTTATCACAGTTCAGGTGCTTGGCAACCAGCATACATTTATGACAATTGCAATATCCTCTGGTCACATTCATGATCTCCCTTCAAAGCCAACATCTGCCAAGCAAAATCAATGGCAAGAAGTGGCAGCCACATGATGTCATGCTTAACAACTGCAACTGGAATTGACGTAAGTCAGGTTGAATGATGTGATATTTTAATTTTCAATCATGCCACTTAGCAATGGATTTGCCAGTCCCAGTAACATTAGTAAGCGAAGATTACCTGTAATGTTTAAAATATCAGAAAATTATGCATAAACTCCACAGAAGAGGAAAATGATAGCGGAACAGTTTTCATACCATGTTCTGCATGCATAGTTTGCAGAATTGTGACTAATTATCTCAGCCCTGAGGGATTAGAAACAACTCATTTGCAACAGTGCTATCCTTTTGCGATCCATTCCAAAATATATATGTTATGTAAAAATATAAAATAGCAAATGCTATTGAACCTAGTTGCCTTTAGAGACTTTCTGGCTTAAAATGAGATAGAAATAATTTTAATGGATAATATAGTATTAACAATTTAAATATTAATGATGGTGATCCTTTTTCACAATAGACATCTCAGAGTTCAAATTCATTTCAAAATTTATATGGACCTACTTTACAGTTTTGAATTACTATGATCATCGTTTTGAAATTATTATGTTTATCACCTTTGTTGTAATGATAAAAGTGTTCAGTGTTATAATTGGAACAAAACCTTTGTTTATCACATATTCATATTAAAATATTTATGTTATTCAGAAGGGTTATATCTTCACCTCTTGACCATAGATAATGGAACTGGACAAAAAGAGACCTTGAAAAACAAACCTACTATGTACGTTTCCAAAAGCATGTATGCCGCTTTGTGCGTGTGTAAAATAGTAAACAAAAATAAAGAACTATCTGAAAGCACTCAACATCTGATGATGTTACCTAGTTTGGTAACGCAACAAGAAAACAATCAAGCTCAGTCACCAAGGACTCCACAATTCAACCCTGCGATATTTTTGGCAATTGCAAATATGTAAACCTATGGAAAATGGCACTACAAATGACCAGGGAGTGCTTGCTTTGCTTTTTAAGAAGTACATAATTTTTGCCTTTTAGATAAATTTCTAAAATTGAAGACTTGTTCTAATATTTTCACAGGTGTAAGCTCCGTTGAAATTGTGGTCCAACATGGTTTAGCCACTCCAGAAGGTCTTACTGTGGACTGGATTGCTGAAAATATATATTGGATAGACAGCAATCTGGATCAAATTGAAGTAGCTAAATTAGATGGTACACTGAGGACAACCCTAATTGCAGGTGCAATGGAACATCCTAGAGCTATTGCTTTGGATCCCAGATATGGGTAATTATTCTTTATGTTATCTTACAATTTTTTTAAAAAAAATCATGCAGAATTATTTCTTAATATTGCATTGCTTTAATATAAAAAAGAAAAAGAAAAAACAGCAAAAAGGGGAAACAACCAAAACTTATTTTAAAGAAAATCATGCAATTTTTAAACACATACTTGACCATACAAAATAACTGTGGTCAATCTATTTATTGCTTATTTATTATTAATAGTAATTAAGCATAGATTTTAATGACATTAAATCTGAGGCTGTACATTTTCCACACTGGATTTTTTTTTCTTTTTTGTTAGTTCCCAACTTTAATAAATTCATAATTCTTTATGTTGTGATAAATTGCATTTTAACTATATAATTCAAAGGTATATTTACATTTTAAAACTAAAGACTAAATGACTGAGTAAAACTAAAGATTAAAACACTGATTGCTTGGGATGGGCATGAGATCAATCTGATCTCTGGAGAAATGATATTCAGAGGTGCCTTAACAGAAAAGTCTCTATACCTGGGACTAGCAAGCCAACACATATATTGTCATCATTTAATTTTGTGAAACTCCTTTGCCTATTAAACATTTTTGCATTTTCCTTCGAAATACCTATTTCATTAATCCTCATCTACATCACACTGAGTTTTTTTTACTATAGAGAACAGTTAAAATATTACATTGATTCTGGCATTAGCTGAAAAAGATACATGTAGCTGAGTATTATTGATGTATAAGGAGAGTCAGCGGTTAAATGGAATAATATCTCATAACAGCTTTGCCTAAATGGTACATAGCATATGTACAATAGATGTTCAGAGCTGAAAGCATGACAAAGACTAGAATAGCGATCCCTGAAGATATACCTCAAAACATTCAGAGTACTTTGGACTATTTCTGCTCTTGAGGCCCTCTAAACCATTTTGGACCATTCACACAACCACCTTCATGCCTGAAGAATTCACTACATGGGTGAAAATATTGCAAGCCAACCAGTCCTATCCTTCAAAGAATGCAGGAAAAGTAATTCAATTAGTGTTTTGTCCCAATTTCCTAGAAATAACAAATAATTTTTCATACATACACACTATCCATGCAAGAAAGAAATAAACTGTTAGCAGTCCATCCACATTTTTACTGCATATTAAATGATTTTGTCTAGTCATGTTTTAAATATCTTCTGCAATTACTAAAGCTATTGAGCTGCCAAGTTGTCAGTCTATCTGTATTGAAAATTCTATGGACAGTTATGAAGATTGTGTAACCAGAGACTTCTTGTGTGAAAGCTGTAATTATGACTGTAGGTTACAGTAGCATCAGAAATAAAACACGGACTGGGGTGATACCTTTGAAATAAATGTACCAGAAAAAGGATGATGGTTACCAATGTCAGAGATGTGTTGAGATGATTCTGGCAATATTTCTTGCCAGGAACGTGAGGAAACCAATATTTCCTCACATACATAAACACACATGAAAGAAATTGTTAATGTTTTGTATTCATTTCACTACTACATGTAAAGTAGTTTTAACTTTTACATACTCACTGCTGAAGAAAAGCAAATTTCTTCTCAATTTCACTTTGTTCTCTTCACCTGGGCCACTGTGTATAAAGGCAGTGGTGGGATTCAGCTGATTCACACCGGTTTGGCAGAACTTATACCTATTTTTTTGCTGAGTTTGGTGAACCAGTTAGACATGTTCCAGAAAATCTGTGTTTTCTGGTATACATCTGGTTTTCGTTCAACTTCCTTCCAGGTGGAAAAAACAAACAAAAAAACCTCCCCAAAAGTCCAAGAGAGGAGCAACAGAAACCAAATGGAGACGCGGTGCCTTCAATCACATTACTCAGGCAAAAACTGACTTACTTTACAGCAGGGGCGTGGCAGAGCCTGTGCATAAATTAGCAGCCCAGGGCCAAAGTGCCGCCAGAACGCCAGAGGGTCAGGGAGGGTGCTGAAGCGAGTGGGCATCCTGCCTGCAGTGCCCATGCCGGCTGCCCCTTCCTGGCCACAGCTGGCATGCCACTGTGCTTAAGTGCCAGTAGATGCCGGCCTTTCCTCCGGCAGAACTGGGCAGCTGCTGAAGAGAGACGGCCCCATTTCAGTGCATGGTGCCCAGATGCCCTCGCTTCCCCCAAGCATTTCTTTGCTAATCTGATTTCCAGCTCTGTTGCATTTCTCCATCATATTTCTCGCCATCGTGTGCAGGGAACCAAAAGTTTGTGGGACTAAAAAAAAAAGTGTATAAAGGGACTTGTTGCAAGCATGTTCAAGAGTCCAAATCGAATCCATACTGAATTTTAAATTGCTCTCAGCAGGGAGCTATGCATCTTGAATTAGTTGTGTGCTAAAACATCTGAAGTTGTATGCTGAAACATCTGTGAAGTGGTACTGTGAAGTCAGCAAGTAGTATTTCCTCTTTCAGAACAGATAAACAATGCAATAAGAGCTAACCCTTGGCATTTGAATATATGAGAAACAAGATGAGGTAATAGCTCCCTGCAATAGGGATCAAACTCTTCAACATTGCATTTTTTCCTCAGAATTGCATTAAACTGGATAAATATAAGAACATCGCAATACAAAGCTTTGGAACAAACTTTAGAGAACTACAGTCTACTGGAACATACCAGAGCCTCTCTAAATTTTGCAAGGGACAAGTTAGTGTGTATAATAGAAATACTATTATGAAATACATTCTACATGGCAGAAATAAACCATAATGGCTATTTCACTCACAAAACTTAAATGAGACTGAAAAGTGTGTAAACAATTGTTGTATTTCTGTTGGGGGAGGGGAATTAAAACCCTGGAATAGCTAATTATTATTAAAAATAGTGGGTGCTTCTTTTTAAATACCAATTAGATCTTAACACAAAACCTTTGGAAAAGACCAATCATAAGCATTTTTCTTGGAGGAATTTATTTTTTCTAGTAGCCAGTCAATTAGCTTTCCTCTAGCAGCTTTGATGAGCTAGGAGTGAATGAGTATAAAATGCAAGTGCATGTGAATATAAAATGCAAGTATAAAATCCACTTCTAGATGGCAAAACAAACTGAAATTCATCTATTGGCACTAGGGACATGGTTTAAGTAAGCATTCATTAAAATTACTTTTTAACCTAAAGTTCAAGCAGGAGTACATGCAACTGATGTTATCAGCAATGTTTTGCAAACTACTCACAGCAACCTTCAGATAGTTCCTTTTAACTACACTACAGAAGAAGATGTAATACCTAGTAAATCACCTGAAATAACTCTACTGGATGACTTTGTGGTAATGTAATAGAGGCAGAGAAAAAGGATTTCTTCCTTGCTACAGAGTAGATCTCACAGGAACATTAATACATATTTAGATTCAGATTGAGGGTTTTCCCCCCTCCTATATTATTTAGTTTATAGTGCTTAACTAAATTTCATCACTAAGAGGGTATAATTCTATGTTGAGCAAAGGAATAATCTCTGAAAACTGTTCTGATCATTCCATGAATCAATTATGATAATAAATTCTAGTTGTAGAAAATCCCTCAAAATATTTAAGAATTGTTGAAATAGACCAATTTAATACTATACTTAGAAGAGAAGGAAACCTGTAAATTTAAATCTAAAATTAGTCTCTCCATAATAGTGCTGTTTTTCTTCAAATTGTATTACATTCAGAATAACTTCATTCTTGCAACTTAAAAATACTTTTTAACTTTTTAAAAATTATTTTTAAAGTAAATGAAGTAAAGTTATATTTGCAATTAGTATAGTTTCATTGTTCCTGAAATTATGGAAATAAATTAATAAAATCATCATTTTTCCAATGGCAGGATATAGATCGTATCATTTATTTACTCACTTACTTATTTACTTACTTATTTCAAAATATTTATATAGTATGACTATCTTGGGAAAAAAAATCTGGGCTAATAGTGATTGGTGGCTAATAATGATGCTTTTTTTTCTAAAGTACTGATTATTTGCTCCTGTTAATATGTTTCTTTTTGTATCATTCAGAATTCTATTTTGGACAGACTGGGATGCTAATTTTCCTCGCATTGAATCTGCTTCCATGAGTGGAGCAGGAAGAAAGATCATATATAAAGACATGGATAGTGGAGCATGGCCTAATGGTCTTACAGTTGATCATTTTGAAAAACGGATAGTATGGACAGATGCTAGGTAAAATATATGAATATGTCTCTTATAATCTATTTTTGGAATACATTACAATAGGCATAAACTATTATTTGGTTCCTATTTTAATGCCTAAAATTGTAATTGCCACAAGAACATGTAAATTAGGAACTTATATAAGCTTCTTAAATCATTGTATTGCAAATCTTTGAGCAACCAAAATGCATGTGACTGGGGAAGTACACATGAACATTTTTGCAGTTTATGTAGAACTTAAATAAATCTGAAAGAGGCTATGGGAAAGTATTAGAAAAATATAGTTTAGTTTAGTTTTATTAAATTTTTATACTGCCCTTCTCCCGAAGGACTCAAGGTGGTGTACAGCCAAGATAAAAATCAACAGTATAAAAGTTAAAAACAATTTAAAATTATTAAATAGTTTGGCCAATGATCCAAAATAAAATAACCCATTAAAAATAATATTTTAGGCCAGCCCTGCTTGATGGAGTAATAGTGTTTTAAGGGCGCAGCAAAAGGTACGAAGGTCAGGAATCCGACAAATCTCCGGAGGCAGCTCGTTTCAGAGGGCAGGTGCCCCCACAGAGAAGGCTCTCCCCCTGGGGGTTGCCAGTCGACCCTGTCTAACTGACAGCATCCTGAGGAGTCGTCTCTGTGGGAGCGTACTGGTCGATGGGAGGCTATCGGAGGCAGAAGGCAGTCTCGTAAGTAACCAGGTCCTATGCCATGGAGCACTTTAAAGGTGGCAACCAATACCTTGAATCGCACCTGGAAGACCACCGGGAGCCAGTGCAGCTCGCGCAGGAATGGTGTTACATGGGAGCATTGAGTCGCTCCCATAATCACCCGCGCGGCCGCATTCTGGATCAGCTGGAGCCTCCGGGTGCTCTTCAAGGGGAGCCCCATGTAGAGAGTGTTACATTAGTCCAGACGGGAAGTGATCAGGGCGTGAGTGACTGACCGTTTGCAAGGCGTCCTGGTCCAGAAAGGGAGGCAACTGGTGGATCAGGCGAACCTGATAAAAAGCCCCCCCTGGCCACAGTCGTCAGATGGTCTTCTAGAGACAGCTGTGAGTCCAGGAGAACACCCAAGTTGCGAACCCTCTCTGAGGGGGCCAAGATCTCACCCCCTATAGTCAGTGATGGAACCAACTGACTATGACGGGACGCTGGAAACCACAGCCACTCAATCTTGGAGGGGCTGAGTCTGAGCTTGTTTCTCCCCATCCAGTTCTGTATTGTCTCCAGGCACCGGGTCATCACTTCAAGGGCATCATTGGGGTGGCCCGGGGTAGAAATGTACAGCTGAATATCATCAGTGTACTGATAGAAATCCACCCCGAAGCCACGGATGATCTCACCCAGCGGCTTCACATAAATGTTGAACAGGAGGGGCGAAAGTACCTACCCATGCGGCACCCCACAAACTAGGCTCCTCGGGGTCAACCTCTGCCCCCCTGCCAACACAGACTGTGTACGGTCAGAGAGGAAGGAGGAGAACCACTGTAACATGGTGCCCCCCCAACCCCTCCAACCAGCGCAGCATGATACCATGGTCAATGGTCACAAAAGCCGCTGAGAGATCTAATAGGACCAGGACAGAGGAACAACCCCTGTCCCGAGCCCTCCAGAGATCATCAACCAATGTGACCAATGCCGTTTCCGTGCTATACCCAGGACTGAAGCCCGACTGGAATGGATCCAGATAGCCCAACTGGAACAGGATCCAGATATAACCACATAAAATGACCAGAACAACCATGTTTGATATTCTGAAGAAGATTGGTCCAAAATTTTATTTCCATAAAGAATGAGAAGGACAATATTGATTTTAAAAAAGGAGCAAGATCTGTTGATTGTCATGGAAAGTGGTGGATATTAAGGAACAATTTAAATGCACAAATAATGGTTATAAATTTAGTTATATTTTCTGTTTTTATTTCTTTAATATATTAAAGCCATTCCATTCAAAGAATCTTGTGGCTAACAATTCAGTAAAATGGGATTTAAATGTTAAAAGCAAGAAAAATAATAAACTGATTTTCAATAGGAAAAGAAATTTTATACTGAGAGGGAAACATTTAAGTGATAAAAAGGCTTGCTCAGGCTTTGGATATTAAATCAAATTCAAGTTCAAATCATTTTATAGTCTCAGACTATAAATACAAGAGCAAAATTGAACACCATTACAAAATTTAATTTAAAAAGAAAAATGAATGAACCTGAAGCAATTAATAATGAGAAGAAATCATCTTATCCTAGTCATAGCTGTTGCTGGAAAAATGGCAGCCTTTATAGTGGTTGTCCACATTTATCTTACAGAAGGAAGACTGTACTTAGTTGATCAGAAAGATCAGAAATTTATGACAATTAAATTTATGCGTGCCAGACACCATTGATACCATAGTACAATTGGCAGTGAAACAATACATGGATTACTGGCTTACATGCAATTATTCTATTGGAGAATAATATTATATTGCATTATAATCCCATAATAGGCAGAACATGGAAGATGTCATAAAGGTGTCTCGGGAATGTCCATGAAGAGTCTACAATTGTACATAATTAAATCAGGGTGAATAATTTTAGCCCTCTCATTTTGTATGTCTCAATGCCAAATCCTATGTTTGATTAAAGTTTTATCTGGTCAAATGACAATATTGCCAGGAATGAGAGAACATAATATGCCAGATCAGAAATAATTTGCCTCCTCAGGGAAGAAGTAGGATAAGGTGAACCAGAGGCTTAGCTCAAAGATTTGTTTCAGCCAAAATCTGACAGGTTGGGCCCCAAGGCAAATGCAACCAAGTTCCAACCAAACAAGGGCATTTAAAACTAAGCAAGGGACATGAAGTATGGCTTTCAGAAAGTTAGCCTGAACAGCGTCTAAAATAGGGGCATCCTTATAAACACAAAGTTGTGCACTAAATAGCAATAACCCAAAACCTTTGCTTAATATAATTTTATTGCTGCAGGAATGTAGTTATTGTCTTGATGACTAGGATAGTTTAAGTGTGTGAGAAACATTTGACTATTCCAGTGGATAGGGGATTGTGAGTGGATGCCTAGGTATCCGATGTACTTGATCTGATCAATTAGTCTTTTGTTAAATTCCCACTTTACAGGAGAATTAAAGGGCATTCCAGAGTTTAAATTTTTGAGTAATTTTCAAGAATTTCCCCAGAACAATAGGACACTTACGGAGATAGACATATTTGAGGGCTCACTTAAAACAGTATGGTGGGCAAGTATTGGAGGGTGAAATTTTAATTTAGAAAGGGCTACAATGTCACTTATATAGAAGTTGAACAATAAAAGAGCAATAATACCACCTTATTTGTCTCCTTTGAGGACAGGGAGATGGTTACATCATCATTACAATTGTCTCTAATCTGCACTGTAATATTTTGATGAATAAAATTGCCAATCTGAGAAAGTGATGATCAATGGATATTGTAATATCCATTATAGTTTCCTCTGTTCAAATTGAGTCTAAGGCTGCCCTTAAATCAAGAAACGCAACATAAAGGCTACCTTTAGGAATTTAGAGAGTTTTTTTTAACCAAATATATAAAACAGAACATTGATCCATGGTAAAATATCCTGATCTGCAACCCAATGGTTAAAAGCCAGGATATTTACTGAATACATTCAATCTAAAAATTTTAAAGTGTAAAAATTGGCTATAGAGTTTTCTAATTTAAAAATAAATTAATTGAGTGGTAATAAACATTTGCTTATCATTTTTCTAGTATATTGCGAGACTGATACATTTAATCCACCCTTTGGGGAGCAATATAAAATTACTTTTTTATTTGTTTAATTTTACAAGTAATAGATCATAGCTGTAATAAGCACAATTTCAAGAGAGTGTTTCAACTGTTTTTCAGGTCAGATGCTATTTATTCAGCACTGTACGATGGGACTGGCATGATTGAAATTATACGAGGTCATGAATATCTTTCTCACCCTTTTGCTGTCTCCCTTTTTGGGAGTGAAGTATATTGGACAGATTGGAGGACAAACACATTATCTAAAGCAAATAAATGGACAGGCCAAAACGTTAGTGTGATACAAAAAACCAGTGCACAGCCTTTTGATCTTCAAATTTATCATCCAAGTCGTCAACCCCAAGGTAAAGTAATATTTTTTTATTAAAATGTTAATTGCAGCCTTTGTATTCTTATTTAACTTCATTGTTAAGTAGCAAATGGGAATATTTGTATATGTGTATGTGAAAGACTTTTCTCTCTGTGTGTGTGTGCATGCACAACTGAGAAATCTGACATTTTGCATGTATCAAATATTTCTCTGAATATCAGTTTATATTTTCTATGATTGATGTTTTTGAACACCGTGGTTCATTTTAAGGTTTCTAAACAAAGCCTAAAATTAATTGCCTTTTGTATACGCTTCTGGGAAGAAGTACTAGCCATTGATTATTAAGGAGATACTTTAATTTTGGGTCCATATAATAATAAATATTGTGTTTGTGTATCATAAACTGCACCAATTTTGGAACTGTTCTGTGAGGTTATTATTTTTAATAAGTATTATAGTCAGATTGATTATTAACAGCTCTTCGCCCCACCATCACTACTTCATGGAGAGATAGATCTAGGATTGTTGAAAAATATTATCTGACTTTGGAGGATCCTAATAGGGAAAATTACAAACACCTTTCTCCTTTTTTCACACTGCTGCTGCTTTAAATAACATAGTTATAGTACTGCAAAGTTATACCTTAACGTTTTCACTGAATTAGTAGCATTATCTGCAACCAAGTACTTAGGGCTTCATGGGACATTAGTAGAAATCACACTTTTCTTCATTATAACTCAAGATTCTTCATTTTTATCTGCTCTTCTACAGATTAATATTATGTATATATTCAGTACTGTGAAAATAAACACTATGTCAATTTCTGTGCTTCAGAAATCCTCTTTGTGCAACTTTCATGTTTGAGTTTTTTCAGCTATATAAAAAAAGAAAAATAGAATGGCAATACGGGTTAAAAATTAAAAAAGAAAGCTCTGAACTGCAAAAGAAAAAAAAAAGTATTGACCTTAATATTTCATTTTCAGGAATCTAAGCCTGCACTTGTTAGTAATAACCTGTATATGTCTGTGGTTAAATACAGTGTATCTACTGGACTAAAATTCAATTAGTTTCTGTGTCAAATAGATTAGATTTATATCAATATAATAAATAGTTGTTAGTTAATTCCATCTAAGCTTTGTAATATGAAAACAGTAACAAAAATCAATGTTTATTTTTAGAGAAATCTTTTCACAAGCAACCAAATTTATGATATATTTCTGTTATAACTGCATTTGTTTCCATTGGTTTTTATGAAAATCTGCTTGGGATCATTAGACTAGAAATCCTACAAATAACCCAATATAAACATATAACACATTATAGATATGTGCGCTTAAATATCCTCCATTATGCTATAAGTTCGCAGTAATGTACAGAACAACTTAAATGTAAGTCTCTCTCATATTACATTTATTTTAATCTTAGTAAAGGGCTTTCATTGCTAGATATTAAACAGGTTATGTGAAAAGTCCTTAAACTTGTATTTAAACCTTTTTTTTTTTGCTAAAAAAAAATTAAGGAAACTCCCCCAATACTAATTACAGTACATGGCAATCCAAATATTCCTAATAGCTGAATAACAGTTAAAAAGCAGTGTTTGAAAATGACTAAGAAATGAGAAAAAGAAAAAAGAAAAAAGAAAGAAAAGAGGCTTGTTCATATAGGTTACATTATGGTTGTGAGCTTGAACAAAATATCTTGATTTCCCGACATTCAATTCATAGCTGACCACAAAAACCTCAGTTCCTGCAGTCTCCTCATGAGAAGTAGCTGTTCAGAGTACAAGCGGGCAATCTTTTGATTTCTTCTTTTCTGGAGAGACTTCACCAGCCAGAATTCTTCTGACTGCCAATCTCAACTGCATTGCTGTCCTGTCTCCTTCAGAAAAATCTAGTTGGACATGAATCCTGATTCAGAAAACATGTAGTTGTGTTGATAGCCACTGAGAACATCTCTGCCATTACCAAATCCATCAACCCACTTCTGAGCACACACTTAGGTACAATCCTGGATACAGAAAAAAAGTATTACTGTATTTTTCAGAGTATAAAATGCACCTTTCCCCCCAAAAAAGGGGGTGAAAATTTGGGTGCATTTTATATACGGAATGTAACCCCACCCACCCACTGGCTCCCACCCTTTGGCCTCTGCCTCGCAGCAATTTACCTCCTTGCAGCAAGCAGCAAGAAGAAACAGCCCATTTCAGCTTCAGCACAGCCTAATTAGCACAAGTTGATTATCCGTTGGATCGGCCTCCCGACTCTCAGTTGTTTCAGGCTGCAGGGATTGCCGTTGCCTATTGCTGCGCGGGCCTCTGCTGCTTGTTGCAAGGAGGTAAATTGCTGGGAGCAAGATTTTTTTTTCTTGTGCTAATCAAGCTATGCTGAAAACAAAAATGAAAGTAAAGCAGGCTATTTGCTGTTTGCTGCAGTAAGGCAAAATTACTGGGAGCTAGAGGCAGATTTCTTTTTCTTGTTTTCCTCACCAAAACAGGTAGGTGCATCTTATAGTCCGGATCATCTTATACTCTGAAAAATACAATATTTCCTTGCCAATGTAATTCAGTTCAAAAATCCAGCTGACCAGATCTTGTAATACCAGACTTCAAGGCCAGATGATCATCTGTATGGATTGAGTATGATAGAAAAAATTCCACTCAAACCCTTCCAAAGAAATTTCTTCCCTTCTGAAAATAGTAATAGGTCAAAGAACCCAGTAATGCATCATCAACAGAGTACTTAAGTCCTCTGAAGAACAAAATTGAAGAAAGCCTTCATGCTGCCATGAGGATGCAAGGGCTCATCACCCTTTAAAACAAAAACAAAAACAAAATTGAAAATATACATATCCATGAGCCTTTTTTATGGTAAAGCAAATTATGGTCCCTGCTTTCCTCCCCTAGAAATTATTTTCCAGCCTGCAAAAGAAGCAGAAATATCTCTCACTTTATGTTAAAGAGCAATGATTTATATGTTTCCATGGGCAAAATCCAACTCAGCATCTCTTCCTTTGGAATGATCATTGGATAATAATAATTGAATGCTAATAAATGTCATTTCTCTGCAGGTTATATACCTTTGTTCCCCTTTTCCCCTCTCCAATTACATTTTTATGATCAATCAATTAATATGAAATCCTGCAGAATAGGAAACAATACAATATATGAATATAAGCAAATTTGTATTATAAAAACCAACCTTGGTATTACATTTTTAATTCTAGCTCCTAATCCTTGTGCTGCTAACAGTGGCAGAGGTCCTTGCTCCCATATGTGCCTGATAAATCATAACAGGAGTGCTGCTTGTGCATGTCCTCATCTAATGAAACTGGCTGAAGATAAAAAGGCATGTTATGGTAAGTTTTGTGTAGTTTATTTTTCTAACAACTGCTTAAAAGACACAGAGCCTCTGAGGTGCCATTTACTGATAATCTTGATGGTAAACTCTTGCTTCATGTTAATGAATGGATTGCTTTTTTGTATTTAGCTCGTGAAGATTTATTATCTTGGGGTTTTCCCCCTTTTCTCTATGAATATAAATAGTGTGATTCACAGAAGTTATCTTCCCAAAACAGAGAAATTTCTAAATGGGAAAATATCAGAAAATGATGATGCAAGTAAACTATATAATGAAAAGCTTCTTATTAGTTTAATCTCTACCTTTCTTCTTTTGAACTCAGTATCATTCTGGGAGTCTTATAATGCAGAAGCTACTAAAAATCTGTAAAACTATAATAAAGGCAGAAATGTGAATTAACTCTCACATATTTGGTGTTTGGGGAGAAAAATAAAATAAAACTGTATAATGCTTCATTATCAAGATATACCAGGGCAACATAATATTGTTAACAAATATATTGTGTTCTTTGAGATATAGACAATTAAATAAAAGCAGTATTGATCCTTTCATATAAAATTTTCAACTTCAGAATGGATACTTCCCACAACTTTTCCACTCATCTTGGAGACAGGAGCTCATTATACACATCCTTTTATATTTGCTTTTGTAGCAGAACACTATCCTTACCCTCACTGTTGTTGATTCTTTTCACCAGAAAATTACTCTTACATTTTTCCATTTTCCATATAGTTTCTTTCTTATATATTTATGGAGATTCTCAGTCATCCAAGGCATGTTTATCCCAAAGGTGCTTTTTCGGGAGGCAACTAGACTTTCTGTTTTCTTTTTTTGAAGACGTTTCGCTTCTCATCCATTCTTCAGAACTGAAGAAGCTTCTTGTATGAGAAGTGAAACATCTTCAAAGAAAACTAGAAAGTCCCGTTGTCTCTTGAAAAAGCACCTTTGAGTTTCTCTCTTATACTTTAGCTTGTGTTTCTTTAAAAAAAATACCATATATTTTATTACTATAAGTACTGATAAAGGAAAGCAATAGTCCACACAAGCTAGAGTACATTAAATTATACATAGCTAAATATTGTAAAAAAACATGAAACCCGCAAACTAAATCAACTAAGTGATCTTGGAGCAGTCAATTCTCTTATCACTTATTCAGTCATTTCTGAAAAATGCTGCCGATAAAAATTCAGGGAGCTTTTCCAGGAGTCCAAAATAATTACAACTTTTCAAGCATATATGCGACTTATATAATTCTACTTTCAAGTTTCTATACTTTAACTAAGAAATATGTAAACATTTTACATTATTACGTCCATGTGTAATTTATTCATACGTGTATTATTGTACTTTGTGCACAAATTTATACTTTGAGAAAAACTATACAAAATATATTTTCCATACACGAGACCAGGAATTAGAGGGAATATTGCAGAGAAGTGATAAGTGGGAGTAGGAAGTAAGGTGATAGTTTTCATGATAATTTGGTGATAGCTCAGAAGAAAACATAATATGACTCTTTACTTATTAATTATATCTAGTTCCTATTTGATTTTAATTTGTTGATTAGAATAGAATAGAATAGAATTTTTTATTGGCCAAGTGTGATTGGACACACAAACGATTTGTCTTGGGGCATATGCTTTCAGTGTACATAAAAGAAAAGATACATTCATCAAGAATCATAAGTTACAACACAATGATAGTCATAGGGTACAAATAAGCAATCTTAATAAGCAATTAAGAAATGTATAAACATGTGATTTTCTAAGTCAACATGCAGCCTGCAGGAATCCAATTTAGTGGCCCCCATTTTTATTTGGGTTTGATGTCATTGGTATAAAGGCCCAATTAAAAAACACATACACACCAAAAACTTCTTTTTCCAAAAAGCACCACAACAAAGTGACTCTTCAAGGCAGTTTAGCAATTTTGTAGGGATGGGGAACTATATTTGAAAGATTCCATTGCATCCAGTACTACTACTTTCATATGAGAAATGTATGTATGCATGTATGTATATTAGGGTAGGAAATGGTCTAGTTATTTTTTTTACACCCTTTCAATATAAAGGTGAGGAGATTGGTCTCTTTTTTGAAGGAGGAAGAAAATTGTCTCCACCACATGCACACAAGAAGATCAAAAGGTGAGGGCCAGGTAAAGAGCTCCAACAAAGATAGATGGTAGCAACAAAAACTACAAGCTACTACCCCTATAAACCAGGTGAAAATAGGGAGTGAAGAGCCAGAGGGCAGTTTGGGAAATGACACTTGGGACCTACTACAAATCTCAGCATTTCACTACATTGTTGAATAAGTCTCTTTTGATTTGTTAATTTCTCTAAAAAAAACTTTTTGGGGAGAGGGGAATGCAGAATTAATTGAAGAGATTTAAAAAAAAACTCAGTTGAATCAATTAAGATCAGCTTTCACATCTCTGAACCACATTTTGTCTCAATCAGTATTAGATTTTAAATTTATTTATTTAATACCAGCAAAATATGTGAATTTTATTTATAGTAGAATATCCAATAATTTTGCTCTATTTTACAGCAAGTTTTGTTCACACATAATAATACGAAATAAGTTACACATTTGTATATTGTATTTTTTAATACAGGTAGTCCTTGACTTATGATTATAACTGGGCCCAAAATTTCTGTTGTTAAGCAAGACAATTGTTAAGTGAGTTTTGCCTCATTTTATGTCTTTTCTTGCCATAGTTGTTAAGTGAATCACTACAGTTGCTAAGTTAGTCACATGGTTGTTAAGTGAATCTTTCTTTCCTATTGACTTTGTTAGAAGGTCACAAAAGGTTATCACAATCTCCAGGATACTGCAACCATTATAAATATAAACCAGTTGCCAAGTGTCTGAATTTTGATCATGTGACCATGGGGATATTGCAAAGGTTGTAAGTATGAAAAATGATCACTTTTTTCAGTGCCATTGCATCTTCAAATGGTCACTACAGGTAAATGAATGGCCATAAATCGAGGACTACCTGTATGCAAATTTAAATAGTATATCTACTGTTATACATAAAATTGCATTTCATTGCTCTGTATCTAAGAAAATCACATCTTTCTTTTTTATAGAAATGAAAAAGTTCCTTCTTTATGCAAGGCATTCAGAAATAAGAGGTGTTGACATAGAGAATCCATACTTCAATTATATAACAGCATTTACAGTTCCTGATATTGATGATGTAACAGTTGTAGATTTTGATGCAGTGGAAGAGCGTTTGTACTGGACTGATGTGAAAACACAAACTATAAAACGGGCCTTTATTAATGGGACTGGCTTAGAAACTGTCATATCAAGAGGTAAAGTGTGTACTTTAGAAAGCACTATTGTGTATATTTAAGAAACAAAACATACATTAGCTTGCCTCTCTAATTAATATATTAACATATCAACTGGCCACATGCTGTTGAGTTAAGCTGGCCATTATTAATTGCACAAAAAGATTATCTTAGTTATGTATTACATATTTAAACTGTCTACATCCTGGATTAAAATTCTTTGCATTTTTGTTGATAACACCCCCCCCTTTTTTTTTTACTTATATATCTAGTCATTGACTGTAATAGATTTCATTTGTTTTGATTTTTCTATTTGTTTTTCTCTCAAAAATCCCAAGGTATGTTTTGATGCCCAAGAAATAAAGCTGTTCGTTACATACAGTTTTTCAACAATCATACTTTCGTTAAATTTGATAACTTCATTTTCTAAATCTAAGATGTCTTTCAAAAGGCTTTAATTTTTAAGCAATTCATTTCACATTTGATCATCTTGTGTTATAATGCCATCATGAAGTACACAAAAGAAAATAGTAACTATATACAATATGGTTGTATCCAAATCTGTCCATCTCATGTAATAGTATGTGGCAATGACTTTGGGAGATGTGCGAGGGGGGGCTGCCTAAAGGATTATCACAAGGAGAGTACCCCAGCTGCATTGCAGGCAGAAAAAAAAACATCAGAAAGGATCCTTTATAATTTATTAGTCTGTAAAAAGTGATGGTGGGGGATTTGTACTTTCAGATATACATAAAGTAGAATTAGCTCATCTGTCCATGTTTCTTGTCTGGTCTATCAAGGAAGTCTGATACCTACAAAGAGAATAGAAACTGCTGATTAAACATACCCCAATGGCCCTTTATTTACTGAGACTTTGAACCATAAAACCTGATCTGGTTTAGCATTTATCATTTGTACCACACAATCTTTCAGGAAGGCTACAAAAGTGTACTAGTATTCAGTATAACCTTTTTATCTTTGTTCTCCAGATTCTGATGTACAAGATGATGTTGTCTTTATGTAGAATATAGTCATCAAGATTATTAATCATTGATTTCTTTTTTTTAAAAAAGACTATTAGTGCTATTTAAGATGACAGCTATCTCCATCTCTTTAGTTCTGCTAAGTACAATTGAATCTCTTTTCATCAGACACGAATCTCTTCCGACAAACTTTGTTAAATGTCCTGTGTGATGTCCTGTTTTAGAAGCTCTCTAGACTGGGGTTATGACCTCTTCATTTGAAATGAACTTTTCTCATTCAGTTCTTAAATTATTTTTCTTATTTAACTTTAAAATGACAGATTTTAATTTAATGTTTCCTCCTCCTCCCCCCACCCATGTTTCGAATGAACATGAATAAAGCACTGAATAAATAAGTAGTGTAATTTAAATCCATTAAAATTAAAGTTTGCATTTGTTCCATGAAATATGAAATCTAGTCATATATTTCTTTGAAAATTCATGATCCATAGATTACAGTTATTACAGATGTTACTCTGTACAGTTGTTAAGAGTTGGGGAGAGTGCATTATCTATTAAATATATCTGTCTGTTTCAAGGGCTTTTCCTGGTTATATCTGCATGCATGCATTTCTTCACCAGGAGACCTAAAACTATGTGGTCAGTGCATGCATATCTATACAGGTGGAATCTAGGAAAGGCCTTAAAGTGGTCATGCTAAATCTTGGTGCTATTTGTATGCTTTGGACAACCCAATATACACAATCTTCGTTTTTCTCTTTATGTTTTAATGTATATATTTGTTCAGTCCTATATATTTTAGTATAAAAGCTAATTTGAATTAAATAAAATTTAAGTATGGCAGGTTTCAAGTTATTTGGGGTTCACATAACATACAAAATATTTTCAGCAGTAAAACTAGTAGGACAGTTTGTGCAAATAGCTTCTTTGTTTTATATTTTGTAGATATTCAAAGCATTCGTGGACTGGCTGTGGATTGGTTATCACGTAATTTATATTGGATTAGTTCAGAATTTGATGAAACACAAATTAATGTAGCCCATTTAGATGGCTCTTTAAAAACTTCAATTATACATGGGATTGATAAACCACAATCTCTTGCAGTTTATCCAGCTAAAGGGTAAAGTATTGTTCCTATCAGTACAGCTTTGGGATAGTAAACAATGTGCATTTTTGAGTTTGCTTGTCAAGTTTAATACTATTTGTATAATATTGTATAATCCTATGTTAGCCACCCAGAGTCACTTGGCAATTGGGCAGCTATATAAATAGAAGAAATATAAATACATAAAAAGAGAATTTAGTAAATTCTATCTTCTATAAGATGAAATCTCCATGGAGTACTAGTATGGAGACTCCATTTTCAAAAAACGGTATATATGTGTGTCGGGAGAGAAAAGAGATAATAAATTAGACCTCTGTGTAGCCAATATTTGTATGGATAGCTATTTTAGTTTTAGGGAACTCTATGTATGCAACAAGTTGTAATTTTTTTCATGACCAATATTAGAAATACATTTTATTGATTTAAAATATTTGATTTAAAATATTTTTGATATTCTAATATTAATCACGGTCTGGAAGATGCAGTGATACTATTTATACCCCTCTAAAGAAAAACACATTTAATTTAAAAAATCTGTTCCAATTTCCAGTTAGAAAAGCTGAAGTTGTTAAATATATTTTAAATATATTTAAATAAATTAAAGCTTTACATCTATAAGTTTTAATGCATTATTTTGTACATTAATGCATCTTATTATTTAGTTATTTAGTTTTATAAAGGATGTAGTGCAGTAATGGGTTTCAATTTAGTTTGCTACAGGTTCGCTTGTGGGCATGCACGCGCTCATGCGCATGTGCGATGCTTCTGTGCATGCACAGAAGTGTCCGGGTGGGTGGGCGGAGCCTCCCGCCACCGCTACTGTTTCGCCCAATCCCACCGCTGATGTAGTGCAATATGTTGATTATTCCCAATTCATGCCAACTCATGATTCTTTTTCTGACTAGATTTAGAAATCATAGTTAATAAGAATTCCACACAATCTCTGACTGAGGAATGGTTTCAAGATGGTAGAAGACAACCAATGTAAAACTATATCATATTATGTTCGCCTAATAGTTTGGGGAAGTAGATAAAAATTCACCAGCTCAAAGCTCCATATTTTCTCCTTATATCACCCATCCACATAACTTCCAGCCTGGTGCTAGAGTCATACATTTCTTTCCATAATGATAAAAGAAAAAAAAAAGTTCGTATCTCCTGTCACAACTTACAAAAAGTAGCTGTTGTTTCAGAATAGAGTGTCTTCCTTTCTATAATAATATATGATTACTGTGTTAATATATTTAATGCAACAGTATTTTATATCTATTTTCATTAAGGAAGCTTTATTGGATTGATGGGAACACAATTAACATGGCAAATATGGATGGCAGCAACAGTAAAATACTACTACAAAATCAAAAAGACCCAGTTGGTAAATATAGCTAAAACCTCTTTTGTGTCAAGTTGTTTTGCTATAATTCAAGAAATTATATCTGTATGTGCACAAAGTAAGCAGGCATAGATAATAGCAAATACTTCGGCTTTCATTTTTCACAGAATACTAGAATGCTGGAATTTTCATGACTCCATTCATTCATTGTGCTAAATCACAGTCTGATTTGTTCATCTTAGCATGTTGTATAAATTCAACTATATAATTTATAGCCCTCTCATTACCAGTGGATTGTGGGTAAGAGGTAATAAACCATAGGTAAAGAGTTTAAACAAGCCATAGCTTAATAAAACTTGTGAACCAGTCGATTCAAGTGTGTGTTTCCTTAAAAATGTATAAATTAAGCAGACAGTTGTAGAGGAAGTGCCAAGGCAAGGGTGTTTTGGTTTGGTTTGGTTTGGCTTGGTTTGGCTTAGTTTATGATTATTATAGACCAGAAGAACTTAAAAAAGAAAATAATAAAATAGATATCTTAAAAAAAATTGATGTATTGAAAATGATATACCAAACACATATAAAATTATAAATGTTTTGGCATACCATATTTGTCAGTATACTACCAAAGCAAACAGATCATTTAATCATGATATGTTAAGCCTGGTTTGTTTTTCTTTAAAAAATGAGACAATATACTACCGGCATTGTGTGGTTTTTTGGCTTTATTGACTTGGAAATTTTTATTTCTTTTTGAACCTGTGCTGCTTATGTGGGTTTTATTGTGGCCTGTGTTTTATCTTTGCTTTTGTCTTTTTAATAGATCATGGTTTCTCTCTGTGTGTGTGTGTGTGTGTGTGTGTGTGTTTATGTATGTTTGAGGTTATGAAGCTTTTTCTTGATGTTTGTAAGAGGTGCAATTTATGTGATATAAGTCTTTGTAAGGTGGGTTTGGGGAAATAGTTATGGACTTTCATGCAGGTGTATATTTTTCCTACATTTTTTTCTCTTTATTAACATAAGTATTTTGGTGTTAGTTTCGGGTTTGGAGTTTGGATTTGGAGGACACAATCCTCAAATTTGTGAATTTTGCATGTGGAAGAATTAACCATTGCAAGAAGGCTATTACTAAAAAGAATGGTTATTTTCAGGAAAAAAGAAAACAGTTTACTTCAAGGAACAAGCATTTTAAGATGGTTTTGCCTGGCATCTTTGTAGATTAGTATAAAGCTTCGGTCAAGAACATAAAGAAACTGGAAATAAATGTTATGGAGATAACATTGATAAACCATGTTCTTCAAACCATAGTTTCAACTATAACAATTATATTGTCAAAATATAAGATGGGTTCATATATATAAAACTAACTAATCAGGCAAAAGAACTCTGCCTTTGTATTTCTTGCATATCCCATACTATTAAGTGTTCCTCATTGGTGAACCAGAGGGGAAAATTGACAATCCCCTGTAGCATTTCTAACACTTAGTACCCTTGCTGTATTTTCAACAGATTTTAAGAAGTAACAAATACATTTAGAACATACATATTTTAGATTTATTATTTCAGTCTTCTTCTCTTTACATTTCTCCCTTGCATTTCTTATTTCCCTTCTTTCTGTTCACAATATCTGGCTACTAATGATTAAGTCTTTTTTCTTTTTTCTATTAAAAGATTTTAGCAATTTAGCTTGTCTTCATTTCTAATTTCATTTTAGTTGTTGCTTTGCAAAATCATTTGGCTACGTAAAGTTATGGAATTATGAATTATGAACGGCAAGCATTATAATTTGTAGACCAATTCTGTGAAAAACAGCATTATGTGCTGAGGCAGAAACACCTCTAGAATTGATCTCAAAAGTCTTATTCCAAATTAAAAGTAGATTTGTGACAGATCTATAGGCCATGAATAATGTTTTAAGGGTCATAGACCACAGTTCATCTTCTTAACATTCCAAAGGACTGGAGGTGATCATCCTATCCTGTAGCAATAGCTTTAGTAAGAGTAGAAGCATATTTGGGAACACTTTTTCATATTTGGAAAAGTTAACTGTACAATTTTGCTATTTTTATGGCAGATTTTGGTCATGGCGATTGAAGTGAGATGGGAGTGATTGGCCTCTATCCTGATTTTTATTTTCACTCTTAACTCCTTCCCCATTCAAATGCAAAAATACAGTAAAAATCAGGCTCCCAAATGAAAATTTGGAGCCATTTTTTTTTAATTTTTAAAGTTGGGAATAGGAAAAGCAGGTGTGGCTTCTAGTTCTTACCTGTATTTTTTGGCTAGGATAAAGGAAAAGGAAAAAATATCCCAACAAAATTGGCTACACTGGTTACAGATATTAGTTGGAGTTTCAAGGTTGAGAAGCTACAATTGGAGAAGATGCAGACAAAATGGTTTGGGAACTGCTCACTCCTACTACACACAAACTATTCCCATTATGTACATGGTTCCATAATGTACCCTTATGACATTCTGCATAAATGTTAAGTTATGATTTGTTGACTAAACAATAGTTGACTGGGTTCACCTATTTCAGTAATGAATAATTATGGTTTGTAAGCAACAGTAATTGGGTTAATACACATTATGGAATAAGTCTCATTAAGCCTTAGCATAATTCATTCAATCAGCCATAAAGCTTTGCCTTAAATTGTGAGAACATTTGTTAAAATAACTTGATTTGGCTGATAATAATGGAAGAAGAAAAGGTGACTTTTAAAAATAATTTGCCTATTCAAAAAATGAGTACTGCAAAATAGTATTCATTTCAGTAATCTGAAATCTCCCCTGAATAGTTTTAGCACAATTCACTGTATTGCTCTTTGTATTAATAAAGAAAATATTTAGCAACTGACTAATCTACAGTATATTTGCCTTTTGCCTATTGCCTTTTAAAATCCATTTACTTGAAATATAATTATATTACAATCTTGTCAGAATAACTGCTTGGCATTTATTAGTATGTATTGCTACTCAGTGAAAAACGGTAATCTTCAAGCAGTTTGGCTCAACAAGTTTTGCTTCTTTAAAATAAAAAGAAAAGAGAAAAGAAACAAGAACAGCATTTTAAGTTTATCTGTTGTTAAACATTGCTCATTTAGATGTATTCTTTGTTACCAGAGGTATTAAGAACATCTAACAAAATATGGGATTGGATTAATTAGTAAGCAATGTATTTAGAATTCAATCTCCTAATATAAATGTCCCATTTTCATTCACAGTTGTCAATCCCTTCCCCAGTTTTTTGTGTTGCTTAGATATTTTCATTTGTGTACATTGGTTTATTAAAGTAGACAATGGGGAAAAATCATACCAAGATAAATCTTTGTAAAAAAAATAATTAAAAAACTAAGTAAAGTAAACAAACAAACAAACAAATAAATAAATAAATAATATTCTTTAGACTTATTTGACAAATTCAATCAGTGAAAAGCATTTATTTTATATCTATACACCTATATCTATAGGTGCTTATATGAGCAAAATGATACTTGTGGGATAATCATCCTGGAGGAAGAGAGACTGTTTTCATATTCCTCTTTCCCTACAACTTGTGAAATATTGTTGTAGATAGTTGGAGATAGTCAGAATCATACAGATTTTGACATAAAGGATGAGAAGCAAGAATCAGTTGCATTCATTTTGCCTTAATCCTTTTTTTTTTTTTTTTTTTGGAATTCCGGTTTCTTCTGTAAAAATAGAGAGTTCTTGAATTCTCAGAACAAATATTCTAAATTCAACTTGCTGTGTCACGATAACAACACAAGCATCTTCCATGGTTTTATAGAAAGGATATTGTTAGAACCAAATATGTCTCAAAAGAATCTATGTGATTACTAAATTGTGGCTATAAAATATATATTCAATGTTCTTTACTGACTAGGAATTTGCAAGAAGATAGGTAATCCTACTGGACGCACCTGGTATTAAAATCTGTGCTTGCATAAAACAGTTGTAAACTTAAGATAAAAAAAGGAATAGATAATACAGTGAAGTTTTGGTGATCTCTTCACAGTATTAGATGAGTGCTGACAAATTATAGTTTTATATAATGTAGAATTATGCCCTGCTCAATAAGTTTCTGATCCCCATTCCTGCAGTACTCCAATAAACTACTAAACTATAGTGCCCACAATTAATATTATACTGTCATGTAAGTTTTCTGCAAAACAGAATTCAATTACCATAACACAAAATGTCATCTTAGAATTTTCTTTTATTGTATTATAATTCTACATTAACTTTGAACCTTTCTAAGGCAAGTGTATAGCTTTAGAATATATAACAAGAACTATACAAGTTTCTCTAATTATTAATTTTAAAAAATAAAATAAAAGATGTAATTCTGATTTTTATTTTCATAGCTTCCCTAATTACTATAGAACATCAATGGAGAGTTGGGCTATCAGTGGCTGATAGGACTGTGTAATTATTCAAAAACGGTGATAGAAACAAATGGGAGCTTTTACATGGCAATTTTTGAAGAAGCCTGCAAGGCTTGAAAAAGACATGGATTTTTTAACCTAAGAGCTGTAGTACATATTTACTGAGGGATGGGGGCAGAAATTTTGTTACTTATTTTCATGCAACGACTAGGCAACTTGTAAAGATAACAACTGATTGAATAGAAAATAAACAATCAAGTTAGAAAAAAATAGAGAATTAAGAAAATATTAAAAGTGAAAGCCCAAGAACAAAGAGCAAAAATTGTCAGTAATATTACTTGCAATAGATAGTAAAGAGTGCTCATCTGTCCCAAAGTCCCTTTATAGTTACTGTACATGGGGAAAATAATAAAATATAAAATAACTCAAGTGATTTTGTTTGATACTGAGGTTCAGATTTTTATTTGCTTTTTTTTCAAAATAAATCTAAAAACTTCAATAAAACAAATCTTTTTTTAAAAAAAAATATTGGTCAAAAGTTACTTGTAATCGTAATATGTACCGTATTAAACACTCAGCTGTAGTTTCAGGTAAAAAGGGAAATTATCTACATACATGTCTTGGTCCCTAGCACCAAACTTTTGATCTCGGAAAATGTAATGCTGTCTTCTGTTATTAGAAAGCGTTACACGTTATGAAGCTAAAGAAATATTAAGTCCATTCCCATAACTCTTTATATCAATAACGCCATTTGTCACCTTAATAAAAACCAGGGACAGAAGTTCTTTCAAAGTGTTTTTGAAAGATGCAGTTTTGAACAGTGAAGCTAGATATAAGTCAGTTATGTAGTCCTTACATTTTTTAAAAAAAAAGAAAATTGTGCTGGGACATATTATTCGAGAAATGGGTCAAATTTTTTTGACCCATTTTTTTTTCATTTTAAAGCAATCATAACATTTCATACATAAACCTTGTTTTCTCCCTTTTGTTGTTGAATGAGCAATTTCCAAAGTTTTCTTTCAGAGCTACCAACCTATTTTTTACTACAGGATATCGTGTTTAAAATAAAACAAATTAAAAACTGTGGTACTATTTTTAAAAATAATTTAGAATCCATAAATTCATTTTGCTGTTGTATAAGCAAATATGAAAATGTAAAAAATAGAGTTCATACGTTGACATTTCTGCAAATATGATTCCTGTATCTGAAAATGTGTTTCAGGTCTGTGCATAGATTATTCAGAGAATAAACTTTATTGGATCAGTTCAGGCAATGGAACTATAAACCGATGCAACTTGGATGGTGACAATTTTGAAGTAATAGATTCAATGAAAGAAGAGCTAACCAAAGCTACAGCCTTAACTATAATGGGTAAGTGAACATATAAGTTAACATGGTTCATATCCAATAATTAACCCTCCTGATACACATTAATTATCAAAAACGTATCAGACTTTTCCATTAAAGTATGTTGTACCATATTGCCTTAATATGAATTTTGAAGCCAGCATTTCTACTCAGTCAGGTAGGACAAGAAAGTTTGTATGATTGTATGATTTGGGGATTGCATGATTCAGTTAGGGATGTTCTTTTTCTATTGTACAATGGAAATATGTGTATCAATACAAAGGCATATGTACAGTACTTCTATAGTATCTATTGCTGTCTTTATTGCTCTGTAGCTTTTAAAAAATCTTTATGCAAATAAGAGGGCTTATATTCATTTTTAGATAATTAACAGATCTAGAGTTACAGCTCATCTATTATTCATAGTTAAATATTAATAGTATAATCACTTGTTATTTTATGTAAAATTGATACGAAAAACCAAAAAGAACAAGTTAAAAAAAGTATAATTAAAATAGAAGAATATAATAGCATAATTCTTAAAATGATTTCAAAGTAGTATCTTTGTAGTAATTATAGCTGATGGCTGTTACTGGAAGGATAGAGGATATTCTTGCTGAAGATGGATGAAGACTAGGAAATACTTTAGAAATGATTAAATAGTAGGTTATATCTAACTATATGCATTACTTTTTGCATTAGAGATAATTTAAAAAGAATATCTTAAATGAATACCTCTAATGCAGGTAGTTCTTGTCTTATGACCACAATTGGGACCAGAATTAATGTTATTAAGCAAGGCAGTTAAGTGAGTCATACCCATTTTTTTTACCTTTTTGCCATGGTTGTTAAGTGAATCACTGCAATTGTTAAGTGAATCACACGATCATTAATTGATTCAGCTTCCCCCATTGAATTTGCTTCTCAGAAGCTGGCTGGAAAGGTAGGATCTTCACAGATGATAATCCTATGACCCCGGGTTGCTGCAACCATCCTAAAACATGCTGGCTATCAACTGCTCAAATTTTGATCCGCATGACCATTGCGATGTTGTGATAGTCATGGACACAAGGACCAGTTTTAAGTCAGTTTTTTTCAGTGCCATTGTAACTTCAAACAGTTGCTAAATGAATGATTGTAAATCAAGGACTACCTCAACCAATTTTTCTTGTTATTATACTCTGCTTTCATATTTATTGGATTAATGTGAAATAAAATCCATTTTTATGGTCAAGTAACTAGCTAAAAATAGAAAGCAGAGAACATGGTTACTTAAATAGATCTAATCCTGAAGAAACAAAAAATTAGTTGCTCCAGTGTATGTAGTGATTCTAATACATTTATAAGAGATCTTGATTCAGAATAATCAATCAGCTGGCCAGGTTTTACAGCTGATACAAATTATTTCGAACGATATAAACCAAACCAGACACTAGACTCTGACAGCATTCTTTTTAGTCAAACGTATTAAGCACATACATATAAACAAACAAATTCCATGAACTGGAATTGACTCTAGCTAAACAGGAGAGATATCTTGAATTCATAGTGAATAGGTCACTGAAAACTGCACAATATACAGTAGTTTTGAGAAAAGCAGATTCAGTGATAAAGATTGTTAGGAAATGGATCAAAAGAAAGTATTATAGTATAACAATATAATTTTAAAAAACTTAAAATTGATATTTCAGAGCACGAAACAATACATAACAACTTGCCCAAATTCATTATGGTGTTGAAATGGTTTTCCTGCGAGGAAAGGTACAATATTGAAGACTTTCTGGTTTACAAGTAAAGATGCAATACATATTATTATATTTAATATAGAAAAACTAGATTTGGAGATAGTTAAGAAAGCTGATTTACAGGAGTTTCAAAATGTCTATTATTTCTTAAGGTTTATATAAATATAAGTGAGATTTACAGAGAAGCTGATTAGGTTTGCTGATTACACTGAATTATTTGGGGAGGGGGAGGCTGGTAAATAAAAGTGAAGTATATTCATAGCCTTGAGTTATTTATAAAAATAACAAAGGCAGGATAAAAATCTAATAAATAAATAAATAAATAATAATAAAATCAAAAACAATTTATCTCAAGCAAAGGGCCTGGTGGCTCAGCAGACTGATAGCATTGTGATTAACACCAGCTGTCTGCAATTACTGTAAGTTCGAATCTCACCAGGCTCAAGATTGACTCAGCCTTCCATCCTTTCTAAGGTAGGTAAATTGAGGACCCAGTTTGTGGGGGCAATAAGCTGACTTTGTATAAATATACAAAAGTATGAAGGCTATTGCTTAACGCATTGTAAGCCGCCCTGAGTCTCCGGAGAAGGGCAGCATATAAATCAATTTATATGCATGCTGAATTTACTTGGTAATGATGTCATTGAAAGTATCTGGTGGTCATAGTGGATAGCTTGAACTGAAGTGTTAGACACTATAAAGTTACTTTAGGTGGTAGTGATCATTACGATAACTTTAAAAAACAAATCTGTCAATATCCTGATATATTTACAACAAATATTTGATACGAGCATACTGGAATGCAATCATTGTTTACCAAAAATAATACTGAAGAACTGCAAAATATATACAAAAAGAAACTCATGATGGACCTAGAACAATTCCTTTATGGGTCAAAATATGTGATTTTTTTAAAAAAATACTAAGAAAAATATCTTTAAATTGATATTTAAATGTGCTGTACCTAATACAGAACAAATAGGTTTCATTTTTATACAAATATATGGATTTAGAAGCTCTTTATATACAACCCTTAGGTTCAGAAGCTCCATAATGCTAAAAACCAACTAACAGGAAGCAACAGTGATACTGTCTTTGGTGTCCTTGTGACATCTGATTGGCTGGATGTGAGAACGAAATGACTTTTGGTCTGATACAGTATTGATCTAATAGTATATAATATGCTTATGTCAATATAAGCCATAGTTCATTTAAGGACAGCATCATGAGTTGTATTAATCTTCATTCCATGTAATCACATACTTATCCACGGTCTTTATTGTTAACATAAATCCAAACAACTATAGTATATTATTTTTTATCTTTTACTTTATCTCATACGTACTTGATCAGTGATTAAGGATTGTAATTAAATATGCTCACAAACCTGGGAATAATTGAATCAATTATAATTCTCAATTATAATTCTCAATCTTTCAAGAATTGTGGCAGAATGGAAACAGCAGTCCTGCATATAGCATTGGTATACCATTGCATATCATAGGAGATTATGCTATTGGTGATTCATCTTGCCATTTTTGCCCTGATGTTTATGCATAGTAAGGTATTAGGAGCAGTGTAGCCTGTCCTCTGAATTTGCCATTATTCCCTTCAAAATGTTGGACCAAGATAAACTGTAATAGACAATAAATCCAATAAATTTATATTAAAAAAGTATCACTGGAACAATACTGGGATTTCTGGTTGAAAATCTATCTGCTAATGCCTTGCCTTTTATTATCTCAGAGTTGCTATTGAAATAATGCTGTGTGATACATGGATTGCTATTCTCTCTTGCAATTTTTTTTAACTGGCATTGTTATCTGTTCCTCCTCTGAACAACAACAATTATATTTTGAAAGACATATTATTGTAATACATCATGTTACTATACATTTGCGGAGTTATATGGTATGTTATATGTGGACTATTCTTATAGACA
Source organism: Pantherophis guttatus (assembly GCF_059756535.1). NCBI lineage: Eukaryota > Metazoa > Chordata > Lepidosauria > Squamata > Colubridae > Pantherophis > Pantherophis guttatus. The sequence goes on along the minus strand of NC_142063.1, from coordinate 136,265,390 downwards.
GCCCAGAAACTTTAATAACAAAGCAAAACTCTTACTAAAGTATTAACTGTCACTTGGTGTTAAGGTCTTATTCTACCAGCTTTATGAAGTATTTGCTAATTGTCAGTTTAAGGTGCCAATTTAAGGTGTTGGTATTACTCTATAAATGAGCTAGTTTGAAATAGTAGTTAAAGGGACCAGGCTAAAAACTGGGAGAACATTAGTTCTAATCCCACCTTTGGCATGAAACTGGGTGACTTCGGGCCAATCTCTCTGTTTAGCAATAGGAAGAAGGAAATGGTAAGAAAAACTTACCAAGAAAACTGTAGAGTTACTTCAGGCAGTCAGCCATTACTTCAACACTAACATGAATGCAAAAAGAAATACAAATAAAACAAAAAACAAAATATCACCCTATAAGGCATTTAATGGCTTGGATCACTGTTCCGGAACATATCACTCTGTACCTTCTATTTTAGACATATCTTGTTCCACATATGGGACTCAATAACTCAGCAGTTAAAGATGTTGAGCTTGTCAGTTGGAAAGCTGACAGCCCGAGTTTGAGACCCAAGCACTGTGTGAGAGGGTGAGCTCCCATCACTTGCCTCAGCTCCTGCCCACCTAGAAGTTCAAAAGCATGCAAATGCAAGTAGATAAATAGGAACCATTTCAAAAGGAAGTTAACAATGTTCCTTGCACCTTGGCGTATAGTCATGCTGGCCACATGATCATGGAAAATTCTTTCAGACAATGCTAGTTTCCTCAGTTAAGAAACAGAGATGAGCACTGCACCATAGAGTCAGACACAACTGGACCCAGGAAACCTTTACCTTTACCTTTTGTTCCATATGCCTTCCCATGAAGACTTAGAGTAACCAGCTATCAGAGAGTATCCTGCTACTTCCATCCATAAAGTGACATACCTAGCATAGGTTTCACTGTTTTAAAGCAAAATGCTTTATCCTCTTTTTAATCAATGTGTATGTATTTATTTATGGACAAGCAGCAGATGCCATATAAACATTGGTTATTAAGAGGATAATTAGTAGGAAGTCATAGGAAACTATATTTCACAAACTAAGCTAAAAAAATCCTTAGCATTCTTTTCCCCCCAAAAAATAATGTGACAATTATTTATTTTTTACTTTAATCTCTATTTTTACTGTTTATTTTGGTAACATATATTTTAATCACTGCCTTTTATTGTACAGTTTAGTTATTTGAATTTTATTGCATGATTTTAATTGCTTGTTATCTTGTAAACCTGGTTCTGATAAGCAGAATTCAGAGTTTAAAAGTTGGAATAAATAAATAAAGGAATACAATTTCATGTAGGATCTACTAGCTCAGAGGTGTCAAATTCACATCATCACGGCGGTGTCACGTGATGTATTGGGACTATTTCTTCCTTCGCTAACTGGGCATGGGTGTGGCCAGCACAGGATGCATCTGGCCTGCGGGTTGGGAGTTTGACAGCTCTCTACTAGCTTAAATTAACAAAACAGATGATTCTTTTAACACTAGAGTAACCATAATCCTTTTAACCATAAAATGAAATTGAGAATCTGTCTCCTAACTTTACCGGCACTTTCTGTATAGAATTGTGTAATAGTATACAATTTTTTATCTGCTACTCAGAATATTACTGGGTTTCTTTAATAAGTCTAAATAACATATCTCAATATTGTTCACCAAAATTTTGCAAAATCCTAGGATTTGTCTACTCCAAAATTGGAATAATATTGGTATAGTTGTCAATATAACCACCTTCTAACTTGTACTTAAAACAGTTTTCATTCAGGAAATTTGAAAATTATATACATTATTGAAGTATTCTGTTTCACTGTTAACTCTGCAAGTATCATATCACTCAGTAGAAATTTGAGGGTTATAAAAGCAGAAACGTGTGTGGGTGTGAGACTTAAAAACAGTACTATATCCTAATTTATATGTTTGTATTATGAATGTAACAAGAGTAAGTTATACTATTTTGAATGGCTGTGCTATAATAGAACATCACAGGGATTAGCTTTTTCTTCTAAAATAGAACCAGAGACTTGAATGGAATAAGGAATTATTTGGATAGAGCAGAATGGTTATGAAAACCAGAGGCTAAAGCTTAAGAGAGACAATTATTTGTTGACTTTGAATAGTCTTTATGAATCAGTTTTCCATATTTAGAACTTAGGGTTATAATCGTATTCAAGAACCTGTTTGGCCCAATGGTTAACATTCTGGATTAGGAGTTGGTAAATCTGAGCACTAGATGTGCCAGCTGGGTAATTTTGAGCCAATCACGCTTCCTCAGTCCTAGAAAGAAGGTAATAAAAAATGACTTCTAAAAATGTTGCCTAGAAATTTGCATGGACTTATTCATGCCAGGAATCCAGGCTGACATAAAAATTCCCCTTCCCCCCCCAAAAAAAGAGAACAGAAAAGCAGTCCTCAATTAGCAGCCAGGTAAATTAACATAATCAACTCACAGCTTCATGCTACATGTGATAGCCCTACATTAGAAAAAGCAATTCTGTACGTGGATCACTAATGTAATTACAGGTAGTCCTCAACTTGCAACCACACTTGGGACCAGAATTTATATTGCTAACCAAGACAGTTATTAAGTGAGTCATGTCCAATTTTAGGACTTTTCTTGACACGGTTGTTAAGCAAATCTAAAGTTAAACTAGATGACAAGGTCCCTTCCAACTCTGTTATTCTATTATATTATTCTGTTAAATCATTGCAGTTATTAACTGAATCACATCGTTAAATGAATCTGGCTTTACCCCATTGATTTTGTTTGTCGGAAGCCAGCTGGAAGCTGGCAAATGGTGATCACATAACCCAAGGACACTGCAATCATTGTAAATATATATCAATTGCCAAACATTCAAATTTTGATCATATGACCATGGAAATGCTATAATAGTTAGAAGTATAAGGGTGGATCATAAGTAACTTTTTCAGTGCCTTTGTAATTTTGAACATTCACTAAACAAATGAGTGTAAGTTGAAGACTACCTGAATATTTTTACTCAGATAACCTTTAGAGAATAATTTTTAGCAAGGAACAATATAAAAATCCTTTCAGTCATTAAAATACCGGTGTATATATATAAAAAAAGCAGTTAAGAATTGTCAGTCTGGATTCATGCATGGGCAGGAGTGGGGATGCAACCCTGGCCACATATACTGTAGAATGCCTTCAGATTCAGTGCTTTTCTCAATTTTAAAGTCTATACGAAGCCGTTTGAAGAAGTGATCCATTGGTTCTGGGTAGGATACCAGCAGAATGCTGGCAATACTCCTAGATCACAACCTTGGGCCAAACATAATATATCTTAACCTAGGGTCTGGAAGCAGACAAAAGCCATAAATAGGAGAATCTTTGCACAGTTTCACCTGATACACTAAATGCAGTTGTTTCCACATCAGCTCTCAGTCCCCTGACTGGCAAATAAGTAAAAATAAACTAGGAAGGACAGGAGTGCAGCTCACATATGAAAAAGCACTTATTACAAAAATTTCTATCTTCTTGTCTGATATTCAGAAGACTATAACCCAGATAATTTGACAAGACATCCCTACAGTCATCTCTCTGAGCTCCACCAACAGGCACCAGGTTCTAGGGAAATATGAGCGATTTTCTCTTCAAAATGCTTCTCAGAAAAGATGATAACAATTTGCAGAGAAGTTTTACTTCCTGCTAACCCTTACATTCATGACTTAGAAAATCTTAGTTAAAATAAAAAGCTACATCAGGATATATGATGACTGGCATGGAGAAGGTAGAAAAGGTAAAGAACCTTGTTTTGAAATGAATCATCTAATCTACTTTAGTAATATATATATAGAATAAAGAGAAAGCAGTATATCATTTAGACTAGAGCATTTGCTACTCAGGCTTCTGTTGCTCTGTTGCTTACAGCAACATCATTCTAAGTACTTTGGATCAACATGAATGTGATTGATAGCTAGCTGATTGCGATTTTAAAATAGAAATAGGTCACTGGTAAACAATTGCACTTTCAGAACTAATGAAATATAATGTTGACATGAATGTTAGATTTTTTAATGTATTTGTAGTAGTGCAACATTCTAATATTCACTGGTGATAAATAAGCACTTGACACACTTAGATAGTGTAATCCTATTCAAAATAATTGAATACCATGGCTGATTTACTGAAGATTTAAGCCATGATTGTTTGATACCAGCTTCTCTGATAGGATAATTATCTTCCCAATTTTTCAGGCTTGATTTTTATGTAGCTCAATGTATTTTGGTTTAAAATAAAAATGAACTATTTTTGACTTATATAGCCCAGGAAAATTTGTTTAATAAAATGTTCATAAGGAGATTTATGGTTTTATAAACAATATTTCTGAGGCTGAGACTACTGAATTAATTTGCTATTAATTGTGAGCTAAAATATCAAGATATCTAAGGTAAATAAGGAATTTGGATATCTAAGCATTTTATTAAGGCATGAATGGGGAAAAGAGAAAAACATTACATTTCAAAGATAAATTATGAAAGTTAAGTATATATAAAATTAATTTTCAGTACAAAATATTAAAAATTGGCAAGTCTTAACTCACTTATGAATATATTAAAAGTAAATATTTACCTAAATAATTATTACATATATCTATTAAACTTTTCTATCACAAATTTTCTAATTGAGATATTATTTTAATTATATTTATATTTATTATAATATTTAGACATTTAGTCATATTCATTCAATTCTATATTTTCATATGCGAATCATCAATAATGAAAAATAATGGCCATCTGTGTTTAACAATATTATATTTTTGTTGCTAAATAATATGCATAAAAAGCATTTAAATGATTGATTACTTACTAAAGTTATATATAGTTATTATAAAAATTTTACTTACCACAACACAGTGATTAGCTATTTTAAAAAGCTGAATACTAAAATAATGTTAGGTACTTTGATACTAGAGGAGGCTATTTTTATTCCTTTTATGCTATGGTTTTTTAGCAACGAAGTTTAATATTTTGTAGCAAATTAACTGTTTAGATTTAAATCCATAGTACAATAAAAAGGTAAAATCTTAGGCATAAATGCAGAAAACCTAAAAATACTCCCAGATACAACTTAGTTACTTACTGATGTTGCAAAAGTTGACTTGGTGATTAAATCATGTTCTGATTAATTTTCTAATTCAACAAAAATGCTGTTCTTGACCTTAAGGCTACATGAAGCTGATAATAAAAAGGTCAATTTGAATAACTAGACTATTTCTTTACTTAAATGCAAACAATGAAATGTCAGATTTCCCAATTTGTTAATTGTAGTGAATTATCTAGCTGTTATTATTATAAATTTTGTTGCTAAGGCTAGATTAATTTTTAAATTGATTTCATTCATTCATTCATTCATTCATTCATTCATTCATTCATTCCTACAAGGAAAATGTCTTTGGGTACAATTCTGCACACAGCTGGATTTTAGTGGATTATAAGAAGTCTAAGTCTGAGAGTTTGGTCATTGTCAATGCAGAACTGAAACAAGATAACAGCATGTGGCTATTTTTGAGAATTCTGTTTTGATTTTTTGAATTTTTTCAATTGTATAGGTGCAGGAGACAGCAAAGAAGGCCAATACTCTAAGGGCTAGTGATGAGATTATCCTGTGCTGAATTGTCTTCTAATTCTAATATCTGTTGTGAAAAATGATTCTGTGATCTGAGAACAAAGATAACAGGATTGTCTATTTACATGATTGGAATTAGCAGGAGAGGTAGGTGGTCTAGAGACTATTTACTATTTATACCATCAGCGACTATCTTAATTAGTAGCACAGTAGGCAGATTACTCTTACCGTTATATGTTCCATTGGGGTGTGATCAATTGCAGAAGCCATGTTATTCAGAACCATATGGAATTTTCCTTTCCATTTGAAAGTTCATTAGTATGTCTCTTAGCAGCGTTAGGTTAACAGTGTTCAGTAAATTCCATTTCCTGATTATATCAGGAACATTATTTTAATACTTCTAGATTGGGAGAAATTTATTTGAGAAATTTGTAACTGCACACTCCTAAAGAGACAGGGCCATGGCTGATCATTAGTTTCTGGCTCTATATTTTGGCTCCTGCTTTCCTTTGGTTTTCATTTTAACTTTCATTGCTTTCGTTTTCATTTTTGTTAGAAAAATGAATGTGTGAGCAATATATAGAACAATATATAGCATTCCTCAGATTGACAGACAGACAAACCATTTCTGGTTGCATGGATTATCACTCTGTTTTTCAAGTGTCAAGTGATGTCATAAGGTGTGTATATATAAGTAGTGTGTGATTTACAAAATTAATCATCTTTAATATTTCAAATGTAGACAAAGCCAAACATAAAATTTGTCATCGTTATTTTGATTTAGTGAACTTATTCTGACTTAGTTTTACAAAGCAAAAATAATAGCATCATTGTATACCTTTTTGTAAGTGTTTTACATCTTTGATTTTCTGAATCCATTTAATATAGCTGATTTGAAAACTTAATTCATAACTAAGGCATGCAGCCCCTAAAATACTTATTTACAATTATAGAAGCTTCCTGTAAGGATGATTTACTTTCTTCCAAATTGCTATTATTATCTTATTTTATAAACATGTCAGTGTAAAATATAGATTATATCTTATCTCTTCGAAAGCATTTCCATATATCTGGAAAAAATCTTTTCACAGAATCATTGGATTACAAGCTACCACTATTAATTTTTAGAATGGAAAACATTACTTTTGCACTCAGTGTGTTAATTAAGTTTCCTGTAAAATTTCTTAACATGAGAGAAAATATATTAGTAATAATAATTAGTAATTTTCTCCTCCCAAAACTCAGATTTCACTGATATTATTTAGAAGTATACTAAATATTCAATACTTACACATTCTTATTTTATTTTCAAGGATTTTTAAAATCATGATTACATTATGAAAATATGGATTTTTCAAGTTTAAAATATGAATTAACATCAGAGTTATTTAAAGACAAACATTTGGGAGGGTTACCTGTCTTTCAGAACACTCCAGACTTTTGAGAACACTGCGGCCTTTGAGTTTTTTCCATGGTGTAAAGTCAGTCTAGGAAGAAATGGTAACTACTATCAGGCCTACAGTAATTGAGAGGGGTGTGTGTGTGTGTGTGTGTGTGTGTGTGTGTGTGTGTGAGTGAGTGAAACCTTTAGTTTTATAAAAAAATATTGTGAATTATTTCATGTCCAGTGTTATCTTAGGGAGGTCTAAGTTCCTCTATAGATAACACTAACTTGAGGGTGGAAGTTAGCTTTCGGTAAGCGCTACATCCAGTTTCAGGGTATAGTGCAACCATTACCTGGCAGTAAATAAATATAATATTTTGCAAGCAGTGATGTAACCCACATCTATATCAATATGCTGAAAACAATATCACTGTGGAAAACAATAATTTACTAAATTTGGAGTGATTTCACCTTTTTCTTATTCTGAGTGTTTCAGCTTTCTTGTTATCTATACTTGAATTGTCAAGTTCAAATTGTCAAGGGATGTGGTGGCTCAGTGGCTAAGATGCTGAGGTTGTCGATCGAAAGGTCGGCAGTTCAGCATTCAAATCCCTAGTGCTGTGTAATGGGGTGAGCTCCCGTTACTTGTCCCAGCTTCTGCCAACTTACCAATTCAAAAGCACATAAAAAATGAAAGTAGAAAAATAGGGACCACCTTTGGTGGGAAGGCAATAGTGTTCCGTGCACCTTTGGCGTTTAGTCATGCCAGCCACATGACCACAGAGATGTCTTTGGACAGTGCTGGCTCTTTGGCTTTGAAACAGAGATGAGCACCGCCCCCTAGAGTCGGGAACAACTAGCACATATGTGCGGGGGAACCTTTACCTTTATACTTGAATTGTCAAGTTAATTAGCAAAACAGAGCAATGAATTATATGGTGGTTGGAAGGGCAGGGGCAATAGTCAACCAAAGGTTCGATTAACTTTATTTTAGAATAAAAATTATATTTCTTAAAAATGCTGATCGTGGTCAAACTAGCTTTCAGGTTTAATTTGAAATGAAAATTGAAACTATCATTGAAATTTGTCATTCAAGTGGAAATCAGTTTTTAGGCATTGTGAATATTTTTGTTCCTTTTTGGCTTATCTGCTTCTTTTATGCAATTTAAAAAAGAATCGTATTTTTCACTGAGTATAATTGAAAGCTTTGTTTTGTTATGTTGATTTTAGATAAACAGCTTGTAAATTGCAAGAGTCATGAATAGTTTATGATGAATCCCAGTAGAGATATATTCCAAAAATCTAACAAGCATGGTTTGGCATTTTGTTGGGGGAGGGGGAGGGAGGAGGACAATCAAGAGCCAAACTATGATTAGAAACCATAAAGGTTAATATAAAGTGACTCTACATAATGAGCAGCATCAATAATTAAACCAGCAAAGGCATAACCAAAGATACAAAATAAATGGACAACCCACACCCTAAGTTATTTTAACCAATATAGATGCAATATAAATATTCCAACAACACTAATTCACAGGTTCCAAAGCTACTCCAAAGCCGACGGAAATAGTTATGTTTTCATATGGAGAAAATCTGTAGTGCTAGGAATAGCACTTATCTGTTTGTTGGTAAGACCCATGAGTGGAATTATATGTTGCCTAGAATGGAGACATACCATGAGAAGAGTGTGTGCATTGCTGTAAACCAATTCAGCTAGAGGTATGAAATAAGTCCAATTGTTTTGCTGGTAAGAAATATAACATCTTAAATGTTGCTGCAATAGTTGGTTAACCTTCTCCATTGGATATCAGATGATGGCCAAATGACATATATATTTTAATTTTTAATAATTGCAAGAGTACCCTCCAAACTTTGGAAGTACATTGACTTCTCTATGACATGATTGACCAAGCCTCTATAACATGGAATAAAAAAATTGAGCATTCTTGAGCTGTTGGAAGACCGCTGAATAGAATGAAATAGATCAATTTGATAAATAAATCCACTACTACCATATAGTAGTATAACTTTGCATTAGAGGAAGATCAGTGATGAAATCTAGCAAAATACTATCCCAGGATCAAGGCTGTGTGTGTGTGTGTGTGTTTAGTGGTTGCAAAAAGCCAAATGACTTACCAGGAATTGGTTTTGCTCTCCAACAGACATGGCTAGAGGAAACTATAATCCTTTATCTCAGTGCAGGAGTTCTCTTAGACTTCTCTTAGAAGTCTATATTGACTTTTAATGATTCTCATGTGTCCTGCTGTCTGTTGTCATGGCATAGCTGTACTCCTTCCTCCCTTAGGAGAAGAGGCACTTACACACACCCATTCTACAATAGCACCTTCCCATCTTTGTTAAAGGTGAAACAGTATATTTTTGGTCAGTCTTGAGTTTATTTTATGCCCCCATCAGAGTCTGAATCTGAGATGGAAGTCGAACAGCTGACAGAGCGGGAGACTGGCTCCGTTGGCTGTGGAGGAAACTGGGGAAGGGCAAAGTCAGGCTGGGCAGAGCAGGGGAGAGGTAGGACGAGGGAGAGGGGGTTCAGATGAAGACTAAGGCCCATCCCCTTCTCATCTTAGGGCACGCAGGGAAGAATGCAGAAGAGAGCAACGTGGGTTGTGTGGCTTATGAGGAAGGAAAGGGCCCCGATTCCCTTCACAAGGCACACCTGGGGATGGAGTTTAAAGGCGAGGCAGTTGGGAGGGGCATTTGTTGGGAACAAACGCTGAATTAATCTGGTGTTGAGAGTTGTGACCTGCATTCCTAGCATTCCTCCTGACTGTTGGAATTATTGCCATGCTACTGTGTGCCTAGCTTGTCTTGCTGGAATTATTCTTCCCGTCTGAGACTCATTATTTTGCCCTGCTAGAGTGATTGATTACAGCCATTCTGTTTACAGCGTTTGGACTGGAGCATCTGCAGGTTTGTGGGATAATTTTTCTCCAGGCCGGAGAGTAAAAGGGATGTTGGGGGCAAAGTTGGTGCCAATAAAGGGACTCATACCGGTTCTCTGGCTGTGTTGCCTTTGTGTCACACCCCAGGTCATCACATTATTCAACCAGACCCTATCATATACATCTCCTTTGCAAATGCCTTAATCTAATCAAAAAGATCATCTACCTACCTTTTCTGTTGGGGGCGGGGGGCATGATTTGGAAAATCTCATACTGTGGCTTGCATTAAAGAGTGAAAACTTGTTCTAGAAGCCTGCGATATATGAAATGTAAAAGTAAAAGAAAAAGAAAATTGTGTGCATCTGATTTGCCAGGGTCGGAGAACTGTGGTGTTTGCAACGCCTCTACATTTTTATGGTCAGTATGGATCTGTATATGGTAAATGGGTGGGTGGGCTGCTCCTTCCAGCAGGTGCCTCCATTGTTGTAAGGCATTTTTTGCTGCAAATAGCATAAATTCTGTCTGCTTGGTACAATGCTTTTGAATGCACATGGAAGTAAATCATCCCCGTCTTCCTTGTCCTATCACTATATCTTATATACCTGTTTGCAGTAAAAGGGATTAGGGTGGCAGAGGAGTGGTTGAGAAGTTGTGGAAACTTTGAATACAATCCTTGGCTTGGTTAATTGTAAAACTGTTTTTTCTAGATTTATGAACATATTTGCAGACATTTTAGATAAATATATGTCTATTTGGATGACAATTTGGTTTATTTTGAAGTTTCCTCCTTGCAGGTAACCCATGTCAGAAATGTATTTCAAAAATTATGAGACAAAATTATGAGCTTTTTGGTATATTAGAAAAATGCATTTTTGATCTGACTTAACTGGACTATTTAGGTTATAGAATATTCCCAGAAGGCATACCAATGAAGCCAGCAAACGTTCAGTGTATTCTATCATGGATAGCCCTTATTCTACCCCATCCCAAACATTATGGAGTCTGTACAAATGGTAAAACCATTACAGAAATCAATAGATATCATTGATTCAAAAGTCAAGAAATTAGATATCTCCCAGTTAATAGTATAACCAGAATATAAATATAAACCATATTGATAAAATTTGAACAAGCTTTGTTAACATTGTATAATTATCAAGAATAGTCTTAATGTCATTGGAATACAAGAATATATATATTTAGTTTAGTACCCCCCACACCTCTAATGTCTAAAAGAAGATAATGGTTCAAAAACTAAATACAAAGTTGGAGACAATACTAATGTTATTCAGTGGATTAAGACACAAATACATTGATTACATTACTCAGGTAACAGGATGAGAATACCACATGGTAATAAATTGATAATGGAACGATTATCTGAAAATACACTTTGTAAATTGAATCTGATCCATATCAAAGACCTTCTCTACATTCAACAAAATTTGAAAAAGTGATACTAATTTATCTGCAGCTATATCCATAATAATAACCATCCGGTAAATATTGTAAAAAAAAATCGTTTTTTGGACTTCTGGGGACAGCAATGGCAGAATGAACATGGCTCAGAGAAGGAAAATATTTCATTATTCTAATAAGAAGAGTCCCATCAATATAATGGAGCAATATTTGACTACAGAAGAAATTAAGCTTGTTTGAGAACAATGTACTCAGAAAGTACAAGATTGTTTGAAACTATAATTGAGAATATAAAAGAACACCAGATTTTATTGTATAAAGCCGACTGATTTAAATGTGGATTTGGAGTTTAAAGAACTGCTGGATTACAAAAGTGATATGGAAAAAGATGCTGTGAATCAGAAAATGGACTTTAAAATGGCAGTTCATAAGTGATATGGAAAAAGATGCCAAAATAGAATTACAAATGCAAACAATTTTCTTAATAACTAAAGGAGGCATACAAATAATAAATCAAAAGAGTGATATAGAAAAGCTTCCTATTTTGGATTTAGAAAAGGAATTTGTGAAACCAACAAAACTGTTTCTGAGAGAAGACAAAGAGAAAATGATAAAAAATCAACTTGTGGGACATTATTTAATTTTAAAAAGATTAAGCTTTTTAAAAGCAGACAGAAGGTCTGCAAAGTAAACTTATTCAATCAGGGTTAAAATATATAGGTTGTGGTTTTTTGAGGCTCAGAGATCTCTTTTTGACCAGAACAGAAAGATGCAGATCTGTTTGTAAGTGGTCAGAGATTTATTTATTTATTTCTTAGATAAAGTGATCAGTTGAATTACAAAGCTGATTTTTTAGTAAGGCTAATGCAGGGGTGTCAAACTCGATTTCATTGAGGGCCGCATCAGGGTTATGTTTGACCTCAGGGGGCCAGGATGGCCATGGCCAGGGTAGGTGTGGCCAGCTTGACCTAACTCCTGTTGGGAGCACCTGTGGTGGCCCAATGGCTTTGCCAGAGAAAACGGGCTTCCGAGCTCCGTTTTTAGCTGCCATGGCCTGCAACCCTCTGCCAGTGAAAACAGAGCTCACGTGTAGACCTCCCGAACTCCATTTTCACTGGCAGAGGGTTGCAGGAGGCCGTGGCAGCCGAAAATGGAGCTCGGGACCCCATTTTAGTTGGCAGAAGCACCTTGGGCTGGTCCTTCACTGTTTCTAGGGTGGCCCCGTGGGCAAGATGGGCTGGATCTGGCCCCAGGGGTTTGAGTTTGATACCCCTGGGCTAATGCAAATATGTATTTGTGCGCCCGTTTGTGTGTGTGTGTTTTACTATTTCTAGTAGCTCTTAATAGACTTTTGCCATTTTAGGATTAAATGATGAGTTTTTCAATTTGATTATTGATAAGAGATAAGATGTAGGAAGAAAGAATGATTTTCTGAAATTGAAATATTAGAGAAGGTGTTAAGTTGCTGAAACTGCTTATACTTGTCTGGAGGATGCAGGGAATTATCTTTTATATATCTTCTTTTTTCCCTGTCTCTTTGAACTTTTCTTTTTCTTATATTACCCTTAGTTTGTATTAGTCTTTTATCTTTGCATTTGTAAATTTTAATAAGGTTGTTATAAAAAAGATTTTATTTTTTTGTGAATCCAGTTAACCTAAGTGCTTTGAAGGTGGTATTATTTTCTGTTGCTACTGTTGCAGTTAATATTTTAGCATAGATATTGCTATGCTATGGCATATAGATATTTTAGCATATAGATATTGGTCTATAGTATCCATATCTTCTAGATTCTTTCTGTCAGATTTTAATATTAGTGCAATACAGTCCTCATAAAACAATGAAGGAAATATTGAGATATTGAATGATCGCTTCAACATTGACACCTAACAATATAAATGTCACAGTAGATCTATAAAAATTCAACAGGAAATCCAACAGGCTTTCTCTGATTTCATCATTTGCAGTGTGATCTTTGATAATGTGATTGTAATGTATTGTATCATTATGATGCAGATTGGAATGTGAGTTGATGAAGAACTCCATGGAATACCACACAGTTATGTGTCCTCAAAAGGAACACAGAGGTCAAATAGCAATATATGCATGACATCATCATCACATAAATGCTACAATATGTATCTGGCATATAAATAATGCAAGTATGTCATGTGGCATTTGTGTGATGTTGTCATCTGAGTATCATCACAGTTTGCTGCAATATCTGCAATGGTATTACTGCAGCTGTAGCAAATATCAACTCAGTAGTTCCTTCTGTTTCCAGATTTGTACAGGGATGCAAAAATATGATGTCTGTGCCTGAATCTCACTACCAAAGCCTCCAGACCTTATGTCTCATCCTTCTGTGAATAAAGGTAGAATCACAGCAAATTACTATTCCATCCCGTCCTCCTGTGATAGCAAAGCTTTGCTTAGTGCAATACATATTCAACATATGGACATGCATGTGTTCAGACTGAGACAGGAAAAATGCTTCAGATACTACCTGGATGCTTTCAGACTACTTGTCAGCAGCACTTCAATAGAACTGTGCCTTATCCTTACATGGTATCTCTGAAGATTCTTCTAGGATAATTCAAATTAAATAGTTATGATCTCCAAAGCAACTTACAATAAATGATTTAAAATAATAAACTGCCTTTTAAAAATATTTTTAGAAGCTGGTTTAGAAGAAGTTGGAATATGGTTAGATATTTAAGTGAAATGTGTTTAGTTGCACTGATTGATTATCATTTTGGGGAGAGAGAGAAGGAGTGTTATCTTGTCAATTTTTATGGATTTCTCAGTGAATTTTGATAATCATAGAATATTTCCAGAGTGTATTAATGATTGAGAATTGGATTCACGGTCTTACATTTTCTCAAGGTCACTATTAGGAAACGATATCTGAGATCCTCAGGGTGTTTATATTTTTAATTCCATAGGTTCTTTTATTCTTTTTCTCTTTTGTGTTCAATAATTACATGATATTCCTGGAAATAGTCATTCAGAGATCTGGAGTTCAGTGATATTAGTATGCTCATAACATGTAACTTTATTTCATCTTTCCATCTGTATCAGGACCTATAATTAAGGTGCTTGATATTTAAATGGAGGTAGTATGGACAAAAGCAGGGGTGTCAAACTCACGTCCTCCATCGTTGTTTGACACCCCTGGACTAAACTGAAACTGAATACAGATAAGATGGTGATGCTGTCTTTAGGTGGCTCTCAGTTTGAGAATTAGAACAGAATTTTGTAACTGAAATTGCACTCCCTTCAAAGCAATAGATGTTTGATGCTTGTCCTTGATTCAAAGTTGTAAGGTGAATAGTTGGCATTGTAGCATGGAGGGCCATAATAGACTAGGACAACATAGCTTTGTGATTCATGACTTAAATCATCTGCTGATTAGATTGCTGCGTGAGCTTTCTGTTACTATTCTTGCATTTTTCAGCTTTTTTTCTAGTTTTACAAACTCATTTTGCATATATATATATATAATTATGTATATGGTATGTTTATTAATTTTTTTAAATGGAAATGCTTAATTTTTACAGATAAAAAGTTATGGTGGGCAGATCATAATTTAGGCCAACTGGGCACCTGCAATAAAAAAGATGGAAGGAATCCTACAGTTTTGCGAAACAAAACCTCAGGAGTTGTACATATGAAAGTGTATGACAAAGCACGGCAGAAAGGTAAACCACACATTAAGATTTTGAATAATAAAATACATAAATCCAAAAATCCTTAAAAATCTCTTTATGGAATAATATACTTTAGTTCCTATGAACTAAAGTGATTTTTTTTACTAATTCCTTCTTTTTCCATAGTTATCTGTGCCCCCCAGAAATTTCCAAATTATTGGAAAACCCTACGACATTAAGTGGTAATGACAGAGAACTACTGGAAGATAAAACAAAACAAAACAAAATAATGACCTACCTTTCTATAATAATGATCTTTATAGTTTGGGGGTTTCTGTTGATAAAAGTGCTTTATGCAGTCATGAACATTTTGCTTTGGAAAACTGAAAGAGGATACACTGTGTTTTATTAATATTGCTTTGTAGAATGATGTTGGTTGATGCTACTTCTAGTGTCTTAATTAAAACCAAAGACATCATTGCTTAATTTATTATCTACCTTAAATTATCTTCAATATATATTCTTTGTTATATATTCTTTATAACTTGTCCCCGTTGTTCAGGGTTTTTTGTTAAAGTCAGAACAAATAATATTAATCTATTCATGTCTTTATATGTTGATTGGTAAGAAAAAATTGAGTCTACATCATCATCCAATCTTTGTATGAGTGAATCAGGCAGGCTTTAAAATCTCTCCATATTATCAAAACTTAAAACCTTGAATGCAATTATATTCAGTCTTCAGCTGACAATTCGGGACTAAAATCAATTAGGCAAACTCATAAGAACTCAATAACTAATGACAAGTATTTTTGTTTATTTAATTTGTTTTTTCATCTATTTGGCTGCCTATCTCACACAGTGATCCTAGGAGGCTTTAGCTCAAGGTGTTAATCAAAATGTGTACTTTCTTTTCCCATTTAAAAAACCAAGCCTTTTTGAGCTAACTTTATTGTTGGACAATCACTTAAAGCAAATTCTGAATTCCTAATGGAGGGCAAGTGGTAATTTGCTAGTGGTAATTTGCTATTTTTACTTCAAAACAGAAAAATATGTCAGGCATACCCTATGTTACAGGGCAGATGACCTATTTTTTTTTAATGAACTCCATATGGAACTAAGGGCCTGGTGGCTCAGCAGACTGATAGCATTGTGATTAACACCAGCTGTCTGCAATTACTGTAAGTTCGAACCTCACCAGGCTCAAGGTTGACTCAGCCTTCCATCCTTTCTAAGGTAGGTAAAATGAGGACCCAGTTTATGGGGGCAATAAGCTTTTTGTATAAATATACAAAAGTATGAAGGCTATTGCTTAACGCATTGTAAGCCGCTCTGAGTCTCTGGAGAAGGGCGGCATATGAATCAAATTAAAAAAAAAATTAGTAAGGTCTACTTCAAACTGAGTTTGATTTCTGCTCACTACATACTATACTTACTTAAACTATGCCATGGAGGTCTTCTATACAAATACTGATCATACACAATCCTGCTTAGCTTTCATGTCCAAACAACGTTCATCAGTTGCTTCTACCTTCTAAGATATAAATCTTCAGTACCTTATAAAATTTTGGTAAAACTTCATTGTTTCTGTATTTTTAATAGGTAGCAATTCTTGTCAGATCAACAATGGAGGATGTTCCCAACTTTGCTTACCAACTTCAGAATCCACTCGAACATGCTTATGTACTGTAGGTTATAATCTTCAGAAAAATCGTATGACATGTCAAGGTATAATCATTTATTTATTTTCAAGGGCTAAGTAAAACAAATAAAAATACAAATTTAATAATCCCAAAAGTCAGTTGTGTTATTGGTAGCAGAAGAAAAGACTATCATGCTCTGGGTCTTTGTGACTGTGTTTTCTTAGGGTTGGTTAGGGTTTGTTTGTTTGTGGGTTTTTTGTTTTTTTGTTTTTTGAATAGATTCTTCACTAATTTTGTTGCTGAGTTTATATAATAAATATATATAATCTTTGGTTGTATAATTCTACAATCAGTAATTGATATAATCTGCCCACAAAATATAAACATTCAGAGCATCAAAAATAGGGATAAACAAGTGTCCTTAACTCCCCCCCTCTAACTTTTTTTTTAATCTGTGTTGTATTTTATTGAGATACATATTGACAGAGGTAAAAGTAGGGTATTTGCACAATCATTTGGGGGTACTAAAATTATTATTTAAAATAGTTGCAAAATCAATTCATTGATTTCAGTTTATTGATGATAAAACAAATAAAAACCTAATCAATTTTTCAAATTATATCCCTAGGACAAATTCTTGATTAAAATTAGCTTGATGACACTATGCAAAGAATGTTGACATAATCATGGTTAGAAGATTAAAATCTCAGTTCATTCACTGAAGTCCAAATTAACAGAAGTATGTGTCAGTAGAATCAAGCTTCTTAAGAGTATCTTTAGATAGATGTAAGTTACAGTTCCAAAAAGATGCAATAAAATGTCATGTTGGCCATGTGATCATCATTTGTAACCTTCCCAGACAGTTTCTGACAACCAAAGTCAATGAGAGAAGTTGGTTTCTCTTAACGGCCATGTGACTGGCTTAACAACTATGGCAAAAAAGATTGTAAAATGGGGCAAAATTCACATAACAACTGCCTTACTTAGCAGTGGAAATTTTGGACTCAGTTATTGGTCATAAGTTGAGGACTACCTGTACTAGCTTTTAATGAGATTCTGGTTATTCTACATTGATTTTTCTATTTTCTTTCTTGATGATCCCTCCTACCTCATCATAATACAACTGATTTAAGAACCAGAAGTTTGTCTTTTGGCTTCAGATAGCTGGTTAATTTTATAATTGCCTATTATCATAATTATTGTTAACATTTTTGAAATATTATTATTTTTCTTTAGGTATAGAGTCGTTTCTCTTGTATTCTATTCATGAAGGAATCAGGGGAATCCCTCTTGATCCAAATGATAAAACAGATGCACTAATGCCTATAACAGGAACATCTTTTGCTGTTGGTATAGATTTTCATGCAGGTAAATAAATGTTTTACATATAAAAGCCCTGTAATTTTGGAAGTCTCAAAGTTACCCAGGATTACTATTCTTTGTTCTCAGTTACATAGATCTATGTTAAGAAAAACAGCTGCAAAAATGTAAAAAGGGGGAGAAATGCATATGACATGTATACTGATTTTCAGTAAGTATTTACCCAAACATTTACAAATGGAAAGAGCAAAGGTGAATTGGAGAAAAAAAAATGTCATAGAAGCACTTCAGACTAAAAGATCAGAACATGCTCAATAAATAAGATATTGTTGGAAACAGTATTTTAAATATTTATTCTATAGGAAATGATACAATCTACTGGACTGACATGGGATTCAATAAAATAAGTAGAGCTAGCAGAGATCAGACATGGAAGGAAGATATCATTACAAATGGTTTGGGAAGAGTGGAAGGCATTGCAGTGGATTGGATAGCGGGTAAGTTTTCTGGTTATTTTATTATTTACAATTATTTTACTTTATCTTTTCTGATTTATAGCCAAGCAATTCTTTCATGTTTCTTTACAATGTATTTATTTTACATCTAGAATTACCAGATAAAATAAGAAAATACAATTCTATTCAGTAGTATAAATTTTTTTTTAAAAAAAAGCAGACTTTTTTTTCTCTCCATAGGATGTGGGTTGCTTTTCCTCTGGCAACTGTACTTTTTATTTTATTGTATTGTATTTTAAATTCTCCAAGAAATACAAATGAAATGACATAGTCGATCATATGGTGATGGTGGGACGAATATTTTTTTTACTCAAAATAGGTACATTGAATCTGCAATGGACTAATCACTTTTACTCTGTGTCCCCACAAATATGAAAAATTGCACTGTCAAAAATGGTGATTGACATTTTTACAAGTTAAATATAGGGGGAGAGGATGCTTCTGACAAAATTGGGTTTTAGGTTGACGAAAAGGGGTCATGTGAATTAACCGACCATAGATTGTTCCATCATGGTGTAGATGTATTTTTAACATAAGGAAGATTTCAGGAAGAAAGCTTATTCAAATAGAACAGTACAAATATGCCCACTAATTTTGCTTTTTAGTTATTTAATTTGCAAAAAGTTGATATTAATATTTATTTATTTTGTTTGTAGTCATAACTGATATGTTCAATGATAGGCTTACGTCTCCATAATTGCATTTTCTTATTGCTTCCAGGTAATATATATTGGACAGATCATGGCTTCAATTTTATTGAAGTTTCTAGGCTTAATGGCTCTTTTCGCTATGTTGTCATATCTCAGGGTCTGGATCAGCCAAGGTCTATAGCAGTGCATCCCGGAAAAGGGTAACTTGATAATTGATATGCATGCAAGTGAATACATTTCTTAAAAAGCATCTTAAAACACTGAAAAGCTGATGAGGAATAGTGTGTAAAATGGATCTAGGAAGCTACAATGTAAATTTGATATTAGTCCACAAATTACTAAAGCTTTAAAATACTGCTGCAACAATAGCATAAATGGAATCATGTTGATCTAGTTTACCATGCTGTTTTATGGGCTGTTGATATGTGCAAATTTCTTTTAGCACTCAAGAAAAATTAAATTTAAATAGTATATTTAGTTGCATCTTCAATTACAAAATTACTTTAAAAAGGAAGCACAGTTAATACTGACATGAAATTATTCACCTAGATTTATTTCAGCATTTCCAAATGATTAGGAAGACCTGTGCTTCATGTACTCAATAAGTTGATAATCAACATTTAAACTTTAATTATGTATACTATAATATAACATAGTATAATATAATGTGGACAGACAGAATAGGATATAAGTGTGTTTCTTTAAAGAAGCTTGCCACTGACACGTTTGATTATGATAATGTAGTTATCTCCTTTTTATTTACCTTTTTAAAGTCATAAATGGAACCAGTGAGCCCCTGGAAAACAGTAATACAGTTGGCAAACATGGATTTTCACCTCCATTGGAATCATACCAGTTTCCATTTAAATACCACTTTTAAAGTGTTTGAAAATTAGAATGGGATATGGAAGAGTGCTGGTAAAACTGTATTTTGCTCCATACATTTTAGATACAGTTTTATTTTAAAAAACTTGATAGTGACATGTATGCATCTGCCTCCGTTAGAATGGGAGGAAAAGAAAGCTCAATTGCCTCGGTGCCATTGTTAGCTTCAGCAGAAATGGGTCCTTTTTTCTTTTTTTTTTTTGGTCTCCCAGCTTGGGAAGCTTGAAAAATTATGTTAAGGTATTTGAAAATTAGACAACCAATTTGATGTAGTGCTTAAAGTATCAGGCTAGAAACTAGGAGATTGGGAGTTCTAGTCCTGCATGGGGCACAAAGCCAGATGGATGATCTTGGGTCAATCGCTTTCTCTCAGCCCTAGGAAGGAGGCACGGGCAAACCACATCTGAAAAACCTTGCTAAGAAAACTACAGGACAGTCTCCCAGAATTGGATATAATTAAATAGTGGTGAGAAGGAGGGAGGAAAAAAAAGGAACTTGTTCTGTGTTATTTCCAATTTGCCATCAATATTAGGGGCAACTAGGTCATTCCAAGAAAACCATCATTAGAATCTTAGAGTGAATGATTGCAAATACTTTCCCCTTTTAAAATTCCACTAAGGACACTTTCTGAGTCCCCCCAATATAAATTTAAAAATTGCTGCATCACTGGCATACAGCACCAAATGGCTGTTACTAGGTTTGGGAGGGTGGAATTCTTGGAGTTGGTCCACGAGTCATAAAAGGGCCATTGTTCTCCACTTCTGGCTTGGATGATGGTCAACTCTTTCACATCTGACTTGAATTACTGTGTTTTCATACATATTACTAATTAGGGAAAGTAGCCATCAATCAATAGATATGAAAAATCATTTCCACCAAACTTGTTGCTTGGAATAGAATTTAAAACTGATTTCAACTCAACAAAAGCAATATATAGGGAGTGTTTTTGCCAATATAACTATCTCTCTATAAAAAAGTATAAGATGGTCTACTGTTTTTTTGTGAATCTGATCCCTATAATCCTGCTTGCTCCTCAACTAGAATTTTTTCCTGGTCCAGACAATCCAATAATTTACAAAAAGTGGCCTACATTTTTATAAGCTATGCTTAATAGCCAACCACATAATGGCATAAAAGTTTGTGCTATTGTCATTCTCAGAGATGGAAATGTTTGTGGTTTTTTTTTCCTTTTCATTATTTTAATGCCTGTATCAATTATATGACTCAGGGAGGCTTACAATAAAATCAACACAAATAACTCCATCAAAATACAATACAAAAACATATAAAAAGATGTAAAATCATATAGATTGAATCCAATCACTAGAAATTTGTAATGAATTGTTACAGTGAGACACCAAGACAGGCAGTGGTGGAATTCAATTTTTTTTTACTACCGGTTCTGTGGGCGTGGCTTGGTGGGTGTGGTGTAGTTTGGTGGGTGTGACAGGGGAAGGATACGGCAAAATCTCCATACCCACCCCACTCCAGGAGAAGGATACTGAAATCTCCATTCCCTCCCACTCCTGGGGGAAGGATATTGCAAAATCTCCATTCCCACTCCACTCTGGGGCCAGCCAGAGGTGGTATTTGCCGGTTCTCCGAACTACTCAAATTTTCCGCTACCGGTTCTCCAGAACCTGTCAGAACCTGCTGAAAAGACACAAGCGCTAATTGGCAGTTCTCTTCATAGTTGCATTAAGTCTCGGTTCTTTAATTTAATTAGGTTAGGAATCTCTGAATGGAAAACTAAGAGCTAAGGAGGGATGCTATGTGTAATCTCACATGAAGACTGGAAAATAGAAAAGGGAAATCTATATTCTATACTATAAAACTCTTCCTGTCTAGCTGCTAGAATCTAGCCTCCAAGCACTGTTTGCCAGCATGTAATGAGCATGTAATTAATTTCCTAAATAGGTATTCTCAACTTCCAGATCCTGAAAAAGTCACTCCTGCTTGGGTTTTTTTTTTTTTCATTCATTAATATATTTTTTTGCTGGGCAATTAACTAACTTTCTGACATATTGTTAATTGTTCCATTTACAAATTTTAAATATTGTCCTTAGTCCTGCCCTAATCAACATATGATGCTGTTCAAATCATGGTTTCCAGGAATACAGGCAAATATTTTACTAGCATGCTAAGTAAATATAAATATTGGCTGGATGGGGTTTGTGGGATCTCATGAAATATATGACCAGGGCATCTACTGGATTTGAAATATTAAGTGTTCCAAAAGCTAGAATGACCATCTAAAGTTAATGATAGTTCTACCATTAATGCCCATGTTATAGTCTATTTAATCCTGTGGCTGATTCTAGCTCCATTGATGCCCTCATTGCTTTTGCTGTTGGCTAGCAGAAAATATAATAAAGGGAAGTGGTCACTGTTTAATAAGAGTTCAACTTTAAATGTAACTACCTTATCAAATAGATTGCAAGAGGTCAATTAAAAAGCAATTGTACTCAACCTTTAGGCCCACAGTATCTGAGTTTACTAATACCTTTTGCCATGCTATTTTATACAAGTAACCCTTGAAGTACAATTGTATTAGAGCCTGCCCATTATAGTCAAAAGTCAGGACAAATGTTAAATGAACTGCCTCACATAATGACCAGCCATTCCTGCTCTCCTCACTGCAATCATTAAACAATTGTGCAGGTTATTAAATGAGCAAAGGACCAAGCTAGGATTCCTGTAAAAGCTTTTTGCTGTTTGTATAACTGCTTTTAGGATCCAGCTAGAACTCTAAAGAAGGGCCTCAAAGGCAGTCAGACAAACAGCAAAATGCTTTCCAAGGACCCAGCTATCTGTCCTGTTTGTTGCACAGGTTGTGCTCTAAATGGCTAAACTTTTTATGGTGACTTTTTTCTTCAACTCCTCAAGGCAAAAAGCTGTAGAAATTTTTTTTTTGCTTGCTTCATTCCTTTCCTGTACTCTTCAGCCTGGAGTCTGAGTAAATAACTAGCAGGTTTGTCAGCCCCTTCTCCAGCATGCAGTAAATTAGCAAATTACTTTTTAAATGGGATAGGTATTGGAGGACAGAGGCAGGGTGCTTCGTTTTAGCACCCAAGGTGTGTGTGTATTGGGGGCGGGGGGAGAGAATGATGAACAAGTCTAGCCTTCGTAACTTTCTTGAATTTATTGAAAAAAATGTCGGTTTTGGGGAAAGAAAAGGCATTAAAGCAAGAGAAAGATTTTAGGAAGCTTATTCTGAAACTACTGCCTTTGCATGCAGGTTCTGGGTTCCCAGAGCTTAGCAAGAACTAAGAGAGGTTTGCAGTTTCTCAACAGCCAGTAATGGGGCTAGAAGCTCCAAAAGCAATTCTGTGAGGAATTTTTAGAGTGCTGAAAATGGAGGCATGGGGAGCAGGCCAAAGTGCTGCAGGGCCCAGTTGGGGCAGGATTGGGGAGAGACAGTTGAGGAAACACTGTCACATCACCATGGTCGGTCATAAGGGCAAATGAACCCAGGGGGTTGGTACAGCCATCATAATTGTGAAACAGAGTCATATGTAATTTGGAGGCATCTGTCATAACTTTGAATGTTCATTTTGTGTCCTGACTTATCTCAAGGGCTACCTGAATAGAGAGCTGAAAATTCTTAGTCAGCTCTAGTAATAGCCTGCTGTATTGATTCTGGGGTACCTGGATTTATGTTGCTTAAGAATATCCTTTTGAATAGGAGAATAGCTATCAAAATGGGAAAGAAAACTGCTATTATTATTACTGCATTTGGATGACCCCAAATTGGTTTTGGAACGTAACTTTCCAATTTATCCTATTGGGCAGTAATCAAGGAAAGCAGCCTGCAAGGGGCGAAATAGACTAGGCAAATTAATTATTTCTATTAAAGCTATTAAATTCTCACAAATTGCTTGTTAGATGTTTGTGGTATCAAGGTTGTATAAAATCCACAGATAAAAGCTTCCTCAGATATAACCTCTGGAAACTTCTGTTGTAGCTTTGAGGGAATGTACAACAAAATCCTAGGCAGCTCCTCCTGGCACCAGATTTCCTGCTACAGAATTAGACTATAAGTACAAAGTAAATCTAGAAAGGCAGGGGAGTCATCCATTTGCTTTCATTCTACAGTAGTCCAGAAAACTGTCAACCTATGAGGTAAACCAGATCAAGAAACTGACCACAGAAAAATTAGAACTATATTTGAGATCAGTGGCAATAAAACAATCTTGCAAATCTGTTTGTGTTTTTCCTTCCCTTTCTCGTATATCCAAAGAAGTTGTCGGAGTCACTCTGAGTCTCTCTCTCTCATTTTTTTTCCTGCATCTGGGCTTACACTTGCTTCTTCTGCACCTGTTATTTTTCTAATGCTTTCTGGCTGCTCTTTCCAAGATCATTTCTATGCCCATCTCTAGAAATCAGGGTCATTCCGTTAGGATTAGTTCTTGGCCAATCCATTGAGCAGTCCAAGGGGGTGAACTTCTACCTCTAGTGGAACTTCATCCACTTGTATCATGGGGAGGAATGGAATGATGGTGAAGCAACATTGTCTCCATAATTTTGAACATAGCCAGTTACAGTTCTGGTATCAGGCAAGACAATGTTGGACATGAAATGATTCTTAATTGGAGGAATGGAGAAAACAGAAAACTTTTTTTAAGGTCAGAAATGCAACCTAATGTCAGATATGTCTCTGCCTTTCCTCTTTAATAAATTGTCAGGGGTAGATGAGGGTTCAAAACCACATTATCTAGAATTGACCAAGGATACAGGAGTATGAAAGTTTTACAATTTACAAGCTGAGCTTCACATTTTAGCTTAACAAAAAAATAATAATCACAAAGTATATTTGCAGATATAGAAGCATGTATTAACATATTAGAAGAAAAAAGTCCAATAGCTAAAATGAATAGACATCAGCAATTTTTCTTTTTTTTAAAAAAATGGAAATATTTTGTAGGTCTACCTATTTATCTCTGAAAATTGCTACCTTTAAAAAGTTGTAATATTTACTCTAGGATTTCTCTTCTAGAACTTGGCTTATTTTAATGTTTAATGTCTAGAATTATTTCCCCTCTTTTAAGCCATTTCAGGAAGTTTCTTATATCTCTGAGTAGGTATATGGGTGATGATGATGGAAACTTCCACAATTTTTCTTCTATTCCAACCCACTAGTTTCAATAAACTTATTTTTGATCATAATATTTTTCATGTTCTAGTTATTTATTCTGGACAGAATGGGGACAGGCACCATGTATAGGCAAGGCTCGTTTAGATGGATCAGAGAAGACTATTCTTGTTGGTACTGGTGCCATGTGGCCTAATGGAGTTTCTGTTGATCTTGAGGTGAATTTTTCTATTTTTTCTACATATAATTCATGCTACATTATGCTAAGATATGAATATCACAATATATATTTATTGCCTTAATTAAAAATAGGATAAAATATTTGGAGTTTACTTTTTGATCGATTCTTAGGAAAATAAATTATATTGGTGTGATGCTCGAATGGACAAGATAGAAAGAATTGACCTTGAGAGTGGAAGAAATCGGGAGATTGTACTGTCAGGAAGTAATGTGGATATGTTTTCAGTCACAGTCTTTGGGGCTTACATCTACTGGTCTGACAGGTAATTTATTTTTCTATAAGTATTTGTGTTTCAAAATGTTACTTCTGTGCCAGATATTTCACCCCTATAGAAATAGCTATTCTTCAGCAATATCACTAAAAGGATCTCACATAGTGATAGAGATTTTTTTAAAAGGCAGTTTAATATTCAACATAGCTAAACTATATCAACATTGCAAACTAAAAGCAAAACAAAACACCACAGTTTCTTCATTTTCTGTAGGCCATATGTTCCTTGCATATTAATGTCTCTTTCACTTTTAATTAGTTGAGAACTATGGGTCAGATACCTTCAACATTTTTTGGCAGAGCTCATGCAAATGGATCTATCAGACGAAGCAAAAAAAATGATGCCACAGAGACAGTATCCATGAGGACAGGCCTAGGCATAAACTTGAAGGAAGTAAAGGTTTTCAACAGAGGTCGTGAAAAAGGTAACTCTTATTGTAGACTCAAGTGTTTGATTGTACCTGTGGAGATAGTGTGGTGATGATGCTATTATTTACCACAATGAATTCTGGAATAAATGAATGATTTAAGTTTTCCATAGTGGATATTGGCATTAGCTTATAAAACATCCGGATGAGTTTTATTCGTTTAGGAACAAAAATCTGAAACAATACACACACAACCTTAAAATGACTCAAAACTGTAGGAGATTGCTTAACACTTCAGAAGACAGGAGGAGGTTTCAAAAAGATCTTGAACACAGGATTTTCCCAACGAAATGAAATTCAACTGTAAGAAATGTACAGTTCTGCACCAGTAGGAAACAAAAATCAGATGCACAGATATAGGTAGGACAAGGCTCAGCAGTAGTACTTGTGAAATAGAAGGATCTTGGTGTCCTACTAGACCATAGTTTAAACATGAATCAGCAGTACACTATAGTTGCCAAAATACATACCGTATTTTCCGGCGTATAAGACAACTTTTTATCACATGAAAATCTTCTCAAAAATCGGGGGTCGTCTTATATGCCGGGTGTCGTTCTCCTGTAACCAGGTAGACCAGCCCAAAAAGCTCTGACGAGCCTTAAATGGCTCTGACGAGCCAAGCTCTGACCATCCCAGCTGAGTTGCCTGCTAATCAGGCAACTCAGCTGGGATCGCCAGAGCCATTTAAAAGGAAAAAACTTTTTTTCTTTTACATGGCTCTGGCGATCCAAGCTCTGACGATCCCAGCTGAGTTGCCTTCTAATCAGGCAACTCAGCTTGGATCGCCAGAGCCATGTAAAAGAAAAAAATTTTCCCCCTCCAGCTTGCTTACCTTAGCTGCTAGTCACAATGCTTGCCTTGCTTCGCTTGCCTGCAATCCATTCCATCAGCAAGCAACTCCCTGCCTGCAATCAAGCAGGCATGGAGTTGTGGACTTCAACTCCCAGAATTCCTCAGCCAGCAAAGCAAAGCTGGCTGAGGAATTCTGGGAGTTGAAGTCTACAAGTCTTAAAGTTGCCAAGGTTGGAGACCTCTGTTCTATTGGGTAAATTTTTTTCCCCTTTGGGAGCTTTAAAAAAAATAGTTAATTGGGGGTTTTTTTAGTTGTTCTTTTTTAGACCTAGTCATTTAAAGTTTAGGAAGTTTTAAATTTAGCTTTCATATAAAAATAAAATAAAATAAAATTTGTGCAGCTTTCTGAGATTTAGTATGTTTCTGTAGTGTTTCACTCTAACTACACAAACACACAAAATCTCACAAAGCTGTATGTGGAATTTTGTATGTGTAAAGTGTGAAAGTTGGTTTTTTGGGTTTTTTGTGGCTGTGTGAGGTTCCTGCTTGTTGCAGGGGCCATTTTGGGTCTAGCACAGCTGCTTTTACATTGTGGGTGAGCCAGTTGTGTTGTGTTGTGTGTGTTTAGAGTGTGAAAGTTTTTTGGGGGGACTTTTTGTGGCTGTGTGAGGTTCCTGCTTGTTACAGGGGCCATTTTGAGTCTAGCACAGCTGCTTTTACATTGTAGGTGAGCCAGTTGATGTTTTTTAATTTTTATTTGGTGTGCATTGGAAGAGGGGCAGTCTTATATGGCAAGTATAGCCCAAACCCTATATTTTAACAGGAAAAGTTGGGGGTCGTCTTATACGCCCAGTCGTCTTATACGCCGGAAAATACGGTAATGTAATCTTGGGCTGCATCAATGTAGATATAATGCTGAGATCACAGGAAGTAATTTTTCTACTTATATTGCATTGGTTGGACCACAACTGGAACATTATGTCTTTTAGCCTCTACAATAGATATAGGATATTGAGAAATTTGAAAGAGTGCAATGAAGAGTGAAAGATGATGGCATGCTTGACGGCTACATCTAATAAATAGTAGTTAAAAGAACTAAGTATGCTGAGCCTAAATAAGAGAGGACTAAGAGGAGACATCACAGTAGTCTTCCAATACTTGAATGACTGTTATAAGGAAGAGGATGTGGATTTATTTTCCATAGTGCTGAGGAGGTAGAACAAAAACCACTGGGTGGAAGCTTTACTGTGAGAGATTCAAACCTGGAATAAGGAGATATTTCCTGACTTTGAGGGCTATTAAGCCTGTCTACTGGAGTTATGGGTATTCCATCATTGGAAATTTTAAAGCAAAGGTTGGGCAGCTGTTTGTCTGAGATGATCTGAGTATTCCTAGGAAGGGTGTTAGACAACAAGATACTCATATTAAGGTATATATTTGGTTTAATTAAAGAGATGATTTGTAAAAGTTTCCAGATTCCTCTTTTCAATCATTTTTTCAGGAGGGGGTGAACAAATCTGAAAATGTTTAAAAGATGTTTAAAATTAGCAGCATAGTTTTTGAGGAGGAAGACAAAGAAGTGAATATAAATTTTTGTACATTAGGAGACAATAAAGATATAAACACAGGAACCCCAACCCCTCAGTAGATAAGCAGCTCACAAAAAGTTCTAAAAGTTGTGTTGTGATGAAGATTGTGTTTTTGAAGGTTCTGCATGGTGGTTATTGTTAGGAAAATATTTTTCTATGTGATTCCCAGATTTAGCTTTGTGTGTCACTGTTTACAGCATTAGCCCTCTTTCCCTGCTGTTAGAAAGTGGTTGAGAGGCATAAATAGTGCATAAAATGTTCTCTCAAGTTATTAGATTTTCCCACAAGCTGACCAACTGAGCAATCACCACAGCTGCCACAGTACCCAACCTGGATGATCCTGGCTGGTGTTGTAAGATAAGATTTCTCTCATCCTTCTTCTGTTGCACTTCACAAAGAATGTTTTCTTCATCTTTTTCTCATAGGATATATTCTGCAGGGTTAGGGTTACGATTAGGGTTAGGGTTCTGCAGAAAGCTAAGAGGGGCTCTGAAACATACAAAATTGAAGCAAATACCAGCTTTATGACTACAAGAAACCATGGGACCATGTTGATTGTACAAAACAGCTTAATATATGGTAGTTCTTCAAAGTTAGCTCTTTGAAACTTTGTCAGATACAAAGTACCCGTTTGAAGCTTGATGCAGCCGTAATTGTCAGGGCAAATATAAATGAGAATATTCTTTTTTACTTCTGCGTCAAATCTCTATTCTATTTTGAACTCAAGTTGTTTTCTTATATTGAGACTGTTATTTATAACTGCCAAATTTGATCAGTTTATATTTTGGCAATGAAAGGCTCTTATAAAATAAGAATATTATTGTATTAGAGAAATTTGAAGCATTTTTTAATACCTGACTTATTTTTCTTAATATTTTCATTCATTCATTCACTATTTTCAGTCTAAATCAACTCACTGCAAGATGAAGGCCTCCTCAGTTGCTTTATGCCTTGCCCATTTGCCACATAGTACACCTTTGAAATGGGTGTCATAATTTGTCCAATGCTTCTTTAGGTGTTTTCTGGGTCTTTCAAAATTATACAATACTCCCATTCTTGACTAAAAGATTTTAGTGATGAAGTTATTGAAAAATCTCTGAATCAGAAACACGGCACTGTCAAACTAAATATGACCATAAAATGGTATTATAGCTTTAGTTTTATCAACTGTCTAATTTGTAGCAGTAAGCCATGAATTTAAGCCATGAAAGACTTTAACCTGCTAATTCCTGTGTAATTGAAATGCATAAGAAATTCATTTTGGCAAAAAAATTGACCATTTGGCAACAGTGTATTGGCTTAATATCTGTTTAAAACTAGTGTGGAATCTGCTGTTGCTTGGCTGCCTTCAAACACTGGAATAAAAACTGCAGTTTTGAGTTTTCCTAAAAATGTGCTTATAATTTCTCGCCCTTTAAAATATTCCCACCCCACCCCCAGAGCACAAATAACAACTAATTTTTCATTTTGTTTTCATTGTAATTGTTTCAATGAACACGAATGCTTTTTTAAATATATATAACACATAACAAATATCAACAGTGCCAAAACAATCTGTGTTGTTCAATTGTAATTGTATCAATGAATGTGTGTATGTTTGTGTGTGTGTGTGTGTGTTCTTTTACTTCTTATATACAGAAAAACAGGCTTCTTTCACACACAAATATTTAGATCCAGCAAGTGAGCAAGCTGGCAGAAAGTATGGGGGAAAATTTCAGTGTTTCACTCACATTCCCTCTTTGGACTTCCCACTTTCTCAAAGAATAGATTTATGAACAGTAGATGTACATACAGGAACAGGATATTAAGAAAGTTATCTTTCTGCTTCTGCTGTCAAAGAAATCATTCAGAGAACAAGTCAGAAGCTGATCTAGTTCTAAATAAAAATCTGTCAATACTTTAATATGCTTAAAATTAGCTTATTACTGTCAATGTAAGTTTAATAACATTTTAGATTTAAATTTAGATTTTTTAAAATCCTGCCTATATTATTTTCATTCAAAGAAGTGCAAACATAGCTAATACTCCTTTAGTTTCCTGTTTTCCTCACAACAACAGTCCTCTAAAGCAGCAGCCAAAACCTTTTAAGCACCAGGAACTGGTTCCATGGAGAAGGTTTTTCTGTGGACTGGAGGGAGCGTGGTTTTGTGTGTTGCCTGCATCCTGTGGATAGGGCTTCACTTGTTTGCGTAAATGTGTGGACCGGTTGCTGGCATGCTGCAGTCCAGTGCTGGTCTATTCTAAAGTAAGTTGGACTGAGAGTGACTCACCCAAAGTCACTTAGCTGGCTTTCTTGACAACAGCAGGATTAGAATTCAGTCTCCTGGTTTCTAATTTAGTGCCTTAATTACTAGACTAAATTGGTTTTCTTTTTTGACATATAAGTTGAATTAAACATGAAAATTAAGCATGATATAAATGAATACACTATGTTTATATGTTTTATTTTTATAATGTAGTATATATATATTTTTCCCCTGTAGGAACCAACAGTTGTGCCAAAAACAATGGTGGGTGTCAGCAACTTTGTCTCTATCGGGGAAATGCACAGAGAACTTGTGCTTGTGCACATGGTTATTTAGCAGAGGATGGTGTGACGTGCTTAAGACATGATGGCTACTTGCTTTATTCAGGAAGAACAATACTAAAAACTATACATCTTTCAGATGAGACAAACTTAAATTCACCAGTGCAACCTTATGAAAATCCAGAATATTTCAAAAATGTAATAGCATTGACTTTTGACTATAGACAGAAAGGAAGAGGAACTAATCGAATCTTCTTTAGTGATGCACATTTTGGAAACATACAACTTATTAAAGATGATTGGACGGGTAGAAAAATTATACTTGAAAGTAAGTATACTTTCTAACAATGGAGTGCATTTCTTTATATTTATTTACTTACCAACAATTGTATATTGTCTAGTGTTTGCAACTCTGGGTGGCATATAGGTTTATTAAAAGTTTATTAAATTTATTAAATTTATTCTATTTCATTGAACTAAATGATCTGGATAAAGAGATAAACATTTGTAAACATGTTGGCAGATCATGATCCCATTTCCTTAAATGAAAACTTTTAGAAATGTTTTTTGCTGAATAAGGAGAATTGGAGGGAAGGGGGAGAATTCTGAAAGCAAAACTTCTAGAACTGGGTAGACATCCGTGATCACAAAAATTAACTGAATCATTATAGTAATGATAAATTTAAGATTTGCAATTCAAGATTTGCAACAGGCATAAGTTATTGGCATCATTAACTGTGGCTCCCAATTAGCTTAAAATGCCATATATAGACATCAGGACATATTTTGTATCCAGCTTCTATCAATTTTTTTTTTAAAAAAAATAAAATTATATGTTTAGTTATTTTGCTTAAGAATATTCAGTTTTGAAATCTGATGTTAAGAATTCACATGTTGAAATACCATGTGAAACAATGACCACCCTGTCCCTTGCATACTGTTTTTACATTTTATCTTATTTTTAATTCTCACTTTTACTTTTGTTTTCTTCCTCATTCAATCTGTCATTCAATACTATATCATCTTTTTTAACTGCCTCCTTTAATCTTTTCAAATACTTAGGGTAACACTTGGTATTTTAGCTAAAATATTTGAAAGCTATGCAATACTATTCCCACCATCAAGAAAGAATTCTGCATGGAATACTAATATAACTAAGGCTAATACCTTAGTCTACACTTCCTTATTTTACTAGAAAGCATCCTGTGAAAGTCTTTGTTGACCAAAGCCATAATAAGGAGTGGAGGTCAATATCTGTTAGTCCTTTGAGTGGTAACATGCTAAACTTCAGGGGACAAAGAGGGCAAATGATAAAATCATGTAATAATCATGCAAATTCCATTATTCCATACTTGCATCAGACATTAGGATACAAATACCTGATCACAACATTTACATGGTTACATTACAGTGTACATATTGTCTTGTTGGCATAATTGTAGTTTGCTTTTAATGCCACTATTGATGTGCCAATTTGAAATGTAGTTGGAATGAACAGCAAAGGGAATAATGAATGAAACTAAAGAAAACAAGAAAAATAATATGATTTGTATCACTGAAACTAATAGAAAGAGAAAGGATGTCACAGATATTTTCCCCCTGAAAACGATCTGAACGTATGGCATATAGATGATGAATACATGCAGGGAAATGAAGTGCTGTGGTTAACTATGAATAAAATAAAAATAATGTTAGAAAATATAAAATGGTATTGTCTAAATATTAGGCATGCAGGAAATATGAATCTATAGGTTGATAGTAATTGCACTTTATGTTCTATTACAAGGTGATAAGGGAAAAAATATGGGGGGGTGTACAATATTTTCAATAAATACAATCCAAATAAACATTTTGTTAAGTGATATTATGAGTGGATGACTGAAATAAAGTGAGAAAATACTGGAAAAAAAATATTGGATTATTTAGATACAAAAAACTAAATAAGAATTATGACTGTTCAGTAATTACTTGCTTAGAAAAAGGACTCTTACTACATTATCAAATACATGATTAATAAATATTTATTAAAGCTATTCCAAAGTACAAAAAGTGAATGAATATAAAGCTAAAACATTATTGATTTTACTGTCTACAATGAAATATTGAGGTAATTAGTAAAGTTTGTGAGAAGTGGTCAAAAGGAATTGGAACTCACAATTGCTTTTTAAGAGTCAAGGATCCAGTCTGGAATGCTCAGAGTCAAGACACTCATGTAAAATGAATCAGGGTTTTTTTTGTTTTTGTTTTTGTTTTTGTTTTTTTTGGGGGGGGGGGTACCAGAGGTTATAGTATTCAAAACCTGAAATGGGGATAATTAGGTTACACAGATTAAGAACCACTGGTATAATATGCACAGACAGGAAAAGTAGTGAAAGAGACAAAAGAATCATTAAAATTAAAAGGATGACAAATGAAGAATGACTTTGATAATTTTTTTAAATTGTTTCGGAACTAGGAAAAAATGTTAAAAATAGTGAATAAAATTAATAATAAAAGTTAAGTCAATGGGAATGAAAACGAGATGTGGAAATGCTAGATTTATGTAGTGTTTTAAAGATACGAGAGTTATATGGGAGTTATAGTAATATGTCAAATAATAGATTTGAAACATATACTATAGATTAGTTGTTTAAGTGTGACAGGGAAAAATAGAATGAAATTTGCAGTGGCAAAAACTAGAGCAAGCAGATTAACATTTGTACTTTGATAAAATATTTTCTTGAGGGTAAGAAAATGAATGGAAATTTTAGATGTATAAGTGCCACTAGGAAACTGATGGGTAGTATGTGGTCCACTGTGAGGAAGAAATGTTTGTCCAAAGAAGCAACATGGTTGTTATAAATGTGGACTGTTGCCCAGTTTGCTTTTTGAAAATGAAAGTTGAGTGTGTCAGGACAAACAAGTAAAAAAATTAATGTTAAGAGAATGTGCTACTTAAATATGTGATAAAACATCAAGAATAAGTGGTTATTGAATAAATATGGATTTAAAATAAGTGACTAGTATAATACAAATACATGAAGAAAGGTGAATGAGTCAAAAGGATAGAGAGGATTGAGAAATAACTGATGGCATGTAATTGATAAGCTCCTGAAAAAGAGAATGATGAGACATTGAAAGAACAAAGGTCAATACATGAATTGGTATGTAGATGTGGTGGAAGCAAGGATGGCTTGTAAGGATAGAAATAAATGGTGAAGAATAATACATGGTGTGGAAGTAAATAGTTTTTCGTGTCCTCAGCTGCACTCCTCTCCCCTCTCCTTCCCTCAATTTGTATAATATTACTTTATTCCTGAAAAGAATTAGCATGATGGATATGCACGTGTGTAGAATCAATATAAGTAAGTACACTTCTTTTAGGATTGAAAAACCAATTTTTTCTTCTTTAATATATTTCTATTTTTTTAAGTGTGTACGTTTAATAGTTTAAAAACTGATGCTATATTCAGAAAAATACAGAAGCTATCAACAAACAATATTTCATTCCAAAGTATAGCATCAATCTGGTAGTTTTGTCATGGAATTTGCACACTTCCTAAATCAGTCTGAATTTCAACAGGAAGTTTAAAAGAAGCTATAGGCTCAAAATAATGGGTAAAATCAGGAATGCATATTTATTGCATAATTATATCTTTAAATATGAATAACATGAAAAGTAAAAACAGTAGATTATAGTTTATTGCTAATTTAAGCAACAAATGTCAAAGGTAATTTTTACATCTCCTTTATTTTGTTCCATAAATAGATACAGAGATGATCATCAGTGTTAAGTTAAATAGATCAACCAAAACATGTTAGCACAACATTTCATTTAATTTAAATGAGAAATATCTCTGCTCAGTCATAAAGAAGGTCAAGATTGCAGTTCTCGGCAACATTATGAAAGTGGTTTGTCATTATCTTTTCCTGGAATATTTTTCAATTTTCAGTCCAACCTGTGTTTCTCTATTCTCCCATTTAGGCTTTAGCCAGGTCTGCCTCTACTTATCTTCTAAGCCCAGACAAAGTCAATGAAGTGCTGTTACCTAGATGTCCTGAAGTGAATCATTGTAGTTGAATCATAAATCACAAAGTCATTTTAGGAAAGTCACTGTTG
The DNA here is from genome assembly GCF_059756535.1 of Pantherophis guttatus. Classification (NCBI taxonomy): domain Eukaryota; kingdom Metazoa; phylum Chordata; class Lepidosauria; order Squamata; family Colubridae; genus Pantherophis; species Pantherophis guttatus. The sequence continues at coordinate 136,230,375 of NC_142063.1, read as the reverse complement.
TTGGAATTCGGGTCAGAATCATACTTTCTGCTTTCTCTAACCCTGCCAGGCCATTGCAAATCCACCCTTCTGTTCAATATCTGCTTCTTACTCCCTTTGTAAGATATGTCTGCTTACATTCCTTTTTTTTTTTTTAATTTGATTTATATGCCGCCCTTCTCCGGAGACTCAGGGTGGCTTACAATGTGCTCAGCAATAGCCTTCATCCTTTTGTATATTTATACAAAGTCAGCTTATTGCCCCCACAAACTGGATCTTCATTTCACCTACCTTAGAAAGGATGGAAGGCTGAGTCAACCTTGAGCCTGGTGAGATTCGAACCCTGCAGTAATTGCAGGCAGCTGGTCTTAATAACCAGCTTAATAACAGGGTGCCTTAGACCACTGTACTACCAAGGCTCTTTTGGCCAAATGACAGCCCTAAGCCCAATTGGCCAGATTACTTGGCATGCCACCACCCCCTTTCCAGCAGCTACACCTGCGTTATGCAGCAATTTTAATTTGGATTGCCATGTTCCTACATTCTTGGCAAGCAACTGCCATATTTTATTATCTTGATCCAGGAATAGTTTGTTAAATCATCCTTAGCCCATGTTTCCTTGTCCATTTTCTCCACCCCTCTAGAAACTCCTTGCTCCATTCAATCCTTACACTCCCCAATGTTCTCTTTTGATTTCTGCTCCCCTTACTTTGTAATACCTTCCGCATAATATTGTAAAGCCTCCCTCTCAGTTTTCTCCTCCCTCCCATCTTCAAGCTGCTACCCAGTTTTATTGAATGCTACTTTGCTTCTCTTAAACTGAATCATCACTTGTTTCTTACTACAATGTTTCAACGGATCTATAGTGGTTATATAAGAGATTGTAAAGGTGTTCATGTATACAGAGATCCAGAAAGTAAAGGAAAAGAGTGGAAATTAGTGTGGACGAAACAGACCCTAACAGGAGAAAGTAGGCATAAATTCACCTGCTAAAACAGATGCCAGCCTATGAGGATTGTCTTCCTTATGCCGATGGGAAGGGCAAGAAGTAGGGAAACAGTTAATCAGAACCTGTAATGACCATTATCCAGACTGAATTCAGATCTGCCCTGTTGTCAGACCCTTACAGTCCAGACTGAAATGTTTAAAGTCAACTTCAGGAAACAGCATGGAAAAAAAGCATAACATAGGAGTAGCTTCACTTAAAATCCTCACTAATTAAGATAATTTATATCAATGGTATATAGAATATTACCAATCTACCTTTATATTTTATTTGGACATTTACCACATAGGAAAAAAAAATCATACAATCCACATACCCATCAAAACATGTGTATCTACAGCATATATCTAATCACACATATGATGTATGGGAACCTAAAGACACATAAGCTTCCTTTTGCTAAACAGTTTTTTCACTTCAGTGAACAGATTTATATCTCACAAGCATCACACTGCTTAACATGTTTTAGTTCACTGGACACAGATTTACTACTTAGAAATAATCCATTATTATGTTTCTAGTTCAATGGAAATAGATTTACTACTTACATACAAACCATTATCAAACATAGTTCCAATTCATTGAATATTGATTTAGAATTCATAAACAATCCGTTATCTGACAAATTTTCATTTCACTGAACAGATTTGTAACTCATAAACAACCCATTATCCAACAAATTTCTTTCCAGCTCACTGAAAGTAGATTTACAATATATCAACAATCTATTATCTAATATATTTCCAATTCGCTGAAAAGAGATGTAGAAGTTACAAGGATATTAATAACTAATAAAATGTATGTGTGTGTATATGTGTATGTATGTATATACTGTATGTATATATATATGTGTGTGTGTGTGTGTGTGTGTGTGTGTGTGTGTGTTTGTAGATTTTCACGGGTGAAGGTATGCAAGTCTTGGTGTATTCGGGTCTTCTCCCGTGTAAGATTGAGAGTACTTTGACAATGTTTCAGCAGAATCTCATCTGCCATCATCAGGCTTATGTAAGGGGTCTGTTGCTATTTCAAATCTGGTGCTGGTAGTCTGCTTTGCTGGGATGGCCCCACCTCTTCATTCTGATTGGTTGGGAGTCCCAGTCTGTGTCTATTGGCTTGGCTTCGGGTGTATAGTCGGTTTTTCTCCACCAGGTGGCAGGGCTTCATCTTTGTGGCTGGCTGGAATGTGATTTGGCTGGAGGTCTCGGGGTGTGTGTGTCTGGCTTCTGGGGTGTAGATTTTTCTGTCTGTGGGTGCTGGGACTCATTTGTTGACAAGGGCTAGTTTCCAGATGTCTGGTAGGCGGGAGGTATCGTCACGTTTATTCATGTTATGGGGGTGTTTTTCTATTTCAATGGCTTCCATAATTATTCTCTTGTTGAAGTGTTCAGTTTTGGAGATTAATTTGGTTCCTTCAAAATCAGTTTCATGTCCTGTTGCTTTAAGGTGCTGGAAAAGGGAGGAAGTTTTTTCTTCTTTTCTGACTGCATTCTTGTGTTCTGCAATGCGTGCATTTATTCTCCTATTAGTTTGTCCAATGTATGTGGCTGGCCAGATTTTGCATGGTATTTCATAGACTCCTTGGTTTTCTAGCTGGATCTTGTCTTTGGGGTTTCTTAAGATGTTGGCTATTTTTTGGTCAGTGCAGAAGGCTGTTTTGATACTGTGTTTGTGGAGAATTTTGCTGATTTTATCTGTGGTGCCGTTGGTAATGTCGTTGTCCTGTTCTGTGTCTTGGTTCTTGGTGGGTGTCTCCCTTTGGATTAGGTTGGTGATAGTGTTTCTTTGGAATCCATTAGAAATTAATACGTTTGTGAGAGTGTGTAATTCAGTTTTCAGGTGGTCTTTATCGGTTAGGCGTTTGGTTCTGGAGATGAGAGTCTTGGCTATGGAGTTGATCTGTGCAGGGTGGTGATGTGATTGTGTGTTTAAGTAGCGGTTGGTGTGTGTTTTTTTCTTGTAGATGGTGTGTCCTAGGGAGCCGTTGGGTTTTTTGTAGATTAGGACGTCCAGAAAGGGAAGTTTGTTGTTAGCTTCTGTTTCCATAGTAAATTGTATTTTGCGGTGTAGGCTGTTGAGATGTGTGAGGAAGTTGTCCAGTTTTTCTTTCCCGTGTGGCCAAATTATGAAAGTGTCATCTACATATCTCAGCCAGAGTTTGGGTTTGTGTTCAGATTTATCTAAGGCAATGGTTTCAAAGTGTTCCATGTATAGATTTGCAATGACGGGTGAGAGGGGTGATCCCATAGGTGCTCCTTCTATAGGTGCTCCTTCTATATATCTATCTATCTCACTCACACAATATATATATATATATATATATATATATATATATATATATATATATGAACAGTTATCACATTTATAATTAAATATGCTTTATTTAATTATATTATATTCACTTTTGCAATTAAATGCAACAATGAAATATTAACAGCCATATAATGCTACTGCTTATAGATGTTTTTTTTAAGAAAACAGACTATTTTGCAAGTATAGTTCTGAATTCTACGTTTAGGGTAAGGTATGTCGATTATGCCTAGATAATTTTGTAAGACCATGTCACTAATATAAAATTATTTTATTTATGATTACAGTGGTATAATTTTCAATTGTTTTTACTTATTCCTGATTAAAAATGTTATACCTGATAAGCAGACATTAGACCGTTCATGGTCTATTGTCCGCTTATCAGGTATAACATTTTTAATCAACGATAAGTAAAATAAATTCATTAACGTGGCAATCATATCACCTGTGAATAAAATACATATGCAAACTCTTAATTTTAAAGTAATAAATATTATTGTGGATGAAAGTATCTTATATATGATATTTATTATCATAATGGTTGGCATTATTGCTATCATTGTTTATATCATTATTTATTTTTATACTGATGAATAAAACTATATGAAGCTTAATTATATTTAATGTTTATATCAAATTAACTCTCCAAATTGAATCATTTTGAATCAGATCAATCCAGTGATTCAGAAGGCCTTTTTGTAGATGTACAAGATCTATTTTTCCAAATAAAAATCAGATTGAATCAATCAGTTTGGCTATTTTGAGTTAAAGCACTGAAACAATTTTTGAGTCACTGAATCAGATCAGATTAATTATTTGATGTGAATTAGATCTAGGTGATATGCACACATCTATTGCTGAATGGTGTACTAAAATAATAATAAGAAAAAAGTTTGTAATTAAGTAATTCAGCAAGCATGAAAAAATATAGAAATATAATGTTATCTACAGACCCCTGTAGATCTTTAAAAGAGTACATCACCTAAATGCAGGACCCATTTTGAATCAGCAATATGGCCAGAAGTTCCACTTTGCAAAATAAATAGCTGGTCAAGTCAGTTTGCCCATCTGGATGCCTTGAGGAGCCATTTCATTGTACCAAAGAAGAGTAACACCCATCCTAACTCAGACTCAGATTCATACAGTTGAGGCAAAATTAATTTGAAAGACAGTCTTAGAACCCTTCTTATTCAGAACTTTGAGGATCAGGTGTATTTCTCTTGATAGAGAATGTTATAATAAAGGTATAATCTGAATATCTTTCCCCTAATCACCTCACTGAAAGCCCTTAGCTCCTGTAGCTGTTGAAGGCTTTACATATTGATGCCAATGTTAGCAGTTAATGAAGCCTTCAAGGATCACTGTTATTCTTTAGCAATTCCACTTAATACTCTGGCTGAAACATTTGTGTGCTAACTCTGTTTTCCAAGCCATCTTCATGATTATTCATGAAGTAAATGTAGAATTTTAAAGAAATATGATCCAAAGGGGGGAAAAAAGATATTTTCAACAAAGAAAAGAGGAGAATAACTGGTATTTTTTTCATTTTTCTACATACAGAAAATTATTCCATATTACTTTTACTTGTTGAAATATGTTAGGTGATGGATTAATACCAGTAGTTAAAAAAAAAGGTGAATTGAATTGGAACTCCTCAACTTATAACCAACCACATAAGAACTGTCTGAAGCAGTAGTGAAATGCTACTGGTCCGCACTGGTTCGGGCGAACCGGTAGTGATAAAAACTACCGGTTCAGGTGAACTGGTAGTAAAAAAAAACCTACTGGTTCCTCGGAACCGGTATTTCCGACGATCAGCTGTGCCGCACAATTTAAAATCACTTTCTAGTGAATCTAAATCATGCGGCACAGCTGTTTCCCCCCTTGCTGTTCTACTTACCTTCCCAAGCCTCTTTTTTCCACGTGAAGTGTGTGCTTGTGCGTACTGTGCATGTGCATGTATGCAGTGCGCATTTGGCATGCACCGCATGCCTTACGCATGCCACGCATGCGTGGCCAGCGAACTGGTGGCAAACCAGTTCAGATTTCACCACTGGTCTGAAGTTATAATGGACTTCAAAAAATATACTTATGACTCATTCTTGAAATAATCTCTGCCTCACATCCACACACACAAACACAAACCTTGTGATCATTTAATAATTTCATAATTTCATAAACTTGACAACTAGATGACATTCATATTGGTTGCAGCATCCTGCAGTCATGTAATTACGATTGGAAATGTTTGTTGCTATTTTCCAACAGAAAGTGACAAAAAACACCCATTGGATAGTGATTTATGACTGAAGTTCTGGCTCCATTGTGGTCATAACACGAGGACTACCTGCATTTGATTTATGAAAGGTTAGCTACTTGGTAGCTAATATAATTCAGTTTTATTCAGTCAAAACACCTATGTTCTAATTTTTCTGAGAATACGTGGTCAGAAGCCTAAGGAATTAGTCAGGCTTTAGCTTTCTTGGATAATATGGTCCTGTTAGATCTCTCAGCGGCTTTTGATACCATCGACCATGGTATCATGCTGCAGCGGTTGAGGGGGTTAGGAATAGGGGGCACCGTTTTGTGGTGGTTCTCCTCCTTCCTCTCCGACCGCTCGCAGTTCGTGTTGACAGGGGGGCAGAGGTCGACTTTGAGGCGTCATGCATGGGGAGTGCCGCAGGGGTCGGTCCTCTCGCCCCTTCTGTTCAACATTTATGTGAAGCCGCTGGGTGAGATCATCCGTGGTTTTGGGGTGAGAGTCCATCTGTACGCTGATGATACTCAGCTGTACATCTCCACTCCAGACCACCCCAATGATGCCCTTGATGTGATGTCCCGCTGCCTGGAGGCCGTGCGGGTCTGGATGGGGAGAAATAGGCTCAGACTCAACCCCTCCAAGACTGAGTGGCTGTGGTTCCCGGCGTTGCGATATAGTCAGCTAGCGCCATCGCTGACTATTGGGAGTGAGTCTTTACCCCCCACAGAGAGGGCTCGCAATCTGGGTGTCCTCCTGGACTCATGGCTGTCTTTAGAAGAACATATGATGGCTGTGGCCAGGGGGGCTTTTTATCAGGTTCGCCTGATCCGCCAGTTGCAGCCCTTTCCGGATCGTGACGCCTTGCGCACAGTCACTCACGCCCTTGTCACCTCCCGACTGGACTACTGCAATGCTCTCTACATGGGGCTCCCCTTGAAAAGCACCCGGAGGCTCCAACTGGTCCAGAATGCGGCCGCGCGGTTGGTTATGGGTGCAACTCGTTGTGCCCACGTGACACGCCTCCTGCGCGAGCTACACTGGCTCGCGGTGGTCTTCCAGGTGCGATTCAAGGTGTTGGTCACCACCTTTAAAGCGCTCCATGGCATTGGACCTGGATACCTTTGAGACCGTCTTCTGCCACCAGTAGCCTCCCACCAACCAGTCTGCTCCCACAGAGAGGGTCTCCTTAGGGTGCCATCGGCCAAATTATGTCGGCTGGCGACACCCAGGGGGAGGGCCTTCTCTGTGGGAGCTCCTGCCCTTTGGAATGAGCTGCCCCCAGAAATTTGTAAAATCTCTGATCTCCCTGTATTTCGCTGTGCCCTCAAAACCTTGTTCTTCCGCCAGGCTGGGCTGTCAAGGTAAAGATTTTAATTGGGTTTTAAAAATGGGATTTTAAATTTGGGGTTTTAAACTGAGCCTATCATTTAATAATTTTAATAATTTTAAATTTTTGTCTGTCTTTGTGCTTTTAATCAGGCTGTACATCGCCCTGAGTCCTCCGGGAGAAGGGCGGTATAGAAATAAAATTAATAAATAAATAAATAAAATAAATAATATGTGGTAAAATAAATATTTGGAAAAAAAGTTATACATTCTAAACATTCTATATTATAATATCTTTGAGATTACTTTTTTTAATTTTAAAAACTACATATGAATATTCCCTTACAAAAGTGATATGTTTTAATGTTTTCAATAAGGATCTAATCAAATAAGCTGAATGCCAATCAGCAAATTGTTCAGTGCTTTTTTTATATACATTTTTAAATATGCTTTTTGTCATTAATGGTATGTTGCTTCCTTAGGAACTCTGTGAAAAAGTAAAAAAAAAAAAATCAGGGCTTCATTTTGCCACTTATAATATAAGTGAGCTATGAAAACTTATTCTTAGGTGGATTGTACTTTTCAAAACATTTGCATCCCAGTTACCAATAATTGCCACCTGTTAGCCTCTACACATATTCTGTATAAATAGATTGTTAGAAAATAACCTTATTTCCAGAGTCCTGCCAAATAATATACGTGACAGATTGTTTGTAAAATTATAAATTTGATAACTAAAAAAGAATGAACCCCATGAACAGAACATCAAGTATGTGTTCAACAAAGATGCAACATTTTCAAAAATAGATGGCATGCCATTCAGTATACTGTATTGAATCATATTCTATTACATATTCTATTAGTCCATTAAATCCAGTAGATTTACACATTCAGTATTAGCAAATATTCTACATATTATTGTTCACATGTTTGTTTGACATCTTCCCCAACACAATTGGGAAGATAAAACAAAATTGCCCTGTAAAAAGATTTATATTGGAGCCAGGAGCATTGGTAAAAATTTATATGATAAATTGTGTATTGTAATAGCATGAAACCAGGTCTGATTTTTAGTAATTCTGTAAGATGTCATGATCGAACTATAAAAGTAAAGCTTGTACTGCAATATTGTGAAGTCATTTCAGGGGTGGGTTCTTAATTTTTTTACTACCAGTTCTGTGGGTGTGGCTTATTTTGTGGGCATGGCTTGGGGGTAATGTGACTGGGTGGGCGTGGCCATTTTTTTTTTTTTTTACTTTTAAAAGCATTATTTCTACAACCTTAAGAGGTTGCAGAGGCTAAAAGCCTCTGACGATCAGGCAAGTCATCTGGGATTGCCAGAGGCTTTTAAAGGGATTTTTTTCCCTACAACCTCCTCAGTTGGAGAAGTTGCAGAAAAACATGTTTTTAGAAGCTTCTGACGATCAGGCAAATCTGCTGGGGTCACCAGAGGCTTTTAAAGGGATTTTTTTTCCTACAACCTCCTCGGCTGAAGAGGTTACAGAAAAAAATGTTTTCAAAGCTTCTGAAGATCCCAGCTGATCCACGCGATCATCAGAGGCTTTTTTTAAAAAAACTTTTAAAAGCATTTTTTCAGCTGAAGAGGTTGTAGAAAAAAATGCTTTTAAAAATTAAAAAAAAAAGCCTCTGTGAGGTGGGCGGGGTAAGCAAGCTGCAACCGGGCTGGGGACCGGTGTGGGGGCATGGCCAGCCAATGTTATTACCGGTTCTCTGAACTACTAAATTTTTTTACTACCAGTTCTGGCGAACTGGTGCGAACCAGAGCAACCCACCACTGAGTCATTTCCCCTCCTATCTTCAGAAATTCATGGCTGGAACTGAAAGCAATGGAATTGACTCACATAATACAGATTTTCTGAACTTAAGTTGGTTTAGCTGGCCCCTAAATAAGATAAGGTCAATAAACAACGAATACATTTAAATCACAATGACTCAGTTAAAAAATGTGTGATTTTTCCAATAGTAATGAATTTTACTTAATCATTTAATGAAATAACAAAATTAAGATGATATGTCAAATGTCAACTTAAAGAATGAGAAAAAATTAAAATTTTAGTGTCCAAAATTCTTGATGAAACTTTAAAAAGATGAAATACTAAAAATAAACCAGCTGTCAAAGAGCCTGTTGCCTTGACTTGAGCTTTTCAGTTATTTTATATTACAGTATTCAGCATATGAATTTTTTTTCTATGGGATTTCTCCAATTATTGATTTTTGTTTTGTTCTCCAGGGAAGTCAACTGAAGACTATCACCATAGTATTTATAGGGTGTATCTTATTAATGCAATGTACTTCATTTTCGTTAAGTTCAATATAAGTGATATATGATGTTTGGCAATGTGTGATGCGATCGCTCTGTCACCAGTTCTGTAAATCAGAAGCTGTTGCTTTCTGTTGGGCAGACAGTTAATCAGTTACATGCTATATTGCTGATTAAATTCAGATTGTCAAGCAAAAGACAAATAATGTGTTTGTATATTATATTTCATTAGTGCATATTTCATTTAAATATGCTAGTCACTTGAAAATTGGAAATCCTATTGCTTCATGAACAAGATCTAATGCATATGCAGAGTGTTGTGTGCATTGAGTGACTGCCCTCAGTGTTTTGATTTGCCTGTGACCTAAGAGTGTTTGTGCACATGCAGGTATCTAATTTAATGGCATTTAGAAGTATTCTTGATTTGTGTTAATTTTTCTCCCACACTTCTCTTATGTCCTAAATCAGCAAGAGAACATTATCCTCCCTCCAGTTCAAACCCTCAATAATGCTTTATATAAAGATTACAATTCCATCATCACTGTTAAGAAAAGCAATGGCAATAGGTCCACAGATTCTAGGTGGAAAAACAGTTAACCTACACAATTGATTTCTCAGAGACTCTAAAACTTGATGCCATATCTCACTTGCCTCTGTTGCAATATTTTCAGGATCAGACTCAATAAGATCAACAAGAGTTAAAGATTTAACTATATATTCTTTATTTACATTAGGCATTCTATATTCACTGAATATTCACAGATAGAAGCAGGGGAAATGGTGTAGGTAGCTCCTTATATATACAATGGGTGGAGCTATATGTGGGAGTGGTGAATTATGAATACATTAAGAAGTGAAGTATAAGTTAACCCCTGATACCCTGTCTGTACACTATTTACACATTGGAGAATAAGGCATTTATATCTGACAAATCCCCCTCTAAATGCCGATTCGTTATACAACACCAATTACATTCAGATTCAGGGCAATACAAAACATACAACTTAGAGGTTAAGTATTTATGTTGTTTAGAAGGTAAAGGCTTCGTTAATATATCAGCTAATTGTTCTGAAGTGTCACAATGTACTGCTTTAATAAATCCATCCTGAGATAATTGTCTCACATGTTTAAATTTTATATCTATATGTCTGGACCTTTGTCCAATGGCATCAGATCTAGATATTTCAATGGCTGCTTTATTGTCTTCATGCATAACAAAAGGCAGAGCAGGTTTTTTCCAGACATCTGAAATTAAATCATTAAACCATACAAGATTATTTGCGGCCTTGGATAAACAAACATATTCCGCTTCTGTTGTTGAAGTAGCCACTAGTTCTTGTTTACCAGTGTACCAGTAGACTGGACAGTCATTTAAGAGAAATACATAACCAGATGTGCTTTTTCTGCATGAGGTGTCTCCAGCCCAATCTGCATCTGCATAACACGTAAGCTTTGGTTCTTTAATATCATTAGGTTCTAACATTAAACAAAGGTCTAGTGTACCTTTTAAATATCTTAAAATTCTTTTAACAGCTTCCCAGTGGTACATTGTTGGTTTGCTGACATGCCTAGATAATAAATTAAGTGGTAAAGCGATGTCCGGTCTAGTCCAATTAGATATGTAAAGGAGTGAACCTATGATTGATCTATAGAATGTATTGTCCTTGAACTCGGGAGAAGATTCATCGGAATTCCTTAGAAAGTCAGTTTGCATAGGGGTATCACAAGGTTTGGCATTGTTTAAGTTGCATTTATTTAAAAGATCTATGATCTTATCTCTCTGGGTAAGTTTGAATCCCCTTTTTGTCTTATTAATTTGGACACCAAGGTATTTGTTTACCTTGCCTAAAGATTTCAATGAGAAATGTTCATTTAGTTTAGTTACAAAAGTTTCTCTTCTTTCCTTATGTTTTCCTATGTATAAAATGTCATCCACATAAATCAATACAAATTCAATGTAATCATCACCCCTCTTGACAAAGAAACAATTATCAGCAGTGGTAGCGTTGAAGTCCATGGTCTTAAGTACTTTTACTAAACAATCATACCACCGTTTACCAGATTGTTTTAGCCCGTATAAACTCTTGTTTAACAACCAAGTCTCATTTTTGTTTGTGTATGGACTATGAGGTGCTCTCACGTATATTTCTTTATCTAATTTTGCGTGTAGGTACGCAGTCTGTATGTCATACTGGAATACATCTAGATTGAGTGCTGAAGCTATCACTAGAGCTGTTTTGACACTCTCTGTTCTTACAGTGGGGGAATACGTGTCAGTATAGTCCTCTGGATATTTCTGTGCATAACCCTGTGCAACTAATCTAGCTTTGTATAGAGTATTTCCTCCCTCTAAATTCTTAATTTTATATATCCATCTGGTACCAATAATTGTCTTATCTTTAGGTGCAGATGCAGGTGTAAATACATTTAGTCCTTGTAAACTTTCCATCTCTTTCTTCATTGCTAATTCCCATTTTTCTTTTTCTTCGTGAGGAAGTTTTAACACTTCCTCGTATGTATTGGGTGTTGTTGGTTCACCATTCATGTGCATTACATAATCCTTGTATTTATTTGGCATTTGATTTCTGGTGTTTCTAATGATTTTCTCTGGTTTACTATCGTTATCATGCAAATATCTTGCTTCCTTTTTTGTTAGTGTATCTGTCTTTATTTTGAGTTGGCTATTTGTCCAAGTTTTGGTTTTGTTTTTATATTTGTTGATATTTTGTTTTTCTATAGTCCCTTTCTCATGAGATTTTGTATCTTCATGTTTATTTGGGAATATCTCATTAAGATGTAATTTAGACCAGTTAGCTTGTTCATGGAACACAGCTGTTCTGGAGACTATAAATTTGTTGTTACTATCAATGAATCTGTATCCTTTAGTGCCGGTCTCATATCCCATGAATCTGAGTCTCCTGGACACATTTTCTCCCTTTCTTCTTAATTGTTTAGGTATGTGTACGTCTGCTGTTACTCCAAATATATGCATGTGTGCTAATTTTGGTTTTCTATTATACATCACTTCATATGGTGTCTTATTTATAATGCTGGACCATGTTCTATTTTGTGTGTAATTTGAATAATGTAAGGCTTCTGACCAGAATTGTTTGCTTAAGCCAGCATCTTCCAATGTGCATCTAATCATGGTTTGTAATGTGGAATTTTTTCTCTCTGCAATTCCGTTTTGGAACGGAGAAAATGGACTAGATGTGTAATGTAACATTCCTTTGTCTTTTAACCATTGCGAGAATTCTTTAGACATGAATTCGCATCCTCTGTCTGTCATAATTTGTTTTATTTTGATGTTGTGTTGTGTTTCTATGCGTTTGTAAAATTCTTTAAATTTTTGAAATGTTTCATCTTTGTGTTTTAGTGTGTAAACAAATCCATAGCGACTATAATCGTCCACTATTGTCAGGAAGTAACGTTTCCTATAAGTGATTGATGGAGTTAATGGACCAACTAAGTCCATGTGTACTAAATCAAAAATTTTGTTAGTTGATCTGGTAGATTTTCTTGGCCTGGGACTAGTTTTTAGTTTTGTAGATTTACATACTGAGCATTCCAGATAATTTTCACAATTCTTTATTTTAACACCTTCTGCGTGTTCAGTCATTTTTTGCACTACAGGAAAACTGGCATGTCCTAACTTCCTATGCAATATGTGAGCACACTCATCATGAATTGGTTTACCTATCTTTGGCTTCTTATCGTTGTGTGCATCTGTGTGATCATTAGATATTTTACATTCATCATTGTCACTGTTGCTAACATTCTCATCATCTATTTCAATACAATCTTCCATATTTGAATCAATGTTATGTAACCATTTTTCTTTTGTTATTAGGTAAGGTAGTCCTCCTTTAGTCACCACAGTGCCTACATTTATTTTATTCTTTTCCAAAGTTGCCTTTCCTTTTGAAAAGACAATGTTAATGTCAGAATCTCTGCTTAGTTTTATGGCACTTAATATGTTATGAGGTATTTCAGGTATTAGTAATACCCCCTCTATTTTTCCTAAACCAGGCAAGGTTACATTTCCTCTACCTAATACTTGAACCTTTTCTTGGTTAGCTACCTTAATTACAAATTTATCTTCTGCAAATGAAGACAATATACTTTTGTTATTAGTGGTGTGATTAGTTGCTCCAGAATCAATAAGCCAATTATTGTTCTCACTTTGTTGTGTGTTAGTGTTGTCTTGTTTATTTAATCCATTCAGTGAACCAGACTTTCTATCCTTTGAATTGTCTCTGCCCCCTCTATTCTCTCTGTGATTTGGTGGGCTCCTATATCTATGCCTTTCTATAGAAGGCTGTCTATAATCGTATTTGTTTCTGTATTCTGATCTATATCTTTCTTTTAAGAATTTTGGGCAATCTCTTCTATTGTGTTCCCTGGATCCACAATTATGACATTTAAATGTTCCACTATATTTTTCTTGGAAAGCTACTTTCCTATATGGTTTATGTTCTGTGTGATTGTTAGAACGATTCCTTCTAGAATTATCTTCTGTTATCAATTTGTTAGATAGACTTTCTATGGATAAATACCCTAGATTGATTGTGTCTAAATGTGACATAAAATTGTCCCATGATGGGTCAAGTGAGTTGATAATGACACTTTTCATTGTTTGGTCTGAAATCACTTCCCCCCTCAAATGCAGTTCAGCTCTTATTTTGTTCAAAGATATTAAATGTTCACTTATGGAAACCCCTGGTTTTATCCTAGATGAAAAGAAGTCTTTAGATATCCTTGTGGTGGTGGCTACACTGTCACTGTGAAACAAATTAAACATGCATTGAATAATTTCTGAAACAGTCAAATTTGGCTTAATGCTGTGATACATTGCAGGAGACACACTAGATATTATTAAGAAAAAAGCTCTATGGTGTAAACAATCTATTTTTAGTGTCCAAGGTCTTTTTGGGGGACTAGTGATAAAAAACAGTAAGTTTTCCTTCATAAAGACAACCTGGAGCTGTTGATACCATTCTTGTAAATTAATGCCATCAACCCTTAGTTTTGGGAAGTCACTGGGTAAATTTCCGACATTATTGGGTCCATTACTTACAACCTGAGGTAGTCCGTGGTCTCGTAAATGCAGAAAATTGCAAAACGGCATGGGGATGCTCGCTACGAGTCTGCATGATCTTCTCTCCTGTTCATGTCTTCCCGGATCGTCAGCGTAGTTTCGCGCATGCGCGTTGCCCATTTCTTCTTCGGCGTCGTCGTGGAAGGTTCTCCTCGTTGCGGCCCGCTCGCTCTGCTCCTCTTCAGATGAGTCGGTCTCTGGTTCGACTTTGGGGGTTCTGGCGACGGTGGCTGTTCTTCCTCTTCTATTGAAAGCGTTGGTGCTTGCTTCGGTCTGCGGCGTAGGGCGGTATCGGCAGGGCTCTCTGGGTTCCGGCGTCAGCGCTCTAGTAGTCAGGATGGGAGCGGGCAGGTCTTGAGGCATCGGCTTGCTCGTTCGCTTTTTTAGTGTCTTTTTAGTAATTTTCAGTTTTGGCCCAAATGCAGCAAAGAGCGTTTTCATCGCTGATTTTATTTGGTGTTTTGTTGGATCTTCCTCGCTTTCTGGTTCTGATTCTTCTGAGGTGTTTGAAACTTCCTTTTCGTTTTCGTTGTCCGATAATATTTTTCGCGCCAGAAATTTTGAATTGAGATTGCTGATTGGCTCTTCTTCGTTCATCTTGGAGGCCGGTTGAAACCAAGATGGCCGCCATTCAAATTTTTGCGCGGGATCATCGTTTTTCTTTTTTGTAATGATTTTCTCCGCAGTCATATTACTCACTATTTTTGGATCTTTGGGTTTTTCATTGGTGATGTTTTTCTCTCTCGCTGCTCCGCTGTTCTTTAGCATATCTTGGAGGTTCGCGATGAGGCTTTCATCATTCTTCTGGCTTTTTAATAGTTTTAATATCTCTGACCTGAGTTCGTTATTTTCTATTTCGATTTCCTCCTGGTCATCAATTATTTCTTCGTCTTCAGTGGTGTATTCTTCGGATTCTCTCGAAATTGCATTCGTGGATTCGTTGATTATTTCTTGTTCCGTTTCCATTTCTTTGCTGTAGGCCCTGGTGTTGGGCCTATCTTTCTTAGACATTTTAAAGCTTTTTATTGAGTCAATTAACCATCCTCTGCTACCAGTTTGTTGCAATATTTTCAGGATCAGACTCAATAAGATCAACAAGAGTTAAAGATTTAACTATATATTCTTTATTTACATTAGGCATTCTATATTCACTGAATATTCACAGATAGAAGCAGGGGAAATGGTGTAGGTAGCTCCTTATATATACAATGGGTGGAGCTATATGTGGGAGTGGTGAATTATGAATACATTAAGAAGTGAAGTATAAGTTAACCCCTGATACCCTGTCTGTACACTATTTACACATTGGAGAATAAGGCATTTATATCTGACAGCCTCTTTCTGTTTTATGCACCAAGGAGTAAAATATTGCCATTCTGAAACCTAAATTTATAATTAATTTTCCATATATTAATTGTTATAAATCACAGATCTTTTAAGATGTAGCACATTTATTCTAATAGTATGCAGTGAAAGTGATATACAGTGGTATATTGGTACTCCTTGTTAATTGGTTCCAGGAGGTGCAATGAGTACCAAAAACGATGAGTACCAACAAATTTTTCTCATAAGGAATAATATAGTGAGTCACAAGGAAGCCGACACTGAGTTCTAGTTTGTTCATTGAGTACCAGGATAAAATGTTCATGTCAAAATGTATTGAGTACTAAATTCAATGAGTTTCAAAACAGTTGAGTACCAAGGTACCATTGTAACCAGATGATGCTATCCAGCAATTTATAGGATAAAATAATTTTATACTGTATAAAATATGCATCTAAATATTAAAAAGTTATACTTTTATTGTGCCATTCATACATTTTTCTGAATTAAAACATGTATTTAATGATCTGCTGTGACAGATGTTGGATCTGTGGAGGGTCTAGCATATCATAGGGCTTGGGATACTTTGTACTGGACCAGCTCTACTACATCTTCTATTACAAGGCACACAGTTGATCAGAAACGAAGAGGTGCTTTCAACAGAGAAGCTGTAATAACGATGTCTGAGGATGATCACCCACATGTATTAGCCCTTGATGAATGCCAAAAGTAGGTACCTTGTTCCTACATTTTTTACTGGTTATATACCTTTCTGTTAACAGAATTTTGTTCACAATTATTGCATTGTGAACCAATGACTACTACTTTCTTGAGCCACTGTATTCAAGAGTATGAGACAAAAAGGTATACTTTACCTCTTGGGATTATAGTCAAAATGTTTTCTTTCATTCTGTTGATTATTAGAATAGGGTTTTTCTATTGGTTTCATTAGTATTTGTTTCATATAAAAATATTCAATCATGTTGGTCAGGGAATGAGTTGTCCATTAATGTATGATGCTTAAGCATGATCTGACTTCATTTTTTGTCTTATTTTTTTATTTATTCATTCATCTCATTCTATAACCATGCTAGGTAGAAATTAAATTCTTACTGAAGTGTTATGTACTTTGTGATCAAGCCACTAGGGTTTTTTATTTCCAAAAGTTCTCCAAAGAGTGATGGCAACTGCAGACCTTACATTTTGCTATAGTGCTTGAATGTTGGACATTATTTTTTTCCACACAAACAGACAAAAGTAGCTGTTAAATCATTACTGAGCATTTTAATGTAAGATAATAATTATTTTTCTTTAAACTTACCAAATTTCCATGCTCTCAAATTTTCCCTTGTATTTGCCAATCGATGGTCTATAGAATATATGAATATCACAGAATATGGCCTTCCAAGGTACCTTTATTTTTTGCTAGTATTACTCCATGAAGCACCAGTTTGCACCCTATTGATGTATTGTTACTAAGATTTATATATACATTATGTTACATTATTTATAACTGATATGTATTTTTAATGTGGAAATTATGTTTTGCTTTTAGTTTAATGTTTTGGACTAATTGGAATGAGCAGCATCCAAGCATCATGAGAGCTACACTGAATGGCAAAAATGCACAAGTTGTAATCAGCAATGACATCTTAACACCAAATGGACTTGCCATTGATCACAGGGCTGAGAAACTGTATTTTTCCGATGGTAGTTTGGGAAAAATAGAAAGGTGTGAATATGATGGATCACACAGAAATGTAAGATCATAAAACTAACTTTTAGTAATGTATTGATATTTCTATAAAGAAATAACTGTAATCTTTGATTTTTTCATCCTTAGTATAAAATAATAATAATTGCAGCTTCCTACAATAACACCAGCGGAACTGCAAAAAACTACTACTCGGAACATCGTAAATTTTAAGAAGATATTTGGTTGATACCCAGGATGCTGGCAGCAACCCGTATCAACCAACAGCACTAGTCAATGATATTTGTGATACATTTTTAAATGTTCAGTTGACTGAGTTTCATGTTTAATGAATAAAAGAGATAATAATAATAATAATATCTAGATAGATAGTAGAATGGGAAAATATTGGGTGACTGGGAAGGTACTTAACTTTTTTCTAGTGAGGCCTATGCCAAATAGAGAAATGGTATAAAGTGTATAGGAACATTTCAAATGTGAACAAACTATAATTTTCTATTTTAAATTTGTGAGGAGGTATTTGTGGTTCTTATTGTTATAATAAATCTGGTTAATGGTACAATTTTTATATCCTTTAATCTCACTAGCACAATTTGATTTTCTATTAATATATATATCTAATTTCTGTATAATAATGACCAGATAATAATTATTATTTATTTCTATTTTATTGAGGTGTTCACATGTGAACTATAATTTTATTGTGAATTTTAACATACAAACCATAATGTAATTTCATCCTTATATATCCAAAAGTTGTGTATACGCCATATTGTATTAACAGCATACTATGCTTCCTAAGAGATCCTAGAAAACAGGTATAGGTAGTCTTTGACCTACAACTGGTCACTTAGCAACCATTGAAAGGTAGGACATACCCCCCCCCAAAAAAAGTCATGACCCAAGTTCAAAGTTATGGCCATTGCAATTCCTTACCATGTTTCACTCTTATAACCAACTGCAGGGATACATCAGCACAGCCCCCTCCCCCCCCCATCTTTCATCCTGCCTGGTCTTGGCTGGGCCTCCCAAGGCCTCCCTATGCCCCTCGAGATTCCACCAAGCTGTGGCGTACTCTCAAGCTGGCCACTCAGCCACACAAGGGAGCCCAAAGAAGCTACCCAGAGGGTAGTTACAGCTATAGGCCTTGGCCTACTTGCAGGACTCAACCTGCTCCTCAGCCAGATCCAAGGCCAAGCAGTATCCAAGTTACCTTTCATTTCTTGCACAGGAGGCTGACCAATGCCATGCAATACGAAGCTCAAGTTTTTAATGGAGGCTGCCGGCCTTTTGACAACTGCATGTTATTCTCCTAGCAAGTAGTAGTACTTGTGAGACTATACGGGGCTCTGTTTTTTAAGGAGACTCCCCAAACTCCACAAACAAATGGATCCTCTTTAAAAAACAGAGCCCTGTACAGTCTCATGAGAAGTGCTACTTTCTAGGAGAATAGTATGAGATTGCCATGAGGCTAACAGTCTCTGTAAGAAAGCTGAGATTCACATTGCATCAGCCAGGCTCCTCTGCAAAAAAAAAAAAAAAGATGAAGTTGGGTAAGATGCTTTACTTAATGGCTATCACAAGATACGACTGTAATGGTCAGGCTCCATCACGTGTGTAGGTCAAATACTGAATGTATTAAATATGGTACACAAAACAATTTTAATAGGTAGAATAGGTAAATGGCATGAGATAATTTCCCATTCAAGTGTGACTTGCATACCTTCAAAATGGAGGGTTCCTTTTACCAGTAGTAACCAGCAAATGGGAAAGATTTCAAATATAGGAATTCTATTTAATTTATTCCCACTTAGAGTCATCCCTAATTAGCTGATATTTCTCTGTGTATTTTTTTTTTACTCAAAACAGATAAATTTTCTACTTCACAGATGAAGTATTTCCATATTCAGTCTAGATAAAATATATGATGAGATACTGATGAAAAAAGCTGTGTTCTGAACCATTATCTATCATTTCTTTTTATCTAACCTTGTTATTGTATATATTCTAGTGATGTTCGATTAATTTAATATAGAATCAAATATAGTTTCCACATTAATTAAAAATAAAACAGAAATATTGAAAAATAGATAATTTTACATTTAATTAATCCTTCTATTTTTCAAATCAGGTGATAGTCAGATCTGGACCTGGCACTTTTCTCAGTCTAGCTGTATACGATGCTTGGATCTTCTGGACAGACTGGGTGAGAAGAGCTATACTGCGATCCAATAAATATACAGGTGGAGATACAAAAATTCTTAGATCTGATATCCCACATCAACCTATGGGCATCATAGCTGTTGCTAATGACACTAACAGCTGTAAGTTACTGAGTACAACATCAGTATTTCTTTAATGGTAGATTTAAAAAAAAAACAGTAGAAGGATTATTTTTGCAGTTATTATACTGTTCTCTTTTAGATATATAGCTTTTATTATGGAGAAAAGATAATTATCACAGAAGTAACAGTCGTAATTTGAAACAGTTTTCAAATTGTTATTTTTCCGTATGAGAAAGCAAATTCTCTTGAAAAAGCATTCAAATTTGTCCCTTGCTTAAAATGTGAAATCTGTGGGAATTTTCTATGAAAATTATTTGCAATACCCATCCATTGGCTGGTGGGGCTGCACTCCAAGAGAAAAGCCCCTCTACCTATCTCTCTCACAAGGTAGCAGGCTAACAAGATAATTTGCATCCCTGTGTTCAACATGTTATAATGCCATAGTAACAAGGGCAAGTGTTTAATTAAAAATTGCCACCTGGTTCAAGCTACCTGATTTCTTTACTGTTTCCATAATTAGCACATACCAGATTATTTAAGTTTTTTTTTTTCATATTTTTCACTAGGAATTCTTTCATTATTTCCAACTATGGTCCAAATTAATCAATTATTTCACTTAATGAACTGACATTTCATCTCATATTCAAATCCCCCTTCCAAATTAGTAAATTTTGTTGTTATATAAATATCCTGTTACCATGCAAATCAAATAAATTCATCAAACTCTTTCATCCCTGTTTCAAATTTGGAACTTAACCATGTCTTTTTATTTGAAATATAATTTATATCTATTTCATATTTATTTATTGATGAGAATTCTGATAAAATAATTAAGATCTATACTCTTAACATTGGAAGCCTCCTTATTTTTACAGTAGTGGAAGTTAGCAGATTTCACAGTGAGCTTTAGATTGCCATGGTTACACTGATGAAGAAAAAGGAAGAGTATTTCCTGATATTTACTCTTTGATACAGATAATATTTTGTCTCTTCAATCTCTGAACAGTCTTCAGTTGCCTGTCAGTTATTTCTTTCTTACCAGAATAGTAAGTTGTTGTTTAGCATGCAATCTAGTTTTGTTTCAGATGTCATTTGTGGACTTTTTCATTTTGTATATCCTAATGCAGAAATACATTGGTATTTTATGTCGATCAACACATTATTTTGAGGGGTCAACATACATAAAAATGTGCATACAAAAACTATCTATCTATCTATCTATCTATCTATCTATCTATCTATCTATTCATCTATCCTCATCTTACCAAACTCTTGTGTTTTATTTTCAAAGAGTTATTCTTCTGATAGATGATTGTTGCTCCTTACTAACCTCCTACTTCATTTTTATCTCCCTGCTTAAGCTCCTTGATTCTGTGGCTTGGTTGACAATCAAGTTCTCTAAGCTTATGATCTTGGAAGACTTCAAGTTGCCTTGTCTGGGGGTGCAAAATCTGAGATAGTTCAGGAGTTTATGCCCACCATGATGGCAGTGGAACTGACATATAATGGTTATTATTTGCCTGTGTCATCGTTAGAACACATTCTCTTTACCCTAGAATCCCCTGGTGCTGGTCCAATTAGAGAGAAGTTAAACCTATTCACCTGATCTGTCCCAAGTGACTTATGGATCCCACTGGTTTTCAGAGTGAGTTTTTTATTGTTCTGCACATTCTGAGCCACTATTTGGAATGAAGAGGCTTCTAGGGCTTTGGATCAAATCATCACAATGTGGCCTCTTCTAATGGATCTCGGGTTCTTAGTCCCTTGCTTTACCAAGGAACTAAGGGAAAGGAAGTACAAGAAACTCTGGAACAATGCTTGAAGCATTTTTGGAGATCACTAATGAGTGAACCTGACAAAACACAAGTTAAAGTGGTTGTTAGAGACTACCTTGTAGCTGTAAGGGCAGTAAAACATCAGTATTTCTCTTCATTATTGTATCCACACATAGCTGCCTAGTGATCTTGTTAAAGTAACACAGTTCCTCCTGAGAAAGGTTGAATTGGAGATTTTCCTTCAGGGCTACTATGAAAAATATGTGAGACATTTTCAACTAAAGTCACTTGGGTCTGCTTCAACCTTGACTCTGACTTTGAGGCTTATCCCATGGAAGTGACTGGTTCAGTCTGATTTGGTTATCTGATTTGGTGATCTTGTTGATTTTAATGAAGTGGACAGGATTCTTGGCATTGTTAACTCAGCCATTTGTGTGTTGGACTCATGTCTGTCCTGGTTAGTAAACATTTTGCAAGAGATGACATGGATGATCTTTACAGTGGTGAATTCATTTTGAAAGATATTGGGGGGGGGGGGGTCCCACTACTGTTTAAAAAGGCTGTGATTTACCCTGTCTTTATGAAGTTGTTGTTTGAACAACAACTCCATCTTTTCTTTCATAGGGTAGATTGTTGAGAAGGTGGTTGAACTGCAGCTTTAAAGAATCCTGGAGAAAATTGATTATCTGGACCCTTTTCAGTCAGGTTTCAGATTGGGCACAGAACTAAAATGGCATTGACCATATATATGGATTACCTCTGATAGAAATGGGATGGGGACGTTGTATCCATCTTGGCTTTCTTTTATTCTTGGTAGCTTTTAATACTTCAGTCACCCTATCCTTCTGGACCACTCCAAAGATTAGGAACAGGGGGAGGGTCATCCTTCTGGACCACTCCAAAGATTGGGGTGGGGGTTCACAAGTTTGCACTGGTTCTTCTGCTTTCCCCAAGACAAGTTCTAGTTTGTAATTACAGAGATCTAGCATACAGTCTTTTAGGGGGTAGGGGAGGCTCCAGGTTCAATGATATCTTATTTAATATCTTAATTAAGTCACTAAGTGAGGTCATCTGTCAGCATGGGGTGAAGTATTATGAATATGATGAGAATAAACAGCTCTATATCTCCTCACAAGGCTGACCAAGGGCTACTGTAGATGTTTTGTCTTAGTGGGAGTAATCTCAGTGGATAAAGAAGAACAAGCTTCAATTTAAACTTGGCAAGACTAAGTGGCTATGCAGTTTAGGGGTCCATCATTGCTTCTGAATATGGTAACCAGGGATGGGTTCTACTTACCTTTACTACTGGTTCACAACGGGAGCACATGTGCGCGCTCACTTTGCTCACACACACATGCTTCTGCGCATGCACAGATTGTCAATTATGACATCCAGGCAGATGGGCAGAGCCTCCCGCCGCTTTTACTACCGGTTCTAAAGAACCAGACAGAACTGGGAGTAACCCACCACTGATGGTAACAAACAATACCAGTGTACAATCTGGGTATTCTTCTGGATTCATGGCTCCTATTCAAAGAATACAAGTAGTCCTCAAGTTATAACCATAATGGATCCTACCCATTGCAGTCATAAATCATAACAGTCATAAAATTGGTCAGTCATGTGATTGACCTGATTTTATGACCTTTTTATGGTGGTTAAGCAAACAACAGTTGTAAAATAAACACCACAGTCTTAAGTGAAATGCAGCAATGTTGCCGAGCACCCAAATTGCAATCATGTGACTATGGAAAGGAGGAAATCATCAGAACTTCAGATCTGGATCATAAATGCCCTTTTACAGGTCTATTGTAACTTTGAATGGTTGCTAAACAACTGGTTTAAGTTGAGGACTACTTGTAGATTGTAGCTGTGACCAAGAGAGCTTTTGCAAAACTTCATTTTGTATAACAATTGCACCATCCTGAATCAGGAGCCACTGTTCATGATCACTCACTTCTGAGTGGATTAGTGTAATGTGTTGTATGTATATAATCCGTGAAGACTATCTGGAAGCTGCAACTTTTCCAAAATGCACTCATACCATGTAATGTATTGGCCTTGCTATGTTAAAAGATCATAAATATTGAAACAAGCTGTTCCGATGCAAATTGATTACTTGTTTTTAGTTATATAATCTTTTTTCCTCACCAGGTGAATTATCCCCTTGTGCCCAAATGAATGGAGGCTGTCATGATTTGTGTCTCCTGACACCTGATGGGCATGTTAATTGTTCATGTAGGGGTGACCGCATACTTACAGATGATAACAGATGCGTGTGTAAGTACAATTGTAATCCATCCTCCCTCCCTCCCTCTTTCTTTTAGCATTAATGATGACTAAAAAAATTAAAGCTAACCAAAGTTTCACAAGTTTCTTCATAAACAGAATAGAAAGAATTAAAGTGAGTTTTAAAAAAAACAACTCTGATAGATTCACCTAAGTAGGAATAGATTTTTTGTGTTAAGTTTTCAAAACTCAAATTATTCATAAACAGAATTAAAAAACAAAAGTTTTGTTACATTTCATTTCTTATAAGATTACTTGGGGAGGGAAAGATGAATATAAACTTTTACTCATGTTTGCATATGTTTTCTTTAACATATGTATTTTGATATACAACTTACACATTTTCAGCAAAATAATGATTGCATTCCAGTTTGCATGATATTACCTGTTTTATCTACTAACCCAATAAAAAGTATGGACATCCAGAATGATTGTTGTCATAAGTTGTGTTGCGAATGAAACTGAATTTTTATTCAGTTAAGGAAGAAGTAAAGTAAATAACAAAGATTGTGAAAAACATGAGAAGCCTGGTATTAGAAGAAGACCAGAGTCTTATCACATCCAGCACTCCATTTATTTATTTATTTATTCATTTATTAAAAGTATATGCTGCATACCTCCATACCTCCCCAGTAGGGTGACTGTTCTCATATTGTTTTTATTTTTATTTAAATTTATTATTCACCCAACTCTAATGGACTTTGGAAAGTGTACAAAATCACACACACACACACACAAAACCCCTTAAAAACAACTTTTTTTCCCCCTTGAGGAAGAAAATATTTTGCTTCTCATCCCCCGCCCAGTTATGTTCCTCCAATTTCTTGTTCTCATCTTCTGATAAATTATTGCATGCAGTTGTGATAGCTCCTTTATATATTTTACGACAATAAGATATTTTGGGAATTAAATGCTATAAACTTTGCTATTTGAGTATTGAATTGATCTAAAGCAAATTTTCATCAATAAATTAATTTACAGCCACTATCCTATAATTTACAGTTTTTTATGACAAAGCTGCCCCTCTCTGGCAATATTAATTAAAAGTGAATGGGACATACAGATGATTTATACTGATAAGAAACACATTAATTAAGGCTATAGACATTGTTGTAGTGCAGTAGATGTTAAAACAGCTGTGAAAATTATACCCTTAGAGATCAATTGATCTTGTATGGACAGATACCTGATTTCCAAGTTCCAAGTGAATCTAATTAAAATATCAGTATCTCACAATAACATTTTATTTAAATATAGCCTTAAAACTGTCACATTTAGACCAATAATACACTGCAGAGAATCCTGTGTAGAGTTGATTTGCTACAAATTCAAAACTGTAATTAACTTGGCAACATAGCTAGGCATTAATACATCCCAAGGGAATTCAGATGCTTAATTGACATAAATTTCTGACATGCTGATTGTTAGGAAACAAACATACATTACTGTATTATATAATTTTTCAAATCATGCATTAGATTGTCCATGTGAACAAAAGAATTAGAAAACAAATGTTGCTCTATTGATTCACCAGGTTGCCATCCATTTAGTTTCCAGTTCTGATTTAATTGTACAATTTTCAGTTTGGCTCTTGAACACTAACTGACCAATTTATGAACATACCTTGATTTCAATTCCATATATATGTGTATTGATATGACATTAGCATGGACAGAGCCCATGATGTGTTTTGCATAGTGAGCATGATTGCTCTGCATTCTCATTTCCATAGAAGGAATGCATCTTTATACAGCTATGATTTACAGAGACTTATGTTCTGAACTGCAGTGAGATAGATACTTCAAAATGGGGAGAAATAGCTTGAACAATAATTGAAATCCAAAATTATTAAGTAAAATCTAACTTTGCATAAATCTAAGCCCGTTAATGGAATGGCAGTTTTGGTCTACAATCCCTGCATGTCCTTTGAATCTACTCTGAATCTTTAGAGACTGTTTGAAATAGACTGAGAACCTGTGAAGAGTGAGAGACAGTTTCCCATTGTATAAAACATAACAGCTTTTGGTAATAGAAACACTGCTAATAGAATCATACCAAAGCATTTCACCCACAAATGGAATGTACACTTGTGCAGCATACTATATGAAAATAATTGAGGCAAGAATATAACACTTACAAAATAAACATGTGAGAAGAAGCTGTGGAAATACATATACTGGGAAATTCAAGTTCTAGTGACATTAGCAGGGTGTTAATAATTTAGAGGAGGGAAGGAAACTAATAATTGAGTGTCAAGGCCCTTTTCTTGTTCCAGAGCAAGAAAAACACAAAGGTGTTCACTTTTTGATAGATTACAGTTATTTATAGAAAAAATTGTGGCAGAAATTTTCTGTGGGTTCATGGCTTATAGTTATGAATTTAAAAATGGGACAAAAGAAACTTGTTAAGGCTTTCTAAATATTATGCTATAAAAATTGCAATTTGAACGATATATTCTTTTGCACTCAGATACAGTGTAATAGCAAGTTTAAAGAAACAGAATGAGATGTAGCCAGGTTGGAGAAAATATAATTTAATTTAAAATTAAAAATAAATGAAAATATAATTTAAACATAGAATAGTTTGAATTGACTCACAGTCCCACAGTCCTCTCAGCTCTTTGCTCAACACCACCATTCAACTGAGAATTAGTACCAGAAATCCATTGGGCACAAATCACTTTAAGAAAGCAAGCAAGTTTTGAACAAAAAATGTACAAGTATCAGATACTTCCTGTATCTGTATTGTATAGAAAAATAAGGCAACTAAAGAATTTAAGAGAGAAGGAGAATAGGATTTTGATCCTGTAAATATGTGATCCTGGCAACAGAAAAGATTGTGAGATCATGCTAGAAAGCATTATGAACAGAGGTGGGTTTCAGCAGGTTCTGACCAGTTTTGGAGAACCGGTAGTGGAAATTTTGAGTAGTTCGGAGAACTGGTAAATACCACCTCTGACTGGCCCTGCCCCCATCTATTCTCTGCCTTCCGAGTCCCAGCTGATTGGGAGGAAATGGAGATTTTACTGGACTGGGGAGGGAATGGCCCACCAAGCCATGCCATGCCCACCAAGTCACACCCACAGAACCAGTAGTAAAAATTTTTGAAACCCACCACTGATTATGAAGCCTTGGAAGCCTTCAATCTTAGATTGAATTTCAAGTTAAGCTGACATTCATAAGATTTCTCTGTGCCTAAGCAAAGATGAACATTGTCAATGCTCAAATATAATAATAGGTTTTGGAATAAAATCAATTTAAATTGGAATAAAAGCAATTCAACTGATTGTTAACAAAGGAATCTTTGGATTGTTTCTCAGAAATGAAAGTTATTTCAAAGAGGAAGAAGTCAACTATTAGATTGAATTAAACCTATTTGAATAATCAGAAAAGAAATACTATTGAAGTAGTGTAGATCCTGTTATGCACAACATTATATAGTTAGCTGTTCTATCTTTTATTGGGAGCATTTAAGAATTGGAACATTTTGCCTCCAAGTTATTTGGAAAATTACTTAGCTGGCTAGGCAATGACTTGGAAACTGGTATGCATTTGTACATATCTGCAACTCTTTGGGAGCAATTCCCTGAATTTGTTCAATAGAGAATATACCAACATTAGATTCTGCTTCCACTGTAACCAGCTTAGGTTTTTTTTCTCTATCCTGAAAACCACAAGCTTTTGATTCTACTGGATTTTCTTGAAGAAAATATAAAATATAAATGGCATGTGTATGAAAAGCCCAGAGTTTTAATTCCCTGGCAACAATACAAATGGTCAAATTATTTAAATGCAGCTTAGATGGGACCCTGTTCATGGATCCCTTATTGGAAAAAAAGTCATTTAGGTATTGTGTAAAACCAGTATGGATAGAATAAAACCAGTATGGATAGAGATCAATACAATAGGTATTTGATCTATGGCATGACCTTATCCCCACAAATCACAGTGTCATCTAGTCTACAATTGTGCTGCTTCTTTGAAAGCTGGATTTACATAAATACAGAGTTGAATATCCAAGACACTGAATAGGGCTACAGATTAATTTGAAGTATGTTTTATCATAAAATCAAGAAATTAAGGCTGTAGAAAAATTTACCTATCATTTAGCTCAGCTAAGGAACTGAAAACATATGTAGACAATTAACTAAAATGCATGAATTTACACATTTCAAGACAGACAAATACAGTATTTTTGCATATTCATTTTTGGATGCAAAATAATGTCTTTTTTCTTCTCGAAATAATCATGAAAGCATTTTACTTTTTAAAAACAAAATCCTTCCCACATTCCACCTGTTGTATCTTTTCCATGCAACTTTATATACATAAATCTCCACATATAACGTTACCAAATAACTGTCTTAAATAAATAGGATGTGAAATGATTCAAATACATAGCTACAATCAGTGGTGGGTTCTTCCTGGTTTGGCCCGGTTCGGCTGAGCTGGTAGCAGTGACGATATGACGTCACCGAACCGGTTCTCTTTGTTCGGGAGCTGGGCCTTCTAGCCCTCCCCACACTGTTATTCTTACCTTTTATTTGGCCCCGCCCCCAATCTATTTGCTGCCTCCTGAATCCTAGCTGATCGGCTAGAAGGAAAAAAACTGTTTAAACTCTTGCCGCGGGGCTTCAAAGGGCCGCCCTACAACTGATCAGTGTTAAAAGGCAGTATGCTGGTAGACCACTGTGCTCGAAAAACAAATGGGTAGACCGGTGCCTCCAAAAACAAATGAGTAGACCGGTGCCTCCAAAAACAAATGGGTAGACGGAATGTTTCAAGAACAAATGGGTAGACCGGTACAGCTCTGCAAGCAGTTAAAAGCCTGGTAGATCAGTACCTCTGCTAAATCCTAAAGAATTGTCACATGACCATCAAACCATGCCCACAAAATAAGCCATGCCCACTGAACCGGTAGTAAAAATTTTTAGAACCCACCCCTGGCTACAATGTATTTAAGTTGTCATATCAACACAAATTCTCCTTCTTCATTTTTGGGTCCCATGTTGATAGAGGGAAAGTTTATAGTAAATTTAACAATTTCTTGGTGAAAAATGAAATCTGGTTTTCCTGCCTCATCAGTTTCTTGCACAAGAATACCTCCTGTTCAACCATATCTCCTACTTCACGAGGCTACATTTTTGAGACTGCAATTGGCTTTTATGCCATTAACTTTGAAGTGAATACCTTTTCTTCTTTTCAGCTAAAAATATGTCATGCAATTTCTACTCTGAATTTGAATGTGGAAATGGTGAGTGCATTGATTACCAACTTTCCTGTGATGGCATAACTCACTGTAAGGACAAGTCTGATGAGAAATTATTGTATTGTGGTAAGTCAGTCCACTAAATGTCCATTTCTTCCATTTGATTCTCTTGCCATATCTTGTTTTTATGTAATGCTTTTAGCTACTCATTCATGTCTGCATGCCTAAAAATTTCAACTGTAATAATGCTGTGTAAATGACAAAAGCTATTTCTCTGTTTTAATTTATAAGAAAACAGAAACTGTCGGAAAGGATTTAAGTCTTGCTTAAATCGGCGCTGTATATCTAGTAATCAAATTTGTGATGGCAAAAATGATTGCGGTGACAATTCTGATGAAAGAGTTTGTGAAGGTACATTTTATTTTTTTGCAGAATAATACTTTGAATATTGATACAAATTTAAAATTAACTATAATTAAAATGTTAATTGGAATGGGGTATTTGATGAAACCAAGGACTGTAATTCACTAGTTGTTCAATGCAGTTATTGTACATGAAAAATCTGGCCAATTATTTTTTAAAAAAAAAAACATAATTAACTTCACATTTATGGGATGAAATAACATGGGATCAATAACTATCACTTTAGGGCCAGTTAATAATCTGAGAAGGATATCTTAATATAAAATATTGGGATCAGCAATAATTTGATGTCTAGAAACATATGTACATACCTACACACACACACACACACACACAGAGAGAGAGAGAGAGAGAGAGAGAGAGAGAGAGAGAGAGAGAGAGAGAGAGAGAGAGAGAGAGAGATGAGGTGTCTCTTTATCTATCATTTATCTATCCTCATCAGTGCAATTTTTTTTTTAATTTCTTTCCCTTTTCTCCCACCTCTAAAAATATCCTCTTTCCTTTATAGTTTCTGGATGTTCTTCCATGGAATTCCGTTGTTTAGATGGAACCTGCATTCCAAAATCAGCTCAATGCAATCAGATTGTGGATTGTTTAGATGCTTTGGATGAGAAAAACTGCAGTAAGGAACTCTGCTTTTTAATTTATTTATTTATTCCATTTGTATAATACTTTACTGTTTTTTTTTCCTCCCTTCAGACCAATATGTACTTCATATATAATTAATTTGTGTTTTATATAATGCAGCAGAGTTTACACAAACAATAAGCTCAATAGAACTTGAATACATTGAACATGATAAGAATACATCCTGTGTTTGATCAATGACAGGCAATATAATGTTTATGGGAAATAAATTGAACAACATGATCTCCAGTAATGAGATCAAACTTTAAAAAATATATATATTAATGTGTATGATAATTGCATTTTATGTTCTCAGATAACACAGATTGCAATAATTTCTATAAACTTGGAGTGAAATCTTCAGGATTTATTAGCTGTAACTTTACTTCACTTTGTATACTACCAGAATGGCTGTGTGATGGATCTAATGATTGTGGAGATTATTCAGATGAATTAAAATGCCCAGGTAATTGGGGGAAAATATTTTTCTTGATATTAATGTATGCTATTGATTACTGCCATTTTGTTTTTGTACAATTTATATTCAAGATACCATGATAACTAGAAATACATTGCTTCTTTTATTTTACTGAAGTTCGAAATAAGCATACATGTGAAGAAAATTATTTTGGCTGTCCTAGTGGTAAATGTATTCTGATTTCCTGGGTATGCGATGGTCAGAAAGATTGTGAAGATGGAAGTGATGAATTACTCTGTGGTGAGTATTTTATCATTAATCCATGAACATTTCTTGCAAAAGAGCTATTGATAATGAGTTTTCAGAGCACATTACAGGACAATTAATTTTTAAAATCAAAATCTAAATTAACATCATGACATTCTGACAAATTTATATGGGTTAATAAAGCAAAAATAATGTTGGAACTAAGCATATCTGAATTCTTCTGGCATAGGCAAGGAGAACAGTTCAACGGTGACCATGAGTTGGGGGTGAAGGAGGTTCCAACTGATACAAGCAGTATTGTGGCATCAGAAGGGAATCTCTGCCTTTTTATTATATGTCTTATGATGGTGTCCATCCAAAAGGATGCTTCTTTCATGATTCTGATTGATGCAACTGCTCTGTCTTCAGAACAATTTTTTTAATGGAAACTGGATCCCATAAAACTTAATGTTAAATAATCCCACATATTACGTGCAGACTTTCAGTTTTGTTTACAGATGTGATTTCATTATAGCTCAAATAGTTATAAAACTGCTTAAATGTTCATAAACTTAAAAAAAAAAAAGATTAAATTGCATGCAAAAATGAGCCAAACTCTCTGTATCTGAACAATAGCTGAGATAAATTTGTTCAGAAAATATTTTCAGTTTATATTTAGCACTCCAGTTATAAAGAGCATAAAATATATTTTCACAATGCTGCCATTGGATGCATTATAATTTACATCTTTTAGATTCCTCCTGTTCATGGAATCAGTTTGCTTGTTCTGAACAAAAATGCATCTCCAAACAATGGACTTGTGACGGGGAAGATGATTGTGGAAATGGTTTGGATGAAAGTAAAGCTATTTGTGGTGAGTTGTATAATGATGCTAATTTTAAAATGTCCGAAGCTGTCTAGAGATGTATTAGTGTATCGGGGGGAAACTGTTGGTTTTGGCAATGGCATGGAGCCTGTGAAATAGTTACACCTTTCAGAAGATGGAAGTTAATGTTTTATTTGTATTTGTATGTTTTTTTAATTGTGTGAGCTGCCCAAAGTCACATATGTGAAATGATAGATACAGATAAATCAGTAAATAAATCTGGCATAGCCTGTTTCAAACTTTAGTGTAATTCAAAGTGTGTTCAGATATTAGTGATGCACTGTTTGAAAGTATATGAGAACATTATACAGTCTAGCCTTTCCAAATGCCAATTTTGAGAAAGGAAATAATAATAATAATAATAATAATAATAATAATAATAATAATAATAATAATAATCTATAAAGAACCGTTTTTTGTATGTATGTATGTATGTATGTATGTATGTATGTATGTATGTATGTCTTGGTGTATTTGGGTCTTTTCCCATGTAAGATTGAGAGTATCTTGGCGACGTTTTGAAGAGATCCCACTCATCACCTTCAGGCTGGTGTCTTCGGCTTCGTGCGTGTGCGAGCAAAGCGTGATCGGAGATGCCGCCTCTCTATAAATACTGGTGGGGAGGTGGGGAGTGCTGGCTTTGTTGTTGTAAGTGGGTTGGCTGGCTGTGTTGTTACATCTTGATTAGTTGATGGAGTTGATGTTTGCAGATTAGTCGGCTGTTTCGTAACATCCTGTGTGGCCGAGGTCCTAGCTGTGTGTCCATTAGGCTTTTGTGTTGTAATGATCTGGGTAATGGGCTGTGTGGCAGCATCCTGAGCTCCAGTGTTGTGACATCCTGAGTCCTGTGCTGCAACATCCTGGGTAGTTGGCTGTGTTGTAACATCCTGAGCTTTAGTGTTGTAACATCCTGAGTTCTGTGATGTATTGTCTTGAGCAGATGACTGTGATGCAACATCCCGGGCTTTGGTTTGGTTCCAAGTCTGAGGTCTTGTCATGTGCTCATGGTGTGTGTTAGTTTGCTTTGTGTGGGGATCAGAGGGGGGCGCAGCAGCTGGCAATGCCACCACGGTCTGGCCCCTGGACGGTGGCTGCATTTCGTCTATGGGATGGGATTGGGTTTGAATCTGGTGAGGATGATTGGTGGTGGTGTCATGTGTTATCCTGGGTCTGGTGTCAATGTTTGTGGCTGCAGCTCGTTTGTTGACTAGGGCTAGTTTCCAGATGTCTGGTAGGTGGGAGGTATCGTCACGTTTATTCATGTTATGGGGGTGTTTCTCTATTTCGATGGCTTCCATAATTATTCTCTTGTTGAAGTGTTCAGTTTTGGAGATTAGTTTGGTTCCTTCAAAATCAATTTCATGTCCTGTTGTTTTAAGGTGCTGGAAAAGGGAGGAAGTTTTTTCTTCTTTTCTGACTGTGTTCTTGTGTTCTGCGATGCATGCATTTATTCGCCTATTGGTTTGTCCAATGTATGTGGCTGGGCAGATTTTGCATGGTATTTCATACAAGCTGCTGCGCCCCCCTCCGATCCCCACACAAAGCAAACTAACACACGCCATGAGCACATGACAAGACCTCAGACTCGGAGCCAAACCAAAGCCCGGGATCACGCTTTGCTCGCACATGCACAAAGTCGAAGGCACCAGCCTGAAGATGACGAGTGGGACCTCGTCGAAATGTCTCCAAGATACTCTCAATCTTACACGGGAAATACCTGTACCCGTGAAAATCTATGAAAACATACATACATACATACATACATACATACATACATACATACAATATACTACTATTTGGAAACCTGCTCTCATAAACGTACGAAACTTAACACCAAATATAAACCATAGATCAAAGGTTCATCAAAATGCCTGTGTTGCCACCAGTTCCAGCATAATTTATCCATTGGCCCACAACCAAGCAACAGTGCTTCCACCCAATCAAAATACAGATACGTACGTCATCAGCCAATCAAAATACAACAACACTGTCGACCAATCAGAATACACCTTTGCCTCTTTTCATAGAAAAACGTCAGTTACGATCACACAGTTTGCCCATAAGCAACATTAGCCAGAAGATGACGAATGCGATTTCGTCGAAACGTCGCTACTACCCTTTTAAGGATATGTTTACAATTACACGGGAAGAAACCCGAAATATTAACTGTACACACATATATACTCGTGAAAACTTACATACATATATATATAACGTTTAAAACGTTCCGGAGATCGTGATGTCTATCGCTTCTTCTACATATATATGTATGTATGTATGTATGTATATATGTGTGTGTGTGTGTGTGTTTGTGTGTGTGTGTGTGTGTGCGTGTGTGTGTGTGTTTCTTGTCTTTTTGTAGACCTTTATGTGTATTTTTCTCTCAGCTAGATTTTTCTACGTAAATCAAGATCTTTATACAGCCACAGCTCAGTGAAATCCCATTCACTAGTTTGTAGGCTTTTTCAGACATCAAACCAACATTTTGCTGTCTATTTAAAGTCTCCCTTTAGTCTCCCAATAGACAGCAAAATGTTGGTTTGATGCCTGAAAAAGCCTAGAAACTAGTGAATGGGATTTCACTGAGCTATGGCTGTATAAAGATCTTGATTTACGTAGGAAAAAAACCCGGCTGAGAGAATTATTATTTTTATAAATAACTCAAAGTGGTGAACATATCCAACACACCTTCCTCCTCCTATTTTCCCCACAATAACAATCTTGTGAGGTGATTTGGGCTGAAAGGTGTCTTAACCACTAGACTAAATTGCTAAGCTTCACTTTAGGTGTTGTGTCCAGGTGAAAGTGATTTATTTCTGGTAGTATGTCATGTTCATCAGTTGGATTATTTTAAAAGAATACTTGAAAATATATTCTGTGTGGAGCATAACATCAGGAGCTTGTTTGTTTTCTATTCTTTTGTATGTGTTTCACAGGCTCAGTAACTTGTGCTCCAGACATGTTCAGCTGTTTAGATTCATATGCCTGTGTTCCTCAACACTGGCTTTGCGATGGTGAAAGAGACTGTCCTAATGGAAGTGATGAACTTGCTACAGCGGGATGTGGTAAAAGCCATTTTGCAAGATATACAAAACATATTTTCCAATTCAGTTTTGACTAATGAGACATGTTAATGTTTGCTGGTTGTGTTTGGCAAGGCAAAAACCCTCTGGTTTAATAGACCTAAAGAAATTGATCTGATTTTCAATAAGAAGCATATCTGCAGTGAATCTACTTGTAGGTTTTTAATGAATCGAGGGAATTGTCTACAATAGTGATCAATAGAAGTTTAAAGGCACATATATGAAATAAAATCTTCCAATAGTGGGTTTCTATTTCGTTTGCTACCTGTTTGCTCGCAGGCGCGTGCACATGATGCTTCTGCGCAGAGACCTCCAGACAGGTGGGAAGAGCCTCCCCCCGCCGCCGCTACCTGTTCACCCGATCCGGGGTGAATCGGTAGCAACCCACCACTGCTTCCAATCCGGTATTCAAGTGAAAGAAGACTCTGAATTTAAGATGATCCATTAAAAGGAAAAAGATTAGAATATTTATATAAAAATGAAAAAAATGTTATAAATCCTCTTAATTTTATTATCTGGCAGAAGTGTGGTTTATGCTTTTTAAGTGTAAAATAAGCGTTACTGGTTGTGATAATTGGCTGGTAAGACTTTTTTTAAAGTGTGAAATAAGGGGAAAAGAAAACATTTGACCACTTTGCTATATATAATAATAAAGATAACTCAAATCTCCACAACATATTTGTTGACTGTTTCTTTTCCCCCACTGTTCCATTGGAACCAGAGTTAATAGCACAGCTCTTTCTTAAATAATTTGTTCAAACTGTCCCATTACAGAAAGTGTATATAAACATGACCTAATTTGCTTTTTCTTTTCCTCTCTTCTACCATATTATCAGACTTCAAAAGTCCTGTTACATACAATGAAAATCCACATGGGACATCAGGAAGCATATGAAATATTCTATGCAGATAACCTTTAAAGAGTGTAATTAAAATATTTGCACCAGTTGTATTAACTTCAACTTACTTTTTCTTCTGTTCTTTTGAGGGAAGCCTGGTGGGAGGAGTTAAAGGATTACAATGTCTGAGTTTTTTCTTGATAAGATTGAATATTGTCCAATATGGAAAGTGTTGTTATGTTTCCTTTTGCTACAGGAACTTCATTTTTCCCCTTTTATTATTTTTCTTAGCACCCAGTAATACTTGTGATGAAAATACTTTCACATGCCACAATAAAGTCTGCATTTCTAAACTGTTTGTATGTGACCACGATGATGACTGTGGGGATGGATCAGATGAATCTCTAGAATGTGGCAAGTATCTTTGACAATTATTCACCATAAAAGAGTTCTTAAAAATTATCTAGATTTTGTAAAAAGAAAGTAAATTATAAAAGAATAAAACAATGCAATAAGATAACATTGTTACTCTATTTTTATACTTTTCTTATTTATACTGTAAGCTTTAAAGAAAAGTAGCTATGTGCTTTGAATGAAAAAATCCAGCTATGGCTGAAATCTTGAACAATCAATTAAAAAAGAACTATTTAACTCTGGACATATTTCTCCTGGCAGAATTCATCAATAAGGTGCCTTGATCCATCCCTTGATATGATGCAAAATAGTTATGTTTGAATAATTTATTTTCCATTTATTTAATAAAGGATTTTTTTTTCATCTGTTCAAGTATGAATTGAGTATAATTGGTATATTAATCCATAGCAGGCTAAAATTTAAAGCAAGGGCTAGCAAGATTCATCACTTGAATTATGCTGTTTCAGTATTAGCAATATGGTAAGGTAACAAAATTTGACCTTTGTTTAATGCAAACATATGTGTAAAGATGTGTGTCAACTCAACCTTTCAGAATTATATCATCTGTATGGGTAAGTGCAAGTCTGGGTAAATTTGATAGGAGGCAGAAATTCATTATTAAATAATGAACCTTATGAAATCCTGTTCTACTTTGTGTACTGTTGCATACTATTGTCTTAATCTTTTTATTTACTTAATTGCTGAATGTTATATGCAGTTCAAGTCCAATAGCACATCCAACAGTGACTTCAGCAGGATCTGATTATCCTGAAACTCTTCCGTATAACTGGATTATACAAAAATGCCAGATTATGCAAGAATTATACAAAGAGAAATTTATTATTTTGCTGTGTTTGAATTCTGTACTGGGCTTCTTTTTTCCAGAAAATCTGATTATAGATAATTACATTACATAATTTTCTAATTTTGCTTTACTTCTGGGATTTTTTTTAATAATTACAGTTTTCCATATATTTATATATTTTTGTTTTCAAGCTTTAATAATATATTAATTTATTTCAAACAAGTGTGAGAATTTTTTTTAGACATAGACACCTGTCTCTGCATCGAAATTGAGATTCTCTGCCTCATATTCTAGCAGAGAAGAATAAATTTAAATTCATTTAAAAATTATTGACAGTAAGTTAACAGTAAAAGTTGAACTAATATTTTTATATCAATACAATTTCTACTTTTTCAAAGTAAATGTAATTACTTGTACATTTGTCAATACCACATGATTTCTTTGATGCCTTTTGTAATTTCCCACTAACTGAAATTAGATTTTAATAATTTAGCATGTTCATTGTAACAGAATATAGGCCACAAAATTTTAATGGTTAACAGTGAAGTAAATTATATTATTTATTTTAGCAGTTTATTGTGAAAAACATGTATTTCCTTACCCGTAATATTTGAAAAGTATAGCCAAGGCATCACAGATGTATAGAGAAAGACTTACGTAGTAAATAGGCAATTCTGCATTATTAGAGTGCTCAGGATCAGATATGTAATGAGCCATAATGCTTACTGCATGCTTTGGATTTGATAATTGTCCTTCAATTTAATCAAAAGTAGAATACATAAGAGTTGCAAAATCAGAAGTCTGTTTTGATGTATTATGCAGAACTTCTGTCTATTGAAATATAGAAATCCAATAACTTAAGTTCCAATGTACAACACTTACTGTGTTTTGCAGACAAGGCTCAATTGCACATACAGTATTCCTTGAGTTAGGGATGCGGTGGCTCAGTGGCTAAGATGCTGAGCTTGTCGATTGAAAGATTGGCAGTTCAGCGGTTCGAATCCCTAGTGCAGTGTAATGGGGTGAGCTCCCATTACTTGTCCCAGCTTCTGCCAACCTAGCAGTTCAAAAGCACGTAAAATGCAAGTAGAAAAATAGGGACCACCTTTGGTGGGAAAGTAACAGCATTCCATGCGCCTTTGGCGTTGAGTCATGCCAGCCACAAGACCACGGAGACGTCTTTGGACAGCGCTGGCTCTTTGGCTTTGAAACGGAGATGAGCACCACTCCCTTGAATCAGGAACGACTAACACCTATGTGCGAGGGGAACCTTTACCTTTACCTATTCCTTGAGTTCCAGAAAATTTTTGTTGCTATTGCTTTTGTAATTTCCCACTAAAATTTCCCACTGAAATTAGATTTTAATAGTTAGAAACTCTGCCATATTTCTTGGCTGAAATCTTTTTTTCTTTTTTTCTTTCTTTCTTTCTTTTTTTTTTTTTTTTTTTGCCATTCAATTTAATTGCAACATCTTCCTGTCATGGAAAAGAGTCTTATGGGGCTGTAATCCTTTACTGGAATGTGTTGATTATGCACAGGCATTACCCAAACAAGCAAATCAATGGGTGAGATAATAAAGAATTTGAAAATTCATTTCCGGCAGGATTTGCATCAGTAAAAGGGCAAAGAATCTTCTTGTCTTACCTTGTGGATAAGAGACCCTGCATGCAAAGATAAATTGTAAGGTTATAAATGGTATACATATCTAAAAGGTTAGAATATATATAATTCTAAACATTTGCGATACTATAATAATTTTTTAATCACTCTGGTTTTAGGCTATCGCCATTGTAATCCTGGAGAATTCAGCTGTGCTGATGGAAGATGTCTCTTAAATTCTCAATGGCAATGTGATGGAGATTTTGATTGTCCAGATCATTCAGATGAAGATCCTATTAATATAAAATGCAGAAGTGCAGGTTCAGCTTTTTAAATATTTGTGCAATTTTGCTTTTAAGTCCAAAATAATTTTCTAGAATGATGCAGTGTTACTAAAATAAGTATTTCTACTTGCAGACTACTGACAAAGCATGCTGATTGAGTAATTCATCAATTCCCTCTTATTATTATTTGACATGTCCTTTCTATAGCACCATACTGCAGATCTCTTAATCCAGATGGTCTTTGTGAATTCTCTCTTTCCCTCAATTCATCACTTGAAAACTGACATGTTTTGATCCAAAGCACGTGCAAAGAAAGAGAGGTTGAAAGATAGAAAAAATATTCAGGCTCAACAGAACTAAAATTAGATCTCTTTCAGGAGTGTAGGGACACTAGACTAATGATGCATTTGACTCCACCTCGGGCTCAGCCTGGTCATCTCCTGCGCTTTAGAATTTATAAAGACAAGGCATTGGTACCTGTTGCTAGTCCTTTAAGATAATTCAGACAAGAAACACAAGGAATATTAACTTTATCTTTATTGTAAGGTTACATCAAAAGAATCTTGCAAGATTGAAAGTATTTCTCCACTCCTTTCTTTTACTCTCTCCTTCTATGGATTGAAGTATATTTTACATGACAGTGGTCTACTCTGTGGCTCTTCCTCCTGTCTCTCAAGGTCATTCTCATACTATTACATCTATAGAGAGTAAGGAATTTACAGTAAGGAAGGAGGAGGCAAACAGATTCAGCCTTGAAAGCTTTATTATAGACAATTTCAATAAAAGCAGTTTCCGCCCATTTGTGGAGTTGATTTCCTGGTCTGGTCTACCTTAGGGCTAGCCCTATGCCTAAGTCAACAGGGAAAAAAATCCATCACAAACAAAATTTCATTTTTAAAAGAATCAAGCATTATATTTAATAAATGTATCATATAGACAGTTGCCAAACTCCTGTTTTATTGAAATTAGTGCCCTATGTTCCATAACCATTCATACTTCTAGGTTGTACTGTTTTATAGATTTATAAAAGCTACTACAATTTACAAATATAACATTTATACATATTGTATAAATATTTTAAATCTGTATCAGTATATGCAAATATATAATTTGTTTGTAAATTAAACTATAGATCATAAACCTGATGAATAGTTACATACTTTTTGCATTCTGTTTCCTTTTACCCATTTATTTCTTGTTTTTAGAACAGTCATGCAACAATTCATTTTTTATGTGTAAAAATGGCAAGTGCATCCCCCAAGAAGATGTTTGTGATGCCAAACAGGATTGTGGTGATGGGTCTGATGAGAGAAATTGCCATATAAATGAATGTTTGAGTAAGAAAATTAGTGGCTGTTCTCAAGACTGTCAAGATCTTCCTGTTGGATACAAGGTTGGTAGTTTAGAAGTTTAAAATAATACACTATAAAATAGATTTTGAAATCCCTAATTGACATAGAAACGTTAATCATATGATGCTTGCATTTGTATATTTTGTTAATAGTAATAAAAGTAATAAAACTTTATAGCCCATACTTCATTTTACTTTCTATGCATCTTAGGAAAAGGAAATAGTTTTCTGGAAGAAAAATAAATTGAAAATTGTAGACAGAGATTTTTTTTTTAAGAGAACCAAGGTACACTGAAATCTTATGCACCAGAGACAAATTCTTTTATGTCCAGTCACACTTGGCTAATAAAGAATTATGTTCTGTTCTGTTCTGTTCTGCTCTGCTCTGCTCTGCTCTGCTCTGCTCTGCTCTGCTCTGCTCTGCTCTACTCTTAATCCAAGTCTGGAGAACATGCAAACTTCTGTTTAATTTTAAAATCTAATGTAATCAATTGGAGGTGTTGAGAAAATAACAAATAGCTTTAAAGTATTTGGCTATGCCAATTTATGTGTCTAATATGTAATTTTAAAAAATATGTCTTCATTACTGTATTCTTTTATGTTTAAAGTTAATCTCACAACATTTAGTGAAAGGAAAGACTTGATGGATTTTTACAGTTGAACTACTGAAATAAGATACTATGTAAAATAAATATATTTATTTATCCAATTTCTATAGCCACCCATGTCAGACAATAACTGTGGCTGACTTACAAAAAATATAATACACTAAAACTATAAATGAATGCCTAGTA
Source organism: Pantherophis guttatus (assembly GCF_059756535.1). Classification (NCBI taxonomy): domain Eukaryota; kingdom Metazoa; phylum Chordata; class Lepidosauria; order Squamata; family Colubridae; genus Pantherophis; species Pantherophis guttatus. The sequence goes on along the minus strand of NC_142063.1, from coordinate 136,189,755 downwards.
AACATTAAACTTGCTAAATTGGGTTTATGAGAAGGAATTCCAAATGTTGAGGTTATTGTCCTATTAACTTTTTCCCTCACCATTAATCCTCATGTTCTAATGCTTGTAACTTTTTCTCACATCGGGAGATGAAGATACAGAAGAAAGTAATTCCTGCCTCTGTTTGGTTCAGTAAAAAATATATATAATTTTGTTAGATATTTCCAGGAAAGAACCTGTAGCTTTCCTATCATCTGCCTAGTGTGATTGTACCCCAAAGCTATTGGACTTTGTAATTTTAAGAGCCTTGAATAAATGCTTACTTAGTGTCTATCTAAATTTGACTAAATGGTGTGCCTTTCTAGCATGACGACATTTTGAATAGGATTAAAAAAAACCTGACCTGGAAAATTAAAGATGAATGAATTTCATCTGGTCTATTTTTGTTGCTCTTTCATGAGTTTATCATGTTCTATTAATGCTCCCTGTCTTCTAACTTGGAGAATGTCAAAATGTTCACTGTAAGTCCTCTCCCCCAGGACCTTTTGTAATTTGGTGCATGGTGGAAACATGCAAATTCCATTTTATATTGATTTAATGTATTTATAGTCAAAGTAATCTCAGGCAATAACATTCAGAATAACATATTAAAGAGAAATTTGAAAAACACTTCAAGAGTTTAAATCTTGTCATTTGTTTTTTTTGTAGAACTGAACTTATATTACTATCTTTAGGACTATTAATGAGGCAGAACCTCTTCTTCTAAAACATTATCCCTTGGGCTAGAGCTGTTACTGTATGTCAGCAAAAGAAATGGAGCTATAAATTTGCCTGATATTAGGTGCTACTTTAAATCCTTTCTTCCTCTTCTCTTTTAGAAAACAATAAGGACAGTTTTTTAAAAAGCAGTTTTATGGAACCAGGCAAAATGTACATATGAATCCAGAGGGAAGGATAACTAATTAAGAAAAAATGGAACAAAAAAAAAAAAATCAAGCTGAGGAAAAGTTTCAGTGCTCTCTTTTCATCTGCATTTTTTCTTAAAACTTATGCTACAAACTATACTCTCCTGCCAGCTTTATAAAAGAGAAACAGAACCCGTTTCAACATTTTATATACATCCCACCCTTTTTTTTACACTTTTTTATATCCATCCCACCCCTAAAATGACCTACCGTCCCTGTCCTAATGTTCCCTTTTATTCGTATCTATTTCATGTATTCATAATCATGTTTATGCTTATACTGTTATCTAATACATGCTTGGCAAATAAAAATAAATAAAATAAAAATAAATAAAAACATACATATTTTTTGCTATGAAATATTCCAAAAATCCAAACAATTAGACAAATTACAATATTGTGAAATATTGCCTATGTGTGTGTGAAAAAAGCTCAAAATGAGCCATGCGTTTTTCTTTGAATCCTGAGATTTGGATAATGTCTTTTAAAAGCATTTCAACAAAATTGATATTGCATTAACCAAGGCAAATAAGGAGGTGGAAATAGCCCAAGCTTTTACATGCTTAACACATAATGTGCTTTATTTTTCTTTATAGTGTAAATGTTGGCCTGGTTTCCATATGAAGGAGGATGGCAAAACATGTGTAGATATTGATGAATGTTCATCTGGCTTTCCATGCAGTCAGCAATGCATCAATACATATGGGACTTACAAATGTTTGTGTATGGATGGTTATCAAATGCAACCTAATCTTCCGCAAGGATGCAAATCCCTTTCAGGTAAATCTTTTCAGCTACAAAACTATTAAAGTCACAGTCAAATTAAGCATAAAAAATAGGACTTAATTTTTAAAGTATTAAAACATTTATTTGCAACTATAGGTTTTAGCAAAATACATGTGTATAAAATGCAGCAATGAAATCAGTACATCCCCTCTAATATTAACAGCATTATTTGTCAGAATATGCTTTTGTATGTTCCTTTATGAAGGAGATAGTATGAAACAATGCAATTGTTTCAATGCATGTTTGTCTTTATTGGACAACCGAATTTTTTTGTTCTATTGGATTGACAAGGATATAATAAATTAGTTCTAAGTTCTTGATAGAGTTTGCAATATAGTAGATAATGGGTCAGATATTCCACCTGTACATTATTGCATATGCATAAGCATAGCCTCTATATCTTCCGTCCAAATAAGCTGTTGTCTTATTTGAAAGCAAAGTTCTGTAAATACTTGTCTCAGGCAATGGGATATAAGTGATTGTAAATAAAGTAACATTCCCTGTCCTTCTTTAAGGAGTTGGTACCACTTACCAATAACTAATGTGCACAGCTGCTCTCTATCTTGTCTAAAAAAATAAGTTAGTCTCCTAAAATTGTATAGCAATTCATTCAGAAGTTCCTGATCTAGCAAAAGTTGTGAGATTAATTTTAGATACAGATTCATTAGTTTTCATTGAGTTGTTTATGAAAGCATTGTTTTATTAAATAAATATCAGGCATAAAGGCTAAATTCCAATAATAGTATTACTTTCTTTACCCTTATGTTTACTGATAGAGTTGGAGAAGAGGAATGTTTCTTTTGGTTTTGTTTTTCTTTTATTATAAAGCAGATTAATAGATTAATTTGCATTATTTATTTATGTATTTATTTCTAATTTCAATTCATGTGTTTGTGCATCTCTAATTCATCACTTTGGGCAGATAAGAACAGGAACAAAGTAAGGTGAACACAGCTGGTAGAACTAGTAGTTACATATATATATTCCAAAGTGTATTAACATTAAAAATCCATATTTTCCATGGAAAATATAGAACTCATTAATTGTTGGAAATTAAAATATGCAATAATTTTGAACCAAATTATTCTAACTTTTTTATGTCAGCTGTTACCTATTATCTATTCATTCCTTGAAAGCCAAGTTGTGTTTATAAATTCATTTTGGAAGTAAAGCTTAATAGAGTGTTAATTCTTCTCCTGTGTTTCAAAGGCTATATTAAAGTACTTTAAAAAGGTGCTAATTAAATCTCTTGTTCAGTTTATGACTAATATTTGATCTTGTTTGAAATATTATGCTTTTAATGTTTTTTATCCATACCAATGTTCATAGTGTACATCATTTAATTTTTCACTATTTATTTTTCTATTCCAAAGTTTTATAAATTAAATAAAAAACTATCATTATTTTTTCATATAGATGAAGAGCCATTCTTAATTCTGGCTGATCATCATGAAATACGAAAAATTAGTACTGATGGATCCAACTATACTTCAATGAAACAGGTATACTCTAAGTGTCACACAAAGGATCCCTAGACAGTGTACATAAATCATAAATCTTTTTAAAAAGGTACAGTGGACATAAGCAGTACAGCATCATCATAAGGAAATGTCAATGCAGAAGTGAATAAAAACATTTTGGATGGGCAATAGCATTAAGTTTTTCCTCCAAAGGTTATATACTTAGCATATGAATATACATGGAGTATACCACTGAAATCAATTCTGCATGTATATTACAACAAAATTAGTTGCTTGTATAACTCGATAGGAGTTTCTTTAAATGATTATGCTGTATTTTAATATACAAGTTTTATTCTAATAAGCAGAATTGTTATGAATGTAGGGAAATAAAGCAATTAGAGATTTATGGTTTTGAAACATATTTACATATTTAAATGCAATCTTTGCAGGATTTTTAAGATGAAATTTGCATGTTAATACAGAACTAAAGAGAAAGGATTTTTGAGTAAATATAATGATATTGACCAACAACATACTGATTTACTCCCCTTTACTGAACGGGTCTGTGTTTGTTTACTTTTGCTTTACCTATCTGTTGTTCTCTTCAGTGTTGTTTATTAGTATTTTGGATTTCAAATCACTGGTTCTTCTGTTATTGTTTCTGAACACGTTCTTATGAAGAAAATGCTATCAACCTATTTTAAGTAACATATGCAACTTGATTAGATTTGGTGGGCAACCTATCATCTAATCAAAGTTATCTGCAGAAACTTATTGTTAATTCTCAACTGTGTTTTAGAGATTGAGGAGAACAGAAAGAACAAAGATTTAACCACTTAAGGCTCTATAAGTTTGACTTCTATTGCAATTAATTATTAATTTTGCATGACCAAATATCAACATTTTATGGGGGAAAACTGACTTTTTCTCCAAGTATTTCCTAAATAAAGAACAAATATTCCATTACAAGTCTTCCATTACAAATCAAGAGGCTGTGAGTTCAATCCTAGGTAGAGGCAGATATTTCTCTCTGGGCACGATGAAAATGTATCTGCTGAATATAATTCCACATTGGCAACAGGAAAGGCATCCAGCCAGTAAACACTCAGCTCCATTCAGTTGCCCAGACTCCACCCCACAAGGGATTATGGGGTGGTTACAAGAAGATGATTCCATTACAAATCTTCCAAAGAAATTACCAGAGCATACAGCAAATAATGTGCTTGGTTATAGTCCAATACTGTTCCAAATTGATAAAAAATGCTTGTGAAGTTTGCATTTAGAAACATCCACAGAAAGCTGAGACTTTCTGACAAAACATATGTTATGTTGTTTCAACACAAGCTCTGTCTCTTCCACATCGTGTTATTATGTGAACAAGAGTGTGGAGATGGTTTTGACAAAAATAAATGGCAAATGTAACAAAAACATCTATTTGCCTGGGTCAGGAGGGAAGGATGAAGAAGATTGGCTCACTTTGATTTTCTTGGGTACAAAAGGGAAAGAAAGAGAAACTCTTTGAAGCTTTCAATATCCTTTATTTTAGTCTATATTAGTAAAATAGAGGTCAAGTATTTCTCTGTTTCCTAACCTTGTCTACTTTGAAGGACTGACATAATACAAAGACCAAAAGAGAAGAAATATGTTTCATTATTTACCCTTTTTTGCCTCCCCCCACAAAATGTCATAATAATACTTTGGAGCAAGAGAAACTGTTTTCATGACTTCTCATTATTCAGATGCCTCTCATAAACTTATTATTTTCTTTAAAACTGTTACACAGCAGCTGAGCCAGTTTGGCACAATAATGATGAAATTCTATTCAAATCATATAAAATGTGAAAAAAATGGGTGCAGTTGTAAAAAAAAAATGCATGTATTCTCTATTACTGGTGATTTTATCTTGGAAAGCCAGTTTTCAAATGATCCAGCTTGAGCTGTTTGTACCTAATGTTATCTCCAGAAAATTGAAGAACTCTAAAGCAAATAGAGTTACTTTATACAGCCCACCTAATATGGTTATAGTTCAAGCATTAAAGTATACTGTATCCTTGCAAAATTAAATGTGTTGGATTATGAATACATATTACTAATATACTCCTCAAAAACCACAAATGACTTCTCCCTTAGTATATTTCATGCAGAATCGCCACAATCCACCAACCCTATGGTAGCCTACTTTGTGGGGAGTTAAAAACAGCATGAATGGACCTTTAAACGTCTCCATATCAGATTGAAAACACCTGGACTTGAAGATCAGTATCTGAACACAGATCAGGATATCTATATCCAATGATACTCAAGAAGGGTTTTTTTTTAATAAGTAGGCAGTTTGTAGTGTTATCTACAAAATCAGTTTTTAATTCCTCCCACCCCTGAAAATTAATAATATAATAATTTGGCAGGAAGGATGGAGTGAGCAAATTACTGCAATCTGTCATTTTAGAAACAGCATGTTTTGTATTTAAGGCTGGACAATCTTCTGTAGGAAGGAAATACAGATTTGCGCTGTCAAAAATATTTGTGATCTAAAATAATTTCAATTAAGGTCAGATAAACAAACATTGCTTTAGGATTAAATGGCTTGCAGGCATCATTTTAGATCATAATGTAACTTTTAACTTACCCTTAAAACAAACTGAAGTAATAATTGAGCAATATTTGCTTCCTAAAATTTTGGGATGCTTCCAAGTACTACCAATTAATCAAGGAATACTATTCTAAATTCTTTTGTGGGAAGGAGAAAAACAGTGGAAGATGGAAGATGACTATGTCAGAAGGCCTCGACTCTTGATACTTCATGAAGAGCCAGGAAGATTGTGGAACAAGAAGGCACTGTAATCTCATATTAAACCTAGGGACTTTTATTGTCCTATAAAGTTCTCTGCAGTACTTTTAGCCAAACAATAGGAACTTATAATTTTCAGGAGCCTCTTCATATTAGATACTCAGCAGAACTCATGAGATCACAGCTAAAGCAAGCTTGATATGTATTTTAAAGTAGCTATCAATTTTAGTTTTATCCCACTGAATTTTTAGATTTATTTTTCTTTTATCTCTGAACATGTTTAGCTTTCATAGCTGCTTACTGTCTCCTTATTCATTTTTCGAAGGTTTTATCTCTTATCTCTGTTTTATGTTTTCAGAAGTCAGCCATATTTAGCCATCCATATGTAGTAATTAAATTAAAGGTAATAAATAGTGCCTTTTGGAAGAAAATCCTTCACCTATGCGTATTCAATTCAATTCACCATACACCAGTTTAGACCAAGTCATAGACCAGTATGAGCAGAGTATTCTGTGAATCTAAATAGATAACAAATATAATAAAGTGTAAGACAAAGTTAAAATGCATTTTTAAAACAAGCTTACATTTATAAATGAGGTTCAGAATGCAGCCTATATTAAATTATAATATAGAAAGTAAAATTACATTAAATACACTAACATCCAAAATTACAAAAATGTGATAATATCTAGCATTACAATTAATAGAATTTGACTGATGGAAAATTGGCCCATCACGTCCAACAGATCTTCCATGTTGATGCACAAAACCTAGCTACATGCACTGTAAAATCATCATTTGGTCATAGGCTTAATCTGAGTACCTAGGACAGTAATGGCGAACCTTTTCGGCACTGAGTGCCAAAATTGGAACACGCGCATGCCAGAGTGCTGGAAACCCAAAGACCAGTTGGCATGTGAACCTGTCAGCTGATCTTTGGGTTTCTGGTACTCTGGCACATGCAAAGACCAGCTGACCAGTGCACATGCCAAAAATCAGAAGAGCAGCTGGCGATGGCACACGTGCTTACAGAGAGGGCTCTGCATGCCACCTCTGGCACGCATGCTATAGGTTCGCCATCACAGACTTAGGATATCAGAGGTAGGATGATTTTGGTTTGGATATCTCCATAAAAGGAGCAACAAAGAACATGTTCTATAGTTTCCACCTTTCTGGAATCACAGGGGCAGAGCCTTTCAGCCAATGGTACTTTTATATAATTTCCCATCCAATACTGCAGAAGGGACAGCATGATATCAGACAAGTATATTTTAAGGGGACATCATTTTTTGTTGGTTAACCCGAAATTGCTTCTGTGTTCCTCCTCCAAGTTCTGTTAACGATAAAAAATCTGAAAATTTGGGAAAAATAGATATACCCCCCCCTTTTAAGTATCCCCTTAATTAATACTTGATAATTAATCTTATTGAAATAGTTATCTTAACTTTATTAATTTGTTTACAGTAACTGCTGAGGTTATTTTTTTCCCTTTTCAGGGCCTAAATAATGTGATTGCAGTAGATTTTGATTACAAAGAAGAGTTCATCTATTGGATTGATTCCAGCAGACCAAATGGAAGTAGGATTAACAGAATGAATCTGAATGGGAATGATGTCAAGGTGATTTGGAAGTAATCATGGATTTATAAATCTTATTTGAATCAGAAGCTAATGTCATCATGTAGAAAGACATTTGGATACTGGCACAGTTTAAGCCAGTAAAATTATTACCCATGCAAAATAGATTTTGATCATGACTTAGCTTTATTATGAATACATACATTGAAACTATGGAACAGATTAACCATGATTAATTTAACTCAATTTATATAGAGTGTAATTAAGTCTAGATGAAACTGGGTTGTTTTTTTTTTCTACTCTACAGATCAAGTGATATTAAGTTGCACAACTGCAATTTCTTGGGTGATAAATACTTAAGGTTCAAATACTACTTTAAAAGCATATATATATTAGTCGTATTTGTGCTAGTGTAAATCTTTAAGAATTTGCAACTACTCACACTATTAAATTTACATGCTATGCATCTTGCAGTTCGAGACAGGTTATGAGCAGGTTATACAGTATAATAGATGTGTGGTTGACATAGTCAATATGTATTTTCTTCAATGTTCTTAATCAAATATGAAACTATTGATACATAGGATTATAAAACATATAGCTTATTCAGGATATTTCATAATATCTGATTCAATTGAACTACCTTATTTAAGAATTCTTAGTAATGATTCCCTATTTTTTTAATTTTTATTTCTAGACTTAGTTTTTAGACTGTTTGACAGATAAAGTTTGGTTTTTTTAGAAGTTGTTTTAATCACAGTAGAAACTTATATCCAGATGTATTCATATTTGAAATCAAAATTCTTTTTGAACTATGATTTAATTAATGCCTATATGTACAATAATGAGATAAAAAATAACCATATTATGGAAATTGAAATGAAATACAAAACCTATCTATTCTCTGATTTAAAGTATCAGACAGACTGAGTTAGATGAAGAATATAGTGATTACAGTGAAAAAAAACAAGAAATAAATGGGGAATAATCCCATATCTAATACGGCAGAGAAAGAATATATATTTCATTTGTTTATGCAGGATTTTCTTTTTTTACTTCATATTTATGCAAATTTTTATTCAAAACCATTTGTGTTATTTTTACAGATCTCCACATCCTACTCAAAGTTAGACTTGTTGATGAGAGTTCTCAACAAACCTAACTCATGCCAAGGTTTCTCAATGGATGCCGGAATTGAGATCAGCATTATGTGTCTATTTATAACTATACTTTTCTGGTTTTGGAACTGTCCCAAACTCATTTTCTTATTTTTGCACAATAGTTTTAGTTTTATTCACTAAACTGTTAGTCTGTCGTGGTTTTTCCAAGAGATGATGATGGAAACATTTTTGTTAGCTGATTATGTATAAATAACATTGATAATAGACAATTTTCCCTAGGAAGTTTAGTTGCTGTATAGGGAAAAAAGTGAACTTTTAATATCTCAGAATAGATAATTGACCATAATTTAGATGAATAGACAGATAAATACTTAATCCAGGTTCATTTTTTTCCTTATATGTCCTATAACCTGAAAGATTATACTACTACTTTTCCATGCACAAAGAAAATGTTGAATTTGTAGATATAACAGCAGCCAATGAGGTGGTTTGCTTGACAAAACTGTCCATAATAGTTTCATATTGATAGACTGAAATAGGGCTGCCTACCTTAACCTTTAGAAACTGGAGGTGGTGAAGATGAAAGAAACAGTACAACCAGTGCCATCTGGATGCAATCGTAACTTGTAGTGCTTTGGCTGATAGTTTTTGTTACCACTACATCAACCCATTTCTTTCCTGTTTATAAAAGTAAATCTTGGACGTTTTCAATAGTTATCTTTGATAGTGTCAGTTAGTAAATCATATTGATGACTCCTGTTATGTGTTGAATAAAAGCAGGTAATTATGTTGTTGTGCATTTGGATGGGAAGAAACCTCTAAGAATACAAGATGGGATGGGATTCTGCATATCAGAGAAAGAATTGATCGGGATATGCCTAAAGTGAATCTTTAGAGTGCAGTAATTATGTGGTGAAAAACAACTTGGTGCAGTGGTTAAAGCATACATAAGTTCTGAAACCAAGAAATTCTAAGATCTTATACTGCCTTAGGCACAAAGCCAGCTGGATGACCTTGAGCCAATCACTTTCTCTCAGCCCTGAGAAGGAGGTAATGAAAACTCTTGCCAAGAAAACTTGCAAGGACTTTTAATGAAAGAAAAAAAATGTAAAACAGGAATAGAATTACCATATAATGCTTTCTGTTGTTGGTTAATTGTAGTATGCTATAAGAATCAATATATTTTCTCTCAAATATTTTTCAAAATTAAGAACTTTCCAATTACATAATTGTATTTGCCAGTGTAGTATAATTATTTACTCTCATCTCAGGGAAATGAAAATGGGCTTTCCACCTTTTTTATGTATGTTCTGATACTTATACAGTTTTTATTTCTCTAGGTAGTTCATAACACAGCTGTTCCTAATGCATTAGCAGTTGACTGGGTTGGAAAGAATCTCTATTGGTCTGACACAGAAAAAAGGATGATTGAAGTTTCCAAAATCAATGGCTTATATCCCACTGTTCTTGTGAGCAAAAGGGTGAAGTTCCCTAGAGATCTCTCTTTAGATCCTCAAATTGGGTATGGAGTTATCATACAAATTAATAGTGCAATTGATTGTTTCTGGTTTGAGGAATGTTTATAAGGAAGCATATCCTTCTCAACAAGAATAATGTTTAAAGGGAAACATTTTTGAAGTTAATGTAGCTAAAATGAAAGATAATGGAAATAATTGTTATATTTAATATTTGAAAATTTCAGGTTGTCCCCAAATAATAATGACAAATTTGTCCAGCATAAATTTGAGTAATAATGTCTGACAGCTAATAACAGGTGAATTAATTCAGTTGAATGGATTTTTTAATATTATTTAAAAGCCATTAACTGCTATACCTCTCCATTGAAGTTTCATGTGACTGTGGATTATATATAGGTATCCGATGGAAACAGTAGTAGGTTTCAATTTTAGTCACTACGGGTTTGCTTGCGGGCAGGTGCGCGCTCATGCGTGCGTGCAACGCTTCTGTGCATGTGCAAAGAGGTCCAGGCAGGTGGCGGAGCCTCCCACCACTTCTGCTACCAGTTCGCCTGATCCGGGGCGAACCGGTAGTAACCTACCACTGAATGGAAATCACAATGTCAAATAATACTATTTACATGACATCATACAAATGGCATGAATTATATGCAATATAATTGTAATACAAAATGATATGTATATAATTCATATTGATAATGTCAAAATGCATGTGATATCCCTTGTCCCTTTCTGTTACCCATTATTTTATTAGCTGTTCTATAGAAGTACAGTATGTCAGGCGAAAGCCTGGAAATTTGAGAATGAAAGAATGGTCACCTCAAAGAAGTAGTGCTTATAAATATTTGTTGAATTCATTTTTCGTAAGATTGAAATCTAAACTCAAGACACCTTCTTGACCAATATTCCTCATTCATTTGGTCCCTTCCCAGATGTTTGAAGAAGACGAACCAGCAAAACCTTAATCAATATCCTTTTGTTTTAGACCTTCAGTTGTATACTGAAGCACTGTGACCAATATAATTTTGTTCATGTGATCTCTTAATTATGTTGATTGCCTTTTTTCTGACCAATACTTTATTAATATATTAATAACAGTCCAAAACTATACATTATATTCTATTATGGAAAGTGCATAGAACATTGGCAACCCAGGAAGATCTAATAGTACTCATGAGAAATTTATATACAAGTCAGAAACCACAGTATGGACAGAACATAGTGAAACAGACAAACTCCAGGTTGACAAAGGAATGAGACAAAATTGTATTGTCTCTCCTTATTTATTCAACCTATATGTTGTAATATATATATATATTAAATGTAGCAATATTGGAAGATGAACGTAGTATAAAACTGCAAGAAGAAGCATCAATAACCTGTGTTATGTTGATTCATATTTTGAACAACAAATTATTTTGTTGATATCCCATTTATGTAAGACTGGGGGCATCATACATTAACATAAATGAAATATGTGGGAGAATTATATTGCACTTTCTATTTCCACCTATACCTTCCTTTCCCTTAAACCTAGGGTAGCCCACAAAGGATGCAGAATATTTTCAATATCACAGAACACACTGAAAGTGTGTGACCATTTTTTTTAAAAAATATTTATTTTATTAAATTCATATGTCATCAATCTCACAGTTTGAAGTGACTCTGAGAGGCTTGCAATGTAACAAAACATACAAATATAAAAATAATTATAAAATGAAAACAGATTTTCTTGGGTAGGAAGGGGTTAATACATGTTATAAGAATTGTGGAAAGTTGAGATATCTTTAAATTCAATATTTAAAGGGCAAAGCATGGCTAATTATTGAGCCACAACAGAAAATGGCTTGGGTGGATTATTTGAGAATGTTTTGCTCAGTGAAAAAAAAAATGACGGATGAGGGATATATTGGCTTATGGTTTGCAGATCCTATGCCATTTTTTAACTCCAAATATTTTTTTCCATTCAGTGCTGAACATTGTAAATTAATTTGCACAGAGAAGGTTTTGATTTATCATAAGAAAAGATACAGGAGAGAATGGGATATTTTAAAAAATTCAATCCATTGTACCCTTTTTTTGCCATTGTAAGATCATATTATCTCTTGCTTTATGGGAGAATGTGTGAAGTCAATTCAGTAAAAGAAACATAACTCAGACCTTAAGGTTTTGACCAACATTAAATAAATTATCAACTCTTTTGAGAGAGAATAGAGTCTGTGAGTTCTGAATTAGCAGAATTTATCAACTTAGCTCATCGATAGTGAACAATATGATACTTAAAAACAAAGTATCACATTGTGATACATACAACTTTATAAATTGTAACATTTCCAATGATACTGTTAGTATAATTATTTATATAGTAACACCATATTTATGAATTTTGTTTCCTAGTTATTTGTATTGGATTGATTGCTGTGAATATCCTCATATTGGTCGAGTTGGCATGGATGGCTCTAATCAGACAGTTGTTATAGAAACACAGATATCTAGACCCATGGCTCTTACAATAGACTATGTCAACAGAAGATTATACTGGGCTGATGAAAATCATATTGAATTTGCTAATATGGATGGCACCCGCAGAAATAAAGGTTAGTTACATTACAAGAAACAAACTATTACAGCCTGTTTTTTGCCAAATTTGTTCTTTTCAGAAAAGTATTCTTTTATAACTTACATTTTTCTAAAAAAAAAATGTAAATTCCTAAAGGCAGATCCCATAGACAATTTACTCCATAAATTACATTAAAAGGTCAAATTGCTTGTCATTTTCTTCTAAACCCTTCCTTACTTGTTTAATTTTTGGACATTCCTGTACATGAATATTTTGTGTGAAAAAATAAATAATAACACACATTGTGTTTGGCCTATGAGGCTTGACTTTTGATACACTCTATATGAAGAAGCTAAGGACAATGTATATGCATAGTATGAAAAGCACTTGCTTTTCTAACAATGTTATTCATTCTCATAGTTTTTGCTAGTTAATTGATGCTTTCATTTAAGCTTGGCATCATTTGAAAGTGATATATTTACATGGAATTAGTTAATCAGTAAAACTTCATTTCAGCTTATGCTATTCATGTCATATGTCAGAATTCTGCATTTAAATAATACCAGTTTATTCCTTTGGCACTAAATTGACACATTAGCAACTGTATAAAAATAAGGACAAGGGAAAGAGAGAGAAGCCTTGATTGTTTATGTAATACAGATCTGTGGGATGACACAAAGGGGAATATTGGATTCAGTGATTGACTGGTCATCCTACAAATCACATTACCATCGGTTGTCCCAATCCCATGGTATGATTTTATGAGATAAATCTTTAATTTTAACATTAATTCCACCTCTGTGTCTTCAAATAACTTATCCTAAGTACTTGCATTACTAAATTTTATGAGCTGTTGATAGCTGTCTGGTTTAACAACTGATTTCATTTTTCTGAAAAAAGAATATTTCCTGTTCAATAACGTGTGCATATTCATAACATAATTCCTTATGAAAAAAAATGCCTTTAATTGTAGACAGAGTTTGAATTTGATAATGATTTTTAAAGTTTTAAATTGCTTGGCCTAGAAAACTGGGGGGATTATTGTTTTCGTGAGGATATCTAAAATTGGGGGTATTTTCAACAGAAATTATTCCATTCATACAATAACACAATAGAATAGCTGTTATCACCTTGCTGCCCAGGATTGTCTGCTCTAATTTCTGCCAATTTCTCTCTCTCTCTCTCTTGAGAGACAATGTTTTAAAATATATCCTCCACAGATTTTGCTGAATTTGACGTTCTGTATTTGCGCTGTGACTTTGTAATAGTTTAGTGAGAGTTCTTCTTAGTTTACATCACTTGAGTGTCTGTTTTGTCAGATTTTCATAATTCTTTATCCTCAGAAGATAGAGGAAACTTAGGAATTGTAGAAGGAAATATAGATTGAAAATATATAAAGAAGAAATGCAGGCAGGATGATTGACTAGGTTAGAATGATAATTCAGCAAATGGAGAAAGTGTCACAAAGTATTCAGTAAAGAGAAAAATGAAAGACAAACAACTGTTAAAAGACTTTCCAAAGAAGGCAGAAACTAAAAGACACATAACCTGTTAAACAAGATAAATAGTGATTGTGCAGCAACTTCAGGCATAACAGCCAGACCTCCAAAGATGGTACTTTTAGGTTAGGTTTTGCAATAAAAAATATTCTAACTATAAGTCTTTCTCAAAATTCAACATTAATGTTACTATGTTCTATTGCAGTCCCTAATCAACATGTCCTAGGGGTGATTGCTCTAACATTATTTGAAGACTATATATACTGGACAGATGGAAAAACAAAAACTGTCAACCGTGCCCACAAGATTTCTGGAGCAGATAAAGTAGCCTTGATTAACTCATGGCATGCCATAACTGATATTCAGGTTTATCATTCATTTAGGCAACCTAATGGTAAGAATTGATTTTTTAAATCACATATTAATTCAAGCAAATGCCTCTTCCTCTATTACCAGACTTTTTACTCAATTCTGCTTAGCAATAACCACGAACTATTTAGAGTGTTTAAGATTGTTAGAGAAGTAAAATACACACTAGAGAACTGGCTATTCTTCAAAAAATAGCCTGGATAGCTCAACAGACAGAGCTCTGTAATTTAACACCAGCTTTCTGCAATTAAAGTAAGATCGAATCTCGCTAGGCTCAAGGTTGACTCAGCCTTCCATCCTTTCTAAGGTAGGTAAATTGAGGACCCAGTTTGTGGGGGCAATAAGCTGACTATGTATAAATATACAAAAGTATGAAGGCTATTGCTTAACGCATTGTAAGCCGCCCTGAGTCTCCAGAGAAGGGCGGCATATAAATCAAATTTAAAAAAAATACCTTTTATGATTTAATAGGGTGAATCAGATACAGTTTTTAATAACTTACTGAGCTTCCTCCATTCTCCCTGGTTCTTCTAACATTGTGGATAGAAATGAATACAGCATTTTTAATATTGGTATAATGATCAGATTCTTCCTGGGTCAAAAACATCTTCCAAATCATATTTACCGGACAACTAGAAATGTACTGAGGACTAGAATTCACCTTAACTCAAATTTAGAACTTCCTTTAGCTCTATTCATACAATATATTCTGTGCAGAATTCAACATGAGTAATGAATGTTGTCTTTCCCTTTTTATTATACCAACAAAGCCAATCTTCAAAAGTAAAGACATATTTTCTGGAGCACGGAGACTTTGCATGCAGTGTATAAGCTTTCACAGGAGATGGAAGCTTACACATAACAATGTGTGCACTGCAAAAATTCTCAGTATTTCCATGGATGTTTCAGTGGGACATAAACACAAAAAAGGAGCTGTGTACACACTCTACGTTATTTGAGTAGAGTGTGCACTCAGCTCCTTTTTTGTGTTTATGTGTGAAGATATCTGAACACAGCTGTTATTATTAGTCAATTGTCTGAATTAGTTTTATAGAATATAAAATGTTTTTATGTCATACAAACTATTTTTTATAGAAAAGTAGTAACAATTCAGTTTTTATAATTTATTATTCTTACTTATCTTTTAAAATAATATTTCTAAAATGTATGTATCAAACATGTTAGAGGAATCTTTAAACTGGAAAATATTATAGCTTTAGAATTAGTCTTCATTTGAGTTTTATGGGCATGTTTTAATTGTTATTTGTTTGTATTTCTAGTGGCTAAAC
Organism: Pantherophis guttatus; assembly: GCF_059756535.1. NCBI lineage: Eukaryota > Metazoa > Chordata > Lepidosauria > Squamata > Colubridae > Pantherophis > Pantherophis guttatus. The sequence continues at coordinate 136,173,882 of NC_142063.1, read as the reverse complement.
ATACATGTACATTAAATAATGGTGGCTGTAGTCATCTGTGCCTTCTTGCCCCAAACAAAACTCACACTTGTGCCTGTCCGACCAATTTTTACCTCGCAGCAGATAATAAGACCTGCTTATCAAATTGCACAGCCAGTCAAGTATGTATATTGTTTCGAATGGAAGATTTTAAAAATACTTTCAGTATCTCATTTTAAGTACATTGACATATTTTGAGATATATGTCACTTCTAAAAAAATTGTAACACTATACTATATATTTAATTCTCAGAAGTATATTATTGTAGCACATACAGTAGATTTATATGTTTGGAAGAATGAGTTTTAAAAGTTGCTTATAATAATTAAAATCACATTTCAAAGTATATCAGATTCCAGTTACTGCCTTTTTATTCTACTTATAATATATATAGACAGACCCACAGATCTTTGTATATCTATTTTAAAAAAAATTTAATTACACTTTTTTCTTTTAGTTCCGCTGCAGGACTGACAAATGTATTCCATTTTGGTGGAAATGTGACACTGTCGATGATTGTGGAGATGGATCAGATGAACCTGAAGAATGTCGTAAGTATAAATGAATATAATATTTTAGGAATATTATTCTTCAGACTTATCAATCATATTGTAAAAGTGTTAAAGATAGAACTGCTGAAAATGATTTTTTTCATACTATATATTACATTTGAAAATGAAGAATATTACTGCATAATTAAAAAATATACAGTACCTTAATTCTTTCAATGATCATACTTTTTCTAAGTGTAGGGGTTTCAATTGAACTTCAAAAATTAGATTTTTTACTACCCCTTTATATGTATTAAATCTGCAATTAATAATATAAAACAGATTTATTAGGCTTGGATGGTTGCTATCCATATTCTATAGTGTGGCAGAAATATGATTAAATCAGTTGACGATTAGATAATTTCACAATATTCTCCTTTCAGCATTCAGAAGTGTGAAGTAAATGATGCTGTCAGAAAGCAACAAGCAACATCTGTCATAATGTTTATTTATTTGTACATTGATGTTTCATTTACATCTAAAGTGATATACATAGTTTGTCATCCAAACTTTTTCACACAGCAACAACATAAAACAGGTCATGTCTATCTATGGAGATTCTCAGTCATCTAGGTCATGGTTGTCCCAAAGATGCTTTTTCCAAAATGCAACTGGACTTTTTCCTTGAAAACATTTTGCTTCTCATCCAAGAAGTTTCTTCAGTTTAACAGGTCCAAAATCAGGACTAGATATAAAGATTGCATCACAATTAAATTCAGATTTTCTATCTTTAGTCGTACTCAAGCAGTATTAGGCTGCACTAACTGTGTTAGGACAGATTTGCTAGAACTTTAAGTCACCCTTATTCAACAGAAACTTCCAGAATGTTAGCCAAATACAAATAAATATATTGAGATTACATTTTGTTACCAGATAGATGAATTTCATGAATTATTTTGAAGCAAGTAAAGAATGTTCTCAAAGAAATAGGAACCCAAAACAAGGATACCCTTTATTTTATATTTTATCGCAGAAATGTTTTGGGAAAAATAAAAATTTCCATCTATACTAATGCTGATAAAATACATAACATAAACAAAGAGAAATAGTTATGCTTTTTAAGAGTTTGTCTCAGCAGGTATTAGAACAATTAAGCTTTTTGATTCCTGTCATTTTATGCCTCTTTAAAAGAACAGCAATTTGCTTTTGGAAGACAATATCTATATCCTCTTTGGCATAGATGGGATGATAGACATTTACAAGAGCATTACTTTTATTTGTTTATTTTAATCCTAATAGTCTCTATAGCATTGTGAGACTCTATAGCATTGTGAGTACATTTGGATGTATGAACAACATGATTTTTCCTGTTTTTGTTTCTTTTTATCACATTTCCTTCATCTATATTTCAGTCATGAGAGTCATCCTATCAGGGCTCCATTATGTCTTTTACATTAAATGATATGAATTTAGACTCATCTGGTTTATTTCCCTGAACATTTTACTCAGAGTATTACAGTATTCACAAGAAAAGCCATGAAATATATTGACCAATTCTTTCAGATTTTACTGTGTAGAAATTTTTAATTGAGATCCTTCCTTCAGGATTTTCATTTCCACTTCCTCCCCCTCCCTCCTCTGCAAGCCCCCTAAACATTCTTTATACAGCTTTTCTAACGAAGCTCTTCACATTTCGATCAAATACATTTTCATAAGTTCTTGCGAGATGCCAGTCAATCTATCGTGTAGGTAATTCAGATGATTGTCTCAGAAAATAAAATCTCTTCAATACAATTTGAAAGTTAGAAATTGATCTGCTATATTCAACTTTCCTCTTCTGTGGACTAGAAAATGAATAAGAATACTAGCTAAGGACCCCACAGTTTTAATATTTTTTCCTGAGATTTTTTTTTTCAAAATCTATAGTGCTGTGGTTGAATCACTTCTCTGCAGTATTCTATGTCCCATGTGTATTAGCAGAAAAGCACTTGCTAACTTGGAAGGCATTCTGTTATATCTTGATCCTTGGCCCTAAAAGACAATAAACTAATAGATTTATGTCAGCATGTATTTGTTTCAGTTGCTGATACTAGTTAACTATCAGCTACATTGACTTTTCTGTTTTTCTTCTTATACGGTAACAGTTGCATTATGTATGCTGTTAGGGATCTACTCTCTTACAGTGCTTCTTTTTCCTTTTTGTGAACACTCAGAGCCCATTTTCTTTGAAAGTTTTTTTTTTCTCTGTTTTTCTCTGAAAACTATTTCTGAGTTCCAGTGAGGCAGAACATGATTTGTGTCTCTTACTTCTGATCTTTACTCTCATCCATTGGGCTTACTCCTCCATTTGATAGTCTTCCTAATGGAGAGTTTCTTTCACTATCAGGTTCTATTGTAATGCATCCTTTCTTTGAACTGATAAAGCTTTCTCCTTTCTTATCAGTTGAAGTGTGGCCATTGAGTGTAGGCTAATTTTCTGGCTTTTTTTCAGGACTCTTTCAGGTTTGCAAGTTCTTTTCAGGCAGAAAGACAAACATTCTATAAACATTGCACATCTCAGATTCCTATTAATTCCTCTTCTCTTTTACTTTTTAGAATACATCAGTAGAAAGGCTTTCATTTTTTTTTCTCTTGTTCTCTTTTCCAACTCTTGACTAATAGAAGAAAGGTATCCCCTAAAAACTGCTTTCATTCTCCATATACAATTTTTCAGTTCCTCAAATGTCTCTGCCTTATATTCCTTTCAAAGTTTATGCTTATTTGACACAAAGCAGTCACTTAACTACCCAGACATAGTACATTGGACAATCAGCAGCTTTCAAGATATGTTGTACCTGCTACAATTATGAACTATATAGGAGATTGACTTTCTAGCCCTCTCGGTTGAGCTACCAGCCATTCAGAACACATGGCTGTTTGTGGTTGTTGTTTCACTCTCTTGGAAGGTTCGTCTTAGTTCTTCCTGTTCAGTTATTCAATAAACTCATTCCCTGAGACCTAGCTGCCTTATATTCTTCAGCAAGAAGTCAATAGTCTCAGGTCTCATCCTTTTCAAATTAGGCAATTACTAAGCAACTCTGCTGATCTCCCATTCCCCATTCCCTGAAAACAGTAAAGTGGGAAGGATACTCAAGAAGGTGGGAATTTCCCCTGCTAAAATAAACAATACTCTAAGATATAGCTAAGTGTGTGCATCAATCCTCAGGGAGAGGAGAAAATGTATTTTTACACAACAGATACAAAATGCATCTCAATACTCATCATCCTTACTATAATTTAAATTCAAAGTAAGAGGTGGCCTCTTTTATTCAAATCTAGATTACATAGGGGGAAACTAGGTGCTCTTAATTACCTTTTGCTATTAATGCTTCAGAGGTGTTGAAAAGGAAAACTGTTTCAAGTCACGACAAATGAATGCTTCTTAATTAGACAGTTATCAGTCATGAGATTACTATTATGAGACTACTCATGAACTTAAGTTGATTTAGAAAAAGATCTACAGATCCATTCCGCAGGAAAACAATAACAAACGGCAACAAACATTCGGTATCATTTTAGTATATAAATTATATCTTTTGTTTATTTATGTTAGGCAGTTTTGGAATTGTTAACAGTTCAAAATAATTCAGTATAAATGAGAATTCCTAGATTGTATATTATATTAAAACATATACTAAAAAACTTTGTTCATAGCAGTAAAATTTCAGGGTAAATAAGTATATGATTATATCCTCTAATAAGGATATTAAGCCCAAAAGGTGGCTCTTTGAAATATTGATCATTATACACATAGAGGTAAAAACCATAGTACAATGTAGTTAAATACAATAGACTTATAAGCACTTTGCTGAGGAGGAATGTCAACAAATATACAGGTAATCCTCAACTTTTTACTACATTTGGGACCCCAAACTCAATCACTGAACAAAGTGATAATTGAGTGAGATATCACATGATTGCTTTGCTCAATGACTGTGATCCTGGCATCCCTGGTTGTAGTGGTTAAGCATAGGTAGTAAAGCAGATAGTTCCAACTAAGGAGCATGGGGGAATGGAGGGGAGACTCTGGGAAACCAAGTACAGACCATACTTCAGTGTCTCTCTCCTTAGGAGTTGAAAATGATCCCTGATGAAATCCAAACAAGATTTTCAGCCCCTGAAAGAAGAGAGACTTGGGCACATCCTGCACTAGGCCTCCCAAAGCCAGTTCCATCCCACTAAGGCACCCCATTCCCTTTACCTTACTATACTGCCTCTCTGCTCTAGTGCTAAAAGTCCAGTCTCAACGGTGCTTTTCAAAAGTCAACTAGACTTTCTTGATTTTTTTTCTTTAAAAATGTTTTCCTTCTCATCCAAGAAGCTTCTTTTATTCTGACTGAATGGGGGGGATGGAAGGATTTATATTCATTGTGGCCATCTGGTCAGTAGCATACTGAAGGTTGGTCATTTGCTCTCTGAGAGTCATTGAGATCCTTTGGAAAGTTATCTGTACCGTCAAGGTCACCTGAATCAGAATGCAAATGGGTGTGAAACCTTCTTGGGACTGTGGAATGGAATATGTTGGAGACAGGAGACAGGTTCAAACCAAAAGGTGAACATTCTGGACAGAGAGGACCATTGGTTTGAAAGAGGAGTCAAAAAGGCCATTTATGTTAAAATTGAACGTCCCTTTCTCAGCCAAGAGGGAGAGATAAGATAACACCTAATTTGTTGGCAGAGAAGATTGCAAATGGCAGTCACAGGTTTATGAGGTGCTTGGAAACTGGCTGTAACTATGAACAGGTTGCCAAGCACTCAGATGATGATGGTGTGGTATGTGTGATATTTTGCAATGATCAAAAGCGTTTTATGAAGCATCCTTTCCAAGGCCTTCATTAAGCAAATGACTGTAAGTCACAGACTACCTGTAGAAATTATGATTGTTGATACATTTTACATATTGCCTTTATAGCAAATCAAATAAAAGAAAGCATATGTGCTACTGATGAGAAACAGAGCTTTTTTTTGGATTTAGTTTATTGTGTTTAAAGATTAGATCTTTTTTGTGTCATGCTCACCTCCTAATCATATATGGAAACATCTAACCATTTGCTATGTTTTTTTCTCTCCTAGGAATATATTTATTTATTTATGCTTTTTTTTGTACTTCGTCTTCAATTCATACCTCTGTGATTTCATAGTTGTTTCCCAGGAAAGTAATTTGTTCAAGCTTAGTTTTTTTAAGATCAGCAAAGGTCAGCTAGGTGGAAAAGGTATACAGTAAATGTAACTTATAATCAGGGATAATATAGGTAAAGTCATTTTATTCAGTATAGTAAGGAGATGATTGATTAAACTATCTAGAAATATAACACTGTAAACACATTACACTATGTTTTTTGATACTGTATTTCTATATGATTAAAAATGACTGTGTCTTAGAAGAGAACGTTATCATTAATTAGGCTGCAGAAAGGGATACTTCTGAATCTTTATCGATTCTTATATGATTTAATTGCCTTTCTTCATTGCATAGAATTTCTGTGAATGTTAGAATAACTCCTATTGCACTTTATTACCAACGTATGTAGTATTCAAAGCCTCCCTTTCTTTTTTCAGCTGAATTTAAATGTCAACCAGGGCGTTTTCAGTGTGGAACTGGTCTCTGTGTTTTACCAGCTTTTATATGTGATGGGGAAAATGATTGTGGAGATAGCTCAGATGAACTTAATTGTGGTGAGTCATTATATGATTGATATAAGAGAAAAAAATCTTGGACATCTGAGAAAATATTGTTCACTGTTCTCCTGTATATGTGTTGAAAACATTCCTTTACATATATTCCTATGTGTAATATGCAGGGGACAATTTAACCTTCAGGAGAATTGTGCTTGTGTGGAAGAAATTTTGATCAGAAATGTTTACAGGTTTTGAGTGTATACAGTCCTATATCAGTCCTATATCAGCATAACATTTTAAGAATTGTATCTCTCAGATATGATGCTATCTAATGTTGGTTCAACAGAAGAGTAAAATATCTGATTATTTTTTTTTTAATAAGGCTCATTTGGAGTTTTGACTTTGATTAACTAAAATATTGAATTACTTGTTACTGCCACTACTAGTATGTATTAAGAAATTTAACAGTTGGAAACGAATTATATTTGAAAATTCTCAATTCTCTTACACAAGAAGACAAATAATCAAAACATTATTTATGTAAATGTCAAGACAGGATGCCCCTTTCCCAATATAGGAATGGCTGCCAATATGTGTTAGAAAATATTGATCTACATAATTTTATCATTTAAATCATTTAAAAGAAATAAATGAAACAAAGTTAAAAACTTAAAGAAGTAAAGGAAGGAGAATGAAAACAAGGAAAACAAGAGAAGGAAAAAGGAGGACAGGGAAAGGTGACAGTGGTGGCATTGGTGGTGGGCACAACAAGTGTCAGTGGTGGCAGTTGCAACTGAGCGGTAGCAAAGCCCAGGGACACAACTGGCAGTGGAGATAGCAGTGGCAGCATCTGCAACTGAAGGTGCTTAGAGTAGAGAAGGAGGAGAAGGAAAAGGAAAAGCAAAGGTAAAAGAACATTAAAGAATCAAAGGGAGGAGCAGAAAAAAGGAGAAGGAATGGCATCAAAACGTAATTGAGACATACAGCATGATGCCTGAGAATACCAGTGACCACATTGGTGCAATGGAATATGAAATAGCAATGCAACATGTCAAAATAGCAACAACCAAATTTTGCACAGAAGTAAAGGAAAGAGGAATAGAAGGACAATTTACACTTTTACATTAACAAATTGTTTTATTTCAACACTAGCCATAAGAGGAAATTAACTACTAGTCACAAAAGGGAGCAGAATATTCACTTTTAAGCATAATTTCAGCATTAACCTCAAGAGTGATTCTTAAAAAAATTAAAACCCTACATACAATTTTTTTAAAAAAAATATTTTAATGAAATTTTTAAATATTGTAAAATTTTTAAGTTTTTGAATTTTTTGACTTTTTAAAGAAATTAAAGAAAAGAAGAACCCAATGATTAAAAATTAGACCAATCTTTGTCATAAAATTAAATTCCTTCATAAAACTATTTTAATTATTTTTTTTAATTTTTAAAAAATTAAATTTCTAAATCTTTAAGATTTTTAAAATTAAAAAGAAGGTACCCAAACACTATTAAATTAGACCAATTAGGCAAAAGTAGAAATACTTCTAAAAAAAAGACCCTGACTTGTAACTACTACGAGCAAGAATTCACTATTTTTCTATACTCTTTTACAATAACTGCAAGCTAAGAGCCTTCTTTTCCCTTTTATTCTTTTTTGCTTCTTCCTTTTGTGGATTACAAACTATATCCTGAAGGTGATCTGTGGATTACAAACTATATTTTGAAGGTGATCTGATTTGTCTTTGATGTGTTAGGTTTAAAGTTTACTTCAGCACTAGCCAGAAGAGGGAGCAAAAGACTAACATTCAAGTGTTATTTCAACATTAACCACAAGAGGAAGTAATGACCATTTTTTAAAAAAACCAAAAGGGATATGAATTTTTTTTTTTTTAAAAAAAAAAACCCTACATAAACCAAATTTTAAAATAAATAAGACATTGGAACTATTGTGACACTGCAAGAAAAATAACAGTCATGGAAAAACACATATTCATTAAAAAAAAGACTAATGTTGTGATTTGCAAAATATGTGCCATGTATGTATTCTTGCCAATAGAAGACACAAATTATATCTCTAACAAATGTAAACCAAATGAATTACTCGAGGAAAAAGTAAAGCATCTAGAGGTAAGTCTAGCCTCTCTGAGATTCAGACAGCAAAATGAGAAACTCCAGCTAAAGGAAGATTATAAACTGAACATATTAAAGAACAAACAACTATCAGAAAAAAATGAATCTTTAGAAATAGATTGATGGCAAAATGGCACTCAAAAAAAAAGTCTAACCAATGTCCCTGCAGTCCAGCCTAGTTCAGTCCAGCCCTGCTGGAGCTGAACAATCAATTTAATCTCCTCCCCCTAGAAGATAATGTGCACATATTTGGTGAAGGAACATCATCAAGCATACTACTGACAGGTAGAAAGGGGCTTTCTCACCCAAGGAAAAAATGGTGTGAGTTAGTGATAGGAGACTTATTTCTCAGAGGAATGGAATTAGCAATCTGCAGACCAGACCATCTATCAAGGGAGATATGCTGTCTTTCAGGAGCAAAGATCAAAGATGTGTCTGAGAGGCTTACTAAAATAATTAAACCCACAGATTATTGTTCCTTTCTTCTCTTTCATGTGGGGTTTTCATGCTTTGTTACAACAAAGCATGAAAACAATATTAAGATACTATGAGCAGCTGACATGAAAGCCAAAGAGACAGGAGGTGGGGCTTTCATCTGTATTTCTAATAGAAGGTCAACATCTAATTAGGGAACAAAGGATTTTAGGAGTAAACCACTGGCTTAAATAATCATGCCATTAAGAGAACTTTGGATTTCTAGACCATGGTTTATATTACCTACATGAAAGGCTTCTGGAAGGGAATGGGCTACACCTCACAAGAACAAGGAAAAATGTTCAGAAAACAACTGGCTCAGCTTTTCCAAAATGCTTTAAACTGGAAGGGGAGGGAGACCAATTTTTAGGACCAAATTCCAAGCACAAACCTCAAGAAATCCAATCAAACAATTACTGTATTTTTCGGAGTATAAGACGCACCTTTCCCCCCCAAAAAAGAGGGTGAAAATCTGGGTGTGTCTTATACTCCGAATGTAGCCCCACCCAGCTTCTCAAACTGAGTTTTTCAGAGGCTGAAAAAAGCATCAGAAATGAAGCTTCAGAAAAGAAGCCTCTAAACAGAGCTTTAGAAAAAAAGCCCCCAAACAGACCTTCAGAAAAAAAGCTCCCAAACAGAACTTCAGAGGCTTTTTTTCTGAAGCTCTGTTTCGGAGGCTTTCAGAGGCAGAAAAGAAAGTTTTTTCTGAAATAAAGTTTCAGAAGTTTCAGAGGCAGAAAAAAAGCAAAAAAAAAAAAAAAAAAAAAAAGCAAGGCCCAGAGCTCCCAACCAAGGAACCTGTTGCTAAAATTCACCTCTGGGAACAGTTGATTGGGGGTATTCCGGGAGGCCGATCCAGCTGTCAATCAGTTTTTTTCTTATTTTCCTCCCCAAAAACTAAGGTGCGTCTTATACTCTGAAAAATACGGTAGGTAAGGAGTGGTGAAAAGGAAGGAGAACTCAGATATAAAACAAAAGAAGTTGGAAGCAAATGCAAATTCAGTCAAGGTTTCAGACATCTATACATCAATACTCTAAGTATAAGGAACAAACAGGGCAAACTTGATGCTAGTATATGAGAGCAGGTTCAACATTGGTGCCATTACCAAATCTTGGTGGATGAAATCCAAGACTGAAATATACTGCTAGTAGGCTTTAAATTATTCAAAAGAAACAAAGCTAACAAAACAGGAAGTAGAGTTGCATTATTTGCAGCAAATAACTACACTTCTTCAGAAATGCACAAAACCATGGCTGAAAACTTTCTTGAATGGATTTGGATTAATATAAAAGGAAAAAGGAATAACATTGCTATAGGTATATACTACAAACCACCCAATCAAGCAGAGGAAGTAGATGAATTTTTTGCTAATCAGTTAGCTAATGTGTTTGGAAAACACATCACAGTACTAATGGGGGACTGTAACTACCCTGACATCATCTGGGAGACAAATGCTGTACCAAGAGGGATATCAAACTGGTTCCTAAAGAACCTAGCAAACAACTTTATACCCAAAAGGTAGAGGAGAGAATTAGAGGTTAGCTATACTAGACTTAACATTTCATTATTAACAACAATGAAATGATAGAGGGGGTTGAAGTTGTTGGACTGTGTCACACTGGAATTTGACCTAATGCAGGCACAAATAATTCAACGATGATGTGTCTTAGACATCCAGAAAGCCAATTTCAGCAAACTTAGAACTTAAAGTTTAGGAAAGAGTTTAGGAAGAATTTCATGGATAGAAATCCTAAAGAGGAAAACAACTCAAGATCCTGTGAAAAATGAGACAATAAAAGCCCAGTCTAACACAATACCACAGAGAAGAAAAACAAGAGCCCTCCACCACCAAATGAAACCAATAAGGTTACATAAAGAACTCTCTGGTAAACTGGGAGACAAAAAGGATAAGTAAATCAATGGAAAAAGGAACACATAACTTCAAAAAGAATGTCAACAAATAACCAAAGGACAAAGTCAGGAAAGCTAAGGACAAAGTCAGGAAAGCTAAGGCTTAGAATGAACTAAAACTTGAAACAAATGCCAGAAGTAATAATAAAAGGTTTCACAAATGATTTAGATGAGAGGATAGAAGGGAAACTCATCAAATTTGCAGGTGATACCAAGCTGAGGGAATAGCCAACACTTTAAAAGATAGACTCAGACTTGAACATTGAGCCGTATCTAACAAAATGCAATTCAGTGGTAAGAAAAGTAAGGTCTTATACTTAAGCAAGAAAAGAAAAGTCAAGGGGACAGGTTTAAAATAGGCGATACCTGCTTAACAGTAGTGACTATGAGAGAGAGCTAGGTGTCCTAATGGACAACTACCTAAGTATAAGCCAGCAGTGTGTATAGCTATCAAAAAAAGCTAATGCAGTCAAAAGCTGCATCAACAGAGGGATATTATCAAGATCATATGAAATGATAGTACCATTTATATTCCACTGGTAAGACCACACTTGGAATGCTATGTCCAGTTCAGTCACAATGATAGAAAAAGGATGCTTATACTGTAGAAAGTGTGCAGAGAAGAGCAACAAAGATACAAAAACCATACAATGATCAGTTGCGGGAACTACCAGTAGCTAGTTTATATCTAGTCTTATCGAAAGGCAGGACCAGGGGTTACATATTAGCAGTCTTCTAGTACTTGAGGGCCTGCCAAAGATAAGAGGGGGTCGGGCAGGACAAGAAGTAATTGGGGGAAGATCATGAAAGAGTGACCCAACTTAGAACTAAGGAGGAATTTCCTGACAGTGAGAACAATTAATCAGTGGAACAGCTTGCCCCCAGCAGTTATGGGTGGTCCATCACTGGAGGTTTTTAAGAAGAGATTGAACAACTATATGTCCAGAATGGTATAGAGTCTCAGTTTGAGCAGGGGGTTGAACTAGAAGACATCCAAGGTCCCTTCCAATCCTGTTGTTCTACGTTATTCTATATATTCTTCTTGTAGAACCATTTTGGAAATGCTTTCATAATTCATTACTGTTTAGATCCTGTACTAGTTATTTGACTAGTACTTGTACAACAGTTATAGCAACAAATCCATCTTTTCTTTTTAAAGTAGTGTTAGCACAATGCTTATTACAAATGTTCTATCAAAATTTGCCTTTTTATTGAATTTATTAAAATTTAATTTTAATGATTAAATTATGATAACATGATTAATGATTAATAAAAATAAAAAACTTAATTCTTAATTAAGAAAAACAATATGATATGAGGATTATTTGTGTGCCTGTGTTTAATGTAGTTACTTTCTTTTCTTCCTTTCCCCATCCCCAACTTCCAGATACACATGTTTGCCTACCAGGTCAATTTAAGTGCACCAAGAATCAGAAATGTATCCCAATAAATCTCAGGTGTAATGGACAAGATAATTGTGGCGATGAAGAAGATGAAAGAGATTGTCGTAAGTCATTTTCTTAAATATGTAAAAATTCAGAAATCTTCTCAAACATAACAGTCATGGCACATAAGAAAACATTGGTTATAAAACAGAGTTTCAAAGTTTGAGGGACCGTCATGTAGTAGTGTAGGAGGGAGCTGGAGTGATTAAAGAATGCTGGTGGATGATTTTTCTAGAGCCCTACCTAAACTATTTGGATGTTTCCAATGGCTTTGGCTAGCTGACATTTATTTTGACCCCTGGGCACTGGCCTATTGAAATCTCTGGGCTGGACTTCTGAATTAGAGTCTTTGTTACCCAAGCAGCCACCTATGACTGTAATCTTTTTGTCCACGTAGGATGGGAAGGTTGTTATGGGATAATGGGATGGATAGTAGAGCTGCCACAGAATCTGCACACCATTCAAGCTGCTGAGTGCCTGAATTCAGGAATGATCAGATGGGGTATCTGCTGTTTTTATGAAGGATTAGAGTGGCTATAATTGTTTCTGTAGGTTGATTGTGGGGTGTGGTGAGAACAGTGAATGGGTGAATGAATGAGAGTTGAGAGTGTTTTGTCTTGGGAGGGGAGAACAAGGAATGGGAGGAAACTGGAGGAAAAGGCAGGTAAAAATATTGCAACATTGCAAACAAGGATAGGTATGGTGGAAATCTGAGGGCGACCTTTCCTAAGCATTCTGAGACTGCTACTTAAAGAGTAGTCCAATGTCCAGGCCTCAGTATTCTATTCCACATTGGGTTATCAAAAGCTCGGGGGCCTTGGGCTCCTGATGTTGCTTCTGAATATCAGTTTGGCTTGCAGTAAATCTTCACATGGAGATGTCTACATGGATAAAACAGCCAAAGTAATATGTATAATTGAGACCTGGAAAGCTCCAGAAGAAGGAAATATACTTAGCCAAATTTGGGGTCGAAAATGCACCTTCCCAATTTAGAAGTTTTACATTAGCTAAGGACCCAAGAAAGTGAGGAGGGATGGTTGTTCATTCATAAATTGCTGAGGGCTCTCAGTGGCCCTGTGCTGTAGATAACTGAATGTGAAACCCTCTAGATGAAGATAGGCTATAGAAACAGTTGGGATTACTGTTGCTATCTCACTCTCCCTGCTGCAGAACATCATCCCTGCTTGTCAGCCCTTCAATTAGATCAAAGTACAAAACAGATTCCACAGGAAGACTAGAACTGTACTTTATTGTGATAGGCTAGATCAGGGGTGTCAATCTCATCACGGGCCATATCAGGATTTTGCCCTTGGGGGCTGGGGTGGGTGTGGCTGGTCATTGCGGCTGACTAGGTGGGCGGGGATGGGGTTGGCTGGGGTCAGGGCTATATAGGCTGGTCCCTTGCCGTCTCTGGGATGGCCCTGTGGGACAACTCTGGACCTAGCGTGGGCCGGATATGGCCCACTGGCTGCGTGTTTGACAATCCTGGGCTAGATCCTTGTAAGCCTGCCTGTGCTTTACCTCACTTCTCTCTTATATCCTTGTGAATCAGGAAAGAAACTGCCTGAGCAATTCTGAATGCTATCTTGTTTCCCAGGACCTAAGGAATGTTTTAGCCCTCTTAACTCATATAACAGTTCTTGCCTATTTCCCTGATTTCCATCATCTCCCTGATTCTCTATACTATCTAATTATTTACATTCTTTTGCCAGGTTGGCTATGGAGACCCCATGACTAGTTAGTTAATCCTTAGGGATTTCATTTTGCTACCAAATGTCATTGAACAGGGGGCAGATCAGGAGCTCATGGCCTATATAGCAGCTACACACCTGTCCCTAGTCATCAAGGGACCAATGCATACTAGTGTTTGCAGTTTGGACATGGTTTTTGTCCTGGGGCAGCTGTGATCAATTTACATTTGAGTAACCATGTATAAGAGTAAGTTTAGGGTAGCGGTTAAGGCACTAGGCTAGAAACCAAGAGGCTGTAACTCCTAGCCCTGCCTTGGGCACAAAGCCATCTGAGCGACCTTGGGCCGATCACTTTGTTTCTGCCCTAGGAGAGAATGGCAATTTCAAAAGAAGAAAAACCTTGCTATGAAAACAGGGACTAGTCCAGGCAGTCACCCTAAGTCAAAAACTGACTGAAAGGCACAAAAAAGTATATCAGTTAATAATAGATTTAAATTCACTAGAAAAGGACGTATTAATGTTTCCTTATATTAATCAAATGTAATATATTTTTTTAAAGTACTCTATCTTGCAATAAAGTATATTGCTGAATATACTTTGATAAATTTTGAAGTAATAGTTTATTTTCAATAGCTGAATTAAAAAGGCATTCAAAAAGATATATAGAATTTAAAAACTCTTGTTTTTATTGACTGATCATCTTAATTGATTTTATAAATACACATCTTCCTTCTTTTGTTTTAAAGCGGAAAACAGCTGTTCTCCTGATCATTTTCAATGTAAAACCACAAAGCACTGTATTTCTAAACTCTGGGTGTGTGATGAGGATCCAGACTGTGCTGATGGCTCTGATGAAGCAAATTGTGGTGAGTTCTGTAAACAATTTAATTTTCCCTATGTTTTTCTTATTTATTCAAAATTGGTATATTTAGAAAGGTAACATTATTGGCTATCAACCTGAAGAATCATTTTACTTATAATGTCTTATAACGTTTATTTATCTAATTTATATAGCCACCCATCAATCAGAAATTGATTGTTGATTGATGATGACCCATAGATTGATTCTTACCTGAATAACAAAATTATTATTCAGTTGGAAGGGACCTTAGAGGACTTCTAGTCTGATTTTGTCTTTAACAATTTGTCCCTAACTTCAAATTTTCCAACTGTGCACTGTAACTGAATTCATGCACCTTGCTGTTGATCATTTGCTTCTTCTCCTTACTTTTGCTAACAATAGAGTATCAGATTATAATGTAATACTGTAATGATGTTAATACATTAAACATTCTGTTATTTACATTCTGTCAAATAGATTTATAAATTCCATTAAAAATTGAGGATGACACATGTTGCTGTATTATTTCTTAGTGCATTTCAATGCCAAAATAGATTATTTTATCTAGGGGTTTTAATGGACCAAAATTGATTTATTCCAAAATTTACCTAAATTATACTGATGCAAGCCAGAAATTTAGTTTATTTAGCAAAAGATTCAATCCAAAATTTATTCTTTCTCTTTCTTTCTCTCCCCTTCCCCTTATAAAGTTTGCATTGTACTGTGGTTCTTTATTTAGTACTTTATTACTATTGAAATGTGGCTTAAAATGTGATAACTGGTAATTTGCAATGCACTTTTTCTTATTTCTAGTCATGCATACCTAGAAGTATGTAAACAAAAATAGTATGATTTTTTGTGACAGATAAAAAGACATGTGGCCCTCATGAATACCAATGCAAGAATAGCAACTGCATTCCTGATCACTGGCGATGTGACAGTCAAAATGATTGTGGTGACAATTCTGATGAAGAAAACTGCAGTAAGTAATGGCATAGGACTGTAAATTTGTAAATCATTCTACAAAAAAGAGAAAAACACTGTTTTAGTCTCTATTTCTGCCATTTTTAAAAGACATTTATTTTACTTTAATGGTTAATAATATTAAAGATCAAATCTGCTGACTAGTTTTTCTATTTTAATAATTTATTTTTTCTTAAAATGTTCTAGCCTCATTAAAATATTATAAAGACTTAAATAATTCCCAATTTTATAATAATTTCATGAAAGATTACAATTCAAAACATAAAAACTAATATAAATTAAAAAGAAATAAGAATAAAAATTAAAAACTGGAAAGTGCAGAAGACATATACTGTATTTTTCGGAGTATAAGACGTATCTCCCCCCCCTAAAAGAGGGTGAAAATTTGGGTGCATCTTATACACCGAATGTAGCCCCACCCACCTGCTGGCCCCCAGAAAATGGGGCGCGCAGAGGCGGCAATAAGCCATGGCAATCCCTGCAGCCCGAAACAGCTGATCTTCAGGAGCCTGATCCAACCAACAATCAGCTGCTAATCAGGCTGTCCTGAAGCTGAAGCTGAAATGGGCTGTTTGCTGCAAGGAGGCAAATTGCTGTGAGACAGAGGCAGATTTTTTTCTTGTTTTCCTCCCAAAAAAAGGTAGTTGCGTCTTATAGTCTGGAGCATCTTATACTCCAAAAAATACAGTATATAAAATTTCCCCCCTCATCATAAGAGTAAATAATTTTAATAACTTATTACCTTCTTTTAAAATAAATTCTCTCTTCTTCCCATATCTCCTCTCTTAACTATAAACAAAATCTTAAAACCTCATCATTCAATCCTATTTAGCAAAAGTCCATTAAAGGTTACCAGATAAAACTGCATATCTATTTTAACCTTGATGAAATAAACTAACTTCAGTTTTTTGTGTCTAATTTTTTGTTGGTATAGTCATTAAGGTACTAGCATAGAAACCAGGAGACTGTGAATTCTAGTTCTGCTTTAGGCATGATAAACAGGCTGGGTGACTTTGGGCCAGTCACTTTCTCTCACTTTAACATATCTCAGAGTTCATTGGGAAAATATGAGGAGGAACAAGTATTATGTGTCTTTATCACATTGAATAACTTAAAAAGTAATAAATGGGGGAATCTCTATATTCCTTCCCTGTAATTTTAACTAACTTGGGTTTAAATCCCTTCAAATAATAGCCAAGAATTTATTTCTTATTTGTTTTTGTTTTTGTAGTTCCAATATATAAAATGTATCCAATTCACTTGTCTGGTTTGTTACTTCTGTGTCCCTTTTAATTATTAACACATAAACTGGTTTAATTTGTATGTCCAATATAATATATTTTCCCATATCATTCTTGTAAATTGTCATTTTTAAGCCCACATCAACTCATTCCAGTCTAATCTGGTAGAGTTTGCTCCTTTATAACATTATTTACACTTCATCTGTGACAGATGTTCTTAAAATTAACTTCTGAGTCCATTATTCACAAATATCATTAAAAATGTCCAATGTTAAAATATTTCTGTATTAACAAGATGACTTTAAGTATTCCTCTCATTTAATTGTAATCTTTCATTTATTCTAGCAATTTCTTTTTTTTTTATTGAAAAAGTTTTCAAATACAAATTTTCCCCCTTTTTTCCCCTCTCCCTCCCCCTCCCTAACCCCCCCTCTCCACCCATCCCCCCCTGTGACTTCTTCATAACAAAAAAAAAACCTAATTCATAACAGATTACTTACTCCCTCCTCTAGATATTGACCTTTACTTACTAAAAATATTATTAATATTATAACATCCCCCTTTATCCATACATTTCAGAAAAGAGAAAAGAAAGGAAAAAAAAAAGACATTATACTATAACATTATAGAATAACTTCTCCACTTTAAAACTATACGATAAGTCCTACTTTAACATTTAATCTTCTATATATGTTACTATAACATTTCAAAGCGGCCTTCCCCATAAAATCTAGTTTAACATTTATTCCACTCTATCCATTTCCTCCACTCCCCTAAATATATCACTTAAAAATCCCTTTTCTTAGACTAATCAATCTACTAACTAGCTTATTCACCCACTATCATACAAAATTACCATACACAACATTTCTTAATATCTTTGATTCACTGCCCACACTACTTAAAAATATATGTCTATATTTTCCATTATATCTAAATAAAAAAAAAAAGAAAAGACAATGACTTTAAATTTATAATCCATATAGTATCTTCTTAGAGGTCTTTCCACTGGATTGGTAGAACCAACATCCATAATCGGGTAACATAGCTTGCTGGTGCAACAGTTTATTCAGGATCTTCAATCATTTCTGCCCCCATCAGTAGTAAATATCTTCTTATATGTATAAAAGTAAAAACAACCACCCGAGTGACATTATAATTATATTCCATATAGTAATAATTGTGGGTTTCATCAGGATTATTAATTCCCATCATCGTAGTGGGTAACAACCCGATCTTCTGCATGCCCCAACATCATTCTCTTGCCTTGTGATTCAAGATAATATAATATGTTTATCAACACAAAGAGAAATTCCAAAATGGATAATTCAAATCCATCAGTTTAAGGCTCATTTCACGTCCCCAAATTACGGCCATGCAGAGATCTGCCACAATCCTCAGGATGATATTAACCAATACGTCGCCTCTTCTGTGTTTACACATAATCATTCATATTTTAAAGTCACTGGCTTCACTGTTGCCTAATTTAAAAATTTCTATTTTTATGCCACCTATTTCTCTTTTTCTTTTCTTTTTGTGGGTTTGGTTTCCATCCTGGTTTCCTTTCTACAAATTGTGTATCATCTGGTCGGTTTTTATTCTGCTTTGTAAATTGGTCTTGTTGGTTTTGTTTTTGTATCTCATGTTTCTTTTTTATCCCTTGTATATCCCCTAGTAGGTTTCCATGCTTATCCTTGCCTTGATAAGTCATCACATTAAAATTAGATGCCACTTCTCTCAAATTTGTAGATAGTCCAGCTGGGGTATCCAATAAATCCAAAGGCAATTCATCTGGTACAGTCTCTATAATTCGATATTTTACCTTTATTTCCGGCTCCTTCTGCTTATCCTGTATTATACCTGAAGATGTTAAGTTCATTTTCAACCTATTTTGATAAAATTCTTCCGCTCTTTCAACAGTATTTAGCTGATATCTTTCTCCTTGGTATCTAAATATAATACCAACTGGGGCGTCCCACCTGAATGAAATATTTCTCTTTTTTAACTCATTCACCAGAAAACCAAATTTCTTCTTTTCCATCAATATCTTAGGTGGGAGTTCCTTGTAAATCCAAATCTTTCTTCCATACAATTGCAAATTAGAATTGAAGGAATTTTGCACGATATTATTCCTAATTTCCTTATCTGTAAAATAAATCACCATGTCTCTAGGCAATTGCCTTTGCTTGGCAATCCAGGAATTGATTCGATAAACTCTGTCAATCCTGCAAAACACTTCGTCAGGTTGAACCTTTAGAATCCCAGCTAGAAATTCAGAAGATATTTTCCTTAAATCATCTCTATTATTTTCCTGCAAACCTCTTAATCTTATCGCATATTCTGTGAAATTATATTGTACCATTAAAATCTCTTTTTCAATCTTCTGTTGCAGATTTTCTGCATTACCATACTTTTGATCAGCATCCATTTTAGGTTTTTCTTCTAAGCTATTATCCTGAGTGTTTATCAAATCATTTTCAAATTTTTGAATTCTATTGTCCAATTTATCTTGAATTTCTTCTATTTTAGACTCTAGTACATTAGTATTTGTGTCCAACTGTATCATAAATTCTGTAAAACCATTAACCACTTTTGAGAATTTTTTCTCCAGAGAATCAAACTTGGATTTCACCAATTCTTTAATTTCTTTAATTTCCTGCTTAAATTTTTCAAGTTGCTGATTCACAATCTCCTCCCTTCTTTCAATCTCCTCTATAAAAAATTCTGTTATATTAAAATCAGGTTTCTGAGACTGAAGAGTTAAGACTTGTTCCTTTAAATTATTGGTGGGGGAATCCCCCCCCTTCTTGTTTATCTGACTTTATGAGTCTCAGTGCCATGTTTCCGCCCAGGCAGGCTTTGTTAAAAAAAAGCAAGAAAGACTTCTTTCCAGTCCACAACAATATCAGATCTCCAAGGGAAAAAAAAAGAGAAAAAGACACAGGAGCGAAGTTTTGTCTACAAATGTAGCCAGTGGTATTTATTCCGCTACATTGTAGTAATAGGAAACGGAAGGACTTTCCCTTTCAGCCTCTCCTCCAGCCGACGCCATTTTAAAAGGCTTTTTTTCCTCTTTCTTTTCCTCCTCTCTCTTAAGTAATTTTTTTTAAAAAATCAGTAAAATACTTGCGGTTCAGTATTACAGGTCCAGCTCACATTTCTTTGAGTAATCTGTTAAATTTGCAGGCTTGCTTTTGACGCCTGGCTCTGCATCAGCAGAGGTCTCCCAAAGCCCAGAGCAGCGGCTGGGGATACGGGGCATCTCATCCGCTCCGTCCCAAAAGTAAAGGAAAAACTTTTGGGACTCCGCAGAGAGTTCTACCCACCTCTGCCGGCTCTATCTCCGTTTCCTCATGGAAACGGAGTTTTTTCGAGCCGCCATTCCGTTGTGAAGGCGGCTCTGACAGGCGGTGGAAGCTGACGATCCCAAAGGAACGTCTGGCAGCAACAAACAGCAAACCGGAAGTCTCTATTCTATTCTAGCAATTTCTAAGGTCCAACCTTTATCAGGTTTCCCTACTCTTTTCCCCCATTTTCCCCACTAAGGAATCCAAACAATAATTTCCCACAGCAAAGATTGTTATAATTAATTCAAAGTTTTATTTCAAATCCATCTGGACCTTTAGTCTATTTTTAACTTTCCAAAATCAACTTTTAAATACTCCTTTGCTCTTTATTCCAAAAAGTATTTTTTTAAAAAAATCTTAAATTTATACTTAAAACTTGTTTCATTAAGGAAATTCACTCAGTAAATGTGATAAAAACTTCTTGTTCTGAATGTCCTTAATATTTAAAAAGCATTACAAAAGTATTCAAAAGAATGCTTTCTGGTCAAGCTTTCTGTCCATAGAAGCTACATTATGATTGTGAGCTTAGATGGAATCCCTCAATTCTTAGCTGCTTGCTTAAACTGACCACGGCTCCTGAAGTATACTACTGAGGAACAGCTCTCTGGAATACATGTGGGCAGTCTCACAATCTCTCCTTTCTTCAAAGAATTTTGCCAGCCACAATACAGCATCTGTTTGGCAATCTCCATTGTAAATGCCATCCCTGCTCCTTTGGAGATATTTTGCTTGTTATGTCTTCACTGGAAATCCTAGTACTTAAGTCAATTCCTAATGTCATTTTAATCTAAAATAGCAAAAATAGTTAAAGAGGTAATTTCTAAATATATTAATGTATTTTTTTTGCTAATATACTAAAACAGATTATTATTAAAATTGCAGGCCAGAAGCCATTTCATCATACCTATACATAAATGAGCTGTACTATACAACAATTCTTGCCACATTTTAAAAAGCCTATAAATTATCAGAATATTTTCCAATATTCTTCCAACTTTATCAAAAAGTTCCTTATCAAAACCTTTTGTGTTATGACTAAAGAAATCCTGCTTTTTTTTAAATTGCTAATTAGTTAGAGAGACATCAAGCAGTACAGGAATAAATTAGCAATTTTTTTCAGTGGAGTAAGTAGAAACTCTCAAGGACCTGTGTGGAGACCAGTGCTTTTCATTTTGATCAATTATCCTGATTTAGGAGTAAACAGTGATCTGCAATACTTTGCAGAGGATACCAAACAATTCAACCAACAAAAATGGCAGTGAAAAAGTCCGGAAGGAGCTCTTCAAATTGGGTGAATGGTCAACAAAATGGCAAATGCAATGTTGTTTAAAGAAGTATAAATACATGTACTGTGGGGGATGAGGTGGGCTAATTCAAATATCAATTGATATGGTTTAAAGTACCTAGAGTTTATGTTACAATTAGGGTCATAGTGAATTGTTCAGTGAAAATGACACAACATGGTGTAGCAATTAGGAACAAGGAAAATTTCACAGTAGAGGCCATTAGGAATTGGGCTGAAGTTTTTTTTTTTTAAAAAAATCCAACATTGCAACCTTATATCAAACTATGGTTAAAGTAATTCACTGTTACTTTAATAATTGGATAGTGTTTATTATTGTGGTGCTATAACATTTTATTTTTTTGTAAAACAGGATTTTATTGCAGAAAGAAATGAAATAATAAAAAATAACTGAGGTGTCTTGATACCTTCAGATTATTGCTTGTAAGGCATTTTCTTCCTGATTTTGGCATCCCAAGTCATTTTTGTATTTCAGCTATACCAGGAATAAATTCCAGTTTTCCTTTTCCTAATTATAATTATATGCAGAGGAACATAATAGCTAAGGTGTTCAACTTAGACACCACTGATTCAGGTGTTCCCACATGAATATAAATTTCAGGCGATGATTTGAAATAAACATTTTTCAGACCAATTCACCTCACATGGAGTAGCAGGGACGAATTAGTGGAAAACCCATGATTCTCTAAGAATTGTGTTCAGCCCCTTTTCTTTCTGCTTTTAAGAAGTAAAAATTTTAATTCACTTCACGTTAAAGTATGGCAGGACTGTCAAACTCACATTGTCACAGTGTCATCACGTGACATATCAGGACTTTTTTTCCCCTTCACTAAACCAGACATGGGTTTGGCCAGTGCATGACACATCCGGCCCACGGGCCATGAATTTGACAGCCCTGAAGTATGGCATCTATGAACCTGTAGAAAGTGATCAGGAGAAGTTTTTCTTCTTCTTTTAAAACACTAGGACCAGGAGCTATTAATCTGATTAGAGAACGATTTAAAGCAGGCAAAAGAAAGCAATTATTTGTCCAGAATACATATATAATCTGTAGAATTCAATCATAAAAGGTGATGATGGCCATTAATTTCTTGGCTTTAAAAGGTGATAGGATAATTAAGGGGAAACAAATTTATCAAAGACTAACAGTTTTGAAAACTCAGTGAGATTTCTGAGTTGGGAAGACTAAGCAGCAAATATCAGTTGTAGAGGAACAAGAGTGGAAGCAGAGTATTTATTCCTATATTTTATTTATATCCAACTGTTCAATCAGAAGTTCAAGGCAGCCTGCATAGCACCTCAGCTTCCTATTTCTCCTTTCATCATTTATATTTCAGTAACAAGCACGTAGTATTTTCCTGTTTAAGAACTGAGAGAAACAAGCAGTTGAAAAGATTAGAGTTTAGAAAATTTTTCTTTTTTCAGAACCACAAACATGCACTCAGAAGGATTTTCACTGCTCAAATGGAGACTGCATGTCTGCAAGATTCTGGTGTGATGGTGATTATGACTGTGCAGATGGTTCAGATGAGGTAAAGTAGTATTTGGTTGTAATTTTCCAAATCATCTATTTTGTTACTTACTGAAGGTACATCATGAGGAATCAGGTAGTAATAACAGTGCAAGAAATCAAGAGGGAAGACACCTGGAAAATACCATCTGCAAAGTATAAAATACTACAATATGCATTATTTTGAGCAGTTTGTTTAGGAAAATCACAATAACAAGTTTTTGAACTTTAAAAATCAATTATTATAAATTGGCAATTAATTGAGAAGGATGAACCCTGAATAAAATTATTTCTTATTGTTGGAGCAGAGAGAATAATGGCCAATAGATAATAAATCAAAAACTATCATGTGTACTGACATCCATTCCATACAATAACTGTGGAGAAAATGTAGCCTTTGATGACATGCTCCATCATGATACCTGGATAATGGATGAGTAGTATGAATTAAGCCTTCTCTGTGGGGGCACCTACACTTTGGAACAAAATACCCCCTGGAATACGAATAATCCCAGATCTTCACACTTTCCGATGTGCCCTGAAGACCTTTCTGTTTCAAAAAGCAGGGCTAGCATAAACATCTAAATTCTATGCCAAGGTCTTAGCAGATACACCAAGTTGACTCAATTTATTATTTACTGTTTATAAATATATATATATATATATATATATATATATATATATATATATATATATATATATATGAAATCTTAATCTGTTCACCGCCCTGAGTCCTTCAGGAGAAGGGCGGTATAGAAATTCAATAAATAAATAAATAAATAAATAAATAAATTACAGTTTACTTTTGACCTTAATCCACCATTGTTTTCTTCTTATTTATATCCATTTTCTTTATTTTTTCCTCTATCATTTACTCATTCTCCCTCACTGCAGATTTTTTCCTCCCCAGTACACTTATCAGGAAGTACATTAGTGAAATACAGATAATCTCTCCTTTCATCATATTTCTCTTATTCATTTGGAAATAAAGCTACCTATCTTTTTGCTTGGACAGAGTACAAAAAAGGAGATGTATAATTCCTATTTTTCTTTTCTCTCAATTATTCCTTTTTGCCTTTTAAAATGCAGTCTTTTCCTCCTCCAAGCATCGAGAAATCAAAGCGGAGCCTCTTCAATTACTGCCACAAGGCCATTCTGTATATCAGCACAACAAAAGAAACCATAATATCTTTTTAGGCAATTCATTAAATAAATGGGGTTTTTTTTATTTATTTATAAGTAATTGATCCAGTGAGAAAGTGATGGGTTGTAATGGTCTCTAGACCCTTCATTGCCAAGAAATAGAGCCAGAATGAGAAGAGATAACTTCAGATTACAAATGCTGTGTCATCATTTTGGGACCTTAAAGAATACTTTTTAGCCTAAAATTGTTTTAGAAAATGTAGGCAATTTATTGTTCTTTTGTTTATCAAATTTCTACACTGCCAATCTCACCTAAATAACTCTGAGCAGTTTACAAATAAATATATTTATGACCAAATAAATTTGATATTGCCCAAAGAAGAAGGAGGGGGGAGGGGGGAGAGGAGGAAAGAGGAGGAGGAGGAACAACCTTCTTTAGCTATGACAACCCTTTAACATAAAAATTCCTAATTGATGAGAAATGTCAGCAGTTCCAGAACTTGACCTACATTTCAGAATTTTGAGAATGTAGTCTGAACAATGTAGGAGGTAGATCTATTTATTTTTGGTTTGTGTCACATTGTGTCATGTTCACATGTCTTTCCCAGTACAACAAGAAATAGATCTACCTCCCACACTGGCTGCTTTGGAAAAGTAAGAGACCTGTTGTGATCAAGTAGTAAATGTTGTAAGAAAATGCTAATAGATATGATTCAGTTGAAATTAACATGTCCTTCATCTAAAGAAACAACAGTTTAAGATTTAACTCTATAGGAATTGAGGGTAAATGTATTTCCACTACCCAAAATGTTATATGTAATACAATATCTTATATTGCTCTTGTTGCTCTCTGCTTGGAGAAAAGGCAGAGTGTTTTTAAAAAAATAAAGAGCAAAATATATGTAATTATGCTAGTCTATTTTAACAGATGAATACAGTTATCTTTATAACTATATTCCTATTGCAGTTGTAAGTTGTAAAATAAAAGAATTCTCAAATGGATTAAGGTCAGTTTTTACTTGAAATACATTTGATTGCTATTATATTAATTAAATTAGTTGCACTGTTTTTATATCAGAGATATTGTGATTCTGACTGCTTAAAAGACCAGTTTCAGTGCTCCAATGGTCATTGCATAGCAGCAAAATGGAAATGTGATGGATATGATGACTGCATCCTGGGAGAGGATGAGAAGAATTGTGATTCAGGTAAATGTTTACCCATTTTAATGATAGGAATACTTAGGATATTATGTGGAAAATAATATTATATTTCTTTCTGAATATATGTCCAAAATTAAATGACCATAAATTTAAGAAAGCATTCTCTGGAAACTTTAGATAGTGGGGGAATGCCTTTGCTTGGTTATTAAATGGTATACAAATCTAGTATCATGCTGTATATCACACACACACACACACACACGTGTGTGTGTGTGTGTGTGTGTGTGTGTGTGTGTGTATGTATTTATATATATTATCTGAGCATGCATTACCTTGCCATTCTCTTCCAAGCCTACATTAAAGCCTTTCCGTTGACATACAAAAACTAATATGCTTTGGGAATTAAAAAAATTGCTGCATCATCTTTTTTGATATCGGAATGGAACTTTTGGCTCCTATCCTTGGCGTGCCTGCTTCTCTGCCAGGATCCCACCTCTGCGCATTAACCTCTAGCTTTTCTCCTTGGCTGGCCCGACCCCATTCATTTGCCCTGGCCAATGGGCCTCGGCCCCTCCATCCCACGCGCTTTGGTGCAGTCCATTCACTGAAACACAGTTTGTCCCAGGCTTTTGGCTGCCTGGGACAGTTAGCCACCAGCCAATCAGCTAGCTGCCAATGCTGGCAGCCAGAAGCCATGGTGCAATCGATCGCACGGGTGGGGGGGTTTGGGGGAGGTGCTGCAGCCAAACAGCATCAGCCACTTGTTAGGAGAAGGAAGGGGAGGGGTGGAAACTCCCCTGTATCTGATCATGCCTCCCTGATAATGAACAGGAAAGGAAGGGCGGGGGGGGGGCAGTAAGTAAGCCGGATTCATCCAAAGGAGTTTTAGTTTTGGGTGGGTATCCTAGCCTTAGAAGGAGAGAGGGAAGGAGAAAGGGAAGGGAGAGAGATAGAGAGAAGAGAGAGAAAGAAAGAGATAGAACGGAGAAGGGAGACAAGAAAGAAAAGAAAGAAAGAAAAGGGAGAGAAAGAAAAGAAAGAAAGAAAGAGAGAGAGAGAGACAGAAAGAAGGAAAGAAAGAAAGAGGGAAGGGAGAAAGAAAAGAAGGAAGGAAGGAAGGAGGAAGGAAGGAAGGAAGGAGGGAAAAAGGAGAGGAAGGAAGGACCACAAACTCTGGCACTAGACGCAGCTTCAGAGAATGCTTTGAAACAGCACAGCAATCCAGGGCTAGAAGGGATGTTGGAGGTCATCTAGTCCAACCCCCAACTCCAGCAGGAGACCTTATATCATCTCGGTTATTCTGGTGCCTTTAATAGAGAGGAAAATTCACAGAAAAGGGAAGGAGTTTACTAGGCAAGACTGCCATGCAGAGGAAGGCAGAGAGTCCTCATCTCAATTTACGACAACAATTGAGCCCAAATTTTTGGTTGCTAAGCAAGAGCATTGCTAAGGTGAGTTTCGATGCATTTTCCTCAATCTATCCTCCAACAGTGGATGTCAATCACTGTGGACCAGATTGAGAATTTGAGAGCAAAGAATTACCGGTGATTGACACATTCGTAAGAGAAGGATCAATTGCACCATGGCTTCTGGCTGCCAGCATTGGCAGCTAGCCGATTGGCTAGTGGCTAGCTGTCCCGGGTGGCCAAAAGCCCAGGATGAACTGTGTTTCAGTGAATGGGCAGCGCCAAAGGGCGTGGAATGGAGGGGCCATGGCCCATTGGCCAGGGTAAATGCATGGGGGAGGGCCAGCCAAGGAGAAAAGCTAGAGGTTAATGCTCGGAGGTGGGATCATGGCAGAGAATCAGATGCTGCCAAGGGTAGGAGCCGAAAAGTCCTAGACCCTTTGATATGTATACCATTGCAAGCAAAGCTCTTGGAATTTTTGCTGCTGGTAGTGCTACAGTGGACAGTGCTGCCCTTCTCAGCCGGGGCATCTCTGTATAACTTGGGTGGGATATATAGTCCTCATGATTGCATTTTTATTCAGACACTTAATTGTTTGCTGGATTTATATCCCATCTTTGCTCCAAGAGCATAAGAGCACTCCCCCTTCCAGTATTTCTCCATGGTCACAAAACAATGAAGAAGTTTGGGTTAAGAAAGTGTAAGCCTTCATTGCTGATGGGGAATCTAAGTTTATCTAATCCTAGTTTGGTACCTTGACTACTATAACACCATGTATGTTTTCTTTACACTTTCATCTTAATGTTGTAGTTTATTCTGTCATGAGCACTTTTAAAATCAATATGTTTATTACATATATACGAGTAATTTGCATACTTGTAACCAATTTCAACATTTTTCTTTGATTTTGTTTTGTTTTTGACATTTATTTGGGTTTGTTTTAATTGATATACCAATGTAAAATATGGATTAATTCCCAAGGAAACTTTTTCGTATTATACAATCTCTCAAAGGTATGAAGGAGCCTTTCAATATAATCTACTGAAACAAATAATATTAAAATGAAGTAATTAGAAAAGCATTGCATAATAAATATAATACAAAGCATAATTTAATATGGTCTATAAAACATCAGAACATGATATAAAACAATAAATACAATATTAAAGACTTTTTCAAGTGAGAAAGTGGTAAACGAATTAAGCCTCACTTGAACTGTGATTCAGGTTTTTGAAAGTGGCTTGAATTATTACCTTTATACAATAGGGATTCAATAACATGAGATTTGCAGTTGCCATGTCCATTTGATCTCTCACAGATCATCCTGCCAAATAAGAACAGAACCAAGTATTTTCACCATGTGCTGAATATTTTTGAGACAACCAAAGTTACCAAAAGGGATAATTTTCTTCTTGTGCATATAAGTGCACAACTTTTTCTAGGATGGGGATCACATTTCTCTTTTAATTCCTTCCTAAAAGTCGGTGGACCAAGACAAAGAAGTAATCAAGACTGGAAAAATTAAATATATTAAAAGCTGAGGTCTTTCTTGAATTCAGCTCAGCTTCCAATGATTCTTCTATTCATGAAAGCAGCTTGACCTCTTTTTATGTGAAAATAAAATAAAAAATAGTGTAACTGCTTTAAGTGTTGCATTAACTTTAGTGAGTTAAAATCTTAGTGAAGCTGCATTGAAATTGGTTTTGTATAAACACAGCCTTAATATGGAAACCTGTCATAATACACTCACATAGAATTGTAGCATTAGCTTTTGGGAATCAAAATAGATACAATATATTTTGGGACCTCAAAATTAATATTCTTTTGACTTTGTTTTTTTTTTAATTTAGAGTCTTGGTTTTTCGATTTTATTCCATTCAGGAGAAAATAAATGTGTTGTGTTGAGACATGAACTGACCTGCAATTATTTTTTTAATCGTTACTGAGAAATCTTTAAAACACTAGCAATTTATATAATTTTGATTGGTTCTATAGTATCCTTCCCTAACCTTGGTGATTTTCTGATACATTGGACTACCTTTCCCATCATCTCAGTAAGCTTGTGTAATGGCTAAGCCAACTTGGAATTACAAAGTTCAATAATAGTTTGAAGAAATATATTATAATACTTTATTGACTACAGATGAAAACAGTTCAAACATATTGTCTGAGTAATATGCTTTATTTTTCTTCAATGTTCAAAGAATGAGATTTGCACTGTGTGCAGTTTTGAAAGTTAAATAAATCTGTATAAAATGATAGAAATTTGATCTCTTCTGAAATATTGATTTCCCTAAAACCACTTATAAATGTATACAATAACAGAAATCATTTACAAACAGTATTTGTGACTACATTTTTACCATTCTATTGTGATGGTATGTGATGGTGTGATGGTATGAGGACAAAAATAAAAATATTATCACTTGCCCAAATTCTTCACCACATTCTGTACATCATAGATTTTTGAAGATAAAGTAAACCCAAATATGGTATTTATTATCTGAAATTATGTTACTGTATTTCATCTGCCTGTTCTCAATGTTATGTCTTAAATAGAATCTCCAACCTGCTCTTCAAGTGAATATATCTGTGCCAATGGAGGCTGTATCTCAGCGTCTTTTAGATGCAATGGAGAATATGATTGTCCTGATGGTTCCGATGAAGTAAGACAGTAAATATTTTAATATGATCTAATGCTTTCTTTTACAAGTTTATAAACTTGAATTTAAAATAACAATCCTGTGGAATAGCTATTAACTCAGAAATTTATCCAGAAAACATGGATCCAATAGTTAGTAAAATTCTGTAGTTAGTAAAATAATGAGCATTAATGTTTTCATTGATATGAAGAACAGTTGTGTTCTTTTGATGATAGTCTCCAATTCTAAAGTACTGTATATTAAAGATACACTTGGCTAATTATTTTTAAAGGCTTTTAAATCCTTTTTTTACCATACAAAATTAGTTGCCTGGGTTGCAAATTTAATTTTTATTATAACTATATAAATCCTTTCTCATTTTTATCGTTATTTTTTTAAAAAAAATATTTATACTGAAATAATTTCATTTTTCATTGTTGTTTTCAGTTACATGATTTTGTTTCCCCCAAATAATGCATTAATAAATAAACAAAGAACAGTTTATAGAACTATGTAGCTAACTGTTTTGTGAATAGGAATCAGTGGGCATTATCTCAGTGGTGCATGAGAATTGCACTATATAAGCTTAATTATAACCCCCTGGATTTTCCTTAAAGATAGCCTAATCTTCAAAATGTATTTATTGAGAGTATATGGAGATGTGGGCAAGATGAAAATGAATAAGGTATCTTTATTGCCAAGGAGCTTTTGAAAATTGATTATTATTTACAGATGAAAATTGTGAATGTAATATTTTATATTCTGTGATGACCATAGTCTTATCAATAAAAAAATACCAATGATTAAATGATTAAATTGGTTTTGCTGAATTCTAGTTGGTCCAGTTATAGTTCTGTTACTTGATTGGTAATACTCACTGCTACATATGAATATATGTTTATACAGATGCACTGTGTAACAGAATGTAAAGAAGATCAATTTCAATGTAAAAATAAAGCATACTGTATACCTATCAGATGGCTTTGTGATGGAATTCAAGATTGTGTGGATAGCAGTGATGAACTAAATTGTGACAGAGGTGAGATTATCCCCCCCCCTCTTTTCCTGGCTATATTTATAGTTAGTTATTTGCTGAATGTATATCCCATCTTTTGTCTAACTCAGGTTAAATGGGAATTTCCCATCATTTTTTTTCTTCTACAACTCTGTGAAAAAGTGACTGACACAAAGCTACCCAGCAATATTTTCTATAGCTGTTGATACATTTTCTCTAGTCCAAATCCAACATATTAACCACTACATGTTTGTTCATCTTCTGGGCCAGTTGATTTGATGGGAGGGGTTCTCCAATAGAAAATGCTTGCTTCTGAGTCCCTCATGCTACACCCACCCCTTTTGAATCCACTTCAGATTTTCAAATTAGTATGCAAGAAGGCATTTCATCATAATGTTAATCAAAGACCTAGTTTCATAGTTATATACATTTTTACCTGCATTTGGTTTTTAAAGTGCATGTGAAAGAACACATCCTATTTTATCTAGCACAGGTTAGTTTCATTGCAAGTAAGCTGCTTGTCATCTGTTCCTAACGTGAAAGACATTATGAACTGATTATTTGAATTTTCTCTGAAAAGCAGACAAATATAAAGTATGTACAGAAAATGTTGTGCAAGTAAGAGTGAATTTGTATTCAATGTACATTATTCAGTAATCTGATTGCGTTAATACAAATATAAATGATGCATTTGCATTATTTATGCATGCTTCATTTAATAAAGGAAACTGGTTTAGGATTTTTACTGTAATAGCTAGCAAGATTTAATATTTTTGATCTAAAAATGATTTTTTTTTTCAAAAATATATTTCTATAGGTGTCTAGATGGAATGTATTGCTGATTATGTTAATTTCAACTGACAAATTATAGAAAGAGCATGTATTTTTCATATTTAGCATTTCTGTAGCCAGACACTATAAATAGCAGTATCAAAGCAGTACATTAATGTGCCTGATATTAGGAGTAATGAAAATAAAAGGCTTTATATTAATGTAGCACTCCAACAGTAACAGATCTGTGCTGAACACATTATTAAGACAAAATTTTAGAAATGCAGTAAAATACATTTACTGCAAATTTGAAATGTTCAGATAAAATAAAATTTATATAAAGGAAAGTTTTATTGTATTGGCCCTTTCCCAAGTTTTGAAGAACAAATTAATTCTATAAATGTATAGAATCAGGTTTTTTATAAAGAAGAAATGCTTCATTTAGTATAGGTAAAGCTTCTATGCTATATTCAATTTTATGTTTATGGCTTTCCATATATGCTTGCATTTTCCTTTTTCTCTTTCTCTTCTACTCCTTTATATTTGCCTCTTGTCAAAAAGTTAATAGTTTTGTTCCAAATGTTGTCGAATTTTGCAGTGGAACATGAACATGTATTAGCATAGAACTGTAAATAATAAAAAATTGGTAATTTCATGAAATTTTGGCCACTACATTTTAATGTATGGAGAGCCAATTTGGTCAAGTGGTTAAGGCACCAGGTTAGAAACGAGGAAACTATGAGTTCTAGTCCCGCATTAGACATGAAAGCTGACTGGGAGACTTTGGGCCGGTCACTTTCTCTCAGCCCAACCCACCTCACAAGGTTGTTATTATAGGGAGAATAGGAGGAGAAAGACATGTTGGATATATTGAGTTATTTATAAAACTAATAAAGATGAGATAAATTAAATAACCCCGTTATTTAGTTCTATGCCATCAACATCTTTAAAGGAAGAGATGTGTACTGCCTTGCTGAACCTTTATTTATGGTTGAATTGCATAAATAAAAAAATTGGAAACTTCTGCTTTGATTTTTTTTTTTTTTTTTTTTGCAGAAGATAGAGGTATAATAGAAAGGGAAGGTAAGAAGAAAAGGACTCACTTTACAGTTGCAGTTTGCTAATAAATGTTAGATTGGCCACAACCCATTGCTTAACAATGATTCATAAGTACAGATCATATGATGCCTTCTATCTATTAGCCCTCATATATTTAGAGCAGGGGTTCCCAACCCCGATCTGTGAACCGGCACCAGTCTACAGCATGCCAACAACTGGTCCACACAAACAAGTGAAGCCCCATCCTCAGGATGCAAGCAATATGCTAAACTACATCCCCTCCAGTCCATGGAAAAACCTTTCTCCACAGAACCGGTCCTTAGTGCCCAAAACATTGGGGGCCGCTGATTTAAAGGATCCTTGGTAGATGTAATTTTTAGGAAAAATATATTGTTCAAAGTAGAAACAGGCAAAGGATTGATCTTAATATGTATTATCTGCCCATTAGCTTACCTGCTAGTATCTATTATAGGAATGCTTGCCATTTCCTAATTTTATTACTCTTAATGGTAATTACTTCCACTGAGAGAAATTAAGCAAAGTTTGGGAGCAGTGAACAAATAAATGTTATTCTGTTTTCTTTTAATTCAAAATGTGTTTTTAAAATGCAATAAGGTGAATATCTATATTTGTGTACCAAGTTTTACAATTCAACTACAATCAACTACAACCACTACCAGCAGGCTGACAGCAACTGTGGATCAATGATTAATTTCATGTATTTGATTATATTTTTCCCCTTAGCAATATATTCTTGGTAAATTTACATATCTACAAGAAGTTACTTGTATCAGGAGGTTTAGGGAGAAAATCAGCTAAAAATTGCATTTTCCTTTGATCAAATTTCCTTTCATGTCAAGTAATGTAAAATTTATATTGCTTATAGCAGATGGCAATGAAAAGGTAAAAAGGAAATAGATAAGATGTCTTGTATTAGGAAAGCGAAGATAGCTAAGAGTTTTGGAATGCACAATCAAATTTATAGTTTCATCAAATTTAGTAAATAGCTATTTTCTGATAATAGGAAGGACCTCTATGTCATGGTGGAAGAGGGATTGACCTGTTTGTCTTAGTATTATTTTCCCAATGAAAGTCCTCAAAGCGATTGTCTCTATCATTAGAAAAAAAAAATGGAAGTATTCAGGCTGCAGGGATAAAAGACTGTTTAGTACTGGTTGCTGGTGAATTTGGTTGAAAGAGTACATGAGCATACATGTCCTGATTGTTAGCTTCTTATTTTCCCATAAACATTTGTTTTCCACTGGAGAAGGATCTACTACTACTCTTCATTATCAGTCTTAAATTTCTATTTCTAGCAGCTATTTGAGGCAAGATATAAAAACATGGAAATCTACGGACTTCCGGTTTCCTTGTCTTCGGCGACGGCGGCGCTCTTTGAAGCTCCGCCAGCCCCGCCGCCTGTAGAGCCGCTTCGCGATCGAGAAGCGGCTCGAAAACTTCAAAATCCTGAGGATTATTGGAGGAGAGATAGCAGGGCACAGGTCGAGCCCCTGTAACCCCCCAGGGAATTGTTTCTGGGGAGGAAACAGGCGCGGCTCCCTTCCAACCTGCTGAGACTCCGGGCGGCGAGGGACGATTCTGCTTCTGCAGAACAAGCCGGCTGCAGGAAACTTAAAGCGAAAGCACCAGCTTTAATAAACAGCGAAATTACCTGAATCCTGAAATTTGGAAACGCAAGTATTAGCACTTTGTTGACTTTTCAATCTGAGAAAATGCGAGTGAGTGAAAGTGCTTTGAAAAAACATGGCGCCTAGCTTCAGAGTTAACGAGCCAGCGAGTGTGGATTGGTGAAGTTACTTTGTTTTGCTACAAAGTTTCCAAGTTGCTACTAAGCTGCCTTGCTTGTTACAAGAGAAATAACTCGGAAATTTTTTCCCTTTTCAATATTGGACTTTGCTTTATTTTAACCCTTGTTTGATCAAATCTGGGGGACTTTTTTAGAAGTCTTTGTGCAGGAGGGAAAGGAAAAGGAACCTCCCTCTTTAGAAAAACTAGATCACGAGCCAGGATGGCTTCAAAGAAGCAGGAAGGGAAGGCATTAGGGGGGGGATCCCCCACACACAAACAGCAAACGCAACTTCCCCCTGCTCAACAGTTACAAACTCAGAAAAAAGAATTTGATGTGGCAGATTTAAAAGAATTTATTTCTAAAACTTTGGATGATAAATTTCAAGAATCACAACAGGAACTTCAAAAATCACATCAGGAATTTTTGCAGGAAATTAATGAAATTAAAGACATGGTGAAACAGAACCAAATTATGGTGACCAAAAAAATATCAGAAGTGGCGTCTGGCCTGGCAGATTTTATTGGGAAAGTTGATTTTAAAGTTGAAGAATTTAAATCAGAAGTTAATGTTAAGATGAAAGATAATGATTATAAAATTGATGAAGTTGACAATAAAATGCAGAGAATTGAAGATGAGATTGTTATGATACAATTCCGGGCGATGGAATTTGCCATACGGCTTCGGGGAATTCGAGAGGAGGAAAGACAGGACTTGAGACAAGTTTGCTCTGAAGCCCTGGCTAAGATTCTACAAGTTAATCCTGATTTGGTATTTCATAAAATAGATAAAATTTACAGAGTGAACTCTTGGGTGGCCAGGCAAAGACAATTACCCAGAGATGTGGTCATATACTTTACTGAGAGAGAAATTAGAAATGATATCCTGCAAAAATCTTTCCACACCTCTATACAAGTGGGGGGCTCACGGCTTGTAATTTTTAAAGAGTTACCTCCTAAAATGCTGAAAGCTAGAAAAGAATTTGGTTTTCTTGTTAAGGAATTGAAAAATTTACAGATACCCTTCCGGTGGGACGCACCAGCTGGGGTAATTTTCAGATATAAGGGAGAAGGATATCGGTTGAATACCGTGGAGAAGGCGCAACACTTTTACAGTACTATTCTTATGGAAAGAACACCATCTCCACGTACATCTACAGTTCTGGAGATTAAGGAGAGTGAAGAGAGGCAATTGAAAGAACAGTCTAAGCAGGAATTAGAAAACGTGCAAGGTGCAGAAGGAGGTATTCTGAGTGAGCCATCGCTGGATTCTTCTCCAATTTTGGATTTGATTCAGTTGACTGAAGTTAAAGATCAACGTATAACTAGAGCTCAATCCAAGCTACTTAAACAGAAGCAACAACAACAACAGGAAAGACATGACAAGAAGGCAGTTAAGAGCACTGCACAAGAGACTGGCGCTATGGGAGGAGCGAGATCGAAGCTTGTGGATCAACTTCAAGCATATTGCTCCGCGCTCCATGAAGAGGTCAATGACCTTTAAGTGTTTATCTTGGAATGTCAATGGGTTGAATTCAGCACAGAAAAGGAAAAAATTATTTACATATTTGAAACAATTTAATAATGATATAATATGTTTACAAGAAACGCACATTACAACTCAAGATCAAAAATATTTGATAAACTCAAAACTAGGAGCACATTATATATCTTCAACTTCGCAGAAAAAGAATGGTGTGGTTATTTATGTAAATAAAAAATTAACAGCAAAAGTTATAGAAGTAGATCAAGATGGTAGATTTGTAGCAATTGAATTGTTTACAGCAAATGGACAAATTCTTTTGATTGGAATTTATGCTCCCAACCAACAACAGGATTATTTCTACAAGATGTTACATACTAAAATATTGCAATGGGACTACAGATCTATTTTAATTATGGGAGATTGGAATGGAGTAATTGATTCTAAATTAGATAAAAAGAGCTTGGCAAAGTCTAGAATTAGATTACCACAGACCTTTTTTGATATGAAAGAAGATATGGAACTAAAAGATGTTTGGAGAATACATAACCCAAATGAATTGGATTACACTTTTTTTTCTGATAGACATAGATCTTTTTCTAGGATTGATTTTATCTTGTTGTCAAATGATCTACTTGTTAAGACAAAAAGAACAAAGATTTTTCCAAGAATTTTGACTGATCATAGTCCTGTATGGATAGAAATCGAGATGGATAAGGTTGAGAGACGTTCTTGGAGATTAAATGAGAACTTGTTTAGATATGAAAAAAATATAATAGAACTTAAAAAGCATTTGAAAGAATTTTTTGAAATAAATTTGAATAAAGGTACCCCAGTTGAAATTGTTTGGGATGCAAGTAAAGCTTATATGAGAGGGGTACTTATCTACATGAATTCTAAACATAGACTGTTCCGACAAAAGAAAAGATCTGAGTTGGAAATGGAAATAAAGAATAAAGAACAGTTACTTATTAAAAACCCAACAGATGAAAGAATACGAAGTGCTATAAAACTTTTGAAAGATCAATTCCAAATGCTTATGGCGGAACAAGTTGCAACAAGTTTACAATACGCGAAGCATAATACATTCTGCAATGCTAATAAACCGGGCAGATGGTTGGCTTACACATTGAGGAAAAAACAAAGTATACGGACTATTGATAGTATTGATATTGGAGGGAAAGAAATCTTTCAACAAAAACTAATTAAAGAAGCTTTTGTGGATTATTACACTAAACTATATGCCAAAGATGAGGTGCAGAATGGACTTATAGAAAAATATTTAAAGGATAAGAGAGTTACAAAAATTACTGATCAACAAAAGGAAAGAATGAATTATCCTATAACAGAGGAGGAGATAACAGCAGCAATTAAACAGCTAAAAACAGCCAAAGCTCCTGGCACGGATGGTTTGACTGCAGTGTACTATAAAACTTTACAAGCTGAAATGGTGGGACAACTTAGAGATTTATTTTGCAATATTCAACAAGGGGGTAAAATACCCCCATCCTGGACAACTGCTTATATATCTTTGATACCAAAAGAACAAGTTGGTCCTAAAAAACCAGAGAACTACAGACCAATATCTCTTTTGAATACAGACTATAAAATTTACGCGAAGGTATTAGCCAACAGGTTGATGCCAGTAATCCAAAAGGTGATTCATGAGGACCAAGCGGGATTTATTGAGGGTAGATACATGAAGGACAATGTAAGGCAAGTAATAGACTTATTGGAATATCTTGATAAGAATAAACAGATTTCTGCAGTGCTGGTTTTTTTGGATGCGGAGAAGGCCTTTGATAGAGTGGATTGGAATTTTCTACTAAAGACTTTAAAAAAGATGGGCTTTGGGGACCAGTTTACACAGGCAATCTCAGCAATTTATCAAGAGCAAAAAGCACAGATTATTATTAATGGAAGTTTGACGACAGAGTTTAAAATTGAAAAAGGAACAAGACAGGGATGTCCGTTGTCCCCACTTTTATTTATTTTAACATTGGAAGTCTTGCTAAATACAATACGGGACTCAAAAATTTTGAAAGGCATAATGATAAGGCAAGAGGATTATAGAATAAAGGCATTTGCAGATGATCTGGTGGTTACCCTATCACAACCAATGGAATCAATAATCTTGATGAACGACATTATACAAGACTATGGTAGAGTTTCAGGTTTCAGAGTGAACTCAAAAAAGACTAAAATGATAGTCAAAAATATGACACAAGATCGTAAATATGAGTTCGAAAGGAGGGCAGGTTTTGAAATTGTACCTAAGGTAAAATATCTTGGAGTTCAGGTTGCAGAATCAAACATGAAATTGTTTCAAAATAATTATGAGGTGTTGTGGCGAGAGGCTCAGAAAGACATGGAGACTTGGAAAAAGCTGCAACTGTCTTTACTTGGAAGAATAGCAGCAGTTAAGATGAACATTTTGCCAAGATTTCTGTTTTTGTTTCAAATGATTCCGGTGCTTAAAAGTGACAAACAACTGAAAGTTTGGCAAACTGGACTTAATAAGTTTGTTTGGAACGAGAAAAAGCCGAGAGTGAAATTGAAAATTATGCAAGATGTTCCAGAAAGAGGAGGCCTTAAACTTCCAAACCTACAGTTATATTATGATGCAGCAGCTTTAACTTTAACAAGTGATTGGTTTGGAAGTAAAAAGGCTGGAATATTGAATGCAGAAAGTTTTGATCTTGAATTTGGATGGCATGCTTACCTATTTTATGACGACAAAGTTGATAAAGTATTTAAAAGTCATATACTTAGAGACTCTTTGATGAGAGTTTGGAAGAAGCACCGACTCAAATGGGATTATAAAATACCGCTATGGCTGGATCTTGGTCATACCTTGTGGAATACAAATATAATGTCACTCGGGGGGTTTTTATACAAAGAGGTTCTTTTTACAGATGCGGGCAGATGGCAGTTGAAGACATTGCAGACACTGTTGGACGAAGGGATTAATTTAACCTGGTTACAATATAATCAATTACAACTGAGATGGAAAGAGGACCAAAAAACTGGTATTATGTTGCATGAGGAAGAATTGGTTAGACATATAAGAGAGAAAGGTCCAATGCATATTAAAAGGCTTTATAATGTTTTGCTAGAAAGGGATTCAGAAACGGAATTAGTTAAAGATTGTATGATTAAGTGGGCACAAAATTTTGAAGAACCAGTGATGTTGGAAACATGGGAAAAAATTTGGGTTCAGAATGTTAAATTTACACAGTCGCAGAATTTGAGGGAAAACTTCTATAAAATGTTTTATAGATGGCATCTAGATCCTAAAAAGTTGTCATGTATGTACCCTAATGTTCAGCCAAAATGTTGGAGATGTGAATGTTTGGATGCTACGTATTATCATGTTTGGTGGACCTGTAGGAAAGTTAAGGCTTTTTGGATAAAAATATGGTGGGTCATGCAGAATGTTTTGAAGAAAAAAATTCAATTTTCTCCACAATTGTTTTTATTGGGCATAGTTAAGGGTTTTACACGGGATGAAACAAAATTAATATTGTATATGATAACAGCAGCAAGATTGTTGATAGGTAAATATTGGAAGAATGAAGCTTTGCCTACTATCGAGGAATGGACTTCGAAGATGGCCAGTTTTGCAGAGATGGCGAAGATTTCAGCATATTTAAAAGATTGTTCACAAGAGACTTATGAATGGGAATGGAAAAGGTGGATAGAATATGTTCAGAACAAATACCAAATTAGAAAGTATCAAATAGCTTTTATTTGAAAACAATGTATTAGAAATATTTTAATATAAAGAGACAAAGAGGGAAAATTATGTAGGGGGAAGGATGGGTTCAGGTATATATATTAGTGTTATTAGTTATGAGTACATAATAGGGAAGTCTGGGGGGGGAGGGTTAGGGAGGGTTAGGGAGGACGGGAAGTTTGGGGAGGGAGGTGGGGGGGTGAAAAAAAGGGGTGAAAATGTAATTGTAAAACTTTTGCAATAAAAAAAAAAAAAAAAAAAAAAAAAAAAAAAAAGAAAAACATGGAAATCTACCATGTGGTATCTTGTGGTATCCCAACATATATAAACTTAA
Source organism: Pantherophis guttatus (assembly GCF_059756535.1). Lineage (NCBI taxonomy): Eukaryota > Metazoa > Chordata > Lepidosauria > Squamata > Colubridae > Pantherophis > Pantherophis guttatus. The sequence continues at coordinate 136,134,274 of NC_142063.1, read as the reverse complement.
AAATAAATATTTATAAGATGTACATATTTTAGTTTTGCTATTTTGTATTTTTAGGGAGGAACATATGTAGAGCTGATGAATTCCTTTGCAACAATTCACTCTGTAAACTCTATTTTTGGCTTTGTGATGGAGAAGATGATTGTGGAGATAACTCAGATGAATTTCCAGAAATATGTCGTAAGTTTGCGGTCCGCAGCCCACAAAAGCATAAGCAATGAAATATTCAATTAATCACAAATTCTCTGTAGTTGTGTTTTTCCTCTTTGGTGCTGCTCTTGTTTTCCTTTGTCTTTGATTTGTATGAGAAGAAAAATTATATCTTGAGATTACATACATGTTGTATACATTACATTTGAAGCAGGCAACATTTTGTGAAGATCCTCAATATGTTCAGAGAGTTTCTCTTTATGACTCATGAGGAACAGAATCGAAAGCTTTCCAGCATATTTTCTCTTATCTAGTAGAAATTATTTACATTCAATTAAAACTGATATTAAGGAGAAGTAGATCTAACAATTTAATTACATTTTCACTGTTTGATGAAAGCAAATAAATATGTAAAAGATATATTCTCTGCAGAATAATGCACATTTTGGATTTTTTCACAGTAAATTTTCCATGCCCTCCAACCAGGCCATACCGATGCAGAAATAATCACGTTTGTTTGAGACATGAGCAGATATGTAATGGGATTGATGACTGTGGTGATGATTCAGATGAAGATCACTGTGGTAAATAATCTTAGTTTTACAAACAGGAAAGAAACAGTCTTTTTTTTTGAGGGGGGGGTCCTTACTTGTCTTAATAACTGAGACTATAACTCACAGATGTCTAAAGATGGCTTGTGGGGCAGAATTTATGCCAGCCTAATTGTGGTACAATAATAGCAATAAATTCATCTTTGATAGCTCTCACATACTGTAGGTGTAGAGTAATAGGGCTCATTTGTATTTTTACAAATAAAAATAGGAATCTTATTGGTATTCTCAGCAATAAGTGGTATCCAAATGACTCTTCAGAAACCTAGCTATCAGTTCAATATTGTGTTTCTGATCTTGCTTAATTTTGTTGCAGTTTTTTTTCTTTATTGATTAGCATTAATGTTAACGTTGGACTGAAAGCTTTTGCTCAATAGGGTGAACTAACTATTCATTGTAGAAGATACAGATGTATCTATTGTTCATGCTGAAGCCAGTGAAACATTATATAAAATCAGTTTGACCAGCAAATCTCAATAGCTCCAAAATGACTAAACAGACATGATGATGTCATCAGGTAACTGCTGCCATTGTGTAACAACATACTGATGTCAACAGTAAGTATGTAAATTATGACATTTGCCTGATGATGTCAACATGCACATTTTCTAATTCATCCCCCATGGACATTCATGTGTCTAACCATCCCAAACATTTAGAACTTATTCTTTTTCTCCATGTCAAGAGATTAGGAAATAACTATGTTTGATTGATTATGTGTCATTAAGTTGTTTTCAGTTCCTAGTGGCTATGTAGGTAATTTTTCTCCATGGTAATAAAAATATATTCCTCATTCGTTTTTTTTTTCCCCATTTCTTTCATTTGACATTGAGTTGCTTTAAACTGACATGGTAGCAGAACTCCACTTCAGATAGGCATTGTCTTTACAGTATGTGTATTCAGCCTGTGTTGACTTGTTATTGTCTTGAATTTATGAATAGAGCAGACATCACTCTGTGAGTGATGCATTTCTCCTTTAAGCAATTGTAATATTGAGATTTGTGGTCTCATATTCTCTGCCCCAGGAGCAATAGAAAACCTTTATTATTTGATGCTTTCAACACAGCAGGCACCTACATGTCCAGGGAACAGCATTCTGTAAAACCTTTTGCATTTATTTTATGAATAATATCAAAGGCTCAAAACAATTGACTGCCCGTGTATCTTTTTGCAGACAAAACTACATATAAAGCCAGACCTTGTAAAAAGGATGAGTTTGCTTGTAATAATAAGAAGTGCATATCTATGGCACTAGAATGTGATCAGTTTGATGACTGTGGAGATGGTTCAGACGAACAAGGCTGTAAAACAAGTAAGTTTGATTAAGAGATGGCCAAATTGTCATACTCAAGGACAGAAAAAAAATACAGAACAGAATCTGCATAATCTAATTGATCTTAATGTGAACAATATAAAACTAATCAACAGTTCTTTTTTGATAGACCTGAACAGTGTAACTCAAATTATAATTACTGATATTTTACATATATGTTCATGGGATGGATTCATTTATAGAATCTCAATGCTTCAACTATTATGTTATCGCTGCCAGATACCTCATTGTTTGTCCTCTTTCAAGAATGTAAACAGTTATTTTGTTGCATGTAGCTTGGTCTCCAAGTTGCAGTGTTAGTTGTATAATGGATTTTTCACAGCTTCCTTTGAAGTTGAGAAAAATATCGTGCTAAAGAGTCACAATTGTCTATTAATATTTATATAGTTTATAATACCTGGATGCAGTACATTACAAACATTTGCCTCAAATGTTCTCTATTTCTTGAACCAAGAGAAGGAAAATAGTTTTCAATGCATATAAAAGAGCCTTTTTTATTTAATCTTTTTATTATTTCAGTCCTGAACACTAAAAAATAAAAAAATACGCTAATCATGTAGCCACATGGAGAAAAGTGGTAAGGAAAAGAGACAAATTAGAATCTTAATCCTTAGAAGGAGGAGAAAATGAAGACTGAGATATAGAGCACAGCATTGGGATCAGCAATTGAACAGGGCATTATTTAATTAAAATATGAAATTAGAGAGAAATACTATTCAATTTGAATTTATTTATGATTTGAGAAAATAGTTTTCCTAGGCTAGGATAGAGAGTATCATAATTGTAGCTTCTTTGGATACTCTCCCCAACAAGAATGAATGTAAAAAAGGATGATAGAACTTTTAGAGATCATTAACCTTCCAAAATGTCTATGGGAATGTTTCCAAATTGTCACCATATTTCCAAAATTTCATCATATTTTAAAATATATATATATGGTAGGGAATGAGGAAAGATAGTACATAACCACCAACTGCCACCAACAACTTATTTCCTAGATATTTTGTTCTCCTTGCCCTAATAAGAATTAATGGGGGAGGAAGAAATAATAGGATCCCGACAATGGAGAAACAGTAAAAAGAAGCTGTCCATATTCTCCAGGAAAAATTACTCAAGTTGCTCCAGGCATTTCAGGTAACTCATTTATGTTCAGAGTTGATCTCTGTTTAAGGTTCCAATAAAACAGGAAAAGACATTATGTTAGAGATTCTGCTGGCTATCTCCTATGCATGTTTTTAGACATTTCAGTATATAATGAGATTTGGTCTGAATCATATTTAAAACTAGATTCCTTGTAGATATTCCATGTACTCCTCTCTTAATTTACTTTAATTATTTCTAATCATATTTATATACATGCAAACACAGAGAGATACACATTTTAAAAAACTTAAAAAACCAAAACACTAACTCTTATACATTTTCAAAAATGTAGGAAGGAATAGAAAAAAGGATATTAAATTAACAGCAATCTTTTGCATTTTGCATATCTCCATTGAGGTCATCTTCTTTACTCTCTATCCCAGTTTAACAGATTTAACATCAAGCATAGTTAAGAAATTCATCAAGTAAAGTCCTTCCCAGAGGCAATGAAATCACAACCGCTCCTATTTTGAAAGGCTTATTTCCTTTTACCCAGAACCCACAAACAACCTTTGCTGTTTCTGTTTAGAAACTCTAAAATCTGGAGTTAGAGCAGGATTGGAGACAGTGCATAGAGAATGAGAGAAGATTAATCCTTTCCCATAGAGACAGAGAGAAGATAATCCTTTTATCAACCAATTTCCCCCAGAGAGTTGAAAAACAAAATAGGAACAGTAGGGACACTGCAGGAGCACCTTCTTGTTTACCTGAAATAGTGATAATTGCTTAATCATAAATTAGGCATTAGTCTATATTTGGATGGGATGATGGGTCACAGTTAAAATAGGTTAATCTTTAAGAAGCTATTGTTACAAATTGAGGTTAAAGTACCGCTCCATCAACTATGTTTACTGGCTTAACATGTTGCATTCAATGAGTCATTCAGAAATTTCTAAGATGAATTTGGAATAATTGAGATACATGTTGATTCTCCAAAATGTTGAAACATACAAATGGAGTTAGAGCTGAAATATTTCTAAGCTTGTTTCAATCAAAAAATAACTTCTGTGCTACTCAGTTTTTTCTTAAGATCATATAAAAATAACTTCTGTGAAAATCAATCAAAATTGAAATATTATGTCTTTGTGTACATTTTGCTTATAGAAGGAATTATGATATTATAATAACATTTAAATTTATTTTTGTTAGGTTTGACTGAATACAACTGTGAAAATAATGTGAATCCTTGTGGTGATGATGCATATTGTAATAAAACCAAAACATCAATTTTCTGCCAATGTAAGCCTGGATTTCAGAGGAATAGAAGAAATTGGCAATGTGAAGGTATTTCTGAAGCACTGCTTTGAACCATTCTAAAAATGTTACATAATATTACTGGGTGATGTTAGAAGTTTGATTTTAACAACAGTTAAAATATAGAGGAAGTCATTTCATTTGTGGCATTTGGAATTGCATTTTTTTTTAAAAAAAATCTGAACGTTAAGGAGACAAAATGTAACGAAGATTTTTTTAAATAGCAGCAAAACTAAGAATTTACTTGGTTTTGTTATTTCTTCGTTTAATGAAAAACCTGGAGACATATTTTAATATATATTCCATTTAAATATTATTTAATATTACTTCATTATAAATATGTATATTTCACATTTTGGAATAATGTTTCTCTTAAATCAGTAGAAATAGGATCTGAATAAAAGTATGGCCGCCTTAAGAGTTTTATTAATTATAATGCAATAGCTCCTTAAAGCATAGAAGTCTGGAAAAAGAAGAACTGTTTTTCCAAATATACATTGCTCTTTTTGATATGAACTGTACTCTGAGAGTTCTTTGGATTCATTTCACATGAATTTACCAGCCTATATTAAATATGCCCTTGGTGTCTAATGGAATATTTATAATTTGTGTTCATGCTTGTAGTGAGTGTTAAAATCTTCAATATTCAATCAGCTAGAATTCAGGAAATTTGAAAATACTGAAATGTTTTGCTGATTGCATTTGTTTCATGGATCAAATATAAAAGCCTGCAGATTGTATTTATACTTATGATCAGTAGTGAAGTATTAAAAGGGGGAAAAGCAGTACCAGTGTGGTATGCTGTCACACAGGCAAAATGTAGAAAACCTATGGAGCTTGCGTCATGAATGCAATACTGCTTTCAGCATTTTGAAAAACGCATTGGTTCCTATGGATACCTGTAGCTATGATACCTTAACCTAAGCTTGCACAGTTTATATTAGATAGAGGGCTTTGTACTACATGAAAGGGCTACATTCTAGAAGTGAACAGCTCCAGGGCCATAACCTTGCCCCAATTTAGGACAGGACTTCAGAGTTTAAAGCGACTTTACAGAAATGGTTCTTTGGCTATACTTTTTCTATTACTGCTTTATACTATTAAAATATTGTTTATGAATTGTTTTGAACAATGTTAAATTTGTTTCCAAATTTTAATACCATCTGTCCCATCTTTTTGGAACAGCTTGCATGTGACTTGAAACAAATCATAAAAAATTTTCTTTTCTAGATATCAATGAATGTCTAATATTTGGCATCTGCTCCCAGCTCTGTATCAACGTAAAAGGGTCATATAAATGTACTTGTGAAAAGAACTATAAAGAGAGAAACAGTAGCTGCATTGCAAAAGGTAAGCTAACAAAATAATTCATGATGCTGGTGCACACGGCAATCATGACCCTTTCATGCACAATGGTACTGTAAATAAGAATACAACAGGACATGATGAAAAATTATTTTTCTTCTGTTCCTACTCCTTAATTGGAAACAAAGTAATATAGTAATTTTTATGACAAACCATTTCATTTATAATCTGATTTGAATTTTTTCACAATCCTGCATATGATGGAAAATGTGAACAGATTTACCATTTTTGGACCATGCTAATGTATTGTTTCACTGCATAGTATACTTGGCTGGGACTGAGGAAGGAAAATAAAGCATTATTAAATGTTATCAGTAGGCACTGTGCACCTTCTGCTCAAAAGAGAAGCACACAGAGAAAGTTTTTCCTCAGGTTTCTATTTGCGAGTAAAAGCCTTGAAGACATTATGCTGTTTCTATTTTAAGAGGAATAATTGCTTATGCATCTGATTTTTGTTAATGTACGTTAAATCTTGCATTTATTACACTCATTTCATTATTGAAAGCAATAAATTAAAAAGTAATTTGTTTGTAGTTCTTAATTCATATCATATGATCTGCTTGGAAAATAGTCTTACCTTCTCTGTCAGTGGGAGCTTCCATCGATTATATTAGACTATTTTCTGTGACTAGAAATAGCCATTTCTCAGAACCATAAATCAGAATCCCAATCCTTTCCTTAAATACATTAATACCTGATTCCAGAGACATATAAAGTCTATTTGAAATATTGCTAATATTACTGAAATTCTTTAAAATTACTCAGATATATCCCCTGTGAGAAATCAGGTTTCCTTTTATTTCTACTTTCACATACATTTAGACTGTAATGGAAACTTCATTGGATTACTAATGTTTACACATAAGACTTGCAATTTTAGATAATAAAACTGTACAACCTCCACGTACTTTCCATTATTTATTCTTAAAATATTTAGTAGCACCCTTCATCCTTAAATATTCCACAGCAAGTTACACAAATGAAATAGTGGGACTTTAAGGTACAAAACAAGCAGCCATTTACTTAAAGCTACTGATCTTTTTAAAAAATTGCCTAATAATAACATATAATGCCTGAAATAGTGGGACTTTAAGGTACAAAACAAGCAGCCATTTACTTAAAGCTACTGATCTTTTTAAAAAATTGCCTAATAATAACATATAATGCCTGGTATCTGGGGAAAAACAATGTTGACATCAAATGAATGTCTTAGGAAAATCTCGCAAGTCATTTGAAATTAAACTGTTTTCTTCTAGATGCTTCTCTGCAAAGAAGTAAAGAATGAAAGATGTAGTCCTATTTGAAAATTAATGCTAATACTTATAATTTATTCAAAAATATAGAAAACAATTCTAAAAATTCCTTTTAAATTTGCAAACACTGATTAATACTGCCCTGATAGCTATAATTTTTTTCATTGATTTTTCCTGAAAATTTCCAAAGAAAAATTTGATTACATGATTACAGATGAGAAGTTATCAGGGCATGGATAACAGTATACTGTCTTTCTCCCAAAGAAGTAGCAACATTTAAATTCATAAACTTACTAGCTGAGCTTCAATTTATTGACTATTATCCAAGTTAATAAATTTAATAACAAAGTTCATATTATAAAGCTAAAGGTAAAGGTTCCCTTTGCACATATGTGCTAGTCATTCCCAACTCATATCATAGGGCAAAATAAAATTCCTGTTGCTAAAACTCATTCAGAATTCCCAGTAATATCATAAAATAGCTTTGTATTAAGCATAACGGACAAGAAGCATTACTATAGACCTCATGCCAAGACAACTCTCTATAATAAAACTTGCTCTAAGAACCAAGAGCAAAGACTTTCTATTTTAATAATAGGTCTAATATTTCAAGAAATGTTGAAAATAGGAAAAATAATAAAACTTTGTCCTGTACTTTTAAAAACAGGTAGAGGAAAGAATAATTTAAAAGAGAGGGAAAGAATGTGTTGCAGTATATATTATTATTTAAATGAATAGCAATGTATATGTTAGTTAAGTAAATTCAGTTAAATAAGAAATATTCATAAGACTTTCTTCCACACGTTACTTAACTCTGGAATCATTCCTATTGAATTCAGTCAAACTTAAAAATATTTGAAGATAACTAGGATGTGGATCACAATAGAAATCAACAGTAAAACAACCCATATAAGTATAAAACTTTAAATAAATGAATTTCTCTCCTTTTTAATAGTTGAAATTTACTTTATTTTTGTATTTCATTACAATAATTTCCAGGCTCTGAAGATCAAGTTCTCTACATTGCTAATGACACTGATATCCTGGGTTTTGTATATCCATTCAACTACAGTGATGTTCATCAACAGATTACACACATTGAACATAACTCAAGAATAACTGGAATGGATCTATATTATCAAGGGGAAATTATTATTTGGAGCACTCAATTTAATCCAGGAGGCATTTTCTATAAAAAGGTCAATGGGGGAGAAAGAAGACAAAGCAATAGCGGTGTGATAGTAAGTCAACAATGCTGAGATATTTTGCATGTTTTTATTTTGGAATTCTTTTTTCTTTTTTCATTTAAGTGTGACAGTTTCCAAATACAAAAAGTTCCAGATAACTTAGAGTTTCAATTCTTTATCTTTGTGAACCATGGTAATTCAGTGTAGATTAACAGTAATATAAAGGTATGTGTTGTATTGTTCCTGGAATTGATTTTTACTATGACTTAAAAAAATGTCTTCTTCATGGTGAACCAGTTCATAATTATAGTCACCTTAAGAATAATAATAAAAAAGGGACATGGTGGCTCAGTGGCTAAGACACTGAGTTTGTCGATTGAAAGATCAGCAGTTCAGCGGTTCGAATCCCTAGCACCATGTAACAGAGTGAGCTCCCATTACTTGTCCCATCTTCTGCCAACCTAGCAGTTAGAAAGCATGTAAAAAATGCAAGTAGAAAAATAGGGACCACCTTTGGTGGGAAGGTAACAGCATTCCGTGTGCCTTTGGTGTTTAGTCATGCCGGCCACATGACCACGAAGACATCTTCAGACAGTGCTGGCTCTTTGGCTTTGAAACGGAGATGAGCACCACTCCCTAGAGTTAGGAACAACTAGCACATATGTGCGAGGGGAACCTTTTCCTTTACCTTAAGAATAAAAATATTTGCACTTGTTAGAGTTTGATAGGTTGTGACCAAATAAAAGATATATTTAGCATCTGTAAAATGTGTCATCCTGGGAAGACTTCTTTGTTGTTATAATACAAAGATACTATCAGAAGACAATATATGTAGCTCAGGATTGAACTCTGGAGTCCTTGGTGTTCTCTGAGTTTGGTTGTTTTCTTGCAGACTAGGCTACATTACCCAACTAGGTAAAATTCAGTGCTAACTGAAGATGTTCAGTGGTGGTGCTGAAGCCATTATCTACCTATAGGTAGAGCTGTGGTGGCGCAGTGGTTAGAGTACAGTACTGCAGGCTACTTCTGTTGACTGCTGGCTGCCTGCAGTTCAGCAATTCAAATCTCACCAGGCTCAAGGTTGACTCAGCCTTCCATCCTTCCAAAGTCAATAAAATGAGGACCCAGATTGTTGGGGGCAATATGCTGACCCTGTAAACCAATTAGAGAGGGCTGTAAAGCACTGTAAAACGGTATATGTCTAATTGCTATTGCTATTGCTACCTAATCAAAGGCAAACAACCAAGCTCAGAGTGTGCCAAAACCTGCATTTAATACCAATGTTTCTATTTCTTTGTATATCAAAATAGCTCCTGTGTAGGCTGCAACAAGCAATATAGTAGATTTCAGTACTTCTCAGCTTTCATATGGTTTATTGTTATGTTATTTCTAATTATCAATATCCTGATTTTGCCAATTATCCATGTCCTGAATATATCACAAAGAACTTGTTGGAATGCATTCCCTTTAAGGGAAGGGTCATTGATGCAACTGTGGCAGGTAGGCTGCTTAGTCTATGTTGCACCATATATATATATATATATATTTTCAAATATTAGAAGAATTCTATTGATGCTCACAATAGTGCAGGTATTTTGAAGCACACAGATCATTCCCTGCAGTAATTTCTATAATATCTTTTGAGCATTCTGAGTTCTTGTCTGAGAAAATTCTGTGTATGCAGTGTGTGTGTCTGTGTGTGTCTGCAGAACTTTCTCAGATATTTGTGTACTTAAGAAGGTAAGCATAAACCTATTTTCTCTTTATCCTATGTGGATTTTTATGAAATTTGGTATTTTTCACTTTCCTTTCAGTTTTATTTTCATCTCATTGTGATAATCTATATATACATAAAAGCGAAAACCACTCACGCATTAATCACAAAATCTCCAGAACCATAAAGCCCACAAACTTGAAATTTGCCACATATATTCCTCTTGGCTTCTAGGTGCTCACTAAGAAAGGATTTTTCGAAATGAACATCAGAGCATTAGTATTTCCTATATTATTATAACATGCTCTGATGCTAATTAGTTAGACATTCTACTCCCCCTCCCAACTTGAAAATAACTCTGGAGAGAATGGGATAGCATAGGACAGGTTTCTGTGGGGCAAACCTCATGGAGAGAAGGGGCTAGAAAGCCTGAGGGAGAGAAGGGGATAGGATAGGAGATGTTTTTATGGGGCAAGGCTGAGGGAGAGAAGGAGATAGGATAGGGGATGATTCAAGCTGTGTTGATTTATCAAGCCCGATCACATAGTTTCGTAGTGACACACGGGGATCCAGCTAGTATTAACAATAAACTAATGTTTTGGAATAGCATAATTATTTAACATTTTATTGCTTAAATGTTTTATACTTTATTTTAATTTATTGATTTAATTTATTGATGGTTATTAATAAAAACAATACATGTGTAAACAGACTCATAAATATTCATACAGAAATGATTGCTCAAATTAATAAGGTTTGTCCATTTAGGGCAATGTAGAATATATATGTGAATATAAATGAATGTAACTCAAGTTAGTAAAACATCAGTTTTGAAATATTTATCCTATATTATATTTATGGTACATATTTATAAATTAAATTGTAATTTCAAAAGTCAAAAAAGTAATTGTAGACATTGAAGCAAAAGTCATTGTTTCCTATCCATTATTTGTCTATGAATGCATATAATCCTAATAATTTAAATTTAAGAAGAGAAAAATAGAGAAATAAAGAATGGTATATATGTGTATTTTAAAACTGCAGAAAGATATTCTGCTGGTTAAAGGTATTTAAGTCAGATAAGCCCCAGGTGACTTCCTTCTGTTCCACATTGGCATTTCTGTAGACAGTGAAGAGTCTTTACAGGAGTTGGGATATCTCTATAGGTATCCTTGATATAGGACAATAATTGAGCCTGAACCATGGTTGTAAGTCATGGCAATTATAAAGAATGTCACCGTGTATTCTGATTTGATTTTAGGACTACATCCTGGCTTTGCCAGGGACAATCATTACAGTGAAAAAAGTGAAGGAAAAACAGCTTGCTGAAGGGGATAGGCAGCTCCTCTCTATGCACAGAAGCTTCATGATCCAAGCTTCTTTTCTCCAGGCCAGATGTGTATTCCCCTCCTGTCTGCTGGAGACACTCTGCCCAATGCGAGGCAAAATAAATCTGTTAGGCAGCGCTTTTGTTTTCAGAGTGAAAAAGTCCACTCTTTGACAGCAAAAAATGCTGCTTAATGGGGAGATTCTCTGGAGTCCATTTTCAATCAGCCTTATTGACAACAAAAAGGAGATTCAACCCAGTATGGGACAAAATCAACCAAGCAGTATTTTTGTTATCAAAAATGGCTGAAAAAGATCCATCCTGAAACTCAAGCAGAAATCCAAGCTTGAATTTCAGGATGGACTGTTTTCACCAACTCCCAAGAATCAACCAGGCAACTACAGCCTGCTATCTTCCCTGCTGAATTCTCTGTTGACTTTGTGGGGTAGCCAGTAGGAAAGATTGCAGATGGCAATCACATAATTTCAGGGTGTTTGGCAACCCATCACTGGCGCAAGCAGGTTGTCAAGTGCCCAAATTGCAATTGCATGACCATGGAGCGCAACAACATCTGAAGGTTAGGGACTGGTTGTAAGTCCCTTTGTCTAGGACTGTTATAATTTCAAGTGGGCTGGCCTGGGATGGACCCTCCTATCAAAACCAGCTGGAACTAACTGCAGAGGAAGGGGAAGAAGCGGCACAATACTGTGCTGCCAAACTCCAACTTCCAAGCTAGTCCAGCAGGATACCATGATCAATGGTATAGAAGGCTGCTGAGAGGTCAAGAAGAGCAAGGATGGATGCACTACCCCTTCCCCCTACTTCTGCTACAGGTCATCTAAGAGTGACATTGATGCTATCTCAATCCCATATCCCAGCCTGAATCCTGAGTGAAAGGGATCCAGATAATAATCCAATTCATTCAGAACCCTATGAGGCTGCTGTGCAACAACTTTGTCTACAGCAAACCTGAGTATTTTACAGCCGCAGGCCATATCTGGTCCTTTGGCTGTCCCTGTTGGGCCTGCATGAAGTCAATCAGAAATTACAAATCAAATAAGTAAATAAGAGTGCTGCAGGAGGCAGGAGAAGAAGCTGAGTCAAGTTCAACTCTGCACAGTTGTGGTGCGCTCCTTCAGTCGACTGGCTGAATTTTTTCACCTGTTTGCTAAACCCTATCAATTGATACTCCAAATATCATTTATATCATTGCTACTATATGGTCCCTTTAGAGCTATCCTTTCTTATATATACCCATGAAGAAATTATGAAATGGCAATTGCAAAATCTTAATGGATTAAAAACTATATGAAAGGCAAAAATATAATATACAAAGCAATTTTGGCAATCTATGAAGCATAAAGTAGAACGATATCTAAGTATTTTTGGAGAAATATAAATTTGAACTCAACAATAGAATAGAATAGAATAGAATTTTATTTGCCAAGTGTGATTGGACACACAAGGAATTTCTCTTGGTGTATATGCTCTCAGTGTACATAAAAGAAAAGATACGTTCATCAAGAATCATAAGGTACAACACTTAATGATAGTCTTAGGGTACAAATAAGCAATCAAATCATATTAGGAAACAGTCAATATAAATTATAAGGATACAAACAACAAAGTTATAGTCATACAATCATTAGTGGAAGGAGATGGGTGATAGGAACGATGAGAAGATTAATAGTAGTGCAGACTTAGTAACTAGTTTGACAGTGTTGAGGGAATTATTTGTTTAGCAGAGTGATGGCGTTCGGGAAAAAACTGTTCTTGTGTTTAGTTCTGGTGTGCAGTGCTCTATAGCATTGTTTTGAGGGGTAGGAGTTGAAACAGTTTATGTCCAGGATGCAAGGGGTCTGTAAATATTTTCACAGCCCTCTTTTTGACTCTTGCAGTATACAGGTCCTCAATGGAAGGCAGGTTCGTAGCAATTGTTTTTTCTGCAGTTCTAATTATCCTCTGAAGTCTGTGTCTGTCTTGTTGGGTTGCAGAACCAAACCAGACAGTTATAGAAATGCAGATGACAGACTCAATAATTCCTCTGTAGAGCTGTATTAGAAACTCCTTGGGCAGTTTGAGCTTTCTGAGTTGGTGCAGAAAGAATATTCTTTGTTGTGCTTTTTCGATAACGTTTTTGATGTTAGGGGTCCATTTTAGATCTTGCGATATGGTAGAACCTAGAAATTTGAAGGTCTCTACTGTTGATACTGTGTTGTCTAGTATTGTGAGAAGTGGAAGTATTGAAGGGTTTCTCTTAAAGTCTACCACCATATCTACAGTTTTGAGTGTGTTCAGTTCCAGATTGTTCCGGTCACACCACAAGGCTAGTTGTTCAACCTCCCATCTGTATGCGGATTCATCATTGTCTCGAATGAGACCGATCACTGTTGTGTCATCTGCGAACTTCAGTAGTTTAACAGATGGATCATTAGAGATGCAGTCATTGGTATATAGAGAGAAGAGAAATGGGGAGAGCACACAGCCTTAGGGGGCCCCTGTGCTAATTGTACAGGTATCTGATATAATTCTGCTTAGCTTCACCTACTGCAACAAAGGGTATTAAAATATACAGATGTTTATACTTTTAATGTTCTTTAAAGCTCAATGTTAAAATTGTAGGTTTCTTTATAGACAAATCAGGTCAAATAAGTATATAGCAGAGCAATTTTAAACATCTATTTTTTGCTTTCTTTCTAGTGTCCTGAATTCAAACGCCCTAGAGACATTGCAGTTGACTGGATAGCTGGAAACATTTACTGGACTGATCATTCCAGAATGCATTGGTTTAGTTATTATACAACTCATTGGACAAGTTTAAGATACTCCATCAATGTGGGACAAATAAGTGGACCAAACTGCACGAGACTCCTTACAAATATGGCAGGAGAACCATATGCAATTGCCGTAAATCCTCTGAAAGGGTACGTTGTTAACAAGAACTTTTATGATAAGCATTATGTAAGCCATTGTATAGGGCAAGTTCTCTGGAATGACATAGCTTCTCTGTTTGCTTGGCCCTACTCTTCACAGAGAAGGAAATTAGTCCTTTCTTGCCTGCTTCTTTGCTTTAAAATTACTCAAAATGCAAATTCCCTATGAGATCAGCGAGAATGACTTTAATATTTTCATTTAAATAATAGCCAGTTGAATAATCCAATAGATCCTGGTAAAGGGCAGAAATATGAATATGTAGAGGACTGAAACAAACATATTTAATGCAGAAAATAACATACAGAAGAGCATTGAAAAGTTGCTTGGGGGCCAGACTCATAGATCTTTTCTGAAAGGGCAGTGATCAAAGTCAGAGTAAAGACCACTGCAAAGCCTGCAATAATTGCTTTTAGCTTTGTCACAAAACTGATATTGTTCCATATATATCTGTTTTCAGTACTCGTTTTACTTGAGCCTGATTATATCTATACTGCCTTGAACTTCCACTTCTTATTACAGTTCAGACAATGGCTAGCAGCTGCTATTTAGAAACAAAATAAACCATAGCTCAATAAAATTGTGCCCTATGCCTTGGGAAAATATGTGAGACTTCTCAGATAAATGTTTAAATTCAGGGAACAAGACAAAAATAAATCTGTATTATGAAGACACCACTAACTGGCAATTTTAGAAGAAAGAATCCTTGGCCTTTACTCAGAGGATATTACAAAGCTACATGGAGAAAGAATGGCCACTGGCTTATTATCCTGCATCCCTAGCAATGCTAACTAGCCAGGCTTATTATTCCTGACTTCACATCTCAGTCCTGTGTGAATATGTCTGACCAGGGCCTACAGGAAATCATAATCTTCAGATGTTACCATAGAATGAATACTTGTAAAAACATTATAGCCCATCCATAATTAACCAGATATATTAAAGAATAGAATAGAATAGAATAGAATAGAATAGAATAGAATAGAATAGAATAGAATAGAATAGAATAGAATAGAATTCTTTATTGGCCAAGTGTGATTGGACATACAATGAATTTGTCTTTGGAGTATCTCATGACAAGCTACCATGTAAATGATCTAGAGTTTATGTCTGGGCATTATTCTCATTAGTTTTTCATTTGGGTTCATGGAATAGAGTTTCTTCAGTTTCAAAATAAAAGATAGGTAGTTTTGTGAATTCTCAGAAGAACATGAATAAACTGACATATAGGAGCAGGCTCTTTGTGTTAAGTATAATGGAACAGTACTATGTGATTTGTGTTTGGGATTTCCAGCATGATGTATTGGACTGTAATAGGAGATCGTTCTCATATAGAAGAAGCAGCGATGGATGGTACTTTGAGGAGGATAATAGTACAAAAAAATTTACAAAGACCAACAGGTACAGTTAAATTTTAACAATACATTATATATTAATGGACTCCATTTCAGCTATTCTGAAATGTTATTCTGTGTTATATTGCAACCTAGCAATAATCCTGATTCAGGTTTTTTTATATTGTTCAATAGTTTTCTTTATCCTGCAAGAATGACTTTTTTCTATTTTTTTTCTCCCTTGATGTTGCAAGAATTTCCCACAGAATCATTTTTTTATGTTATTCAAATGTCATATCCAGATTGTACTTTTAGGATAACACATCCTTGCAATATATAAAACAATATACAGTATATAGAACTATATACAGTAGTACTTGTTTTTTTTATGTTTATTAGTTCAGTCATAGGTATTCGCAAAAGGGATTAAGTGGGGTAAATGACATAATGAACCACCCAGAATTGCCTTTTAAGATAAGTAGCCATACCAATCTTTTAAATCGATATGAAATGAAATGTGCACCACAATGTTGTGATGCATAGTATATGACTTACATTCACTGTTGGGATCCAGTATAAAAAGTTGGGCAATGAACAGTTCATCCTGTTTCCAACATTGTGATTTGTACCTGACTGTTTTGATGGCAAAAGAAACTATTTTAAAAGTTTCCATACACAACGACAAATAGTTTCAAATAATGTATTATCTGCAGCTTTTAAAATAAATAAGCAAACCAATTCATGTGATATTTTCTTACTAACCTTACAGGTTGTAAGACAGATTGCACAATTGCTGCTTTCTGACTTTTAGAATGAGCAGCATACAAACAAATCAATAATATCCACATTGTTAAAGTTTGTTGTACACATAAATTAATATTAATATTTTATTCAATCAATCATTGATAATGTTATGTCCACATATGACTAAGAAGAAAAATGACAATGTGGGAAAGAATGCATTGACATCATTCTTATTTGTACAGTAAACAATGTCCTTCAGTGTGGATATAATCCTAACAATTATAAAGCCTGTAGCCATCAAAACATTCCTTAAACTGGAATTTTACTAGGAAACTTTATTTTTTAACAATATAACAGAGTTGACATAACAATCTGTATATTGATCTTAGAAATGTATATGTAATATATAAAAGTTATGCAAGAAATATAAACATAAACTTTAAGAAAGTGAAAGCATGAAAAAATTACAGCTTTTTGTAAGTACGTTTATACGTACATTATAGGAACTGTAACATTAGACATCTGTGCATCCTACATACTGGTATATCTGTGATATTTTTACTATAGAACATTATACAGACGTAAGTTTTTTTTAATATAGAATGAAATCTTGGGAATCAGGAAAAAATTGGAGATTTAGCAGAGCAAGCAATTAAAGAAGATTGTGTTTTGAATCCTTCTAAGAATCAAGAAGGATTAATACTGTCACAAGTAAATGCCTTATTCTTCATTATGTAAATAGTACATGACCAGGATATCAGGGGTTAACTTATTCTTCACTGCTTAATATATTCATATTTACCCACTCCCATATCTAGCTCCACCCCATGTATATATAAAGAGCTGTATGTATTCCTTCTGCGCTTCTATCTGTGATTATTCAGTGAATATAGAATGCCTTCTGTAAATAAACAGTGCTTTATTTGAATATATAATTCTTAATTCATTTATTGAGTCTGATCCTGAAAATATCGTAACAATCTGGTAGCAGAGGATGGTTGAATTGACTCAATAAAACTTTAAATATGTCTGAGAGAGAAAACTCCAGAAACAAAAGAGAAAGGCCCAACACCAGGGCATACAGCAAAGAAATGGAAGCAGATCAAGAAATAATCGATGAGTCCACGAATGCAATATCGAGAGAATCTGAAGACTACACTACTGACAACGAAGAAATAATGGATGAAACTGATGACCAAGAAGAAAACGAAATAGAAAACAACGAACTCAGGTCAGAGATACTAAAACTCTTAAAAAGCCAAAAGAACGATGAAAATCTCATCGCGAACCTCCAAGATATATTAAAAAACAACGGAGCAGCGAGAGAGAAGCACATCGTTACGGATAAATCTAAAGACTCAAAAACGGTGAGCGATCTGCCTGCAGATAAAAATACAGCGAAAAAGAAAACTAACAGTCCCGCGCAAAATTTCGAATGGCAGCCATCTTGGTTTCAACAGACCCCTAAGATGAGCGAAGCAGAGCCAATCAGAAAGCAGGATTCAAAATATCTGGCGCGAAAAGCCTTACTCGATGCAAGAAATGAAAGGGAGAAAATTTACACCTCAGAAGAATCAGACACAGAAATCGAAGAAGCTTCAATAGATATGCGGGTAAAGTCAACAATGAAAAAGCTCTTTGCAGCTTTTGGACCAAAATTGAAAATCACTAAAGAATCAACGAAAAGACAAGCAAGCAAGCAAACACCTCAGAATCTACCCGCTCCTATCCAAACGACGAGAGCACCGACGCCTGAACCCAGAGACCCCTGCAGATATCACCCCACACCACAGACGATCCCAGGGACCAGCATCCTCAACGAAAGAAAGCGAGCACCTGCTACCACCAGGACTCCCAAGATCGAGCCGGAGACCGATTCCTCGGAGGAAGAGCAATGCGGAGGAGCTGCAGCAGCGAGAACCTCTCACAACGGCTTCAGGAGCGAAATGAACAACGCGCATGTGCAAGACTACGCAGACAGCTTCAGAGGACATGAGGAACGGAGAGAACCATTCAGACTCGTTGCAAGCATACCCACGCCATTTTGCAACTTTCAACATTTACAAGATCACGGACTACCCCCAGTTGTAAGTAATGGATCCAACAATATTGAGAATTTGCCCAATGACTTCCCAAAACTGAGAATAGATGGTATTAATTTGCAAGAATGGTGTCAGCAGCTCCAGGTTGTCTTTCTAAAAGAAAACTTATTATTTTTTATTACTAACCCCCCAAAAAGACCTTGGACTCTAAAATTGGACTGCCTGCACCATAGAGCATTTTTCTTATTAATTTCTAGTATATCTCCTGCCATGTACCACAGTATTAAGAAAAATTTGACTGTCTCAGAAATTATTCAATGCATGTTTAAATTGTTTCACAGTGAAAGTGTAGCCACTACAACAAGAATGTCTAAAGATTTCTTCTCAGCTAGGATAAAGCCAGGGGTTACCATAAGTGAACATTTAATATCTTTAAACAAAATTAGAGCAGAACTGCATTTAAGGGGGGAAATAATTTCAGATCAAACAATGAAGAGTGTTATTATTAACTCACTAGACCCATCATGGGATAATTATATATCTCATTTAGACACAATCAATTTAGGATATTTATCCATAGAAAATCTATCTAATAAGCTAATAGCTGAAGATAATTCAAGGAGGAGTCGTTGTAACAATCACATGGAACATAAACAATATAAGAGGGTAGCATTTCAAGAAAGATATCATGAACCAATTAGATGCCACAACTGTGGATCCAAGGAACATAATAGGAGAGATTGTCCTAAACTCCTCAGAGATAGACAAAATTCAGACCATAGAAATAGATACCACAACAGACAGTCATCAATTGATAGACATAGATATAGAAGTCCACCCAACTATAGAGAACATAGAGGGGGCAGGGATAATTCAAAGGATAGAAGGTCTGGTTCACTGAATGGGTTAAACAAACATGACAACACTAACATACAACAGACAGAGGACAACGATTGGCTTATCGATTCTGGAGCAACTAATCACACTACAAATAATAAAAATATATTATCTTCATTTGTAGAAGATAAATTTGTAATTAAAGTAGCTAATCAAGAAAAGGTCCAAGTCATAGGTAGAGGGAATATATCCTTACCTGGCCTAGGAAAAATAGAGGGGGTATTGTTAGTACCTGAAATACCTCATAACATACTTAGTGCAATAAAACTAAGCAGAGATTTTGACATAAATATTGTGTTCTCAAAAGGAAAAGCAACATTAGAGAAAAACAGAATAAGCATAGGTACTGTGGTTATTAAAGGAGGTCTACCTTATTTAATGACAAAAGAGAGATGGTTACACAACATTGATTCCAACATGGAAGATAACAATGACATAGATAATGAAGACAATAGTAATAGTGACAATGAGGAACATGAGATAATTCATAATCACAAAGACACACCCAATGACAAAAAAACTAAAATTGGTAAGCCAATTCATGATGAATGTGCTCATGTCTTACATAGGAAATTAGGACATGCCAGTTTTCCTGTAGTACAAAAGATGACTGAACATGCTGAGGGTGTTAAAATAAAAAATTGTAAAAACTATTTGGAATGCTCAGTATGTAAATCTACAAAACTCAAAACTAGTTCCAAACCCAGAAAGTCAACAAGATCAACGAACAAAATTTTTGACTTGGTACACATGGATCTAGTTGGTCCATTAACACCATCAATCACATATAGAAAACGTTATTTTCTAACAATTGTGGATGACTATAGTCGTTATGGGTTTGTCTATACACTAAAGCACAAAGATGAAACTTTTCAGAAATTTAAGGAGTTTTACAAACGTGTAGAAACACAACATAATATTAGAATAAAACAAATTATGACAGATAGGGGATGTGAATTCATGTCAAAAGAATTCTCCCAATGGCTAAAAGACAAAGGGATGTTACACTACACATCTAGCCCTTTTTCTGCATTCCAAAATGGAGTGGTAGAGAGAAAGAACTCAACATTACAAACCATGATTAGATGCACATTAGAAGATGCTGGCTTAGGTAAACAATTCTGGTCAGAAGCTTTACAATATTCCAATTATACACAAAATAGAACTTGGTCCAGCATTGTTAACAAGACACCATATGAAGTAATGTATAGTAGGAAACCCAAAATAGCACACATGCACATATTTGGAGTCACTGCAGATGTACACATACCTAAGCAATTGAGACGTAAAGGTGAGAACGTATCCAGAAGACTCAGGTTCATGGGATACGAAACAGGCACAAAAGGGTACAGATTTATCGATAATAATAACAAATTTATAGTTTCCAGAATGGCTGTATTCCATGAACAGGCCAACTGGTCTAAAATACATCTTAATGAAATATTCCCAAACACTAATACAGACACTAAACATCAAGAAAAAAAGACTAGAGAAGAATACAATCACAACTCACATAAAAACAAAACCAAAACATGGACAAACAGTCAGCACAAGATAAAGACAGATTCATTAACAAAAAAGGAAGCAAGGTATTTACATGACAATGATAGTAAACCAGAAAGAATGATCAGAAGTAACAGAAATCAAGTGCCAAACAAATACAAAGATTATGTAATGTATATGGATGGAGAAACATCAACACCAAACACATACGAGGAAGTGTTAAAACTTCCCCCCGAAGAAAAGAAAAAGTGGGAATCAGCCATGACTAAAGAGATGGATAGTCTACGAGAATTAAATGTATTCACACCTACACCTGCACCTAAAGATAAAACTGTTATTGGTACCAGGTGGATATATAAAATCAAAAACTTAGAGGGAGGCAACACCTTATACAAAGCTAGACTAGTTGCACAAGGTTATGCACAAAAATATCCTGAGGATTACACAGACACATACTCTCCCACAGTAAGAACTGAGAGTGTTAAAACGGCTTTGGTTATAGCATCAGCACTTAATCTTGATGTATTCCAATACGACATACAGACTGCATATCTACATGCAAAATTAGATAAAGAAATATATGTAAGAGCACCTCATAGTCAATACACAAACAAAAATGAAACGTTGCTAAACAAAAGTTTATACGGGTTGAAACAATCTGGCAAACGATGGTACGAATGTTTAGTCAAAGTACTCAAAACTATGAATTTCAATGCTACTACTGCTGATAACTGTTTCTTTGTCAAAAAAGAGGGTGATTCTCTAGAATTTGTGTTAATTTATGTGGATGATATTTTGTATATAGGTAAACATAAAGAGAGGAGAGAGACATTTGTAACAAAACTAAATGAACATTTCTCGTTGAAATCATTAGGTAAGGTAAATAAGTATCTTGGAGTTCAAATCAGTAAAACTAAAAGGGGATTCAAACTTTCTCAAAAAGATAAGATTATAGAACTTCTGAACAAATGTAACTTAAATAATGCTAAGCCCTGTGACACTCCCATGCAAACCGATTTCTTGAGGAACACAGATGAGTCATCCCCTGAATTTAAAGATAATACACTTTACAGATCAGTCATCGGTTCCCTTCTATATATCTCCAATTGGACTAGACCTGATATTGCTTTGCCTCTCAACTTGTTGTCTAGGCACATCAGCAAACCATTATTATATCATTGGGAAGCTGTCAAAAGAATATTAAGATATTTAAAGAATAGTTTAGACTTCTGTTTATTATTGGAACCCAATAATGTCAAAGAGCCCATCCTCACATGTTATGCCGATGCGGATTGGGCTGGCAATACCACATGTAGAAAAAGCACATCTGGCTATATATTTTTCCTTAACGATTGTCCAGTTTACTGGTATACTGGCAAACAAGATTTAGTAGCCACCTCAACGACTGAGGCAGAATATGTTTGTCTGTCTAAAGCCTCAAATAACCTCATATGGTTCAATGACTTATTATCAAACACTTGGAAGAAACCTTCATTACCATTTATCATGCATGAAGATAACAAGGCTGCTATTGAAATATCTAGATCTGATGCTATTGGACAAAGGTCCAGACATATAGATATAAAATTCAAACATGTGAGGCAGTTATCTCAGGATGGATTTATTAAAGCAGTTCATTGCGAAACATCAGAGCAAATAGCTGACATATTGACAAAGCCTTTGCCTTCTAAGCAGCATAAATACTTGACTTCTAAGTTACAAGTTTTATATTGTTCTGAATCTGAATGTAATTGTTGTAATATATCGAATCGGCATTTAGAGGGGGATTTGTCACAAGTAAATGCCTTATTCTTCATTATGTAAATAGTACATGACCAGGATATCAGGGGTTAACTTATTCTTCACTGCTTAATATATTCATATTTAACCACTCCCATATCTAGCTCCACCCCATGTATATATAAAGAGCTGTATGTATTCCTTCTGCGCTTCTATCTGTGATTATTCAGTGAATATAGAATGCCTTCTGTAAATAAACAGTGCTTTATTTGAATATATAATTCTTAATTCATTTATTGAGTCTGATCCTGAAAATATCGTAACAAATACAATGTTATATTATTTCTGTTTTTTCCCTTATGTACTAGAGTTGTTAGGAACAATTATTTTTCCTATTTGCATACATAAGTGTTCTCAGTATTGACATAACGATTTTACCTATCATTTAGAGTGTATGAATCAAGTGTACTGTAAAATATTAACAAAACAGTGGCAGATTACGAAACTCTGAACAAAACTCTGTATTACTGAGTTTTTTTAAAGTCCTTTAGTCCAAGATTGAACAAAGTCTAAATTAAATGCCTGCGCTGATCCTGGGAAAAGTTGGAGCTGGTTTAAAGTACAGTAGATAACTGTAATGTTTATGATTTTTCTGAAGTGAAAATCAGATGTCAAGCAAAACCAATCTTAGTCTGTATTAGAATTCAGTAATACTCATTATAAGCAAAATTTTACTTTGGAAAATGTATACTGATTCCACCGTAATTGATGCTGAATGTGAAATCAATATTGCAAAGTGAAGTACTTTGTTGCAAGCAGACAAAATATGGGAATTCAATAATACACAATGTATTTATTATGATCAATTCATTGGTCCTGGTTATATCTTCATTTAGTTGCTTAGACCTTATAGTGGTTTTATGAAACCTTATAATAGATTATTTTATAAATTTGTAGCCAGTTTAGTTAAATAGGTGAATGTGGCAAGTCTGATTTTTCTCATTACGCATTTCTCTTCCTTAAGCTAATTTCATCTGTTTGCCTTTTATATTTTTGATCTAAAAATATTTACATTTTTGTTCAACCTTTTTAGCATACATTTTAATTTGCTTAATTTTTTATCATACATTTTCTACACACCATCTCTTAATTTTTTGTATCCATTTCATACTAATATCTGATTTTTCTACCTTCTTTTCATACTTAATGTGACGAAAAGCAGTTTTTCCTAAGGTAGCAAGTATTTCTGCATACCATTCTCTAATATGTCCATTTTCTAGACTGCATCACGTCTAGAAAAATGACTTTTGGTTTGCATATGTAGTCTAGAAAGTATGAAGGATGGCTGGATTTCCTTCAAATTTAACCTTACCCCTAATTTAGGTCCTCTTTTATTCCATTAATATTGTAACATCCAAATACAAACTACTATACAGGCAGTTCCTGATTTATACCAGGGTTCTCTTTCAGAGACTTTTGCATCAAGCAGTTAGGTATAACATCTGCATGCTCAAACATTGCAGTCAATGTTCTTGTGCATCTTTCTGAAATGATGGATTTAAGTATGTCAAATGTTATATAATTGTCTCCACGTTTGGACTAACTACAGTGTTCTATGGTGAAATCCAAATCTAGAAGCATACTTCTAAAATTTCATCCCACCTATTGTTTTGTAAAATTCTTTTTTAAAAAAAATTGTGAGATTATTTTTTATACAGTATTTTACATTCAAATTCTTAACATGTTTACAGGTTTAGTGGTTGATAACTTCAGTCAACGCTTGTTTTGGGCTGATTTTGAATTATCAGTAATTGGCAGTATTCGTTTTGATGGCTCTGATTCAGTTATATGTGTTAGCAGCAAACAAGGTAAGTATATATTTGTATATATGTTTGAGGGTTCTGCTTAGTATCATAGCTGTTCATAGCATTGCACTCTTCTGGATAGAGAGCTTTAATATTCCCAGGATCTTTTGGAATCACTCCTTCAGCATAACAGTCATACCTCTGAGTGTTCGTACCACCACTGAGCCAGTTTGGCCTTTATTTTTCACACCTTTCTAATTCCAACCTAAGTTCTTAGTACTTCTCAAGCTTCTCGAACTCCTTCCTAATTTTGCTGTCACTTGGCACCACTATATCTATGACCATCACTATCTTCTGTCTTGTCTACTATCACAATATCTGTCATAGTATTGATTGTCCATCTGGATCTGGAAGTCCCACAGGTTCTTAGCTCTGTTATTCTCAAAGACCTTCTGTGGAATCTCCCATTTGGACTTGGGAGGATCTAGCCCATACATTATGCAGATGTTCCTGTATACAATGCCAGTTACTTGTTTGGGCTGTTCAGGATATGCTGTTCCTTTCTGGCTCTTATATCCTGCCACCATGTGTCTCTGAGATCTGTCTCAGAGGCCTCTCTAAAGATACTTAGTGTCTGTTCTAGTACTGCTATGATCTGTGCTTCAGTGCTGATCATTATCTTCTATTATCTGTTAATGATACATCCCATGCAGGATCTTGTCTTGTTGTAGTACTTTCTTTGTCTAAACTTCCTTCCACAGCTGCTGCCTCAGGCATTCTCTCAGCAGCATATCAATGGGTGCCATCTTACTGATCAGGACACCCTGGGTTTTGTTCAGGACAATGGCTTTGACACTCCTCAGATTCCACCTACCCATTTTTGGGCTGGTATAGCTTCTGGGTGTTGGGCTTCAGGTGGAAGTCTCCATACATTATGTAGGGTTTATAGGATAAAGTACTTTGACATCTTTTGATACTTCTGCAAATGTATTAGAAAATGATAATAATTAATAACTTTCCTATTTGAATTATTTTAGCTGAGGAAACTTTCTGTAATGTTAAAAGCTAATTCAGATTCTCCATGCATTATGTCGATAAGAACTCCCTGTTCAGAAAAAAGAAAATATGAATAGAGATATAAAAGATTTGCCCTTTTTGGTGTATTGAACCCTAAAATAGTGTACGATAAATTCTATAGTATAATTATCAGTTGAAGTACCTTCGTCTGGATTTTTTTGCTGGATAGAAAGGATGCATATTTCTAGTGGAGAGGTCACATTGGATTCCTTATTTTTCTTGTCAACTTTATCAACTCCAGAGGCGGTTCATAAAACCAAAATATCATTATAAAAATACCAACATTAGTTTACAGTATATGTTGGTACAGAAATGTTGCATCCAAACTGAAATGTGTATTTCTTTTTGCTTATTTAAGGCTTACTACATCCTCATAGAATTGATATTTTTGAGAACTATATATATGGAGCTGGACCTAAAAATGGTGCATTTAGAGTGCAAAAATTTGGGCATGGTGCCGTAGAATATTTGAACTTGGAGACTGATAAAACAAAAAGTGCCTTGATTTCACATCGCTACAAACAAATACACTGTAAGTATATTTTATTACTTTCAGAGGGGAAAAAATTCAGTATTCAAAATAGCATACAAAATAAATATATAACTTCTTCACCCCTTCCCATTCATTATACATTAGACTTCAGGGACTTAGTAAATGAGTTATTTTGGGGAACTTTGGATAGCATTAGGAATAAAATAAAAACTATAGAAAGATCTCTTACTGGGCTTAATAATAAAATATTTTGTAGTTACAAGACAAGAAAAACATTTTATTATAACAATTTCATCCCTGCTAACATTGGAGATGCCCATACATTCTCTTCTCTTGCAATGAACCTTTACTGCTGAAAGTGCTCTTTAGCTGGAGACAAATTGTTGGGGAAGAGGTCATGAAATAGATGACACAAAGTGTGGTATATTTTCTTCTTCATCACAATTTATGGAGTAGACCCCAGATAAATATGTATAAAAAACAAATAAATAAAATGAAAGCTTTATATCTTAAAGATGTTTGAGGGAGTTTGTGTTTGGTAAGATTTTTGGTTCTTGGTTTGCTTTGTTTTTTTTTTTGTCTTTTTTGTTATTTATGCCTTCAAGTCAGTTTTTTATTTTGGGTGATGCCTGAAGTAATCCCTGTGGTTTTCTTGGCAAAGTCTTTCAGAAATGGTTTGCAATTGTCTCCTTCCGAGGGAGTGACTGGCTCAGGATCACCAATCTGGCTTCATAATTTTCCCAGTTTCTAACCTGATGTCTTAACCACTACACAAAACTTTCTTGTATTTGAGTTTATGGCTCAAATTGCTTACCACTTCTTGTCTGAGAATCTGTTCATGTCCTTGAAAACAGAGGATCAGGATTTGTCTTAAGTTGTTCCCTTTTCTTGTATTAATGGGATTGGGGGACAGGCTCAGGGCTAAATCTTAATGTCTATACTATAAGGGCTTATAGGGCTTATTTCTTATTTCATTATTTATTTCAAAAATAATCCATATTATGCTTCTTTCTTTTCTCCTTCCAAATAGCACTCAATCCTTGTCTGCAGTTAACCTGTGAGTTCCTGTGTTTACTCAATCCTTCAGGTGCAGCTTGCATATGTCCAGAAGGAAAGGCAATGTTTAATGGAAAATGCAGTGATTTGAACATGTTAGGTGGGTATTGACATTTATTTAAGAACTTAATCTTATATATAATTTGATTTATATGCCGCCCTTCTCCGGAGACTCAGGGTGTCTTACAATGCGTTAAGCAATAGCCTTCATACTTTTGTATATTTATACAAAGTTAGCTTATTGCCCCCACAAACTGGGTCCTCATTTTACCTACCTTAGAAAGGATGGAAGGCTGAGTCAACCTTGAGCCTGGTGAGATTCGAACTTACGGTAATTGCAGACAACTGGTGTTAATCACAATGCTTTTAGTCTGCTGAGCCACCAGGCCCTATATGAAGTAATTGTGGATGAGTGAATAATGCTAAATTCTCTATTTTTATATTTCTTTCAGTGTCTGAAATTTAAGTAAATGAATGCATTTGATTATTGTAAAAAATGTGGAATTATATTAATTTTGATTAATATTTGACTTCTAAAATCTTGGCTTTTAAAGTCAAATCTACCTAAAAGTTGTATTCTATTATCTGAAGTTCCCTCCCACTAAATTTACATATTTTAAAAGACATCAGCACCTCTCAATGCTGTTTGTTAGTTATATAGTATATAGTTTATATACTATACTTCTGTTCTTCTACAATCAAAAACCTCAAAGCAGCTTACAGGATACATAAAGAAAATATCTATAGCAAGGTTAAAACCAATTAAATGAATCACAACAATGATAGCAATAACCACATCAGTTGCCACATATAAATATAAAGACACAGAGTTGACAAAGAAATAAATACTGCAGTTTACTAATACGACATTTGGGAGTTGCATATCTGATACTCCCAATACTAATAATACTAATAATCTGGACATTATCAATTTTGGAAAAAATCTACTTTTGCTATAATGCTGCTACAACATTTTAATACAACATCAGTGCACAGAACTGCTGTACCAATTACACTAAGATTAGATTTCTGCAAAGAATTTATAAAGGAAGCTGGTACAAAGATAACACTTATATTCATAGCTTTAATACATCAGGGTGTTCTTGAAAACTTGGTAACTTTCACAGCTCAGCATGCCAGTTCCCCATAACTATTCTCTTTACCACTGATTCCAATTGAAGTGTTATCTGTATATGCAAAATGTTGATTCAGAATACTTAGGAGAGACTTCAAAGGAACTATCTCAAGGCTATTGAAGGTTAGTGCTACTTCAGTGCTTCAACAAGGATGTTTTGCTTATACCAATGAGCTGCATGACTTACTCAGTTGAGTGCTTTGCAGAACTCTCACTAGTAGCAAGAGCTTGAGATGAAACATTCAGCTGAACATGTTGTTCATATGAAATCTGAACAACAAACAGGACTGAATGGCTGCAACTGATTTTGGATCTTTATTGCTCTTCTGTGCTAACCATTTGTTTGTTCTGACTCTTTATTTTCATTTCCTGGATGAACAATGATAATGATAATCATCTCCTGTCATTACCTTTGTGTTTATATCTTAAGTACAGATGAGACTTGCAAGCTGGCTTGTGAAAATGGAGGTAGATGTATTATAAATGAAAAAGGTGATCAGAGATGTTATTGTTGGCCAAGTTATTCAGGGGACAGGTGTGAAATTAACCATTGCAACAATTATTGTCAGAATGGAGGAACATGCATAGCTTCAATTCTTGGTAAAAAAAATTTAAAATTTTCTCTATTTATTTATTGCAGACAATGGAAAACAGTTATTCTATAGTTAATTATTACTGTTAATCATGAAAATGTTTGGGATTATTATGAGTAAAGCATTAAAACCAGTGGTGGGATTCAGCCAGTTCGTACCACTTCGGGAGAACCTGTTGTTAACTTGCTGAGCAGTTTGGCAAACTGGTTGTTGGAAGAAATCATTAGGGCAGAGAACCGGCTGTTAAATTACTTGAATCCCACCACTGATTAAAACTCATTTGATTTTTGGTTTTCTTGTAGAAAACATGATACTGATACATGATACAGGATATGTAGAAAATTTGCTAGGAATGGCTTCCTTGTTTTCCTTGCAATGTGAGAGTGTGGAAACCTCACATCCAGTGTCAAGGGTTATATGGCAGATTTGAAAGAGGAAATGCAATTCAGGCACCCATTTTTCATCTTACCAACCATATGCATACTGAGAAATTTCCAAAGATTTACAGTTATTCCTTAAAAAAATGCATAGTTCTGATCAATTAGATCTTTATAATCTAGTTACCTGTTCCATAATTTATAAGTTAGATAATTATTTTACAGTGGTCAATGACTGTAAGAAAGATTTTTATTTGATTTAATAGTCCTGTGTTCTGTGATGAAAATGTTAGCCTGCTATTAATGCCAAATGGGTCATGAGGGGCCAGTATAGCTAATTTTAAAGGAACTCTCATGTAAGGTAACAAAATGAGATACTGAACTTGAAGAACAATATGGTGTTTCTATCTCTCTTCAAATATGTCTCATAATATTAAAGACACGTGAAATGATTTCTTAGAAACTTATTAACTTGGCATATTCAGTAACTCAATGCAGACAAAAAAGGCAGAATGAGATTGTATAATAAGCTGAATGTGCTCAAACAATCATTAAAACATAACATGAGGGTGCAGCTCTTTTTAACGTACATTTGACTCCAGGATTCAGATAACTATGTCAGGAGATGTGAATATTAATTGAGAAGAAACAAGGGCAGCTTTGTAGCCTCTCATAATAGAAATAGAAAAGATTGTTCTTCACATCAGATTAGTGCTTTGGGAAAGAATTGTAACAAAGAATGAGTGCCTATTAGATAGCAGGATGAGGATTCTCAAAAATGGTTGAGAAATTGCAGAATAATTATTTAAACTAATTATTAGTGGTTCAATCCTCAGTCATTACAATAAAAGTTATTTAATTTTATTATGCCCTGCTTCTGAACAACTTCAAATGTTAAATCTATTTGCTTAGTAGGTTTATGTTATTGTCTTGATACATTTTTGATGCTTACATATTATTGGATGATATTCTTCTTAAATTAAGTTGCACTGTGCTTTGATTTTCTGTAAGTTGGAAATTGGTCTGTAAATACAGTATTATATTACTAGTATTGGTATTTCTAATTATAATGTGAAATAATTAAATTCACTGTAAGTCATTATTTGCTGCATGAGGAGATAAAAGAATTGTAAGTTCTAGATTATTATCTACCCAAATATTAATTAGTTGAATAAATTCCACTGGCAAACTGTAGATTTAGTCATTGTTTTCTTATAATTTACGGTATTGGGAAATTCTAGTGTGGATCTTATGGATAGCTTTAATTAAAATGGGTGCATTTTTTTCAGATTTGGTAAAATAATATCTGAACAAAGAAATGTCATCAGTTAATTAAAACATACATATGGAAAATGTAATTAAAACTCCAAAATAATATGAGTCATTTTCAAATTAATCAAGTTATTGTAATGTATTTTAAAGAAATAAAAAGCATAATCAAGGGCTTTGATTTATAGATAGTCCTCATTCAGCAATTACCTCATGTAATAATCAATTGCAGTTATAATGATGATGAAAAAGTAAGTTTATGGCCAATCCTTGCAATTATGACCTTCATAGGTCTCTAACACAAAGGAAAATTGAAATAATTGCTTTGCTTAACAACCAATATGCCAGTCCAAATTATGGTAACTAAATGAAGACTACCAGTATATGTGTTTAAAATATTTATAGATGTCATATTATGCTGATTGATGTATCTATATTCTATAACTTATCAGTATGTATAAGAAAGATGTACATAAGTAGATCTATCCTACCAGATATTTCATTTTGTCTTGTAGGAAGACCTGCATGCATTTGTACACTGGGGTTTACAGGTCCAAATTGCAATAAAACAGTCTGCAATCATTTTTGTCAGAATGGAGGAATTTGCAGTATCACTGCTGGAAATCAACCCCACTGTCAATGTCAATCTGAACATACAGGGGACAGATGTCAAGATTGTAAGTACAGAATAACAAGTATAATTAACAAAAATCAGAATGGAATTGCTGTTTTTCAGTTTTTAAAAGCAATCCTTTGACAAAGTATTATACATCCAGAACAAAACTGTATAATTAAGAGCAAAATCACAATAAATGTTCCTTTTATCAGACAAATATAATAACAAAACAGGCATGCCATATTTTATTTATATATTTTTATTATAATGCTTTAATAATGTGTGTGTGTATATATATAAAAATTGCTTTTATTTTAAGCTCCATTTTGAACCCCTGAAACTTGTATGGAGATAACACTCTTTAACTTTCTAAAAGGAGTAAGAAAACATTAAATGGATAAAATGGTCCAAACCAGTGATGAAATATAAAATTTGTTACTACCAGTACTGTGGGCGTGGCTTGTTGGGGGGGGTAATGTGACTGGGTAGGCGTGGCCATCTTTTTTTGTTTTTTGCTTACTTTTAAAACCATTTTTTCTACAACCTCTTCGGCCGAAGAGGTTGTAAAAAAATGCTTTTAAATGCCGCTGATGATCAGGCAACTCAGCTGGGATCATCAGAGCCTTGTAAAAGCATTTTTTCTACAACCTCATCGGCCAAAGTGGTTGTAGAAAAAATGCTTTTAAAAGCCTCTGATGATCCCAGCTGAGCCGTGTGATCATCCGAGTTTTTTACTTTTAAAAGCATTTTTTCGGCCGAAGAGGTTGTAGAAAAAATGCTTTTAAAAATTAAAAAAAAAGCCTCTGATGATTGCGTGGCTCAGCTGGGAATGGGGGGGACTAGGGATTTTTGCTACCGGTTCTCTGAATCACCCGCCGCCATCGCTACTGGATTGTGCAATCCAGTCCGAACCAGGAGCATTTCACCCCTGGTCCAAACATTTTAGAACCAATTCTTATATAGTATATCCGTAGCTTTCTTTTTGTCTGCAAATCTATCTTCTCTTTTACAAAGACAATTCCTGGGAGGAGGGATTAGACAGGGAAGCAAACCCTAACCTTCTTATTGGTCATTATTACACGCAATAAGATAGTTACAACATTAACTGCAATAGTGTCTGCTCTAAATAACAACCATAAAACAAGATTACAAGGAGATTGTCAGTTTCTGGAATATATATATGTGTGTTTGTGTATGTAGATATATATATGTAGGTCTTTGGTTATTCAGGTTTTGGTGACATTTCGACGAATGAGACTTCCAATTTTACGCGGGAGAAAACCCGAATAACCAAAGACCTACATACAAACACCCGTGAAAACCTCAGAAAAACACACACACACACACACACACACACACACACACACACACACACACTGGAGATTTAAATACCAAATGCTAAATTAGGCACTTAAAACAAACCACTAGGAAAAATAAATGTAACAGCTATGTTTTTGCCAATTTTCAAAAGTGGATACATATTAAGAATATATTGTCTGGAGAATAATAAAAGTTTCCAAACACAGGTGTGTGTGTGTGTGTGTGTGTGTGTGTGTGCGCCGGTGCATGTGTGTATTCTCATTTATTCTGCATTAGGGTACACAGCTTACCTGGAATTCAGTTCAAAGAATTAGGTAGTGCCAGAATGAAAAAGTAGCAAGTCCAGTCCAGCCAGAAAAAACTGTCTACATTAATTTCTTCATCATCCCATTGCCTTTCAAAGTAAACAACATCATTGAAAGTACAAGAAAACCTTAAAAAGGAGTAAGGAGAAGATAATGCCAGGAGATAAGAAAAAATACATATAGTTTTGTTCTTTCAAAATATATTTACTTACACTCAGAGGTGAAATTCACTTACCTTCACTACCGGTTCGCAAATGTGAGCACGCGTCTCCTCCACCCATACGCAATCTGGATAGTTCCGGATGAATTTCACCACTGCTTACACTGCCCTTACTACATTGCATTTTGTTCTTTAAACCCCTTAGCATTCTTCTTTCCTATCTCATCTTCATTGAACCATACTTTGCCAGTCTTTCCATTCCTCTCAACCTATTTATATCTAATATGTTAAAGTTACATCTTCAGTAATACAGTTTGGAGAGTTGGCAGTATTCTTACATATCCACATTTGTATATGTATACATGAATATTTGTATGCATGCACAAACACCAAGGTTTACATAGACATACCTATAATTAACGAGCCTGACATAAATGTTAACATGCACAGAAATACAAGGCTTAGCTTTTTCTTTCACAGAAACCTTATATATAGATCATTCAGGAAGTGGAAATTTAATCACTCTTTTTAGAGAAACTGAGATTATAGAATAACTCAGTCAATTTCCACTTGCCTGCTTTCTTCAGCCTTCTA
Source organism: Pantherophis guttatus (assembly GCF_059756535.1). Lineage (NCBI taxonomy): Eukaryota > Metazoa > Chordata > Lepidosauria > Squamata > Colubridae > Pantherophis > Pantherophis guttatus. The sequence continues at coordinate 136,100,949 of NC_142063.1, read as the reverse complement.
AATAAATTGCAGTAGCTATTCTCAAAGAATGTTCTAACTATCACACCATTGCACTCATTTCACATGCTAGTAAAGTTAATATTAAAATCCTACAAGCTAGGCTCCAGAAGTATGTGGATCGAGAACTACCAGAACTACAGGAAGGATTTCAAAGAGGCAGAGGAACTAGAGATCAAATTGCCAACACACACTGGATCATGGAGAAAGCTAGGGAGTTCCAGAAAAACATCTACTTCTGCTTCATTGACTATGCTAAAGCCTTTGATTGTGTGGATCACAACCAATTGTGGCAAGTTCTTAAAAGAGATGGGAGTACCAGACCATCATATTTGTCTCTTGAGAAACCTATATGTGGGTCAAGAAGAAACAGTGAGAACTGTACACGGAACCACTGATTGGTTCAAAATTGGAAAAGGAGTTTTGCAAAGCTCACGTTCAGTGAACTGGTTGTTAAACTGGTAGGATTCCACCACGGCTTTAAAGATAATTTATGTTGTGGTATGTTAATATTGTCCTATAAAATGGCTATAATATGAAAATGTAATAGTGACAAAATAAAGACATGTTCTCATTTTGAGAAAACTGCAGTAATAACACATGTTCTGATCCGCTACATAACTGGATTGCGAAATTGAGAGGATCTATTCATTTTTTTTTCTTAGATTTCTAGGAGTTGTTCACCAATGCCTGTAAATGGGAGGTCGCCACTGTCTATAAAAATATTTTGTTTCAGGGGGTTTTGTTTATTTGTTTGTTTTGTTTTTGTTTTATTTTGTAATTATGAAACAAGAATTGTATTAGCATCCAGGTATTCATTTTGTATGCTCCATGTGCTTTAGATCAGACATCATTCTTGCATGGCTGTGGAAGCAGGAAAATGATGGCAAATGTTCAAAAAGAAAAATCCATAAAGGAACATCCTTGTGATTTAAGAAAAGTGTCTTTAAAAAAATGTTGAGAAATTTTTGTTTCATTTTGAATATTTTTAAATAGATCTATTAGATTATGCCTTTGAAATGAATAAATATAAATGTGTATATGTGTATATGTTCAGCTACATGTGTCCTATAAAGAATTTTTTTGATAACTTATTAAAATAGTTATTGATTTAATCAATTTATTAATATGCTTATAAGATGATAATTTTATTATGTCTTATGCATGTATATTTGTGTATTCATTGCAGATATTTGCCACCATTATTGTGTTAATTCTGAATCTTGCATCATTGCTGATGATGGCAGAGTAGAATGTTTCTGTCCTCTGCAATACGAAGGTGTAAAATGTGAAATAGACAAATGTGTAAAATGTCATGGAGGTCAATGCATCTTAGACAAGAAAAATGATGACATAATGTGCAAGTAAGTTAAAACTGTGATAAATCATGTAATTGAATAGCTGGAAATGTATACTTTCAATATATTTGTAAATATTGGGCAAGCCAATACTATTGTTGATAAATCAAGCCTGTATTATCTGCATTAAACTGAGCAGATAAGAATTAAAACAAGATGATTTTAAAATATATATAATGAATTATTGTTCAGATTTTTATAGAAATGAAAATTAGGCTACATGTAAGAAATACTGCAGCGAAAAGAAAGATTTTTATATCCGTTAATCAAAAATCTATTACATACAGTATCTATAATTAATTCAGTAGATTTAATGAAATCAGATAGGGAATTTTGGGTGTTCTCTGAATAGTATACCTTAATGTACAATTTGCAATAGCCATCTGTTCTGTTATAAAAATATGTGCATAGACTTATTCTTGTGGGAAAATATTTTAATTATACAATTTCCATATTGTAAATGTCCCATAGTAATTAATTTGCAGATTAAAATATTTATGTTTTTCCTTTCATGAAAAATTAATTAAAATATATAATGTATATGCCAGTTTTAACTGAATGGAAAACTAAAAGGGTAACAAAAATCAAAATGATAATTCCAAACACACATTTATACAAGAGCATTATTTAAAATGTAGTGCACTTTGCTCCTTGAATTTGTTAAGAACTCTACCAGGAATTAAAATTTAATTTCATTTTTAGAAATTCATGTTAATATCAGATTTGTGTCAATAAAACTGAAAAACCAAATATTACTTCCAATTTTAGAAGGATTATTGGCCCTTACTAGCTATTATAGAATATATGAAGATCACATGTGCTGGATAGTAAATTTTTCATTATTTTTTCTTTTTTTAAGTTATTTTCTTTTATCAACAAGAATAAAATACAAAACAGAAAAGTAGAAAAACGAACATGCAACACTGACAATAAGAAAAAAATATTATTGTGTACAAAAAAAAAAGGGAAACCTTAAATATCAAATATTAACATTAAACAAAAACTTTATCATTAAACACAGCATTAAACATAAATATAAAAACATTAAATATAAAAAAATCCATCCCGGCTAAATGCTGAAAAGTATTTTTTTTTTAAAAAAAAAAAAGAAACTGATAAGTTCTTCTCTCCTTACATAATGTGTCTGCAAATAGTTGTAACCTTTCCTATTCTTATTTAACAAAACTTCTGTATTAAATAAATAAATATTCCAGATGAGGAAGTCTCTTTCCAATAATCAAGTCTATCCAATCTAATCATAACATATATGTAAAAAAAAGGAAAAAATACTGTCAACAGATTAGTCTAACTATTATACTAATCATCCAATCTCTCTGTTAACTATCTGTTATTGTATTTAACATGTATAAAGTCCATATATGGGTCCCAGTCCCTTATAAAGTTATCTAGTCCAGGGGTCCCCAACCCCCAATCCGTGGCCCAGTGCCAGGCTACAACCCATTCAGAACAAGGCCGCAGAAGTGGTGGGTGAGCACATACATGTGTGCACATGTGTGAAGCTGCATTTGTGAATGTGCACATGCACACAAAACCATCCCCTTTCTCCCTCTCAATCTCCACCCCAACCCCATCTCAACAGTCAACAATTGGAATCTCTTTTCATTTCCAATGCTTAGGAAGTACAATCCTCACAGCAGTCACCATGTAAAAAAAGTGTCCCAAACTGTTTTTCGATTGGTATATCTATAATACCTAAAAGAAAAGCTTCAGGTTTCATTCCTATTTATATTTTCAATATTTTCTTCATTATCATTACTATGTTTATCCAGTATGTTTTAAAATATTTACAAGACCATTACATATGATAAAATGTCCCTGGGTTTTAATTACATTTCCAACACTTGTTAGAAATCCCTCTATACATTTTTGCTCATCTCTCTAGGGTCAAATACCAATGATACGTCATTTTGTAAAAATTTTCTTTAAAACTTTTGGAAAAAATTCCAAGTAAATTTTAAACCATTGGTCCATACATTCTCCATTATCTAGCATTATATTATACCCAAATATTTTCGCCCATTTTACCATCCAATCTTTGACATATTCTTCTTCTAAATTCATCTTAAGTAACTTTTGTATGCTTTAGCAATCAAGTGGTCATCTCCAAAACATGATATCCAATTTAGATTTAATTCCTGCAAAAACAAAACTTCTTTTTATCAAGCTTAAATGTTTCAAAAATTCTATAATAATTACACCAATCACAAGCAAACCTTAACTTACTAGTTGTTTTCTTGTTATCTTAAGTCCCCCTTTTTGAAATACCAATAAATCTTGATATATCATCCATTTACATTCCAGTAATATCTCTTTTCTATGTAGTGCTTCATGGGGTGATACCCAAAGTGGCACTTTGTCAGCCAATCTTCTTTTATATTTCCACCATGCATGCCCAATTGATTGCCTAATGGTATGAATCTTAAAACCAAGGTTAATTTTTACTTTGTAATATCACAAGTAAGCAGACCATCCAAATTTCAAATTAGAATTTCAAGGTTTAACAACCTTTAGCTTTTCAACATTACCCAATCTTTTAATCATACCAAACAACAAGCATCGTAATGTAATCTAAACCAGACTTCCTCTTTCTTTAGCATCCTGTAAAAGCTTATATTTAATTCTTAGGGGTTTTTTTCAAATAAATTTAGATATACAGCACAGGCATCAAACTTGTGGTGTCACATTGCCATCATGTGATGTTTTGTGATGTTTTTTCTCTTCACGGAACTGGAGTGGGCGTGGCCTGCACGTGATACATCAGACCTGCAGGCCGCCAGTTTTACACCCCTGATATACAGTAACTTTCTACCACTCTTTAAAAGAAAAATATTTAATCTATATCGGTATAGTCTGGAATAGAAGTAACATTCTAGGAAGTACATTCATTTTAATTACTGAAATTCTTCTCATCAATAACAAATCTAGTTTTTCCTATCTGTTTCAATCTGATTTTATCTCCTTCCATATTTTAACATAATTATTTTTATATACAGTAGCTTAGAATTTTCATCAGTAAGAGTCAGCCCCAAGTTCTGTACTTTTTTCACACCTTTAAGACCAGCTTTAATTTCCAATTTCTTCTGGTCTTCCACATTCATATTCTTGGTCAATATTGTCATCTTTATTTATTTTTAAACCCACCATTTCTCTAAATATTTTAATCTTCCTCACAACATATTCAATATTCTGTAGTGGGTTTTACACAATCAATTATTTTCATTACTTCTGTGTTATTAAACTATCACTGGGGCATGACCGCAGCAGAACATGAGAACAAAGAAACAGAGATGGAAATCATTCATACTTCTACTCCCTTGATAATAATGTTATTAGTGAGATAAAGATCTCATGTTGTATAAATACACATGTCTTTAAGTTGTCAGCATATTAAAAGTAAGTAAAGCTATTGTTTCTGGTCACTAGAATCACTCATCTAGCACTAAATAACAAAATTGTCAACATCTATTATAACAACTACTCCCCAAGCCAAGGCCTCTGATCTTGCTGCATAGTTTGTTGAACATAGCAAACATATAATTGATTGACTAACCATGCTAAGTTAAGCTGAGCAGCCTGTAATAGCTTTCTTCATTAACCAAGGAAAGCAATTTAACATGCTATTAAAAAAAGAGAATGACTGAAGCACCCCATTCATCAGTAGTGGCATAGTTAACAGTGACATGTTTTCCTCCCACAAATCATAGCTGCACAAATGGAAAAATTGCATCCAGCTGCCAATTATGTGATGGCTATTGCTACAATGGTGCAACCTGCCAGTTGGATATAGAGACAAATATACCTGTCTGTCTGTGAGTATCATGAAATAATTTGGGCATCTTTATATCCACATGATTCTTAATGCCACTTTGCCAATATAATTTCTTTTTTCAGAATGATGCCGTGATAATGAAATCTTGCTCCAGGTTTGGCTTTGGTTTTGACAATTGTCAATGGCAAGAATAGGAGAAAGGCCATCCTAACTACATTGATACTATTTCTATATTATCTATTTTAATTATTATGTAGATTACATTACTTAGACATGTAGACATATTATCTGTTGCTCAAAGATAAATATATATATTTTACAAATACATTTATGAATAACACTTGCAATGTTGCAGAAATAGTATTGTACTAAGGAAGCCTTAAAAACCCAAATTTTAAATTAATTCTTAAATCATAGTTATCCGTATGATATGACCTTTTGATATGTAGTCTTTAAACGTATATTGCACTTGTGTTATGGTAACTAAAAAGGTACACTTCACTCTTGTAAATGGTTCTGTATGAAATAAGTCTAAATGGAGTATCCTAATTTTAATGTATGTGAAACATTTCAATGTCATTGTCCTTAGAGTGCTCATTAAAAACAATCCATAATCGTTCTGTTATAAGAAAAGATTGTCAGATATTTGGATGTAATGATAGTCTTTCAAATGCATCATTGCTGGGTGATGAATAAACAAATGTGTTTATTTATTACAAATTATTCATAAACTAAGGAATGCAACATGTGCTTCCATGAGAACAGATTATATTTGCCTTCCTCGGGCAGGATCATAATTCTAATATGGGTGCAGTGACTACATATGGAATTATTAGCCTCCGTCCTTTGTCTTGGATAATAACCTGATAAATTGGGGCACTATTATGTATGGAATGTCAGTGTACTCAATTGGTCCAAAACTTGAATTACTTCAGAATTTAGGTAACATTCAGCCAGGGATATTTCAAGGTTGGATATAGACCTTAATCTTTCCTGGCCAGCAATTATCGGGCACTACAAAGTGCCTGCTTGCTGTCTGCCACAATAGAAGAGGGATCATCTTGATTCTGTTGAGTTCTGTGCCAGTTCTATGTTTGACAGGATTGCACCCACATTAGCTTGGTTTTCCAAGCTCTCAGTAAGATTTAATGAACACTAATAGTTTGGACTTACCGTGATCAGATGGAACATATTTGCTTATTGTTCATTTTATCAGCTATGTATTTGCATTTAAAAGATATTCAGCAAAAAAAGAAAAAAAGAAAAAAGGGGGAGAATATTTATTTATTTAGCTGTATTTTACTGAAATTCTGCAGATGCTCTGTGGGGTTTAAAAATCAGCGCTGTGACCAGAAAGTGAACCCTTGTGATTACTACTGTCAGAATGAGGGAATTTGCACTTTAACTGCGTTTAATGAACCGAGATGCAAGTAGGTTTAACCTTCCACTTAATGCTGCCCATTTTGTGACATCATTTCAGGCCACAGTTCATTGGTTCAGATCATGTACATCCATATCATCTCGCAATTTTTTCTTAATCTCAGGGTTCATTTGTGTAATTTAATGTAGTTGTTTGAAGTCTTGCTAATGACTATATTAAAATGTGCAACATTGGATGTAACGTTGCCTTATTATTAAGCCAAAACTTTAAGCTACTATATAATGAAAAAATATGACATCAGGACATTTAGAAAATAACCCTGCCTTTAAACAGAACAATGTTTATAAAAGCAAATTCATACACAAATTCATCATATGCTATTCTAAAACTTGACACACTAATTCTAATATGTGCTAGTTAGTAGAACAAGTAGATAATTTGTCAGCTGTTGAAGTGATAAATATCTTTGTGAATGTAATAAAAAAATAATTTTAAAAAGCAATTACTACAATAACAGCAAATTAGCCGAGCTATCTTAATCTTTTCACTATCTAGAATTTATTAACCATTGTATGTATGTTTCAGAAAGAAATAGGTTTCCTATATCAATGTTCCTCAAGAAATAAAACTACATTCATCTTGATTAATTTTCCATTGTTTTTATAAATCAGAGCTTCAGGCTAGATGAACAAAATTCATACTTAGTTTTTTTCTGACAGAGCATAGTCTCACAGATAATTCATATTCTATTGAGTTTACGCTTACTTAACTATGCGTTAGCTTTTAGATAATAAATATAAGTGAGAGATGATTCCAAGTTCATGACATCAGAATTATTCCTGTATTGGACTCCAGACAGAAAGCTGACCTCCATTCAGATTGTTGTTTTCTCCTTGCTATCAGCATGAAAATTTATGTCTGCTTATGCCAATCCATCTTCTTGCTGTCTTTAAAATGTGACAGATACTATGTGCAAAAACTGCTGCACAGGATCATATCCCATGTAATGTGAATTGATCCATTATTAGTTTTCAAATACATCATTACTTCTAGCACCAGTCAGTCTTAGATATGTTCACTTTTTCTTGTCATCCTTCTATATTTCCTAACATTTCTATTTTCTATTCTTAACTATTCTATTGTTCTTCCTTCCTTTTTAACTTTGCATACTGTCAATTAATGAAAAAAAATGGAAGAATATATTTTAAGATTTAAAGTTGAAATTATTCAAAGTATCTTTTAGGATCTGGGTGAGCAACACAGACTATAATGCAAGCTGTATTTCATTTAATACAAATATTATTCTTCATAAAAAATAATAAAATATGACCTGTCTGACAAATCTTACTGTTATAATTGCTATGAATATAGTCCATCATTACATGTATATCAAAATGTAAATCAGAATTTTTCAGTGTATATGTGTTCTATTTTATTTTTTGTGTGTGGATGAAAGCTAGAAAAGAGCACAAAAAATAACCTTTTCCATTATAATGGATATTTAATTTCCATTATTATATCATATATATATGGAAATAATAGTATAAGACTTGTACTCTTTCTCTTTTTTATCATTTATTTACTTATTTATCTAACTTTTCTACCATTAAAACAATTCAAAATGAGATAAAATATAATTTAAAAATAATTTTAAGCAATACATTTAAGTATGTAGTCAGTAAAGTTGGAAATATAGTATCATCACCCGAGGATTGACAAAATATATTTGTGATTGATACCGTGAAACTTACAATTGAACTGTAATTTTATATATTTGCAATATAAGATTACAATAATTAATAATTTTATTTATATTTTATGGTTATGATTTCTAGCATTTAGAGAATTTTCTATGTTCAACCAGAGGGAGATTTTGCACAATTCTTTGTTTAAAGGTACAAACTATTTGATTTAAAGAGCGTGTAAAACAGCAATCCAATCCCTCCCCAATTTTTTAAAAATTGCTGTACTGATAAAATGCATATCAGAAATAATTTAGTTTCTTCAGGTTCAAGCTTACAGTTATAGTTTACTGCTTCTAACTGTATATAAATGCAAACAAGGCTTTTCCCCCTTTTGGTAAAACATGATTTTATAAATACAATTGAGAACATTTTTAACTCCAACTCTAAGCATGCAGGTATATGCATTTTTTTTATCCTTACCTACCATTCATACTTCTAGAGCTATTACAGGTTTACAGATATTAGTTGCAAGATTTTCTGCTTTTCTACTTAAATCAGATAAAGTGACAGGTGGTCTTGTTCTAACTAGTAACCTTTTGACTTTTCTTCAACCTCTTTGAGGGTCTTCTGTGATCAGTAAATAAAATCTCGCTCCTGTCCTCTTCTTTAGTACACTTCCCCTGAATCACAACTTTAAGGGCTTTATGGACTTTGGACCATTCATAAACTAAGCCTTTTAAGATCATTAGCCAAACTAACAGTTCAATGTAAGCCATTTAAATTGCCAGTCATTTCCATAAAAAAATTCCCACAGTCTTTCCATGTTTCTCTAAAAATCCTCCTTTACCTTTCTCTATCTCCTTTCCTTTCCTTTCCTTTCCTTTCCTTTCCTTTCCTTTCCTTTCCTTTCCTTTCCTTTCCTTTCCTTTCCTTTCCTTTCCTTTCCTTTCTGGTTTATCTGTGCCAAAGGGGCCTCAATGACTCTCAGAGAGCTAATGACCCTCCTTCAAAGTGTTAACAACCAGATGATTGCAAGGAATATAAATCCTTCCATTCCCCAGCATTCAGTCAAAAGTGAGGATGCTTCTTGGATGAAAAGTGAAACATCTTCAAGAAAATGCAAAGAAAGTTTGCTTGCCTTTTGAAAAGCACCTTTGGGGCAATTGTGATCTGGATGACTGAGGTTCTCCATAGACATATTTATTTTATTTATTTATTTATTTTTAAATTTGTATACCACCCTTGTCCCTGAGGACTCAGGGCGGTGAAAAGCCAAATAATATAGGAATAGAGATGAAATCCTGATGATTTCCATTCCTGCAGCACCATGCAGAATGTTCTCTCCATGCACAGTGTGGGGCAGAAATCCTTTGGTAGGCTACTGGGACATTTAAAAGTGAAAGGCCTGCTTGCTGGAGGATTTCAGCAGGAAGCACTTTTACTCTTTCTGCCTAATGACCTGAGAGATCACTTAACAACTGCAACCAGGAGTCCTAGAATTGCAGTCGTTGAATAATGCAGTAACATGGTCAATGACAAAGATTTTGGTTCCAATTATGGTAATTAAGTGAGTACTACCTGTATGCAGAGAGCCAATGAGAGGCCATGGCTGAGTTCAGGCTTATTACATGGATGCCTTAAAGGGAATTTACCAGTTTACATTCTAGGCGCATGCAGCTAAATATAGATTAATACAATTGTAACATTTTTGAAACAAGTTTGTTCTCACTTAATATGATTAAATGAGTTTATTACTGTGTCTCATTTTTCTCTGTGTTTCTTTTCTTTATAGGATATGTAGAATAGTAATTGCTAGTTACATTCACTATTAGGTAAAAGTGTATACTTTCAGAGTTTGAATTTATCTGGATACCTGAAAGCCCAAAATAGTTCAGTAAATACAGAAACTTAATATGTCTCTCTTTCTCTTTTCCTGTATAACATGATCATTATAATCAGCTCATTTCATTAAGTCCTATGCCATTTCATGCAAAAGTAATCAAACAACTAATGTGAAAAAGATAAGGAAAAGTAAGTAATGTATAAGCAATATAAAACTACATAACATATTTTAGCACATGTTCCTATATATGTCAATCTGTAAATTATTCCAATGAATTTAATACAATTTATTTCCATATAAGACAATGCAGCTTATTCATGAGTAATGTACCTATACATTATGGCTATACATTATGACTCATTGTTTTCAATGGGAATAAAACCATTCCTTGAATCATCCTAGACCACATTTCTGGATAATCAGTACATCAATGGTAAACCAGTGTCCACAACATTTCTTGTATATACCAGAGATCACCCATACACTGATTCCTCTATGATGGAAATATCCACTTAGCCCTAATTATTCTGTAACCCATGAATGTAGAGGCAAACTTAACTAGTTCATATCTGTGCAAGAATATAAATGTAGTTATATGCCGAATCCTTACGTTTTTCCTAATTTTATGATGCCGTTTGCATTTCAACCAAAATCTTTTATAGTGTATTTATTGGGTAGAACTACTGTGTGAAATGCAGAATGGGGATTTTGCTTCTGCCAGCTCCACTGCATGTGTCCATGCTGCTTTCCTAGTAGCAATAGAGAAATAGGTCTGCTGTTATTATCTTCTGTTACTATCTGTTACTATTATATTTTTGTTATTGTTGTTTTCAATTTCCCCATTTTGGGATTTTCTAATTGCCTCCCATACAAGTAGTAATCAAGCCTGATCCCACTTCACATTTTCAACATCACTCAGGTCAGCGGAATATTGCCAACCGATACACAATAACTGAAATAGAGACTTTGCAGTCCAATGTTGAGATCATTGGATTTTATTTGGCAACATATCTCTTTATAAGATAAACTTAATTTATTATGTTAAAGATAACTTTTTGAACAAAAAAAATTGAAATCAGGTTCTTAATGCTGAATTGATTGGCATGGTTTACAGTATGCTAAGAAAGAGCTAGTTGTCTAGAACATTACATTTTATAATGCATCATTACAACTAAAACATGTTACCTTGAGAAAATGCATTAATCAGTTAGTACATTTAATTGTATTAGACTAAAAGTAAATTTAATTGTATTAGAGCAAAAGTAATGACTGTGTTGTAGATTTTGTTTTCCTTCATAAACTGAACAAGGAATAGAATTAATATGTTAATGATGATAAAAGCCACAGATAGATACAATCATACTAAATAGTAATTTGCAATGACTATTTCTACAAAAAGCTACACCTGATCAACTTTTATTATGTTATTAAGATAAAGTAACTCATCTTTGAAAATATAGTGCTGTCATGGCAAAAAGAATATCTCTTTTTCTTTATACATGATAAATACATACAGAGGCAGAATTAATATTTATTAAAAGATTGACATGCATCAATGTTTCTATTCCAGTTTCCTTCTGCCAGCTATTTAGTCTCCTTTTCATATTGGTAAAAGTTCATGAAATAGCCTTCAATTCATTATATCCTATGTCATTACTTCTGTGCCAGTTGCCATACATGGCTATTTTAAGAGATCTCTATACTTTTCTTTCAGCATTCTCCAACCATTCCCAACCCACATGATTTCTGAGTGGTACGCTTCTTCTTGGCTACAACCCTAATCAAATGATCTATGAGCTAGTTCTGTGGAGTCTCAATCTCTCTCTCCCTCTCCCCCATCTCCCTCCCTCCCTCCCTCTCTCTCTCCCTCTCTCTCTCACACAGACACAGAGTGCAATAGTACAAAATTACATAATGACAGTTCCTCCTTTTTTAACAATTTTTTGCATTTTCTACGACAAATGCAGGAATAACCCTTGTATCTATAATGACAAAATAACTGCACTGTATCTGGGACTGCAGCTATCCAGAATTAAAATGCCCAGCAACTATACTGAACATGGCTATGATGAGGTATACTGAGAGTTGCAAGGCAGTAAGACCAAAAGAACCATTGGATCCACCCAAGTAATTTAAAAGAATGGGAAATTGTAAAGCGAAGGGTTGCAATCACACAATTATACTAAAACCATTCAACTGATAGTGTGATTGAATTTAACACTTACATAATTATTCATATAATTTGTAAACAATGTTTTATGTAATTCATAAGTGATGAGTTTATCCATTTGTATTTAGGACAAAGTTATAAATTGTAGTTTTAAATATAATTTCTCATTTTATGTGAACCTGCCCATTTTGTAAGCTATAATCATTTGATGCAATGTTATTTTTCATTCTGCAAGGACAGATTATTTCAGTCTATTTCATGAGGTAGAATTCTATGTTCACCTTTTTAATGCCACTTTTTGAGGATAGAGCAAGCATACTTGTCTAATAGCAATAGTTCTGTTCTTCCATACTGTGAAGTTAATACCACCTTATTTTTGTAATAAAAGCATTTCTATATATTCATTAGTCACACCTGCCAATGTACGTATTATCTTGTGAATGTCTCTCTCTTTCTGTATTCATACATACATACATACATACACTCATACATGGCATAATAAATGTTCCTATAGTCCAGAAATTAGAAAAAAAATCTTATTATGACATTCTTATGAGAATATTCTTTTAGCAAATAAAAGCCATCAAAATGTAAGCAGTCATTTACAGCATTTTTTTAAATTAATTCTGATAGTTGTTTCATAGCCTATAAATACTTTCCTTGCCCTTCCACATACACTTTTTGTTTTGCTCTCCACTTTCTGCCATTAAGGCCATTTTTCCCCCTATGAAATAAATTGTGATATTCTCTTGTCATTTGTTATTAAACAAAATTGTTTGTTGACAGATATTGTGTTATTGTTGTTTTGTTTTGCATATAATGAACCTTCTATTTAAGGTTACTTATCACATGTCATGCTATATAAAAACTTTAGAAGAAAATCTGGTTAAAGAGAGTTTTAAATTACATGTGTATTTAAACTGGCAAGATTCTGTGAAGCTTGTTCTCCTTTATATACATAATATGTATAATTGTTAGAAAGGACAATATTTTTCTAGAGTTGCATAATGTTCTTGAATCATTAATGTTCAAAATTGTGGTGTTTCATGCATATTTTAAATGAAAAATTGATTATGTGCCATCCAATAGGTGTCAACTCTTAGAAACTATAGATTTTTTCCATAAAAGTGAGAAAATGTGTATCACTATTTATTTTGTATATTTTTTCTTACATATCAATGGTGACTTATTTGAAGATTTAAAAAAAATCAGTAATAGCAATCAAATTTTATCTCAAAGGCTTTAAATTAAGTTTAAAGGAATTAGATTGTATTTGAAGTTTTAGAATGAAGCTGAAGGGTTGTGACATACAAGCATAGCACTTCTATCATCTCATTAGGAACATAGGAAATTGCTTTCAACCAGTCCAACTATTTGTGATTATTCCTCACTCTTGATGACCTAATCCCTTTGACAGTGTTAAACAGTATATGCAAGACAATAGTTTGCCACTTCATTTCAATCTGAAATGAAGACATTTCAGACCATTATATGTGTGGGTTATATTTAATGTCAGTGCAGACAAACGAAAAGATTTGAAGAAAAAGTCTTTTAATCATAATGATAGATGTGTTTCTCAGTAAGCATTATTTTAAAAGAGCAAAGAGAGAATACAGATTGTAAATAGATGCTTCTTTACCGCTTGAATATATTAAAACTAAACCATAACTCACCCAGTCTTGGAGACTCCTGATATTTACCTAGATCAGCAGGAGACACCCTTCTCAAGATGGAAGCTTGGCTTATTGGATACCAAAAGAGCCACAGACATGATTTGGAATAGTGGTAGTCAAAACTATGTTGAAATAATTACAAATCCAAAAGCATGCTATAAGCCCAGGAAAAGAAAGACTGTCAGTATTCTAATTTAGAAGTGTATAAGGGGGAAGGAAGACAAAATACAATCAGGCTTTCAGGATTTTGTTATCATAGTCTATATACAGTAAATAAAGTATAGTTCCAACAAACTGATGGAATCTGTTCACTGACCTGGCCTAACTTGAAGGATTGACAACAAGAAAGAACTTTCTTCTGCGTGGATCCCAGCATTTGGAAAGCAATGCCTCAAGAGAGCCGTTTGTCTCTTATTCTCTAAGTATTTAGGGAAATGATAACATCACCTCTGTGGCCAAATCTGTAATTGTTAACTATTTTAATAATTGATTTTTAGTTTTAGTTTAGTTGCATTTTTAATGTTTTGTACTATATTTTTAATCATTGTTAAGCCCTCTTGAATGGTAGAATATAAAGAAGAATTGACTGTAAATTCAATTAAAAAAATTTCAATCAAAGCTTTTATAAAAGTATTTAATCAATTAAAACCTAGCACTAGGGTATGTTAACTGAAACAACAAGGTGTTCATTTCAGGATAGTATGATCCAAAATTGTCATTTAATAAGGCTTCTAATTTTTATTTTAATTTGCAAACACAAGACAGAAGTAATTGTTACTATTATAGTCCAGTCTATAAAGATAATCTATTTTGGTCAGCTATTAACTGAAAGTAAATTCATTTTAAATTTGAATGCATTGTAAAACCCAGATGTTATTATTTAGCTAACTCTGATTACTTCTGTTTTGAAATATAAAACCATCTACTAACAAAGACCTTTATAAAGGCTTGTACTTAGATTTTGTTCTAATTTTATGGTAATTAATCAAAAATGTTTATTATTTAATTAAATGTTATATCTATGTCTATCTACCAAAAAGTTAGTATAATAGTTGATACTCAGAAACACAGTAATTCATGCAGAAAACTGTTGCTCTGAATTAATGTGTTATTTTTATTTATTTTAGATGTCCTACAAACTGGTCAGGTACACAGTGTGAAAGGCCAGCTCCTAAGAGCAGCAAATCTGATAATATCAGTACAAGTAAGTTGTGTTTAATTAATCAGCATTTAAACTATTACTTTTCTTGTAGGCAATATATATTTAAAATTGTGAAGCTCATTGTCTTTACAATTTCTGCACTTATGAAGGGGGAGGGGAGAAAAGGAATAAAGGCTTAATGTGCAAGATAATTATTTAATAATAAGAAAAAAAGAATGATAGCTGTAGATTTGGAGAAACAAATGTGGCAGCTTGAATATACTGTAATTGAAAATGAGGATATGAGGATCAGAGAAATTGTGGTTATGTGGAAGAATTAGGATGGGCTAAATCTATATCTAATTACTTGAATTTGACCCTTTTGATAAATATGAGTTAAATTATGATTAAATCATCCTTCTGACTTCAGAGTTCAACAATATGTAATACTTAGAAATAAATGACATATAACACAAACTTGAATAATTTGAATTAGCTCACAGATAACTTTCAGATCAGTAAAGGATGAGTCTGGTGGCCTCAATTAAGCAGTCTTCAAACACAGAAAAAAAGGAGTATGATATGTAGAGTGAGAGAGGTGTGTCCCATTCAAATATTTTCTGATAGTTATTTATTTATTTATTTATTGGTTCGATTTATATGCCGCCCTTTTCCAGAGACTCAGGGCGGCTTACTATGTGTTAAGCAATAGCCTTCATACTTTTGTATATACCTGCTTAGTAGGACTTTGGGGGGCCCCTAAGCGGTGTTCTTTTTTATACAAAGTCAGCTTATGGCCCCCACAAACCAGGTCAAATACGTCTTTTGTATAATTAAATGTATCAAAGCAAAAACATGCATTCAAATGCATGGGAGTGCTCATGTACAGTAGCATTATCTACAGTTTCCTAAACAGATAATCTTTTCCTGGCATAGTGCTGCTTATTAGGAAGATATGTATTTGATGTAAGTAATTGGAAATAGATTTTATGTGAGGGCCCCTGTATCCTCTGAAACACCTTTTTGCCTTTTCATTCCAAGTCCTGCATTGCCTGGTTTATTAACTTTCAAGAGCCAATTAAGAGTTATTTTAGATTATAAATCAAAATACATTCTATGCTTGACAGATGGGATATTTTATTATCTGTTTATGCTGATAAACAGAAACTGTTAAAACTGATATAGTGTCATGAGCACTCTCCTCTAATCGGGACTCTTGTGCTCTGCTATAACAAATTAATGAAATAAAAGATTCATTGACAGATTTATTCACAGGGGTAGGTTGATGAGAAGATTGTCAGATCTAAACACAATGACTTTGATGTATTCAATACTTATTTTATTAAATGGGGTCTTGAGGTGGTGTTTAGAAATAGTAGGCAGGCAAACTGTGGCAACAGTACAATAAATTTAATAGCTGATAGTTGAATCAGTTGATAGTTGAAAGCTGATATGTCATGCAACTCTTCAGATATTCTGCAATATTTAATGTTATTATCTCATCTGTTTCAGTAGTGGATTTCAATTTTGGCCGCTATTGGTTCGCTCGTGGAAGCTGCCACCTTCTGTGCATGCGCAGAAGCTTCTGTGCATGCGCAGAGACATCCAGGCGGGTAGGCGGAGCCTCCCGCCGCTGCTGCTACCAGTTCGCCCGATCCGGGGAGAACTGGTAGCAACCCACCACTGATCTGTTTGTTAAAACATGATATGATCTATACAAATGTATGTTTGATGATGTATTTTTCAAAGTTAGCTTTCCCAGTTTTAGCTTTAAAGCCATCAGAGATGTTTCTATTATTTCTTGTAGGAAGCATTGCAATCATTGTTCCTCTGGTCCTCTTGGTGACTTTGATTACTACTTTGGTAATAGGTTTGCTCCTCTGTAAAAGAAAACGAAGGTAAGTATTTGTCTTCTTATTATAAAGCCTTTGCTAAATTTTTGGCAAAAAACCCTTTATAGATATGGCAAAAAGTTTCCAGAAATTGACACCTGATTTATGGAAATCATTCTCCCTGAAGTGAGATTGTCTCCATCCCTCTTAATTTTCTGTAACTCCCCCAAAATTTGATTCTATCATCAGGACTGGAAATCCCAAAGGAATTGTGAGTTGCTGAACTGGCTCCATTGCTTTTAATATCCATTGCTATCTCCCTGTTTTTTTAATCCCTGCTTTTAAAATTATTTTTTAATAATTTTTTTAGTGTTAACAGTTTTTATATTGCTGTTTTACAGGGTTTTTTTTTATTGTATGCCACCCAGAGTTATGTTTTGTGAGATGGGCAGCAATATAAATATGAAGGATGGGTGGGTCAATGGACAGACAGATGGATATAATACTCAACTGAAAGGAAAATTTATTTTAATAAAGCTGGAAAAAATTATCTTCCCTTTATACAGTAGATCTTTCAGGCAGAGGGAACATAAAGTGCAGCTTGTCTGCAAGAAAAAAATTTACATTGGCAAAAATTATGGACAAAGGTTAAAGAGAGGTTGTTGTTGTTGTTTTTTTAAAGAAAAGTATTTTGTTAAGTTTGAGTTTGATATGGCAGTTAGACATCAAATGAATACATCAAACAGGCAGTTGAAAATAGAATCATCATTATGAAGGGAGTTATGAGATGTTACTCAGAGAGACTTGTGAAACAGAAAAAAAAAGTTCTTAAAAACCAAACTCCAAGGAACTGTCATGGAGAAAGAGAATACTAAGGGACAATATTCTGCCAATGTTATCATTGAATGAGCATTTGTATAAATAGCATGTATAGCATTATACATGCTACAAGTAGCATGTAAATATTTGCATTTTCCCCGGCAATAGCTATTTCAGACATAGCTTGGGAGCTTTTAGGAGAATATTTTAACGTGTTATTTTATACAGCTTTATTTCCTATTTTCCTCTTATATATTGTAGGACAAAAACCATCCGACGACAACCAATAATAAATGGAGGAATCAATGTAGAAATTGGAAACCCATCATACAACATGTATGAAGTGGGGCATAATCACAGTGAGAGGAATCTTTCAGAGTTCACATTAAACCGAGAAAAGGTAAATCAAATATCTGTTACTTTGCTTCCTCAGTCATGCTCCATGGCAGTGAACTACTGAGTTTGAATAACATCCAAAGCTGCCTATATATGAATGGAAGGAATCTTTTGGTAAGGGGAGAATCTACGATCCAGCAGAGGCTTTTACTGATGGAAGGGGCACCAGCAGAATAACAGAATAACAGAGTTGGAAGGGACCTTGGTGGTCTTCTAGTCCAACCCCCTGCTCAAGCAGGAAACCCTATAACATTTCAGAGAAGTGGTTGTCCAATATCTTCTTAAAAACCTCCAATGTTGGAACACCCACAACTTCTGGAGGCAAGCCATTCCACTGATTAATTGTTCTGTCAGGAAATATATCCTGATTTCTAGATGGGTTCTTTCCTTGATTAGTTTCCATCCATTGCTTCTTGTCCTGCCTTCAGTTGCTTTAGAGAATAGGTTGATCCATCCTTCCTTGTGGCAGCCCCTGAGATATTGGAATACCACTATCATGTCACCTCTAGTCCTTCTTTTCATTAAATTAAACATACCAGATTCTTGCAACAGTTCTTTATATGTTTTCACTGACACTCTCTATCCTTCCAGCTGCTCTCACCAAAGTTTACACTGTTCCGGTAGAAATCAGGTAGAGGCATAGGGCTGTCTTTTAAAATGCTTCAAATCATTTTAATTTGCAGAAGCCTCCACTTGATCCAGTGCATTTATGTCTGATCTATGATGATTCAATCACATCAATAAACTAACATTTGGGGAGTTGCACTGTTCAAATAAAGATGTGATGTGTGTAATGGATCTATATTACATATTTTAAAAGTAGAATAAGATATTGCATTTTAAATTATAACTTTGCCTGTGCTGGTTACCCTTCTATAAATGTATTTTTCTGGGACATCCAGTGATTTAAAACATGCAGATTTTAAAAATAGTGATTGAAATACTTGTGTTTTTGCCATTGCAAGTCCAGTTTATTTTAAGAAAGCTTGTTCCTCTGGATTATACTTCCAGTTCTCCACTTACAGAGGCAGAAGAACACCATCCTTAACTGATTCTTCAATGACAGCACATGTATAGTTGCAAGACAGCAAGTAGGCAGAACCATAATATATAAACATAAGAATGGATATGAACTGGTAGGATACAAATAGTAGTACAGTATTATCATTATTTTCCTGGACCAGACTTTATAATCTAATTGGTCCAACATTTAACTTCATAATCCGGGGAATTCCCTGTAGGAAATTCACAAACAATGAGTGAAAGTTATTTTCTTTTGCAGTATCCACTAATAAAAGAGATACTCCACATGAAAAAAATATGTATTTAGCTTACAATGACAACAGACAGTGGTGGATCTATTATCCTTGAAGTTACCGTATTTTTTGCACAATAAGATGCACTCCGCCCACAAATTGGGTGGAAATGTCTGTGTGTCTTATAGAGTGAATATTGCAGTGGCATTTGCCGCCACCACCTGTTACCACTGCTGCCACCTGCCGCTGTTTGCTGCCATCGGGCAATGCTGGAGCCTTCACTTCTGAATAGCTGATTGGTGGTTGGATCGGCCTCCTGAAATACTGACAATCAGCTGTTTTAGGCAGCGGGGATCACCAATCGCCGCCGCTGTTCACCACTGCCAATTGATGGCAAGCGGCGGCAGTGGCGAGCGGTGACGGCAAGTGGCAGCAATCCCTGCCACCTACAACAGCTGATTGGTGGCATTCTGGGAAGCCGATCCAACCACCAATCAGCTGCTCGGCAGTGAAGGCTGCAGCGTTCCCGGCGGCGGCTACAGCTCATCTCAGTTGACAGGTGGTGGGCGCAGTGGAGCAGAGCCCTGATGAGCCACATGCTGGGGCTGTGATAACATGCTGAAGCTGACCAGACTGTTTGCAGTTTGCTGCAAGGACGCTAGCCAGATGAACACTGGATGGATGCTGGGAGGCAGAGGCAGATTTTTTTTTCTTGTTTTCCTCCTCTAAAGCTAATGTGCGTCTTATGGTCTGGTGCGTCTTATAGTGCAAAGAATACGGTATTTAAATTCTTTTAAAATAATCTCAGGTAATATCTATTTTCATGTTTTGTAGTATCAGTATCTTCAATTATGTGCTCTGAAGTAAGAAACAACTACTGCCTATGAAATAGGAAGGGCAGTCCTGATTTGTATTATTATGCATGCAAAAGAATAAAAGGTTTCTTATAAATGTATGTTATTTCATAGTATACCATAATTGCTTGGTTTTCTAAACTAAGTAGGCAATACACTTCCGCATTTTGTTAAACAGAAACAGTGCCAGGTGCAGTGATCCTGTGTTCATTTCTTCTCTGTACTGTATCCATTTCTCTGATGCAGTGATCTGAATGGTACTGCTCCAATTGCCTTTGCATGTGTGGTATAAAGTGTATTTTTCTGCTGTATTTTTTCGCTTATTTTTAAGCACTTATATAATTTTTAAATAATATGTGTATCATTGTGCCATGTTTCTTTTCTACTTTTCTTTCTCTGTCGTTATTTTAAAAGCAATAAAAATACAATATATTTGCACAGACGATATATTTTCAGGTATATATAAGCACTGTCTTGCAACTATATTTATTTTAAAAAATAGTACTTTAGTTTTTAATAAAATAATTCTTACGGGTAAGGAAAATGGTACCATTAGGGTCTGATTATGGGAAACACATGATGTCCCTGAAGTTCTATGGGCCTCCATTTAATAAAGAACTCTAGGAAAGATGACAAGAGACACAATTGCTGGAAATTTCCTCCCTCCCTCCCCTCCTTTTTTTTGTTTTTTTTTGTTTTTTTGTAACCTCAAAGAAACTTTTTTCTAAACTGAGGGGAACAAGCAATCATAACAAAATAACAGAGTTAGAAGGGACCTTCTAGTCAAACCTCTTGATCAATCAGGAGATCCTATACTATTTCAGACAAATGTCCAGTCTCTTTTTAAAAGCCTCCAGTGATGAAGCACCCACAACATCTGTAGGCAAGATGTTCCATGGTTCCATTCATGGCTGGAAAAGAGCAAGACATATACTAGCAATGCGCTATTGCTTAGTGCATTGTAAGCCGCCCTGAGTCTCCGGAGAAGGGCGGCATATAAATCTAAATAAAATAAATAAAATAGCAAAGGGGAACCCTCAAATCCTAGCAGTGGTTCTGCTTCAGGGGGTTGGGGGAGCAGAGAGAAGACTTCCCACTTTTCCAAATAATAATAACCTCTATGAATTCCTGAAATGTTGGCCTTCAGTAATACAAAGCCTATGTTATCCCATTCCAAAACAGTAGCTGAGTAATGGATTAGATATGATGTTATTTTTTAATCAGTCAAGTATGGTCAATATGCTGTTTTCTTCCTTACATCCTTCACAAAATGAAAATTAACTTGATCCCATTATGTTTCCAGTATGAATATCTTCCTGAATGTAATCTAAGTGATCTAAGAAAAAACTTTTTTATTTTATTTGTTTATGTAAGGGAGAAAAAATTACAACGTGTGTTTTCACTCACTATTTGCTCACTTACATTT
This sequence comes from Pantherophis guttatus, assembly GCF_059756535.1. Taxonomy (NCBI): domain Eukaryota; kingdom Metazoa; phylum Chordata; class Lepidosauria; order Squamata; family Colubridae; genus Pantherophis; species Pantherophis guttatus. Next base: position 136,079,328 of record NC_142063.1, on the reverse strand, counting down.
CAGAATGGGTAGGGGGGGAGATGTATTATTTTAAAATCGGAAAATAAACTTTGAAACATGCTTTATTCAATGCAGGGCAGATACATAGGGGGAGGTCCCACAGTCTTCAAGCTCCCCCACACGGCACCACCCATCTACCTAAACTCTGATCTGAAAGGACCTCTAACAGCAGGGGTGAGAAACAGTCATTTATTTTCCATCTTCATTTTATCACAGTGCTCTTCCAACAGTTGCAAGTGTTTCTATGCTTTCTCACATATATGTCAGAAATATTGACTGCATAATGATTTTTTTTCCCTATTAACTAGGTCTACCACATTTAGGCAGCATATTCTTGATGCCTTTTGAGGAACAAAGTAGATGTGATGTTAATTCTGGGAATATAATTAAGTGTAAATTGTGTATGTTTGTTTTATATAAAATAATAAGGATATAATATCTGGATTGAAAAAAAATTGGGATGGCCTCTAGACTCTAGCTGAAATAGATTTCTGCTATAGTCTAGAGACCATCCCAAATTTTTGCAGCCCAGATATGATACCCCTATTATTTTACATAACACAAACATACTCATCTTACACATTAATTATATTCCTGTAATTAACATCACATCTACTTTGTTCCTCAAAAGGCAACAAGAATATGCCATGGCACACCAGTTTATAGTTTTGTGATATTTTGCTATGCAGTTTTAGTAGTGATTTTCTCCCAAAGTCAAAACATACAAATTATACTATATTGGAAGGGTGTGCTGAATTTAATTTCATATAGCTTTTCATTTTTCATTTCTTAACAGAAAGATTCATCTTTCAGGACAAACAATGTCAAAACTTAGTTCTGAAAAGATATCAGACCTGTGTAAGATGAAAAGAAGAAAAGAGCAGAACTCTTTCTTCTTCAGGTTCTCCATCTCTACCCATTTTCCCATCTGAACAATAATGTTGGCTCCATAGTTGCCACAGAACTCCCAGTTTTGTGATTGATGGATAATTCTCCAGAATACCTCTTTTTGGATTCTAACTTCATCTAATATTAGGGAATTACTGGTTCAATCTTTTCCAAAGGCTTAAGGTGCAAGAACACATATTACATTGGCAGGATTCTCTTCCATTTTAGTTTCAGGGAAAGAAATATGAAAAGTCTTTGGACTTCTTGGATGTTCTCCCAGAGATGACATGATGGCATTCCAAAAGCATTTGAACTTTACATGTTCATAAATATATGCTTAGTTTTGATAGAATTTCATGAGCACAATATGCGCAATTTAAAAAAGATAGATGCACTGAAATCACATTCAAATATGTTTTAAAATAAGGCAATGAAACATTAATTTCTCAGTTTACTCATTTGCATCCATTATCTCTAAATAATATGTTGAAAATCTTTGAACTGTTTTAAATATGAGTGACATTGTTATTAATCATCTTCATTGGCAAAGATGCATGTATTTATATACTTCGTTTTTCATGTGTGTTTCATGATTTCTGTAACTGAAAATAATTCTGCATGTATTCAATTCCGCAAAATGACTCTTCTTCATTAAAAAAAATGCTGGAATTTTTTTACAAAATAAAAATTGGGTGATTGGAATAATGTAAGGAACTTTGTTATGGTTTTATGCTGAGTTTCTCTGACCATGAATTATTGTATTCCATCCAATTTTATATTGCATGAAACCCATTAAGAATGCATCTTAATTCTGTGCATTTTAATAATTCTTTTTTTTTAGTATGGATGCATGGAAAAGTAGGTATGACAGATATTGGTTTTGAAGACTGAAAATGTGGATTCAGTCATGAATTCATGCTATGAATCTTTCCAATATAGCTCTCAATGGGCTTAAAAGCAGGATGACCTTTGTTTATCTCAGTGTTTGAATCATGCTCTCTCTCTCTCTCTTAAGATCACCAGAAAAGTAAACTCATTTTAGCACAATAGAGAATATGAAGCAATTTGTAGCAGTCCTGTAATCTGAAATTCTGGCTAAGTTTATGACTGAAAAAAAGAGCACATCAGCAAAATGTTTTTCAGAAGCCAATTCATTTACTTGGGCAGGCGCAGTTTCAATAGATCTTGACTTTTCTGGTATCAGATATTGTATTCTAAAGCATATAACAGAATTATCTCAACTATGCATCTAGCTAGATCCTTTTGAACAAAGAGATTTACAATAGACCGTGAGACAATAAAATAAGGGCAGACAAATAGCTAAACTGAACCAGACCAAAAGCCATCATGTCCTCCATTTTGTTTCTGGTTGCCAATTTTATCACACAAGAAATCTAAATTAGAACATGAATATAGTTTTTGTTTTCCATCAGCTTGTATTAGGAGCTATATTGCCTCCGTATCTGTAAGGAAGCTGTAGCTCAGAACCAATACTTACCGTACTTATGCTTCATAAAATTATTGTCCATAGAAACGAACATTTAGAACAAAATGCAATGTTTCATAAATTAAATATAAATTCACATCTTTCATGTTCTTCACCATGAAGCCCTTTCTTTCCCCTGAAAATGTATTTGAGAAGGCTGAAGTCATAAGTTTCAAAGGTGCAATAAACAAGGTAAATTACTTCATATTAGGCAGAGGAATGTTGTAGCAGTCACATTAAACTCTTGAATTTACAGTTTCCCTTCTCACTGCAGTATAGTTGCACAGTCTATAAGTTCTATTGATTCCCCAAACAGGAATTTTTAGTGGTACTCAAGCCGAAGGGAGATCTAGACAAGGAGAAAGTTTAATTATTCAAGCTCTTTGCACAATATTGGATTTTACCAACATAATTCAAATAAAAATAGCTTTTCCATCTGCTGTTTGCATCACCACTCGGCCCTTTCATCCACATTGCCCTGGATACTGTTTTTCTGCTATACTTCTAACAATAGCCCTCTTGTAAGGGAAAAACTCCATTTGAACATCCCTTGTAAGTCTAAAGTTTAAACTTTGCACATAATATGTATGGATACAAATATACATAGTAGTCCAAAGATAGCCAGAACATGTCTGTTGATGTTACTTGCTCCTGTCTCTCTATTTTATTTAACAGTAGCTTGGTGATACAACTGCTAATTCCAGATTTAACTAAAAACAGAACTTGGGTCTAAAATAAATCATTATAAGTATCTTGGAAGTTAAATCATCACTGTTTCAGCGTGGTAAAGACTAAACATTGCCCTTTATGTTTTAATAGCTTGTTTCAAGCTTCAATCAACATCTAGATCAGGGAAGGAAAGGGAACCCATCTAGATCCCTCCCCTTTTATTAATTTTTACATAGGTGATGTTTCATTAATATCTCTGCTAGGGAATAGAATAAACTTCTTTAATCGACTTCCAGATGAGAATCCTTTGGGACTTGTCAAGCATAAACAGTCATTCATGGTCCATAAAGGAAGAGCGTGTCTATTGTAAAGCAAAGCAAATAATCAGCTGGGACATTTATGATGTTCCCCTCCTCTGTTCCAGATAAATTTAGGTTCTCCCTTGTTGAATGTCATCATCGATGTACAAAGGGTCTCAGATGAAATATTATAAACAGCCTCTATTCCTTGACTTTAAAATCATCCCTTAGTGTCTTGTGATGTATTTTTATTTATTAATCAAATTTAGATAAATATATGCATGTCATATTCCTTTTCTGATTAGCATTCACCCAGGGGATTTACAGCAGTCTAAATAACAGTTAATATGTTTGTCTGTTTTCAGCCAACAAACTATTCGAATCCAGTATATGCAAAGTTATATATGGATGGTCAGAATTGCCGAAACTCCTTAGCAAGCATGGATGAAAGGAAAGAACTTCTTCCAAAGAAAATAGATATTGGCATAAGGGAGACTGTGGCATAATCCACTGTAATCTTTTGTATACTGTATAAATGTATAAAATATAAGGATTACTTTTCTATGTACCAACAGTATTATAATTGTTTTGGCATCAGCATTACCTCTGGATATTTTTTCAATTTGGTTGGTGGTTATCTGGGTCTTTCTTTTGCTGATGACTTGACTGACCATTTGTATGGTATTTTTATGAAGAAAAAAAACCCTGCACTACCGTACAATTTGCAACAATGCTGCTGATATAACACACACTGAATTTGTTAAAAATTTGAAGAAATCCTTTGTAGTGTGAATATGGGCAATCTATTTTGTATGAATTTTTTCCTTTGGTTTTACTTAATCTACTGAAGACAATATCTGCACTTTTCCATTATATGGTCTGAAGACTGTAGTACAGTGTGTGAATTTGTTTTTGTTTCAGATAGTGGAAGTATGATTGGGTTGTTTACTCTCTTCGTGCTCATTAGAAATTCACTTCAGAACCTTAAAACTATAGAGGAGTTAATTTCACAATCAAACATACCGTAACTTGCTTTTCCAATTAGTTTTAGGTTGCAAAGAAGCTATGAGTACTATAGAAAACATCTAATGGCCTGCATGAGCACAGATTATTCCATTTTGGAGATTCAGTGATTGTCCAAGCTATACTAAACATATATACCATGTAAAAATTCTTCATATTTAGTAAAATCTTAGTGAACTTAGTGATATACCACTTGCAAGTGGCGAGATCTTAACAGATGTGTGAGAAGGCCTTTTCTGCAGTCCTGAACACTTGGATCATAAGAGGGCGTTGTCAAGCCTGCACACAACTTTATGCATTTCTTTAATCAGTCACAGACAAACTTTGTGTATGATGAGTTTTCCTATGTTGTCAGGAGAGCAAAAAGCCATAAGCACACACATGGAGAACCAGATTCTTAGGAGGAGGGAGGAAACTCAACCCTTTCACAGAAACATTACAGCAAACAAGTCTTCATTCTTTTGTATCAATCAACACATTTATTTAAAAGCAAGTGTGGATAAATTTTAAAACTTCTTCAACAAACCTCAAGCTCACATTCTCAATTATGGAGAGTGTAAAAATGTAATCAGTTTCCAGCACTTTCTCTGGTATTAGCTTATTTTATGTTGTTATGAAGAATAAAAAGAGAAAAAAAATGAATACAATATTTGCCTTTTTTTAATTGTGGCAGGAAGATGTCATGCAATTTGTTTAGGATGTTAAAAGATAACCACCCATGGAATCTTTTCTAAACACTTTAAGGCACAAAATATTTCTCACACTGGTATTCAGAGAACTAGAGGGCTTTTCATTCCTCGGCTACATGTTGCTGATTTTAGCTGTCATGATCTATTAATCTAACAGATTAAATACGTTTGTGGTGGCTCTATTCCCTTTGTACAAACATTGCAAAAGTAACAGCTGTTTTATAAGAGAATTTTTGTTGTATTCTGTGCATGCATACTACCTATTTCTAAATTTTGCCATGTTGAGGCCTTTATTAAAAAAAACTTGATTCAAGTAAATACAAGTGCAGTTTTGCTTGAACAATATTATGCATATTTTGCAAAACTTCAGTTTTTCAGTTTAAAACTGTTTGATTCTTAATTTCATTTTACTTGGTTAAAAGAGTCATGCCGCCTATATTTTTAGATGTTATATATCTATTAAAAACATTGGCTTCCTTTAATTAAATGATACATTTCATTATTGGACTGAACACTTTAAATACACAAAGATATTACATAAGCAACATAAACTAGAAACAAATAAAAATGAAATGAAGAGCATTATTCCAAAATCACATTACAGTGGGATGTTGGTTTACTGGATCTTCTTGCTATGGACTTTGAGCGAAACAGATGCAATTCCTGTTGTATATTCATTATTTCACATCAAATGATGGAAACGATGAAAATGATATAGTTTGCCTGATGATACTGTAGGGCATAGGTATCAAACTTGATCGTGTATCGCGACATTTTTTGCCTTTACGGAGCCAGCGTGGGCGTGGCCTATGTGTGATGCTTCCTGCCCACGGGCTGCCAGTTTGACAGGTTGTAGGGGGATGGGGAACTCTCTGGCCACAAGTGGTCTATTAAACAGAAATTTTGATGTTCCCTAAAAGCACTTTGTGTTTGTGGGGGATTAATTTTTAATACATTTGCTTGGCTTTGTTATAGAATTCTTGATGGAAAATAAATATGTGGCCCAGAAAGAAAAAGAGGATTACATCTGCATACATGTAACATAACAGCCAATATTCAAAAGCTGATCCTGTTAGGTCCCTTTATGAAAAACAGATATAAGTTTTATCTTTATTGATTCTCAGCCCTTTCTCTTCTGCTTTATCTCTCTTTGCCAAAATGCAGGCTTCTTCCTTTTTATTCTTACCTGGAAAATATTATTAATTTTAAAGAAAGCTGAGTTAATATTTATGGATTTGGATGCTCCTATTTAACGATGCTGCAAGTCACTTGGACCTATCCTTTCCATTTGCTATACCTAGGATCTAATCATTTCTGTTTGGCTTTGAAATAATTTCAAACACCTTGAGGTGATTTTAGCCTTCTTAGTCTTGCCTTGAACTTTCCACTGCTAATTACTCCATTAATTATTTAAGGACTGAATTATATTTTCTGGATATAGAAAATAAAAGGTCATAATCTTTCTTTCAAAATTCACACCAGAGATATGCTAGGGAGATTTGAGGTTACTTTTAAATATACCAGTCCTGTTCAATCAGTCTACACTCTGGATGTGCTTGTAGACTTGGCATTCATGCAAGTGAAATCTTAAAGCCAGCAGTAGACATCTGTGCTAATGTATTTCCAATTAGTCTATATTGTATTGGGAAGGACTCTTGGAGTGACTACTTTTAATGCACTGCAGCTTAGGAGAGCTTGTGACTGCAGGAGCTTTTCATTGGCAAAAGCTCTCACTTCACATAGGTTCCTGGCTCAGGGATAGCCTCTTTACTGTCCCTGAAGGCTATCTTTTCCCCTTCATCTTGCTGAGATGCTCTTCAATGTAACAAAGGATTGGTTTTTTAATACCTTTGCATCTCTCTCCCCTTCCCCCAAATAACTATTGCACCTTTTTCTTTCACAAAATTACTAGCTCATAACAAGCCATGAAAATTGGGGAGGGGGTGACTAAAAGCTGTATTCTTCTTGCTCAGTTTTTTTTTTTAATTTGATTTATATGCCGCCCTTCTCCGTAGACTCAGGGTGGCTTACAATGCGTTAAGCAATAGCCTTCATACTTTTTTTATCTTTATACAAAGTCAGCTTATTGCCCCCACAAACTGGGTCCTCAATTTACCTACCTTAGAAAGGATGGAAGGCTGAGTCAACCTTGAGCCTGGGGAGATTCGAACTTGCAGTAATTGCAGGCAGCTGAATGTTAATAACAGACTATTAGTCTGCTGTGCCACCAGGCTCTGTTAGAAGTCCAACTTCTAGTTGGAAGTCATGAAGATGATGAGCACTGTATTAACTTCAAACTGTTTTGGGAGAACTAGAGTGGACTGGAAATTATTGCCTTATTGTTTTGGCAGTTCATGATTTTGTACCAAATGTGATTTCCCAACACGTTTGGATTAATGTGTTAATAAAGCTGTGCAAATTCTTCAAAACAGGTGCTCCCCAACATAGAGAAACAGTTTCAAAACAGCCTTCTGTGAATCATTACAGTAGCTGCCTCTTAGCCTGACATTGTTGCTTTAGAACAGGGGTGTCAAACTTGATTTCATTGAGGGTTGTGTTTGACCTCTGGTGGCCTGGGTGGGCGTAGCCATGATGGGCATGAGCAGCTCGATGTCACTTGTGCCTGTGGCAGCCCGAATGCTCTGCCAGCGAAAGCAGAGCTCTCAGCTCTATTTTCACTGGCAAAGGCATCGCGAGCCAGTCCTTCGCTGTTTCCAGGGTGCGGGCCAGATCTAAGCACTCCATGAGCTGGATCTGGCCAGCAGGCCTTCAGTTTGACACCCTTGCTTTAGAAGCTGCAATTGGCTGTTTCCACTAGCTTAGCTTCATGTTTTCACCCAGTGTAAGAAAGTAGCTGTTCATCCACAGATGTGTGGACACAGCAGGGGCAACTTCTGAAGCAGTTTCATGTCCCTGTAGAAATGAAAGTTTGCTTTAATGATCTAGAAAATACTTGCACCCATGCATTGCACAGAATTTCTGCAAAAGTTGAACAGACCCAATATTTAACTCTGTAATCCTGCTTGTATTTTTTAAGTGAAACTTTTTCTCAGAGGTTTTCATCATGGTGTTTCATTCAATAAATATTTTACAGTGCTATCAGTTCCCATTAGTAAATCAGCATTAGATATAAAGGCTTACAAGATCTGGGATGTCAAAATCTGCAAGGTCATTAGATGGAAGAAATTCACAAAACAGTAACTTTGCATTCCAGATCTGGTAGCCAAAGGATAAATTACCTCCCCAGATGCAACAAGCACTTTTCTTTCCTCTTTATTACTTAAAACATAAAATTATTTTAATCTAAATTTTGCACTGCAAGAAGAAGAAGTGATACAAACCTCCAAAATCATAATGCTGTGAGAAACACTACATAAGTAACTAAACTTGAATTTACTAAATTTGGTCTTGCTATCCCTCAGATTTATTCAATGAAATGGTTCTTTAATTTGAAAGCCCTTGGATAACATCAGACCAAATCTGTCTATTTGTGTAGCACATGCCTAAAATCCAATTCATCATATTATGCATGCATGAAATATGTAAAATGTGCATGCATAAAATCCCATTGGACTTACATGTAAAATGCATAAAATATATGTACTACCAATATATAATTCAATGGCATTCTTCTTTAACAAAGTCCCCTCTCTCATATAGTCCATTAACTGTGTTAATCTTAATAGGAAGTAGTCCAATATCTATGGTTAAAAACAGAATGTAGATTCTCTGAAATATATCTTAAAATATCTTAATAAATGTTTGAAAAGGCATTGCACAACAAACTCAGTAAGACAGGAGGCTTAGTCATGACAGCCAATTAATTAGCACAATTGGAGGAATTCTAGACAAAGTACTTTCTCTGTTAATGTGAACTCTAATTAAAATTCATGTCTCATAAAAGTCACTTGACTCTCAATTATGATTAAGTATGCAAGGTCATTAGAACGCAGTGAGAGCTGAGCCAGAAGCAGAGCCCCAGTTACTCAGTGACATTTCAAAAGTATTACCATGTTTTGGGAAGAATACCTGAGAAATACAAACTACGTATAGTTCATGGTCTCACTATATCAAATGTGAAGGACTGTTGGAAATAATAATTGTCTAGCCTTTTTGCTTGTTTTAACATGGAGTATGTGCTGGGTCAATGCTAAATTAAATGCAAACCTACTTCAAAATTTGTAGTAAATCCACATATTTTTACATTAAAATTAATAATTGTCAAATAACATTCAAGGTAAGTTTTAATTAGTAGACCCCACAATTTTCAGTTTACTTAACTGACAATTTTGTGCTCCTGATCTGTTGAATGAATTATTCTATTTTAAAGGGAAAACTTCAAAGATTACTTTGACATTTAAAAAAACTCTTTTCCTAACTTATTTATGCTTGTGTGTAGGCTTTTCATGGACAGTTCTCCAAATACACATTGTGCACACTTTTTTCAAGTGTAAACATTGCAAGTAATTTTTCCCTAATTTTTCCTAAACACAAACATTTTTCCTGCACATACATATCACAATAAATGTTGCAATACATATTTCAAGAACCTGAAAAGGTGAAATTAATATTTACTTTGGAGCTACAATTGGGGTACCTTTGGATCAAAATCAATCTTTTCCACTTTCCAATTCTGCTAGATTCTCCTCCTCCTCCTCCTCCTCCTCCTCCTCCTCCTCCTCCTCCTCCTCCTCCTCCTCCTCCTCCTCCTCCTCCTCCTCCTTTTTGCAATTACAGAACTATTGTTGCCCTTCAACTAATTTCCATCAATGCATACTTTTAAGAATGGATTATGAGAGGATCTTTGCCACTTGAGTCATTGGGCAGTGCTCAAAATGCTTGGGTGAGGAACAAGCCATTCTTCTGAAGAGGCAGGAACATGGAGGTAGAAAGGACTAGGTGTTCCTGTAGAAATTTAAATTCCAATTTCTTTGGTACTTCGAGTTGGGCTACACAATCAGTAGAGAACCAGTTGAGGTGAGATGTGATCTGAAAAAGCTGTATCCATTAAAGTTATTGTAGATATATTTTATTTATTTATTTTTATTTATTTAATTTGCATACCGCCCTTCTCCAACAGGACTCAGGGCGGTGAACAGCCATGGTAAAACATAACATAAAATTTAAAAACAGTTTAAAAACATTAAATAATTTTGGCTATCCATTTAAAACAACCCGGATTAAAACCAATTACAAATTAAAACTGAAGGGATGGGATCAAGCCAGCCCGGCTAGGTGAAAAATATGTGTTTTCAGGGCCCGACGAAAAGTCCGGAGGTCTGGTATCGTGCGAATCTCTGGGGGTAGGTCATTCCAGAGGGCAGGTGCCGCCACAGAGAAGGGTCTCCCCCTGGGGGTTGCCAGCCGACATTGTCTGGCCGACGGCACCCTGAGGAGTCCCTCTCTGTGGGAGCGTACTGGCTGGTGGGAGGCTATTGGCGGCAGAAGGCGGTCGCATAAATACCCCAGCCCTAAGCCAGGGAGCACTTTAAAGGTGGTCACCAACACCTTGAAGCGCACCCTGGAGACCACAGGAAGCCAGTGCAGCTCGCGCAGGAGAGGTGTCACATGGGAGTGCCTCATCGCTCCCATAATCCCCCGTGTAGAGAGCCCCATGTAGAGAGCATTGCAGTAGTCCAGACGGGAAGTGATGAGTGCTTGAGTGACCATGCGTAGTGAGTCCCGATTTAGAAAGGGACACAACTGGCGTATCAGGCGAACCTGATAAAAAGCCCCCCTGGCCACGGCCATCATATGCTCTTCTAAAGACAGCCATGTATCCAGGAGGGCGCCCAAGTTGCGAGCCCTTTACATGGGGGCCAATGATTCGCCCCCAATAACCAGCGATGGCACCAGCTGGCTATATCGGGACGCTGGAAGCCACAGCCACTCGGTCTTGGAAGGGTTGAGTCGAAGCCTGTTACTCCCCATCCAGGTCCGCACGGCCTCCAGGCACCGGGACATCACTTCAAGGGCATCGTTGGGATGGCCTGGGGTGGAGATGTACAGCTGAGTGTCATCAGCGTACTGATGGAACTCCACTCCAAAGCCACGGATGATCTCACCCAGCGGCTTCACATAAATGTTGAACAGAAGGGGTGAGAGGACCGACCCTTGCGGCACCCCACAAACAAGGCACCTCGGGGTCGACCGCTGCCCCCCTGCCAACACAGATTGTGACCGGTCAGAGAGATAGGAGGAGAACCACTGCAAAACGGTGCCCCCCACTCCCAACCCCTCCAACCGGCACAACATGATACCATGGTCAATGGTATCAAAAGCCGCTGAGAGATCTAACAGGACCAGGATAGAGGAACAACCCCTATCCTGAGCCCTCCAGAGATCATCCACCAATGTGACCAATGCCGTTTCCGTGCTGTGCCCAGGCCTGAAGCCAGACTGGAGTAGATCTAGATAGACAGCTTCATCCAGGTACTGTGGAAGCTGCCCCACCACCACACTCTCAACAACCTTCGCAATAAAACGAAGGTTGGAGACTGGACGATAATTAGCCAAAACAGCCGGATCCAGAGAGGGCTTCTTCAGGAGGGGCCTCACCACCGCCTCTTTCAAGGCGGCCGGCAGGACACCCTCGCTCAAGGAAGCGTTAATAATCCTCTGGAGCCAGCCTTGTGTAACCTCCCAGGAAGCCAGCACCAACCAGGAGGGACACGGGTCCAATAAACATGTGGTCGCGTTCAGCTGTCCCAGAATCCTGTCCACATCCTCAGGAGCCAGAGGATCAAACTCCTCCCAGATAACACTCTCAAGACCTGCCTCAGTCATCCTTTCTGGACTTACCCAGTCAGAGGCCAGGCCTTCCCGAATCTGAGCGATCTTGTCATGCAGATACTGCACAAAATCCTCAGCTCGACCCTGCAAGGGATCATCCCGCACTCCCAGATGGAGGAGGGAGCAGGTCACCCTAAACAGGGCAGCTGGGCGATTATCTGATGACACAATAAGGGCGGCAAAATAGCTAGATTTTGCCGCTTTTATTGCCACTAGGTAGGTCTTAATATAAGATCTCACCAGCGTTTGGTCGGATTCAGAACGGCTGGTCCTCCAACCGCTCTCCAGGTGTCTTTTCTGACACTTCATCGCCCTCAGCTCCTCAGAGAACCAAGGAGCTAGGTGAGTTTGGTGCCGGGTCAGAGGCCACAAAGGCACGATGCGGTCCAAAGCCCCAGCGGACACACTGTCCCAGGCGACCACCAGGTCTTCAGCTGAGTCATGAGCCAGAGTCTCAGGAAATGGCCCAAGCTCCATCTGGAACCTATCAGGATCCATCAGGCGCCTGGGGCGGAACTACCTAGTCGGTCCTGCTTCCCTGTGGCAGGGTGCAGCAGTTAGAAAGTCAAGTCGAAGGAGCGAGTGGTCAGACCATGACAAGGGTTCGATGACTATATCCCCTGTATCAAGGCCACTCAACCACTGACCAGAGATAAAAACTAAGTCCAGAGTGTGCCCACTCGAGTGAGTAGGGCCATGAATTAACTGAGTCAGGTCCATGGCCATCATGGAAGCCATGAACTCCCGAGCCACCTCAGATGTTTCACCGATAGATGGCAGGTTGAAATCCCCCATGACCAAAAGTCTGGGGGTATCAACCGCCACCTAGCCATGATGTTAAGCAGCTCAGGCAGGGTCATTGCCACGCGGCAGGGAGCAGGTACATGATCAACAAACCCATCTGCACTTCACGGCCCCACTTCACAAGAAGGGACTCACATCCGGCTATCTGTGGAACAGTGGTCTCCCTCGGATCAAGACCTTCCTTTATAATAACTGCCACCCCCCTGCCCCTGCCCTGAGCTCTCAGCTGGTGGAATGCGCGGAAGCCTGGTGGGCACATATCTACGGGGGGAACTCCCCCTCCTGTCCCAACCAGGTCTCCATAATGCCTGCCAGGTGTGCTCCCCCCTCCTGAATAAAATCACAGATGAGGGGGGCTTTACTTACCTGGCATTGCACAACAACAGCCGAAGGTTCGGGCCCTGAGAGTCTGAACAGCCTGGAGAACGAGAAGAGCTATGGGGATCGGGGCGTGCCACCGCTCGAAGGTAGCGAGTGCGCGCCCCCACCACGTGATATGGTCCCCTGCTCCCACCATATTTTGAACTAACTAAAGCTTTTCATCTAGTTTTTCATGACTAACCACACCAGAATAATTAATGAGACAATTATTGGCAGATGAGAAACATAGCAAAACCCCTGTTTTCCTATTAATTCACAAAACTATTTTTTTCTTACTAATTCACTGTAGCTCAATTAACCATACTTGGCAAGGAGATGTATTTTGCCCTACAGAATAAGTTTAAGGATAAAAATCAAGAGTCAAAGAAACACCCAGCTTCTGGGTATACCAGCTTCTTTGTTTGACTATACTGTATTAAGAGCCATCCAGCCATTGGCAGAGGCTTTTCAGCTTACATCCAAGCCATCACCATCATTTCCAAAATTTCATTTGATTCAGATGATGGGGAATATCTCTCAGTTTAATCACGGATATGTAGAGATTTGAACCATGTCCAAATTGCAGAAATTTTTACTTTAGACCAAGTGTGTAGAAACCCATCAGAATACTTCTATCGTGTTTGAAAGAGGCCTCACATTTTTGAAACGTTACCTTATGTATAAGGTGATGTAAAATCTGGCAGAAAAATGAAATGTTTTTACAGAGAATAGTTGTATCTCAGTTGTGTTTCTGTCCTTTCTGAACTGTATCTTCATTTCCCAAATTTAAATCATGAAAGCAACATTTCTGGGCAGTAATGACCCTACATACACAAAGATATCTTTTCATTCTGTCTCGCTATTAAGCCTAAACAAACAAACAAACAAACAAATCAGCACTACAGCTGCTTTCACCTTTGCATTGCTATGAAGAATGAGGATAACAAATGTGTATCAAGAGAAGTTGGGCTGCCATAGACCAACTGATGATCGATTTATTGCCCCCTATTTGGGTTCTGTGCAGGTTGTGGGCTTTTCTCTCTTTTGTAATTAAGATGGTTCCATCTTTTATAAGTTGTTGTCCCTACTCAACCCCAGTTGCTAGTAGGCTGAATTGATAAGCTGCTGCAAAGAAAGGAAATTCAATTCTCTTTCCTCTATGGCTAGCAGGAAAAGGCTGACTATAGGGCTTCAATGCATTTCATAGTTACCTTAAAGAAAAAGAAAGTTATCTGGCCTTCTTTAATCTCCAGAAAACCAAATTCCTTCAGCATAATTAGGTGTTTGTTTTACTGGAATCAATCCAATTTTCTGCATTTTCACTTTTGATTTTGCAATGGAACCAAGATGATTAACAGGCAGGTTGATCTTTACATAAGATTATGATCTTAACATTAATATCTGGGAAAAATGAGTTGATCTTGGCCCATAGTAGATGAACCGCACTGGCACATAGGTCATCGACAAGTCTTTCAAATGATTTTTGAAAGAGCCTTGGTAGTACAGTGGTTTAAAGCACCCTGTTATTAACACAGCTGCCTGCAATTACTGCAGGTTCGAATCTTACCAGGCTCAAGGTTGACTCAGCCTTCCATCCTTTCTAAGATAGGTTAAATGAGGACCCAGTTTGTGGGGGCAATAAGCTGACTTTGTATAAATATACAAAAGTATGAAGGCTATTGCTTAACGCATTGTATGCCACCCTGAGTCTCCGGAGAAGGGTGGCATATAAATCAAATTAAATAATAATAATAATAATAATAATAATAATAATAATAATAATAATAATAATAATAATAGTAATAATAATCAGAATGCGCTCATATTTGGGGCATAATGTGTGAGTGCAAGCTTTTAAAAAAAAATCATGGGAGAAGTCAGGAAGGGTGAAAAATAAGAAATATAGATGTCTGTGGATAAGTTCCAATTTGTATGGTGATCTGGAAGGTGTAGCTCTGCTTACAGTAGCATTTGCAGAGCATCACATTCCCCAAGTAATCTAGACCAGCCATAAAGTGTGTCCCCATGTCGTACAATCATCAAAGGATGGCTTCATCATCATGCTGTTCTCACTTCATCGTCATGCTGTTCTCACTGTTCTCACTTTCATACATACAGTCCCCATTATAGATTCATTGATAGGCTTTATATGAAGCTGTCAGCAACATAATTCTCCAAAGCATCCGAGGGTAGGACAATAAGCAATGGGTAAAAGCTTGTTGTAGAAAGATCCAGGCTAGAACTAAGGAGGAATTTCCTGTTGGGAACAATTAATCAATGGAATAGCTTGCCTTCTGGAGTTGCAGGTACTCCATTGCTGGCGGTTTTCAAGAAAAAAGACCAGGCTAAGAAATAGAGCATTGGATTCTAGTGCCGTTGGCAAGACAAGACAAAATATCATCAGCAAAGTTACATCAGGTGAGAAACCATTGCACTTCATTTCCTCATGCAGTGTCCCACTCCAAGATAAAGCAAAGTTGTCACCTAAAATTAAAGCTTTTAAATCCACTGGGGGGCGGGGCAGGCCTTTAACCAATAAGAGGAGGTGCATGTCTAACTATAAGTTTCATTTTTGGTACATTAGGCTCATAATATTCGTTGGTATATTCGTTGTTTTTAACAGTCGCTTGGTCGACTGTCGTTGTGAGCCGCCCTGAGTCCTTGGAGATAGGGCAGCATACAAATTTTATAAAATAAATAAATATAAAATAAATAATAATGTAAGATCGTATTCGGAACACATCATGTTACCTCAAGTATACGCCTTAAACATTTGGATTTCATCCTCTGTAAAGGAATGAAAGTTCTACATGCCCCCAACTGGACTATAGCGCAGGTGTGTCAAACTCGATTTTATTGAGGGCCGCATCAGGGTTGTGTTTGACCTTGGGGGGTCAGGGGGGCATGGCAAGGGTGGGTGTGGCCAGCTTGACATCACTCATGGTGGGGGAACCTGTGGTGGCCAGAGCACTCTGCCAGAGAAAACGGGCTTCCAAGCTCTGTTTTCGGCTGTGATTGCCTCCTGCAACCTTCTGCCAGTGAAAATGGAGCTCAGAAGGGCCACCAGCGGCCCTCTCGAGCTCCATTTTCACTGGCAGAGGCACTGCAGGCCGGTCCTTTGCAGTTTCTAGGGCAGCCGCATAGGCTGGATCTAAGCACCTTGCGGGCCAGATCCGGGCCCCAGGCCTTACGCTTGACACCCCTGCTATAAAGTTGTTTCCACACTTAAAATGAAAATACTTTCAGTGTAGCAGGTATAGATAAAATACTTCTAGTGTAGTAAAAGGACTGTAGGGCTTTTGCTGGCTTCTGTGCATTTTGGACCATATGGTCTCTATATCCCTAGTGTTTACCAAATGCGCGAAGCACTACCCTATAAATAGTGAAGATCTTAATTCAGTTCAATTAAGTTTTCAGGAATGAAGTTTGGGCCACTTAGCAAAGACTAATACCATAGTTTTTGCATAGTTAATTTCAAGTGCTTCTGCGCTACAGTATTGGCAAGTCATGAAGCTGAAGTGTGTTTGATGATAAACTATATATACATGGTAATAAATACAGACAGTGTCACTTCATGGATAAAGGCAAATATATGTGTCCCAGGATAATATTGCAGGATCCAATCTGGGTTGGTCACCGGGACCAGAGGTTTTGTCTTCCGAACTTTTTATTATTATTATTATTATTATTATTATTATTATTATTATTATTATTAATTTAATTTATGTACCGCCCTTCTCCCAGAAGGACTCAGGGCGGTGTACATCCAGAATAAAACACACAGATATAAAATTTAAAAAACAATTTAAAAATATTAAATAGTTTGGCCCATATCTAATTAAAATAAAACTACCCGTTTTAGACATTTAAAATTAAGAGTTAATGATTAAAAAATTTAAAAATTAGGCCAGCCCGGCTTGTTGGAATAGAAGCATCTTGAGGGCCCAGCGGAAGGTGCGTAAGTCGGGAATCCTCCGCATCTCAGGGGAGCAATTCATTCCAGAGGGCAGGAGCCCCCACAGAGAAGGCTCTCCCCCTGGGGGTCGCCAGCCGACATTGCTTGGCCAAAGGCACTCCTAAGAGTCACTTCTTGACTCCTAAGGACAGGTTTCAGCATGAATCCAAAAGCTCAGAAGAGTAAAAGTGTCATACCTCTTTAGATATCTATGTAGCAAGGTTACTTTAAGGAATTAGTGGGTCCAACCACAGATTTAAAGACTTTCTGCTGCATGCTGCTCTAGGTTAAATTTGCAGATAGCAACAGCTCTTAGACTTATATACCACTTCACAGTACTTGACAGCCCTCTATGAGTGGTTTACAGAGTCAGCCTATTGCCCCCAACAATCTGGGTCTTCATTTTATTGACCTTGGAAGGATGGAAGGCTGAGTCAACCTTGAATCTGTAAGAATCGAACTGCTGGCAGCCAGCAGTCAGCAGAAGTAGCCTGCAGTACTGTACTCTAACCACTGTGCCACCATGGCTCATGGATGGATTCCTACAGATGTTAAAACTGGGCATTCAAAATGAAATGCTCAAAATCTGAATTAAAGTTTACAATCTTTTTAGAAGAAACATATTGAGTACGCTGAATACTTAATACTTTTATTTTTTAAATAATCAAATTCTTTGTGTTTAGATAGAAACTCACTTTCCTTGGGGGAGAGAGAGAGAGAGAGAGAGAGAGGGAGGGAGGGGGAGGGAGGGAGAGGGAGAGGGAGAGGGAGAGGGAGAGGGAGAGGGAGAGAGAGAGAGAGAGAGAGAGAGAGAGAGAGAATATTTTTGAAATGCTATTTCCCTTGCTTTTGGTCCTCAACACTTCTAGAAACCAATTGCCTGTTTCAACCCCACAAAAACAAAAGAACAAATCTATCAGCACAAGAATTCTCCTATTTCAAAAAGCAATATCCTGTTCCTATTCTGCGTTTCCTATTCTTTAGCCAATTACTTTTTATAAGAGTACCTGTCCTCTTAAACCATAGCTACCAAGATTTGGTGACAAATTTGGTCAAAATCTTTCTCAAATTCCAGCCCTAAATGTTTAGTCACTCTAAATTTGTTGCAAGATAAATAGCTCATAAGGGCAAAAGCTCAAAAGGGCTGCTATCTTTTGACTCTGACTGTACCAAGCAAAATTAACAACATGCGTGGAGGAAGATCAGGAAACAGGGGAGAAGGTCAAGGAAGTTTTCTTTTGACTTGAGACACCTACAGTATAAAAGCTTCCACAGTCCTGCTTGATCTGCAATATTAGATTCAGCAGGTCACAAAGTCTTCTGAGGACTAAAAAAAAAAAGATGAGGAGATACAAATATCAGTACATCGAAGCTCCAAGCATACTAATCCCTTTTCTAAACTGGTTTGACTATAAGCCCAGTGCAACAGCTTACATGAATTATAATCTTCCTAACTCAGACCCTGCCTACTTGATTTGATCTGGTTTTCAACTGGCTGAGACATCAGTTTAGCTCATACAGGATGCAAAGAGTGGATGCAATTGGATTTTATGTTTCTAAAAATGAGGAAAGGAATTTTCCAATGGCAAAAGCTGATCAGCCTGTCTACTGAAATGTACAGTTACCTCAAAACGCACATTTTGTGTAGAAAGTAAGCAAGATGCTTTTGATAGAAATATGCAATATTTGTTGCTAGGTCAATGGGGAACGATGCGTATTTTAAGATCCGGAACTCAAGGAGAAAAAATTGTAAGGCTCACCATCAACCCAGCCTCCTGTAGTTTATTCAAACCATTGTTTCAAATGGTTGATGTGCTCAGACCAGGTTTGGATAGGTACAAATAGCCCTCAGTTTATGACTGGTCACTTAGTGACCATTCAAATTATAACAGACCCTCCCAAAAAAATCTACTTATGACCTGATTACAAAGTTACAGTGTAGCAGACTTACCCTTATGGCTGACTGAAGGGACACTGCACTACCCTCACCCATCCATCCTGTCCAGGGGTGGGTTCTACTTACCTTTACTACTGGTTTGCAACAGGAGCGGCCGCGCTTCTGTGCATGCACAGATCATACCTTATGACATCCGGGTGGGTGGGCAGAGCCTCCCGCCGCTTTTACTACCGGTTTGCAAGAACCGGACAGAACTGGGAGCAACCCACCACTGATCCTATCCCACTGGGTCACTGCACTCACTCACCCAAAGGAAATCAGACCAATTAGAGCACATTCGAATCAGTTGGTGCTTGCAAGCTTCCACTGTCCTTTCCACCCAGGACCTTGAAGAACTCAACCTGATCCAGGGTCCAGGAGCATCCAAGTTACCTTTCTGGGTTTGTTTGTTTGTTTGTTTGTTTGTTTTTGCAATTCCAGACAGAGGTGCTCAGATGTAGGATCAGAGCTAGCCTCATGGCAAACGTGTCCTATTCCGGTGCTATTAGCACGATTCTATAACAAGCTCCATATTATATGGAAGCTGCATTTCTTTGTGGGGCTTTTGGAGCATCGTTGATAAGGCAGCTCAAACTGGTTCCCAAGAATGACACCTGCTTTAAAACTTTGTCCAAAACTGAAGTCTGAAATAATAGTGGTCATCCTGACATTCCATAGAGAGCACCAACAAAACTAACCCTAATGCTACATTTTGGCCATAACTTCAAGTAAGCCTAACCCTAACCCTCTAATCCTAACCATAAAACTAACATGAACACTAACCATAACTCTAACTGTAATCCTAACCCAAACCCTAACCCAAATCTATCCTAAATTCTAACCCTAACCTTAATCCAACTCTAATAAATTCAAAGTTAACCTTAACCTTAACCCTATTACTAACCCTAACTATAACCCTAACCTTAACCCTAGACCTAAACTCTAATCCCAACCTCAAAACTAACCCTAACCCTAACCCTAATACCAACCCCAGCCCCAACCCCAAACCTAACTCCAAACCTAACCCTAATTCTAATCTTACTCCAACCCTAAATAAGAGCAAACATAATGTTAACCCTAACCCTAACTTTAACCCTAAATTGAACCCAAACCCTTAAATCCAACCCTGACCTTAAACCCAACCCTAATCCTAAACGTAACCCTTACTGTAACCTTAATGCTAACCCTAATACCAACCCTAACCCTAATTCTAACCCTAACCCTAATTCCAGGCCTAACCCTAACTCTGACCCTTATTCCAACACCCTAATGCAGGGGTGTTAAACTTGTGGCCTGCGGGCCTGATGCATCACACGCTGGACACGCCTACCCCTGGTTTAGTGAAGGGGGGAAAAGTTGCGATACATCAAGTGGCAACAACATGACACAATGAGTTTGACACCCCTGCCCTAATGTTAATAGTGGATTTTGGCCATGACATCAGGGAAGTCTAACCTAAAGCTAACCATAACTCCAACAGTATGGCTAACTCTACACAAACCCTCAAAATTTGTTCTAATATTTCCTTGAATTCTCTGAAGTAAAATGTGATTTTGTGTGGGTTAGCTTCAAGGCAAAGGACATGAAGAACAAATCTAGAACAGGAATAGGCTTCGTGTTAGGCAACATTGCATTCTATATGTAATTAACCAACAGGACTTCTGGTTCTGTTCTAAACATATCATCTTTGCATTCATGTGTCTATTCGTTTTTGCCATAAATTATTTAGAAATAGCCCAGCTTGTGAGCTCACCATGTTCAGCTGGATTAATAAATGGAGATGTCATTTAAGGGTAATGTTTTGAATTGATGGTGTTTGTGAAGCTTCATGGTGCTTTCAATTTTAGCACTTACATTTCATACTAGCAAATCTTATTCAGCTTTATTAAAAAAAAGTTTAAAAACTAAATCCATTTTCCTTCTCCTTGGCCTCTGAAATTTCAATATGCCAGTTCGCTTTATGCATTGCAGCCCACACTGATTAGCAGTGCACTTCTTATCTGAAGAAATGTCAGCCTCTTTGGAATGGGTAGGCTGTTCCTATGAGGGCTTTGAAGCATGAGACGAGGATTATAGCTATTTCAAGCTTCCAAGATATTTATCTAATGAAACTTAAATCCTTAAAAAAAAATGACCTAAATCCATATAAGATTCTTCAGGGCTGTCATTTACATTGAAGTCTTTATGTTGGAATAATGATGTGGGAAAATGCAGATGTCTTTTGGTGGGGTCAGAAGCAAATATCTGAAGGGAGCGATGTTCCTAAGTTATGTTGTTAAGCTGTTCAATAACTCTTTTTTTTCCTCTGGATCTCACCATCATTCAAGTTACTGTTGAAATTGAAGAGACGAGTGTTGCTCAGATTCTGTAAGTTAATCAAGGTGTCTTAGCTATTAATCTGCCTTGTTAGGCCTTTGCAAGGTGTACAGATCCCTTCTATGCTAGCAAAGCCAGTCCTTCTAACAGAGCAACTGTATATTCAGTGTATTGGATACCGGGCAGGTTGATTTAGGGCCGTATCCAGAGGAAAGCAGGCTTGTTTTATTCCATGCTAGCAATAGCACTTAGTCTTATATACTGCTTCATAGTGCTCTTACAGCCCTCTCTAAGCGGTTTACAGAGTCAGCATATGGACCCCAACAATCTGGGTCCTCATTTTATCGACCTCGGAAGGATGGAAGGCTGAGTCAACCTTGAGCCGGTGAGATTTGAACTGCCGAACTGCAGCTAGCAGTCAGCTGAAGTAGCCTGCAGTACTGCACTCTAACTACTGCGCCACTTTGGCTCCAATACTGCCCCATACTCCATACTGCCCCATTTGAGGGTCTGTTCTCTTTTTATAACTGGTTTCAGTGGAAGATAATTACTGTACCTCTATTCCACTGGGAGCATGATTGAATCTACTAACAATTTGACAATAGAAGGAAGCCTTCACTTTTGACTAAAGGTAAGCCTTCACTTTTGACTACTCACTTAGCAACTGTTTGAAGTTATGGCAGATTACACCCCCCCCCAAAAAAAATCTACATAGAATCCAGTTTTAAAGTTACTGCTGCTGCAGCAGCCTTATAGTCATTCATCCTTATGATCACCTGCAAAGATACGTCAGCCCCTCCCCCCACTCATTCATTTAATGACCATTACAACTTGTGATCATCAGGGTCATGAGTCGAGGTCTACACTCAGGATCAGGAGCTTTGTGAACATTGCAGAGCCAAAATTTTCCCTATACATCTCTTGGACTTCTATTGACTGGTGCCAGAAGAAACTTTCATGCAATATCAAAGAATTGTCCTTATTTTAAGCATCATTTTTCTTGGTAGGAGAGACCTAGCCTAACAATGGGATGTAACTAGTAAATCTGCCTTTATCTGACAGCTGTGGAAATAGGTTATAATCATTATCAGCAAAATCAGGTGCAATCATACTAAGGGGTTTTAAAAAATCACATTTCAATCTCATTGATAATCACATGATCAATTATAAGTATGTAGAAGATCTTTTGAAAATATCATATTGCTTATTGTAACATGATATGACTCATAAAAATTTAAGCTTAAAATGCCACAGATAAGCAAGTGAGTAAAGGAGAAGTGTCAATCTAACCCTTGGTTCATGAACATTAACTCTGCAAATACCTGAAGAGGCCATTGGACATATCCTATTTAATTATGTAAAGCAGCTGTAATTATTAAATAAATCCTGATGGGGGACAAGATGACAGACAAGAATTGTTTATCCCTGGAATAACAACTTTGAAATAAACTCATTTTTAAATAATTACTCAGACGAAAGTAGATTTTTTAAACTGTTGCTGAAAATTTTGTTTTGTTTACATTTGTATTCAATTTGTCAAGAAAAGCTGGTACTTGGTTTTTTGTTTTTTGTTTTTACTGAAAGGAATTTATACATTCTAAATAAATTCCCATGGCTAGTGTGTGAAATTTTGATGCTTGCCATCGTTTCAGAAAAATATATGAATCACTAACTTCCATGATATAATGATTTTCTCATCTATCTGTAGTATCCTGGGCTTCTTTCACTTCAATTAAATCCCTAGGGAACAGGGTAAGAAGAAACTTTTCCACTGTGACTTTTTCAGATGTGGAAATAGAGTGGTAATCTAAATTGAGCAACATCCACTTTCTGAAACAGGTAAAGGAGTCAAGGCCAGCAGGATCATTATACTCAGAATGGCTTCCCAGGGCATCTTCTTATAGCTTAGCTATCCAGGTGACTCCTGATGTTTCTGGGCTAGCATAATGAGACACATTTGAGGGGTCTGGGCCATTCATCTTCTATGGGTGACTCTCTCTCTCTCTCTCTCTATCCACTATCTATCTCTACCATCTATCTATCTATCTATCTATCTATCTATCTATCTATCTATCTATCTATCTATCTATCTCTATCTATCTCATCTATATCTATCTATCTATCTATCTATCTATCTATCTATCTATCTATCTATCATCATCTATCGAGTCACAGTGGCACAGTGGTTAGAATGCAGTACTGCAGGCTACTTCTGCTGATTGCCGGCTGACTGCAATTTGGCAGTTCAAATCTCACCAGGCTCAAGGTTGACTCGGCCTTCCATCCTTCCAAGGTCAGTAAAATGAGGATCCAGATTGTTGGGGGCAATATGCTGACTCTGTAAACTGCTTAGAGCAGGCTGTTAAGCACTGTGAAGCAGTATATAAGTCTAAGTGCTTATTGCTATTGCTATCTATCATCTATCATCAACATCTACCTATCTACCTATCTATCATCTATCTATCTTTCTTTCAAGTCCAACTTGACTCTTGGTGATTGCCTAGACAGGACCTTGCAGTTTTCTTGGCAAGGCTTCAGAAGTGGTTGCCACTGCTTGCTTTCTAGGGCTGAGAGAGAGTGACTGGCTCAAGGTCACTGAGCTGGCTTCATGCCTAAAGCAGGAGTAGAACTCCTAGTCTCCTAGTTTCTTCTCTTGTTCCTCAACTTCTACACCAAGCTGACTCTCTGGGATGAGATGGGAAATGCTGTAAAAATGTGAGTCAACAGCCATAGATTGATGGACCAGGAGACATGTAGCAGAATTTAATATGCCCTGCCACTTTGCAAAAATAATTCGACTTCACAACATCACTGATTGAGATTCTAATACACTCTGAGGATGACATCAAAAGAAAAGATGCCTCCTTTGCAGGGAAACAACCTTTGCGGAAATTGCTTTTCAGACATTAATTTAGCAATTCTGACAGAATACCATTGTGTTGTTGGACTGGATCCTCTTTAAAAATAATTTTCCAAAGTAACACACCTGTTAGCCATTCTTTTAGCTTGCTAGGTTATGCCATCATCTGGTGTATCCTGTACCTAGCCAATATTGACTTTTCTTAAAAATAACCTAGTAGATTCTGCCCTTTTGGGGTTTAGGATATAGGGACTTTTTGGAAATTCCCAAGTTCCTGCCAAAAGTGGTTGTCAAACCATTTTCATCACGTCATCAAAAGTGCTCCTTAGATTCAAGCTTTGAAAGCTTGAAAGGATCTGTTTAAAAATTCCATGCTTGAAATGCATGAATAAAACAAACAAAACACCATAAAACAAATTTATGTCAGTGTTGTATACATGCTCCCCCGCTCCAGAAAATCAAATTTCAAAATACCCAGAGAATTCTGCACTTAACATGGTATGAATTCTGTAATTATTTTTTTCTAGCATAAATGTGGTAGTACTTCATTTACACGGAAAGTACCTCGCCATACATGTGAGCTGCATCAATACCTATGAAATCCCCCCCCTACACACACACACACAAACACACACACAAATAGGAACTGCTTAGAGCGCCCTTATAAGAAAACGTTCACAACAAACCCTGACTGGTAATGGAAACGATTCAATCAGATGCTGTGGTCCAGTAGGCCAAAGAGTTGCTATTCACTGACTGTATCTCAGCTGCTCTGCTCTGCTGACCTATGAAGAAAGGATAAATAAGAAGGTCACCAAAATGTGTTTATCAAAAACATGCTGTGTCGTATTGCAATTTCCATTATGTCTGCCTTTTTCTTTGTCTTGCTTTTGCAATGTAGTGGGCTACGAGTAGATAAGCTCTGGTTTTGCCTTTGCTCATGCTTCAGTCTCTCATACTTTGAACCTTTCTTTTCTTTCTTTCTTTTTTTTAGATTTTTGGAGTACCATCTGTTTCAATTGAACATTTTGCTTTTCAATTCTTTCAACTGACAACTGATTCAACTTTCGAATCTCTGTTTTTCCTCCTCTGATCAGAACCTGTGATCCATAGTGTTTTAATCCATATTGGGTCCTATTCAAGTTGTCTTCTTTCATTAACGAAAAGGTTCTATTTGAATCTTTTCATCACCAGTCAAATTTGTTGATGTATTGCTCAGAGCTTACAGAATTACAGAACATTTCTTAACAGCATCCTTCTATCCTACATCATTTAAGTTGAAACCCATCTTGCCATATCATAATAAAAACTACTGCGGGGAAGCCCACCCCCCGCCCCCAAGAATTCAGAGGTACCAACACCAAGATTTTTTACTGATAATCTGGCATGTGTTTTCCTGCAGGTGTTTCTGGCAGGTGTTTTCACACAGATTTTTAAAATCAGCGAGTAACAGAGGAACACTGCCTAAACATTCGCTATCATCTATATCTATCTGTCTCAGATATTTTCTCATTTAATCTTCAGGTGTATTGATTAGCAGCAACGATAACTTATTTTACAAATATGTAAGCTGAAGCTGTTAGCTACAGGGGTGTGTTTCCCAATTTTTCGGAATGTATAGGGTCAGGTTTATTGATACAATCTGCAATTTATTTATTTTTTTAATTCTCCTTTCCAGAGCCGGAACTACTATTTCTATGATGGTGAGGAGGAGCCTTCTGGGAGGGCATGGAATATTTGCTTGGAGAAATGGTTCAAGATCTGAATCTTTTTTAAAAAGAGACAATATTTCTCTTTTCTTATGATGGGAATTTCTCTCTGCATGATTTCTAATCCACCTGGAAGTTTAAAATATTCCCTCAGATTATTTCTGCCTGAGCTGTTTACAAGGGGAGGAGGTAATCAGAAGCTGATGATAAAGACAGATATGGCAAGAATTATAGGTATTCAACTAACATTAAAGTGACAATAACACACTGGCTCATGGCTGTTCTTTTTTTTTATGAGAGGCTTTGTGGGGCTTTGATTGAAGCTTTGATGGCCATATGCTTCTCCAAATGTATACCACTGTTTGTAAACCAGTCTATAATTGAAATTGATTTTTTACAACATGAAATATGATAATGTATTAAAATACATATTGCTGTGGTGGGTTCCTTCATTGATCCTCATTGTACTAAATCTCTTCTCAAATCAAAAGAGCCAAATTACATTCTGCCTGCTTTCATTGCTGTCAAGTCCTCCCAGTCTGCCAGGGAAGTGCAAAGCAAATCAACTTCCCCATTTCATGAGTCTCTCTGAAATAACCTTTTTACAAAGATATGGAAGCTTCATACATCATGAAAGCTCCACCACTTTGCACCAGGAATTTGTACTGCCATTTAATTACTGGATGGGACTTTATAGTGGTTTGTTACTTTGTCTTCTCTCTTTCTTCTTTGGGCTCTGTCATGGAGGAATGATCCACTGAGGGATCATTTCCTCAGAAACGAAGCTTCAGAAAAAAAGCCTCCAAACAGAGCTTCAGAAAAAAAAGCCTCTGAAAGGAAGCTTCAGAAAAAAAGCCTCCGAAACAGAGCTTCAGAAAAAAAGCCTCTGAAACAGTTTCAGAAGCTCTGTTTCAGAGGCTTTCAGAGGCAGAAAAAAAAGCAAGGCACAGAGCTCACAACCAAGAAACCTGTTGCTAAAATTCACTTCTGGGAACAGCTGATTGGGGGTATTCCAGGAGCTGATCCAACCGCCAATCAGCTTTTTTCTTATTTTCCTCCCCAAAAACTAAGGTGCGTCTTATACTCCAAAAAATACTGTCTGCCTGTCTGTCTGTCTGTCTGTCTGGATAGATAGATAGATAGATAGATAGATAGATAGATAGATAGATAATAGGATATTCTTATCTTGGAAGCTTTAAAGGCCTGTTCAGATGTTCCTGAAAGCTTGAGGTCTTGAAAGAGAGGATAGAGAGCTGATGTAAATTATAGGACTGGTTACAATTTTTAAAGAATAACGAATCAGAATAATCTCTGGATTTCTGGAAGAAATGGGTTAAACTATTTAGAAATATAATTTCTGAATTCTTAAAAGGTCACATGTTATACTTTAAAATGAACATTAAAAAAGCATCTATGTGGGGAGTAAAGAGAGTAAGACTGGTATCAGGAATATCCCTTTCCTGTATGTGTTGCAGTATTGCATGCATGTTCCAAATCAATAGAGCTTGTGGCATAACATTGCATAACAGCACAATACTCAGCAGCAAGCTCTTTAGGCCCAATATTTTCTTCAGGCAGAATGTTTATTTTCAGGAAGAAAGATACAATCACTCCAGAAATCATTTCTGATAACCAAGCACATGCGAGTAACCAATAGGATTTATGGTGTAGGGTGTGAAGTGTGTGTGTGTGTGTGTGTGTGTATGTCTGAAAGTCAAGGTAGCAGTTATGTTGCACAACTATATTGAATGCATATATCAAAAGTGTAGGGCTTCAAATATCCCTAGCTTAATTTTCTCTTCGGGTCTGTAATTTTTTTTTTTTTTTAAGTTTGGCTTTATGACTTGTTTTTCAATTGGAAAAAAATATGGAGCAATCTTCTTAAGCAAAGTACTTAGATGATATTTAAAAAGTGAGTCACTGTCAAGAAAACAAAGAAAATAAAGAACCATCCATATGCTACTTTGGCCTTCATCTTACCTTAATACTGTTGAGACACTGAGATTAGAACATGTGAATTGTGAGACAAAAAACAAGAAGACAAATGACGTTTGAGGGGAAAAAAGAAGGTTTTCAATAATCACTCATATTTACTGAAATAAAGGTAGGTGTAAAGATTGATATTAATGAGCACTTGTCATATCTGAATGATGTGGCAGAACCTCCAAATCACCTTCATGAACATGTCCATTTTTTTAAAATTAATCCTCAGCTGCTGAAGCTGCAATTTAGTAACATATTAATAATTGTTGTTTATAGCAATATTTCATGTTGCAAGAATGCTAAAAAATCTGCAAATTAGCAAGTTATAAAACATCACATTTTTAAGGTGCAATCACAAAGCTGGGGGACAAAATGTTAAGTTCCAAAGCCCTATTTACCTAAATGAAATCAAATCAACTTAAAATAAGCATTATTATTTATTCACATTTGTTAATTAGACAGAGGGTGACTGACACATGGTCTTGTGTACACATCATGCATATGTAGGCACAGCAAAGAGAATGAAGCATGATTGTTGTGGCTGTTTGAAAGTTACAGTAATCGTCATCATAATAACAAATCCTCCAATGAGGTACTACCTTGACATTATTGTGGGGTTTTCATGCTCCAAGGAGAATGTTCCACTATCTGGATCAACAAGAACAGTGCTAGATGTTGGAATTCCTGACCCTTGGGTGAAAGCAGCTGCAGAACTACTGGAAGAAAAGTCACAAATAAATGAAGACTGAAAACAAAGGAATAAATGATCTGCATTTCATTATTTCATTATTGCAAATGAAATTCAAGAAGAAGAAGAAAACTAAAAGGAATGCACCAGTTATGGAAAGAACATCCACAATCAGAAATAACCCAACAGAGACTGGCAGGTCAATGTTGATTTATAATATGAATTATTTCATCATAATATGAAATGAAGTATTAACAAAATTGGAAGAACTGCAAAAGTCTATCCAGGACAAAGACAATGAAGTCTTGCTAGAAGTAGCTCAGACTATAGAAGCAAACAAGGAGGATTTGATAGTAGAGGAAGCCAGTTTAGCTATTGAATTGTTTTCATTCCCAAATCAGGCACTCTCTTCTCTGCCTTTTCCTCAGAAAGAACAAGACCCTATCAGCTAGCAATAGGAATTGAAACAAATAATTACTGAGTATTTACAACAGCATAAAAACAACAAAATAAGGTTGCCTGCACTTAAACTTTTCCCAAAGAAACAGCTAGCCCAAGCATTAAAAGACACTAATACTGTAATATCAAATATAAGCACCACCTCACTGCAGGAAACAAACCAACTAATGTATAGCACAGCTGCAGTTATAACTAAACTATCTGGGATGCAAAATCAACAAAGAACAAAAAGAGCCAAATAATGCATCACCAAAATGTAAGATTAGATTGGAAAATAAGATCAGCATGCTAAGATCAGATGGAAGCAAGCTGGAAAAGATGAAAACAAGAAGATCAAAGAATACCTGATTAAGGTATATGATCTAAAAACAAGGAAGATCAAGAAAGCATTGGAAATAAAGCTGCAAATAATAACTGAAGCCAAGAAGATCAGCAGGTATGAAATTTGAATCTACACTATAGACCAAAGCCTTAATTTCAGTCAAATCAGAAACATTTCTACTACAGAGACTGTAATGAATCAGCCAACATTTGACAAAGAAAAAGCAGTGCAGTTCTGGGCACAGCTTTGAGGCAACTGAAAGAAATACAAGAATGCAGTTTGGAAAAAAGTGGATATGAATTTAAAAAAGAAGCTGAAATGAACAAACTTGTAATAACAGCACAAGTGGTGGAGAAAAGGGCAAGGAAGATCAAGAATTGGTCAGCGATTATGACCAATATGCAAGTGATTGCATAATTTTTGATTGAAACATCTGACTGGTCTATACCCACTAAGCAGCTAAGTAGTTTAACAGCATATTGCATGGAGATGAAATTGAAGAGTAGCTAACACCTGGCAAAACCTGCCTCATAATGAAAGATTAAACAAAAGGGGCAGCACCAGGCAACTACAGGACGATTACTTGCTTACCAACAACTTTTAAATTGCTAATTAATGTTGTAGTTGATGCAGTCCATGGATAATCTGAAGCTATATAAAGAACACCATCTGAAAAAGAATCACTTATCAACGCTCAACATATACAGTCAAGATGTTGCAATGGAATAAATATCTGGTGAACAAATGTGCCACCCTTACCATCAACAGGGGAAAAATAGTGAAAACTGAAGATAGCCTGTAAGGGGGAAAAAAACATTAAGGTGCTGGATGAAGATCACTACCTGGTCATCCTTCAAGCTGATAACGTCAAGCACACTAAAGCCAAAAAGCAGTTTAGAAATTAATATATCATAAGAGTGAAAAAGTTCTTAAAGACTTAGAAGAGGAAATGCCATCAATGAAATTAACACCTAGTCAATTCCAGATGTTAGATAACTAGCTGGATAATGGACTGAACCAGGGGTGGGTTCTACTTACCTTTACTACTGGTTCGCAACGGGATTGTGCACGCACGCTCGCTTTGCGCACATGCGCGCCTTGCTTCTGTGCATGCGCCTTGGTTCTGTGCATGTGCAGAAGCTTTTGCGCATGTGCAGATCACTTCTGATGATGTCAGGGTCAGTGGGCGGAGCGGTTTTACTACTGGTTCTATAGAACCAGTCCGAACCAGGGGCAACCCACCACTGGACTGAACTCAAACAGAACAAAAAGCCCTGGATAGGAAGACCAGAAAAATAATGACAATGAATCATAGCCTTCATTCACACAGCAATATTGACAGACTCTATTTAGCAAGGAGCCCACGACAGCATGGATGTTGAAACTACACCAGACAGCTGAAGAAGAAAAAAGAGCATTGGAAGAATATCTGAAGGACAGTAAAGAAGATGCACTGAACCTACACCATGAAGGCTTATTAAATAGTGGACAAACCAAAGGAACGTACAAGAACAGCTATACAGTATGAAGAATAGAAAACAAGCATGGTAATGCAAAATATTACATGGCCAGAACATAAAAAATAGAAGGCAAAGCAGGGGTGAAATCCAGCAGGTTCTGGAGAACCGGTAGCAGAAATTTTGAGCACTTTGGAGAACCGGCAAATACCACCTCTGGTTGGCCCCAGGAGTGGGGTAGGAATGGAGATTTTGCAATATCCTTCCCCCAGGAGTGCGGTGGGAATGGAGATTTTGCAGTTTCCTTCCCCTGCCACGCCCACCAAGCCATGCCCACCAAGCCACATCATGCCCACCAAGCCACACCCACAGAACCTGTAGTAAAAAAAAATGTATTTCACCACTGAGGCAAAGCAGATAACAAGACCTTGCAATGGCTAAGACCAGGGTAATTGAAGAAAGAGACAGAGAGGCTAATTCTGGTGACACAAGTGCAAACCTTAAGAAGAAATAGATAGAGCCAGAATTGAGAAGACAGCAACAGCAAATGCTGGAAAGAAGCTGACGATACAGTGGACCACCTAATTAGCTATTGCAAGAGAACCACCCAGACTGACTACAAACAATGGCATGATGAAATAGTAACAATGGTGCATTGGAATATCTGCAAGAAATACCACTTGCCTGCAAATAAGAATTGGTGGGACCACAAAACAGACAAAGTTATAGAAAATGAAGAAGTTAAATTGCTCTGGGGTTTTAGAAGTCAAACAGACAAGTATCTGCTACATAACACTCCAGACTTAACAACTATTGATAAGAAAGATGAAAAGATCTGGAGTGTGGATGTGGCACTATATGGCGACAGCAGAACAGTAGAGGAAGAACTGAGGAGAATCATCAAATTCAAAGATCTGCAATAGAAATAGAATGACGGTGGCAAAAGAAAGTAAAAATAGTGCCAATAGTCATAGGCACCTTGGGTGCAATCCCAAAGCATCTGGAGCAGTGGTGGGTTTCAAAAATTTTTACTACTGGTTCTGTGGGTGTGGCTTGGTGGGCGTGGTGTGGCTTGGTGGGCGTGGCAGGGGAAGGATACTGTAAAATCTCCATTCCCACCCAACTCCAGGGGAAGGATACTGTAAAATCCCCATTTCCTCCCAATCAGCTGGGACTTGGGAGGTAGAGAATAGATGGGGGCGGGGCCAGTCAGAATTTTTACTACTGGTTCTCCAGACTACTCAAAATTTCTGCTACCGGTTCTCCAGAACTGGTCAGAACCTGCTGAAACCCACCTCTGATCTGGAGTACCACTTGAACACCATCAGCACTAACAAACCACCATCAGTCCATTGCAAAAGGAAGCTTTACTTGGAACAGCTTACATCCTGCATCAATACCTTTGACAGCATGAAACAACAACTTCTGCCTATTCCAGGTCCTTGGAAAGGACTTGGTAAGTGGACAAAAATGCCAAACCCAGTCTAAACATTTGATTGAGTGTACAACCGACCATAGTGATATATTAAATTTATATGCCACCTAGTTCCCAGCGAATAATTGTGGAGGGACAATGTGGGGAGGTAGTTTTCCTTCAAAAGCCTCTTCCTCATAGGTTGATCTCAAGAGAGAGTCCATGAGAGTCAGTTCATCTCTAATCTTTATGAAATTCCTAAGACACACAAATATTTGTGTTAAGAAAGCTTGGAACAGGAAACATGAATTAGAGTCTAATGAAAATGCAGTGTGAAGAGTTAAGAGCAAATGATTAGCAGATGCAAAACTTACTGTAGCTATTGACAGCTGAGGCAGTTTTCATGCTGTGAAATGTGTTGAGCTGCAAAAGGACTCTAGTGTGAAAAAGTTCTCTCTAAGACAGGGGTGTCAAACTTGCAGCCTGTGGATGCGTCACGTGATGGCGCCACCCTCGCCCGATTTAGCAAAGGGAAAAAAAGTCCCAATATGTCACATGACACCGCCATGACACCGTGAGTTTGACACCCCTGCTCTAAAACAATGCTAAATGTTGTGCCATTAAAAACATTCCATAGGAGAATTAATTGAAGAAGCTTCTTGGATGAGAAGAGAAACATCTTCAAGGTAAAACAAAGAAAGTCCAGTTGTCTCTGGAAAAAGCATGTTTGGGACAACCATAACCTGGGGACTGAGATTCTCCACAGACATTCCATATGGGATTAGATGCTTAGCATGAGGGATAAATTGTGTTTTTTTTTTTTTTTTTTTGCAGAATTCACATTGCTTCTTACTTTTACCGGATTCATAGCTTTGTAAGCCAGGATTAGGTTATGTGGAATATTCATGCAACACTATAGATCCTATTAACCATTGTAAACATCACAACAGTCACTGTTTCTGGTTCACTCTTTTTATCATCTATATGGTAACATGCCAGGCTAAATGTTGCACAGAAATACAATCAAGAGTGAAGAGAGCAATGAAGAAAACAAAGCACTGTCAAGTCACTCTTTCCCAGCCCAACCCACCTCATAAATTTGTTTTTGTGGGGGAAAATAGGAGGAGGAAGCTGTGCTAGATATGTTCCCCACCTTGAGTTATTTGTAAAAATAATAAAGGTGGGATATAAACCAACAAATAGGAGAGATGAAATAATGAAATGAAATGAAATGCCCATTTTAGGGCCTAGTCTGGGAAATAAGTTCCACATTTGAAAACATGCACTTACTTTTAAAAGACAAAATTATATGCTTTCCTAGTAAAATAAAAGCATTTTACATTTCGAAAATTGAGATCTGGAAATTTTAAGGATTTAGGAACAGAATTATATCTTTTTGTTTTTATTGTATGACCTATTGGCTATATAAAAAATATTCAAGTCTGACTTTCCCCTTCACTTGTTTTACAGTGGTTAGACCAAACATGAAAAATGGGGTGCGAATGATTTCATTCCTCCTGTTTCCTGAATGTTTTTTTAAAAAAAAATGTTAAAGTGCTATTTTTAAATATTTCCCATATGGTCACAAAAACAGGAGGAGTTGGGGTGAAACAGAATCTTAAATTCTGCTGCTGTTTTGAGAACAGAAAGATGCCAGATTCTGACCAGTGACTGATTTCAGTATCCCAAAGAGAAATGTGTAGAGTCATTTGTGTGACCCGACCTTTGAAACCAATTATTTCATTTTGAGCTTGGGCAACAATCCTGTGAGCAAAAAGTCTGGAGAAATAACAGTGTCTCTGTCCTCTGTAATATTTCTCTTCCCCCCCCCCCCTCATGCCTCTCAAACTGTGATTTCTGTAGCCTCATCTAATCTATCCCCCAGGACAATTTCTGTAGTAATTGCAAGGGATTTTATAGGGACTGTATAATATCCATCACTGCTTCATTTTAAGTGACATTGGAGTCAAAGGTCACTGCAAAGGAACTTAAAGAAGGTGCATTTTTCAAAGTGAAGCTCTAAGGTCGAGAATTTAATGTGAATTGGAGGTGCCAAAATTCACAAAGCTTGCACCACAAAAGGGGCTAGTTTAGCACGAGAGAAATGTTGAGGTAAAATATTGTGTACTTGAGAAAATCAATAGTTAGAAGATGATTGGCTTCTGATACAGACCTGAGAAGGAATTAGGAAGAAGCACTATTTTAAAATACAGGATTGGCTATCCACTATGGAGGCAATGATTCACCCTAACACGTTAGACATTGGTAAAATGGTAAAATATAATGAAATTTTGGATAATGGGGGATGAGTCTCCAGCCAAGAATTAAAGGAGCAGGGAATAATTATAGATTGGTGGCCTTATCTCCAGCTACAATCGAGATACAAAAAAGATTTAGAGGAATTTGGATTTGAACCAAATTTAACACAACTAGACAAATTATTAACAGGCTCGGAAAAGAAATTACTACCTAAAATATATAATTATTTATTAAATTTTGATTTGGAAGAGGAAATTGTAAAGTGGCCAATGATAGCTTGGGCTAAAAATGTGGGACATAATATTGAGTTAGAAGATTGCAAAAAAATTTGGAAGAAAAATAATACATTAACAAAATCTGCTGCATATAAAGAAAATCAGTATAAAATGTTCTATCAGTGGCACTTAGCTCCAACAAGACTTGCAAAAATGTACCTCAATCTAAACCCTAACTGCTGGAAATGTAAAAAAGCACAAGGTATCTTTTTTCATGTATGGTGGCTTTGCCCAGAAATAAAAAAATACTGGATTAAAATACAAAAATGGTTAAATGAAATTACACATTGCCAAATAGAATTGAAGCCTGAACTGTTTCTTCTGGGGATCATTAAGGGAAAATATCCTAAAAAGATTAAATATTTGATCATTCATATTATTCAGCAGCGAGAATTGTACTCGCACAAGCCTGGAAAATGTCCACTACACTGACAGATTGTATAATAATCCAGAAAATTTTTGAGTGTGCAGAAATGGATAAACTTACTATAGAATTAAATAACAAGGAAGACTCGGAATATTACTGGGAAAACTGGTATCAATGGATAGAAAATAAAAATAGGAAATATATAGATCAAAATAAGACATAAATTGTGTTTACATATATTTGATCGAGAAGGAATATCTGAGAATATAAGAATAGAGTTAAGATTTGTATACTGTAGGAATGATATTGAATTGTACAACTATCATGGACGTATTTTTGTTACAGATGTATTTGTATTATATTTTATTATTTTAAATTTTAATAAAGGTTTTTTGAAAATTAAAAAAGAGAGATGATGATGATGATTGGCTTGCTTTCACAATAGGAATCCCCTCACCCCCAAAAGGTCCAGTCTTCACCATCTGATTCTAATTAAATTAAGCTAGACAGCTTCCTACCACTACTAGTCAAAAGATTTTGTGTAACTTGTGTCTAGTTCTCATTCATGGATCTCTCTGTCTCTGTCTCTGTCTCTGTCTCTGTCTCTGTCTCTGTCTCTCTGTCTCTGTCTCTGTCTCTCTGTCTCTGTCTCTGTCTCTGTCTCTGTCTCTCTCTCTCTCTCTCTCTCTCTCTCTCTCTCTCTGTGTGTGTGTGTGTGTGTGTGTGTGTGTGTGTGTGTAAAGTAGTAAGACTAAAAATAAAAATTGTTACCTTTATATCTAATGAACCAAAGGAGGGGGTCCACTTATTTTCCAAAGCACCAGAAGGCAAGACAAGGAACAATGGATGGAAACAAGGATCAAGGATAGAAACAACCTGGAATTAAGGAGAAACCTCCGAACAGTGAAGGCAATTAACCAGTGGAACAGCTTGACTTCAGAATTTGTGGGTACTTCTTCACTGGAGGTATTTAAGAAGAGACTAGACAGTCACTTGTCTGAAATGGTATTGTCAGGTTTTCAAATAACACCTGCATGAGCAGGGAGCTGGATTAGAAGACCTCTGAATCTCTAGTGCCACATAACAGGGTGAGCTCCAGTTACTTGTCCCAGCTTCTGCCAACCTAGCAGTTCGAAAGCACTTAAAAAATGCAAGTAAAAAAATAGGGACCACCTTTGGTGGGAAGGTAACAGCGTTCCTTGCGCCTTTGGCATTTAGTCATGCCAGCAACATGACCATGGAGACATCTTCGAACAGCGCTGGCTCTTCGACTTTGAAACTGAGATGAGCACTATCCCCTACAGTTGGGAACGAACCTTTACCTTTACCTTTTTAATGTCCCTTCCAGCTATATTCTGATGGAACTGCTTGTTAGCAGACCTGCCTGTGTTGCTTAGTATCCCATGTCAGATCTATGATCACTTGGTACCTTTTGCAGGTGCCCTATGCATATCTTTTTTAGTCAACTGTACTTGCAAATAACAGACAAACCAAGCAAAGCAATTCTTGAGCAATGAACTAGGTATCAAGGCAACAAATTTCTTCCATAAGAGCACTTGAAAAATAATTCCACCCATTATTAGACTAGCCTCAGAATTCTCTTTTAAAACTTTTTCTGGACTGTTTTTCGGTTCATATTATTAAAATTGGCAGTTAAATTTCATAGTTGATTACATTGTTTGTGATTCTTCCTCCCACTTTCCATTTTCTTTAATTTCTCATTTTTTTGGTAGAATCCTTGAGGGATTCAAGTAGCTGATCATCTGGTCCTTTAGCCCAA
The DNA here is from genome assembly GCF_059756535.1 of Pantherophis guttatus. Lineage (NCBI taxonomy): Eukaryota > Metazoa > Chordata > Lepidosauria > Squamata > Colubridae > Pantherophis > Pantherophis guttatus. Next base: position 136,042,538 of record NC_142063.1, on the reverse strand, counting down.
AAATTATAGGTATGGAATTCAACAGTATGCTACCATCTCTCTCATGCAATCCCCAAATCCGGTTTCCTCTTTTAGTAGAAGTTGAAGTAGCATGATGATCTACAAAGAGAAGAGATAAGAAAAAAATACTCTTAAATTGTGTTAGTAGAAATATGCTAGCAATGCATTGAATTCTACTGTAAATCTGGACTAAAATGAATGAAAAATGGTCCAAAAGTGTTTTATTTTAAGCCAAATAAGACAGCCTTACTCAGAATAGTCTACCAAACACTCCAAAACTCAGAACATCTGAATAATCTATATTCTGCATGGCACCATATTCCATCATTCCAAGTATTTCAGCTTTGTTCTCTCATTTTTCACCACAAAAATAAAGGAGGTGGTAGTCTATTCTGCAGAGCTACAAAGGTTGTTGGGATAGTGGTTCATGCTGACTGCTACCTACATCAAACCTACAGGTAACCAGTGAATAAAAGAAAAAAATGATACCAGAATAAATTAAGAAATTCATAGTTTAATTATTCTAGTCTGCTTTCATAGAGAGCCATAGACCTTCAGCAAAAGTAACCCAGAGTATGATTTGCTTCAATATACAGTAGCATCAACAACAAAAACCACTTCTTTGACTATTGATTTTAAGGTGTAGTTTTTTCTAACTTTTAACGGAGCTCAGCATGAGACAACCAACCAAAAATGTTCAGTAAACTAAAGCAATAAAAAATTCCTAGTTTTCAAAAGCTCAACAAGTAAAAGGGAGGGAGGGAGGGAGGGAGGGAGGGAGGGAGGGAGGGAGGAAGGAAGGAAGGAAGGAAGGAAGGAAGGAAGGAAGGAAGGAAGGAAGGGGAATGCAGCTAGAAAGTGAAACAAAATTTCAGAAGTGCCAACAGATTATTTTTTGCATGGCCTAATAGTTTGGAACAACAGTAACCATTTTGGTGTATAAAGGTGGAACCAATTGAATGCTAACATAAAGAAGATCGGAGTTTGCTTCTATCCTCAGAACATTCCATTTGTGGCACTACTTCAAGTACCATTATATGTAATCTAGGACTATGGTGTCATCCGTAAGCACCTATCTTCCATATAGTTTGCATTCAAAATATGCTTAATGGACTTGTCTATCTCAGTGTAACTTTGTCTAGGTAGTGGATCTGTGTTAAGTAGTCTGTATTTCTGGATCCAACCCTTCCTGAATATTTAAATGTCTTCTTGTGAAGTGTAACAAAGATGCTCAGAATTCAAGTACATGAAGTTAATCTGAGAGATGTGAATAAACTTCATCTGGAAACCTCGAGATTGGACATCATATTCTGCTGTTTAGCTACTGTTACATTCAAGGTGAGAAAACACAATAACTTTTCACTCAATGATTTATGTAGAGCTAGCTTCAGAACAAGGCTGGAACTTTTTGTACTGATTATATAATTTTATGGAAGCATGTAGTGTGTAATTAGAAGATGACACCCAAAGGTATGCAATGATATTGGGACTGGATAAAGAAGCATATTAGGTGAGTCCAAGGTGAAAAAGAAAACTGTTTTTCAGATGAAAGAGCTGCCTTTCGGTGAATCGAAAATGATTGTCATTGTAGCACTGATTCTCAAAATGACAGCTAAGACTTGTTACTTTTCTTTGCTCCCTATAAAAATCTGTTCAAATGCTTCTGCTTTGGAGGCTTAGTCTTGAGGGAAAAAAATGTGAGAAATTACTTTTCTTTTTTTAAGTTTCCAACTGAAAGATCCTGAATTCATTAATGCAACTATCTCTACCAGTAATTGAATTCTGACACAATTTCTTTAAGAACTTAGTTGGATTTAATTGGCCCCACTCACATGTAGCACATTAGATTTTTATAAGACATCACTCAGGCAGATAGCTACTTGTCAATTTACAGTTCTCTTCTTTAGAAATGTCCATATTATCTCCAGCTTGATAGGACTGTGAAAAATTGCAGATGATTTAGAGAGCTAACTCTTTGGATGTTTTCTGACTTGTAAAAGCACAAAATCCATGCTTTTTAGTATTTATTTCTTTACTTAACTGTTTGATTTATATTCCACTTTTCCTTTAGAAACTCAAGCCAGCAGGCACAGCTGTCCTTCTCCCCATTTCCTTCCCACAACCACAAACCCTGAGAAGGTTAGGCTGAGCGACAATGTCAGTCCAGGAGCTTCAAGAACAAGGCAGAAGGTAATTATGGCCTCACAAAATTACCTTCACTCTCTTTTTCAATCCACTCTCTTCTGCTTTCTGTTACATTTCTTCTAAGGCACTTTGTATTCTCGTTTAAAAGTGGAATTATATATTGTGCATGTTAATGTTTTGGGGTCAAGTCAAGTCAGAGAAAGTCTCCTTCAAGTCAACATTGGAATAACAGGAAAAAACATTCAGGCTTAGAAAGTACATGTAGTATATGTACATACATACATATAGATGCATACATACTGTATATATTGTATATAGGAGAGCCAGTTTAGCGTAGTGGTTCAGTCATCAGTCTAGAAACCAGGAGAACGTGAGTTCTAGTTTTTATTCCCACCTTAGGCGCAAAGCTATAACAGAATAACAGAGTTGGGAGGGAGCTTGGAGGTCTTCTAGTCCAACCTCCTGCTCAAACAAGAGACAAATTGCTGTTAAATCTCTTCTTACAAAACCTTCAGTGATGGATGATACACCCACAACTTCTGGAGGCACGTTGTTCCATTGATGAATTGTTTTAACTGTCAGGAAAGTTCTGTAGGAAGTTAGCACTCACCCCTCTCCTAGAAGAATGAAATATTTTAGGAAATATTTAAAAAAGGCAGAATATTATATTTCCCTGGATGAGAAATGGAGAAACATGTTTTAAAGACAAAACAGCTTCCTGTCTCCCCCTCCCCCCTTTGTCAATGGGCCATTAAGGCCTCAGTCAAGCTCACTCATTCCCCCCCCCACCTTTGTCAATGGGCCATCATCTGCAACACAATAGGACCCATCTAGCAACAGAAACACACCACATGGCAAGACTCAAGCAAGCTTGAGAGACAACCTACAGAGTTAGTTAAGACCCCTAGACCCCTTGGGAGTTTGACAACCAATCAGGATACATTTCTTATACAGAGACAAGAAACTCAGAGGTGGGGCCCAACAGAGGGCATAAAACCAAGGCACTCCCAGCATCTGGGGCTTCTTTGTTTTCTACTCAGGAACTCAAGCCATGTGCTCCTGTTCAGGAACTCAAGCCATGTGATTCCTGTCCACCATTAAACCATCTTTCCAAGCAATCTCCATGTTTCCAGTGTCTTTTTCCCCACTTGGAACTGAATCCAGATGGACATTTTTTCCAACAGTTCTAGGTTGGATCTCTCTTTGATAAGTTTCCATCCATTGCTTCTTGGTCTGCCTTCAGGTGCCTTGGAGAATAGATTCCCCCGCTCTTCTTTGTGGCAGCCCCTTAGATAGTGGAACACTGCTATCCCTAGTCCTTCTTTTTATTAAAACCTATCTCTTGCTCCAGATGTGAAGCTTCTTCTCTCCTCTTTATAGACCACTGTTGCCAGTCAGCACTTTGAAACAGCTGCCAGAGTGTCACCAGAGATCCTTAGAGATGTCTGCTATGGTGCCCCTAATGCAGGCAAAAGAGTTTTATGATCTGTGTCTTTAATTCCCTTTGTAATGGAGACATTGCCGGGGCATTAAAATGAAGGCTTTCTAAGGATCTCTTTTTGTTGCCACCACTACTGGAATAACTTGTCTGAAAGTGCAGTGCTAAGAGGCACTTGGGACAAGCCTACATTTCCTGCTAGTAAAATGCCATCAAACTATTTAGCTAATTGGGACACCTTGGCTGGTCATTTTCAGCTCAAGGAAGTAAGCATTAGCGAACCACTTCTATAAAACCTTGCCAAGAAAACTGCAGGGATGTGTCCAGGCAGTCTCCAAGAATCAAATATGGTTGAATGGAAGAGGGAAGAAGAGAGAAAGAGAAAGAGAAAGTTCTCTTTCTTATGCTCTGGTGTATGCTTAGCTACATCTGCTTTGAATTCAACTGAACAGACATATCCTCTAGCTCAGTTAAAAACCCTGCACAAAAAACCCAACAACCATTCTCTCTTGGAACCTGCCTGAGAAATTTTATTTGCTGAGAGTCTCACGTGCATCAGTAACTGGGTATAGATGTCTGAAAAAAAAATTCAGTATGGTGTACATTTCATTGTATTTGTGTTGGAGCGATATTTCATGCCATTATTAGATAGAATATAGAAGGGGCTTCTATATCCCCTTTCCATCTCTTCTCCCCTCTCTCAGTTGACTCGTATCTCACCAATTGTCTAGCCCAATGTTTAGATTTCAAGGCAAAGATGAGTAAAATAGCAGTTGGAAGAGAGCTTTTGAGAGGCAGAAGGTCTGGTGCTTAATAATAATTGCAGCGTTTCTATTTTCACAGTTAGCCATTCAAGTCAAACAAGAAATGGCTGGTAAGAAAAACACTTACAGGAGAAGTAGCAGTCATCTATTGAGAAAGTTTGGACCTCATGCTGTTCAGGTTCTGTTCCAGGAAGCAACTAACAGCAGTTCGCAGATAAAAATGCTTCGGAAAAAAAATGTTCAGATGCAACATTTCTAACCTATGCAGCTTGATCTGATAACATACGGATAAGACAGAAATAATGTCAATAGATAAGACAGAAAATAATACCAACTGGTGCAAAAGCCATTTCTCTCTCCTTCTAACATATAGTATCATCCTTTGGGCTGCTGCCTCATGTTTAAGAGACACAATAGTGGATTTTCACAAAGCAAGCCCAATTCATTGTGCACATCACAATTCTGTTGTTATCAGCATTTGCAAACTTTCCACAGCATATCACAGAAGTACAGAAGAACCCATATATATGTGTGTGTGCTTGTATGTGTATGATTAAGAAAAGTCTGATTCAATTGACATAACCCATTGGCATCCATCTTCAGGTTTATTGCCAAAAGCTTTTCCTAGCCCACCTGGAAAATATTAGGGATCATATACATAATTAAAAATCATACTGTCCAGGGGTGAAATGCTACCAGTTTGGACTGGTTTGCCTGAACCAGTAGTAATAAATGCTACCGGTTCGGGCAATCCAGTAGTAAAAAAAAATGCTACTGGTTCAGCCAAACCAGTATTTCCGACGATCAGCTGTGCCGCATGACTTATATTTGCCAGAAAGCAGGAAATCCTGCTTTCTAGCGAATCTAAATCATGCGGCACAGCTGTCCCCCTCCTCACTGTTCTACTTACCTTTGAAAATTCAGAAAAGACTTCTTAATCCTCTTTTTTTCAGCGCTGCTCAGTAGCGCCTGCGGTGCGCACACATATGAAGTGCGTGTTTGGCATGCACCACGCATGCATGCAAAAAGCAAACTAGTAGCGAAGCAAACCAGTAGCAGGCTTCACAGCATTTCACCCCTGATACTGTCTACTACTTATGTACCTTTCCCAATAATTCTCAAATTGTAATTGCACATTGTGTATGCAATCTCCTTTAAGAGCAATTAATAATGTCTACAAATCTTGCATGGACAATCTGTCTCCTCTGCAGTAGTAATATGGTTTGCGTGTCAAGAACAGAGTATCTTTGGTCTTCACAATAACTCTACCCCTTTTTAATGGTTTAATATGGTCAGTTTGTGCTTTTCATAGGCTGGATATACTGCAAGTTATATCTTGTCTGTAAAATATGGCTGGGCATCTTTAACAAGAGCTACTGTTATATACAGTCTTCTGTATAAATGTGACCAGTGAATGGTTATAGTCATGAGCTAGGAAAGTGGAGCTTTTAGATAGTTCAAAAGGTATATTTAAAGATATATAAGATTCTGCATTCATATAATCACGGAGCTGAGATTCAGGCAGTGCTCATTCATAATGGGGGATGAAGCCCACAAAAGAAGAATGGAAGCAAGCCACACTTCCTTGCAAAGTCTAATTTGTACAGTAGACCTCTGATGTTCATCATAATCTGCACCCTATCAGTTAAACTAATTTCATACAGCTAATACATAACAAGAAGAACTGCAGTAACTAATGCAAAGGAAAGACAGTAGTCTTTGTGAAACTCCTTTTAGAAATTAGGGACTGTCCCCTGATAACACAGAATTATTCAGAATATGCATATGTTAAAAAATATTCGGTACAAATGCTATCATTTTAATACTGATTATATATATATATATATATAGGAAACATCCTCTCAAAGCTAAATACAACCTTTAGTCTTAAAAAATAAATCCCAAAATATATGATTCTACATGCATGCTTTTTTATAATCTATGCATAGATTATAATTGCAGCTTTGAAAAACAGGGAGTTTTAGGACATTGTAATTAGCATATTTAGATATCCATATTTGCATTTTAGATGACTTTCATAATGTGGCTAATTTGTTGAAGAAAAGAATACTGCAGTAAATATTTTTGTTTAAAGTTGCTGTGTTGTTGGAAGGAACCGAAGCAATAAGAAACTGTAAATAAGGTCACTGGAAAGAGAGAGCTGATTCACTCATGTCATGCAGTTTTAAGACCCTTTATTTTTCTCTAGATTGCAATATTTTGTACCGTCACCTGGAAGAAAGTGTCATTATCCTTAAATCAAGCATATACGTCTTGAAAGACAATTCGCTCTACAACTGCATACCGAAACATTCTGGTTCTGCAGTGGGGCCATTTCCTATTGCTATAACAGCCATGTTGCAAGGTATCAAAGCGCCATATATTCTCTCAGTAATTAATAACAAACAAACAAATCTCTAATAAAATGACAAGTGCCCTTCTGTTTAATTCCTGGCCCTATCAGTTTCCCCCAGCTGGTCATTAATCCTTGGTAAATGACCCGAGCCATGATTGTTATTACTGACTATATTACTAATCTAATTTAGACTGTTAAAATATATTCTGACAACTCTGGGTCCTCCTGGGGATATGTGCAGGACTGATTGGCTTATAAATTAAGAAATCAACAAAGTATAAAGAACAGGTTACTCCTACAGGTAAATTACTCTTACAACAGATGGGGACACAATGGTAAGGGATTGATACCTATTTATAAAGGCTGTTGTTACAGAAGAAGAATTTTAAAAAAAATTCCAACTATTAAAATATGCTTATTAGAATATCCTAGGTGCACAAGCTTTGCTTGGGAATTGTCTTTTTGACACAATGGGACAGCACAGTAACTTCAATTACTTTAAGAATCATGTTGGCAGACATTTGAGTTAGTGGTAGGGCCATCTTGTCCAATAAAGCTAAAAATGGAGAAATGAAGATAAGGGCTGTTCACAGAAGGGGATGAAGGCAGGTAGGACTTCACAGGTGTGAAGAAAGCTGATTTAGCTAGGAAAAGGTGGCCCAAAGTCAAACGCAGAAGAAAATTATAGCAAACCACGTTCGTGTTGTTGCCAAAAAACCTGTATGGTTAAAGCTGGGATGCTTAGATGAGATTGGATGCCAGATGAAAAGATCTTCAGGTCAGAACTATGGAAGAATGCTAAGCTTTCTTTCATACCTCTATGATGATTTGGTTAAATCAGGGCCACAAGGAAGCCTGGTTAATGGTGGTGCCAGTAGTGGAAATAGAATTCCTGGGTTTTACAAGGACAAATCTAATAGGAACATGAAGTATGGAAAGCATGAATGATGCTGAGAAGCTCAAAATTGTCAGAGAAGAAATAAAGTGTGCTAGATGGTGTGGAATGGGCCATTTTAAATCAGATGTTTACTTGAGACTATGTACTGGACAGGAGTAGAAGTGATAATCAGAAAATTAATTACGAAGTATGTGCTTAACTATAACCTAATAAATAACAGGCTCATATCTGCTAACATTAATGGATATGCAGTGATGATCTCTGAAGCACTACAAGTGTGTGATGGAAAATATGGAGGAATTTTAAGGCAAATTTCAAGAGATGCTAAATGCAACATCTAGAAATGAAGCAAATAAGAATCATGTTGGCAGACATTTGAGTTAGTGGTAGGGCCATCTTGTCCAATAAAGCTAAAAATGGAGAAATGAAGATAAGGGCTGTTCACAGAAGGGGATGAAGGCAGGTAGGACTTCACAGGTGTGAAGAAAGCTGATTTAGCTAGGAAAAGATGGCCCAAAGTCAAACGCAGAAGAAAATTATAGCAAACCATGTTTGCAAGGCAAAAGTTGGGAAATAAAGAAGTTACATAAATATTGAATTAAATAATGCACCAATGAGGGAGATTGAAGAAAGGAGTTTGTCATTACCTGCCTCATGTAACATAAACACATATTTTAAACTAGGAAAGCATTCTGTGGTTAACACTGTTATATAATAATTACATAACAGGTGTTGGAAGAAATGTCCATCTGGATTCAGTTTCAGTTCCAAGTGGGGAAAAAGACACTGGAAATATGGAAGTTGCTTGGAGAGAAAGTTTATTGATGAACAGGATCACATGGCTTGAGATCCTGGGCAGAAAAGGGCAGAGATGCTGAGAGTGCCCGGGTTTTATGCCCTCTGTTGGCCTTTGAATTTGAGCTTGTATTCTGATTGGTTGTCAGATTCCCATGGGGCCACACAGGGGTAACTTTTTAGGTTGTCTTTTGAGTCCCAGGCTTGGTTGACTCTTGCTGGGTGATGATGTAATGAAAGGGCTTTGGGCAATTCCTACTATGGCTCTGCCTGAAGGAGGTAGATCTTTGTTATGTAGAATAGACTGGTCCAGGCCTTAATGGCCCATTGACAAAGGTGGGAGTGGGGGTGAGTTTTTGCCTTCCTTTTAGGGGAAATATTCTGCCCTTTTAATATTTCCTAAAATATCTCATTTTCCTAGGAGAGGGGTGGGTGCTAACTTCCTACACAGGAAAATGGAGAATAATATGCAATCATTCAGGACATTTTTAGATTTAAATTTAAACTCAAAATTTAAATTTAATTAGTTGAAGAAAATAAGATTTGCCAGCATGGTTTGAATTGAACATATAGTAATGAACATATAGTAGATTTATCTTGACTTAAGTAGACACAACTTTTGTCAAAGAGACCATGAGAGTTATGCAGAGATATGAAACAAAGGAGAATATTTGTAGTTCAGGGTTGACATGAGAGTTCCTTGGGGATCTCTGAGCTTGCTTGTTTCTTGAAGACATTTCATTACTCAAATTAGCACTGATGCTGTTACCTAGTTTGGTAATGAAATGTCTGCAAAAAAACAAGCAAGCTCAGAGAGCCCCAAGGAACCCTCAGATACTAAACAATAAAAGAACTTAAATATTCAAGAAATAACTAACATGAGAATTTAAGAAGGGACAGGATAATAATGAGAATTTAAGAAAGGACAAGATTCTGATAAGGAAGGATGGAAGAAGATAAGGAAGGACAGGATGATAATGATGATAATTTAAGCAAATACAGAATTTGAATATAATGAATGAATGGGGACTTTCAATTTCAAGGAAGAAAGGATATGGAAAGATCTTAATAAAAAATGTCAACATAGGCATGAAAATAAAAAATAATAAAGATTTATGAAGAGAAATAACAAGAAAGTTTATAGTTAAAGTTGGATTATTCAAGTGTAATCCAAAAGCTAAACCTAGTATACAAGGCTACTAGAAGGTAATAATATTTAAAGAAAATGAAAAAGTCTTCATAAATATACTTTACAAGTGGAAATATAGAATGACAGAATAATTTGCAGATTTAGAATAAATCCGGGATTCTTTTAGAAAAGTAATAATAAAAGACAGTATATTAGCTGTTCAAGCACTTAGAATAGGGGGGAAAAATATTAAACTGTAGGAGAAGAGGCAGTTAAAATGCTAACAGTGGTATGTCACAGTCCCTAGGAAGAAGACTGTCCCTAGAGATAGGAAAAGGAAGATACAAGAGAACATGCAAATTACTGAACTGTTATATTAATTTTAATGCAAGGAAAAATTTGCTTAAAGGCTTACAAAGAATAGAGCTATACATGAAGAGAGAAATGTTAATGCTAATGAGCAGGCAAGTTTTCAGAAAAAAATAGAAACAAGATATTGAATAGCTAATGAAAAGAGGATAAGAATAAAGGGAATAAGAGGGAAAATAGAAGAAGAAAGAAAAAGAAAAGAAAAAGTAAGAATGGTTATCTGTGTTTTAGTGAGTGAAGACACAGGTTTTTTTATAGGCATTTAATTATGTCATGTTCTGTAGAACATGGCAGAATGTGAAACCACCCAGAGTCACTTGGATAATGAGATGGACTGTGTCTAAATTTGATCAATAAAAAAATAAAATAAAATTTGATAAATAAATGTCTAAAGTTAGTTTGCGTGCCAAAACATGAATATGCCTCTAAGGTATTTTCTTTGTCTTTACAATGACAAAGTTTAGTAACAACTGAATTTGGAGAAATGAAGTGTTCAAACTATAGAAAACGGGGATGGAACTTGTCCCCATATATTTCTAATGTGTACAGTATAATGAATATATTATAGAAACAGCATGATTGGAAGAGATGACAGCTGGAATAAAAATTGGGTGTCAAAACAATAAGAATTTTGAGTTGTGCTGATGATACCACTTCATTGGCTGAGCTTAGAAAAGCACGTTATGCAAATAAAAATGGAAAGTAAAAAAAAATCCAGGTTGATTCTATATATTAAGAAAAAAAGTAATGTCAGCCAGGAGGCACAGTTGAAGACAAAGAATTTGCTAGATAGTTTTGTTTTGCAGGGCTCAAGAAAATATAAAGATGAATGGTGTACTTGAGAAGTAAAGAGAAGATCGATCCAAGAGAGGAGGGCACTCACAAACCCAAATCAGGAAAAATTTGAATTCAATAATGAATAGCAAGATCAGAATAGTCAAACAACTGTTTTTAAAAAACACAGTAGTAATGTACTGAGGGGCAAATGACCTGGGTTTTGTAATTTGTTAACTAACATTGTTACTTTGTATTTTAATTTGATTTATTTTCTCTCTTTTAAAATGATGTTCAGGATTATTAGCTTTTAACATTCCTAAACTGATAAAGAAGCTGGAAACGCTCCAGATAACAAAAAGTTTGTTCGTAGAAATTGGGGTCTGCTTTATCTCTTTTGTGAACTCCAAACAGCTTTTTTCCTTACAATTATGCACCTTCTCATGTTAAACCTCATTTTAATGAACATGTATGATATTATGGGAAGCAAATATGTAACATGTTTGACTACATGTAACTGATTGCCTATGCAAAGGGGAGATTACTTTTATCCTGTCCAATCAACTTTCCTCTTGAATTTTCTTTGTTGTGTTAACTATCAAAAGGAGTGAAATATGGGGTTCTCTCTCTCCTTTTTCATAGAGAGATTTCACCTTATCCACCTAATAAACTGCTTTAAAATGATCTACCCACTCAGTTGCTTATTGGGAAGGTAAACTGAGGCAGAACCAAGGGCCAGACTTGGCTTTCAGTATGGCTGTGAAAGTCAGACAAAAGAAAGAGAAAGAATGTGGGGTTTTTTTGTTTTTGTTTTAAAAGATTAGAACAGGGGTCCCCAACCTTTTGGACCTCAGGGACCACTACATTCATAATTTTAAAACCCGCGGACCACTAATATGATCTGTCTAATGACTGGCTGGGTGGGCGTAGCTAGGTGGTCATGTGACTGGGTGGGCGTGGCCAACTTGATGTCACTCACATTGAGGAGCACCTTGCCAGCCTCTACTCACCCCTCCCCTCCCAGCCACTCCTCACCTTCCCGCCCAGTCTCCTTAGGGCCCCAATAGGAAGCAGTTGTTGAAGCTAAGCAGCCACCACGAGAAAGAGTTAGCAAAACAGCTGGCTCAGTTCAAATTGGATCTGACCGAGAAGGAGGCTCAGCAAAAGCACCTCACTGAGGACTACAAGTATAGGCTTTCCAAGCAGAGGGAAGACCTGCGGGAGTGCAAGGTCAGGTACCGGCGCCTGGAGGCTCAGTGGGCTGAGATGGTCAGCCAGTTCCAGGCCATGATAAAGTCCCACTGGAACAAGTCCCTCCAGCTCTTTGCCATCAGCAGCGCTTCCCTCCAACCTTCGCCCAAAGCTCTGCCCCAGAAGTCTGAAGCAGACCCCAAGTCGGAATTTCTGTCCCCCTATGACCCACACAAAAAGACCCCAAAGGGGAAGACTCTCTGCAGCAACACAAGCGTTCATTGCACGTATCCAGCTCAGGCCGTAGTTTGAGGACCCCTGATTTAGTGCAATAGAAAAAATGCAAATAAGTTTTCTGCGGACCACCAAAATGTTCTCATGGACCACCAGTGGTCCACGGACCACCAGTTGGTGACCGCTGGATTAGAACATGGTTATTTAAAGTGATGGATGTCAAGAAGCATCAATCCATAAGTCTTGGACAAAATAAACATTGACTGCTCCTATAAGGCAAGTAAGCATTTGTAAGCCACACAGAATTGCTCTGGAAAGCAAGAGAAATGGCATATAAAATCAATAAATAAACAAAACCTTACATATTTTGAATGTGTCACAAGCAAACTACCATGTTGGAAGTTATTACATTCATCTGGAAAAGTTTTAGCGATTGCTAAAAGTAAATACCAGCTTGATAACAAAAAATAAATCAATGCCTGGATAAATCTTTTGAGGTACAATCTTGCCTTAACAATTAAAGAAAATTTCTAATGCACATTTCATTTATATACCATATGTTTGTTGTGCAAATTTCTCCAATGTCTTTTTTCTCAGTGCAGGTGTTTTAAAACAATTTCTGACTAAGGTAAGCTTAAAAAAAAAAACCCAAAGAAATAAAACAAAACCTGTTTTATTACACACTTTGTTCAGTGCAGAGATAGATTCATTTTGTACCTAAAGTATACATTATTTTTTCAAGTAGCTGTGTCATAGACCTTTTTGCGTTTGTACTCATTTCTTAGTGTAAAAAGGGAGAGATTGGTTACTCCGTTCTGTTACCAGACTCCATTTATGCAATGGGGGAGTCTTTTTTTGGCAGAACTTGCAAATCCGCTCACTTAGAAGTCCTCAGAGACTGTATTTTATATCCTTAGTGTTTATTGCTTAACAGCTGGAGGATGGAACATTTACTCTCCCAGTTAAAAGGAAAGCAGCTCTGAGGCCATTCAAAGGAATGTTCAGCAACGCAGGGATTTTAAAGAATGCAGACAAAGCAGGAGGTAACAGCAGCCCTATTACCATTGGATGTTTATTTTTTTATTTTTATTTATTTATTTGTCAAGCATATATAAGATAAAAATATGAACATGATTATGAATTCACAAAATGGATACGAATAAAAAGGAACATTTGGACAGGGACGGTAGGCATGTTAGTGTGCTTATGCACGGCCCTTACATACCTCTTAGGAATGGGGTAAGGTCAACAATAGACAGTCTAAGGTTTAAGTTTTGGGGGTTTGGGGAAGAAACCACAGAGTCAGGTAGTGCATTCCAGGCATTGACCACTCTGTTTCTGAAGTCGTATTTTCTGCAATCGAGTTTGGAGCAGTTTACCTTAAGTTTGTATCTATTGTGTGCTTGTGTATTGTTGCGGTTGAAGCTGAAGTAGTCATTGACAGGTATTTGAGAACATTGTATTTGAGAACATTGACATGTTCTCAAAGCTTAGCTTTGTTTTGAACATCCTAAGACTTTTTGTTGCTGTTGGGTGGGATAAAATAATGTTTTCCATAAATAAATTGTAGTCCTTCATTTGAGACCTCCTCTAAATTTGCAGCCAATCAGCAATTTAAGGATTGGATCAACCACAAGAACTTTACTCTGTAGAAATACAATTGCAAAATGCAAATTCAGGTAAGATGCCCCTGGTTATGATTTACAGTACATGTTTCATTCAAATTTTTGCCACTTCTAATTCAATATAAAGGTGAATTTGTGCACTTGATGTGGCCATTTGGCCAGTGTCCCTTTAATGTTGAGATATTTGCCTGTCTGAACATGTCAGGCTGAGAACAAGCCTGACTTCAATCATTTCTGACAGAACAAGAGGTGGAAACCTCTCAGTGAATGAATTTCAAATGCTATAATTTTGTCTGGTGTACCTGACAGGAAGACTTTTACAAATGTCATTTTGCAGCCTGAAACTAATAGTTTATTTAAGGAATGTGCACAATTGCATTCAGGCAACCACTTCAGGATGAATACACAGAGAAGATGCCTTAAATCAATACATGCACCCATCCTTGACAGAAAGAGTGAGTGAAGGTTTATTTTTGCTCAGATGGGTTACCCAATGTAATTGGGGCTGCTGACTGCACTCAAGAGGAGGCCATAACATGTTCCTGAATGAAGAAATCTGTTGAGTATTAAGTGACAGTTTAAATGAGCCAATCAGGAATTAATCTTGAGAGCGGGAAATTTAGAGAAACATCAGTGGCTGAAGCCGCGGACAGCTCCTGCTTATAAAGGGCTGCCGCGGCTGGAGTTGCCATTGCTGTTACGGAGCTTAAATAAAGCATTGATATTATACTTTGTATTGAGTCCTTTCTTCAACCGCCCGCTATTCAACAAAATCCTTCCAACCAGAATAAATTTCCAGAGGAGAATACAAGCTGTGTCTGACCCCTGGAAGCCATGCAGGAAGCCACCTGATAAACACCAGGTGTAATTCTTTCTTTCCTCCCTTTTCTCTTCATGTGTTGTTCTGCAGGTATTTGGATGTTTAGAGCTGGCCCCAAACCGTCTAACACAATCTGAAAGAAAACAGAAGCAGGCCTGTTGGTTCATAGGAGAAATGCCAAATTCCACAGTAGAGCTATAATTTCTTTTTAGCATATCTCACATTTCATTTTAAGATGGTACCAGAGGTGGGTTTCAGCAGGTTCTGACCAGTTCTGGAGAACTAGTAGCAGAAATTTTGAGTAGTTTGGAGAATCGGTAAATACCACCTCTGACTGGCCCTGCCCCCATCTATTCTCTGCCTCCCGAGTCCCAGCTGATTGGGAGGAAATGGGGATTTTGCAGTATCCTTCCCCTGCCACACCCACCAAGCGACACCACACCCACCAAGCCACGCCCACAGAACTGGTAGTAAAAAAAATTGAATCCCACCACTGGATGGTACCCTTACTTTAGGAGTAACTGTGGCTGATTGAAACCTTGATGTGAATAAATCACAGTTGCAACTTTAGTTATCATGAGTTATTGAGGTTACAAAAGGCGCCTTGCCCTTTTAATTTAAATTTGAAAACAGAAATAACCGTGAGAGTAATAGAGAGTCATAAATATTCCCCTCAGTTGCTTTTCACCTTAATTTCAAAAGTGAGGATAAGTTTCAGGCCTGCCCCAGCTTGGTGGTCTAGGAAAGAAATACTCCCAACTCCATGTGTAGTGAAAATGTTTAGTAGAATTCTTCTACTAAAAAGCCAATTGCTTACAGTAAAGGAATGCCAGAAGTGAGGTTTTGCACATGAAAATTTCCCACTTAACTTTCCCCTTTGTTCATTCACCCTGTTATCTTCCAATTGTCCACTTATATTTGAAGAATGTGTTTTGGTAATTGTCCCTGCAAAGGCGGGTTGGATCGCAAGCCATTACATTCAATTTCCCAGACTGTGGTCTTGGAGGGGTGGGGTAACATCTCAGGATGGCATGGTTCTTGGTTTCAGTTTCCCCCTACCACCACCCCCATCAGCTGCATCCACCCCATAATTCATGGTAGACTGGCATCTAGCAAACCAAAGCTGGAGTGAAAGAATGGCAGTCCTGACAATAAGGGATAAAGATTCCACCCACAAAAACTTTCTAGAAGAGGTAGATTTGAGGGAGGAATCTGAAGAAATGGTGAGAAGAATCATGTTCTTTGAGATAACATTAGTGTAGCAAAAGCAAAAAAGCAGATTTCTTTATGATTTCCAGGGATCAGGAATTGATGGAACTGGTCATGGGCAGAGATATATGACAAGACAATGCTGAAAGAGGTTATGAAGTGCTTTAAAAGGAAGAACAAGTCTGTATTGGATATAGTGAGGTGACAAAATGCACTTCAGCAAGGAAAATCACTGGGTTTGACAGCCATGGAAAGGTGCAATACGGATTATATTAAGAATACTTTGAAGAGATTATACTAACAGTGCTTCAATACAGATTATATTAACCATATTTTGAACAGTAATTTGATCAGATATTAAGCTCCTAAGTAAACACTTCATTAGCCCTGAATTCCACCACTTGAATGAATTACCGTAATTGTGCTTTAGCATGGTTAGCATACTGACATACCTTTTAAATTTAAAAGGACAGCATAATTTAAGATTAAAATTTCTTGGACAGCATAATTAGGGGGTTGAGATATTGGACTAGGACTAAAGAGACCAACCCAAATTCAAATCTTCACTTACCCATGGAAGATCACTGGATGATTTTCAACCAATTCAAGCTCTGTTGTCAGCTTCAAAATACTTCCAGAATAGCCAGAGCAACCTATTTCAAACCTGAAACAATTGCATGTTTTGAGATTGAAACATTTCAAATTAAAAATATTTTCCACACTGAATCAGAACTAATTCATGAGGATCTTCTTTAAGACCAAGGCCAGAGAAACTACAGTATGTCTAGAATTCAAAGCCGACTGTTATGAATTTCTTTATCAGTAATATTAACAAGAAAATAAAAAATGTATAGTGTAGTCTAAACCAGGGTTCTCCAATCTTGGCAACTTTAAGCCTGGTGGACTTCAACTCTCAGAATTCTCCAGGCTGGGGAATTCTGGGAGTTGAAGTCCACCAGACTTAAAGTTGCCACGGTTGGAGACCCCTGGTCTAGATCAGTGGCCCCCAACCTTTTCGTCACCAGGGAACAGTTCTGTGGAGAGAAATTTTTCCACAGACCGGAGGGGGCATGGTTTCATGTGCTGCCTGCATCCCACAGATGGGGTTTCACTTGCTTGTGCAGCCCAGTTTCTGGCATTCTGCAGCCTGGTGCCAGTCCACAGACCAAGGTTTGGGGACCCCTGGTCTAAATATAGTGCTACTACTGCAAATAAAAAAAATCATTTTATTAGAGTTTGGTTACTGCAATAAGTCAAAATCCAATAGTAACTGCACACAAGGCATTCAACCTAAGTTTTATTACATTAATTCCAGTAGAAATACACGCAAGCTGGTATCATAACTGTATATTTGCAAAGGATTGTTAACAACATTTTTGCACTCTTTCAAAAACCGTGATAAAATATTACACATACAAACAGACTCATCCTTTACCTATTTGAGGCATGACTGAATTTATAAGAATTCCATTGGCGTATAAATTCAGATTTGTATCCCCAGTTTGTAGCTAGTATCCACCTCCATTCATACTGTTCCATAAAGCAGTTTTTAAAAAATGTTTTGTAATTAAAACAGAAGGCTTTCCACAGTCACAAAGAATGAACCGTGAAGTAAGTTGTAACGCTCAAAAGCCTGGCACATTAAACTAAACACAGAGCAATCAATAACAAAAATTGACTAAGCACACAGTGTTTTACAAAGTAAGCTGAATAGACTTGCCTCTTGGATATTCTGGGGAAAAAAAAAATCAATTTTTTGAACTAACCAAGCCGCAAAGCCGCAATACGTTATTCAGAATACTGACTAAGCATTAGTGTGGAAACAAGATAATACTTACATTTCAGGCACTGCCTTGCTTCAACAATGATCTTTTGGGACCAGGCTAAGGTGAGCTTATCTTTGCCACATTCTTGACCTAGAATTTTCTGACAATGTCATTCCTATTTTTCAAGCATCCTGCTTAATGTTTCCTTATAGGGGAAAAAAAGTCAATAAATTATTTTTCTTTTTTGTATTTTTGGTATTTGCACAGTAGCTTATTCCAGGTATCTACAGAATTCTACATGTCATTGCATCATGGCCCTCTAATGGCATAAAGCATGCCATTTTAAACCGTTGAAACATACACGGAGATAGCAGTAGCACCTAGACTTATATACTGCTTCACAGTGCTTTACAGCCCTCTCTAAGCGGTTTTACAGAGTCAGCCTATTGCCCCCAACTATCTGGGTCCACATTTTACCAACCTCGGAAGGACGGAAGGCTGAGTCAACCTTCAGCCTGGTGAGATTCAAACTGCTGAATTGCTAGTAGTTGGCAATCAACAGAAGTAGCCTGCAGTACTGCATTCTAACCACTGCGCCACCGCGACTCTTAGAAGACAAGAACAACAAATTCTGGCTTGGAAACTAAACTGGGCAGTTGAAACTTGTATTGGAAAAAGATAGCAGATCACCCCTTCTTTTCTTTTGGCAAGAAAACTGCATCTTTATACTTGGTAAAAGTTTTTTATAAAAAAGTGCTACAAAGCTCTTATCCATGAAATAACTAGGAGTTGAACTTAAGCTGAAGAAAATACTGCTTAGTACAACTCATATTTTTAACGCATGTCTCATCTCATCCCAAAGAGCCAGTTTGGTGTAGCGGTTAAGGCATCAGATAAGAAACTGGAAGTCTGTGAGTTCTAGTCCTGTTTTAAGCACAAGCCAGCTGGGTGGCCTTGGGCCAGTCACTCTCTCTCAGCCCTGGGAAGGAAGTAATAGCAAACCACTTCTAAAAAACCTTGTCAATAAAATTGAAGGGACTAGTTTAGGGGGTTGCCTGGAATCAAAACTGACTTGAAGGCACACAGTAACATATATGTGCACACACACATATCTCATCCCAATCATCTTTATACTTGGTAAAAGCTTTTTTTTTTTTTTTTTTTTTGTAAGTGCTACAAAGCTCTTATCATTATTCCTGTATTGTGAACACAGTTTCGCAGTAATTGAATGCTGGTGAATTTGTGGCCAGGGAAGATTTGAATAGGAATACGTTTGTTCACAATTCTAGCTGCTATTCCTAAATGTAACCGGCATTAAAAAAAAAAAAAAACATTTAGAAAGTTGATCATTCCATACTGACTCTTTGGTCTTTTTAGCTCACCCTAATAAAGTCATTTAAAATCGCTGGCATGATTCAGCCATTTCACACAGAACTGAAAGTGGTCAGAACAGCCTTCACACTACAAAAGCATGTACCTCATTAGGGGTCAATCAAGGGCTGGGTTCAGTGTTTAAATGCGGTCTTGTATGCTTTAAAGAAATGAGATTATCCGTCCCTTTTTTTGGGAGGGGGAGAGATCATTTAAGTTATCTTTGATACTTCAGCTAAAACATCAAGAGACATTTGTGGCAATTTCCATTATGATTGATGGCAGTCAAAAACTGCTTACTTCTATTCTGTTCCAGGAACTGGAACTGCATTTCTATAAATTCTACCCATATACTGATAGAAAAAGCTGCAGAACGTGGGAGCTTCTAAAAATTCTGAATGTATGTATGTATGTATGTATGTATGTATGTATGCATGTATGTATGTATATCTATATCTATATCTCTCTCTATATATATATCTACGAATATATATATATATATATATATATATCTGTCTTCTTAAGTTTTCGCAGGGGTGTGTATGCAAAAAATTAAAATCTCAGGTGTTTTCCCACGTCATATTAAATAAGTTAAAATGTTTAAAATATATTTTAAAAATCAAGTAAAATAACTTGATACCTCCACCCACCTATCCCCATATCATCTGTGACAAGTGTTAGGAAGAAAAATGAAAATGGAGAAACTAGACACATCCTAGTGAATATAAAATGCTGAAAGCTCACAAAATGGTTAAAATAAAATGAGATCCCATGAGAAGAACTGCAAGAACAGCAAAATGTTCTTGAATTCTTTTCTTATCATGTTGCAATGTTGGGGCACATTATGGAATTATAGTCAAAATGGGGAAACACAAATATTACCGCCTAAATTCTTCCTGAATAAAATGTTGAGAGAATAAATCATCCTGAACATTTGATCAATCATAAATGAACCTATTTTTACCCTGTATGCCGACTGACCTGTTTTCCTGAATTAGTAACCTTGATTGACTCAGACATTTTTAAAAGTTAACTTAAGACAGGCTCATAAAGAGATTGTCAGAATATGAATATGAATATTCATAGACTGGAATATTCATAGACTGGAATAAGCAACATATCAGCCAATGGGGACTGTTTGGATAAACATGGCAACAGGTCAGCCAATGGGGGACTGTTTGGTAACTGAAACATAGTATGTTGTTGTATGGGGCCATAAGAGACAGTTTGGAGCCTGGGCGTGGCTTAACTGTTCTGTATATAAGCTTGAGGGCACTAGCTTCTCCTTCCTCTATTTTGCCTTCTCCATTTTGTGCTTCCATTTTGTGCTGTGTTTGTATTTGCTATTTCTCTTCTCTACAAATGGAAAAACCTACAAGGGTATTGTATGCCTTATATGTTGTTATGTATATAAAAACATTTTGAATCCTGCTTAATAGTCTGCTTGTGTGTGCTGCAACAGTCTCTGACAGAGATGATGATGATGATGATGATGATGATGATGATGATGATGATATCCATTCAGTAGTGTTTGACTCTTGGCGATTCTATGGGCCAGATCTCTCCACATCTTTGGATGTTGCACTTCTTTGAGTTGCTCTATGCTCTGACTGGAGTCAGCTTTGCCACTGTCGAGCCATTGTCTGGCACAATGGTCTGGTTTCCTTTTATTGGTAACTCTTCCCAAAATAATTGGGAAGAGTTTCTTGAGTGAATTCCCCACATAACATGGCCAAAGTAAGTTTGTTTCATGATTTTGTCTTCTAGTAACATGTTTGGTATTATGCACTTCAGTACTTGCTTGTTAATCACTTTTGCTGTCCAGGGAAAATCCAGCACTACAACTCCAATGAGCTTATTTTCTTCTGGTCTTGCTTTTTAGAGGTCCAAATTTCACAACCATAGGTAGCTATGGGGATATGCAATGGAGTAGACTAACCTACATTTGATTGCCAAGTTGATGTCCTTGCATTTCTGTATTCAGCTGATGTTCATCATTGCTGTGTGATTCGATGTAATCTGATGTTTTATTTCTGGTCCGTATTCACTGTTTTGAGTGATCTGCAATCTTAGGCAAGTGAATTTTTCCATGCATTCTATCTTTTCACCATTTCTAGTTTGATGTTTCCATTCCTTGCAATGGTCATGAGCTTGGTCATTTTGATGTTCAGAAAGAGATTTTAAAAATCTCACTTTCTTCTTTGATTTTCTTGGTCAGATGTTCCAGACCTTCTTTGGTTTCTGAGATGAGAGTTGTGTCATCAGTATATCAAAGATTATTAATGTTTCTTCCTCCAATCTTTACCCAGGTTTTTGATTCTTCAAGATCTAGCTTCCTGACAATCATTTCGGCATCCAGGTTGAATAAGGAAGGGGAAAGAATGCAATCTTGTCACTCTCCTTTATCTTAAACCAATCAGTGACGCCATATGGTGTTAGCACAGTGGCTTCATGATTTATGTACAGTGATTACACCAACTTGACCAGAGGTTCTGATACACCCAGGTCTTGTAAGTCTCTCCGTAGTTTCTCATGATCAATACAATCAAAGATTTTCTTGTAGTCAATGAAGCGGATGTAAATGATCTTTTGATATTCCTGAGATTCTTCCATTGCTACCAATTATGAGGGCAAAATGACTTTTATTCACCTTTTGTTCAAGGAATCAAGCAAAGATGTCCCGTCCCCCAATGATGGTGAGAATGAATTTATTATTAAGCAAAGACACAAATTAAAAATTATTACAATTTGTTATGTATGTAATATTGCTAGTTGACTAATGGATTGCAATGATAGATTTTATTTGAGTTCTTTGACATCTTCTACACTAAGAAATTTCAAAGGTGTTTGTGTTGCTCAGAGAAAGTTTATTTTCCCTAGTTCAGTTAGCTTAATATTATGAAAATAAAGTTCTGTTTCTACAGAAAAAAATGGAGAGTGATGTCTACATGCAGGGCAAAAAACAAACTTGATACAAACAAATTGTTGTGGATGAAATTCAATACTACGGAGAACAGAAATATAAATCCAGAACCCAGAAAAAAGTGTGATGGTTTCAGTTCAAATTACTTTGAATGAAGCCACCCACTCTAACTTCATCTCCAATATACATTCTGATACTGGTATAGCTTTCTCCATTAATTTTAATTGAAATTTTGCACACAGATCCTTCCTTGTTAATTGAAATTAGCAGGGGAACATTTATAAAAATAACTCTATGGTAGATGCACAGTATAACCTGGATCACAGCTGGGGTATAAATGACTCCACATGTATACTAGCTCCCTTGGCTAGGAAAATAGACTAAATAAATCAAATTATGCAATGTGCATCTTTCATGCTTTGTTTTAAAAGGGAGATTGGTGCTGACTTCTTATACTTGCCAATGAGGCTGCTTTACAAGCCCATCTGAAAGGAGAAGTGCATAATAATTCAAGAGAAATGCTCTATCGAATTAATAATATATGTAGTTTTGAAGCTATGTCTCTCAGCACAATCTCTTTTCATCACAATGGCTTCCCCTTTAGCTGTGTTTACTAGCATTATTCACTATGGACTAAACTCTGCAGGGAAAAATGCTGAGGTTGGAATACAGTAACTTTCACATTTGTTCTTTAAAATACTTGCCTTTCCATAAGCAGCTGTACTTGAAGGAAGTGTTATCCTTTGGTCTCCAAAGCCAGGAGGTTTTGCAGCTTTATTCACTTAGTCCTATAGATTTTTTTCACTAAAACTTAAATCTTCATTAGGGATATCGATAAATAATGAACACTGCAAATAAGGTACAAGTGACCTATCCTTAAATACTTGCTGTTTGCAAATATTAATCGGGCAATTTGAATTGATTTCATGCTTTTTCATTGGAACATCAGATAAAATATTACTTCCCTAGCCAAAAACTAGGCAAGGCTATGGAAAAGCTTAGCCCACGTTAAATCTTTATTTGATTTAATTAGAATCTAATTAATGTAATATACTTAGTATGAATACTTCCTTTGGATTTTTCCTTCTAGTTCATTAAAAATGGGGTAAAAGTTAGCTTCAACTCTCAGAGAGACTTTGAGATTCAAATCAAAGTCTTCCAGAGAGCACAACATGCAGTTGATGTGATAGCAATAGCAATAGCTCTTAGACTTATATACCACTTCACAGGGCTTTACAGCCCTCTCTAACTGATTTACATAGTCAGCACATTGCCCCCAATAATCTGGGTCCTCCTTTTACCAACCTTGGAAGGGTGAAAGGCTGAGTCCACCTTGAGCCTGGTGATATTTGAACTGCCAAATTGCAGGCAGTCGGCAGTCAGCAGAAGTAGCCTGCAGTACTGCATTTTAACCACTGTGCCATCACAGCTCCTACCGTAGTGATAGTTTGATTTAGTGATTAAGGCACTAGGGAGAAACTGGGAGACCATGAGTTCTAGTCTTGCTTTAGACACAAGGCATCTGGCTAACTTTGGGCTTTCTCTCAGCCCCTAGGCCACTTCTGAAATCTTGCCCCAAAAAATTCAGGGAGTTATCTAGGCTATTGCTAGAAAGCAAAGTTGACTCAGGAAAAAAAAAAAAGCTATATTCTCATGCTGTAGGCTAGGGACATAAAACAAATTCAGTGTTATTTTTAAGATAAAACATTATGATTGACCATTATAGATTCTATTGCATCATGCAGTCCCCAAATGGCCTTCCTGTATTAGAGACAAGAGATGATCACAAAAAGACATCTTTTGCAAATGTGCATTTCATAGACAAAGTTGCATGCGATAAGATGTAATTTTTAATTTATTATTTATAAACTAAAACGTATAAAACAAAACAAAACAAAATGAAATAATGAGTGAATATATGAAGCACTTCAGTGGTGGGTTTCAAAAATTTTTACTACTGGTTCTGTGGGTGTGACTTGGTGGGCATGGCAGGGGAAGGATACTGTAAAATCTCCATTCCCTCCCCACTCCAGGGAAAGGAGGGAATCCCCATTTCCTCCCGATCAGCTGGGACTTGGGAGGCAGAGAATAGATGGGGGTGGGGCCAGTCAGAGGTATTTACCGGTTCTCCAGAACTGGTCAGAACCTGCTGAAACCCATCTCTGAAGCACTTCCAGAGGGGAAAAAAAGAGACCGATATGCCCATTTCTCCTAAAGAATAGTTGAAAGTTGTGGAATGAATGTTATTCTATCAAAAGAATGAGAACATTCCTTTGCTAAGAATTCCTAATATTCAGCAATAAGCTATGCATTATATATCATTTGATCATCTAAATATCTTTTCTTGCTCCACAAATCTGCTAATGAATGAGGCCAGACATCCTTAATAGGTCCTCATCTATGGATCAAGTGAATCTAGATCACATATCACATTTATCTGAAAATAATATGATTCTAGCTATAAGACACCCATTCCAAAGGAAAACAAAGACAAAAATAAATTACAAATATTGGTCAGGATCTTATGTACTGCTTGACTTTCTTCCTTTCCAGTCAAAGATTTCAACTATATCCATACTGGCAATGTCCCCTTCTTTATAAAATACATACATTTGAAAAATATGTACATGTTTATATGTGTGCAAGTATGTGTATGTCCATCTATATTATTTATATGGAGTCCCTGCAGATTTTACTCTACTACTTGTTGCCAACTGTAGGAGTTGGCGCTTATCTCTATTTCAAGGCTATGAGCCAGAGCTATTCAAAGATGTTTCTGTGGTTATGTGCCCAGCATGACGTTGTAGAGCACTGTACCACTGTGGTACCTATTTATCTACTCTCATTTGCATGCTTTCAAACTGCTAGGTGGCAGGAGCTGAGGGAAAGACAGGCACTCACCCCATCGCACAACGCTATGGTCTCAGACCCAGGCTATTGGCTTTCCAGCCGACAAGCCCAACATCTTAACCATTGAGCCATCATGTCACTATATTATCTATATACTGTATCTATAAAATGCAGGTCAGCAGCAATCTCATGGTGAATGAATGAATGAATGACTTCTTCTTGTGCCATATCCATCATAAAATGTTGGCAATCATGTTGGCAATCCTATTTTTGTCAACAGCTGCATGAAAAAGTGCTGCTGGGTTTTGTCCAAACCAATCCCTTAAGGTTTTGAAGCCATGATGTTCTTCTTCCACCTGGACCTCAGTTGCCTTCAATCTTTCCCTGGAGGATTAAGTGAAGGAAGCTGTATTTTTCTGGGTGTCGCATCACATGTCTAAAATATTCTAACTTTCGCTTTTTAATGGCTTTGATGATTTCCCTTTGTTTTCCCAGGCAGTTTATCACCTCCACATTTGTTAACTCAGCTTATACAGAATGAATTACTACAGATTAAATTAATTGGCTCAAATCAAGATACCCCGATATCAATCAATGAATTGATTTTGTATCAGTCCCATTCTGCATGTACCAACCATTCACACTAACAATGCTCATGTATATAAATGCACACATGTTCCCCTCTGATCCTCTAGCAGAAATAGTTAAAAATAAGGGCTGGGACAGGGGTAAGGAATAAGAGAGAGCTGGGAAGAAGAGATAATTGTATTGAAAAGCTTGTTTGGAGTTCTACTGGGGGAGTCCAGCTATTATATCCCCCCAATTAAAGGATGGTGCACCCCTTTATCTGGGATAGTGATCCACTTCGACTGATCCTGCAGCTTCAAATCACCTCACACCCAAGGAGGAAACTAGAAAAAGAAACCTGAATAGACAGAATGTCCAAGGAAATGGCCAGAAAAGAAAAGTAAGCTGCCCTTTTCAAGCTTGCTCCCAAGCTAGCAAGTTTCATGGTAAGAGGTAGTTTTCCTCCCTCAATGGGGCATCCAAGAAGGAAAAAGAAGAATTCCCCACTTGTAAGTAAAATAATTGTTTACTCATATAATTAAGAGACAGCCTATGGGCCCAAGAGAAGCATCATTTCCCTTATTCTGTTCTTGCTCCCATTACATGGCAGTAGAGCAGGAGTTAACCTATGATCTGGAGCCAGCCAAACTGGAATGAGCTGGCTATTTCTTTCCAAGATCTTGATTCCTATTTACCTCCTTATCTCAGATAATGTGATTTGGCTGCCTCCTGCAAAGTAGCTATTTATCCTAACTTAAGTTGTTCTTGTTGTTGCCTTCCCTGAGCAAAACAATGCCTAATGCCATACTAAAAGCATCCTTTTCCCTAGACCCCTCTTTTTTTGTCCTTTTTTAAAAATACATCATGGATTACCAAGAGTAATTTATTTTCTCATTGCTATTCACTATTCATAACGCTTTTGACAAATGAATGCCCTGCCAATATTTTTCATGCAATGAATTCAGTTACAAAAGTCTGTGCTGTGTTTGTCTACTTTTTAAAGAAAATCTCAGCATGGTTTGGCTTTCTTGGTCTCCCAAAACGTAGTTGTACTAGCCATTTATGGCACCAGTACAAATATTGCTTTCAGCAGTCTAGTGGCAAAAGATTCTGTTGTAATAAGCATTGCTTACCCATTCAGAACCTACGGTCTGAAACAAATCTTAATTGGAACTTTCCCCCTTCTCTTCCCCAAGTTGCTAAATCCTTGCTATGCTGTGTGAAACTGTCCCATGGATATCAAAGCAGTTGTTGCAACCTGCCAATCCCAGTGTTGTGTTTGACATCTGCTGTTGACCTAAATCAGGAAGACGAAAAAACACATCAACAGCAAGCCAAAACCAATGCTTGGGTTAGTTCAGTAGCAGAATTGAGGAAGTCTTTGTTATATAAAAATGTGTCTAACAATTGTGCAGGTAGGAAGTAATGTGTACAGCCTGAAGGTGGCTATAAAAGCACAGCTGGTGGTACTCTGACACCATTTGTATGACACCTTCAAGAAAACTTTTAGTGGAAACTGCTGTTAAGACTAGAACTTATCAAAGGTAAGCCATATGAATATCTCCTTGGTGACTATGAATAGATGCAAGACCCTACAGATGTATCCATAAAGGCAACAATAACAAACATTCTCTTAAAAGATTCAGGCTCATGTATCTATATTGTGATGTGATTCATTTGTCTCCATTTCTGCCACTTGTATCACCGCACAAATTGGTTCTTTTTCCTTGATCTTGGTGGATGCAGCTTACAAACAAGAACTTTCAACATGGACTACAAATACCTCTGATAAAATTTGCAATTGGCAAATGATGACATTTTAAGTATATTGGTTAGTCTTGAAGATCCTTTGTTGTTTTAAGTGTGCCAGACCAAAACTAATTTTCTATAAATCGCTTTTTAGAGTGCTGGCCCAACTGGCCAGTTTGGTCTTAGCAGCAGCAGAAATATCAGAATATAATGAGTTCAACAGGGAATCAAAGCTAAACGATGCATTCTGTGGTTGGTTCATTTCTGGTGGTTCACACATTTTATCTACAATGGGCTATAGGCAGCTGGCAAAGAAATCAACAGCCAGAAATAGCTGGCGATTTCTGCCAAGAAAATAAAGCCAAGGAATCAGGCCAAGGTCATACCTGAACTCTAGTTGCACAAGAATGAGAAAAATAGGCTTGTCTAAACAAAAGCTGATGCCACACGGATGCTTTGTTCCAACTTCTCCTGAATGGGAAGTTTACTGACTAACCTAAATCAGCAAAGCAACTTTGGAACTGAGTAGATTTCATATCCAGGAGAAGTACTGCAAACACAGTCCTCTTCATGAAAAGCAGAGGCCCATGTGTGATGACCATGCACCGATCCAACCTCCCATACTGAAGAAATTAGATGAACTCAGACAAATGCTATTAGCTATTTGTGTAACAGCTGCATCCTTAATTGTTTGAGTTTCTTTCATCCCTCTAGATGGATGCAATAATCATAATATGCTAAGCTCTTCTTTTATTCATTTTGATTCTTCAGAGAATATAGAGCAGAACAGGAAACAAACAGAAATTGCTTTGCTAGACCCAGGTTCCAGAAAAGGGGAGTCCATAGGAACTAATATTGCCCTCATTGTATATACTTTCGTTGTTCTTCCTGGAACTGTACCAAAACATGACACACAAGATATGTATTTAGCCCAGATTTAACCTCACTGAGCCTCAGCCATGATTCAGTAGCAAACTTTTATTGCTCCAGTGCCTGAAACATCAAATGAAGAAGACTATGTACTGGCAGTTTTTTCAATTAGTAAAGAATAGAATAGAATAGAATAGAATAGAATAGAATAGAATAGAATAGAATAGAATAGAATAGAATAGAATAGAATAGAATAGAATTTTTATTGGCCAAGTGTGATTGGACACACAAGGAATTTATCTTGGTGCATATGCTCTCAGTGTACATAAAATAAAAGATACGTTCATCAAGAATCATAAGGTACAACTCTTAATGATAGTCATAGGTTACAAATAAGCAACCAGGAAACAATATCAATATAAATCATAAGGATATCAGCAACAAGGTTACAATCATACAGTCATAAGTGAGAGGAGATGGGTGATGGGAATGATGAGGAGAAGATTAACAGTAGTGCACTCTGGCCTGTTTTAATTGCCATAGTTCTAACAAATTGCCTGTGTTTTCAGAGGTTCAGATACATCCTGATTTGAGGCTATTTGAAGAGTCTCAGAGAATGAAAACCCGTCTTTCACAATCCAAAGGTCTTTTGCAATTTTAGAATTGTTTCCCATTGTATCATGGAATGTTGCTTGGTGGAACTGTCCAAGTTAGGCAATTGGGCCTTTTAAAATTATGTAAATAAGCATGATAATATATTTTTACAAGAGGCAAGGATTGTAGAAACTCTTTTCTTAGAGGTTTGGAAATCACTGTTTTTACAGGTGCATCCAGGAATTGGGATAGTAAGATGTGTGAGTGAGTAACGTTGCTTACATCTATAGCACTACAGGTTGAAGTGCTAGAATTGCCTCTTTGGAGTGATATGTAATGTCAGTAATACTATAACAATGGTAGCCTGTTACTAACTAATGTATATGTATACTTTCTACAGTATATAATCATGCTGTGATCAATGAAATTTGCTACGTTAAATAGTTACATTTACTGCATGCAGGGTTTATATCGAAATGATCAATGGAAGGGGCTTTATGTAGAATAGACTATGAGTTTTATACAGAGTTTCTTGCTATCTCCTGATTTTTTTTAGAAGCACATACCCTATTACGCCATCAATCAAAAGATTCTATAGTCAATTTACAGAAGCTGGGTATGGTACAAACTTTGGCTTCTTTATCCCAAAGTATCTAAAAGCATTGATGGGCATGCTGGATACTGACTATCCATCAGAATATACTTGCTTGCTTGGCCTGCACAAAGCCCTCTCTGATAGACCATGTTGTAATATCAAGGGTCCTAGTTTCCCATCTATTTAGAATTACAATTGTGATGCATCTAGACTTTCCAATTGTTCTGAAGTTGAGAATGCCTCCATATATCACACACCTGAATGAATGTTAATTCTATTCCTGAGATGGATAATGAAATAGGTCCAGCTAGAGTTAAAATAATCATCTCGACAGGATCATCTAGTGAAACAATATTAGAATCTGAACAGGCAATCCAGGTTCACTTTGCAGTCATGGAGGGGAGTCTGGATGGATCTGTTCTAGAGAATTTCAGTGAATTCCTGTTGCTCTTACAAACAATTTTAAGCTATGCAAAAACCCCATAAATTGAGGAATAAAGTAGGCAACTCCAAATCATGGTTTGATTCAAACAGTTGACTTACAAAAGGGACTCGGATAAGATCTTTTTGTTTTTATCTAGACAAAATCCAAACTGAATCAACACTTAAGAACGACTACACAGAAAAGCCAGTGGAAAAGATTACTACAGTGCGGAAGACAGAAGCAGTTGCAAATGTCTGATAACATCTGACATCAGCAACTCACTCTGCTCTGGAGAATTATTAACTGTGTAATTTGCCATATTCCACCCAGGGTATGAAAGCAGTACATTTCCCCCCCAGTATTCTACCCAATTATTCTAGAGATTGATGCAGACACTATGCCCAATTGGACTCTAGTAACCTGTGCAGAAATTGCTTGTTTGGCTAAAGAGATTAAACTGAGAAAAGCAGGCAGTGATTTTACTATTAAACGAATTATACCTAGTAATTTAGATTGGTGGATCTCTGTATTACTTTTCTTTTAATATATTTAGAGAATGCTGCCAGATTTTGATGGGAATGTAGTTTGGTAATATAAAGTCTCTATTTTTAGAAAGGGTAAAAGGATTGTTCCTTCTAATTATTGATCTTTTAGCTTACTGTATATTATTAGCAAAATGCATGCTTTTTATTTAAGAGAGAAACTACTTTTGTATTTTATCTTTTATGATCAAACAATCAATAATATAATAAAAACCCATTTTGGGTGGAAAAATATACAGCTAAATCTAAGATCAATGTTATATGTTGCCTTTGTAGACTTTAACTTATTCTTTGACTCAATTTCCAATACATTTGGCAAAGAAGGAAGGACTTCTCCATCTGTATTTCTTGACTTCTTTTTATTCTAGAATCCTCAACTTCCATAAGGATTCTAGAATAAAAGACCAGCGTTCCTGCTCCAAATATTATCCCTTGATTATCCCATCATGTTCAGTACACATTGGTACTCATTTGCCTTAGTTCTGGGTAGCACTGAATATTTTCAGCATCTAGTAAAGATTTATTGAGGGCATTTATTTCTTTAGCAGCATTAAGAGCTTTTCTTTAAAGGAAAAAGCTTGATTATTGTTCTCCAGAGATTAAAGGAGCATTGCTTTGTTGAATAGCTGTTGTGATAGCCATTTCAAAAATTCATTACACATCTATTTTTCTTTGATATCATTCTTTTTGTGCATGTTTTGCATGTGGACAAATCATGATTTTTCTATCTTTATAAAGCTCTACATTATCAAGCGTGTCTTGTTACAGAGATTAACTTGGGCTTTTTATAGCAAAATGTGAGATAAAGAACTCCTTTCATTGATTAATATCCACCATTGTGCCTAAGGCATAGTGACTTTAAGGATGGGTAATAAAAGGATATCATGAACCCATGCGCGTAATCTTTTTGAGACTGTAAGCCTGCAGTGGTTGCTAAAGCAATGATTACTTCCTTTTTGCCCATAAGAATAAATTCTACTAAAACAAATAAGAGGTTTCTACCAGTTTATCCAGATTTAGAGCAAAACCTATACATCTCAGAGTAGAGAGACAAACTTACTGAAACATCTATTAAAATGAGAAAGTGATTCTACCTAATCAATAAAATGAGTCTCATTATGCTCCATCTATTTGTTGCATTGCTTTGAAAATAAAATTCATTAAATCTCCTCGTTTGAAAATGTTGCTCCAGCCTACATCAATGTAGAGAGCCAGTTTAGGGTAGTGGTTAAGACTCCAGGTTAGAAACTGGGAGATTGTGAGTTCTACCTTTCCGTAGGCACAAAGTGATCTTGAGCTGGTCCCTCCCTCTCAACCATAAGAAGGAGCCAATGACAAACCACTTCCAAAAACCTGCCAAGAAAAGTGCAGGGACTTGACTAGGCAGTCATCAAAATTCAATATTGACTCAAAGGTATGTGCCTGCATGTACGTGTGTGCGTGCGCGCACACACACAGAATCAGTGTAAGGGAAATCTTTGGAACTGAGAATTGTATAACTGCCTGTATAGATATCTGATACTTCTAGGGCTTAAATTCAGAGCAACCTAATGCTCTGAAGCAACACACAGCTCTCAGCCCTTTATCACATTTTAAAAAATCCCGTCTGGACTATTGTAACGCTCTCTACATGGGGCTCCCCTTGAAGAGCACCCAACTGGTCCAGAATGCGGCCGCGCGTGTAATTACAGGAGCGACTCGATGCTCCCATGTAACACCGCTTCTGCGTGAGCTGCACTGGCTCCCGGTGATCTTCCAGGTGCGATTCAAGGTGCTGGTTGCTACCTTTAAAGCGCTCCATGGCTTGGGACCTGGGTATTTACGAGACCGCCTTCTGCCACCGATAGCCTCCCATCGACCAGTATGCTCCTACAGAGAGGGGCTCCTCCGGGTGCCGTCGGCTAGGCAATGTCGGCTGATGACCCCCAGGGGGAGAGCATTCTCTGTGGGGGCCCCTACCCTCTGAAATGAGCTGCCCCCGGAGGTTCGTAAGATTCCTGACCTTCGTACCTTTCGTCGCGCCCTAAAAACATTATTATTCCAACAAGCAGGGCTGGCCTAACTATTTTAATGGGTTGTTTTATTAGAGTTTTTGGCCAATTTATTTAATTGTTTTAATTGCTTTTAATTTTTATATTGTTATGGTTTTATTTCTGGCTGTACACCGCCCTGAGTCCTTCGGGAGAAGGGCAGTATAGAAATTCAATAAAATAAAAAATAAAATAAAATAATAAATAAAAAGGATTACAACAGTATGCAAATGAAAGCCAATAGTAAAGGTCTTCCTTTCTCTTTGTAGCCTTGCCTTGGGGGAATGGGGAAAGACAGAGAAGTAGCTATCAAAAAGAAGATGTGTTTAGGAGAGTGGATCATGCCATTCATCTTTGGTTTCGGCATAACCCTATTCTTACCACCACAGGCAGATGACTTCTGAGAATCTGGCTCTTAATAATAAGAGCTGGCAACACTTGTAGGGTAGATGAAATGCCATGCAATCCAACAGAGTTTTATTTTTCCTTAAAGTTTCATTGGACTTTTATAGGGCTTTTGACTTTGCCCTCACCAAATCTTACCAGGTACCATGTGCACACAAGTAGTAGGGAAAAAAAAGAAGAAATTAAATGTTTATCTTTCTTACGCTTAATTATGGTGCCAAAATTTAATAAGCGGTAATGTAGCAGTAGTAGTCTTGTTTTTTTTATAAATGTGCACTACAAAATATTCAATACAAATTGTCCTCTCTGATATGCAATATGTATATTTAAAATAGAACTATGTAGAAACAAACTTAGTTCAGTAAACGAAAGGGTAGAATATCTCAGGGCTGAAATGTTACCCGTTCATACCGGTTCGGGTGAATCGGTAGCAGCGGCAGCATGAAGCTCCGCCCACCCACCCAGATGTCATTACTTCCTGGTTTTAACCAGGAAGTAACCTGTTTTTGCCCCTCTGCGCATGTGCAGAAGGCTTTGCGCATGCGCAGAGGGTCCAAAATCACACGTGACAAACCGGTAGGGAAGGTAAGTAGATTTCACCCCTGGAATATCTTCAGCTATGTGTGTATATGTTTAATGCATAGCATATGGATAGTATATGATCAGACTAACTGTTCAATAGCATCAAATTGAATTGCTGAGAATTGGACATGATTGATTGGATAGCCTCATCATATATAAATGAAATGAATCCATACCTACATATCCATTATATAAGTTCTTTTTGGGTGAACTGCATAATATAAACCACAGAAAAGGAATAAGAAACTGTGACCAAAAGAATTTAAACACATACAATAAGAAAAAATAAAAATCTAGTTAAATCTAGGTCTAATTTTCCCCAATGTCATTCCTTATACTTCTTGTTGAAGCAAAAACTCCTTGCTTCTATCACATCCATATGCTATTTCATACATTGTGTTTGGTTCCCATCTGTTTTTGAGCATTTTATCAACTCCATCAATCCACAACTTCCTTAGTCTCCCGCTTCCACTCAAGAATATATTTGTTTTGTGAATCATCCTTTCTCTTTCTAAGATGAACTGCCTCAAGGTATTCTTTCACACTGGTTGTGCGCTTCACACTCAGCCCATATTCATTCATCACCCATCTCATTTTGTTTTACTACACACATGTCTAAAGTAACGTATTTCCATTGCAATTCAGTGATTTCATATTTCTCCTCTCAACCACCCACCTCTCATAAAAAAGTGGGAAGAAGCATGCTTTCTTACAAAGCCCTTTTCTCTTCTTTCAATAAACATTTGTGCATTTCTTAATATTTTACATTCTTTAATAAACCTCCTACAAGGTACACAAATTCATCTATTTTGCTCTAGTTTTTCACATTTATATTTGTAATTGTTCGCTCCATTTTATTTGTCACACCTGTCAATGGATTAGAACCAAACCTCGGTCCTAATCAATTGATGATTTTTTTTAAAGATCCATACTTCTTATTGAATCATCCAGTCCAGAGGTGAAAACCAGCAGGTTCTGACAGATTCTGGAGAACTGGTAGTGGAAATTTTGAGCAGTTCAGAGAACCAGTAGCGGAAATTTTGAGTAGTTCAGAGAACCGGCAAATACCACCTCTGGCTGGCCCCAGAATGGGGTGGGAATAGAGATTTTGCAATATCCTTCTCCGAGGAGTGGGGAGGGAATGGGGATTTTGCAGTATCCTTCCCCTGGAGTGGGGTGGGAATGAGATTTTGCAGTATCCTTCTCCTGCCACGCCTACCAAGCCACGCCCACCAAGCCACACCACGCTCACCAAGCCACACCCACAGAACCGGTAGTAAAAACATTTGGATTTCACCACTGATCCAATCTACATAACATTCTCTGCAAATCTTTTAAGTTTTTAGCCAACAGCAAGGCATAGTCTGAATACAAAAGGATGTACTGTTTCATCTCTGCCGTCATCACAAGTATTCCTAATAGATTTGTCCATAAATACATTATACAACCAAAACTATCACAAAGTTTCGATCCCTTTGCTAGGTAGTTTCTAAATTAGAGAGGATAACTAGTGATGTCCCCAAGTTTTTGTTGCTTTCACTAAAAGATGTTGCAATATTTATGAACTTCCAAAATACACGTGATCGGCTATTGTGTGACAAAGAATAACAGATCAGATAAACCCTTTGTGGGTACAATATGGCTCACATACTGTATGTAAAATAGCTTTATTCCATTATCCGGGGAAGTTCTGTGTTTCCTATTTTCTCTCATACTTTTTTTATTAAAAGTTTTAAAAATAATGTAAAAGTGATAGAAACTAATACAAAATAAAGTGGGCAGCGAGAAAGAGAGAAAGAAAGAAGGAAAAAAACTGCAGAAAGAAACAACAAAAAGAAATAGAAATAAGTTTCTGATTTCTTTTGCAGCAAATACAATTACGAAATTATCTCTTACTCTATGATTACAATAAAAACTCACTTTTTTATTATCCAATTTTTTCTTATCATCAAAACCAAATGTGAAAATGAAGCATTTTTTGTGCTTCATACAAAAAGTCTATAAAGAGTTTCCAGTCAGCCATAAATGTAGATATTGGCTTTTCTCTAATCAAGGAAATTAATTTAACTATCTCTGCAAGCTCTGTCATCTTCGCTAATCATTCTTCTGTTGTGGGTCGTGTCAAATCTTTCCACTTTTGAACATGTAAATGGTCTTGTTGCAGTTGTTATATATAAATACCAAGTTCCATTACTTTTTTTCTAGTTTTCTGTTCATTAGTCCACCACAAAAGTCTTTGGTTGCAATTGTAACTTTAGTCTTTAAAAATCTTCTGAATTAATATATGTATATCTCTACAATTTTTAAGCTTTTTTACATCTCTATTGAACAAAATGTCCCTTCATATAGTTTACATTTTCAGAAAAGATTCAAAATAACTTTATACATTCTAAACAATTTCTCTGGTGACCAATGATACATCATTTTGCAAAAATTCTCTTTAAGATTATATAGAAACATAATGTAAATTTCAATCTATTCAACTACAGATTTTCACATTGATCCATTTGTATATTATAACTACATTGTTCAGCCCATATCATCATACATTCTTGTTCTCTTGTCTTATTTTTTTAAAAAAATACAATTAGCAATGCATGTTCATGCATTGGTATATAGTTCTGTTTCAAACTCAGTTTTGCATTGTTCAAAACCCTAAAATCTTTCATCCACTTTAAACCTTTCTAATAATTGTACACAGGAAAACCAGTGACAATATAGGCTTCTTAAATCTTCTCTTGATTTTATTTTATAATCCTCTTCAGAAAATTCTAGTTATATCTAAACCACAAGATGTTTTGGGGCATAATTTGAATTTATTTTCATTCCTAATTTTAAGATTGATTTTAATATGATTTTTAAAATCTACATTAATCTTAACTTTATCATACCATAAGTATCCATGCCACCCAATTCTCAAATCATGTCATTCTAATTCCAATAGCCTTCTATTTCCTAACAACATTTACCCTTTCATCCTCAGTTTTATAATACCATATACTTAAATCATTTTTCTCCTGTCCTACTAATTTAGATATATCCTTCTGCAATTGTAGATCAGTTGATAAAACAGGTATTGTCTTAAAATCTGTATTATTCATTAATCCTGTTCGATCTCATATCTTCATGTTTTCTGTCAACATCTTTCTCTTCTGTTTATTCATCTTGAGACCTGCTAATGGCCCCAATTCTTTTAATTTACTCATTAAAAGTTCAGATCCCTTTAGGGGAGCTGCCAAAACCAGGATCAAATCATCTGCAAAGGTTCTTAACTTGTATGACCCTTTTTCAAGCTTTATGCCCTTGTGTTTTTTATTATCTGTGCTTCTCGAAATGCCTTGAAAATGCTCTAATACACAAGTGTCAGCTTTTTCCAGGCCGAAGTATATAATTGGCTATCAAGCAAGATCCCAGGGTCACAGTCCTAAAAATAGTGGTAGGGTGAAGACCAAACTATTTCATTTCATATCTTTATATTAATTATATAGATATAATTAATATTATTCTCCAGTTATGTATTTAATAATATCCTCCCTATACCATGATTTTGGTCTTACAGGAATAGCTCTGGTGGGCCTGAGAAGACTTTCATGAGGATTACGTACAATCTCTAAATTGTGCCTTTCTGGAGCTCCTTTAATTCATCATGATGACTGCTCCATTCCAGGTACATTTGGGAAAAGGCAGGTGAATTCTGTAGAGAAATGAGATAAAGGAGGGAGGTTGTGTGGTAATCTGTTCTAGGCCATTGCTAAATATGTCACCTGAAATGCAAAATTGTAAAGATGAGAAACTGATCTAGAAAGCGGAAATAATTTGAATATTTTTTTTTCTAAAACAACTCAAACAGAGCTTCTTCTATTACAGGGGTATCAAACTCATGTCATCACGGCATCATCACATGATGTATCATGACTTTTTCCCCCTTCACTAAACCGGGTGTGAGTGTAACCAGCGCAGGACGCATCCAGCCCACAGGGGTGAGTTTGACACCCCTGTTCTATTACTATCTGTTACGCCATCTAAGCCTCTTTCCTAACTCAACTGGACTAGTCAAGTTTTTACCAGTGTTTTTCAACCTTGGCAACTTTAAAATGTCTGGATTACAGTTCCTAGAATTTTCCTAACCAGCCTGACTAGTTGGAAGTTGAAGCCTGCACATCTTAAAATTGCCAAGGTTGAAAACACTGGTTTATATTGAAAGGAATGAAAGTACCATAAGGTTTAAGGAAGGCACCTGTAACACCTCCATTTTATTTATTTATTAAATGTATACGCTGACCATCTCGCTCTCCAGAGCAACTCTGGGTGGTTATCCATTATACACTATTCAGAACTGAAGGAATGGGTTCACCAGATTCCAATAATCCAGCTGAGCTCCTACTGTAACTTGTTTGTGTCAAAATGGAACAGTGTCAAATGGGGAGAGTTTTATTGGGAAAGGCTGCTATTGACAAAGGACAATCCACTGAGAAGTTAGCATTTGATAATTGCTTTCTTTCTGTTGCTAGGTTACAGGCAGCATGGTTTCTATTCTTTTGGTACTCTGTTTTAAGTAATGTAAATACTCTCCTTTATGTTTCCCAGCTGGTATAATACTTCTGAGTTGAAACACTGAGCTTAATTAAACATAGGAATTTTTTTAAAGCAAACATAAGATTGCTATAGTAAAACTCTCCATCCTAAATGTGGAAGGTCCCAATGAAGATATGACAGCAGTGGGGTGAAGTTTAGAGGTGCTCTTAATTAGCTCCCCTTCATTTTAGTGAGATGCACAGGATTGTGCCAAAGAGAGGTGTATATTGACAATACCCTAAAGAAGGTTTTCAAGGACCATAATATAAAATATTCATTTGACTGAGAAATACATACTTTCCTTACCTGATTGAACCTTGAGCTTAATCTGCTTTATTAAGTGCATAGCCATTTCTCTTCACCATCCTAGAAAAACAATATTTCACTTCAGCCATAAATCCCAAAGCCCCTCAGCACTCCAAATTTGGCTGGTTTATTCATTTGTTTAAGTTATAAAATGGTAATTTGCAACAAAAGCTTTTATCAGACCTGGGGACAATGTAAATAATTTTATTCAAGAGAAGGCCATGAGCTCGGTTGTGGACTTTGCATCATGGTAAATAATATTGTCTTTCTTGAAATCTAAAATGGCAACTCTGTTTATAGTGTTGTATTTACTCCATAACTGCCTTCCACTAGAGAGATTACTTTCTGTATTGGGTTAGTGTTTTGTTGTTGTTGTTGTTGTTTTGCTTCTTTTGAACATCTTTTCAGCTACTGTGTTGTCCTAAATTCTTTTACATATTGTAGAAAGTTAGCACCCACCCCCCTCCTAGAAAAATGAAATATTCTAGGAAATATTAAAAAGGCAGAATATTATATCTCCCTGGATGAGAAAAGGAAAAACATGCTCTTGGAAAGCAGCCCCCTAGAAAGACTGGGCCATCCTATCTACAAGACAAAAGGCTGGGCCAGCTTATTTACAAAACAAAAGACCTTCATCTCAGGACATAATAGGATTAGCCCTCACTCAAGATTCAAACCAGGACACAGCCATTAAGCCATAATAGAAATTGCCAACACACTTTTAGAACACAATCCTCTTCATTACATCATCACCCAGCAAGATTCAAACAAGCCTGGGACACAGACAGCCTACAAGGTTAACTCGACCCCTGCATAGCCCCTTGGGAGTCTGACAATCAATAGGATATATTTCTTGCAAAGCCCAAGAGAGGGTATAAATCTCTCTCTCTCTCTCTCTCTCTCTCTCTCTCTCTCTCTCTCTCTCTCTCTCTCTCTCTCTCTCCCTCCCTCCCTCCCTCCCTCCCTCTCTCTCTCCTCCCTCCCATGTGTTCAATTGCCCATGACCTCAAACCATGTGGTCCTGTCCACCATTAAACCATCTTTCCAAACAGCCTCCATGTTTCCTGTGTCTTTCTCTCCACTTGGAACTGAACCCAGATGGACATTTCTTCCAACAATATGTACAGTTGGATTTTCATGTATATAGTGGGTACTGGAATGAAAAAGCTGTTCTAAACATGTATCCTCATGTGGCAAATTTTGACACAAATAGAAAACTGAGAAATAGCTATTTGTAGACCAAAAGTAGGTTAAAAAAACATCTGAAGAATAGCTAGATATAAAAGTAACTCAAATACCTATTCAAGTTTGTATTTAATATACTCATTTACTATCCACAGTCACCTATACCTCTCACAGAGAAGAACTGTTTGGCTAATATATCCATCTCACTGAAACAATTACTATGTCCTAACATAAGATTCAGCCAAATTCTCCACTTGGCTCGTTACAATATGGGAGATTTATTGTTGAGAGTGAAAATCTCCTTAAGATGATTTGAAAAAATGTAAAATAATTTAACTTTGGATACTTAAAACCCCCTCAGGAGGACAAGTAGATATTCAGGAAAAGAAAAACTGTGCTTTAAGAAGAAAAAAAAGCAAAATTTTAAATGGCACTCTTGTTGATACTAAGTGAAGATAATAACCCTTGTGAAATTTTGGCTTTCCTTTAAAAAAAGGAGTTATAGACCTATTACAATGGAACTGGATGGGAAGAATTAGGTTTTCATTTTCAAACTGCTAGTGTGCCATTGTATATACACTACACACCAGTGGTGAAATCCAATTTTTTTTACTACCGGTTCTGTGGGCGTGGTTTGGTGGGCGTGGCAGGAGAAGGATAATACAAAATCTCCATTCCCACCCCACTCTGGGGCCAGCCAGAGGTGGTATTCGCCGGTTCTCCGAACTACTCAAAATTTCCGCTACCGGTTGTCCAGAACCTGTCAGAACCTGCTGGATTTCACCCCACTACAGACACACACATACACACACACATACACAGACACACACGCGTACTTACCAAAATATATATTTCCAAATAGAGTCACCATAGAAAGGAAAACAGTTGGTAGTTGTTTTCCTGGGACAGAAAAGTAAGAGAGTATCTCAGCAGGAAAATTGTCTAATGAGTTGCCATAGTAGCCTGTAGTTTATGCTGAATATTTCCAGGCTGTTGCCAAAGTGTCTCAGGCTAGACAGTATTTTGTTAAACTGGCTGATTGGCCAAGATAGGACCAGCAAAAATTATGACTGTGGATATGCCATAAATATAATAAAAAATAGAAACTGTGAAAGTTTTTGTTTATCAAGGAAACAGAATGAAGTACAGAAGGAGCTAGTTTGGAAATGACAAACGTGGGTTTCTGTCTGACAGGGATAGCTTGGATTGTGGGGTCCTTGGTGTTCTCTGAGCTTGGTGGTTTTCTTGCAGACATTTCATTACACTGATGCTGTTACCTAGCTTGATAATGAAACATCTGCAAGAAAACCACCAAGCTCAGAGAGCACCAAGGACCTCACAGTTCAACCCTGAGTTACAAATAATTTCTTTCTCTATCTAGTTTGGATTTTAGTGAAAATAGTGGGTTCCATTTAAAATGGCAGCTATGATTATGATTGTAGACTAAGAAAGCACCAGTAACATCATTTCCAGATTGGCATAAGATAATTATTATAGAGAGTAAGGAAGC
Source organism: Pantherophis guttatus (assembly GCF_059756535.1). Taxonomy (NCBI): domain Eukaryota; kingdom Metazoa; phylum Chordata; class Lepidosauria; order Squamata; family Colubridae; genus Pantherophis; species Pantherophis guttatus. The sequence goes on along the minus strand of NC_142063.1, from coordinate 136,001,947 downwards.
TGACTTTGACAGAGATGAGCCAAAGCTGCTGCCTCAGGTAAATGGGCTATAAAGCATTAAAATAAATCCACAATACAGAGATTATATTCATAAATGGCTCAGACAAAAACTCCCTAATTCATTGAACTTTAAGGAGGAGGAGGAAGAGATGCAGGATAACCAGATTTGCAAGATTCTGTAATTATAGCCTATTTCAATAAACTCGTTTTAGCTTTCCTGTAGAATTGACTCCATGATCTGATTTACTTAAGGGGGCTGAGATCAATCTTGCAAATTCGGGAGGTGTCTGCTTGAGCTGTTTCTGAATGTTACTAGACTCTGTAGATTCTCTTATAGGATAAGCTCCTTTTTGGGGATTGAATCCATGTGCCTATGCAGTGCAAGGCAAGGGTTACAGAAATAGCCCTGGAGACCAAGTGAACTTTTGAGACTTCTTAAGAGCTGATCTGCAAATTACAAAAACTACTGAGAGCTCCACAATATTCTGTGGATTCAGATGATGCTCAGGATGAAATGAAGTACGTATATTAGTCATATCATCCTCTGTTGTGAAAAGAGTCCTTAGGAAATTCTTGGTCATTTGATTGATTTAGCTTTGCTTGCCACAAAGGACAAATAAATATTATAATACTTGGGATGCTTATGTGTAATGCCGGCCACCTAACTCCAGTGCTTCAAAACTGAGTAATTTTTCCAGCCAAGAATCTGCTTTCACCATGTGTTTTCTGGCTGGGCAATGACTTGGTCATTAGTAAGCATTTGCATGTAGCAGAAATTTTATGGGACAGCTGTCTTTAAATACTTCCTAATCAAAGAAAAATACACATAAACAATGTGTCTTGGCAGTCATGTGGTCCTTGGGATATTCTTAGGATTCTAATCCTCTGGCTGTGATGGTTTTTCTGTAACAATATTGTTTAGCCACTAGCTAGAGAAATGCCAAAAATATAGACAGAAGTAGAGAGTATACATCCAGAGAACCATAGCATTTAAATTCCATTGAAACAATATTTAACAGAGAAAGCTGATCAAAGAAAAGGTTTTGCTTTCTGTTTGCTATCCTCATGAAATGTCACAAAATTTCAAGTTCCCAATAAGTTTGTAATGACTTGCTATTATATGGTAGCTTTGAGTGGAAAGAAACTATATACAGGGGCTATGTAACTTACATTCTGATTATCAGACTGTTTGAGGTGTTTCCACAATAGACTGGAAAATATTTGATGGGCAATCTTTACCAGTAAGAGCAAATCAACAAACATTGCCACCAGGTAACAATGTTGACATTTATTATTTATTATATTGCCATATTATCTACTTATTAAGAGCTTAACCTATTAGTATGAATATCAATAATACCATTTATCCTTGCTTGCATCAGTAATGACACTGTGAACATATCTGAAGCCCCTCTTGAGACAAGTTACATCTGTATGGCACCGAAATCTGTTTGTGAAGTACCAAGAAATCCAGATGTTTTCCTCGTTCTTCTGCAATGATTGGAGGCTGTAAGAATGGAAATCTTCAGATTCCTATAGCCCCTTTTCCTTTCCTAATTTCCAGGTGAGTTTTAAGTACAGTATTTACTGAATCTTACAATAATTCAGAGAGTCTTAGACAACTATTATCTTAATTTCAACTTGAAACATATCCATAATTCTTCTTGGGGGACCAAAACCATTCTAGTGTAAGCCACAGTAACCTCTAATTGTTCCACTATTATTAAATGCTTAATTAGCTGAGAACCTGTTTTCCTATAGCTTAAAAAGGAAGTGAATTATTAATTTGCTATACAGATACACATATATTTATCCTTCAGAGGAATTCTGAAGGAATATTCCTTCAGAGTTTAAAAAGTATTACATTGGTCATTCTAACTCTATTATTTCCTTAGATGTTTAGAAGATGTTTATGAATACGATTCAATTTGTAGAAGTACATCCAAAGTTGTTCTAATACTTAGATATTGAACAAGTTCATAAATGCACACCAAAATTATCTTAGCACTTAATTTCCTAGGATTGAATGTTTTCAAGCAAAATCTGGAAAATATGGGATTCTCTTGAAATATGGAAAACTTAATTCATAACACCTTATAATGTACAATATTTTTCACTTGCCATTTACTAGTTTTAAACATTAATTTCCCTGGATCAGAGTTTTATCAACCTTTTCAAGGACAATATTGGAAACAAAAAAGTTTGAAATGTATGCAGAGTGGATTTCTTTTTATATTATACTATAAAGTTTGTATTGCAAAAGATTTCGCTTGTTCTATCCTCAGTTACTTATCTGGTCTAAAATAATAGCTTTAACACAATTTTGAAATATGTTTGAATTATGTAGCAGGATAACAAAGGTCTGTTTTTCTTAAAAGTGCATATTTAAAAGTGTTTGGCCATGAATGCCTAAACATATTTTATTACATTTTTAAGGACTATAATAGGTTTATTCATTCACAAAACTGTGTTTTCTTTAAAAATTGCCATCTTAAAAAATGCTAGTAAAACATAGGATTTTCTTCCTTTATAAAACAGTATACATTGTGCTAATAAATATGGACAGTGTTCTTTGTTGGGAAAACCCAATACTCAAGGTCAGAGTGCTTTTGAAATAAATGGAATAGTGCCTGTTGCTACCAGGCATAATAATGGGTAGAAAGAGAACATTATTCCCTAATCACAGATAATATTTTGCTCCTGGGGAATTTCACTGCAGTAAAATGGTTTTGCACTATACAACAATATGCTCAGTATCTATTCATTTTGCATATTTTAAAAATGAGTACATTTAGGGGAGACATTTGAAAGTGATTAAGTCCTAGCTGAACTTCAAGTAGAGTAGGATCTAATTTTTTATTATTATTATTATTATCAAGATATAGTGAGCTGGAAGTGAGAAGAGGCAATCAAACAATAAATGAAATAATATTGTGTGAAATGGAGGTTGCAGCATCCTTTGTCCCCAAATCAGAATAGATTTGATGATAAGAATCACTTCTGAAGCAGCTATTTTGGTGTGTTTCTCTGGGGTGGAAAATAAACAGCTCCTAGGAAAAGATATATTCATAATAAAATCTGATTACAATCACTACAGGGTAAATATATATTTAAGTACAATATTAGTGGCATTTAAAAATCTAAAGACTCTAAAGACTAAACCAGGTGAAAATATCTTACTATTACTGGAGGTATTAGAGACCAGACATATGCAACTGGGCTTGCTTTATTGTCATGTGTGTGGATTTTATCAATTGTCTGTATACTGTACTGCTCTGATTCAATACTAATTTTGAAATCACTGTTTCAGTAGAAGAGGATTTCTTCTACTGGTGCACGGTGGTTAGAGTGCAGTACTGCAGGTTACTTCTGCTGACTACCAGCTGCCTACAATTTGGCAGTTTGAATCTCACAAGGCTCAAGGTTGACTCAGTCTTCCATCCTTCCGAGGAGGGTAAAATGAGGACCCAGATTGTTGGGGGCAATAGGCGGACTCTGTAAACCACTTAGAGAGGGCTGTAAAAGCACTGTAAAGCTGTATATAAGTCTAAGTGCTATTGCTATTGCTATTTCCAACTCAGGTTAGTCTACTGCTATTAATCATGACTGGAGCTGGTCATATGTTTCTAGACATCTATTTCACAAACTTCTTTGGCTAGTCATTTCAAGATACTAATGAATGATGTTTAGTGACCCCAGCACACTGCCTTGACAAGGTAAAGTATATAACTCTTTATGTTATATTTATGTACTATTATTTTTGTTTATTTTTATCCCATCATTTTTTTCATATACAACTCAAGGTGGCAAACATACCACTACTCCTTCCTCCTCCTATATTCCCCACAACAACAATCCTGTGAGATAGATTGGGCTGAGAGAGAGTGACTGGACCACTTTCATGCCTAAAGCAAAACTAAAACTCACAGTCTCCTGGTTTCTAGGCCCACATCTTAACCACTGGACCAAACTGGCTCTCGTTTTATTGATAGTTACAAAGGTTTTTTTTTTTTTTTATTAACATTTTGATTTTTAAAGTATTCACTTTGGCCTCTCATCAAATCTCTGGTTAACTACTAATGGTCTACTAATTGTTGGAAAATTAACTATGGGTAATTTTCAATTTAGTTTGCATCTATCTACCCCCTCAGTCAGTTCCTACATTCAGAATACAGCATACACGCATGGCAGGGCAGGACAAGAAGCAATGGATGGAAACTAATCAAGGAGAGAAGCAACCAGTGGTGGGTTGCCCCTGGTTCGCACCGGTTCTATAGAACCGGTAGTAAAACCAGAGGGAGGCTCCGCCCACTGACCCTGACGTCATGAAAACGCTTCTGTGCTTGCACAGAAGAGCATGCACACACCCCCATTGCGAACCGGTAGTAAAGGTAATAAGAACCCACCCCTGGAAGCAACCTACAACTAAGAAGAAATCTCCTGACAGTTAGAATAATTAACCAGTGGAACAACTTGCCTCCAGAAGTTGTGAATTCTCCAACACTGGAAGTTTTTAAGACGAGTTCAGTTGCCAAATATATACCTTGATATTTGCTTATCATCTGCAGAAAAATCAAACAAAACAATTTATATTCTCTATATATGTCTAGCTATACTGTATAGCAAGTGTACCAGGACCACTGCAAAACATACTATGGTAATAAACATTAACAATCCCAAAGGGAGGGGCCTTTAGCTATTCTAAGCTTAAGATGATCCTTCTGCTATTCTGTACTATAAAGTGTGCCGGGGGAGACGTATCAAACACGAGACATGTATGTTTATATGGGAGGGGATGTCTTTTAATTTTGTATGTCTTATTGAATTTTATTGTAGCTATATGTAAGGTAGCTGTGAGTCATTTCATTGACGCAATCCATGCCATCAGAGCAGAAAGACAACATGAAGCCATGTTTGCTACACAAGCTTCTTCCACCTTGACTTCAATTCACAAGCCTGGAAAATTGGTTGAGGAAGGAGCTTTGAAGAGATGCTTATAGTGAGCCTGGGTCAAAATGAAATGGTCCTCCAGAGTTTTACCTTCGCCTATATTATAGCAGGCTGAGAATAGAGGTTGTCCTTGATTTACGACCGCAACTGAGTCCAAAATTTCCATTGCTAAGCCAGGCAGTTGTTAGGTGGGTTTTGGCCCATTATACAATCTTTCTTGCCACAATCGTTAAGTAAATTAAGTATTTAAATTAAATAAAATTAAATTAAATCGTTAAGTATCTCTGCAGTTGTTAAGTTAGTAACCTAGTTGTTAATTGAAACTGGCTTCCTCATTGATTTTGCTTGTCAGAAAGTTGCAAAAGGTGATCACATGACCCCATCATAAATACATAAGAGCTTCCAAATTTTGATCATATGACCCCAGGGATACTGCAATGGTCATAAGTATGTAAAATGGTTATAAATCACTTTTTTTCAGTGCCACGGTCTTTTTTTTAGTGCTAACGGTCACTAAACAAATGGTTGTAAGTTGAGGACTAGCAGTTTTTACCATGAGTTTTGGGGAGATACATAAGAGGAAAGGCTAACAGGAAATGGTTATTGGTTGTTTTTTTAAAATATTTAAATATTTTTAAAATAATGCACAAATCAAAATAGCTTTTTCATAAAACAATAATAAATACCAACTGTATATGAAAAAGATTCTTTTTGTTTCAAAATTTCTTAATTATTTTCTGCTCTGCTCCTTGATTTTTCTCTGTATATGTCATTTTTTAATTCTAGATTCAGTACTGCCTCCGGAACAATATACCACATTTGAGGCATGTTCAGCAACCTTAGCCACAGTTTTTTTTAAAAAAAAATCTATTAGAAGTTAACTAAATTAACTCATAACCCCCCACATGTCTTTCCTTCCTATGATTTCTTGATTTTATTTGTTATATTTATGTCTTGCCTTTCCTCCAGGAGGTGAAGACCAGCGCTCCCTCCACCAGTTTGATTCCCACAGTAAGAATGCAAAGGCTAGCTTGAGGTGAAAAATTCTCCAATTCCAAACATTATCATAAATAATTCATTCGGAGTATCTAGGCAGCATCACTTGTATTACTTCAGAGCCAGGCAATATTAAATAAGAATTACTCTCCTGCCATTCATCCGGTGTAAGAGAAAGAGGGGTGCTGCAAGAAATAGTAGCCTTGTAATGCTAAGCAGCAGAATTATTAAAGAATTGCTCCAAATCTGTTTATAAAGCTTTCTGTAACAGGAGTGGCCACCTTAGGTATCATGGACATCAAAAGAGCCTTTGTGGTGCAGCGGACTAAGTGCTGTTATGTAGCACTTAGCTGCCAACTGCCTGCAATTAGTGCGCATTCAAATCTCACCAGGCTCAAGGTTGACTCAGCCTTCCATCCTTCCGAGGTAGGTAAATTGAGGACCTGGATTGTGGGGGCAATAAGCTGACTTTGTAGAAACACCGCTTATGGGGGGACCAAAAGCCCTAATAAGCAGGTTTATACAAAGGAATGAATGCTATTGCTATAAGTGCATTGTAAGCCACCCTGAGTCTTCGGAGAAGGGCGGCATATAAACTGAACAAATAAATAATAAATAAATAAATAAATGTAATCCTGCTGGGCAACATACAGCAATATATCATCCCACACCATACTTAGCATTCATAAGGTTACCATATCTGGGCTGAAATCATCCTGGTGAATGCATTAGTCTACTAAATAGAGTAAGGGAGGGGACATTTCACTAAAAAAGCTGGGTGCAAACATAAAAAATATATTACCATGAGGACTAACATGCTTATAGATATATTGCCCTTGGTGCCTACTAGGTGATCCACCTAGGCTACCATATCATATGACCATATGTAGCAATCCATATGACCACTGATTACTTTGTGCCATGAAGTGTGTTGACTTTTAGCATCTACACAGGTAGATTTTCTCCATAAGATGAAAACAAAGAATTAGATTACTCTATAGGTAAAAAGTAAAGGAACAGAACAGAATAACAGAGTTGGAAGGGACCTTGTAGGTCATCTAGTCCAACCCCCCCACCCAAGCAGGAGACCCTACACCATTTCTGACAAATGGCAGTCCAGTCTTGTCTTGAAAGCTTCCAGTGATGAAGCTCCCACAACTTCTGAAGGCAAGCTGTTCCATTGGTTGAAAGGAATCCTCTGTCCAGTCATGTCTGACTCTAGGAAGTAGTGCTTATTTCTGTTTTCTCGCTGAGGGAGCCAGAGTTGTCCAAAGACAATTCCGTGGTCATGTGGTCAGCATGACTATACGCTAAGGCACACGGAATACTGTTACCTTCCCACTGAAGTGGTACCTATTTATCTAGTTGCATTTGTGTGCTTTTGAACTGCTAGGTAAGCAGGAGCTGGGGCAAGAAAGGAGCTCACCCTCTTATGTGGTACTGGCCTCTTGAACTACCAACCTTCCAGTCAATAAGCCCAGAGATTTAAGACTATACTATACCATTGTGCTAATTTTTCCAATCTCTAGGCAGGAGATGATAAGAACAGGATCCGAGCAAAATCTAGAGACCCTATACTGTCAGGCCCTAATGCTCTATAACAGGGATGTCAAACTCGATTTCATTGAGGGCTGCATCAGGGTTGTGTTTGACCTCATGAGGCCCCTCCAAGTTCCATTTTTGTTGGCAAAGCACAGTGGGCTGGTCCTTTGCTGTTTCCAGGGCAACCCCATGGGCCAGATCTAAGCACCCCATGGGCCAGATCCAGCCCACGGGCCTTGAGTTTGACACCCCTGCCCTATACCTTTAACAGACCAATTACCTTGGCTTGTTTAAGGTAATTAAAACCCACCAAATATTAGAAAGATGGAATCAGTCTCTCTCTCCCCCCCCCATTGGCTAATTCTTACGGAAATATTATAGATTAACTTTAGAAAAGATTTGGGACTGGACCTCCCCAAAGCTTTGCTCTGTTTTTTGTTTTGTTTTTGTCCTTTTAGAATAGTTATTCAGATACTCTTAGATGCAGAGGTGGGTTTCAGCAGGTTCTGACCAGTTCTGGAGAACCGGTAGCAGAAATTTTGAGTAATTCGGAGAACCGGTAAATACCACCTCTGACTGCCCCTGCCCCCACCTATTCTCTGCTTCCCAAGTCCCAGCTGATTGGGAGGAAATGGGGATTTTGCAGTAACCTTTCCCTGGAGTGGGGAGGGAATGGAGATTTTACAGTATTCTTCCCCTGCTATGCCCACCAAGTCATGCCCATCAAGCCACGCCATGTCCACCAAGCCACGCCCACAGAACCAGTAGTAAATTTTTTCGAATCCCACCACTGCTTAGATGTTAATTGTTTCAGGATCAATAATATGGTTCCAATCCCCTTTTATTCTCTCTGTGTACATGCTCTCTAGCTCTGGCAGATACCCTGTTTTTTTATTTTTTTATTTTTATTTTTTGCCTTTCTTCCTCTTCTTTTAAAACTTTTTATATTGTATTGTTCTATGTTGGTCTTTGCCAAAATACAGTGAAAGTTTCAAATGTTTCTCTATATTCTGTGAATGGAATGGCAGAAGCTAAACAGAATGACTGGATGAATTGATATAAAGGAATCTGGGAGGAAATGTATTTTATGCCTACCGTTCACTCTAGGAGGAAAGTAGGCTAGCGGGAAGCTATTGAAGCCTGTAGTAAAGCTATTTATTTATTTATTCAAAGCATTTTATTCTGCCTGAAAGTCTCCTAGAGTTATTTCCATATGCTAAATGAGAGGGAGGGGGACAGGTTTTTCTTTTTCAAACTGACTGTTAGGGTTGAGAAACTCCCCAGAAATTATTAGTTCAATTAGCTTTGGGGACTGTAGTTTTTTATCCCACTGAGATTTGATGATGTTGCTTAGTAATTGCTATCTGGATTTTTAGCTAGTATTTAAAACTATTTTAAATAGTACAATTAATTAATTTACAACTCTTGGGAAAAGTTAGGTTTTTTTTCCCCTTTCCTGCAGGTCCTCAAAAGGATATATAGTTAGTGATCTATCTTTTAATCACAATTAAATGAGTTTGTCAGGTTTCTTCTGAAGGTTTATCTCAGTGGGCATACATGGAGTGAGAAAGACTATACTGACAACAGATGAATGAGCATGATCAATTAAAAAAGTATATTTTGCAAATTATTTTTTAAGTAACCATATTTTGTTCCTGAGAGAAATCTAACCCTACGATTTGCATTTTACATCAGTGGTAAGACTAATAGTGTTTTACAGAAACTTGAATGCTCTGAAAAATAATTTCATAAATTATCAGCATGGCTTGCTATATTGATTGTTATATTTTGCATGTGAAGACAAACTATTAGTTACCAGGTTATTGCTAGGAGCCAAAAAAAAATTAAATGTCAATTACATTGTTTTTGACACTTAAAAAAAAAGCAGAAGGCAATATTAGGGTGACATGTTCAATCAAAATGTGAATATCGGTGGATGGATGGCATGAATAGATGGATTGATAAATCGATAGATCATCAGACAGACAGATATAGAAATATGTGTGTGTGTGTGTGTGTGCGTATATATACTAGTTTCTAGGCGTATGTATGTATGTATGTATGTATGTATGTATGTATGTATGTGTATATATATATATATATATCTTTGGTTATTCGGGTTTTCTCCCCGTGTAAAATTGGAAGTGTCTTGGCGACATTTCGACGAAGTCTCATTCATCATCTTCAGGCTGGTGTTTTCGGCTTCGGGCTCCTAGAAGCACTGAAAGGTGCTGAAAGGCAAAAGAGAGCAGAATGCTCTCTCCCACATGTTGGAGTAGACCAGGTGTCTCGGTAAAACACTTAATCTTTCCCCTGGCTCAGGCTGATGAAGGGAGGAGAACCTGTGGCTCAGTGGTTAATACAAGTGCCTAACATGCAGGCAGCCCAGGTTCGAATCCAAGTAAGGGTAAGGCTGGCTGATGAGAGCTAAGAAGCTTGAAATAGATCCATACCAGTCTCCCTTTATTTCTTTATCAGTAAAATATATTTGGTATAAAAAATGGTTTGTTGTGGATGCAACTGCTTGAGGGCTCCTGGGTTGGAGCTGAAAGGCAAAAGAGAGCAGAATGCTCTCTCCCACATGTTGGAGTAGACCAGGTGTCTCGGTAAAACACTATATATATATATATATATATATATATATATATATATATATATATATATATATATATATATATATATATATATATATGTATATATATATATATATAGCAGATGGAGGTGTTTAGCATTGTATTTTCCCCAAAATAAGACCTAACCAGAAAATAAGTCATAATATGTCTTTTGAAGCAAAAATTAATATAAGACTCGGTCTTATTTTGGGGGAAACATGGTAGATAGATAAAGAGAGAGAGAGAGAGAGAGAGAGATAGGTGATAGAGAGAGAGAGAGAGATGAAACATAAAGCCATAAATTCTAAGTGGATCTGGTAGGTCTTCTCTAATTGAACACATGTCCCTTATTTCTGTTTTAACAAATAGGTTATATTAAAATTTGACAGGATAGTTTATTTAGCACCAATAATAATTTTTTTAGCTCTGTTTAGGAGACTGGCAGACAGCAAGTTTTTAAAACCCCATCTGCACATCTCCATGAGCCCAAATCTACATTGGATGTAGACCAACAGAAAGGAAGTGACAACAGAGAAACATTTTCCCCTCTGTGTCCTCTTCTAGATTTGTGGATGTTTCCATGTAACATTCTCTCCAGTTGCATGCCCTGCTTTGATGCCCACGCAGATTGCATTAGCATCAGGGTTATACCTCTGGAGGCACCAAATGACAAAGTGCCTGACAAAATACACCATGGGTGCTTAGCATGGTGTATTGTTACATCTACATAATTTTAATTAGTGTTAATTATCCTTGTATTTGGAATTTAGATGAGGATTAGATGTGAACGAACCAATGATTTTTAGGAGGCAATTTGTTCTCTATTGTTTCAGGGTGCAGGACATGAAATAATGGATTAAGTTACAGGAAGACAGAATGTGATTTTCTTTAGAAAGAGTTCTGACAAGAAGATCAATTCATCAGTAGGCACACTTATCCCTCCATTCTACTAGGTGTGATCAAGTATAAGTTAAGCAACTTTCTGAAGGGAAGGGCTGTTTTAATGTGGATCCCTTCCCTGAAGCAAAGAAATGAATCAATGGTTTAAAAATCCCCTTCCAAGTGTCAACTCTGGAAGCCATCTTCTACTTTGAATTTTCAAGGCTGCCACATTTAGTCCTGTGGGAAACTGGGAGTGGGGATTGTATGGATTTGGAGAGATATCTAGCCATAATAGCATTCTTTTCTCTGTGAGTCAAGGACATCCTGCCCTGCACGTAGCGTGGTGTGACTGGGAGGTATCTTCAGTTGGGACGGTGCATTGATTGGACCATGTGATGGACATGTAGGTGTTGGGACAGGGTCTTGGACTTTCCTTTGGGTGGAGAAAACCTGGAAGCTTTCAGATTTGGGTTTTCCCAGATGTGCCAACATGACATCTCTAATAAAATGGAACTTTGAGGAACTTCTAGCCTCAGAGTCTTCTTTCGTTGGGGATGTTACTCGGAATCCTGACACCAAGTTTGTGATTCCAGCAAAGATGGGATGCTGAATTATGTGAAAGCAGAGGTAGGGAACCATGGCTCTTTTATGACTTGTGGACTGGCATGGCTGGCTCAGGAATTCTAGGAGTTGAAGTTCACAAGTCATAAAAGGGCTATTGTTTCCCCACCCCTGTATTAAAGCAAGAAAAAAGGAAGGGAAATGTGCAGAGAATAGCAGATCAAGTTTGTAGGGAAACATAAATATTCTAAATATGGTTCCAAGAAAAAACTTGAAAATAACAAGTCAGTCTTTTTTGGGGGGTAAACCAAGGTGAAATACATAGCATATATTAGATCATTTAGTAGAAATGGATGTTGGATAAGGAGTTTCAATTTAAGCAGCCTCTGGCAAAAAAAATCAATTTTTAAAGAGTTAAATATTTTTTTAAATATATACCGTATTGAATTTGTGCAAAGGATAAAATATAAAATACAAAAAAAGGAATTTAGGAAAAACAAGAGGGAAGATGAAGGTGAAATGGAATAAGGAAAAAAGAAAAGAAATTGCAAAAGGGTACTTTCCAACTTTTTTCAATAGTTAGAACTCCATTCCAATCCACCAATTCTCATATGAAAATATATACAATTGATCCATAAGCTGTATAAAAAGTATTTATCAAACCTCTGTTTCACAATCTTCTTGCAAGGAATGCCTGTACGGAGGCCAAATAAATTATTTCTTGGATTGTCTTTTAATTTGGAAAATTCTTTGGCCTGCAAGGGTCCTGCCCGAGTCCCAAAACAGTTGTGGTGCAAATTTCCATTACAGTGGACTTCCTCAACCTGCTATTTCCCCACCGGAAGCTCCTAACTCTTTTTGAGAATTAAATATTGACCAGAAGTCCTAAAAGTTTCAAACCTCTTCTGCTTGCAAATGATTCAACACTTTCTTTGCAAAACAATAAGCCTCTGATAAGAATATTTAAACAACTGCTAGAATATATTGAATTAGATATTCAACAGTATAGAGGGTGGAAAAGAAATTGAGGTGAACATCAGCTGTCATATTTCTATAGAGTTGGAGTAACAACTACTAACTAATAATGTCATATCTTTAGATCACTTGTGCATCTTTTCAGGAAGAAATGCCATTCAAAACATCTTTATACTGCCTTCAGGTAAGAATTAGAACAGTGTACAAAAAATAAAATTGGCAGATTCAATCCTCATTAAAATCAACATAAAATTAATGCAAAACATAAGCAAAGGTCACCCAATATTCCTGCCTAGGTGGTAAAGTCTTATTTAAAAAGTAGACTTTGCAGTGTTTTCCTAAATGCCACATGTGCATTCATAGGGCAGTTTATGCTACAGAGTAATGGTTTGTGACAATATGCTTGAAACAACACTTTTGTTCCTATGGTCAAATGAGATTTATTTATTTATTTATTGGTTTGATTTATATGCCGCCCTTTTCCGGAGACTCAAGGCGGCTTACAATGCGTTAAGCAATAGCCTTCATACTTTCGTATATACCTGCTTAGTAGGCTTTGCCCCCCCCCCCCAAAGTGGTATTCTTTTTTACACAAAGTCAGCTTATTGCCCTCACAAACCGGGTCCTCATTTTACCTACCTCGAAAGGATGGAAGGCTGAGTCAACCTTGAGCCTGGTGAGATTTGAACTTGCAGTAATTGCAGGCAGCTGGTGTTACTTAACAGTGCTTTAGTCTGCTGCACTACCAAAAGAGATAGATGCTCTTTTGGATAGATGCCATTTCATACATTAATTTTGCCCTGGGAGATTAGTTGGTTTGTGTTCGTGGTGTATTTTTTTTTTAAAATGTACTAATAGCTTGGAAGATTACTCGAGGACAGTGGAAATAGATGTTGTATGCTTTTAAGATTGCAATGACGAATAATTAAATGGTAAATATGGAAGAATATCCACTCTTCATCAAGCATCATAGTCTTTTCATACCCTGAAGAATGTATCTTCCTTTGTGTATTTGAATAACATTTTGTTGCTGAGAATGCCAGGTAGAGGATTATTCAGAACTACGACTGCATATGCTAATTTATTTAGTTAATTTGCTATCTTTTCTCATAATTAAGACAGTCTTTTTTTTTTAATTTTATAAGCAACAGGGTTCTCTTCTGCTCTAATGTAATGTAACATGGTAATATCTTTCTAATATAACTGCATAAACATAACAGGAATCTTTTTATTACTTTTTATTAATAGAAGAGAGATACTTGTCTGGGAGTAGTTCTTTTCTTGGTGTGTGTGTGTGTGTGTGTGTGTGTGTGTGTGTGTGCTGAATGTACTGCATTTTTCGGAGTATAAGAAGCTCTGGATTATAAAATGCACCTACCTTTTTTGGTGAGGAAAGCAAGAAAAAGAAATCTGCCTCTGCCTCCCAGCAATTTTGCCTCGTTGCAGCAAACAGCCTGCTTTACTTTCATTTTCGTTTTCAGTTTGCTTGATTAGCAGAAGAAAAAAAAAAATCTGCTCCCAGCAATTTACCTGCTTGTAGCAAGCAGCAGAGGCCTACGCAAAACAGCTGACACCAAAACAGCTGAGAGTCGGAAGGCCGATCCTATCAACTTGTGCTAATTAGGCTGTGCTGAAGCTGAAACAAGCTGTTTCTTCTTGCTGCTTGCTGCAAGGAGGTAAACTGCTGGGAGGCAGAGGCCAAAGAGTGGGGGCCAGTGGGTGGGCAGTGCTACATTCGGTGTATAAGATGCACCTAAATTTTCACCCCCTTTTAGGGGGAAAAAGGTGCGTCTTATACTCCGAAAAATACGGTATGTCTATCTGCCATCTGTCTATCTCAGAAATAAAGTAAGAAAACCCTGCAGATTCCAGTTTCTGGAATTCTTTCTAATTCTTGTTAATAGGTCCACTCAGCATCATGTGACTGGAAGGGAGTACTCAGAGGGACCTAGAATAAAAAGTATTTCTGATTTGCTGCCAAACTACTTTCCTTATAAAGATGCATTCCTATAAATGTTGTGGGAGGGTGTTTTTGGGTGGAGAGGGAGGAGTTAGGAAACTTAGCTGGATCTAGTCTTTTTTTCTCTTATATATCTCACCTCTAAATTTGTTCCTCTTCTGAACAGTATTCTAATATTATGGTGATGGACAGACAAAATCTCAAGCTTCTTTATTAATTCCTGTCCATTGAGTTAGATAGTTAAAAAAAAACAGTGAAGAAACACCTAAAAATAAACCCCACACATTTTTATTTTCATACATCAGTTGCCTGGCACTGACCAGGCACTACATATTGATTTCTATAAATTCTATGCTATAGAAATCTTTTGTTCTCATAAAATTTGTTAAAATTTTTAGTTTTGATGTCTATGAACTTTGTTGTAATAGTGTGATTATAACCCAGGATAACACATGCCTAAATAATATTTCACAACGTTACAGTACAAATATAAATAATTATTTTCCATCCGAAAGAAAGGAACAATATTGAGTGGTTGGTTATTAACTTTATAATACTACACAGTGGTAATAGAGTTTGGTCAATGAGATACCTTCTTCTTTAGAGTTTTGTTGCTAACAATTTTCTTTGGTATTCTCTCAAGCCATGTTTCACATTCTTAAAAGAATAAAGAAGGAAAGGAGGAGCCAGCTAAACTGACTGTACAGGATGAGAGATTGCTGGTTGCTTTCTCACAATTGGAGGTGAACAAAATATAAAGCTTTGGTGGTGCAGTAGTTAGAATGCAGTACCCCAGGCTACTTCTGCTGACTGCTGGCTGCCAGCAGTTTGGCAGTTCGGGTCTCACTGGCTCAAGGTTGACTCAGCCTTCCATCTTTCTGAGGTCGGCAAATTGAGGACCCAGAATGTTGGGGACGATATGCTGACTTTGTCAACCGCTTAGAGAATGCTGTAAAGCACTGTGAAGTGGTATATAAGTCTAAGTGCTATTGCTATTAGCCCCATATCAAGATCAAAATGATGCACAATAAGCACTGAGTGTGAATAATTGCTATGTGACTTTGTGCCCAAAGACAGACAAGGCCCACTGGATGAAAGAAACTGGCAAATGTCTATGGAGATTTTCAGTCATCCAGGTCATGGTTGTCCCAAAGGTGCTTTTTCAGGAGGCAACTGAACTTTCTGGTTTTTCTTTGAAGATGTTTTGCTTCTCATCCATTCTTCAGAGCTGAAGAAGCTTCTTGGATGAGAAGCAAAACATCTTCAAAGAAAAACAAGAAAGTCCAGTTGCCTCCTGAAAACGCACCTTTGGGACAAAGTGGCAAATGTTCAGTTGGGCTATCAAATACCATACAAACAACAACCATGGTTCTTAAGTGTTTCAGTGGCTACTGTTGGGATTCTTTTGTTAAGGAAATGTGTAGAAAGGCGAAAGAACTTGATCTTAAATTTCAGGATTGGGAGAAACAACACAGACATCCTCTCTCTTTATTTTGTTACATCCCTCCTCTTTCCTCATACCAATACAGCTTTTACATATTTCTTGTAGATACATATACTTTAAAGCAATACAAAGGAGAGGAAATCCTTAAAAGGATGGTAAAAGGAAGATTCTGAGGAGATTTAGCAGTGGAGGGATTGACCTATTAAGAGTGATTAACAACCCGAGATGCGCAGTGAGTCACGGTGCTTATTGAGATCTAAGCACTTAACGTAAGACTTGAGGAGCTAGAAACAGGAGGAATTTTAAACAACAAGCATGCTTTGCAATTAGGCAAAGGTCAGTCTTAGTTGGGCTCCATCGAGAGGCTTAATCTCTTCAGTGGTGGAGAAAAGATCCTGTATTGCTGAGATGCCTTGGAACAACAGTGGAAAAGCAGGGAGGAGAATTCAAGGCTTAGAGGAACAGGATTTTGGTTTTATGCCAGGATGAAACTGCTGGTAAACATCCTGGAACCACACGGCACAATCCTCCTGTATAAAAACACAATGAATGAAGCACTTTAATTAACTGGCAGCACTTTTTCTCAGAGATAAATGCTGTAAAATGCACAGCATAGTAAATCAGGAAATGCAAGCAAACAATGTTTTCAGATCTGAAAGAGCTCTGTGCCACTTGACTGATACAGGCAAATTCCTTTCCTTCTGGTGATACAAAACTATGCCTGAATTAAGATGGGGCTCAAGGGATCCCTTGGAAGTTTGCCAAACATGTTATTTAAGGAGGAAGGGCATTTCAGGCTCTCCCTGCTCTAAAAAGAATCTCTTCGATGCAGCAGAAGAGTATCACCAGTGGATGATGTTACAGGTTTTGCATCATTTGAGACTGAAGGATGGTTTCCACAAGTCCCACAACCCTAGGGAAGCTCCCTGGTGGCCATAAATAGGCTTTGTAAGTTTCCGGATTCAGCCTCTGCTAGCATCTCTGTTTCAAAGCAATCAGGTGTCTAAGTAGCATACAAGGCAAGATAGAAGAACATTGGCTACCCAGCCTCAACAGTGCTAGCCTTGATGGACTATTGATGAATTGGTAAAAAGGCCAATGTTGCCTTTACAGATGATAGATAGGTGAAAGATAAATGGAGGGGGATGCGGATGGAGAGGGAGAAGGTGGAGAGAGAGAGAGGGAGAGAGGGTGGAGAGAGAGGGGGGGGAGGGAGAGAGAGAGAGAATTTTATAACAACCTTCTCCCCAACTCAGAAGTCCAATGTATACAACTGTTTATACTGCTGCTCAAGGTGAAGGCATTATTTATTTGTTCATTCATTCATTCCCAATATTTTCATAATGTCCATAATCACCAAACCCAAGGCAGTGTACAAAAAAACCCCCATTAAAACAACCCATATGTCTATATTATTATTTATTTATTATTTAAAATTTTATACCGCCCTTCTCCCGAGGGACTCAGGATGGTGCCCAGCCAGCAATAAAACACACTTATACATAAAATTTAAAAACAATTTAAAATATATTAAATAGTTTGGCCCCAATATTATTAAAAAGACAACCATTAAAATTCATGTTTAGGCTAGCCCAGCTTGTTGGAACAATAACGTCTTGAGGGCATGGTGAAAGGCGCGTAGGTCAGGGATCATCCGTATCTCCAGGGGCAATTCATTCCAGAGAACAGGTGTCCCCACAGAGAAGGCTCTCCCCCTGGGGGTCGCCAGCCAACATTGTTTGACCGACGGCACCCTGAGGAGTTCCTCTCTGTGGGAGCATATTGGTCGGTGGGAGGCTATCGGTAGCAGAAGGAGATCTCGTAAGTACCCAGGTCCTATGCCATGGAGCGCTTTAAAGATGGTAACCAAACACCTTGAACATATACTGAATATAGAACATATTTTTTAAAAAAGAAAAAAATCAGCTATTTTCCTATGAGGATATTAGCAAGCTATTTGAGACACATACCAATATCTAAATTCAGAAGATTCTTTATTCTGGCTAATTTCAGTTTAAAAGAATGCCTTATGACATTCAAGTATGCCCTTATGGAACTGGAATTCTTAACTCATGCTTTGTTATACAGTGTTGCCTTTTTAATAGAGATATTAAAAATATAATGAATTCCATTAAGTATTCTATCTAGAGAGGAAATATGGTGGCCACACATATAGAATACAACATACATATTCTGTTTGGTTGCTAGTGACACATTACAGCCAAGGTGCAGCATTTAGACCCACTAATTGCTCGGATAGCCAACTGGGATTCCATTAACAAACTAGCTTCCTTTCTTCAAGATACAAGTATGTAGGCAGTTAGAAAGAGTGCTAACTTTATAACTAAAGCCAATCAGTCGTGTCTCTCACTTGTCTCTTGGAAATAAACTCCTCTGCTTCAAGCAACTGTCTAAGTTCTTCATTCTTTTAATACCAGCTTGGAAATTGACTCATTTTTCCATCCAATGCTAACAGTGATTCTTTCAGCGGGAGCCTATATTCTTAAACCTTTTTATTCTCCAGTCTCATTGCCATGAACCTAAATATAATCTAATAGCAGGCAATTGTAATAACAATATTTTCCCAAAAAGATGACATTGCAGCTCACTATTAAAGTAGCATAACTGCACAGCACAAAAGACATAGCATGACATTAGTCCTCTGAGGCTCTTAATCTGGATATATATTGCTATTATCAAAGTACTTTCGTTTTGGGGTGGTTTTTTTTCCACCAAAGTCAAAGGTTCAAAAAGTATTGAGAAGATAATAGCTTCTCTTAAGTTTGGCATTTGCTTCAAGAAATCTTGACAACTACTATTATCTTTGCAAGGGATACCTCAGTGGATTGTTTAGAGATCTCTTTGGAAATCATGCACTGAACATTATTTTCCTTGGGATCCTAATGTGACAGCAGTGTGCTCTCTTGCACTTATTAACTCATTTGACGTTTCGGAATAAAACAAATCCTGTATTATTGTTTTTTTTTTTAAAGGGAAGCTGACATACTGCAAAATGGTGTTACTTGAACAATTTTCAAAGCAGAACCTCCTATTTCCCATCTTCACTACCATTTAAGAAAGAGAGAGAGATTTCCATTCCTACTTTATTAGATGTCACGGCTTCATCGGTGTCACCGTGACTCATTTATCGGTAGACCTAATATTGTGTCTGAAACTGCAATAATGTTAAATTAAAATGGGCAAGTGCTCTGTTATGCCTCCCCACCCCACCCCGGTGAATTTAACGTACAATTTTATGCAAAAATTTAAATTCCTCTGATCAACTTGCATCTTTGAATGAATCTCGAAATGAAGATGACACATAACCCATATGTGAAGTTAAGTGCAACAACTTTCTGAAAGTATGAATCTATACTTACTATTTATGTGCACTATTTACGGATTCAAAAGTCTTTTGGAACAGAGCAATGGTGAAATCTAAAATTTGTTACTACCAGTTTTGTGGGCGTGGCTTTGGGGGGGGTAATGTGACTGGGTGGATGTGGCCAATTTTTTTTTTTTTAACTTTTAAAACCATCTTTTCTACAACCTCTTCAGCAAAGAGGTTGTAAAAAAATGCTTTCAAAAGGCTCTGACGATCCCAGTTGAGTTGCCTGATCGGCTGAGACTTTTTTTCTTTTAAATGCCTCTGACCATCAGGCAACTCAGCTTGGATCGTCAGAGGCATTTAAAAGAAAAAAAGGGTTTTTTTTCTTTTAAAAGCTTTTGATGATCCCAGCTGAGACGTGCGATCATCAGAGGCTTTTTTTTTACTTTTAAAAGCATTTTTTTGGCCTAAGAGGTTGTAGAAAAAATGCTTTTAAAAGTAAAAAAAAAAAAAGCCTCTTATGATTGTGCAGCTCAGCTGGGCATGGGGGGGGGCAGGGATTTTTGCTACCAGTTCTCCGAACCACCCGCCTCCATCGCTACCGAATCAGGTGATCCGGTCCGAATCGGGAGCATTTCACTCCTGGATCAAAGTGCTTTGCATTGAAGAAGCAAAAACTGAACTGTTCAGCTACAAATGCATAAGCGACACTTGGAGAAAAGAGAAACATTTGAAGAAAATAACAATTGCTAACAATTAAAGAGTGGCCAGCTCTGTTATCTTTTGGAGTTGTGTTGCAGCCAGTGGCACCAAAACTATTATGTTGGTAGCAGAAAGACTATTAACATATATTTGAAAGGAATTACATGTAACAAACTGAAGCTGAAAAGAGTTTGGGTATGTCAACCAGACAATTCTTTGAAACAACTTTCAAATGAATAACAGAATAACAGAGCTGGTAGTGACCTTTTGGTCCAACCCAAGCTCAAGCAGGAAACCCTATTCTACTTCAGACAAATTGTTGTTTGACAAATGAGCCATGAAGTACTTCATAGAGACCAAAAATTTTTTCTGGAGTATTGACATGAAAAGTATTGAAAATTACAAACATGCAGTGCATGCAAGGACCCCCCAAAGATACCTCTCAATCAAATGTTCTGCAAAGAACAGAGGGATAAAATCCAAAAGCAAGTCTAGAAAGATTCTTAACTTAATATTGGAAATGTTTTGAAAGTATCATGTTTTGAAACTGTTATTTTTTTGCCAATGCAGGTATTACAATTCTGGCTGGGGAATTTATTTATTTATTTATTTTTCAAATTTGTATGCCGCCCTTCTTCCGTAGGACTCGGGGCGGCTCACAAGATAAAAACAACACAACAATCCAAATACTTAAAATTGGTCAATTTAAAATCCTCAGACAATTAAAAAACCTGCGGCAGATCAGGGAATTTGCTGAAAAAGCCATGTCTTCAGCTCGATGTGGAAAGTGCGGAGGTCAGGGGCCATCCGGAGCCCGGTGGGTAACCCATTCCAGAGGGTTGGTGCAGCCACAGAGAACGCCCTCATCCTGGAGGCCACCAGCCGACATTGTCTGGCCGATGGCACCCGGAGGAGGGCAGTCCTATGTGAGCGCACTGGGTGGTGGGAGGCCGGTAGGAGGTGGTCCTGCAAGTACCCCGGGCCCAAGCCATGAAGGGCTTTATAGGTAAGTATCAGCACCTTGAAGCAGATCCGAAGGGCCACCGGCAGCCAGTGCAGCTCGCGCAGGAGAGGTGTTACACAGGAGTAGTGGGAAACTCCCGTAACAACCCGCACAGCTGCATTCTGGACCAGCTGGAGCCTCTGGGTGCACCCCAAGGGCAGCTCCATGTAGAGTGCATTGCAGTAATCCAGCCGAGAAATGATGAGAGCATGAGTGACTGTTCAAAGGGCATCCCTGTCTAGGGAAGGGCGTAACTGGCGCACCAGGCGAACCTGTGCAAAAGGCCCCCTTGTCACAGCCATCAGATGATCCATCAAGGACAGCCATGAGTCAAGGAGGACGCCAAGATTATGAACCCTTTCAGAGGGAGTAAGCTCCCTCCCCATCGGAAGTGATGGGGATACTAGATCACGAGATGCCGGTAACCACAGCCACTCAGTCTTGGAGGGGTTGAGTCTGAGCCTGTTCCTGCCCATCCAGAATTCTGGGAGTTGAGGTCCACATATTTGTCATAGTAGTCAAGGTTGAGAAGCACTGGTCTACAACATTCAAATTTCAGGAACTGCCACACTGTTTTCTTTTTTGGGATCTCTGAACATCTGCACATAAATAATAAATATACATTTAAATTTCAAAAAGATATTGTGTTTAACTTTGTACCATGCCAAGGCTCTGTACATAAGCAGTCCCCTTAAAGTTTGACTGTTGAACTTCATCAGTATTTATGCTGCTTTGTGAGATGCAAAGCTTCAAATAATTGCATCACATTTTCTCGCTGTGGTGAAAAATCTGAATTATTTCACTGTGAACAGAAGACACATATTTTAATTTTAAAATCAAGATTAACACTCAACATTTTTCAGTGTTAAATTGAGGAACAGGGAGAGACAAGATGGAATGTGTGACAGAGCCATCCTACAGTAGAATTGCAGTCCTGATTGATTTTAGGGACTCCACAAAACAGTGTTTGCTTAATTTGGACATGTGCTCACAGCTTTGCTCAGCAATTTATGAGGCATCAGCAAAACAAATGCATTTTACAGTCATATTAGGTATATTAGTTTTGGAATGTGTGTTTCTAGTTTTCCTTAATCTGGAAAATATATATCAGCATTCTGCATCAGATACTGAAATGCCCTCTCTGCTTAATTTTACGGTTCCAATATTTGCAAACATAGCTGCTTTCTTCTTCTCTCTCTTGCTGGATTTGGAGAATATGAAGGAACCCATCTTTCAAGTTCTCACACATTTTTACAAATCTGTATGGAAATCCTTGTTTGCAGAAGAAACTATAACGCTATAGTTGCATGACAGGAATTTGGAGAAAGAGAGTGGAAGGGGGAAACAGTACTGCTTCCACAGAAGTACCCCATGTATCCCAACAAATAAATTCCTTCATTAATACCCTTTCCTGAATAGGCCAATGGTATGCAAATCATTCAACTAGAATTCTGTGGGCAGATCTCTTATAACTAACTGTACAGAATTTTTTAGATGCAGAACAATTCCACTAATTTCTTAAATTGAAAAAAACCTGGATTGGCATTGTAGTGACCTCATCCTCACTGTCATCGTCGTCATCATCATTGTTTTTTCAAAAATTTGACTTTCTCAAATATATTCATAAGACCCCGAGAAAGTTGTGACATATAAAGAAAGGAAATGCTGGTGGAAATGTTCAGCGACAATTTACTGCTATGATATTTTCCTTTTCAAAATAAAACATACATTCTCAAGGTCATATACACTTTCTTCCTATCTCTTCCCTAAGTGGTATATTTTTTCCTGCCTCTTTAGAGACTTTTTACTTGCAGTTTGAAACAGGTCAAACCCAATGTGTTCACTGTATCCCTGAACTACTAATGGCCACATTTTGTTCATTTGAAAAGAAAGACTAGAGACTACTGATGTGAGTTTTCCTTTCTTATAATTTTCTGGGACTTTAAGAGAATAAAGGACCACATATGCACCTCAGAGAAATAAAAACAGAAATCCTGAAGGCACAGGGTATCAGTGTTGGTGGGACATAAAAAGGAAGTTGAGTTGGAAAACTAAAAAAATGTCCATTTGTGCATTGAAGAGGGGAAACTAAACATCAACTATTTGGTGGAGTGAACAATGAGGTGCTCTGAAGTGAACATAACTCAAGAAGGTACAGAATTAAGAGCCTCAGAATTCTTCCAAAGGCAGAAACAGCTTCATTCAGCAGCCACTAATTGATTTCCCTTCTTCCTACAAACTGAGGAGGATTTAGAAACAATTCAGGGGAAGGGAGCCATTTGAAGGCTACTTTAGCCTGCACCAGGACCTACTAAAGGATAGGTAATGTATAGGATGATTGAAAACATAAGGCCAAGAATAAACTAATAAGAACATTAAGCCCTGATTGAAAGGGGCAGAATTCCCAGTTTTCCAATCCTTAATGGTGTGAGAAAGAACAGTTCTGCTACTGTCTTTATTGCTACAAACACAAGAGTAGGGCTTAATATTTTAATGTTTTGTTTTGTGTCCTTTCCCTTTTTTGTCCTTTTTTTGTCTTTTGTATTTTAACCTTGTCTTAAACAAAATTTATATCTATATATATTTACCATGTTTTCCCCAAAATAAGACCCTCTCTTATATTTTTTTGCAACCAAAAATGGCACCAGGTCTTATTTTCAGGGGGGGGGGGTTCATCCATTGACTTGCCTTACTTGTGCATGTTGCCCCTGGCCTCCTTTTCACTATCAGAGGCTTTCTTTGGATTTGGATAGTTGCAGCCACGTCTCGCACACCTTGGCCCATTTCTTCTGCAGCCAGCAAGGCTTTCCTAAAGGATCGATCCAGAGCTCTATTATTGGCTACAGAGGCCTTCAGGAAAGGCCTTTAGGAAAGGCCTTTGCAGCTGATAACAGAGCTCCAGATCGATCCAGAGCTCTGTTATCGGCTACAGAGGCCTTCAGGAAAGCCTTGCTGGCTGCAAAGAAATGGGCCGAGGTGTATGAGACCTGCCTGCCTGGTAAGTAGTAGATCATCTCTACAAACCCCATCCCCACCCTAGATTAATTTTTACTCGTGCACCCTGGAGTGGGCAGAGTCTTAATTAGGGCTTATTTTGTGGGTAGGGCTTATATTGGGCATATAAACTAGGATTTACTTTCTGAGTAGGTCATATTTTTGGGGAAACATATATAGATATATATCTATCTATAGATCAACTGATAGATAGAGATAGATAGATAGATATATTTATGTGATATATAAATATATATAAATTAAAGTAATATAAACAAAAATAGTGGCAACCCTCCCCCCCCTGAAAAAAACTAAAGGTGCAAAAAAAGTGTAGGAGAAATATAGAAAAAAAGAAAGATAAAAAGAAGTGGTTTTCTTTTCAGTTTGTGAGAATTCAGCAAATATGATGATTTAAACCCTACAAGATTTATGCATATTACATATTTGGCAGGCTATGCTAAAGATGAAGAATTATCCAGAATAAATTGGTCTTTTGCTACTTTCAGTGATATGATTCTTCTATGGAGACATTCTTAAAACTTATTTTTTGGGGTTTAGAGAGTAAGTCTTCTGGAATACAAATTATTTAAAGAAAGAATTATGGTTTCCCTGGCCATAGGGAAATCTCTGTCAGACTGCCTCTTGACAATTTACATTGTCTTTCTTTCTGCATCTTTTTTCTAGCAATACACTTTTTCAGGTGTGCTGGTCAGAATTGTACATGATCTTGTGAAAAGGGATAAAGAAAAAATTAAAAGAAATCAAGATTAAGATTGTTAGAAATAAAAGGAAGGAATATAATATTGATTTTTTTAAAATCAAGTTTTATTGAATTTTCCCCCCACATTCACCCGCATCTTTTTTTTGAACAGAGTATTGGCCATATCTTATCTTATACAATTTTTCAAGTTCAAATACATTTTACTCAATTGGAATATAATGTTGATTTATTTGATCAAGGTTTATCTCCCAGGTACCTCAAGGACCATTTTTCCTTGCAAACTGTGGCTAATCCTGTGCATTCTTTTAGAGATGAAGAGAAGATCTCCCACTCCATGTGAAGGAACAATGTTGGAGACTCAGATATGAACCTTTGTGGTGATGGCCCCATAACCTGCAACATGTTGCCTCCTGAGCTGCAGGCAAGCCCCAACTTCTTAACTTCTAAACAGATTCTTAAAAGTTGCTGGCCTTCAAGTGCTAATGATGATTGAGTTGACTTAGTTAATTTTGGGGGGAAAGTATTGTACTTTATTTTAGTTCTGTTGTGTTTCACTGGAACAGTGTAGTCATGTGAGCTGAGTGTTTATGTAAAGTTGTGTAATGAAATACAAAATGGAATGGAATGGAATGGAATGGAATGGAATGGAATGGAATAGAATAGAATAGAATAGAATAGAATAGAATAGAATAGAATAGAATAGAATAGGTTTTATTTAGCCAGGTATGATTAGACTCAAAAGGAATTTGTCTCCAATGCAGAAGCTCTTAGTGCAAAGCATAATGCAAAGCATAATAATAGCAATAACAACAAGAGGGTAGTAAGAAGATAATAAGAGATAATAATATTACAGTTGTACTTTGTGTTCTAATTCATAGGCATTAGTCAGTACTGTGAAAATTAGGTGTTCAGCAGAGTGATGGCATGAAGGAAAACATAATCCTTGTATCTACTTGTTTTGGTATGTGATGCCCTATAGTGGCAGTCCAAGGGGAGGAGTTGAAAGATGTCCAGGATGTGAGCGATCTGTATATATTTTCTAAGCATCTTGCCTGAGTATAAAAGGATATACAAAAATGTACCTACTGTCCTGCTAAACAAGGTTTGCTTTTGTTAAGTACAGGTGTGTTTCTTCCAGCACATCTGATTTTTCCTCCCAATTAGTTAACAAAATAGAATAGGAACAAAATCAGTTTTACAAATTTTTCTTGTGTGACTTTTTTGCACAGTTATCCTAATTTTTCCTCACCAGGCTATTCAAAATATTTTACTTAAGCCATATTGATTTGAATCAAATCATTTGCAGTTTTATTATCTGCTTATATTTTAATATAGACAAATTTTAATACAGGCAAAATTATGGTTGAATTTTGCTTTATTTTATAGGGGATTATCTAGAGTTCTTGATATTGATTGCATACATATACAGGTGAAACTCAAAAAATTAGAATATTGTGCAAAAGTTCATTTATTTCAGTAATGCAACTTAATAGATGAAACTAATATATGCGATAGACTCATTACATGCAAAGCGAGATAGTTCAAGCCTTGATTTATCATAATTTTGATGATTATGGCTTACAGCTCATGAAAACCCCAAATTCACAATCTCAGAAAATTAGAATATTACATGAAATCAATAAAACAAGGATTGTACATAGAACAATATTGGACCTCTGAAAAGTATAAGCATGCATATGTACTCAATACTTGGTTTGGGCCCCTTTTGCATCAATTACTGCCTCAATGCGGTGTGGCATGGATGCTATCAGCCTGTGGCACTGTTGAGGTATTATGGAAGACCAGGATACTTCAATAGCGGCCTGCAGCTCTTCTTTATTGTTCGGTCATCTTTCTCTTGGCAATGCCCCATAGATTCTTTATGGGATTCAGGTCAGGCGAGTTTGCTGGCCAATCAAGCACAGTAATCCCATGGTCATTGAACCAGGTTTTGGTACTTTTGGCAGTGTGGGCAGGTGCCAAGTCCTGCTGGAAAATGAAGTCAGCATCCCCATAAAGCTCGTCTGCGGAAGGAAGCATGAAGTGTTCCAAAATCTCCTGGTAGATGGCTGCGTTGACCCTGGACTTAATGAAGCACAGTGGACCAACACCAGCAGATGACATGGCTCCCCAAATCAACACAGACTGTGGAAACTTTACACTGGACTTCAAGCATCTTGCAGTGTGTGCCTCTCCATTCTTCCTCCAGACTCTGGGTCCTTGGTTTCCAAATGAGATGCAAAAGTTGCTCTCATCAGAAAAGAGGACTTTGGACCACTGAGCAACAGACCAGTTCTTTTTGTATTTAGCCCAGTTAAGACGCTTCTGACATTGTTTGTTGTTCAGGAGCGGCTTGACAAGAGGAATACGACATTTGAAGCCCATGTCCAGGATCTGTCTGTGTGTGGTGACTCTTGATGCACTGACTCCAGCCTTAGTCCACTCTTTGTCCCCAGCATTTTTGAATTGTCTTTTCCTGACAATCCTCTCTAGCCTGCGGTCATCCCTGCTGCTTGTGCACCTTTTTCTTCCACACTTTTCCCTTCCACATAACTTTCTATTAATGTGCTTTGATACAGCACTTTGGGAACATCCAACTTCTTTTGCAATTACCTTTTGAGGCTTTCCCTCCTTATGGAGGGTGTCAGTGATGGTTTTCTGCACAACTGTCAGGTCAGCAGTCTTTCCCATGATTGTGATTCCTACTGAACCAGACTGAGAGACCATTTAAAGGCTCAGGAACCCTTTGCAGGTGTTATGGCTTAATTAGCTGATTAGAGTGGGACACTTTGAGCCTAGAATATTGAACCTTTTCACAATATTCTAATTTTCTGAGATTGTGAATTTGGGGTTTTCATGAGCTGTAAGCCATAATCATCAAAATTATGACAAATCAAGGCTTGAACTATCTCGCTTTGCATATAATGAGTCTATCTCATATATTAGTTTCACCTTTTAAGTTGCATTACTGAAATAAATGAACTTTTGCACGATATTCTAATTTTTTGAGTTTCACCTGTATACACGCATATATTGAATGGCGTGTTAAATGTGGTTGGCAGGCATTCGGCAAGTTAAGCATAATTTTCAAGAACAACCTCCCTCTATGCATGAAGAGAAAAGTTTTCAATCTGTGTGTGTTACCTGCTCTAACATAGCCAGTGACACTAACCTCACAATTGATACAAAAGCTACAAGTGGCACAAAGAGCCATGGAAAGATACATGCTCGGCATTACAAGACAAGATCGAAAGACCTGCACATGGATTAGAGAACAAATGAAAAGTATACAATATCATCAAGAAATTATAAATAAATGAAATGGAAATGAGCTGGTCATATAGCAAGAAGAACTGATGGCAGGTGGACCAAGACAGGATGGATCCCACTTGATAAAAAGACCTAAAACAAGATGGTTCAACCACTTCAGCAAGTATTGTGGGCCCAATCAAATTAAAAAAAATAAATAAAAAAAATTAGCAGTGGACAGATAATAGCTAAAATGATGATGATGATGATGATGATGATGATGATGATGATGATGATGATACACACATACATGCATATATGCAATTCAACTAGCTTTGAACAAAGCACAATATTATCCCTAAATAAGATGATGTTGAGAAGAATAGGAATTTCTATGTCTACTAGCTACATAAAAATTCTTCTTTGTAGCTGTTAAAAGTTTTTACCAAAAAGCATATTATACCCAATTCAGTCCAGATTTTACAGGATTTTTTTAACCTATTAAAGTTGGGACTGAACTGAGCTAAATAGATCTCCCCCCCACCCAAGAAATTGATTTTGATTTCAACTTATATGAGAAAACATATTGTTATACTGGGTCAAAATAGAGAAACAAATCTCATACACTGGTAAAGATTTAGATGTCAACAGGACACACAATCTCAGAACCAAAGTAGCAAATTAAGAGTAACTTGGGAATTTATTTAGGCACAGCTGTTTCATACTGGCAGAAAAATAACAAGAAGTAAGATCTCAAGGAAGGTCATAAAAGCCAATGGTATAAATGAATTTAAGAGACAGCTTGACATTTTTATGGAGAAAATGGATTGAAGAATTCAGAGGCAGTGACAAATCACTAATGGGTTGGAGATAAAATTAACAAGAATGGGTTTGCTTGTGGCTGGAGGCATTTTACTATTCAGCGAAGCTGTACATCCTCTTTTATCACATTCTAATCTAAGTCTGACATCCAAAGGTGGAGCTATCACTGCCATCACCAAACCATTCCACACCTCACACTGTATACTAAATATAAAAAATGAATTTCTCCTACTTTCCGGAAAGCATACTCCTTGGTATGAAGCATCAGTACCTTAAAGCACTAGAAATCATGGGTCTGTAGATTTCTTTCTTTCTTCAAATGCATCCTGAATGGGTCAGCCAGTTTACTCCCTTGCACATCGCTACTATAATCTTAAATTTCCAATGGAGTAATCTTCACCAAATGCAGGTAGAATTATTTCCCAGTGAAGGCATGCAGGCTTGAATGGTCAAGCATCTGTTTTATTTGGCGATACGAAAATTTGCTGCCACATACAGTATGCTTTTTAAGCCGTGTTAGTGAAACCTAATATTAAAATAATGCTAATTTGAAAAATACCCGAAGTGAATAGATTTCTGCAACGTAGGAATAATTCCTGTTTTTACCTCCCTCCTTTCCCTGGTATTGTATTAATGTGCATAATAAGGCCTCACATTCACTGAAATCCTAGCATGAAATTCACCTGTGCACAGAAGTCTGCCTTTAAAAATAGAACAAAATAGAATGTTGGACTCTCCAGGAGAGAAAACTCAGCATGCTTCCCTCCCTCTGATGAGAAAGCTGCATTAGCAATGTCTATTTTTCTCCTGCCTCAAACAACAGTTATTTGGGGGACAGATGGAGAGGATTTCCCCCTCCCCTTCCTCGTACAGATTACATTAGGTGCCAAGGTCTGGTTTCCCCATATGGCTGAACAAATGAGCAAGGGGAAAAAAATCCAATAGGATCATGGCAAAATATATTTGCTGGAGAGAATATTGAAACTACCATTACATGCATTTTGGTCTACAGTTTGAATAATCATTTTATTGAGTCTAATGGTAATGACTATTGGGGAGTGCTTGAACTCTGACTGTACTGTTTAAGTTTGTAATGAAAGGCTAGGAGTAAAAATTACCATCTAAATGTATTCAGGCTGGCCTTAGCATTCAAGGGCTATGATTTTATTCTATTTGAGCCAAAGCAAGCAAAGCAAAGCAAGAAACCAACTGATCTGATGGTACCAAGTGAATTGCTACGATAGACAGACAGAGAGACAGACAGGCAGACAGACAGACAGACAGACAGACAGACAGACAGACAGACTCATGATCTTGGAAGCCTTAGAAGCCTGTTCAGATGTTCCTGAAAACAGTGTTTTGTTTTGTTTGGTAATAGATTATGCCCATCTTTTATGAAAGCTTATATGACACAATCTCAACATTCCAAATCTGATCAATAGTTCAAAATATTGGCCTTCTGATGATATATTTATACAGTATAATAGATTGGATATAAGTAGATAGATGTAAGAAGATAGATGTAAGCAGATAGCAGAAGGGACTCTGTAGTTCAGTGGCTAAGATGTTGAACTTGTCGATTGAAAGTTCGGCAGTTCAGCGGTTCGAATCCCTAGTGCCGTGTAATGGGGTGAGCTCCCGTTACTTGTCCCAGCTTCTGCCAACCTAGCAATTTGAAAGCACGTACAAAATGCAAGTAGAAAAATAGGGACCACCTTTGGTGGGAAGGTAACAGCGTCCCGTGCGCCTTTGGCGTTTAGTCATGCCGGCCACATGACCATGGAGACTTCTTCGGACAGTGCTGGCTCTTCGGCTTTGAAACAGAGATGAGTACTGCCCCCTAGAATCGGGAATGACTAGCACATATGTGCAAGGGGAACCTTTACCTTTACCTTTAAGCAGATAGAAAGATTTAAATATATCAGTAATTCCTATTGAGGAATAATGCTAATAGAGTTTAAATTACTAATTCATAGGCATTTAAATACAAGATTTCATCCTCAGTATAAAAGACAGAGTCTAAACATTGTAAAAAAAAATGTTCATGCACATGTGGGTTTATTCCTTATTAATGATAACTTTATAATATTGTGAAATAACTCCATATTTATTTTACAGGAAAGATAGATTTATAAACAAGTGCTTTATTCAGAAAGTAAGCATTCCACTGGCTTGATATTTGTAGACTAAATGATAGTGATCAATCATTAAACCTTATATTGATGGTTTGCTGTGAAAAAAGACTATTTGGCTTCTTTTTTATTTTCCATGTCAAAACTTTAGTATAAAATCCCTGTATTCAAATTGGCTTATGAAGTTATGTCTGGCTATATCCTACTACAAGAATCATTTCCTTTTCCAGCTGCTTATCTAAATAAATCACCAACAGATCATCAGAAGGAGGGAGTTTTTTTCACCACTAAATGCAATTGTGTTATGGTGCTTGGGAAAAATTAACTTATGCTTTAAATATATGTTTTATTTAAAATCTTTTTCTTTCCACATTCATATTCTCAATTAAAAACATCTGCTTCTTTTGTAAAAGATCAACAGACTCAAAGTGCTATGTAGGCCAATACATCTTTCTTCCTCCTTCATAACTATTATGTATTCTTTCCAGAAGAAAAAAAATTGCAGACTATAGGAACCAGGAGCACTACTCAGGTAACCCTGAGGACACAGATAAACCTCCAAGTGCTTCAACAACCCTCTAAAAGGATGCAAATGACCAGCTGCCTGCAAGGAATATACATTAAATCCATCCATTCCCCATTATCCTGTCAGAGCTAAAGAAGCTTCTTGGATGAGAAGCGAAATATCTTCAAAAGAAAAAGTAAGAAAGTCTAGTTGCCTCCTGAAAAAGCACCTTTCTCAGAATACAAATGTGATCCATTTTATTGTTTGATAATAAAAGACACATGGGATTTTGCAACAAAAAATAATTAGATTTAGTGCCTACCTTCAACATTCAATTTGCTAATGTATTTTAACAATGTTTGCAATCACAGTGGGCAGAATAAATATCCAATCGTAGAAAAGAAGATTTTTTTAAAAAAAAATAATAATGGGACTGGATAACATACTTGATAAACAGTAAAAATGGATCAGTTCAGACTAACATTTTATATCTATGCCATGTGTGGATGGTTTAATCTGATAATTATTTCAGCATTGCTTCACAATATAAAGAATTGAAAATATATGTCTTACGTTTGTCTCTATTGTATGCCATTTACAATAGTAGGTGTTAGAAGTGTTTAAAAATATGAGAGGGATTATGGGATAATGTATACATGCATATTCATCATTTTATGCATTTACTATATAGATAGCCCTCCTTCTTCCAAAAACCTAAAGACAATTTAGAATGTATGCAGGTCCATTTTATTTTATGCTTACCACAATTTTATGGAATAGATTGAATCTGTGTAACTAATACAAAAACACAAAAATAACCTTCTAGCAGGAACCTCCCTCTAAACTACTGTTCTTGAAGCAACAAAAATCCCTTCATTGCCCCTCTCATACCATGCAAAAGGAAGTCATTAAACAAGTTGGTAGTCTCTCCATCCATTTTTAAAGAATGTGTCATTTTGTCTGTTTGCAAAATGGTATGAATCAAAAGCTAAGCAGCTGCTCTTCTGCTGGATTTGTGGTGACTTGAAAGATCAGTATTGTCAGTGTGAGAAAAATAGGAATTATTCCTGTAAAAGCATAACCTGAGTTACGCCATTTTGAAATCATGTTAAGGTTTTGTTCTACTTTGTATAACCTGATTATATAATTTAGCTGACATTTAAGAACATGAGAAAGGAAATGTGTAATTCCTGTGTTTTTTGAGAGGATGTTTATTTTGCAGGAAATATGTTCTTGGGTTAACTTGCCCTTATTAATTAAAGGAAGTACGCAATTGATGTTTTTGAGGGGTATTTCTGTTGGGAATAGGGGAATTTCCAGGGTGGAATTATGTACTGCATATGTTATATAAGATGTTATGTAAGATCTGAAACTGATTCCCAAGGTACTTTATTGACGTGTATTCTGATGTTCCTGAAGACTATAAAAACTTGTGTAAATTGTTTTATTTCCGTCTTTCTCTACTTTAGAGAGAAAGGCCCTTTGCAAAGAATAAACTTTGTTCCAGGATTATTTTGGTCTTTGTCTCTTTAAAACGATAATGGGATTTCCCTGTCGACCACAGTCAGTATCTATGAAACCAAACACTTTTCCAGATAGTTCTAATTGTAAGTTGGGTATTGTTATATGGCTAGAATGGAAGCAAGCGGAAGATCCATTGTATACCCTGCTTACAGATGGGTACCATGAATGCATCGAATGGACATTGAAAGAAGTATGTGAAATGTGGATGTGGAAGAGAAGTTCCTGAAGAGAAATAATATTCCTTATTTCCCCTCCCCAGTCTGCATAAAAAGGAAAGAAACAAAAAAGCTAAATCATATTTTTTTTCCATGCACACAACAGTCCTTAGAGAAAAGCTAGAGGTTTCCTGTTGAATAGAAGGTGGAAGCATACCAAACATTGATCAGTTTCACACCAGTTTCTTTTCTTTGGGCTGTAGTGTGGATGAGAACAGTTGCAAGGATCTACAAATGAATTTAATCAGTTCTAGGCATCAGCAAACAGAACACAGTAAACAGTTTTCTGTATCTCTTTGCCGCTATCCACTGGTCACCTGGATGCTTGTAATCCAAATCCAATGATAAATAAAGAGCTATCTGAACAACTTTTGGCTTCAAAGATCTGCAAACAGAACGCTGAGCAGATGGTACCAGGAGTCTGGTGAGGCAGGAGATCCTGCCAACAAGAAAACAAAAATATCCAACAAGTTTTTCACATCTTTGTGTGTATAAATGCGTTAATAATACTGCATGTGACCTAGACTTTAGTTGGCTGAATATGACTAGGGTTACCAGCACAGAAAACCCTTTACTGGTATGTCACAGTCATCTGGATTTTTGCAAGTTAGGTATGTAATCCTACCTGAGTCTCTCCAAGATTAATCTAACAGTTAGATCATATATACACTACTCAAAAAAATAAAGGGAACACAAGCAGAAGACATCCGAGATCTGAATGAATGAAATAGCCTTATTAAATACTTTGTTCGTTACATACAGTAGTTTTGTGTTCCCTTTAGTTGTTTGAGCAGTGTATAAATTACTGTATGTAAAGAACAAAGTATTTAATAAGGCTATTTCATTCATTCAGATCTCGGATGTCTTCTGCTTGTGTTCCCTTTATTTTTTTGAGCAGTATACTATGGCTTATCTTCTTTTTATGAAATACAACTGCACAGGGTAAACTCCATTGAAAAATGCTGCTGTTTTGAGATTTATTTTGTTTTTAATACACTATCTAGGTTACCTTTTACATATACAGCTGAATGTATATACATCCATCTCCTTGGATTGCTGCACTTAAAAATGCAGATACAGAGGGCATCACTGTATACATAACATGGGGGATCTGGCTCTTTGGCATATGTAAAATACATTAACAAAATAAGTAAAGTCTCTTTGCTATTGAGTGCAGCCACCAATTAATACATGGATGGATGAAGTTTTCTTGGCAGTTCTATGGATGTGGTTTGTCACAGTTTTATTGAGGTTTTTTTTTTCTTTTTCCAATTTTGATATGGAATAGTAACCTAGGATAATCAGTGTCCTCCAATCTAACTCTTTGTCAAGAGTGTTCTAATAGTCTCTTCATTGATATCGTACAGAGTGTCTATTCTCAAGTTCTTTCCAAAGCATCTACAGCCTTGTGCTACCAATCAAGTCCTTGGGGAAGAAAAAGTCAGCTGTAGGAGTACTGTAGGCTCTATCCAATGGTGGGATTCAAATAATTTAACAACTGCCCTAATGACCGGCTGGGTGGACATGGCCATGGTGGGCGTGGCCAGGGTGTGTGACAGGCAGCACTCGGCCTCCTGCACCCCCCTGGGAGCAAAAACAGGCCGCAGGAGACCGTGCCGCACCCACAGCACCCGGTTTTGGGCCTAGTAGGCCTCCCTGCACTTACCTGGGAGCCAAAATGGGGCATGTGGGGACTTCAGGGAGGGGAGGGGAGGGGAGGGGCCAGCCAGCAATTTAACAATCGGTTCGGCTGAAGTGGTGTGTACTAGTTGAATCCCACCACTGGCTCTATCATTAAAAAGAAAGCTGTAGTATTGTAACTGCTAAACATTTACATGCTCTACGGTAATCAGAATTGGCAACCAAAGAGAAAAAATAGCAAATTTGTAACAACAGCGTAAGTTGCTTTGTTCTTAGAGAAAATAACTTACAATCCCTCACCTGCAAAATATAAACATAATTAAAAAACCCACAAAAGTTATCAGTTGCTTTTGGCCACAAATAACACCTCAGTTTTATCCATATTAAATCTTTTCTCCTTTCATTTTGTTTACAAGATATTGAGATACTGATGGAAGTGTTTGTTATGAAGATGAGAAATAGCTTTAGGAAGAAGAAAGCATGGCCCCAGACATGCACGGATCTTTGACATCTTTTAATTTAAGTTGTCTAACATGTCTTTCTTCAAGAGCAGAATTATAAAAATATATATCCTGTTTGCATTCAAGCTGGAATGCAATTATATCACATATAATTAACTATTTGGCTGAGTAATAAACTTCACTGGGAGTTTAAATATAAGCTATCCATTGTGAAGGGGAACCCCCATCCAAACCGGATATCATGTTCAGCCATTTATTGTAAAATGGCATCATCCCCATGTGTCATTGTTTCCAGTTGAAATTATGAGAATATAATTTAGTAAGTAAGACTACTCTATGCACAAAAATGGAACGACATTTCAATTCCAACCATGGACAAATGGCTACAGAAGTTGATGGAGCTGGCAGAGATGGATAAATTGATTGTTTTGATTAAAGAAAAAAATATAAGTACTTTTGTTGCTACATGGAGACCACTTCTGGAGTTTGTGCTTGAGGTGGGAAAAAAATGAAATTTTGATTTTGGTTTTACTGATTAGATTGATTTGTTGTTATAAAAATGGCTAGTTTATATTGTTTTGGAAAGGTAAAAAGTTGAAGTTCAATGTTAATGCTTTATTCTACTGCAACAGAGCCAGAAGTCAGTCCTTTTTTTTCCTTTTCTCCCTCCCCTCCTCACTTTTCTTTCCCCTTTTCCTCCCCACTGTGTCCTATTATTTCCTTCATATTTTTGTGTTTTAGTCTATAATCTAATAAAAAATTTTTTTTAAAAAGAGAATATTGTTTGTGGGAAAGGCACCTCTAATGTGAATGGAATATTCAGTATGATCAATCAATCAATCAAACTGTGAGCCTTTTAAGTTTCACAGACTTTCTTTCATTAAAATCTATGAATCTGGAACCCTAAATCTCTACCTTTGCACATGAACATTAGATGGAATCGAGGACTCGTAACTTTAGTGGAATATGCTGTTTTAGCCACTTCTTCCCATTGTTGGGAATTAAACCTTGCCCATCTCCCTGATGTCGGAAGCATCAATCATGCGGCTCAGTCACAGGTCTTCATTTTATCTAGTGACTACGATCACAAATGTAAAATTATTATTATTATTAATTATTAATGTGGCAATGAAGTGATGAAGTCTCCAAAATAGGGATTGTGAAAAACAATCCCTATTGTGAAAAACAAACCATGAAAATATTGCAGGCTCAGGGTTGAAAAACATGGTATGTTAACCCTCCTAGAGTGTGTATTTTTGCTTTTGAAGCCATCTTTACAGCGGGGATGGAGATCCTGTTGAATTCCATTGCTGTATAAATTCTTGGGCTTTTCCTTTGTTTTCTGTGAGCAGCTGTCATTCTTGCTCTGAGCCAACGTCACTTAGGGGTAGAGGTGTGCAAAACAGCTTGAACTCAAAAGGCCTGATCTCAGAATACTCCTGTTTTGACATGGGTACAGATTGGTGGTTTGGCCTTGCAGTAACTGTTTTGCTGCTGTCATCAAAAGTATTCTGAGTTCAAAACAAAGTGCTTCAAGCACAAAACAACTCCAATTTTTGTTTTGTTTTTTAAAAAGTGCAGTTCTCTGCCAGAAGGTCTCACTTCCAGGCAATGAAAGTATCAGCTCCTTAAAAAAATCAAAACATATGATTCATGACAGCTAGAGATTTACTAATATAAAATTGTTACAGAGGAATTGTGGATCTTATTAGACAGCTTGTCTGCCTCCTACAGGATGGTGAATCTTATTTTCTGATATATCCAGCCTCCAACACATTTTCAGAATTCAAAAACAGAAATTATTCATAAAGGAAATAATCCATAGCACATAGTGATACAGTGACTTAGATTTTAACTTGCATTAATGGACTAATCGTAAGTAAGTTAGTATGTTCAGCCGAGCACTAAGGATGACTGGGCTATCAAGACAGATACATTCTGAGCAGATGTTAGGGAGTAATCTTAAAACTGGTGAACAAGCAGCAAAGAGCTTGTTGAATGCCCAGAAGTCTATAGGAGTTGACAGCATAGCAGCAAATCCATGGCACTGAGGCCTCTAGGAACCAGCTCTCTGCTCTACACTTTCTCAGTTCATGTGCAAATGTGGGAAGAAGGCAAGGGGGAAAATATGAGAGAATAATTCAATAGAATTGTAAGACCAAAGATAGAACAGTTTACAGTACAAAGAAATTTTAAACTAGATATAGAGAATTGATGATACATAATCATAAAACTTTGCTCTCGGAGTCTTACAGTAAAAATACATAGGGAAAATTGATATCCTTGATGGGTTTTTTCCCCCCCAGAATGGCCTTGTACCCAAAGTTGTTGTAATTATATATAGTCAGAGATATGCAAAGGACAGACTAGAATGCTACTGCTGACTTCTAGGGATTTGAAAGATACCACATGGGACAAAATTTCTGCAGTTTTGAAGACCTCAATGAGATTTAGAATCAGTTAGAGATACTTCTACCTGTACCAAGTAGCTATGAATCAATGTGATTATCCTAAGCTTTTCATCACAAAAATGCAACAAAGCTCCTTGCATTTTGTGCAAAAAGCATGTGAACATTTAATAAAAATGATTAACTTTCAGGAACATTCATTGCAGCAGAATGAACCCTACCAAACTCTGCGCTTAGTGAGAAGAGCCAAATGAAAGAAATAATTTACAGCTGCTCTTATTATTGAAAACTGTGTATTTATTCATAGAGTTAGGCTATGTTGCATAAATGAACATCAGTGTGTATGTATGCATATCTCGTAGCATGGTATCAACTTTCAGTCACTAATAATACAAACAAGCATGGGCACTACTGAAGTCAATATTTGCCAAATGAGTTTTGCTGGAAGAGGCCTTCTATATCATCTACATTTTAGTTCAGTATACACCAGGATATTGGAATAGAAGCAGAGCCAGAACTAATTAAAAGCAGTGGACTGGGGTTTGAAAGCAGTAAATCATGTTCTGCAAATGATATGGCCAGGAGGAATTAATTCTGAAAATTTGGAAGAATAAGTCAATAGGAATACAAAGCTTAGAACAAAATCATTATATGCATTGTTTTGTACTTTTACTTTTACAAATAAATAATGAACACTTTCAAATGAAATGGCATAAAGAAATATCTGGAATATTTATTTCACAATGAAAAACTAAAAGAAAATGCTTATATTTCACTTTTTACAAATTCTGCATTGCTAACAGTAATGCATGGACTAGGCCTGTTACAAAATGTTGCCTCCCCGTATTTAATGATGTATTTGGCTTAGTAATTTTAAATTATGTATTAATAAATTAAATTGGAAAAGGAAGAAATTAAATTATATTTAGGACTTAGGACTTAGACTTATATACCGCTTCACAGTGCTTCACAGCCCTCTCTCAGTGGTTTTACAGAGTCAGACTATTGCCCCCAACAATCTGAGTCCTCATTTTACTGACCTCAGAAGGATGGAAGGCTGAGACAACCTTGAGCCTGGTGAGATTTGAACTGCCAAAATGCAGGCAACCGGCAGTCAGCAGAAGTAGCCTGCAGTACTGCACCACCATGGCTCAATCTGATGATTTGTAGGCCATGGAGAACCTTCTGATTATGGTGAGTAGAAATCAAATAAATAAATAGCTTCTGCACTGTATACATGATAGACTCCTCTTTAGAGATCTTTGCTTTCGGCATTCAGACTTCTGGGACAGGAATATCACTTGTACAATATTGGTGCTCAGGTCCATCTGGTGAATGCCTATCCCTGCTAACATTTTGACTTTCCACCCTTATAGCAACCCTTGAATCAAACATGTTGAATAATCAAATGGACCTTCCGAGAAGTGTTGACCTACCATCAAGCTTTTCATGTACGGGCTAAAAAACTTAGCACAACCCTTAGGAAATACTTAGGAAAACCATTTAGTGATTGTTCAGATTTTTGCAGCTCAAATACAGCAGGGTTGATTATGTACACACAATGCCAAACTGTCATTGGTCTTTTAAAGATTAAGTAAAGCTGGAGAAGTTGTGTTGCGGAAAAAGTTGGGAATATGCCTCTTTGAGGTAAGTTTTCAGAAAAGAAAAGAATTCCAATTTTTAGGAGAAATCCTCTCCCATCATTAGTTCTTTCCTCTCCCTTTATAATCTCCTTTACTTGGAACTGAGCTGTTTCCATTCTGCCTAAAACTGCTCTAGCTGTGAATACACATCAGGTCTCAGGCAGCATCACTCAATTCTCCAAAGCCAGTTTGCAGATTTTTTTTTTTTTAATGTGTGCCATCCTACATTAATCTCTTTCAGGGTGCATATTAGTGTGAATTTTAAAAATCCTGAGGAAGAAAATAATGCTGAATAATAAAACACACACACACCCTATCTTGCTAACATAGTATTGGAAGAAGTTGTCTTTTTGCTGAAGCCCTGAACAGCAGGAGCAGAAGAGTTCCAATTGGCAGCTTTTCTGTTTTTCCTAAAATGCCACTGGGGAGCCATGGTTCATCAGCTGAAGTAGACAAACATAAAAAAAAACCCCAAAACCCCAAGAACGGCAGGGGAAAACAAAAGGTTCTGCTAGAGATAAGCTTTCCTGCTCAAAATGTAGGTAGTTTTTAATTGCTGCTCTAAGTTGGCATAGTCGGTTGGACCATTTCCTTTCTCTGTGAAAGGAAAGCCAAATATTGTCTCTGGAGAACTTCTCTCTTTGTTTTAGCTAACTTTTGCAAAAAGTCACGCATCTGTTGTTCTTAAACATATATCCACATAAAGCCACTTGAGACAACCTAACCTTGAAGTGATCCATATTGTTTTTATATTGCAGTTTATATGTCTGGGTGCAAGGCTAAAAAAATATGCTTCTGATAAAGATCAGGGTGGATCTATATGTTTATCAATTGTTTTTCAATGGCAAACACACTTTTCAAGACTGGTCTCCTAGGCAACCTCTTCTCGGCTCTCTTAGGATCTGACATTTACAGCTGTGTTGTTCTTCCATCACAACACCTGAAACCAGGGATCCAGCAAGAGACAGAGGAAAATTTCTTCCCGGGAGGTAAAGCAACTACAGAGTTTAATGTTGTCTATTACTGCTCTAAACTTTTTGAAAAGCCAGTTAAAAGTTTCAGCAGATCATTAGCTTAGTCCCAATTTCATCTAGTAGGGATTTTTTTAAAAAAATTTTTTGATTTATATGCCCCCCTTCTCCGGAGACTCAGGGCAGCTTACAATACGTTAAGCAATAGCCTTCATACTTTTGTATATTTATACAAAGTCAGTTTATTGCCCCCATAATCTGGGTCCTCATTTTACCTACCTTACAAAGGATGGAAGGCTGAGTCAACCTTGATTTTGGGTAGGAAGCAGAATATTCACAAGTCCAGCACCTTTGCAAGCATGCCTGATTTTTACTGAAAATAGATAACAGGAATTTTCTCACCCACAATTATCTGAATTTAGGTCTTGGCATGCTAGACCAGAGCTGTCAAACTTGTGGACGGATGCATCACATGCTGACCCCGCCCCTGCCTGGTTTAGCGAAGGGGGGGAAAGTCCCGATACATCATGTAATGCTGCTGTGATGACGTGAGTTTGACACCCCTGTGCTAGACCACAGTTGACTAAAGTGATCTAACTATATAAGAATAGAAAAGACAATAGAAGAGCAAATAAGATGATTAAAGGCCTAGAGAATAAAACATATGAAGAATGTTTGCAGGATTTGGGTTTGGCTAGTCTAGAAAACAGAAGGACTAGAGGGGACATGATAGCAGTATTCCAGTATTTGAGAGGCTGCCACAAAGAGGAAGGGGTCAATTTATTTTCCAAAGCACCAGAGGGCAGGACAAGAAACAATGGATGGAAACTAATCAAGGAGAGAAGCAACCTGGAATTAAGGAGAAATTTCCTAAGAGTGAGGACAATTAATTAATGAAACAGCTTGCCTTCAGAACTTGTGGGTGCTTCATGACTGGAGGTTTTAAAGGAGAGATTGGCCAGTCACTTGTCTGAAATGATATAGGGTATTTACGAGACCGCCTTCTGCCACCGATAGCCTCCCACCAACCAGTACGCTCCCACAGAGAGGGGCTCCTCAGGGTACTGTCGGTCAAACAATGCTGACTGGCGGCCCCCTGGGGGAGAGCCTTCTCTGTGGGGGCACCTACCCTCTGGAATGAGCTGCCCCCGGAGATACAGCAGATCCCGGATCTACGCACCTTTCACCGTGCCCTAAAGATGTTTTTATTCCAACAAGCCGTGTTGGCCTAAACTCTTTTAAATTGTTTTAATTTTTAAACTGTTTAATTATGGGTTTTAATACAGGGGTGCTTTTAATTGTGGGCCAAATTAATTTAATCGGATTTTAATACTGTTTTTAAATTTTGTATTTCTTGTGTTTTATCTGTTGCCTGTTCACCGTCCCGAATCCTTCTGGAGAAGGGCGGTATATAAATATAAACAATAAATAAGCAAATAAGCAAATAAGCAAATAAGCAAATAAGCAAATAAATAAATAAATAAATAAATAAAGAAAGAAAGAAAGAAAGAAAGAAAGAAAGAAAGAAAGAAAGAAAGAAAGAAAGAAAGAAAGGGTCTCCTGCTTGAGCAGGGAGCTGGACTAGAAGATTTCCAAGATCCTTTCCAGCTCTATCCTGATTGGATAGAGATATGTAGTGCCAGGATGTTCTAAACTTTACCCATATCACTCTTTTGTTGGTACCTCTCCATTCATGGACATAACCATTCTTTGGGGGGGGGGGGGGTTGGCAACATTACTGAAATGTTTTGCCATTGACTTTTCTGAGATTTTTAAAATTTACGTCCCATTGAAGCCTGCAGGTTTAGGATTTCCTAGTAGAAGATTAGTCCCATTCAAGTATTAATTAAATCTCTTCCTGCTTTGCTCTTCCATGTAGACACCTGCCATCTAGCTGAAGAAATGAACCAATGGAGGAAGGCAGGATTCCCTTTGAGTTCACATCTTCTGAAAAATAAACTCCAAAGGAGAAGAGTTTAGAGCTAAATTATCCTTGTTTCCTATTGTAATTGTAATTGTTGTCGTCAGCCCTCTATCTGTTTTGATGTAAGAAGAGCCCACCTATTAAAGAAAAGATGGATTTCTAACTTCATGTTCAATTTGACTTACAGATACATCAAATAATTTGCATAAGATATTTCCATTAATTAAAGATGCTATTTCCAATTACCCCCTTAACCTCTCTCTTCTAAATACTTCTTTTTTCTCTTTAAAAAAGAAAAGCC
The DNA here is from genome assembly GCF_059756535.1 of Pantherophis guttatus. Taxonomy (NCBI): domain Eukaryota; kingdom Metazoa; phylum Chordata; class Lepidosauria; order Squamata; family Colubridae; genus Pantherophis; species Pantherophis guttatus. The sequence continues at coordinate 135,959,482 of NC_142063.1, read as the reverse complement.
TGTGCAATTGTTTTATACCCTTGGAAATAATAAACATGAAACCTAACTGCACCTATTTTTACTACAAAATAGGACATAGTCTATGCTGGTTTAATATTATCTTATTAAAATCTTTTCCTTCCCAATCCTTTGTTTAATTTATATATTATATAGTGATTATTTCAATCAGAATTATACATTTATTTTGAATTACATAGATTATGAAAATGCACTTAAAACATGTTCACCTTCTTTCTTTCAGCCTATAATGTTTTATACATTTTTGCCCCTAGTTCCTTGCAAACCACCTATTAATTTTGAAATTAAATTGTTCACTGGGCTCTCGTTCTCCACACGAATTAGTCACCTGAGGTGGGTCTAGCTGGTATTTTATTCAGTGTTTAAGATCATGCTGTTATAATGATTACATATTTAATCACTGTGGCTTTCTTTCTTGATGTGCAGAGATTATTATAACTTTCATCTTATAGAATTAAATTTTGCTTCAACAGGCTCTCTCATTTCCTGGCCATATTTTATGCGGAGAAAAAGAGGAAATGGCTTTCATCACACAAAATGCTTCAAAGACTGGGAAATGTCATACATTTTAAACAGTTGCCACTGAACTTTTACAGTCCAACATTTTGAGAAAATTGAGACTGATGAGACCACTGAACTCATTTTTTGGGGAAAGGGTGGGCTGAGGGGGGGTTCATGAAAGTATGATATTTGAAGGATTAGCAACACAGGCAGGAAAAAAGTGTGAATTCTCCCTAGCAGTTGATGGCTTCAGAGGCTTGTTGAACTGAGACAGCTAGGCTGCCATTCAAATTCTTCTGCGTCATTCACTAGAGGAAAAGATATGGCTGTTCACTTATTCTGAATTGTGTAGTTTGGGGTGGTGTGGCTGGGGGAGGATTTATCATGCTGTTAACTATGTTGTGGGAGGGGTTTTGGTCAACTTTTGGGCAAAAATAAGGCAGCAAAATAGTTTGCTTCATTTCAGGGGGTGGGTGGGGATCAAAAAACCATCTCTCAACAGCTCGCCCAGTCCTTCTTCCAAAAGAGAATATGTTTTCTGTTAGACCGGCCAACCACCCTTCTATGATTTCATTGATTAGCATACCTTAGAGAAAGCTTATGCGTAAATCCCACCTGCAGCTTATGACAGCCAGCTTGGATTTAAAGCCTGAGTCTGTGTTTGTCACAGAGAGTAATTGAAAGCTCCAGATTCACAGCTGAGATTTCAGCTTTGCTGCTAAAGCGCTGTGATGGATTCGGCAGTATTTATAAAATAAATGTAGAACTTACAATACTTTCTTCTTTTATTCCTGCTAACTTTCTAACAATCTGTTGTATATTTCAGAGCGTGTATAGTTTTATCTCTTTACATGCATAGATAAAGCTTCTAGATGTGGTTAACTTTAGCCCAGGGGTGAAATGTTCCCAGTTCGGACTGGATCGCCTGATCCGGTAGCGATGGTGGCGGGTGGTTCGGAGAACTGGTAGCAAAAAACCCTGCCCCCCCCTTATGGCCAGCTGAGCCGCGCAATCATCAGAGGCTTTTTAAAAAAATTTAAAAGCATTTTTTCTACAACCTCTTCGGCCGAAAAAATGCTTTTAAAAGTAAAAATAAAAAAAAAAAGCCTCTAATGATCGCACGGCTCAGTTGGGATCGTCAGAGGCTTTTAAAAGCATTTTTTCTACAACCTCTTCGGCCAAAGAGGTTGTAGAAAAAAATGTTTTTAAAAGCCTCTGATGATCCCAGCTGACTTGCCTGATGGTCAGAGGCTTTTAAAGCATTTTTTTTGCAACATCTTTGTCTGAAGAGGTTGTAGAAAAAATGCTTTTAAAAGAAAAAAAAAGTTGGCCACACCCACCCAGTAACATTACCCCCCCAAGCCACGCCCACAGAACCGGTAGTAACAAATTTTACATTTCACCACTGCTTTAGACCATTATGGATAATATAGGTAACCTTACATATAAGATTATGAGGAGTGGGATGATGGGTGCATCTGGGATTTTAGGCAGTCTCTTTTACCCTCCAAAAATGGATTGAAGTTGGACTAGTTCCATTATCTCACTTCTCTAAGTTCAGTGGACCAATTAAAATGGGTGGCTTAGAAAGATTGTTGAATCTAATTGGATTTCAAATACTCGGAAAGGTGTGGGAATAGTTCCCCCTAGGGGTGAAATCCAAATTTTTTTACTACTGGTTCTGTGGGTGTTGCTTGGTTGGCATGGTGTTGCTTGGTGGGCATGGCAGGGGAAGGATACTGCAAAATCCCCATTCCCACCCCACTCTGGGGCCAGCCAGAGGTGGTATTTGCTGATTCTCCGAACTACTCAAAATTTCCGCTACCGGTTCTCCAGAACCTGTCAGAACCTGCTGGATTTCACCCCTGGTTCTCCCAGTTATTCTATGTTAGGGATATATAGCTTGTTAGAGCCAATGTCACCCTGTCTTAAAGGCTGGCCTATAGTGTACAAGTGAATTGCTGGAGCTGAAGTGACAAAACACAGGTTGAAGAATACCCAATTCAAATCTGATAATGCACAGTATAAAGATTATTTAAAGAAAAAACATTTACTCTGTAAACTCGTGTCCTGATTATTTGTTTTGGTTGCAAGGAGGGCTGATGTGTATTCCTACTTTTTTTACAGAAGATTATTACAGAATTTTATAATAATCAATATGCCTCTGTTGCAAAGTTTCATTGGTTGTTTTTTTTTTTTTTTTGCTGATATTTGAGATGGGCTGAATTCAACTTTTAATGTTGCAGGAACTATGGAGCTGCCAGGTAACTTTTCAGATAGATTTTGATTTGTGATAACTAAGGATGTGGACAATTATTTGAAGTGATATATTTCACCACTTGTCCCATCCATTCTTTCTGAATTTGCCTTGTAACTTCTAACTGGAAAAGTATTAGAGATACTCAGTAAAATCATAAATACCTCTTTGAGAGAAAAATCTTCAGTAAAATCATGAATACCCCTTTGAGAGAAAGCAAGATGCTTCTGCAATTAGAGTCTCTAATCTGGAAAATTCAAGTAGAGTACCAAGAAACTATATTATGCTTTGCTTAAAACTTTGTGGTAGCTATCAGTTCATTTGCAGATAAAATAAAATTGATGGTCTTTACTTTTTATAGACCTACATGAATTAGATCCATTCTTCCCAACTTTGGCAACTTTAAGATGTGTGGACTTCAAATCCCATAATTCCCTAGCCAGCATTTCTAAGTTGAAACCCACAATCATAAACATAGCAAGATTGGGAAACACTGGGTTAAGATAGAGGCTCTTTGACCTCTTTCTAGATGAACTTCCACACTATTAAGATCATTTGAGGAGGTTTCACTTGCAACTAGTTCACCTACATTTTGTAGGTGAAATGTTGCTCTTACCAGTTTGTTTATTTGCTGAAAAAATTGATCACTGCTGATATACTAAGCCAAATAAGCCCATAAGAATAATTTTGACAATCAGCTAAGAGATTGTATACCAACTTAACTCTGTGTCAGAATAAGAAAACAAAGAATGAAATGTCTGTGCTTCTTCCTACATGGAAGGAAAATTGGATGTTGATAGGAAATCTTAAAATGACTTAATGTGTATAACAACTGTCCAAAAAGAAAAGAACAGAAAAAGTTCTATAACAGATAAAAGTAAAATCTCTTTGCAGAAAAAGGCCAGTCAGGCTCTCATGAAACAAGCATGAAGAATAGCCTCAAGGATATAGAGATCTTACTTTGCCTGTATGTAGATTTCTATTTACTGTAGAAAGAAGCAACTTGTAGGTAAATAGTCATAAAGGAAGCTGAAATAGCATCAGCAGGTGTCAAATAATGGCGGATAATTCATTGTGAGGGCTAGTTTGATGTACTGGTTAAGGCATTAGCTAGAAGCCAGGAGATCATGAGTTCCAGTCAAAGTTACTGGGTGACTTTGAACCAGCCCTTCTCTCTCAGCTCTAGGAAGTACCTCTGAAAATCTTGCCAAGAAAACCACAAGGACGTATCCAAGCAATCAACCCTGACTTGAAGGAGGGGGAGGGGAACCCACAGAAAATGAAAAATGGTTAAATTTTGCGGCAGACCAAAATCAAGATCCCCTGCTTTGAGGCTCTGAATCTGGAGTTCTGTGCTTGTGTTATATATTGAAGTTTTTTTCTCTTTGTTGTTTCTTCTTAACATTGCCTTTTGATAACTGAGATGGGGAAAAATTCAAAATCATAGTAAATGTTTTTGGTCCTCTCTTCACAATTCCCTGCTTTCTCCTCCTCCTCCTCCTCCTCCAATAAATGCATTGCTGGAAATCTTTTATCTGGACATGGTATTGTTCGCAATCCATAATGAAAACATTTCAGTATTCAATGTATTCATTGCAATGTGAAGGAGAAACACAAAAAAACGAACTAATAGTTTTATTCAAAGGATAGGTCGGGCATGGGGCAGGAAGAGAAGCACTGAAGGTTCAACAGAAACATTTAGAGCAGTACCAACCATTGTGGTTAACTGTTACATAAGCTCTGTTGAAATAGCATAACTGATGGGCTTTGGCTTTGCGTTCTTTGCTTTCAGTAGAACTTTTTATTTCACTTTGAGTGGAGCCAAAATGTCCCCTTATTTCTTCTGGTGAAAAAAGAAATCTGTCAAGGACTTGCCACAGATTTGTTGAGGGGTGGGGGAGATAGAAGGAGAAGAGTATTATATAATTGAATTAGTGTTCAAATGAAGCTATTCATTACCTTTAGCTCTAAACAGTGGTAAGACCCTATTCCAGGACTGAGCATAGAAAGAAAACTTTTAGAATTTCCACTTCATTTCTTGCTTCATTAATTCCATTAACTTACAAATTGATGAATTCATAGAATTAAAAAGTCATTTGCTTTTTATATTTTGTGAAATCACTTTTACCAAGTCTCCAAACCTTTTAATCTGTACTCTTAAATTCCAGCTATAATTGTTTTCATCAGAGACATAATTGAACTTGTATGAATAGCATATCAATAGGGTTTGGTTTTCAGGAGCCAGATACCAAAGTTCTTATTTGTCAACAGCGAAGGCAATCATTTCTCAAATGTTTTGTACATCATTTCGGTAAAAAGATCACTGATTTTGATATAATTTGAATAACCTGTGGTAGGAGAAACATAAGCAAGAAGAATATATGATGTTAGTATCTAATGTTCCTGATGTTCTTTTCCCATGCCCCTACAAATAGAGTTGGTTTATTTTGTTCTTGAGCATACCTCAGAAGGTGGTAGAATTCAAGGTCAAGTTTCCTTCAGCAGGCCAAATAATAACAGAATCGTTCATCCTGAGAAAGCCACAATTCCTGAATACCTCTGATGGGTCTCCATCTTAAGAGGACAGTTGAGTGCTGAAATGAATAGAAAAAGAATCAGCAATCCTTGACAAGGTCAAGGTTTCTGTCCCTTCACAATGCACATAGGAGACTAAATATATAAATATTCTTCAAACGCCAATGTTTTTGTCAGAAAATCTGAGTCTGACATTTAAATTCATTTTCAGGCTGGAATGAAGCACCCATTTGTGTCCTTTCAGAACTGTCCCAACTGGCAACTCCTTGAGATGTGCAACAAAATGACTTGACAGGAAAAGACAAGCTACATTTTGATTACTTTTAACCATTTAAGGTAGAATAGAATAGAATAAAAACTTTATTGTCACTTCAAATGTACACTAATCAGCATACATTAAAATGAAATTTCATTGCTTTCAGCTCTCAAAAGATTATGCGTATACCCACATACACACACATACAGTATATGACACAGAGAAATATCACAATCTAATTTGAATGGATACATATACATGGTAAAAAAAAAATCCTGCGAATTTACAAGATGGATGGCTTAAGGAATAAAGCTGTTACAGAATCTGTATGGACCTTCTATCTGAGGAACTGCTGCCACCAAACCAAACAGTGATGCGGTTTGTTAAAATGCTCTCAATTCTGCTTTTGTAAAAAGTGGCCAGGACAGAAGGAGAAATTGTGTTCTCCTCATCCGATGCAAGAAATGCAAATACTAGTTTGCACACTTCACTAAAGATGTCCCAAAGGTGCTTTTTTTTCCCAAGAGGCAACTGGACTTTCTGGTTTTTCTTTGAAGACGTTTCGCTTCTCATCCAAGAAGCTTGAGAAGTGGAACGTCTTCAAAGAAAAACCAAAAAGTCCAGTTGCCCCTTGAAAAAAAAGCACCTTTGGGACAAGCATGACTTGGATGACTGAGAATCTCCATAGACATTTCACTAAATCTGTCTGTCATCTGCACCTCTTTAACTGTCTGGTTTGGTTCTGCAACCCAACAAGACAGACACAGACTTCAGAGGATAATTAGAACTGCAGAAAAAACAATTACTACCAACCTGCCTTCTATTGAGGACCTGTATACTGCATGAGTCAAAAAGAGTGCTGTGAAAATATTTACAGACCCCTCACATCCTGGACATAAACTGTTTCAACTCCTACCCTCAAAATAGAGCACTGCACACCAGAACAACTAGACACAAGAACAGTTTTTTTTCCTGAACGCCATCACTCTACTAAACAAATAATTCCCTCAACACTGTCAAACTATGTACTAAGTCTGCATTATCATTAATCTTGTCATCATTCCTATCACCCTTCTCCTCCCTCTTATGACTGTATGACTGTTGCTGGTATCCTTACGATTTATATTAACTGTTTCCTAATATGATTTGATTGCTTATTTGTACTCTATGACTATCATTAAATGTTGTACCTTATGACTCTTGATGAATGTATCTTTTCTTTTATGTATACTGAGATCATATGCACCAAGACAAATTCCTTGTGTGTCCAATCACACTTGGCCAATAAAGAATTCTATTCTATTCTATTCTAAAGATAATATATTAAGAGACCAAGTCAATTTTTTAGTTACCTGCACCCCCAAGATACTTAATGCTATTGACCACCTCCACAGCTGCAGATTTGATTCAAAGTGTAGTATGATTATGCTGGCTCTTTCTAAAATCAACAATGATTTATTTTGTTTTATTAACAGTCAAAACCAGGTTATTTTTATTTCACCAGTCCACCAAAGCCTTCACCTCCTCCCTATAAGAATCTTCACTGTCATCCCGGAGAAGACCCAGTATGCCACCATGTTTTTCTGCCATTCAGGAACTGTAGAAGATGTACATTTCCATGGCCATGAGCACATGCGCTTAAAAAAAAGTGGGTTCAGATGTGACAGAAAGTATCTCACTAAATAACTGCACATTTTCCTGCATAGTTGGCAATGCTTTCTGTCATGGGATGGAATTGGAATGGTCAGAAGCAGCCACTGTTTATAGAAACTAAGAAATATTGTGTCTATAATTTTTTCACCAAGTGTTACAAGAAGTGCCATCAGGAGAAAGTGGAAATTTTTCTGTATTACTGTACTCCAAGGGTGTTTTTTCCCCTTAGGAGTTCTCTCACTGGCACTTTTTTTTATGATTCTGTCTTGTATATTCCCCAGGCTGCTTTAGCTATAATAGAAGAAAATATCCTGCCTGCCTGCCTGAACAGATACAAAAAAATAAAAAAAAAATAAAAAAAAATTGGTATACATAGTCATGAAAGGATGGAAGTCCTCTGCTTCATTTTCTTCTGTTTGTTTCTCCCATTTTATGAACTTTCTCTGTTTGTGTTCATGTGCTCCTACAGGTTTTTTTTTTTTTTTTTTTTTTTTTTTTTTGCTGTCATTTCACTTTTTGGTAGTATAAAATCTACCTCCATGGAAATAATCATCCATTGCATTTAACCGGATGTTGAAATTATTATGATAACTATTTTGATTATGATGGATAAAGGCAGAACATAAATATTTTAAAGTTGATAGTTGATTACAGGCAAAATTCCTCAGTCTGTAATTGTAAGGCTGTAAGAACGTACTGGGGAAACAGAACAGAACAGAACAGAACAGAACAGAACAGAACAGAATAACAGAGTTGGAAGGGACCTTGGAGGTCTTCTAGTCCAACCTCCTGTTTAGGCAGGAAACCCTACACCACTTCAGACAAATTGTTATCCAATCTCTTCTTAAAATTTTCCAGTGTTGGAGCATTCACAACTTCTGGAGGCAAGTTGTTCCACTGAGTCATTGTTCTAACTGTCAGAAAATTTCTTCTTAGTTCTAAGTTGCTTCTTTCCTTGAGTAGTTTCCACCCAAGAAGAAAGAGGACAAAACAGCCTACTTACTTTTTGCTCCATTCCTTCAATTCTCTGCTTTTTCTTGTTTCCTGTGACTTGGAAGAAGAGAAGCAGTTGATACATGGGTTTGCAGTTAGGCAATGGACTAATTGCTGATTATTTTTATTTCCATACTCTCTAGGTGGAAAACATGCAGTACCATTAGTAACCTATTTCGACTGTTGCAAAGTGCTGTATCTCATTTCTCCAATATTGGAAAAAGGATAAGCAAATAGGAAGAAGCGATCTGATAATTTGCTATGAGAATTCTTTGAAGTAGATGTGATGGAGGCCCGCAGCAAATTTTGACCAGGGCCAGAGGGATGCCAACATTAGATTTTGATTCTGCCATGTGATTTGAGGATAGACAGCAGACAGCTAACTATGCAGATATTTCTGTTCTACATATTTCAAAAAACCCATAAATATGGCAAAATAACAGCCGAAATGATGGGAGTGGAGCTAAAACATGCTGCATTCATCACTAGTATTGTAATCAATTAGCCACTTGGCACAATGGGATATTCTTGAAACAGGAATCTTGTACATGAGAGTAAAACTACATCTGCTATAGCCTCAGTGTGATTTCATTAGCATAGCAATGAATCATATAAAAATTACAAATTAGAATTCTCAACTTCTCTTAAGAAAGTTTCTTCCAAACCTTCACAAAAATACATATTGCCAATGGCAAACCTCTAGCTTATCTCCAAGGGAAAAATTCCAGGCAACAGCTGGATCACAATTATTATGAATAAGGACAAAGATGGAAAGATTCAGTATTACCCACAATAGGGCAATGGTTGGTAAAGAGGATGGAACTTGCTGAGATGGCTAAATAGACTTATTTGACTAGGAAAAAAGACAATGTCTCCACATTTACTGATGACTGGAAACGCCTGATGGACTTTTTCCATGCAATAAACAAAGTGAACTTATATTGTATGGTTTTGATGATTAGACAGGATAGGTTATAGATAGAAGAGAGTTATGTTGCAACCAAAATGTAAATTCTTCCTCCTCCTCCTTCCCCCCTCCTCCTAGTGTATTCCCGCAGGTGCAGGGTCCGCATTTCAGATCATTAAATGCCACTTTGCACAGTCAGCTGCATCTCCAGGCCTGCGGCTTGCATATCTTTGGTAATGGTGTCTTGCCATCTCTGATTTGGATGCCCACGAGGTTGCCGGCCATTGAATTCCAGTGGAAGGTGCTGCTCTCTGGACATGTCCATACCAGCGGAGTTGGCCTTCTCTCATCTTCTCTATAATTGGAGTAAGAGGTAAATTTATAATTGTACTTACATGTGTTCCAAAGAATTATTATGTTTCAAGTATCAAGGACTTCTGAGCCTTGTAATATCATCGAATTCAGAAGGAACTGTATCAAATATTTATAAATTTTTTAGAAAGCCTTGGGAAAACCTAGTGTTCTATATTCCACACTTTCATAGAGTGAAGGCAGATATAGGCAGCTTCTCTATATTTGTATAGCTATGCCAATGTATGTACAGGTAGTCCTCGACTTACAACAGTTTGTTTAGTGATCATTCAAAGTTACAACAGTACTGAAAAATGTGACTTATGACCGTTTTTCACAGTTATGACCTTTGCAGCATCCATATGATCATGTGATCAAAATTCAGATGCTTGGCAGCTAGTTCATATTTATGATGGTTGCGGTGCCCCAAGGTCATGTGATCACCTTTTGCGACCTTCTGACAAAGTCAATGGGGAAGCCAGATTCACTTAACAACCGGGTTACTAACTTATCAGCTGCAACGAGGCATTTAGCAACGGTGGCAAGAAAGATCGTAAAATCGGGCAAAACTCACTTAACAAATGTCTCACTTAACAACAGAGATTTTGGGCTCAATTGTGGTCATAAGTTGAGGACTACCTGTATTTAGAGCAAGGCACATATAAGTAGCCAGAGAAGCACTGTGTACAAGTCTTCAAGTCTCTTAAAACGATTAGCATGTATACTCCATTTTAGTAAGAGCTAAAAGAAATACTTTTCCTATCACGCCTTTTCTCAGTGTAGTAAAGTGTGAAGCTACAAGGCCCATCAGATTTTATAGAAAACAATAAATCTTCTACCTCGTGAGTAAAGAGTATAATCTAGCACTCAATATGTAAACAGTGTTCTGGCACTCAGTTCATTGATTGTCCTTTGCGCAGATCAAAATTATTGCTTACCAGATGCACGTTCGAGGGTTTTACACCAGCGAAGCTATGCAAAAAGCTATGTAAAAATGAAGCCACATCTTTCTTGCTGTTTAAAAAAAGAACCGATAATGTGCTGCAGTTTAAGAATGGGCCTTTCTTCACTCTCTATAAATTATGTGACTTTAACTAATGTGCTGCAATATCCAGGCACACCAGGAAACTAAAGAATGAATTGTTAGCATTAAGTGAAATGGCTTGTTTTCTTGGCGGAGATGCTAATGCTTAGGTTCGTGTTCTGGTGTTATGTCTAGAAATTTTTCTTTAAGGAAAGTTGCCAGAAATCTAAGTGCTCAATTTACTTCCTTTAAAAACCCACTAATATTATTAAAAGCTTTTATGTTTATTCCATAAAAACAATAATGTGACATAATTGTTGCTCTCTCTCTCTCTCTTTTTTTTGCAAATGTATTGTTTTTCAAACTTTGCAAAAAATGTCCTCATAAGACAGGGTAACAAGCAATCAGGGACTTTCAACCTCATTTTCCTTGGCAGCACACTAAACTATAATTTTGTACATGCTATTTCAGAAGAACATACACTCATTATGTTTGTACATATCTCTCTCCTTCTCCTTCTCCTTCTCCTTCTCCTTCTCCTCCCTTCCCCCCACTAATGGAATATTCTGGAAAGATCTGGTGAGCTTATTCAGGATCATGTCAATGTTCTGATGTGATCTGTCAGGTTTCTGGAAGTCAATCTACTACAGTAGAAAAAAAGAAAGTGAACCATGATGTTCTAGACATGATCTGGCTGGGAAACAGAAGTGGATCCTCTCTGGAATCATTTCAAATTTTGAAAGAAATATGTTTGGAAAATGTCAATACCATCCTCTGGATCGGCATAGTCTGGAGGATTAATAGAACCTCTCAGAATTCCCCAGAATGTTCTCTTTCTAAAGATGTAATGCTTTGCACATACTGATGCCCATCCCACTCATTTACAAAAATGAACAGGACTGGCAGTTAAAATTTATCTGCTAATAAATTATTCATCATAGCTGAGACCAGCAAGCTATTTTGTAGGAAGAGTCAGGTCACGCAACTCACCCTGGTCTGACTTCAACTGAAGGAAAGGACCAAGGGGGGGTCTCAGCTGCTTATCCCTGGGAATATCATACCTGAACCAGTTGGAAAGAAGTTTATTGTACTCATAGATCAATGGCTTTCAGAAAGCAATCGGATAAATTTTTAGACATCTCTCTGTTGTGCAGTCTTTTAAAGAAATTGTCCTGTAGTCCTAAAATTTTAAAAATGTGCTTTCAATTCTCAAAGTTTTTCTTAAAGTTAAGTAAAAAAAACCCAACAATATTAGCAGACTATCCTTATCAAAGATACCTAAAGAAGTTCTTACCACAAGGGGATATGCATCAGGCACAAATTTTGAGAGCATGCTATAAGAACTAACAAAACCTGGCTAGGCTAGTAAGAGTTCCATTATTTCTAAGTGATGTGCTTGGCTGGTCACAAAGTATCCGTGTATCAAAAGGAAAACGCATAACTCTGTTCTCTTTCCCGTCTCCTAAGATGCTTTCCACAACGCTAACGTCCCTTTGTCTTTTATTCCAGTAACAAGGACACACTGCTCAAGAGATCAGAGGCACTTTCTAAATAAAAATAATGCTTAGTTTAATGTTTTGCCATTATGTTTTTTTTTTTTAATAAACTAAAGGATATACTTGAAAAATTAAAACAGGGAGCATCTCAAATGAAGCAGAGACCGCCATGGGCATTACATGAGGTACCTGCAGCAGTGGTGGGTTGTCCCTGGTTCGGACCGGTACTATAGAACCAGTAGTAGGGAGACTCTGTCCACCCACCTAGACATCATCAAAATGCTTCTGCACATGCGCAGAGGCTTCTGTGTGCACGCGCGGCCCCATTACGAACCGGTAGTAAAGGTAAGTAGAGTCCACCCCTGATCTGCAGGTACACTGATAACCCAGAACAAGACTTTGGGGTCCTGAATCTTGGTCAAAGCAATGGCACTGGACAAGTGGCAAAAGTTTGATAATTTTAAAATATGCAATATAATTGCTATATTGTTATATTTCTTTCTTTCATTATGTAATTTAAAAAAAAAAAAAAACAAGACTCGGTCATTCTCTTCAGTATTGTTTCTGCACATTGCTTTTCAAGGAAAATGCTAGATGTTTCACCTTAATATTCAGAGCTAAAAGTAGTCCTCTCCAGGTCTTCTGGAGTTTTTGACAGTTCCAAAAACTGGTAATGGAGAAGAGAAAAAGAACAGCTTAGGTCAACAGACGATGATGGAATTCACCCTGATATAATAAACTTATTATGTACAGTGAACAGATTTTGTACTTCAGAAATGGGTAAAATATGATCCCAAATGGAGATAATCTCTTTTGATTACCAATTAAAGATTCTAAGGATATTTCCGATTTAATATTCAAGGGCACATCATCCTAATAAAGCCTGAAGTATCTCTGACTGTGGTCACTGTTATTTCATTATGAAAGGCTCTCTGGGGTTTTAAATCATAAGATTCTTCAAGATCTTTATTAACACCCAAAGCGTTGGAGATTGAAGCACTCTGTGCGTGTATGTAAATGTTCCTGAGAGCAGAAACCTGACCTCAGCAATGATGAGTGAAGCAGATTATAATTGTTGCAATATTTTCAGGATCAGACTCAATAAAGATAATAGGAGTTAGAGCTTTAAATATATTTCTTTTTAATTATGATAGGCATTCTATATTCACTGAATATTCAAGGTAGAAGCGACGAGAATGGTGAGGGTGGCTCCTTATATATACAAGGGGTGGAGCTAGGAATGGGAGTGGTAAGTTATGAATACATTAAAGTCCAAAGAATAAGTTAACCTCTGATGTTCCATATATACATTATTTACACATTGGAGAATAAGGCATTTACATCTGACAAATCCCCCTCTAAATGCCGGTTCGTTACACAACACCAATTACATTCTGATTCAGGACAATATAATACATATAATTTAGAAGTTAAATATTTGTGTTGTTTAGAAGGTAAGGGTTTTGTTAATATGTCAGCTAATTGTTCAGAAGTATCGCAATGTATTGCTTTAATGAATCCGTCTTGAGACAGTTGTCTCACATGCTTAAACTTTATATCAATATGCCTGGACCTTTGTCCAATTGCATCGGATCTGGATATTTCAATGGCCGCTTTATTGTCTTCATGCATAATAAATGGTAAGGTGGGTTTCTTCCAAACATCAGTGATCAGATCATTGAACCATACAAGGTTATTTGCAGCTTTGGACAAACAAACATATTCCGCTTCTGTAGTAGAAGTGGCTACTAGTTCTTGTTTACCAGTATACCAGTAAACTGGACAATCATTCAATAGAAAAACATAACCAGAAGTACTCTTTCTGCATGATGTATCACCAGCCCAATCTGCATCAGCATAACAAGTAATTTTTGGTTCTCTGTCATTATTGGGTTCCAACATTAAACAAAAATCTAATGTACCCTTCAGATATCTTAGAATTCTTTTGACAGCTTCCCAATGATACAAGGTTGGTTTACTAACATATCTTGACAATAGATTGAGAGGTAATGCAATATCTGGCCTAGTCCAATTAGATATATAAAGGAGTGAACCTATAACTGATCTGTAAAATGTGTTGTCTTTAAACTCAGGGGAAGATTCATCAGTGTTTCTAAGAAAATCAGTTTGCATAGGGGTGTCACAGGTTTTAGCATTATTTAAGTTACATTTGTTTAGGAGTTCGATGATTTTATCTTTCTGTGTAAGTTTGAATCCCCTTTTAGTTTTGTTAATTTGCACACCAAGGTATTTATTCACTTTACCCAGAGATTTCAGTGAGAAGTGTTCATTTAACTTATTTACAAAGATTTCCCTGCTCTCTTTATGCTTTCCAATGTATAAAATATCGTCCACGTAAATTAATACAAATTCAATATGATCATTACTCTTTTTTACAAAGAAACAGTTATCAGCAGTGGTGGCGTTGAAATCCATGGTCTTAAGTACTTTTACCAAGCAATCGTACCATCTTTTGCCGGATTGCTTTAATCCGTACAGACTCTTATTTAATAACCAAATTTCGTTCTTATTAGTGTATTGACTGTGTGGTGCTCTTACATATATTTCCTTATCTAATTTTGCATGTAAGTATGCGGTCTGTATGTCATATTGGAATACGTCCAGATTGAGTGCAGATGCTACTACAAGGGCTGTTTTGACACTCTCTGTTCTCACTGTGGGTGAATATGTATCAGTATAGTCTTCTGGATATTTTTGTGCATAGCCTTGTGCAACTAGTCTAGCCTTGTATAAGGTATTGCCTCCTTCTAAGTTCTTAATTTTATAAATCCACCTGGTACCTATAATTGTTTTATCCTTAGGTGCGATCGCAGGTGTGAATACATTTAATCCTTGTAAACTTTCCATCTCTTTTTCCATAGCTAGTTCCCATTTTTCTCTTTCTTCATGTGGAAGTTTCAATACTTCTTCATATGTATTAGGTGTTATTTGTTCTCCATTCATATGCATTATGTAATCTTTGTATTTATTTGGTATTTGGTTTCTATTGTTTCTAATAGTTCTTTCAGGCTTGCTATGGTTATCATGCAAATATCTAGCTTCCTTTTTTGTTAATGTGTCTGTCTTTATTTTATGCTGACTATTAGACCAAGTTTTGGTTTTGTTCTTACTTTTGTTAATATTTTGATTTTCTGTTGTTCCTTCCTCGCAAGATATCGTATCTTTACATTTATTAGGAAATATTTCATTAAGGTGCAATTTTGACCAATTGGCCTGTTCATGGAACACAGCTGTTCTGGATACTATAAATTTGTTATTACTATCAATAAATCTGTACCCTTTGGTTCCAGTTTCGTATCCCATGAATCTTAATCTCCTGGATACGTTTTCTCCCTTTCTCCTCAATTGTTTAGGTATGTGTACGTCTGCAGTGACTCCAAATATGTGCATGTGTGATAATTTGGGTTTTCTATTGTACATCACCTCATATGGTGTCTTATTCACAATACTGGACCAGGTTCTATTTTGAGTGTAATTCGAATAATGTAATGCCTCTGACCAAAATTGTTTGCCTAAACCAGCATCCTCTAATGTGCACCTAATCATGGTTTGTAGTGTGGAATTTTTCCTCTCTGCAACTCCATTTTGAAATGCAGAAAAAGGATTGGACGTGAAATGTAACATTCCTCTATCCTTTAACCATTGGGAGAATTCTTTAGACATGAACTCACATCCCCTATCTGTCATAATTTGCTTTATTCTGATATTATGTTGTGTTTCTATACGTTTGTAGAATTCCTTAAATTTCTGAAATGTTTCATCCTTGTGCTTTAATGTGTAAACAAAACCATATCGGCTGTAGTCATCCACTATTGTTAGGAAGTAACGTTTTCTATAGGTAATTGAGGGACTTAATGGACCAACTAAGTCCATATGTACCAAATCAAAAATATTGTTAGTTGATCTGTTAGATTTTTTTGGTCTGGGACTGGTTTTTAGTTTGGTGGACTTACATACTGAGCATTCCAAATAATTTTCACAATTTTTTATTTTGACACCTTCTGCGTGTTCAGTCATTTTTTGTACTACAGGAAAGCTTGCATGTCCTAACTTCCTGTGTAAGATGTGAGCACACTCATCATGAATTGGTTTACCTATTTTTGGTTTCTTTTCCTTGTATGTATTTTTGTGATCATGAGTTATTCTACACTCATCATTGTCACTGTTACTGACATTTTCATCATCTGCTTCAATACAATCTTCCATATTTGAATCAATGTTATGTAAACATCTTTCTTTAGTTATCAGATAGGGTAGACCTCCTTTTATCATTACAGTACCTACATTTGTTTTGTTCTTTTCTATAGTTGCTTTCCCCTTTGAGAAAACTATATTGATATCAGATTCTCTGCTTAATTTTATGGCACTTAGTATGTTGTGAGGTATTTCTGGGATTAATAATACCCCCTCTATTTTCCCTAGACCAGGCAAGGTCACATTTCCTTTGCCTAGTACTTGAACCTTTTCTTGATTAGCTACCTTTATCACAAACTTATCTTCTATAAATGAAGATAATATACTTTTGTTGTTGGTGGTGTGATTTGTTGCACCAGAATCAATAAGCCAATTGTTATTCTCATCCTGCTGTGTTCTGGTGCTGTCTTGTTTATCTAGCCCATTCAGTGACCCAGATTTCCTCTCTTTTGAATTTTCTCTACCCCCTCTACCTTCTTTGTAATTTGGTGGGCTTCTATATTTGTGTCTATCTGTGGAAGATTGTCTGTAATTATATTTGCTCCTATATTCTGGTCTATGTCTCTCTCTTGAGACTTTGGGGCAGTCTCTTCTACTATGTTCCCTGGATCCACAATTGTAGCATCTAAAGGCCTCATTATGTTTATCTTGAAAGACTACTTTCCTAAAAGGTTTGTGGTCTGTTTGGTTACTGGATCGATTTTTTCTTGAATTGTCTTCTGCTATCAATTTGTTAGATAGACTTTCTATGGATAAATATCCCAAATTAATGGTATCTAAGTGTGACATAAAGCTATTCCATGATGGATCAAGTGAATTGATAATAACACTTTTCATTGTTTGATCTGAAATCACTTCCCCCCTCAATTGTAGCTCAGCTCTTATTTTGTTTAGATTTATCAAATGCTCACTTATAGAAACCCCTGGTTTTACTCTAGAGGAAAAGAAATCCTTAGACATTCTTGTGGTTGTAGCTACGCTATCGCTGTGAAATAGATTAAACATGCATTGAATTATTTCTGATACAGTTAGGTTTGGTTTGATGCTATGATACATTGCAGGAGACACGCTAGATATTATTATGAAAAATGCTCTATGATGTAAACAATCTATTTTTAAAGTCCAAGGTCTTCTTGGAGGGCTAGTTATAAAGAATAGTAAATTTTCTTTCATGAAAATGACCTGAAGCTGTTGATACCACTCTTGTAAATTAATGCCATCAATTCTAAGTTTTGGGAAGTCACTGGGTAAGTTACCTACATTATTCTGTCCATTACTTACAACCTGGGGCAGTCCGTGATCTCTCAAGTGCAGGAAATTACAGAACGGCATTGGGATGCTTGCAATGAGTCTGCGCGGTTCTCTGGCCAGTTCAAGTCCTTCTGGGTTGTCTACGTAGTTTCGCACATGCGCGTTGCTCATTTCTTCTTTGGTGGCGTCGTGGAAGGTTCTCTCCCTTTCAGCTCTCTCGATCCGCTCCTCCTCAGATGAGTCGGTCTCTGGCTCGGTTTTTGGGGTTCTGGTGGTGGTGACGGTTCTTTTCTTCTTTTTGTGTGCGTTGGTATTCGATTTTGTCTGTGGTGTAGGGCGAAATCGGCATGGCTCTCTGGGCTCGGGCGTCGTCGCTTTCGAAGCCAGGATGGGAGCGTGCAGGTCTTGAGTCGCCGGTTTGATTTCTTGCTTCTTCGTAGATGTCTTGGTAATTTTCAGTCTTGGCCCAAAAGCAGCAAAAAGCGTTTTCATTGCTGATTTTACTTGAGATTTTGTTAAATCGTCTTCACTTTCTGATTTTGGATCATCTGAAGAGTTTGAGACTTCTTTCTCACTTTCTTCGTCTGATAGTGTTTTTCGCGCCAGAAATTTTGAACTGAGCGTTTTGATTGGCTCTGCTCCATTCTCTTTTGAAGTTCGTTGAAACCAAGATGGCTGCCATTCAAAATTTCGCGCGGGATCACATCTTTTCTTTTTAACAACTATTTTCTCAGTAGTCATCTCACTTACGATTTTTTGATCTTTGGGTTTTTCTTTAATGACGTTTTTCTCTCTCGCTGCTCCGCTGTTCTTCAGCATCTCCTGGAGGTCCGCGATGAGACTTTCATCATTCTTTTGGCTTTTTAGTATCTTTAATATCTCTGACCTGAGTTCGTTATTTTCTATTTCGATTTCTTTCTGGTCATTATTTTCACTCATTAGTTCTTCTTCTTCAGTGGTGTATTCTTCGGATTCTCTCGAAATCGCATTGGTGGATTCGTTGATCATCTCTTGATCAGTTTCTATTTCTTTGCTGTAGGCCCTGGTGTTGGGCCTATCTTTCTTGGACATTTTTAATTACTTATTGAGTCAATTAACCATCCTCTGCTACCAGCTTGTTGCAATATTTTCAGGATCAGACTCAATAAAGATAATAGGAGTTAGAGCTTTAAATATATTTCTTTTTAATTATGATAGGCATTCTATATTCACTGAATATTCAAGGTAGAAGCGACGAGAATGGTGAGGGTGGCTCCTTATATATACAAGGGGTGGAGCTAGGAATGGGAGTGGTAAGTTATGAATACATTAAAGTCCAAAGAATAAGTTAACCTCTGATGTTCCATATATACATTATTTACACATTGGAGAATAAGGCATTTACATCTGACAATAATTATAACATCAATGAGGTTTATCTACAGGAAACACATTAAATAAGTAGCAAAACCTAGCCCTAGTTAACCGCTTCCTAACAGGAGTTGTCCAAGAACACATGGCCTACATCAATTTCAGATGAAGTTACTGTAAAAGGAATACTGTAGTAGCAGTTTCTTAGACAGCAGGCTAATAGAGTGCTCAGACTAATAGGAGCACTGTGTAAATTTACACTATCAATGTAGAGCCACTATCTAGAGCAAGTTTGATCTAATTGTTAAGGCACCAGGCTAAAAAGCCAGAGATTGTGAGTTCTAGTCCTGCCTTAAACATGAAAGCCAGCTAGGTTCCCTTGGACAAGTCACTCTCTCTCAGCCCAACTCACGTCACAGGGCTTTGTTGTGGGGAAAACAGGAGGAGGAAGGTATGTTAACTAAATAAATAAAAACCTATATACCGTTACCTTTGTAGTTAGTAGATCATTAGATTTTTTTTTAAAAAAAATTATTTTATAAACAAACATACAATTCTTAATCAATCATACAGTGTATCATCTGAGTACATCTTTTGTATCTTCTTGTTATTCCTCCAGTATTTATCATATCTTAATTTTATCATTTCATTTATTGTGACATTCCCCTCAAATTTCTTACTTTTCTATTAATACATTTATCTATCTTTTTATTTTAGTAAAAAAAAAAATTTCAACAACAATTTTATCCCCAACCATCCTTCAACCCCCCTCCCCCCCCACACACACCCCGACTTCCCAGAGCAAAAACAGGGTATAACATTTAACAAACGTAAGCTAAAATAAACTACCGTATTTTCCGGCGTATAAGACGACTTTTTAACACATGAAAATCTTCTCAAAAGTCGGGGGTCGTCTTATACGCCGGGTGTCGTTCCCCTGTAACCAGGCAGACCAGCCCGAAAGGCTCTGACGAGCCTTAAATGGCTCTGGCGATCCCAGCTGAGTTCCCTGCAACTCAGCTGGGATCGCCAGAAACCACGTAAAAGAAAAAAAGTTTTTTCCCTTTTACTCTGACGATCCCAGCTCTGACGATCCCAGCTGAGTTCCCTGCAACTCAGCTGGGATCGCCAGAAACCACGTAAAAGGAAAAAAGTTTTTTCCCTTTTACTCTGAGGATCCCAGCTCTGACGATCCCAGCTGAGTTCCCTGCAACTCAGCTGGGATGGCCAGAGCCATGTAAAAGAGAAAAAGTTTTCCCCCTCCAGCTTGCTTACCTCAGCTGCTAGTGGTAACGCTTGCCTTGCTTTGCTTGCCTGAATCTATTCAGGCAAGCAAGCAACTCCCTGCCTGCAATCAAGCAAGGAGTTAGTTGTGGACTTCAACTCCCAGAATTCCTCAGCCAGCAAAGCAAAGCTGGCTGAGGAATTCTGGGAGTTGAAGTCTACAAGTCTTAAAGTTGCCAAGGTTGGAGACCCCTGTTCTATTGGGTAAGTTTTTTTCCCCTTTGGGAGCTTTAAAAAAAATAGTCAATTGGGGTTTTTTTAGTTGTTCTTTTTTAGACTTAGCCATTTAAAGTTTAGGAAGTTTTAAATTTAGCTTTCATATAAAAATAAAAATAAAATAAAATAAAACAATATTTGTGCAGCTTTCTGAGATTTAGTGTGTTTCTGTAGTGTTTCACTCCAACTACACAAACACACAAAATCTCACAAAGCTGTATGTGGAATTTTGTGTGTGTAAAGTGTGAAAGTTGGTTTTTTGGACTTTTTGTGGCTGTGTGAGGTTCCTGCTTGTTGCAGGGGGCATTTTGGGTCTAGCACAGCTGCTTTTACATTGTGGGTGAGCCAGTTGTGTTGTGTTGTGTGTGTTTAGAGTGTGAAAGTTTTTTTGGGGGGCTTTTTGTGGCTGTGTGAGGTTCCTGCTTGTTACAGGGACCATTTTGGGTCTAGCACAGCTGCTTTTACATTGTAGGTGAGCCAGTTGATGTTTTTTAATTTTTATTTGGTGTGCATTGGAAGAGGGGCAGTCTTATATGGCGAGTATAGCCCAAACCCTATATTTTAACAGGAAAAGTTGGGGGTCGTCTTATACGCCCAGTCGTCTTTTACGCCGGAAAATACGGTAACTTGCTACAAGATTCAAAACTCCCTCACACTCTTTAACTCCCCTTTTAAAAAATATTCATCAACCTTCCTTTATAAATTCTCTTATCACATTTCACATTTGTTGCTAGGATCCTTTCCATACCTTCTAATCAATAAGACATTTTTCAAAATATAAGTTTCAAAACTTTTTTTTAAAAAAACTATCCATTAAATTTTAAGTTAACCATTTTAATACTTCAATAAGTTTTAGAAAACTATCCAATTTTAATTAAGCCTTTTAACTTCAATGAAACAGTAAACTTTAGTTTCAAAACTTTTTTTTAAAAAAAACTATCCATTAACTTTTAAATTAACCATTTTAATACTTCAATAAGTTTCAAAAAGCTATCCAATTCTAATTAAGCCTTTTTACTTCAATAAAACAATAATTATTACTAAAATCCTCCTCAAAAGAAATTAATCTTCCATTCTTCCTTTCTTTCTATATTTTTTCCAGTTCTTCTTCTTCAGTAATACTTTCTTCTTCAGCATTGCTCCTCCCCCTGCTTTTATTTTCGAAAATTTTGGAATTTTGATTTGAGGTAGATGTATCTTGAAAACTCGTTCTCTTCTTGGAATTATTTCCTCTGGTTTGAAACCCCCATTTCGACTCTTCCTGCCTATATAATCAATCAGTTCATTCCTCTGTCTGTAAGACCAAGAATTGTCATGATTAAAATTTTGCAGTAAAGAGTCTACTTGTTGCTTTTCAATTAGTTGCATGGAAGCCTCTGCCAAAGCCTCTATTTCCGCTGTGCCAACCTCCATCTTAATCTTGACAGCTGCTTTTCTATCCTCCAAAGTCACATTATTCCGGTTAATTTCATCATCTTTTCCAGCCAGCAAATCATTATTATTCTCCAAGTTATATTTTTGAAAAGTTCTATCAATTATTTCCAAGAAAGCAGAAGTAAAAGAGTTTAAAAGTTCTTGAAAAACCTTTACAGTCACAACTTGTGAGTTTGCTGACTCACCAGACAATGATCCTCCAGCCCTAATGTCAGCCATATTTCAATCTTCACTTTATATTTATTCAGCTATCAGGTCAATAAGTCCAACTATTTTCCGCACAATTTAGAAATATAAATTAGTTGAAGTCAATACCTTAATCTTTTCCATTCCACTTCCATTTTTTCTTAATGTGTAATCCAGTAACTTTAACAATGTTACAAGCGTTAAGAAGCACTTTTGTTGCAATATTTTGAGGATCAGACTCAATAAATAATTCAGGAACAATTTCTTCAATCAAAGAACTGTTTATTTACAATAGGCATTCTATGTTCTCTGCTGAATTACAGATAGAAGCAAGGAGGAGGTGCATACATCCCCTTTTATATCAACAAGGCAGAGTAAAGGATGGGAGTGGTTACATATGAATATATTAAGGAAGGAAGAATAAATTAACCCCTGATACCCCGTGTATATACATTTCCCCTATTAGAGAATAAGGCATTTACTTGTGACAACTTTCACTAGTAAGTTTCATTTTCATGCCCTCAGGCGCCATTCTTTGCCTTTTTAAACGGAGTTAAAGATCAGTACTTGCGTTTTTTGTTCTCCTGATTTGCTCTGCCAGCATCCAAAGTCCAAATTTCTTATAATCCTTAAAATTGTGTTGCTGGTGTGGTTGTGACGCCTTGGTCTGCATAAAATAGACTCGTCCCAGATCCGGAGCAATTGAAGGGCTTTCAGGGAGCTCTCACCCTGCAAACCCCAGGCTTAAAAAGAAAAACCTGGGGGTCTAGGGGAGCTCTACCCAGACCCTTCTGCTCTTCTCTCCCCCTTTTTTCCTGGGGGAGAGTTTCGAGCTGCTAGACAGCTGATTTTTGCTGTTCTAGTGGCTAACAGAATCACGGGGCTGGAGCTCCTGAAGGCGCATCCATCGGCGTTCTCGGAGCCACAGGAAGTTCAGTAGATCATTAGATTCAGTACCATTGGATCTGCACTTCCAACTCAAGAGAGTTTTATTTTATGTATTTATTCAATAAAGAGATTGTAAGAAATATACTGTATATTGTCCAGTGGCTGATCCCACCAGAAAATATATAAGACCCCATTTAGTTACCAATCATTTTGTCTTTTCCTCTATTGATAATTGGCCCATCAACTCACAACATAAGATCCTTAAATTTTCATTTATCCATTCTTCTTCATGTAGAACTATCCCTTTTCCTAATTACAAGAATCACACTTCCTTCTCCCTCCCTTTTGTGATTCAGGTGACTTCCAAATGAAAGTAGTTTCATTTTTTGTATGAGTGGTCAACTGGGGTCTTGCAAATGTGTGAAACCTCATATATTCTTTTATCTTCTATGAACATGGAACTTCTATCTGAAGACAATTGTCGTCTCTGAAATTAAAAAAGAAAACCAAGCCAGAGTTCCAGCTGGTCTGTTGCTAAATAACTGTGGTGTCAGCGTCCCAGCACTGACATATAAATAAAGGGAGGAGAAGCCTGAACTTTTGCCTGCTAAATCCCTTTGAAGATTCTGTCTCCTCAGAGATGGGGAGGGGGGAGACATTCCTGTGATCTGACAAAGAAGGAATCAGGAAAGTGACTTGGAAGATAGCCAATGAGAAGCAGAGAATTGGGGATCGGAAAGGGAGGGATTGGGGGGCAAAGGTGAGTACTGACCATGAAAGAGTCAGGATCAGATTGCTGTGCTCGAATAAAGAGAAAATTTCCTTAAAGGTTGGCAGTTTGGAAATTCATTTATTTTGAGATAGCATCGAAACCTGACATCTGGTTTATTTCATTCTTGCTGACTTCTCCTGGGCTACTCTAAGGGTGTGAAGAGGTGCAGGAAAGGAAATGTTGTGAATTGATGGTTTAGCTAATTATGAATGTGTTCATTTTTTTCTAAAGTGAACAAATTCTAGAGAGCTCTTTCCAACAGACATTCATGACTATTTCATTGAGAGGAATGCTATTCTTTCCAAAACATAACCTTAATTCCTTGAAAGAGGTTTATGAAACTGCAGGCCCTTATAGTTTTTCTTACACTAGGATTACCCATTCTCTCCTTCCATTCCCTATTCTTCTGGTCGTGCAAATGAGAATATAATAATTAATTTTAGCAAAATGTCTCTTTTGGAAATGCCCCAAACCAACCAAAGATGGGTGTTCCACATCTAAATTGGATATGTGTGTGATATTAAAACAGACTTTCACCCCCATTTATTAATTACAAGCACACCACACCAGTGGTGGGTTGCCCCCGGTTCGCACCGGTTCTATAGAAGCAGTAATAAAACCGGCAGGAGGCTCCACCCACTGACCCCGACATCATCAAAACGCTTCTACGCTTGCGCAGAAGAGCACGCATGTGAGCGAAGCAAGCACACACGCATGGCCCCGCTGCGAACTGGAAGTAAAGGTAAGTAGAACCCACCCCTGCACCACACCCAATATTGGGGAATGGAAGCTTAAGTTAATCATCCAAAATTCAATTTCCTTCAAAAGTCTGTTTGTCTGTTCCTACTTGTTTTAGGGAATGGTTATGATCAGCATGAACATGGGGAAACATTTTTATTTTTCTTCAATTCTCTGAGCCAGTGAATAACAATAACGACTATAATTTGGAATATTGAAACTTAGATTTCAATTGCAATTGTCAGTTGGGGTCCTCTGGTTACAGGAATGAGAAAATATCTGAGGAGTTACAAATGAAAAGGAATTCGAATGGAATCGTTTGTCAGCTTAATAAATTGAGAGGTTATCTGAGAGTCCACAATACCTGTGTGATGACCCAGGGCACAGCACAGAGATAATAAAAACAGCTGGCAGTTCAAACTGACCCTTTATTGCTCCAAATCTCCCCAATGCTCCCATGTTTCTGGAAAGTCCCAGAGCAGAGTGATAACAACCCCCACACAAACCTCAAGCAGACTCTGATTGCAATTAGTCCATCCAAGTGCTATCTGCACCAAGGCTGCACAGCACTAAATCCAAATGTATTTCGCAAATCAAGGGCAAATCAAGGAGTTCAGGGAGCAAAAGATCCAGGTAATTAGTCCAGAAAGCCAAAAGGAATGCAAGGACCCTTGGTAAGTTCAAACGTTGGCATGTAACACTTCACAGAAATTCAGCATTTGTTCCCTACAAATGCCCCTCCCCATAGCATCTCCTTAACTCTCATTCCTCAGATGTGCCTGGTGAAGATGGGCGGGACACTCTCCTTGCAAGTAGCCTGCTCAGTCTGCGCTGATTATGCCTTCTCTGCACTCTCCAAGTCCTTGGATCAGGAAGGGGTGGTTCCTGCTCTTCATCTGAGCTCTGTCTCTTATGTTCATCCTGCCTCTGTTCCTCTCTGCCTGCAGGCCTTACTAATTCTGAAAAGCCCTGCCTGGACTGATTCTGCCCTTCCCCAGTTTCCTCCAAGGCCAATGGAGCTGACCTCTCAATCGCTGTCAATTCTTGTTCCAGCTCATCTTCTCCCACAGACTCAGACTCCGATGGGGGCATGACACCCTGCTTTGAAGGTGCAACATTCAACTTTATAAATGAATGTGACTAATCTTGCTTGAAAAAGTTTTCTCCAATTTTGCCCTGGAACAAAAGGCCTAGGAGTCAGTGGAAAGTTTCAATTTTTTTTACTTCCGGTTCTGTGGGTGTGGCTTGGTGGGCGTTGCATGGCTTGGTGGGTGTGGCTTGGTGGGTATGGCAGGGGAAGGATACTGTAAAATCTCCATTTCCTCCCAATCAGCTGGGACTTGGGAAGCAGAGAATAGATGGGGGTGGGGCCAGCCAGAATTTTTACTACCGGTTCTCCGAACTACTCAAAATTTCCGCTACCAGTTCTCCAGAACTGGTCAGAACCTGCTACGAGTGAACTCCACCTTTGCTACGAGTGAACTTTTACTCTCAGTTATAGAGTACAGAAGACAAAATGTTGATGGATCCAGGCTTTGAGGATGCCAAACTGTACTTATAAACATGGATTAGTTTGAAATTTAATGTGGTTTTTCCACACAGCTCTATCAAAACTAGAAAACAGTCAAATACAGGACAAAATCTAACAAAAAAGAGCTCAGACAAGCTCAGCAAATATCACAAATGTCCATCACTGCAGTTTAATTTTAACACTCCTTTGTCTCTGCATTTGTTCAATGAATCTCCTCTAACAAGCTCATAGGCACACTTTAGAAGTTAATTATTTCTGGATTTTTAAGAGGTGGAAGCTGTTGCCCTTTGGTGCATGACTTGGTAGGTGAACCGTGAAGACTAGCAAAGCAAACAATAGTACATGAATCGGAAGATACAGTTTAAATTACAGGAAGAATAAAATATCAGATGGTTTGGAACTCTCCCATGGAAATCAAGCTATTGGCAAAATTAATTAATTTTGTGTCATGGGGAAAAAGTTGCTCTTTGAGGTTGTGTGTGTGTGTATGTGGACTGAAAATGAGAATCACTCTAAAAGAAAAAGAAATATTCCTTTATTTTAAGTATATTCTCATATCCTGTAATCCTGCAGGGGTTTGAAGCAAAAAGAGAAAAATGTGTTGGAGAGCTGAAAATGTTTCACAAAATAAATAATTCATGTTAAAAAATAGTTTAATGCACAGTATCACTTTAGATTTATTACATTATTGTTTCTAAGGGGTCTAATAAATGAAATGTGACAGGACATGTTACTTATGCACATTTAGAGTCACAACTAATATTCTGCTTCTTATGCTTGTAATTGTTCTGAAGCTGTTGGAGTTACTACAGCACAAATTTGTGCATATTCCAGGAAGCTGTGATCCCAGATGTTCCCATTGCTTCCCAAAGCTTTCATTCATTCACCTCACATTTTAAAGAATCATTTACTGTCAATTCCCAAAGAGAGATTTGCCTAACTCCCAAAATCAAGTCATGTCACTATGGCATGAACTCAAATGCTAGCCACTTTTATTACATTTTATGTAGAGTTTTTTTTAAAATATTTTTTTTTTTAAATTTGATTTATATGCCACCCTTCTCCGGAGACTCAGGGCGGCTTACAATGTGCTCAGCAATAGCCTTCATACTTTTTGTATATTTATACAAAGTCAGCTTATTGCCCCCACAACTGGGTCCTCAATTTACCTACCTTAGAAAGGATGGAAGGCTGAGTCAACCTTGAGCCTTGGCGAGATTCGAACCTGCAGTAATTGCAGGCAGCTGGTCTTAATAACCAGCTTAATAACAGGGTGCCTTAGACCACTGTACTACCAAGGCTCTGCCATTTTAAAACTCTGTGTGGGTGGAAGAGAGGAATTCCACAACAATGGTTGTATGTTTGTATGGTTGTATGTTGCTTTCCTTAATATTTTCCTTTCCCTAATCTCTGCATTTATATATATATATATATATATATATATATATATATATATATATATATATGTATATGTATATGTATATGTATATGTATATGTATATGTATATGTATATGTATATGTATATATATATATATATATATATATATATATATATATATATATCCCCAATATATACTTTTTTGGTCTTGAGAACATCATGGACAACCAAGCGAACAAAATGATGGATCAACAAATCAACTCATTAGCAGCATAAATAACTAGGCTAAAATTATTCTACTTTAAAAACATTATGCAAAGTCTACTCTCTGAAGAAGATTCTAATGCTGGGAAAAGTGGAAGAACAGAGAAGGAGAGGATGACCAGCAACAAGATGGATGGACTCTGTTACAGTGGCAATGAGTACACACTTGGAAAGATCAGATTAGGGTTAGATTGTTATGGAGAATTTCTATGTGTGTGCTAGGGGTTGAAAACAACTTGATGGCACATAATCAATCAGTCAGTCAATCAGATTAAAATAATTAGAACCCTCCCGAAAGAAGGCCTAGCCATCCATACACACAAACACAAACACACACACACACACACACACACACACACACACACACACATTGTGGCTCAGTGGCTAAGACACTGAGCTTGTTGATCGAAAGGTCGACAGTTCAGCAGTTCGAATCCCTAGTGCTGTGTAACAGGGTGAGCTCCCGTTACTTGTCCCAGCTTCTGCCAACCTAGCAGTTCGAAAGAACGTAAAAAATGCAAGTAGAAAAATAGGGGCCACCTTTTGTGGGAACGCAGCAGTGT
Source organism: Pantherophis guttatus (assembly GCF_059756535.1). NCBI lineage: Eukaryota > Metazoa > Chordata > Lepidosauria > Squamata > Colubridae > Pantherophis > Pantherophis guttatus. Next base: position 135,931,420 of record NC_142063.1, on the reverse strand, counting down.
TTCATGCACCTTTGGCATTTAGTCATGACAGCCACATGACCATGGAGATGTCTTTGGATAGTGCTGACTCTTTGGCTTTGAAACGGAGATGAGCACCACCCCCTAGAGTCAGGAATGACTAGCACCTATAAAGGCACATATTATACCTCTGCTCTGCAAGCCTCATTGGCTGCTTGTCTACTTCTGGGTCTAATTCAAGGTGCTGGTTTTAAACGTCCATGGCATGGGATTGCCTCTCCCCGATTACACCAGCCCATTCCATTAGAACTGAGAAGATGTATAGCAGGTAGGATCTGCCATGGACCTGCAGATAGTGGGTCCCAGGGTCATTTTTGCCAGAAGGAACTTTCTCCTTCCATGAAATAGGAGGCCATGAAATAGGATTCATATGGAACTGGATAATCTGAAGACGTTGAAACTGGTAGTTTATAGATTATAGACTGGCCTCTATGCAAAATGGAGGGAAAGGGAAGCTTAGTTTCTTGGACTTGCTAGAAATATACTAGTATCCATGCATGCATTTATTAAGTTATCTGACTCTATACGTGCATGGTCCTGCATCACATAGGAGGGTTGGAACTTTGATGGCATATTCTGCTGCATGCACATAAACACCAGATATCATTTAATATTGAACCAACAATTTATTTCACTATGATGTTATTGTTCATTTACTACCGTTTGATGGGAAATAATTACATTCTCCAAAATGTGAAATATTTTTGGGTGAAGTTTGGGGTTCCTATGCCCAAATCTGATACAGTAAGATAGACAAGATTTTCTGGAACATGATTGCACATTCAGTTGAGAAATGTGTCAAAGCCATATTCCCAAAAGGCCAGCATAAAAATGAGAACCTTTGAACTTAATTAAAAGTAAAAGAAGTCATCATGATCATTCTCCAGTCATATTTCTCTCTTCAGTAATCTTTTGAAGAGGCAGATGGCCCTGGGGTCGCACCTTTGAATTACAAGGAGGCAGAGGAATATGTGTAAGTGTCCTAAATATGTAAAAATGCCCTAATAAATTATACCATTTTTACTCTGTCCATTTTCAGCTTTTCTTGATGCTCTCACTTCAATCTGTATTTCAGAGGAAAAGATCATGGGGCTTTTTCAGGCAAAGAAACACAGACAATCATAGACGCTCCAGAACCAGCAAAGATTCTTCTCACACAGCATTGGGTTAATCTTGTAAAATCTGATCAAAATATTGTCTGTTGTTATTTTGAGTAAAATCAGACTAGGAGTGAAACTCTACTTATTTCTGAGCATAAAAATAATAAGCAAAAGCCAAAAAAAGATTATAATAAGCAAAACATTGTTTGTTTGTTTTTTTGTTCTTAAAAAAAAATCCTGCAGTCTTTCTGAGGACGTCCAGTGATTATTTTGAATGAACAAAATTTAAATGATCTCACTTCCAGTCAATCATACCTTGGGCATGTAGGTCAGAAAGTTAGGTGGCCCATATGTTGAGATATTTCTGTATTACTAAGAGCTTATTAGGATTGCTCTTAATAAATAGACTTTTGATGGTTAGTTGATTTCTTTTGTATTGTTTTCATTTTTTTTAAAATTTGATTTATATGCCGCCCTTCTCCGGAGACTCAGGGTGGCTTACAATGTGCTAAGCAATAGCCTTCATCCTTTTGTATATTTATACAAAGTCAGCTTATTGCCCCCACAACTGGGTCCTCAATTTACCTACCTTAGAAAGGATGGAAGGCTGAGTCAACCTGAGTCAATCTGAGTCAAACAACAACAATGTGTTGTTAGCCATTCAGATCTGCAGCTGCAAGATAGGTGGTTATGATAAATAAATGAAGTGTTTCTTCTGTGGACATAAAACTGATAGTAAGTAGAGTTAACTAAGAACCTTCGGTGCCACATCTTAGTGGCTTCGGTCTTCTGTTTCTGTGCCACAAAATTGCATAGAAAGTATAGTCCTGAAATCACTCCTACTTCAATGTACTAAGACCGTGATGGCGAACCTATAGCATGCGTGCCAGAGGTGGCATGCAGAGCCCTCTCTAGGGGCATGTGTGCCGTCCCCAGCTGCTCTTTTGGTTTCCGGCGTCCACATGCGTGCCAGCCAGTTGATCTTCGTGGGTGCTGGAGCACTGGAAAACAGCCCAGAAAATGGCAAAAAAATAGGCTTTTCCCGCCCTGTTTTCCAGCTGTTTTCAGGCCATTTTTCAGGCCAAAAATGCCCCCCAAAATGGCCTGAAAACAGCCCAAAAATGGCCTGAAAACAGCCTGAAAACAGCCCAAAAATGGCCTGAAAAGAGCCCAAAAACCAGCCAAAAATGCCCAAAAGACCAGCTGATTGCATGTGCCAATCAGCTGGTCTTCGGGTTTCCAGTGCTCCTGTGTCCGCAAAGTCCAACTGGCCAGTGCATATGCACATGCCGAAAACCCAAAAACCAGCTGGTTGGCACATGCACACATGCACACTGGCCAGCTGGTCTTCGGATTTCCAGCACTCTGGTACACACATGCACACACATGCACACGCATTCCGGTTTGGGCACTTGGTGCTGAAAAGGTTCACCATCACTATATTAAGATAAGGTGGTCATAGAGATTACAACTGAACATTGGTTCCCTACCTTTCACCTTTTTGGAGCTGATGAAACATTCCAGTTTCTCAGAAAAAAAATGGAAATGATTTGAACTTCAAATGAATCTTCCCTATTTATGAATGGGTAGATTTTCACCCATTCATTGATGCAGTTGCACAATGCCTCGCAGAATAATTATTCCCCCCCTTTTTTTTTCCTTTTCTTTTTAGGCTCCAGTTATTATATTGTGTGTATGTAGATTGTGTAGCTAGATATCCAGTTTTCCTCTTCAAATGTAAGTTTATTAATCATTTATTTATCATATTTGTGTAGCTGTCCATCTCACAAGAGAGCATGTTTTACTCCTGATATTTGCATCCTTTCTGTGAAATTGCTCCAATTTAAATTTTACTTTAAAGCCTCATTTGCTTTAAAAACAATACACAAATCCTAGAAGGGAAAAATTATTCAGTTTTTTTTTTAATGTATTCTCTTCCCTACCCCTCCTTAACTGTATATATTTAAATCTACTTCTTTTGCAAAGGTTGTTGACAAATGAAGCTTTTTTTCTATTCGACCATTCTAGATAATTTATAGTCATCATTCTAATGATGAATTAGAAAAGGCTTTGAATATTTAGACTTGGGGCCAAAACCTGTTGTTGGGGAAAGATTCTTAGAACGTCTACATTTAGGCAAGAAAAACAAAATGCACAGGTACAATATATGTGGTACCTTGCTCAATAGTGGTGACTGTGAGAGGGATCTTGGAGTCCTAGTGGACAACCATTTAAATACGAGCCAGCAGTGTGCAGCAGCTGCCAAAAAAGCCAACACAGTCCTAGGCTGCATAAACAGAGGGATAGAATCAAGATCACATGAAGTGTCAATACCACTTTATAATGCCTTGGTAAGGCCACACTTGGAATACTGCATTCAGTTTTGGTCGCCACGATGTAAAAAAGATGTTGAGACTCTAGAAAGAGTGCAGAGAAAAGCAAATAAATAAATAAATAAATAAATAAATAAATAAATAAATAAATAAATAAATAAATAAATAAATAAATAAATAAATAAGTAAGTAAGTAAGTAAGTAAGTAAGTAAGTAAGTAAGTAAGTAAGTAAGTAAATAAATGGGACTGGAGGCTAAAATATATGAAGAATGGTTGCAGGAACTGGGTATGTCTAGTTTAGTGAAAAGGACTAGGGAAGACATGATAGCAGTGTTCCAATATCTCAGGGGTTGCCACAAAGAAGAGGGAGTCAATTTCTCAATTCAATTCAATTTTATTTATTGATTAGCCCATTGGGCCATATCAAGTGCAGAATTCCAAAGACAAATCATTACAAAGATTTGGTAAAACAAATTAAGTGAGATTGGAATAACTCGCAATTAAAATACAATTAGAATAAAATACGATCTAAAATAAAATCGGGATAAAATACGGGATAAAATACAATCATTTAAAATACTGTTTACATATAATTAAAATTATATTATAATGTTGCCCCTGTGTCTACCCAATCAGTGTTAACTGCTATTAAAATTACATTGTTAGATCAAGTGGTCATTCTTACAATCTACCGCATTTTGCTGCACCAACTTTGTCTTCCTTCCCATCAACTTTACCACAAATTTAGCAATCCATTTTACCAACTGGAAGTTGGAACCTAACAAACAATATCGCAAAAAGTGCTCTTTAGATTTAAGGGTTCTGGTATAAAAGATCCTGCCCAGTTTGTGTTTCCTCAGGTCTGAATATAGGGGGCAATCAAAAATTACATGGGACGTTGTTTCAACTTCCCCCGTCCCACATAGACAGACCCTTTCCCTTACAGGAATACCCTTATATCTACCCCAGAGCATATTTGTTCCAAGTTGATCCAACCTCAATTTTGTAAAGAATCTTCTCAGGACGGGAAACAAGGGCACAGCTAAATATTTTTCTATTTTGAAAATTTGTTTATTGGCTGATAACCAGGGGCAAGCTTTTTCTGCTGTCACTTGTGCAATATCCGCTTGGGCACTTATGTCCTTAAATCTCTGTGCAATCCAATTTCGGATCTGCCTATAGTAGTACTGCTGCCAATTTAAAGGGATACCAGAGCTAGATACCTGCTTCAGAACTCTTGATAACCAGTTATTTTTGTTACTCGAGATAATCTGCTCCATTAGCGCTCATTTTGGTAACCTCCCTTACTCCATCTCGATTATTCTCAACCAATAATAAACAGTCTTCAACAAGGCCCTAGTGCCAGTCACACGGACTCCTGTTTCTGCCCTTACTACACATGCTGGGGTTCCGGGGGACACTGCCAGAATTCTCCTCAGGAACTTATTTTGAGGGGTTTCCAGCCCAGGCAGCTTTACTGACCCCCATATTTCTGCCCCATAAGTAAGTACTGGTTCGATTTTCGCCTGGAAGACCTTTAGCACTGGAATTAATGAAGATGGAGTTTTCTCTAAAATAAGTTTGTTTAATTGAGCCATCCGAGCCATGGCCTTCCGAGCGCTGGCTTTTACCTGCTTATTCCATTTGCCATTTGTCTGAAATTCTAGCCCTAAATAGGTAAATGACTGAACTTGTTCTATTCTTCTATCATTTAAAACCCATCTCCTTATATTTTGTTGCCTGCTAAATATCATTACCTTTGATTTCTCTATATTAATTGTCAGGCGATTTTTTATACAATAAACTGCCAACCTCCCAAGTGACCTTCGTAGCCCCACCTGTGAGGCCGACAACAAAATTATATCATCGGCATATAACAAGCAATTGACCTGTCTTGTTCCTATACTAGGCCCATGGAGTGATGTATCTTCCAGACATTTTGGGAGGTCATTTAAGTATAGATTAAAAAGTGTTGGGGCTAAAATGCAACCTTGTCTGACACCCTTTTTTAGTAGGATTGCATTTGTTACCGATCCTGACCTATTCACTCAAACTCTTACTTGGGTATCCATGTATAACAGTCGAATTAAATATAACAATTTCTTTTCTATTCCCATGGCCTCTAATTTATCCCATAAAATTTTTCTATCAATTGTATCGAAGGCTGCCTTCAACTCTATGAATGCCACATACAAGGGTTTTTTCCAAGACTTAAACTTTGTTATTAGATGGTCCAGCACAAAACAGTTATCCATAGTAGATCTTCCGCTCCTGAAACCTGACTGCTCTTCAGCTAAAATGTTATTTCTCATTATCCAATCCTCTAATTTATGAAGCAAACGCTTAGCATAAATTTTTGCTGAAATATCGATTAGACTAATTAATTGAAAATTATCTGGGTTATCTCTAGAGCCTTTTTTATGTAAGGAGATAATTATTGATGAACGCCAACTAGCAGGAATTTACCCTGTTATATTGATAAAAGTAAAGAGACCCGCCAGGACGGGCGCCCACCAGGCTATGTTATATTTAAATAACGAAGTCGGGAGCGCATCCTGTCCTGGAGCTTTGTTTGTCTTCAGGGAGGAGATTAAATGCCTCACCTCCGTGATTGACACTTGTTCCCACTGTGGTAAGGCTTCATATTCCTGTATCAAGCTCGGAGAGGATATAAGCACATCGGAGCTATCCGCTGCTGCTGGCATGGCCAAATGCTTCTCCCATCTTTCTGCACTAATGTTTGGGTGACTTATTAGTTTTCTATCTCTAATAATTTTTGAGACCTCCAACCAGAATAGTGTGGGTGAGGCCAGCTTTGCTGCCTGTTCTAGACCAGCCCATAAATTGTCGATATAGGAGGCCTTTTTTCTCTTCAGTAGCTGCTTATATTTCTGCCTTATGGTAATATACTCCTTCTGTAGTTCCATGTTTGGGCTGCTTAAGTATCTCCTAAGTGATTTCCTAAGATGTTTTTTCTTTTCCTTACAGTCATTGTCAAACCATGTTGAGTAACTAGAATCAGACTGGCCCATTGGCTTGGTAGTCATGGAAAAATGCTTCAATTTATGGCATATTTCCGCAAAACAAACTATAGGCTCTTGTTCACCCGTACTGTTTGCGCATATATGCGTTAAGGCTTCCATACATGGTGAAATCATCTCAGGGATTGTTGCGATCATCTGGCGGGCTTCCCATGAGAGGTCCAGATTAGAGAAAACACAGGCACAAGTGTTTCTCGGGATGAGAGAGCGCAGAACAAAGCCCCGCAATCTCTTTTATTAGTAATCAAAGTACAGCATCATCAAAAGGCGTTATTATGACTACACATCTCATACATGAAAAAGGAAAGCATCCATATATTCTCCATATAGGTTTCACATTCTACAATATTACAGTAAATCACGTGGATTTCAGGAAGGCAAAAATTAAGGGAAAAACGAAACTCAATTCTACCTATCTTATCATATTTGACTTCGTTCCCAGCATCTTCTTCTGCTAGCCGAGAGGCCCATCTCCCCGTTATCAGAGGTTACCTCAGTCCTCAGGAATGTTCTACAAGGAGATGTCTATGCCTTGCAAACACAGTCTCCATTCTAAATAGAGCCTCTCTAGTGGTCATCTAGCTGAACCCGCTTTTACTACTTTGATTATTTCGGTACCAAGCTCCGTATACGTGTCCAACCAGCCAGGCCGATCTACATATATACTATGGCCACCTGATTCCCACAAGGGATTGCCACAAAGAAGAGGAAGTCAAGTATTCTCCAAAGCACCTGAGGTTAGAATAAGAAGCAATGGGTGGAAACTAATCAAGGAAAGAAGCAACTTAGAACTAAGGATAAATTTCCTGACAGCTAGAACAATTAATCAGTGGAACAACTTGCCTGAGGAAGTTGTGAATGCTCCTTGCATAACCTCTTGTCTGCTATGGTATAGGGTTTCCTGCTTAAGCAGGGGGTTGGACTAGAAGACTTCCAAGGTCCCTTCCAACTCTGTTATTCTTTTCTATTCTTCTCTAAGGATAGGGCAGGTCTAAGCTCTTAGAGAAGCTCTAAGAATCTTTCCCCAACACCAGTTTAGGCCCTGAGTCTAGTTTAGGCCCCTATCCCTAATTTATGGGATTTTACTATATATTTTACTGGGATGCACAAAGATGTCTGAACAAAAAGCTGTCACCTGCCCTGTCCTTAGAGAACCTCTAAGAATGTTTTCCCCATATCAGTTTTTGGTTCTGGGTCTAAATAGAGCTAATTTAATTTTAATTGCCAATTGGGTTAGGATTAGCTCTGTTTAGACTCAGGGCCAAAAACTGGTGTTGGGGAAAGATTCTTAGAGCTTCTCTAAGGATGGGGCAGGTGACAGCTTTTTGATCAGACTTCTTTGTGCACCACAGTAAAATACAATGTAAAATCCCATTGGCAATTAAAATTAAATTAGGGTTAAGGTTAGCTTTGTTCATAATTAATGTGGTAAATATAAATTTTAGCTGTACAGTTTTCTGTTATTATTGAAACTAATTCAATACCAAAATCTTTAAATTTACAATTCTGATAATCAGTCAGAATTATCATCATAGCTGTCGTAAATATGTGGGTGATTTATGCATAGGAGAGAGGGACTCTACCTCTAGCTAAGGAGATATTTTGCCTTAATAATTTGCATGTCTGAATTGTGGCTTGTCTCAGTTTTAGGCAGTCTCCTGTGTTTATCATTTCCAAACTAAAGTTGGGTTTGTTTATTTAGCACGGGGCCCAACAAAGCATAAATCCATGGTAAACATTGATGTATTCCTTTGTTTCAAATAGGAAATCGGGAGCTGGATGTGATTGCTTGGATTCAAAATACGGATGGTATTACAATAGAAGCTAATAAAGAAAAGTAACCAAAGCAAAGACTAGGCTTAGTGGATAAAAATGTACGTGGAATTACTAATGAGAGTTCAAACACATTCTGAACTACTAGAATGCAGAATCAACTTACGTTATGCACAAAGTTAAGAGCAATTTTATTTAATTGATTTTACTTTCCCAAACAAAGCAGATCGATCAAACCCGAACTGCAAGATTGACAGAGCAATTGGGCATGTGGACATGCACACATCATTTGCCAGCAAGTCCCTAAACCAAGTGTGTTTTCCTAGTATTGTGCTGCAGTTGTGTAAGGCAACCATGCTATAATGGCAAGAGCCTGGTGGCACAGCAGACTAATAGCCTGTTATTAACATTCAGCTGCCTGCAATTACTGAAAGTTCGAATCTCGCCAAGGCTCAAGGTTGACTCAGTCTTCCATCCTTTCTAAGGTAGGTAAAATGAGGACCCAGTTTATGGGGGCAATAAGCTGACTTTGTATAAATATACAAAAGTATGAAGGCTATTGCTTAACGCATTGTAAGCCGCCCCGAGTCTCCGGAGAAGGGCGGCATATAAATCAATTAAAAAAAAAAAAAAGAGCTGTCAATAGATCCTGCTTGAGTACCTCCATGTACTTCCAAGTCTCCTTTTCAATTGAAATCCAAGATGCTGCACCGTTCCTTTTGGCCTACCAAAATATGAGGTGAAAATTATTTTCTATTGTAATAAAACATTCAAGAGCCATTAAAGACTTTTTATGCATTAGACCTAGAATAACTTTATTGTCACTGTGAATGTACACTAATCGGCATAACATTAAAATGAAATTTCATTGCATACCGCTTTCAAAGGGTCACCATCTCCAGTATACACTACATAAACATGACAAAATAAATAAATACATAAATAAATAATTACAGTATACCAGTGGTGGGTTTCAAAAATTTTTACTACCGGTTCTGTGGGTGTGGCATGGCTTGGTAGGCATGGCAGGGGAAGGATACTGTAAAATCTCCATTCCCTCTTCACTCCAGGGGAAGGATACTGTAAAATCTCCATTCCCACCCCACTCCAGGGGAAGGTTACTGCAAAATCCCCATTTCCTCCTTATCAGTTGGGACTCGGGAGGCAGAGAATCTATGGGGGCGGGGCCAGTCAGAATTTTTACTACAGGTTCTCTGAACTACTAAAAATTTCTGCTACCGGTTCTCCAGAACTGGTGAGTACCTGCTGAAACCCACCTCTGCAGTATACCCACATATATTATATGATACAGAGAAACAACACAGTCTAGTTCAAATGTATACATATACTTGGTGAGAAAAATGAATCTTGCGAGTTTACCAGATGGATGGCATAGGGAACAAAGCTGTTGCAGAATCTGGTAGTCCTGCTAGAAATACTTCGAAACCTCCTCCCAGAGGGGAGCAGCATTATGGATGTTACTGTTGTGTCCTTATATGGGCATCCGCCGGTGGTTGGCTAATCCACCGGTGGGAAGTTTAAATGGATGTCATTGGCCGGCTAGCTTGCTGGAGCTGTATATAAGGAGTGCTCGGCAGCTCAGCCAGCAGTTCCACATGAGCTGAATAAAGTGCTGAACGGACCTCTGCTGAGTTGCGTCTTCTTTTCCCTGTGCCAATCTAACACTGGCGACAAAGGACACAAAAGAACTGACAGCATACCTTGTGGCACGATCACCACCGTCTACCAAGAGCTGAGTCACTTGAGCAAAGTTACTGAAATTGAACCACAGAACCATGTCTGGACCACAGATCTCACTGGCTCTGTTCGATCCTAACCAGGAGAAATGGAAGTCCTTCATGGTCTGGTTCAGACAATTCCTGGCGGGCAGCGGTTTCACCGACCTGGACGACAACCGAAAGCGAGCCCTGTTCCTGGCTCACTACGGTTCCGGGGTCCTGGAAATGGCCATGGACCTCGTGGCACCGAGGGACATTGAGCTGATGCCTTGGACCGAACTACAGGAAGTCCTGCAAGAGCATTACACTCCAACCAGCACCCCGTTGGCCAACCGGTTTGATTTCCACCAGCGGAATCAACTGGACGGCGAATCTGTTAAGGACTTCGTATCTGCGCTCCGGACAATCGCAGCCAGCTGTGAGTTTGAGAACATAGATATCCAACTGAGAGACCGGATCGTCTTCGGGATGAGGGACGTTTCAGTCTAGAAGAAACTCCTCAGCCGAAAGAAGATCTCATTGAGAGATGTGATCGAAGAAGCTACAGCTGCAGAATCGTCAGAGAGAGCAGCAGCCACTATGAGGAGGTCTAAGGGGATCCACAAGATCTACAAGAATCCCCAACCTTCATCAGACGAGACCATCACGGGGTCAGAGTCCGAAGACAAAATGGCCATCCACAAGATTCTCAGACCCTAATGGCGGGAAGACCCTCAAGATGGCGGATGAGACGAATGCTGTGCCAGCTGCAACGGGGATCACGTGCGCGCCAGATGTCGCTGGCAGGATGCGACCTGCAGGCGTTGCAGAAAGAAGGGCCACATCGCTGAGGCGTGCAGGGTGGCAGAACCAATCATGGAGGCTCCCAGAACCCACGACCGCGAGAACCAGAGGTCATCCAGACGGTCCCAATACCCCAGGCGTGAGGGAGAAGGCTACGCGAAGAGCAGAGGGGTTCATCAGACCACCATAGCACATGCCGCTGCTGAGGGAGACAACAAGTTCCACGTGACCGTCCACGTGGAAGGGACACCATGTCCCATGGAGATCGACACCGGATCGCCCAATTCTATTATAGACTGGGTGCAACTCAAGAAACTCAAGCCGCAGATTGCCAAAAGCCACCTCAAGCCGATGCAAGCGAGATTGGTGGATTTTGGAGGCCATCCAATCGGAATCCTGGGAAGGACCAAACTCAGAGTCCATTACAAAGACTTCTCCGGGGACCTACCCATCGCAGTCATCAAGGAGAGCTGACCATCTCTTCTTGAAGTGGAGTGGTTCAAGCCTCTAGGGCTCACCATTGGCGGGATTAATCAGATCAGACAGAGCGAACTCGACAAGCTCCGGGAGGATTTCCAGGATGTCTTCAATGGGAGCCTAGGTAAATTTTTGGGGAAACCCATCTCATTCAATTTAGATCCAACAATTACTCCAATTTGGCTAAAGCCCCACAGGGTTCCATTCACCCTCCAGCCTAAAGTTGATGCCCAACTGGACAAATTAATGGCCACCCCCACCCAGCAACGGGGCAGCGAACCCGTTGCTAAAGGATCTAAAGCCCACCCCTGCACATGTGTAGTAGCATACATGTGCACAGATTGATGTTGAGTGAAAGAGGAACTGCCCATCACTGCATCTGCTGCTACAGAACATTTGCAAATGGGGAAAGGAAGGGCCACACCATGTAATGGAGGCAGGACCTTCAGAAACCTAGAGGCTTCCATTTTCTTCTTCTCCTGAGTTTCTTGTTCTGGCAGTGGAAAAGCAGTAGCAACCACCTGGTTCTCTTTCTGTCTTTTTCCCCTACTTGCTCTGAACTGATGCAGTCTGGGAGGGAGTCAGGGCTTAAGATTTCTCAACATGGGAGGCATTTACACCTGAGGGTTCTGCTTTGGGGCCTATAGAGATGTACTTACATTCTTGATCTAGAGACAGCTTTGGGAAATCTAAGATCCAGAAGGAAATTAAGTTAGCAAAAAATGCTGAGAACAAAAAAAAAGGGCGGTTTTTTCCCCCCCAACTACATCAGATAAAAAGGAAAGAAGAAAAAAAACAGTATTCCAGCTGCTTACTTCAGGCAAAAAGCCAACTGACAACAAAGAAAAGGCCGAAGTAGCCAACACTTTATTTTGGCTCAGTTCTCTCAAAGAAACGGATATGCATTCCAGCCAGGGAATCATGAGCAAAAGGCTCAAGGGGCCAGACTCCCGCTTGAACTCGAGAGAAACATGGCTTGAAAATTCTTATTGATCTTGAATGAAGTGCAAATTTCTAAGATGTTAGGACCTTGTAGGGTACTAAAAGAACTTGCTGATAGTCTCTTTCCTGAGACTAAGTAAAGTGTCACAAAACTGGAGGACTTTTTCCTCTGTTGTTCAAGATTTCAAGGAACAGGATAATGTCTTGTTGCAGCAAGACAAGTTCCAGTTGAAGGTTAAAGAAAAAAATTCCTAAAAGAAAAATGGTAAACAATGGAATCAATTACCTAATGAAGCGATGGACTCCCTTTCCTGGATGCGGTGAAACAGATGTTGCAGAGCATCTGTCTGGGACGTTTTAATTTGGAGTTCGTGAACTGAGCAGAGAAATTGGATTTTGTAAACTCTTTCCTTCTTTATAAGATTGTATCACTAAATAAAACAAAAAAGCTGTAACTTTCTGTGCAGCTGTACATCTTTGCAATGCCTAAAGTTTATACTTCGTGGGTTATATAATAAGGGCAGCTACGTGACTTTTCAGCCATGGCTGGAAAGACAGCATTGGCATGGTCCATTTGAGTTATATACAGTGAAATTCAATCTGCAAGGAAAGAAGCTTGTAGCCTACCTTTTAATATTAACTATAAACATTTATTAATTAACACTTCATTAACTTCCCCTCATTTTATATAAAGCCTTTAAACAGCCACAACACCAAACCTGATCAAACAATTATATTTTCTATTTGTAGTTTGAAAAAATATACATCGAAGCAGAAAACTCATGAACATTTCTAGTTACACTGCTGTTTTATTGATTAAAAGAATGATGAACTCTTTCCAAATAACATTCCAGTTTAATTTGGTTGATATACTCCGTTTCATTAGTCTACATGCATTTAGAAGGCTGGATTCAGTTTTGAAATGTCAAAACCATCTTTTCTTTTAGAACATGAAATCTCTCTTTTTTAGATTTAGTCTTAATTTCACTGACACCTGTCCAATCAGATCAACATTTGGTGCATGTTTACCTAAACTACCCCCCAAATTGCAGTTTTCACTGGTATTTTCTTAAATTAGAACAATTAAATATTCTGGTCCATTATTTCATTCCTAAACATGGTAGGGGTGAGAAGCATATAGTACAGGGAATGCAGATTATTATTAATCTTCTTAATAATATTCTTTTTTTAATGACTATTAGTAATCTATTATCCCCTCGATCTATAATATCCTTTCCAATTTCTTTTTTGGGACTCTTTCATCATCCAATATATTATTATATTTTTAAATGGAAAGAAAGATCCATTTCTGTCTTCTATAATGTTCAATTTCCTAATATACATGGAGAAAAACACTGTAATTTTTCTGCATTCATTACATCTTCTTTTCTACTAAACATATTTCTAATGATTGAAAAATCAGGCACAGATTCAGTACTTTCCTTGTGCCAATCGCTAGGGATACGGTACTTGATACGTCGTGATTAATTAAGTTAATACTCTCCTGTATCGTTCTTAATCAATGACAGCTGACATTGGGTTCTTGCATATTGCTTTTTTCATCAGCCCTGTTGATTCCAAATAGGAAATGATGAAGTATTTATTATCATTAATCAAAGAACCATTTGAAAAAAATTATCAAGGAGAAATGAAGATAGGAGGAGTAATAAAAAGAAGAAGAAGTCACAGAAGAAACACCGAGAAGACACACGAAAGGATTGATGTATTATGTGTTCGTTTGTTTGGTTTTTTTTAAAAAAAAACTTTTATAAAAAAAAGAACCATTTGAAAACACTGCCTTATTTGCTTTAATTCTATAGGAAGCTGAGGTGCATATCAGGGAAACTTCCTACTATTTAAATAAACCAACAATTATTTTATTCAAGAAAAAATATTCAGTAGCTGTTTCACGGATGCAGAGTTTGTCTATTTGTTTGTTTTTACCAGACCCACCAGACCAAACCACAAAATGGTGCAGAGGAACATCATCCAACAACATAAAATGCTGTAAACTCTAAATTGCAGTTTACTATAGACTGGGAATTTTTTTGACTTATTTTAATGAGATATTTATTAAAACTAGTCTACTGAAGAGAAGGACCGGGGAGACATCATAGCAGTGTTCCAATATTTGAGGGGCTGACACAGAGAGGAGAGAATCCATATTTTCCAAAGCACCTGAAGGCCAGACAAGGAATAATGGATGGAAGCTGATTAAGGAGAGATTCAACCTAGAAATAAGGAGAAATCTTCTGACAATGAGAACAACCAACCAATGGAACAGCTTGCATTCAGAAGTTGTGGGAGCTTCATCGCTGGAAGCTTTCAAGAAGAGACTGAACTGCCATCTGTCAGTAAAATGGTATTGAGTCTCCTACTTGGGCAGGCGGGGAGGTTGGACTAGATGAACTATAAGGACCCTTCCAACTCTGTTATTCTGTTATTATTCTGTTAGTTGTCAGAAAATTTAAGAAAGCCAGTGAAATTTAAACTAAACAGGTATATGCTTTCCGAAATGGACAATACATAATGGCTTTAGGAATTTTAAATCACTTGATTCAAGGATTTATGCACTAAACACATCACAGGTTAACTCAGCTCAGGTAGAAAAAAGCTAGAGGGATTTATGAGAGGAGAGGAAGTTACATACAAGTGGAGAGGGAATGCAGGGAGTACCACATTTCTAATTGATGTTGAATTTCCCTGCATACATTCCAAACTATAAGAGAGGGAGAAGCCAACTGACCAAAGATTAGAGCTGCATCATTTGAAGTCAGTTTGAAAAACATCTGCAAATAGCTGTCTTTGTCGAAGAAAATGAGGTAATACCTAGCTTTTTATTTTATTTATTTGTAAACCCAAAACAAGATGAGAACCGATGTCACATATACTTTGTAATGCTTGCAATTGTAATAGAACCTATTATTTTAGGTTTGCCTGATGGGTTCAATTTATATGAAAAATATAAATAAAAGGTTACAAGGAATAATATAAAAACTGGAACAGAACTCACGTTAGAAATAATGATTTAAGTATGGAAATTGAAGATTTTATTGGTTGCTTTAACACTTGGAAGCTATCCAGAAATGGAATGGCTAAAATACCAACTTCCAAATAAATCAACCCAACCAAATTCACTAGTCATGTGTAACTAGATGAGGTGGCTGCAGTAAGATGCAAATCTTCCATGGTGACTATGTTCTCCCAACTGTTCCAGGAAAATCTTTATAGCCTGGGAAACTTCCCTGAATGAATGTTACAAAAACCAAATAAATTAACTTTTGGCACATATAATTTTCACATTAATAAAAAGACAAAATTTTTAAAACTCAAGGTCTTCAATGTTTTATTATCTACTTGGGGCAAATGTCCTTGTTTTGGAAACCTGTCTGGAACATCAACTATCCTATTAAGACAACCAACCAATCACATACCTGGATCTGTGCATAAGATGATTGATGTAGGAGCTGGGGTTGGTGAGTTCATAAATGACTTAGATAAAGGGGAACTCATCAAATTTGCAGGTGACAATAAACTGGCAGGGATAGTCAACACCACATAAGACAAGCTCAGGATCCAAAAAGATTGTCACAAACTTGAACAATGGACCCTATCCAGGGGTAGGTTCTACTTACCTTTACTACTGGTTCGCAACAGGGCCACTTATGGACATGCGCAGAAGTGTTTTGATGATGTCGGGGTCGGTGGGCAGAGCCTCCCTCCGGTTTTACTACCAGTTCTATAGAACCGGTCCAAACCAGGGGCAACTCACCACTGGTCCTATCCAACAAAATGAATTTCAATGTGGAGAAAAGCAAAGTTTTACATTTAGGAAGGAAAAATCAAAGGTATAAATACAGATTAGGTGAGACTTCTCACAGTAACTGTGAGAGGGACCTTGGAGTCCTAATGGATGATCACTTGAATATGAGCAATGTGCAGCAGCAGACAAAAAGGCTAATATAATCCTGGGTTTGTATAGGCATAGAATCAACATCGCATGAAGGCATAGAATCAACATCACGTGAAGTACTAGTACCACTTTATAAAACCCTTGTAAAACCAAACCTGGAATACTGAAACCAATTTTGGTCACCATACTAGAAACAATGGTTGGTAACTAATCAATGAGAGAAGCAACCTGGAATTAAGGAGAAACTTCATAACAATGAGGACAATTGACCAGTGGAACAACTTGCTTCCAGAAATCATGGGCTGGATGTTTTTAAGAAGAATCTAGATCAAGGGTGTCAAACTCGATTTCATTGAGGGCTGCATCAGGGTTGTGTTTGACCTCATGGGAATGGGGTGGGTGTGGCCAGGATGGACATGGCCAGCATGACATCACTCATGTTGGGGGTGCCTGTGGTGGCCCGAGCACTCTGCCAGCAAAAACGGAGCTCGGGAGGGCCGCACGCAGCCCACCCGAGCTCCTTTTTCACTGGCAGAGGGTTGCAGGAGGCCATGGCAGTCGAAAACGGAACTCAGGAGCCTGTTTTCATTTTTTTTTAAAAAAATTGATTTATATGTCGCCCTTCTCCGGAGACTCAGGGTGGCTTACAGTGCGTTAAGCAATAGCCTTCATACTTTTGTATATTTTATACAAAGTCAGCTTTTGCCCCCACAATCTGGGTCCTCATTTTACCTATCTTAGAAAGGATGGAAGGCTGAGTCAACCTTGAGCCTGGTGAGATTTGAACTTACAGTAATTGCAGACAGCTTGATGTTAACAACAGTGCTTTAGTCTGTTGCTAAGTCATTGGCTAATAACACTGCTTTAGTCATTGGCAGAAGCACCTCAGGCTGGTCCTTTACTGTTTCCAGGGTGGCCCCACAGGCCAGATCCGGCCCTCAGGCCTTGGGTTTGATACCCCTGGTCTAGTTAGTCACTTATCTAAAATGGTATAGGTTCTCCTGCTTGAGCAAGGGGCTAGACTAGAAGACCTCCAAGGTCTCTTCCAGCTCATTCTACTCTAAGATTCTAGGCAGGAGCCAGCAGTTCCCAGGCCAGAGAAGACTGTTATGTAAACATGTTTCTGCTGCCTTCCGAAGGTAACAAGTGACCTGCCAAACATCCAATTATTTGAAAGGATGGGGAGGATAAGGCTCGACTTTAAACCTGGAGCATAGGTACTTAAGTCTCTCATTGTATTGCATTGCAGGGGGATGAAGTGTCATGTGGAGGCTTCATTCTTTTCTGTAATAAAGATCCTTACCTAACTGATCTGGAAATCCCTTGCCAAGTCTAGCTGAGAGCTGAATTAATATCTGGAGACCTGCAATTTACAGTCAAGCCAGATGTGAAGCCTGACTGCTGGGGATGCAATAAGCCTTCAAAGTGCATGTTTGCTGTGGTTGATGATGGCACAAAACAAGAGGAAGAGATGATTGAAGGGATTTGCTGCCACTGGGATGCTAGTGAGGGCTAAATATTAATATAGCAGCAGGCCAGGCAGGAAAAAAATAAAAATAAAGATAGGATATACTATGATTCAGTGGAAACAAACTTTATGAATGTGAAAAGGAAACCTTTCCCCTCGGTTATAGAAATACAAGCTAAGTAGTGGAGTGCAATGCATATATGGGAGCAGGACATTTTATCACTTTTCTTGGATAACTTTAAGGGACATTTCCTCCCACCATTAGTTAATCGATCCCAGTTGATTTTGATTGCTTTCTTACCTAGAATAATTGCTCAGATTATATCCAGTTTTGTTCATATAATGACTGCCTAGCTGATTTGAAGCCTGTTTTCTTCTCTACCTTAATAGTAAAGAAACTGCTTTGGTTTTTTCAACTAGAATTTATATTTTCAAAATGAAAAATTCTAGTAGCTTGGCTGGAGTTTACATTAGAGTAAAAGCCAGAATGATAGGGTTGGAAATGTTGGAAAAGCACCTGAAGGCCAGACTAGGAACAATGCATGGAAACTGATCAAGGAGAGAAGCAACCTGGAATTAAGGAGAAACTTCCTGATAGTGAGGATAATTAGCCAGTGGAACCGCTTGCCTTCAGAAGTTGTGGGTGCCTCTTCACTGGGTTTTTTAAGGAAGAGACTGGACAGTCACTTGTCAGAAATGGTATAGAGCAGTGGTGGGTTGCTCCTGGTTTGGCCTGGTTCGGCCGAGCCGGTAGTGGTGACGATGTGACATCACCGAACTGGTTCTCTGTGACTGGGCCCTCCTGCCCGCCCCCGCTTTATTCCTACCTTTATTTCTTGGTTTTTAGCCCAGCTGATAGGCACGGCAGAGTGGATTGCCACACCTTAGCTGGGCAGAAACTCAACATGCTTGCGCGGAGCGCAAATTTGGCGGCGATCACGAGCAAAGCACGTGCGCGAAGAGAACCGGTGGTAATACTGGTTGGAATCCACCACTGGTATAGAGTCTCCTGCTTCAGCAGGTGGTTGGACTAGATGACCTACAAGGTTCTTTCTAACTCTGTTATTCTAAGATGGTATTCTAAGTTGGTTTAAAAATAAAATTAATGGTTTGAAAGGGAGAAACAAGACAAAATGAAACAAAATATAATTCCTTTGCATGGTTAAAGTCTCACTCCCTCAGATCCCTGTAACACCATTTGACTGATTCATTCACTTCTGGTAATTCACTCATTCCAGATGGTTTTCCAAAGATGTTCTTTTGCTGAGGTGTTTGTATTTTGAGCTGAATGTGTTTTCTGTGGAAGATTTTATATCTATCCCTTCTGGCTATGAGTGACTGGTAAATTTATGTATCATTTGATTGAATGGGAAAATGGTGTGATGGGCAGCTTGAGTGACTAATCATTTTTTTTTCTTTAATCCCAGTTTGGTTCAGGTGGTATACACAGTGAGGTTAGAGTTAATTAGAAAATCTTGCAAAGAATCAAAACATATTCTAATGTTTTGAATACAAACATATTCATATTAGAAAAATTCTAATATTTTTCTTAGCGTACCTTCTTTTACACATTGTCCTATCTCATCTCTCAGCCCATTTTAAAAATATTGTCATAATTATAAAGCTAACAGTTATGTTCCTGGATTTTTCAAAAATAAGTTGAACCTGGCAAAGACTGCTGTGAAATATCTGAACACATTATAAAATGTGGAGTGAAAGAACTCCCTCTCAATTGTAATAAAAATCCTCTATATTTTTGCTCATAGTTTGGATCCCAAAGGTATAATGTTCCTGCAAAGGGGGAAAAATAAAATCCCTCAACTGCATTAGCAATATAACAGATATATCTGCCAATATACTGTAATATAACATCTTAAAAATACTTTCAGATGCTTTCTTATTTTTGTAATTATTTAAGGCAGATGGTCTTTTTTGTGATTTGGCTCTTCAGCTCAGAAAGTGTTTCTTGGAGTGTAGTAAATGTGTTTCAGGACTTAAAATATGCGCAAACAAGGCTTTTAGTGACAGATGCAGAAGTGTCAAGTACCTTCAGTTTCTTATCATTTCAGATGTCTTGAAAGGTTGTTAGTATTTTGTCTTCACTATGTTCATTTTCTCTTTTCCACTGATTTTAATAGACTTTGATTAGGGACCCATTTTCTGCAATGTTTTGGGGTTTATACAAAGCAAAAAGTATGCTTCATTAATCTTTGATATATTATATTGAAATGCTACTTTTCAATCATCTGCAGAGACTATATTATATAATGGGAAATTCTCCCAGGAAATACAGGAAGCCCTCAATTTACGACCACAATTGAGCCCAAAATTTCCATTGCTAAGCAAGACAGTTGTGAAGTCAGTTTTGCCCCATTTTACAACCTTTCTTGCCACTATTGTTAAGTGAATCACTTCAGTTGTTAAGTTAGCAGTACAATTGTTAAGTGAATCTGGCACCCCCATTGATTTTGCTAGTCAGAAGGTCACAAAAGATTATCATATGACCCCAAGACACTGCAACTGTCATAAATATTGTACATGCCAGTTTCCAAGCATCCGGATTTTGATCATGTGAACATGGGGAATGCCGCAATGATTATAAGTGTGAAAATGGTCATAAGTCCCTTTTTTCAGTGCTGTTGTAGCTTTGGTCACTAAACAAATGGTTGTACAGTAAGTTGAAGACTACCTGTAATTAACTGGAGAGATCCACCCAGTTTCTAATATTTCAAGGCTAGATATTTATAATAAACAGTGGTGGGGTTCAAAATTTTTTACTACCGGTTCTGTGGGTGTGGCTTGGTGGGCGTGCCATGGCTTGGTGGATGTGGCTTGGTGGGCATGGCAGGGGAAAGATACTGTAAAATCTCCATTCCCCCTCCATTCCAGGGGAAGGATACTGCAAAATCCCCATTTCCTCCCAATCAGCTAGAATTCAGGAGGCAGAGAATAGATGGAGGCAGGGCCAGTCAGAGGTGGTATTTGCTAGTTCTCCGAACTACTCAAAATTTCCGCTACCGGTTCTCCAGAACTGGTCAGAACCTGCTTAATACCACCTCTGATAGTAAGTCAGTACTCTCTTGCACCCCAAAGAGTGAGCCTGTACAAGGTTATAGGGTTCATATATAGGATATAAAATGGGATGACTTCAGACAGAGCAGGAAGAGTCTTCAACCTTCATGTTACCAGTAGAGAGGTATTTGAAAAATAAAAGATAAAGTTTCTATATAAAACCCATGGTTGCAGGGTAGTTCTAGGATTTTTGTCTCTTCTGACTCCCTTTACTGTCCAATAATATGGATCAACAGAGCAATATGGCCCCAACAAAACCACAAGCTATTTTGGACTGAAATTAATCACTTCTCACTCAATTGTTATTTAGGTTTGGTGTTCACACAACTCTCTGACCCCACTAATGGCTCTGCTGAGCATGTTAAATAAGCAAAACTGTGTTGTTGTTGTTTTTAAAGGAAAATAACGTATTTACTATGGGAAATCTGTTTTAAAACATTTACAATCAAGTCATATTCGGGAAAGGCTTAATGTTTAATATGTCCTGGAGCAAAATTATCTTTGAATATTGAATGTAACATCTGTTCAGGTTCATATGGATGGATCGGAAGAGGAGCAAAAAAAAAAAAAAAAAAACGGGGGGGGGAAGTCTTCCAATATAAACTTCAATCAGTTTATTAATATCAATCTTGGTGACTATGCAGAGATGAGGAATATGGCTGTTTTACTCTCTATTCCATCAATAAATCTAGTATAGAATGTAACTATTGGTAAAAATCTATGATGTCATTTCCAGCCATTTTGAGTGAAAAACATTGCAAAAGTATTTGTAAACAGTTAACATAAACCCCCACACCCACACCCACACAAAGTCCTGCAAAATTGGAGAGGGAGGGAGAAAAATTTGGACTTAGTTGTGCATAACAGATGACTTTGCCTATAAGACTATTAGATATTGTCTTTTTTAAAAAAAACATCATCTTGCTAGGTGCTGTTATCCCTATAGACATATTTCAAAAATATTGCGTGCAGATCTTAGCTAGTTTGAACGGTGTTTGTAAAAATCTAGGAGTAAGTCTGGAGAACAGAGGGAAGAAGGAATTTAAATCTTCAGATCATGATTACTCCGTAAATAATAGACTGGAACCTTGGTCAAACTTTTATTAAGATAAATAATATATTTCCTTTAGCCTTTTCTCCAATTGTGAAGCTTAGTCTTTCCTGTTTGTCATTCACATGGTAGTTGCATCATTCCATTCAAATAAATACATTTGAAATGATGTATTAACATCTCTCTATAAGGGTCAGGAATAATTCTTTTTTTTTTTTTGAGGGGGGAATGTAACCTGCCAAATTTAATGTGCAGCTGCTGTGGAGTTTTATCTGGAATTTCAATGATTAGAGAAATGGCTGCACATTACAATTTAACACTTTGCTATTCATTATTAAATATATCACAATTCGTGATTTGGAACCACTGAAGGCTGGCAAAAGATTTCTGGAAAAAAAAATGAATCACTTATGAAATATCTCTTATAATAAAAAGTAGGGTCCTAATAATAATTTAGTCCACACTGTATCTAGCACTTTTGCTTAGTTCATGATAAAAAATTCTGGGTGCAGTTTTATTCAAAGCAAAAAGTATTCAGAAAGTAAGTCTGCAGCTGAGAATTTTATTTGATTCAGTCCAGAGTAATCTAACAAAACAATGAATGGGGCTTCTAAAGACAACTTGATCCACAAAGAAACAAAACAAAATGCAATATAACAACAATAATAAAAAGTTTTAAATCTCTAGCAAATCAATCATCCGCTTTTTCCCCCTTCCTGGTTCTTGAAGGGAAAAGTCAATCTTAATAATAAAAGTGAGGCTGGATGAAAAGAAAGGTTTTAGACTCGAGGGGATTAACCTCATTGCCCAGTGGAAAACTGTGCATACTACAGAGATGAAATGTAATTCCAATTGGTTGGGCAACCATTACCAAAAGAAGTCACAGGACAATTTTGTTATTCTAAGCAGGAATGGGGAAAAGCTAGGCAAATTATTGTAGGAATATGAATGTCTATATACCTTTTCTTTTCTTATGAATATTGAAAAATCAACTAGTACAAGAGGGGTAATGGGAAACAAACCTAAATGTTTTCTGCAATGGGCAGGAGCATTTATAATGATCCCCATTGCTACAAATATACTAAAACATAACTTTAAAACAGCCTAATTTACAGGGAGGATGTAACTTTTGTCCAGGATGATTTACTCATTATATGTCATTATATGCCATTTTAAGAACTGGGGTTTTATTTTTTTTACTTATTTCTAGCTCCAGAGAGGTAGAATGATATAGAAAGGTTCATTGGATGATAGTTGTTTTGAAGAATAAACTTTTGAAACAATTCATTATCATCATCATCATCATCATCATCATCATCATCATCATCATTTCTCATCATTATCATTCCTACCATGCCCCTGGGGGCAATATGGTGGGAGTGTCATTACAACCAAAGCCAAGCCCCTTTTGTCAATGTGGCAGTTGTATTCACTTACACCCCGGGTGTCAAACTCATGGCGTCACGTTGCCATCATGTGACATTTCATGACGTTTTTTTCCCCTTCGTGGAGCTGGGGTGGGTGTGGCCTGCGCCAGGAGTGGGTTCTATTTAACTTTACTACCAGTTTGCAATGGGGCCGCGCACGCTTGCTTCACTCTTGCATGCGCGTGCTCTTCTGTGCATGCGCAGAAGCATTCTGATGACATCGGGGTCGGTGAGTGGAGCCTCCCGCCGGTTTTAGTACTGGTTCTATAGAACCGGTGTGAACCGGGGGCAACCCACCACTGGCCTGCACGTGACACATCCGGCCCATGGGCGGCCAGTTTGTCATCCCTGACTTACACCAACATAGGAAGATGACATAGTTTTGACTCATGCTTCATCTGTTTTAATACTGATGGCACTGAGGGTAGTCTTTCCAGTTGATTGTGAGAACAATCAACCAATGGAACAGCTTGCCTCCAGAAGTTGTAGGAGCTTCATCACTTGAGACTTTCAAGAAAAGATTGGACTGCCATTTGTCAGAAATGGTGTAGGGTCTCCTGCTTGAGCGGGGGGTTGGACTAGATGACCTATAAAGTCCCTTCCAACTCTGTTAATCTGTTAAACATCTCTAAGATTATGCTGCATGCCTTCAATCATGTTATTAATTTTTATTCAAAAGTCAATTTTATGGAATTGTTTGAGTTTTGAAACTTATACTTTATTACAGCCTAAAACAGCATAGAATAATACAATATAAAAAGAACAACAACAACAACAAAAACCCCTACAAAACCAATCGGGATATAGTCAGAACTGCTACAGTAGGAACTAAAAACCAGAATGAAAATTCAAAGCTATAAAGTAGATAATAGATCAATTATTCCTGAATAGAGATATTATGGATAAAATCAGGATAAATTTAGAAGCATTACAAAATTACCTTATATAAAATACTGTATATTAGGCAATGCATAAACAGGAAAATATTAGTGCATAAAAGAAGCGTGTTTTAAAACCTGGCCAAAACCAGACAACATACATGTAAAAAGTAATTAACTGATCCCCCCCTCCCAAAATAAGTGATTATGGAGGAGCAGAGGAGGAAAAAAAAAACAAGTATTGGTAACAATTTGGAGAGACCAACACCATCTTGATCTTACATGCCACCACGCAAATGTTTGCAACACACAAATGTTTGCTTCATGATACGTTATGATGGAGCTCTTGTATGAAAGATGTGTAGAAAACCCTGGCATGACTAACAATGTTGTAATATAAGTCCTTTGTATACGGGTTATATTGACAAAGAAGTAGCACATGCTCACTTATTTCTACCACCCATGAGAAGTAGGATGGATGTAGGATTGTAGTTTTCATCTGTTAGAAGAGAAGCAATTTTTTTCCTAAAGCTGTCCCATTTCAGTGACAAATTATTGCATTTGGGATTGAAAGTTTAGGAAGTGACATTATGTCCCAAACTACTTTTTTTTTCTCCTATTATTTTGAGCACAACCTGTAATTTTAAGGAAGCAAATATGATAATGTCTACGAAAGAAGTTCTACTGGGATTTGCTGCAGCAGGGCTTACAAACATGAAACATAAATGAAAACTTAAAACATCTGTTTTGTTGTTTTCTGCCAATTCTGAGGCCCATAAGAAAAGCATTTGTGAGCAACGTGTAGTCCATATGCCTTGGGTTTTCCATCACTGTTGTATTTATACAGATATAGATGATATTCACTAAATCTGCAGCTGTAGCTATTAACAGGGATTTAAAACTGAATATATTATTACTGTAAAGTTTCTACTCTCTCTTTCCCCCAGTGAAAGTATAAGGGGTAAATATGAATTTTCCTGTCCCCAATTTATCTTACATTCGTGGGATAAGAAAAATGAAGTTATATTATCAGAGCAGAGAATTCTGTCACTTCACAACATTTAGATGAAGCCGTCCAGAATATTTTATGGATATCTAACCGAGCCTAATGTGTATCATGTGAGTGGGTGGGTGAATGATCAGGTATTTATTGCATTCCAAATACTAAATAATAATAATTTAGAAAAGGAAGACCCAAACTGAACACTTGTATTCTATGACAGCCATAGTCCTTGCCATTAAAGCAGGGGTGTCAAACTTGCGGCCCACGGGCTGGATGCGTCATGCACTGGCCACGCCCACCCCCATTTTAGTGAAGGGGGAAAAGTTGTGATATGTCAGGTGATGAGAACATGTCGTCGCGAGTTTGACACCCCTGCATTAGAGTATGGCTGTTCTATGTGGTCCGTAATCCTGTCACTCATTTATTCAGTGATTACAGAGTTCCTTCATATCTTATTTTTTCAATTTGTGTGTGTGTATGTATGTGTGTGTGTGTGTGTGTGTGTGTGTGTGTGTTAGGGGAGGGGCTTATTTGAACATTCCTTATTAACAGCTTTAAGCTTTAAACAAAAACCTGAAAAATATTATGATATTTGGTGTCAGAAATGTTAGGAAAACAACCAACTATCTATGCATGCCCAATTTAATCCACGAAACAAAAAATGTTGATTAGAGGAGCACTCTAAGACTGCAGCCGACACTGAAATTTGAAAACATTCAGCTCAAAGAATAATGTTGGTGTAGCAAAAAATAAAAAAGTGATTGCTAACAATCAATTTTTACCCAATGTTAGTTACCTAAGGCCTTGCCTTGGCATTTGCCATGCTAACCTGTCCCCCTTTTGTCAAGCTGCAACCTGCTTCAGCTGAATAGAAACTTTTTTCCTTAAAAGAATAGCAAAATAATAGAATCTCTGGGTGAATTAATGCATCCAGATATCTGAGAATTCACCTCCAGCCTCATAAATACTCAGTATGACCATAGAAGTAGATAATTTATAGGTTAACATTTTTCTGTAATCTGTCATTTGCTCTTTCCCTTTAAAGCTAAATCACTTCAGAAATGCATAAAAGGGGGAAAGAAGAAATAGTCTTTTTATTTTTATTAGAATGCGCTAAATGGCAATAAAGTAATGTGAATACAGTGGGGGCCTCTTAAATCTCTAATAGTTAAATCCAGAGCTGCAACAGGTCCCTCCTTTATCTGATATTCTTTTAAGTTTATTTTATACCTGGAGGGGAACCGTGACATGAATTGGTGCTAATGGATTCAAAACATTGAAATAATTCAGTGAAACATCTGGAAAGGGTTATACCTTGTAACTTAATTGACAGATATCTGTTTTGTGTCATACAGTGTAGAATGTGAGAAAAGTAACTAAACTCATTATGTGAAAAGCAATAATTCAGTCTCTTGGTTTGCTCATTATTTTACTTGTATATTCATTTATTTTGATTCCTCTCTAGTTTTATAGCTCAGCATGGATTACCATTATTTTCATTCTGACATTTCAATTTCATTCTCATATTTCATTGTCAATGTCTAGGAGAATCCAAATTGCTGGTGTTGACCCAGGAAGTTGTAAATAGCCTATTTCATACATATTGACAATATCTCTGCCTTCTTTGCTTCAGGACATTATCTTTAAGTTCAGGCAAAAAGAAATATGGTTGCACGTTTTATCAGGGAACACGGTATTGCTGTGTTTCATACTAATGCACTGATAGTTGCCTCTTCTGAAATATACCATCTTGGGGAAATGTACTGGTCCTGGATCTAACACAGCGTATGAGACTTTAACTACCATATGGATTGTCACTGTATCACATTCCTTGCCCCTAATCTAGTGTGATGACCCAGGGCGTGGCACAAAAGCAACACAGCCAGAGAACAGGACTAACTCCCTTTTATTGATCCAACTTTGCCCCCAAATGTCCCCACATTTACTACAAGTCCTGGAGCAAAGCTCTCACACACACCTTCAGCAGCCTCTGGCTGCGAGTAATCCAGTAAACCAGGTTTAGCCAAACAGTAACCAGGGCCAGCAGTCCAATAAGCCAGGTTTAGCCAAACAGTAACCAGGGCCAGCAGTCAGTAAATCAGGTTTGGCCAAACAGTAATCTTCAGGTGCCGGCAAGTGCACATAAAACTCCACAGATTCAACGCTTGTTCCTGACAAATGCCCCTCCCACCAGCATCTCCTTACATCTCAGTCCCCAGGTGTACCTTGTGAAGGGGGGCGGGGCACTCTCCTCCCTTGTAGCCCGATCAGTCTGCATTGTTCTCGCTTCTCTCTTCTCTGCGTGCTCTAGGATCAGGAGGGGGTGGCCCTTGCTCTTTGCCTGAGCTCTGTCTCTCCTGCTCTTCCCTGTCTGCAAGCCTTTCTAATCCTGAAAAGCCTTGCCCGGACAGATTCTGCCCTTCCCCAGTTTTCTCCAAGGCCAATGGAGCTGCCCTCTCGCTCTCTGTCGGCTCTTGTTCCAGCTCATCTTCCCCCACAGATTCAGACTCCGACTGGGACATGACAGCTAGCATGCAATCCTTGTCCATTTTACATCTGAGAGATTTCAAAAGGATTTTCCACTCTGATTTAAAAGGGACTTCTTTTTTCTAGAGCCTAGCACGTGTTATATTGATTGATGTTTTATATTTGAAGAGCTATTAGTTCTATCCAATAAAAAGATCCATCTGTCTCAGGGTTCAATAGAGATCCTAAATGCAGGAAAGCTTTGTGTGTGTGTCTTTTTTTTTTTTACAAATATTGCCATGGATCCTTCCAATATGGATATTCAATTACGATTTTTCTGTGGTGGGGCCCATATGTTGGAACAAACTGCTTTATATAATTGTGGTTTGTTCCTTCCAAATTATATTTTAGAAGAAGGCTCAAAATCTATTTTAAACCCAGGACTTACAGAGTTTTAGAAGGGCCTGTTTTTAATGCTGCAGTGTGATTTTTCAGGTTTATAGTTTTTTGTGTGCCACCAAAAGCCATTTGTGAGAGGCATATCTGTTTGTAATATAAACAAACATACAAACAATATGCTTGCAATTTGAAAGTGAATATGCAACCAATCTGCCCTGAAGCAAACAGATGCAGAACTATATAGCAGTAATGAAACATCCTATGAATATAACTACTTGCCTCCTGTTTATGTGAGATGTATAGCATCTTCTTGATTTCCTTTTTATTTTCTTTATTTGAACTTATCTTGGGTCTAAACAATAAAAAGGCAATATATCCAGAGCTCTGTGAACCTTTGGGTAAACATAGATTATAGCCTTACAGAAATTTGGAAGGTAAATGTTGACAGTGTGTTGTAGGGAAGAAAGAATCCCAAACTTGAAGGGTTTCATCAGTGGTGAAATCCAAATTCTTTTATTAACAGTTCTGTGGGCATGGCAGGGGAAGGATACTGCAAAATCTCCATTCCCACCCCAGTCCAGGGGAAGGATCCTGCAAAATACCCATTCCCACCCCACTCTGGGGCCAGCTAGAGGTGATATTTGCCGGTTCTCCAAACTGCTCAAAATTTCCGCTACCGGTTCTCCAGAACCTGTCAGAACCTGCTGGATTTCACCCCTGGTTTTCATACAACTATTTACATTTAAATGGAGGAAAATCCATTTTCCATTGTATGAAATGTCATATGTATGGCCCTAAAATAGAATGAAGTTTTATACAATTTTTAAATAGTTTAATATTATTCAAACACATGATGCAACTTTGGGGGAATCCCACCCTCCCTCCATCCCATCCCCTCCCCTCCCCTCCCCTCCCCTCCCCTCCCATCCCATCCCATCCACCCACCCACCCACCCACCCACCTACCTCCCTACCATTCAGACCTATCTAATGAATAATTCTGTACTTCGTACTATAAATTACTAAAGAAAGTGATTTTGGTAGAATCTTAACTAGCTTTGTGACATTGTAAAGTTTAAGAAGATCCCCAAAACAAAACTGAATTTCACTGAATCAAAGAAGGATCTTGGGTAATTATATAACCATCTGCAGTTCTGTTCCTTGTTCTCTGGTGCAAACAACAATACTTTAGTTTAATTGATCAAGCCCTTTGAAATATATTTTCCCACATGCTTGTTTGACCTTTCTTTGCTATGACTAATAACAAAATTATAAATGTTCCACACTCCACATTTTTCTTCATCATTTAATTGGATTGCCTAAAATATATGAAGTACTGAACAACACTAAAAATGAACTTCACCTGCCTTCAGGCTTGCAAGCTCTGTGGGATCAGAACAAAAGGAACGAGGAGATGGACAGTAAAAGAGAGCTTTGCCAGAAATAGCTGAGATAAATTTATTCCAGAATCCTTTCCCTTTTACATACATAATAGGCAACACCTATCTTGATTCAGTTTTCTCTATTAACCCTCCCTCCTTTCCTTTTGAAGGAACTAAACAGAGGAAAGAAATTTTCATATGAATTCTATTTCCTGGATTACCGAGAAACATGGAATGAAAATTAGGAAAAAATATGGAACAGGTCGATTCAGAAAAGAACATTTGGAATACAGGGGTGGCATTCACTTACTTTCCGGTTCGCAAATGTGAGCATGTGTGCATGTGCACGGCCTTCCACGCATGCACTTTGCTTGTGTGCGCATCTTCTGCGCGTGCCCATGGCCTCAAAAACGTGCCTAAATAGGACTTCATAGAGCCAATTTCTGCTACCGGTTCACCGAAATTGGTCCGAACCGGCTGAATACCACCACTATTGGAATGAAAGAATAAGCGACTGAGGGAAGCAGTAGAGAAAATTTGAAATTTGTAATGTGGCATGAGAATTTGGTGTTTCAGCACAGACTGAAACTGAGCTGCAAGACTTTCCTTCATTTTGAATTTCTGTTCAAGAATATATTATTTGCTATCTATGAACTGTTTTGCCCCCAACTCCTGTTGTGCTCTCTCTGTCTCTTTGTCTCTCTCTGTCTCTCTCCTTCCAGATGATGGGTCCTTCAAGTCAGAAGGCATTCAGCATGCTATCATCCTTCAGAGTACTAAGGGTGTCTATGAGGTGGCTAGAGTAAAGCCTTTCGGGATACCTAGTTGCTGATGTTACCATATCAGAAAAAAAAATTGGAAGCTACAAAGATAGAATTAATAGGGAGGTAAGAAACATGGATATGGGAAACCTCAATATATGAAAAATGAAATGAATCAACAACACATCCACATTTTAGGCATAAATTAATTGATAATAGACTGGAGTGGGGTATTTTCAGTCAAAAGATCACAATATTTATTATTAAAGACATGAAAAACATAGAAGGAACAATGTTGCTTTCATAATTAGGAAGGTAGATCAAGAAAATAAACCTGCAATGCAATCAATGAATGTATAATATCAATTAGACTTCATGGAATAGGCTTTAATATGAAGGTTATTCAGGTTTATGTTCCAACCACTGATGCAGAAGAAGTTGATGAGTTTTATGATTAAATTCAATTTGAAATCAATAGAACACGCATGCAAGATATGCTGCTTATGGTTGAAGATTGGAATGCCAAAGTTGGAAATATTAAGGAGGAAAATGTAGTCAGACTGTATGGCCAGGAAAGAAGCAAGAGGATGACTAATTAATTTGTGTCAATCCATTGATTGCCTTGTTGTTAAATACAGTCTTTAAATAACCAAAATGACACATTACCAGAAATCAAATTGACTACAGACAGAATTCCCTTGTATTGGAGGTTCAGCACAATCATGGCCAGGGGCTGACCGTGGAACAGATCATGAGTATATAAGTGCAGGTGCTCTTTGGACGCTACCAAGTTGTATGACTGACTACAGGGACTGATGGAATATTTAGAGATATGGCAAGCAACATAAGAAAAATCAATAGATGTTCCAATCAAGCTATGTTTGGATAGTGGAGATGTAGAGAACTGTTGTTGGAAATGCCTCTATAAGAGACTTTTTAAAATTGCATTGTATACATTTATCCAGAAATTTTTTAAAAAGTTATGAAAAATAATAGAAGAAATTGAAATGATGAAGACTACATTACACTACACCATGGTGGTGCAGTAGCTCAGTGGTTAAGATGCCAAACTTGTTGGTTAGAAAGCTGGCAGCCCAGGTTCAAGACCCACGCTCCACATTATAGAGTGAGCTCTCATCCTTGCCCTAGCTCCTGCCAACCTAGCAGTTCAAAAGCATACAAATGCAAGTAGATAAATAGGTTGACCACTTCAATGTGAAGGTAACAGTGCTCTGTGACATCATGCTGATCATCATGCTGGCCACAGGACCACAGAAATGTCTCCAGAGAGTGCTAGCTCAATGGCCTTGAAACACAGATGAACACCACCCCCTACAGTGGGTAACAACTAGCAGAGTAAAGGTATTCCTTTACCAGTGTTGGGTTGCCCCTGGTTCGCACCGGTTCTATAGAACCAGTAGTAAAACCAGTGGGAGGCTCTGCCCACTGACCCCGATGTCATCAGAATGCTTCTGCGCATGCCCGTTGCGAACCAGTAGTAAAGGTAAGTAGAACCCACTCCTGTCCTTTACCCATACCATACCATACCATACCATACCATACCATACCATACCATACCAGCAAGTTTTGTAATTACTTTCCTGCACAACAGGAATCTGGGCCTTTCTTAACTTTTGTCCTGGGCATGGAAGAAAACTATGAGCTCCTTGCTAGCACAGAAGCTGAAATATCTGGAGAAGGAGACAGAGATGGATCTATGTACCCTCTATTAACCTGTAACATTTATGTGATAGAGAAAGTGTAGTCCATCTCTTGCAACTGACAAAGCAATTAAGAATATTTGCGAAGTATTAAAGGTAATGGATAACTAAGAGCAGCCCATCCGTTATTATGGAAGGTGATGATGATGCCAATCCATCTCATACGCTGAATGACTGAATTAAATCTGAAGCATGCTTCTATGAGCCATCCAAAATTTTATCTGTTCTTAAATAACTGGGAAAAAGGAAGGGTAGCAGCACTCTGCTTTGGGCAATTGTAAATGGTTGAGGACCATACATTCTAGCTTACTTGTGTAGGAGACAGAACAGAAAACAAATACAGCATTCAACAAGATTCCTCTTCTTCAAGGGCAACAAATGGGTACAAAAGAAAATACAATGTTCCATCCAACATTTTACACCCCCAAGAGCATGTTTAGAAAAAATGTTTTCAATTTTTCCATAACTGAAATTCCTGGCTTCACCAAAGTGAATTATTTATCACGAATGAAGGTGAATATGGACAATGTTGCAGGATCCAATCTGGGTTGGTTACTTGGGACCTGGTTCTGACCTAGCACCCCAAATGTGACAAACCCTCTGAAGTGAAGTCAAAAGATTCCTTTATTAGGAATGCCGGCAGCCCCAACAATAAGTTTCTATCACAGGCTAACAAGTCCATTTGGCCAGAAGATGAATAGTTGTCTGCCACATCTATTCATCTCCATCCCCTGCCTTTTATCCCCAGAGCTAGGGTGGGGCTTCACTAGCAGCAGTGGCTCTTCCTTCTCCAGGACCAGCCTATGGCTTTCCACTGCTCTCCCCTTCTCTGCCTTCTGCACAGCCGCATGTCAGGCACTGGACCCAGCTGTTCCTCCTCTTCTTTATCAACCACCTCCAGACCTGGGGGCTGTTGACTCTACATCTAAGGGCTGATGGATTTCCCAGGCTCCACCACTGTCTCTCTTTCTCTGCCAGCTCCATTCCCTCTTCCCCCTTGGAGCTCCCAGGTTGCCTTGATGCTGACCCTGACTCCCACGCCTCCTCCTCCTCTGATTCAGTTGCTGGAGGGGCCAGCAGCCGACAGGCCACCACAGGACCAGAGGTTTTGTCTTCTGAGCTTTTGGATTCATGCTGGAGCCCATCTTCAGGGAACTTCTCTATAACCTAGAGAGAAGTTCCCTAAAAATGAGCTCCAGTATGAGTCCAAAAGCTCAGAAGATAAAACCTCTGGTCCTGGTTACTGATACAGATTGGGTCCTGTATTATTTATCCTCACAGATCGTATATAATTGTTCTACCTCCTATGATTCCTGGCCTCTTTAACTATTCAGTATCCTGCCTCAGCCATCAAAAGATGATTGCACCTCAACCACCCCCTGATTTTAGCCTTCTGACCTCTTCAAAAGCCCAGCATGAAAATAAAAGAAGTATGAATAATAGCATAGATATTATGGTTTGCAGTAGAGATGGCTGGAATTGAATGCAAAGTCATTAATGGAGATTTTCTTCCTGCTTGAGTGCTATGGCTCTTTGGGATCCAATCCAATAATGCTGACTTATACTTTATTGCTGCAGATTTAGGAAGACGGAAGGACTAGGTTATTAAAAAACATTGTGATTGAAAATCTGGTTTCAGTTTGTATCCATATTGTCTTGGAAATTAATAAAATATTAATGTATAATATACAGTTCTTCTTATAGTCAATTTGGGGTATAACATGATTTATACTTACGCTGAACCTCACCACTATTCAAGAAACTGAGTAAATGTGCATTTTTCAGTGTACTTGGCATATAATTACAAGTTTCACCATTTTATTTGTTAGAGACCTCGGTGCATTTCATTTATAATATGCTCCCATGTGCTGGAGCTCAGCTGCTCTCTAGATCCAAATCATATGCCAATTATTTTTTGCCTGTGGAGCTACCTAGGCAATATTTGAAGTGTCTTAACATTTGTAGAGTTTATTAATTATATTTCTAATGAGGTAGTTCATTTATATTTTAATTAACGTATACATTTCTAGAATACAAAGTAAGGTTTTATTCTGATTATTTACCAAGGATATCTTGCTTAGCTATTTAGCAATGGATTGAAATATTTCACAGGGTTTTATAGTTAATGAAGTAATTCTACAGAATGACAAATAAAAACAAACTAATAAAATAACTGGGTTCAATCTATGTTCTCTCTAATCAGCTTTCTTAGAATCCTTCTGCTGCTATAAACACAACGCAACTAGTTAATGTCATTCATTTGCAGGATTTGCAGAAGGTCATTCCATCAGCAATCATTAACTATCTCCTTTACCCAAGCCATTGTTCTTAAAAATGTTCTTTTTTTCAGTGAAGCTTATGCTTCATTAATCCTGTGCAGCATAAGCTTACACAACAATAAATGTGTTAATTATTAAAGTGCCACAAGATCCACTGAATATTTAGTAACCCCAGTTCTGAAACAGAAGATTTATTTTATTGACAAGTTTCATTCTCCCACCCTCTCTGATTGCTCTGAATGTGCTTGAACTAGCTTCATTTGCTGTCAGTATTAACTAAGCATAAATCTGATTGATTAAATGGCATTGAGTCAATATCATTTGTTTTGCTAAATGACTACCAATTATTACTTATGTATAAAACTGAACTTTACTGTTGCACAGCTTCAACTGCCCATTGCAGTCTCACAAACTGTATATAGTTTCACAAATTGGCTAGATTACAGCGTAACACCATTCCGTTTTCTACATAATCTCTCATGAATTCTATTAGACCAGATAACTGAATATATAAAAATGATGCAGAGATTTGTTGTTATTAGTTGCGAAGTTGTGTCCGACCCATCACGACCCTATGGACAACGTTCCTCCAGGCCTTCCTGTCCTCTACCATCCCCCAGAGTCCATTTAAGCTCACACCTACTGCTTCAGTGACTCCATCCAGCCACCTCATTCTCTGTTGTCCCTTTCTTCTTTTGCCCTCAAACTTTCCCAGCATTAGGCTCTTCTCCAGTGAGCCCTTCCTTCTCATTAGGTGGCCAAAGTACTTGAGTTTCATCTTCAAGATCAGGCCTTCTAAAGAGCAGTCAGGGTTGATCTCCTCTAGGACTGACTGGTTTGATCATCTTGCAGTCCAAGGGACTTGCAGGAGTCTTCTCCAGCACCGTAGTTCAAAGGCCTCAATTCTTTGGCGCTCAGCCTTTCTTGTGGTCCAACTTTCACAGCCATACATTGAACTGGGAAAACCGTAGCCTTGACTATACGCATTTTTGTTGGCAGGGTGATGTCTCTGTTTTTTAGTATGCTGTCTAGATTTGCAATAGCTTTCCTCCCCAGGATCAAGCGTCTTTTAATTTTTTGGCTGCAGTCCCCATCTGTGGTGATCTTGGAGCCCAGGAAAATAAAATCTTTCACTACCTCCAGTTCTTCCCCATCTATTTGCCATGAGATGCAGTGATTACAATGATGGAAATACCATCAAATTAATAAAAGATTGGAGTAATAACAGATTTGAATGTTACTACAGTTAAGATTTCTCTTTTTTTGTGGGGGGATACTTTTCTCCACCATTTCCTGAAAGTTAACCTTAAAAACATCAAAATACAAGAGGATTTAATGTAATCTCACTGAATACCTCTCCTCGCACTATTTCAGAAATAAATACAAAGCTATCACTTTGCCTCACTGAATAGTTGTTCATATATAAATTACCTAATTTCAGAATCACAGCACAGTGGAAAACAGGCAAGAACCCCACTCTATGAAGATATGACATTAAGCCCATCATTTATTTAACTCCATGCCTGATTTCAAAAGAACACTTAAATATATTTCAATATTGCCAAATGTCAAACTCAATCTTGGCCGGTAATGGGAGAGTAGAGTAGACATTACCATTTCCAAAATGCCATTTTTCTAGGCTACCAATTTTCAGGCTCGTTTTAAAAGGATTTTTATTGCTTTGGCTATGTTCAGATTTCTTTTGGAATAACAACAACAAAAACGACGTTATCTCTGAATGTAAACAAGAGGCATTTATTTCTAGATGAAAGTAATTTATGGGCAGGGGGATTTCTGATATCAAAAAGTAAGAAATATTACAGCTATATTGCAATTGTATTGTAATAAAGCATCCAGAAATGTTCTATTATATGATAAAAATGCTGGCAACCGGGATCAAATGTTATGATTTGGGGAGTGCTGGGTGCCGTTACAAAAAGATAGTACTCTATTCTACTATTGCATTTGAAACAGAGGTGGGTTTCAGTAGGTTCTGACCAGTTCTGGAGAACTGTTAGTGGAAATTTTGAGTAGTTTGGAGAACCGGTAGTAAAAATTCTGACTGGCCCCGCCCCCATCTATTCTCTGCCTCCCAAGTCCCAGCTGATCGGGAAGAAATGGGGATTTTGCAGTAACCTTCCCCTGAATTGGGGAGGGAATGGAGATTTTACAGCATCCTTCCCCTGGAGTGGGATGGGAATGGAGATTTTACAGTATCCTTCC
Organism: Pantherophis guttatus; assembly: GCF_059756535.1. Lineage (NCBI taxonomy): Eukaryota > Metazoa > Chordata > Lepidosauria > Squamata > Colubridae > Pantherophis > Pantherophis guttatus. The sequence goes on along the minus strand of NC_142063.1, from coordinate 135,895,171 downwards.
CCTGCCATGCCCACCAAGCCATGCCCACCAAGCCACACCCACAGAACCGGTAGCAAAAATGTTTGAAACCCACCACTGATTTGAAATACATGCCTTGCCATTTTTGGACAACAAAGATATTATAGGCCGTACATATGCTCTTTACACAGGCCTTTTCATAGACACCATCCTTTTCTTCTTGCCCAGAGGAAACACAAGAATCAGGGATTAATGGAATCATTATCATTTCATTAAGATTGATGCAAACTTAATGAAGAAACAGGATAAAATCCGAAAAAGAATAATAGAACTGGTAGCAGAGACTTGAGTAAGGAAAGCTTGGTAATGTGAATAATTAAAAAAAAGATATTGAAGGTGGATAAAGTGCAGAAAAGATAGCGGCAGATGGTGAATAAGCAACAGCAGATCATCTGGGAAAGACTTTTTTTAAAAGGTTTATTAAAACTATTCCTAAAAAAAATAGGATTTTTTATTATGATTTTGAAGGTGAATCTAAAATTCTGAACATCTAGGAAAGTCACCAATATATAGGCAAACAGGGATCAACCATAAGATAGATCCATGTAAGTTACTGCTACTCAAGTGAATGGATATATTTGAAAGCTAGAACAAGGACAGAAAAATATGTGGGACCTTGATGTTTTGGTTTTTCTTATGCCTCAAGCAGAAATAAGAGGAAGATCAGTGTAATAGTCAGATATCCATGCCTTTTAAGGTCAGGTAGCTAGTAACTGTATAACAGTTTTATATTGTCACAAGGATATGAAAGACATTAAGCTGGTGATGTGGAGGAAGAAAGAGACAAAATATCCTGCTTTAGCAAATCAAAGCAGTGGGTGAAATCCAATTTTTTTTACTACTGGTTCTCTGGGCGTTGTGTGGTGGGCGTGGTATGGCTTGGTGAGTGTGATTTGGTGGGCATGGCAGGGGAAGGATACTGCAAAATCCCCATTCCCTCCCCACTCCTGGGGCCAGCCAGAGATGGTATTTTCCGGTTCTCCGAACTACTCAAAATTTCTGCTACCAGTTCTCCAGAACCTGTCAGAACCTGCTGGATTTCACTCATGAATCAAAGGTTTGTTAGGCTTTTTTCATGGCTGACCCATATGACCAGAGGTGGGCTGCACTTACTTTAACAAAGGGTTCGCTGGTTGTGAGCACATGCGCCCCTTTGTGAGAGAAACAGAGCTTCAAACATGCTCTTAATCAACTCAGGCAGCTCTGGTGATTACAGCAGGGGTGGTATGGATCACAGCTGGGCCAGCCAACAAGCCAGAAAGTTAGTTATAAGTGGAAAGGAAAGCATAGCGCAGGGGTGGGTGGCCGGGCCTAGCCAGCAATCAGAGCTAAGGGTTCACCCGAACCCTTGTGACTATGCAGCAGCCCACCACTGCATACGACCAATTTAACCTATTATAAGTAAAAGCCACTGACCATTTCTCAAGGACAAGAGAGTAAAACATCATTCTACACCCATTTCCAGGAAGAACCCATTTCCAGGAAGACCACTTTGGGCCATCTTTTTCTACGATGCATTACAAGTAGTGTGTTAAACTTATATTTACCGACAAAGAAATAAATTAACAGAAAATAGTTTGTCGCAAAAGCGACTGCCTGCGAAGGCTCCTGGATTGGGGCTGAAAGGCGAAAGGGAAGCAGTATCCTCCTTCCCATATTTGGGTAGACCAGGGTGCCCTGATAGGAAAAACATTACAAGTAGTGTTTTTGACTTATGCCAGCTCAAGTGGTTCTGTCTAGTTTACTGGTGTGCTTCATTTCACGATGGGCACACACTTCCATTCAAAATTGTTTATATGTTCATGCATGCAAGAGTAGGAAGGTACACCTGGTTATTTTTATTATTTTGCAAGTCCACTGATGAAAGAGTAGAACAGTGAAATAATTGATTTATCTTTGGGATTTTCTGTTTGTTTGTTTGGTTGGTTGGTTTTGTTTTAACCAAGTGAATATGAATATTTTTCTATTTCTGCTCCAGGACAGTTATAAAATAAATAAGTGCACCAATCAGGCCAAGCTAAATGCACTCAGGAGAGACCATACTCTTAGCCAAAGCAAAGGAGTGGATGAAATCCAAAAAGGGATTTCTGAAGTGACCTTCATTTCTATCCATTTTACACAGGAAACTCCAAGGTTAAGGTTTCTCTTAAGGTTTCAATGTAGAAAAGACTTTTACTTGAATGAAAGGAACAGAAGGCAATTCTATGCAGCAATTCAAGGATGCAAAATTTCTGATCAACAATTTCATTGCAACCCATCCCCAAAGAAATCCAGCAACTGCAAACATGCAAACCTTATTTATAGTAGAGGCAAGAATTCCCCTTCTCTCCTACATGTGTGATAGAACAACATGTGGACATAACTCTTTGAGGCCAGAGGAACATGAACATTTGTTCTGGTTTTAGACTGTTTGCCTCTAACTTTGACTGATATGGGCCTTGCAGTTTTAAAGAACATTAAAAGTGTACCTTACACTTTTCAGAAGATGCAAATAATTGGAACAAAACATACCTTTTCCCTATTCATTGCAAATTTCAGAGGTTGCCTTTCAGCTTCAGTACATTGGAAGTGTAATATACTGGTGTACATGTTTTGGGATTGTTTCTTGGCTGTGTTGTTTGAACTTCATAATTTTTTTAATATAGTATTAGGGAGAGAAATAAGAATCAAACATAGTAATGTCATAGTCAAAATGATATTAAATTTAAATTCTTCAGGGTTTTGTCCTTGTCTGAAGACAGGAGCAAATATGACTGTACTTGTCTGTGAATAGTCCATGTATAACATGCTTTGCATAGTAACAGGAAGCATACAATCATCAATTTATGTAGAATTCTGGATTTACTCTGCACTGAGGATAGCCAAGTATAGCCAACAATTATTTTGTTTTGATGAAAAAAATATGTAATATCAGTTTTAGAATCCTTGAATATATGTGCTCATTTTCTAGCTATTCTATTCTACCTATTCTATTCTATGTGAATTGATTTGCTATTGATATATTGAAAAGACCAACCAAGATTCTGTGTGATCCAAGTTTAATCTACTGTTTGTGAGTTTGCATAAACAATATGCATGTTATTCCTGCTTTTTCTCTCAACTTTGACTTTCTACTCTTTTGTTCTATATTTTCATATCCCCTTTTCCTGTCTTTTGTATATAAAGCAAATTTATGTGGATGGGTATGCTTTAATTTGGTCATATGAGTTGAAATTGTAATGTGACTGCCACTTATACAGGTGATGAAAGTAATAATGTCAGATTTTGGAAATAAAATGATGGAACACCTATCCAATCTGGGTGTAATTTTATTGAAGGACTTTTATATCAAACTCACTGATATGTCATACAGCACACTGCTCAATCCGTTCTCCTGCTTCCATTTCTACACTGATTTTTCATTATTTCATATCTATTTTTATTACAATTGTTTTAAGAGACTGCAGTTTAATTCAACATAATGACTTTCCAATTCTTATCAAAAGCAGTGCTTGAAAACTGTAGAAACTGTTGTGCAACATTTTCTCTTATTTTTTATTAAATTCACTAGAAGAATGGCATTTACATGTGTGAAGTTCTATTTACATTCTAAGCTTCACAAAGCAATTCCTATTAAGCCAAATAGAACTCCAGGTGCATAAAGGATTTAAGAGGAGCTTGGCAGATGAATTCAGCTCTAGGTTTAGTGTTAGGCAGTGCTGGATTGCTCAGTTAGCAATAGGGATATGGCTTTCTCTAAATTAAAATGCTCATTCATTGGGATCCAAGCAGGCAACAATCTCAAGCAGTTTTTCAAGTCACTATAAACAAAAGGGAAAGAATGAATTTGACTATTTGGTCCCTTCTCTTCACGAGGCCTATTTCCTTCTTGCTCTTTTTCCCACACCAAATCTTACCATTGTACCTTTCCACTGGGTAAAATATTGCATGCTCCTTAGGTAGAAAATTAATAACTGTGCTAAATAAATTTTCTTCTTCTCTTCTATGACTGTTGACTTGAATTGGTCTTATAACTTTTTGACTGTTCCTCTAGAAAAAAGAACTGGCAAACCAGTTCCGTATTGTTTCCACGGAAACTGAGGACATCTGCATACATGTGGATATAATCACCAGAAACTGAGTTTACCTTGAGTTAATTTTATCTATTTCAAGAGGTAACCTTTTGCCTTATGCTGATAGATATCCTGCTGTAAAATCTTCTGAAGATCTCCCATAAGTGTGTGTGTGTGTGGGGGGGAGAATCTGCAGGATCTTAACGTGAAACTAAAATTAGGATTATGAAATACTTTGAAGGATTGCTTCAGTTTGAGCTCTGAAGCTCTGTGGAAAGGACTCCTGAAAAGACTCCTATTTCATAACTATTTCATAAAGAAGCACCCTATTTTTCACACTTAAAAAGTAAAGTAAAATTATTTGGTTGCTTGCTTTGCCACTGTTGTGAGGCTTTTTCCAGGTTTCTGATAGCCAGAAGAGGCTTTTCTTCATGTGCTGTGCATGCTCAAAAGTCAAGTACAGATGTATCTTCAAGAGGAGATGAAGCATCTCATTTTACATTGATTCTCAACATAGAGAATCACATTGTCTTTGCAATGCAAAATGCCTCCTTGAGGTGCTGTCAACACAAGCCTAGTAAGTGTTTATCAATTTTTTAAAAAATACATAAAATGACCCAAATGTTCAAAAACACAAAATGTTCAAGAGCTTTTATAATGGGTGAATGCAGGAGTGAAATCCAGCAGGTTCTGACATATTCTGGAGAACCGGTAGTGGAAATTTTGAGTACTTCGGAGAATTGGCAAATACCACATCTGGCTAGCCCCAGGAGTGGGGTGGGAATGGGGATTTTGCAGTATCCTTCCCCTGGAGTGGGGTGGGAATGGAGATTTTGCAGTATCCTTCCCTTGCCATGCCAACCAAGCCACACCATGCCCACCAAACCATGCCCACAGAACTGGTAGTAAAAAAAATTGGATTTCACCACTGGTTATATGTAATGTATGTATGTGTATAAAACCGTGTAGGAACAGACATTGCCTGAAATACTATTGCTGAACATGTGAACCTCAGAGCAGGCTGTACTGCTGTAACCACACAGAAAATTTCTCCTTTTAGAAATTTAGTTGTAGTTCCTAATCAGATTAATTAGTGTTGTTTAATTTTGAACCCAGTAGAGTCATATGGAATAGTTTATTTTGAACCAGTAGTAATTTATTCTGTGCTTAGGGATACAACTTCATAACTTTTGGTAAGCTTTGGTTTAGTTCTAGTACTCTGGGGAAAATCCATCTCTTTAAATCAACCTCTTGACTTTCATTATACTCTTCATCCAACCTAAACTAGATCTAAATTGATGTTTTTATAATTGTTTTAATGTAGTTTTTGTATATTAATATTAGTATTCAATAGAAACAAAACACTTTTGTCTAGTACTAATGAAAAGATGTTCTGATTAGTTAAACGTTTTTGGGTTAAAAATGATATTAATGATGTTCCAGATATGGTAATTGATTTCTAAAAATAGGCAGTTCAACTTAGAAAAGTGTAAAGAAACACAGACAGTCCATAGAATATTTATAACTTGAATTAACATAACTATGTCGTATATCTACATTTAAATACTTATAACTTATTCATTAATTTATTCCACAAAGACTGCTAAAGGCATAATATAAGAGAATATATCTTTATGTAAGCTTTTCCTAGTTCTTGTATCAGAATCTGTTCCTCAGAAAAATGACTGTTTATAAAATGCTTTGGGTTTTTTTCCCCCTAGCTCTTTGGTCCTGTCTTAATTTGGCTGCATTGGTGAAATTGATTGGTTAATTGAATCTGGGGACAAAAACACATAATATATGGAATTTGTATTTTTCACTAGTTATAATATAAATCCACATATTGCTATATAATATGTCTAATTAGATAAAATTTGGATCTTATTATAGCATCCAATACAAATGAATCTGTCATATTTTAGATAAATAAATTCAGGATTTTTTACCACTAGATTAAGTAGTAACATCAATCAGTCTTTGATAACCAAAAATTATTCTTAACATTTGGGAAAGGCATGTGGTACACTCATTCTGAGTTTAAACAGGTGACCAAACCTGCTTGATTTTCTCCTGGTTTAGAAGGTGAACAGGGTTGGGTCAGATTAGTGTCTCAATGAGAGACAGCCAGGGAAATTCAGGCTTGTATGCTAGTAGACGCAGTAGACTGAGAAGAACTAAAGGTATGCCAGAATATTTTCCTGTATATTCTTACCCAGAAACTGCATGTGATTATCATCTTGATGCAGTGGAAGGGTTTAGTATCTCCAATAATCTCAATAGCAATGGTAGTAGGAGTGCTCCAGATCACGTCAATCTTGCAATCTTGCAACTTACTAAGTTGATAGGGAAGAGGGAAAGCTAAAAGAAGTCCACAATGAACAGGAGAGCAGGTATAACCCAACCTACCTACAAGAAGGAAGGGGAAAAACAAATCAAAAGATTGCATTGGCAAACCCAGATAATATTTAACAAGAAAAGGCATAAATTTCCCTAAGAAGATACAAATAGGATGATGTGGCCTGATCAGATCAGAATGTTACAAAAGTATCACAGGAAAAGGAAAATGATATTTACAGAATTTCAGAAGATCAAGGAAAATAACAAGAAAATATACAGCTAAAGTAGGAATATTCACAAACAATGATGGAAGAAATCTGATAGTGGGACATGAAAAATCATTATCAGAAAATTGCTAGAATATAAAAGCTCACTGCAATCTTCACAAGTGTTATTATAAAATGAAAGAAACATTAATAGAAAGAGAATATATTGAGGAACCAAGTTTATAAAACAGTAAGGTGTGACTTCAATAGAATCATGCATTGTTTGAGCAATGTCTAATATGCAATCAAATTTTAGAGAGACTTGAGCAGTGGGGGTTCATAATGTGGGGTGGAGTGAGCATCAAAACAGTCAGGATGGTGGTTGCACAAGCATAATTGAAGCACTTCATCTTTGGGCATGCAGCTGAGATAAAGGCAGATTCAAAAAGGACAGAGCTTTGATTGAGTGACTGCAATCACCATCATGACTTTCTGAATTCTCTCTGTCCCAGTCGTTGCACCTTGACTTTGATCAGATGACTGATCTGATCTGAACTGATCAGGTGACTGACTTTGATCAGATGAATAAAGAGGACAAGAAGGAGATTTATCTTTGCTTTATGGGCTACAGCCAAGAATTTGATTATATTGATAATGTCAGAATTTATAACACATTAAGACTAATGTGTGTTGGAACACATGATTATTCTTTTGAGGACCCTTTATAATTAACAAGAAAGCACTGTAAAATTTGAATTTGAAGATGCAGAATAGTTGGACATGAAGAAGAGTGTTAGAAAAAACTCTAATGTCTCTCTGTATGTTTAACTTATACAATGAGTTTATTATACAAATGGCAAATCTGGAAGAGATGACAGCTGCTTCAAAAGTGGAAGCCAAAATACTAACAATCTACTTCTGCAGGCTATATCAATTTCTTAGTCAAAAGTAAAAAGGGTTTAGAAAAACTAATTTTAAAAAATAACAATAGAAAATAGAATCTTAGGTTAACATTAATTATGGGGAAGATTTGATGCCTATCGATAATTCTTTTTCATTCAGAAAACTATAAACATAAACAGTGTATTGGAAAAGTGAGGAAAAGATTAGCGCTAGAGGAGAAAGCAATTATATACTGTATTTAGACAAGGTCAGTGATAACAAAGGCCAGAATAGTTAAAAGCAATGGTATTTGCCAAGATCATTATTTTATTTCAGATCACATCTTCTGACACATTCTGTAATGTGTCTTGCTGTAATGCTCAAAACCATCAAGTCACAATAACTGAAAAAAGGTAAGCTGTAAAGTAAAACAATTCAAATGAATAATAAAATTAATGAAAAACAGCCAGTGAAATAGTATCTTAACCCTAAAAGCATAAGATAAAGCTTCAATCTCCATTGTTTTCTAAAAAAAAAAAAATATCACCATGGAGGCTATGTGGACATCATAGTGTTAGAAGAAATATCCTTCTGGGTTCTGCTTCAAGTGGGGAAAAAGACACTGGAAACATGGAGGCTGCTTGGAAAGATGGTTTAATGGTGGACAGGATCACATGGCTTGAGTTCCTGAACAGAAAAGGGCAGATTCAGTGAATCCCTGGGTTTTTATGCTCTCCCTGGCTCTGAACTTCCAGGGGCCCCGAAAGAGTATCCTGATTTGTTATCAGACTCCCAGGGGGTAGGGGTCTTAGCTAGCCTTGCTGGCTGATGTAATCTTCCCAGGTGCCATGTGATGAGTTTTTGTCCCTATTGTGTTGCAGATGGATCCTATTGTGTTGTGATAGTCCATTGACAAAGATTGAGTTTCTGCCTCTGGCCCATTAACAAAGGCTGACCTGTTACCATGTCTATCCAAAGTCCCCATTGGCTGACTTAGTTGCTATGCCTATTCATTGGCTGATCTATGAATATTCATACTCTGACAACCTTGGTTCCCATGAGAAGGCTCATTGTTGTGTCTGCATATGGTATATCTCTTTCACACACACACCCTGCCTTAGAGTGTGTGGCAACTATGAAGCAATTATGAAGTAGCAAAAGATGTCTTCAGTCAAGTTCAATTCAGAGTTGACACTCTGGTTCTGCTCAGAGAAGATGGTCCTGAAGATGTCCTGGACTGAAGCCATATAGAAATTTACGGATCATACACTTCACTTGGAATTATACTTAGAAACATATAGACAGCCAATGTACTGCCAGTCATATACACATATTTCTGAAACAGCTTTCACACATCAGCAAATAGATTGATGCATTCATTAAGATGGTTATACTTAGTTAACGTACTAAGTGTAAAGGAATGTAGAAATGACCTTGGAAGGGAAAAATTGTTAAGAGAGTTACCAGTCCTGGGAAAGTGCCAAGTATAAGAAATTGAAATAATGCCACTTTGATACTATTGAGTAAAGAAGGGCAGGCAGAGAGAAATTCTAACAAGCTTTCAAGATTTTGTTATTATACTCATAAGAATAAAATAGCATTTTAGGAATCCTTGTGCTGTCTGTTTCCCGATCTGATGTATCTCAAAGGACTAACACTAAGCAAAACACTTCTGAGTTTATATTATATATTTAAAAAAACAAAAACACACAGGAGAACACTCTGCTCTGCCATCTCCAGTCCCTGCGAAACAATCCAGTGATTGCTGAGGTCTAAAAATGCTGTTTAGTTTTAACATCACCAGTCAGCCAAATCACATAAACTGAAACCAACAAGCATCAAGAGACACCAGGTGTCCCAATTGCTCATCTCAGAAACTAGACTTAGATCAGAACTAGGCAACATTTTAGATTCTTGAATATATTTGGAGCACTGAGAACATCTTGTGAGTCTTCTAAAAAATGGCTACCAATGTGGCCAAGGCCATCTATGAAACACTGATTTTGTCAAAAACAAAACAAAACAGTAAAGGTGTTCCCTGCTCCTTCTCTGGTCTCCAGATTAGACCTAGGTGAGATAGCTGCCCTTTATCTTAGCAAGGTCATCACAGCAAGGATAACACTACTCACAGAGATGTTTCCAATAAAGGAGAACGTTTGTAGCTCAGGGTTGAAATGAGGGGTTCTTTAGGTGCTGTCTGAGCTTGCTTGTTTTCTTGCAGATGTTTCATTACCCAAACTAGATAACATCATCAATGCTGACTGGGGAATTCTGGGAGTTGAAATCCACAGGTCTTAAAGTTGCCAAGCTTGGAGCACTCCTAGTTTAGAGCATAGATGACAAACTTTTGTAAGGCAAAGCCTGCATTTACATTTTCCCCCCTGTGGAAAGTAGAGACTGGATGGGCAAAACAGTGATACAAAAAAAAAAGCACATTGTGTTTATTGGGACAACTCCATCGTCCCTGATAATTTTGAGGGAGATTATGTTATTTTTGTAAGATATTTAAGCTTATTTTACAGTTCCTCCTTCGGTGTTTATTTATTTATTTATTTATTTATTTATTTATTGGTTCGATTTATATGCCGCCCTTTTTCGGAGACTCAAGGCGGCTTACAATACGTTAAGCAATAGCCTTCATACTTTTGTATATACCTGCTTAGTAGGGCTTTCGGGCCCCCCCAAGTGGTGTTCTTTTTTATACAAAGTCAGCTTATTGCCCCCACAAACCGGGTCCTCATTTTACCTACCTCGAAAGGATGGAAGGCTGAGTCAACCTTGAGCCTGGTGAGATTTGAACTTACAGTAATTGCAGGCAGCTGGTGTTACTTAACAGTGCTTTAGTCTGCTGCGCCACCAAGGCTCTTTTACACATTCCGTTTCAAAATGAACACCTACGATCAAATATGGAGTGAGACCTGACAAATCTAGTAGCACTGGGCATGACTCTTGAATGTACAGTTTTAAAAACATCAAATATCAGGTGAAGTAGACAAACCATTGCCCTATATTTCATTTCTTTTGGCCCTCTAAAGACTCCCATATTACCTGTGAACATTTGATGCAATAATTTTCTTTTTATAATTATATCAATTTGTACTTTATAACCACCTGTCTACTCCCCAAATTAAAAACAAAACAAAACAGGAAATGGTCATCCTTACCCTTCTCAATAGTGGAGCTCAGAAACTTTTTTTTTTTTTTTAATGGTGTAGATGGAGACAACCCTTGCTATACAATAAAGTTGCCCATTGCTGTTTCAGTGCAGATAATCTTCAGCTGTTCTTCAGAAAGACACTATGTCTGTTCAGGGCACAGATAAACTACAAAGTTTCTTAGAACAAAATGTAATTTGTGTTAGCCATTCATTGAATTTTAGAAGATGAGTATTCCTATTTATGGAAAGATAAATAATGAATGGCTACCAGTCATAATGACTTTATAAAATCTTTTTAGTGATGTTGTTTGGGTAACATGAATGTAAGTAATAATACTGGGTCTCCGATTTGGTCCATTAGGTTTCTGGTTGAACTTAATGGGAATAAAATGCTGAAACTAAAAGATCTTTGGCACAGCTGTGATGTTCTTAGATTGGAGCTAATAACTTCCCTAAAGGATTTCAGTTTCCTTAAATATTTATGGTGTGAACTAACTAGTAATTACTATTACCAATTACCACTTATCATTTTATGGATATTGATTTTCTATGGCTCAGTTATAGAATTGAGACATGTCCTTATATAGCTACAAACACAGCATGCATTGAGAGAGCCACCATTCTAATATCAGCTTGCCAATTAACAGCTTGCATAGTCTCTCACAGATAGTAATGGGAAATACATACATACATACATACATACATACATACATACATACATACATGTGTGTGTGTTCCAGTGTATTCACTTTCCTTTTTTCCACTTTCATTTGCCCCTTTTCTGCATTAATTTGCATTTTAATAGTCTACATGACAATGCATGCAAATTTAAATGTACATTTTTTTCCATATATGCATTTATTATTCAGTACATATTTGCAAATGTTTTTTTCTAATGTCTATTACTTTCTTCAATGTATATTTGTATGTGTTTGTGTCTGTCCATGTGTATGTACAAAACTGTATTGCCAAAAATTTAAAGGATTGAATACTAGAGGAGAATTGTGGTCTGATCAATGCATATTGTTGAACTGCAACACCGGTAAATTCATATTAAAATATTATTCAAAATAATTTCTTTTCCATCCCTTGAGGCAAATTCTTGATTTTCATCCACTCATCTTCAGAAGAAATGCAAAACTAATGAGGGACAGGAAAGTTAATACGTAACTCTGTGATTTATGCTAGTAGAACTAGCAATCCCTATGCTTCAGTCCAATCAGTGGTGGGTTGCCCCCGATTCGGACCAGTTTGCAAGAACCGGTAGTAAAACCGGGGGTGGGGGGCGCCCACTGCCCCGGATGTCATCATTGGCGATATGTGCATGTGCAGAAGCAAGGTGTGCGCGAGCGAAGAGAGCGCATGTGTGCGATCCCATTCCGAACCGGTAGTAAAGGTAAGTAGAACCCACCCCTGAGTCCAATCCATCAGGCTCTCATATAAAGTCTCTAAGAAATTCGGTTTGTGAAAAATTAACAGTTTGAAAGCGATAGGGTCATTTTTTTGCAATTTTACCGTATTTTTCGGTGTATAAGATGCACATTTTGCTTTGGATTCGGGGAGGAGATTGTAGCGTGATGCCTAAAAGTGTTTTTCTGCACATTGCAGAGCCGCGCGCCCCCATCCTCCTTCTCAGCAGACTCTTCTCTTTCCTCCTGGCCAGATCCACCACCTGAAACACGGTGCACTTTTTTTTGTCTCTGCACACACCCCATGTTTGGAATCGGGAAGGGGATCGCGGGTCTGCCGCCCGAACATAATCCTGTATAAACATGATTATGGATACAGGAAATGGGTACAAATAAATGGGAGCAGTAGGACAGGGATGATAGGCAAGTAGGTGTGCTTACGCACACCCCTTACAGACCTCTTAGGAATGGGGTGAGGTCAACAGTAGACAGTATAAGGTTAAAGTTATGGGGATTTGGGAAAGTAACCACAAAGTCAGGTAGTGCATTCCAGGCATTGACCACTCTGTTGCTGAAGTCGTATTTTCTGCAATCGAGTTTGGAGTGGTTTACCTTAAGTTTGTATCTATTGTGTGCTCGTGTATTATTGTGGTTGAAGCTGAAGTAGTCATTGACAGTAGGACATTGTAGCAGATAATTTTGTGTACTACGCTTAGGTCAGACTGAACGCAGCGTAGTTCTACATTGTCTAAGCCAGCTGCAACTTCCATAACTATCACACAAGCTTGCAAATGATATGGCTTCCCTTGTGTTTAGCAAAGCAGCTGTTCAGGAGCTTTGAGCATTTGCATTAAATGTGAAGCCAGGATGCAATGCTCATGTTAAAAAAAAAAAACAATAGCTGCAACAGTAAATAAATGAAAAGAATGGATGATATTCCAGTTTTCTTTTTTATTATTATTATTAACAGAGGGCTGACCATTTCCTTGATACGATGTAGAAGAAAGATTTGTATCTACTGCACATTAGGAAGAAAATGAAAAAGTAAAGGTACAGCTCTACCCCTTTGGGGTAAAGCTTACAAATGATCAGGAAAACTTTATTTTGCCCTTTTAACCTGCAAGAACTACTCTGCAATACCACATTTATTAAAATGACATACACATGTATTACTTATCTTATGCAGCCAGAATTATGGTACAGCCCCAGGACAGATTAATGTATAGTGAAACAAAGCTAAGTACAAAGGAAAGACTCATCTTACACAAAATGATAGAGTCTAAAATCCAGGGTGAAACAGAAAACAATCTATTTATAAAGGATAAGGTAAACATTTCCCCTGTCCAATCATGTCTGACTCTAGGGGGGAATGATCATCTACATTTCCTAATTGAGGAAGCCAGTATTCTCTGAAAATACTTCCATGGCCAGCATGACTATACACCGAAGTGCAGAAAATAGCAACAGCACTTAGACTTATACATCTGCTTTACAGTACTTTACAGTCCTCTCTAAGCAGTTTACAGAATCAGCCTATTGCCCCCAACAATTTGGGTCCTCATTTTACCCACCTTGGAAGGATGGAAGACTGAGTCAACCTTAAGCCTGGTGAGATTCAAACTGCCAAATTGCAGGCAGCCAGCAGGCAGCAGAAGTAGCCTGCAGTACTGCACTATAACCACTGCGCCACCTAAAAGCTATTACCTTCCCACCAAAGTGGTACCTATTTATCTATTTGCATTTGCAATACTGGTAGGTTGGCCGGAGCTGGGGCAAAAACAGGAGCTCACCCCATCAACTGGTACGTGGGTCTCAAACTGCCAAGCTTCCAGTCGACAAGCCCAGAGTCTTAACCATTAGGCCACTGCAACTCCCTCATTATAAAAGATTCTCAAGACATACAAGAATTAAAAACCCATGCAACAATTCAAGAAACGTATAGTTAAAATCAAAATTAATTCAGACCACTGATGAATTTGGTGCTTGTTGTTATTCACCTCAAATTTTAGTAATATCATTAAAAATAAAAGCCATATAATTTGAATGAGATCATGTGCTCCATTCCTTTTAACTGGATTCATTATTAGTGATTGCCTTGGGATTGTATAATCCCAGAGTTCTTTCCCTGAGATCATGGACTGCCTTGCTTTTAAAAGCTGGAAGAAATGTATTTCTGCAAATATTATTATCTCAACATTTTAATATTATACAGCTTTGGGAAATATCAAAGCAGTAAAAGCAGTTTCTTCCTAAGCCATTATGTTCCACTGTAGTTTTCAGTACCATCTAAACATTGCTTCTTGAAGGTAAATTTCACTGATTTCATCTACAGTAATTTCCACAGGAAACCAGTGAACTCAAGTTTCAAAGAACAGTGTTTAGAATTGTACTGGAATGGAAATATCAAAATAATCACACACACACACACACACACACACGCACGCACACACACACACACCATTATTCTTCTGAGTGGCATAGAGCCATAGAGCAGTATGGATCTTGGTCACCACTAGAGGTACAGAATTTCAATATTTGTGATCTTGAAATATTGATCCAAGTGAGACTGGAAAAGGGTCTACATCTCAATGTGCACTAAGCACACCATCTCTAATGCATTATCAGCCTATTTTGCCTAAGCATATGTGGAGTTTGGATTTCTTAATCCTAGCACAACTTTCATGTTGAACAAACAATGATTAAAGGAGAATCTGGGAGAGAAGGTCATTTTATTTTTGAAGTCAGGGTGCTCTTCTAATTACCAGAGAAAATGCAGAAAAAAACATAATTGCCTGACTTAATAATAACAGTGTTGGTCTGAAATATGAACTATCAGAAATAGCATGCTTATAAACTCATTAATTATAAGAATAAAATAGTAACAGGATTTTAAAACTTTTAAATTAATTATTTGGAGTTGTTTTCAACATACAGAAGTATATAATCTTATATAAATGCTTCTTCAAAATCAATTGCAGCCAGAACTTTGGAATGAGCATTATTTATTTATTATATTATCCCCTGAATACAATTACTTCAAAATAAACAAGACATGCCAAAACAGAACATCTCTTATTAATAGCTAATGACTCACAGCTGAAATATCCTCGTGTATCATAAGATACACAATCTACTCTCAAATATAAAAACAGATGTTGAAGTTGTGTCATGGCCCATTCATCCTGGAGACAGTTAATTAGCTATTCTAAGGTTGCAAATCTAGCAAGCAACAGCATACAGTAAGAGTTCAAAGAAAACAGTTCCTATCTTTAGATAAAGTTCATAAAACGAGGCAGACTTCATGATTAGAGTTGATAAAGCAGAGTTTAATGCAGAAGACAATCTCAGCAGGTGGCAACATCCCCTGACTTTTCTGGCTCAGAAGCCAAATCCTTGGGTGAGATTTCTAAATCTCTGGCTGTAATGGAACTAAACGATTTATTTATTAGTAATTCTTATAGCTTACATCAATCGTCCAAGTCTCCGGTAGCATGCAAGTAAAAAAACCAAATCCAGAAGTAAAAATATGAAACTCAAAAATAAATTCTGTAAAATGTGCCACCACTCAATCATTCCCTGAGCCAAAAGCATGCTGAAGTAAATATTTCAGATGTTACCAGAAGGTAAGCTGAGTAGGGACTATGTACACTCCGAGGGGGGAAATGTTTCAAAAGGAAATGGCTACAATGAATAATGCCTGACATTTAATCCATTCCCATGTACAGTAGTGACCAAAATTGTGGAAACCTTTTGGGAAAAGTATTTTTGAGGTTTGATGGCTAATAACATCACTTTTTTTGGAGTTTCAAGATAATCATATTCCACTGCTGGAATGGCCTGGAAATAGCCCAGACCTTAACCTAATTAAAAATCTATGGAGCCAACCAGGAGTGGGTTCCAAATCCCGTTGCTACCGGTTTGTTTGTGCATGCGTGCATGCAGCACTTCTGCGTATGCGCAGAAGCGTCCGGGTGGGTGGGCAGAGCCTCCTGCCACCGCCGCTATTGGTTCACCCGATCGGTGTGAACCGGTAGCAACCTACCACTGGAGCCGACTAAAGAAACTTGTTAGTCTAAAGCAACCCAGCAATAAAACCTAGTTAATAGAAGCAAACATTCAATCTCGATTTCACATTATAATAGCTGCAGAACTAAAAGACTTGGTTCACTCCATGGGAAGATGTAGTAAGGCCATAATTCATGCTAGAGGTTACCCAACTAAGTATTAACTGATGTGATAATTTTTGTATATTTCGTTTTTTCTACATTATTCAGTTTTCTTCTTTATACTGTAACTGCTATTCTAATAGCAAATCCTTCATAAAAGTTATTGCATTACATTCTTGATTAAATTATCTTTCCATTGATATATAATTTTATGATACTACTCAAAAAAAAAAAAAAGTGGTGTTATTAGCTAGTTTTAGAAAATACACTTTTCCCAAAAGGTTTCCTCAATTTTGGCCATGCTGTACATCTCTCAAGGAGGAGGCTATACTTAACAGCCCTCTCTAGGTGACCCACAGGTTCAGCTCTGGCAAAACATTACCTGATATATCCTTGGATTGTGCCATAAAGGGCTTTAAAGATAAGTTGCATGTTGAATTGGCCTGAAAGCTTGCTTTAAATTACTAGATTGGACTGGACCTTGGAAATATTCTTGCCCTGTCCAGAGCAAGAACCCTCAGACCAACCCAGACAAGTGACTATTCTACTTTTGATCCATTTTTTTCAGGGATGTAACACCCATGATCCAGTAGGTAGGCTTTAATTCAGGACTGGTTGTTTTTTGAGGCTGGCAAATAATAATAATAAATATATCCTGAATGAAGGCAGTGGCAAAACATTTCCATGTTGCTTTCAAGAAAATTATGTGACAATGTTCTTTAAGTCCACCAGGAATCGAGCATGACATAAAGGTTTTGCCTTTACTTCATGTGATCCTAGGTTAGGTCTGACATGCAGAGTTGTGGCAAGACCAAAAAGTACTCAGGTGGAACCATAAATACAGGAAACTCTCAGCTGTTACTGACCACAGTTGACACTGATCAACCCACATTTCCCACATTAGGATGCAACTTATTAACAACAAACACCTTTTGCCCAAGATATCTAACAGAAATTCAACATCAATAGTATTTTGTATGTAGCTATAGGCTTGGTGCCACCCAGAAACCATTGTTGTTGGGCAAGTGTAATGAATTTTAAAAAATAATACTGCAGCAATGTCTACACCATGGGAAAAGGTGTGTGTCTGTTCGACTGATGAAAATAGTGTTCTGCCTCCTTTCCATCTGTTGCAGAATCACATGCATGTCCAAAAGGAAGGTTATACTATAGTAGAACAAGAAATGGATTTTGCTCAACAGAAATGTAAGCTCACTGCATTACCAGAACTACAACATTGGATATTATGGAGCATTTTCAATTTCAGAATTCTGTTTTTAGAAAGTTCAGGCTAAGTATATGCATGAAACATAAGAATGGTGTTTCATCGATATAATCCTTCTTCATGTAAATTTAGCTATTTACTCTAATTTCTGAAATCTACGATATTGATTTTGCACATTTTGATTATTTCTTGTACAACTTAAATGCAACGTAAGCATTTTAGAGCACAAATAGAGGATGAG
Source organism: Pantherophis guttatus (assembly GCF_059756535.1). Taxonomy (NCBI): domain Eukaryota; kingdom Metazoa; phylum Chordata; class Lepidosauria; order Squamata; family Colubridae; genus Pantherophis; species Pantherophis guttatus. The sequence continues at coordinate 135,877,478 of NC_142063.1, read as the reverse complement.
TAAGAAATTGTATAAGTGGCAAAAGAAATGAGCAAGAATGAGGTCAAAAAGTTGCAAATAAAGGAGCTCTGAAGAGAAATGGGGTCAACTGGAAAGCTGAAAATCAGAATGTTAGGAAGGCACTAAGGCTGTCAACATAGAGATAAGAAATATACCAAAGTACCTAAAAGAATGGCTTATTATCTTTAAACTAAAGAATTTGCTGAGGGCTACAAAAAGACATGATGTAAGTTACAACTGGACAAGTCTCAGAAAGAGTTAAGCAGGCCAACATCAGCAAAGCCTTTTTAGGCTGCAGATGTATCACAAAGCTATTACTTCTGAAGATAACCATCATTTTCTGGATGAAGTTCTCCTCTGCTGTATCAATTATTTCTTTTAAAAAGCAGGAACCCAACCCAAAGGTGCTTTTTCAACAGGTAACTGGACTTTTTTGTTTTTCTTTGAAGATGTTTCATTGCTCATCCAAGAAGCTTCTTCAGCTCTGACTGGATGGTGGGGAATGGAAGGATTTCTATTCCTTGCAGGCAGCTGGTCTTTTGCATGTTTTAGAGAGTCATTGAGAGCACTTAAGAGTTTATCTATGTCCTCAGGGTCACCTGAATAGTGCAAATGGGTGTGGAACCTTCTTGGAACTTCAGACTGTGTTGTAGACTAGAGATAGATGATGTTGTATCCCTCCCCCTCTGTTAAGAGAGGGTTGTTCAGTTTTGATATAGATGGCCTGACCCCTCTTTCAAACCAGTGTTCCTCTCTGTCCAAAATGTAGACTGTTGTCTTTAAAAGAGTGGCCTTTGTCTTTTAAATGCAGATGGACTGCTGAATCTAGTCTTGTTGGGTTTGTTCTCCTATGTGCCATGTGTTTACGAAGTGGTTGTTTTGTTCATAAATGCATGGCACCACATAGAACAAACCCATCAGGACAAGATTCAATTGCCTTGTGAAAAAGCACCTTTGGGACAACCACGACCAGGATGACTGAGAATCTCCATAGACATTTAGGATGCATTGAATTTAGGTATTGGTCTCATTCCTGGATGGTCCAATATCCCTGTCTACCAATCATACAAATAGCAATCCTACACTCCTGATCATGATGATGTCAAAGTAATGAAAGATAGTTTTTGACACCACACCACAAGCTCTGCCCCTTCATATAGTGATGTACTATGCAAGTATGCAAGGGCCTTGTTTGTATTGCAAAGTTCTGCCTCCTATTTTATCACTCCCCTCCTCACCCCCAAAGACTCTTTTTGTCAAACCCAAATAGTCAAAATAGTTGTATGTTGGGGAAAGGTAATGTCAAATAAACAGAATTATGCCTTGTACATAACGGTAACCAAACAAAAAAAAAGTATTTATATAATCTGACTTTGTAGAATCAAAGCCTTTTGAAGTCTTTGTATTCTGCACAGAGAGCGTGAGACTTAATACTTTACTAGACTATTTTTCTCTTGATCAGCTTTCAACTTACTTTTCTGTCTGTTCTAACCTGGCAGCTAAAGAAGTAGACAGTTGCTTACACAAAGTATATAGTAGGGCATTATTCCTATTGTCTTTCAGGGTGTCCTATTTCCTCCTCACCAATGCTATACATTTCAGGATTTTTGACAGAGAAACAACATACACAAAAACCTGAAAAAGTAAAACAGATGCACAGGCAATAATGTAACAACCTACAACATAGTAAGGGAAAGGAGGGGAAAAAAAGAGACCATTATTTTCTATTGTCATGGTTATGGGCCTCTTTTCTTGACTGGCAGGGAGAAAGGGCTTAGGAAGACAATATGGAGTTGGTAGAGCAATTAACACTAAAATTGTCTGAGGAAAATTAAAAGGGCAAAGAAAGAAATCCAAATAGGGATATCTACAACTTCAAGATCTAGTCACAAAAACTTATTCCAGATTGCAACCAGTTGCTGATGGTAACCCACAGCACCCAGTCACACTTGTCAAACCCAAATGTCTTCTCAATTCAGAAGAATGTACCTAAATCTTTGCCCCTCTATCATGCTTGTGGCCTGGTTTTGCACAGCCCCCTAAGCCAAATTGAAGTTCTTTCTTTTCTTTCTTTTCTTTTTGCTTAGCTTGCCACATTGTCAGAAGCAATTGGGATTGCAGGAGAGACCTTGTAGTCAAGGTGGTGGGGAGCTGATGAGCTGTCTATGGAGATTTTCAGTCATCTAGGTCATGGTTGTCCCAAAGGTGCTTTTTTCAAGAGGCAACTGAACTTCCTTTGTTTTTTCTTTGAAGACGTTTCGCTTCTGAAGAAGCTTCTTGGATGAGAACCAAACGTCTTCGAAGAAAAACCAGAAAGTCCAGTTGCCTCTTGAAAAAAGCATCGTTGGGGGCAAGCTGATGAGTTGTTGATGCAAAAACAAACTCTTGGACTCTCTAAAGTTATAGAGAACCTACTAAAGTTGATTCTTCCCTTCTGCAGTCAGAGACTGGAGCTGAGAATAAAAACAGGTTCTTGGGCACCTCAGCAGTCAAAGTAACACTTAAAACTAAAATGCTAAGGAGGCAAGCATTTCTGGCAGTACTCATTTGAGGCTTCTTTTCCTGCTGTCTCGATAAGCTTTCCAGCCTCAGCTGTGGGTATATGAGTATTTCCTTACCCCTACAGTCTCCGGCACCACTCTTAAGATGCCGATTAAAGTCAAGAAACCCACCACTCTTGACAGCGCTTAAGCTGCTGGCCGATCATCAGAACACCACACAAAAGTGGATGGAAGCGTGGAGTAGCTATTCCCCCCCCCCCAAAGATATTTCTGAGCATATTAATCCTAATAGTATACCTCCAGGATTTAATCTACCCTGACACATATGGGTGACATACAATAGAATTAGAACGACTCATGGGGTGTGTGCCGACTCCTTGTATAAATGGCGAAAGACACCTTCAGCACAATGCGATTGCAGCCCCCCCCCCAACAGACTATCCAACATATAGTGAGGGAATGCTCTAACAGAAGGTATCCAGGAGATTTTAGGGACTTCCTCTGCATAACAACGACAGCTACTGACTGAATCTCCAAACTCGACATTAAACTCTGAAATGTTATTTCTGTTTTCCTCTTAGGTTTTCTTACTGCTCTTTTTCTAATTGTTTTAATTGTTTTAACCTGTAAAAATGAAGTGTTTTAATATTGTGTGTGGCCAGCCATATGCTAAATAAATAAATAAAATAAATAAATAAATCCGGCACCCTTTCTGTGCTCCTGAGGAAGACTTTCCAGGATGGGGAAGCAGCTCTCCTCTCTCCTTGGACAATGATGAGACAAAGAAGCCATGCCTCATAGAGGGTTAAAGGAGCATGTGCAGCCTGATAACGGAAATCCAGCAGTTACTTTCTCAGCAGGCTTCTCCTTCTGGTTGTCTGGCATCTCCCTGAATCATCTTCTCCGGCCTGTTCCTTTATGAGAGCATTTGAGTCTGTAAAAACTCATATTCACCTGCTATGGTTTATTCAAAAGGAAGCTCTTGTTTCTCTTCCATTTCAGTGGGTTATACAATAAAACCATTACTGAAGATACTATGGATCATGGCAATGGATCTTACTCCAAAACCACAAGTACAACTTTCTGCAAAATAACTACTAAAGATACTGGAAAGAGCTATAAGTTACGCCACACCACCCAATTAGTCCTCAGGATCTGCCATTCTTTGATTTTATTCAGATGAACAAAGTTTAAATGTTTCATTTTTCATCAGTCTGCATGGATGAATCAGTTTGTACTTGACTTCTTTTCCTTCCTGTTGTAAGCTACAATGCTTAAAAGTCCTGCTGGGTGTGAAAAGCAAAGAGGGGAAATGTGCTAAGCTCACCACTGCTCTTTACAACTTTTGTTGGCAGGATTTCAATAACATTAGACCCACCCCAAATATTATGTATACCCAGGCACACATGGAGAAAGGGATGGAATACAACGTTGCTAATGTACCATACAAAATTCTTTTGAGATTTCCTTTCGTACATTTTCAGCAGCAAGTAACCTAGGCTGTGTGAAGTCTTTTGTAAAATGCAGTCCAAATTATCAGTAGCGAAAAGGCAATTTCCACATAACCAGTGGGGGGACAATAGATTCACTCACCTTGGCAACATCATGGCAGTCATTCAATTTGAACTTGAGTGCAAATGCCTTCAAGAACTGCAGAATATATGCGCTAGCTGTATCACTTTCTGTCAAATGCACTTTGTACTGCTTTCCCCACTCCTATGAGACAGCCATTTCATCTATAGATCTATCTATCTATCTATCTATCTATCTATCTATCTATCTATCTATCTATTTATCTATCTATCTATCATCCATCCACCTACCTACCTACCTACCTACCTATCCTATTTATCCTACCTATCATCTATCCTATCATCTCTATCTATCTATCTATCTATCTATCTATCTATCTATCTATCTATCTATCTATCTATCTAGAACATTAACCTTCCTCCTCAGTATTCCAAACAAGATTTAGGGGAAAAAATGTTCAAATTGTTCTGAGTATTTATAACATTCTCTCCCTAATAAGCAGATTTGCATTAATTCCCCCAATCCCTAGGGGCCATCAGGAGAGGATTTTGCAAAGCTTTAGTTAGGTGATAAGAAATTGTAAATAAGGTTAAATATGGGAAAAGAAGAAAAAAAGACAAGTTCTGTGACATTTGTTAACTGAATGTTTTCCTTCTAGGTAGGTGTCACAGTAGGAGAGATTAAGGCTACTTTCTTGTACACATTTACCGGTATCTGGAAGAGTTTGAATCCAGTAAAGAGGACTTCTGAGTGTCTTAATATAGCAGGAGTGCACAACTTGGGGGGGGGGGAGGAAACTGAGGAATGCAGTCCAAACATGGACAAAACAGAAGATAGGCAAGGGCAGAGGTGTTATTAAGTAAATAAAATTGCTCTATTTTCATCTGGCAAATGTTAAACAATAGGAAATGATCCCAAAGCACTAATATAATTCTGGGAATAGTGAGGAGATAAAGCCATCTTCAACAGCATTATGCTCTTGGGAGACAATGTGCATATGGGCACTTTCTTCCTTTTGGCTCAATTTTTTATCTTTTTAATTTTTCATTGAAAAAGCAGATGAAGAGCTGTAGCACCACCGTATTAAAAGACTTTCTTAGAAAACAAAAACATCAAGTGGCTATTTCCTGCTGCTTTGTGTAGAAGTGTGCCCACTTGCCCACAAATTTATGCTAGGGCTAGAAGGAAGGCAAGGAGGATCTAAGCCTATGGGGTCCAAAGGGGTCCTAGATCTGGCCATATTCATAGCTCTCATTTTGTAAGAACATCTATGACATGTGGTTAGCATGCCAAAGCAGTTGACTAACCCAAAAAAGGCTTATCTTTAGGAGAAAGAGATCTGCTTGCTTCACCAGTATGAAGCAGAATAATAGAATAATAGAGTTGCAAGTGTCATTGGAGGTCTTCTATTCCAACTATCTGCTCAAGCAGGAGACCCTGTACCATTTCAGAGAAAAGGTTGTCCATTCAATCTCTTCTTAAAAATCACCAGTGATGGAGCACTCACTGGAGGCAAGTTGTTCCACTGATTAATTGTTTTAACTGTCAGGAAATTTGCCCTTATTTCTAGGTTGGTTCTCCCCTTGATTAATTTCCATCCTTTGCTTCTTGTCCTGCCTTCAGGTGCTTTGAAGAATAGGTTGACCCTGTCTTCTTTCTGGCAGCCCTTCAAATATTGGAAGACTGCAGTCATGTCATCCATAATCCTCCTAAACCAGACATATCCAATTTCTGAAACCATTCTGCAAGTTTTAGCTTCCAGCCCCCTAATTATCTTTGTTGCTCTTCTCTGCACTCTTTCTAGAGTCTCAACATCTTTTTTATATCATGGCAACCTTAGTTCCTTAGTTCCTTTTTTTCTTCCTTGATGCTTACTATTCTTCAACTTCCCAACAAAATATATAATGGTTCTATATACCTCTGTGATATGAAATACTGTATTTTCTAGAAAACAAACTTTCAACAAATGTAATAATAACATCCATTAAGCTAGCATTAAACTCTTGTAATTTATTTCATAAATTGAATCAAGGGATGAATAAAAGATAAGGGAAAGGAACAGAAAAAATATATGCTACTCCAGTAAACTAGTTTTAATTTTAATGTTATATATGTGTATATATGAACACACAACAAAGAGAAAGTAAATGTTGTAAAATGATTTATTGGTGGTTTGAAAAAGCACACAGGTTTTTAGTTTCATACATCTTCATGAAAACCATTATAAATCTCTGTAAACTAAATTGCTTGTCCAAGTTCTATAGAAGTCACATAAACAGAAGCAAGCAATTATACATAATAAACTTTTTCCTTAATGCCGTTTCTTTCACACTTCTGTGAAGCACACACCATTATTTATCTTGTGAGGAACTGCATCCAGAGAATCTGTATCCTAACTATGCAAATGATGCAGAAATAATGCTTTGGGGCACTCTATTTCCATTTTTAATCTGTAGGTAGACTACCCAGAAAATATATTCTCTAGAGTTCTAAACTGTACCTGATGGATGGTATGGGTTTGGTCTATTTTGATAAGTTATTTTTTTAACAATGGCATCTGAGTTGTTGAAAATTATTATTATTATTTTTTCTGGGCATAACATTTGGGTCCATGCCTAGAAAAGAAACATGGTTTTCTAAACTCAATTAAAGGCAGTTTGCCCTCTCCACAGAGCCTGGGAAAACACATCGAACTCACATTAGTATAGTCGCTGCTAAAAGAGAGCTCTACAGTGGTTGAACTAAGAAGCTTAAGGGATTTGCCAAAGTGCTCCACATTAGCCTAACTTTCTCTTTTGCGAATGTCAATGGTAAAGATGAAGCAATGATTTGACTTTAAATCTTACCATTAAATCCATTAGAAGCAATCTGTAAAGTCATCCCTTGTTGTTGTTGTGGTTGTCTTAAAAAAACAAGTTTAGCCCTGACAACAGATTTGCAGAATTGTGTAATTTTTCTGGAACAATGTAATTTTTTTTTTTTGGGGGGGGAAATAGGTCTATAGGTCAAGGGTTACCTTTAGTCAAGAGAGTTACCATTAACAAAATATGGAGGGCTACAGATGATATAAATCAGGTTAAGCTGTAGCCCATACATGGGTGTGGCCAGCATCTTTTTTTGGGAGGGGGTTCTGGTTTTTGTTGTTGTTGTTGTTATTTAGAGTTTCAGAGGGAATGGGATTTATGTGAAGACCTCAAAGAAAAGAACCACTCAACCACATTTGTATATTTTGATTTAATATCTGTATTAATTTTATATCTGAAAAAAATAAATCTAGCTCTTGGCAATTTTGACATAATAGTCTATCTCTGTCCATGTCTCAGTATCACTTCTTTGTTCCTAACTTTTTTTCCTACTTCATTTATGGATGAGAGAAAATGTGAGGGAAACCCTGAATTTTATCTGATTGTTATGTACAGTAATGTTTATGTGGCCTTTGAATTACCTTGAAATAACCTGACGCTATCGGACAAAGAAATAGGCCAGAAAGCCTGTCTTTGCTAAAGTACATTGATTATAGGACAACAGAGGCTATGTTTGTTGTGGTTGTTATGAAAGAATGGTTTCAGTATTACATACATTTCTGTGTGGTGTAATGATTAAGATGCAGGCTTAGAAATGGGAAGCCTTGGTTAGAGTACTCTGTTAGGCATTTAGACTTTTGGTTGTATGACCTGGAGGAAGGGATACTTAAGAATAGCAATAGCATTTAGACTTATATACCACTTCACAGTGCTTTACAGCCCTCTCTAAACGGTTTACAGAGTCAGCCTATTGCCCCCAACAATCTGACTACTCATTTTATCCACCTTGGAAGGATGGAAGACTGAGTCAACCTTGAGCCTGGTGAGATTCAATCTGCCATATTGCAGGCAGCCGGCAGCCAGCAGAAGTAGCCTGCAGTACTGCATTCTAACCACTGAGCCACTGTGGCTCATATCTATGGAATGATGCCATTGGCAGTAATTCAAATCATGTCCAACTTCCCTTTCTATAAGAATGTACTTGATCTTTTTCTGGATGATGATGATGATGATGATGATGATGATGATGATGATGATGATGATTTGTCTGCAGCCCTGAGAAATTGGAACCAGCTAATTTTGGACCATCTCCAGCTTTCACATCCAGTTGTGTTCTATTTCCAGAGAGTTGTTCTGCTGATTAATATGCAGAAAGTCCTGAGCATTGTCACAATATTTCTTTCCAGCATTCCATGGGATTGGAGAAAAAAATACAAAGTTTTGGCAAAAGCATCCGTTCAGCCAAGTAAATTGATTTTTCTTTATTCTAGCAGCTACTTTATTACAACAGTATCTGCAAAAAACTCCTGATATAATTTGCATAGCTACCCAGCTTTACATCTAGAAATGGCTACTGTAGAAAATTGAATACCAATCTATAAGGATCCTTGTTAGACTCTGCAGAATTCTTCTCCGGAATGCAGAGATCCTTCCTCACAATGTATACAGTATAACCTTAAAGCATTCTGTTAATGATGAAATTATAGGGATGTGGTGGCTCAGTGGCTAAGACACTGAGCTTGTCGATCAGAAGGTCAGCAGTTCATCGGTTCAAATTCCTAAAGCTTTGTAACGGGGTATGCTCCCGTTACTTGTCCCAGCTTCTGCCAACTTAGCCTAATTCGAAAGGACATAAAAAATGCAAGTAGAAAAATAGGGGCCACCTTTGGTGGGAAGGTAACAGCATTCTTTGTGCCTTTGACATTTAGTCATGCCAGCCACATGACCACAGAGACGTCTTCGGACAGCGCTTCGGCTTTGAAACGGAGATGAACATCGCCCCCTAGAGTTGGGAACGACTAGCACATATGTGCGAGGGGAACCTTTACCTTTATCTTAATGATGAAATGAATGTGCTTCAGAGGGGGAAGTAAACAGCAAATATTTTTGCTCAGTTAATGTCAATCTCTCTTTCTTGTATGGACATAGTTACTTTAATAAGTGCTGCCCTATTGGAACTACTGGTTTACAAATTAATATGCTCTAGGACATGGGTCCCCAACCCGTACTCCATGGACTAGCACTGGGCTGACGCATACCAGAAACTGGGCAATGGAAACAAGTGAAGCCCTATCCATGGGATATAGGCAGCACACAAAACCATGCCCCCTCCAGTCCGCAGAAAAACCTCCCTCCACAGAACCGGTCCCTGGTGCCCAAAAGATTGGGGGCCACTGCTCTAGGAGGAAGAGGTTGACTCAGCCTTCCATTCTTCTGAGGTGGGTAAAATGAGGACCCGGATTGTGGGGGCAATAAGGTGACTTTGTATAAAAAGAACACCACTTGTGGGGGGGCAGAAGCCCTACTAAGCAAGTATATACAAAAGTATGACGGCTTTGCTTAACACATTGTAAGCCGCCCTGAGTCTCCGGAGAAGGGCGGCATATAAATTGAACCAATAAATAAATAAATAAATAAGAGATTTTGTTATGTTGCTTCAGTAATATTATAGCTATTGGGATATCAGATGCCTTTTTCCAGGATTGAAATCTTAATGATTTACATCCATTTGCATGCAGTCTCCTTTAATTTTAACTCAAAACTCTGAATATATAATGGGAAGACCAACAATGAAACAACTTTAAAGATTCTGACATTATTTTCTTTTCTAATTTGGGCCTGCTGATAACTTCCGGGTGCGCTTCAAGGTGTTGGTGATCACCTTTAAAGCGCTCCATGGCTTAGGGCCGGGGTACTTACGGGACCGTCTTCTGCCACCAATTGCCTCCCACCGGCCAGTTCGCTCCCACAGAGAGGGCCTCCTCAGGGTGCCGTCGGCCAGACAATGTCGGCTGGCGACCCCCAGGGGGAGAGCCTTCTCTGTGGTGGCACCTACCCTCTGGAACAATCTACCCCCAGAGATACGAGTGATCCCAGACCTCCGGACTTTTTGTCGGGCTCTTAAAACCTACTTCTTTCAGTTAGCCGGGCTGTCCTGATTTTATGATGGGTTTTTAAAATTTGAAATTGGTTTTAAATTGAAATGTTTTAAATTATGGGCCAAATTATTTAATTATTTTAAATCTATTTTAACTTTTGTGTATAAAGTGTTTTACTTGGCTGTTCACTGCCCTGAGTCCGAAAGGAGAAGGGTGGTATAGAAATCTGAAAAATAAATAAATAAATAAATAAATAAATAAATAAATAAATAAATAAATAAACAAACAAACAAACAAACAAACAAACTGAGGGATTTTAAGCACTTTCAATTTCCTAGGTCTTGGAAGAAAACTATTAGCAATACTGAGGATGAAACTGTCTGTAATATATTTCATTCTTTCTTTCTTTCTTCTTTTTTTTTTTTTTGGTCTTCCAAAAGCTAAAAGTTCTATTGTTACTACTTTTGAATCCCTTTATTTGACAAGATTGTCCCTTTAAAGGTGTAAATTGCTTAACTGAAAATAAATTGCACACTGTTCTTTAATATTTCTGATCATTTATCATCTTCAACAAGCTACAGTGGCAAAATTAAAACTGTGTTGTGCTGTATTTTTCCCAAAGCAAAGCATTAAACACGGCCAACTGCCTTGTCATATGCATATCATTATTAATTACATAAGTTATGATTCAACCAATGGGGTTGAAGCTCCTTTGAACCACCTATGAAATCAATGGGACTTTTGAAGTATTTATTTTGGATTAGTTTTATACCCGCACTTCTTAAACCAATTGATAATCTTAAATTATAGTTGGTTTGATTTATCTTCAGCCAGTTCAAGTGCATGTTATGGCTTAGAGGCAACTCTCCCCATCCTAGCCAAGATTTAATGTTGAATTTTAACTGTCCTTAATGCATTTCCTGAACATCCAAAATTGTTTATGGAGATTCTCAGTCATGGTGCTTTTTTCAAGAGGCAACTGGACTTTCTGGTTTTTCTTTGAAGACGTTTCACTTCTAATCAGCTAAAGAAGCTTCTTGGATGAGAAGCAAAATGTCTTCAAAGAAAAACCAGAAAGTCCAGTTGCCTCTTGAAAAGAAACACTTTTAGGACATCCAAATTTGTTATTACATTCAATACAGATTCTTGTGCTGCCCCCATCTTGGCTGTTCTACCCCACCTGGCTGATTGATGTAAAACATGGGTGTCAAACTGGATTTCTTTGAGGGCCGGATCAGCATTGTAGTTCTCCACAGGCCAGCCGGCCGGGCAGGGGGTGGGAAATGGGGTGAAAACGGGACACCTCCTGCAGCAATCTGCCAGCCAAAACAGGGTATGCATGCAGCCCCCCTGAACCCCGTTTTGGCCAGCAGGGTCCTGCAGGAAGTCCTCCAGGCCAAAAATGGGGCATGGGGGGGTGCTTGCAGCTCCCCTATACCCTATTTTGGCTGCCAGAGGCACTGCAGGCCAGATTTGCTATTTCCAACCCAGCCCCCAGGCCAGATTTAAGCACCCCACAGGCCGGATCCAGCTGGCGGGCCTTGAGTTTTAAACAGTGTACCTGGCTTTTAAAAATGCATTACACAGATGTGTGTGTGAGAAAGTGCCAATGTGGTGTTATGGTTAAGTCCTCCCTTATACACAGAAACCAAACGAGTGAACTTTGCTAGATCACTTTCTTTGGTTTGGGAAGTCCAAAATATCTATTAATGTCAAGAGTCCATGGTAGATTATAATCCATAACCCTCAACAAAGATGTCTTACCCTGCAGTGAAAGTATTCAAGGTGATAATAATACATACATAAGTTTAATACAAAATGAACAGAAATTTGTCATTTTAGAAACCTATCCCAAATAACCAACAGCTTGCCTTTGGAAGTTGTGGGAGGTTCATCACTTGAGACTTTCAAGAAGAGATTGGACTGTTATTTGTCAGAAATGGTGTAGGGTCTCCTGCTTGGACGGTGGGGGGGGGTTGGACTAGATGACCTACAAGGTACCTTCCAACTCTTAATCTATAAACCAAACTACAGAAAAGAGAACATCTGATCTACCATCCCTAATGAGGAACATCAGATCATAGTTTCTATGATCATCAGAAACTAGAATTACAATTATGTCTGAATAAGATACAGTAATGCATTATCTAGGACAGAGAAAAGAGACATGTGTCTGTTTGTTGATAAATTACCTGTACAGCCTTTTTTTTAAAGAGAGAAAGACTTATTGGCTAGATCTGCTGGATACCGTTTTAGAGCATACAGGTTCCTTATCTATGTATTAAGAAAATCATCCAGTCAGTGTGTCTCCATTTTGAAATAAAATAACATTGACCGTTCTACAATAAGTTAAAAATAAGAATGACAGTAAAATTATCAGAATGAAATTGCAGAAAAATAAGTTAAAACAAACTAAAAAAGATAGGGGGGCATTTTGACTGAAAGCAATACTGCCACTATCTTAAAACTTTTTCCTGAAGTTTTGACAAACAGAGAGTTTCCCCTTGATAAATTTACAAGGGGATTGGAGCAAGAAGTCAGAAAGAGGCAAAGCTTGGCATGCATGATGAATTGCTGTTCATTAATCCAATTAATGAGTAATTCCAGGACTTTAATCCAAGATAAATCCCTTTATTATAACTGCTTGGCTAGGTCTATAATAGGTGAAGGTCTGTCAGCAAATCCATTGAAAACTATTTTTTCCCCAAGTAATACCCCAAAAGCCAGCTGTGCATTGCCTTCCCTCTGGATGAGAGGATTGTAAAATAACAGAAAAAATGAGGAGGGAACTTGTTTGGTCAGCACACAAAGCTACAGATTACTTTAAAAGAAAGTCATGGCTGATTATAAAGGATTGAGTCAAATTACATTTTGCTTACTTACAGACTGACCCATTTAAAGGACAACTTACTTTTTTTTGTAGCACTGCATAAGTCATTTTTAAAATGCAGTCTGAGTTAGTTGCTTTATTTCCCACTGATGGAGAAAGAAGAAAACTATATTCCCTAATCCTTCTCCAACTCTAGTCAAAACTCACACAACCTTCCTGCACAATTTTTCTTACACAATCAAATCTATGTGTTCAGTTTCATGCTCGAAGTACTTATATTTCCTTTCAGCAAGTTTTAGAATTTTCAGTGCCTTAAACATCCAAGTGGCATAGAGAAAAACAAGCCACAGAATGGAATATAACAATGGCCAATTTATTTTCAGCTTTGATCAATATAGATACTGTAGCATGGAGATTGTGAAATAATCTTGAGTGCTGACTACATTTGTTGTTAAGCTAACCTAATGATATTAAGCTTACCTAGAAAAGGGCATTGTTTTGGTTATTTCGATGTTTTTTTGTTTGAACTCCCTATGAATGAAAATAATGTCAGAAAGAGAATGGTTTGAAAAGGCTAACATTTCACAGTACACTTTCCAGGTTGACTGAGGGTTGGATTTTGCAATAGGCAACAAAGAACACATGTTTCATTAAGGACTTGGCTTTGTAAAGTGAAGTTATAACTGCCTGATTGATTCATGCTTGGGAAAGTCAGTCTGGATAATAATCCTGTGGGTTTATTTGGAAGGAGCAGCTGCAGTCTCCAAATAATAAGAAAATCAGGGAAATCAGAAACATTTCAAATTTGGAACATCCTGAACTCAAGACAAACAGGTGTGTTTCAAGAAGGGTTTGTTAAAAGCAAGCTAGAACAATTATTTGTCCATAAATACTTTGACTGTCCAATAACATTGGCTCAGCCGGTTGCTCTTGATGGGGATGTGTTTCCCATAGAAGAACTGGTCTGTGATTTAGAATCCTCCTGGATTCATGGCTCCTGGTAGTGGTTTGGACTTGGAAGTCATTTGACCTACTTCAGGTTTTGTGCTGGTTATAGCTAAACCTGGACCAAGTTGTCTTCATGTAGCGGGGAGGGATGGCCAGCTGAGTGGCACAAGGGGGAGAAGAGAGGAGAAAAGGGAAGGAGACAGAGAGGGAGAAAGTAAAGCAAGCAGAGAAGCAGCATGAGGGAAAGAGAGACAGGAAGACTAATGGAGAAGGAGGCAAAGCAAGCAGGGGAGAAGAGAGAGGGGAGGAAAGGTTTATCAGCCTGCCCTGCCCCCACCTAGGAGTGTGGTCCCACCTGAATGGGGCTGCATATGAGGCAAGAGAGCCTGACGGAGAGAGAAAGAGAGAAAAGAAGCTCACATGAGGCGAGAGAGGTCTGAGGAAGAGAGAAAGAGAAGAAGAAGGAAAAAGTGAAGCTGATCCAGAGAGAAAAAAATGAAGCTATTCTGAGGGAGAAAGAGAGCGGAGATGATCTAAGGAGAGAGGCACTATACCCATCAGAAGGAAGGGGAGGCGAGTAGGAGGGAAGTGAAGGTGAACTGAACTGGGCAAGTGGAGGCGCCGGGCAAGTGACCAAAACAGGCAAGAGACAGAGCAAGAGACCATGAGATGTTAGACCAGTGACTGAGGGCGGGAAGATATCAAATTGCCTAGAAGAAAATGACAGAGAGTCTTGTGGCCTTTCAGGGATAGCGCTACAGCTGTTTCAGCTATTGTACTGGTTATAGCCAGACCTGGACCAGGTTGTCTTCATGACAGTGGCCAAAAAGGTGTTCAACGAATAGCTTCACTACTGTAATGGGTTTTAGGTAGGGACTTTGAAAATAATTCAAAAGCTGCAACTGATGTCGAACATAGTTTGCCTATCTACCTTATCTGCTTACCTATCTAATCTGGAAAGACTTTTTCCTGACAAATCCATATCTCTTTTGGATACCCCCTAATTTGTTTTCAAGATTCTTATAAATCATTTTAATCTGAACTATTGTTATGTAAAGCTGATTAGTCTCTAACTCTTTGGTTTCTTCTTCCTCCCACATTTTTATCTTTTTTAACGACAGAAGCAACAATTACCCTCTTTCATTCATCTTTTATCAAGTTCGCCTGATTCGCCAGTTGCGTCCCTTTCTGGATCGGGACTCATTAAATACGGTCACTCATGCCCTCGTCACTTCCTGCCTGGACTACTGCAATGCTCTCTACATGGGGCTCCCCTTGAGGAGCACCCGGAGGCTCCAGCTGGTCCAGAATGCGGCCGCACGGGTGGTTATGGGAACGACGGGGCGCTCCCATGTGCCCCCCCTCCTGCGTGAGCTGCATTGGCTCCCAGTGGTCTTCCAGGTGCGCTTCAAGGTTTTGGTTACCACCTTTAGAGCGCTCCATGGCTTAGGACCGGGGTATTTACGAGACTGCCTTCTGCCACCAGTGGCCTCTCACCGACCAGTACGCTCCCATAGAGAGGGGCTCCTCAGGGTGCCGTCAGCCAAACAATGTCGACTGGCGGCCCCCAGGGGGAGCGCCTTCTCTGTGGGGGCACCCGCCATCTAGAATGAGCTCCCCCCGGAGATACGGAGGATCCCGGACCTGCGCACTTTTCGCCGTGCCATCAAAACATTTCTTTTTCAGCAGGCCGGCCTGGCCTAACCTCTCTTTAAACTTTTAAACTTTTAAAAATTTTTAAATTTTAAATTTGTCTTAAGAATTTGGGGTGTTTTAAATTTTGTTTTCCGGGCCAAATTATTTAATTGTATTTTAATGCTTTTTAACATTTGTATTATATGTCTTTTATCTGGCTGTTCACCGCCCTGAGTCCTTCGGGAGTAGGGCGGTATACAAATTCAATTAATAATAATAATAATAATAATAATAATAATAATAATAATAATAATAATCTGGTACCTATTGGGTGGGATTTCTTAAAGGAAGATTTGATATTTGGCCAGATATTGGCAAATTCCTTCAGTATTCCAGGTTATATTTCATCTAGTCTTAGAGAGCTAAACTTATGCAAATTAAACAGGAATTCTCTCTCCTTGTTTCCATGAATTTGAAGCTTCAATCCTGTATTCCTGTTGCCTGTGAGAATCTTTTTTCAGAGAATATGAAGACAAAATAAGAGCTATACATTTCCACATTTTCTTCATCTGCCAGTGTTTTACTATCTCAATTGAGCATTTAGAATATTGATTTTCCCTTATCTTTTCTCTTCGAACTCAAAGAAGCTGTTTTTATTATTCATAGCATTATTTGCTAACCTCAGCTTATTCTGAATTTCAGCTTTTCTAAGTTATTCTCCATAGTGGTATGCTCCTTGTTTTCTTTTCGGTACCCTGTTGTTCTTTCTACATATTGTACTTTTTTAATTAACTGGAAAACAAAGATTGCTGATTGAGAAACACTGGCATGATTTGAGACTTTAAAAAGTATCCAGAGAGAAAAACAAGAATGCCAGGCTGATTTATGAAAAATAAAGGTTCTAAAAGGAGGATGAGATGGCAGGTGCCTGATCATGATGCAAAAAGAACACTTAAGCAATATTCTTATCATCCACTCAATACTTTAGAAGTCTCTTTTCAGAAAACTGAATTCTGATTTGACTGGCCTCCTGTTTGGGTCACCAGTGCTCCCACAGATGTTTCCCTTGCCAGCCTCACACTTTGTGCTCCATCTCATTTCATTTTAATAATTTTAAAAAATAGAAAATCAGACATCAAAATTAATTATGTTAGCTTCAAACATAATTTTTATTTCCCTTTATATACTTCTTAATAAACACAAAGGGGAGCTTCATCTCAGTGCCTGAAAAGAAAAATATTAATGGAAAATGTTCTTTAAACCTAACAGAGGTTAGCTCTGCATCAGCTGGCCATAGATCTCTTGACTGATTTTGAAATGCCCATGAAATGTTATTCCTAGTTGTAGTGGTTTCTCCAGCTAATTGGAGGGAGGAATCAAGAGGGGCCTGAGTTTAGAATCCGTACACTACAGTAAGTGGCACAGGCCAGACCTCACTCAGAATCCTTGAATGGAATCTTGCCATTCCAAAATGAATGCAGATAGTATGGTGAGATTCTTATAATATAGTTGACTGGCAATAAAACTCTAGTTGAAACTCTTCACAAGCACTTCTGGTTGCTTTCACCTGATGTTAGTTGTACAGATTACAGTTTACTGGTGTCTCTGGATCATTTGGCTTTTGGTCATGTGATGTGTATTATTTATTTCAAAACAAACAAAGCCAACTCCAAATAACTTCTGTATTGTTCACCTCAGGCTGGTAGAAGTGGCAAAAAATTTCCTGGGAGATTAGAGGGATGGTACAAATTGACCTCAAAAACTTGTGTGCTGGTGAATTTGGTGTTTCTGTATTTCTCTTTATCCACCATGGCAGCCATTTTATGAAAATGTGCATAAATTCAAGAATTTAAATATGCTTCCCACCTCCGAAAAGATTTTCAAAGAATAACTGCTTCTTTTTTATGAACATGAAAATGGCATTATCTTTCTATGAGATGAAAATCTCTTTTGTCCCGTAGTTATTTAGAATTTATGCAATTTATTTAGAATGTATTCAGTTCAAATTTACACCCAGGGAAGAGTCTGTACTTTTCCAGTAAGTTTGTGAAAAAGTAAGTGGGTTTAGAGAAAGGTCATGTTGAGATGTGAGCAATATAGCATAATCCTTTGAATCTATATTTTTCTGCTGGACAGCAATACATCAAATAATTTTTAAAAAGCTGTCAGAGGATGTGGCAAAACCCACTTAAAAAAGTTTGTGGCCTAATGCAAAGCCAGGCTTGGAGCCCAGCCCAACCTCCACCCTAGATGAATTCTTGCAAAAAGAGAACCTGAAATTGTATATTCAGCATGGAAATCCCACAACATTTGAACTAATAGTAGCAGTTGTTGTTGTTAGTTGCGAAGTCATGTTCGACCCATCGCAACCCCATGGACAATATTCCCCCAGGCTTCCTGTCCTCTAACATCCTCTGAAGTCCATTTAAACTCATGCTCCAGAGCTGGATGGAGTCCACCGACTGCTTCGGTGACTCCATCCAGCCACCTCATTTTCTGTCGTCCCCTTCTTCTTTTGCCCTCAATCTTTCCCAGCATTAGGCTCTTCTCCAGTGAGTCCTTCCTTCTTATTAGGTGGCCATAACAGTAGCATAAAAACTCTAAATATCTGTTACTTTTATCTTTCAAATTTTAAATTCTTCTTTAAAGAAGACACCTCCCTTGGCAGAGAGAAAAATCTGGTATGATTTTGGAAATGTCTTTTTTTTTTCTCTTCATTTTCTCATCCTGCCAATATTGCTTACATTTTCTCAGCATTCAGAATATGATCAACATTACTTTCAACTGCAATTATTGCCAGACCATGATCCCTGGCCTCTTTCTGCCTCTTCAGACACAGCAGGCAGCCAACTTGGCTGTGGGACACAGTTCAGTGGGCCGGATAGCATAGCTCCTTGCCTCTCTGGACAAAAGCAGAGTGCTTTTCTCTCCTTCCCTTTTATCTCTGCAGCAGCTGTTATTGTTGCGTGCAACATCCTATCCTGCTGTTCCTCCTCCTCTATTCCCTGCCTAGCTCCTATATTCAAGAAAGGTGAAGAAAGCTGTGTATTTGCTAGCTCAGCCAGGAATAGAGCAGGCAGTGCAGACACAAGAGATTGGCAGTAGCACAGGCGGGGATAGTTGTGGCCGATACAATATAGGAAGGGAAAAATATATATAGGCTGACTAGGAGCTCTATTTATGGATTTTCACTTTTCTAGGGCTTAGTTTTGTTGCATATGTTTTGATTTCCTTGGGAAATAGCCAGATAAACTGCTTAACGCAGGGGTGTCAAACTCGTGGCCCATGGACCAGATATGTCATGCACTGGCCACGCCCATGCCCAGTTTAGTGAAAGGGAAAAAAGTCATGATACATCATGTGACGACACTGTGACAATGTGTGTTTGACACCCCTGGTGTCTGGGTGAGGCATCACCAGTTCGTTGATGATACTTAGCTGTATTTTCCATCTCATGAATCAAATGGGAATCTGCTGGTACTGAATTGAAGGGTTCCAAATTGAAATATTAAATAACCCAACTGTTAGGAATGGAACTGTACCCCCCTGTAAAATATACAATCCACAGGTGCTCTATGAGCTTTGTTAATGAAAAGCTAGGTAGTCTTAATGACAAAGAATGGTTTATAGTGCTCTCTGTATTACTGAGTTATAGTAATTCTCAAACAAAAATAGCTTCTAAAACAGTACCTGATTGTAACTTTCCATGTTCTGGTGGTTGCAATATGCTCTCTATAGGTCTCACAATGATCCAGAAATTCCAGTTGGTAGAGAATGTAGCTCCAGTTACATGTTCTCTCTTTTCTAGGTGTTGTTAGCACAGATGAGTAAAGCATTTAATTGGCTGAGTACTAAAAAAAATTACCAGCTATCCCTATGCCTTTAGGTATCGGAAACGGGCTGTTTTGCTCTTTTACTGTTGCTTCAATTTACATCAGTCATTGATGTGAGACAGAATATCTGTGATGGCTCCTTAAACGTGGAATATCCAGTCTGAAAAAAACTGTATCAAGTTCCTGCTTTACTGATAAGATCCACAAAGGATTTGTGAATGGTTTGCAATCACTTCATACAGGGGTGGGCTCCTGGGGGTTCAGCAGGGTTGGGCAATCCTCTAGCCAAGGATCACCAGGGTTCGGCAAACCCCCAAATGCCACCCCTGGCTGGCCATGCCCATCTCACCCCACCCCGCCCAGGAGTCTCCACGTGGCCCATTCATCATTCCAGGTAAGTGCAGGGGCCGCGCAGAGGGTCTGAGAGGGCAAAAAATGGGCCTACCTGAGGTAGGGACCTACCAGAGGTTCTGGAAGTTCGGAAACAGACCTGTTTCCGGCCTCCGGAGGGCCTCTGGACCCCAGGGGAAGCAGTTTTTGCACCCCCAGAGGCTCAAGGAAAGCCTCTGGAGCATGGGCAAAAAAGCCCCCACCCCCACCCCGCTGCTGCCGTGCTGAAGATAGCCAACTAGGCCAGGGCCACCAGGGCCACACTCACCCAGCAACGGGGCAGCGAATCAGTTGCTAAAGGATCTGAAGCCCACCCCTGACTTCATATTATATCATATTTATGCCTTGCATTTTTCTGCCACCTCACTCCTATAGTTTTATTGCTTCTATTGAAACAATAAATGTCTTAGTATTAGCTGCTTTATACTGTTACCATATCTGAAGGTTCCCCCCACACCAGAAAAATAGGTTACAGGGAATATATGGCAGTACACTAAAAAAGGGAGTATGTACACATCATTTACACCATACACAAAACCAATTACTCTACTTGAATGCATCTTTTTTATACTTCAGCACAAACCCATGGTTAAGAGGCTAAAACAAGCTGGAGTAGGCTAGAAAGTTCAAGCAACTGCAAATAACTGTTTTTTTTACATGGATATGTGTGGGTACAGCTGTTATCTAGCTAGAAAAAAATAGTATAACCTTCAACTGAGGATATTTGAAAAGTAATAGAAATTATCATGATGTTTTTTATCAGGCAGCCTGAAGTGCCAGAAATGTAGGACAAAAACAAATAAAGGACTTTTGCATTCTCACATATAAGTGGGACATACTTTGGTTTAAGTTTCCCAAGGTAAGAACTTCATTGTAATTTTCTGCATTGAAAACTTGTCTTTCCTTGTTTATATTAGTCAGCTAGTAAATCACTCTCTATGCATAAACTCTTAATGGAAACATCCAGAGAAGGCAAAATGAAACCCC
Source organism: Pantherophis guttatus (assembly GCF_059756535.1). Lineage (NCBI taxonomy): Eukaryota > Metazoa > Chordata > Lepidosauria > Squamata > Colubridae > Pantherophis > Pantherophis guttatus. Next base: position 135,856,919 of record NC_142063.1, on the reverse strand, counting down.
AACTTGCCTTCTTCAAATACAGTATTAATATATTTCTTTCGCCTGATAGTTCTGTCAACCTAGTTCATTCCCAGTATACGAATTCCTCCTGGTATTACATGAAGTGAGCCATTTAAACCAGATAGAAAAAATACTCCAGATGAGGCTGAAGTAAAGTATATTGCACGCTCACCACTACTTCTGAAATGTACTTTATCTGTTTTTTCCTGTCACTGATCTTATGTTGTGACATTCAAAATTCAGCAGTCATTGCTCAAACAAATGATGTAGGTTTTGCCTTAGTGAAGGACTACTGCAAATCTACAGCATAAAGCAGGTAGGAAATGATTGATAGATATCTTTGATAACAACTGGCTGCAGATAACAGACACACACAACAGACACAAATTGGGGGGGCGGGTAGACAGAAAGAAAACAAAACAAATGAAAAAGGCAAAAATGCAATCAAATAATATAACGCAAGAAACAGTTTAATTTTTAAACATAGTATTATTTTTGGCCATATAAAATAACAATTAAATATTTTAATTTCCATTTCAAGTGACATTTCCATTATAAAAGAGTAGCATTTGTTTGCTGTATCCCATGTTTATATATGACTCTTTATATAATTGTATCTTCAAAATATTTGTCATCTATAGATTTTGAAATCACATTCATAACTTTAAATAATATGCTATTAATTTAAACTCATATTAACAAATTAACATACACAGAACCAAAACAGCCAATAATAGGCCAAATGCCCCATCCGTCATTTTACACTCCAGCATAATGAAGATAATAGCTAACCCTTCTTGTAAATTGGCCAAAGTTTTCAATGAAATGGTATTCTTTTTTAATTAATTGCATCTCAACATCATAGAAAACAGACATGTGTTCCTCAACAGCCTAAATTACTTATTTTTATATATAAGGTTTTCTAACTGATCCGAAGTTCTTACAAGTAACTTATTTTCCCCTTCATTATATTTAATTGCCTCTAAAATTAAAGAAGATTTTAGTGCTATTTAAAATTACATTACTTTGCAATTTTCTGACCAGTAATAATCTGAAGTGTAAATTTATGACATAAGTAAGGTTCAGAATTAAACTTTTATCCCAAAATGTGCCAAATATGCCTTTCAGGCAGCTTTCGGTGTTGAAAATGCACTCAGTTTGGACTGAAACAAGAACCAAACGTCTGTCATAATATCAGAGACTCCATATAATATTTTTTTAAATTATGTCAATGCTGTTTTCCTACATGATTACTTGAATTCCATACGGAAATAGAGATTAGAATGTAGGCCCAGTGATAAAGCTGCAAGCAGAAACATGTCCATTGTTATATAGGACCTGTGAGTTCAATAATGAAAATATGGGGCTTTGTTTTCCCCACAAAACTTTTTAATAACTGATACTTTTGCTTGAAATCAGACGTCCCAACTATATATTTAATCTAATATTTATTTTTAAAGTATTTATCTTTTCCCATAAACTCACTGTTTTTAGCAAATTCTTTATATCAATATTAATCTGACATACACAATTTAAAATATTTAAACTGCATTGGATCAAAGGCTTTCTTCAAAATAATCAATTTTGAAACAGACCTAATGTGGACTTGAAAAAAAAGTATAGTCTTTCTTTGAAAGATTTAAAAGGCATCACCTAGTTTTCAGATTAAAATCCAATATAAAAGTTAAGAATAAATAAAAGAGGGATTTTGAATGTTATATTTCTGTTGGTGTAAAAGCAAAAAAATATAGAATGGGGCAGGGGTGAAATCTACTTACCTTCTTTATTGGTTCGGAAGTGCACGCACCCCAAAACCTTCTGTGCATGCGCAGAGGGTAAAAAACACATTACTTCCTGGTTAAAACCATGACACCTGGGTGGGTGGGCAAAGCCTCGCACTGCCATTGCTATTGGTTCTCTGAACCATCTGCCACAATCGCTAATGGATCGCCTGATCTGGTCCGAACCAGGAGCATTTCGCCCCTGAAATGTGGGTTTTGTATTCTGTGGGAATTAGGCTTCATTTGATAAAAAGAAGTATCTGCTTCTCTTTTGCCTTAACTTTCCCTTCTGTTTACAAAGCAAATGTATAACCCAGCATTTTGTAAGAAAAATAACAGCTGAAAATTTGGAACTGGTAAACAAAGTTTAGCTGGAGATAAATAATGCTGGGAAGAGGAGCTTTTCTATAGGACTCATCCCAGTTCTTTGAAGGATGTGCACCTCTAGATGAACCAATCTTCACATGTATTCGGGATCAGTCTTCAACTTTAGATTCAGATCCAGAAGCTGAAGAGCTTAACTAAGTGAATGTCCAGAGCTAGTCAAAGTCTGGCAACACATTGCAAATTAAGAACAAAAAGCCAGTGAAATCAAGCCATCTACTCAAGAGAAGAAAATATGACCATTTGTCAAGTTGATAGTTAGGGCCAGCGGTGGGATTCAGCCAGTTCGCACCACTTCGGCAGAACCGGTTGTTAACTTTTTGAGCAGTTTGGCACACTGGTTGTTGGAAGAAATCATTAGGGCAGAGAACCGGTTGTTAAATTACTTGAACCCCACCACTGGTTAGGGCTATATGAAAAAGAAATGTTAGAGTTGAGTCTTTGTGACAAACAACATTTACATTTCTTTTTGGATTGGAAATGGACTAATCTTTAATCTTCCTGAACCTGAATTTGTTCCTTTGGACTCTTTTGTTAAACTCTTGTGCCTAATTTTTTATGCAGAAAACTTTGAGTTTGCAGCATGTTCTGTATAACTTTGGTGGAAAATCTGTAATTAAACCATAATGTATTGGTTATCAGAAGTTGGCTGTATGCATGTGTAAGTGGCACTACAGAACAGCCTGAGAAGTTGGATGATTGTTGAAGAAAATTGAATCTAGAAGAAAGAAATGTCACAAAGGAATTAAAAAACAATATTTATTCTGTTTTTATGGGTGGTTTTTTTCTTTGTATGGCCACTCATTTAGAGCACTGTAGGATTTCTACATGATATAGATCAGGGGTGTCAAACTTGCATCATCACAGCGTCATCACGTGACATAACACAACTTTTTTCCCTTTGCTAAACTGGGCATGGACATGGCTAGAATGTGATGAAACCACCCCGCAGGCCACAAGTTTGACATCCCTGATATAGATAAATAATGCTTCTTTCCTTTCAGGTCTGCTATCTGCAGAAAACACAATTCAAATGTTCATGTCCCTCAAAGAATTTGTTTCGAGAGAGGATCTATTCAAAGTAAGTTGTTTAGACTGAATCCAAGCAAACAGTTCAACCGACCCTTACTCTTAAATCTTGTTCAGTAGCACAATTAGATAGATATTCTCTTAGTTCAACATAAAAATATGATATGATGGAGTGGGTGAATAGATGCTAAAGTAAAGTATGGTTAGGGCAACACAATGAATAAAAGTTCAATGGGACAAGAACTGACAGCTAATCACCAACTGAATGGTGCAATATCTAACGTCAGGCAAGTGATGGCAAATCACCAGATATATCCGTTTATGAATGTAATGCTTCGGCTTGCCTAGAGCAATTTTGCAAATGGAAGAAAAAAAAAATGAAGGGAAACTACAGAACAGATGGCATACCCACACCCCTCATTATAGTTTCTTTTTCCTCTTCTCAGAAACAGAAAAAGTAGCCTTCCAAGTTCCAAATCCTAGCACACTGTCAAAATAGGCTAAGTTCCTCTCCTTTCTCTCTGTGCCTCATCCAAATCCACAGACCTTGTAATAATCACCATATTGAAACCCTGGTAAAAAAAAAAAGATTCCACAAAACTTAATAGGCCATATCCTCAGCCACTGTAAATCAGCCCAGCACCCATTTGCCTCCATGAACTGATTTGCAAGACCTAAAGGACCATAACTTTCGCATTTCCCTCTACGTGCTGACAAATTTGTGTTCTCTAATAGAGTTTGCTAATGGCCCTATTTGAACAATGTCATGGAGCATTGTATTAAAAGAGCTTGGTTTTAACAAGTTATACCAGATAATGGTGCTGTGTCCAAGCACTTGCCTTTCCGGTACTGTGTTGTTGTTTTTTAAATATAGTTTTCCATGTTTGCTAGAAGTCAGACCAGTGCACATTTGAACAGAATGTTATGAGTCATTCTTAGTAAATGCATCACCATTACGATCAGTGCTTATTAATCATCATCAAATCTTATTTGGTCACAGACCATGTAGAATACAGAAATCCCAGTTAATTAAAATAAAATGCAAAAGAAAAATATCTATGTGTATATACAGTATAAGTATCCATTGCTTATTAAATAAATAAAAATCATAGGATAGCAAAGAACTATTCTGTCTTCCCCCCACCCAAGTCTTAGTATTCCTGTCCATCATAACCTTGATGCATTGTTAAATGGAAGCAATCCTGTATTTCTCTCCGAAACATTTGTATGTGTCTTCTGTGCAGAGGTCTTGGACAAGAACATAAATATTTTACTTCATTAATATAATATTTGAGCATTTAGGGAATTTCTGATTATGTGCAGGGGACACAGAAGAACTTAAAAGTCAAATACATGTTAAAATACTTTGCTTCATTCTGTAATTATGAGTTTAAATGTTACTATCCTTTAATTGTAATCTTTAGTTCCTTCTAGTTCCCTCTAGTGTCCAAATTTTAAAAATCTTATTTTTTAAAAAAAGTTCAAAACTAAAGCATTTTCCCATGCCAAGGAACCCTTATAATTAATTCCAAAATCTTTGTTCAAATTTATCTGGATCTGAAAGTCTGCCATTTATTTATTTTATTTTATTTTATTTTATTTTATTTTATTTTATATTTTATTTTATTTTATTTTATTTTATTTTATTTTATTTTATTTTATTTTATTTTATTTTATTTTATTTTATTTTATTTTATTTTATTTTTCAATTTATATACCGCCCTTCTCCCTGAGGACTCAGGGCGGTGCACAGCCAGAATTAAAAACATGAAATACAAATATTAAAAACAATTAAAATCTATATAAATTTGGCCCAAAATTTAAAAAATCACAAACCAATTAAACATTTAAAAATTAAAAAAAAAAAAATTCTTCCTAAGCCAGCCGGGCTTGCTGGAAAAAGTGGGTTTTAAGGGCACGGCGGAAGGCACTGAGGTCTTGGATTCTCCTTATCTTTGGGGGCAGCTGATTCCAGAGGGTAGGTGCCCCCACAGAGAAGGCCCTCCCCCTGGGGGTCACCAGCCTAAAATTGTTTGGCTGATGGCACCCTGAGGAGGCCCTCTCTGTGGGAGCGCACGGGTCGCTGGGAGGTCGTCGGTAGCAGCAGGCGATCTCGAAGATAGCTAGGCCCTATGCCATGGAGCGCTTTAAAGGTGATAACCAACACCTTGAAGCGCACCCGGAAGACCACTGGGAGCCAGTGCAGCTCGCGCAGGAGCGGTGTTACATGGGAGCGCCATGCTGCTCCCATCACTACCCATGCTGCTGCGTTCTGGACCAGCTGGAGCCTCCGGGTGCCCCTCAAGGGGAGCCCCATGTAGAGAGCATTGCAGTAGTCAAGGCGAGAGGTGACAAGGGCGTGAGTGACTGTGCACAGGGAATCCCGATCAAGAAAGGGCCGCAACTGGCGAATCAGGCGAACCTGATAAAAGGTCCCCCTGGTTACAGCTGTCAGATGTTCCTCCAAGGACAGCTGCATATCCAGGAGGACTCCCAGATTGCGAGCCCTTTCTGTGGGGGCCAAGGACTCGCCCCCAATAGTCAGTGATGGAGTCAACTGACTATATCGGGATGCCGGGAGCCACAGCCACTCAGTCTTGGAAGAGTTGAGCTTGAGCCTGTTCCTCCCCATCCAGATCCACACAGCCTCCAGGCACTGAGACATCACTTCAAGGGCATCGTTGGGGTGGCCTGGGGTGGAGATCTACAGCTGGGTGTCATCAGCTGTCATCATTTCTTCCCTGGAAGTCTAAAAAATTATGACAAACTTCTGAGCCATACAATAACCAGTGACCTTTCAAAAGACCGTAGAGATGTTTTAATTCTACTACTTCATTTCCCATTCTTCCTCTGCTTTCCTATCAGGTGTCCAAAATATTAGATGTACATCATGAATTGCCAAACTGAAGAAAGCAAAGTTATAGGCCCGTGATGGTGAACCTATAGCACACGTGCGGAATTGGCACACACAGCCATCTCTCCGGGCACACAAGCCATCGCCTGTTGCTCTTCCAGGTTCTGGAGCGCCAGCTAGCTGGTTTTCACACACACTGGAGAATAGCCACCTGGTGCACATGCAAGTGCCAGGAAGTTGACCTTCCAGTTTCTGGCACATGCATGCTCACCGGCCAGCTGGTCTTCATGCACACATATGCGCTAGAAACTGGAAGACCAAGTGGCTGGTGCGCATGCGCATGCCAGAAACAGGAACATCATCTCCCTGGTGTGTGCATGCGCCTAGGTGGCTGCTCTTTCAGTTTCCTGTGCATGCATGCACACCGGCCAGCTGGTCTTCGCACATGCATGTGCACCAGAAATTGGAAAAGCAGGTGGCCGGTGCACATGCACGTACCAGAAACTGAAGATCATCTTCCCGGTGCACATGCGGCTGCTCTTCTGGGTTCTGACTCTCATGTGTGCATGCAAACACTGTTATAGGCATATGTGTAATATCAACAATATGAAGCAGAGCACTTCTCCCTTCATGAAGTGTTTTAAACCAGAGGCATCTGTGGCTCATTGGCATTATTCCTTCCCAACTGACTAACTTCATTTGAATTTGGTATAATTTCATCAACTGCTATGACAGCCAGTTTGTGTAGTGGTTAAGGCTACAAACTGGGAGTCTGTGAGTTCTAGTTTCACCTTTGGCATGAAGCCAGTGGGTGACCTTGTATCAGTTGTTGTCTCTCAGCCTGAGGAGGCAGGCAGTGGCAAACCACTTTTGAAATCTTGCTAAGAAAATTTCAGGGACTTTTCCAGGCAAATATCAAGAGTCTACACTTACTTGGAGGCCCAAAACACAACAATCAAAGTTAATCTATGACTTCTACATCTTTTTTCTCCATTGTATCTTTCATTTCCTTTTCTAATTGAACAATTTAGATTTATGTAAATCTGAACTGTGGTTAACATTAATTGAAAAATGCCACATATAATACATTTCAAGTTGGTTTAATTAAGGAAACTATACCTAAGTATAATCCAGAATTAGAAGTTATCAGTAAATTGTTATATAATAAACATAAAAGCAGAAGCTTTTGATTTCCTTGTAATCATGTCATAGAAGAGCCAGGGCAAACACTGCTGACAAGTTTTAGATTTAATAATGTCATTGCAAAGTAGCATTTATTGTTACACCCAAATACAGTTGAAATATACAAAGCTGCTTTCATTATATCTTTTTCTGTAATCAATTTCTATCACTGCTGTCATGTTCCAAGTAATGCACCCATCACAAATCAAACTCTGAGGCATTTTGTTTCCTCGAAGAACAATTTTATTTAGATACAACATCTTGGCATGAACTGGTGGAAAGCCAGTACTAAAAGTTCCCAGGCTTTCCAGCCCACTATAAGTAAGAGTTTCTCAATTTTCCAAAACAATATGTCACATTGTCCAACCGGGATGAGAGCTGATTGCTTGGTGACTTCACCCTCCTCCTCTGGTCAGCCAGCCATTGGAATATATCTGACTCATTGGCTAGCTATGTTGTTTTGGCCAAAGAATCCATCCTCCTCAGCTCTCCTCCTTTCAGCTCCAAACAGTGTAAAACTGAATTCATGTTAGAGGAACCAAGGATATAAACAATCTCACACCCTGATCAGATTCAGGCTTGACAACTGCTTTGCACTGTATGCACTATTGTTTATAATGTCACCTATCTTGAGATGGACAGAATGGTGAATTTTACTTATTGAAATACATTAAAAGAGTGCTGTTAGATTCTGAATTGTTTAAACACTCTCCAGATGGTGGTTATTGAGCCCTGGGAACAAGCTTTTAATACTCTAAAAATGTTGTAGTTCCCGCAACCTACTCTAATCTAAAACAGCATCTGTATCTTCATTTTGAAGAAATCTTACGCATTGCAATTCTGCAGGCATAGAGGTTTGTTATATCAGCCCCATTTAAAATAAAACAAAAATGTCTGGCATGTTCTGTAAAAAGAGTAAGATATATAAAACTTACCTAAAGCCTTCACAGAGATACATAAAACATAGTTCTTTTATATGGGATTCAGTCTCCACATTAAACTTTATAGCTTACCACTAAACAGCTATATTTTAAGACTCCTAATAATGAGGGCCAAGGATCCTACATGCACTCACACAAGCTACATTTCACTGCATTTCATTTCCTTGAATTATGAGGGAAATTGCTAATATAGCACCAAGAGCCCAGCCTTTAGAGGACAAGCAGCAAGTCAAGAGTAGGTTAAGCTTATTGCTATCACCTTAGATATAACTTGATCTTCTAATTTATGGCTTGCTGCTTGAGGATAGAAAGTTTTTTCCCAACTCATTTTAAAGTTATGTATTGCCTTTGAATATCAGAAGGATGAACCAGTCAGGTTTCCTATGTTTTTTAAAAAATAATTTACTTTCCATAACTCTATAACCAGCTGCTTTGAGCAGGCTTAATTCAGGTTTTATGCTTCATCAATGTTTTTCATTGAAGTGAAAGGAGGTTCAAATCAATGTCTCAAATTACACAGCTATCACATGACACAGCAGGATGCTGGCCCTAGCTATATCTACTAGGGCAAGCAATTTCTGTTATAAACACCTTTTCCTACTGAGCAGCAATCAGAAATGATATTCTGATTGTCTGTTGTTTTGCTTCAGTATTTGGCATATTTTTAAAAAAGGTGCTCTGTTGATGTTTTGATTTATATTATACTATTTGTAGCAGCACCGAGCGAAAGAAATAACTCCACAGTTTTGGGATGTTAGAATACCATTTTCTTCAGAAGTGGCAGTTATTGCAAATTAATTCAACATGAAAATCAGGGATCTTGGCAAACATCAGCCACAGGCTTCAAAGTGGCAGGCCAGATTGGCTAGTCAAAGCCCTGCCCCTTTCTACATGCCCGCTGTGCATCAGATGCTCTAGTCCATAAGTGTCAAACTCGAGCATGTCACATGATGTATCATGACATATCGTGATGTTTTTTGCTTTTGTGGAGCTGAGGTGGGTGTGGCCTACACATGACGCATCCAGCCCATGGGCCGCCAGTTCGACAGGCCTGCTCTAGTCAGTCACCATTTTGAAGTCAGTGACTCTCACTGCAGGTGCTGCTAAGGAAAACCCATTATCTACCCTGTTTCCCCCAAAATAAGACATCCCCTGATAATAAGCCCATTTAGACTTTTGAGCGCATACACTAAAATACCCTCCCCTGAAAATAAGCCCTCCCCAAAAATATTTAAAAGCATGCACAGCCAGTCCCTGCCATTTCCTTTGGTTTTCTCCACACACCCCAAAATAATAAGAGCTCCCCAAAAATAAGGCCAAGCACTTATTTCAGGGTCTTATTTTCAGGGGAACACAGTAGCTGGAGCTCCAAATCTGATCATGGTCCCCAAAGGCGTATCATCAGCCTATACAACCAAAACTGCTCTTTTAAAATGATAAGGAAGGCCATTAGAGAATTAGAATATCACCTCTCACAACAATTTTATCTCAGTAAAGGATGTGCTTAGTGATAACTTGCACATAGCACAGCTAGGCAGCATTTGAATTTCAGAGAGACACGCCTTGAATTAAGACTGACCCAGTATGGAAGGGAAGGATGCATGTGGGGATTTGTTGCCTGTGTGAATGAACCTAAAGCAGAAATATTATTAACCTGGACAGCAACACTGACAGCTCTGAACATGAAAAGAATTTCTAAGACTTTAATGCCGTATTTGCAGCAGAAGATAAATGAAGCAGAAGTCAGCCTTTTTTTTTTTTAGCTGATTCCTGAATGTTATTTTATATTGATTTTGATTAGTCTAACTCCATCAAAAACTGAATTAAATACTGCTTCAGATGAGATACTTCTCAGGAGCACATTCGAAAGGACAGTGTGTAAAATGCAATATATGCTTGTTGGAATGCACATATCCAGTTGCACTTGATGATATATGTTTGACTCCAGATCCTTTTTAGTTTACTCTTGTCAGAAACTGGATTTTGCTTCTCTATCCTTTCAAAATGAGTGATAGTTCATTTCCCAGTGGATAACAAAACACTCAAAGTAATACATCCAACAATGTAAATAATTACATTTCTGGGTTATATTGAGGATATTTGGCAATTTGGAACAACCAGTAATACATAGTGGTAAGATGCTGGACTAAGGACCAAGGAGACCAAGGAGCTACCCAAGGGAGCTTACTGAATCACTGATTCTCTCACAGGCTTGTTGCTATGAGATAAAATGGAAAGAGGAATAGTTATGAATACTATATTGAGTAAGCCTGTGCAAAACCTTCAAAAGAACTGCTTCACAACATGAGGCTAGAGGTACTGTGCACTTCTCTTCTGAAGCAGCCACAGCAGCCCGGAAAAGATACTTAAAGTGCTTTATTGATTCAAATAGAGGAACTGTCTATGCACTCCTGTGTGTTGCAAATCTTTTCTTTCAAAGGACTTTTTCCGAGATCTAATCTTAAAACTCCTGGAAGAAAGATGGCCCATAAATTTAACAAAATCTGGAGTGATACGTTGCTTTCTGTACATTGTTCCTCTATTTTGATTAGGGAAAAAAAACCATTTCCCAGGAAAAAGGATTAGCCAGCACCACAAGGAGTGGAAGAAATTATTATCCACCTCCCCCCCACAGTCTAGTTAATGGGACAAGACAGAAGATGAGTACCATTTGTTGTTCACAGCTTGTTCTAGCCTTGACACCTAGAGCAAAGCCAAAGAGTAAATCAAATCAAAGCTTTATTATGGTCATAGATCAGCATAAAGCCAAAGAGGTTGTTGTGATGAGGTATAATGGTGTATCAGTACAAATCATTTGGTCAAAGATCCCACAATTATCCCATCATTTGGGAATATCAGCTTTGGGGAAGGGAGAAGCATTGCATTGGTCAGAGGGTAAGTGGGATCAGAAACTTGTTTACATAATAGTAAGTGGCACCCCTGGGAAAAGCTGTTTTAAAAGGTAAAGGTTCCCCTCACACATACATGCTAGTCATTCCCAACTCTAGGGGGTGGTGCTCATCTCCGTTTCAAAGCCAAAGAGCCAGCGCTGTCTGAAGATATCTCCATGGTCATGTACCAGCATGACTAAATGCCAAAGGCACATGGAATGCTGTTACCTTCCCACCAAAGGTGGTCCCTATTTTGCTACTTGCATTTTGTATGTGCTTTCGAATGACTAGGTTGGCACAAGCTGGAAGAAGTAACGGGAGCTCACCCCATTACATGGCATTAGGGATTCAAAGTGCTGATCTTTCGATTGACAAGCTCATCTTCTTAGCCACTGAGCCACTATTATTTCTGCCTCTCAAATGGACTATAGGTGAACAAGTATATCCTTTTCTTAAATTATATATTAGTCAAATAGTGTTAAAATATTATAAATATATTAGTCCCACTTTTATTATTTTCATAAATAACTCAAGCTATTGAGTTATTTATAAAAATGAACATCCCTAATAGTCTTCCTTTCTCCTGTTTTCCCCACAACAACTCTGTGAGGTGGATTGGTCTGAGAGACGGTAACTGGCTCAAAGTCACCCAACCAGGCTTGCATGCCTAAAGCAGAACTAGAACTCGCAGCCTCCTGGTTCTAGCCTGGTGCCGTCACTGGTCAAATTGGCCACTATCACCAACTTGTTTGGTCTAGTGATTAAGCTGCTGACCTAGGGACAAGGAAAACTGACTTCTAATTTTATCTTTCACATACAAGTCAACTGGCTGATTTGGGCCAGTCATTCTCTCTCAATCCAGAAAGAAAGTAGTGGCAAACCACTCTGGAAAATGTTGCCTTGAGAACTACAGGGACATGTCCATATAACCACCAGGAGTTAAGACTGATATGAACGCAGCAACAACAACAAATTAATATGCAGCCTTAGAGAGGCAACTGAATATGTGAAGCTGTATCTCAGATTGCAAAAAGTCTGGATTTATTTTACGGGGGCAAGCTCTGAAAATATCAAAATGGGCACCTGCTATTCAAGGAGTTCACGCATGCATGCTAGATTTGTAATTTGCATTCCAATTTTGTAATTAACGTGACCAAAATCACAACAGCTTTTTGAATGGAGAAAGCAAACAAACACCCAGAACAAAACACAAACCTTCCTAAGGGAGAGCTTTATCTCTTGCAGCTGGCAACTACTCTTCCCTTAGAGTAATTCCATGTACTGACCACATGCATATTCTGTTGCAGTCAGTCTAGTCTAGTGGAAGGAACAGAAGCTCAAATAAAAATGTGGGACCTTGTCAGGGAACAGTGGAATAAAAGCTGATTTAATCATTCTCAAAGCACATCAAGGGAATGTTATTTGTGTTTCTTTTGACGGGCTTAGGCAGATATTCTGGGTACCATTATATTGTTACTTTAATATTCTAGAATAAAATAATTATGAAGTATAAAATGGTATTTTAAAGAAGCTAAATTTCAAGTCTGAAAATCAATCTGAAGGTGATGACTTCTTTTCTTTCTACCTACCTACCACGTGTCTATAAGTTATTACTGACATAATTCAGAATGAAGAAAAATGAATGTTTTTTAACATTCATATTGTAAGCATGGCACAGCTTGTAAAGATTGCTTAGAAAGGTCTTTACTAACACCAAATGCAGTCTGAAAATAAAGTGAACGGGCCACTCTCCTTCATATAGATATAGGCCAATACCTAGAATAAACAACCAAAATGTTAGGCTTCTCCTTAATGTTTCATTGAAATACCTTTGCTTGGATTGTGTTTAACAGACTGCAGGGTTGCTAATGGTTCACCAATCTCTACTGTAATCAAATTTATCCTTCTTGCTGTTGGTCATCCTCTTCCTTTTCCTTTTCCTTCCACCTTTCCAAGTGTTATAGATATCTCCAGAGAACTTTGTTTTTGCATAACTTATCCAAAATTTGATAACTTGAGTCTGGGTCATTTATGCCTCAAGTGAAAAATATGGGTCGATTTGTTCTATGTCCATTTGTTTGCTTGGTTTCTTTTTGGCTACCGATGGCATTCTCAACAATGTTCTCAATACCAAAGTTTGAAAGAATACCAATATTCTTTCCATCCTATTTCTTCAACTTTCATGACCATAGATTGTCACAGGGAAAACTATTGTGCACAATTCAAATCTGTATAGGTATAGACACAACATAACATCTAAATATCTTTTCAAAAGCCTTCATTGTTATTCTATCAAATGTTACACTATGTGACTTACTAACAGATGAGGGAGAATTGAAAGGGAAACAGGAACTGGAAGGACAAGGGTTAGGGTTAGACAGACTGGTATATGTATATGCAGATATAAACAAGATATGAGAAGGATGCTAAATTATATGGTTTTTATATGGAAAAGACTGAGTTGGATAGGATACTCATGGGAACAGATGATAATTTAATTTAAAAAAATATATTTTTTCGCTTAGTATTGAATTAGAGGAGGACCAAGTAAAAGAAATAATGATAGCTTGGGGAAGAAACTTTGGATATTCAATTGATTTGGAAAAATGGCAACAACTATGGGAAAGGAATTATAAATTAACGGTGTCCACTGCATATAAGGAAAATCAATTTAAAATGTTTTATAGATGGCATATGCCACCTGAGAAATTAGCAAAAATGTTTAAAGAAAAATCAGCTAAATGTTGGAAGTGTCATCAACTACCAGGATCATATTATCATATGTTGTGGACATGTCCAGAAGCTAAAAACTATTGGATTAAACTTAAAACTTGGTTGGAGGAAATGAAACATCAACATATTGAATTTAAACCAGAGCTGTTCCTACTGGGTATCCTACCTGAAAAAATTAGCAAGGAAAAAGTTTATCTGATAATACATGTAATAACAGCTGCAAGAATTGTCTATGCACAAAATTGGAAAGTGGAGAAAATACCTTTGGAAGAAGAAGTAATAAAAAAAAAATCTTAGATTGTGCAGAAATGAATAGATTAACTTTGATGATTAAAGATAGAAAAGACTCAGAATATTTTAAAATATGGAATGATTTTTATTATTGGTTGGAGAAGAGATATAAATGATTAATTATATAAGTATGTAAAAATATGTGATGAGTTGAATATTATGCTAGTGATGAATTGATATTGTGGACTGGATAAGGATCAAGATAGAAGTAATGACAACTATACAGAAAAAGAAAGAACTTTGGAAGATAACACCGAGATGTCACAGGGAAGAGAAAACTGAGGCATTAAATGTTTGTTTGTCCAAAAACTAAAAAACTTTTAAAAAAATGTTACACTATGGTAGATTTCTTAATTGCTAGTTCCTTCACTGCTAATAGTCAATCATAGAAGCAGAAGCTATCCAACACCTCAATATTGTCAATTCTAAGGCTGGTTATTGCACCTAGTGCCAATTTGGTCTTCTTTGTATTTAACCTTAATTCCATTTCTTTACTGTGCTCTTATTACTAGAGCTTGCAAGTCATTTGAATGGTTAGTTACAGTGGTGGGTTTCACTTACCTTTGCTACTGGTTTGCTCACACATGCGCAGAGCATATTTGATGATGTCCGGGTGAGTGGGTAGAGCCTCCTGCTGCTGTTGCTACCGATTCGCCCGAACTGGGGCGAACCGGTAGCAACCCACCCACCACTGATTAGTTATCAGAGTAGAATAATACAGTATAGGAGAACTGTGTTAGTTTATAACAGCCAAAAAAAATCACAAGGAGGCTGGTAGCATCTTTTCAAACTAACAATCTGTATTAAAAACACAGACTTTTATAAACTGGATATCATTTCATCAGCTGCAATGGAGTAGCACAAGTTATTCATATTTCTTCTTTGGTTTTAAAACTATGGTCATATTCTTCCAATCCAGCTCCTCTCAATATATATTCATTATATAGGTTGAATAAATAAGGAAAAAAGTATCTCATTCTCTGCTATCCAGGAGTCAGTGTGTTTCACAATGTTCCATTCAGACTGTGACCTCCTGGTTTAGGTTTCGCACGAGGACAATATAATGTTTTGAATCCATTTTTTAAAGGACATTCCACCGTGACTTGGTTGATATAACTGAAAGCTTTTCTAGAGTTAATCAAGCATATATTTATTTCTTTTTGGTATTCTTTGGCTTTCTCAATTATTCAGTGTGCATCAGAGATAATATCTTGTGTTCCTCAATCTTTTCTAAAGCCAGCATGAATTTTTTCATCTTGCATGATAAGCTTTGTAAAAAAAAATGTATATTATAACCACAATTGGATAGAACAGAGCCTATTGTGTTTGTAAGGCAAAGTGCTTTGTCAAGGCAAATCTCATTCACATTGAAATAGTTAAAAATTATTGTCATAGTAGCAACATAGAAGCAAAAGTAGTAACCATGGCATTGCAATATTTCAGTTGGTACAATGTTGCTTTTATTATCTAATCTGACCAGGTAATAATTTAGAATAGGGTGAGGATCCATGCACATTTGTTTCATTTTTCAAGAGGAAGATTTGGGGAAGGAAGGAAGGAAGGAAGGAAGGAAGGAAGGAAGGAAGGAAGGAAGGAAGGTGTCTAAAGCTTAAAATATCATAAAATTAAATACACAGCAAGAGGGCTTATTGGTCTTATGATGGATAAAGAAATCAAACTTTTAAAAATAGAGTATTGGTCTATATTCCATTCTTTTCACCCATTAAGTTTAGTTTTCAACACTTATAATGGCTTTAGTATATATACCAAAATACTAATGATCTAGTAAAATAATGCCACCAACAATAGGCCATATTAAAACCAAAGCACTGATTCTGGAGTAGTTGCCTGAATATATGAATGAGGATTGAAATATGATAAAATCTCAGCATTCCAATTCCAGAATCTTTCTTATCACTTTGCCCTCCTTAATTCTCTTCCTTCTCTGGCTCTATTTTGCAACTTCAAGTGTTGCCTTCTGGCCTTCAGCCACTTTGGTCATTTTCTGCTATCTCTGTTTTCACTCCACATTATAAACCTCACTTGTTTTCCTTCCAAATAGCACCTGCTGCAGAGAGCAGCCCGCTTTTTAATATGTTGATTTATCATTGTCAGGTATAGGAGCTCTTATTGCTGGAATTTGAATATTGTATTTAAGGCACTTTTGCGATTACAGATGCTTTACATATAAATTGCTTTATATTATGGGAGAAAATGTCTCTGTATTTTTAAAGCTGCCTCATGTGCATGTGCTTTCCATTTTAATACCTTTCCTTGCATTACTCTCTGGCTGTGAATTGCTTTTGTTTGCTTTCTTGTTTGTAGTAGCTTCTTTAGTTGGAACAGAGAATTTGTGGCTGTGGGAATTTGCATGGAAAGGTACAGAATTTGCAAAAGATTTGCATCCATTGTCAAAATCCAAAGCTAGGAGCTTTCCCCATGGGAAGAGACAAATTGGAGAGAGACAACTTTTGGGTTTTCAGAGCTGAGGAAAACAACCATTACTCTTTATCTCTGAATGCTAGATGGAACCAAATTATGACAACGCCTTTCCCTAACAAATGCATCCACTCTATAATCTCCATCTTGAGTCTGATTGCAAAACTCGTAGTGGGAAACAGCTTGTCTATAATTTAGATGTCCTTCTGCCTCATCCCCTGATTTTATAACATTTTTAATGGATGAAGGGTTATTTTCTGAAATTTTGATTTATTCTGGTAAACGTATCATCCAATGACCCAATTTAATTTTTCTTCATAAACTAATTCAGCTTTGATTGATAGGTACTCCTATGACAAAAGTTGTCAGAGCATGTTATGGCAAAACATCAAACAAATTAAACATTCAATAGCTATGATGCCAGAAATTCCAGAAAATGCAGGAAAGGAAAACAAATCAGAATTAACAGGCTAAGTCAATTTTACAAGGATGGAATAAATTTAGAAAGAAAAGTATAAAAAATATTGAGCAGCATTGAAACAACCATGAAGGTGATTCCAAACCAACCTCTAAGAGAAAATCATTCCATAATGATAATGCCATACCAAAAATGTAGCTCTTGGCTAGTAGCCACTTATTGCAGATCTCCAGGTGTTCATATTTTAGACTACGATCCAAACCATTTTCATATATATAATGCTTTGCAGCCATCTAAACTGAAATATGGCTAAAGAAAAATTATTTTTTGAATTGTAGCTGGCATACCACTCTGAGGCTTTGGATTACAAAGGGGATGTTTACCTCTACTGTCAAAGAAGAATCAATGAATATCTAGAAACCATGAGATTGGTCTTTATGGGGAATACAGTCCTTCAGAACAGATTGTTCATGGATGATTGTCGTCCCCCCACCCCGCAGGGTGAATGGTGCATATAGTTTTTGTAGTTTAACCTGCATCTAGTTCAGAGGTGTCAAATTCAATTTCAATGAGGGCCACATCGGGGTTGTATTTGACCTCAGGGGGGCCAGGGGGTGGGGCCAGGATGGGTGTGACCAGCTCAACGTCACTCATGTCGAGGGCACCTGTGGTGGCCTGAGCGCTCTGCCAACAAAAACAGGCTTCAGGGCTCATTTTCGGCTGCAACAGCTTCCTGAAACCCTCTGCAAGTGAAAATAGAGGTCAGGACCACCACCCATGGCCTTCCCAAGCTCCATTTTTGACTGCAACAGCATCCTGCAACCCTCTGCCAAGACCTTCCCAAGCTCCATTTTTGCTAGCAGAAGCACCTTGGACTGGTCCTTTGCTGTTTCCAGGGTGGCCCTGTAGGCCAGGTCTAAGCACCCCGCAGGCCAGATCCATCCCCCTGGCCTTGAGTTAGACACCCCTGATCTAGTCCATTTATGCTTGCTGTAAAAAGCATGACAACTTAATTTACTCTGAATTACATCCATTCAGTTCAGTAACATATAATTGTAGAAGCTGCTTACTGCAAATGCACAGCTATAGATAAGATTTTTTTTTCCTGATGTTTAGTTCAGCATCTCAAATACTTATGTTCATTTTCTGGAGCTGTTCAATCGCTTCTGCTATTAAATGCTAAAGCACACCATGCGATACTCTACTATAACCAATTGGAAGATAAACTATCAGTCATGATTTTGATGTTCTAATTAGCACAGGATTGGTCAATCTAACCTTAGCTCCTGTTTGTCTGGTATAAGGAATGATTATAACTCTTCATATATTTAAGGCTGAGATTGCAGAGAGGTTCTATTGAATCAGGTGAATAATGTCATTTACGTTTTACATATATCCTCTCTATGTTTTAAAAAGCTGTCAAAGCCAGCTTGCTAATACGAAGGCATCTCTTTGGCCAATCTTTCCTAAAAGAAGCCGAGGGAGTTGCTGAAATAACACCACCATCTACTGGACATTATGTAAGCACTGCGAATACCTTCAAAAACAAAAGGAAATTTGAGTAAAAGATTTTCTTTTTTTGGAAATTCTTTCTACACTATCTTTCTGACCCTGCTATGTATTGCCTTTAGCAAAATTCAGCCTTCTACCAAACAATTGTACAATAGTGAGTGCAGTCTGCACAAAAAGTTGGAACTGTTTACTGAAGACAATCCCCATAGAATGAAATGTTTAGCTAACAATATTTCCCATGAGAATTATCAAAGTCTTCTGGCTCAAATTTGCAAGTGATTGCCTTTTAGATCTACAGGACTCCTGACAGTTGAAGGAACAGGAGAGGTTCAGAAAAGTTTCTTGAGATGACTCCAGAAACAAACATTAGCTTATCTGTATTATCTAGCTGTCTCACTGCCTAAATCAGGCAACAACCTTTTTCTAAAGGCAGAAATGGACAATGTTATTCATTTCCCTCTGATTGTAAATTTGATCTCCATTCCATGGCATGTTTTCCACCACCTCTTATGTCATTTTGAGTGTTGTTGTCTGTTTTAGCTAGAGCATTTTACTTTCTTATAGGCTAAAACCAGTAATTCATTAGCTACTTGCAGAGATAGGACTGAAGTAAAACAAATTCCCCAGTATAACAGTTTCAAAGGCATTGCCTTTAGCATTAGTATTAAAATAGCATAGCGTTTTGCCTAGTATTTTGCTGGTTCACAACCCAGCAGCAATGTAAGAAGGGATTTGTTTTTTCAGTACTTTTTTCTTTCCTTCAGCTAGCCAGCCAACTTCCTCTAGCTAAGTGGTGAAATTCAATTTTTTTTTACTACCGGTTCTGTGGGCGTGGCTTGGTGGGTGTGATGTGGCTTGGTGGGCATGGCAGGGGAAGGATACTGCAAAATCTCCATTCCTACCCCATGCCAGGGGAAGGATACTGCAAAATCTCCATTCCCACCCCACTCTGGGACCAGCCAGAAGTGGTATTTGCTGGTTCTCCAAACTACTCAAAATTTCTGCTACCAGTTCTCCAGAATCTGTCAGAACTTGCTGGATTTCACCTCTGCCCTAGCTAGCGAAGACCTTTTTAAAAAGTGCAGGGCACGTTGAGCTTTCCCTAGCTAGCTGGGAGGTGTTTTTTTTTTTTTTTAAAGTACAAAATTGCAGTATGTTATCATTTCTTCTTGAAGGATTACTTCAAGATGGATTCTTTCACTTCCACTGTCAGGTTTCGATGTCATCGAAACCTGCATTTACTCTAGTGCTGACATCCACAGTCTCAAGGCAGAGTGCAACCATTTTAGAGTTCTCTTAGAAGTTAAATGGTTGTGAAGATAGAATAGATGAGGCTTAATTTGGTTCTAAATTGAATACATTGCAAGCATTCAACAATGAAGAACAAGGGTTTAGTCCATGGTTACTCTATAGGGTACAACCTAAGGAAAGAGCTAAACGGAGTCTTTCAGCCATTCTCTTTAAAGTGTTCTCCATCTCATGTTAGTGCCAGCACTGACCGTACTCTTCATTTAGCCTTAATTGCAATTATGCAGACTGACCCTGCTGCCTTCTACAAGGTCTTGAAGACCTGGCTTAAGAGCTTCAATTAGGGTATTTTAATGGACTCTGTTCCATTAATTAACGTCAGTGACCATGCAAAAGAGAGTAGGGAGAGGGAAGAGGGAAAAAGACAGTAGGCAAATATATGGCTCAGCTCTATTTTAGGAGAATTAGAGTGCTTATTCCATCTTGGCCAAATTTGTACAGCTTCTGAGCTTCCTAAGGAGTAGGGTTAATTGTCTTAATGATCAACAGCAGGTGGAAGCTCCTGGCTGACTTTCTCTGGTTTGGATGCCAATCAGGGTCAGTTTTATATCTAGCTTCAGGCTCCAGCCAACATGGGCAATCCTAAAAGTGAATGGGAGTTGTAGTTTAGCAACATGTGGAGACTACATCACTGATTTAACCCTGCCTTAAATATTAGCTACTTTGCTGCAAGTACCTTACCATACAGTAGCAGCCACACATATGGCCACATATGGCCACATTGCTAATCTGTGTAATTATAGCCAGGCTGCTGATATTTCATTTGTAAACTTTAAATCCTTTTCAGTTAGAAATGATTGTGTGTGATCCTTCTTGTATAATACTACTAAACAATTAGCCCTAGGTGCTCCAGATGTTGCTGGGAAAGAGACAAATATGAAAACCTTATACTTAAATATATACTTATATTTTAAAACATTTTGCTAATTAATTCATGCAACAATTTTCTTCTATGGGTGATTCTCAGTTGTTTTTAACTCAACCTTGTATTGTAAAGAAATAAAAAAATCCAATGCATTTAAGAGCAGCATCAACAAATCTTAAGAATGGAAGGATATATTAATTATTTACATGTTCTCATTTACATGTTTCTCATTAACTTTTTACCTACTGTTAGCAGCAGGATTTTTTTTTCTAAAAAAAGAAAATTATTTTCTGTGATCAAAGCATACAATGACTTTCTTTCCAAGCAATTTGTTGAGCCATTCAGTCGTTAATTATTTGTAGTCTATCAAGAAATGGCATTTGCAAATTGTTGCCAATAGTCAAACGCCACAGGTACACTAGCAATTCCCAGATCTGCATTGTGTTCTTCAATTGCCATTTATATGTTTATTGCCATTAGGGAAATGTAGCAGATGCAGTTGTGCAGCCATTCATGAATATGGTCTTACATTTTCAAAATACAGTCTACACTCCCACATTTTGTAACCTAGCTTTTTATTACTTTTTTTTTCAAAATCTGTCAGAATACCCCACTCAGATCAATTAATATTTGCAGCGGAGACTGGGTCTGAGACACATATTGTAACTGCAGACTACAGCAGCATAAGAGAATTCTAATTAAAAGTCATAAAAATCTCAACACTTGTTGGAATCAAAGAGACATTTTTCCTTCCTTCTTCAATTGATAGACGCAACAACAGTGATCACAGTAACCTAAAAACCAGGTTCACTGGATAGTCTTCTTTTGTGAGTAAGTTACATTAAGTTTAATAAATCTCTTATACTCTTCTCACATTATTATAGCTTCTCATGTTAGCACTTAACTTACTATCTAACTCATAGTGGAACTGAATAAAGGGCTTTATGCTCTGTTACCGGTTTCCATAGATTGATTGTAATGTTTATATGGGAACCTACCTATGTATATATGGCAGACCATCTTTTTTATATTAATGGCAATTCTGCTTTTGAGTTTCCCAATACTCTAATTTGTGCTTTATTTCAATAGGACAATATTTCAAGGATGTTAGTCCATTAGGAAGGAAGATAATTCACCAAAATTTATAAAACAGGTACAAACATTTTGGAATTAAGCAAAAAAAAAAATGTCAGGAAGATATATATATACTGCAGGGACAGGGTGGCTTAGTGGGTAAGTCGCTGAGCTTGTCGATCGAAAGGTTGGCAGTTCAGTGGTTTGAATCCCTAGTGCCGTGTAACGGGGTGAGCTCCCGTTACTTGTCCCAGCTTCTGCCAACCTAGCAGTTCAAAAGCACGTAAAAAATACAAGTAGAAAAATAGGGGCCACCTTTGATGGGAAGGTAACAGCGTTCCATGCACCTTTGGTGTTGAGTCATGCCGGCCACATGACCATGGAGACATCTTCGGACAGCGCTGGCTCTTTGGCTTTGAAATGGATATGAGCACGGCCCTCTAGAGTTGGAAACGACTAGCACATATGTGTGAGGGGAACCTTTACCTTCACCTTAGTAGTAACAAATATCCATTAGACTGTAGCTCCAGCTCTTATGATCCTTCCACTTATTTGTAATTAGACAGAGGCTGCACTAGAACCTATGATTTCATTATGGTCAATACATTCTTGAGTCCAATACGTTGCAATGTCATCAGCTGTTAAATCCAGCATTTTACCTCACCAGCTCACGTTTAAAGGTAATTTAAAAAAAAAAAAAAGTCCTACATTTCATCAGTGTGATGCTCTTTTCAGAGCTATGAGCATCCAAAATATTTACTGGAGCTGAGTTAGTCTCATCCTAAATAATGTTTAAACAACTCAAATTTATCCCATTCTCCCTGGGATTTGAGATGCATGCCATGTGGGAACATAAGCCTAGAAAGGATTGCTATGATGCCATGTTAGGGAGAGAAGGGGCAGCAGAATTGCCTGCAGATCTCTGTCACCCACACCCAGTCACCAAATATCAATACAAGGCCATCATTTTCATCCTGTGCAATCTTAAATAGAATTTTAGTTCATTCCAATTTGATATGAAGAAGCCGTTTCCAGTCAATTGAACAAAACTGAGACTGAGGGGAATCTTTCCTTCTGTTGCTTGGTCAGAGTGGACTGTTCAGGTTAATCAATGTTCGGGTAGTGTGGATATGTTTTGTTAAGTAATCATAGACCTCATGCTCTCAATTAATTTTAGAATTGAAAGTGCCTATTTAACATATGGACAAAGCTGAGCTTTTGGGTCACTGGGTGAGGCCAAATACTGATTTTAGATCCTTTTCCATGATACTTCAAATTTGCTTCAAATGTTTGGATCATCAATACTAGATTCAGAAAGGAAAAGAAGGAAGAAACTCTTATGAGCACCCTGAAACCCTTTAGGGTGTTTTTGGTTTCTTCTTTTCTCACTGTGGAATGGGAATTGTGTGTGGTAATCTGTAGACCTAATGGCTTCAATGCTTCCTGCCATAGTCATACACTGACACTTGCTCTCCAGGACTTGTTCTTCAACACTTATTCTCCAAAGAAGACCATTAATAAGATTTGTGTACTAGGTTGTGACAAGTTAAATGCAACATGTTAAACACCACGCACTGGCCTGAATGAGGTTATCCTAACAAGTGAGCAGTGTGGATTCCTAGTAGCATTTAGTAGCAAAGAAGTGATCTGATGGGCAGCTAAATTAATTTTGGTGGCAGGTAAATTGTGCTTAATAAAAAGGTGATACTACTCTAGTCAAAATGTTTGGAAAGTGAAACAAAGCTTTTGAAATCATCCTTTGACAATCTGGTTGAGCTAAGTTACTACTACAGAAGTTGAGTTCAAGAATTCATCACCTGAAAAAAAAAATTCAGAAAAGTTATGCCAGGTAATCAAAGTGGCTTTGCAATACTGGCTTCCCTGTAGGCAAACATGGAAAAAACAAATTACCTTGACATATTTGAAACTGGCTTCAACATGGTTAGTCTAATGGGAGTAATGAGCCTTGGTAGTACAGGGGTTTAAGGCACCCTGTTATTAAGCTTATTAAGACCAGCTGCCTGCAATTACTGCAGGGTTCGAATCTCGCCAAGGCTCAAGGTTGACTCAGCCTTCCATCCTTTCTAAGGTAGGTGAAATGAAGACCCAGTTTGTGGGGGCAATAAGCTGACTTTGTATAAATATACAAAAGGATGAAGGCTATTGCTGAGCACATTGTAAGCCGCCCTGAGTCTTCAGAGAAGGGCGGCATATAAATCAAATAAAAAAAAAATCAAATAAAAAAAAAATATGTTTGCACAGGGAATGAATCTGTGGGTTCCTTTCATTAGCTGTTGGTGCCATCTATGGTTTCCTGGGTGATAAGGTAAAAATGCCTCAGAGATTTCAATAGAGTCACTTGTAAACCATTTTCCTTCATGTGGGAGTTAGATATTGTGTCCCTCATGCTCAATTCTGGATCCAGTGCTTTCCAATATCTACATGACACTGTAAGGGAAAATGATCATCAAAAGATTTGGTATTGCAAATTTGCTGATGTTATAAGTAAGGCCTGGCTGCAATGTTGTCATTTTGGCACAACAATGGTTAGATGATTCTAGAATGGTTAGATTGTAGAACAGGGTTGTCAAACTCATGTCATCACGGCAGCATCACGTAACATATCGGGACTTCTACTTTGTTAAACCGGGTGTGGGCAGCGCATGATGCATCTGGCCTGCAGGCCGGGAGTTTGATAGCCCTGTTGTAGAAGATGCCACAATGTTCAGATTTTGGTTAATATCAGTCATCCTGAAATCTATGTACCTGTTGTTGTTTTTTCCTAAATACAAACAGAGCAATGCATATGCATTTACCTGCACGCCACTGCAAAATTGCTTTTGGGATAACTTACCTTATCCTGCTTGCTTTTTTTCCTAATGGCAGCTTTCATGATAAATTGACTTCATGCCTGATGTAGGGAGGTGTGTGTTCCTTGCGCTTTTGAACTGTTAACAAGAACATTTCAAATCGACGAGCAATTGAGTTGGAAGTTAACTTTGAAAAGAAGACATTCCTGCACGATAGGAATAGGTTTTGATATATGTGCCCCAAATCAAATGAGCCCCAAATTATAGTAACAATCCCAAGCATTTGGAAAAATGGAAAGGCCAATTGGTAATCCATTATCTTCTTTTCATTCACTTTGTTCGCATTCACTGTATTTCTATGTGTTTATCTATAATTCTAACCTAACATGGCATTAAAGCATCCAAATGATAAATGCCCTTTAGATACTGTATCGGTTTTGGATGCTCCTGGAATACTAAAGGCCAAAGTATATATTCTTTAAAGAAGCAGCTAAGTTAACAACTATAACTTTATATGAGTTTAGTGGGGATGCTATATTAAGCCCAGGGGACTAATTCAGATTGGGATTGTAGCATTTTGGGGGAAGGAGTGCTCTCTATGGCTGTTCAGATTCAACTTGGACTCTCATGCCTGCCATCTATATAATAAATAAAATATTTATTATCAACTATTTATTTCATGAGAGATAAGTGTACTCAGCCCCTTCAGTTATACAAGGGGCTCAACAAATCTCTAAATTTGCTATTTGTGGATTATAAACATAATGGGATTCTGAAAAACGGGGCAGATTTTTCAGAATCCCAGTACATATATGGTAACTGCTGTCTAATGATCAACATTTTGAATGATCGGATCCAATCAAAAGATGTTTTGAGGGGAAGGATGCTTGTATGAACATTGTGTGTGTGTGTGTAAAACAGATAAATATGTACGATTATGCTCCGTCCACTTACACAATTGCTCACCATAAAGTATACCATATATATTGAATGTGTTTAATAAATTATGAATGCTGAACCTGTGAGGAAGGTTCTGTGAGAAAGACGGTTTCTGAGCATTTTGGTTTATTTATTTTCAGCCTTCCTGCAACACAATTACTATTTGGGATGCAGATTTTTATCACAGGGTATTTTGCCAATGGAATAACTATTACTCAGTTCTAAATCTTTTTTTTTCAGAAAATTAAATGTCAGTATCTATAAAATAGCAGTACAAGTAGATAGCTCAATCCTTTCCTTAAAAATCCACTGTGTTTTATACAGTGACCAATTCTTGGTTACTACCAAGAATTCCTAGCAGAAAAATGTTGATGTGACAACATGGAAACCTATGATGATATACTTAGGTACAAAGCTCAGTTAGATGGAAGTTGAATCTTATGTCAGTATTGGAAAGGAAATAAAGTCTCCCATCCTACCCAAGGATGGCAAGCTTGGCTACATGGTACAGTGCAGCCTTCTTTCTTTAAGTAAGGAAGACACTAGCCTGGTAGCTTAGACTCTGCTACCTTCAGAAATTCTACCTGAGATATTTGCTTCACTTTAAGTATAGAGCTTGTCTTGCAGGGGCTAGATCAGGGCTGTCAAACTCTCGGCCTGCGGGACAGATGTGTCCCATGCTGGCCACGCCCACACCTGGTTTAGCAAAGGGGGGAAAACTCCCGATATGTCATGTAACGCTGCCATGATGATGTGAATTTGACATCCTGGAGCTAGATCAGAGGTGGGTTTCAGCAGGTTCTGACCAGTTCTGGAGAACCGGTAGTGGAAATTTTGAGTAGTTCAGAGAACCGGTAGTAAAAATTCTGACTGGCCCTACCCCATCTATTCTCTGCCTCCCAAGTCCCAGCTGATCAGGAGGAAATGGGGATTTTGCAGTATCCTTCGCCCGGAGTCGGGTGGGAATGGAGATTTTACAGTATCCTTCCTCTGCCACGCCCACCAAGCCACACCCACCAAGATATGCCACACCCACAGAACCGGTAGTAAAAAAATATGAAACCCACCACTGAGCTAGATGATTCAGGCGCCTTTAGCAGAGCACTTTTGGTAGGTAAAAACCAGAATCCTTTCTCCTTTTTTTGTCAGTCTTGCAAGGTAGTCCAGACAAGAAGCCCAGCATATGAGCTAATTCTACTTTATTATAAAGTTAGATTAACAGAATTTTGCATGTTTGTAAGTATATTTCTCCTCCTTTACAGCCCAAGAAACTAAGGGAAATCCCTTCTGAGATGCTTGCCCTGCCCTCATTCCTTCTGTGAGCTAAATTGCCTTATCTGACCAATCCCTTAGATGCAGCTCTTCTCCCTGTCTCCCAAGGTCATTGCTACATACCATTGCACTTTTCCAGACTGTATAGAAATGTGTTAGGCAGAAGAAAAAGGACCAGTCTAACATCTAAGTGGGTTATAACACAGTTTTACAGATTTCCTATAGTCAAAAATAGATATCAAAATGGCTACCTTTCTACTCACTCACGGTATCCCATTTACCTTAATCTGTGCATTGTCAAACAGGTTTACGCTTGGAGCCTTACATCTCATTCCATGTACAAGTGAAATTCCACCAGATACACTAGTTGCTAAATGTTGTTGTTGTTGTTGTTGTTGCATGTTGTTACCTAATGTTTTATAAATTATTTTATTTTTGTATTATAATAATTTCCTTTCTTAAAGGTCCTGGGTGGCAAATTTAGCATTATATGATGCTACTATATTAGAAGTCTGTTAAGATGAATTACTGAGTGATATTACAGTGTAAAGTTTACTGGAAACAGTATCAGAATCATGGCTCAGTGATTAATTGCTTCATTCTATAGTCTTTGATCAATTATTTAACAAAGCATTTTTATTTTTATTTTGCTTTTGACTTGCAGCCAAAGAGCAATAGAATTTGACACAGTGCAGGATAGAATAATACTTTAGGCTGTAATGCATCATAGAACATGCAACAAAAGCTGAACATTTTAAAATGGGGTTACAAATCAGTTGTTATTACTGGAAACCTTTGTTGTAGGAGGAAGATGTGGACTATATGACCAATGCAGAAAAGCCAAAGGATGCCTGCACCAAGCTGCTACTACAACCACTTTACTGTTCAGGATATTCAAGGATTTTGTGGTATATTAAACTTTCAGTATAATAGTCATCATCTTTAAGGGAAAAGACTAGGATGGAAAGCATTTTGTGTCTCATTTTTTTTACCAACTAGTAATCTGACATAGGCTAGTTCAGACATCACTTATCTTCCTAGGATTTTTCTGCAAAGGATTTGGAGCAGGCCATGGCTCTGAGACAATTTCTAGGTTGCCCCTCTTCTTTGCATTTTGGTGCACAAATTAGTGTTCCTCATCTGGAGAGATCTTGTATTTGCTTGAATAAAGGATGTATTTCTTTGTGAGGCATCAGGCTATCTTTTTAAATAATTCCGGTTTCACTTCTTAATCTAGCTTCAGAGGAGCAAGGAAGGAAATGCATCAGAGGTGGGTTTCAGCAGGTTCTGACCAGTTCTGGAGAACTGGTAGCGGAAATTTTGAGTAGTTTGGAGAACCGGTGGTAAAAATTCTGATTGGCCCTGCCCACATCTATTCTGTGCCTCCCAAGTCCTAGTTGATCGGGAGGAAATGGGGATTTTGTAGTAACCTTCCCCTGGATTGGGGAGGGAATGGAGATTTTACAGTATCCTTCCCCTGCCACTCCCACCAAGCCATGCCCCAGAACCGGTAGTAAAAAAATTTTGAAACCCACCACTGAAATGCATCAACCTAAAATGCATACCTGATGTTTTGGGAGAGAAACTTTGCAAAAGGCCTGAATAAGGTAATATCTGATCAGTTCAAACATCTTTACCAGGGTAATGAAAAAATCAATAAATAACTGTACAATAGCACTTTTCATCTCTAACTACGTATTTTGATAATTCAACCGAAGACTAAGCTAAGCTAAGCAACCCTCTTTTGCATGTTTGATATTCTACATATGAGGTACAAGGGAGAACTTTATTACAGTAATGGTTTCCACTTGATGACATGATCATTTATATGCTATCCACTAAGCCATTAAAGAAAGCATTTGGCTGATATGTGTTGGCTTGTCTCCCCTCTCCTTTCATGCCTGCCTGCCTTCCTTTTTTTTCTTTTAAACAGGCTGATTATATTTGCTTTAAATCTAACCCTAGAGAAATAGTGGAATATAACTTACTAAAACAGAAATGTCTTAGTAATTCTGTACAAGTGTCTAGGTATCTAAATATCTGCAAACACGGTCCTCCATGTTGTCAAAGAAGACAATTCTTAGTTTAGCTATATAAGGCAAAAGTCTTAATGCAAATCTTTCAGTACCTAACTACATGTTGGCATAGATCAGAGGTGGGTAATATTTAATGACTTGGAGTAGTATCTGGGTCACTAGGAAGGTTGCAAATGAATTGAGAACATACCATGTCCTTGTGCAAATGTAAGTTTCAAGGGAATAATAATAACAACAACAATAAGAGATTATTATTATTATTATTCTCTTTTATTCATTAAAAATGAAACTCAGTCAACTGGACATTTTAAAATGTGTCACAAATACCATTGACTGGTGCTAATGGTTGATATGGGTTGCTGCTAGGTATCAACCAAGTACCTTCTTAAAATATATGATGTTCCGAGTAGCGCAGTTTTTTGCAGTTCCGCTGGTATTATTGCAGGCAGCTGCAATTTCTTGAAGTGTTTTGTGAAATTCTTGGACATGGTACCAAGTGCACCGATGACAATGGGTATCACTGTGACATGTTTCATCCATAGCCATGTAGTTTCTATGGCCAGGTCGTGATATTTCATGATTTTTTCCAGTTCTTTTTTTTTTTAATTTGATTTATATTTTCTTCGACTCTGGCGTCTCCTGGTACCGCAATGTCAATAAATTGTACATTTTGGTTTTCAACAACTGTAATATCTGGCATGTTGTATTCCAAGTGACAATCCGTCTGTATTCGAAAGTCCCACAAAATCTTCACCTTCTCATTTTCTATTACTACTACTACTACTACTACTACTACTACTACTACTACTACTACTATTATTATTATTATTATTATTATTATTATTATTATTATTGAATGTTCAGTTGACTGAGTTTCATGTTTAATGAATAAAGTAAATAATAATTCATCACACAGTCAGTCAGATGTTCAGACGGGATTTGGCATTTTTGTCTATCTTATTTTGTCACTTAACCAAATCCCAAAACATCATAATCACATCGTGTTAAGCCATTCTGAACATACTTCATGATAACTTTACATTTAATTTATTGGAGCAGTTTAGTTCCTGCATGAACTGAAGCAAATCCAGTGTTATTTTGCAATAAAAATGTAAACCTGATAATTATGAGAACAGTTAAAAGTCATGAAAATAAAATAAATGAATTCATGAGATGAAAGTGAAAAGAAATAAAACTATGAAAGGAGTACAATCTTGATCATGTTCATAATAATAAATAGAGCCTTTAAAAAAAAAACCCTATTTTCTCAAGTGCCATCTCAACTCATAATCAAAGTTGAGTATTTCTTACTAATTAAAACGGAACAACTGAATAATGTTGTTTACGAGTAGGTATTCTACTGGGATTGAACTACTTCTAATATCAGTGGTGGGATTCAATTTTTTTTACTACCAGTTCTGTGGGCGTGGCTTGGTGGGCGCGGCAGGGGAAGGATACTGTAAAATCTCCATTCCCTCCCCACTCCAGGGGAAGGTTACTGCAAAATCCCCATTTCCTCCCAATCAGCTGGGACTTGGGAGGCAGAGATAGATGGGGGCGGGGCCAGTCAGAGGTGGTATTTACCAGTTCTCGAACTACTCAAAATTTCCGCTACCGGTTCTCCAGAACTGCTCAGAGCCTGCTGAATACCACCTCTGCTTTGGATTATATCCTTAATTCATTCCATTTGTTTAATGGTATCATTATCTAGTGGTTAAGGCACCATGCTAGAAATTAGGAGACTGTCCTGCCTTAGCCATGGAAGGCAACAATGTGACTTTGGACCAGTCACTCTGTCTCAGCTCAAGATAATGGTTTTGTATGGTTTTTCTAGAAACTGACCTTTACTTTTGGTTTCTGGGGGAAAAAACCTCATAGTGAACAGTAGATTTACTTAATGATGGCAACATTCAGGTAATGACTGTGGGGTTTGCATAACAGCTGTGGTGGTTGTTTAACAACCTCTGCAAAAAAGATCATAAAATGAGATTTGGTCACATGATGACTGACTTATGACCATCATGATTTATGACTTATAATTGCCAGACTCAATTACATTATTAACCTTATTTATTGCCATACATGATAGAATGGTACAACCAGTGGTGGGATTCAGCCAGTTCGCACCTATTCGGGAGAACCGGTTGTTAACTTTCTAAGCAGTTCGGAGAGCCGGTTGTTGGAAGAAAAAAATTTTTTTTTCCTCTTTACAGGGCTAATCCTGTAAGGAAGGCAGGAAGGAAACATTCTGGTGTTGTTTCTAGCCTAATCTTTATTGCCTTGTTTACAGAAACTGCCTCTCTGGTTAACCCTTATTACATTGTAACAGCTAAGGCGAAGCACCCATTGACGTGAGTGACGTTGAGTTGGCCACGCCCACACAATCACATGACCACTGAGCCATGCCTACCCAGCTGGTCATTAGGGCAGACAACCGGTTGTTAAATTATTTGAATCCCACCACTGGGTACAACCATGAATGTAAGAATAGGTTTGTGGTATAAAACTCATTTTGTTTCAAATTCTTCAAGGCTATATTAAAATAAATGTGTAGTTATTGTTTTTAAAAATTAGGTTTATGCAATAAAATCTACCAATATAAATCAAATTCCCAATGAAAAACTATCGCTATACATGCACAAGAGCTGATGTCTTCAATCTTGCTTGATTGTTGCTTGCCTCTAGGATTCTATTGATTCATGACAAAAATGTAAAATTTCCTAGGCATTAACATTTCAACCCTCGTTCTTGTGTAATACGTTTGTACCTGGAATCCATCACATCAAGTGTCTTGAGAATCCTTTAGTGATGAACAGCAGCTTTCTGTCAGATTACAGTAATACTGCACAAAGGCTCAAAGCATGCACGAAAAAAAGCCATTAAGAAATAAATATAGCTACATCTTTTGAATTCAGATAAGAGTTTAGAATGGAAAGTGGTAGAATCCAGGGCTTGTTGGTTTAATAAAATATGTCTGCAGGAAAAAAAATCCACATGAGTTCAAGAAAAAGGAAGTAGCTACCTATATTTAAATATGAAAAATAACTGCCTCAAGTTCAACATCTTATTTTCCTCAAGTTTATTGTTCCAAAATTGAACACCTCTCCCTGCCCTTGTCCTTGTCCTTCTTTTCTTTTTGATAACCACCAAGAGAAGCAATACAAAACAGCGAAGAGTCTAATAATTAGGTCTGGAGTCAACTGCTAAGAATGACAAAATGCATGATAGCACAGAGAATGAAATCGGGATGAGGTGAGGGAAGATTAGTTTTGCTAAACATAAAACAAATCGGAGAAATAATAACTATCAGGACACAACTCCCCTCCCCCCCATTTTCTTTTTAATATTAAAAACAGATTTTCAAATGTAAATCACTCCCATGACATCCCTTCTCCACTAGCACATCTGTTGCAATCTGGAAGAGAGACTTTTACATCTGTGAGTTACGTTCGAAGGAAAGAGAATATTTTTATCAATACTTTTGCACAAGCTCTGTAACTGTCTGATCATATCTGCACCAGAGGTGGTATTCAGCAGGTTCTGACCGGTTCTGGAGAACCGGTAGCAGAAATTTTGAGTAGTTCAGAGAACTGGCAAATACCACCTCTGGCTGGCCCCAGAGTGGGGTGGGAATGGAGATTTTGCAATATCCTTCCCCCAGGAGTGGGGAGGGAATGGAGATTTTGCAGTATCCTTCCCCTGCCACACCCACCAAGCCATGCCCACAGAACCGGTAGTAAAAAAAATTTCAATCCCACCACTGATCCCCACTATTGACTCAAAGCAGCTCCTAGCAGTGCTTCTTAACCTTACAACTTTATAACGCGTGGATTCCCAATATTCTCCAGATGGCATAGTAGCTAGAGAATTCAAGGAAATGCAAAGAAAGAAGGTTTGTTTGGTTTCCAGAAACTTCAGTGACAGCAGAAATGTTTTCTGGGGTGGCTGACAAAATGGCTTGAATGAGTGGATAGATCTTTATAGGGTTCTGATTGAGATGCTCTGGAGGGATTGTGCAATGTTGTGAGCCTTGTGCTTTTTATTATTCTAATCATCATCATCATCATCATCATCATCATCATCATCATCATCATTTAAAGACCCCCAAATCCCTTGCAAGGTGGAGTCTGGGCAACTGAATGGAGCTGGCAGAGTGTTTACTGGCCAGATGCCCTTCCTGATGCCAATGGAGAGATTTGTTCAGCAGATATATTCTCATTATGCCCAGAGAGAGAAATATCTGTCTCTACCTAGGATCAAACTCACAGCCTCCTGATTGTGAGGCGAAAGCTCCACTTCTAAGCCACCGCACCACTCCCTTTTTATTATTATTATTCTAGTGGGGGTGGGTGAAACCTATTATGTCCTAAAGGTCATGTCCTGTCCTTAGATTTTTTTTGGGGGGGGGAGGTAAATTGTCAATCCCATCAGCTCCAGAGCTGTGGCTGGAGGTGTTTTGTTTATGAATAGTTGGCCCAGTCTTTCTGAATTGGATACAAAAATCTGCATTCCAAAAGACCAGTCTCTTCTGCTTGAGACTGTTTCCCTATGCAGGAATGTTTCTCCATTTCTTCTTTGGGGAAATGTAATATTCTGTTTTTAATATTAAGAATGAATAATATTTTAATCTGGGGTGGGGGTGGGGCTTTCTACAACTGTCCTCGAGTCATTCAAATGTTGTGCCAAAGGAATAGGATAGGCTTTGTATCACAGCAAAATTGGCTGGGGTGTTGCTAGGAAAAAGCTCTAAGAACTTGTGGGAAAGGAGCCATACTACAGGAGTTGCCATATTATATCCTCTTATTATACTGAGTATCCAAGGGCTTTTTATCACTTATTTTTATTTTATTTTTTTTGCTCAGCTGCTGCTTTTTCTGATTGTTTTACAAAACCTGTGTGGTAGTAATAGAAATGCCTGCACAAGTAAAATCAGAGAGATTTAATTCTGAACAAAGATATTTAGTGTCCAGGCAAAACTCATGGTTTAGTTAATTTAACCTGCAGAGTCGTTTCTCAAGTTTAGAAAGCTTGCCTCTTCCAATCATTTCCAGCATGCAATTCTTACTGAAACAGATTTGTTGAGAGAGAAACTCTTGGCAGGCTTGGAGTGAGCAAAGGCAATTTGCTGAGGACTAAGGTTCACCTAGTAGTTGGCAACTTTTTGTAGGCATACAAAATGTTTCTAATTCAAATTGTTTTGAAATAAAATGCAATTAGTAGCATGGTTACTACAGGACAGCACAACTTCTACATCTGCGTTACCTAATAAAACACTTATTTTATGTCCACATTTATTTACAGTTTGTATAACAGTGTCAGCATAGCCTTGGAATTTACAGTCTGGGGAAATTCCAAACTATAAAAGAGGGTTTTTTTTTCCCAGTCTATTTTGCTATTTTGTGTTGAAAGTGTCCAGAGTATCTCAACAAATTTCCTGGCCAGATCTTTACAGCAGTTTTCCAGAAACGCTGATTTATAATATTAGCCTTTGTTAGCATTTGTTACAGATGTGAAAGCAAAATGTCTACTTCATTTTCAGTCAGTGTTTCAAAATTAAATGAAAGAAATTGGAGGTTGCTGTAACAAATTAAATAATGTAAGAAGTAGCCAAAGCAAATTATTGGATGGGAAAGCTCTCCAAGGATCCATATTTAAGTACTAGCCAATGGAAACTATTCCTTGAATTTGATTTGTGAATTAAGAAAGCTCTTTTTGTTTCAGCATACTATTAGTTGATACAGACACCTGGAGCAATTGCAGCCCTAGTTAGGTGTTATGAAAAGTAATTAAAAAAGCTCTTTTCTAATATGACTTGTATCATTATTTGAGGCATACAATTTAATATTTTTCATGTTTTTATATTCTTGTTTTTGTGATATTGCAAGGCACCAAGACTGATTGATAGTTATGTGGGTGGCATATAAACTAATTAAATAAACAGACAAATAAATAAATATAGCTCTCTAAGTGTTGATGCATACACTGAGAAAGTACCTTCATGCAGGCATTTATACATGCATAGTCCTGCTTCATAGAGAATGGCTGCTATGGAGGCAGACACCTGGAAGATAAATTCAATAGTGCGTGTGATTATTTGGCTCAGACTTATTATTTCTTACATTTTAATTCAATTGCTTTGTATGTACTCTGATGAACGATACTGTGCATGTTCATTCAGAAATAAATTTTGAATGGAATTGAGTTGAATTAAACTTTATTTGGCCAAGTGTGATTTTGACACACAATTTGTCTCTGATAAAAAAGCACTCGATACAGGGGTGAAATGCTCCCGGTTCGGACCGGCTCGGGCGAGTAGGTAGCGATGGCGGTGGGCAGTTCGGAAAACCGGTAGCAAAAATCCCTGCCCCCACCCCACCCCCCATGCCCAGCTGAGCCGCGTGATCATCAGAGCCTTTTTTTCCTTTTAAATGGCTCTGACCAGCCAAGCTCTGACGATCCCAGCTGACTTGATTGCTAATCAGGCAACTCAGCTTGGATCGCCAGAGCCATGTAAAAGAAAAAAAAAGTTTGTTTCCCCCCACCCCCAGCCTCCAGCTTGCTTACCTTTTAGCTGCTGGTTGCAACACTGTAATACTTGCAATCCATTGCGTCAGCAAGCAACTGAATCTCCCTGCCTGCAATCAAGCTCATCGGTGAGCAGCTCTTTCTGCCTGCCTGCCTTCCTGCCTAGACTTGTGGACTTCAACTCCCAGCAAAGCTGGCTGAGGAATCCTGGGAATTGAAGTCCACAAGTTTTAAAGTTGCCAAGGTTGGAGACCCCTGTTCTATTGGGTAAGTTTTTTTCCCCTTTGGGAGCTTTAAAAAAAATAGTTAATTGGGGTTGTTTTTAGTTGTTCTTTTTTAGACCTAGCCATTTAAAGTTTAGGAAGTTTTAAATTTAGCTTTCATATAAAAATAAAATAAAATAATATTTGTGCAGCTTTCTGAGATTTAGTGTGTTTCTGTAGTATTTCACTCTAACTACACAAACACACAAAATCTCACAAAGCTGTATGTGGAATTTTGTGTGTGTAAAGTGTGAAAGTTGGCTTTTTGGGCTTTTTGTGGCTGTGTGAGGTTCCTGCTTGTTGCGGGACCATTTTGGGTCT
This sequence comes from Pantherophis guttatus, assembly GCF_059756535.1. Lineage (NCBI taxonomy): Eukaryota > Metazoa > Chordata > Lepidosauria > Squamata > Colubridae > Pantherophis > Pantherophis guttatus. Next base: position 135,821,051 of record NC_142063.1, on the reverse strand, counting down.
AGCACAGCTGCTTTTACATTGTGGGTGAGCCAGTTGTGTTGTGTTGTGTTTTGTAGGTTAAAAAAGGGCAAAGAAGTGACATTGACTTGGCCATGCCCACCCAGTCACCTTATCACCAAGCCACACCCACTAATTAAGCCAAACCCACAGAACCGGTAGCAAAAAAATTTAGATTTCACCCCGACTCGATATACATGAAAAGCAACAGAATAATAATAGTCATTATCATCATTATCATCATCATCATCATACCAAGAAAAGTGGGGAGTAAATATACATAGACATTAGATAGCACTGTAAGAATTAGGTGTTTAGCCAAGTAATGGCACGGGGTGGGGGGTGGGCGGGACTGTCCCTGTGTTTAGTTGTTTTGGCCTGCACTGCTCTATAGCACCGAACTGAGGGGAGACGTTGAAACAGTTTATGTCCAGGATGAGGATCTGCTGATATTTTCTTAACCTTCCTTCTGAACTGTACAATATACAGGTCTTCTATGGAAGGCAGGCTGGTTGAAATTGTTCTTTCTGCAGTCTTAACTATCTGTTGGAGTCTGTACCTGTCCTGTTTGGTTGCTGTACCAAACCAGACAGTTATAGAAGTACAAATGGCAGGCTCAATAATTCCTCTGTAGAACTGTATCAACAGCTCCTGGGGAAGACTGAACTTCCTAAGTTAATGCAGGAAGAACATTCTTTTGCCATTTTAATTGGAACTTACATCAACAAATAAATTGTGCCTTTTAAATTGGAATATACACCAAGATAAATAGACATTCAACATACAACTGCAGCAGGAATATTTTCATTGATATCCCTGAGATCTACAATATATATGATTTGGCTCAAAGTATTTGCCTTAACATTTGAAAATTATTACTACTAACAGGTTTTTTTGGATAAAAGGTTCTGACCAAATATGGGTGAATGCTTTAGATTATTTGTCTAAAGGATTTTGGGAGGGAGGGAGGGAGGGAGGAAGGAAGGGAGGGAGGGAGGGAGGGAGGTTTTCCAACATTTACTTCCAGTTTCCCACAAGAAATCTGAATGAGGAAGCCAACAGGAGGCTGGAAGTCACTCCCACTCCCATTGATTTTTTTTTGCCTGCCCACGGTCATTCTATGTCTCTGTTTTGGTAAATATCTCTGAAATGATGACCCAATAGTCATAGTTTGTCTAGTTTTAAATTAATTTATGTTTCAGAGATAGGAATGCACCAGTCTTATGTAATACTTTGAATCAGCATGATGGTACTTATAACAATGTGGAAAAAATATTGAGACTACTCTTCAACCGATTTTGTGTATTCTAAACAATTGAAAGCATTAAGGTGCTCAAATAGTTTTCAGTACATAGTTATTGCCTTCAGGTTTAATCTTTGAAAGATGAGTAGAATGTATCAGAAAATGCAATATCTTGTTACCAACTAAGTTTAGTGACAAGAATGTCTATTATTCTGTATCATAAACATTTCAGCTTGTCAGGCAAGGAGAAGGAAAACTGTTTCATCTCACCAGATCTGTAGGTGAAGATGATAAATTGACATCTGAAGTAGCCTGGTAGGCATTCAAAGCTGTTGTGTTGTCAAAGTACCTTCTTGTTGGTATTGCCAACATAGACAAGTTAATTCTTCAGAACGTTAAACCATTTTTATGCTATGGAGCATAGATGTCAGATATTGGTATCACTAAAACTACTAGGGCCCACTTCCAAAGTAGTAAACAACATTAAAGCCTATTTGAATGGTAAAAGCCCACCTTGTGAGATGAGAGTATGCATCACCATCCACATTGTCCCAGGATCTTTCTTCTGAGAAAGATATTGCAGCCTGAGCAGTTCCATGTTGTAAGGAAGTTGTATCTCATTTGGAGGAAGGACATTATAGACCACAAATCCCGCTAAAGCACAGGTAGCATTTGAAATCACTTAGCTCAGTATATCTTCTTCTGATATACAAAGCCATAATGAGAGGCATTTGGCCCTTTCCCAAACCAATCTCTTGATATAGCCTTTGGACACTGGAGAAGACTGTCCAACCAAAGAGTCTTCATGGCACTGGACAGCATCCTTAATGGTGAACCCTGATGGGCACAGCCAGAAACCCATTTTTTTAGATGATGGAGAAGATCAAAGGATTTACACAACATGTTTTAATTACTTTTAGAGTTTTCTCTCAAATAAACTCTAACATTTCACATTTAGACAGAACCTTAAAGCGTCTCATACTGCCTTCCATAAATGTGGCACAGCTACCACAGGCTTCAGTATGTAATTTAGTAACAGTTTTCTCACACTTGGCCTCATATGAAATTAGTAGCAGATTTTACTTTTATGGTGAGCAGATTGTTCACATTCTGAGAATGCACTGCAATTTTTCCTGCAATAAAACAATTCATATATTTTGTTTTTTTTAAAAAAATAAATTTCTTCCCAGAGGGCAATCAATGTAACTAGATATAACTTTATTTAAGTTGTAAGTCTTGGCTGATGCATCAAGCCATTTTGTTTTCATGATAACACAAACCTCTTCTATCAATCAACCATACAGCATTATAGTAAGGCAGGGGGGAAAATGCACAATGTCCTAATGTGATTTGCTTTTGAAATTAATATGGATGGAGCAAATTATAATCCATAAATGAATACTTAAATACCTGTGAGGCAGGGGTGAAATTCAGCAGTTTCTGGAGAACCAGTAGTGGAAATTTTGAGTAGTTCAGAGAACCGGCAAATAGCACCTCTGGCTGGCCCCAGAGTGGAGTGGGAATGGAGATTTTCCAGTATCCTTCCCCTGGAGTGACTGGGAATAGAGATTTTGCAGTATCCTTCCCTTGCCATGCCCACCAAGCCACGCCATGCCCACCAAGCCATGCCCACAGAACCAGTAGTAAAAAAAAATTGAATTCCACCACTGCTGTAATGCTAACATTACAGTCAAAGTAGCAACTGTAATGAACAAACAATTTCTCCATGGTTAGTTTAATCAAATATCTTACCATTTGGGTTCTTTTGACTGTCTGTCTGTCTACCTATCTTTCTGATTGTGAGTACTTGACTTACAAGTGCATTTTAAGCAAATTAAATTTTACTGGCAATGTTTAGGGAAAATTTGAATAAGGAATAACAAAAATGCTAATAATAAGAAATGCACCTTTATGTATCTGTTTGTGTGTTGAAGGATATGTGAATCAGAACAGCTGGAGTGCAAACAGCTGGACTGTGAATGATTTTTTTTCTTTTTTGCTGATCAGGGCGTGTACTCATAATTCTGAATGCTGTCAAGAGAAAAAGTTGTTCTTCTTAGAAAGTTTAAATTAACAATACAGCAAGATCAACCCAGGATTGAACAATTTAAGGAAAATGAACAAAAATACACAAACAAGCTGATTTCTTCCAAAGTTAAAATCTCCAAAAAACTTAATCTTTTAACAAGAGATATATGGATGAAATAAGAGTGGGAACAAAATGCAGCAGCCATCAACTCACCACCTGTGTATTTTATTTCTTTCAGCTGTCGCTTGGATTTTGTTATGTATTTGCACTGGGGCTACGGAAATAGGTAAGATTACTGAACTTTTAAAATGTGGTCATAACAGGGAGTAGTGGGAGATGATGAGGCTAAATTGCAAAAAAATAATTAACTGTGGTAGCTTTGCCAGAAACGCATATCATATTTCAGAAGTCTGGGGGGAAAATGGATTTTAGCCCTGAATAAGGAAGAAGTGGATTGAGATAGTAATGCTGTGGATTTTGAACTAAATATGTCATACAGTTCAGTCAATGGATTACCTACTATTGTTGAGAACATGACTGTGTGTAGATGTCATAGTAAACAAAATACTAACCACTCAGAAATAAGATATTTTTAAGCACACAAGTGCAGCTACCTGAAAAGTATTAAGATAAGGAAAGATCAACCATTCAAAAGGTAATATATCTGCAGATACCGATCATTTGAAAACATCTGCAAAATGGATTGCATATAACAGGAACAAAACAATGGCAACAGGTAAACCATATGTGAGAAAGCATTGCAGTACAAAAATGTTTTCTATAAAGGCATCCATATGGTTTCTAGCTACCAATGCTCTCCATGTACAGACATTACAGAGTGGCTGATAAGAGCTGGACCTGATATTTCTTATTGCTAATATGACACAGGATATGCTTTTTATTAAAAAAAAAAAAAAGAAATTCAGCAGCAGTGGTTAATCAGTACGGTTACAGCTTATCTTGGAAAGCTGCCCACAATTGAAACGGGGTGAAAGAAAATCTCCAAAGATTAGACTTTCTGCTGGTTTGAGATGTTATGATTTGGTGATATCTCTTAGGCACATATAAAGAAAGGATCATTTGAAGCAGAGCTCACTACAACATCAAAGAGGCAACTATACAAGATTTTTTTAGGGCTAAAAACAAAGCAAGCGAGTATATTTATTTGATCTTCCAGTAATTTCTAATTTCTTTTGTGGAAAGTTAAGAAATATAAGTGCATATTTATCTAGAACAGTATAAAAGACATCAAGGGGAAATGACCTTTTAATATCTGGAGGCAACTGTTTTGTTGGAGAGTTATAATCAATGTACACAATATTTATAGCTATTGAAAAAGAAATGCCCCCAAGCATATATTAATAAGCTGATAAAATACAGCAGGTGAGTATTATGAAAGAATTATTTTAAAAAAGCAATTGTTTTTCTTTCTCTCATTTCTTACTGCATACTCCACTCAATTCTTTTGAAGACATTTACATTGTGGCAGATTGTGTTATGACATTATGAAGATATTAACAAAACCATATGGTGTTTGCTTTTATATTCTGATAACAAATCTGCTAATTCCACAGTGGATAGGGGATGTGCAACCAGGAAGCTGCCTGAAGGTATCTAATTAAGGAGAAGAGAAAGTCTTAAAAGAGCAAGAAAGATCGTTCTCTTTGTGATTTTCTTTCTTTCTATTTGCAAGGATATATTGCAGTTCCAATTAAAGGAACTTTCATCGGTTTGTTTGTTGGTTTGAATTGCACTTTCATGTTTCTTGTAAGGAAGATACATGAAAGGATTGCCAGCAGTATCCATAGCTGCCTTGTAGTTGTTGCTTATGAATTAAGTTAAAGGCACAAAAATAAAAGTTACCGAGAACTCAAATGTTACTTTTGGCAAAGAACATGGAACTAAGAATGTATCACCATACACTCCCACATTTCGTTATGCACATCTGTCAAAAGTCTTTGGAGAGATTTCAAGGAAACATTCTCAGTTGGTAAGCAATTAAGGAGAAGTTGTAGAATCAACTGTTCTTCCATCCTCCTTCCGAAATTATAATTCTGCCTGTGAACAAACTATAAAAATCCATTCATCTCATTGACTTTCCTCGGCCAATTGTATGTTATATTTTAATTTGGACATCATACCGATATTGCTGTCCCTACCAAAAGATTTCACAAGAGCAGGAGAGTTGGACTAGAAGACCTCCAAGGCTCCTTTCACCTCTGTTACTCAGTATTCTGTATGTTAAGGAAAGACCAAAGTATTTTGATAAAACTAAATAATTTTCCAGAATCCAGAGGGTAGATGCTTGTGTTCCAGGGATGGGTTCTAATTTTTTTTACTATCAGTTCTGTGGGCGTGGCTTATTTTGTGAGCATGGCTTGATGGTCATGTGACAATTATTTAGGATTTAGCAGAGGTACTGGTCTACCAGGCTTTTAACTGCTTGCAGAGCTGTACCGATCTACCTATTTATTTTTGCAGGCACTCGTCTACCCATTTATTTTTGCAGGCACTCGTCTACTCATTTATTTTCTTTTAACACTGATCAGCTGTAGGGCAGCCCTTTGAAGCCTCACGGCAAGAGTTTAAACAGTTGTTTTCCCTCTAGCCATCAGCTGGGACTCAAGAGGCAGCAATAGATTGGGGGTGGGGCCAAATAAAAGGTAAGAATAACGCGGGGGGAGGTGGGGGAGCAGAACTGGTTTGGTGATGTCATATCATCACCGCTACCAGCTCGACGGAACCAGGCCGAACCGGGAAGAACCCACCACTGTTGTGTTCCCTGATATAGATGGCTTATGTGAAGAACCAGTCATAAACAGAAGCAGCATGAAAATTTGGTTCCTTGAGAGAAATCCAGACTAGATTTGCTCTGCTTTGACTATATGATGTTTTATTGTTCATCTATGTCTCTATTGCTTAACAGAGATTTAAAAAAAGATGCACTGCAGCTTTGCAACACCAATGCAAATGTACGTTTTTTCCTGAAGAGCATATATACAGATACCTATGCACAATATGGCAAAAAAAGTGTGAACGTACTACTGCACAGTGTTTTCAAGTCATTTTCCTTTTATTTAAGAGCTTCATGTTACATTTTGTTCAAAGGATGTGGAGACAAGCAATGCCAAAACACACAGCCATTTTCTCAGTCATAATGCAAAAATTCATTTGCACAATGAATCAGAATTCTCTTTTTCTATATCTTTTCAGATTTTCTGAAGCCTGAATTTTCAAATTTTTGATTTCGATTTAATTTAATCTAAATATTTTAATAAATTACATCACAGTTGGAGAACTTGTTTTTCATTTTTTATGTAAAAATGAAAGAACAGAAAGCCATATACTATTGATAGTCTTTTAAAAAATCAGCTGTTCATACTCTGTTTGCCTATATTGTGAATAGCTATGAGAAGAGAAAAAACTTTCCAGGTACACAAACCAATGGAATTGAAATTATACTTTCCAATATACAGGGTGTTCCAAAAATCAGGCTCTATAGACCAATCACAATATTCATTCATTTATTCATTCATTTATTTTTATCCCACCTTTATTTTTTAACAAATAACTCAAGATGGCTAACACATCCAACACACTTTCCTTCTTCTATTTTCTACACAACAAAACTCTGTGAAGTGCGTTGTGCTGGATGACATAAAATCATCCAGCTGGCTTTCATGGCTAAAGCAGCACTTGAACTCATGGTCTCTTGCTTTCTAGACTGGTGTCTTAACCAAGATGGCTTTCTCAGCAAAAATGGGATGTTCAAAGGTCATGTATCAAGTGAATAAGTGTTTAGAAGAAAATGGGAACCACACTGAACAGGGGCCTGATGTTTAGTACACTCTGTGCATTCCCCATCCCTTATACACTTGAGCCCAAGTGAAAGGTCCCAGTACCGCTCCAGTATGTTTATGATTGGAGACACTTGATTGCCTGTTTTGCCTAAATAATTTTCTCCTTGTTCACCAATATAATTTTATTTTTTATTTGGAGGTATCAATAGGAACCCATTTTTCAAGGGAGGTTGTTGTTATTGTTGTTAGTTGCGAAGTTGTGTCCGACCTATCGCGATCCCATGGACAATGTTCCCCCAGGCCTTCTACCATCCTCTGAAGTCCATTTAAGCTCACGCAGACTGCTTCAGTGACTCCATCCAGCCACCTCATTCTCTGTCGTCCCCTTCTTCTTTTGCCCTCAGTCATTCCCAGCATTAGGCTCTTCTCCAGTGAATCCTTCCTTCTCATTAGGTGGCCAAAGTATTTGAGTTTCATCTTCAGGATCTGGCCTTCTAAAGAGCAGTCAGGGTTGATCTCCTCTAGGACTGACTGGTTTGATCACCTTGCAGTCCAAGGGACTCAGAGGAATTCAAGGGAGGTAAACATACTGTTTTGAAATTTTTCAGGTTTGTGCGTGATCTATGCATTTGTAATGGTTCATTGGAAAGTAATATGCTGGGGTGGGAGGCTGTTATCTTATAATGGGGTAGCTTTTTTGTCTAGTTTAGTGATGGAACTGCCTTTAGGAAGAAATCATTATCTGGATGGTTTAAAAAGGATGTCTCTATCGAGATTGATTGAAAATTTGTTCCAGATGCAGAGAATGCAAATACTGTGATATGCATTAGATGGAATGAAAAAAATTGCAGGGGTTTTAGTCACATGGCTTGGCACTTTGTCCTTATTAGAAAACCAACAATGAATAACAGGGATTTGACAAGCTGCGGCAAACTTATATGAACAATTAATCGGTGAACTGATGCAATGTTTTACATTTGCTAGGGCTTATTGGTACTCTAATGTATCTTAGCTCACTAACCATCACCCATAGCCAAGAACGTTGGCAGCTTACAAATTAATTTAGGAGAGTAGATAAAGTCTTCAGCAATAACCCACTAAAAGCCATCACTTATTGGTGCATAATATTATGAAACGCTACAAATCTCTCCTTAGGGAAGAGAAAAACAAGGCCAGTAAGGGTATGTGAATATCATAGATTGATGGAGTTAAGAATTCCTTTGTTTGTGCTTCACAGCTATAGATCTAAAAAAAGTCTTTACCAAATCCTATTAAAGAGGTCCCAATTGACACTTATGAGGAACACTTTCAAATATTAAATACTGTGGTGGAACAAAAATTTCTATAGGATGCTATCTCCTTTGCTATGCTGCACTTTTGGCCACTGGTCTGTCTCTTAGAACAGATTAAATGTATAGAATCTCTTAGGTTAGGAAAGGCTCCAAGCTGTGATCAGAGTTCCTTAACAAATATTCCAATTTTTGTCTTTGGATATATCAACCAAACAGAAAATATATCTAAGAATTTTAAGTATGATATCTACCCATGTTTTCCTGAAAATAAGACCCTGTCTTATATTTTTTTGAACCCTGAAACAAGTGCTTGGCCTTATTGCCACGCGCTCAAAAGCCGAATTGGGCTTATTATCAGGGGATGTCTTATTTTGGGGAAAACAGGGTATGTCTATTCATAAGAAATGCATTGAAAAGGATTCATGTAACTACAGATCTATTAGCTTTTTGTCTGTAACGGCTAAAATTTATGCTACACATTTGAACCAAAAGACAGTCTGGACTCAGGAGGAATTTTTGCTGGAGGAAGATGATTTTTACTTGGACTGGAGCAGGATGAATTTCAAATAGGGTGCCCAACATTAGACAAGATTTTTATACTGCGCCATCTGATAATACATTAAATCGCCTTTTTATGTGGCATTTCTCAGTTTAAAATCAGCATTTGATTTGTTGTCTCAAAATTTAGTCTGGGACAAATCCCAAATATAATGATGATGAACATCTGATATGTTTAATCCAGAAGTTATATATGAGTATTTCACTTCAAATAAAATGCACCTAAACTGTACCAACTGAAAAAAGGCGTAAGCATTGTTGTATTTTATTTCTAGATTAATAAAATAATGTTGGGGTTGGAGCTTTAGACCCTTTGGAGAACCATGCCCCTAAAATTGCCAGATGCATGAGTCCCTTGTTTCTTTGTGCAGATTATACAGATATTTTATAGTTTGAATCAACTCAGAATAGCACTGAAATCTATTATATACTCTACAGTATATGTGTTATATGTGTGTGTGTGTGTTTCCTCGAAAATAAGACCCTGTCTTATATTTTTTTGAAACCTGGAATAAGCGCTTGGCCTTATTGCCATGTGCTCAAAAGCCTGATTGGGCTTATTATCAGGGGATGTCTTATTTTGAGGGACACCCAAAATGGGTGACAACGTCATCCAAAATGGGTGACAATTCCTGCCACCATACTTCATATGTTTTAGCCTCCAGAATCCTAATCATCTTTGTTGCTCTTCTCTGCACTTTTTCTAGAGTCTCAACATGTTTTTTATATAGTGGCTGGATGCAATACAAGAGCCAACAGTGTTGGGGAAGATTCTAAAATCTATTTTTCTTGTTTACATTTATTCTAGGCATCACAATACTTTACTGCATGAATTCCATCAAGGGATTCTGAGAAGTCAAAAGCCCATGCTTCAAAACAGGCCTTTTCTAGAAGCTTTAGAAACCTTTTGTCCTCTCTGAAATGTGAGGAATGGAATGTATTTGCTTTTTCTTGGGTTTCTGCTTAAATATAATACTGTTGGAGGCAAACATATTCTCTCTTTCTCCCTCTCTCGGTGTTCTTGAGAGAGGAAATCTGACATGAGCAGCTGTTAGTAAAGCAGGCTTTATAACTTTCAAAGAAAGCAGATTTATTTGAGGAACTATGTTACAGAGATAGGCAAGAACTTGTAACACCTAACTTCCTACTAGAAAGAAAGCGAGAGATGAAGTACACCATGCAAGAGTGCCTTGGAAGGAAGTGACCTGAAACAGCAATCTCTTAGACAAAGAGCAGGCAGAATGACAGACAAAGAAAGAACATGGAGTAGATCCTTTTCTATCTACGCAGCATCCCTTCTTGTGGTCAATAGGTTATGAGATTCTGGAAAGTCACTTCCACCAGACTCAAAAGTACTCTATAACAACAAAATTACAGTTCCCGTAACATTTCCCTTGGACAGTGCAAGGATTTGTTAGAGTCCGCACATAGATATACAGTACAACATTAATCAAAGTGTATTGTTCTCAATATGCCATTTTACTTTTTCATGCTAAACTATTCTGAGCTATTTTAGATGAAGTAGAAATGTCATTGGTGTTACTACTGTTATTATTTTCTATTTCTATTTTCTATTTCTATTTAAATATAGGCAAAGTTCTGAGTTTTAAACATAGGCAAAGTTAAAAGATGAGAATTGGCTGTTTAAAGCATAAAACATTTCAATGTAAATCCGGATACTATATACTCGTATAAAGATAGGTTTACTTGGTTGGCTAAACTGAAGAGTCGCCTTTTAAATGATTTTTACACTTTTTTGTATGATTTTAAAAGCATTGTTCAACAAACTAATACTGGCAATACATTTCTTGAAGTCTAGAATCGTCATTGAAACAGTACTTTTTAAACTCAGTCATTCTAAAGGTACACATAAATTATTCTTACTTTCATGAACACACAAACCACAAAAGCATATCAATCTCTTTAGCCAGGCTTATAGAATAATTGCTGTCATTTCTCCTTCAGTCACCATAAACCAAACTATGCTTAGTGCCATGCAAGTACTTGAACATTGGGCCTTAACTTAACAAGACGAAATTCAATGTGGAGAAAAGTAGTCTTACACTTAGGCAAGAAAAACCAACAGTACACATACAGATTAGGTGAAACCTGGCTTAATAGCAGTAACTATGTGTGAGATCTTGGAGTCCTAGTGGACAATCAATTAAATATTAGTCAACAGTGTGTGGCAGCAGCCAAAAAACCCCAATGCAATTCTAAAATGCATTAACAGAGGGATTGAATCAAGATCATGTGAGATACTAGTAACACTCTATAAATCCCTAGTAAGACCACACCTAGACTGCTGCATCCAGTTTTGGTCAGCACACAATAAAAAAGATGTTGAGACTCTAGAAAGAGTGCAGAGAAGAGCAACAATGATGATTATGGGCCTGGAGGCTAAAACATATGAAGAATGGTTACAAGAACTGGGCATGGCTAGTCTAGTGAAGAGGTGACATGATAGCAATATTTGAGGGGCCATCACAGAGAAGAGTGGGACAACCTATTTTCCAAAGCACCCAAAGGCCAAACAAGGAGTAATGGATGGAAACTGATCAAGGAGAGATTTAATCTAGAAATAAGGAGAACTTTTCTGACAGTGAGAACAATCAACCAATGAAACAACTTGCCTTCAGAAGTTGTGGCTGCTTCATCACTGGAAGCTTTCAAGAAGAGACTGGACAGCCACTTGTCAGAAATGATATAGGGTTTCCTGCTTGAATATGGGATTGGACTAGATGGCCAACAAGGTCCTTTTCAACTCTGTTAAGTACGTCAGAATGTTTTCATGCTATTGCCTTTTTTATCTATAGAGCATTTAGAGCAATGCAGATTATGGAAGCCATGTTTAATAGAAAAGAATGGATTGCAGTTTTTATTATAATTTTAAAGATGCCCTATCTGATATTCAGTTTAGAGAATAGGAAAGATGATTTGGATAGAAATATGCAGGAACCATAGCTAGACAAAAGGGCAGGAAACATTTTTTTTTAAGTCCTGAGAAATGAGGTAATATTTGGAAGTCACCAGTGGTGAAATTCAAATTTTTTTACTACTGGTTCTGTGGGCATGGCTTGGTGGACGTGGCTTGGTTGGCGTGGCAGGGGAAGGATACTGCAAAATCTCCATTCCCACCCCACTCTGGGGCCAACCAGAGGTAGCATTTGCCGGTTATCCGAACTGCTCAAAATTTCTGCTACTGGTTCTCCAGAACCTGTCAAAACCTGCTGGATTTCACCCCTGGAAATGACTCAGGCGGATGCTTTACTGATTGACTGGAATTTAGGAAAGGGGAAGAGATTCAGCACAATCAGACTTGCAAGATTCTGTAATTAAAAACTCATTATAAATAATTTTAGCCTTCCTGTAGAATTGATTTCCTGGTCTGGTCTACCTAGTGAGGCCGACAGTTATTGGAATTTGATTCAAATGAAGCTGTCTAAAGCATTATTTTGAGAGCATTATTGTTACCCTGCAAATCTCAACCTAATGACCTCCAGATATCTAGGGGAATTTTCCAGATAATTTTTAAGAGATTTAGCAATTCTGGGACCTGATGCACAGCAACATCAGGCCTGATATATATTATTTTCCTAATCTACATTTATGATGGTAAAAAGAGCATAGTGCAATGCTGCCAGCACAAATTGGTTTTCAAAAAATAACTTTCATTGTACCCATAGGTATTTGCAGTAAAAAAAAAAAAACATGCTACTTTGTTTTGAATAACTGTTGATCAGTGTTAAAATTCATACAATAAGTAGGTTGAGAACCAATTAGGCAAATATTCAAACACAATGGTCATTAAGCAAACCCATTTTCCCAATGGTCATTTTTTACCAGAAACTGGCAAAACCTATTGTAAACTGTAAATGGACATAAATAATAATAATAATAATAATAATAATAATAATAATAATAATAATAATAATAATAATAATAATAATAATTTTATTTCTATACCGCCCTTCTCCCGAAGGACTCAGGGCGGTGTACAGCCAATTTAAAAACACAAGACACAACAATAATTAAAAATTAAAATAATTAAATAGATTTGGCCGATTTAAAACCCCAAAAATTTAAAATACCCCAATTTAAAATTATTAAGTTGATAGCCCAGCCCGGCGGAACAACAGGGTCTTCAATGCGCAACGAAACACCCGGAGGTCGGAGATCTTGCGTATTTCCGGGGGCAGTTCATTCCACAGGGCTGGGGCTCCCACAGAGAATGTGAGTCAGTTGCCAAGTTTCCAAAGTACAATCACAGGATTTCAGGGTTTATATGTAGCCATTGTAATTCTGAAAATGGGTGGTTAGTAGTTCTGGGAAGTGCTGTCATAACTGCCAAACAACCATTAAGCTTAACAACCAGTGCATTTGCTTAACAACCATCATAAGAAATGGCCATGTGATACTGTGAGTGATACAGTCATGTGATACTTTGATTTATGACAATAATACAGGGGTGAAATCCAGTCTGACAAGTTCTGGTGAACCGGTAGCGGAAATTTTGCGTAGTTCAGAGAACTAGCAAATACCACCTCTGGCTGGTCCCAGAGTGGGGTGGGAATGTGGATTTCACAGTATCCTTCCCCTGCCACGCCCACCAAGCCACGCCCACAGAACCGGTAGTAAAAAAAAATTGGATTTCACAACTCAGTTACAGTTGTAAATCAAGGACTAATTTTAATATCAAAACATTACAGTACTGGGATCAGTGAGGGCAATATGAATGTATAATCAACAACAGCTCCCCCTCTGGCTGGCTGATGTATAAGAACCCCCAGATGAATGCCATTGTAATCCATGTAAACTGAGCATTTGAAATTTATACATTAATTTAAGTAGTTCTAGTCCACTCTTGTTCAGGATCTCATCATGTGACATCTTACCTAGAGGGAAAATAAATAAAATAAAACATCTATCTACAAAAAGATACTAAAACCAAAAGTATTAAAAGCAAACATCCATTTGCCATTAGGATACTAGAATTACCTCATTTGCTCAGTATGATTGACAATATATTTTCAGATATTTACAAATATAATGATACACAATTGTGAAAGAGCTTTATATGTGTATATTGTTTTTGCTAGCTTTAGATGCTAAAGCTATTTGTTTATGGGCTATTTGTTTAGATGAAATATATTCTCATTCACCCCTTTCTGACACATATCTCTTTAATTAGCCTGACTCCAATTTCTTCTATTGTTCAGTTCATGTCACTGTGACAACTTCTGAGAATGATGAGAAAACACTTTTAAAATGCCAGGAACAAAATTGATTATTTAATATATTATTAAGTAGAAACATATCTATTTTGCTATTTTTTTTCCCATTTATGCATTGATTTATTATATGGTATATTTTATATCCTTGGTTATTATAGAAAACAGCACCTTTACTGGACGTGACTATCTGCTGGCTTCATAACTATGATGCATTTTTTGGCCTGAGATGCATTTATATCTTGATAGCTGCTTGACAGCTGGGTTTGTTGACGGCCCCAGCACATGCTCCCTCTGGTAGATTTGTTAATATCTCATCAGTTCAATGACTCTCAAAGCCCCACTATCTTTCCTATAAACTAGTAAACATAATTTTTAGTACATGATTTATATCCTAGAAAAACTTCACATATCAGCTAACTGCTTATTCTCCTTAACATCTCAGTTCCTCAGTTTTGCAGACCTGAGAACAGTAGCAAATTTTGTCCCTTAATAAGAGTAATATTATCTGGTTTCATATATTACACTAAATTAGAACTGATTAACCCTTATTGAATAAGTCAAAATAAATTGGATCACACCACATCTTAAATCAAGGTTTGCAGGTTACAATGGTGAAGGGTTACAGTTCAAACAACACACTACTAAAACCAAGCTATGTTATTACTTGACATAGTGCATAACTCCAACCATTCCATTCAATCATGAATGGAAAAGCACAGTCATAATAACCCAGAAGAAATGTCTATCGAGTTTCTCAGTCATCCAAGTCATTGTTGTCCCAAAGGTGCTTTTTCAAGAGGCAACTGGATTTTCTGTTTTTTCTTTGAAGACATTTTGCTTCTCATCCAAGAAGCTTCTTCAGCTCTGACTGGATGGTCCTTCCATTCCCCACTATCCAGTCAGAGCTGAAGAAGCTTCTTGGATGAGAAGCAAAATGTCTTTTATAGTAAATACCCATAAATCTTTATTCAGAAAAACAGTCTTCCTATGTTTAGGTTGACTTATTCCATACAGTCCCCTTCAAGTATGTTGGATTGCAACTCCCAGAAATAATTTCATTTAATGGTTTGGGGGGAAATGAAATCAAGGTTTTTTTCAATACATTCTAAATCAGAGGTGTCAAGCTCATGGCCCACGGGCCGGATGTGTCATGCGCTGGCCATGCCGATACCCAGTTTAGCAAAGGGGGGAAAACGTCGTGATATGTCATGTGATGACTCTGTGATGATGGAAGTTTGACACCCCTGTTCTAAATCATAGTTCAGGAGATTAGAAATCCTTTGATTCTTTAAATTCATTCACATCTTTGAGAATAAAATCAAATAAAAGGTACATAGCCATACTAATATCTTCCTACCTAAACTACCATATATATTTTTCTGAAAAGGCTCTGAAATCAGTTTTAAAGGTGAAATCTTGATAATCTCATTATTGAAATGGTATGACTATTGATTTTCTAGAAACTTTTTTTTTTTAAAATTAGTGGAGCTGAGAAATAATTTGAGACAGTGCTTAATGGATTCAATCAATAGCATGCCTAATTCTGCTACTAAAAGTCCATTTTGGCAAACCACACCATTTCATTTAAAAAATAAATAAATATGTAATTGATTTCTCTCCCTTCTCTGGTTCATATAAATGTCAGAGATCTTGGCTAATATGCCTCCCTTAAAAAAAAAATTCTGCCTTAAAAGTGCATCAAAAACAAAATCAATTCTTAAACATTGTTGGGGGGTTACTGTCAATCCAGTAGCAGACTTTAGCAGATTAGATTTAGTTAGAATGAAGTTACCCAGCTGGGAGGGCAATACAACAGCAAGCCAGAGGTGAAATGCTACCGGTTTGCTCCAGTACGAACGAATCAGTAGTGATAAAAATTACCGGTTTGGGCGAACAGGTAGTTAAAAAAAGCTACTGGTTTGGGTGAACCGGTAGTTAGCTACCAGTTCAGTTGAACCGGTAGTTTAAAAAGCTATCTGTTCAGTCAAACCGGAAGTTAAAAAAAGCTACCTGTTCCTCTGAACCGGTATTTCCGACATTCAGCTGTGCCACGCGGTTTAGCTTTGCTAGAAAGCAGGAAATCCTGCTTTCTAGCGAAGCTAAATCATGCAGCACAGCTGATCCCCCCCTCACTGTTCTATTTACCTTCCCAAGCATCCTTTTGGTGCTTACTGGCATGCGCATGTTAAGGGCATGCTATGGGGGAAGCTATGAGAGAAGCTTCTCCAGTTTATGGGACCAGAATAAAGCATGCACAGGTGCCTGAGTGCCTAAGCCTTTTTTCATAAAAGCCATCACATGATATAGCATGCTACTTTAGCAGACTATGTGAGTTCTGAAGTTAACTAATAGCGAGAGTTGATTTTGTATGCGTTTGGTACATTCTAACCATGCCATCTAACCCACATATCATAGGTATCATCTCTGCATCATGATTATGGACTATAACGAATGGATTACATCAAAAATTTCAAGACAAGTTTTATGTCTTCCAAAATTATCTTATTTCCATATTCATATCTGGTGAGCTATCGTTCTCTTTTGTATGAAATGTCTTGCTGCCACTTTTTCCTCTCCCTTGTCTTCTTTTCTTGTTAATATTGATTTAATATATGGTTTTCCTCAGAGAGGAAAAGACAGAGAAGATTCACAAGCTTCAATTATGCCAATGTAATTCCCATCATAATATTCGCTGTTAATTAGTACTTTTTGTTCTTGTTTGCTATTAGCCTCATCCTGTGTATGAACGTGTGGGCAATGTAACTCATTAACATTTCCAGTTAGAGTGTAGTCTTTTTAATCTTTTTGTTTTAAAGCACCTATATCCTTTCTGTCTGAGGGCTGTGCTTGTGCAGAAGTTATTCAACATATCCATAAATTTTTGGATTTCCCAGAAAGGAAGGTGGTACAATACAAAAGGACCAGTGGTGGGATTCTACTGGTTCTAGGCAGTTTGGCCGAACCATTTGTTAAATTGCTGGCTTGCCCCGCCCCTTGCCAATAAATAGTGGGGGCAGGGCGGGGTGAGGGGCAGGCGAGCCAGTAATTTAACAAACGGTTCGGTGTTTTTTTGCAATTTATTGGCCTTGCAGCACACCAAACTGTTTGTTAAATTGCTGGCTCGCCCACCCCTCCTCCCACCCGCGTGGCATCACCCTACCCTAGCCCAGGGCTGGGCAATTGTGGCTCTTTTACAACCTGTGGACTTCAACTCCCGCCTTGCCCATTCTGGGGAATTGTGGAGAATTCTGGGAGTTGAAGTCTTAAAGATGCCAAAGTGGGAGATATCTGCTGTTACACTGTAGAATCCTTTCAAGCATGAAGGTGGCCAAGTATCCTCCTTGAGAGACAACAGTTGAACATCAGGAGGGCTGTTAGAGGGCAGGGTTATATTTGGAAATTTTTGCATTTTTGCAGGTGGTGCAAGACGATCTGGTGTCTGCAATGGAGAGCAAAATCCGGCTTCTTCTCTCCGCTGTAAGTGTGGCATCAGGATTCCACCTTGGTATATTTGCGGCACAAGGCAGCCCTCATCTCCTGCCGCTTGGGACTCGGAGCGGTAAACAGCGTCTGGTTCAGGGAGTAGCCGGATTTTGCTCTCCATTGCTCTCTCGGCCCCCTGCAAGCTCTCATCTCTCGAGGAGCCCTCCCTGAAGTGCTGCAGGAAACTTTGGTTGGGCTTCTCGAGAGATGAGAGCTTGCAGGGGGCTGAGAGAGCAATGGAGAGCAAAATCTGGCTGCTCCCTGAACCAGACGCTGTTTACCGCTCCGAGTCAGCAGGAAATGAGGGCTGCCTTGCACCGCAAATATACCAAGGCGGAATCCTGATGCTGCACTAACAGCAGAGAGAAGAAGCTGGATTTTGCTTTCCATTGCAGACACCAGATCGGCCCCCTGCAAGAGAATGAGAGAGAGAAAGTGGGGAAGAGTGGGGGAGAGAGAGAGAAAGAGCGGGAGAGAGAAAGAGGGAGAGAGAGAGAGAGAGAAAGAGGGGGAGAGAAAAAGAGTGAGGGAGAGAGAGAAAGAGAATGAGAGAAAGGGGGAGAGAAAGAGAAAGAGGGGGAGAGAGAGAGAGAAAGAGAGGGAGAGAGAGAAGGGGGAGAAAGAGAGAATGAGAGAGAGAGTGGGGGAGAGAGAGAAGGGAGGAGAGAAATAATGAGAGAGAGAGAGTGGGGGAGAGAAAGAGGGGGGAGAGAAAGAGAGAATGAGAGAGAGAGAGTGGGGGAGAGAGGGAGAGAGAAAGAGGGGGGAGGGAATGAGAGAATGAGAGAGAGAGTGGGGGAGAGAGGGAGAGAAAGAGGGAGAGAGAAAGAGAATGAGAGGGAAAGAGTGGGAGAGAAAGAGGGGGAGAGAGAATGAGAGAATGAGAGAGAAAGAGTGGGAGAGAGAGGGAGAGGGAGAGAGAAAGAGGGAGAGAGAGAAAGAATGAGAGAGAGGGGGGAGAGAGAAAGAGAATGAGAGAAAGAGTGGGAGAGAGAGAAAGAGGGGGAGAGAAAGAGGGGGAGAGAGAAAGAGGGGGGAGAGAAAGAGAATGAGAGAGGGGAGAGAGAAAGAGAGAATGAGAGAGGGGGGAGAGAGAGAGAAAGTGGGGGGGAGAGTGCCTGAAGGACCCTGTCCCGTCACTGGGAGTCCAGGTGCTTCAGCAAGCGGTGTGCTGGATTCGTATTAGTGGTCCGCGAAATTTAAAATTATGAACTTGGTGGTCCCTGAGGTCCAAAAGATTGGGGACCCCTGCGCTGGAGGATTTAAGTAGCTTAACTGTGCTTGCTTGCCATTACAGAGTTGGAAGGGACCTTTGGAGGTCTTCTAGTCCAGAGATCTCCAACCTTGGCAACTTTCTCTGCCTGAGCCTTATGCTTCCTGAGAGGCAAAAGGCTGGCCCCAAAGCCCTAGCTCAGAGGTCTTCAAACTTGGCAGCTTTAAGACTTGTGAACTTCAACTCCCAGAATTCTCTAGCCAGCATAGCTGGCTGGGGAATTCTGGGAGTTGAAGTCTGCCAGGCTTAAAGTTGCCAAGGTTGGAGATCTCTGGACTAGAAGGTAAATGATGGCATAAATGATGACCAGTCAAAAGTGCGAGTACCTGTCAGAAATCACTTTTTTCAGCCCTCTGGGTAGTCCCTATGTGCAAAGTTATTTTTGACCGGTCCTCGCACTTTTGACCAGTCCTTGAACTTACGACTGTCCTCATATTTTACATTTTGCGCCCTATCTTGTCACCCTGGTCAGGAGAAGTAGTGGTGAAATGATTGACACAGTTGTTAAGAATGCTGCAATGGGCATAAATGTGAGGATGGTCATAAGTGCGAGGACCGGTCAAAAGTGCGAGGAGCAGTCAAAAATGACTTTTTTCAGCCCTCTGAGTAGTACCTATGCACATAGGTACATAATACCTATGCACCCACCTGGTCACATGATCAGTTAGCCACGCCTACCCAGTCACATGACCAGCTAGCCACACACACAGTCATATGACCACCAAGCCACACCCCCAACTAAGCCACGCCCACAGAACTGGTTGTTAAAAAAATTGAATTCCACCACTGAAAAGGACTCATCTGAGCATCTAAAATAGTTCACAATTCGGAAAACCCAATGATTATATAGTGCAGGAAGTTTTAATTGAAGGACAGTCCAAATATTCATGGTAGTGGAAGGATGCTAGAATATTTCTGCATCTCTGAAAGGGAACAGAAGGCTTCTAGAATATTTCAAGATCAATTGCACAACATTCATGTGAATCAGGGACAGGTTTCTACTTCTATTTTTCTAGACTAAAATCCAAGGTGACATTATGTATATCATGACATTGTTATGCAAATTAGACAAATTATACAATACATAATATGCACAGTGGTGTCAAAATGTACATGATGTGACTTGCCTCTCTGACACCCATGTGGAAGCCTATGACATCTACTGTCAAACTTCAAACTTTGAATGGAATACCTATTTTCTTTTATGTTTGAAAGCCAAATGGACTAGTCAGCATATATAACTGAACAAGAGATAAAAACTCTTGTTCTATATTTTCCCCAGATTTTAACTAAGGAAATCCAATACAATTAGTCCTTGTTTAATAACTACCTCATACAGTCAATCAATCAATCAAAATAAAGCTGGAAGGGACCTTGAAAGTCTTCCAGTCCAGCCCCCTGCTTAAGCAGGAGATCCTATACCATTTCAGACAAGTGACTATCCAATCTTTTCTTAAAAACCTTCAGTGATGAAGCACCCTCAACATCTGAAGGCAAGCTGCTCCATTGGTTAATTGTTCTCACTGTCAGGAAGTTTCTCCTTAATCCCAGGTTGTTTGTCTCCTTGATTAGTTTCCATCCATTGTTTCTTATCCTGACATCTGGTGCTTTGGAAAGTAAATTGACCTTCTCCTCTTTATGGCAGTCCCTCAAATATTGAGATACTGCTATCATTTCTCCCCTAGTCCTTCTTTTCTCTGGACTAGCCAAACCCAAATCCCACAACTGTTATGTTTTAGTCTCCAGGCCTTTAATCATCTTAATTGCTCTTCTTTGCACTTTTTTTTTTCAAAGTGTCAACATCTTTTTTGTAATGTGGTGACCAAAACTGAATGCAGTATTCCAGGTATGGTCTTATTAAGACTTTATAAAGCGGTACTGATACTTCATGTGATTTTGATTCTATGCCTCGGTTTATACAACCAAGGATTGTATTAGCTTTTTTTAGCGGCAGCTGCTGCACACC
Source organism: Pantherophis guttatus (assembly GCF_059756535.1). Classification (NCBI taxonomy): domain Eukaryota; kingdom Metazoa; phylum Chordata; class Lepidosauria; order Squamata; family Colubridae; genus Pantherophis; species Pantherophis guttatus. The sequence goes on along the minus strand of NC_142063.1, from coordinate 135,800,176 downwards.
GCTAACTCATGTTTAAATGATCGTCCACTGGGACCACTCCAAAGTCCCTCCCAAAGTTACTATTTTGGAGCCAGGTTTCACCTCATGTTGTTAGATAGGGCTCATTGTTCAAGCCTGTCAATATCTTTTTTGGATCCTAAGCTTGTCTTCTGGGGTGTTGAGTTGACTATTCCTACCAGCTTAGTGTCATCTGCAAATTTGATGAGTTCCTTTTCTATTCCCTCATCTAAGTCAGATATGAAGATATTGAAGAGTATTGGGCCTAAGATGGAAACTTGTGGTACCCACTGCTTACTTCCCTCCATGTAGATGCAGTACCATTAAGGAGTAGTCATTGGGTAGGGTTTGTCAGCCAGTTACAAATCCATCTGGTGGTGATGTTGTCTATCCCATGTTTTTCTAACTTACCAAGAAGTAGGTTGTGGACTGCTTTGTCAAATGCCTTGCTAAAGTCTAACTATACTATGTCCACAGCATTTTGCTGCTCTACTAACTTAGTCACTTTCTCAAAGAATGAAATGATTGGTTTGGCATGATCTTTTTTTTAACAAACCAACGGTGGCTACTAGTTATAACTTTATTTATTTCTAGATGTTCACAGATCTATTTTTTTTATTGTTTCCAGTATCCTCCCAGGTATTGATGTTAGGCTGATTGATCTGTAGTTTCCTGTTTTTTTTGTTTGTTTGTATGTAGTTGTTTGCAGTTACAATGCAATGAAAATATAACTTTGCAACTGATGCCTACATTTTCAACCTTCATAGTGCCTCTCTCAGTCTCGTGTTTACATTTACACCAAGTACACATTGATTTGTGCCATTTTTTTCTACTCAGCCCGCTCACAAAATGGAAAGATTCCCTAAACAAGTTATCTTTTTCTGGTCTGCTTTTTCTCTGCAGGGCAGCCCATCCCTGAAAAATGCTAACCACAAATTAACAAGGTCAGCTCTTCTGACCTTAATTAGCTGATTAAAACAGTCAGCAGATTCACAGCTGCTGCCTAAAATTGACCACACGCTAATCTGTTTCATACTAAAGATTTTTTGCTCACTAGGCAAACAGCCGTCACTAGTGCTTTCCTTTCAATACACATTCCCCATTGTGTGCCTGCTTATTATTTTATAATCCCTCCCTTTCCAATGAATGTAAATAAAAATATCAATTTTCACCTTGTAAGTTGAGTTCCAGAAACCGTTCCCGGCCTTTGGGCTCACCTGTCTGTTTGCGGTTGTATACTTCTGACTCTATAAAGCAAAGGGAGGCTGAAGAAAAATCAGTGGCAGTCATGTGACTTTTCATTTAGCAACCATTTTACTTAATGACCAGGCTGCCAGTCACAATTATGACTGTAAAACAAGGACTACCTGTAATTCAGAAAAAATGCTTAATAATATGAGAAACACTTCACCAGAGAATAAGGTTTACTACTTCATTAGGTTTTTGGCCAGCTTTCTACTGAAATTATGATGTGATACTCATATTGAAGCTGGAAAGTACCTCACTTTTTAAAGTTCCCATTGAAATAACTTGATTTTTTTTTCTTATTCTTTCTAATGTTACCTATTGCCAGGCTATTAAACATCCTTGTAACTGGCTTTTAATTATACATTTCTAGTTCCTTTTGTAGGACCTTGATTACAGGAAAAGTTTATGAATTATACTATTCTTTATTGTGCTACTTCTTTTTTTCTTTCTCCTTCCCTTTATTATCCCTCCCTCCTTTTATTGGCCTTTATTAAATATCATTTCTTTCATTAATCTTTTTTTATTGGTTTGTAAAGCAGTAATAATTATAATCATTATTTTTTAATTTGTGTATGGGATTGTGAAGATGTGCTATAATGTTTAACTATCTGCTATTATTAGTAGGAGTTAGTTGATTTTGAAAAAAAGAAATATTGGAATATTGTATCTTCTGAGATTAGGTTGGACTCTCCCTACTGTTTTTTTTTGTTTTGTTTTTTGTTTTTTTTTGTTTTGTTTTGGTGGGGCGGAGGAAGTTTTAAATAACTGATATTTCCTGGAGCATGAAAGTTGGGAGTTTAGTTGGAGGCTATGTTAATTTTGTATTGATTGGGCTTTGTCCTCAGCTGTAAATATATATTTTTGTATGTTATTTTGTGTAGTTTTTTAATAAAAAAATATTTAACAATGCTACACTGTGTACAGTATACAGTGACAGACAGATAGAAAGATAGATTCAATTCCTCTTTTAAGCACATTGTCAGTACTCTGTGGTTGTTTATTGGTTCATCATATAGTCAGCTAGATGTTTAGACTGGATTTGATAGTTTTATCCACACATTGAGTTCTTCCCCAACAACCTGAGATAGGCAGATACTGTTGTTTGATAGTGTTAAAGGTATCATTGCAGGATGTAAGCTGTTCTGAGTAAAGCTGCCTTTTGACAATTGACTTACAGTGATTTTGTCAATGCTGATGGGTGCTCTAGTTGAATCCAAGGTACTTTCGATACTAACTTTGTTTTCCTTTGCCACAGTCGTTCTATTTCTATTATTATTATTTACTCAACAATATGAAATCATAGCTCTCAGTTCTTCAGCTGATATTAGCCTTCAGACACATCAAGTTCCTCCAAAGATCATAGGATATTGTAATGTATTGGCATAGTATATAAGTAGATCCAAGCCTTTTCTAATTGATAGATGGAGATTTTGTCAATGGACAGATTGTTTTAACTGTTGTCCAAGATTTTTTGGTATGACACCTGGGGTGCTGATCACCACTGGGGCCACCATGGCTCCTTTATGTCATATTCTTTCAATTTCAGTTTTCAGATCTTAATCTTTGTGATCATTTCCAGTTCTTTGTCATCTATTCTACCATCTCCTGGTATTGTCGCATCAACTATTCACATTTTCTTCTTTTCAACCACAGTAAAACCTGTGTGTTATGAGCCAAGACCTTATCAATTTGTACTCAGAAATCCTACAATATTTCAACCTGCTCATTTTTATTACTTTTCAACTATATGTTACCATTTTTCATTTCACTGGCGCAAGATCACTTTAACAGATGTTCCAGTGAATCTTTTTGATAACCGTGCTGTATCATTGTTTATAACCAGTTTTTGCAATGTTCTTGCATGACAGAGGGACTTTAAAAAAATGACAGATTTTGAAATGATTATAACAAAACCAAGATCACTTATTAGGGCATGCGCGCGCACACGCACACACACACATATAAAATATACTTTGACATAGAATACATAAAAACAAGTATGATAAATAGGATTAAAACTTAAAAATTTCAATTCAGCAGGGTTGAGGGTTGAGTTTTTAATGTGGTTTCGCAGTCCAGAGCTGCTACAGTAAAATAGGCAGCATACAAACTGTAGAAATAAATACATACGTAAATAAATAATATGTCAAAGAATAGTTCATTTCTTAACCTTGTTCAGACTTGGTGATGAAAGATTAGCACTTCTAATTTTTTATGATCCAACTACAGATTTAACTAGAAAAAGTGCACAATTATTTTCAACATTTGCTTCTAATGTTTATAAATATATACTAGTTAGATTCAAAATTTGAATCAAATTTTGGTGTGTTTTTTTCAGACTGTAATACCCTACCGTCTTAACTATTACAATTTATCATCATCATAAATTAGAATTGTACTATTTTCTATATTATATGTTTGAATTTAATATTGTATTAATTCTTCCAAATGGTAACTGACCTTAATTTCCTTTTCACATAGGAATTGCTTTTATAATTATGCAATTTATAATTAAAGAAATAATTGCTAGATTATTTCTTGTTTTTTTAATTCTTTGGTATCTAAATTTAAAGCATGGGATAAGATGCTATTATCCTTTCACATTCCTATGGAATGAAGCTGTTGTCTGATAAAAATGTAGGAACATTCTTTAAGTATTCTTAAAATACACACCTTTGACACTGATTTTGTTAAGCAAATAACAAGATGGATAATAAATATCATGGATATTATATTAAAAATAAAATAAAGTACTGATGTTGCATCATGGTATGGAACATGGTGCAATTGGCGCATGCACACATATGCACGCATGCGCACACGCACACACACACACACACACACCCACACACAACCCTTCTCACCTTTATAGGTGGTATGTGTCTTCTTCAAACTTTGGTCTGCTACCAGAGACCTGGAATTTGAAGATTTTGTGCAGTATCTTAGCTGCTCCTATTACTGCACTCTTCTAAGCAGAGAGCTCTGATGTTCTTCTCGGGATCTATTGGAGCCATTCTCCTAGTGTAGGAGTCACAGCCCTGAATATTCCTACTACCACTGGGATCATTTTGGCCTTTACTTTTCACATCCTCTCTAGTTCCTTGTTCAGGCCCTGCTACTTCTCCAGCTTCTCATACTCCTTCTTCCTGATCCTGATGTCATTTGGCACCACTGCTGTCTTCTGCTTCTTGTCTACAACCATGATGTGGAAGTCCCATAGGATATTAACATATATCTGAGGGGGGGAGGGGGGAGGGAGGGAGAGAGAGAGAGGGAGAGAGGGGGGGGAGGGAGGGAGGAGAGAGAGAGAGAGAGACAGAGAGAGAAGGAGAATTCCAAATCCTTTCTATTAGTTAGGGTATATGTCACAGTTATTACCAAACTGAGCAATGATTTTATTTATTTAATCATATGTCTAACACATCTGTTGAAGGTATTAATCTTCAACATTAATCTTATTATGTATTCTTCATATAAAAAGAAGCTACAATTAGCTAAATTTAAATTTTAAAAGGACTATATTTATTAAAGAAATATTATCTTTAACTTTACGCATACCATCTATCTCTGGACCAACAAATCTAAACACAAAGTTAACAAGTGTTACACTTCTAAACAGAATTTTATTAGGTTGCATAAAGCAACAATACTGTGAAACAGGAGAGAAATCTAGTAGGTTATTGGCTTCTGCACTTAAACAAGTTAAGCAGTGTTGCTCATATATTCCCCATACAAATGGGAAGATGTATACAGATTTGAGACTCATTAATCAATGGAGGGGGGGTTGGCAAGGTGGGGAGGTAATTGTAGCTGTATAATACTAACTCTTAATCAGCAAAAGATGTGATAGATTGTTTGTTTCTTTTCAGCAGAAGGAAGGCTTACCACATTTATCACAAGATCAAATTACTAATTTCATTTCCCTTCTCTTGCTTCCAGGAATCATCACAAGACGCTAGCTCTGTTGGCTTTTTATTGACTGGGATAACAAATGCATTGGATTTTTGTCTCCTATTTTACTAGAGAACTAAATGAAGATTTTTTCAGATAAAAATCCTATATTTTAGATAGGGGAAAAAAATCACAGTTATTGCAAAACTGAGCAATGATTTTATTTATTTATTTCATCATATTTATATGCTGCCCATCTCATAGAACCTTGAATCTGGGTGGCAGACGTTAAAACCATTAAAAACAATTACAAAAATACTCAAAACATCAACATTACCATTATTTTTTTAAAAAAACTGAAAAGGGTAGGGAGAGCATATATGTTACATACAATGTATCCAGGGGTGGGATTCAGCTGGTTCGAATCGGTTCGTGTGAACCGGATGTTAATTTTACATCTAGTTTGCCGAACCAGTAGTTGCAAGGACTGGCTGGCCCCACCCCGCCCCGCCTCTCCCAGGAGTCTGCATGTGGCCTGTTTTGGATGCCAGGTAAGTGCAGGGCCTGCGCAGAGGCTCTGGGAGGGTGAAAAATGGGCCTCTCAGACATTCTGGAAATGAGTCCATTTCCAGCCTCTGGAGGGCCTCCAGAGCCCGGGGGAAGCCATTTTCGCCTCCCAGAGGCTTGATGAAAGCCTCTGGAGCCTATGGAGGGTGAAAAATGGGCCTCCCGGAAGTTCCGAAAGTCCAGAAACAAGCCCATTTCTGGCCTCTGGAGGGCCTTTGGAGCCCGGGAGAGGCTGTTTTCACCCTCCTGGAGGCTTGAGGAAAGCCTCCGGAGCTGGGGAGGGAGGGTGAAAACACCCTCCCACCATAATGCAGGAAGCTGAGTAGGCCACACCCACCATGGCCACGCCCACCCAGCAACCAGGCAGAGAATCAGTTGCTAAAATTTTTGAATCCCACCACCTCATTAAATCCCATAAAATCCCTAAGTGTGTTGCCATAATCACATTTTAAAACTTTTAAGGTAATTTTGCTGTCTGTTCTGATAAATTGATGAATACGGCTGCGATGATTTTAACAACTACTTTGCCCCCAAGATCTCAGCATATTCTAATGTACAGGTAATCCTTGCTTAACCATCCATTGAGCAATTATTCCACATTACGATGGTGCTGAACAAAGGGTCTAACAACAAGTGTTTGAAATTACGGCTGTTGCCTTATCGCCAAGACATTTGAATGTAGTCTGGGTGCTTGGTTCCCTGTTCTCACTTAAGATAGATTGCCAAGTGTCCCTGTGATCATGTGATCACCATTTGATTTCTGAGTATAATCTTCCCTGCCAGCTTCCGGAGAAAATCAAGAAAGCCAGTGGGAAAGATTTCAAACTGTTTCCACCTATCTCCCTCTGGTTCCTGGGGGTGGGCTGAAAAAGGACTGTTCCGAAATCCAAGCAGGATCTTGGCATGGAAAGTTTGCAGGATGGGATATTTGGAGGCAGCTTCCAGAAATGAAAAAGGAGTCCTCTCGTTTCTGGGCATTGGCTACAAACATCCCACATGGCAAATGCACAGTGCCAAAGATCCTGCCTGGATTTCAGGATGGCCACTTCTATCCATGGAGGTGAAGAAAACTCCTGTGATAGGCTGGAGAAAAGAAACTGGGATCATTGTAATCTGAGTTTATTTTTTCCAGCCCAGTTCTAGGGTTTTCCCCACCTCTGTGTGAATCAAGGGAATTCCAGTGCTGGGCTGGAGAAAGAAAAAAAAAAAAACCCACATTGGATCATGAAGATACAAGCTTCTTTTCTCCAGCCCAACACTAGAATTCACTTCTGTGCATGGGGGAGTGGGAAACTTTGGCACTGGGCTGGAGAAAAGAAGTTTGGAACATGACGGTCTGACCAGGGCTGGTATTCACTTCCCTTCACTACCGGTTTGCAAATGGGAGCGCGCACACTCGCTCCACTCGCAAGCGCCACCTATGCGCATGCACAGGGCCTTCTGCACATGCGTAGAGCGTCAAAAATGTGGATAAATGGGATGTGATGATGTCCGGGTGGGTGGGCGGAGCCTCACACAGCCAGCGATACTGGTTTGCCTGAACCGAATAGAACTGGATGAATGCCACCACTGGATCTGACCCTTTTTTCTCAACCCAGTACTGGAATTCCACGCACAGAAGGGCTCTGCCTCCCCTCATTCGGCAGGTGGTTCTTTTGCTAAGTCCATTTCACAACCTGCACCTGTTAATGACTACAACAGGGGAGGTGGGATTCCAGTAGTTGAGCAAATTGGTCAGGTCACCACTAAGTTAACTACTGCAATGAATTACAACTAAAATTCAGGGATCAACTGTGGTCATAAATCAAGGACTACCTGTAATGTATTTATCTAATTTGGATTCATATACTGCTGCCAAGCTTCTAACGATATTAGACCAGAATTCATATCCTTGATTTAACTCAAAATAGATAAGACTAGGGTATTTTTTCTTTAGGCCCTGAGAAAACTTTTGGTATATTGCTCAGAAAGTTTCTAAAATTATTAGAGATTTCAGTACATTGTATTTTTGGACTTATTCTCCTTGTACATTATGTTTGATGATTAACGATATGTCTTCTCTCTATTTCATTTGATGGTAACATATATATCAAGGATGCTCTCTCTCTTTTCTTTATAATTTGGCTTTAGTACCCTTGTCTGCATAATTAGAAATTCTGAAAGTATCATTGGAATTGCAGGAGAGAGGCATAACATAAGAGTTGATTTTTTGCTGGTAAGACTTCATGTTTTATAAATAGACTAGAAATAAGGCACTGATTAAGCTTATTTCATTAATAAATGAGTTTGGAATTCTCTCTACTTACTTTACAAACTGGAATAAATCAGCCTGGATGACATTGGGCACAAAAATGTTTTTAAATTCTAAGGACTGGGATTTAGGTTAGGCTATAACACATTTGATAGAGCATTTATCCTTAATATGATTAGTAAATACTTTGAATACTAAATTTCAGAATTTAGCTCTTTTTTGGACTCAGCTTGAATTTGACCCCCTCTGAAATCTTGATAAGGATTTGTATCACTATGTGGGGAATATTTTTAATATCTGCTTGTAATGCTCTCTAAGACATATATGGAAAATGCTTGGTGGCCGATATCATTTTAACCTATTTATTCATGAAAATTTAATTAGGAAGTAATGTTTTTTTTTTTAAAGAATCTAAATTTATTGGAGAGAGGGTTAATTATGCCTCATACTTAACTTTGGATCCTCTCATCTTTGACAAAGCTAATTTTAAGCCTAAATTTGATTTACTCAGAGGCAGTGGTGGGTTGCTCCCGATTCTGTCCGGTTCTATAGAACCGGTAGTAAAACTGGAGGGATGCTCCGCCCACCCAGCACGATGTCATCATTGGTGATCTGCGCATGTGCAGAAGCTTCTGTGCACGCACAGAAGAACGTGCGTGCGCGAGCAAAGCAAGTGCGTGCACGATCCCACTGCGGACTGGTAGTAAAGTTAAGTGGAACCCACCCCTGCTCAGAAGGCTCTTTTCAATATATGTCACATAAGCACTTATTATTTACAGTTGTTTATTTGATCCAGATTTAGTTGTTGCTTCTGAAAGTCCACAGTGGATAAGGATTAAAAAAAAAAATTAGCTTCAGCTTCTAAGCCAATAATCTTTCTAGATAGGCAACTGAAATTAGTTGATGAAGGTATTGTTTACGTAATCTTTGAAATAGTGAACTTGAATGTCCTATTCTAGTAAATAAATGTAGGATTGAATTAAGTAGCATGAAATTACTTGCCTATGATCTTAAAATGAGGTTAATAGAAAAAAACTTATCACTTTACGCTTTAATAGCTACCCCATAAAATTTTCCAAATGTTTGGTGGCAATCACCCTGTTGTTGGAGATTTATCTCAAATGTTGTATTTTGAGATGTATCTCAAATTTTCCAATAAATTTTCCTAGCATGCAAGATATGTACAGTATGTGGCTAACTTTTATTTTAGAACACTAGAAAGTGAAATCTAGATTTGATTTGTAGCAATGGGTTGTTGATATAAGTTGTTTGTCAACATTTAGATTCATTTCAATATTACAGGGAAAGAACAATCCTTCCTTCTTTCCTTCCTTCCTCCATCTCTGCCTCCCTCCTTCCCACGTCCCTTTCTGTTCTTCCTTCAGTGTATCAACCTGCCAGTTTGATTTTTCTAGTCTAAGTTTATAAGAAGAGATTGGATAACCATTTGTCTCAAATGGTATAGAGTTTCCTGTTTGAGCTGGGGGTTGGACTAGAAGTCCTCCAAGGTTTCTTCCAACTCTGTTATTCTTTTATTCTGACTTATATAAAGAAGCTGCTTTATAGCAATAGCAATAGCACTTAGACTTATATACTGCTTATAGTGCTTTACAGCACTCTCTGGGCAGTTTACAATGTCAGCACATTGCCCCCAACAATCTGAGTCTTCATTTTACTGATCTCAGAAAGATGGAAAACCGAATCAACATTGAGTCCTGTGAGGATTGAACTCCATGCTGTGGGCCAAGTTTGCTTGTAGAACTGCATTCAAATCACTGTACCACCAAACAGGAAGAAATTAAGACTATACCTGAGGTAAATGCAATATATCATTCCATTAATGAAATTTTCTTCTCAATTCTCAAGTGCTTTCCCAAAAAGTAGTTATGATTTTCCTGGCTATCTCAGCTAGAAAATTAAAATTAACAGATTGAAATTTATTCAACAGCAGACATTTTAATAATTATTGTTGAATCAAAAGTGCTAAATAATCCACTGTTTCTGTTGGGAAATATTTTGGATCATTATGCCAGCATGAATAATGAGTTTGAGATGCGAGGCTCAATGTGTTTAAATATATGCAAAGCTTTACCATTTATCTCTTATGATACTGCTTCCTTTTTAAATAATACAATAACTCTTGCCTGTTGTGAGCTGCAACCTCACAACGGAGCAAATTGGGAAAAGAAAAACACAGGAGAGGATGGTTGGGAAAATATTTGTGGTTACATAGCAGAAACAAGTGAAAAAGTGAGGAAGGTGGTAGAAGCTGAGAAGGTAATGAAAGTGACCAGTAGATAGCACATATAAAGAAAGAGACAGAAGAAAAGGGAAGGAAAAGAGAGGGGGATATGCTGTGAGGGAAAATGGAGAAAAAAATAACAGGCAAAACCTGGTGCTTTACAAGTATTTGTGAGTTGTCTTTCCACATGAAAGATAAATATTGCCTGTCTTTTCGTACTTTAGGAGCTCAGAAAAATATATTTTCTAAGAAGCAAGTATATAATATGGATCATATTTCAAGATTAATAAAAAGAACAGAAATACACTATTTATCAACGTATGTCAACCAGTTGGGTTTTGGTTATTGCTTTTGTTGAAAGAAACAGTCTATCACACTTGTACTTTCTGTACTTTATTGACAATAAAGACAAGTTATGCTACTTTTTTAAGAAAAATATTTATTTATGTATTATTTTCTTGAATCTCAGTTGCAAGTTTTCCATATAATTTATATAATTAGGATGTGATCCATCATTGTTTGCCAGTTTGTGTTCCCAAAAAGAAACAGAAAACAAAATAAGTCAATAGAAATGGAAAAAAGTTATGAGATTTGTGAAGGTAGGATTCTTGTCCTTATTGTTGGTTTGTTTGTAAAAAAAATCTTTTGATTTCTCCTTTAATGTGAGTTTCATTCTTCGTTACTATTTTGTGGTGATATTACTGACATATTATTGCCTCTTACCTGATATCATTTTTAAAATGATAGCCAGCTTCAGTTAATAGTAAAAATGGGATTTAGTACTTAAAATAGGACAGCTATGTTCTATTTACCAAGGAACCTGCTTTTTGAAATTATCCCATAATGGGTATATACCACAGGTGAGAATTTAATAAGGTTCTACTCATTCTACAAACTCACTTTAGAGTTCCATTTTATTATTTATTTATATATCAAAGTTCTTAACCACCAATCTCCCTCATTAGCAGCCCATAATTTAAGAAAAGCTATGTTTGGAACAGTTTTAAACTGTATTAAACACTGTTGGGGCATTTAGTGGCCCTAAAATCATAAAAACATTAATGAAAGCATCATTATCAGGCCTTCCATAACTTCTTACATATGTCAACAGGCTTCTATGTTCTATAGCACTGCAGTTTTGCTTTCCAAATTTATTTGTAGAGAAGTTCAGAAGCGATTAGGCTCATGGGATGTCAAAAGTCCTGAATCAGCATCAATCAATAAACACTTGTGAGCTTCTTACCAAAATAAGTTCTTGCCAGGTACTACCAGAATTAAACCAGTATATTTTCTTTCCTTCCTGTTAGAAGTGAAATAGGTCTTATAATGAAAGAAGAATTAGTAAAGTAATTGTGGCTTTCATGATAACGCAGGGTAATTCATCTCTAGATCTGATCATACATTTTATAATCTTTTCGTTCATTTTCTAAGTCAGAATTATACAAAGAAATTCAAGGAAATGTAGTTATAATGAAATCTAATTAGAATGCACATGATGTATGCAATAGCTTTGTCTTTTTTGACAGAAGCTAATGGGGACAAGAAATAAATTAGTAAAATAAGTACAAAGTAAAATTGAGAGCAAAGGTTAAAAATAGTAAATATGTAATTTTAAAAGTTAGAGAAATCTGTCAGCTTTGCCCTTTGCTCATTTTCTTTTCTTTTTTTCCAAAATGAGTTCATTTGGGTTATGTTTCTACAGTAATTAATGATCTGTTAAAAAAAACACCCCACGTAACAATTCACAATAATTTTATATACTGTATATTTCACTTAAAAGAGTATGTGTGTATTTTTTCCTGCTGAGTGTTTCTTTCTTTCTTTCTTTCTTTCTTTCTTTCTTTCTTTCTTTCTTTCTTTCTTTCTTTCTTTCTTTCTTCCTTCCTTCCTTCCTTCCTTTCTTTCTTTTGCAAACACCTATTCTCTTGTGTAATTGTACATAAACTTTTCAAAATAGATTCATTTATGTGTGCATTTTCTCTTATTGGATATATTTCTGTTCAGCTTGTCCATTCCAGAAAGATGACAAAATTCTGAAACCAAACCTTTTGGAATGCAAATGCATTTCAATTCACATATCATTTTGGAAAGTATCAACTCATAGAATTATAGGTGTATTGTGAAACAGTTGGGAGACGGTTGAGAAAATAAACTGGAGGAGTGTAAAGAGGGCAGAACACAAGTTAAATGACTTTCCCATCACTTCTTTTCCATTTATGAGTGCCCCATGCTGTGGATACATTAGAACTGTAATCAAGCATTATATTTGCTTGCAAATCCTTGAAATAACCCAATTAAGAGTAACACTAGGTGACTGTAGAATGTAATGTTCATGCCTTCTGTAGAGTCTGAGATTCCCAGGGTGGTAATTAATATGAATAGTTATACTAGGCCACATTATATTGTTAAAGGATATTCAGCCCCAAATAACAGTATAGGAAAATAACAAAATCAAGCAAACAAAACTACAATGTTGTTAAGTAGGTCCAACTATTTGATATTTCTAATGATCTTATCTCTTCTTATTCATTTGGTTTTTTGTGAAATCTTCCAGAGAAAAACAACCAGCTGCCCACAGTTCTGTTTCCCAAGTGATAAAACCTAGTAGAATAATGACTGAATTGTTACAGAACACTGCCTTCTCGACAGGAATCCTAAAGATTTCTTTTTCCTCCTATCTTTAGGAGTAAAATTGATCTCATTCTGTTTGAGATAATTTGCATTTTCAATTGTCCTACTTTTCAGGCTTCGCTAGGGGAAAATCAGGTATATATGGACACCCAAATCTCTTTTGGTCACTCAGCAAGCAGTTCCATATTGTCCTTGCTTTAGGAACTTAGGATCATAGGCCAAGAAAGAACTTTTTAAGTCATCTACATCAGATACGATTCTTCATAAGTTCCAGTAAAAGATGCCGTTTTGAGTGAATCCTGTTTACATTAGTCCTTGAATCAAACTGTTCTGTCCAGATTTTATTTAGTGTTATAGTTAAATTATTAATGTATTCACATCATTGCCTTTATAGATCAGCAATGGTGACTTATAGCAATTACAGAAACAAAGCAAAATTTGTATAGCGACATTTTGCTCAAACAGACCACTTCTCTATTCAAATAGTTGAAAGACATTTTATTATATTTCCCTGCTGAGATTGATTGACTCATTGCAGTAGGGATGAAGAAGTGGGGGGAGGGTCTTCTACCATGTGCTTGGTAGAACAAATAAGCCAACATCTGAAGAAATGGCATATCTTCCTTGAAAAGAAAGAGCAACTCATTAATTCTTTGATGTGCATGGAGGAACAAATCACATTTCTGCACCGTATCATAACTGCTGGCATTAGCTGATAACTGATGAGCCAAGGAATGAGTAATTGTACACTTGTTATATACCTCATAAAAAAGCTAAATCCATTATTACCCTTTGTTTAGTGGAAAAAGTAGCAGCCACTTTAATCCTTCTGAGAATTTCCTGATGTCCAGAATTGTAGATCCTGCTTTCCAGAGTTCCTTCTAATAGGACAACAAAGGTGAAATTGTTAGATCAAGTAAGAATCATTGAATCATTTAATTTTTAAATGATATATAGGGTATAATTTTATTTATGTTTGTAAGTATTAGTTTTATATCCCAACTTTTAGTAGCTCAAGGTGACTTCTGCAGCAGTTTCTCCTGCTATATTATCCCAAACCAACAACACTCCCTTGAAATAGGTTGAGCTAAGAAACAGTGATTGTTTCAAAGTCACACATTATCCAAGGTTGAGTGTGAATTGGAACCTGGATAGCAATAGCAATAGCACTTAGACTTATATACCTCTCTAAGCGGTTTACAGAGTCAGCATATTGCCCCCAACAATTGGGTCCTCATTTTACCCACCTCGGAAGGATAGAAGGCTGAGTCAACTTTGAGCCTGGTGAGATTCGAACTGCCAAATCGCAGGCAGCCAACAGACAGCAGAAGTAGCCTGCGGTACTGCATTCTAACCACTGTGCCACCAAGGGTTCTACTCCTAGTTCAATACCTGAATTACTACAGTAAAAAGCATGTTAATTAATTATAATTATGCACTTATTTATTTGTGGTATTCTTTCATCACTACAGCTTTAAATATTCCAGAATAGTTCTGAGCTATCAGCTGAATGGGTACATTTTCATAAATGAAAACAAAGATAAAGTTCAAATATTCAGAGGATATCCTACAGTATCTTTCTCAATGATGATTCTTCTCCATCAGGAATTTCAAAATATTTTTTGACTGTTGCTATTCACTGCTATTATTAGGTATTTCAGTCCTCAGCTCCTGACTTACAAACCGCAAATGGTCAGTATCTACATTAAAACTCCCGGTTCGGACTGGATCGCCCGATCCGGTAGTGATGGCGGTGGGTGATTCGGAGAACAGGTAGCAAAAATCCCTCCCCACCCCCATGCCCAGCTGAGCCGCACGATCATCAGAGGCTTTTTATTTTATTTTTAACAGCATTTTTTCTACAACTTCTTCGGCCGAAAAAATGCTTTTAAAAATAAAATAAAAAGCCTCTGTCGATCAGGCAAGTCAGCTGGGATCGTCAGACGCTCTTAAAAGCATTTTTTACAACCTCTTCAGCCGAAGAGGTTGTAGAAAAAATGGTTTTAAAAGAAAAAAAAAAGTTGGCCACGCCCACTCAGTCATATTACCCACCACCACCACCAAGTCACACCCACAGAACCAGTAGTAACAAATTTTACATTTCAACACTGCATTAAAGGCTATTTATTTAGGAGACAGAAATAAAATGAAGAGTATGCTGTGGTTGTATAGGTACTTAGAGAAAGAAATGTTGCACTTTAATCTTCTCTTAGCAGAAAGGACTTTGGAATGATTTGATTTCTATTTTTGACATCCTATACTAGTTGATATTGGAAATACAATTTGCTGATATAAAATTTTTAGTGCGAAGATTCAGTGGTTCTGATTGATCAACCTTTATATCTTTAAGATTTCTAATAATCTGACCTATTGGTACACTTCTTTAAATCTTTTTTGACATGTACAGTTGGTAGTAACAAATGGTATATGTCTGGTGGCAAAACTGCAGTCCCAAGCACCTTACAATATATTCTTGGAACCAACTTTCATTCGTGTTTCTTCCAATCAACTCCAAGTCCATTATAAAAAGTTTTGGAAGAATCAGAAAGGGACACTCTGTAGATATCCACTTAGATGACGTTAGATGTAGTCCAGTGATTGTACAGTTTATCTCTGATCCTCATATATAATTTGAAAATAAGCATTTATTCACTTACAGTTCCTCCCTTTCCTACATAATTTTATGTGTGGAAAATCATTGAAAAGCAGGTGTTATTCCCTCCGTATACAGATTTTTGTACTATGTAGGAATTATGATAGATGACCCAAAACCCCCCACATATCATGGTTCTATCGAGTTCTAGCTTAGTAAGGGTGCTTAATAAATACAAGACAATTCTCCCTATCAGAGACAGCCACATGGGCAGATTTCAAAAGCACGCTTTTCCCTAAAAAAAAATTGGAAAAAATGAATGCTTAGAGTCCTCACAAGTTTTGCAGAATGAGAGAAAAAGAAAAGATGCTGACCTTCTCTTATTTCGGTAGTGCTATAAATCTTTCTCAATATTTCTTTCTCAGGCCCTCTGCCGTGGGAGGCTGCATTATCTTTTTGTATCTATTTTGGCTACTTCGGTAAACGGCAAGAGCAAGTTGAAGAAGGGTCTCTCCACACCTTGTCCTTGTGCCTCTTTCTCCCCCAGTCTATTCTTAATTAAAAGCAAGAAACAACAGAGCTTCCTGCCACTATTCATTCCCCCTCCCCAAAAAATGTTCTTGCCTCTCTTCAGTATGAAGTTTAGATAGAAATGAATCTTTCCTCTCCTCATGTACTGTATTTTTGAAATGTATCTACCATTTATATAAAATACAATGAATGGCTATCAGCAAATAAGTCTGTGTTCTGTATGAAAATGCCCCTGTGTTAATGAACATTTGTGATGGGTCATTCTATTACTTAACTGTTCAATATTCTTTCAGTATTTTGTTATGTCCATGTCCTTTCACAAGAAGTTGTATTAAATTCCAGTCTTTAACATCTTTCTCTGCCCCCACCACAAGCACATGCTTTCCCTTTGCCATCTTATTTTGAGTTTCTGTATTCTCTCTGCATTTTTTTTTCTTGGACATTCATTCATTCATTTATTTCAAATATTTATATAGATTCCCATCTTCTAACCACCTCTGGGTGACATTCAATCTCAGCACTGCTTCTTCTCTTACTCAGCTATTCATTCCCCCCACTTCTACATTTCATCAGTTCCTTTCTACCTCCACCTCAATTATCTTATTGCCCTCTGTTCTGCCAGTTCAATGTTTTTTTAAATATCCTAACTTCATTATTTTGATAAATAACTAAAGGTGGGTAACACACCTAATATCGTTCCTCCTCCTATTTCCCCCCACAACAACAGCCCTATGAGATGAATTGGGCTGAGAGAGAATGACTGGCTTAAGGGCACACAGCCAGTTTTCATACCTAAAATGGGACTAGAACGCACCCTTCCTGGTTTCTAGCCTGGGGTCTTAACCAGTAGACCAAACTGGCTACTTTCTCACATAATTTTTGCCTTGCTTTTTTTGTGTTCCTACTTCTTTGCTGCCTCACTAAATTCACTTAAGGCTTTCATTTTCCTAGCAAAACACTCAATGAGGAAATCTGTGGGGAGAATTCTGCAGATTTTTCTGGCTGCAAACTTTAAAAAATTCCACCATTCAAGCTGTGGAGAGAGCGTGCAGGAATAGTGATTCAGGTCTTTAATGAACCTCATTCTTAACGCTGCAGATGTAGTTTTGCTTTAAAAGTCCTTTTTGATGAGTCACGGACATTGTTAGATTTCACATACTATCAATATAAATTTTCAGATGACCTGAATTTATTCAAAATGTTTTTGTTTTTTTTCATCCTCCAAATGATTATAATGAGTAAGGTCAAAAGATGTAATAGTGCTTTCTCTATACTAAGGTCATGATGTTCTTATTTATGTTCTATCATTTTATAAAAGACTTACTCTTGTCATTTTTATCAGCTAAAGGCACTTTGGGAATTAATATAAGATTATCTCCAACACAGTCTCAGTTCAGAGACTGAGAGGCAAACACTTAGTAGCTGAGTATTTGAATCAAATGCTTAAAAACTGACTGCTAGAAAATGAAACAATGAGTAAATTTAAAACACATCTTAGTATGTTGTGCCCTGCTCACAGTTGCAAAAAGTGTGGATCCGAAAGAACAGGGACATTTTATTCATGGTTGTTGTTGTTAGTTATGAAGTCATGTCTGACCCATCGTGACC
Organism: Pantherophis guttatus; assembly: GCF_059756535.1. Lineage (NCBI taxonomy): Eukaryota > Metazoa > Chordata > Lepidosauria > Squamata > Colubridae > Pantherophis > Pantherophis guttatus. The sequence continues at coordinate 135,782,617 of NC_142063.1, read as the reverse complement.
CCATGGACAACATTCCTCCAGGCCTTCCTCTCCTCTACCATCCTCTGGAGTCCATTTAAACTCACGCCTACTGCTTTAATGACTCTATCCAGCCACCTCATTCTCTGTTGTCCCGTTCTTCTTTTGCCCTCAATCTTTCCCAGCATTAGATCCCATATATGGTCATTTGGAATTTATGCCCAAGAAAGAATGTCCTTAAACAGTGCTAAAATCACCTAAATGAGCTCTTTCCTCCCACTGAGGATGGAGGGTTGATTTTGGAGGACAGCATATTGCATCCTCGCTACTCCCTTTGATTTCCTTAAATCATCCTGTGAAGATGGATGGCCTCAGGGTTTGAATCCCATCTTTGAGAGAGCCATGGCAGAGCCATGGCAGCATTGGAAAGAGTGGGGTGGAAAATCCTGAGGTGTCTCAACTTCCCAGGACTCTATCTTGTCCCAACAGCACACAAGTAGCAGGACAAAAAATACTTTAAGCTTATTACCTGTTCAGGTTGTAAAAGGTGTGTTTTATTTTTTAAAAAATAATCAGGAACAACATCAAATACTGCTAAAGGTGTTCAAATCACAGTTCCTATAAATGCATGAGTCTAAAGCTCCATGAAGGTATCAGGGAATGATATAAAACATTGTGAAAGTAGGAAAAGACCTTTTGTTGGGATTAGACAAATTACATCAAAATTCATAATGGATAGGAACATTGGTTTTGCATTACATGGTTTTTTGCATTAACTTCACATATCTAATGCGGATGGCTGGAAGCTAGTTAACATGGTTCACTATAAGCTTAGAATTGCCCTATAAGTGACTTATTTATACACTGTGTATTTAACTTGATTATGATTTCATTGAATTTATTCCTAACTATGGAAAACTAGAAAATATATGTATTCTAGTTACATGGGATGAAGGATACATGGGATGAAGGGGTGGCTAACTGATGAGGGATTATATGTCCGAAATAGATCTATCTTAGTCTCCTTAGTCTTCCAAAGGGCAGCAGGGAGTTTGCTGGCTGCTGGAAAAAAAGCCTAGAAACTAGTGGATTGGGATTTCACTGAACTAGGGCTGCATAAAAATCTTGGTTTACGTAGGAAGAACCTGGCTAAAGAGAAATACATACATACATACATACATACTTACATACATACATACATACATACATACATACATACGTGTGTGTGTGTGTGTGTATTTTTCTTCAGCCGGGTATATTCCTACGTAAACCAAGTTTGCAGCCATAGCTCAGTGAAATCACATCCACTATCCTAGGCTTCTTCAGACAGCAAGCAAGCATTTTGCTGCCTATTGGGAGGAATATACCCAGCTGAAGAAAAATGCATACAAAAACCTACGATTAGAGAAAAAAGCAAATATATATATACTGATTCATTTGTTTTAAAAGGCAGGTTAGAAGGTGCTTTTTGTTTTATTAAAGTATTTTATTTTGTGCATTTATAAGTGTTTTTATTTTACTATGTATAGCAGTTTTAATAAAAAAGAGTTTAAATTAATCAAATAAGCAAACAATACTTTACAATGCAATAAACATCAATTTTATAGTTATTATTAACTATAATTATTATATTCAAATGCTAAAAATGGTATAATTGTTATAGCAGTATGGCTCATAAATGTTATTCTTTGCGGAATAAATCAACAAATATTAAGCATATGTTTCAAATATCTTTCTATTCTTACAAAGGTAGTTCTTGTTTACAATTGCCTTGTTTAGCAACTATTTGCACTTGCAATGGTGATGAAAAAAAATAACTTTATGACCAATCCCTTGCATTTATGACTTGTACAAGTCTGTAGAGTGAAGGAAAGCAAAGTAAGAAGCACAGTTGAGGTTTCATTTAGCTTGCTTCATGACCAGGTTGCCAGTTCCAATTGTGGTCATTAAATGAGGGCTATCTGTATTTCCAAGAAGGATTAATTGACATGAACTACTTCTCCTTACTTTTAGTTTATGGAATGGATGCATTGTATTAATGTATCGTATAAGCCAGCAGCTTATCATAAAGTGCTAAGAAAGGTTAGAAAATGAAGTTATTAAAAAAACAAAACCCAGGTCTTTATAACAACTTCTCTTATAATGAGTATTTTCAGCACTGACAGATAGTTTGTCTTTTCCAGCTCTACTTAGATATGTTAGATCACAGGTGTCAAACTCACGGCATCATGTTGCTGTCACATGATGTTTCATGACATTTTTCATATTCATGGAGCTGGGGTTGGTGTGGCCTGTATGTGACACATCCGGCCTATGGGCTGCCAGTTTGACACCCCTGTGTTAGAGATTGAGCCAAACTAAAAACCATGAATCTAATTCACATATTGTGCTGTGTCACAAAAGGTTATTGGGCACAAGAGATCCCATTGCGAACCGGTAGTAAAGTAAATAGAACCCACCGCTGGTTCATATGAAATTCATTACCACAAGATGCCATGGTTAATTGGATGTTATTTGATAAATTCATAAAAAGCAGATTTATTAAAGTCTACTGGATTTGATGATTTAGGGACAGCAAATTTGAACACAATAATCTTATTAGTGGCAATTTGTTATTATTTAATGATTTCCCCATTCTATCACATTAAACAGTACAATTTAATATCAGCTTTAAAATAGGCCCTGGGGTGGAAGTTAACACACCCCTAGTTTATACCAATGGTGGGTTCCTCCCGGTCCGGTCCGGTTCGGCCGAGCCGGTAGCAGTGACGATATGACGTCACCGAACCGGTTCTCCCCCCCGCCCTCCCACCCATGTTATTCTTACCTTTTATTTGGTCCCACCCCCAATCTATTGCTGCCTCCTGAGTCCCAGCTGATGACTAGAGGGAAAAAAACTGTTTAAACTCTTGCTGCGGGGCTTCAAAGGGCCGTCCTACAGCTGATCAGTGTTAAAAGCAAACAAATGAGTTGGGTTGTAAGTGCGAGGACTGGTCGTAAGTGCGAGGACCTTCCAGAAATGACTCTGACCAGCTAGCCACGCCCACCTAGTCACATGACCTCCAAGCCACACCCATAAAATAAGCCACGCCCACAGAACAGGTAGTAAAAAAATTTAGAACCCACCCCTGGTTTATACTAATATTTTGGTATAACTGGGTAAAAGGAGATTGGCTTCCACATATAAAGAACCCTTCAATAACTGAATGCTCTTCAGATATATTAGATTTCAGACAATAGAGTCTTGAAATCCAGACCTTCTGGAGGACTCCAGGTTTAGGACAATTGCATATGAAACAGGCATGGGGTGATAGAGCTACATACTTTAATGCTTTGGGCTGCAGAAACTAACTCTGTTGTTTAGTATTGGACTCTTAATTTTATGTAGAATGATTCTTGTGTTTATAGAGATAGAATTTAAATTAACAGAAAATTATTAGCTACTTTTAATAATCCCTCAGTAGCACAAATCCATATAAGCATAAGGCTAAATCCAGTAGAATACTGCACGTCGGTAAGAGGCTCAGTCTTCCCACATTTATATCACTGTAATGAGCAGCATAATGCAGTACCCTATCTCTGCAAAGAAGTACATTTAGATTAATTCATCTGTGGGAGTTACATTCCTCAGAGTAAACCCTTATCCCAGCATGCAGGTATCTAGCCATTTGAATGTCATTAATATTAATGAGACAAACTGATGAATCAATATGTGCTGTAATGAAATTATCTGGAAAGTGTAGGCACTGGGTTTTTATTTTTGGTTTACTTCTGAATTAGATTGCGCTGTTAAGGATAAACAAGGGAAGCCAAATTACTTTGACATTTATCAGCTTGATGACAATATGTGGCTGTGGGAGATCTCTAGATTCATTTCTTCTTCCCCACTTGGAAATTGTTATCCCCAAACACAAGGGAAAGCGTTTAGGACACATTAGCCAAGTAACAAGAGGAGAACCATTCAGACAAATAGTGTGTTTATTCTCTGTGTAATGTTGTGAAACTTGAAAAGTATTAGGAAAAGCAGGACATGCCTGTCTGTAGAAATGTGAGGTGCAACCTGCACAATTTTCATGCTTTGTGCATTCTTAAAGAAAACATGAAGGATACAGAAGACACCAGTATCCTATATTCCACACCTTGTTCTTTTTGACATTTCTACATTTGGTTAGGAGGAGTAAAGAGGAACAGTCCTTGGGGTTGCTTGAATGTTGATGCAGCTGTCCATCTACAGTTGCATCCAGGGGTGGGCTTCAGATCCTTTAGCAACAGGTTTGCTGCCCCATTGCTGGGTGGGCGTGGCTTGATCGGTTGCCTGTACCACGGAGAGGGGGACATTTTCCACCCACCCCAGGCTCCGGAGGCTTTCTTCGAGCCTCCAGGAGGGTGAAAACTGCTTCCCCCTGTTGTGGCTCCGTTGCCTGAGCCTGAGCTATCAACAGATGCAGACTCTGAGAGTGAGGGGGAGGAGTTGGCAAGGCCTCCCTCTCCAGGACCCTCCTCTCTGGCAATGCCTCTGGAGGACACCGAAGGCCAAACAATAGGCTCAGAGCCAAGCACGTCCCCGCAGCCACAGGTGGACAGCGAGGAGGAAAATAAGTGCTGGCTGGACCCTCACCAGAGGCGCAGGGAGAAGCGTGCGCAGCAGAAGGGAAGGCGTGCCAGAGATTAGCTGAGTCACTGGACCACACCCCACAGGCTATAAAAGGGAGTGTGGTGGCCATTCGGACTCTGTGACGGACAAAGCTAATCTCTGGCGAGGCACTTTGCACCTTCGGACACAACACCTATTTGCTGTGGATTTAATTACAAACTGGACTATTCAAACTGTGCGTATTTTTGTCTGTGTTATCGGAGTAAAAGTTTTTGGCAGGCAGCCACGGAGTTGCTGCCAAGTTCCTTATCACTGACGTTGAGTGTTTGAAGAGTTTATTTAACTCTCGGCTGGCTGGTTGGGTGTGCATGGTATGGGGACAGAACACCCCCAGGGTCTGGAGGCCCTCTGGAGGATGGAAACGGGCCCATTTCTGGACTTCCGGAACCTCCAGTAGGCCCATTTTTTGCCCTCCCAGACCCTGAGCATGGCCCTTGCACTTACCTGGAATGGTGAATGGGCCACGTGGAGACTCCTGAGAGGGGCGGGGTGGGGTGGGGTGGGCAGGGTGGGTGTGGCCAGTCAGGGATGGCATTTGGGGGTTTGCCAAACTCCAGCAATCGCCCAAACCCTGCTGAACCCCCAGGAGCCCATCCCTGGTTGCATCCTGCATCACATAGAAATTTATATCATAATCCCCATGACATTCATGTTGGAAGCATGAGTTTAAGGTGCTTCCGAGTTGAAAAGATTAGCTGGTAACATCACCATTGTCCAGGGGACTCATATAGGAGCTCCTTTCATATCCCCATCAAGGAATTGGAGTGAATGACGGGAGCTCACCCCGCCATGCAGCAGCACTCAGATCTCAAACACGGGGTTGCTAAGGTCCAATCTAGCATCCTAACCATGTGAGTCACCACGTTCCTGATTTATATCATAATGAAGAAAACAGAAACAGAGCTTCCCTCCAGATTTCCTCACAGAGGTTAGAGGGAATAAAATATGGTGGGAAAAATACATGTACAGGGACGGGGACCAGCATATATGAGACTATGATTTATTTATATTTCATATTCTTTGACTTTCTTCAAGACATGCATGAAGACAGGACTTCATATGAGGACTTCATAATGTACAGGGATAGTTTTAGGTTTCAGAAAATATAAATGTTTTAGGATGAATTTGCAGGGGAAACAGCTTTTTATGTTACTTGAAACAAAATGGTAAGAAAGAGTTTTAGCTAATGATAAAAATGATTAGTTTATATTTAATATTAAATATATGAATGGCATGAATTGTAATTAAAATTCTTGATCCAAGGAGTGAACATTCTCCTAACTTAAATTATGTATATGTAATAGCAGAAGAAATACACTTGAGACTATTATTTATTCAATCCCAAATTTCATCTTGGTGCCCTCTGTCATATATACTATGCAATATAGGCACGTTCAAGAAACAATATGCATTGTGCCAAATATGCCTTTTAATAAAAACTAATGTTTTAGGATTGCAGAGACCATGACAAACACAATTTGTTACAGAGTCAGTTTGCCCATTTAGAGAGAATCCAAGCAAAACTAACATTCCACTGAAGCTGCAGACAATGCAATTATGCTGGAGACAGTTTCTGGGAATGCAAGAAACCTCTGACCGTAACCATCTTAATACCACTGGCATTGTCAATTAACTTCTATTAACAGGCATTTGGCTTTCTTGAAGATAGGCAGAGCTTTATTCATGTGAAAAGCCAAAAATGATCTATTTATTGCACCAGAAGAAAACTTGAAATAATAATTTTCTTTCAGAAATCCTACCAGGTCTTCATTTAGTATCTCATCTAAATGCCACTGAGTCTTCGTGACCAGATAGATTCCTACTATTTTGATTTGTCCATACTGATAATCCTTAGCTCTTCCAAGGACCACTTGACCACCACCACCTCCTCCTCCTCCTCGTCCTCGTCCTCCTCCTCCTCCTCCATTTTACCAATTGTCTTCCCCTTCTTCTGTTTAACTCAACCTTGCCAAGCATAGTAGTTTTTCTACTCCATAATTTGCTCAATGTATGTTAGATTCTGCTTATGGATCATCCCTTTAAGACAGCAATCAGTCTTTATTTGGTCCAGGACTGATGGATTGTTTCTTATTGCAGTCTCCAAATCCATAATTTGAAGACATCTATCTTCTTAGACTCATTCTTTCTCCAGCTTTCATAACAGTACATTACCAGTTGAAAAATGACTGCTTTAACTATTTTGTTCTTTACTGTCACTGGAATACCCTTATCCTTCATAAACTATTAAGTTTCTTATTGTCTTCCTCTCTAGAATTAATCTCCCCTTTACCTCTCTACCACAGTGTATATATTTATTCTTGAGCCCAAGAAAAAATAATTATAACATTCATTGCTTCTCAGACAACTCTGATATTCCTACACATGGTGGTTTACATTAATTTTGTTTTAATATTTAACATTACCTTTTTTTATTTTACTTTTTGTTTCCATAAGTTGTCTTTTAACTAATAATATAGCAGCATCTGCATATTTCAGACTGTTAACCTTTAATTTTGATACCAGCTGGCATCTTTTCCAATCCTGCTATTCTTTTAATTTTTTCACTGCATAAATTAAACAGAAATGGGGACAATATGGATATTTTTTCATACCTTTCTGTCTTTTGAACCAGTCTGATTTCCCTGACTCACAGTAGTTTATTATTCACTAAAATGTTTTCCAAGAAGAATAATCATATATTGTGCCATATACATAAGCCTGAATTATTTCACCTTCTTGCATGATGCAAATCCTTGCTGTAATTAAACAAATTATCTTATATACTTTTTCTCTCTCCAGTTTTGATATTACGTTGGTCTCATGTTCATCCAACTTTTCTGAAATCTGCCTATTCATTTGGTATTTCTCTGTTCAGGTATGGGTCTCTTAAGCAAAACTTTTCATAAAAATTAGTGCAATGATTTGGGAATTTGTACATTCATCTTCTCCAAATTCAGTATAAAGTATATTCTATTTTTCCCTGCCTCTCTCTTATATTGTCTTGTTCCATATTTGTCAATCTACAGCTGTTAGCAGTTCATTGCCCTTTTCTTCTGCAGCTTGAAGCAGGTCAGTGGGCGTTCCATGTCTGGTGCTTTCCTAGTTGACAGCTGATCTACTCCCTTTCCAATCTCACTTCTTAATGGAATCACTCCCTGAATATATTCACTCTCTAGAAATGTTTTTGCCATCACACTACCTGATAGAATATATGTACATGTTCCAATAGTTACCCATGCTTTAAGATCCCTGTAATGGTCTATGGGAAAGACCTTGGGAGATGAGGCAAAGAGAGGCTTCCTAAAGAATGGTCAGATAAGAGAGAGCATAGCCCGCAGCTGTATAGTGGGCACAGCAAGAGGCTCAAAAGAACCTTCCCTGGCTTCTTGAACTGTAAAATAGACGGCAGGAGATTTGCACTTGCAGGCTTGCATGATAGATATCAGTCTTTCCAGGTAGACCAGGCAGGAAACACAACCAATTGGACTAATTCTACTTTATTGTAAGGCTTCGTGAACAGAATCTGCAAAGCTTTTATTAGCATCCACCCTGGCTATAGAATATGGAATGCACTCCCTGGTACTTACATTTTGTATTCTCACACGATTTAATAGTTGGAGATCATCAAAGCTAAAGACAGTTTTAGCTTTTAGATTCACTTGCTGCTTTAAACTGCTGTGATTTGAATGTATTTTTGCTCTTATACTATATATATTTTATACATTTATATATTTTTGTGTTTCAAAAAGCATTGCCATGTTCAGCTTAATATTTTGCTTTCATTTGTTTAATGGAAGGCAAGGAAAAAGTATATTGAAGATCCAGGTTTTCCCTCAGATTGTAATTTTTATCAGTCCTCAGGGATTTGCTTCATAAAGCCTCATATAACCATAACGTGCATGATCTATTATTCTTATATGCTGTTGCTTGTTTCCTTGAAATATATGAAGCTCTTTATATGGAGCCACTCTGTTGGTTCTTCTCATTTCCAGGGGAGGCAAATGGTTTACACACTGTCTGCTTATCTGATTCTTTTCACGGAAAATGTCAGGGTTTAAACCCTGGATATTCTGTCTGCAAAACATATACAGTATGTGACTTGGCTAGCAGCCTAATGCCTTAGGGGACCACTTTTCATTCATTTTTCAAAGAGAATACTACATCCACAGAAAACTAGTACAAAAGACTCAGTTCTAGCTAAGAAAATGCTATTACTACTATGTGATATTTGTTAATGAGCCGTGTTATAGCACTATACTAGTAAATGGATATACAGTGGATTCTAGAGAAATCTGCAAATGGCAGCAGATTAGTTCTAAAGAAAAATAGCTGCTCTACCCTGCTATCCCAAAGCATCTTGACTCAAAGGCGTTGATGAATGGCTTCACATGTGGCACAGACATCTGAGCAGAGAAACTCCATGCATTATAAGAAGTAAAGCTGCATGATCTGATTGTGCCCTTTATCAAGGGATCTTCTGAGTCAGTACAATAGAGACTTCACTAGAATGAAAGGACCTCTTCCCCATGCCTTCCCACCCAATCCTTTTTGTTTTGTTTTGTTTTGTTTTGTTTCAATCTCTTGCAGTATCCCAAATCTAATCCATAGCATGCAAGGTTCACTGCAAGAATTAGGGTACTATAAGGTAAAGAAGAATAAGCGAAACTAACTCACCACTTGCGTTTGTTGACTGAAGCTTCCACTGATCAGAGTTTTCCTTCGGAGAGGAATATGCATGATTCTGCATTGTAATAATTCTGGATCTAATAATATTGCTTTGGCACTGATGGTATAAAATGAACAGAACAAATCCAGAATCATGAAACATAAGTTAAAAAATAGATTTTGTAAGTAAATGGATGATGATAATAAATCTTCATAGGTGTAGAAAGAGATGCTTTTGAGACTAACTCATTATCAATTATTAGATAATACTATCTCTTCCCAATGAAGCAAAATGCATCTTAATAATTCATACAAAAATACTACTTTCCCTAAGTAATCTTTTAAATCATCTCAGTACTGTAATTACAATCATTATATTTGTGGTTTTGATGATTAAAAGAACTGGATAATTGGGAAAAAAAGTGACCATAAAGAGTTAATATCAAAAATCTACTTACATTTGCTGCAGAAGAAATCAAGATTTTTTCCCCTGTTTCTTTCCATTCCCTTTGCACTTTTTCTTTTTTCTTCTTTGTTTTCTTTGTTTCTTTTATTCTTTATTAGTTTGTGTTAGTTTTCTAATTACATTTATATAAAAAGAAAATTTCAATTAAATGAATGTGATGTTTGTAAAATTCCAAAGCATGTCTGAAAAGGGCTTTTGGTACAGTTCCTGGGACATGTTATTATGGGTTTCAGCATCATTTAATCAGATTGACGCACATTACAATGGCTGAAATTTCTCCATATTTGGCAGCTATGTATACTTCTTAATGAAGAATTCATACAATGCAGCATTTAAATTAGTCAAAATCAGTGCTTTACAAATAATTGAAATGGAAGTTGATAGGGAGTGATAAAAAAAAAAAAAGATTGGCAAATTCAGTGCTTTATTCTTCTATGTAACCAGTGGTAGTATTCACTTACCTTCGCTACCAGTTCGCAAATGTGAGCGTGCGGTGCTTGCTTCACTTGTGTGCTTTGCACGTGCATGCCACCTCTGCACATGCTCAGAGCATCAAAAATGGGACGTGATGACATCTGGGCGGGTGGACGGAACCTCCCGCAGCCACCCCTACCGGTTTGCCTGAACTGGATAGAACCAGCTGAATAGCACCACTGTATGTAACGGTATGTTAGAATAACCTTAGGAGATTGGACAAAGAGACATTACCAAGGGAATGGTCAAATAAGAGGCAACATAGTCTGCAGGTGGATAGTAGCAAGAAACTCAGAAGAGACCCTCCCTGGTTTCTTGGACTGTAAAGGAAATGGGGGACAAATGCACTTTCAGACTTGTAAGATTCTGTCAATGTAGCTTTACAATAAACTAGAATTAGCTCAGCTGACTGTGCTCCCTATCTTGTCATAGCCACAAGACTGACACCTATTCAGGAATAAACATTTTATCTTGTCATGATAGCAAGCAAGTTGAGTGCTTCCCAATCCTTACAGTTCTGATACTCAGCCTAGAACCTGCTACATATTTAAGCAATAGGCAAAGAACTATTAGGATTTAAATTTAAGAAACACTTTGCTCCAAGAAGAATGAATTATTCCATACAAATTGTGCTGAATCTCTGTTATTAAATTATACAGTTTTAATAAGTTTCCTAGCCTGGGGTGGCTGAAGAGAAACCACAGCAAGTGTTGGTGAATAATAACTAAGCCTTTGATTTAACAAAGCCGAGTTTAGTGTCCTTTGGATGCAACCAACCAAATCTGTCTGTGCAATATATGCTTTTGCATATGTGTAAAGTTCCATTTACCTTTTATGCATGTATAAAATATGTAAGATTTGCATGCTCAAAATCCAATTCCCATGTTACAAGTGTATAAAATGTATAAAATATAAAATATATGCATGTGTAAAACACCACTTGGATTGAACCACCTACCCCTCATTAGACTATTCAACTGAGAGTTTATTAAATACTGAAGTACGAATGGATACTGAAAATCAAACCAACCATCTGGTAGAAAGGAAGTGCTTAAAGAACAGAGCAGGCCTATTGCTGAGAACTATTCTTTATATATATAATATATATATTATTGTGTGTGTGTGTGTGTCAGTAGTGGATTTCAGTTTAGATTGCTACCGGTTCGCTCATGCGCAGAAGCATCTGGGCGGATGGGCGGAGCCTCCTGCTTCCGCCACCGCTACCGGTTCCCCCGATCTGGGGTGAACCGGTAGCAACCCACCACTGGTGTGTGTGTGTGTGTGTGTGTGTGTGTGTGTGTGTGTGTGTGTGTGTAAAACAGTCTTAACAATATGATGTAACATCAACATTAAACATAATGATAACAAAGAGGAGATAGCAATAGCACTTAGACTTATATACCACTTCACAGCGCTTTACAGCTCTCTCTAAGTGGTTTACAGAGTCAGCCTATTGCCCCCAACAATCTGGGTCTTCATTTTACCCACCTCGGAAGGATGGAAGGCTGAGACAACCTTCAGCCCTGTCAGGATCGAACTGCTGGCAGTGAGGTGAATTAGTCTATAATACTGCATTTTAACCACTTCATCACCATGGATAGGTATATAAAATTATGTTATAAAGAGAATAATTCCCCAAAAGTGGCTATATTACTCAAAAATCTTTCATGACTCCCTGAAAAGGAACCATTCCCTCCCCCTCCTCCCCCCCCAAAACCTCCCAATATAGTTTATGGTTCTTTGGAATAATTTTTTTCTTACATATCCTACAGTCATTTTTAACCAACTCCCATGCCCAAAGTACTACATTTGCTAGAATATTAAAACTATGGAGTGAAAACATCACTACTACATGAATTTCAAGGCATTACTAAGACTGTCTTAGACAGTTTACTTCCTGAGGCAGAGTAGCAAATGATTCCTCTTTTCTCTCAAGTTAGGGCTCTGTGTATAAAGGTCTAGTTTAGTTATTTTAGCACATGAAGCTTTTTTTTTTTTAATCCAACATATATTTCCTTCTAGCTGCCAATAGAAATACAATAACAAATTCAATAACAATATACTGTCTCTTAATCTACTGCCTGAAGTGGTTGCTTCTCTCAATCTTATATTAGAACCAATGTTCCATTAGATTACACTTCATCCCTATCACCAGCAGACTCACTTCTCATCAGCAATCTGTTCGGTGGTGGAGATGCCATAATATCAGTCAGCTCAGGCCAAAAGATCATATAATCACCCCAGCAATTGCTGTTATGAGTCCCTAACCATTTTGCACTGCATTAGTTTGGCGTAGTGAACCTAAAGTGGAATTACCTCAAAATACTGAGCAATTTTTGAACTTGACATACAGCAGAGTAATATTTCCTTGCACTGCCAGAAATAAAGCACACGTTTTAATCTCACAAGTCAAAATGGGAACCAGTCTGAACTGGACAAATAGGAGGAAGTTTCTTCCATTGTCTCTCTACTCTAAATTTCCTTTTCACTATTTTCACTATTTCACTATTCACTATTATTTATTTATTGGTGGCATAAATGCAACTGAGGGAGTTATAGTGAAGGGGATATTGACAAAACTCAGTTACCAGTTTTAGGAATAGCATGAAAAAAGTATGTTCATTCTGACTGTAATTAAATTGCATTATGGATTGTCTAAGGAAAAAGGGATTCTTGAAAGGGGAAGCTATGGAAATCAAATTTTCATCTGAATACAGACCAATATATTTTAAAATCAAAGCATTTACATTAATAACATTCTTGTTCTTCATGGAACAAAATCATTTGGAGGGTATATTTTTAGCTGAAATTAGGTTGTAAGAGCCTGTTCATTTTGTCACATTGCTTCAATCTGAGAGATGCAAAAAAGGAAAAAAGCCAATCAATAACCATAATTATAATTTTCTTCTCATTGATTGCTCAGAAGTCTTCAAAGGCACCTTCATTAATTTAAAGTTTTTGTGCAAAATGTTTAGAATTTAAAAACCCTTTTCTGGGGAAAAAAATACAAAAATAAAATTTGTTCAATATGAACAAGTTAGAATGTATAGTGATGTCCATAATATATAGTAAATTCTATAAAAGCTAATAAAGCCAGAAAAGAAATTCTCATTTTAAAATATGCTAGGAGTTTTGTTAGTTAAGTAATACAAGAAATGACCATATGGCCATTTTTTATTAGCAATGTGATAGCCTTATCAGATGACAGCTGTACATGAGTATTTATTATTAGAAAGCCAATAAAAACTTATACTGAAATTAGTGCTGTTCAGCTTGCCTGCTCCTCTCTATATTTGAGCAATTATGCCTTGCAATTCAGTTACATATTTCCAATACAACATTAACTTCACAACTATTCATATGTGTTGTTTGATGTTTTTTTAAGTCTTGAATTAACAATATGAACAGCCATTTTTTTTTTGTCCCTAAATGCAGGGTAATCTGAAAGTAATGATATTTGCCACACATTACTGCATTCAGAACCTAATTTTAATCTGATTTTAAATTATATCTGGCTAAAACATGTTGTCTAATTTTTGGACTTCTTTTTCTCTTATTATTATTTTTTTCAATCTTGCTTATTGAAAAATTCAGAAAAATTGAAACCTTACACATCGTTTGAATAATTTTAATTAGTGTTAATGAACAAGTTGTTTTCTTATGGATGTTGTATAATCTTGTTGGTCTTCAGGTTTTTTTAATTAATTACTTAAAAGATGACAGTCTTTTTTGTATATATGATTAGGTAATTATTTTCTCAGTAGCTAAATGGAGAGCACAGTTATCCAGCATTTTAGCAACAGAAGCATTTTTATAACCTAATAAAAAACCTAAAATGGTAGGTGACCTTCCTTCAACTAAATAATGCTTTAAACTTTTATGCAAATCAGTAGTACTTTCTGATTTGTTCCACAGAAACAATGAAAAAGATTACTCTTGTTTCTTCCAAATCCAGAATAATATGCTACTGAATTAACCTTTATTTTCAAAGCCATGTAATATTAAAAACACTTCAAAGTCCTGTGTCTGTAGTACGATGTTCCAGATTAAGTGGTTTGATGGTAGAATTAATGCAAAACATCAGTGGGTTCCCTATTCAAGTATTTATATTTTGAATCAGAGTTTTAATCTGCTTTTTCATTTCCGTAATACCGTTATAATTATAATGCCTTTCAACACATAACAGCTTGTTACGTACTAATCATGTTGGCAACAAGGACACATGTTCTATTATGATGAAAAACTGCTAGAAATCTATTTGTTTATTAATTAATGGCGATCCCTGTTGTTCCTATGGAAACATTAAGACTGTGCAGTATTTCAGATCTGATTCCCAAAACATGCTTCAGAGTGCCTGTGGACATGAATATTGCACTTATTTGCAACTTAAAAGCAGCCACGTCTTTATACAGAAGTGGCAGAGAGCAACTATTAGTTGGATGCTTGATGGACTGGAGGAATAAATTTATATAGATTAGATAGTAAAAGGGAACTCCTTCTGTTCTGTCCCCCTTCCCCACACAGGCAAACACACCACCAGGCACGCCTGCCAAGATTTTATTATGCAATCAGACTAGAATCCCTTGCAGATAAGAGTTTTGGCAGTAAACTGCGAAATGCCTGCCTAGTCAGTTTTCACTCACAGTAAGCAAGAGAGAGTTTATCCTCAATCCGGTTCAGTAGCAAAAAGTAATCCACGAAGCAAGAGTTAGCTAAGGTCCAATCCAAATATGCACAAGCCAGATTTCAGGTAATGCGATGTGACTCTCAGGTTTTTAACGTTGCCCGTCACAAAGCCTGAAGAGCAATCACACCCACTTTTATTCCTTGTGGGGTGTGGCTCAGTGACTCAGCTCAATCTCTGGCCCTCCCATGCCTCTTTCGTTGCTGTGCATGCTTCTCCCTCCGACGCTACCTGGGATCAAGCCAGGATTCATCATCCTCGCTCCCTATCTGTTGTTGTTCCGATATGCTTTCCTCCTGGCATATCCCAGGCTGTTCCTCTTGGCCTTTGGATGGAACCTGAGACATTGCCAGAGAGGAGGGTCCTGGAGAGGGAGGCCTTATCAATTCCTCCCCATCACCTTCGGAGTCCTCTTCCTCTATTAGGACAGGCTCGGGAGTTGGGGTCACAACACTTTCCCTCTTTTAACTGTACTTCCCTCAGCCATGATAAATCATTTAGATAAGAATGAGGAAGGGAGTTTATAGTGGTAGTGGAACCATGTCAATTGCATTCTTCTTTGATTTTGAAGTTGAAGGAGCATAATATTGGCAGAAGCTTACATTCTATGGTGGCAGCATGGGATGGAGTGGAAGCTATTCCATGAATTTTATGATTACACAAGGTTATGATCCACAAGATAGAAGTAAATTCCAAAACATCTAAAAAGTTTTTGTTGTTTTTGTTCATCGAATAATATAAAAACAAAACAACCAAGGCTGGGTTGGGTTAGGTGGTTTGATTAAAATGGTTTGATGATAGAGCAAAAAAGGCTAACAGAAAATTACAGAGCTATTCACACCTAAGAACTCGTCTTCAAAAAGTATATATATACATCGTTGTCATCTTAGATCAATAAACCAGTGTTCTCAAAGGTGGAGCCAGCCAAATATATTATTCTGACTAAAAACGTTGGGAGTTTTACTCAATTATATGTGAAGAGTTTGGAGAAGACAGTTGTAGACAATGAAGAAGTAAAATATCTCCATCCTCACAGGACCTGGCTGAATCTTGGTTGATCTCAATAAGTCAAGCAAAGCTGGACCTGGTTAGTATTTGAATGGAAAACATTCACGAATACCCAACTGAAAAATCAATAACAATAATAATAACAAATCAACTGATGCACAGCATGGTTGCAATTATAGCTAAATACTTGGGATGCAAAATCAATAAATAAGAAAAAAGCAAACAGTGCACCACCAAAATGGAAAATCAGAATTGAAAATAAGATGCAAGCAACCTAGAACAGATGA
This sequence comes from Pantherophis guttatus, assembly GCF_059756535.1. Taxonomy (NCBI): domain Eukaryota; kingdom Metazoa; phylum Chordata; class Lepidosauria; order Squamata; family Colubridae; genus Pantherophis; species Pantherophis guttatus. Next base: position 135,766,421 of record NC_142063.1, on the reverse strand, counting down.
AAGAAAAGAAGATGGAAAAACAAGAAGAATATCTGATCAAGAAATATCACCTAGAAACAAGGAAAATCAAGGAAGAAATGGAAATAGTAAATTTGGTTGATACACTTGGGACAGGTAACCTGAAATAATGCATTTGACATTGGCAAATGTGTGTCAAAATTGGTTCAGTGGGTTTCCTGTAGGAATGTCCTTTTTCATCTGATCCTGACTGTTCTCTTGTCCTTTAATTCCCTGTTGGTTGTGAGAGAGACCCTGACTTCCACAACCCGTCTGTCCCTCCCTCCCTCCCTCCCTCCCTCCCTCCCTCCCTATTGATTGACTGGTGAAATTCCACTATAGACAGTCAGTCTTCTGAAAAAAATGAAACAAAAAAAGATCAGTGTTGCTTTTAGCAGATGTAGCACTTGCCTTCCTGCAATGTTCAAAAGTATTCAATAATTTGTGAAACCTCCTAGACAGTCCTAATTTGGTTTGAATCACTTTAGGAGAGTGCTGCTTGCATTCTGTTTTGTTGTGTTGCAGACTACTCGAGATTTAAATTTCAAGTGAATTCTCAGCCTCCAAATAATTCAGGCACCAGAGAAATCTTTTATTTCTCTGTGTGTTTGCTCTATAATTCTATCTTACATCTTCCTGTGCCCTTTCAAATGCTATAGTAAGCGGACCCCCTAAAGAAGCACGATTCTCTGCAAAAGTATGATTTAGTCTTTCTGTCTCGCATTAGCTATATATATTTAATCATATGCATTGTTTTCACAGCTCATTTTTTCTTTCTCTTTTATGTAATATATCAAGAAAACTCCTTGTGGTGTTCGTGTTGCATTCTGGAAAATACGCCTGAAATCAGCATTTCTTAGACCTGTCTTTGATCATCAAAAGGCCTATTTTAAAGCAGTCCCATAGCAATTTTCAGAATTTATATAAAACAAGCCTGGTCTATCTTATGTCAGTTATTTTTTTCTTTAAAACAAAACAAAACAGAGCGGCCTTCAGATTAAAACAAGAACCTGATGCTGCTTCTAATTTTTTGCTTATTTGTTCCCTATGACTATCATTAAATGTTGTACCTTATGATTCTTGACGAATGTATCTTTTCTTTTATGTACACTGAGAGCGTATGCACCAAGACAAATTCCTTGTGTGTCCAATCACACTTGGCCAATAAAGAATTCTATTCTATTCTAATGCATTTAAATCTAGTGGCATCCATGAAGGGGCAGGAGAGAGAGGGAGAGGGAGGGAGAAGGAAGGGGAGAGATCCAATGAGATTCTCATGCTTCTGTTTGGCATGTTGTAAAAGACATTCTCAACATTTTGGCATACAATATGCCAAAACATAAGCATGAGACTATCATCTTGTTTAACACAGCGGTTTATGTTTAGGAATCAATGAGGGAGGAGGAGGAGAAGGAGGAGATTGTTTACCATCAAGAACTCAATTGAATTAATGTTCATTTATTATCTTTATATGTCACATTTCTCTTACATTATATCTAGAGCACCTCAAAGCTAAAAAAAAAAAAAAGGTAGCAAACAGGTTTATTATCTATCCATAACAGCAATATCAAAGTTGCTATTTTCAACATATAATGGTGAAAGATTACGAATCTATAAGGGTAAAGAAGAATAAAAGGCCATCGTGAACATGATTTAATATTTATTCTTTAAATTTATATGGCATATTTCATTCAGGAGCTAAAGGCACCATGTATCCTGCACCAGGCACCATGTGTAATGCTCCCTTCTATTTTCCCCCACCACAACAGTCCTGTGTTGTAGGCTGAGTTGAGAGAAAGTGACTGGCCAAAAGTCACACAGTAACGAAGAGTTGTCCTAGTTCAAGATGTAACTATCCTGCTACATTGGAATCTACCATTTACAAAGTTTTATTGCCCTGTGAAAAATATTTGTTTGTTTTGTTCATCCTCTAGAATTTTTCAGTGGTTTGAGATTTTTTTTATTGATACAAGGTGATAGAAAGTGATGGCTGACATGTCTCATGAGCCCTGCAAGCAGAATAGTCTCATAGGAGTCCAGATTAGTTTGAGCAAAGATTGTACAATGAAAGTGGAGTCACACTCATAGAGAACCCTAATAACTGTGGAGGCTCAAACTCCTGGCAAGACATAAATGAAAATTTTGTAGAATTTTTCTTGCCTTTGAAAGGTATTTATATTTTCCTTTCCACTGAATAAAAAATATTTTACAAAGTCAAAGACATTTACAGAGTGGCTCCAACTGAAGTGCGAGATTCAAGCTCTCCAAGCTGCTAAGATGTATTCATCTTTCATTTTTGTTTCTCCCCTTCAATTCATATATTCATTAAAAGAAAATAAATCACCTATTCTTTCTAGTCCCTGAAAGAAGAAGAAGCATATACCCGTTGGAAATTGGAAATCAAACTGAATGAAATTCTCAGTCATCCCTATTTTGGAATAAGAAAAAAAAGAATATATATATATAGTGTTTTTCTATAGAGACACCTGGTCTACCCCGACATGGGGAGGGGCATTCTGCTCCCTTTCGCCTTTCAGCTCCAATCCAGGAGCCTTCAAGCAGTCGCATTCACGACAAACCATTTTATACCAAATTTATATTTTGCTGATAAAGAAATAAAGGGAGACTAGTATAGATCTATTTCAATCTTTTTAGCTTTCATCAGCTAGCCATACCCTTACTCGGATTCAAACTTGGGCTTCCTGCATGTTAGACAGTTGAATTAATCTTCTGAGCCACAGTGAATGCGACTGCTTGAGGGCTCCTGGATTGGAGCTGAAAGGCGAAAGGGAGCAGAATGCCCCCTCCCCATGTTGGGGTAGACCAGGTGTCTCGATAGAAAAACATTTAATCTTTCCCCCTGGCTCAAGCTGATGAAGGGAGGAGAACTTGTGGCTCAGAAGGTTAATTCAACTGCCTAACATGCAGGAAGCCCAAGTTATATATACTGTATGCAGGAAGCCCAAATATATATACTGTATTCAGCTCATTCTGCTTAGTAAAGGTAACATGTCATTTAGCTTCTAGAAACAGTCTACAGACAGATATTAAAATGCTCTGTGCAAACATTCATTCATACTGAGCTGTGATTTAATAAGTGAATGTAAAGTTATAGATACAACTGATGTATTGATTTTTATTGACAGTTATGATACTTCTATTTTCTTCCTTTTCTGCCCTTAGCTCCAGAATGCTTTCCAGAAGGACATCGTATTCTCCATCACGCTTATCGCAGCATCCATTTTGATTCTCTGGAATTACAGGAAAAAGCCATTCAGGACATGATTTGTGATCATTCACTTCCACAAGGGTGGTACCGCTTCATGATTGAAAATAAGCCTGCAGAAATGCCAACTAAGTGTATAGAAGTAAGTCAGATAAAATGAAATGGAATGAAATGTGCTCTCTCAATAACTTTTTTATAAACTGAGGTTCTCCCCAGACATTTTGAGCTCACAGCCCTACAGAAATGCCCATCAACTCCTAGAATCCTCTCCTATAATATTTAGGATTTCTGGAATGACAGACCCAAACAACTGATAGCCACCAGACTGGAGAAGGCTTTTTGGAGTACTTGACTGGCACCATCTTGCCTCAGATGCATTCTTCTATCTTAATTAATGAATTCGGTACATTAAAAGGGAACAATGTATGATTAGAAGCACAAAGGAATTTCCTCATCCAGGGAACAGCTTGATATACTTATACAGATTTAATCAAATTTGTTCCTTTTATATGCAAATGAATTCACCTCATGCTTTCTGAAGCTCAAAAAATGCATTTCACAGGCTGAAATATTATTAATAGTTCAACATTTCTATTGTATTATAGCTCAAACCCGTTGCTGACATGTTTTGAGCCATATGAAATATGTGGCTGGATTAAGTGGCAAGTATAAAGCAATTCAAGAACTTATTTTTTATTTTCATTTTTTTTGCCCGGAAATTTTTAAATAATGCATTATCTGCCGCTGGGAAAGTAGATAATTCAAAATATATTGGGCTTGATGGAAAATCTTCAGCAGCTCTGATCAGTGACTTAAAGGTTATAGCACCTTTGAGGTTTACTTCTTTGATGGATAGCTTCTTGATTCAAAATAAATAATATATTGCTTTGCTTCTTTTATAAATAACTTTGTAATTCAAAAGAAATAATAACTTTCTAATTCAAAGCACCACCTCACATAAAAAAATTCTTCATTTAAACTACAACTTAAAATAGGATTCAAACTGAGTCAGGAGTTCTGATTAAAAAATAATAATAATAAAACTTATTTAAAAATAGTTTTAATTAAAAACCATATCTTTAAAATATTTTTTTCATGTTTATGTTCTTAATTCCTTGGCCTTTTGGTGATAATTTTAAAATCTGTATGTTCAACAAATTGAGCTACATTTTACACAAAGTAAATTAGTTTTAAAAATTATTCAATTTTAAAGCCATCTCACAGTAGTGAGTCTGGAGGTATAAAGATTGAAATCATCATCATCATATCATGACATCCTGATGAAAATAAAAATCCCTAAAACAAAAAGTCTTATCCACCGCTCCCCCTCCGCCTGCCCCCCACATCTTAACTTCCTGGCGTACATTTAAAAATGTTAATAACAAACATTCTTTGCTATCAGCTGAAGAAAAATTCTGGAATGTAGGATGATTTGCTGTGAGCTTTTGAAATTGTCACTCTGAATTTGGAACAATCTGTGCAGCTCTTGTGACCTTAAAATATGTAAACTCTAATCTAACACTTAATATAATAGCTTCCTTCTAGAAAAGATCAAAATGGCCCAATTAACACTATCCATTTGTTGACTGTGTGTATATCCCATGAGTAATGAAATTCAAGGTATAGTTAATCAGATATCCCCATGATTACCAACTAGGGTTGCCAGGTCTGCTTCCAAAAAATAGCGGACAAGTGGGGTGGGGGTGGGGGGAGTTAAGTAGTAAAAAAATAAAAAAAAATTACAATTAAATTAAATATTTTCTTACAAACATTTTAACACGCCATTTTAGGTCAGTCAACACAAGCTAAAATACATTTTAAAAATGTGAACTGTACATAAATTTATAATATATTTTTATTTTAATCTCATCATTAATTTTTTCGGAGAATCGAGTTCAATGGATATTCGATCTTTGTCTCATTCTAACTTATGAAAAAAAAGACAAAACGCGATTCTCCTATCCTTATTCTCTTAGACTGTACAGCTTTAGATTACGTACCATTTCATCATAAAGCTTTTGAATAAAAAAAATGTCCACTATTTTGTGAAAAAAAATAGCGAACGTAATGTGAAAAAAGCGGACTGTCCGCTCAAATAGTGGACACCTGGCAACCCTATAATACCAACCCCCCCCCACTTTGTTAGTAAACTGAAGCACTGCTAGTGAGTAAAAGTGTTTTATATACTTACTAAGTGTGATTCCTGTTAAGATTCTTTGCAGCAAGATACATAGGCTGCCGCATGATCCAGATGGGTTTCCACATATTTGAATATTATATATACAAATGTACAGATATATGAACTGACCTTCATATGATTTCAGATACATCATAAGAACATGTATACAAGCTTGCTTCCTCATCACACATACTTGATGCATTTATGATTGTTTTGTGTTTATAAATATTTCATATCATCCATTTGTCTACTGAAACCTCTTCAGTGACTATATTAAAGGCAGTGTGAATGCAGTTATTGTTTCACTTCTCCTATTAAGAATCTTTCTTCATTCAGAAATACCTTGCAGTGCCATGGCATTAGGATCTATGTGTTATCAGAGAAAAATGTATATATTTTAGATGCTAATTGCTACTTAGCTCAATAAGGGGAAATCCATTAGAGCTGAACCAAATATATGCAGCAGAGTTAATAACATCTCATTTAAATTATATTAATCAAACTACTCCAGATGTGAAATCTCCTGTAATTTTTCAAGCCTTTTCAAGCTTTGCAACCTCATATTTCAATATGAATTAATATGGATTAGGAATTGAAATGGAAATGGGCTGGTCTCATAGCAAGAAGAACTGATGGCAGGTGGACCAAGGCAGTCCTAGAATGGATCCCACTTGATAAAAAGTGTCCGCAAAAGAGACAAAAACAAGATGGATTGACAACATCACCAAGTATAGCGGACCCAATTAGCAAAAGGAAGCTCAGGACTATATTGGTTGAAAGCATACTGAAGAGGCCTTCATCCTTCAGTGGATAGACAATGGCTGAAATGATAATGATAGTAATGATTTACTAACATTTACTGGAAAACTAAATGAATGAAATATATTGAAATATACCTTAATGAATATGTCATACGGTTAGGACATGTGATGCCAAGACTGAGATATTGTTTACTTTTCAATTAATTTAAATGGAACATTTAATATGTGAGGCTCTAAACAGCCTGTAACCAACAGCTAGGATAATACTGAAGAACTTGCTGTATCAATTAAATGTAAGCGAGAGATTCACACATGAACTTCTAGTTATATTTAATAACATACAGTTATCTACGCAGACCATAAACAAACCAGTAGCATGATTTCTCCCCATATAACTCGGAATGCTCAATCTGTGAATACTCTATCAGTGGTAGCCTATAAGTCATTTGATTAACTAAATCCTGAAGAAACAGGATAAAATAGATAACTCAAAATATAGCAGAGTAATGCTAGTATGTTTATCATTTAATTGAAATAGGCAGCTCTTCCACTTTAAAAAATAATGTGATATTTGTCCATCAAATAATTGGATAGATTAACTATGAGTGGTATATACCTATCCCACGGTAGTGCTGCTTAGATTAAGAAATATCAGCAAAATATGAAAATGAACAGTGAGATATAGGCTAGACAATGGAATTTCTGATTTCATTAAAAATATTTTACCTGAATTTTAGCTAAATACTGTACATGATAGCTTCTAATTACGCAAACATTAGAAACTAATTTATTCTTTATGTAATTGATTTGTAAAGCTATCCATCTCAACAAATGACTCTGGGTGGCAAACAAGAACAAACAGAATATCAACAATTCCACAGTTGCAAAAATTAAATGCAAAAATTAAAATCCATAGCAGTCAAGAAAAAGTACATAGTCGACAACACTAATATCGCTAGGATTACATCTTTTTAATACAATGCAGCTTTTGCACATTTAGGATACCAGGTTCAGAACGAGGTCTTTAGTGCTTCACAATAGGCCAGCAGAGTTAGACCCTCCTGATCTCTGGAGGGAGAATGATCCAACAAAGGCTTTGTTAAACAAAATGGTGCTATTACAGATAGTCTTTGACTTATAACAGTTCATTGAGTGACCATTCAATGTTACAACGGCTCTGGAAAAAAGTGACTTATGACCGTTTGACACAGTTACGACCTTTGCAGCATCCCCATGAGCATGCACGCGTGGCCCCCCCTACAAGCGTCCCATCCCCCGTGCATGCGCGGCAGAGACCTGATGACCAGCTGGCCAGTGGGAGGCACTGCACATGCACAGCAGAGCTGAACTGGGGCAACGTCTCGCGTGCCCACAGAGAGGGTGCTGCGTGCCACCTGTGGCACGTGTGCCATAGGTTCACCATCACGGAACTATGCAATACAGCATTTTCTGGGCCAGAAGTACACAATATTTTTTCTGGCATGAGAAGACTGGTAGTCAGATAGCAGGCAAAGATCAGACTGGTTCAAATCAAGGACTGGAACATTTTCCTCCCTCCTTCCCTCCATAGATCATTGTACCGCTCAGCACTAGGAAATACAAACTTGTAAGAAAATGTATACAGAGGATATGAATGATTTGTTAAATTAAATTAATTATTTTTGTATTCTAAACCACCTCAAGATCCTTTGGCACATAATGCATTTTATCTGCATTGCATTAAAACAGACAACAGCAGGGTTACCTCATTGCTCCCTCTAGAAAGGGATGGGGGATTTTTGAGTGGAGGGGCTATCATAGGAAAAGCCTCACACTGATATGAACAAATGCAAAAAAGAAAAGACATATTTAAATACCAGCAGCACCAAGAGCAAAGGGATGCAGCATAGTGAGAAGGTTTATATTTCATGACCTTAACCTCTTCCACAATAATACTCTGTGAATATTAAACAACATTCCCAATTTGCCACTTCCTGTTAAAATAAATATTACTGTATCATTAACTTCAAACAAAAGGTTTGCTTTTCAAACAAGAAATTAATTTACCATGTCAAATTGTTTGATATTAATTTATTTTGCCTAACTCGTTATTCTCAGTGCTCAGGGAGCCTTCCAGTGTGTGTGTATGAGCTAATGTGTGTCTTTCTTGGCATGCCATGTAAACTTTAGCTGACAGAACTACAGTGAAGCAAACATAACTTACAGGAGATCCCAATCCAACCCTGTTGTCATATACAAGAGCCATTTCTTTAATGCTACAAAAGAGCTGCTGCAACTCCTTAAGAACTCTGGCAAAATTGCGCAAGAGAAAGATACCTAACTTCTGTTATATATTTTTTTTCAAACATTACACAGCACTCAGATTCAGTGGTTTCACTGTAGTTGTGCATCATTTTACTTATCTACACTTACAGTGATAACTGTTAACTCTAGAAATCATCAGTTTTTGAAAGCTGAAAATGAGCCACTTACATCTGTTTTCATGTGTATATTTTGCTGAGAGAAGCACACACACACACACACACACACACACACACACACACACCACTTTGTGCTAGGACTTTTTTACTTTTCTTTTTTTAATCCATTAGTCAATTTTTTTTCAAGTTCATCTGATACTTTCGATACATCTGTTGAGAAGAAATGTTCACCAAACAACAGTATCTTCCTCCCCAGCGTAAGATTATTATTCACAGAGACTGAATGCCTCTAAAGTCAGCTCAAGTGTAACTGATTACAGCAGTAAAATAGACATGGTAAAAATGTGCCATGAGGATCTCACAGAACATTTTTCTTTCAAAAAAGTTTCTTTCTTTCAGCGTAGATTCCAATGAGGTATCATTTGCGAAGACAGGAAACATCACTGAGGCAGGATTCACATATCATAGTAAGCTAAGAGGTACTTAATCATGGCTTGTATATCCTACATTTTCTCCAGGAGCTCAAGACAGCACACATTTTTTTCTCCACGCAACAATTCTGTGAAGTAAGCTGGGCTGAAAGAATGAAGAATGAAGCCCAGAGTCACCCAAACTGCTACTGTAACTGAGGATAGATTTGAACGTAGCCTGTCCAATCCTGGTCATACAAATAAATAATAATTGGCAGAGTTCTGAGAACAGATCAAGCAGAGAAAAACATTTACAATCTAGAATGAATAACCTAGTACAAATTACATCATCTCTTAGTATTGGAAGCATTCTATATTCAGAAATCAGAGTTGCCACAGTGTTCAGTTGACCAGGCTAAATTCTAGCTACGAAATTCCATATATATTTGCATTATTAGCAATAGCAATAGCACTTAGACTTATATACCGCTTCACAGTGCTTTTACAGCTCTCTGTAAGCAGTTTACAGAGTCAGCCTATTGCCCCCAACAATCTGGGTCCTCATTTTAGCCACCTCGGAAGGATGGAAGGCTGAATCAACCTTGAGCCTGGTGAGATTCAAACTGCCAAATTGCAATCAGTGGCAGTCAGCAAAAGTAATCTTCAGTACTGCATTCTAACCACTATACCACCATGGCTGTATAGATTATGTTATTACCTTATATAATCTTAATATTGGATTCTTAGCCTTTTCTTCCAAAAAGTGCAAGTTTCTAGCTGTTGCAGAAACTTTCAGTATCTGAGGCAAAATCTTTAACCAATATCAGTCATAGCTATTTAGAGGGAGAATGGTACAGTAAGAGTGATTATCTGAGAAAAAAAATTTAATCCATTTTTCTCAAATCTTTCCTGAGAAGTTGCCCCTGCCCATAGCAAACAATTGAGAAATCACATTAATCTTTTATAATATTTTATCATTGATTCTGGTATTGATGAGGAGCTAAATGAATAAAGGACAGGGTGGTTAATCTGGGATCATAGAAACCACGATTACCATTTTAAAAGGCAGAAAATAAGAGTAAATGTGTTCTATAAATAATACAGGCAAAAACTTAGTGCAGTAACCATCTTCCATTATGGTAACAAGCTGCAAAGCGTTTAAAGTTAATTTAGTGTTGTCTCTAGAGTATGGCTCGAATCATTTACGATATTTTATATACAGAATTTTTAGTGTCTAATTTAAGATAAGTAATATTTGCTCACTAAAAGAAATAATACTGTTTTACAACATTGAAACAATGTTATAGTCAAGGCAACTGTATATTGCACTAGTAAAGTGTTGAAATGTCAGAGCAATGTAGAACAGACTTGATAAGTGTGCCTTTTTGTAGTTTAAAAGTGTTTCTGCATTAAAGCTTTCTTCACGTTGTTGCTGTTGTTCAGGGGCGGTATTCACTTACCTTCACTACTGGTTCGCAAATGCATGTGCAGAGGGTCAAAACGGGACGTGATGACATCCGGGCAGGTGGGCAGAGCCTCCTGCAGCCACCGCTACCAGTTTGCCTGAACCGGATAGAACCACCTGAATACCACCACTGCTGCTGTTTCTCAAAGCAATGATTTGCTTTGAGAAACAGAGTCTTTTCATTGTTAACTGACTTAACTGGGCTCCTAAGCAGAATTCTATTCAGAAGTTGCTAGAGATAGACCACCAAAGGTCCAATTTTTGCTTGAACATAATTGGCAAAAGCTGAATCACTGGACAGACCTGACAAGATAATGTCATTTGGGGCTCAGTCCCTTCTGTCTTGCCTGCTTCCACAACTCATTGGAAGAAGTATATTGTTTAAGTCAGGCGTGTCAAACTTGATTTCATTGAGGGCCACATCAGGGTTGTGTTTGACCTCGGGGTGGGGCGTGGCCAGGATGGGCATGGCCAGCTTGACATCACTCGTGTCAGGGCTGCCTGTGATGGCCTGAGTGCTCTGCCAGCAAACACGGGCTCCCAATCTCCGCTTTTGGCTGGGACGGCCTCCTGTAACCCTCTGCCAGTGAAAATGGAGCTCGGGAAGCCGTCCCAGCCGAAAGCGAAGATTTTCACTGACAGAGGCACCATGGGCCGGTCCTTTGCTGCTTCCAGGGTGGCCCCACAGGCCAGATCTAAGCACCCTGCAGGCCTGATCCAGCCCATGGGCCTTGACTTTGACAGCCTTGGTTTATGTGCTCTACTCCTGAATTTTAAATACTCTCTCTCTTTTTCCCCCCCACAGATGAACAAATGTGGAACCCAAGCCCCAATCTGGCTATCCCTTCAATCAGATTCTCTCCCACGTCCTGGAGAGAGAAAGGCACTGACTGCCTGTGGAACCTGGCAATTCTTTTCTGGAAGCACCAAAGACTGTTGCCTCTTTCAAATCCCCATCTCAGTTAGACACTGTGGGGAGTTCCTTGTTTATCTCCTGCAACCTACTCAAGGATGCATGGGCTATTGTGCAGAAGGTGAGTTTCATGAACTCCACATTTATGGCCTATACTGTATTCTATATATTCCTTTTGCTACACATTGTTATTGCCATACATATCTTGGTGACCTAGCAAGTCAAGCATTGCTTTTTGTAAGATGTATACCGTGCAGGTAATAAATCAGCAGCTGCCCAAATTGTTTTTATAGAATGGTTGTTATAATTTTGGCAGATTTTAACCTGCAATGTGTTACCAAGGAAAATTTACTGCAGTTACACTTTTTGCACATTTTTTGTTTGTTTGTTTTGTTTTGTTTCCACGTTTGGCTTAAAGAGTGAAAATAATGTATTTGAACATTTTTTATTCTGTGTGTTACTAAATGGGATTTAACACTGAAATAGTTGTTGGAAATGAACAAGTTCCTTTGAAAGCTGTTCTAAGGGAGGCCAAAAGACAATAACTTTTGGCTGGCTTTTTTTTTTTTTTTAAATTACTTTGATCAGAAATTTCTACCCCTGCACAGAAAAAATACACTATTTTGTATTTAAGAAAGAAAAGGAATTGCAAATAGCAATTCCTCACTGAGTCTGTTACACCATTTGAAATCCATCACGTCTATAGAATAATACAAAGAAGTCTTTCTTAGAAGAATCAGTAGCAATATGTGGATTTTGCAGGACAACTTAAATCTCAAGGAATCCACACAAAGAAAATCCAGTTGTGGTAGATACTGTAGCTTTTTATTCCATGCCCAGTCATCATCAAAAACAGTCTATTGGTAAATCTCTGCTACCTTCTTGTTGTGGACAACTACAGTATAATATTTATAAATGCATTTAGTTTCTTGTCTACTCAAATAACTTTTTTTTCTCCTTGATTGCCCTTTGTGCTTGAAACTGCCTCTCAGAACACTTGAGTGATGCTACTTCTATTTCAATTCAGTTGTCTCCTCAAAAATGCCCTTTTCTGTCATGATTTTGGCATAATCTCCTGACTTTCATGCCTTCTGTAACTCAGTTTAACTTTGTGGCATGATTATCTCTTATCCTTCTTCTTCTGACTTTTTTGCATCATATTTTATATTGTAAGAAGGCAAGAAACATTTTTGCATTTTGCAAAGCACATGGATGGCACAATATTAACTTTAATAAGCTCACTGATCTCAATACTATTAAACTTCATGTTAACATTTCTTTATTAATTTCAGTATTAGAAGCTGAGTTTTAAATCTTATCTGTAGTCCCAAAGTGTATTTATAACAAACATAAAAACAGGTTATAATCAAAGAGTCACATAAAATACCCCAAGAACACTTTAAAATTTCTAGGAGAGTGGAGCTAATAAAATAATTAAAAGACAAAATAGTTTTTAAAATGTTTTTACTATCTGCATTAAATGAACCTTTGACAGGCTTAATCTCTCTATTCAAATTATCAGATAATTGAGATGTTGCTACACAAAATATTTTCCTGTATTTATATCGATATAAACTTTCTTGATATTAGAAGATGTAATTTAGATTTTTGTGGTAAGAACCAGAAGTTTGAATTGGGCCTGGAGACAAAATAAACATAGTACATTTTTAAAAATATGATGAAAAATGCATATAAAAAAAACTGTCAAAATTATTTTTGAATTTGTTTGTTTTGGTGTTGTCTTCATTTTTTCAAATGTTCTTCAGGGGCAGTTCATTTAATAATAATAACATGTATATGTATATGTATATGTATATGTATATGTATATGTATATGTATATGTGTATGTATATGTATATGTATATATGTATATGAATATGTAATTAAGGAACAAATCACTGAGACCAGATCTATCTGTCAGTAGGGTCTATGACAACTTGCTGCGGCCAATTCACCATGGCCAACTAACTGTAGCCAAGTCACTGCAGGACAACTCACTGTATCCAAGTCACCTTGCCACAGCCAACTCACCTCAGGACAAGAGTTACATAATAACAAAGAAAGGATGCAAAAGGAAGAACAAAATGAAATGTGAATAACAAAAATTATTTTTTTAAATTATTTTAAATTGTTAAATTGAATTGTTGAATTGTCCTGCAGTGAGTTGACAGTGGCAAGTTGGCTGCAGTGCATTGGCCATGGTGAGTTTACTCACCATGGGGAGTTTTACTCCCAATATTTGAAAGATGGATGGAGGGGTAGACAGACAGATAGGCAGACAGGATTGATTTTGAATAGTTGTATATATTTGCACATAACTGGTTATGTTTCTTTGCAAAATATATAATGCTGAAAAGACTTATTTCAAACCTCCAAAAGAAGCAAGCCAGTTCTGTATTTCAAAGCTGAAATGCTGAGGCACATATTTCTTACCTGAGAATCCGTGAAAACTATGAAAGCTATTAGATCGATAAGTCAAAATATGTCCAGTGAAGTATCAGAAAACTCTTAGCACTTGCTTCACCACTTCACCATTCCAAGTTAATTGATTTATTTCTTTCGTTGTTAAAGAATCACAGCTCAACTCTTTTGATCCCAAAAGAACTGAATCAGAAGACATCATTAAAGGTAATTTAATAACATGAACTACATACAGTATATGAATTATCTTTTATCTGCAGAACCGATGAAAGCATTGTTCCACATTCACATTGGTGATCTTTCGTGCATATTTCCAAAGAAACTTTTGGAAATTAGGAGACCACCCAAAGCTCATATGTAGGATGAGAATGCAACTAAGAGTTATATAAGCAAACCCTGGTTTATTATGCTCATTATTATGCTTATTTGTAGCAAATATGCAATCTTGGGAACCAATGTTTATCTATTGCCAGGGCTATTTGTAAGGTACTGTACAAATAGCTTGTACATTTGGGCATTAAACTAGAGTGTAGAGTCTATCTCTAAGGGGCATTGCAGTATATTGATTGGTGCCCTTGGCTGCCAATATCTTTGATTAGGTTTGATATGGGTGTTTTTAATTATCATTTAAAAAATTGTTGCCCAGAGTTGTTTTCTAAACAAGGTTTGTTAGCCAGAGTTGTTTTCTAAACAAGGGGCTATATAAATAAATATTTTAAAAATAAAACAAAGAATGCCAATAACACCAAAACTATGTTTTATATCCAGTCATATAGTTGAATGGACAGACCTTTCTTTACTGGATTGGAGATGAAGGATTTTTTTAAAGAAAAAAACTTCCTCACTGTACATCCCTCCAGATTTGGTTATTATCATAGTTGAAGGACTTTCACATATTATGATTTCTGGCTCTTTGATGTTTGGGAATTAAGATCTAGTCAGGACCAAGAGAGCTGTTAAGTACATCCCTGTTCTCTGCTGTTTTTAAATGTAAATAATTCATGAATATTTCTGAAACCTCAGAATCCTTGTGGCAGAAAAAAATCCACAGGCTATAAAAAGATGTTCCTCTAACTTTGGGCTACCACTTAATTTCAGTCTTCATCCTTGGGCTAAGATAATTCAAAAGGTTGAAGATGGGATCCCATGACTAGAAGTGCCTGAAGTTTTTCAATTTCAGAATCTCCTATAGGTATGCTGACTTCCTGTCCTTGAGGACATGACTGTGAATCAAACTGAGTAGGGATATTATTTTAGTGCTCCCTTGTTGATATTGAAGGATTACTAAGCAAACCTCTCTTTTGTTTGCAATCATTGGAAATGCTTTGATAATCATTTCTTACTACCTTGTTACTTTGAACCACTCAGTTTAGTCACAACTTGCAACTCTTCAGTTTTCACCTGTCTGCAAAAATTGCATAGTATAAATGTCTACAGAAGTTCTGATTCATCTGGGTCATAGTTGTCCCAAAGGTGCTTGTATTTTAAAGGCAACTGGACTTTCTAGTTTTTCTTCCTTCCTTCCTTCCTTCCTTCCTTCCTTCCTTCCTTCCTTCCTTCCTTCCTTCCTTCCTTCCTTTCTTTCTTTCTTTCTTTCTTTCTTTCTTTCTTTCTTTCTTTCTTTCGCTTCTCATTCAGGAAGTTTGTTCAGTTCTCATAATATAGCATAGTATAAATGTATAATTTTCATTCAGAAAGCATAGGGCTTTACATGTCTTTTTCAGTTCTATAGTACTGACTTATTTATAATTTTAAATGGGTCGAATTATTGATTTTTAACTCCTGTGCATTATATAACAGTCTGCTTTTCTTCCCACCTAGGGAAATTCCATATTCCAGCTTTACATCCAGTAGTTACACCTGAGCTTTTGGGGTCCCAGGTCTACTTAAAATGCACTTTCAGCAGTCCAACTTCAAATTGGGCTATGGGCTATACAGTGATCTGGTCACGACTTTCTACATCCAATGTGAAAGAACGGCTTCATCATGACACAACTGTGCAGACCTTCTCCTACGTGGAGATGGATGGAATTAATTTCAGATTGGGAGATACGGTAAAGCTTTCTTGAACTCAGAAGACAAGGTCAAGAAAGACAATCATTCTGTAGTGCTTTTTCTCTTTTTTAGTTCTTATTAACTCTCATATCTTGAGCCTGAATTTGGCCTAAAAGTAAAACACGGTCTTCAAGAAGCAATGCATTTTAATGTAATAGGATTGTGTACATTTTATTAAGTTTAGAACTATAAAGCAATCTAATTCACTTATCCCCCCCAAAAAATTGTTGTACTGCATAGCATTACATATTTTAAAACAGGTAAATAAGTAATAATAGATCATATAGTAATAGCACTTAGACTTATATACAACTTCACAGTGCTTTACAGCCCTCTCTAAGCAGTTTACAGAGTCAGCACATTGCCCCCAACAATTTGGGTCCTCATTTTACCCACCTTGGAAGGATGGAAGGCTGAGTCAACCTTGAGCCTGGTGAGATTTGAACCGCCAAATTGCAGGAAGCTGGCAGTCAGCAGAAGTAGCCTGCAGCCTGCAATACTGCACTCTAACCACTGCGCCACTGCGGTTCGTGTTGAATAAAAACAACTCTACCCTCTTAGAGCACTGTAATAACCAAAAAGCAGTTTGGTTAACCTGAATCAAATCCCTACAGCACAATTCTTTGTATTTAAGTGAAATTAAAACTTAATAAAAACACTGGATTTCTTGACCATAACTTCAGAGAACCATCTTGATTCCAGAAGTGGATCTCCAAAATTTTGTTTTCATGAACTCACATAAATGAGTCAATGATGTAACACATAGTTAATTATATAACATTATTAAGAATCTGCCAATAATAGAAAGAACTAAAAAGTTATGAATCCCATATTCCTACAAATAACAGCAGATGTCCAAAGTGGACCACAATATATAGCACAGATAGTTCTTTGTTCTCAAATCACTACAGATAAGAAATAAAAGAAACTCCTAAAAGATAGGATGATATGTTCAAAGCCTCATATAATTTTGGCCTTGGTTTCTGCTTGAAAAACTAAAATTGGCCTCCTATTCCACTGCTAGTCTATCATTCTTTCTTCAGATTTTTCATTTGAGGAAAAGATTTGAAAGCCCTGTCTCAGTTCTTAATTGTCCCTTATTCACACTTGAGGTGACATGCCACGTATTCTGTCACTTACTCTGTTTAATGAATTAAAAAGATTTAGCAAACTAAAATCCAAATATTTAAGTATGCTGACACTCAGTTTTCTTAGCAGGGTAGTTCATAAATAAATTGGAATCTTGCTTATATCCTGATAGGCAAGGCCTCCTTTCGCCTATCATTCCCTTTCTACAATTTTGAGATAAAACTGGCATTTTATCAATTTTTGTTAAGGCTTACAAAATATTGCATGCACAGTGATTTAATGCTATAAACTAAAGCAAGATGTACATGTGTACACAATGAAGCATGTTTTTTTTTTTGCTGCCTTTTAATTTCTACCAACTATACTAAAATATGATTGATGTAATATCAGAATTGACAGGGTTTTGTGACATCTACTTGACCTTCTTTAGTGGCCAGCTAAGATTAAGATCCATCCAAATCAGCCTTTCTATGGTGGGTGTTGCAAATGAAGGTATCTGGAGTCACTAATTGTAACAGCCAATTTTGCATTTATTCAATATAATTTTCAAGTACCTCCGTACTTTTCCATGCTACTTATTTCTCAAAAGCTGCCAAAAAAAGACTGGGATCTTAAAAATTAGCATTCTGTTCCCATATGATTGACACATCTGAACTACTTTCCATTCATTTAAATTTTCATTAGTAATATTGTTCACACCCAATATCAAGTTTCCATCAAGATCTTCATCCCTTAACCAGAGTCATTGAGCTTGACTAGTCCACAGAATTTGAACTTTTATTAGCATATCTAGTAAATAGCCAATACCATTTCCCCATCATGTTTAGAAAAGTCACAACTTTGTACAGTTATGCTATTTGAGCTCAGCTGACAGCCAAATGCTAGCAAAACTACTGCAGCTTTAATAAATAAATCTGTAATATGCTTTTTTCCCCTTGGGTAAATGCTCAAGATAGCCCATTCTATCTGATTTGAAATTGTAGCAATCCCAAGATCTATTTAGATGATATTGACAGAGGTCATTCTATACCTGGAGGGACAGCCATCTGTAAATTGCAGCTGGTAGTATGTGCGCAGTGGGTAATGCTAAGAAAGCAGGATGTGCCATTAAATAATGGTCATTTTTGCTCTGGACAGCAGTTTGGAAATTCATGACATGAAATGGCATGCACTTTAGAAAAGGCTTATGTAAAATTGCCTTTTAGTTTGTTATTAGCATTGGCCATCTTGTTGAAGAGTTACAATATTTTCAATTATAGTGGCAACTCTTCCCCCCAAATACTGAAAAATAACAACTCTTGTACAAAATTCCATAGTGATTTATTTCTGTGGATAGATTAGAAAGAAAGGTAATTATTTGAGATCCTTCCAGTATAAAAGAAAAGAGAGACAGAGATTTCTTTTCCCCACACTTTTAATTCTGTTAAATGCAGTACAATGATTCTTGATGTATTAAATATTGCTTTCAGAAAGAGTTCTGGATTTTTAAAATTAATTTTCACAGTGAAATTCCACAACAAGGGATGTGGATTGCTTGAATGAAAACAAATCTTGAAACTACCCTCTCTGAATCAAGCATAATTTCCAATTCAAATTATTTTGACTTGCTGTAATTGTAATAGATAGCTCCGTCTGAATCTTATTGTGCTAAAAAAATCCCTCTCCCTCCTCTGATAAACTTTATTTGTTCTTTTCAATAACAGAAATTACATAACATGGAGTACAATGTTATTCTCTCCCCTACAACACACACACACACACACACACACACACACAAGATGACTGGATCAAGAAGTAATATTTAAAGGATGGGAAACATCAGCCCCAAGCATTCAGAACTCTGTGCCTTTATGGCCCTACATCATCGAAAGAGGGCAAGGATCAGTGGTGAAATTCAAATTTTTTTACTACCAGTTCTGTGGGCGTGGCTTGGTGGGCGTGGCAGGGGAAGGATACTGCAAAATCTCCATTTCCACCCCACTCCACGGAAGGATACTGCAAAATCCCCATTTCTTCCCCACTCCTGGGGGAAGGATAGTGCAAAATCCCCATTCCCTCCCTACTCCTGAAGGAAGGATATTGCAAAAACTCCATTCCCACCCCACTCTGGGGCCAGCCAGAGGTGGCATTTGCTGGTTCTCCGAACTACTCAAGATTTCCTCTACTGGCTCTCCAGAACCTGTCAGAACCTGCTGAATTTCACCTCTGGCAAGTATATAATTCGCAAATGGGTCAGCCTCTCCCATATAGAACTCTGTATGTGACAGACAGAAAATTAGACAAGAACCAGATTCTTATTCACTTTCTCCTATAATTTTCTATGCTCGTTTTCCCATCATATGTTCCTCTGTCAGTTCCCATGTATATCTATGAAGAACAACAATAATTAAAGGAATAGAAACCAAGTGCTATAAGGAGAGCCTGAAGGAACTAGAAGTATTTGCCTTTGAAGAGAAAAGAGAGAGGACTCCAAGCAATCTATATCACAATGTCAGAATTAAAGTTCCATGTCAGAATGGCGGACATGGAAACTTGGGAGACAGATTCCAACTTGAATGTTCAAGGTGGAGGGAACCTTCATTAACAATAACAACAACAACAACAACAACAACAACAATAATAATAATAATAATAATAATAATTTTATTTCTATACCGTCCTTCTCCCGAAGGACTCAGGGCGGTGTACAGCCAATTTAAAAACACAAGACACAACACAAGCATAGCACACTCCTCCATGCAGCATGCAGAGACTGAATATCTACGATATATGTTATGGATACTTAGTTTAGATTCTTGTCCTGACAGTTGGGCTTAATGGCTTAAACTGCCTTTTCCAATTATTATTCTAACAAATCATGTGAACTTGTCAAATTTATATCCAAGGGATTGCTGCCAAAAAAAAAAAAAAACCAACCCACCACCACCCTAATAAGAATGCAATTCTATTTTTTTCTATCACGACTGTACAACAAGGCACACACAGAAAAATTAAATCTGCGCACATTGCCAATTTCTCAAACTCCATCACAAAACAATCCTCCTGATGTCTATAGGTGTCTTTCTTCTCCACATCTCAGTAGGGAATGCCATGGTTCTGGATTTCCATGATACGTTTAGCTTAAATAAATCAATCCCTTCTAATACTTTTAAAATTTAGGGATAAGAAGGGTTTTATTTTATTGAGAAGCTTTAGGAATAAAATATTCATTCCCATAGTCAAAGTTGTCTTTACATAGCCTGTATCTTTTCCATTTCACCCCTTTCTTTGGAAATGATAAAAGGAGGGGGAAAACCTATGATTGCTTAGTTAAACACTAGGAACCAGTGGTGGGTTGCCCCCGGTTCGCACCAGTTCTATAGAACCAGTAGTAAAACTGGCGGGAGGCTCTGCCCACTGACCTTGACATCATCAAAACGCTTCTGCGCACGCGCAGAAGAGCACGCATGCATATGAGTGAAACGAGCAAGCGCATGTGGCCCCGTTGCGAACCGGTAGTAAAGGTAAGTAGAACCCACCCCTGCTAGGAACCAATATTTAGCTAAAGGCAAGAAGCTTGTGAGAAAACATATCCCAATAATTGTGTGGCACATTCTCAAGACTACAGACCAGTGACTAAAATGTATGTCTGCCTATTGTGAGGAGGAGGAGGAGGAGGAGATCTAAATTTACAAAGGAAGAAACTTCACACATAGAAATACAATGCAATGCAGTATTTCACAGTCTGTGCAGCTTTTAGAGGTATAAATTTCAATTTCCAGAATTTGCCAGACAGCCAAGCCTTTTGCTGAGAATTTGTAAAAAGAAAATAATTTAATAATTTCTACAGCAACAAATAAGAGATGCTAGAGAACTCTGTTACAGGTAGTCATCCGTTCAAAATTACAACAGTGCTGAAAAAGTGACTTATAATCAAGTGTTGCATTTATGACCATCGTAGCATCGGTGTAGTCATATGATCATAATTTAGGCATTTGGCAATGGGCATATATTTTCAATGGTTGCAGCATCCTTGGATCACGCGATCACTATTTGTGATTCCCCCCCACCCCCCAGTCACCTTCCAACGAACAATGTCAAAGGGAAAACTGACAGGGGAAGTCACAAATAGCAATCATGGAATGCCCCTTTTAACAACCACAGTGATTTGCTTAATGGCCGCAAAAAAAGATTATAAAATTGGATGTCACTTAATAACTGCATCACTTAATGATGAATAAGCAAGGAATCAGATTTGGCTTCGAAGGAGCAAGTTCCAGGAACATCAGATTCTAATAATGATTCATCTCCTGAATAGCCAATTTTGACCTTGTTTTACAAAAGAAAAAAGCCTACAATTAGTGAATGTGAACAGATTTTTTTTTCCAAGAAAGGTGTATTGGCTAAATTTTGGGAGAGAAATTGGGGAGAACAGGTGCTTTGTTGCCTCATTGGAGAGAAGACATGTATTGCTATTATTCCAGCATATATAATTAGCTTGAACTGTATTGATTTATGAGGCAAGTAGCTTCTAATGATCAAAGTTTAACTTGCACTATAAACACATAGTCCAAGAAAGAAGGCAGTGCACTTTTGAAAAGGCCATGTATTATTTTATGTACAACATTGATCTATATTCCTGGTACAATAGTGTTAAAAATATATACATGATTGGCTTTTTCCTCCCCAGGACCAAAAGACCACTCTATATAGATGCTTACCTCAAAGATACTTAAATTTTTGCACTTTGAGTTATAGATTTTTTGCAATTGGTTTGCCATTTAGCCAAAAACATTGTAATTCAAAGATGTTACATCTAAAGTTGAAATCAGGTCCAGTAGGTCCTTGATGCCTACTCAGACCACCCATTTATTGATCCAAATGTGGTACAAAAGGGCAGTTTAAAAGAAAAATAATAACATAGATAGTCCTGTTCAGCTTTGGCGATTCTAGACAATTTGGAAGCATTGAAAAATAACATGATCAATCCAGCAATCACTAAATCAGCAGCATAAAACCTCTAACAAAACCTGGGCTAAAAAAAAAAGAAAATCTCATAAACTATAACAATCTTAGCTCCAATGGTAATATTTGTTCAGAAATACAGCCTATCTGTAGCAGCACCTGCAAAAGGGTGAATATGGGAATAGATGGCCTTGAAAATGTCAATCCATCTCTCTTTATTGATTCCACTACTAAATAATCCATTCCCTATATCTGAGCCCCATAGCATTGTGCTCTCCAGTTCTATTCTTCTGAAAAGCAATGCACAGAAGCATCAGGGATGTGGGGGTGAGGAAATATAGCTGATATTGTAAGAATTTTTTTTTTGTTACCATATGCTTAAAATGATAAAGCAGGGCTGCAGCTTAAAAAATGCTGCACAACTGTTTCGCCCAATCTTACACATATTGGCAGATGTCCTAGTTCTGAAGGTCAAAGACTTCTTGAGCATACTGTGCATTTTGAACTGGCTTGGCAACAGCTTTTAGCAACTTTAAAAGCCACATAGAGATATTTATTTGAACAAATTTCACTGTTAGTTTTTAGTGCTTGGAGCCCCCCCTCTCCCCGGTGCATTCTCAATTTGACAGGGAAGGCTACCTTTTTGTGAAGGAGGTCTAACAATTGCCAAGGACAAAGAGCAGCAAAATAAGTTTTTATAAAGTGTAATCTAACAATCGCTTAGTACATTTTCCATCGTTTTTCATAAGCCTGTCATTTAAAAAAAAAAAAAAGAGGCAAAAAGGTTTTGAAATAGTTTGGCTTATCTATTGCAGGTCTCTTGCACTGTCACAGCTTTTAGGTGGGACTCACCTGATCACCACTCTCTCCCCGAGGAAAGCGATGGATTCTATGCTGGAATCAAGGTAACCACATAACATCTACGGTAATTTCATAAACTTCTCTAGCATAGCCTTGATGGAGATTTCTATATTAGCCATCTTGTTTCGCAAGACAACACACCATAAAATTGGCTTTCGTGATTATAAGAAGGGTGCTTCTAGGTGCTGAAGCAGAAAATGTTTGAATAAATTGCCTGCCATTCTATCAATCATTTTATCAGTCTTTTAAAAACACTAACAGCTGCAGCATTTTAGGTAGAGAAAAATCCTCCCATGTTCATTCACCTGAGTAGTATGGTTCTGTATGTATAATTCTGTGCAAATAAATAAATAGTTATGGTAATATCGGCCATAAGGACAGATTCACACTGTGCAATATGAACTGTGTCTTTCATATGATCATATTTATGAGGTCTGTCATGGGATCAACATTCAAATCTTTTGAATTTTCTGAAAGGCACCATTCTTTTACAAAAATGGGGGTCAAATTCTCTTTTATATCAAGGAAGCTATTGTACATCACCTGGCTCATGTGCAGTTTGTAAGCCCCTCTTTTGTGTCCTCCTTCGTGAAATGTCATGAGAGCCAGTTTGGCGTTGTGGTAAGGTGCTAGCCTAAAAACCAGGAGACGGTGAGTTCTAGTCCCATTTTAGACATGAAAACTGGTTGGCTGACTTTAGATCAATTACTCAGCTTAGTTTATCTCACAGGGTGGTTGTTGTGGGGAAAATAGGAGGAAGAAGGAGTGTTGTGTAGGTTTTGCCAACTTGAATTACTTCTAAAGTCATAAAAACAGGTTAAAAATCTGATAAATAAAATTTCAACAGCACAATGATAAAACATTCTAAAATAGGAAATGAGTGAAAATAGTAATTTTAATTGGATAAACATTTTAAAAACTCTTCCACCTTTTAATGTATTTTAAATCCAACACTTTTATAGAATAATTGCTGTGCTTTATAATCATCTGTGTGATTATGCCTTTGACTTAATAGTATAATCACAGCTTTGCCTAATGTGGCATTATTTATATGTATAAAATTATTTTCTCAAACATCATAGATGGGTGAAATCTTTTGTTTACCCTCTAGTTTCAACCAGATCTGCCTTGAAGATGTTTGGAAGTACAGTTATGCTCTACATTTGGAATGTGTTATTCTTGGTCATATACTGAGTTTCTTATTCCTTTTCCATTTCCATTTTCACAGTTTTCCTCCTACATTTAAATATTGTCAGCAAATAAAAAATTCTTCTCATCTATTGGATGGGGAAGAAATTGAATAAATGCTATCCTCTGAACTTTCCCCATTTCATTGTCTTATGATTAGAGTCATGAAATATAACACTGTTTTAAAATCACTTTAGCTTAACAATTTTAAAATTAATGTTTATATCTGTATCAGAGAGAAACGTGGGTATCATTATTTTGAATTATAGTTGCCCATATTTATTTGCTATGTATCAACAACTACTATATCTATATTTATTTCCACAGTAAGATTAGACCAGGATAGCAAATGTAGAATGGTAGAAGTCAGTTATGCTGTTGTCAACATAACCTTGATTCAGAATACATCAGTTATAGTTTGCTTTTGTAAATAATGAACAAATCAGAAAGGCATAAAAACAGTCTTAAAATACAGACTGGCTAGGAATCTAAAAAATTGTGGTGCAGTCCTTAGCCACAAAATTATGAAACCTTTGGCGTTTCCACATACTACTAAACTTGCTCACACATCAACTGTAGCTAAGATCACTGATGATCAGAGATTAGAGTTGGAATCCAAAGAACTAGATTCTTAACACTGTCTTAACATCCCCAGTAAAAGAGAAACATGCTAGGGAAGAACGAGAAAGAGAAACTTGACACTTCTGTCAATAGATAATTTTAGTCAGATGGCTCGATGAATGGTCAGATCATCATATTCATGTTCATGTAAATTCCTCTTCTATTCATTTCAACATTCAAAGTAGAATAACAGACAAGCAACATGACCAGCTAATTATTGTAATATACACTCCAGCACCTTTTAATTAACTTTTTTTCCCTTCATTACTAGCACTACAGTGCACTAAACCAATCGGTTCCATGCTGTTAGTTAATAGAATTTTTCAAAGGTTTTTCTCCCCTTTCTGCAACAGTAAAAAGAAACAATTACCCAACTATACCTGAAAATTATTTTGTAATTACTAAAGATGTTCAAAAGCAAAAGGTAGCATTTGGAAATTAAGTCAATGTCTATTTAATAAGCAGTTACAGTGGCTAATTTGACTGAATGGTTTAGAGCTTAGCAGAAATCTCAGGGAGCCACCAAAATAACAATTTCACCTCATCTTGCGAGGGCACTGATCCAAAATCTTGTTAACTTGCCAATATAGCAGTAAGAGCAAGCAAGAGGGTAAAGGCAGAAAGAAAAAAAAAGAACAGCAAACCTTTTCCCAATGAAAATTGGTATACTTGAAAGAAAATGAGAGGCATAGTAATTTGAGAAAAAAATCCTTAAATCTTTAATCTGTGACCCTTATTTATTTATTATGTATTTATTAATTCAATTTGTATGCCGCCCCTCTCCGAAGACTCAGGGCGGCTTAAATATATGTATGTACATACATATGTATGTGGGACATATCACACTATACATATTATACATACATAAATACAGAGGTGGGATTCAGCCAGTTCACACCAGTTTGAGCGAACCGGTTGTTAACTTTTTGCCCACTTCGGAGAATCGGCTAAGCCCACCTCTGGCTGGCCCCGCCCACCCCACCCTGCCTCTCCCAGGAGTCCCCCTGCACTCCCTATTTTGGCTTCCAGGGTGGTGCAGGAGGCCTTCCAGGCCCAAAACCCCTGCTCTAGGGGAGTTGGGAATGGAGATTTTGCATGAACATTACTGTGGGGTGAGTTGGGAATGGGGATTTTGCATTATGATTGCTCATAAGTAAGTAGGAACCAATAAAAGAGGAATGGAAAAATCCCTATCTGTAGATCAGCGTTTTTCAGTGTTGGCAAGTTTAAGATGGGCAAACTTCATGCTGCCTGGGGAATTCTGGGAATTGAAGTCCATGCACCTTAAAGTTGCCAAAGTTCAGAAACATGAGTCTACACTAGAGTTTAGGATTTTCCATTCTTGTTTTATTTAGAGTTTGGTGCAATTAAATAAATCAGTTGTGGTTTTGTTAACAAATAGTGATTAAAGCAATATGAACCGTTACTGGACTTTTTGTGAATTGGGCTTTGATGATTAAATAAGGGATTATGGAAATAATATAGACAAATGTTAATCTTAGAGTAAGAGTTCGATATATCTTTTTACTTATATCTGTACCAAAGAAAGTTGGAAGTCATTCTTTTTCAGTTTTCCTTCTTTTCCTCTTTCTTTCTTACACTTTCACTCTTTTTCTTTCTTGAGCCTTTTCTTTTTTCAAATCTGTTTTTTATTTATTTATCCTTTGTATTTTTTTAATGTGTGAAGGATCAAATACTCAGCCATTATAATTCTACATTCCTTATTTACAGAAATCATATCAAAATTTAGGATGAAATCCACTGGGAGCCATTTCATATAATGCAGGCTCTGAGTCCCTCTAACCAAAAAGTGTTTATTGATAGAAGATAATATTTGTAGTTCAAGGTTGAACTGTGGGTTCCTTGGTGCTCTCTGAGCTTGATGGTTTTCTTGCAGATGTTTCATTACCAAACTAGATAACATCATCAGGACTAGAAGTGATTGGAGTTTGCTCTTCTTTTCATATACTAGTGACTGTCAGTGTTAATCAGTTGCTTCATAAAAAGTGTTTTGATTGGTTCTGGGTCTCTACAGCCTCAGACCAAGAAAGGCTATTCTGCACCCCTCCCTCAAATGTTCTTTAAAAATACAGAATTTCCCAGCATTCCTTTAGGAAGCTCCAACATGCAAACTGTGGTTACTCATCCTAAAATGAATCCTCTTTACCTGGAGCTTCAAAATTTGCTGTTTGCTGGGAAGGTGTGTAGCTAAAAGTCAGTCTACATTTAGTGTACATCTGACTTTGGGGATATTTCTTCATAACCAAACAAAAGTATTTTCTGTGCAGTTCACATTCCTTGCTTCCTGGATCTGGATGTCACAAAGCAAAGCCCACATTTTGTAATTAACCCCCACGCCCCGTTTTGGCTGGCAGAGTGCTGCAAGAGGCTGTGCACTGTCATTGCCCCGGGTCACACCCACTCTGGCCACACCCAGCCAGCCATACCCACCCAGCCAGTCATTAGGGCAGAGAACCGGTTGTTAAATTATTTGAATCCCACCACTGCATAAATACATACGTGTGTGTGTGTGTGTGGGTGTGTCTGTGTGTGTGTGTGTGTGTGTGTGTGACTTTAGATAAAATTTGTTTCTGTGGAATAGATTTTATTTTAAAAATTCCAAGGAATATGTTTGACTCCAATACATTAGCGTTGTCTGGGAGAAAGTCTGCTAATTTTAATTGTGTTCAGTTTAGTTTAATTTTCTTCCCACCCGTCCTTCCCAGTCTTATATTTGTTTTTGTCTCATGTCTTTCTAATTTTCATAAATAAAACTAAAGTTTTCTCTAACAATGCAACAAAACAATCCTCAGTGAGAAATCACTGGGAAACTTATATAGCTAACCATCTACCAAAACAAACTCTGGGCAGTATAAGGAATAAAAGCACAATACGGTAAAAAGAACATTTTTCAAGAAAGTATTTCATCTTCAGACTTTTTTCAGCAAAATGATCATCAACTTGAGAATAGATTATTTTATTTTTTAGATACTAAGGCTGACCTTAGTATGTTTAAACTGATGCTCTTAGGATGCTCTTAGAATTCCTCCTAGGGCCCCCAGTATGTTTCTAGCTAGGCTGTCTTTTTTACTTAAGAAAAAGTAAGGTGTCATGACTTTTTTAAGTCATGAAACCTTCTTCCTCTCTTCATGGTCTCAAAGGTCTGCTTCCCAGGCAGAAAAATTAAAGGTTCGTCTTTAAATAAGAAGCCATTTCCCATGAGAAGAGATTAGGGGTTGATATGAGCTTAATCTAAGATTGATAACCTGTCTTTATTTCCAGTTTGTACCAGAATCATTACAAATTGCAGAAGATGGAAAGGAACATATTTTGACAATCTTAAGTACCATTCCTATTACATGTTTGGCCCAGGATGACATCTGTAAAATTACTTTACAGTTAAGCACTCAGATTTCTGGTAAGTACTTTATGTCAGGTAGCATATAACCTGCCACATTTTTCCCCCATTTTTCCTGAAGTCACCATACCTGTAATGAATCTAGAAGCAGAGAGGTGGTAAAATGCTTCAGAAGTAAAATATGTTCCATAGCTATAATACCAAACAGATGAGGGAAAAAATGCATCAAGCATTGAGTGATGTGGTACATTAAGCTATTTGTTCATTTTTATTAACATTAGAAGTTAATATTCATGACAGTTAATATAGAACCTTTATGTTAGGTTTTACAGATGGTATGGTTGAAATGTATATTGAAATAGAAAAAATGGGTTCAAAAATCTTTACTAATGATACTTTATGTTAGTTTAGCTTGGAAAAAATAACTTCTTCCTATACTTCATTATCAATCATTAAATATATATACACACACACATGGATAAAGCATACCTATATACATTTTCTGTTTTAGAACTCAGATCCTAAATGTATAGCTCAGATCCATTTTCTTTAATTACTATGATGTAATAAATATTAGGCATACTGTAGGTTTAAGAACTCACACAGTTTGTCCTCAGTGGCTATGCCTGAAGATAAATGGTCTTGTATCTGTGTCTCTCACTTGATTTGCCTCTTTTTGCCCTTTAACACTGGAAAGAACTAGCCTCAGAGACTGGAATGAGGGATTTGGGAGACGTTTTCACTCTTTTTACTCTAAGAGTGAGGCAACTGAAGAATCCACTGTTTCCTGGGACATCCACCCAATGGATGGAGCTAAAAGTCATGGGTGCAGAATTATGGCATATAGCCCTAGATATTGTTGTGACCTAGGATTACTGAGTCATTACAATACACTAGTCATTAGTCCCAAAAAAACCTATTTTATTGTAACAGCTGAGAATTACGTTCATTCCCAGCTGAGTCCCAATTAGTTGCAAAACTAGTCCTTCAGAAGAAGTACTTCAGGATAATCACCAACCTATAACTTCTTTGACACCCTGCCAAAGGCCTTACTTGGCAAAGCCCCATGGAGTTCAGAAACAAACAAGAGATGCTGACTGGAAACAGAGTTAGCAACACTGCTTTCCTACAAAAGGCCCAAGTGCCTTTGTTTCTCCTTTAAACCTTATGGGAGGGGCCAATCATCTCCTGGCCTTACTCCTGAGTTGTCCCTTTTGCTTTAGCTGCTCTTGCCTTCTGGCAGTTCTGCGCATGCATGCACTAGGAACAGGTTCCTCCTGTTCCTCTGCCTCTTTGCTGTCCGACTCTGGAGGCTCCGGATTCCACGCATCACTCCCAGATGGCCCTGGCCCCATTCTGCCTCCGACACAGACTGGGCCTTCCACAGACTCCAGGACTGGCCCATGTTCCTCCCCAGCCTTCTCACTGTCCAACTCTGCTGCCAGTTCCACAGGCTGCTAGCGGACCACAACAGATATCTCCTTTACACAGGAAGTTGTACAATCCTATTTTTAAATGTTAACATTTTCATGTGTTGAAATACTTTATTATTTTAGTGGGTAAACTATATTGTGAATCCTTGGGAACTCTATTTGGCATGGGGGTAGACATAGATATTTTTAAATAGATAAACTAATATTGCTGAGATATATATTTGGTCTTTTTTGCTATTTTTTTCCAACATAATAGTCTGTTTCTGTTTCAAAATGATTGTGTACTGTACAGCAAGAATTATTTTTAATCACACACAGAAGACCATCCAACATCATTTATCTAACAGAAAAATAAAACGAGTAAATTCTGGACAGCATTATACATTTATCCAATATGTTTTTGTGCTTTTTAAAGATAACTTGTTAGAAAGGACACCGAACATAGCCCTTTCAACATGCCATGTGGATCTGGAACAAAGGCCCTGCAGAGAAAGCAGCTGTGCAAGAGCAACATTTGCTGTAAGAGCTGTGAATGACTTTGTAGAAAATGGAAACTTTATCAGTTATATCACAGCCAAGCCAGTTCAGCCAAGTAAATCTCTGTGGCATGATTATAAGCCCATGGATGTCAAGGTAAGTTAAAGCAACAACCAAGAGGTTTTTACAGCCTGTTGTAAAAAAACAACAACACATAGCACTCCTTCCCAGTTATCTTTATTTATGTTTACCTTTATTATTCTTTTGCTCTTTCCAAATTTGGAAACTAATCAATCTTTTAAAAGATTAATAAACCAATCCTAACAGAGATTTTTGAAATGTACTGAATAACCCCAGAAGTCAGCTTCTTCATTGTTAGAAAAAGCACCATTTTTGAGAAAGAAAGAGTTCTTATATGAGAGTTGGATTTCAGTAATTTATATTTGCTTCAATTTTGTTCGGCTTGAATTCAATGATATTGGATCGGGTTGCAAATATTTCACATGTTTCAGTCGTCAAGCATTTATTTGGATCTGAAAAATGGAACCTTTGAACTGTTCCATATTTTCAAATATATCAAAGTAAAGTCCTTCTTGTACCTGAATAAAATTCAAAAGAAATGCAGCAAAATAATTAATTATATTTGAAAATAGTAGGCCTGGTATCAATAGCTGTCTTTACTGCTTGTGTTATGCAGAACGTTTCATGACTGTAACCCAAACTGAACAATTTTGTTATTCATCAGGGATTTGATTTGTTTTAGTCAGGAATAAAGAATATATTTTTATAAATCATGATATAAAATAACCTGAGCAGAACGCCTCATCTTAATGAATGTGCAAATCAGTATTTAGGATGTCATCTATAAAGAATTCTGTTTGTTCTGTGTCACCAGCCATCCCATCCTGATCTTTCAAAATCTGATCAAGAAAGTCACCCAGATTTTTCAGGACAAAGGGGAAATCCTTATAGGGAGTGTTTTCAGTTCTACCAGTAAATAGAAAGCTTTGAAAGGAGTTCTTAATTATCCCCAGTTTCCATCTTATTTGAGATTATATATGTACATGCATACATATATACATACATACAAAAATACATACCATACATGCTGTTGTTTTCTGAGGTAAGCAGTGTTATCCAGAACGCAAAATAGGGGTAAGAATTGTAAGGTAAGAAATTAAAGGCATGAGGAAAGAAAAAAATAAGGGAAATACATCTAAATCTTGGGATCTCATTAATTAATATGGAACTCCATCCATCCATAATTTTTGGAGCTCCCCTTCCTCTTGACCCATTCCTTCTCCTCCACCACCACTACATCCTCCTCCTCTTTCTCCTCCTCCTCCTCCTCCTTCTCCTCTTTCCCAAACTTCCTCAAACTATGCATTTATATATCCAGTTCCTAGACCATCTAACTGCAAAAGGAACTCACACGTTATTTGTGACTTCACAAAATTAAAAACTAGAAAAAACAATCAACTTGAGGTAACAATGTAAAAAAACATCTCTCATATTATCTTTGGACTAGAATCCCTTATCCTGCAGGAAGTGCCACGTTTTTACAGCTGCCTTAAAGGTTAGTATGGTGAGGTCAAAAACAAACTCCAGGGGGATGCTGTTCCAGAAGGCAGGTATAGCATTATATTCCCCATAACTACTTCTTAAATGCAGATTCCAAAAATAAGTAATTGAAATTCTAATAATAACCACGATCTAAGATATCTGTACTATGTTAAATCTGATTTGAATTCACCTATAATTAAATGCAACCCAAATATGGTGAGTCAATATTAAGAGCAATACTGGAATCCTACCTCAAAGACCATATGAACTCCATTTCTTATTTTAACTAGGTCACAATTCAAGACCTCCCTACAGGTTATTGCTACACTTTCACAGATCCACACATAATCACATTTGATGGATGGTGAGTATTTTTTCCAGAAATTGTGTAGATTCTCTGTAGTAGCTGATTTTTATTTTAAATTAATTTGATGTTTTGATATATGAATATTCCTTTGCCCAGTGTTTTTCAGAATCCAAAGATCCCCCCCCCCAAAAAAAATGCTAGTAAAAAACAAGGGGAAACTAGTCAATAAATTATTTTGAAAGTAAATTTTTTTAAAACAAAAATCATAATAACAATATGTATGGAAGTTGGTTCAGAATGATAGAAATAAGAACTTTTTTTTTTCATAGCTCAGAATGAATTTGGATTTACTTTGGGTGCTTTTGTCTCATCCTTGGTGGCAACAGAGCAATCCATAGGATTAAACCATAACAATCTAGCAAACAAAAATCTAAAGAATATTTATTTCAAAAAGTCCCATTAATTGCAAGAGAGCTTTACAACCAAGTATATTAAGGTAACATTGCAACCACCTCAAGAAATAATATTTCTCTGCCTCAATTATTCTTTGTACAAACATGAAATCTTATTCGTCATGTGCCAAGTCAGTTCATAAAAACACCTGTCAATAATAGTTGAGTATAAGCATAGCAGCTATACTGGGATATGGCCCTAAGTAACAACCAAATCACTTCACCCTGGGAGGCTGAAGCTCATTTGTAGGGACAAGATGAGTATATCACTATCATATGGTAGCCCTTTAGGTTTGAAGAAGACACACTGTTGTGAAGTTCATCTCTAGATACGATTGCAGTCCATTGTTATAGTAACTCTGGATGGTATTCTGTAGCACCATTCACAGTTTTCTGTCAGTTTTTGGCAGCACCTATCTTCAAACCTCATGAAAACTTCATAATAAAGGGGTCAACCTCAGGTTCTGCCATCAGCTGCAACTTCTAGTTCCTATACATTACACAACAGTTGCAAATACAATAGTTTATAGCACGGTTGGATTGAAGAATGAGTCTCTGTCTAGATGAATAGGATTCTGTTGAAGCTCCATTTTTTCCTATGAAATATTCACTCAGCAATTGTAGATCTTACAAAAGTTGGTTATTATTCACCAAAGATACTGTTTGAGCATTGATTTTGCTTTTAAGAATATTAAGCCATAAAGCACCCAGTTACAACTAAAGTATATTTATTAAGATATAGAGGGGAAGATGCTGTATATTCCCATTTACCTTTGTCAAATGTTTATCTGCCTTGCCTATGTCTGCTGTCAAAGCAGCCAGTCTAGACACCTATGAACAGCTCATATGAATTCTTATGCATTCCTAGTTAATAACACCATTGTGGTGTTTTAGGTTACTTATAGTTATGAAAAAATGTTTCCTCATTAAGTGTTTGTTTTCTGTCTCCTCTGAAGTCAGCTATCATATTGGATTAATTAAAGAATCTTGTTGTTAAAAGCAAAAGTGTGCAAATCAAACAGACTACGCCATTCTGTAACTTCTTTCTTGATGTTGTCATTTTGATTTCTTAGGCATTACAATAACTACATGGTTGGAACTTTTGTCTTGTACAAGAGCCTTAGCCGTCTGTTTGAGGTGCATGTACGTCAGTGGCACTGTGCCAGCCATCATATTGCCATCGCCTGTAACTGTGGTGTTGTTGCACTGGAAGATAATGATATTGTTGTTGTTGACATGTGCAACAAGCAATTTCTGGGAACCAAGTCTCAGGTGATAATACAAAACATCAGAGCCTCATCACAACAAAATGTCAAAATCATGAAGTCCTATGGAGGAAAAAAAATCACGGTATGTATATCACCCTTATTTACTATACTATTACTGATGGAGAACAAAATGTGTGAATGGAAATCAAAGAATAGCGTGACTTTTAAAACCTCATAGTGATATAGTTCTAGTATTCGTTGTTTAGCTGATCGATCACTCACTATTAGGCATCTTAAACAATGCAAACTGAAGTTAATTCTGCACACCAATGATGTGTTATAGACTTGAATATTACTGTTAGGGTCAGAATAGGGACAAATAAATAATAAAACCCAAGAATCAGATTATTAATTATTTAGGGGAGGGGGAATATTGTTTTTTATTCTTTA
Source organism: Pantherophis guttatus (assembly GCF_059756535.1). NCBI lineage: Eukaryota > Metazoa > Chordata > Lepidosauria > Squamata > Colubridae > Pantherophis > Pantherophis guttatus. Next base: position 135,732,623 of record NC_142063.1, on the reverse strand, counting down.
TATTGACCAGAGTCACTGAAAACAACTGTGCGGCCATATGAATTCTCTAAATAAATAAATACATAAATTCAGGTGGAAAATAAATGCATCCATAAAAAGGTTTCCATTCATCAGATTTCTCTGTTTTTCCAGATCTTGTTCCATTCAGGAGCTTTTGTTCGAGCTGATCTTAATGACTGGGGAATGAGTTTGACAGTAAGGGCACCGAGTAGTGACTTTAACAGAACCAGAGGTTTATGTGGTACTTTTGACAGAAATAGTCAGAATGACTTCCACAAGGCTGATGGGAGCGCCTTACTTTCTCACCAAAATAGCACAACAGAGGAAAATTTCATAGAAGCTTGGAGGTAAGATTTAAGTGGCAAAGGGTAACAGTAAAAAAATGAGCCATTATAAAAAAGATTCCATATAAACTCTGTAGTGTGTTTTTGTGGTGATCTGCTCAAGAACTCTGTCCTACCTTGACAAAAGTACTAGCGGGGACCTTCAGACTATATCACTCACTGTTTTGAACCTTCAGTATAAACTTTGGAACTATGATGGAAGATGTCTATCTTATTGTATGCCTCTTTCAGTTTTAAGCAACTAGTTTAGCATTTTATCAAGCACATATAATGTTTTTGAAGTAGACTACCAAATTTATCTGAGGGCTTAATGTCTTCTTGGAATCTTTATATTTTTAAATCATTCTCTCTGCCCACCTCCCCAAACATAATTCTGTTACATGTTCTAATTAGCAAAAATCATATCAAACAATTATCGAGTTTATTTATCATGGCACACTTACACATGATCAATTATTGCATATATTAAAACTTTTAAAGGATTTGGCTGTCACTTTTGGATCATTAAAGTAGTTTCAGCATGAACTTTATTTTTACTAATGTTTACTCAATAATTCATGCCTGTATTTAACAAATGCTTGAGAAAATGCCATCATAAATCATGAAGTATTCAGGTATCAAACATATTTATCAATATATATTTTCCTGTGATTGATAGACATAGATAAAATTTTCCTTCCAATATTTGTGCATTGTCCTTTATCATATTTTCATCAATTTCTGGACATCTGCCTGTCTAAAACGCAAGAAATCTATGATTCCAGCATTCTTCATTTTATAGCCCTCCTTGGGTCTTTAGTTATCAAAATTAGGTATCAATATTTACCAGTCAGGGTAAGAATGTAAAATGCTGTCCATCAAATTAACTGCATGTTTTCTTTTCTGGATTCTTTTTTGTTTCATTGGTCTGTCATCAAATGTCTTTCCCGGAATACTTTTTGTTTGAGTCACTAATATTCTCATCCAGATAACTTGCAAGTAGTGCTTCCTATATCTCATACATTTCTTTATGTATATATGTGTGTGTGTGTGTGTGTGTGTGTGTGTGTGTGTGTGTGTGTGTGTTGAACTGTATTAGATGATAGTGGAATTTACATTCTGAAAAGGTGGAAGACATATTGTTGCAATATCTGTTTCTGTTTCACAAGTCTATGTGAATATAAAATTCCCAGACTTTAACCAAAACACTGCATGTCTTTTTCATCCCAAATCTCACTGCCTCTCTTTCTTTGTAGAAAAAGAGAGTCGGAATCCTACCTCAATTCAGAGGGAAGCTAAGACCTATCTGACTAGGATCCTCTACCTTTGCTGAAGAATAACATGTAGATCAGGCATGTCTAACCTTTGGACTTGCCTGGCTCACACTGACTAAAGAGAAGTTGCCTTGTGCTGTGTATAAATATGTAGTTTTTTGGTGTGTGTGTATTATAAATAAAGTTTATGATGTTGTGGGGCTGCATTAGCTGTCCAGAGTTACAGGTGGCCGACCGGCTGTAGATTGGACATATCTGATCTATATGGTGACAAAGAAGGAAATATATGTATATGTATATGTATATGTTTATGTATATGTATATAAATTCTATTCTATTCTATTCTATTCTATTTTATTCTATTCTATTCTATTCTATTCTATTCTATTCTATCCCATCCCATCCCATCCCATCCCATCCCATTCCATTCCATTCCATTCCATTTATTATACATTTTATTGTAGTTTTCCCATTCAATACACTGTCCACAAAATATGTATGGTGTTAAAGGACAAGGAAGGGAATTTGAAGAGAGACTACAATTCCCTGACATAACTTGGCTTTATGGTGTAGGAAGGAGAGATTTGCACGCTGATAACACTTGAATAGATATTTATCATCATAGCTTTCTTAATGCTGTTTTTCAGCAAAGCAATGCATGCCATTTACTTGCTGTCACTTCTGATGGTGCAAAAATATGCAGAAGGGCCTCTCCTAGTAATCTTAAAGTATAGACAATAACTTGTAGGCGCTCCTGACAGTTCTGAATCCCTACAGTCCATTTGCTGATTCAGCAAGGTGTCAGAAGAATAATTTGGGGTTGCAACTCGAGGGTTGCACAAGAACGAATCAAAATGAAATCTAGGCACTCTGTGAGGAAAAGAGATTTATTTATTCCCAAAAGAAAAGAGGTTTGCTTGTGGGGATAGCTACAGAGAAAATGAGGTACAAAGGGGAGATTTTATAGGGAAGCTTGTCCTTGGTGTGGGTCTTGAGGGGTGTGAGTGTCTGTATGTGCTGGTTCTACAGTGTGGCATTTGAGGGGCATGGGCATGTGTAGGTGTAGGTGTCAGCAGTGATGTTTATTCTGGTGAGCATATGGTTCTGCTGAGAGACAGTTTCAATTAAGTCTATTTGTGTTTAGAGACCTTCTTCTTTGATGTATGGATTATGTCTGGGTAATTTACTTGGGGGTTCCAAAGACCAATGGTTGCAATGGAAACCTCCATCAGTGCGTTTGGCATAACACACCTAAACAGAATTTGCTTGGCAGATTAGAGGTTGTGCAAAGCAGTCAGAGGCTGTTAGTCATTAAAAATAATAATCTCTTGTTGCTAGTGTTAGGCTTAGGGTTTATATTCCTATTGTTTGTAGTTCAGCATATTGTTGTACATCTTAATTTATTTAAAAACACCTAAGAATTTGTATCAGAGTGAGGTGTCTGACATCTTAACTGTTTTAACTGTTATTGTATTTTATCAGGATAGCTCCAGGGATGAGCTTGTTCGACCACATTCCGTCCTCCTCGAAATGGCAGAAGACAGAACGTTTCTGCTTATGTCAGAAGAAGCCTGAACCCTACTTGCAACCTTTAAATTCTCTGCATACTTTTTGGAATCCTGCCCCACATTCTTTGGATTGCCATGATGAGAAAATTTATTACACTTCAGTAATTCCATATCTAGATGTCACATCAGATTATGTCATTCACCTTGAAACAGATCCTTTATTAAATGATGAGCAAAGTGCTACTAGTATCTCTAATCATTGGGAAGATCTCCAAAGAGGAAAAAGGCAAGGGTCTTTGGAATACTCACCTATTTCCTCTTTCCAAAGTCCAACTGACTTGGAAAGTTTTTCATATTTTTTCCCAGAAGATTATTTTGAAGGGAAGTGGCCTACAGTTCAGTTTACGTGGCCAACTCCAAGTGGCCTGACCTCACCTGAAGTCTTAACACATTGCAAGACATTGCTTGAAAATTCCGCCATAGGCTCAGCTTGCAAAGGGTTTCTTGGCATCCAATTCGATGTGGCCATTGAAATGTGTCTTTCAGATGTACACATTAAAGATGATCTCAAATGGGGGGAATTGCTTATTCCGTTTTTGGAAAATGTCTGTGAAAAGAAGGTCCTTTTAGAAAATGTAACTGAATCTTTTCATTCGACATATGAGATACCTGCTATCCATCACAAAATTATTACAGCATTGAGATGTCCCAATCTCTGTAATGGCCATGGACAGTGCACTATAAGGGGCTGTCAATGTTTTGAAGGCTACAGCTCCTATGACTGTAGAATTGCCAAAGGTAAGTGAGACATTCTACAGTATTTCCTCTTAATCATCTTATTTATTACTTTACTATATTTATATGCTACTCATCTTACAGTTTGAGGCAACTCTTATTTTATAGCATTGAATGAATTGAATGAATGTCTGCAGTAAACTGTTGTTCGAGCAGTATCGCTGGTTAAGATACAGTACTTGATAAACTAATAAATAGGATTTTACTTTTATAAGATTATTACAGTATCTGGTTGATTACTTTGTAAAAGTTTAGAACCTTTTTGGCTAAGTTTTGTTTTCACTTTAGTTAATTGATAAAAATGGGTGAGATGGTTCCCTTAAACAAATTGGCTTTATGGAATTATATTTTAGCCTTGTCATCTACATGCCAATGGAAAAATAAGTCTGACAGAAGTATTATATTAATGCAAGAAAGTTAAGAATTTGTAGTTTGTTTATACAATTTTTACGACTGCCCATTGCATCAAAAGTGTCAAGGTACTTTACAGAAGAATTAAAACATAATTGAACCTAGCTAACTCAGATAAATTTTATACCATACGAATTTACTGGAGTAGCAAACTTTTTAAAACTTTCTTAAAAGTATAGAGGTTGGGGGTATTCCTAATATGACAGGGTATTCTAGAGAGTGGGGGCCATCAATGAGATGGTGCATCCTTATGTAGGAGATGACCAGACTGAGCCCGAGAGAAGGGTCAAACGCGTCATCAGTCAGGAGTCCCTACGGACTCACAAGAGATCTAAGCCCAACCCACCTTGAATTCATTTGACTCTTATCTACCTCCAATTTGCTCTGGCCATTAGTAGTTCAGATTTTTGCAGAGAGCTTAAGCTTGCAATAAATTTTTATAACCATTTGAATTGCCTGGATCTTCTGATTTCCCTGGCATCTGACACCTTGTTCCTCAGTACGATGGTTTATGGGAATGACCATGGGAGACCGGAGGAAGAGCTGCAGCCTAGACAACTACTACCATGTTTCCCCCGAAAATAAGACCCTGTCTTATATTTTTTTGAACCCTGAAATAAGTGCTTGATCTTATTGCCATGTGCTCAAAAGCACAATTGGGTTTATTATCAGGGGATGTCTTATTTTGGGGAAAACAGGGTATGCAAAAGGTATTTTAGCCCAGAGAAGGAAAAGGGGCATGGGAAGCACCTGAGAAAGGAACCTCCCTAGTTTTCTGGGAAGTAAAAATAAAGGAGGGGAGAAGTGCTTTCAGGCTTGCAAGGGTCTGTTACTGTAACCATTATAAACATATAATGTAGCACTACTAAAAGTAGTGCTAGTTCTTATGGTTTATACTTCTTGCCTGGAGTACCTCAAAGGGCTGACACTCAATCCCCCTCACCTCTCATGGAATAGAGAGGCTCTGAATACTCTTCCTTCTGATCACATGGGGCAGCCATATGTGACGGGGAAACTCGGTCCAACACGGATGCAAATCATAAATGGCTTTTAAGGCAATAACCAGTATCTTGAATTGAACCTGGGAACTAATCAAAGGGCAATGCAATACTCTCAGCATTGATGTAAGACTGCTGAATATGTGTAGACAATCAAAGAGATAACCTTGGAGAATGAGGTCATCAGTCACTTTTGCCAGGAGAAAATGTGTGTGTGTGTGTGGGGGGGGGGATTAATGGGCTGAAGAGTTCAGATGGCACGTCAGAAAATGACTGAAAAATATTAAATGTTAGTCTGTTCGGAGACTTTTAATTGGTCTCATAACTAAAACATTGAGTATAATCTTAAAATGAAGGAAAAATAGTAGTTTGAATAACAACGGAATGAATTTATATTTAAACTGTGACAAAAAAAAAACAAAGTAACTATCTAAATTGATTTCTGTAGGGCTCTTTGTTACTTTAGTATTAATTGTATTAAAGTATGTCACTGTAAATTACTTATTTGTATCCTTAAATATATTTAATTAGTCTGCCATTTTGTAGTTTATTCACAACATTTATAGTTGCTCTTTTAGAATATCTATAACTTATAGAAGTCATTTTAAACTTGTTCTAACCATGGAATCTGTTAAGTTTTTTATTTAACTTTTTAAAGGTTTTTTTTAAAAAAAATCCCAATGAAGAGACAAAGTAGCAGTGATGGCAAATTGGCAGTAAAATAAAACTTGCGCTACTTGGAATTTATTTATGCAAATGTATATGGTAAAATTTATTTCACAAAAAAATGGATCTTCCAATTACAGCACTGCAATTTGTTTCCCTTTTTCTGTTTTCACCTGCTTCAATATGGTATGCAATTGTACCAGTTTGTAGCCAATGTTCCATGTCTGAAAAAATATTCACATACATAAATATTTATTAAGTCTAATCAAAAAAGCAAAACAAACACAATATGCATATGCTGAGAAAGAGATCTCCAGGATGGGCATGACAATTTTATATTGTGAAGTTGAAAAATTATGCAGGAAAGTCACAATTTGGGATATCACTTAGAATAATCCCTTTCTTAGACATGTCAATGGACAGTTGCACATAACATGTCATACAGCATAATAATATAGACAATAGTAATGGATTAACATAGTGAAATTAAAATTGGATTTTTTTTTCACCATTATGAGTGCTTGGCAAAGGCACCTATTTTCTGTCTGTTTGTCTGCCTTTGCAAATCTGATTCTCTGAACTGGTGGATATCCCACTCTGAAGGGATTTGAGGCATACATGTACAGCAGCCAAGCAATGCAATCTGACATTTCTTTATTAATTCCCATCCAGATCAATGGGACTTAGGTCTAAGTAGATGTGCAGAGGATGCTGCCATGATTATTAAGCATACCTCTGGGGGACATGTACAATATATGCATACATTCAAGAAATGTAGAAACTAAAGAGGGAGGAAGACACACACTTTGATAGTTGTTGCACGGTTAGAAATGTTGTTAGAGCTTGAGGGCAAGCAAAGAGTCAGCTTTCGTGTGTTTGCATGTGACAAAGAAAAGGCAGCCATTTGCCTCCTGCATGGACTGCTTGCAAATGTTTGCTGCTTGCAAGCAAGAGAAAAAGAGTACCTATCAAGACAGAAGCAGATGGCTGAATGGTTTGAAGTTATTTTCCCCCTTAGTTCCTCAGAATCCATTCAAATCTCTTAGTATATAGAACTCAATTTGAAAAGCCCTTCATAATGCACACTGATTTTCGTCCTCCTAAATATTTTGTAAGGAGCTGTCCCTGATTCCCCCATTTTCTACAGTTTATGGGGGAAATATTTTAATAATGCACTTATGTTAATTAAAAGATTTATCCTAGGAATTGTATACCACTGATTGCAAAACTTTTATTTGACTTATCTAACAGTTATGCTTCTAATCCTTGGCACATAAACCTTTGTACTCTGTAAATCTCCACATGCTGATTTCTGAATTTAGTTCTAGTCAAGCACATATGTTACTGGAGCCTCAAAATTGCAGAGAAACCTAAGCAAATATGCCAAGCTGAAAAGAGTTCTTAAAAATTGGCCATCAGACAAAAGACACCCAACTCAAACTCCACTGATTAAAAATCCAACATTCAAGGATTACTTTAAAAACATTTTCTACATGCAGGCAGCAATTCTAATTTCAGAAAAGAGCCAGGCACCGCTCAGTTTAGCCGTGTGGCGTAAGAGCCGATCACAGAGTACTGAAAAGAGTTAATAACAATTGGAACTACAATAGCTTCGCCTTTCATTAAGAAGACCATTCCCTGCTTTTCTTAAGCTTCACTGACATTGTAACAGGTTCATGTGGTGTTGTATGCTTTTGTCTGTGTGCATGTATGCCTTCCCCGTTTCACTTGCCTACTGATGCCTGACAAGCCTTGAAGGAGGTTTGTTTGAGAAGTGTAAAACAAGGGCAGGGGTTTTTATTATTAATTTTTAATATAATGACTATGTTTAAGAACTCACTTTCAAAAGTCCTAAAAATGTAACAATCAACTCTCACAAATGAGTATGAGCTGGCACTAGTAGACCAGTCCAGTGCCTTTATCTTTGAGGGTAGAGGTTCGTTCTCTGAGCTTGTGGGTTGGTTTCTGGATGTTTCATTATCAGGCTAGGTAATATCTTCATTGGAACTTAGGGAATTTTCCCTAAATGTTACCTAGCCTGGTAACGAAACATTCGGAAACCAACCCACAAGCTCAGGAAATGACCCTTTACCCTCATCTTACACCTAAGCTACAAATATTTGCCATTACTGCAAACCTTTATCTTTCTATTATTATTATTATTATTATTATTATTATTATTATTATTATTATTATTATTCACAAACGTGATAGCAAACAAGATAACCATGCTGGATTTCGTATCTCAAATCACGAGTCGAACACTTCCCAAGTGTTTAGGACTGCATGATGTATCAGCGGATTATGCGAGCAGATCCCAGTAAGGTGGCTTTCTGCAGATGACCAATGGTGATCTTGTCAGCGCCATTATTATTATTATTATTATTATTATTATTATTATTATTATTATTATTTCATAGTGGCTAATAACATCCCAAATTAATAGAACATCTATATCTATTCACACATAATGTATGGTTTACTTGAGCCCAGTGTTTTAAAGACATAACATATTGTCTTATTAATGTACATATAAATATTACAATAAGTAGTGCAGACATATCAGTTGTAATAACTGTGAATTAGTTACTACAATCAATAACAAAAGGGATTTCAACTTTGTAGCTACTTTTTAAAAAAAATGTTTTGACATTCTTTTACAAAATGACCACTGACACTTTAGTCCCAAAGCATATTTACTTGGAAGAAAATCCAACTGATACCAATACAACTTATTTCCAGAAAGTTGCATTTGTGATTGCAATCTTAAATTATTTTTCTGAGAACATCATGCCTCGGGGGTTTTCAAGATATGAGACAGAGTCAGACAGCTGGTTGAGAATCAGGCTAAGAAAAACTGGCACAGAGAGTCATGTGCTCATATAGACATACATATAGACTCACACACATGCATGCACACACACTACACCCACACTGATACTTCTCTCCTTTGAAATAATCAGAAATATCACTACAAAACAAAATCAAGATGATATACAGCAGTCATTACAAAAAAGTCAAAATAACATGGGAAACCTTTAGCATTTCCTTTTTCCATTTTGTATAATACACATGAAATTACCCATTATTTTTTCATAAAGAAAGTGTTATGAAGATCACTCGCTGACATCATACTTCATTTCTCCCTCTCTCTGCTGCAGAAAAAGAAAAAAAAATACAAAAACAGCCTGTTCTAAGGAAATACGCAATTGCCAATATTTCTATCTGAGCTTCTTTAAATAAAAGAGGAAAATATGTTTGCACAGCACAAAAACTAAAAGGTCTTGGCATCATAAACTAGGATATACATATGAATGGCGAGCATTCACTCACCCAGCCCTTCCTGACATTTGAAAGATTTTATTAAGATTTATATTATTTGGGGTGTTCTATCTATGTTTTTAATTGTTAAAGTCATGTTTACTGAGTTAGTACTGTATGTTGTATGTATGAACATGAGGAATGCAGAGACCAATATGTTGGGTTGCAAAATAATTTCTAGATTAGAGATTGTAACTTGTACAGAGTAGAATGAACATGCATGGGCCTTGGTTATAATTATGGAATACTGCCCAAAATTTACCAAAACTGACTGGTGCTATCCTTACCATTAACATGGAAGGATGGAGATTACACAGCTATGAATCTAAATCTAGATAATCTAGTGTACATCTTCTCTATTTTATTAAAACGTGTTACAAAATGTTGACCAAAACCATGATGGGAAATGGAGGTCAACATTTATGACTCATCTATTGGTGAAAATAATGCATGGAAATTGTCACTTAGAATGTAGAACATGAAGCTAAATTGCTTGTGAATAAAGAGAATGGGAAAATTTAATACATCTTGATTGAAAGTGGTCAGATCACTTGTGCAGTGGATTTGAGGAATATATGCAGAAAACTATCTAGTTTAAATTATTATTGAATGCTACAATGTTTATCAAAAGTATGATCTGATGTCAACTAAATTGTTGTGAGTGAATGTAGTTATTGCAAAAGTTGGAAATAATTAGATGCTTGCTACATGTTGTGAATGAAAGAACCAGGGACAAATATGGGGAAAATGTGCAGTATTCTGAATGAATGTGATTGGGGTGAAAAATTTTTGGGGTGAACTGAACGGGTGGATAGGAATTAAATGAGAGGGTACAGAAAAACTGACTGGCCCAAAAAATCAGGAATTAATTAGAATAGCAATCTGTTTCAAATGTGTGAAGCATAAGTCTATTCAAGTATACACATGACAAAGAAATGAATCTAAGAGCACAATTGGTTTGATTGGTTATGATGAAAATTTGAGAGAATTACTAAAGGAAATAACGTTGATAAAAGTTCTGAATGTTGGACAGAGAATAGTTTGGAAAGGTCAAGTGTGAACCCTGGGGAAAATGGACATGGAAATAAAGAAGAGAAGTAAAGTGTATTAGAGTAAAATTAGCACAACTGTAGTATGAGCACTGTAAGAAAAACTATTCAAAAGAAGTTTGATTTCCAAATACAAAGAACAAAAAGTAGACTTTGAGAAAGAAATAGTTACTTGATGGTCTGAAGACTGAGCCATTTTCCATCATCCCATTGCCATGGTCAGATCATTTTTTGATCTGGTTATTATACAGAACCACCCAAGACATCCATAAGATAATGGAAGACACTGAAATGGTCTGTCCTGGACATCTCATGGATCCAGTTACAACTTAGAACTGGTTATAGAGAATAGATTTAGTGGTGTGTTCTGCATGGAAGCTGTACATATAAATCAGTGCTGAAATCCAAATTTTTTTACTATTGGTTCTGTGGGTGTGGCTTGGTGGGCATGGCAGGGGAAGGATACTGCAAAATCTCCATTCCCACCCCGCTTTGGGGCCAGCCAGAGGTGGTATTTGCCGCTTCTCCAAACTAATCAAGATTTCCACTACTGGTTCTCCGAACTGCTCAAAATTTCCGCTACTGGTTCTTCAGAACCTGTCAGAACGTGCTGGATTTCACCCCTGATATAAATGCAATCTCTAGGTTTCCTATATAATGTATATTTGTGTCAATTGCACAGTTTACTTTGACATCAAATAAGTGGACTTGTTCTATAAATACACATAGTCCTTCTCTAATAACAGTAATTAGGACAGGGATTTCCATCGATAAACAATACAGTCGTAAATATCAGTTAGCAATCCTGGCATTCACCATTGCCTTTGTGGGATAAATAAATCCCACCTTGTTAAACAAGGACCAACCCTGATCCAAGCTATTACCTCAGTGAGGTAAGGGACTGCCTCCTTTTTAACTCCCCACCCACTATTCCCCTCTCCCCTTTTGATCATGCTGAACTTGGTTGCCTCTACCCATCCAGCCATCCCTGGCTCTGCTGGCACTACCACCCTTTCATCTGACCTTCATTGTCTTCTTCTTTCCACTGATGATGAGACACATCTATACTGGCCCTTCACAAAGCAGCAGCTGGCCATGCCAGGCCTTCTTCTTCCAAGGTCCTGCATAGCCTTGTCCTAAATATGTGTGACTTTCTTGCAAGGCTTTGGAACAGCATCCCTCCTGAGATTCCCTTGGCCCTGACCTTGTTTGCTTTTCAAAAAGCATTAAACACTTGACTCTTTCCCTAGGCACAGAGTCAGAGACTGGTATCGGCTGAAATTTTCCCTGCATTTAATGTCCTTGTGTTTCAGGCTTTGTTTTTGTTACTTATTCGCTGTGTTGTTTTTGTGTAGATTTAATTTCTGTTTACTGAAGATATACACTGTGCCAAGTGAAAGCTGTATAAATCACACAAACAAATAAATCTGAATTGAAAAGTAAGTGAAAGTTTGACCTGGCAGATACATGCACTAATAGTATAATAGAAATGAATAATAAGCTAAGGGGGAACCTAAACCTCTTTTCTGACATGCACATTTTAAAATAAAAATAGCAGAGAATGGTGACATAGAAACTGCAATTTTTTTCTTTTATTTTTGAAGAGCAGGTGAAATAAATATATACATTTCAAAGAACAACAAAAATAAAAAAGAATAGTGCCATTGCTTTACAGTTTTAGTTTCCATTCTATCCACAAATAGGATTGGTTCATACAGCCATTCTTTATATATATATATATATATATATATATAATTTATATATATAAAAATTTGTTTTCTGAGGTTTTCGCGGGTGTTTGTAACCAAAGACACACACATATATATATATATATATATATATATATATATATATATATATATATATGCATACATATAAATCAAATTTAGAAAATACGTAAACTTTAATAAAAGGGACTTCAGAAATTGCATGACTTGTAAGAGATATACTGCCTGTAAAAATCATATACTGGAGATTAGCCTCTTGTGTGATTAGTTTTTTTTTTCTTTTTTGCAAAATAGTGAAAACAACTCTGTAAATGAAACAATTAGAAAATAGGTATTAAAAAATACTTGAGAAATTTGTATCCTATGTAAGTCTAAATGCTATTTCTATTCTCTGTATTTATTTACTCATTGAATTAATACTCTGCATGATCAATTGATTCAGAGAGGCTTAAAATAAATACAACGAACTAACTTTTTAAATATCTGTGTAGAATACTAACATAAATGACACTAAACAAAAGAGAATAAAATAATAAAAATGCAATAAATTAAGTCAACAAAATCATGAAAATACTGTCTGCAATAATTTAGCTTTTAATACTTTCCTAAGGGCCAATAGGGAAGGTTGCACAGGCAGAGTGTTATTGAACAATATGTTATCAGGTAAAAAAGTTTGAGACCTAACATGTTTAAATCATTGAAAGAGGCAGTGGAAGCTAACTGTTGACTCACAATCATTCTCTTAAAACACAAATATGCTGCCTGTTCAATTTCAAACAACAAAAACATTGCTGTGGTTATCCATCCACAAATAATGAGACAATTTGTGGGAAATTATAAGAAACCATTTGGTCTGTATCAGAATGAATATATAATTATTTAAATGATTGTGTATTTATGCAGCTCTCAAAATTAGGAACTAAGCAGCAGTTACTTAAAACTGTCATTTTTACTGGTTCTTAGAATGGCAATTCTTGATCAGCACGGGTTTTTTTTTAAAGCATCTTATCACTTTTTTTATTCAAGCATAGTGTAATGGTATGTGGGAATGACTTTAAGGGATGAGGAAAAAAGATGCAGTGAATGAGCAGACAAGAAAGGGAAGATTCCCCAATGGCATAACAGCCAGAGAAATCAACTTAGGAAGCACCTACCCTAACTGATCAGGCTGTTAAAAGTGATGGTGGGGGAGTTATATTTCCAGGCTTGCAAGATTCCATTAATGTAGCCTTATAGTAAAATAGAATGAGCTCATCTGGTTGTGTTTTCTATCTGGTGTACCTGGGAGGATTGATACACGGGCAGTTAAGTATGAAGTCTCTGTTTCCAACTTAATTTGAGCTTTGCTCATGCTCTTAATTTTATTTCAAGCCTATGTTGCAGATATGGAGCAATAAATAACTCTGTTCACTAAACCAATTATATTGTCCACAGTTACGTGAAGCTTGAATAAGAAATCTGTTTTCATGGGATAATACAAATCTTTTGTCTTATATAACTTTTAGGTTAAGTTATTAATGCTAAAGTAATGATAGCCCTTTTAGCTACTGTAGTGATATTGGCAAAAATATCCTATACAATAAAAAAGGAATGTTGGGCTGCAAATAAACTAGCAGTGACCTTTATTTTAAGAACATATGAATAGCACTACTTAAGTTAGCCTTGCCATCCATCCTTCTTTGTAGAAGAGGGAAAGAGGGTCTTAACTGTTTCACCATGCCCCTTGTTGAAGACATATAATATATATACAATGGTGCAGGAAGTGCCAACTGGACTATTCATAATTGCCTAAATTGTAATCTTTGTGATAATTGTATCTTTTTTATTTTATTTTTATATATGCATCATCTTCAATGCATAAACAGAGTGGCATCTGGGAATCATTTATTTTGATACAAATAACAATACTAATATCAATAATATTTGTTGCATTAATTAAGCTTACATACTCCTAGTATTAATACTCATATGTATTAAGATATAAACCTTCATTATTTAATTATTCAATATTTCAATGTATCATTCTAATGCCAATTATAACATTGTTTAAGCATGCATAATAATACTATCTTTCAACTTCTAATCTTTCCATTTAATTCTTTAGTTTATTCTATTTAATCAGGCCATCCTTACTAATCCTAGTATAGTACACATATTGTATTAAAATCTAATTCCTTTACTCCATCCTGACAACAATCATCATATTATTTAAACATACATATTAAATCCATCTTTCAACCTCTAATCTTCCTTCTATTTATTACTTTTATAATATGTATATCTTTATTTCTACTTCTATTCTAACTTTTAATCAGGCCCCCATTATATTAAAGAAAGAAGAAAACCCCCAAGAAATAACATTTCCTTTCTATCCATCATCTGTTGCCCATTTTAATATTTCAGTTCTTATTTGTTTTTTGGCATACCTCCTATACTCCTCTCTTGGATCTTTGTCTCTATCTACCTCTGCATTTTTACTGTTTAGTCTAAGTATTCCTCCCATCTCTTTCCTCTTATGCTGCCAAGCCTCCAGGGTATTTGCCCAAACCCCTTTCTCTTTTTCAATGGCATCTTCCCATTTATTTTTAAATCTCTTAAGATACTTTCCCCCTTATTTGTTTCATTAATCATTATGGTCTTTATTATATCCTCTTCTTGTTTTGCTTGTTGATTTATATGTTCTGTCTGTTCCTCCATTCTTTCCATTGTCTCCTCCCTCTCCTGGGCATCTTGGTCTTTATTCATTGTTCCTTGTAGAATATTTTCTATTTTCCCATCATCTTATATAAATGAAGTGAAGGAGGAATAGGAGGAAACTGATGTTTCATAAAGGAAAACCATCTCTACAGATGCAAGGAAAAAGATAAAACTAAAGTAGCTAGCTAATTTTTAAATTTTAGAGGCCAGTAGATTATCTATTTAATAATGCACAATAGATTCTATATGTGGCAAATATAATCTGAACTACAATTATAACACTAAGGATATAGTGTTGGAAGTTCAGGTCAAGGATTTTGATGTACTCCCAGTATCAGGGTAGTGTTATGAGCAATAAGAATCGCAAACAGCGCAAGCTATTACTCTGAGACACTAAGTGGGATGAATTCCCCAAACAGAAAAGTGTTGTCAAAAGTTGCAGATTCAGTCTCTGATTTTTGTCTCAGACTAAGTTATTTTAATATTAAGAGATAGTGGATAATATACTCACTTGACTACCACATGGGTGTTAAATGAAAGAAAACATGTGAGAGATATGGATTCAGGGATAGCATATAACAATCTGTGAAGCTAAAGTGAAGTTAAGGTGCCAGCTATGGGTGAAAAGTGAATGGATTAAAAAGACAATCGAGTGCATAGACTTGAATCAAAAACTTTTTAAAGAGAGAGAGAGAGAGAGAGACAGTCTGTCAGTCATGTCCATGGCATATAAATAATCACTATAGAAAGAAATGGAGCATGATGCATCAACAGACAACTCTCCAATGTGGATTTAGTAAGAGAGATGAGCCAGAGAACCTATTAACTCAGCTCACAAGCTTGCAAATGAAAAAAATGGTCTTGGACACAGTGGTCTTGTTATTATATAGTCCAGCACCTATAACCAAAGCTGGACAGTATTCTTTAAGCTGCAGGTTTCCAGCATTTGAAGATCTACCTGAGTGCGATATAACCTCTATCATATCCCAATGTCATATATTCAAGCTAGAAGCCTCCTTGAAAACTGATCATTTGTCTAAACTGACTGATGTTTTCTGCCTGTACAGCACCTCAAATGCTATAAGTAGCATTTATTTATCATGAACTTAAACTAGACTGAGATAATGGCTTTCCCTTTTGATTTAATCTGTGAGTAAAAGGTAAAGACTCCCTTGAGTTGAATTCAACACACAATGACTTATTGAACATGGCCATGACATTTTCTTGGCTAGCATATGGAAGTAGTTTGCTGTTACTTTCTCCTTTATCATAACACTACAACTCTGAGTATTGTCTCTGCAGTTTATGAACATAATCAATTAACAAATTTGATACAGCAAATGTGAGCCAGAAGATGACTATCTCACCCTCCAATATGTTCTTTCTGTATCTGTGCTGATATAAAGTCAGATTATGGCCTATGGGGTTTGCCATGAACTGACTTGTTGTGAGCATGTGGGTACAACTTTGAAAAACGAACAGCCATAATCAAGGGCAGCCTGCAAAATTGTGCCTAGGCAAAAGCTTAATATCTCTCCTTGCTGATTTTTATATCTCAGTTGTGAAATTAGATGAAGAATTCAGAAGTTTCTGAGGAAGAAAAGAGAAGAGCCTGCACCAGCAAATGGGGGTAAGGCAACTAGAGGACGCGATATAATCCTAGATAACTTTGAAATCCAATCCAAAATCTCCTCTTCATTTATTTAAATGACATTAGCTTCTCTTGCTATGGAGCACCTTGGCTACTGCTTGCTGTTGGCAACCTTTACTACACTGATTCCCACAACCACATCCATTTCCCATTATTATGAAATTCAAAATTTGAACTTATAGGAGAAGAATACTAAGCAACAACTAATTACCTTTCAAATCCAAGTAATGACTCTGGAGGAAATGCCTGTGGAAAACAGGAATCCCCAATTATCTCATTATCCTTATATGAAATGTGCAGATCAGGAAGCCACAGTCCAGACAGAACCTAGTAAAACAGACTGATTGCAGGTTGGCGAAAGAATTAAACAAGGCTATATACCCTTATTTATTCAATCTGAATGCAAAATATATTGAAAAAAGATGGATTAGAAGAATGTGAATGTGGTTTTAAAATTAGAAGAACCTGCACAGGTGATTATATTATTCTAATAGCTCAAAAGACAAATGGCCTGCAAACTCTAATAATGAAAATAAAGGAACATCATGAAAAAAATTGGACAACCATTAAATATAAAGAAGATCAAACTAATAACCACAAGTACAACAACGAGCCTTTAAAATGACTATTAAGATTTTGCAGTGATGAATAGCTTTTATATTTTAGGTACAGGTAGTCCTTGCTTAATGACTATTCATTCAATGACCATTTGAAGTTACGACAGCATTGAGCAAATGATAGTTATGATTGGTAACTGAAGTTACAGCCATTGTAGTACCTCTACAAATTCTATGATCAAAATCTGGTCTCTTGGCAGCCTGCCCACTTTTAGGACCACAGTGTATGCTTCATCTCCCCACCAACCTATCTCCCACTGTCTGTGCACTTTTGGCCACTCTACATTCTACTACTATTCTACTACATTCTACTATGCCTAACCCTGCCATCCCCTGTTAACCCCAGTTGACTTTTTTTCTTCTGCTGCTGACAAGGTAGTTGCTGGCCCTTCTCTATCACAAAAATCCAGCAACTGCCTTGACTGGGTAGGTTTCCAGCAGGGAAAGGATGCAGATGACAACCATGATTTGAATGGTTAAGTAGAGATAAGTAATGGTGGAACTATTGGAACTGCCATTGCAAAATGGCATGATGCTTTTCACCTAATGACCACTTTGCTTGGTAACAGAAATTCTAGCTCTGATTAGTGTTGTTAAGTGAGGATTACATGTAAAGGAACCAGCAATCAAGATATATATCATAGACCAGCAGTTCAAATGCTGTGTAGTGTGTGTATATATATGTATATGTATATGTATATGTATATGTATATGTATGTGTATATGTGTATATGTATATGTATATGTATATGTATATGTATATGTATATGTATATGTATATGTATATGTATATGTATATGTATATGTATATATGTATACACACACACACACACACACACACACACACACACACATACTGTAGCACTGTGCAGGTGATGGATTTTCTTGTAATACTGTATAGTTTTTGAAAAAAAAAACACGATAGAAAGAGTATTGACACTATTTGAAATTTGATATTGAAGAATACTCCTGAGAATACCATGTTATCAAAGGAAAGAAACAAGGGATTACAGAAGAAATCAATCCAAAGTTCTCACCAAAGGCATACATGAACATGTTCAAATATATCCTATTTTGAACATTTTATGAGAAGATCTAAGTCTTTGGAGAAGATTACAATGCTGGGAGAGGTAGAAGGAAAGAGAAAATGAGCACAATTAGGAGCAAGGTTTTAATGGCAATGGTGCATCACTGCACCATAATTTTGAAAAGCCTAATTGGGAATATAGATAGATCTTGCTTAGTGACTGCCTCAGGCAGCACAATCTTTTGAAGTTATGATTGTGATGAAAAAGTAACTTTGCAATCAATGCCCACATTTATGACTTTCGCAGCATCTCCTGCTCAGTCACGTATTCGTCATTGCAGTTAGCTAGTACATGTTTTGTGCATGACCTGCTTTCCCATCCCCCACCCCCAAGTTGAGTGATTGCTTAAACAAGCAACCTCTTCCTGAGCTTCTTTTCTCCAAAGTGCAGTACTTCCCTGGAAGATGCTAACTGCATCTTAACAAGCTCAGCTTTGAGATCTTAATTAGCCTGCAGACAGCTGCTGTCGGTAACTGACAAGACTTTAATCACTTTGAGACCTTCAGCAATTGTTCAGCTCTTAAGTGACTTGGGGCTTTCAGCCATGAGTGCAATGGGCCAATGGCTGGTGTTAGCACTTTCCTTGTGCTAAATGTATATTTCCCACTGTGTGCATGCTTAGTCTCTTAGAATCTTGTTTCCTATGCTTTCAATTTCTTATGGTGTATGCTTAGTTTAGGGCAGGGGTGTCAAACTGATGGCCCACGGGCTGGATGCATCACACACAGGCCATGCCCACCCCGGCTCCACAAAGGCAAAAACATTACGCTATGCCATGATACATCATGTGACACAATCAAATTTGACACCTGTGGTTTAGGGGAAAGGAACATTTTAAGATAGTATAGCCTGTAGACTTTCTGAAAAAGGGTAGGTGGAAGTAATTGATGAGAAATGTAAGGAAATGTATGTCTTATCAAAGTTCAGAACTGAAAGTATTGCACATTTTAGAAAATTTTTGGAAACATAGCCCACTCGAAATTGTTCACTCATAATTGTTTCAATGGCATTTCAAAATAAATTTAAAGTGGGTCTGAGCACAGTAACTATGTTAATTTGGTCTATTCAAGTTCAATTCATTGGAAAAGGGTGATGCACATAGTGGCAGCCTTGAGGTTGCTGAAGCAATTAAGGGCAAATTTCAAACAGGTCCCACTGCAAGAGGCTTCATTATATAATTGGCCATCACATCATATTGCTGATCCTTCTAAGTTTTAATGGATACTGGAGGCAATTTCTAGAATTATTAAATAATGTCCACAATCACAGGACTCCACTTTTGCTGTCCATAAATGGGATACATGCATTCTACTAATTTGTTTGAAATATTTGTAGAAAGTCCAAAAAAGTACCAGTGACAAACCTCAATCAAACATATATGCCTGCTTTCAGAACATATGCATAGAGCAAACATAATATGGGATAATTTTTAGCATTTAGCAAATGCCAGTATTGGTTACCTCTCTTTGTCAGCTTTGACAAGGAATGACAGAAATTCACCAGGTTCCAATTTAACTTTAAAGCGTGTGCTCAAATTGTTCCTACTGGTATTGTTTCAGGAGCTCTTGTATTTGGGTTGCTCCAATACTGGCTTCCTCATTTTGTGTGTGTGTGTGTGTTGTTAATCATCTCCTCTTCACTTGTATGCTATTTTACCAAAGCCAAAAAATTATAAAAAGCATAATTTATTTAAGTTTGTTATTTGCTGACTACTGAATTTTAAGTGTATAGCCTCCTTCTTCAAATCTGACTTTGTATAAATATACAAAAGGATGAAGGCTATTGCTGAGCACATTGTAAGCCGCCCTGAGTCTTCGGAGAAGGGCGGCATATAAATCAAATTTAAAAAAAAAATCAAACTTGACACCTGAAAATTTTAAGGACATGTCCATGTAGTTTTCTTAGCAACAGTATGAAAAATAGCTACCTTCTTCAGAGATGTTTTTCATCTTCTTAGGCAAGGGTGAAATCCAGCAGGTTCGGTGAACTGGCAAATACCACCTCTGGCTGGCCTCATAATGGGGTGGGAATGGAGATTTTGCAATATCCTTCCCCTGCCATGCCCACCAAGCCACACCCACAGTACCAGTAGTAAAAAAATCGGATTTCACCACTGTTCTTAAGGTATCCTATAGCCCTGGTATTTCTGAAGAGTCCCCTATCCAATTATTAACCGGTTTTATTTGGCTTAGCATCCAACAGCACAAGGTAAGCCAGATGCTCTTACCTTCTGAGGTACCAACTCAAATTTAAAAGAAAACAGAACAGAACAAAACAAAACAAAATGTTGTACAAATGGAATCAAATTTGTTTCCAACCCAAACAGCTTTCCCACAGACAGAATCCTAAATCAGTTTACTGCAGTAGTGGGTTGTCACTGGTTCACACCGGTTCTATAGAACCGGTAGTAAAACCGGTGGGAGGCTCCGCCCACAGATCCCAACATCATCAGAATGCTTCTGCGCATGTGCAGAAGAGTGAACAAGCGAGCGAAGCAAGCCCCGTTGCAAACCGGTAGCAAAGGTAAGTAGAACCTATCTCTTGTTTATTGATTTGGAATCCTGGATTTGCAGCAACAATATGTTGGGAGGACACCAGGCTGAGGAAGACTGAATTGAATCCAAGCATATCCCATCTTTCCTCCAAATCTCCAGGGAAAATTTGGGTTTCTTAGTGTAGGAGACATAGGAAGAATTAGAATCTGAGGAAAATTGCTTCCTTTTTTTATTAATGATTGGGAGGAGTGCTTTCTCTAGCCAGTGGTCTGTCAGCATTGTGTAGTCTATGGGACTTATAAATACATTCCTACCAGTGGTGAAATCCAAATTTTTTTACTACCGGCTCTGTGGGCATGGCTTGGTGGGCGTGGTGTGGCTTGGTGGGTGTGGCAGAGGAAGGATATTGCAAAATCTCCATTCCCACCCCACTCTGGGGCCAGCCAGAGGTGGTATTTGCCAGTTCTCTGAACTGCTCAAAATTTCCTCTACCGGTTCTCCAGAACCTGTCAGAACCTGCTGGATTTCACCCCGATTCCTACACACACACACAGACACGCTCCCAGTTTCCCTCCCCTCTTTTCTTCCTTTGCTAAAACCTTTGTTCTTTCAGAACATAACCCTCTTCACAAATGCACTTTCCGTTTTTTCTGTCCCCCTTACCAGGCAGTGACAGTGATTTTTTTTCATCTTCTCTTTGTTTCTCAAACTATTTGGTGCCCTAGAAGAAAAAGTCAGCATCTCAAAGGAATTTTAGAGGAAAGAAAGGCAGTAATAGTAGGGATTTAGAAATTGGCAGAATCTTTTTTAACAAGCTTTCATGGCACTACAGTATATTTTAAACCTCCAGGCAGTAGAGTTGCCAAAAGTCTTAAACCATTGCCTGGTGATTCAGTCCTAAAAGTACTATTGTTCTGAATACCATAATTTTACTCATATATACTGGATCTATACTGCTTTGAGAATATAGGGATACTGTGATATTATGACTTGCAACTTTAAATTGAAACAGTGCTTCTCAACCTGATGTACTGTATAGATTTCAAGCCTTAGAATTTTCTCCACCTGTTGAAATTTGCCAAGGAAACTCTGAATTAAAAGTTCAAACAAGTGAGTAAATTAGTATTAATAGGAACAGAATCTCAGTAATTATAGTTATTTCTTGAAATATACTGTAGTAGTTCTGTGAGATGTATAGGTTATTATTTTTTTAAAAAAAACTTGTACAATTGCTAGGGAACAATGGGCAGGGTGATTAAAACTTCATGAAAAGCACAATGACAATTTTATTTTTTTGCATTGCCTATCATTTATCAAACCTGCTCATCCTGCCTTCCCAGCAATATTGTACATTACACAACTGCTGAAATTACTGATGAGTGTTGATAAGCAGAAAATGACAGTTAATATTTCAGTTTCATTTATCAAAAAGTAGAGGGGACTGAAAGTAGTGGGGGGAGAGAACCAGAAATATTTTCCAGCAGTAAAACAAAACACTTTTAAAAAAAAAAATCCACCACATTTTTGGATTTTATTATTCTTTTAATAGGCAAAGGCAACTTCCATTGAGTGAGGGGCCACCATTCCCACCACAGGAAAGACAAAGAAGGGGCACCAATGGTGGGGTGCTGTTGCTGGAATCTTTGCATTTTGTTTGCTTTTTAAAGGCTGCAAATGGAAGCTGAAGCCCTCTGAGAAACGAACTGCTCTCATGCCTCCCTTAAATCTTCTCCAAACTTGAAAAGCAACTTGAAATCATGCTATCAAAATTCACCAGCAAAATGACCTCAATTGCAGTAGTTTGTTTTGTGAGGATTGTGAGAGTTAAGGTTGGAAACACTACTACTTTTCCTCCCAGAGGTCTCTTATCCTATTCCCATCTTTATTTTAAGTTAATTTTTTTTAAGAAAAAAGAAAAATAACACCTAAAAAAGTAAGCTGGTTAGTTACCAAATTTCAGTAGTATGAATTTAGGTCTTAAAGGCTGTTTAAGGCTGTTTTAAAACACTAGACTCACTAGTCAAGTAAATTAGAAGATCTCGAGATAAAATCAGATATAATAAGCTGTTTGGCTGAAGACTGCATACAATTAATTGATGGCTGTATTTACTGTTTACCAAGGAGTAAATTTCTGTAACATTAATAGGATTTCTGAATAGATGTGTTCAAAATTGTGTATAATACTAGTCATTAATTTATTTAATATGTAAAATATTGTACAGATAGTTCTGAACCGTGATGTCACACACACACAAAACTGTAGTTTAATGAGTTTATTAATATTCCCCAGCAATTCCCTTCACCAAAAATGCAGAACTGTCCGAATTAAGTCCAGCCATAAACAGACCAATGCTACTCCATGGAGCAATGGAGCAATGGCCAAATAGTCCCACAAGGCACTTGAAAGTTTCCCAATCAAAACAAACCCACTAGGCAAAATTAAATCTACAGTACAAGATAGTTCATGAGGCAAGAAAAGTTCAGAGTTTCCAAGGCACGGTGTCAATCCAAAGTGAGGCAGAAATCACAATGCCCAGAAAACACATAGCTAGGAAACAAACATGTGGTTCTCAGCATCACCTCCATCTGTCTGCTGTGCTAAATAGCCAGCTTCTGGTGCAGCCCATCAAGAAGGGTGAGGCTTTCTCCTCATGAGTAATCTGGCTAACTTCTCTGCTCCTGCGTTTTCTCTGCCCTATGTGTTCTTGGATCAGGTGCAGAAGGCAGTTCCTCTTCCTCATCATTGACCGGCTACAACTGCATGCTTTCCCCACTTACAGCCTCAGGACTGTTCTGCTGCAGCTGCACTTCAGCCAACTCCCTCACAGACAGCTGCTCAGAGCCATCAATCAACTCAGCTTTGAGGTGCCGGGAACTGGTTCATTCTCCCCCAAGCTGACATCTACAGGACATCTCCATCACATTGACTTACAACCACACATTTAGTGATTGTTCAAAGCCACAATGGCACTGAAAAAAGTATAACCAGTTTTCACACGTCTGTTGTAGCATCCCCATGATCATCTGATCAAAATTTAGATGCTTGGCAATTGGCATGTGTTCATGACAGTTGCATTGTCCTGGGATCAAGTGATCACCAGTTGTAACCTTCTTAGCTGGTTTCAACAAACAAAGTCAATAAGGGAAGCCAGATCGACTTCCAACTCTCTCTGTTGCAGTAAAGTAAGGCATTAACACAACTTTTTGTTTTTCATAATAATATGAACAAGTCATTTCTGTAAAGATCTATCAATCATCTTTGTAAAACCCAAAATCAAAGCTTCATTCTTTTTTACTTATTTATTTATTATTTCAATTTGTATACCGCCCTACTCCCGAAGGACTCAGCCATAAAATAAAACATGTGAATACAAAATTTAAAATAAAGTAAAACGAATTAAATAATTTGGCTGAAAATTTAAAACCCCAATAATTTAAGACCAAATTTAAAATTTCCATTTAAAAAGGGGAAAAACTTAGGTCAGGCCAGCTTGATGAAATAAGAACGTTTTGAGTGCGCGACGGAAGGTACGCAGATCCGGGATCCTCCGTATCTCCGGGGGGAGCTCGTTCCAGACAGTAGGTGCCCCCACAGAGAAGGCTCTCCTCCTGGGGGCCGCCAGTCGACATTGTTTGGCACTTCAAGCACGAAGTGCGAGCTTTACAAGCACTTTTTGCAGGATATTATCTGACCTAATTTAAAATCAAGACTAGGAAGAGATTTTTCTGAACATGTTAACATTTGACTTGCAGATAAAAAAAAAAAATCCTAAAACTGCAGCAGTATCTGCTCTATTTTTAAACATGGCTATAAAAATAAAGTCTTTAGTACATATCAATAATTTAAAATGTTTTAAAATCTTAATTATATTTGTAGTTTGATATTTGGATCTTTTGGCCCTAAATAATCTATTTCTCTCTGTGTATATACATAACACACATACACATACACTATACACTATATGTTGTGGCCCACCAGCGGCCTGCACAGATTGTAGCTGACCTCGACGAGGAGGAGGCTGATGTGGTGTCATGCCAGCAGCCTGTGCAGATGGCGCTCGAGTTGGACAGCGAGGAGGCTGAAGAGGATGTGGTGCCACAGGCAGAGATTCAGCCAGGGCCTTCAGAACCTCCAGAGGCTCCTTCAAGTGAAGAGAGTGAAGTGGAGGAGCCTCTTCTCAATGCTCGAGCACACAGGGCTGCCAAAAGGCAGGAGTGGCTACTCAGGAGGATGACTCCTTGAGAGTAAGGCTTGGGGCTAATTGGCCACTCCCTTAGCCTATTTAAGTTTGCTCACAGATAGCACACGCTGCTGGAAATGTTTAATTTCTATGCAGAGCATTTTGAGAGTGAGTTTCTTGTTATATTTTGGTTTCTGGGCTGGTTGCCAACCCTTGTCAGACTTTGTTTATTCTCTGTAATTCATAGCAGGCTGATAAGGACATTTGCACTGGAAGCCTGCATTTTGGAAGGGGTCTGTTTGCATTAAATGGAGTTTTTGGAGCTTTGTGTGTGTCACACTCCTTGGGATCCGGAGCTGGGGCAGAACACTATAGTTTCACAGACAAGCACACAAAAAGGTATAGCTATTTTAGTAATTCCCAATAGGTACTCTGTTTCCCCGCAAAATAAGACATCCCCTGATAATAAGCCCAATCGGGCTTTTGAGCGCACGGCAATAAGGCCAAGTGCTTATTTTAGGGTTCAAAAAAATATAAGACAAGGTCTTATTTTTGGGGAAACACGGTACTATATGAGTGCCCTTGTATTTTGAAGCACCCTTTCCTTTAAAATCCCAAATATTGCAGAGATGCACCATTTTTTAAGTAAATGGAAAAGATTGTGCATTAAAGTTAACTTTCAAATGAATGGGGGTATTTTAAAAAGTCATATGAATCTAGCTGCTCTTGTGAAGAATTGTTCTATATGGAAAAATCTGTTTTAGAATCTCTGTTTTACTAAAACCACTAGTTTAATAACTACTGGCAACATCCAGTATTTTGAAAAATCACTAAACTTCCCTGAAGATATTTAGCTGTTTTTTAAGGCTATGTGATCCAACAATAAGAAAGGAAGTGCTGTCCATTTTCAATAGCTGAATTGATTTCAGCATTAATTTTAATATTTTTCCTAATCAAATATATATTCAAGTATTCATGCCTCATGTTTCATAGTTATCTATGAGCAATTTGTGATAAAGGTATTTTCACCCGAATCATAAAAAATATTCTTTTGTCAAATATCTCGGTCAATATTTATATTCATGAACTAGATTTATACAGGTAAAATCATACTCTCATTATCTGAAATATTTGTGCAGTGACTTTTTTCAGTTTGTTTTAGTCACTTTTTAAAAGTCTATTTATCTTGGTATCACACAAAGAACATCATTTTATGGCCTTTTCTTCATCGTGATGTTTACAAATATTGCTTCATTAGATACAAGTGACTGAGATGGGCAAGGGATACAGGTTGCTTTCTATTCCAGTAGTTGTTGGGATTCTTCCCATAATCCTTTTTATGCTATTGGCTAGTAATTCTCGTTGTCCCGCCCATCCCCACCCCTGCTCTCCTTTAGATACTTCTTGATGCTTTGGCTCAAATCACTGTGTAGTATGATTTTGTGTGCTTGCAACAGCCAAATTGTTATGTAATCATAAAATTCCTCTGTGAGGGCAATGGGCAATTTCAGACTTTGATAAAGAAATAAATAAAAAGGCAAAATAACTCCAAAGGTAGCAGCAAATTACAGGTTGATTTTATAGTCTGGGAAAGGAAATTTGGGCATTCCCCCATGCTTGCTTCCAATTTCAATTTCCCTGCTTCTTAGAAAAGGAAAGGAAGAAGAATCACAGTTAGTTCAAAGCAATGTTATTGTAGTATTTTGAATGCTATATGATAGAATAAATAATGTTCAGGAACAAAGAAATTCATGATCAGTTAAATATCTCATTCATTAGTAACTGTTTGAGTACAACAAACTGTTAGATTCAATAGACTATTTCATACCCTAATTCAATACTTGCAGACCCATATTTATTGTTATTATTCAATAAATTCCAATGAAACAAATTATACTCCATAAATGATTCCATCTAACATTTTAACCCATCCTCACACAATTGGAAGTTTGCATCAGATCTTCTGAATTCGTAGTCATAGATCACACTAATGATAAATGTGGGAGTTTTTTTCCTACTTATGTAGGAATAAGTATAGTACATACTTTATAGTACATACTTTTATGTACTATAAAAGTATAACAGCTGCTTTAATAATTACTTAGCTGGTTGCAGGTATCTGTTCCAAAGTCTGAAACTGTTTATACACTATATAAAACTAAAGTCATCTGCTTGTATAGCCAATATTGTCTATACCATTTTATAAGCAGCAGATTCCCAAGATATCAGAAAAAGAGCTTACTTTGCTCTTTAAGATAATTCTTGTGGCAGAAGTTAGAATCTTTTCCATAGAAAGTACTTGAGATGATTTTCAGAGCAGGTGGTATAGAAATACAGTTTAAGAGCTGTACAATTCTTGTAAGAAAAAAAAATCAAGGCGTTACCTATGTTTTATATTGTCAGAATAATACATTATTGCATACTGAGTAGAATGGTGTTTCTTTTGCTAATGTTAATATCTGTGGTAATTTGCAAGTAAATACATAAAGTTAAAATTGATAGTTCATGAAGTAACTCTCAAGGAATATTTCCAGAAATAGAAATATAGTCTAGTGTTCCAGGCACATTATTCCACATTTATATACTTATGGAATCACCGTATTGGCAAGACCATTGAATAGACCAAATATAAAAAAGTGTTTTCATTAGTCCCTAATCAGCCTTGAACAAGATAATCTTATGAATTTAACAACACATACTGTAATGAGAAACACTTTTCTGAGCAGATGGCTTCGATTGCTACATAAAATGTAAAAACAATGCCATTCATGTTTTCAATGTCTGTTTTTCATATTGCTTTTTCTCAGAAATTGCTATGTAAGATTGACACTTAACTTTTTGACCCAGGAAGGCAAAAGCTAGTATTTTACACAATAAAGACTCACGAGTAAAGTTTGCACATAAAAGGGTTTTTTTTTAATAAAATAAAAGCTTACATGTACTGTACTTGTACATATATATTAACTCTAGATAGAATCACTCTCTTAAAGGAACTGATCTGCAGCTAGACAATCCTGAGGCATTTATGGCTTTTGCTAAACAACAGATGGAAGTGGTGGCCAGAAGAGTCTTTAGCCAGCTGACATTGGTGTGCTAGTTGCAAATATACTTGGATTAGGATATTCTTGGCAACAGTGATTCAAGCACATATCATTACATGACTAAAATTCTGTGACACACCCTACTTGGAACTGCCTTGGAAAATGATTTGGAAGCTTCAATTGCTACAAAATGCAATGGATAGGTTACTAATAGGTAGAATCACTATTTTAATGTTGTCCTATCCTTTGATCATTGGAATGGTTATCAATAAGCTTCTGGGTCCATTTCAAAATCCTGGTTGAAATTGAAAGCTATAATACCTTAGAAGCTTTCTTCTCTGGATGAAATCTATCTAGTTCGTTTTCTCATGTGAAGAGCACATGAGGATTGCTGGGATGCAAGGCAAAGGATTGCTGGGAATCCTTTGCCTTGCATGACTACTAAAATGTGTGGGCTCCAAAACAGTTCTTCTCTGGAACAGTCTCCATGCTTTGGAATACTTTCCCTTCATGGTTTATCCTTCCTTTTATCTTTCTTCAAGTTAGCTATAACAATTATTTTTGAGCAGCCATTCATGTTTTAGATCGTTAGTGTTTTGGACATTATAGTATTGTTCTGTTTATTTTTCACTTGATTTGAATTGTGACCCACCAGAAATCTGATCAAATGGTACAGTAAAAACAAATTACAGTAAGTAACTAAATACAAATAAATAATTAGTTGATTATCACACCTTTATTTCCATATCAGAGCATTCTGTGGAGATTACTAGTCTACTCAATGAAGGCTTCTGTGATGTAAGATTTTCCAACTGTAGCAACATCCAAGTGTATGGAGTTGGCTTTAATGATTCTCCAGATCTTCACTGTGAAGTCACCAGACTGACTGTAAGTAGTTTAATACGAGATCACGAAAAGAATGAAATATTCATCAGAAAGCTTCTTGCATTCAATAAACTCTCTGAGAAGGAGAGTCATGATTGACAAAACATTCAGTTTCAAGAAAGTTTAGCTAGGTAATTGAATAGTTATCAAATAGAAAAGGTATCCCCCCCTAAGTAAATACTTTTGAATGGCAAATGTAGGAATGTAGAGTCTTTTTATTTTGTCTAGGAAGAAGATCGACAGTGAATATGTGCAAGCACAGTTGATTACAGGCATTAACTTATAATATATGTCTTTGAAGATTAGCTGGTGGTTATCAATTATTTGGGAGATGCTGATAAATTTAATCTTTTTTTGGGGGGGGATTCTTAATCAGGACTTTCCTTTCTTTCAATTTACTTATTCCCTTCTCCTCATCTCTATTCAGATTGATTTCCTTTTTCTCTTTCTCTTCCCTTTCCAAGTGAATTGTATTTTCTTTCTTCTCTGTCTGTATATATGTATGTTGATATATATTCAGATGGGGAATCAGATTTTGATAAATGGAATACCTTATAATTAGTCAATTCAGTTTTACTTACAATTCATTCATATATCATATATTCATTCATATATGATATATTTTGACCCTGCTTTGATTGTTGGGACTGAGAATCTATATCCAAGGTAGGTTTTGGCAGCCTTAGATTGATTAAATATGAAAACTAAGCAATATACACAATTTTTTCAAAGTTTATAATTTTTTTAGCTATGTTTCTTCGGGTGCTGGGGCTAGGAATAATCTTAAATGCAGAGTTATTTTATTTGAGATAAATACATCTATAACATGTTTTTGAAAGTAAAGTCATATATTAGACAGCAAGAGAGCCAGTTTGGTCTAAAGATTAAGGCACAAGGCTAGAAACTAGAAGACTATAAATTCTAGGCCTGCCTTAGGAACAAAAGCTGAGTGACCTTGAGCCAGTCATTCTCCCTTAGCCCAATGCAGGACACTGGTTGTTGTGGGGAAAATAGGAGGAAGAAGTATTAGATACGTTCACTACCTTGAATTATTTATAAAAATAATAAAGGTGGGATAAAAATAAATGGGCTTTCTTCCCAGTCCTATTTCCAAACACTGTACAAAATAAAAAAAAATACATGCATTTTATGAATTGGAATAATGGAAGAAAAGCAGAATAACATCTAAATGGCTCATTTTTATATGTAATGGCCCACGTTACTCTCGTTAACAGCATGTTGATTAGACAAATCTGAGTAATCTCAAATGATGCTCAAATGCTATTTTAGTGCATGCAATTTCTCTGGGTTCTTTTTTAAAGTCCTGTAAATCACCATTGCTATCATATGCATGTTAAAATATTTATATAATTCCAATATTTTTTTCTATTTAAATTACACATAATTGCTCCATATTTTAATGTACTCTATGTATTTATTCTATATATTTCCTTTAGTATGTTAAATAAAATGTTTTCCATAAAGTTCAACATACATGCTTATTTTTATTATTTTTTTCTAAATATATTATTTTTATAAACTTTTTCTAATTGGCAAAACTTGGCAGCAAACTCCATTAATTACTGCTGATGTGCAATGGTAGAATTTACTCTAGTGGATTATGGTAATTACAGCTAAAAGAAATCTGTGATGGATTTCTTTTACATTCCTTGTTCTACTGATTGGTTTATCTTCCTGCATAGATTTGTATAGAGATTGGCTAAAATTATGGGTTCTAAAAGTAAAAAAAAAAAAAAAACCCTCTTTCTGACACACACATTTTATACAGTTGGTGTCAGAGCACTTCAGAGATTAGTTTATAAGTAAATCAAAGCCATGCAGCATCTTCCATTTTTCTGTGGGCTTTTATCCCACTTCTACTATAGTTCACTGAAGCTTGAAATCACATTATTATTACTTCTCAATTTTGTGCATCTGGAATCTATACGCATGACTGTATTTCCAAAGACACTTGAATTTTAAGTGTCACAACTAACTAACCAAGTTTCTTGATATACAGCTGTAGTCTTCATCTGAATTGAAGGATTATTAATGTTATTATACATCACATCAGATAATACAAAGTTTTCTAACACTTTGCTTATCTGAGTAAAAAGAAATCTATGGCTAAGAAGTGCATGAATGGGAGAGCTTTTCAGTCATACGATTTCAAAACTACATAAATGTTGTCATGAACTTTCTCAGTGAAACTAGAAGGGTCCAGAATATTCCACAAAGCATCAATGGAAACTAGTGTGTATCCTCATGAATTAAACAAAACTATAAAATATTTATCTGGCATACAGAAAGTTCTAAATATCATTGCCCTTATTCATGCATTTCACATTGGGCATGATTGGATCCCCATATATTGAAAGGTCTGAACACTTAGAGTTACATTAATGTAACACCAGCAACTTTTTCAGAGACAGTGCTAGAGTGTACAGCAGTCTTTCAAATACTATAAAATGGAATCAAGCCATAAGGGTTTAGTAACAAAAATATTCTCAAAACATTTTATTAAATATGGGGAAAAAATAAGACATTTTCAGTAGTTGTTATCCAGCATATCTGACAGTACCCAAACCATGGTTAGAGGGAAAACCTGGAAGAACAATCTTTCCTTTAAGAATGAGAGCTCTGGTTTGTTTGTTTGTTTCCTAAAATATATATTCTAGTTGAAATTTTGATGTTATATTTTTAGTTGCTGAGGAACAGGTTGCTAAACATTCTGAAAGTATTACTGAGTAAATGCTATAATAAAAGAGAAGACAGAGGGTTCCTTCAGTACAGTTTACCAAACTAAAAACTATCCCAGCTGATTCCGACAGCTGTTTCCAACACCTTTCTGCATTATGTATAAAGTTAGTGTAGCAGTCTTCCCATTTGTCTGGCAATTTAGCTGGGACACAGCCAGTATTATAATGATAGGGCTGTGCAGAAATCTGGATTCAAAAAGCAAACCATAATTTGGGGTCGGGATAGGGTGAGCGTCTATATAGCATCTGTTAGGAACACATGGGTCTTCTCCTAGGCATACATGGCTGTTCAGTATTGTAGCACAATCCTGGGAAAAGACAATTCTGACAGGTGTTATGCATTTGCACAAATACATGCTGAATATTTTGCCCTTCCCAAATATATTCCTTTCTTCACAGCCTTAATAAATAGATATAGGCTATGTTGATGGTATTTTTTTTAAAATCTATTTAAACTACCAATATTTTAAAAAA
Source organism: Pantherophis guttatus (assembly GCF_059756535.1). Taxonomy (NCBI): domain Eukaryota; kingdom Metazoa; phylum Chordata; class Lepidosauria; order Squamata; family Colubridae; genus Pantherophis; species Pantherophis guttatus. The sequence goes on along the minus strand of NC_142063.1, from coordinate 135,700,663 downwards.
GAATATTGGTCATCCAACGTGGCTGCTAGCATGGATGCAAGAAAATGCCTTGCTGAGTATAATTTTCTTCATCTGTTGCAATACAAAAAAAGAGTAATTGCTTCTATTTCAGCAATTATCAAAGGGTTTTAATCTGTAGCAATATAATTTTAGGCATTTTTGGATGAGCCATATTATTTGGATTCTTTTTCGGTGATAATTCCAAGTGGGTAATGGGATTCAGATTGCTTGAGTTACCTTACTGCACTGACCAATAGCTACAGTCCGTCGAAATTTCCATTATCCAGCAGGCAGCGCCTGTACAATTAGGGATGATATCTTACTGGACTACCTAGGCAGTGTTAGGTCATGAAAACATTGTAAAAGAGACTTTCATCTTTTCAGTCAGATGGTGTTCAGTTGGCGGTGCTGTGAACAGAGGAGAAAATATTGTTTGATTGCATGCCCTTTGGTCAGTGGTAGACCAACTGCAGATGCAAGGCTTTTATAGCCAACCCACTTTTTTCAGCATAGGAGGAAGCTAAGGGTGTTCACTTCTTCCTTTAATTTTTCTGCATAGAAGACACACTGATTTATCAGATCCTTGAAAAAAAATCTGAGAGCAATATTTTTTTTCCCCTTCTGCTCCAAAGTGGTATTGGGGAACTTGCCACAGATAGAGCCTAGGGCAAGATTCCCAGGAGCATAAGAGGCTATAATTCTATTCTACTCAGCGTTGAATAGGACAATTTAACCCTAATTGGTGATCAGAAATATCTTTACACTATTACATGTAATAGAGCAGGGCAGGGGTGAAATGCTCCCGGTTCAGACCAGATCGCCCGATCCGGTAGCGATGGCGGTGGGTGGTTCAGAAAACCGGTAGCAAAAATCCCTGCACCTCCACCCCCACCCCCCCATGCCCAGCTGAGCCGCAGGATCATCAGAGGCTTTTTCTTTTTTCTTTTTTCTTTTATTTTTTCTACAACCTCTTCCGACAAAAAAATGCTTTTAAAAGTAAAAAAAAAAAGCGTCTCTGCCGATCAGGCAACTCAGCTGGAATCGTCACAGGCTTTTCAAAGCATTTTTTTCTGCAACCTCTTGGACGAAGAGGTGGTAAAAAAAAATGCTTTGAAAAGTCTCTGATGATTCCAGCTGAGTTGCCTGATCGGCAGAGAGGTATTTTTAAAAAAGCCTCTCTGACGATCCCAGCTGAGTTTCCTGATCGGCAGAGGCTTTTCAAAGCATTAGAAAAAATGCTTTGAAAAGTTAAAAAAAAAAATTTGGCCACGCCCATCCAATCACATTACCCCCCCCCCACCAAGCCACGCCCACAGAACCAGTAGTAACAAATTTTACATTTCACCCCTGGACCAGGGGTGTCAAACTCTATATCATTGAGGGCCGCATCAGGGTTGTGTTTGACCTCGGGGTGCCTGTGGTGGGCCGAGAGATCTCTTGAGCTCCATTTTCACTGGCAGAGGCACTGCGGGCATGTCCTGGCCATGTCTTATTTAGACTTATATTGCATACTAGCTGGATCCCCGTGCTTTGCTACAAACTATGTGATCAGGCTTGATAAATTGACACTTACAGCTTGAATCCTCCCCTATCCTATCCCCTTCTGTCCCTTAGCCTTGCCCCACAGAAATGTCTCTTATCCTTTCCCCTTCTCTCCCTCAGGCTTTCTAACCCCTTTTCTCCATGAGGCTTGCCCCACAGAAGCCTGTCCTATGCTATCCCATTCTCTCCAGAGTTATTTTCAAGTTGGGAGGGGGAGTAGAACGTCTAACTAATTAGCATCAAAGCATGTTAATAATAATATAAGAAATACTAGTGATTTGGTGGTCATTTTGAAAAATCCTTTCTTAATGAGCACCTAGAAGCCAAAAGGAACATACATGGCAAATTTCAAGTTTGTAGGCTTTACAGTTCTAGCGATTTCATGATTAATGTGTGAGTGGTTTTCGCTTTTATATATATAGATAGAGCTCTAGATCACTGACTAATTTGAAATGAGGCAACTCAGATATCAGTCAGTACATTGTGTCAAAATAACTTTATATGAAAATGTGGAAAATGTGCAATTCTTGTTTTCAGGGTCAAAGTTGAAATCATGATTTTTTAATTAATTATTTATTTATTTTTTACAGCTTCTCCTCTTAGCTCTGCTCTCTCCAGGATATCATGTTGATGTAGTTGTGTCCCTCGAATACAGGGAAAGAATTTATTCTATGTGTTCTCAGATTATGGAATTGCCTCCATCTATAATCATGTGTGCATTGTTTTAATTTAATGCTTTAAATTGTGTTCTGTATTGAACTGTTCAAGCGTCAAGCGTTAATGTACTTATATAGTTACACTGCTTCACTTTTATTTCGTTAGTTGTTTTACATTCCTTCAGAGACTTTTGCAGAAAGGTTATTTTAAAAAGAAGATTTTGGTAACTAACCATATAATGTTAAATAACCTTTTGGATTTTTACATAAATGTGAAAATATATTCCAGAGCTATTCATGCAAGAACTTTGGGGAACAGCTTGTCCCTGTTTAGTTCTACTCATGCCTTAGGAATGATGTTTTTTGCTAATTACCATTCCAGAGCATGAATCAATTTCTGAACTGTATATGTGCCCTATAAACATGTTTGTTTCTTATCACTGGATTGAAGGAGAATTCAGGGGGTCAAGCTAACCCACATATGTCTTCCCAGGGAAAACAAATTACTAACTCAGCTATATGGTGTCAGATTTCCCAAACTAAACCAACAGCTCAGCTATAAAACATTTAGAAGGCCAAATAATAAGGATGAGAAAAGATACTAGCAGACAAACATAGCAGGGACAGTTCGCCAAACCCTATAAGGGTAACTCCACAGAATGAAACTATGTTCAGAGAATATGAGCCAGGGTGGCGCAGTGGTTAGGGTGCAGTACTGCAGGCTACTTCTGCTGGCTGCTGGCTGCCTGAAATTTGGCAGTTCGAATCACACCAGGCTCAAGATTGACTCAGCCTTCCATCCTTCTGAGGTGGGTAAAATGAAGACCCAGATTGTTGGGGGCAATAGGCTGACTCTGTAAACCGCTTAGAGAGGGCTGTAAAGTGCTGTAAAGCAGTATATAAGTCTAAGTGCTATTGCTATTGCTATAGTGCTTCTTTGTTCTTTCAAAACTTTAATTGTCTATGTAGTCCTATCCCATTACTTCATAATTACACCATAATTGCTTCACTGACCTCACAAATATAATGTGCAGTGTGTGTGTGTGCCTATCAAGTCATTGTTGACACCCAGTGACTGCCTGAACTAGTCCCTGTAGTTTTCTTGCCAAGATTTCAGAAGAGGTTTGCTGTTGTCTCTTTCCTAGAGCACAGAAAGAGTGACTGGCCCAGTCTGCCTTTGTGCCTAAGACAAAAGTAGAATTCACAGTGTCTCACTTTCTAGCTATTACAGCAAACTGGCTTTGTATAATGATAACCCAATCAAATATCTCTCTATAATGAATTATATGTATACTTTATTCTGCAGAAATCTAAAAGGGACTGTTCCAACACTGTCCATAAACCTATTGATACTTTAATAAAAATGTGTCCTAGTCTCTGGTTCAAACATCATTTGAAATATTTATATATATATAGATGTGCAATAATTAATTCACATCTTATTGCTCTGTTTCCTGTAGTATCACAATGGTGAATGGATAGCCAGAGAACACGAAATCACAAAAGCAACTTTTTTGAACCTGACAGTGGTTGAATGCTCAATCCCCCTGCTGAACTTCACAGGAACAGAAAATCTTCATTTCAAGATTGATATTGAACCATATGCAAGATGGCAAGTGAAAGTAGGAATTGCTTGTGGTACTAGTAAATATTTTTTTAATTTTTTTTATACTTTGGAATGACATTGAAGTTAGCCTTTCCTGCTAAGCCCCATACAAGAAAGGCAGAAACCAAAGATTTTTAGTATTGACTAATATTAAGTAAAGAAACAAAGGAAAACCAGAAATTATAGCATTGCATTAATTTTATTCTTAAGGTGCCGAATACAGTTAGTATTATTAGTAATCATTCTCAGTTGGCATAATAGATGAATCAATTGCTGATCAACTGCATTTTATTTCTAGAGTCACAGGTTGAAATCTTGATTGGGCCACAATTGCTGAATTGTTTAAGCTTCTGTTGTGTATCTGGCAATTCTCCTATGCTCCAAATTGAATGCAAGACAGCAGTCCTCGGTGTCCATAAGACTTACTGGGAAGTCCTGCCATGATTCAGTGATTGAATCAAGTCAATCAGGGGTTGCCCACATGACACTCACAGCAGTAGTGGGTTCTACTTACCTTCGCTACCAGTTCAGAACTGTGAGTGTACGTGGCGCTTCTGCGCATGCGCAGAGCGTCCATGATGAAATCCGGGCAGGTGGGTGGCGCCTCCTACTGCCACCACTACCGGTTCACCCACCACTGGCTCACAGGCACCATACTACCCACAATAATCTCAGGTGCGATTCGTAATTTGATGATCAAGGCATTTCTTTAACAGGAGTTCATTTTAGAATTACATTTTTTTATTCCCTAACCTCATAGAAAATCATGTGATAATACCTGGAAAAGCCAATGATTTCTGGTATAGATTTAGGCTAACCATATGGGGGGGGCTTGCATACATAGATACGTGTGTATGTGATGGTGATATATTGACCTTTGCTGATAATAAGCTTGTACCTACATACCACACAGATAATTGGGTCACAAGAAATGACTGTCAAGTGGCAAGACAATGTTTAAAGGTAGAGTGGAAGTGCTAGATTTGTTTGTTTCAATACTGAGTCTTGTAAAACTCATCTAAATAAAATTTATCTAAATAAGAGGTAATCTAAAAATGTCCGTTCAGAAAAGTGCCGCTGAACTCAAAGGGGCTCATTATGTGTTTAGATAAAAATAAAATAGCTTTTGATGTAATTATAGAAGTATATTTCAAAGCTGCATTTCAATTTTCTCTCAGAGAAAGAAGAGTGAAATGCTTTAAGAACTAGAACGAGATAGAAAGTTTCACACAGTAATTACAGTGTATGCAGACTGAAGTATTCTTGTATTTCTATTTTTGTTAGTATTTCATTTTAGCATCAACATTCAGACAATTACAACGCTGTTAGATAGGCTCCAAAGCTGCGTGGTTGTGTTGTATCAATATGTATTGTTATCTAAAGAAATATCTACTCAGTATTTCTTATTTATTTTAGCTCCAACATTGTGAAAACCCTTACTGTACTTTAAAAATCCTATTTCTGCCTTCATTTATAACTTTCCATCTCTATTAATAAGTTGATGAGTACAGGACCCAAGACTGACCTATCTACCAGATATCTCACTTTAGTTTGTTGAAGATCCATTGATCTTCAACAATTTTTGAACCATGAATGCATCTACATAGATGTCATGCCATCTACCCTGCATTGAACTAGTTTGCTGATGAGAATGTCATGGGTTATTTTTTCCAGCTATTTTACTGAATCAATACATCTATTTTTTCTTAAAAAATAAAACACTTAAGAAAACCTGATTCTGGACAAATCCTTGCTGATCTCTGGTTATCATGGCATTCATTCCAGGAGCATGTAGATAATGTCTTCATGAACTGTTCTCACATTTCACACATTTTAATATCAGACTAATTGATGGTTCTGTGCATTGTCCCCATTTCCCTTTTGGAAAACAAGGACAGTGTTTGTCTTCTTTCACCTAGCATTTCTGCAATTCTCCCATATTTTTCAAAAATAATATGTAAAAGTTCACTAGACCTTCAGCAATTTCCTTCTATACATTTGGATGCAATTCACCTGAACATAAAACATTTGATCCTATTTAAAATATAAATTCCATGACCGTGTGTCTATCAATCTCAAATTCAGTTCTTTCATTCTGCTTTTCACAAATGTCTGGCAAACAACAGTCTCACTGGAAATTATTTAGACAAAAAAATAATAATTGAGCAGCTTTTTGTTTTTACTTATTCTGACAATTTCGCTGAGCAATTGGCATGTTAGGTAACCCCCCCTTTGCGTGGGTGTGTTTTTCTCATATATTGCAATTTCAATTTATCTTGATCCTTAGCTTTCCTAGAGCCCTCTCTACAGTTCTAGGTTATTTGTTGGTGTTTTCCTTGACCAGCTTTCTCTGTTTTCACCTCCTTTGTTTTGTATCATTTTAAAAGCTTCACTCAGTTTTGTATACTATTCTCCCCCGCATTTGCAATAGCACTTTTTAAAGCAAGTCCCCTCCATTTGTTTCTCCTGCAAAAATGCAGGTCTACCCATTGTTTCTTAGTCTCATCTACCCCCATGCTGTTAGGAGGATGTATGAGAATATTAGTGAAAGGTTATGCACATTATCTTGAATTATAGGAAAGGAAATAGATAAACATTTATGCACACATACACACACATACAAAAGAGTATATATTACATATCAACAAATAAAAACAGTTAAGATGTGTATTTATTATTGTAGGCTGTTAGCTTTCAAAGCTATACCAATCCATTTCGGGATAATAGACCAACCTTGTTATAAAATAAAACAAAATTAAAAAAGCAAAGAAAAGAAATGAGAGTTATTTGAATATCTTACTGCAAAGCGGCTCCTGATATTCTACCCATTATTTATGTTCATTGGTTTGATCATTAGAGCTGCACTGAGAAAATAATAGTCTTGAAAGTGTTGGTTAAAGAAAGACATTGAGGAAAAAATTGCATTAAGAACGATCAGTCTGCTTTTGCCTGCAAAACAGTTGAATGTTAAGCTAATATTCATTTCATTCCAAAGTTTGATTTGCTTGGGATTACAACCTATTTCTCCATGTTAGATATTTGCAATACTTTCATCACTTTTATACTGACATTACCTTGGACTTTGACTTCTGTATTAGAGACTGACTCTTATCAAGGGCAGAATATAGGGTCTAATTCCAAGTAGCCTCTAGCCAGGATTTACATTTGCTACATATAACCCCATTGTGTTCTAAGAGCACATGGAAATAAATGCAATGCAATGCAAACTGAATGTATTTTAGTTTATTTGAGTTGCAATTGTATAATTAGATGGACTTGCTGGGAGTTTTAATCCTTCTACCTTCTGCCAGCTCTAATTAAACATCTTGCCTCGTAGCCTATTGATCAGGGGAAAGGAAATTATGTGGTGACAGTCTGAAGCAAACAGACATTTTTCATACTGTAAGCCTATTTTTCTGACAATATGCTACTGAAGTGCAACTTATCTTGTCTGGCAACAATCACCTGGGATAGACTGAGACAATGCAGAACACTCTAAAGTTTTATTTAGAAACAACCAATTTCATTGCACGTAGAAACTGGCCACAGTATGATACTATAGATAAATCTAAGAGTAAAATATATCATGGTTAACTGTGTTATATCATAGCACAGTTAAAAGGATTACATAAAACATTTGTAACATCTCCTCCTACTCATCAATCTTCTGCTAAAGTCAAAAGAGAGAAACCAGGGGTGAAATACTCCCAGTTCGGACCGGATTGCCCGATCAGGTAGCGATGGTGGTGGGTGGTTTGGAGAACCAGTAGCAGAAATCCCTGCCCCCCCCCCACCATGCCCAAAAGCAAAAAAAATGCTTTTAAAAGAAAACGAAAGCCTCTGATGATCAGGCAACTCAGCTGGAATCATCAGAGCCTTTTAAAAGCATTTTTTTTTACAACCTCTTGAGGTTGTAGAAAAAAATGCTTGTAAAAGTTAAAAAAAAAGTTGCTCACACCCACCCAGTCATATTACCCCCACTAAGCCACGCCCACAGAACTGGTAGTAACAGATTTTATATTTAACCACTGAGAGAAACTTACATTACTTCCTGCAGTATGGGCAAGATGTTTATTGACATGAACAGAATTGTCCAACCTTTGACTCTTTCATCATAGACAAAACCATCCTAACAAAATGTATCAAAACCAGGATAATTTTGGAGGAATATTTGTGAGTTAACACAAATAAATTCTAGGAAACCTAGAGGAAATGTTTGCTTCAACCAACACATATTCAGCAAAGGCAACTTCATGTTCCAATTAGTAGGTCACAGTGAGATCTAGCAAAATGAGTGAGTTCATGACAATAATCCGTACCCTGTGACACACATGGAAAGGTTATATTACATCTGTTTTATCAGTTGTGTTTGTCGCACAGCACAAACTACATACAGCAGAGAAACGTAAAGTCATACAGCTATTTCTGGCAGATTTAATTCAAACGAAAACAAACAAAAAGTTTGAGCTATTCACTGGCTGAGCAGAAATGATAGTTAGAAAATAAATTGGGTGGTTATTCATAGATATCTATGTGTCCTGTGAAAAACAGGTTCCAGAAAGTTCATTTTCTACTTGAAATGGTGCTGGCAAAAGTAGCTTTGTAACCAGTCCATAAACTTGCGGCAGCCATGGTGTCCCGATGATGGTTGCAGCGTTCCATGGTTATGTGATCACAATATACAAGGTTCACAGTTGGCTTATGACAAACAGTGTCAATGGAAACACCAGCAATAAGTTACAAGTCACAGTCATGTTGTATCATGCTCAATGACCAGGGTGGAACTAATGTTCTAAGTTCAGCACAGTCACATGATGTTTCATTTAACAATTGTATCACTTAGTGATGGAGTTGCCAATTCCAGTTATGGAAGTTAATCTATTTGTACTAAGTTAATTTACAGTCCCACTTAGTGAAATAAGTGTTTATTTTTCCACTTATTCTCTGTTTTACTCTGGATTTTAGAATAAATGTTGGTTTCTATATTCAAGTTAATAGCAATAGCACTTAGACTTATATACCGTTTTACAGTGCTTTTACAGCCCTCTCTAAGCCGTTTACAGAGTCAGCTTATTGCCCCCAACAATCTGGGTCCTCATTTTATCGACCTCGGAAAGATGGAAGGCTGAGTCAACCTTGAGCCTGGTGAGATTTGAGCTGCCAAATTGCAGGCAACCAGCAGTCAGCAGAAGTAGCCTGCAGTGCTGCACTGCTCTACCACGGCTAATATTCTGAATTCAGAGCTCAATTTATTACTTTAATTTTACAAGTGTCCAAGAAAAATATAACCTCCTGAAATATATATGTGAAAAATATAACACAAATAGTGTGATATCTATTTTAAATATAAATATGAACATTTAGAACAACATTTTAAGCAGAACAGTTTTTTTAAAAAAATGCAGTGCATATCCTCTTTGAATAGTTTGAAATGCGGAGAAAGCTAAAAACACATATTCATATTCAAAACTTACTTCAATGATGGAAAGTATTAACAGCAGCTCCATTTCAGCACCCTTTTCAAACAATGAAATAAAAAGTACATTTAATAGCTTTCTCAATCTTTAGCAGGGGTGAAATCCAGCAGGTTCTGGCAGATTCTGGAGAACCGGTAGCAGAAATTTTAAGGAGTTTGGAAAACCGGTAGCAGAAATTTTGAGTAGTTTGGAGAACCAGCAAATACCACCTTTGGCTGGCCCCAGAGTGGGGTGGGAATGGAGATTTTGCAATATCCTTCCCCCAGGAGTGGGGAGGGAATGGGAATTTTGCAGTATCCTTTCCCTGGAGTGGGGTGGGAATGGAGATTTTGCAATATCCTTCCCCCAGGAGTGGGGAGGGAATGGAGATTTTGCAGTATCCTTTCCCTGGAGTGAGGTGGGAATGGAGATTTTGCAGTATCCTTCCCCTGCCACACCCACCAAGCCACGCCCACAGAACCGGTAGTAAAAAAATTTGGATTTCACCACTGATCTTTAGATATAACATTTGTATTGTGCACATTTTTCTTTGTGTAGAATGTCAATTTATAAGTATCATGAGTTTTTGAATTGAGCACAAACTAAATGAAACTTCATATTTACTATTCAGTATTTAGTCTTCTAATAAACAGGTAATGTGATCATTATTTTTCAGAGAAAAATAAAATGCAAATTAAGTAAAATACATTATCTTCCATAGTTACTAAAACACTCAGGCCACATGAAATTCACATAGAGTATATTCGAAAAGTATATTCGAAATTTGAAAATACTGGCGTATCTCCTTTTGGAAAGATGGTGTGCACATTCAGAACAACATTCTATATTACAAGTGAAAACTTAATCCTCTGTATCTATTTTACAATTGATGTAGTAATAGAATGTGAAATGTATTGCCTTTGAATGTAAAATATGTTATGCAATTCTACCTTTCATGTCAAAATCTGAATTTGGTATCCCCATCTGTTTTCACAAAAGGCAAACAAGTAAAGCCTACCTAATAAGGTTCATTGCTTATAATAGTAATATCATTACTAGCAATAGCACTTAGACATATATACAGCTTCATAGTGCTTTACAGCCCTTTCTAAGCAGTTTACAGAATAAGCATATTGCCTTCAACAATCTGGGTCCTAATTTTACTGACCTCAGAAGAATGGAAGGCAAGTTTGAGCTGCTCAGAACTGAACTCCTGGAGTGAGCAGTGAGTTAGCCCCGCAGTGCTGCATTCTAACCACTGCACCACCATGGCTGCTATCATTACATTATTTGAACAAAATAGCAAATGATGACATGAGGTGAGATGGGGGGGGGGAAAGGTAAGGGGGAAAGAGGCAGAAGTGTGGAGGTGGACTTAAAAGAGGGATCAGCCTTGAATCTCAAAGTAGTCACAAGTGAGCTAAGATCAACTCCTCTTGAATTCATTTGATACTTATCTAACTCCTAGCAGGTGCAAACTGTTAGTTGAGAATATTCCTGTGCACAGACATGAGGAGCAATAAATCAATTTAATTGGACATTCACTTGTGGACCTGATTTTTCGTGCCTTAACAAAGAATTTATCAATGCATATGGTTAAATGTTTTGGAACAAATACAACTTAGAAAATTACTTAACTTATTATGGTTTGAGTCCTGTGCCAAGTACAGAATGAACATTTTTTTCTTGTATCTACTACTCTGTCTCCAGTTAAATGTATTCTTCCTCTACCTATAGGAAATACATGTAAGAGAAGCTTCTTTTACAGAATGTTTGTTCAAGATGTGACATTTTATGAATGAATTAGTATCTCAGGAATAGAAATTTATCTTGGGTGGAATAGAGGACACAATCTACCCAACAGGATTGTCTTGCTTTGAAGCAATCTCAATGAAATGCTGTTGACATCCATAAAATTTCTCTTGAGTAAATGTTTTATGGACTGCAGTCAGTTTGGAGCAGGATTTATTGTTCAAAATTGTGTCTATCTGAGTAAAAAAAAAATTACGGAAACAGATTTAACAAAGCACACAATTATCAGAAACCCCAGATTTGATCTGAGCAAAAAGATATTTTGGTAATAAATGAACGTCTTTTCAGTGTGCAGCATCCAGTGATTTATTAGCTTGCTGGAAAGTAACTCACAAGTGGTTTAATTTATCTTCTTGGGAGACATTTAGTTCAGGGGTGTATTTAGAATGTTCAGACAATGTCTACGTGGAACTGGATCACACAAAATGATATATTTTTGTATTTATTTATTTATTTTTAGATTTCTAATGATGGATTCCAGTACAGCAATTCAAAAGTTCTGACCTTGTATGATGGACTCTGCCAGGATTGCAAATTCCATCAAAATGGGCTTTGCAAATTAAAGGTAATTTCAAAACACTTAGAGGTGTAGCAGTGAACATCCATCTTCTTCTTAACCCTCCAGCTTCCTAAAGTGAGTGATGTGACTAGACAAGTCTCGGAACCAGATTTGTTTACTGATCAGCTGTATATGTACATGTATTGCTTCTATAGCTATTTCCTTCACATATACTGTACATGCAAGTTTGGCTAAATCTGTTTATCTCAGAACTGTCCTACATTGACTTTTCTGTATTAAAAAGTCTACCATAGTTTAATTTGAAACCAAGTATAGAATGTAGTGTTAACATTACATGTCTTTCTTTAGACTTGCTAAATTCAGTGGTTTAGCTACTGTAGTCCAACCAGAAGTTTAGTCAACATAAAGTTTGCTGTTGGACTAATTTACTTTAAGGCAGGAATCCTTTAGTTTCAAACAAAGCAATGGCTACATTTACCAATTGTTTTATGATTGGTAGATCATAATTGCTATATCAATCAAAAATGTTTTGCGGCCAGATATATTCATGAAAAAAAAAAAAGAAGATAATGCTGAAACTTTTTCAACTACTCCCTTTTTAACATTTAAATGGCCAGGTCAGGTGACGCAGGATCTGGCAGGTACCCAAAAAGTATTATGTAGATTAAGCCAGGGACTGATTTGGCACTTTTACTTACTACACTGGGAAGACAGATTTAGATCATTTCTTATGTGTATTGTCTGTGGCTGCTTTATGTACTTCATAATATATTCTCAGTGGTCATGGAAGCTGCCCAGTCAGATTATAGGGGAGATGGGCGGCATAAAAATAAATGTATGTATGTATGTATGTATGTATGTATGTATGTATGTATCCGGTTTCCCTGAAAATAAGACCTATCCTGAAAATAAGCCCTAGCATAGTTTTTATGAATGTGCCTAATATAAGTCCTACCCCCCAAAATAAGCCCTGCTTGAGAGCCAGCACAGCCAGTCTCCTGCCCCACCATGAGCAAGCAGAAGAAGTGGACCTCCTGTACATGGGGGAAAAAATAAGATACCCCCTGAAAATAAGCCCTAGTGCCTATTTTGGGACACAAAAGAAAATAAGACCCAATCTTATTTTTGGGGAAACACAGGTGTGTGTGTGTGTGTGTGTGTGTGTGTGTGTGTGTGTGTGTGTGCGCGCGCGCATATATGTGTATAATGGAAAGTCTCTTGGATTAATTAGAACCTTGGAGCAAATAATGATCCTTTAAGACACGGGTGACAAACTCGCGGTGTCACGTTGCTGTCATGTGACATTTCACAATGTTTTTCCCCTTTGCAGAGCTGCGGTGGGTGTGGCCTGCATGTGACATATCCAGCCCAGGGGCTGCCAGTTTGTCACCCCTGAAAGAAATAACAATTTAGGAAGACAGCTGTAAAGAATCAAAAGGAATATTTCTCAATTAGAAGCAGGTCATATTGTCTGAACTAACATATTGTCCATAACAATTGTTAAACTTAAGATCTCAGACTACTGAAGAATTACAGTCCTCTCTGCCCATCCCAACACCTAGTTTATTTAAATGAGTCTCGGCAGGCTGGATTCCCCCCCACCTTGTGTTAGATCAGAACTCCTAATACCCCAGGCTACCTAGGAATGATAGGAGTTGCAATCCAATATATTTGGAGACACTTAAGTCATTCTTCACAACCATGTTTTTTATCCTAGCAGAAGTAATTATTTTCTACTGCTGTAAACTGCTAGAAGTCATTTAGGATGGGTGATATAGAATGCCTTGCAAGCAAATAAATAGGTGCCTGAATGCTGTCAAAATTTACAAGATTGTTTTTTCTTTATCAAGGACTTTGAGAATAGAGAAAGATATCAATACTATGGCTTTTATGTTTCAAACCCACCCACCCCAATTTAGAGGAATTACTTGATTAATACTACATTTTGTAATTAATATATAATTAAGTACTATGTTATAGCCAAATAAAACTAAATTTTATTTAAAGAGAAATTGATGAAAATCTTGAGAATGTTGTATATTTTTATGAAAATTTCAACTTTTTTTTTTCTTTTAACTATCTAATTTGGAGAAAAAAATAAAGATGGCCCAAGAAATCACATCGACCCCACTGCCACCATCTACCTCTGATTTATTGGATGGGGTCCATTTGTACTGTCCATGACAAAGACACAAAACCAAAAAAGGCCATGTACAGGCATTTTGAAGATATTTACCTGACATGTTCACTGCCTTGAGTTATTTGTAAAAATAGTAAAAGCAGGATCAATCAATCAATCAAAAACACTGGGAACCCAGAAGCCAATCAGTTCCTGGGTAGGGAAAACCGGGAATGGACAATAGGCATGATGTTAAGCCAGGGACTGATTTACCGGAGAAAATGAAGATTCATTTAGATTTCTCCCTTGGGAATGGATTGAATTGACTATTGTCCCAGGATTGCTAGAAATAAATATGATATACTATTTCAAGTGACTAACAGGTCATTTTTGTTTTTCTTCCTGACAGGAAAATACATGCAAAATAGATGGCTTGTGCTATGCAAAGGGTGATCCCAGTCTCACCAGCTCCTGTCTTTTTTGTGAGCCATCAATTTCCAAATTTACTTGGTCTATCAATGAAAGTAAGTCCTTTGGGCTTTATAAAACCAGGTGTTATTTATGATACAAAAATGCATTTAAGTGATTGAGTGTATTCTTGGCTTGGAGAAGTAGATAGTGTATATTTCTAATATTTATTCATGCTAAAAAATATATATATATTTTTTGAGAAAGCCATCCTGATTTCTGCAAAGCCAAGCAGTTTAGACCTTTGTCATTATATAGAGGTTTTCTTTTTCTAATATGACTATTATGAGACTCTATTCTGGTAATCACTCTTTTGCCAGAGAGGCAAAATGCATTCCAGGCTTCAGATCTCTTCTCAAAAAGTGTTGGGCTTTAGTGACAAACAGGGCTATTTCTAGTATATCCACAGTTTAGCAGCAGTCCTCCTCGATCTCCTGGAACATATCATGGGGCTGGGGCAGGGGTGGGCTTCAAAAATTTTAGCAAGGAGTTCTCTGGCCGGTTGCTGGGTGGGGTGGGTGGCCATGGTGGCCATGGTGGGTGTGGCCTAGTCAGCCTCCTGGACCATGGCAGGGAGGGCGTTTTTGCCCTCTCTGAGCTCCAGAGTCTTTCCTCGAGCCTCTGGGAGGGCGAAAACGGTCTCCCCAGGCTCCAGAGACCATCTGGAGTTCTTCCCGAACTTCCAGTAGTTCTTCCCAAACTTCCGGTAGGCCCGTTTTTAGCCCTCCCTGAGCCTCCGTGCACGCCCTGCACTTACCTGCATCCAAAATGGGCCATGTGGTGACTCCTGGAAAGGTGGGGTGAGGTGGGTGGGGCCAGCCAGGAGTGGGATTTGGGGGTTCTCCGAACTGCACAGAATCTTAGCTAGAGGTTCTCCCGAACCCTGCGAACCCCCCAGCCCAGGGGTGGGGGGTAGAAAAGCCAAGGTCTTTAACATTGGGGTATTTTGGCTGTTATGTACTGGTGTGGCTATGTACTGAGCTCTGGTGGCTCAGAAGACTAATTAACATCCACTTACATCTGCTGCCTGTAATTACTGCAAGTTCAAATCTCACCAGGCTCAAGGTTGACTCAGCCTTCCATCCTTTCTAAGGTAGGTAAAATGAGGACCCAGATTATGGGGGCAATAAACTGACTTTGTATAAATATACAAAAGTATGAAGGCTATTGCTTAACGCATTGTAAGCCGCCCTGAGGCTCCGGAGAAGGGCGGCATATAAATCAATTTTTTTAAAAAAATGGAGGCAGATTGCCTTAAACATCACAGCCTACCTAGCAACTATGGGCCTGTTCTTGGATTCCTTTCTCCTCTTTTCTCTTACTGTTGATTGGATTGATTGGGTAAAAGTGTTAAAAGCTATTTGTTGGGGTAGATGCAGCTGGTGCTTGTTTATTGACTGTTGACTATTACAATGGTGATATAAAGGTTTCCATTTATAGCCTTTGCAGGTTTATAAAGCAAAGGAAAGCTGAAGATAATAAGCACAGTTATGGTTTCACTTAGCAACTGCTTTGCTTAAGGGCCAAGTCCCAATTTTGGATGCTAAATGAGGATTGCCTGTGTAGAAAATTAGGAGATTGGTAACATGGAAGCCCCTAATTGGTTTGTGATAGATAGTAAAAGGAAATGATTAGAGAGCTGGAGACCCACTGAGTTGCAGTGCCAGATTGCAAATGGAAATTTCTCAAGATTGGTGAGTGTACTTAATCCATCAGTCTATGCCTTGCTGATACAGGAAGCAAGAACTACACAGAGTTTAGTAAAATGTAGAGTATTTAATGCAGTCTTAGTTCTGTGCAGTTCTTGCTCCCTTGATCTTTAAAGCTAGTCTAGTGATTAATACAGAATTTTGGAAACTACATGAGGAATGTCCAAGCCTCATTTATAGTGAATTAAATAAGACAACCACTTTGAATGATTCAGAATGCTGCTTCTCAGGTTTCTTGCCACCTTTGCTGTGTTGCCAGTAGATTAATCTTTTCTATACTGTTTATATCTACTCCCCTGTTTCTTTCCAAGCCTCCCACAATCATTCTGAAGAGTGTCAGGAGCTCAGTTTTGATAGGCCAAGAGAGATGTAGTCTTCTAAGAGTCTATGAAGAGACTGGGAAAGGAATGGAAGGCAGCAGGCAAGTCAGCAGACAGCCTATCTCATAAGCAGCAAATTAGCCTGAGGGTGAGGACGAGTGAGACATGTGGGACAATCTGTTTCAAAGTATTCAAACAGAGTCTACCTTATAAAACTAGCTATAAATGAGAAAGTCTGAAAAATTCCTATTTTATATTCCAAGACTCTGAATTTATTCTGAACATTAAATTTTACCTTTCTGAAGTTTGCAGTTTTTGGTACCTCATTTTTGCAGCTTGACAGATAGGAAAATGTTGGGCTACATTCCCTGTTCCAATGGGAAAATGCAATCTCTACCTCCAACCTTGGGGGGGGAGGGGAAAGGGGCTGATCCTGGTGACTGATTGATGTGATCTTGTTCTCAAAATTCTAAAGGTAAACAAAGGTCCACCTGTAATAAAAGTGTGTTAGCTACAGTTTGGTAGTGGATAAGCAGCAGAATCTGGCATGTATTATCAAAACATGGTTGAACAAGGTCAGCAATGTGGCCTTGATAGAAATTTGCTCTTTTAAGTCTTTCGTCACTCTCAGTGCCAGGATCAGGGATGAGCAGGGCCTGGATGAGCAAGGCCTGGAGGGAAAGCACCTACACTTCCCTTATGTTGGATGGCTGCTTTTGGAGTAGCAAATACCTTTACGGGAAGGTGATTGCTGCTAAAGTAGTTATGGTTATTTTGCATAACACTTTGTTGAAAAAAGTTGCTCAGTTACATGAAAATATTGCCCCTTTATTGGTAGAGTCCATGGTGGGTGACTTGCCATGTTAACTGAAATCCTTTTTAGCTTCATCAGAATCTGATGAAGTAAACACGATCATTACTAACATGTTCTATCTCACTTGTTGGTTAAGCATGTGCATATTATCAGAAGGGCATGGTTGGCTCAAGATGGTCAATGCTTCATCTTGAGAGAGGATGTTTCCTGCAGCTCCAGTGCACCCCATTGCTCAGAGACTTTCTTTAAATTTAGCTGTATGGGTTCCTGGAGGCTGTGACGACAGCATGCTCATCTGAAATCCTTGTAAAATCGAGTTGCTGGGTGGCAGAGAGAGGTTTGGTTTTGGTTTTACTTCTTGATGGATTTTTTTTTCCTCTAAAACACCTGATCTTTGACAGTACCACTTCAAAAACCACACAATATAGTAATGTTCATCAATTAAAGGTAAAGGTAAAGGTTCCCCTCACACATATGTGCTAGTTGTTCCTGACTCTTGGGGGTGGTGCTCATCTCCGTTTCAAAGCCGAAGAGCCAGCACTGTCCGAAGATGTCTCCGTGGTCATGTGGCTGGCATGACTAAATGCCAAAGGTGCACGGAACGCTGTTACCTTCCCACCAAAGGTGGTCCCTATTTTTCTACTTGCATTTTTTAAGTGCTTTCGAACTGCTACGTTGGCAGAAGCTGAGACAAGTAACAGGAGCTCACCCCGTTACGCAGCACTAGAGATTCAAACCGCTGAACTGCCGACTTTTCAATCGACAAGCTCAGCATCTTAGCCACTGAGCCACCTCATCCCTATAATTAATTCATCAATTAATTATAAGTAAATTGAAGGTTTTTTTCCAACTCAGCAAACTGTTAATTTATTTTCAGGATAGATAATTTTGATTTTTTTTAAAAAAAATTATTCACACGGTGCATTTCCAGCAGAAAAGCACAACATAAAATGTACAGTACATTTAAACTCACTTAAGTTCTTGTAGGATCCTGACTGTAGAACTGGCCTTCCATTTGTTGTATTTTAAACTGCAGTTTAACATTCACCACAGACACCACACTCAGATTCAGATGTTAATCACTTTCTGCAATATGAAAATAAGATGAGAGGTTTTTCCCCCACCAGAAAAACCTGTTGATGCATTTCCCCTCTCTGCATCATATTAGATAATCACTTGAGGGGCTCATTTCAACTCTGATTTTTTAAAGGTTTTGCTGATTAGAAAAGGGAGAGAGAATGAGGGGGAAAAAATACAGCTTTTCTGAAGAAAAGCTCACTAGCCGTAAATATATTAATTTTATCAGATGTGTTTAACCCCTTAAGTATAGATGATTTTCCTCCAAATTACTAGCTCCAATTGTTAAATTGCTTGTCATTTGCAATAAAATGTTTTCAGTTTTTCTTAAATAAAACAGTATTTTTTATTAACACCCCTCTAATTTTGACTGGTTTTTTATGTTTAATTTAGACAACCTGCCACCTGTGTTTCTGGCCCCATCCAATCAGCTTCTAACGTTTGAAGGGGAAACTTTTGTTTATCAGCTGCAAGCAGTAGATCCTGAGAGATCAGCCCTGCTTTTTACTCTAGAAGCTGGCCCTCCAGAAGCCTCCCTCTCTCCTGCTGGCCTTCTCATCTGGCAGGTCCATTCTGGAGAAGAGAAGAGTTTTGAATTCACGGTATCTGACGAATGCAATGCACAAAGCAGGCATTCAGTGCAGGTAGGAAGGAGATCTTAACAATCCTTCAAAAACTAGTTTGTAGGTTCTTGGGTACTCCAATAATAGTTAATAATGTGTTATTGTCTTTAAGAAGCTAAGACTTCAGCTATTTTCAAGTGAGTGAACATTATCATTCATGACAGTAATGATGAATTAATCTAATGAATATTCTGGAGAAAGTGAATCCCATATATTCAATGAATCAGAAAGGGATCCGTATTGATTGCTGTCTGAAAGACCACTTTTTTGCCAAGCTGGTTAATGGTTCATTAATCTGCTTGAAAACTTGTTGTGTGCATGTGGATCTTTGAAGAAAAACACATCATGACATAAAGGACCAGGTTTTAGCCATAAAGGGAAAATTATAATTCATTTGCAACAATATTTTTAATAGCATTTCTCCCCCCACCACCCCTTATACCATTATTCCGTAACCTTGGTTTCTTGGCCATGCTTTCCTGCTTTGTCTTTACAGCAAGCTGTTCTATTAATTTTGCAGTAGCATTTGCTAATAATGCAAATGCACAAGAGGAAGAAACTTACAGCTAAAAGAGGCCGGCTAACATGGATAATTACTAAGGGAATTGTATAAAATAAATGTTAACTCAGGTCACTAGATATAAAATTTATGCAGAACCTGGAGGTATTAGCAACAAAGCCCCTAGGAGTTAGATTCATTGAGCAGTCAAGACCAATCTATACATTATGCTAAGTAACCAGTTGCTTTTAAGAATGGAAAATGCAAATTTGGTCCTTTTTCCTTTGTGATGTTCAGTGATATCTTTATATCAAGATGCTTCATGTTTATTGACTCTTAACCACCAATGATAGAAGGGAGGGGGATGTAGAACATTATAACATTAGAAGATTGTTAAAAGTTCTATTAGATATTAGAAAGGAAAAAGATGAATGGACACTTTTAGTTTTCAAGTGGCAGCTATGCATTTATCATGTGCCTGCGTTTTGTTTCTCATTATCATCTATGACTATTGGAAATTCTTCTGGTATCTTTCAGGGAATAAATTGTTACTGTTACATTTTGATCCACAAATCATTTTTACATATATCATTACATAGGAACTTCAGTAAGTAGCCTTATTGTATGTAAAGTAATAAAATGCATGCTTAAATACAAGACATTGTTGCCTTTTGTAGATTTCAGTGAAGCCTTGCGGCTGTTTGAATGGTGGAACTTGCATCACCAACATTAACTTCCCTCCTGGTATTGGGGAATATCTGTGTAGGTGTCCCAGTGAATTTGAAGGGGACCGTTGCCAAAACAGCCATAATCATTGCAAATCAAATCCATGTGGTATTGGTTCTTGTACTGGTGGTATAGACAGCTACAAGTGCAAATGTCCAGCAGGTTGGAAAGGTGAGTTGTGTCCATAATCTCCTCTTTTCATGTTTAATTTTGACACAATTAGATTATAAATGTATTCAAAATAAAATTTGAGAATCGTTTTATTATGGTAGAAATATTGCTTTGATAAAATCATTGACCCCCTAGCCAAAAAAAGTTTTTTTTATTTCAAGGCAAGCATTTGACAGCAGCTGTTTGTAAATGGAAGACTAAAAATGATAAGATGATGTTATTTCAAGAGAGAAAAAGAAAAAGTTCACCAATCAATATAAGTCACAGTATGGTGCATTTGATTTTAGGTTAGTGTGTTTTCTGAATCCAACTACTGTATTTTGCAAACTATTGTTTATAGTTTAAAACTGTGTAAATCTATCTGACCTATCTATCTATATATGGATGGATATTTCTATCCATCCATCCTGTTCGTTAAATCCAATTCTTTGCTAAACACTAGAACTTCCATCTTCCATAGTATTCTGTACAGTAGAACAATGTTAATTCATACCCAGTATCTTCATTTGTCTTCAGAATGTGTTTAGGATAAGTAGAAATACCGACAACCAAAATGTCACGGTAATGATTTAAGAGCTGACCAGCTGCTACAATGATATAATACTGGGAGTGAGTCAGCAAGGTTTTTGGGCTGATATCACTTTAAGAGCCTGTGATAAGAAGAGGCCCTGTTGGGGCATGTGTGTCTCTCTTTCCATGTGTGTTTCCGTGCTGTAATTGCTGATTGCTGTTTGTTTGAGGTCTGACTAAAGTACATGTGTGTATATATTCTTTGTAGATAAAACCACTATTTAAATGCAAACTTCTGTTTACTGTATTTGCTCCTGGATTGTCTCACATAGTCACACTGTGCGCACTCTGACACAAGAGCTCTTATGCTCTTTTGGAGGAGAAAAACTAAAGACATAACATGGTACTGAAATTGGGGTTATGTTGGGTGCCAGGTTACAGACCAGACACAAGACTGATGATGTAATAGAATAGTTATCAAAGATCTATGGTTGGTAACAGTACATTGGCACAATATTTTTCCTATTTTGCTCCTACAGGCCGGGTACCACCTAATTCACAAATCTAAAAGCAGTTAGTTCAAGTCAAAGTATAATGAAAATCAAATCCTGTGAGATTGTGTGAAGCTCTTCACTGCAGTATTTTTAAAAACCGTCCCTATTTCCCCATAAACTTAAATTTAAGCAATTGTTTTCTGACATTTTCATTGGATGCTAGTCTGCTAATTTTGTTTTCTTTATCCACATGAACATAGTGATAAGATATTGCCTGCTAAGAAAAAGAAAGACACCTGCTTCAATTACTCTCCTTTTTCTAGTTCATTTAAATAAAATATTCATTGTTTCAGCAGCTGCTTCCTGAGCTGAAAATAGCAAACATGAGGAAAATGGGGGGGAGGAATAAAGAAATGATTGAAAGGCATTCCTATTTCATTCAGTATTTTAATAGCAGGTGAAAAATTATATGCAAGTGTAGCTGAAAACCAGCTGAGAGGTGGATGATTTTACTCCAGGGCAGATTCTGTTACAGCAATAAAGCTTCTTGAAGTAGTGTTTGTCTCAATTCCCCAGAAAACCATCAATAATCTAATGAGCAGGTAATACTGCACTGCTCAAGTGACAAGACCATTATGGCATCACATCTTTACAAATGATAGCAAACAGATAGTAGTAACAAAACACTTGCTCTTCAGAGATCACGTTAAATATCATCCCTTGAGAAGCTCGTTACTAAAAATGTAGAAAGCACTGTTGTGCATGCAAAACTACCACTGCATTCTAAATCCCATTTTGCTGTCACTGACAGGATGATAGTAATTACAGATGTGCACAGGGAGAACAAGGAGAAGGCAGAGATTAAAAAATGAGCATGAGCGATGGAAATGTCTACACAGAATGCAGGCCCAGAGTGCATTTTTTGTGGTTTAAACTTCCATAAACAGGTTCTCCTGTTGGGACCTCATTCCAAATCTATTTTTGAATATTCAAAGTATTTAGTGCATATGTTTGCTATCGGTCCTTAGTAGCAGCAGCAAAACACAAATACACATGTAAAGCATAAGCTTCAGAGTGAACCATGTTTATCAAAACATTTCTTCACTTTGTGAAAAGCACACACAATTTATTGCATTGCTTCAGTGGTATATGTTGATTGAGAAAACATTGGTGACCAAAAGAGCAAGTGCATTTTCACAGCTAGGAAGAGAAATGTGCCTATTGCCAAAGTACACTAATTTTAGATCAGCTAGTCATAGACAATTAGTGACTAGTTGTCATTATTTACTTGCATCAAATCTGAAAATGTGTTAACATAAACAGTTGGATATATGTTCCAGAAAAAGGAATGGACAGATAACAGATAAGTATCCTGGAGATATATCTCATTTTGGATTTTTTTTATGAAACTATCACATGGGACAATAAAGAGAATCCCTGCTAAGACTGTGGTTTGTTTTTTGACCTATACTACATATGTAAATGATCTTCCTATGATTAACTTTTCTGTAGCCAGAGTATTTCATGTTTATTACTGACTTGCATTTTCTCTATCTGTATCAACGGTATGTTTGGAAGGGCTGGGAACCAAAAATGAGGATGGATTAATTCAACATTTAAGATCTTCTCTTCAACACTCAGGACCACTATAATCATATGTACCAAGAATCTTGCACATTTTTACAGTTTTCTACCTAGTAGTACAGTACACACACTGATTTTTAGCTACCCAGTTGTTTTTCAGAAAATGGTGCTGGCATCCTTGTTATTTTTTCCTATTGTTATAAATATTTTGGATTCCTCAACAACAATTTAAAATCAAATATATAAAATTTGGCCCACAGATTAAAAACTAACATACACCCATTATAAAATTCATATTAGGCCAGCCCGGCTTGTTGGAACAAATGGGTCTTCAGGGCATGGCGAAAGGTACGCAGGTCGGGGATCATATGAACCTCTAGGGGCAGCTCATTCCAGAGGGCTGGTGCCCCCACAGAGAAGGCTCTCCCTTCTCTGTTTAATGTTTATCATGGGAAAAGTGCACACTGCAGTTGATATTTTGACTGAGTCTCCACTGGACTTGAAAATATAATATACAATAGTCTGTCTTGAGAGACTTGGCTCAGTAGAAAATATTTGATGGAGTCAGAAAGATATTTTCATATTCCTTCCTCTTAATTATCTCACTGTTCCTCACTGAAAAAGCAATCTGTTCAGAAATTGTTCAGAGTGAGCTGAACTTTTTCTGCCATATAACGGTAGTGTTTATTTATTAGTCATATTTCTATGCTGCCCACTCTCTGAGGACTCTGGGCAGCTTACACCAAAGACAGTATACTAAATAGCATATTGCCCCCAACAATCTGGGTCCTCATTTTACCTACCTCTGAAGGATGGAAGGCTGAGTCAACCTTGAGCTGGTGAGATTTGATCCGCTGATCTGCTGAACTAGCAGTCAGCTGAAGTAGCTGCAGTACTGCACTCTAACCACTGCGCCACCTCGGCTCTTGTGTGTTTTAAAATAAAGAAAGGGAAATGAAAATAGAATATCCCCATAGTTTTTATATAATTCTGAGAACTGATAGAAGGAGAACAATAATTAACCTCCTCTGCTTGTAAGAATCAATGGCTTTCAAACAGTGGAATACATATTAAATTTAACATTGGAAATAATGATAATTATAAGAAATATAATTGTCATAAACACATTCCAGTTGCCAAGTGCCTGAATTTATATCATGCGGGCCGGAGTGGGTGTGGTTTCATATGCTGCCTGCATCCTGCAGATGGGGCTTTGCTTGTTTGCACGGCCCGTTTCTGGCATGTCGTGGACCGGTCCATGGACCAGGGTTTGGGGACCCCTGCAGTAAAACACTCTACATGGTAGTAAAATCTGCCAGGGACCTTCCCTGCCACGGTGCTTGCCTTATTCTCTCCCACACTCCCCAAGTTAGGTTAGTTCCATCCCTGTTAATGTTTAGGAAGAGCATTGAGACCTGGTTATGTCATCTATTTGGGAGGGGAGAGGTCACAAAGAACCGGAAATATTTTAAGATAGGTCCCTTATTATATCTAATATGTGGTTGCTTTACTTTTCTCTGCCTTCAGACATAAAATACTTTATACTGTACTACTTTATACTGTAGAGTACTTAAACTCTACAGTATAAATTTTCTTTAAAAGTTATTTATATGCTCTGTTCAAACTCTCTCTGTTTAGGTTGATATGCAGTGATTGCTTTAGGAGAATAGTTTCATATAACTGTTTCCTAAGATAATAGTTTCACATTTCAATTATTCTTTAATTTTTACTAATTATATTTTTATAATTACTGTTTTATAATGATTTTTTATATTGTGGTTTTACTTTATTTGTTATATGCAGCCCTAAGTCTGGTGAGATGGGCAGCTATCTTTTTTAACGAAGGAAGAAACAAATAAACTGCTTTCTGTCTTTCTTACAAGTGTTGGATCTGTAGTTCATACATTGTTTTGTACAGCTTCTATCATGGAAAGCTTTGTCAGCTGTTTCTTTCTTTCAATCAAACTGATATTAAAACCTGAGGACTAATTGGTAGCCCACGATTACATAATTCCCAGTAGTATTTTTGGCATAAATGTCATATACCTGGAGGGGTGATAATCAAACATGGTTTTAGGAGTATATTAGTTTTATTTGAGTGACTAACATTCAGTTTTACATTTGGGGAAGCAGTACACTAGTGGCACTAGACATCTGCAACATCAGGTGAATCTGTTGGAGGGCTTTCAATGACAAATGACCAACATCTTCCCCAACTCTACTTCTGGGAAGTCTGCCTAATGTGTATGAAGATTTAAACAAAGGATTAAACAGCAGTAACAACATCTTTCTATTTATTAACCTAAGCTTTATTTTTTGCCACAGGGCATACTTGTCAAGAGGATATAAATGAATGTGAAGCAAATTCTTGTTTTCCTGATGTCTCTTGCACAAATACAATAGGGTCTTTTGAATGTGGCAGCTGCCCTATTGGGATGGAAGGTGATGGTAGAAATTGCAAATGTGAGTATTTTGTTACTGATGTTACAGTAATTAAGGAAACAATTGTAACCGGCTCAACCCCAAAATAAATTTTGTGAGTCAAAATAATGCAATATTTGTGTCCTTGTTCAAATATATACATGGATTATCTCTGATATATTCAACTGTATCTAGAAAAAGAAAGGGATGGTTTTTTTCAATGGAAATTTTCTGAATAAGAAAAGTATATAATATAATTTGAACTGAATTGAAAATAAGGTAAATGCTGGACTAGCATTAATCGAAGCATATTCTGAATGTGCATGTGTGTTTATTTGTCTTATTTGCACAGGATACGCATAAATAAGGTAGGTCATATGGCATGATAACTTTGCCCAACATGTGTTTTGCTTATGAATATCCACATATTTTTTATGTTTGTAGCACAAAAATTGTAATGCTGTTATCCTGATAAGTTGTCTAAACAATAGAGATTTTCAGT
Organism: Pantherophis guttatus; assembly: GCF_059756535.1. Lineage (NCBI taxonomy): Eukaryota > Metazoa > Chordata > Lepidosauria > Squamata > Colubridae > Pantherophis > Pantherophis guttatus. The sequence goes on along the minus strand of NC_142063.1, from coordinate 135,675,034 downwards.
ATGCTGTATTCTATATGAAGTAATACTGTCCACTTTTATACAATATGATTATGCATACAAAGAACATTCAATGCCTTCACTCAGGGGCATGAGAAAATGTAGACATGCCAAATAAGTACCAATTTACTGAATCTAAAATTCATTTGCAGTCTCCTCTGGTCATCCTGATCCTAAGATGGGAACTTATCAAAACACAAGGAAGACAGAAAGGCTAAGACCTAGTCTCTATGTAGAAGTCTGTTAGTAGGACATTGATGTAGTCCAATATTATTTAGGTAGTTAACTTAAACTTTGGTAATGATGCTTTGATATTATCCTTCCCTCTTTTATTAAAATATATTTCTGAATACATTGTCTAAGTTTTCCTCTAGAGTCTTTCAAAGTCTTTCCAAACTTTAAACGTGATTGTTTTACGTTATCCTTGTTTTTAATTGTTGCTTCTTCTCTTAAATACAAGTTTATTATTTCTTCAGAAAACCAATAAAAGTTGTTAAACAACTTTAAGAGATGAACAGCACTTTCTAGATTAACCCCATCCTCAAGGAAAAAAATGCCCAGAGAATCCCAAGCTAGTGTTACAGAGGAAGTTCAATAAATCGTTTACTTCATTATGCATAAAATAATTTATGAATGCTCCTGAGGATGTAACCGCCTGCCTCCCTGGTTTTTCTGTTCATGTATACCTGACTATTAACCTTCAGTGTGCAAAACAATTAAATTAACTATCCAAGAGCATTCCTCCTCCACCTCCTCCTCCTCCTCCACCTCCTCCTCCTCCTCTTTTTTGTTCATTATACAAACAACAGGTTATGTATGGAAACAAAAGCAATGGCTTAAAGCTGAAAAATCCTAGAAAACATGAACAGTCTGTTGTAATATTGATTCAGTCTTCCCTTGGTTTACAGTTTTACCTTATAGAAACTATTTTCTAGTCTTTGCCTTGTTTCAGGACATTTGTGGCTGCCTTGAAGTGTTTCTGGTGTTCTTGTGTGAATTAATTCTGTTAAGCGTGACTGGAGAAAGGAAGATTCAATTCATGCCTAAGTAAAATCCTGCCCTTAACTGAAATGTGGTTGTTTATTTGCACACTCTCAGGATTTTAAAATGCTTCATCTGATACCGCAGTTGTACACCACTCATTTAAATTACCTTACAGAAGTAATGAAAGTGGTTATTGGTTGCAAAATTCTTTTTTCATAGCAAAGGTTCAGTGACATTGGGAAAGAAAGAAAAAGTTACTGCTCTGAAATATGATGCCTCTGTATATCTGGCTTAAAGTTGGGAAAAGATTCTCTTATGCTTAACCAACTAATCGATCAATCAACTCACTTTGATTTAAACAATGGTTCATCCCTTTATGCAAACCAGGTTCCACTATGTACTATATAGCAGGCTAGAAAGTCATGAAGCAGGAAAAGTAGAAAGGTTCCCAATCCACGTCTATGCTCTATCTGACATATCCAATGCTATACTGTCATTTTTGCACTAGGAACTTAAAGAGACCATATTGTCCGTTGTTTCTTAAGTCAGAGATAGGCAATGTAGAATTTATGGGCCCAGGATTTACTGTCCACCAGACCTGTTTCATCTGATTATTTGAAAAGACTCTTTTTAAAATGAAAGATATTAAAAGAAAGTAGCCAAATTGCATAGCAAAGGACCAATAGCATCATATTTATTTATTGGAATGTCTTGTGAATCTTCACCAAATTCTAGATTCTAGACAGCATCTGAAAGACTAACCTGCCTTTAGTGACTCCCCATGTCCGTGAATAGTAACCATGTTGTTCATTAGCAAATTCCCATGAAAACTCTGCATCTACCACAAAGTCTCACAATTCTAAATGTATTCCAAAGATTAACATACCCCTGTACTTGGTGGCAGCAGTCTTAAATAAAGATAATCAACTTTTCATCAGTCAAAGACTGCAGAATATGAATGCAACACAACACTGAAATATATACACTTCAGTAGCAAAGGGTTCCAAAGCAGTGATATTAGAAGAGAATGTGGAGTTGTGTTCTGTTGCTAGAAAATAGGCAGTGGGCTATAAAATCAGCATTTCCCACCCAAGAAATTGATTTGATTTAGCACAGTGGCATCAGAATTACATTTCTTTGTTCATCAGATCTTTGTTCAAACAGATTTTTCTGTTATAATTGGTACTTCATTCTGATCTGAATTTTCCTGAGGATGGGATTAATCTAAAAACTGCTCTTCAACTCATAAAGTTGTGTAACAACTTGTATGATTTAGTGAAGAAATAACAATCACATCATGCCGGAAAGGGGGGGGGCTATTGAAATTCTTTTGCCTATGTAAGATATATTATGTAAACTATATACAGTGAATCTCCTCTTCTTCCTCTTTCTATAAGGGTTCTTGAAAACTTTTACTAATTCGAAGACAGAGTGCCACCATGACTGACTGTTTCTTCCATTTGACTTAAAATATTCACACATACCTTTCCAATAAAGCTAGCCAGTAGCTAATTGCTTTGAAACATGGCTCCAAGTGGAACATTCATTCTGTAACTTACTGGAGGAAATTAATATTTTAAATGGTCCCTGATGGACAATTTAGTTGATTTACTTCTTTGAGCACTTCAAGCCACGGTATCCAAAGTACTCTTCTTGAGCCAGCTGCTGCCTAGAGTTGGTGTGGTATAGTTTGGCAATTGTCCATGAGTAGGCAGATGGAGTCAAGCCAGCATGATTTTTTTTTAGAATTGGTCAAGCGGATGTGTTACTCATTGCTCCAGCTGTACACCTGCCGCTATTCTATAAGCCATTTGAATTGTCTACCTCTACTTCTGGATCCTCTACTATATCTGGATGTTAAATGAGACCCTGTTCTAATGAAATCCCAGATGTTAACTCATTCAATCTGTTTGATTCCACACTTGTCTTGGGGGGTGAGGGGAATAAATAACCTGGAGGATAACATGATATGATGTTAGCATTCGCCTCCATCAATAATCACAGCAAAAACAAATGCCGTGCCTTTTTTCACCTCCACTCTCTATCCTTGCAGCTGAAGACTTTGCTGACAGAATAGAAGCTTTCATTACTAATCATCATAATATCAAAGGTGAATGGAAAACAAGTGAAAATAAACAACTTGAGAAAGGCCAAGAAGCAAGGACTTTGTCGGCAATTAAGTATGTTAATACCAGCAAGGTCCATGGTAAGTATAGTCTAATTAGATGAGTGTCAAAGAGTTCTGCTCCAAGCTGTCAGCTCTTATGTGAAACTATTTTCCTAAGCAGTCACTGCATATCAACCTAAACAGAGAGAGTTTGAACACAGCACAAAGATAACTTTTAAAAAAGTTTGTATAATGGATAGAGCAGACAGTGGGAATGCAGACAGTCAGTTGTGGCCACGGTTCTTAAAACGTTCTTTGAGAAGATGCAATGTTGATGCTATGCGATGAATAGATTCCTGCCTGGCTCAGGTCCACTTGGCATGTGCCCATCTTGTTAGATTGATTATATCTATTAATTAACAAAATATAAAATATTCAGAATAGAACTTGATGAGGAAAAAGAAATTGCACTAGACTTCCATTGTCAATGGTTTGGGTTTTTGCCTTAGCCTTTGGTTTGGAGTCATAAGTACCTTTCCTTTCTTCTTTGGAATCATAAATAGCACTCTTCTGGGTTTAAACAAAGTCACTTATTGCAGTATCTTGTTTCTAACTATGAAATCTTTAGAGAACCTTCAAGCAAAGCAACATCATTTTCCCATTCTTTCTTCCCAGAAAGTTGTCTGTTTGAAAACAGTTGTATGTGAGACCATGTATATCAGTGGTGGGTTTCAAATTTTTTTACTACAGGTTCTGTGGGCATGGCTTGGTGGGCGTAACAGGGAAAAGATACTGTAAAATCTCCATTCCCTCCCCACTCCAGGGAAAGGTTATTGCAAAATCCCCATTTCCTCCTGATCAGCTGGGACTTGGGAGTCAGAGAATAGATGGGGGCAGGGCCAGTCAGTATTTTTACTACTGGTTCTCCAAATTACTCAAAATTTCTGCTATTGGTTCTCCAGAACTGGTCAGAACCTGCTGAAACCCACCTCTGATGTATATTTTATGCTGGCTAGTTTTGCACATTGCACTAAGCAAATGTGCAACTTACTTGCTTTTTTATTGTATGAGCCCAATAATTCAGTTGGTAAGATATTTTATGGTTTAAGATGATCTATGAATCTGATCAGTTGTGGGCGTATTCATAATTGAACACAGTGTACGAACCAAGTAATTATCTGCAAATAATAAACCCCAAATGAATTCTTCTTTTTTGTAAATTAGTCACTGAAATGGAAAAAGTGGGAAAATAAATATCATTTTATCCTGACAGATTTTTTCCTCTGAATCACCAGTTGGATTCACACAATTACTAGGTCATGGTTTGGTTAACTTTGATTTAATTAATAAATCATATTTGGATAGTTTTGCATGACACTTAGCCATATCCCTTATTTATGCATCATAAAGTCAGGGTTCAAACAACATATAAAGTAAAAGGTAAACAAATCATATTATGGGTTAATGGATTGTATGACCTGTTTCACAATATCTTCACCTTCTGGGCAGTGGTGGGATTCAAATAATTTAACAACCGGTTCTCTGCCCTAATGACCGGCTAGGTGGGCATGGCCATGGTGGGCATGGCCAGGGGGTGTGAAGCCTCCTGGGAGTAAAAATAGGCCATGGGGGGTTTACTGCACCCCCCATGCCCCATTTTGGGCCTAGGAGGCCTCCCTGCACTTACCTGGGAGCCAAAATGTGGTGCGTGGGGACTCAGGGAGGGGTGGGGAGGGGCCAGCCAGCAATTTAACTACCAGTTCGCCCAAACAAGCCCGAACCAGCTGAATCCCACCACTGCTTCTGGGTGATTCCACAGCCATATTGTAAGTAAGGTAAAAGCAGAGTGAGGGAGTTTAAAAGAGAAAACATCAGGCAAGAAGGGGTTGAGTTAGCATGACTTCCTCCACTCTTTCTTCTCTATTGCAAAACAACCTTTCCAGTAGATGCCTCACAAAGGAGAGAAGGAAGCCTCTGGGAATTCATTATATAATCCTGCAGAGAAATGTGTAGTTTGCCCCCTGATTAATGAAACTTCTCCACCTAGATGTTTCTAGCAGTGAAGAAAAGTCAATTTCACCCCTGATAAATGCCACACACTTTTGAATTCCAAACTTTACAACATGTAATTAGAGGGCTAATAAATCTTGCCTTAATGAGAAACAGCTGGTTGGTATGTGGTGCCTTTAGGGTTTTCTTATACTTGGCACACAATTTGGGGGCCTCTAGCATTAATTATGTTTTGAAAGAATAAAAAGATCAGAAAGCCTTAGCCAGTGCTCATATTTGCTCCCTGGTTTATTTTTAAATTAGCAATGGTCTTGGATATTCCTTCAGGTCATGCAGGAGTCCTACCATCTCTTACTAACTGTGCTAATAGACCTTGTTTTCCTGGAGTGCTGTGTGTTGACCGCAAACCTCCAAAGACTGGATACTTCTGTGGCCGATGTCCAATAGGTCTATATGGGAATGGACGAATCTGCACAAAAGCATCTAGACCAGGTACCTTTCTTTCATTTTGGGTATCAGAGCTGCAGAACTGAACTAGATAATTGATTTGTCAACATATTTTAATGTGACATTGTAATCATTTCATTATATCAGGAAAAATATAAGGAAAACTATTTGTACTTCATCAACTGTTTTGTATATAGCCCAGTACTACCTACCTATCTCAATACTACATTATTACCATTAATAATGATAGTAGAAGCACAAAGATTGACAAAACTAGGATTAAAATAATTCATACCTCCAGAAACTAGATCTTTGTTGTTCTTTGAAAAGATTGTTTGTGTGTGGGGGGGGGTTCATATGGATTTTGGGGAGCAAAATATTCCACCAGGATGGGATAAGTGTTGTTTAAGCAAATGATTACTTACATTTTCCCATCAAAACTGGAACTCACAGTCCAGAATCAATGACCGCTTTTAAATGAGAAAAGACAATTGATTTTGTTTTAAGCCCTATAGAAATACAGTGACTGTTGTTTTATATAGTCTGTAGGTTCCAAATTAGAAGGGTTCAAAAACTGCTACATCAGGGTTAAAACAACTTGGGATTTGAAAACAGTTATATTTTGTTCAAGAATTGTTGTAGAATTGAAGGAAAAACTTCAAGGGCATTGCGAGCAACTTCTCACTTGTTGCAGGAATTAGAAAGCAAGAGTATCCGCAAATACAAAAGTTCCTACCTTAATTCAATTATTATTGAATTAATAATTAATTCAATTATTGAATTCTTATTTACTATCAAAATGTTTCTCCTACTGTTCAACTAAAATCTATGCTTCTGTAAGAAATCTAAAGAAACATCTGGCTTTCAAATGTTACTAAATTCTCAGCCACCATGGGTAAAGTTGTTCAGCAATATCTGAAAAACTACAGATGCTGTACTCCTGCCTAAGGATATTCAATCTAGTCCTTCTAGAGCACAGGTATCAAACTTGCCACATCATGTTGCCATCACGTGATGTTTCGCAATGTTTTTCCCATTCGTGGAGATGGGGTGGTTGTGACCTGAATATGATGCCTCCGGCCCCCGGGCCACCAGTTTAACACCCATGTGTAGAATCTAGATGAAACAACAAGGATACTGTTGGTATTTGATGGACCTATACAGTATTTCACATCCTCATAATTTGTATTCTTATTTGTTGATTATAAACCCACAGGATGAAAATCATAGCACAATGTATGCTTTGAGAATGAACTTGAAGTGCTTCCAATTTTAAGCAAAAAAAAAAAAAAACTTTCTAAAGCACCCCATCCTTTTTCAGTTTTCCAGAGAGTCTGAAGACATATGTGGCTGCATTAAATATAATGAGTTAAACTACTAGATCTGTTTTAAGCTTATGCAGAAACCTTTGGTCTGCTTTAATGAATTGCAAAGAAGTACAGAGCCAATGCAAGTGCTAAAGCTGTTCCTCCAAATTATTTTCAAAGCATGCAGAATGCTAGAAGACAATACACTTCTAGCTAACTTTTCCTAAAGCGTTTCAAATTGAAACCTTCACAGAAATACTCCATGCAGAATTGCAAGCATGAAGTAACTCATTTCTTTAAAATCCAAGGAAAAAACTGACTGCTTTTGCCATTGTCAACCTTCCTTGCTGCTCATTTATACTTCTTCAGGCTATAACTATACCAATGTCACCCATCCATAAGTGAAGAAACAAATGGCAGAGAGCAACTTGTAATTAAAGCAGTCAACCTCTCAGTAGTATGTTGCATAAAGTCTGCCTTTAGGAGTTTCCAAACATCACATCTTTTACTAATCTTTGAATGTGGAGAATGAATAGAATGCTGAAGAGAAGTCTTCCTATAATTGTAGACTGGAGGAATCAAAATGAGTGAGCTGAAAGACAGAGCCAAACAATTTTGTTTCCCCAGCTTTTAAAAAAAAAAATCCTTCTTCCCAGTTCCTGAAGGATAGACAGAATTTAGTCACCTTTCCTGTCAAGTTATGCCTAAAACAACTTCATCAAAGAGCCCTTAATTTATTTACTGAGAATTCAGGGGAAGGATTTATATAATTACTCAAGTTAGATTCCCTTCTCTCACTTCTTGCTATACAGTTTAATTATTTTGGAACGGCAACACTCACTCCTGCTGCTTCAGCATGCATCAAGATTAATGTCATTTTGCCATATTAATTAAACTCTTGACAAAATGGAAAGTTAGGGCTTCAAAAAAAAAAACCTGAGGCTCAGTGATTCTGTCAGTGTTTCTGAGGGATTTTTTCCCCCTTCAGAGATAAGATTATGACTCATACATACAGCCAGTAAAACAAATCGTTTGGATGGACACTCCTCTATAATGTATGATTTTCCCCTACAAATAGAAACATTTATCTGTTTAAGCAGGAAAAAAAATCCATGAAGTCATTCCTCTTGTTATCATATACTATATGGAGTAAAGCTGCAACTGACAGAAAAATGTCACTAGCAGACATAAATACAATAATTTGGAACTACAATTTGCATTTCTTTTTTCTCCATGACAGGGGGCGAATGCAGATTTATGTATTATATAAATATTTATATCTTCCTTCTAGTGCTTATATACCATTCAGAACAGCTTACAATATTTAACATCAATTATAAAATGCATTCTAGAAATTGATGGAGCATCCCAGTTCATCTCAGTGTCATGGGATGGGGGGAATGCACATTGTGGTGTCATTGTGATTTGTACCAGATGCCTGTGTCTCCTCTATCTTACCTGGTTTATATCTCTGTTGATACTTTCAAGCAGTGTTTTAAAATCCGAACAAGGGGGTTTTTTGGTTGTGGAAGTAAGAGGAATAGTCTTCCATGCTGCATATGAAGATTAATGAGAACGCATCCTTAATCCCTGATATTTTTATATAGATAAAAATAGAGAGTAAAACAAATGATCACAAGGCACAATAAACCAAAAGCCAAGGCATCAAACATCTTTCTCAAACTGATTCTAAGGGACAACTTGAATCACTGTAATTTAGTATCCCCAAATCTGTCCTACACAAGTAGTCCTAAATAATGCCATATTTGATGCTATCAAAGGCTACTCATAAATCAGTGTACCAACAAGAACATATTCTTTCTTATGTAGTTCTTCATAAAGATCAACCAGGGATGCCCTTCAAAAAGGACAACCAGGGATGTTTCCGAATATAAACTGGGTCTGAAGCCAGTATGGATACAGAGTTTGTATCATTTTTAGGGTCTTTGGCACTCTCTGAGCTTCATGGATTTCTTCAGATGTTTCTCCCAAAGGTGCTTTTTCAGGCGGCAACTGGACTTTCTTGTTTTTTCTTTGAAGACGTTTCACTTCTCATCCAAGAAACTTCTTCATCTCTGACAGGATAGTGGGGAATGGAAGGATTTATATTCCTTGCAGACAGCTGGCCATTTGCATCCTTTTAGAGGGTCATTGAAGCACTTGGAAGTTTATCTGGGTCCTCAGGGTTACCTGGGTAGTGCTCCTGGTTCCTGTAGTCTACAATTTTTCTCTGGAAATCCATTCCTACCCCCACACTTTTCAAAGGGTTTTCATCTCAAATTGTATAGCTAAAAGTCTGTAGAGATTCTCAGTCATCCAAGTTATGGTTGTCCCAAAGGTGCTTTTTCAGGAGGGAACTGGACTTTCTTGTTGTTGTTTTCTTTTCTTTGAAGATGCTTCACTTCTCATCCAAGAAGCTTCTTCAGCTCTGACAGGATAGTGGAGAATGGAAGGATCGGATGACTGAGAATCTCTACAGACTTTTAGCTATACAATCTGGGATGAACACCCTTTGAATGGTGTGGGAACAGAACTGAAGAAGCTTTTTGGATGAGAAGTGAAATATTTTCCAAGAAAAAAACCAATAAACTCCACTTGCCTTTTGGAAAAAGCACCTTTGGGACATTTCCTTAGTGTAGCTTCTTCAGTGAAATCAAGAATTAGCACCCAGCACCCTTGATCAGAAGCTCAAGCCTAGTAGACACATGTTGCATCATGTCTCTGGAGTGCTATAAATGCATTCTAGCTACCAGTGGGACATCTGGAAGCTTCAGAAGTCAGAGCAGATAAAATAGTTATCATGCTGTAGATTCCATCCCGTGGTGGTCACTATTGCAGGGCACAAAATATGTGACTTGTCTGTTTGTTTGTTTTTTTAATTTTAAAAACAAACTTTATTCAATATAAAAAGATAAAAAATTGTACAAAACGTTCTTAACTCTAAAGAAGAAAATACAATTCTAAATTACATATTATACTAAAACTAACAAACAGGATTATCTATCTATAATATTTAAACATGTGAATATATATATACATTAACCTTAATTTCTTAATGACAGTGTATATTTGTTACCTTTAATTTCTTACTGTATTTGACTTTAGTTTTTTTTCCATCGTTTAATCCATTCATACCATCTGTCCCATATTTGGTAATACTGTGAGTCTTCCTTGTCATTTAATTTTAAAGTTAATCTATCCATTTCTGCACATATAAATATCTTTTGGATATTGTCTGGGTTTAATAAGAGCCAAACTGTCACCTGTCCCATTTGCACTGCTGCCAGGAAATTAGTCTGGGATGAGAGATTAACTCTTGGCATATACTACCACATTCTTTGCTCGTCCCTCCCAGGAACATTTCCCCCTTCTCCCTGCTGCCAAAATGAGGCAGCACATAACAAATCAATCTAGAGTTCTCACTCAAAGCACAAATGACCAAGCTCAAATTATTCTATTTTAGACACATTATGCAAAGACCTAGGTCTCTGGAGAAGTCTATAATACTGGGAAAGATGAATGGAAACAGAAGAAGAGATGACTAGCAGCAAGGTGGAGGAACAAAATTACAGTAGCAAATGGATATTAACTAGCAGTTGTTATGTGAACCTATATTCCCAGTGCTACCTGACTCTGGGATGCTGCTGTGAATAAGATTTTGAGGCATATAGCATTGAATTATGTTCGGTTTCAGCTTTTAACATTTTATTTATTTATTTATTTATTTATTTATTTATTTATTTATTTATTTATTTATTTATTTTGTCAAACATGTACAAGAGAACAGGAATAAGTATAAGCATGGATATGAACACAGAAAATGGGTTCTAATAAATGGAAACAGTAGGACAGGGACGGTAGGCACGTTGATGCGCTTATGCACTCCCCTTAGGAATGGGGAAAAGTCAACAGTAGACAGTTTAAGGTTAAAGTTGTGGGGGTTTTGGGATGAAACCACAGAGTCAGATAGTGCATTCCAGGCATTGACCACTTTGTTGCTGGGTCGTATTTTCTGCAATCGAATTCGGAGTGGTTTACCTTGAGTATGTATCTATTGTGTGCTCATGTATTATTGCGGTTGAAACTGAAGTAGTCATTGACATGCAAATATTTCCAGAGAATGATCTAAACTACTGCTTGAGGCAACAATATTGTTAGGTATGCAAACAGCAATAAAGCTATAGATTGGGTATACTGGGATATTTTTCCTAGGTTTTTTTTTTCCAGTGTGTAGAAAAGAGAGGAGCTGTTTGTTTTAATTCTAAGTCACTATTTGCACTGAAGATAGTTAATTACTACATTCTGTGTATCAGTGATTGTGGCTAGAGTGGTCCTCATTTCTTTATGTGATTCCAAATTTATCACAGGTCATTGCAGGGATCATGTTAAGAGAAAAATAGCATTTGGCTTGTATGTGCAACTCCAAATTTGAACTTTATAAGAAAGAGCACAAACACAAAGAGAAAATGCATCCGCTTTTAGTGATTTCTCCTTTCTGAAACTAGAATAAATCTAAACAAAATTATTTTGCTATCTTTTGAAATCAGAAAAATCTGAGTACTTTATTACATACTTAAGGACACTTCAGAGAAAGAAAGAAAGAAAGAAAGAAAGAAAGAAAGAAAGAAAGAAAGAAAGAAAGAAAGAAAGAAAGAAAGAAAGAAAGAAAGAAAGAAAGAAAGAAAGAAAAAGAAAGAAAGAAAGAAAAAGGAAGGAAGGAAGGAAGGAAGGAAGGAAGGAAGGAAGGAAGGAAGGAAGGAAGGAAGGGTGGTGGTGGTAATGATAGAAAAAACTTTTTCCATCTAAAATGCAAAATTTCAAATCCAGTACTATCTAGCAAATAATTCTGGAAAAATTGCCAGGAATCATCCTCACTTTCAGGTTAAATTTAATTTAACCCACTTAAAATTAATTTGCCTCCATCTAGGCAACAGCTACTAAAATCCAGATACTTAAGAAAAAGGAAGTAAAAAGAGCTAGAGAGGTTTTCTACAGAGTATTCAGTGACCCAGATATAAAACCCAAAGGTAGATAAGATGGGAAGGATATTTTAGATAATGGAAAAGATAAATTATTTCCAACTTAGCTGATTCATACAGTTCATCAATATAGAATTCATTATGCTCTTCAGATCCAGATGATATATTAGCCAGCAAGGTAGCTCAGCAACACAAGACCTGTGATTTCTAAGTTATAAAACCATGAGAAAAAGGCCAATTTTACAGGCCTTGAATAATATTTACATTAAGTTGTATCTTCTGCAGCACATTATATCCATTTCCTAATAGCTTTGTTGGTTATTAGGTAAGATAATGTGTAAAAAAAAAAATGGCTAGCATACAGGTAGTCCTTGATGTATGACTACAATTGAGCCCAAAATTTATGTTATTAAGTGACATGTTTGTTAAGTGAGTTTTGCCTCATTTTATGACCTTTCTTGCCTCAGTTGTTAAGTGAATCACTGCAATTGATAAGTTAGTTTTTTATTTTATTTTATTTTTTTCAAATTTATATGCCGCCCTTCTCCCGTAGGACTCGGGGCAGCTCACAAAATAAAAACAACACAATCCAAGTGCTAAAATTAGTCAATTAAAAACCCCAGACAATTAAAAAACCTTGTGGCAGATCAGGGAATTTGCTGAAAAAGCCATGTCTTCAGCTCGGCGCGGAAAGTGCGGGGGTCAGGGGCTGTCCAGAGTCCGGTGGGTAATCCATTCCAGAGGGTCGGTGCAGCCACAGAGAACGCCCTCATCCTGGGGGCCACCAGCCGACATTGTCTGGCTGACGGCACCCGGAGGAGGGCAGTCCTATGTGAGCGCACTGGGTGGTGGGAGGCCAGTAGGAGATGGTTCTGCAAGTACCCCGGGCCCATGCCATGAAGGGCTTTATAGGTAAGTACCAGCACCTTGAAGCGGATCCGAAGGGCCACTGGCAGCCAGTGCAGCTCGCGCAGGAGTGGTGTTACACGAGCGTAGCGGGAAGCTCCCATAACAACCCTCGCGGCCGCATTCTGGACCAGCTGGAGCCTCCGGGTGCACCCCAAGGGCAGCTCCATGTAGAGTGCATTGCAGTAATCCAAACGAGAAATGATGAGAGCATGAGTAACTGTGCGGAGGGCATCCCTGTCTAGGAAAGGGTGTAACTGGCGCACCAGGTGAACCTGTGCAAAAGCCCCCCTTGTCACGGCTGTCAGATGATCCACCAAGGATAGCCGTGAGTCAAGGAGGACACCAAGATTACGAACCCTTTCAGAGGGAGTAAGCAACTCCTTCCCCATCCGAAGTGATGGGGATATTAGATCATGAGATGCCAGTAGCCACAGCCACTCAGTCTTGGAGGGGTTGAGTCTGAGCCTGTTCCTGCCCTTCCAGACCCGTACCACCTCCAGGCACTTTTGTTGTTAAATGAATCTGGCCTTCCCGTTGACTTTGCTTGTCAGAAGGTCACAAAAGGTTATCACATGACCTCAGGACACTGCAACCGTCATAAATATGAAACAGTTGCCAAGCATCTGAATTTTGATCACCTGATCATAGGGATGCTGCAAAGATCGTAACTGCGGAAAAACGGTCATAAGTGACTTTTTTCAGTGCTGTTGTAACTTTGAACAATCACTAAAGGAACTGTTGTAATTCGAGGACTACCTGTATAAGCTTTATGTGATCACATTGTGTATCTTTAAAACAGCAACTCATAAATGTGACGAGTTACATGTTTTCTTTACAACAGTAACATAAAGGATTCTATCCACTATTACAATTGTCAACAGGGACCCTCAATGGCAAATAAAATAACCAGATTTTAGACCAAGATAGCATTTATGGAGGGCTAAACTGGAAATGATATCAGGAAATCTGGTTATCTGAAATCACTCCTTGTTTTTCTCTTGTTATTTGGATTCCAGATCCTTTAAATAGGCGCAATGTATCCATATTTACCTGGTATTAATCTTGTACATCCAGCCATCCTTTTCTTTCATTTCCATTCCAAAAGAAAGAAAGAAGAAGAAAATTAATTACTATAGATTGTTCATATGCTTGGATACCTGAAAGAATTATACACAGAAGTGGTATTCAGTCAGTTTGGACCAGTTCAGGCGAACCAGTAGCGGCAACTGCCGCCTACCTACCTGGACATAATGCCGTCCTATTTAGGCACATTTTCGAGGCTGGGTGCATGCGCGGAAGGTACGAGCACGAGCAAAGCACATGCACAGAAGGCCGGGTGCATGTACAGAAGGTGTGCATGCAGAGAGCATGTGTGTGTGTGCATCAAGGGTAGGTTCTACTTACCTTTACTACCAGTTCGCAACGGGAGAAGCTTCTGCGCATGGACAGATCACCAATGATGACATCCGGGATGGTGGGCAGGGCCTCCTGCCGGTTTTACTATCGGTTCTTGCAAACCGGTCCGAACCGGGGGCAACCCACCACTGGTGTGCATGGGGCGAACCAGTGGTAAGAATATGTGAAACCCACTGCAGACTATACAGATATACAGTATTTGTAAAACAGTTTATGTTTACACATTTTTTGAAAGAAAATAATAATTTGAAAACATTTTAAAATCATTTTCACGGCCACTGTTACAGTTCATCCATGGAGTTGTCTCATCTCCCCATGAATGCAGATGGAACAGAATGGGTTATAAACCAAATAAGCACACAGTATCTCGGAGATGGGGGAAATCAGTTGCACTTCTGCATATAGTTAGGAATATTACTAACAGCCGCTTCTGGAAGTTTGTACCTATATCAAATTTGCTTTCATTTTTGCCTGGTATAAATCAATGTTGACATAAATAATACAACTGGCATACATGTTTTACATACAAATTTCTTTCAAGTGAAATTCTTTCAGTCTCCAGGATTTATTTATAAAGAAACAAACTAATACAACAAAGGACTCAAGGCGAAAGCATTAAGACAAAATCAAACTAAATCTTACTAACCCAGACTATTCTTTTGTCATGACTCATATATCTTGCAAAATATTTACATTTTTAAAGCTTTTGTAAATGGTGGAAAGTAACCTTGGGAAAGGCATAGTGTTCCAAAGAGTAGGGACCCTCTCCATGATCACATGGGATGGGTAATAAAAATGATCCCTGAGTTAGTTGGATGCCAATAAATAAAGTGTCTAAATGTGATAACAAACACTTTGAACTGGATCTGGAAGTAAACTCAAAGCTAGTGTAATGGCCACCAACTGGAATCTGTTAGTTCCAGTTATCAGGCCCTCTTTTGCATTGTTTTCAAAGGCAGCCCATGCTTAATTCAAGGTAATAAAGACATGAATTATTCCTGCCAAGAAAACTCAGCCTTGAGAGTTTTCAGAACTGATAGTGGGTAAAGTGAAAGGAAAGGGAACCAAAGACAGACAATACTGGATTAGGACAATCTGACCCAGCTGAATGTGTATTGTAGAAACTTACATATACAAAATAGATAAAAACTGATAAACTAAGATTATGAGAGAAAGTAACAGAAAGTGTGCAGGATTGTTTTAGGAAAATCTGGGTGGAATCTACATATGATAATAGGATAATAGAAATCATTATTACTTTTGAAGCAATCACAATTTAGAATACAGATAGTCCTCGAAGTACAACCACAATTGAGCCCAAAATTTCTGTTGCTAAGCGAAACGTTTGTCAAGTGAACTTTTGCCCCATTTTACAACCTTTGTTAAGTGAATCGCTGCAGTTGATAAGTTAGTAACATGGTTGTTAAGTGAATCCAGTTGACTTTGCTTGTCAATAGGTCACAGAAAGTGATGACATGACCCTGGGACACTGCAATCGTCATAAACGTGAATCAGTTGCCAAGCATCTGAATTTTGATCACATGACCAAGGGGATGCTGCAGTGTGAAAACTGGTCATAAGTCACTTTTTTCAGTGCTGTTATAACTTTGAAAGGTCACCAAATGAACGAGGACTACCTGTATTTCTCATCCGAATTAAGTCAAACACAAGTTATTTGCCATATATTTCATTTACCTTTCGTTTTTTTTTATTGGAAGAAAGGTAATGAAGCTCTTTGGGGAGAAAAATGATGGAATTTCTCCCACAATATGTTCTTCTGCATCTTTGTTTGCCTATGTCAGAGAGAAAGATTGAATCTCTCTGAGTGTAGCTCATCTATATGTGTCAGTATCACACTGTTTTTAGCCAGGAGGAAGAATCTGACAGCGCAGGAGACGAGGAGATAAGAATGGCATTTTATTAATTTCTCTGTGTTTTGTGTGAGCATTTGAAAGAGAGCCTGTGGAAAATTCTTTAGTCAAATATAATGTTACAATTATATTGATTAGGTCAGCAGCCAGCCCAACACGGCATGTCTGAAAAAGATTATTCAGGCATTCTTTCCCTCATGGGATTACAGTTATATGGAATTACAGTAAAATTACCCAGCCCTGGGACTGGCATCATCCTTCACTGGCACTACTTTTCTGTAGTGCCTCTGTAAGGGGGAAATATACTGAATGCATATAAGTTTGAATCCCATGTTCATATCTAAACATGCTAATCAAGGGTGAAATCCAGCAAGTTCTGACAGGTTCTGGAGAACCGGTAGCGGAAATTTTGAGCAGTTTGGAGAGCCGCCAAATGCCACCTCTGGCTGGCCCCAGAGTGGGGTGGGAATGGAGATTTTGCAGTATCCTTCCCCTAGAGTGGGGTGGGAATGGGGATTTTGCAGTATCCTTCCCCTGCCATGCCCACCAAGCCACGCCCACACCACATCCACCAAGCCACGCCCACAGAACCGGTAGTAAAAAAAATTGGATTTCACCACTGATGCTAATTTTGGTTGTGATTCGAGTTTGATTTTTGCAGTTCCTCTGTGTCCAGCAGCATGTCCTTTAGTAGAAGTGAATGATTTAAATGTTATGAACAAAGGATACAATTAAAAACTTTACTATATTGGTATTCTTCCCACTTCTTCTTTTCTAGTGCCTTTCCAACTTACCTGGCTAATGTACACATTAATTTAATTAAGCTTAAAATGAAAATAATTTTGATGGATTGTTCCTTCCTTGGAAAGCACCGTGGGTAGTTTTTTAATGAACAGATAATGGAATATTATATACCTGTTTTGTTTAATGTAGCATGTACATGTCTATCAATAAAATAAAAGATTTATTCCCTACATCTTTTTTTTAATGCTCTCATATTCAGTATTTTATAGATTTATTTTAAGTGAATACATTTACTACAGATGTGCCCACTCTTCCTGTTCAGTACAGTTATGCATTAATACAAACTTATATGGGTTTTTTGATCTTTGTAGAAATCTATAAACTGACTTCCATCCATAAAGATAACAAGGTTAGAAAAATATAAATATTATATAATTACAATAAAATTTAAAATAACAAGTGTAAAAACTAAAACACATCAGTAAAAATATATTAAAATAAAATGCCTAGGTCAAAAGGAATGCTATGATTTGGTAGCAAAGAAATAGCATGATCTGTCTTTCTTGGAAGGACACAATTGGGATGAGAGCTCAGCGGTCCTCTAATCTGTAAATCTATAACTATAGATCTCACTGAAAAATAAAGGATTGGCAAGTTGATCTAAGAGGAAGCAAATTGTTCAGGGATTTAAAATTAAATCAGTGCCTTGAATTAGCCTTGAGAATGAAAAATTAGCTACTGTTTTTTTAAAGGAACTTGTATAAATTTGCTAGACCAAAGTTTAATTGCAAATGAAAGGCTTGAAATGTAAGCCAAAAGAAACAGATTAGTCTCTTCTTTGTCCCAAAAGTGTTTTTTCAAAAGGCAGCTGGACTTCCAGGAAAAAACAAAGTCCAGTTGCCTTTTGAAAAAGCACTTTTGGGACAACCATGACTTGGATGACTGAGAATCTCCATAGACATTTAGTCTCTTGATTGTTGTGGGTGCAAAGGAAAGTAGAAATCAATTACTTTCCAGAAAAATGGACATAATGAAAGAAGTTTGGGAAAAAATATGCAACATTCTCAATGAATGTGATCTGGGGGTCCTCTATTAGGTGGCTTAAATGGGTGGGGGAAAACAAGAAGAGAGTATACAGAAAAAATGTTGGATGATTTGTAGATCCAAGAATATTTGAGAATGGTGATTGTTTAGCTTCTTTATATGTTTTGTATATAGTGTTGGTAGATAACTGAAGTGACTTGGTCATTCCGTGTTTGATGGAATGTGCACCTGGAGGAAGAGTGGGAGACTTCTGACAATTCAGAGCTTTCCCAGAGAGAGGCCCAAATTAAGAGGCTGTGTAGTCTCCAACTGGATGGGGAAGGAGGAAAAAGGTTCAGGGTATTCTCACCCTAAAATGTCTCAGGATAGATCTAGTAGAAGCTTATAGCTTTAGTTTGGCAAGATTCTTTCCATCAGGTGTAAACAAGTAAAAGATTGAACTCAATTTGATTTTGCTATATCAACTCTGCATTTGAGCCTGGCACAATGTATGGTTTAAGTATTAGTATATTCATGTAAACTCATAAAAATAATTTTGATTAAAAAGTGTAATTGGTGTCAGAGGTTATGAGAATTATAGGAATGTACTGAGAGGAACGTTAGCCCTAAATATCTGAAAGATAGGAGAAGACACGGTAGCTCATTCCAGTTCAGAAAGTAATTCAAAATATTAAGAGTTTCTAATTTATTAAATTCTCAAATAAATGAAGGTTCCTATCAAGATTCTGTGTTTTGTTCCTAATTTTTACGTTAAAACATCACTGAAAATGTTAATTCTTGCTTCTTTGATCGTATCCTGTTGTAAGGAGTTTAACAACTATTTTGATTGCTTGTGATGAATGATTGAAAGATAAGAATTATAAAATGTTCTGAATCTTTTGGTAGTGCCAAAAAGAGACCTTGGGAAAACAATAATATAGAATAAGGGGAAAAGAAAATGCTACATGAAAAATATTAGAAGATAGATTAACCTCCACAGAGTGAACAAGAAGTAGTGATTAGAAAAGAGAATTTTAAAGCTTCTCAGAAGAATTAAGTGCTACCAATTTGTATGGAGTTATAGAAACAGGATATAGACAAGATGATGAAGTGAAAGACACTATGGATCAAGGAAAAATCATAATAGAGAATGATTGCTACACAAATGGGAATTAGAGAAATATGTTGCATGATGTGTACACAAGGGAAAGTAAATGGAACAAGGAACACTTAAAGTTTAAAGAGGCAGAGAAAATACAGAGTTATTTAATGCAAATAATAATTGTCTTTGAAATGAGTGAAAAGGGTTAGGTTTTCAGCAGAATAAATACAGTAACACTACAAAAAAGGGAAATTATTTGGGGGAAAACTAAACTGTGGGGGATAGTGGAAGTTGTATTTTAAAGCTGTTTATGCAGGCAGACCTCGACTTACATCAGTTCATTTAGTGACCGTTCAAAGACAACATCACTGAAAGAAGTGACATGACTTTTTTTCACAGTTTTTCATTACCGTTTTTCACCTTTGCAGCATTCCCATGATCCTGTGATCAAAATTCAGATGTTTGACAACTGATTCATACTTATGAGCATTGCTGTGTCTCGGGTTCATGTGATCACCTTTTGCGACCTGACAAGCAGCCAATGGGGAAGCCAGATTCACTTAACAACCAGGTTACTAACTTATCAACTGCAGTGATTCACTTAACAACTGTGGCAAGAAATTTTACTCATAAAATGGAGTAAAACTTGCATAGCAAATTCTCACTTAACAACATAAATTTTGCGCTCAATTGTGGTCATAAGTTGAGGACTATATATATATGATATTAATATAACAATGTGTAGAACTGAAAAGAATGTGTTAAATCTTATCACCCAAGACTAAATTATGATGTGAAAGAAATTACAAATGATGTGAACATATTAATAAAGTGGTAGGATGGTAAGTTTAGATTGTACAACTATAGAAATGTTAAAATATTTTATTTATTTATTAAATTTGTTTGCCGACCATCTTACTATAAGCTGTGGTTCACTTATTGAGTGGCTATGCAACTTGTATAACATATAAAGAATCCACTTGTGTCTTATTAAGAACAAGTTCTTTTAACAATGAAAGCAAGAACTCCTGTACTGTACATCAGGGGCGGGTTTCAAAACCCATCGCTACCAGTTCACTCATGGGCATGGGCATGCTCCTGCGCATGCGCAGAAGCTTCTGCGCATATGCAGAAGCGTCCGGGTGAGTGGGCAGAGTCTCCCACCACCGCCGCTACCAGTTTGCCTAATCCGGGGCAAACCAGTAGCAAACCACCACTTCTGTACATGCTGATTAGAAGACCCCTGGTGGCACAGTGGTTAGAATGCAATATTTCATTAACCCTAACCCTAACTCTGCCCATAGCATGGCGTTCAATCCTGATGGGGCTAGATGTTCACTACCATCCTTCCGCAGTCAGTAAAATGAGAACCCAGATTATTGGGGGCAATACACTAACTCTGTAAACAGCTCAGAAAGTTCTATAAAGCACTATGCAGCAGTATATAACTCTGCTATTGTAAGATGTGAAAAGAGAAGAATTTTGACTAAAAGAATGAGAGAGAACTTCGATTGAAAAGCTATTTATTTATTTATTTATTTATTTATTTATTTATTTATTTATTTATTCTTTCATTCATTCAATTTCTGAAGCTGCCCATCTCAGTCAATGACTCTGACCAACCTAAGATTCAAAAAATACATTACAATTAAAAATGCCAAATACATAAAAACAGGGAAAAACCCACTAAAAACATCTATGTTGCATATACAGGGGAGCAACATATTTGGCCAGTTAACAACAGCTAGGAAGTGGGGCCCTGAATACATGCAACATCCCAGGTCATAAACATAGCCTGGTTTTTAGGGCCTTACGGAAGGCTAACATGGTTGGGGTCTTTCTAATCTCCAAAGGGAGGATGTTCCATAGAGCAGGGATCTATCTCAGCTTTGCTGGCTGAGGAATTCTGGGAGTTGAAGTCCACAAGTCTTAAAGTCGCCAAGGTTGGAGACCCCTGCCATAGAACAAGGATCACTGCAGAAAAAGCTCATCTTTTTGTCCCCACCAGCTGACATTCCTTGTCTGATGGGATCTGCAGCATGACCATTCTGCTTCATATGATTAGATGGGTAGAGATTTTGGGGAAAAGGCAACCCCTCAGATAAAGCTATGTGGCGCTTCAGAGGTAACCCCCAGCACCTTGAATCACACCCAGAAATGCACCAATAACGAATGCAGCTCACAAAGAAGTGACTGTATGTGTGCCATGTTTCTGACACAATTTACTGCCTGCATAGCTACACTCTGCACCACTAGAAGTTTTTGAATGGTCTTCAGGGACAGCCTCATATACAGATGTGTTACAGTAGCCTAACCTAGAGATTATGAGGGCATGAGTTACTGTGGTCAGGTCCTCCCCATCCATGTATTAGTGCATCTGGCCCACAGCCTGAAGGTATGCAAAGGCCCTCCTAGCCACGGCTGCCACCTGTTCTTTGAACAGAAGCTGTGAGCCCTGTAGGACCCACACATTACACCCTGGGTCTATTTGAGGCAGTGCAACCCCACTCAGAATTAAAAATAGAAGAGCCTTGTCTCTGGAGAGTCCAAATACCCCCATCCAGTCTCCAACAGCTTCCAGACACTGAGATAGGACATCCACAGCATCACTCAAAGGGCCTGAGGTAGAGATATAAAGCTAAGTGTCATCTGCTAGTGTAGGAGATGTTAATGGATAATAAATGAATGAATAGTGAAAAATATCTGGAAAGTGAGCTATGGTTTACGTTGGCCAGGAGTATGCAGACCAGAATCTTGTTCTTCAGCAGGTCATTGAGAATGTATCAATGTGAGAAAGAAATATTATTTTACGGTGGTTGCTTTTGAGACAGTAAATGAGCTTGAATTCCGTGAACATTTGCTGGAGATGTAATTAAATAAGCAGTTGAATTTTGATTGCTAAATGCTTTTAAAGTGTATTTAATGAAAATAAAGTATTTGTGAGAACAAATAGGATGCATAGTGAATGGTTAAAATTGAGCAAGGTGTAAGATGTTTAAAGTATTTGTAGATTAATTACAGTATATGAATGCTTATAGTGATAGAAATGGGTTTAGTATAGACATGAATGGATGTGGAAAATACATGACATGTATTTCAAAATGCAGACAATATTATGTGATGAGCTTAGAATCCATATGCTTTGCAGTGAATATTACTGTGATGATAATATTACTATATGATAAGTTCTGGTCAATAAACCCCTAAGTACTATATGATGAAGAAAGTAGTATGGATCTGAAAACTGATGTACTGAAGATCAAGGTAATTGTGATTGCACATTTGATGACCAGTTCTGTGGAAAGCAACCTAAACAAGAAAGTGAATTTTTCTGTGCAAAATTTATAGAAACGCAGCATGTGGCCTATTCTAAGGAATAACCCATGGGTTGAAGGAAGCAAAAGTGGATGAGTATGAAAGTGTGTTTATTTCAAATTTCTTACATGGAAATAAAAGCTAGAAATATTGGAAGGCGAAAAAAATAAGTCAAAGGTGGTAGCATTGAGTTAGTGTAGATGTATGTGATCAGACAAGAAGAGACAAGGCCTAAAGGAAATGAGTGATGAAAAAAAAATGGTTTATTTATTTTATTTATTTATTAAATTTATATGCTTTCTGTCTCACTATCCAAAGAGCCTCTAGGTGGTTTACAATGGCATAGATTAAATTCAAAATTGAGTAGTAAGTATGAAATCAACACAGGTTTTATTGTAATATTAAGAGAATGAGTGAAGCCTGAATCCCAAATACATGAGGGAAGAATAAATATACACTTCATACATTGCTTCAACACATTACATAACAATAAAGTTGTTATGCAAAGTGCGAAGTATGTCCAAATGAGAATATGGATAAGATGGAAGCAAGATGGAAGCAAGCATGGCTTTCAAAGACATAAAATATGTAATGATATAGGGAATGATGTTAATATAAACTAACACCATTTTCTTCTATTTCTTTTGCTAATTACTTCTTAATCATTTTGTGCACCTTGTATTATCCACCTTGCTTATCCATAAGAAAATAATTTGAGGGTTATGCACAAAGTAGGAACAAAAGAGAATATCAGGGAAAATTACATTAAACATCTATAAGGAATGTATATTAACTGCATACATTAGGAAACATTAATATAAAAACTCTATATATTGGGTAAATAAAAATATATAAAACAAAAACATATACCCAACACCTTTAAAACAATGCTATATTTTCATACAACATAAAACTGATCAAATGTAATGTTTTGGAAAAAAAATAGATTTTTATCATGCCTTTATTACTGTATAAATAATTCAAGGCATCGAACATACGTAATATTTCTTCTTCACCCTATTTTCCCAACAACCCGGTGAGATGGGTATAATTTAGGGAGTAACTGATCCAAAATCATCCAGCCAGTTTTCATGCCTAAAATGGGACTAGAACTCACCGTCTCCTGGTTTCTAGGTCTGCCTCCTTAACCACATCAAACTGGCTCAATGCAATTTAATTATGTAAGAATATTAAAAAATCATCACCCAATAAAAAACAGACATTTTTAAAAAGCTGCAATTAGCACAAAAAAAAAAGTATGAACTAAAATTCTAGTAAAACTCCAGCTATCGGAACAATGAAAAATGTATCAAACATTCGAAGACAGGCTTGACACTTCAGACAGGAGGTAGAACACAGAGTAAGGTGTCCTTCAAAGATTGATGTAGGCAGGTTTCAATGCAAAGAGGGATCAATTTAAATATATTCTCTCCAAAGCAATTATACATTTAAGGGTAAGTATCATTGAATCAAAAACAGTCTTCAGTATTTCGTATCGGCTGATGCTTTCTCAGCTCTGTGGGAAAACTGTTATAGTAATTTAACCTGGAGGTGATGTAGAGCAGGTATCTAATCATTCAATTTTCTGTCCCAGCAAATAATGAAAAGGCTGATAAAAATCAATTTGAATTCCTGGCAAGCAGATAATCATACAATTAAGTAAACAGATGCTTAAATACGATGACTTGAAGGAATATTGGCTACATATTATGAAAGTACCCTCTAACAGCAACACTATAAAATGCAGGCAGGCTGGGATCTTTTGGCTCATGTGTTAATTCTCTCTGGCCTGTTATGGCTGCTCAGAAGGTATCCAAAAGGAAGAAGGCTCTTCACCATGGATTGCTGGGCAAGTAGTAGAACAGTCATTCCTTACATGTGCAACAGTGGTGAGTTCCTCCCGGTTCCTCCCGGTTCCTCCCAGTTCAGCCAAGCCAGTAGCGGTGACGATATGATGTCACCAAACCGGTTCTGCCCCCCCCCGCCCCCCAATTTATTGCCGCCTCCTGAGTCTTAGCTAAACGGCTAGAAGGAAAAAGCTGTTTAAAGGGCCGCCCTACAGCTGATCAGTGTTAAAAGGCAGCGTGGTAGTAGACCGCTGCCTGCAAAAATAAATGAGTAGACCATTGCCTACAAAAACAAATGAGTAGACAGGTACAGCTCTGCAAGCAGTTAAAACCCTGGTAGAGCAGTACCTCTGCTAAATCCTAAAGAATTGTAACATGACCATCAAGCCATGCCCACAAAATAAGCCACGCCCACAGAACTGGTAGTAAAAAATTTTAGAACCCACCCATGATGTGCAAGATTGTAAACCAACCAAGCCAGTAGGATAGCAAATGTCTTATGACCAGCAGATGTTATGACAGCCACTGTTGACCTGCTATGCTTTTCCTTTCATCAGCAGGGGTATATACTTATCTTACAACCACAAATGAGACCAAAATTTCCTTCTCAAGAGCATCATGCCCCGTTTTATGACCTTTCTTATCACAGTTGTTAAGTGAATCAGGGCAGTTGTTAAGTTAATAACACGGTTGTTAAGTGAATCTGGCTTCCCCATTGACTTTGTCAGAAGGTTGCAAAAGGTGATCACGTGACTCCGGGACACTGCAACCGTCATGAATATGAACCACTTGCCAAGCATCTGAATTTTGATCATGTCGCTCAGGGATGGTGCAATGATCGTAAGTGTGAAAATCAGTTGTAAGTCACTAAATGAATGATTGTAAATTGAGGATGCTGCCCTTCAGCATTCCCAATTACAGCTGGCTCAGGAAACAGAGATAGATAGATAGATAAATAGATAGATAGATAGATAGATAGATAGATAGATAGATAGATAGAGAGTGTTACATACCTCAGGGAACCCCCCCCCCCTCATGTCAGTGGCCTTGGTCAGAATCTCTTTAAAGCAGGGGTGTCAAACTCGATTTCATTGAGGGCCGCAGCAGAGTTGAATTTGACCTGGGGGAGTGGGGGGGCGTGGTCAGGGTGGGTGTGGCTCAATGTCACTCATGTAATCAAATGCCAGTTTTGCTAGTAATTCGTTTTGCTAGCACTCTGCCAGGGAAAACAGAGCTCGTGCACAGCCCTCCTGAGCTCCGTTTTCACTGGCAGATGCAGCAGGCCAGTCCTTCACTGTTTCCAGGGCGGCCCTGTGGGCCAGATCCAAGGACCCCATGGGCCAGATAAGGCCCATGGGCCTTGAGTTTGACACCTCTGCTTTAAAGCATGTTGTAGATTATAACTGCTCTTGGCCTGGCTCTTACATCCTATTGTTTCCTAAATGCACAGATCTTTTCTCCACAAGATCCACAAAACTATTTTGACCAAATTCTTGTACTAGAAGGAGAATGCCAAGCAAACACCTCTCTTCCTGATTTCCATATTTATGCAAGAGTTAAAGACAGAAATGTATCCAATCTGCATCTGATCTTCTTTTATCTATTCATATATACAAGCACATTAATTAATCTATCCTGACAGAGCCTATACAAAATAATGTTGCTTTGCAGGGGGAATGCAGATTTCATTTCGACCTTGTGCATTTTATGCTGTCATCATTATTTTTCATCTTCTTCAATTATATGGTAGCACATTGGGGCAGGTATAACCAGTTCTGCTTCTTCAATGGATAATGGATGATACGTCTTAAGATATTGAAGATTGTTTGAAATAAAAGAAAAAGATAAAGCTGTTGATCTCGGGAGACCTTTCAGTGTTAACCCTTCTTCACAGTTTAATAAGAATGCCATTTTTAAAAAAATACTGCTCTGATTCTAATTTCTACTTGTAAAACCCACTTTCTTCTTTGCTTCTGTAAATTATGTAGCATTTTAAGTAATGTGATTATCCTTGCCACTGAAAAGTACAGTATAATATTAAATGGAAGAGAAAGTTGGAGACCATATTTTGCCACCTGATGTTTCAAACAGATATGTCTATCACACAGTTAGTGGGCTATTTTATTCATTAATTCAAAAACTCCTTAGAAACTTATATTGGCAAGCAAAGTGAAAAAGATCCTATTACACTACTGTATGACTAGTTCAATGCAGCCCCATTTGGGAATGTATTAATTATTCATTCAATGGAAGATGATACTGCAGGTTTCCCTGAGAATATGATATAGGGTGGTATATAAATATTTTAAATGAATCAAAAATTTAAAAATCAATAACTTGGGTAGGAAATTAGGAAAGAAATAGAAGATTTCAACTAGTACTACTACTAATAATAATGTAGGGAGAATTCTGAATTTATTCGAATAGCTGACTTTGACTAAGGTTCTGCAGTACTTTTATTTTGTTGCAGTACTGATACTCAGTATTAATTTGGGGACGGTATTGTGTAGGAAAGAATTAGCTAATACATTAAGCACAGTAGTGAGTTCCATTTACCTTCGCTACCGGTTCATAATCGGGAGCGTTCATGTGCAGCACTTCTGTGTATGCGCAGAGTGTCCATGATGACGTCCAGGTGGTGGGTGGAGCCTCCCACCGCCACCACTACCAGTTCGTCTGAACCAGGGCAAACTGGTAGAAACCCACCACTGATTAAGCATCCCTTTGAATAGGAATTTAGCCATGTTGGGAATATAATTTCAAAATCAGAAGTGGATAGAAAGGGCCTTCCAAGTGAAAAATTGATTATATTTTCAAACTTTAGAGGAATAGACACAATTTCTAGCTGACAAATATGTTTAAGATACATATCTTATCTGGAAAATACAGCAGTCTCTTATAAAAACAACATTCTGGATGGCGAAGAGCTGCCTTTCCCTCCAAGCTTTGAGATAGGGTGAGAACAGAGTTGGAAGAGAGTGTTGTGGATTGCTTTGGGGAAGTTTAGCTGTGGCACCAGGTTTCTCTACAGATAATCACAACTGAATGTTTTAAGTTAGAAACTGTAGCAGTATTCTTATTAAAACTATTTGAGATAAATTTCTCCTTAACATATTAAATAGAGGATCATATTTACTAAGGTACTAATTGATCTTTAAAGCCTGACCTGACTCAAGAACTGTCTCTGTTGTTACAAACCAGCCATTAACATTTACCCTTTTGAAGGTGTTTCTGTTGTCAGAAGTGCATCTATTTTATAGATGGGTGAAAGCTGTCTTCTGCATTATTCCCAATGCAGGAATTGTTTTCAGGCTACATAATGTGTTATTTTGGGGAGCTGTTTGGCTTCACTCTCTCACCATTTAGAAAATCTGAAAAGAGAAATATCTCCTCTTACTGGTTAGCTGATTTTAGCATTTTGTATATTTTCTAGTGATTTTACAGTATATTTTATTTATGATATTTTTAAATATCTCACACACATCTCTCTCTCTCTCTCTCTCTCTCTCTCTCTCTCTCTCTCTGTGTGTGTGTGTGTGTGTATGTGTGTGTGTGTGTGTGTGTGTGTGTGTGTGAGAGAGAGAGAGAGAGAGAGAGAGAGAGAGAGAGAGAGAGAGAGAGAGACAAAGAGACAGAGAGAAGCAAATATAGAATATTTTGTGCTGATCCATCTTTTTTCATTTAGTGTCAAGTTCTGCAAAACATCTGCCTGATGTAACTGTGGAAGTCCCTAGGGAAGCCAAAATCTCCTTTGCCCAAGGTGTTATAAAGAATTTACAAGATATTGATTCTGCATCTTCACAAGATCATATTTCAAAATTAGAAACAACTTTCCATATAGCACGATATCCCTTAACTATTGATATTCAAACTCCATTCGAAGAAAGAGTGGTGCCTCTGACTTTTACACCATCTATAGGAAAAATCTTTCCATTCAGCAAAATAAAAAATGGCACCCACGAAGCCCTTCTTCAAAAAAACGAAGCAGGAGCTGCTGAAAAACTTTCAGACTATAAACTGCAGGTTCAAGTGGATACCACAAGGAATACCTCCTCTCAAGGCAACATGGGCACAAGGCTGCATGCTATTCAACAGAGCCAAACCTCAACCGACCCGTCACCTTATGGGAAATCTCTTGGGATATCAGCTACCCAGACTAATTCTGACCATGGTTCTAAAGCAAAGTATTCGAGACAACCTGTGTGGACCACACCATTGCCGTCGTCTTTCCATTGGAAAACTTCATTGTCTCTTCGTGTAAATCAAGGTAGCCAGGCACAAGGGAGCTCTGCGCAGTCAAGAATTTCAGGAAGGACTGCTTCATTCAGAAAGCCTTATGCCTCAGGTGTAAACCATTTGGTAATTGATTGGAGATCATTTAATAAGCGAGTCAACTGTGCAAAGAAGCCATGTTTCCCTGGTGTGCCCTGTGAATCAACAAAGTCATTCAAATGTGGACCGTGCCCCTACGGATACAGTGGTGATGGAATACGATGTTATGGTAAGAATTTTTTGAGGGGGTGGTAAGAGGGGAGGAGAGATTACTAGCACTGTATAAATCAATTCATTATTAATTATTGGGGGTATTAAGAATATTAACATTACATGTGGGTCCTATTAAACACATGTGGCCTGGTACACCACATGCATTAATAGATTTAAAAATTTATTCCAACACTTGTGGTTGGAAACTATGGGGAAATAAATTACCAGAAGACAATCCAGTGAATAATTCAAGTTTTGATGTCAATCTTCTCAGACTTTTTCATGCTATTCCCATATTAGCAATGAATATATATCTATAATTGATAAATATAAGTAAATTGTATCTTGAGAATGTCAACTAGAATCAAAGATGAAAGATTTTCTTGTAGAATTTTTTTAGTTATACTTATGAAACCTTATTTCCTTTTTTTAACCTTAATGAAAACAGCATTGTTTAAGATGGAGAATGTGAATAGTGTATATAGTTTGTCATATCCACCTACATGATATTAATAAAAAATTATTTACTCTGAAAAAAAAAGTTTAAAAAATGGAACACAACTTTGTATATAAAAAGTGAAATATGCTAGTTCTGTTACTATTATGGTACAAAATATAAAATATATCACCGTCAGGTACTTTGGTATTTTTTTTTTCCAATCCCATGGATCATGTAATAGTATTACATAATAGTATTACAGTATGAAAGGTGGTACTTGAGACCATCATTGAGGGTAGCAGATTAGGACAAATACATTATACGAGGGAGAAAAAGCTGAATTCTTCAACATTTTAGCTACAGAATTATACAAATTGGCTAGAAATAGAATCTCTTGTCAATTAAAAAAAATATGGCATAAATGAACATAGTACAATGCATTATACTTTTGTATTATACATAGGTAATATGTATGACTTAAAAGAAAAAAACTTTGCTTTTGAATTCTATCAGTAATACTCTGAAGAGAGAATTACTCTATCATTTAAAGAGCTATACATGACTTCAGGGCACATAATCACAGTGCATATTTCTGAGGGAGAATATTAAATTGGCTGGTTAAATTAAAAAATGAATTAAATGTTTTAAAGGACCACAGTGCTGAAACCTGTTTAATAATTTGGCAAAATGACTCTTTCTTCTGTTGTTAGGGTTAGAGTTTAAATGTTTTCCACATGCTTCAATATTTTCAATTTGCTCATCCAACAAATTTGCCTAAATCTAAATCTATATATTAGGAATATACAGTATATTGATCAATACACACACACACACACATCACTTGCCATGGGAATAATTGGCAGCAATATGGCTGACGTGGCAAATTAATACACCTCAATAACATTTCCTCTTCTTATCATTTTACAAATCTTTTCATATAAAACATGGAAAAGATGTTTTAGAAAATATGGGTTCTACGACCCTCATCGCTACCTGGGATCATTAGAAGGGTAAGATACATGTGAACCATGTTTCTTTATGCATACAGTTATGAATGATGATTATATGAACATGTGACTCCTATGTGGTCTTCAGAGTAAAGAATATTGACCATAAGTTTGGCCTCATCACATCTTACTAATGATGTGATATATGATGAGACCTTTGGGGGTTTTTTTAATCTTCGTTGCCAATTATATCACCTGCTTGTGTGACTGCTGTCTTATTTTGTTTCAACACAGTTTTCTTCATGCCCTTGTTAAGAGTTGTCGGGAAGTTTCACTAAATACTCAATCTTCTTTTTAAAAAGTCATTCTACTCCAAGCTGCTGATTTTCATTTCCATTTGGAAAAAAATGCAGACTTGTTGCAATAGTCAAATCATTTACATCCATTAAGGTGGCTTACCATTTATTTTATAAGATCTCTGATGCACTGGGATTTGCCCTTATTTTTCTCTAAGAATAACATACATATAGAATAGGAAACACATTTTAGAACATAGCTTAGAAAATGGCAAGTGTTTCTTGCATTTATTGATTTGAAGAAGTTGGATGTGGTAAGAGACAAAGCAAAAGAAGAGTTGAAAAATCAATCTTGTTAAAAGACGCAGAATGTTGCCACTTAGTCTTGACTCAGATGTGACAAAAGTCATAGTGAAAGCATTTATTCATAGAAACATCCAACATAACTTCAAGGTTCAATTTAACTTCATTTAAATGGTTTTGCTAGGAGCACTGGACATAGATAGGAGAACGGATTGTTTTGTTAACTTTATTTGCTGAATCTGACCCCCACAGCAATGCACAGTTAAAATGGGCTTATATTAATTCAACAGTCCCTAAATGCTTCCCTGTGCCTAATTCTGAGCATACTTTAAATGTGTGATTTAGGGTTAGGGTGATTTAGGCGATTTTTATTCCATTTTAGCTCCCGGTGGTCTTCCGGGTGCGCTTCTGTTGGTTATCACCTTTGAAGTGCTCCATGGCATAGGGCCTAGCTATCTTCGAGACCGCCTGCTACTACCGACGACCTCCCATTGACCAGTGCACTCCCACAGAGAGGGCCTCCTTGGGGTGCCATCAGCCAAACAGTGCAGGCTGGTGACCCCCAGGGGGAGGGCCTTCTCTGTGGGGGCACCTACCCTCTGGAATTAGCTGCCCCCAGAGATAAGGAGAATCCAAGACCTCAGTGCCTTCCATCGTGCCCTTAAAACCCATTTTTTCAAGCAAGCCAGGCTGGCTTAAAAGAAATGTTTAAATGTTTTAATTGGTAGTGAGTTTTAATTGGGCCAAATTTATATATCTTTTAATTGTTTTTTTAATATTTGTACTGCATGTTTTTTAATTTTGGCTGTACACCGCCCTGAGTCCTCAGGGAGAAGGGCGGTATAGAAATTTAATAATAATAATAATAATAATAATAATAATAATAATAATAATAATAATAAATCATCTTGGGTCCCTTTCTTGTGTATATAAATCACTAAAGCATTTTTCCATGCATCAGGTATTTCTTTCTACTTCTGAGGCATCTAGAGCAGGGGTGAAATGCTCCCGGTTCAGACCGGATGGCCCGATCAGGTAGCGATGGAGATGGGTGGTTCAGAGAACTGGTAGCAAAAATCCCTGCCCCACCCCCCCATGCCCAGCTGAGCCGCACAATCATCAGAGGCTTTTTTTTTTACTTTTAAAAGCATTTTTTTCTACAACCTCTGTTATGTACTGACAGATTGGAGCATGCGTGTCAGCCACCGCCAGGCGAGGGCGCTCTTCTGGCGGGAATGAGCAGAGCACTCATTGAATAAGATGCTGACAGCTTGAATATATTAAGAGCTGTCAAAGCCTGACAGAATTGCTTAGTTCCTCAGTTAGTAGTTGTTGTAGAGATCCAGCCGTTGCTGTTAACTTGTTCTAATTAAAGGAATGGTTATGGTTAATTGAATTGGCCTCGTTTATGCCTACCCACCTCAGTATTTATCACTGGCGACGAGGATGGGATCGTGAGGCAGCAAATCGAGCAACTACGTTTCAGCTGTCACTGAGCTATTAACCATACCAGAACGCAGAGTAAGTGCCTCAGGCAACCGTCCAGGCACCATGGCCACCCTAACGATGTTTGCACCCTTTAACCAGACACAGGAGACGTGGGACACTTTCCTAGACAGGTTTGACTGTTTCTTAGCAGCTAATGACTATAAGGCTTTACCGGGTGATCGGAAGCAAGCTGTTTTCCTCAGTGTTTGTGGTCATGAGATGTTTGAGACTGCGAGAGCTCTATTAGCGCCCCTGAGGGTTCAGGACGTACCCTGGGATACTCTGATGGCCAAGTTAAAAGGACATTATGCCCCACTGCCTTCCCGTGTTGCTAGGCATTATGCTTTCCGCCACAGATATCAGGCTGAAGGGGAAACGATTAACCAATACATGGCCGCATTAAGGACAGCCGCCTTGTATTGTGAATTCCGAGACCTAGATGACCTCCTGCTGGATCAATTAATTTGCGGGGTACGGGATCTTAATCTACAACGCCGTCTGTTGGCCAGAATGGACGCCACCTTGCAGTGGGCAATTGATGAGGCCCGTGCATCCGAGCTGTCAGATAAGTCCTCGAATGAAATGCAGAAGACTGCTAGCCACTCATTAGCGAAACAGGCGTCAGCTGTTCACCATGAAGACATCGACTCAGACCACTCCACAGATGACAAAGGGGTGAGCCGTTTGAAGGCAGCGTCTAAGAAGGATCGGGACCCCGAGAAGCGGAAGGTTCAAAGTTGGTGCGATGGTTGTGGCGGAAACCACAACCGGTCTTCCTGCAGATTCAGGAACGCAGAGTGCAGGCGATGTGGCAGGAAAGGCCACATAGCCAAAGTCTGCCGAGCCGGCCAACCATCCACAGTTAAGCCTAATAGACCATTTCCCCGGGAAGCCCCGCCACAAGTAGACAAGGCCCCAGGGGGGGAGAGTGCTTTACCATCTATCGAGACACGCACAGCCCTGAGGTAGTTGTTGGCCAGGCCAGTGGGGACGTAAAAAGAAAAATTTTCCTCACTTTGTTAATTGAGGGTATTCCATGTAAAATGGAAGTTGACACGGGATCCTCAATGTCCATAGTGTCATGGAGCACCTTTAAACGCCTGTCACCCAAAATTTCAAAACACCGTTTGTCTCCATGCAATATTAGATTAAGGACTATCAAGGTAACTCCATTCCCATTTTGGGGCACGGATACGTTAGAGTGCAATATAGCAATTTTAGTGGCCGCCTGCAAGTCATCGTTGTCAGCGGCTCCTTGCCCAATCTCCTAGGGTTAGATTGGTTTGATGCCCTGGGTCTGGCCATAACGGGGGTTAATAGGACTAGCGAGGATAAGTTTGCCTCCTTATTTGATGAGTTCACTGACGTATTCAGCGAGGGTCTTGGTACCTACAAAGGTTCCCCTGTATCTTTTAGCCTAGATCCTGGGGTTGCCCCCATCAGGCTCAAACCTAGAAGAGTCCCCCTGGCACTCCTGCCCAAGGTTGATCAGGAACTAGATAGACTAATTAGTCAAGGGGTCCTGGAGCCTGTGGACTACGCTAAATGGGAGACCCCCATCGTGCTGGCAATTAAACCTAACGGCTCCCTTCGAATTTGCGCCGACTATAAGGCGACCTTAAATAAGGCGTTGCAGTCCAACCCGTATCCTGTTCCTGTGGTACAACACTTGCTGCATTCTTTGGGCCACGGTGCGGTGTTTGCCAAGTTGGACATGGCGCAAGCTTACCAACAACTTCGGGTGGACAGCGCCTCTGCAGAGGCCCAGACAATAGTTACCCACCGTGGCACCTTCAGGTGCAACCGCCTGCAATTCGGCATCTGTGTTGCCCCTGGAATTTTTCAGAGCTTGGTAGAGCGGCTGTTACAAGGACTTCCGGGAGTAATACCGTATTTTGATGACGTCTTCGTATCAGCGAAAGATGACCACGAGCTCCTGAGTCATTTGCGGCAGGTCCTAGCTAGATTCCAGCATGCTGGCCTTAAATTAAAGCGCGACAAGTGCCAACTTGGCTCTTCACACATCGAGTTCTTGGGTTTCCAGATTGACACTGCGGGAATTCACCCTACTCAGGCAAAGGTACGTGCCATCAAGGAGGCCCCCACTCCTAAATCCAAGTCTGAATTGCAGGCCTTTTTGGGCCTTTTAAACTTTTACAACATGTTTCTTCCTCACAAGGCCACTCTCGCTGAGCCTCTCCACCGTTTGCTTAAGACTCAAACGCCTTGGTCCTGGGGGCCCCGGGAGGCTGCTTCTTTTGCTGCTGTTAAGGACTTACTGACTTCTTCCAACCTGTTGGTCCAGTATGATAGCTGCCTCCCATTGACCCTTGCCTGTGATGCTTCGCCCTATGGCGTCGGGGCTGTCCTCAGTCACCGCCTTCCCAATGGCTCTGAGGCTCCAATTGCTTATTTCTCCCGCACACTCTCCCCAACTGAGCGCCGCTACGGCCAAATTGATAAGGAGGCTCTTGCTTTGGTGGCTGGAGTCAAACGTTTCCACCACTACTTGTATGGCCATTCATTTGACCTCGTGACTGACCATAGGCCTCTCCTTGGTATTCTGGCTGGGGACAGACAAACCCCTCAGATCATTTCCCCTCGCATGGCGAGATGGGTCAAGTTCCTGATGGCTTATCATTATCGTCTCCTACACCGCCCCGGTAAGGCACTGGGCCACGCGGACGCCTTGAGTCGTTGCCCACTTTCCTCGCCGGTCGAAGACCCTGCACCTGTCGCTGCTGTTCTGCTGATTGACGACCACCGCCTCCCCATCACTGCCGCGGATGTGGCGCAGCTCACCGTTAAAGACAAAACCCTCTCACAAGTCCTTGACTGGGTTCGGAGAGGATGGCCTCTTGATCCTACTGCCCCTGAGTTCCAGCCCTTCAAAATCCACCAGACTGAACTGACTACTCTAAAGGGGTGTTTGCTGTGGGGTTCAAGGGTCATTATACCGCCTGCCTTGCAGGGGAGTGTTTTATCTTCTTTGCATGAGGGTCACCCGGGCATCGCCGGTATGAAAGCCTTGGGGCGAAGTTATGTTTGGTGGCCTGGTTTAGACCAGGATATTGCAAATTGGGTCGCTAACTGTTCTCCCTGCCAAGAGTCGTGAGCATCTGCTCCAGCCGCCCCCCCTCGGGAGTGGGAGTCCCCCCGCATTCCTTGGTCCCGTCTGCATGTTGATTTTGCAGGACCTATACAAGGTCATACATTTATGGTTATCGTAGATGCCTATTCTAAATGGGTTGAAGTGGTGCCTATGCTTTCCACATCATCGGACGCTGTTGTCCGGGCGTTGCGCCTATTGTTTGCTACCCATGGGCTCCCTGATGTCATTGTCTCCGATAATGGCCCTCAATTTACATCTGCCATTTTCCAAGGGTTTTTGGCAGTGCTAGGCATTCGCCATGCCCGTGTGGCCCCGTTTCATCCTGCCGGAAATGGTTTGGCTGAGAGGGCCGTGAGGTCAGCTAAGGAGGCCCTCCGTCGGTTGAGGTCAGGGGATTGGAAGTCTAAGATAGCCACCTACCTTTTGATGCAACACTCTACCCCCTGCCTGGTCTCCAATCGCTCCCTGGCGGAACTGCTTATGGGCCACCGTCTGCGAATTCCCTTAGATCGTTTACATCCGACCTATTCCCCTGAGTTGCCCTTAGACTCCATGGGTGGGGTCCGAGTTTTCACCGAAGGGGACCCTGTCTATGCTAGAAATTACAGTGGCGACCCCCGTTGGGTTCCGGGAAAAATTTCAGGGGTTATGGGACCACGTTCTTATTCTGTCCTCCTGGCCGATGGCCGTCTGTGGCGAAGGCACATTGACCAGTTGAGGGCACGGTGTTTGCCAGACTCGCAGGAGTTTGGCCCCCGATCCTCGCCCATTCCTGTGAGTCCACCAGTGTGCATGCGCGTGCCTGACCACCTACTGTCGTCACTTCCGTTGGACTCACCTGTGCGGAAGGAACCGGTAGCGCTTGATACTCTGGGCGACAAGGGGTTAACTCCTCCATCCCCGAACATCGCCGATTCTCCAACCCAGTCGCCCATCCCGACTGCCGGGACCAATTTACGCTGTTCAGGGAGGAGCCGTCACCGCCCAGCATACCTGCGCGATTACGCATGTGCCATTCCGGGGGAAAGGGGTGTTATGTACTGACAGATTGGAGCATGCGTGTCAGCCACCGCCAGGCAAGGGCGCTCTTCTGGCGGGAATGAGCAGAGCGTTCATTGAATAAGATGCTGACAGCTTGAATATATTAAGAGCTGTCAAAGCCTGACAGAATTGCTTAGTTCCTCAGTTAGTAGTTGTTGTAGAGATCCAGCCGTTGCTGTTAACTTGTTCTAATTAAAGGAATGGTTATGGTTAATTGAATTGGCCTCGTTTATGCCTACCCACCTCAGTATTTATCAACCTCTTCGGCAAAAAAAATGCTTTTAAAAGTTAAAAAAAAAGCCTCTGATGATCGCGCGGCTCAGCTGGGATCATCGAAGGCTTTTAAAAGAAAAAAAACCTTTTTTTCTTTTAAATGCCTCTGACGATCCAAGCTGAGTTGCCTGATCGGCAGAGGCTTTTTCAAAAACTCAGCTTGGATCGTCAGAGGCAGTTAAAAGAAAAAAACACTATTTTTCTCAGCTGGGATTGTCAAAGCCTTTTGAAAGCATTTTTTTACAATCTCTTTGCCGAAGAGGTTGTAGAAAAAATGGCTTTAAAAGTAAAAAAAAAAAAAAGAGGCCACGCCACCCAGTCACATTATCCCCCCCACCAAGCCACGCCCACAGAACCGGTAGTAACAAATTTTAGATTTCACCACTGATCTAGAGTCTAGTTTTGCTAGTATCTTGTGTAAACTGTGACCACCAGCTTTCAGCATATCAACTGTAACACATTCATTTCCTGAAGCTTTGCCAGTATTCATTGATTTTATGCAGTAGTGAAATCCAAATTTTTTTACTACTGATTCTGTGGGCATGGCTTGGTGTGCCTTGGTGTGGCTTGGTGGGCGTGGTAGGGGAAGGATACTGCAAAATCCCCATTCCCACCCCATTCTGGGGCTAGCCAGAGGTGGTATTTGCTGGTTCTCCAAACTACTCAAAATTTCTGGTACCAGTTCTCCGAACTGCTCAAAATTTCCACTCCCGGTTCTCCAGAACCTGTCAGAACCTGCTGGATTTCACCCCTGATTTTATGGCACTTAATACTTCCTCCATTAGAATATCTGGCATTTCCTTTTTCATGGATGTTGTTATTTTTGAGTGATCTTGATCTTTGCATAGCTCTGAATAGAATTTTTCAATTATTTCTAACATTTCCTGGCTTGTTCTACACACAAAGTCATCTTCACTGCAAAATCATTCTTTCTTGTATTTATAAGGTTGCATTTTGCTCTATTAATCCCTTTGTTTTCTTCAATTGCCTTTTTCACAAGCTTCACATTAAAATGACATGTTTCTTCTTGGATACATTTTCTTATGGTGTTGCAAAGTTCAATGTACTCCAGTTTATTAGTCAAATTTCTGGTAGTCTTCATTGTTCATTGTTTTTTCATTAAATCAATAGTTTCATCAGAGCTTTTTTGACTGTACAAAGTGTTTACCAACAGTGCAATAGATATAGCAGATTCAAGGATGTTTTTGACTATTTGTTCATTTTGGTCTGTAATGTTCATCTCTTCCAAATCTTTCAATAGAGCAAAGCAATTTGATAGATTAATCTCAAAAATCGCTGTTCTCTTTCAACAGCTTATCACTCCACTCTTTATTTTTATTTTTCGTGACATCTCTATCATTTTCATATACTCTTTTCAACAGTCTATCTTCACTTTAGTTTGTACTATTCTGTGGTGACTTCCTTTGTTAAACCAATTGATGACAGTACAATCACAGAATATGGTTTTATCACTTGACATGTTGTAGTCAATTTTGCTTGTCTACCCAGATGGACTCTTCCATGTCCATTTTCTGCTAGCTTTTTTCTTGTAAAATGAGTTCATGACATAAACTTTCTGCCTTTTAGCAAAAACTACTAGTCTGTCACCTCTGTTATCTCATTCACCACTTCCATATGGGCTAGTTGCTTTTTCTTCAGGCATTGTTCTTCCTATTCTTCCATTAAAGTCACCCATTAGTATTTTGTATCAGCATTTTTCTTTGTCTTCAAGGTGGGTGACATCATCATAAAACTCTTTGACCTCACCATCACTGTAGCTTATTTTTGACTTGTAAGCTTGAATGATTTGAAACTTGCATTGTTTGTTCAATGGAATGATGCATTGGGCTACTCATATATAGTTTCAAATTTTATCACAGAGACTTTCAGCTTTTGGTTGATGAAAAAAACCAACTCCGCCACATTGTCCATCTTTGGCACGTCTAGTGTATAATAAATGCCCAGTCCTATCAAGTTCATGTAATTTTTTGCCTTTTCGTTTCACATGATCCAATGATATCCCAATGCATATTGTTGAATTCAACCATCAGTTCTTCTAGTCGAGCATCATTTTCATTGTACAAATGTTGATTGTTAATAAAAAAAACAGCTAATAGCATACTCATCTATTGACAGTTGATAATTTAGATTATAAAGTACAATAATGCTTTTTTAAAATGGCAGTCTTTCCACCACTGAAGCTAATAGCCATTAAATTTCTATCCTTCCTTAATGTATATTGACTTTTTTATTTGTACATTTCACTATGAACAGCTGTGCATTTTAGTGTTGGTTAACGTATAACAGGAAAATTGTGGATCAATTCCTGAGTGCTCAGCATTCACATATCTGTGGAAAAAAATAATACACATTGGTGTGAAATCTAGCAAATACATTTTGTAAATACTTATGCATATATATTTTCTCTTTAATATTTACCATATATTCTATATATAATAAGAAAGAACCATCAGACTCCAATCTGAGATTTTCAATAATTTCTCATATGCACATATCATACTATTCTTCATCATAGCAGCAATTAATTTTTTAAAATATGAAATATGCTAACTCATAAAAATGAATTCATTTCCCCAGGTAAAAAAGTTCCAAGTTATAATTCAGATTTTCAACTAGGTGTTTTCTCTTGCACATCTTTATACCTGTGACAACTTCTTTCTCAGCTTTGTGTTCCAGAAATTGCAAATCAGATCAGGATCAGAAGTTTGTCTTAATCATATTTATCTAGATATCAATAGTGATACAAAACAAACTACAAAATGGAATCAAATTCTAAAATCAATACTATAAATTTATAATTCGATTCTTGATGTATTAGGACTTCAAAGAACTATAGTCTAAATAAATGAGGATTTGTTGCCAGGCCAGTGGATGGGAAGAAATATAGGCAGTGGTGGGATTCAGCCAGTTCGCACCACTTCGGGAGAACTGGTTGTTCACTTTCTGAGCAGTTTGATGAACTGGTTGTTGGAAGAAATCATTAGGGCACAATAAAAACCAATTAAAAAAAAGAAAAAGAAAATGTTATTGATTTGCTGTTATGATTTGTGCCTTGCCTTTCTATTCTACTGAATACTCAAGGTGACTAAATAATAAGAATATAGCATGAATTAAAATTAATAGTAAAATTAATGCTAAAATCAATTAGCAATTACGAGTTTAGCAAAAGCAAAATATTTTACAGATGTTCTAAATGCTAAGAAATTGGAGGGAAAACATAAAACCCAAAAGAATTGTTCCATATCTGAGAGCAATACAAGAAAAGGTCCTTGTATAGTACTAGAAATAATGGGCGGGGGGTGGGGATACAAAAGGGTTTCGTGTTCAAATCCCAATAGCTGAACAGCTTCATCATGGAAAAGTTAATCTCCATAATAGGCTCTACAAGTGTGCCCAGTAAACAATTTTTGAGTTTGCAGTACCAGTAGTATATAATCCTGTACCTTGTATAGGTTGGCAGCTTAGCTGGTACAATTTGTACAAGCTGCTGTTTCTGCACTTTTTTCAAAGATAGTACCAGCTTAAATAGAATGTGTAGTAATAATACCAATGAAGTGTAACCAAGGCTTTGAGAACCAACACCAAATTTATTCAGCCCAGAAGCCTACCAGCACTCTTATATTGTGAATTTGCCTTTTCAGAGGGAGAGTTACTCCATCTCCAAGACCTCTTTTCCTATTTACCAAGCGTACCTTGGTTTCTCTGGTTTTAATTGAGTAGGTTCTCCCTTATCCTCCCAATTATCAGATTTAGGCAATGCTTAACATATTGATTGCTCTTTCAGTTAACTGATAAGGAGCAATACTGATGACACCACACTCTAAATCTCTTCGTGACCTTCTCCAGCTGTTTAATGAATAAAATGCAAGATAAGATGCAACCCTGTGGGACACCACAGGTCAACAGCCTAGTGTCGAGCAATAATTCCATTATGGAAACTCCTGGCATCAGAATAAACCCTTGTAAATCTGTGTTCCCAAAGACCAGACCCCCAGTTGAAGCAGAAGAATTCTGTGGCTGATGACAATGAACCCTTGAGACTTCCAAGGCACTTAGCATTTCCCCAAAAATAATCAAAGCAGCTTCGTTATTGAATTAGATCCTAATAATTAGAATCCTTCATAAGCATCTGGAGGGTGAGGCTATCACCTTCTTGATCATCTTTCCCAGAAATTGTATTTATGAAATAGGCCCACAGTTGGTATATACATTATTCAGGTCAAGGGTGTTCTCTTTCTTTTTCATTAGAAATCTTAGAAGTGCTTCCTACAGGCAGGGAGAAACATATTTCATCTGAGCAAACGTTGCTCATTACAGCTAACCATGTTTCCCAAGTTATCCTAGCTAATTGAATTAAATAAATAAGATCTTATATAACTTAGGCATATCTCTATATAAACTACTATTCATGTGGTATTTGTGACAGTGATTTGAACCCATCTAAAATTATGTATAACATTGATTTTACATAGTTATTCTGCACTTTCAGATCATCAATCTCATCCAAACACAATATGCTGGGCCAGCTACTACTAATGGAGACAAATTTATGGCTGTCAAAGAAGACATGAAATCCCAGATTGTTCTTGATATAATGTACAAGATTGTTGTACATTATAATCCTCCTGGACAAGAAACCTCAGATAATCTAAGAACATAGTTTTTTTTAAAAAAAGTTTGATTTATATGCTGCCCTTCTCCAAAGTCTCAGGGGGGCTTATAATGCATTAAGCAATAGCCTTCATACTTTTGTATATTTTATACAAAGTCAGCTTTTACCCCCACAATCTGGGTCCTCATTTTATCTACCTTAGAAAGGATGGAAGGCTGAGTCAACCTTGAGCCTGGGGAGATTTGAACTTGCAGTAATTGCAGGCAGCTGATGTTAATAACAGTGCTTTAGTCTGCTGCGCTACCAGGGCTCTGATCTAGAGATCATTCATTCATTTATATTATTATTTTAGAAATAACCCAACGTATCCAATACACTTCCTCCTCCTATTTTCCACATAACAAAAACAACCCTGTATGATGGCCTGGGCTAAGAGAGAGTGACTGCCCAAAGTCACCCAGCTGGCTTCCATGGCTAAGGTGGGACTTAAGCTCATGGTCTCCTGCTTTGCAGCTTGGTACCTTAACCATTATGCCATCTTGATTTCCTCATAGGCTGCAATGGGAACGAAAGGGCAGTCAATCATCAACCTCCTATTCTTTCTTGCAATAATCTACTTGTTCTTCCCTACCATATTTAGCTTTGCTTTGTTCAGTCACATAATATTTTCGGTTCTTCACTTTCCCCAGAGAGTGTATTCTCCATGCAGCCAACAATATTTCCCCCACATTTTCCTAGTACCCACAAAAAAATGTTGTGGTGCAAAGAGGAAACAAGAGGGTTACCTGGGCAGAGGTAATTTCAAGCCCCAGGCATCTGATGCACTTAAACAAAAGCTGATCCTGTGAAGAATCTGTTTTCCACAGGTAACACTAAGGCAAGCAATGACAGCATCTAGATGAGACAGCACAGTTTCATTTGCACTCTCTCTGGCCCAAATGGAAGTTTTATTTTTAGTGTCCACTTACTGGGAGCTGTTAGTAGTTAACTAGAACACAGTAGCCACAATTTAAGTAGAAATGTTTCCATCAAATAGAATGGGCACTCCTCATTTGTATGCCTAATATGACTTTTCAAATACTGTAATGGAATATACTTAAATTGCTCAAGCCATTAGGAAAATTTATTTTGCTACCATTTGTCCAACATCCATATACTGTAATCTATTGTAATTCCTTATATTGTTCCATTCAGTTAATATGTACAGCCTTTTTCACTGACTGAAAACATGAAACATTCTTGATTATGCAGCTACTATATGTCTGCTAATAAATTAAGATTCAGTTTGAATTTGTACTTTGATGCAAAGAGTAGATTTGATTCAAATTTGCAATCTGAGGAGTTGATTCAATTCAAGGGCGTGTGTGCATGTGCAGAAGTCCATCAGGTCTTCTGAGTGACTAAAAGACAGTGAATAGAACTGATTTGATTATTCAGTTCAGAGAGGTAATTTCATCAAATCATCTTAAAATCAGATATTTGAATGAAAGCTTTGCACAAAGTTAGCAATTACTCACCTCCAGACGATATGGATAGTACATAAACCTAATAAATAAATACTTATGCTAGACATTGATAAATAATTTATTTCAATTACTATTTACCAAGTACCATTCCCATACAATATAAATCTATTTTAAATTGTGAGACTGTGACAACAGTAGTGCCTGTGATCAGTAATTTTATAAAACTCTCTAATGAGATGTATTTATTCAAGTAAATTCAGAAGCTGAAGACTGGTTTGCCTTCATTGGAGAACACACTTAATTTTTTTATGAGTTGCAGCATTCCAGGTACTATAAGTTCAGTCATGCACATTTATTGAAATGGATCTTATTTCAGCATGTATATTTTTAAATGTAAAAATAAATAAATAACACAAATACGCAGCAATGGCTTTTGTGAAATTTCAGGGTTGTAAGAGAGCTGTAAATATGGCATGGTATTTTAAAAAAATACATATGAAAAATCAATTTAAAAGACTTCTCTGTTTAGAAGCAAGAAATATATATTTCTTAGTTTCATAACGCATAGAACTCACATGATAACTAACCTGCCTAATAGCAATGTGGAAGATGGAATACCTATAAATTTTCTCCTGGGATTGAGTAGTTGTTGTGTGATTCAGGGAAAATATGTATTTGATTTAAGAAGTGCTACACTTACATCATCTTATAGTTAAAACCTGTTTTGCCT
This sequence comes from Pantherophis guttatus, assembly GCF_059756535.1. Classification (NCBI taxonomy): domain Eukaryota; kingdom Metazoa; phylum Chordata; class Lepidosauria; order Squamata; family Colubridae; genus Pantherophis; species Pantherophis guttatus. The sequence continues at coordinate 135,631,763 of NC_142063.1, read as the reverse complement.
TTAAATCCAAAGCATTCTACAGGCTTTTTTTTTATCCTTACTCTAAAATAATTTATTTTGAATTAACTTACTTCCAAATAAATCAGCATTACAACCAAAGTATCACAATATGCTTTTGGTTTTGCAGAATATTTATTTGCTTGCCATTTTCTCCTGGCATTATAACATGAGAACAAGAATAGCTTAAAAAAAAAAAACAACCATGGAAGTCAAGGCCAAGGAATAAAATATGTCTATAGTTGTAAAGTCATTTATCCAATTACATTACAATTTTTGAAAAACCTTATAGATATTTTTCATACATCTTTCCTACATTATCGTCAATTGCCACATGAATAGTATGGAGGCAGGCAAGAAGAGACAAGCAGGGAAAGATCACAGAAAAAAGCTTAGCTTCTCTATGTAAAAGTATATGAAATAATAACTCAAATTATTTTGAATAATAAAATGCAATATTCTTTAAAACACAAAATATAGTGAGGAGGAGGTAACAGAGAAAACTAGCATAGGCATAATGTGTATATAAGATAAACATATTTTATTGTATGCTAAGCTTTATTAGAACATTCTGACAAAAAACATTTCACCAAACTGTGATCCACTAGAACAAAGTTTAAAACTTTCCCAAGTTCATCATCAAATAAGAATGAGAATTAAAAACAAGACCCTAATAACCTCATTGTTCAACTTAGAGCTATCAATAGCACTTAGGCTTATATACCGCTTCGCAGTCCTTTACAGCCCTCTCTAAGCGGTTTACAGAGTCAGCCTATTGCCCCCAACAATCTGCGTCCTCATTTTATCCACCTCGGAAGGATGGAAGGCTGAGTCAACCTTGAGCCTGCTGAGATTCAAACTGCCAAATTGCAGTCAGCCGGCAGTCAGGAGGAGTAGCCTGCAGTACTGCATACTAACCACTGCACCACCACGGCTCTTATAAAGCTACAAAGATTTCCACTAATCACCCATTCTCCTGAAAAAATGATTAAGTGGATTATTTAGGGGACAAAACAAATCCAAATGGAAAAATTGAAGTCACTGTTATTTTTTTTTCCAGCTTTCCTGCTCAGTCATATTACACAATGTTTTATCTATAGGCACAGCATTATCAATCCCTGCCTTGATCTCTGCCCATCTAATCATAATTCAACTGCAATACTTGGGACTGAAACATAACTTTGATTTTACAGGCAACTTGATAAGATAGGACCTGCTGGGACATCATTTCAAAGATATTTCCTTCTCTAAACAGAGAAATAGAATGACCAAAGGTGGGCAAGAAAGCAGTGGGTGGAAGAGTCATTTCCAACTTCCTGCTGGATTGAGTTTCCTTGTGGGAAGCTGGCAGTGAGCTTTGGAAATCCCCTTTCCTCCCTCCCTAGAATTCCTGCTGGCTTTCCTGTTTACTTTGCTTGTGGGAAGCTTGTAGGCACAACTTCAGTGGGGAAACTAGCAGAATTGCAAGTCCTAGGGATGTAGCTAGGTAAGTGGCAGTGGTGTTGAAGCAACCACAACTTCCCCAACTTTAATTCACATGGGAATGGATCCCAGCATTCTGCAAGTTAGCCCATTTGAGCTATCTTGGTTTAATCATTATTGCTGAGCAGTGATGGGTTGCTCCCGATAGTAAAAGTGTCAGGAGGCTCCGCCCATCCGCCCTGACATCATATTTGGTGATCTGCGCATGCGCAGAAGCTCCCGTTGTGAACTGGTAAGTAGAACCTACCCCAGCCTCTGAGGTATCATTTTGCTCAATTGTAAGCTTACAAACAGATGTCAGAGTTTTAGTATTATATAGATAAAGCAGAGATATATCAGTGGTAGAATGTAGATCAACAGGATCCTCATTACATTACAGCCAATCTACTCTAAATTCAGTTATCATTTTTCTGTTCTTTTATATAGCACTTTGCGATCCATTGTGTGAAAATGGAGGGACCTGTATCAGTCACAATATCTGTTCCTGTGCATATGGATTTGTTGGTTCAAGATGTGAAACACGTAAGTATACTATTATGCGTATGTAACTTTATCAATCTTCCCACATATTGATAGCTAATAAATAATACGAGAAAAAAGAATGCAAACTTTACACAACAGCAGCAATAATAATAACTGGGGAGGACTCAATAGGTAGATAAAAATGCTAAATCCAAACTAAGCATCTGGCTGACTGTGACAGACCATAATTCTGACATTATTTTAAATCAAATCTAATCTAGTATGCAACATGTAACTCAGTATTTCAATATTAATAAATATATGTAATGCTCAATAACATCATATCTGATGCTGTGCTTTCTAAAAGCACATTAACACCATAAAATGTATTCAATCTTTTTCAATAGTTACTTTGTAACAGCTCTGTTGCAGAGAAACATTTTTTATGGTAATGTTTGCGAAATTCAAAGCATTGAAAAAAATACATTATAATACTGAGAATATAAAGGACTTGGGGGGGAATTGCCATTAAGATTCAAGTTATTGTTCAAAATGTATACTAATATGTTAATAACTTTAAAACAATCTGCCTTTAAAACTAGTCACAATTTAATAGTACACATATTTTACACTATCTTAACTACAAACCCTGGTCAGTGACTGACTATCCTGTTATCCGTGATCATTTTTTAAAACACCTCTCTGCAAAGAGTATCTACAATAGGTTTAAAAGATGTTTCTGTGTGAATCAGTTAAAAAAAAAGCTGTTCATTAAGAAATGAAGGGTTTACATGACATTTATATTTTGGTTTTAACAACATAGTCCTTGAGAAGCTCTCAGTGGCTGCCCTGGATTTCAATCAGCATAATTTAGAGCAAAATTCAGATGCTAATAATCGGTACAATTGAACTTGCCCTAATTTGTTTTTCAGTGGTTTGCAATAAGCATTGTCACAATGGTGGGAAATGTGTGGCACCAGATGAATGCCAATGCAAGGCTGGATGGAGTGGTCCTTTATGTGAAACAGGTAAACCATATGTTACTAAAAAATTTCCATGAAAACACAGTATGTAATAATTCCCTTAAAGGTACATGTAACACATTTATCTGGGACTGATATTAAATTCTCCCCCGAGAAGCAAGGCAAGACTTCAGTCTCCTCTGGTCTTTTGGAAATGTCTGAAGACTTAGCCGTCTCTCTTGGAGCTCACAGAGAAGCACACAGACACGGGGCTGGGTTAGTGCCCTGCAGGCTCTCCCCCCTGCCTTTTAATTAACTTCTATGTTGAATTTAACCATCCTTGCCTCTATTGAAAAATTTTGAATTTAATTTTTATATTTTTAATACTTTATTTGTACACTGTTCAGAGTCTCCCTCTGTGAGGAAGGTAGATGGTGCCTATGTTCGATAGACAGACAGACAGACAGACAGACAGACAGACAGACAGACAGATAACATAGCTTCACCCATAACCATCATCTCACATACAAGTAACTTATCTTTTGTAGAGGACTGAATATTGTCCCCTGTTTGTAGGTGCCTAATTTGTTTTTAAGACTAAACAAGATAATATTTGGCATTATATTATAACACTAAATTCTGTAAACTGCCTTGAATCGCTATGGGTGAATAGGCAGCAATATAAATCTAATAAATAAATAAATAAATAAACTTCTGTGTCAGAAGCACCAAAGCACTTCTGTGATGAAAGGATTAACCAGTGACTTCATCATTGCCTGGAGGATGCCCAGTGGGAGGCTCCTTTCATGTCCCCATTAGTGAGTGTCCCCCCCCAAAGTGGTACCTATTTATCTACTTATCTTTACATTCTTTAGAACTGCTAAATCAGCAGGAGCTGGAGCGAATGACGGGACCTCAGCCTGTCACACAGCAGCACTCGGGCTTCAAATGCAGGCTTGCAAATTGTCAACCCAGCCTAACCGCGCTCCTACATTTGACATTTATGTATTTTAATTATGGTACAGGCAATTGCCACAGGATACAGCATTCTGTATTAAATTTCTGGGGTTTTAAAATTTAGCCGAATTTATTTAATAATTTTAAACTATTTTAACTGATGTTGTTTTGTGTTTTTAATAGGCTGTACACCGCCCTGAGTCCTTCGGGAGAAGGGCGGTATAGAAATAAAATAATAATAACAATAACAATAACAATAATAATAATAATAATAATAATAATAATAATAATAATAATAATAATTATTATTATTATTATTATTATTATTATTATTATTATTATTCTAACCTCCATTATCTGCACTCTTTGCCCACGTGTTTGGATCTACTTGTGATTTCCATGCATTCAATGCAGTGGTGTGTTAGACCATTCTGAAAGCATTGAGCTAAATGCATTTGCTTTTGATTATGAAAATAATGGTGCAACAGACATTTCTGATGCAGTAGACATTTCGTAGTCTAGTTTCCTTGTTTTCACCAACAGCCAAATGTAAAGCCAAAGTGGAGATTCAATCTTAGGGCTGCATGCGGCCTCTGAAGCTTCGATTGGGGACCTTCAAACATTCTTACTGAGTTATTATACGACAGAAAGGAAAATGTTTTATAATACGATTGAAGAGTAATAATTTTAACAGTATTAGTTTTAATTTAAGTAGAAACAAATGAAATTAAGCATGTAATTTTACGTTGGCTGAAAACCTATGACTTGTTGGATCTATACTTCCTGAAATATAGAATTCGGCAAATTATTCTGAGAAAAGTACAACACTTGGTCCCAAACAGAGGTGGTATTCAACAGGTTCTGACCAGTTCTGGAGAACCGGTAGTGGAAATTTTAAGTAGTTCGGAGAACCGGTAAATACCACCTCTGACTGACCCCACCCCCATATGTTCTCTGCCTCTTGAGTCCCAGCTGATTGGGAGCAAAATGGGGATTTTACAGTATCCTTCCCCTGGAGTGGGATGGAAATGGAGATGTTACAGTATCCTTCCCCTGCCACACCCACCAAGCCACGCCCACCAAGCCACGCCCACCAAGCCATGCGCACCAAGCCATGCCACGCCCACCAATCACGCCCACCCACAGAACCAGTAGTAAAAAAAAAATTAATCCCACCACTGGCCCCAAAGTATTGTTATCCATCCCAAACTCTTAAGGAAGGACCGTAAGTGGAAAAGCACATGCTTTGAAGATTTTTGGAAACTATAATTAGCACTCCTAGATAATGCTGGGAAATATGGGGTGTGTGTGTTTTTTTTTTAATATCTGCAAATCACTATAAATGAAGAAGTGTGGGTCCTTTTAACCTGCAAACTGCACTTGGCCTTGGTGGAAGCTACACTTCAATGCTAAATCTGATTTCATTCCATTTCACTTTTGTTAACACCATTTATGAATTGGCAAAAATTGCTTCTTCCCTATGGCATAGGAGCATACTGCAGTGGCCATTTGTGGGGGGGGGGGCTTTGTGATGTTAAAGAGTTCCAGTTTTCTGCATTTTTACCAAAGTCAGGGGTGAAATAAATGGAATCAGGGTTAGGATCTGGTAAAAACTGGTGCAGAGCAAGTCCTATATGACAAGTTTACACAAGTTGAAGTGCACAAAGGAAGCCAAGTATGCAAACCATAATATCAATAGCAATAGCACTTAGTCTTATATACCACTTTACAGTGCTTTACAGCCCTCTCTAAGCTGTTTACAGAATCAGCCTATTGCCCCCAACAATCTGGGTCCTCATTTTATCCACCTCGGAAGGATGGAAGACTGAGTCAACCTTGAGCCTGGTGGGATTTGAACTGCCAAATTGCAGGCAGCCAGGCAGTCAGCAGAAATGGCCTGCAGTACTGCACTCTAACCACTGCGCCACTGAGGCAGTTTGCCCAACAGCCATAAACAACACCCAAGCAGTGATTCAATAAACTTCCTGCTTCCTACTGGGATCACTTTTTTGAATTATTAACAATCTAACTGGCTATAATATAACACTAGTGTCCTGCCTTCATAAATCTCAGGTTGGCATCATGGCATCAGCTATATTCAATAGTTCACTTTCTGATTAATATAAAAAGAGGAAAAAAGATCTCAATATGGTCCGTGTACCCCTGTAGGGATTATTAGTGTTAATATTATTTATGTCCTCTTTTTTTTGGCCATATGTGTACTGGAGAAAAAGCAGCTTTCTTAATGACTAGATTCAAAGGAAACAGAATCGTGCAAGTTGCTTTTCTAATTGGCTACATTATGCAACAAAAATGTAATAAAAGTTGAATGCTGATTGGAGTAAAAGGTTTATTGTATTTCTTGTATACACATTTTAGGTTGTTTTTGTCAGTTTATATGAATAACCCTTAAGAATTATATTAACATGTGTAGCAACTTGTATATCCAGGTCAAATAAGGACCAATTTGCATTAATGTACTTAAATACTAATAGTGTTCATGGCATTTTGCTTCACTTAGTTTTCACCGGAAGTATTGCACATTGACTAACATACAAACACAGAAATATGCATACAGCAGTGGTGGGTTGCTTCCGGTTCGCACCGGTTCCCAAGAACCAGTAGTAAAAATTTGTAGTAGTTTGGAGAACCGGTAATAATATTGGCTGGCCATGCCGCTGAACCGGTCCCCGGCCCGGTCACCACTCGCTTACCCCACCCACCTCATCAGAGGCTTTTTTTTTTTTACTTTTAAAAGCATTTTTTCTACAACCTCTTCGGCCGAAAAAAAGTTTTTAAAAGCCTCTGGCGATTCCAGCTGAGTTGCCTGATCGTCAGAGGCTTCTAAAAGCATTTTTGTCTGCAACCTCTTAAGGTTGTAGAATAAATGCTTTTAAAAGTAAAAGAAAAAAAAAGTTGGCTACGCCCAGCCAGTCATATCACCCCCACCAAGCCACGCCCACAAAATAAGCCACGCCCACAGAACCGGTAGTAAAAAAATTTAGAACCCACCCCTGGCATACAGGTCATAAAAGTACTAATGTCTAATTGTACAATTCATACAAATTAATATACTTTATAGATTTGCTCAGATCCCTAAATAAACATTGAATAAACATTGAGATATATATGTTTATAATCCAATTAATTTTATCCTCAAACTAACAAAATAACTCCCATTCCTCTTAAGCTGTTTTGTCTTATTCAAGATAAGGCAACATGGATGATTTTTTTGTACATGAATGCCAGTTTATATTATTTATAGATGTGACTGAAGCCTCATTTTTACAGCATTGGTAAAATACAAGGCATATACTTCATGCTATAAACCAGTAAATAGTAGTCAATATATCATGGACTTCAGTGTCATCACATTTACAACAAATTGGAAAAGTGTTACTGCTTCTACAATGGACAGAAAAGGTGAGAGAAAAGGCAGAGAAGAAATTTGCCTCAAAGTGCCTTAGAAATAGAGATGCACCTGGAGAAAAAGATTGCAAAACAAATATTAAACAAAATATTACTGTGATTCTAAGGGACAAAATGTCTCATGGCTCACTGAGCCATTGTTTAAAACAGAATTATTCTGTGTTCTTAATAAAAAAAAATATATAGTGAGAGAGCAAGGAAGAATTTGATATTTTCCTCCTTACCTGAGATAAATGTTTATTATGTTTTCTATTGGGACAGCCATTTGCAAACCCATTTGCCTAAATGGTGGGACCTGTATTCGACCAAATATATGTGCTTGTCCATTTGGTTTCTTCGGGCTTCAGTGTCAATCTGGTAAGATGAATAAATTTAATTCTAATGATTAAATATTGTTTCCCTTCCCTGCAAGAATATTGTATATTCTTTCCCATTATTCGTTGCATTTTCACTTTCATTCAGAACAAACCATGTGCTGGCATATTGTTTATATGGCATGCATAAAGGTAAAGGTTCCCCTCTCACATATGTGCTAGTCGTTCCCGACTCTAGGGAGCAGTGCTCATCTCCATTTCAAAGCTGTTGTCCGAAGACAACTTCGGACAATAATGTCATAATGCCACTGCATCCCTTATGACATGCATAGTAAGATGTTAATTGAAATAGTGCTGTGTATTGAATTGCCCTGTATTATTTTTAAAGACAGAAAGGCATATATGTAAATAATGTACTGAGCGTATCACAGCAAACAAATCTGTTATTCATAATGAACTCAACTTTAAAATGTATGTTGGCAAAATGTCACAATACACAGTACATTACTATGTCAGTACACTCAATATTGTAAGCGAGAGAGCTTGATAGGCACTATATTACTTTAAATGAGAGTAAAACGGATGGATAGATGGTAAGTTTCCTTTTTGTTCTATCAGCCAGGAGATAAATTCTCCTTAACTGGTTTGCATGTACTGTTTCTCCCCATATACAGGCTCTTTCTAATAATCTGATATAAATTGCTGTTACACATATAATTTTCCTAATCTAATATAATTACAAGACTGTTAGCAGTTCAAAATATGTTACACATTTATTGGTATAATTTGTTTGTATTGCAGCAATCCATACAGTAATTTCTTCCTGGTCAATACAACATAGATTTTTTTTTTTTAATGTGAGATGTATTAAATTATATTATAGTCAAGGATGAGAGAATTTTGCACTGCATACTTTGGTTTCTTCTGGTTTGTTGGTTTCCAGTGTTGGTGAACCTTTTTGGCACCAAGTGCCAAAAGGGGAGTGCACTTGCACATACAGAGGAGAGCCAGAAACCAGAAGAGCAGCTCCCTGGCGCGCATATGCAGGAGCACCAGAAATCGGAAGAGCAGCTCCCTGGCGCGCATATGCAGGAGCACCAGAAACTGGAAGAGCAGTTTCCCAGGGTGCATGCGCATGCCAGGAAACTGAGCTTCCAATTTCTGGTGTGCACATGCATGCCAGTCACCTGGTCTTCTGGTTTCTAGTGTGCATGCACACAAAAAGACCAGCTGGCAGCACACATGCGCATGCCGAAAACCGGAAGCTCAGCTTCCTGGTGTGTGCATGTGAACCAGAGAGCTACTCTTCCGGTTTCTGGCACTCCTGTATGCGTGAAGATTAGCTGGCTGGCGCGCATGTGCTTACTGGAACCTAGAAGAGCAACGTGCGACAGCTGGTGTGCCCAGAAAGATGGCTCTGCATGCTACTTCCGGCACGTGTGCCATAGATTTGCCATCATGGCTCTATTCTAATGCAATGCAATTTAAGAAATTTCCTGACAGTAAGAACAATTAAGCAGTGGAATGGTTTGCCTTCAGAGGTTGTTGGTGCTCCAACACTGGAAGCTTTTAAGAAGAGACTGGATAGCCATTTGTCTGAGATGATATAGGGTTTCCTGTTTGAACAGGGGGTTGGACTAGAAGAGCTCTAAGGTTCCTTCCAACTCTGTTATTCTGTTCTGTTAAGGAAACTTTTGATAACCAAACTTTTGCCATTTCATATCCTGAAAGAGTGAAAACAGTCCCGTCCCTGATAGTAACAGGCAACTGCCATTTTTCACCAGTTTTGCTAAGCATCTATCAGAAATTTTGCACTTAGCTTCAACTGCCTTTCAGTTTCTTATTTAAATTGGGTTTTTTTTTTCTTACCAGCAACTTTTGGAAAACAGTGTTTTATCATTATAGTCTTACTGATTAAAATATTCCAATCATTGAAGTCCACATAACCTTATTACATCTAATTGTGTCTATGATCTACACATAAACAAATTAATGCCTCATTAAATACTCATTAATAGTGGTTTGAATTATCTTATTGCAATTTTCTGTTTGTAATTGTTGTATTTTGTTTTAAATTGTGTGGGTTGTTTTTTTTTTTATGGTATTGTTTCTTAGCTGTCTGTGAGGGCGGAGGGGAGATGGGGAATTAAAGTAAAACAGTAATTGTAACAGTAGTAATACAATGCAATATAATTATTACAATAATAGTAATGATGATGATGATTTTCATTGAAAGCCTAAAATAGAAATCTTAAATGAACAACCTCAAAGTAAGTCTGATTGAGATCCCTTCTAAGTACCACATATGTAACATTGCACTGTAAAGCTAACACCTAAATACTTTTATTTATTCCAGCAATCCCTCAAACTCCAGTAATATCATCTTTGATAAAAGGCTATATACAGTGGTGGGATTCAGGTAATTTAACAACCAGTTCTCTGCCCTAATGATTTCTTCCAACAACCAGTGTGCCAAACTGCTCAGAAAGTTAACAACCGGTTCTCCCGAAGTGGTGCGAACTGGCTGAATCCCACCACTGGCTATATAACTATATAGAAATAGAATGACTGTGCCAAAAGAAACCAAAGGTACCAGTAGTACCAATAGTGATAGGTGCCTTGGGCACAATCCCAAAACAATTGGAGTACCACCAGCATTGACAAAATCACCATTAGTCAATTGCAAAAGGCAGCTTTACTCCAAACAGCTTACATCCTACGACAATATCTGTGACCCCATCAAACATCCACATCTGCCTATCCCAGGTCCTTGGCAAGGACTCGATAAGCAGACAAAAATGCCAAATCTAGTCTGAACATCTAGCTCACTGTGTGACAAATCATAAATAATAATAATTGCATAATTGGCAGAATACCCCATAAAGTATGGTAGCTGAGGTCATATAGTAAACTGAATTGAAAGAAAACAAACCACATTCTGGCTTTTCTTCCTATATAAAGCTATGCTAGAATAATGAAAATCCTTTGATTGGAGGGCTTCCTTGAGAAATCAGATTCTATCAGTAATCTGTAATCCTAAATCTCATCATGGGCACAGTGTTACCATGGACCTGTGCCATAGCATTAGGCTGCTGAGGTCTATTTTGCAATTTCTGTCCTATTACCAATAACCTTGGTTTATTTATTTGCCTTGTAATTAGCATTCTGCAATCCTCCTTGTAAGAACAAAGGGCTATGTATGAGAAACAACCTCTGCTCCTGTATGGAAGGTTATGTTGGAAGAAGATGTCAGAAAAGTAAGTTTTTCCACTTTGCTTTAACTTTCCAAATATCTCTTGCCTTAGAAATACTTTATCACCTAGGGAAGGTTCTTATTGCACGCATATTAAACAGAATCCTTTGCTTGGATTAATCTTCTAATCTTTCATTTTTACATCATGGCACGTATATCAGTAACTTTACCACAAAAGGCATTATTTCCATTTACTGGAGGTTTCCTTCTTATATTATATCCCAGTACATTAATGGCACTAACATTACATCAAAGACAAGAAAAGGTTTAAGCCACTTTGGATCTGATCCTGTCTATGTATACATTTAAATTCATTCCAGTTTAAGAGAGAAAATCTGTATGAGAGATAAGCTAATTAGATGAATTAAAGTTAGTCAGGAAAGTTGTTAAAGCCCAATCCACAGGCATTGACTGGGACAATTTAAAATGTCACTGCTTACAATTATTCTACCCTAATTAATACAGTTAGTTAATGAGTTGTGTTTATGTGTTTTGGTGGCCTCTTTTCTCATTATTAGGCACAATGTTATCTATTCCTACATAATTGGACCACTTCTATCAGTTTTGGTTTAGTATTTCACTAAAAATGTAAACTACGTTCTGCATGCACAAGCAAACCTACTAAGAACATCATAACTGGTAGAACCTTCTGCATATTAACAGCAATAAATTTGTTCCCTAATACTTAATTAAGTATTAAGAACATTTTATCTCTATCAACAAGTGTCCAGTAGATTTTTAAAAAGCAGGCACACAGAATGCTCAAGACTTAATTTGCCGCAACAGTTGAATATTACAATAGCACAAAACAGTTAGAAAGTCAGATTGCATATACAAGAATGTCCATTTATTTAATAATATACTCATCGGATTTACTTTTGAGTACCTGTTATAAGTCTTCATAGTTGCTGCAGCTCTCGCATACTTAGAGAATATCCATTGAACATCATAGGTGTCGCTTTCTAGTAAACCTGCACAGCCACATTGCAAAACTTCTAAAATCTCTCTAGGGCCAACCAAAATGGCACAAAATACTTTTTTATATTTCAGGTTTTCAAGAAATTCCCAGGGAGCTATACAAATATACTACTAGAGGTACTAATAATATGTACTAAGTTATTTAAATTGATGAAGAGAAATATCAATCATTGAGTTCAAGCCACTACATAGTCAGTTTTCTTTTACCAATGTAGAGTATGTAATTTCTGTTCAGTATTCATATGACCTCTGTCTCTACCTAATAGGCTTTGCTGCTTGCCCCTATAATTTTCCTTGATCATCTTAATCCACTTGCCTTCCCTGTTATGCCAGTTGTGTAAGAGGGTCAAATAGATTTTCCACGTATGTAGCATGTCAACTGAACATGCTAGGAAAAGTTTTCTGCTTCTTAATTACTTCACCACTCCACATATGCTGTATCCAGTCACCAACAAATGAATGATCTCATCTTAATAGCATATCCTATTGGCTAATAATATTAGTTATACATTGTATAATGTGGTATTGGACCAGATTGTTGCAATGATTTAAACCTGCCATCTAGGATGTTTACTTGGAAGCATATCTGGTGAATTCAATAAGAGTTCCTTGAAAGGATATGGCAATAAAATATATAAACTGGTATCAGCATATTTCCATAGCAATAGCTATGAACAAATGGTGAACATATCTAAATCAAACTATGGCCCATTTGTAGATTGAAAATTTGAAGGATGATTACACATCAATTATATATAAGGTGTTTTAAAAGTATGACTTTCCAGAAGGCTTAGCACCTCTTCAATTAGGCCTACCAATTAAGATGTTTCTGACTCATATAGTACCCAAATCATGAAAAAAACTATAACTTAAAGGTACATCCTGATAATTGTTGTGACATGTCATAGTCACAGGTGATTACAACTGATGTAATCATCAGTTACACTAATACAATGTAGCAATTTGAATGAGAAGTAACTTTGGTTTGCAATAGTTGTGGTACAGGTAATATCTAAAACCAGTTCTACATCTGGCAAGTTTGCTTTGTTTTGTTTAATTATTGAGAAGTATAGTACAGAGAGCTGTCGCTTACCAACTTTGTTCAATGACTGTTCAAAGTTAGGAGCACACTGAATAAAGAGATTTACAACCAGTCCTCAGAATTGCAGCCATTACAGCATCCCCATAGTCACTGATAGCAACTCAAGAGCTTGGCAACTGGTACACTGGTCACAACATCTCATAGTCACATGCTCACCTTTTTGTGACCTTCACAGCCAGCTTCCAACAAGCAAAGTCAATGAGGAAGCCAGCAGAAAGTCACAAGTCAGAGTTCTGTGGTGTCTTGCTTCATGATCTATGGTGATTCATTTACCAATCATAAATTGAACTGACAAACTGCTGTTATAAGTCAGGTGTAGTCACATGAATGTTCACTTTACAACCTTGTTATGTAGTGATGGAATTACTGGTCCCAGTTACATTTAGCAAATGATGACAATCTGTATTCTAGGAAGATGTTCCCCAAGTCTTTTAATTGTTTCTCTATCTATGGGGGATAGACTTATATTATAAGAGCTGTGGTAGCCCAGTGGTTGCAGGCTAATTATGCTGACTGGCAGTAGTTTGATTCTCACTGGCTCAAAGTTGACACACCTTCCATCCTTCCAAGGAGGGTAAAATGGGGACCCAGATTGTTGGGAGCAATAGGCTGATTCTATAAACTGGTTAGAGAGTGCTGCAAAGCACAATGAAGCAGTATATAAATCTAAGTGCTATTGCTATATGGATCAATAGAAATCCATTGCCTTTTCATGCCCATATCAATAAGCCATAATTGTGTGTTATTTCTTTGTTTGTTTAAAAATTGGCCACAATTTATTATGGTATAAGACACTGCTGTGCACAATTGTTTCCTATAGAAATATTTTAAAGTATACTTTACTTATTTTTTTTTTAAAAAAGAACAAATTGCTTTATGCCTTTTTCTAGCAGTTCTACCCTCAGTCATATTCTGTGTTTAGAAAAAAAAATTTCTCTTGTTTCTTCCATCTGAGGGCATTTAGACAGAAAGATCTATTGAATGATTGATTGAATGAATGAATGATGATGAATGAATTGAATGAATGGTGAATCTATTGATAGGCATTCAATGGGATATCTCCTGAATTTCTAAAAAATATAGCAAGATGCTCCACCAAAAGGAATGACCTTCACGAGTCAATTAAACACAATTTACATAATTGTCTTACAAGAGACTCATATCAGTGAACCTTAGTACTCAATGGCTATATGTCTTTTTCATTACAGGCTATGCTTGAAAGATATAGCCAAGGAGCTCTCAGCATCTTCATTTTAGCCAAACTATATCCAAGCATGTCACTTCTCCTTTCTTGCCTATAGTTATTGAACTGAAACCAGATAACAAACACTGTTGCTGTTAATCAATGTCTATTTAAATCATTTTAATGACATTGGGAGTGTGTTTGATGATTATCTCCTGGGTTTGTTAATAAAATAAACCATCTTTGAACTAATTCTTGCAAGTTACTTTAACGTGGCATTGAATCCAATGAAGAACCCTTTACTTCCTCTGTTTTATTTTAATTATCTATTGGTCACTTTTATTTCCAACCTGCTTTCTCGAAAGATAAGGAAAATAATTACAGAGGGTAGAGATTAGCTAATTAGAATTGGGTTTGTTTGTTTTTCAATTCTAATTGGATCAGTTAAAGGCGACTCCTAAAACAAAATCCTGTAGAGTGGAAATGGGTAGAAGTGCTATTCATTATATGTAAATCTCAAATGTTATCCAACAGAATAGTTGGTCTGAAGATTGATTTTATTATGATAGGGATCATTTCTCTCTTAACCTGAAATTACATTCTAAGGCTTCAGGTTTCAAGGCCAGAGCACTGTTGTACATATGAAACTATCTCGGTCAGGAATACTCAATAGCCACTTTCCATTTTTTTTAAGCTTCCTTGTAGTCTCTCAATGAAGTTATTAGAAAAAATAATAGGATTATTGGATTGAATCTAAATAAACACTGAAAGACACTGCTGAAAAAAGGACAACTTAAAAAAGGAAGAAATGGTTAATTAGAAGAAGGTAGCTGAAGCAACAAACGATCAATAGTCCACATATCTTCTTTTGTTTTTTGCAATTTTTGAATTACTATTCAGCTGAAAATGCTTCTAGGGTAGGGTGCTGATTTTAACCAAGAAATGGATAGAGCCTATTCAGAACTAACATCTTTGGGTGAGGACTATAAAATATTTATTTGGTTGGTCTCCCCTATCTATTCCAGAGATATAGCAGAACTAAAGAATAATAAAGTCGTGTGTAAGTCAAGGAGGCGGGAATTTGACCTTGACAGAACTATTAAAAAGCAAATTTTGACTGGTGGGCTATCATACTAGCTACTCTGTATTACCACACTGACCTTTCCTTTCAGATAGGGCGGCTGCTGGAGCCCTGGACCGAGTCGTGCCTTTGCGGCTTCTGACCCGGCGCTGATCTCGCCTGGCTCCTTGGTTTACCGAGGAGCTGAGGGAGATGAAGCGCCGGAAAAGACGCCTAGAGAGCTGTTGGAGAGCTAGTCTTTCTGAATCTGACCGAACACTGGTAAGATCTCATATTAGGAGTTACCTAGTGGCGATAAAAGCAGCAAAATGTACTCATTTTGCTGCTCTTATTGCGTCATCAGATAATCGCCCGGCTGCCCTGTTTAGGGTGACCCGCTCCCTGCTCCACCAGGAAGCGCGGGAGGACCCCTTGGAGGGAAGAGCCAAGGATTTTGTTCAGTATCTGTATGACAAAATCACTCAGATTCGGGCAGGTCTGGACTCTGACGGGATAAATCCAGCGAGGGTGACAGAGGCAGGTCTTGAGACTGTTATCTGGGATGAGTTTGATCCTGTGACCCCAGATGACGTGGACAGGATTCTGGGTAGATTGAATGCGACCACATGTTTGTTGGACCCGTGCCCCTCCTGGTTAGTGCTGGCTTCCCGGGAGGTGACGCGAGGCTGGCTCCAGGGGATTATAAATGCTTCGTTGGGTGAGGGTGTCTTCCCCGCCGCCCTGAAAGAGGCGGTGGTAAGGCCCCTCCTCAAGAAGCCTTCCCTGGACCCGGCAGTATTGGCTAATTATCGTCCAGTCTCCAACCTTTGCTTCGTTGCGAAGGTTGTTGAGAGTGTGGTTGCGCGACAGCTTCCCCAGTACCTGGATGAAGCGTCGTATCTAGATCCGTTCCAGTCGGGCTTCAGGCCTGGGTACAGCACGGAAACGGCATTGGTCGCATTGGTTGATGATCTCTGGAGGGCTTGGGACAGGGGTTGTTCCTCTGTCCTGGTCCTGTTAGACCTCTCAGCGGCTTTTGATACCATCGACCATGGTATCATGCTGCACCGGCTGGAAGGGTTGGGGGTGGGAGGCACCGTTTTATGGTGGTTCTCCTCCTTTCTCTCTGACCGGTCGCAGTCTGTGTTGACAGGGGGGCAGAGATCGACCCCGAGGCCCCTTATATGCGGGGTGCCACAGGGATCGGTTCTCTCGCCCCTTTTGTTCAACATTTATGTAAAGCTGCTGGGCGAGATCATCCGTGGTTTCGGGGTGAAGTACCATCTGTACGCTGACGACACTCAGCTGTACATCTCCACCCCGGACCACCCCAACGATGCCCTTGAAGTGATGTCCCAGTGCCTGGAGGCCGTACGGATCTGGATGGGGAGAAACGGGCTCAGGCTCAACCCATCCAAGACCGAATGGCTGTGGTTTCCGACGTCCCGATATAGTCAGCTGGCGCCATCGCTGGCTATTGGGGGCGAATCATTGGCCCCCACGGAAAGGGTTCGTAACTTGGGCATCCTCCTGGATTCACGGCTGTCTTTAGAAGAGCACTTGACGGCCGTGACCGGGAGGATTTTTCATCAGGTCCGCCTGATTCGCCAGTTACGTCCCTTTCTAGATCGGGACTCGTTACGCACAGTCACTCATGCCCTCGTCACCTCTCGTCTGGACTATTGTAATGCTCTCTACATGGGGCTCCCCTTGAGGTGCACCCGGAGGCTCCAACTGGCGCAGAGTGCGGCCGTGCGGGTGGTTATGGGAGCAACGTGGAGCTCCCATGTAACACCTCTCCTGCGCGAGCTACACTGGCTCCCGGTGGTCTTCCGGGTGCGCTTCAAGGTTCTGGTTACGACCTTTAAAGCGCTCCATGGCTTAGGACCTGGTTACTTACGGGACCGCCTACTACCATCAATAGCCTCCCACCGACCAGTACGCTCCCACAGAGCGGGGCTCCTCCAGGTGCCGTCGGCCAAACAATGTAGGCTGTCAGCCCCTAGGGAGAGAGCCTTCTCTGTGGGGGCACCGACAATCTGGAATGAGCTCCCCCCAGAGATACGGAGGATTCCGGACCTGCGCACCTTCCGCCGCGAGCTGAAGACACTGCTATTTCATCAAGCTGGCCTCGCCTAAATCTTCTCCCTTTTAAGTGTAAATTTTAAATTTTTTACTGTATTTTAAAATATGGGTATTTTAAATTATGGGATTAATTCAGCCAAATTTATTTAATTCATTTTATTCGATTTTAAATTTTGTATATCTATGTGTTTTATTTCATGGCTGTGCACCGCCCTGAGTCCTTCGGGAGTAGGGCGGTATAGAAATTCAATAAAATCAAATCAAATCAAATCAGATTCATGGCTAGTATCAATCTCTAACTTTTAAAAAAGGTAGTAAATTCGCCTGACCAATTTATGCCCAAACAGCCTCCTGAGCATTATTAGAAAATTAAAACCCAGGCATCTATATAAGAAAGTTGTTGACTGGCTGACTTAATATAATATGTTGCCAACTTTAGGTCTGGACAGGAGCTCAATCAATGCATCATTTGGTGAAGAAGTACTTAGATTACCTTCAAAGCTGTCTGTCTGCTGTCTTTTATTTATCTGAAGGTAGCAAACAGAGAGGAGACATTATGGTAAGGTGACCAGACGTCCCGCTTTTGGCGGGACAGTCCCGCTTTTGAGCAATTTGTCCCGCGTCCCGCGGCGTTTTAAAAAAGTCCCGATTTTTCATTCTGCTCCTGACTCCCGGCTGCCTCCTGAATCCCCGCTGATGGCTAGAGGGAAAACAATTCATTCTTAATCTTAATATCTTTATATTTGCTTGGGGTTGGCTTTCTTCCCTTTCATCTTTTTTATTGTACAGCAATCTTTCTCCTCAAACCTACCACCACTCTCTTTTCTTTCCTTCTTACTTTCTCTTCCCCCCACCCTCTTTTTCTCCTCCCTACTTCCTCTTCCTTTCTCCTTCTCCTCCTCTCTTCCTCCCTCTCTTACCCTCACTCCTACTCTAATTTCCATTCCTTCATCCCTCTCTATTGCTGTATCCTTTAATGCATATGGACTACTCAGAGGGCTGAAAAAGTTATTTTTGACTGGTCCTCACACTTTTGACCAGTCCTTGAACTTATGACTGTCCTCACATTTTACATTTTTGCCCTATCTTGTCATCATGTTGAAGAGAAGCAGTTGTGAAATGAGTGACATGGTTGTTAAGAATGCTGCATGGGCATAAATGTGAGGATGGTCATAAGTGTGAGGACCAGTCAAAAGTGCGAGGACCTGTCAGAAATGACTTTTTTCAGCCCTCTGGTTAATCCTTTTGTGCATATGGACTACTCAGAGGGCTGAAAAAGTTATTTTAACTGGTCCTCACACTTTTGACCAGTCCTCGAACTTACGACTGTCCTCACATTTTACATTTTTGCCCTATCTTGTCACCATGGTGAAGAGAAGCAGTTGTGAAATGAGTGACATGGTTGTTAAGAATACTGCACGGGCATAAATGTGAGGATGGTCATAAGTGTGAGGACCAGTCAAAAGTGTGAGGACCTGTCAGAAATGACTTTTCAGTCCTCTGAGTAGTCCCTATACACATAGCCATGGCCACCCGGTCACATGACCAGCTAGCCACGCCCACCCAGTCACATGGCCTCCAAGCCACGCCCACACAATAAGTCACGCCCACAATGGTGTCCTTCGTACCAATGTTAAAATCTGTTCACCTTACCCTATACACATAGCCATGGCCACCCGGTCACATGACCAGCTAGCCACGCCCACCCAGTCACATGACCAGATAGCCACGCCCACCCAGTCACATGACCAGATAGCCATGCCCACAAAATAAGCCACGCCCACAATGTCCCTCTTTACCAATGTTAAAATCTGGTCACCTTACATTATGGGGAAAAGTAACAGCAAGAAGTCCCTACTGATCACCCAGTACTTTGATTAATCATTATTTATTCATGTAAGGTGCACCGTGCTGCGAAAGAAAGAAAGAAAGAAAGAAAGAAAGAAAGAAAGAAAGAAAGAAAGAAAGAAAGAAAGAAAGAAAGACTAAACACTCAGTCCCCTCTTCTTTAATTGATTTTTATTCATTTTATCCTTCATGGTTGGCAAACAAACACGTATTTCTCCTTTTGCATGCTGATAATTCAGTTAGTTTTGTCACAGGCTGGCCTGGGGCAGAGTCTTCAAATACCAACCGCATTTTGCAACAAAGGGAAAAAAATGGCTGTTAATTATAACAAAACTAAAGTGCTTGTGTTTACTAAGAGGTATATTAATTGCAAACCTAATAGGAAGATTAATTACAGCATCATTGAACAAGTTAGGCACCAAGTACTTCAGGTTCCCTTTTCCAGCCATCTTCAGCTTGGAAGGAACATCACTATTCAGGCCTAAAGCTTATTCTGCTTGCTGCAAAGGCCGTACTTTTGTACTCGATACAGTGAAATTATTCAAAGTCTCCGTGCTCAGCCTTTTGCTCTGTGACATGTACCTCTGTTAGTATAAAGGTTTAAGAGCTTTAGAAGGAATCCAAACTAAATTGTAAAGAGCTATGCTTCACATGCCAGATGTGATAAATGCTCCCTTTCATCTGGAATTTGGTCTTTCTCTTCTGCCGAGGCTTGCAGGAGAAATCTGCTATTAAAACGGCAGCTCAAACTAATCTTCACAATGGAATCTCTGATCCCTCTTCTTCCCGAAAAGTCCTGTGTTTACCTGGAAGAAAGGCATAGGTGTGGCCTTTCAGCCCAATTCTTAATCCAACAATAGTATAAGAAAGCAAGTCAGAGAGAAAAAGGGATGTTCTTTGAAGTATTCTGTAAAAGTGTTTCAAAGCAAAAGATCTTTTACTTTAGTCAACTGTTTTGTTAATATCATAGCTGTCTTGCATAGGGGAAGATTCTCATTTGCTAACTTTAACATTTTGCAATCTATGATACTGAGATCGAGTATAATACTATCTCATTAGAAGATCGCTTCTATCCTTATTTGTCAAGGTTGACTGAGTTAGACTCTTATTTTGTCCCACTTGACCAAAGCAAGTGGTTTGCTCTCTTGGTGGTCCTGAGGAAATTTTTTTTTTCCCCTTTTCCTCTGCTAGTGCCTACAGAAATGTCAGTTGGATTGTCAATTATTGTCCAAAAGGGATTACAGGAAGGAGGATTTGGATCTCATTTTGGAACTGTCTACTTGGTGGATACTTTTGGTTTTTTATTAGGTATCAATATGTATGTTACTCTCTTATAACATTTTTATCCTGTTACTGATTTTCTTACTTTCTTATGCTCAGTGTTTGGTATTTTGATGATATATTGGTATATTGATGATACCCAGCTTTACATCTCCACCCCTGACCACCCTAGGGATGCCCTTTCCGTGATGTCCCACTGCCTGGAAGCGGTGCGGGTTTGGATGGGGAGGAACAGGCTGAGACTCAACCCTTCCAAGACTGAGTGGCTGTGGATGCCGGCATCCCGGGATCTGGAGGTTCCATCCTTAATGATCGGAGGTGAAACCCTTGCTCCCTCCGATAGGGTCCACAACTTGGGTGTCCTCCTGGATTCTCGGCTGTCTTTAGATGACCATCTGACGGCCGTAACCAGGGGGGTCTTCACACAGGTCCGTCTTGTGCGCCAGTTGCGCCCGTTCCTAGACCGGGATGCCCTCGCCACGGTCACTCACGCCCTTGTTGCCTCTAGGTTGGACTACTGTAACACCCTCTACATGGGGCTGCCCTTGGGATGTGTCCGGAGGCTTCAGCTAATCCAAAATGCAGCCGCACGGGTAGTTACGGGGGCGTCTAGATACTCCCGTGTAACACCTCTCCTGCGTGAGCTGCACTGGCTACCGGTGGCACTCCGGATACGTTTCAAGGTGCTGGTGCTCACCTATAAAGCCCTTCATGGCTTAGGCCTGGGGTACTTGCAGGACCATCTCCAGCCATTCTCCCATCATCCTGTGCGCTCTCACAGAGTCGGCCTCCTCAGGGTGCCGTCGGCCAAACAATGTCGGCTGACGACCCCCAGGGGGAGGGCGTTCTCTGTGGGAGCCCTGACCCTCTGGAATGGATTGCCCACTGAGCTCAGGACAGCCTCCGACCTTCTTTCCTTCCATCGCGAGCTGAAGACGTGGCTCTTCCGCCAATTAAACTGATCCGTTTGGGGGTACACTGGTATAATTTTAAATCGTTTTTTTAATTGGGTTACTGATTTTAATTTGGTATTGTATTGTGATTTGTATTGAAGTTGTCATTTTGTAAGCCGCCTTGAGTCCCTAGGGAGAAAGGCGGCATATAAATCGCAATCAATCAATCAATCAATCAATAAATAAATAAATAAATTTTGTTTTCTGAGTGTATTGAATTTTTTTAAAAAAAATTTTTTTGATATAGATCCAAAATCAATTTATTTTGCTTTCCTAAAACAGGGTTACTTTTTCTGTGCAAAATTGTGTCTACATAGTCATAATCTTGGAAAATTTCCCATTTGCATGGGAATTTCCTTGTGATAAATAGGCCATATTATCTTGTAAAAGTTCTCCTAAGTTTTGAGTTTTGATATTTATCGGATTCATCTTTCTAGAGCAGGAAGTAATTATCTGTACAGTTCTTATGATCAGATTAGGTTGAAGGAACTCATTTACTGGAAGCCCAAGAGTGACTGATATAATCATTACAATTAATCTTTTATTTACTTTTTGTTTTGTTCACACATATAGATTATGGTTTAATTCTGGTTGAATTTTTTTAAGCCACCCCATGTCACCTGTGGTATGTGTAATTAGATTGGCTATATACAAGTGGTCATTGACTTAAGACCACAATTGAGCCCAAAATTTATGTTGCTAAGCGAGACAGTTTTTCAGTTCCCCATTTTACAACCATTCTTGCCACAGTTAAGTGAATCACTGCAGCTGTTAAGGCAGTAGCATGGTTGTTGAGTGAATCTGGTTTCCCCGTTGACTTTGCTTGTCAGAAGGTCGCAAAAGGTGATCTCATGACCTCAGGAAACAGCATCCGTCATAAATATGAATCAGTTGCCCAGCGTCTGAATTTTGATCACATGACCATGGGGATACTGCAATGGTTGCAAGTGTGAAAAATGTTCATATGTCACTTTTTTCAGTGAACTTCAAACAGTTACTAAATGAAAGGTCGTAAGTCGAGTACAACCTGTACTATAAATTTGTTTAAAAATAAATACTTTTGCTTCATTATGCCTTATTTCTTTATTTAGGCTTTTCAGGCAGCCATATCTTTCCTCTTGCCTCTATCATCTATAAATTTTTTTGGGCAGGGAAATAGCATCGAGAGAAAAGGGTATGTTTAATGTAGATGTAGACAAATATAATATGTTAATTCCATTTTCTCAGATTGACTGGCACTTGAAATGCAGAGTTTTGATCCTTGGGTGCTTACTGAGAAATAACCACACTATGACTATGCTATCATATATTTGGAAGCAAACTGAAGTGGATGCCAGGATTAGCAATAAAATGCATGGTAATGCAAGAAGTAATATGCAACCTCCCTAGATAATCTATTTTACTGAAAATTTCATTATTTAGCATCCACACAGCAGAAATAACTCCTTGAATTTATTGCCCTCTTAAAAAGCTAAAGGCAGGATAAGCATCTCCCATTTGACTACATGCCTTTATGTCATCCCCAGCTTTATAGAGGAAAGGACTGGCAATGTTTTCTGCTTAGATTGGTAAACACACATACACACATACACCACTTACATTGTGTTTATTATAGTGTGTACTAAAAAATTAGTAAAATGATCTAATTTCTGACTTTGGAATATTGAATAATTACAGTAGGTCAACACAGCATACATATCTATAGAAAATCCAGCTTAATAGCCATATTAGTTTTTGAAATGACAATTCAGAATATTCTAAACAACCAAAAATTCTCCTTTTCAATGTTAGCGCTTTCGGTTAAATATCAAAGAAATTTCCCTGATATTAAAGGTAATGTTTGATTCAATTATAAACTAAATGGAAAAAGAAATAGCTAATTCTTTACAGTATGCTTCTTTCAGGATTAGAACAGTGAATTTAGCCTAGGAATAATGAAGTTAATGGAATAGAAATGAGCTATTCCAACCAATATATTCCAAATAAAAACTGACTGTTACATTTTTGGGCAATTGAAGTTCCTGAGCCTTTTTCAAATGCTGTCCTAATTAGAATATATTGCAATAAGGAAGCCTGCTTCTAAACCAGATGCTTGTCATGTTCAGAAAAATAAGTTTTAAAAATTGTGATCAGTACAGAATTATTAAGACAACATATAACTTCCTTATTTAGATGTAGAAAGAGATATGCCACTGGTTCACTGTATACTAACAGTGGGCTCCACAGTATCACGGGATTGTAAAATCAAATTTTAAAAATGGACGTATATGGAGAACAATCCAGTTAAAAGGGATTTAATTGTAGAGTGTAGATGTAAAGTATCTTCCCATCCATCTTTCACAAGAAGAAACAGACTGCCAATGAGAAATATGGGACCACTAATGCATATTCCAATAGATATTCCTGCTGTTAAATGTTTTAATGCTCTCATCTCTACCTCCTATAGTGTAATACACTTTATTGATATAAATTATATGCAAATAGGCAGTAGAAGTATTAATTCTGAAGATTGAAACAAAAACCTAGGTTTATCGTTCGATTAAGTTTGGAGGACAATAGCTAACTAATCATAATTAATACTTCTTTTTAATCTGCAAACCTACAACATCAGCCAATGTGGTACATTGGGAGCAGGCAGATCCAGATTCTATGTTCTCTTAAGTACACAAACCAGCTACATCACTTTGGGTCAGTTTCTCCCAGGCCAAACCAAAAAGTCAGAAAACATCTATCTATCAATTCATATTGGTACCAATAAAGAAGAATTTATGTTGCTCAGAGTTGAAATAAAGGGTCTTTGGTGCTCTCTGAGCTTGCTTGTTTTCTTCCTGACATTTCATTACCCAAACTACAGTTCATCATCAGTGAGCACTGATATTAGATAAGTAACAATGCTCACTGATAATATGCTGTAGTTTGGGTAATGAAACATCTGCAAGAAAACAACCAAGCTCAGGGAGCACCAAGGACCCTTCAACCAGGGGTGAAATCTACTTATCTTCCTTACCGGTTCAGAAGCATACGTGCTGCGTGCAGACTTTCTGCGCATGTGCAAAACCTGCACATGCCCAGAAGGTAAAACACACATTACTTTCTGGTTAAAACTAGGAAGTAATGACACCTGGGCAGGTGGGCGGAGCCATCGCTACCGGATCACCGAACCACCAGCCAAGATCGCTACCGGACCAGGCGATCCAGCCCGATCCAGAAGCATTTCACCCCTGCCCTCAACCCACATTGGACCAATATGGTAAATTATGGTCTACAACCTTCAATGAAGAGGTTTTTATTCTGCAGTGGATTCATTTGGGCTAGTCGTCATAACAATATGTGTATGTTTGGGAGTAGTTTACTCCATTTAGACTCCTATATAAGCTTTTAATGTGAAATATTAATTTGTTATTGTGGTTTCTGATCTATTACAATGCTGTAAATTGGAATAAATCAACTTTCACTAAAGGAAAAAGTAATCAATTTATTTAAGTATGATTTCAAATGTTACTTTCAAACATTGACCTTCATAAAGACTCAGACACGAAGAAACGTTATTTTGGTTAGTATTGATCTGCTGTTAATTAACAGTTCCGAGTCTCGTATTTTTTGTTGTACTTTCAATGAAAATACATCATTCATTTTAATATTCTCCTTTCTGACCAAGATACCAAAAACTTAAATTACATAAAATTAGATGGCTGAGTTGTGAAACCCCATGATTGTGAGATATTTCTTAAATAATTCTCTGTTGAAGGAATTTGATCACTGCTGTTGAAAATAATTCAAGAATATGTGCTGTGCTATCTTTCTGCTCTACCCTTTATCCAATATTTGGGGTGCATTAGCACCCAGGAGCTGCATTTGATACATTTAATTGTTTGGCTAGAATATATTGCTTAGAGGAAACCTCTTGCTTTCTTTGAGGTGGGATAGATTATTGAGGTCAATTTACCAGCCTTCTGGGGGGCAAAAAATCCAATGTTTTTAAAACGATATCTTCCAACTCAGCACAGCAGCACAGTCCTGTTTTTCCCTTATCTCCTATATTATTCAGGTGATGCAGTGACAGGTAATCATTGTACTACGGCTTAACAGAATCTAAATTATATTTTGGGAAAGGTTAGTTAAGTTCAGTTCTTCTGAAATAGCCCAGACAAAAGGGTCATAATGGAGATCAGCAACCTGATTTAATACTCTTTCTGTACAGGATTCTGCACTTAATTTCTCACACTAAATACTGAAATACCACATCTGGCCCAAATGGAAATGTGTGGGATAGGAAGAAGCTTAGGATGCTTGGATCAGTACTGCTGCATGGGATGAAATGCACCACTTCAGTAAGAAAAATCAAGGCACTGAAAACAAAGGCAATGAAAACTCATAAGCTTCACGAGTCTAGTGTCATACAACATTAAGCATAACATCTGGGGTTGAATCAACCAGATCTGCCAAGAAGCATAGACATGCTTCTCATAGTCAATTGGAGTGAAATGGGTGGCTATAGAAATTGAATGAATGGAGGCAGTGGTGGGTTTCAATTTTTTTTACTACCAGTTCTGTGGGTGTGGCTTGGTAAGTGTGGCATGGCTTGGTGGGCGTGGCTTGGTGGGCATGGCAGGGGAAGGATACTGTAAAATCTCCATTCTCTCCCCAATCCAGGGGAAGGTTACTGCAAAATCCCCATTTCCTCCAGATCAGCTGGGACTCAGGAGGCAGAGAATAGATGGAGGCTGGGCCAGACAGAATTTTTACTACCGGTTCTCCGAACTACTCAAAATTTCTGCTACCGGTTCTCCAGAACTGGTCAGAACCTGCTGAAACCCACCTCTGAATGGAGGAATGAATGAATGAATGAATGAATGAATGAATGAATGAATGAATGGATGGGGTTGGCTGATACTGTGGCCCTGCACTACACCCAAGGAACTGTAGTGCTTCTGTGCCTAGTGCAACTTTAGTGACATAACCTGGCTCCAGAGTCAGAAGAGAGAACCCAGGCTGACTGCCTAGCTGAAGATGTGGCTTCACCAGCTGCAAAGGGAAGTATTAGCCATCTGAAGTTGTGACAGTGCTTGCGACAGTCATGTGTGATCAGTAGAGAAAGATAATGTTGGCTGTCCTTGGACATTTCAACTGATAATGTTGAGTTTCTACCTATTTGGTCAATTCTGGCCTATCTTTCTTTGTTCTGCTGTGAATTATGACTGGGATTTATTATTGCCCAGTTAGCAAATATCCCTGCATTAGTAATATTTTATAAACATAGACCATTACTATTTCATTGTGTTTCTCAAATGGCTGTGATTACTCATGTCACCATTTGCAGAATCAAACAGTGCTCCAAAGAAATTGGAGAAAAAGGAATATAGTGGCAGCTAACAAGAAAAACATGGGGAAAAAAGATGGGGAATATTTAGGAATTTTAAGGAAATGTTTCAACCTATCCAAAGCGCTAATTCAGCTGAGACCCTGAAATCAATAAATAGTGAATATTTTCTTTATTCAATATTTATTAATGATTCTTAATGCTTTTGATTTTAAGTAAAAGTAAACATTTTAAAATCTTTCATGGAAAAATATAATTGTCAGTATCTTTTCGGTTTAATAAATGATATTTCTCTTAGGAACATTTATTATGGTAAAGTTATTTTTTCTTATAGGTCACTTATTTTGAATGGATTGTTTTTTTAAAAAAAATATTCTGTTTTCTGTGTTATTATACAACTAATTGTTGCAGTGATGGCAGTTGCAGTGAAAGGCGCATTATATGTAAATGAAAATAATAGTTAATAGGAGACCATTAAAACACTATATAATGATGAGCAATGGACAATACAGAATCTGTGTTACAATGCAGTCAAGGAAAATTCCAGAATTAACTTGCAGCTCATGAGTTCGATAACACCATGCACATTTTAATAAATAATAGTTATCTCATTCATTCCAAAAGCCAATGTTAGTTCAGTTTGATTTTTATTTATATTAGGCAGCTAGAGATTGGAGAACTGAATTTGAAAAGCATGAACTTTTCCCCAGAGGAAGGACCTTGAAAGTTGTTCTTATTAGGAAAAGACAGGGGAACTCTTCTCCATTAAAAAATGTTGGCACTGCTGAATTGGAGAATGAATCATGGCCAAAGCTTGCCTCATTTGCCCTTGCTCTCTCCCCATGCCTTTTATAAACAGAATATGGAAAAATCTAGTTCAAGATGTTTTCTGATTGTCAGTTTCAAAAGAAGTTGATAGGATGGTAATCAAAAGTGAAGAATGTGAACATCAGTAATTGGCCTTGATTGATTCTAACCATTGACCAGTCTAGCCAAACTTCATGGTTTATGGCCAGTCCTCCAGCATTATCTCACTATACAAGGGCTGTCAAACTCGCAGCCCACGGGCCAGATGTGTCACGTGCTACCCATGCCCATGCCTGGTTTAGCGCAGGGGGAAAAAGTCGCAATACATCACATGATGACACCTTGACAACATAAGTTTGACACCCCTGCACTAACTACATGTAAACCATTATTTGTGTTAGAACCCAACCAAGGTCAATAAAGAACAACAGTTATTTAAAAAAAAAATAGTCAGAAGCTTTAAAAGTTTACTGGGTAGTCAGATGTGTGAATGATTTTTTTAAAAATACATTTGAATTCTATGTATGAAATTTATGTGAACTTCATTGGACTTCCTGATGGCTTGCCTAACTGTCTAGTGTCTTCCAGGTTCTCAGATTACTTACTATTTGAGACAGATGCTACAATCTTATAAGTAGGATGGTGGTCTAGGGTTATAATGCTACACATGCATTTTTTAAAAAAGCATATCTAGGCTGTGTAATTCAAAGTGATCACTTTGGTTCAATTAATGGTTAGGGTTGTCTGCACCTTGTTGCTGACATTTAGGTGTGTGCTTGCTTATTTGCATCTACTTTATAGTAGACCTAGTCTTAAAAGTATTTTTAAATCTGTAGAACCATCTTCTATGTAAATGTGGATGCAATCAATTTGTTCGTTTATTATCAGCTGTCAGTTTCCAGTTTTATTCTTTTAGAAGTTAATTCCCAGCACATTAATTTAGTGAAAGTAGATATAGCTGGCTGTGGCCATCTCATCAAATCCCCAGATACTAGAAGTTGCATTCATCTCATTGGCCAAAGGAGGACTTTTAAATAAATGTTAAAAAATAATGTTGAATCTGTTTTTCTATCTAAACAAAAAACAAAAAACTCCTTCTGGTAATTCTATCCTTATCTTGTCTGTTATTCTTGATGGATAAAATGCAAAAGCTTTTTTGAATTGTCTGAAACTAATCAATTCTCCATCACCTCTAGCTGATCCAGATGAATGCTTGAGAATATGTTTTCTAATCAGGAGGGGAATGGTCTTAACAAGAATTTGGCAATCAGCAGTAGTCAGTGGTATTGGCCTGCCTTATAGCTGCCACCAAAGATTTCCTGTTTACTTATTCAAGAATTGTTGTAATTAATGTTTCTCTCATTCCTTTGGCGAGGCAGCTCTTACTGAAGACTCCTTGAAATGTCTCTTGCACACAGTGGACCTCAGCAGATTCTAGAAGGATTTACTAAAGCTTGCAAATCCCCAAATTTTAAAACTGCTCTTCACACTCAAATTACATTTTGTTTTGAATTATGCAAAACGCTGCCATTATGAAACTGCACAAACACACACACACAATCTACGTACTTTAGAAAAAAAGAAAGAAAGAAAAAAAGTTTTGACTATTTTTCACGTGACACCTGTCTTTAATTCTGTGACACTGCAGGTATTTGCAATCCGATGTGTATGCATGGTGGGAGATGCAGCAGGCCCAACGTTTGTGACTGCCCATTTGGCTGGAAAGGAAAGCATTGTAGTATACGTGAGTCTGAATCCCTTCTGATTCAAATATGCTATTTGTTGATATTTCATGTCAGATCCCTAACATGATATTGCCATTCAAATGGAGGGAGGCAGGGAGCATGGGGATAAGCTGTATTTTACAACTTTTTTCCTGGCGCCTAAGTACCCTGCAGTATTCTCACCTTCTTTGGAATGAAATAAGAAGGGAGGGCCATGTGGATTGTGTCAGTTGGTTGAAAGCGGAAGAAGACCATGGGAACGGATCCTTTTCTGGTCCTCAGGACGGCCATTACAATAAACATCTTCACTTCTGTGGATTGGCTGAAATCTACATTTGGACTGGAAGGATGGATTCTAGAGCCCTGTTTCTAACTGGGCAATTTGGGAGGGAATTTAGAGTCTGCTTCACCTGTTCTGCTATCACTTCTTCTCAATAAAAGGTTCCTTTTGAAATACCATGTTTCAAGAGTCTATACTTTCTTGGGCAAGAAGAAGAGGCAGATCATTCAAATTAATACAACTTTTTAGGCTTCCCAGTGTAACCATAAATGTCCTTCATTTCTGTCTGGAAAAAACTGTCAGTCTGTTAGGCAACTTTTAGACTTGGTTATTCCTGTATGCCTGGGGACTTCAGGAGATGAGTGAACTGGTGAGGTAACTCTGCTATTTTTAACTTCCCTATGTCTATTATTCTTTGTTTTAGTTGGTTCTTACAGTTTTTGATTTATTAACTGTGCTTAGTTCTGTTATATGCCAGCCAGAATTGCTTATTTTGTGATGGTCAGTTTATAAATTGGTTTATTAAATAATAAAGAAATAAAGATACCCACATGTCTGAATATGAACATTACTAAGTTTTGAGGGCTGTGTTTGTTTGTTTGTTTGTTTGTTTGTTTGTTTTTGTCTTCACCTCAGTCCTTTAAGCCTTGGGCAGCTGGTTTTGTAATGAATCTTTGATGATTTCTCAGCCAGGGAAGAAGGACATCATATGCAAATGATGGTTTTTTTAAAAAAAAAATCTTAAGCAACTGTCCTTGCCTAAAAGATTGTTTACATGGTAAACAAGGCTACTTTGCAACAACTTTGCCACTCAGCGTCCTACAAAGGGCACTGATCTGATTAAAGCACCATTTAATATCCTCATGTTCAGTCTGAAATTAATGGGTTACTCTGTTAATCACTCAATCAATTAAGGATTTCAGACTTAATAGAAAATGAAAATTTAATGACTAGGGAATCTGCCTTTGGAGCAAATCCATGATGAAACTAGAAGTCAGAGTAGCAAAGATTAAGGGGGAACTTGCTAATCATGGACATTTCAGAATGCTAATTGCCTCATGAAGAATGCTCATTAAGCTCTTTTGAGATCAAGCTATTTTGAAAATAACTGTAGGAAACTAAGACGACATGTCACTCAGTAAAGTGACTTAAAACTCATGGGCCATCATAAAGATCTTCTTATTTCCTCTCTTCACCTTTATTTATTTTTTTCAGCTGTGTGTCTACCCAGCTGCATAAATGGAGGTGAATGCATAGGGCCTAATGTTTGCCAGTGCTCAGAAGGATGGGCAGGTCTCCTATGCCAAATTCGTAAGTGGTTTTTGAATATGATTCATATTTTCTCTTTGCTTTTTGTCTCTGTCCAAACTATGAATGGATGCAGTTTTGCTTGCTCCCAAATTATTTAAAAAAGAAGATAAAGTTATGTTCATATAATATGGCTAAGTTAAAAAAAACACATTTTGATATAGAATAAGCCAGATTTCATAGGTACCACTGCTTCCAAAATTGAGAAGGTTATGCCATTTTACATTGCAGCATTTAAATATGAGCATCCAGAAGAACAGGGCTGTTAAACTCACATCCTGTGGAAAACCTTATTTAATCTTTCTTTTAAAAAAATGTAATCCAAACCAAATCAAAAGGGTTTTTTTCTGCATTTAAAGATACGAATACTGCAGAGTCGGTTCTATATCCAGAATGAATGGAATTGGTGGAATTTTTTATAACTTAAGTAGAGTGTCAGAATGGCAGGGTTTATCAGTTAATTTTCAGTTTTTATCCATTATATCTCGTAGTAATTATAAATTAACACTCTACTTAGGTTGCACATCCTCAGCAAAGATTTTTTTTCAAAAAGTTCCACTAATTTCATGATACATACCTCAAATTGTGTACCATTTCTCAAAACCAATTTCCCAAAGGATGTGACTAAAATCTTAACTCCGGTTTTTCCTTTTCCTTTTCTCAACTAAAATATATATGGTTCTTTCTTTCTTTTTTCTTGTACAGACACAATTTTAAATGGTCATTTTATAGTTTAATGTTATGCTTGTCTATTCAGAAATAATCCCTATTAAGTACAGTGAGACTTACCACTAGCTCCAATTTTAATTTCAAGAACTTTCTTCAATGTGTCCTGGGTAAACAGTCTTACTTGTGGGTACTCAGAAATAAGCTCTATTAAATTCAACCAGTCTTTCTCCAAAAGTCAGTTTTCATAGCTTTAATGGCATGATAGGAATTTTAAGCATAAGCAGGGAAAGGACATTTCTTTCTTCCATTTTACTCACATAAG
This sequence comes from Pantherophis guttatus, assembly GCF_059756535.1. Lineage (NCBI taxonomy): Eukaryota > Metazoa > Chordata > Lepidosauria > Squamata > Colubridae > Pantherophis > Pantherophis guttatus. Next base: position 135,599,987 of record NC_142063.1, on the reverse strand, counting down.
TCAAATCAAGTAAAACATGCTTACAATTTGTTATGTTGGATGGGTAAAATGTAATTTCATTATCACATTATGCAGAAAAGACATAGAGAAGTCATGAGCATCTGTATTGCTGACCAAGATAATTCTTCTGTTGAAAATAAATGACAGAATGCTAATAGGAATCCATTTTTTCTTTTTTTTACTTTCTGCTGCCACCTTATCTAGGACTGAATTCTCTTAATAATTCCTCTTATTGTTTGATATGATGCATATTACTGCTGAGAAATCCTGTGAAAGCAGTGTATGGCAGCGCATACAAAAAGTTTAATTTGAAATTGTTAAAGCAGGCACATCTTTTTTTTTCTCCCATTCTTGCATGGCTGCTTCTGACTGATTCCACTTGTGCTAGGCAAAATGGTTGTGCATGCACCCACAGAGATAGCCAGAGGTAACTTCCAAAGAAGCTGCATGAACCTGAAGAAAGATGCCATTAATTTAACATAACAGAGAGACAGATTTTGCATATCCTCCCAAGGTGTCCTGAAGCACCTTTTTCAAAATGATTTTCATAGTCCTGAAATATACAGTATGGTCCACATCGTCTCTCTTATGCTCACTGAATTAAATACTTTCATGGCTCCAATAATTAGCCCCCAAATTTGCTTATGAAAATTCACTTTCTGAAAACTGCTTTGATTGGAATGAGTTTGTTAAAAAAAGCTTGCGATGCAATCAGGAGAAAGCAAAAGAAAAGTCATCCTTACTAACAATATGTGCTCCAGTTTTCACCTTCTCTGTCACAAAACACAGAACACATTTTCAGGAAGATTAAGTGTTTTAAGTTGAGCATGATCATTATCGCTCTATCTTGAACAATCAGAATATAGTCACAGTACAAAATAGCAAAATCACAACCATAGAAATAACAAGGGTAGAAAAGAGAGGAATAACTAATCTAAGCAAGGTGAATCATTCAAATATTGGCTTAAAAGAGCCAACTGTTGTCAAAGACCATGAAAAATAGAACAGAGGCTAGCTCTTTTCAAGGCTAGCTCTTTTTAAAAAATTAAATTATCAAATCTTCATTTCACTGTTTTTGTTAGTTTGATAGTTTGATATCTCCAGAAGCTTAAGGAAGCGTCATCTTCTCCTTACAAGAAAAATCCTAACTATAAAGTGGCTTGAACTGATAGAAAGAAATGGTCCAAAACCTTTCAGCGTGCTGGCCCAAAGAAGGCATAAAATTGGTCTTCCCAGTCTTAGGAACGCCTGAACATCGGAGTATCAAGCTTATGGACCTCTAAGTCATTTTTTATGGACTACAGCGGTAGTTCAATGGTTCATCACATACATATTTTGATGGCCTACAGAGAAATACCTTATGTTTGTTTCACTTCAGGAGCCATCAAATATCCAAAAAGATATTTTTCAAAGAAAGGGATTTTGTGCTCCAGAAGAAGATATTTTTGTCATGCCATTTATACTGATCATTTATTCATTTCAACTAGGCATTCTAGGCATCACTGTATGGTATGCAGCTGTAGAGAACATTGAATCCGCTCTGATATTTGAAACATCTTATAAAATTATTAAAATAATGAATAATCAGACATTCTGCTCATTAACTTCAGTGCCCTTACTCTGATTAATATCTATGGCAACATAATGTTATATATGCTAACTCTTTCATTTGCCCCTTAGGAACATGTTACTTTCATTCACATGTCAAACCAGTAGGTTTATAATTTTCTAAATCTCCTTCCCCTGTTCTGCCCCCTTTGGTATACCTCATTCTAGATTTTCTCTTCATTTCTTTGAAGTAAAGTGTTCAATGATGATAGTCATTTACAGTTAATATTCTTGCCAGCACAAGGGAAAGTCTTTTTATTGATTCTAATTTCAACACAAGAAGCTTGACTTAATAATATCGTCTTTGCCAAGACTACATAGCAAAATGTCTGCCTTACTCCAGGGTTTAAAGTAAATACATTTCTGAAAAATTCATTGAGATTTCCCCTTGACTATATTATGTTTAATTTTAATTTTCTTTTGAAAATTTTAAATTGTCCTCCCAATAATATAGATAGAAGTGTATTCTATTTTATTGCACTTCCCTGTTTTAGCATAACCCTAATCCAATGTCGAATAATCCCCCAAAATGCATTTTAAAGCACACTTTATTATGTTTTATTGACATATAAATAAAGCTTCTTTTAGCCCACTCTTCTGTAATCAGTGCTTTCCATTTCAAAATGTAATGTGACCCAAATTGAAGCAGCAATTTGAGCCAAACTCACACCTATTGTTCTTCTAATCCACCAACATATCCAGTGGAAAAAATATCTCTCTGAGTCAGTTATTCCCAAGTACAAAAAGAGAGAATGAGCAAAGAAAAAATTTAATTCACCCGATTCTCTTCTTCGCCACTCCTCCACTTACTCATCATGCATAACATAACATATGTCTTTTCACTTCTCTGTGTGTAAAAACAATCAGCCTTAACAACTGATAGTAATTGCATTTCAACATCATGCTTATAGTTTTTGTAGACTATAATTTAATAATGACCCATCATATCTCTGTTCCAGAAATTATCACCAGCCAACTTAAGCAATATATTTAAACACCATTGTCTGAACATAAGGTGGGATTCCATGAAGATTTTGTGGACGAATATATCATCGAAATGTCAGCTCCTGAGATCCAATTAAAATAGTAATAGGACATGGGGATTCTTCTTGGAGTAGTGCCTTATAAATTGGCTGATCTCTCTCTCTCTTTTTTTTTTGTGCCAAAACAATGTCAAAAGAGCACACACTGCTAATTAGGGAGAAGGGGGAGCTGGCTTGTAATCAGCAGTTCCATTGCCTTAACTTTTATGAAGGCAGGGAATAGCTAGGTTCTAGCAGAATACTGCTGAAATTGAAATAAGGGTCAATCCCATAAATCATATTTACAACCTTAATATAGCAATATATTTTTAGATGCTGAAAACAGCTTGCCAACATTGCTTTCATTAGTAAATAAATTATATATCCAAATGAGCTTGGAAAGGCAAACTGAATTAGCAAAGAAAATGTCATCATCCTGTTTGTTTATTTTAATGGACTGATAATAGTGTAGGCTTTTCAAAGGATTATTTATTGTATCACATTACATTATTTTAGGCCAGATACATTAATGGGCCTCAACCATGAGAGAAAAGAGGTAAATTTATTGCTTACCAGAAAAGTCTAGAATCTGGCTTTGCTGCAGATTCATTGAAGCGAGGAAAAAAGAAATAAATTACAAATCGGGTTGGAGGTTCCCTACATATTTGTTCAGATCTTGTGAAATTTGCTGCAGCCAATCAGAAGCAGCGCTAGAACAGAATACCGAGTGTGTATTCCTTTATTTGTCTTTGGCTCAAGGTAGAAAAGGAAAAAGCATCCTCCCTGGCTCCTGCTATCCCCTTTGCATTCCTTTTGAATTTTTTCTTCAGTTGCTCAGAACTCAGATGCAGATGCAATGGGTGTGCTACATTTGGCAAGGCCTTCGAATCAGAGAAACAAAACTGATGAACCTTCATATCCCTCCCTCCCTCCCTCTCTCCCTCTCCTCCCTCCCCCTCTCTCTCTCCCTCTCTCCCTCTCTCTCCATCTCTCTGTCTCTTTCTCTATCTCAACTCCAAGCGTAGAGAATGAAATGGAATAGATGGTTTGCTTTGCAACAGCACATCTTAAGTTTTGAGTGCTTATTGAGGGCAGCAGCGGAAGGGCTGTGCAATCCAGCTTGAAGTGCTCTTGGATTGTTTGGCCCTTTATGGATAGAAAATGCAAAATTATTGGCAATATAATGCTGGATGATGGGCTGCTCAGGTCAGGTGACACCGAAGGTACTACTGAGTATATCCTGAGGACTTTTCAGAGTGATAATGGGGTTTATGATGTGGCTAGATTAAAGTTAAGTTGCTGACGATGTTGCCATGCAGAAAAATCTGAGGCTGCAACGATAGAATTAAGAGTATGAACATGGAAAAGCTCGACACAGTAAAAGATTACAGATAGTCCTCAACGTATGGCCACAATTGAGCCCAAAATTTCTGTTGTTAAGTGAAACAGTTGTTAAGTGGATTTTGGCCCATTTTCAACCTTCCTTGTCACAGTTGTTAAGTGAATCACTGCAATTGTTAAATTAGCAACATCGTTGTTAAGTGAATCTGGCTTCCCCATTGACTTTGCTTATCAGAAGGTCACAAAAGATGATCACATGACTCCAGGACATGTAACCGTCATAAATATGAGCCAGTTGCCAAGCGTCTGAATTTTGATCACATGAACATGGGGATGCTGCAATGGTTGTAAATGCGAAAAAAGGTCATAAATCTCTTTTTTCAGTGCTGTTGTAACTTTGAACATCACTAAATGAATTGTTGTAAATTGAGGACTACTTGTACATAAATCTGCACACATTACATCCTAGGTATCAGCAAATTGAGATAGACAGGAATTGGACACTTCTGGACAGAAGATCACACTGTTTACTACTTAGGACCAAAGAAATAAAAAATGGAATGGCACTGCTTTCATAAGAAGGTTATAACAAGAACAGTATTTGACTACAGTGCAATCATAATTGAATAATATTAATTAAACTTCATGGATGCCCCCTTTAATACATCAGTCATACAAGTTTATGTTCCAAACATTGATACAGAAGAACACAACGTAGATGGGTTTTTGATCAAGTTCATTGTGAATCAATAGAACATGCAAGCAAGATTTGCTGTTTGTTGAGATTGTAATGCCAAAATTAGAAATATCAAGGAGAAAAGTATAGTTGGATTTGATAGCCTAAGAAACCCAATTAAAGCAGGAAAACAACTAATCAAAAATGTTTTTTTACGTTTTTTTAAAAAATGGTTGTTTGACAAGTAAGCTCATTATTTTTGTCAAGTAAAGGTAACAAAAATAATGAATTTACTTGAGGGACTTGGTAAAAAAAAAAGCTTTGGTTAATGGCATGAAATAATTTCAGGCACAAATACATCTGATTTCTGAATGAAAATATAAACTTTTATAACTCATGATTGTAAGAAAATATGGAATCATGTAGGAGAGTTTGAATTGAGCCTAAAAAGGAATTTTTCTCATATCTCTATCAAAGATGGCTTTAGCACCACACAGATTGATAGCCATTAATGCCTGACAGATATCTATCATTTTCTATTCCAAAGTTCACACAAAGTTACATGTTTGATAAAGATACAGCCAACAATTTGAAAAAGTTGTATACAAATATATACATAGAAATATACCGATATATATCTGTCTGACTACAGTATATGTGAGAAAGTTGTATCTGAATATCAACACATGTTGATTTACCAGCAGTTATTAAGGTAAAATAACTTTAATGGAATAATGAATTAATTCCACTGACACAATCCAGTTTTAACCTGATACCGATCTGATACTCATGTGATATTTGCAGTCCAGACATGCATTCTTATACAGTGATCACAGAATTTGTGGGATCTAGCTTGATTAAATTTTTAGGGAGAAAAGTAATTCAGAAAACTGTCAGCAAAATGGAGAGGAATAATTGTTGAACCCATTGAAAGTGCAATTCTTTAATATACTTGGACAAATTTTAAATAAAAGTCTTTTGCCAAAAAGAATTACTCAGGATACCATCTAATTTCCTAGATCTTGACAGTTAGTTCCTTGAATTGGACAGCTACAGTTTCAGTCAGAATAAGGGCACTTCAGCAAAAAGGATGGCTTATGGAACTTTAATATAGCAAGCCTGCAAATTGCAGGATTCACAATAGAAAAAAAGCTTTGAGAAGTATTGGTTTCCATCAGTGTCAATAGAGTTTCAGTGCAGCTAGTTTTACTGTGGTTCACATCCATTTGTTGCCCCTGTATTTAGAAAGGTTCCACTCAATTTCACAGTGCTTGTCTACTCCACTGACTTCCATTTTTCACAAGAACAGAAATCTGACTATTGTAAAAAGAAGTAGCTGCCATTGTTGTTATTGTATTTATCCCATTTCAAATATATCTCTGCATTTGCTGCAACTGAAAAGGTCAGTCTGAGCCCATTAACAAGCATATATCAAATACTTGTATCTTTCTTATAGAGAAGTAGCATTCTTTTATGACTCTAACTATTGTGTCAAGATAGTAGGATAAAGACAAGGAGAATAAAACATGAAAAAACAAGCATTTCTATCCACAAAAGCTATTCTCTACACATACACACACACACACACATACACACACACACATTGTTATTTGTATAGATACCTTGAATAACAGTGACCCTTGATTAACACTCCTGATAACTGTCAATGAAAGTAAAGTGTTCATATGAAGAGATTCACATTGAGGGAGAACAATTGTATCTTCTCACAAGTCTCTCAGATTCTTTGTTAAGTTCTATCCTAAGATGATTGTCTTTCTTGGCTTTGACTTATCTTCTCTTGGAAAGTTCTGCTCTGTTTTAACATCCAGTTTGCTTTCTTCTAGGATTTTTTTTTTTCATTTTTACCAAAAAAAATTCACATTCATCTCTAGTGACATCTCTAAGTTCATTCCATAGTTCTTTTGATTCTCTGTAGGTGAGGTTCAGGACTTTAAAATGATTCCTGAGATTCTCCTTGAAAATAACAGATATTGTATATGTTCAAGATCATATCAGAGAAATTGACTGGTTTACCATCTTCCTTATCTTAACCTGGAATTGCACATGAGCAATTCATGATTTGTTTCGCAGTCTTTGATGCTCTAATTGGGATCTTCCCACTTCCTTTTAGCAATAATTTAGTCAATTTGGTTTCTTTGTATTTCATCTAGTGATGTCCATATATGCAGGTGTTTTGGTCATTTGAAGATAGTGTTAGCTATGAAGAAATTATTGGAGGGGCAGAAAATAATAACTCATTATAACCTGCTTCAGTTTGGTTTTCTAAGCAAAATCCAACTATGGTTAGTCCTTGCCTTATGACCACAATTGAGCCCAAAAGTTCTGTTGTTAAATAAGACAGCTGTTAAGTGAATTTTGCCCCATTTTACAACTTTTCTTGCCACTATTATTAAGTGAATCGCTGCATATTTCCAACTGTGGCATTCCAGTCTCTAGCCTCAAGCAGCACATCCTCCTTGCGGATTCTTTGATCTCAAATTGAAGTTGATTATAACACTTATCAACCTCATTGTCTTCTGCATCAGCAGTTGAAGCATAAACTTGAATGATTGTCATATTAAAGCATTGTCCAAAATCCAATTGATATTATTAACTAAGAATACAAAACTAAGACATCATAGAATTATAAAAAGTCATATTGCTAAGTACAATTAACCCCAAAGACCTTACAGAAAAGCCACATTTGCATTTGCTTCTGGAAACGTGGAGATGGAGGCCATAAGTGATTCCAAGGAAAACCATGTTTAACGTTTTAAGTTATATCTTGTGTGAGTTTAGAAATAATACAAATGTGTTGTTTGTCACAGCTCTTTGTGAACCAAAATGCCTGTTTGGAAGCCGATGCATCCAACCCAATGTTTGCGCTTGTAGACGTGGATATGGTGGTCTTCACTGTACAAAGAAGGTATGGCATTGTTTCAAACAGTGGTACCAATTAATAAAAGGGGAATACAATTAAATGGCAATGCAATTAAAACATTTGGGCATGCCCTATAAAAAGAGTGTAGCTTTTATTTACTCTTACAATAACTTATGAAATCTTATTAACCAGGCTTCAGCGTATATGAAATTGAGGATGTAGGACAGAGAGGAACACTCTGCTGTATTTGGATTATGTTAGATGAGATTCTTATAACAAGCTTTCCACATTCAGTTTTCTGAAAGTAGAATCACCTTTCAACTCAAAATTATAGTTATTGGTGTATTTCATGACAGTGACATTCTTCCCAGCAAATTCCCACCTTTTACTTGAAATTAGCATACGCAATATATGAAGATAAGAAAAAACAAGATTTATTGTAATTTCAGATTTCATAATAGCTATTTAAACTGGACAGTTATAGCCAGAGATGGTGGTAAGCATCCTGCAATTTCTAAAATACTTTACTTCAATTTCTACTATGAAACCCTTGGTTTCAATCAAATGCACTAAAGAGATTGATTGTCTGTATGTGTTTAAATGCAGAAGGTTTTTAGAATGGTGTTTAGAAAGCTGACCTTTCCATTATTTCAAAATCAAAATTATTAGTTGTGTTTTCAGAACATTGCCATGATTGTGAATGTGAGGCATGAGATCTATAAGCTCACAAATGAAGTAAATCTTTGTTGCACTTTGTAGAAAATACCAAATCACATGCTGAGCATCCATTATCCTATCTGTGAGCCAATGTACAGTAAATAGAATTTGAAGATGTGTTAGCAGGAGTTCTAGTGTATGAGAAATGGCAGCCAAGGGGGGTCACTGCATTCTCACTAACTCGTTTATCTTGTCAAGTAAAGTCAGTTTTTAAAAGAATATGGTCCACACTTAACCAACCATGGTTAGAGGGACCTCCAGCAAAATTAAATTAAACTGTCTTCTCCGTACTCAATTCAGCTTTGAATCAGATGAAGAATAAAACTAACAACTAGTCATTATACTCAGTCCAAATTCTCAGATTAATAATTTGATACCTCTGAATCATTGAAAATTCAATAGTGTGTGTGTGTGTGTGTGTGAGAGAGAGAGAGGGGGGGGAGAGAGATTGAGATTCAGTGGTTTAGGCTTATTCCATTATGATTAAGGTTGTGCAGATATGATAACAAACTATATCTTACCACTAATCTTAGGAGATGTACTTATCCATTTATCTCTCTCGGTAGATAGATAGATAGATAGATAGATAGATAGATAGATAGATAGATAGATAGATAGATAGAGATGTGAAAACATATATACCTATCTATCATATCATATCTATCTATGTATCTATGATCTATCTATCATCTCTCATCTATCTATCTATCTATTTATCTATCTATCTATCTATCTATCTATCTATCTATCTATCTATCTTATAAAATTGATAGGCCACCCATCTTACCTCAAGATAACTGTGGACAGTTTACAATCATAAAAGATAAAAACTACAGTATGTAAACTAAAAACATAAATAAGTTAATACAAAATCAAATCCAAACACTACAGCCAAATTAAAAGGTGGGAAGGATGGGAGCAGGTTGGGGGGTGAGGTGGGATCTATTGTTAATTGATTAACTGCCTCTATTCTGATGGTCCATCATTGGACCCCTAAGCTAACTGGAAATGCCAGATCTTTAGGCTCTTATGGAAGGTCAGGAAGGTTGGGGCCGACCTCATGACCTATACTATTATACATTTACATTAGATGTGTGGCTGAGCCAATATTCTGGTTTTGCTAATTGTTATTGGTTTTTTCTCAGCTTCTGTATGTGTTATTTATAAGTTTGCTCTGTGTTTTTTTTCCCTTGTTTTTAAGTATTATTTTTAAATAGATCTGAATTTGAGATGGGCAATCTTACAACATGAATAAATATGCAAATAGTTAAGCCTTTTCTGAACAGTACTTTTTTGACTCCAACAGTGAGAGAAAGGAAGTAGCTAACTTCATTGTTTAATATTCTAATGCTTCTAAATAGACATAAATCAATTTTCATAGCTTCCATAACGATCACTTCCATTGTATACTTACCGTGGAGAATATTTCCTTCTTTTTCCGCCTTCATAAACTGCCACACTTTTTTCTAAACAACTTATCCCTACACTGGGCATAAATCATGAACTGAACGGTTGGTTGAGGAGATAAAATAGAATATCAAAAAGAAAATAATTGAAAGTTGAGATCTCATGAATGGCAAAGACATTCTCAATCCATCTGGCCATAAATGAAATGAAGCACAATCTGAACTATAGGAATGCATTGTATTTGTGTAATAAAACTGTTGAAAGGTTTAGTACAAAATAATTATCTTATTAAAATAATCTTCCTGGAAAGAGATTTCTTATTTAGAGATATCTTTTTTTCTCAACAGAGATCCCAAAATCCAGCTATAATTAATTGTATTTACTCTCATATAAAAGTAAATCCTACTGTACCCAGTAGAGGTAACATATCTGAGTAAACATTTTTGATAACAGACTATTATAAATGCCTTTGAAAACAATTAACCAGTTAGCTACAGGTAACTAATTTCACTTTGAAAGGGCTCTAGTCATAAGCAATTATGAGTAACTGCAAGTATGAGTTTTACTCTGTGTGTGCGTGTGTGTGCATGTGTGTTTTAAATCAAGATCCTTCAAAGGAGATTACTTTAGGTTTTATATTTTAATACATTTATCTTGTAAATACTGAGAAACAAAACTAATCTGATATGAAAATAAAATAACATAATCCTGGCTAAGAATTATCTTTAATTTCTGGACAACCCTTTGAAAAAGTCCATCTCATAGAGCTAGAAAGCAGTGCAAAAATTGACAATTGCATTTTGAATACTGCTGCTGCTACTACTACTACTACTACTACTACTACTACTACTACTACTACTGGCATACATGCTACCTGGGAATCAGAAGGCAAGTTGTTCTAGAATTTCTTCTCCATCCTTGTTTATTCTTTGTTGTTGTGACTTCTTCAAGGATTCCTTTAAATGTTCTAGTAAGTGTCAAGCAGAACTTGATATGTGATGTCTTTGGGTCGAGATGGTGGCTGCAGATATGGGAGAATGATTGCCCGGCAGTGAAGCAGAAGAAATAGTCACCAGGACTATTCTCAAATTACATTCTATACAGTCTCTTCTTTAGCTAAACTCATTTTATAAGACTGACAATAGTATGGTGTGTCTCTCCAAATTCTCTGCCCCACAAAGAAGAGGGGTATAATACTATGAATAACAATTTCCAAAGATTTTCAGTGATTTTTCCGAAACCAGGACAAAAAGAGATTCACTATAAGAAATTTCTTTGCTTCCTTCCTTCCTTGCTTGTTTCTTTACACCTAATCTTTATCCTTTCCCCATTCCAGTCCCAAAAGTATAAAGTAAGTACTAGGTAGATAAATTGCCATATTGATTACCTTTTCCTGAAACAAACCACTGATCTCATACTAAAACGTGTAATTATTGTATTTCAACCCAGCCCTGAAAAATTCTGCGTAAAATCAAACTGTGAATAAGAAACTGTCAGATGTAAATGCCTTATTCTCCAATGTGTAAATAATGTATATATGGAACATCAGAGGTTAACTTATTCTTTGGACTTTAATGTATTCATAACTTACCACTCCCATTCCTAGCTCCACCCCTTGTATATATAAGGAGCCACCCTCACCATTCTCGTCGCTTCTACCTTGAATATTCAGTGAATATAGAATGCCTATCATAATTAAAAAGAAATATATTTAAAGCTTTAACTTCTATTATCTTTATTGAGTCTGATCCTGAAAATATTGCAACAAGCTGGTAGCAGAGGATGGTTAATTGACTCAATAAGTAATTAAAAATGTCCAAGAAAGATAGGCCCAACACCAGGGCCTACAGCAAAGAAATAGAAACTGATCAAGAGATGATCAACGAATCCACCAATGCGATTTCGAGAGAATCCGAAGAATACACCACTGAAGAAGAAGAACTAATGAGTGAAAATAATGACCAGAAAGAAATCGAAATAGAAAATAACGAACTCAGGTCAGAGATATTAAAGATACTAAAAAGCCAAAAGAATGATGAAAGTCTCATCGCGGACCTCCAGGAGATGCTGAAGAACAGCGGAGCAGCGAGAGAGAAAAACGTCATTAAAGAAAAACCCAAAGATCAAAAAATCGTAAGTGAGATGACTACTGAGAAAATAGTTGTTAAAAAGAAAAGATGTGATCCCGCGCGAAATTTTGAATGGCAGCCATCTTGGTTTCAACGAACTTCAAAAGAGAATGGAGCAGAGCCAATCAAAACGCTCAGTTCAAAATTTCTGGCGCGAAAAACACTATCAGACGAAGAAAGTGAGAAGGAAGTCTCAAACTCTTCAGATGATCCAAAATCAGAAAGTGAAGACGATTTAACAAAATCTCAAGTAAAATCAGCAATGAAAACGCTTTTTGCTGCTTTTGGGCCAAGACTGAAAATTACCAAGACATCTACGAAGAAGCAAGAAATCAAACCGGCGACTCAAGACCTGCACGCTCCCATCCTGACTTCGAAAGCGACGACGCCCGAGCCCAGAGAGCCATGCCGATTTCGCCCTACACCACAGACAAAATCGAATACCAACGCACACAAAAAGAAGAAAAGAACCGTCACCACCACCAGAACCCCAAAAACCGAGCCAGAGACCGACTCATCTGAGGAGGAGCGGATCGAGAGAGCTGAAAGGGATAGAACCTTCCACGACGCCACCAAAGAAGAAATGAACAACGCGCATGTGCGAAACTACGTAGACGACCCAGAAGGACTTGAACTGGCCAGAGAACCGCGCAGACTCATTGCAAGCATCCCAATGCCGTTCTGTAATTTCCTGCACTTGAGAGATCACGGACTGCCCCAGGTTGTAAGTAATGGACAGAATAATGTAGGTAACTTACCCAGTGACTTCCCAAAACTTAGAATTGATGGCATTAATTTACAAGAGTGGTATCAACAGCTTCAGGTTATTTTCATGAAAGAAAATTTACTATTCTTTATAACTAGCCCTCCAAGAAGACCTTGGACTTTAAAAATAGATTGTTTACATCATAGAGCATTTTTCATAATAATATCTAGCGTGTCTCCTGCAATGTATCATAGCATCAAACCAAACCTAACTGTATCAGAAATAATTCAATGCATGTTTAATCTATTTCACAGCGATAGCGTAGCTACAACCACAAGAATGTCTAAGGATTTCTTTTCCTCTAGAGTAAAACCAGGGATTTCTATAAGTGAGCATTTGATAAATCTAAACAAAATAAGAGCTGAGCTACAATTGAGGGGGGAAGTGATTTCAGATCAAACAATGAAAAGTGTTATTATCAATTCACTTGATCCATCATGGGATAGCTTTATGTCACACTTAGATACCATTAATCTGGGATATTTATCCATAGAAAGTCTATCTAACAAATTGATAGCAGAAGACAATTCAAGAAAAAATCGATCCAGTAACCAAACAGACCACAAACCTTTTAGGAAAGTAGTCTTTCAAGATAAACATAATGAGGCCTTTAGATGCTACAATTGTGGATCCAGGGAACATAGTAGAAGAGACTGCCCCAAAGTCTCAAGAGAAAGACATAGACCAGAATATAGGAGCAAATATAATTACAGACAATCTTCCACAGATAGACACAAATATAGAAGCCCACCAAATTACAAAGAAGGTAGAGGGGGTAGAGAAAATTCAAAAGAGAGGAAATCTGGGTCACTGAATGGGCTAAATAAACAAGACAGCACCAGAACACAGCAGGATGAGAATAACAATTGGCTTATTGATTCTGGTGCAACAAATCACACCACCAACAACAAAAGTATATTATCTTCATTTATAGAAGATAAGTTTGTGATAAAGGTAGCTAATCAAGAAAAGGTTCAAGTACTAGGCAAAGGAAATGTGACCTTGCCTGGTCTAGGGAAAATAGAGGGGGTATTATTAATCCCAGAAATACCTCACAACATACTAAGTGCCATAAAATTAAGCAGAGAATCTGATATCAATATAGTTTTCTCAAAGGGGAAAGCAACTATAGAAAAGAACAAAACAAATGTAGGTACTGTAATGATAAAAGGAGGTCTACCCTATCTGATAACTAAAGAAAGATGTTTACATAACATTGATTCAAATATGGAAGATTGTATTGAAGCAGATGATGAAAATGTCAGTAACAGTGACAATGATGAGTGTAGAATAACTCATGATCACAAAAATACATACAAGGAAAAGAAACCAAAAATAGGTAAACCAATTCATGATGAGTGTGCTCACATCTTACACAGGAAGTTAGGACATGCAAGCTTTCCTGTAGTACAAAAAATGACTGAACACGCAGAAGGTGTCAAAATAAAAAATTGTGAAAATTATTTGGAATGCTCAGTATGTAAGTCCACCAAACTAAAAACCAGTCCCAGACCAAAAAAATCTAACAGATCAACTAACAATATTTTTGATTTGGTACATATGGACTTAGTTGGTCCATTAAGTCCCTCAATTACCTATAGAAAACGTTACTTCCTAACTATAGTGGATGACTACAGCCGATATGGTTTTGTTTACACATTAAAGCACAAGGATGAAACATTTCAGAAATTTAAGGAATTCTACAAACGTATAGAAACACAACATAATATCAGAATAAAGCAAATTATGACAGATAGGGGATGTGAGTTCATGTCTAAAGAATTCTCCCAATGGTTAAAGGATAGAGGAATGTTACATTTCACGTCCAATCCTTTTTCTGCATTTCAAAATGGAGTTGCAGAGAGGAAAAATTCCACACTACAAACCATGATTAGGTGCACATTAGAGGATGCTGGTTTAGGCAAACAATTTTGGTCAGAGGCATTACATTATTCGAATTACACTCAAAATAGAACCTGGTCCAGTATTGTGAATAAGACACCATATGAGGTGATGTACAATAGAAAACCCAAATTATCACACATGCACATATTTGGAGTCACTGCAGACGTACACATACCTAAACAATTGAGGAGAAAGGGAGAAAACGTATCCAGGAGATTAAGATTCATGGGATACGAAACTGGAACCAAAGGGTACAGATTTATTGATAGTAATAACAAATTTATAGTATCCAGAACAGCTGTGTTCCATGAACAGGCCAATTGGTCAAAATTGCACCTTAATGAAATATTTCCTAATAAATGTAAAGATACGATATCTTGCGAGGAAGGAACAACAGAAAATCAAAATATTAACAAAAGTAAGAACAAAACCAAAACTTGGACTAATAGTCAGCATAAAATAAAGACAGACACATTAACAAAAAAGGAAGCTAGATATTTGCATGATAACCATAGCAAGCCTGAAAGAACTATTAGAAACAATAGAAACCAAATACCAAATAAATACAAAGATTACATAATGCATATGAATGGAGAACAAATAACACCTAATACATACGAAGAAGTATTGAAACTTCCACATGAAGAAAGAGAAAAATGGGAACTAGCTATGGAAAAAGAGATGGAAAGTTTACAAGGATTAAATGTTTTCACACCTGCGATCGCACCTAAGGATAAAACAATTATAGGTACCAGGTGGATTTATAAAATTAAGAACTTAGAAGGAGGCAATACCTTATACAAGGCTAGACTAGTTGCACAAGGCTATGCACAAAAATATCCAGAAGACTATACTGATACATATTCACCCACAGTGAGAACAGAGAGTGTCAAAACAGCCCTTGTAGTAGCATCTGCACTCAATCTGGACGTATTCCAATATGACATACAGACCGCATACTTACATGCAAAATTAGATAAGGAAATATATGTAAGAGCACCACACAGTCAATACACTAATAAGAACGAAATTTGGTTATTAAATAAGAGTCTGTACGGATTAAAGCAATCCGGCAAAAGATGGTACGATTGCTTGGTAAAAGTACTTAAGACCATGGATTTCAACGCCACCACTGCTGATAACTGTTTCTTTGTAAAAAAGAGTAATGATCATATTGAATTTGTATTAATTTACGTGGACGATATTTTATACATTGGAAAGCATAAAGAGAGCAGGGAAATCTTTGTAAATAAGTTAAATGAACACTTCTCACTGAAATCTCTGGGTAAAGTGAATAAATACCTTGGTGTGCAAATTAACAAAACTAAAAGGGGATTCAAACTTACACAGAAAGATAAAATCATCGAACTCCTAAACAAATGTAACTTAAATAATGCTAAAACCTGTGACACCCCTATGCAAACTGATTTTCTTAGAAACACTGATGAATCTTCCCCTGAGTTTAAAGACAACACATTTTACAGATCAGTTATAGGTTCACTCCTTTATATATCTAATTGGACTAGGCCAGATATTGCATTACCTCTCAATCTATTGTCAAGATATGTTAGTAAACCAACCTTATATCATTGGGAAGCTGTCAAAAGAATTCTAAGATATCTGAAGGGTACATTAGATTTTTGTTTAATGTTGGAACCCAATAATGACAGAGAACCAAAAATTACTTGTTATGCTGATGCAGATTGGGCTGGTGATACATCATGCAGAAAGAGTACTTCTGGTTATGTTTTTCTATTGAATGATTGTCCAGTTTACTGGTATACTGGTAAACAAGAACTAGTAGCCACTTCTACTACAGAAGCGGAATATGTTTGTTTGTCCAAAGCTGCAAATAACCTTGTATGGTTCAATGATCTGATCACTGATGTTTGGAAGAAACCCACCTTACCATTTATTATGCATGAAGACAATAAAGCGGCCATTGAAATATCCAGATCCGATGCAATTGGACAAAGGTCCAGGCATATTGATATAAAGTTTAAGCATGTGAGACAACTGTCTCAAGACGGATTCATTAAAGCAATACATTGCGATACTTCTGAACAATTAGCTGACATATTAACAAAACCCTTACCTTCTAAACAACACAAATATTTAACTTCTAAATTATATGTATTATATTGTCCTGAATCAGAATGTAATTGGTGTTGTGTAACGAACCGGCATTTAGAGGGGGATTTGTCAGATGTAAATGCCTTATTCTCCAATGTGTAAATAATGTATATATGGAACATCAGAGGTTAACTTATTCTTTGGACTTTAATGTATTCATAACTTACCACTCCCATTCCTAGCTCCACCCCTTGTATATATAAGGAGCCACCCTCACCATTCTCGTCGCTTCTACCTTGAATATTCAGTGAATATAGAATGCCTATCATAATTAAAAAGAAATATATTTAAAGCTTTAACTTCTATTATCTTTATTGAGTCTGATCCTGAAAATATTGCAACAGAAACAATCTTTGACCTTCCATTATGCACTTGTTGCGATGGGAATCACACAGGACTGCTCATTTTTAAATATTTACAATTTCTTATATAGTGCCATCAAAAGTTATCAGGCAAGATAATAAGATTCTGTACTGCTCTGTCTCCATTGTTGTTTTTTCATTCTTCCTTTTAAGATCTTCCCATTTATTAGCATGTATGGCTTTAACCAGTAAATTGAGCTACATTGGTTAGGATACTGGATATAACCCCAGGCTCAACTCCTTACTCGGCCACTCACTCTTGGCTCACAAGGTTGTTATGAATAAATAATGAAGACACAAGACACACTGTGGTGGTCTTGAGCCCCAGGATAAGAATATAAATCCAAGAAATAATAAACTCTATAAATAATCAGGCTTCTTCTGGTGTTGGAGTTATGATTTCCCAGCACATATCTGAAATCCTCAGATGTCTGGAGGGCAACAGGCATGACAGATTGATAGCATATATGATAGGCAAACAGTTTAAGACAGTGGTTTTTAAACTGTTTGACTCAATAACCCCTTTTCTGGTCTCAAATAATGTCATTATACCCACCAAAAAAAAGTAAAAAAATAAATCCAGATTCATTTATTTTGCACAAGCATCTCGGCAGCAGTAATCTCAATCTTGTTCCTTGACACACAAATAAAACAATTACAAAGTGCTCCATTGCTCCCTTGGTAATTAACCCCCGCACACACATTAAGAACCACAAGTCTAACAGAAAGCCATTTTCATTAGTTATTTATGGGTTATTTTTCAGTCAAGTAGACCTGTATTGAAGTATATGGCTGCATTGTATAATGAGTGAGTGATGGAACAACCAATCAAATATTGGCAACACTCTTGCCAGGTTATATTGTAGTGGGAAGAGGGACCTCAGGGGAAAGGATGTGGGAGGGGCAGGTGGACCAACAGGTTTGAGCGGGTCTCAATCCAAGCCTAGGATTAGCTCCCCATCGGGAAATGTGATTGGGAATAATGTTAGAGTTGATTAGAATTTATGGGATATAAATCATTTGTAAAAATAAGTGAATCAGTTTTAAACCGATTCGTTTTACTTGATAAAAGTCCATTTGTTTAGGGGATATCCAAGCTTCTATGCTACTTTATATCTTGTCCACATTCTATTTAGTTAACTTAGAAACTTTAAAAAATAAATCAACCCTCAGGCTCCCACAACATGGAAGCCTTGTGATGTATGTGATAGACCTTTGCAGAGACCACTTGTGCTTGCTTTGCTTTCCCCTGCTTTTATTTCCAGTCAAAAAGGGGTCCAGTAGAAGTGAAACAATCATAAAACACACAGCTGGTATGGTATTTCCGTAATGCATAAAGAGGAGTGAGAATACTTCTCAAACCCGCATAAGCAGATAGACATTGTTGCATTCACTTGCAGTCAGCTTTTTGGCTGAACAATACAGACCTCCTGAGGAAGAAAGCGAACCAAGATCTATGTGCTTGTTTATGTTGCTGAGTGATTGCCAATTCATTTTTTGACATTTTTAGTTTAATTTTTTTCTGAGTTTTGCTAAAAAGGGATTTCTAAATGTGTTCCTGGGGGATAATGAACTTTCTAGCATAGTAATCACTCTTTTATAAAAGTCTATTGTATTTTGAGCATGTCTGGGTTGTTTGCAAGATGCAGATAATGCAGTTTGGAAATAAACATGAAGGCAAATGCCCTTGCTAGGTTGTAAAAATCAAAGCTGACAGATATGGCAAACTTCTTTACAAAAGAGGAAAAACTGCTAACAAACCAGCCAAGTACAAAGATGTTGGTTGTGGTTTTTTTAATGTTAATAAAATCATTAGTAAAAACAAAAAAAGTTAGATGAAACACTACTGAATAATCAAATACTGATTTATTTATTTAATCTATTTAAATTTGAGGGGTGCGATGGCTCAGCAGTTAAAGATTCTGAGCTTGTCGGCTGGAGAGCTGACAGCCTGGATTCGAGACCCCAGCGCTGCGTGATGGGACGAGCTCCCGTTCCTGCCCAGCTCCTGCCCACCTAACCAGTTTGAAAGCATGAAAATGCAAAGAGATAAATAGGTACCGCTTCATGGGAGGATAACAGCATTCTGTGTTTCACCACATGGCCTGCCCTGAGGTGTGATGTCATGCTGACTACATGTCTTCAGACAACACTGGCTCCCTTGGCTAAGAAACGAGATGAGCACCATCCCCTAGAATCAGACACAACTGGACAGAGGAAACCTTTTCCTTTATTTACATTTTTTAATATCCAAAACATTTTTTTTTGTTTAGGTCATCTAAGTTTGCTCTCTCATAAACCCCTGCTGGAAATGTATAGGTTGGATTACTTTTTAAAGATTCTAAAAGAAGCTTGCAAGAAATCCTTTGTTTCTTAGCTCTATGGTTGCCACTTCTTTAGCTTAGTAAAATTTCAATTTTCTTTATTATTTATTCAATATTCTTTTTATTATTATATTGTTGTTTTGGTTTACTCTCCTTTCCTGTTTTTCTTGTAAAGCATAGTAAAGAAAGTATGGAAGCGGGCAAGGGACGATAGATAGATGCTCTTTCTGTTGTTGTTATGAGTTACTTCTTCTTTTTTCTCTCACTTTCTGCGTCCTTTTCCTTTTTCCTCTTTTAAGTAGGTGACATGATTGGAAGTTAGACAAGAAAGAAAGGAAAAGCTTTCTTTTATTAAAAGGTGAGATGATCAAAAGCTAGAAAAAGTGATGGAAATAAGAAGAGGGGGAATATTAGTATAGACTTTTTATATTACAAAATGAAAGTAATAACAAGAGAAAATGTGGGATAATTGAATAATGATAGACTATAAATTAATATAAGTATGCATTATTATTAGAAATATATAAGCGGATTGAATGTAAGGATTATAATTAACTTGATTAGCTTTATTTGTATTAGAACGTATGACACCCAGGTGCCACATTGGTTCACACATTGATTTGATATTTTGATAAAAAAAAATAAAAAAAGCTTTTTTAAAAAAATTCAATTTTGGCTAAAGATATACTTTCAGATGTTTTTCATTCTGTTTGGGGAAAAAACATTTTTTTCCATAATTTCATGAAATGTAGCATTCATTCTCTCTCTCTCTCTCTCCCTCTGTCTCTCTCTCTCTCTCCCTCTCTCTCTCTCTCTCTCTCTCCCCATACACACACACACACAATTGAATTCTAAATTTCCATAGTTTCCTGCTGCTGAGATATATGGATTACTTTAGGTCTGTGATGGCGAACCTACGGCACGCGTGCCACAGGTGGCACGCGGAGCCATTTTAGTGGGCATGCCAGCTCAGCTCTGGGGCGCATGCGCGCACCGGCCAGCTGATTTTCGGGCCTTCTGGGCCCACCAGAAGTAGGGAAACAGGCTGTTTCCTGCCTCTGGAGGGCCTGGGGGGTGGGTGGGAAAGGCCCGTTTTTTTTTTCTTACCTGGCTCCAGATCCTCTCTGTGTATCTGGGAACGGCAAAAACAGCCTTTCCCACTTCCTTGGAGGCCCTACGGAGGC
The DNA here is from genome assembly GCF_059756535.1 of Pantherophis guttatus. Taxonomy (NCBI): domain Eukaryota; kingdom Metazoa; phylum Chordata; class Lepidosauria; order Squamata; family Colubridae; genus Pantherophis; species Pantherophis guttatus. The sequence goes on along the minus strand of NC_142063.1, from coordinate 135,579,532 downwards.
TCAAAGGGCCCATTTCCCCACTCCCGGTGGGACAGGAAGTGACATTTTTTCCTGTCCCCAGTCTCCAGAGACTCCTAGAGAGGCTCCTACAGACTCCTAGAGAGGCTCCTATAGACTCCTAGAGAGGTTCTGGAGGCTGGGGACAGGAAAAAACATCACTTCCTGTCCCACCGGGAGTGGGGAAATGGGCCCTTTGAGCCTCCGTAGGGCCTCCAAGGAAGTGGGAAAGGCTGTTTTCGCCGTTCCCAGATACACAGAGAGGATCTGGAGCCAGGTAAGAAAAAAAAACGGGCCTACCAGGCCATCATGTGCCTGGAGCGGGGGGAGGGGGTTGCGCACACATGCGCATGGGCACATGCGCGCGTGCGACCCTCCCCCGCCCCCCCTCTCCTGGCACGCGATGGCAAAAAGGTTAGCCATCACTGCTTTAGGTATACAAATAATCCTCATTTTTAACAACTACAATTGGGATCAGCGAAACCACAACTATGCTTATGATCTTCAGCTTTCCTTTGCTTTAAAGATTTGTGAAAGTCTTTGATGCAATGATTGGTTTTCAAGTTATTTTTCCAATATTGAAATTACAGTGAACAGTCGCTAAGTGAAACAGTTGCTAAATGAGGATTGCCTCTAGTTCAAAATTGCTCAAAATTCCATTTTAATATAGTATTGAAAAAGCTTAAAAAGTCATCCCAAAGTTGCTTTTTCAAGAGGCAACTGGACTTTCTGTTTTTTCTTTGAAGACGTTTTGCTTCTCATCCAAGAAGCTTCTTCAGCTCTGAGCTGAAGAAGCTTCTTAGATAAGAAGCAAAACGTCTTCAAAAAATAAAACCAGAAAGTCCAGTTGCCTCTTGAAAAAGCAACTTTGGGACAACCATGACCTGGATGACTGAGAATCTCCATAGATACTTAAAAGGGTATGTTTACAATATTGAATTACCAACATTCCTCAGGCTAATGTATATACTGTAGTCTAAGCTGTAGTATACTACAGTCTTTTTCATTAGGAGCATGAGCTTGAGTTGGTAGGTGAAAATAGGGTGGGACAAAACAAAGGTCATGAGATAGAAAATGGAGGAGATAGAGCACCGCTAAACTATGATTACCTGTACAGTATCTAATAGGAATTAAGTTTCATTTTACCAATTGGGTAGTGTTTCAACTACCTATATCTATATAAGTATCTATAACTATAGGCTATAACCATCCTCCAGCAAAAAAAAAATATATCCTGGAAATATTCCCCTTCTTTCTTTTATGCCTTGGACCATTGTTAGGATTAGATTAGGAAGGAGAAGAGAGCAGCTATATGAGGAAATGGATATTAAAAATGCCTGTTATGGAATTGTTGGAACAAAGCTGCTATGGATCCATCAGATTTGATGGTGCATAAATGTAATAATAGAATAAATAAAGTGGAACATCTTGTGACTAATCCCAAATAAGTAGGTACAAGCTCCTGGTATAAATAAATTGACTACTTCCATTTCTACACAGGCAAAAGTCTGAAATAAGATATTCTTTGGGAAAGAAAATGAGAATGACAGGGTATAAAAGATAGATCCTGTAAACACTACTTTACTTTGCAAAGATGCAATTGAACTGAAGAATGCAAGAATTGCATTGTTGTGTTATACCTATTTCTTTATTTTCCTATATAACATGTTAAGTATCATATATTAAAACAGCAACAAAAAAACATGCAGAGTCTGGCATCAGTTCCTTCTGCCCCTTTAACAATAGATCCATGCTGAGTCACATGACTGTTTCTCCCATAGGTTTGCATGGGGGGAGGGCTGGGGAGGTTCCCTCCAAAGTTCTTCTCTAAATTCTGTCCTTTTTCAAATTCAACCTTTCTTTGTGGCTTCTCCCACACCCCAACTCTGACACCATACTGTCAAGATTTCAGAAATTTACCCTGCTATTGGACAGACAGATTAGTCTCATGCTCATAAATACTTAATTTCTTTCCAACATTATGTTGGAATAAAAATAGGTGACAGGAGGTGCCTAGTTATAAGAACTGGTGTAACTAAATTGGCTCTTTCCCTGTTTAAGATGTACAGAAACTTATTTATGGATTTAACTTCCAAGGTAGAGTTATTTATTTAATTTTTTCCCTTAAATCAATTTATATTGATGAACTAGCTTTTTAAAAATACATCAGAGCAGACCATTATAGCAAGGATCTGAGGTGCTTTCAATGCATGAAAATGATATTCAGATGTGTATCCTTCATCCAATGAATCATATACAACTATATTTAGTGGTATTTATCACTATCATATATGATATCTTAATACTCTGTAATATGATTTTCCAACTTTTAACAACAAACGAATTGGATATAGCTACTGAGAGATCAGAAATCCTCTTCTCTTAGAAATGAATCAAACACAAACTTTTGCAACCTGTTTCTGGATTTCTGCTAAAGGGTTTCTTGTAATCCTATAGATGTCCTCAATGTAAAGTTGTTTTCTATCATTTAATTTCTTGTTTATCAGCTAAACTGTCGGGATCACAAATCTGTATTGAATAAAAATGGGCAGAACACATTTACTTTCTTATAAGGTTCCCATGTGGTATGGAAAACAGTAATTGGTGGCACCTCTGCTTTAGAGGGCAGCCAAAATATTTTATGCAATATACTGTATTTTTCAGAGTATAAGATGCACCGACGTATAAGACACACTTTAGTTTTTGGGGAGGAAAATAAGAAAAAAGCTGATTGGCAGGTGGATCGGCCTCCCGGAATACCCCTAATCAGCTGTTCCCAGAGGTGAATTTTAGCAACAGGTTCCTTGGTTGTGAGCTTTTTTTTTTTTTTTGCTTTTTTTTTCTGCCTCTGAAATTTCTGAAACTCTGTTTCAGAAAAAACCATTTTTCCTGCCTCTGAAAGCCTCAGAAACAGAGCTTCAGGAAAAAAAGCCTCTGAAGCTCTGTTTGGGGGCTTCTTTTCTGAAGCTCTGTTTGGGGGCTTCTTTTCTGAAGCTTCGTTTCTGATGCTTTTTTCAGTCTCTGAAATCTCCATTTGAGAGGCGGGGCGGGGCTACATTCGGAATATAAAACGCACCCAGATTTTCATCCTCTTTTTTGGGGGGCGGGGGGGGAAAGGTGCGTTTTATACTCTGAAAAATACAGTAGCTATTTTATGTGTTGGAAGAGAACTCATCCCTTGCGTGAGGATTTCTCATGCCTTAAACTCAGATCTCTCTTTTGGACTGCTATGGAAGTGGAGGTGAACATTTGGGTGGCCTGGTGAAATCTAATTGGTTTTGGACAGTGACAAAAGTTAAAACTGAAAAAAGAATGTGGAGAATAAGAGAACCAAAAGTAAGGCAACACCAGCAAGACATTCAATGTTTCATGATAAACTTGTTTGATGACAAGTACATGAAACTGTTTGCAATCTACAACCCTGCACCTACATCTCTCGCAAGCTCACAGACACAGAGAGACAATAGGCAGCATGGGAAAAGGAGGCATTTGCAGTGAAATGGGCACTGCTAACCTGGCGACATCTGGTGGCAAGGGGGTACCCGCAGATTGCAACAGGGTTGTAGATTTCAAACAATTTCATGTATTTGTCTTTTTAATGACTGAGTATGTACTTCTGTTTCACAGCTCTCCATACGATGACGAAAACAACAGGACAGTGAAGATACACATTTTGAAGTTACTGTGCAACCTTTAAAAAAAAAAGATTGGCTGAGAGCGCGCTGCAAAAGACTGATGAATTTCTCCTGCTTTTTACTCCTTCCAAGCACTAAGTTCTGTGGAGAAATTGCTGATTTCAGAGCATACTCCAGAAACTTTAACAAGTTGCTGATGCTACCCTAAATGATATTTCTCTTTTGCTGTCTGCCTCAACCTTAACTATTTGCTACCTGTAGGTGCCAAACTCCAGTGTGACTTTGTTCGGTACTGAAAAAAACATTGTGTTGTGTTCTTCTAGGTATGGGTGGTATACTAAAACTAACAACATTGGAGATGACAGTATTTCCGCATTATATTCTTTGTGGTTTCTTCTCTTTATTCCACCAGGATAGACACCGAGAGAAATGAGAATTTCACTTCTTTTCCTTAATAGAGTTGATTTTTCTCCCTTCATACATCATCACTTCCATGCCATGTTTTTGTACACAGCTTTACTGATGTGCTACACAGTCCTGACTGTGACTGAAGCATATGGATTACACATTAGAATTGCTGTTATATTTTTCATGTGTTTTATCATAACAAAATATGTACTTGGAAATAAAAAGAAAATGGATAAGAAAGAGCAAAACATAGTGGAATGGATGCACAGCTTACTGGACAATATTCAGAATCAGAATAATAGGGAAGAACAGTTTTAATATCTTGGTTGCCCTTCAAGAAAACTCCAAAATATAAAAAATAATTAGAATAAAGAGAAATTCTGAATAAATCCAAATCAAAATGTGTGTGTGTTTTCTCTTCTTTTTAATACCCAGTTTATTTATTTATTTATAATTTAATTTATATACCACCCTTCTCCCGAAGGACTCGGGGCAGTGTACAGCCGATTAAAAACACAAGGTACAAACAACAGTTTTAAAATAGTTAAAAATATTAAATAATTTCGACCTGAATTTAAAACCCAAAATTTAAAAGACCCAATTTAAAATCATTTACATAGATAGCCCTGCCTGGCGGAACAGCAGGGTCTTAAGGGCATAGCGAAACACACGGAGGTCGGAGATCTTGCTTATTTCTGGGGGCAGTTCGTTCCACAGGGCAGGAACTCCCACAGAGAAGGCCCTTTCCCTGGGTGTCACCAGCCGACGTAACTTGGCCGATGGCACCCTGAGGAGTCCCTCTCTGTGGGAGCGAATTGGCCGGTGGGAGGCTATTGGTGGCAGAAATCGGTCTCTTTAATGTATTACCTATCAAGAAATCTTTACTGAATATCTTTTAAAATGGAGGGTCTTGCTTTTGAATAAGAGGGAAAGAGAAGGAAACTTTTTTTTTCAGTAAGAGTCATAAGTTTGCTAATACAATTTGGAACCAGTCTGGAATTCCAAGCACTTTATTCTTTCCATCTATGTGTAGTCTGATAGACAAAGAAGGAGTATGGATCAGGTGTGAAATGCTCCTGGTTTGGACCGGATCGCCGGATCTGGTAGCGATGGCAGTGGGTGGTTCAGAGAACCAGTAACAAAAATTCCTGCCCCTCCCCCATGCCCAGCTGAGCCGCGTGATCATCAGAGGCTTTTTTTTTTACTTTTAAAAGCATTTTTGCCAAAAAAAATGCTTTTAAAAGCTTTTTAAAAGCCTCTGACGATCGCGCAGCTCAGCTGGGATCGTCAGAGGCTTTTAAAAGCATTTTTTTCTACAACCAAATGCTTTTAAAAGGCTCTGACGATCCCAGCTGAATTGCCTGATCATCAGAGGCTTTTAAAAGCATTTTTTTTTACAACCTCTTCGGTGGAAGAGGTTATAGAAAAAATGCATTCAAAAGTAAAAAAAAAAAAGTTGGCCATGCCCACCCAGTCACATTACCGCCCACCAAGCCACGCCCACAGAACCGGTAGTAACAAATTTTACATTTCACCACTGGTACGGATTTGTGAAGAGTAAGCAAAACACTTCGGATGTCTGAACACATCATAACTAGCTATGAGGTACAATTGTAAAGTTATCAAGCTTAATTTCCCCACTTTGTAGAAAATTGTCCACCATGAGATGATCCTGATCTTAATTGGTTGGGTTATACCACTCAATACTCCTTGAGTGGAACTCACAGCTAAAGCACCATTCAAGCACCAAAGAAGTGAAATAGTTTCTCTCTTCTAAATTTCCACCTCCCCCTTTGATAAATAAACACTGTCTAACAGGAAGAAAATGGTCCAACCCTGTAAAAACGTATAAACTAAAATTAAATTAAGCACTAGTAAATTTGGCCACCTGAGAAGACTTCACAAATGGTCTTAGAAGAAGCTGGCAATTCCTCTTAAATGCTCCTAACTGAATTAACACTAATTCACCACCAACCAGATAAATGAAGAACTGGAAATGGATGATCTCTGTTGCTGAATAGCAGCAATACTGTAAAAAGAGAATGGCAGCCATGCATGCATATACCAATCTAGCAGTTTTCAGTGCTTTTTTTTTTTATTAGCTATAAATTGATATAGTTATTTTGCTAGGCCACATTTAAAGAATCCACTAATTTCTTTCAGATCCCTAAAATAGTGTGCCTTAGTATAAGAGCTGTCTATATCAATTAGTGATAGAGAAACAATATATGGCCAATAAGAAGCACATCCTGGTTTTTATTCAGGGAACGTGCAAATAATCAGGCATTAGCTTGTATTCACCAATGCTAATTCAATTTCCAAGTCACAAAATAATCCCCAAAAGGAGAATGAGAAACGGAGCCAAATGGAAGCTAAAAGTTGAATCAGTAACAGGTTAAAAATGAAAATCTGATTCTCAGACCTCTGGATTCAGCATAAACTGAAAAACAAGCAATTACAATAGTGAAGGAGCACAAGTTTAAGAGTTCACACATAATAACAGAGCTCTATAAAATTAATCCTCAACTGCTTGTTCAAAGAAACAAACCTTCCATGATTATTTCTCAGGTTTCCAACATCAATTCTGTGTGCAAAGTCTACAATGATCAGTGAACCTGTTATTGATGCCCCCCCCCCCAAAAAAAAACCCACACAGGGCTAAACTGTATTATGAAATGCTCATTTCACATGTATTGAATTACTGTTTGGCTTAAGAGTTATAGATTCATTGGGAAGAAAAATATCTGATTTACAGCATTGTTCATTTTTTGCTGTGGACAAAAAAACTGAGATGATTCTCTACATTTAAAATACATTTCCATTGGTACTGTAATTGTGACACATTTGTGGAATAGTGTGCTCTTTTTGTTCTGAGCATTTCATTTGATATTATCCAATATAGGTCCAAAAAAGTGTTTGTATACTGTTCTTGAAATAAATGCTGTCTATCAATACCTTTTCCAACAGAAATATATGCCATTTTCATGAATGGATGTCATCCAGTAAAGAAATGAAACAGTAACACATAAAGTATTATCAAATCTTTTAAATAAATACTGCATGTAATACGGTAAAATTGCAAGATTTTATTCACTAGCCATCTGTCCAAACCTACTAAGCTAAGAGAAACTCTCCATATATTTCTATAATATCTATAGATTGAAGGTACCCTGGGGGTAGCATGTTTGGAAGCTGGTGAGTTTGAAAATGAGCTCAAAAGTTCACTCCAATGTTTCCAGGAAGTCATTGGAACAGAAGGCTGGCAACAGATGAGTGTTACAAGATTAAATTTAGGATAGCAATTACACTTTTCTTCAATTACCCAGAGAATCAATAAAAAGAAGTTCCATTACCTTACCTCCATAATGGCTAAGATGGGCAGTGTTGATGAATAAGGAACACTTGCTAATTGTGAATTTGGGGCCAAAACCACATTTAATTTACCCAGTATCTCTCGCTTTAGTTTTAAAAGTTCTTGTTACATTAGGGTGCATCATAGCATTTCGCATTTCAAAGAGCAAAAAATGAATCTATATTAAGACAGAATTTGGAAAGGGAGAAAAGAAACATGACAAAATGAAGATAGATGATACTGCCAGAAAGACAGAAAATAGTAGGTTCCAGCTTTTCAATGGGAAGCTGTATTTATACTCACCGAATTGATACAATGAATAAAACGTCTTCCTGCTCTATTTTTATAGCAAGCTAAGAAGGGAATTTACTGCGAAGAAAATATGTTTATGGTTACATAAATATCCAGCTTTTTTATATGTTTAGTTGTGCCCACTGTGGTTAGCAACAACTAGTGGAGTCAAACCCACAGGGACTCCTTTTCTTTCCTTCCTTCCAGAATACTCTAAAAAAATTAAAACTTTCTCAATGAATATCCTGGGGAAAATGTTCCTCAGAGTTCTTTCCCAACCTTGTAATAATGGTTCATATATATCAATGATGCAGCAAAACAAAAACAAATTGTATCAAGTACAATTGATGCTTAATTATAAACTGCTACAATTGATACTTAATTATAAACAATTGTCCAAATAGGGTGGCAATGTAAATTTTTAAAAGACATTAATGTCAAGCCCCGGGGAAATTCAGGCAGTTCAAATGAGTATAAAGATTAATTGCAAGCTTAAGCTCTCTACAAGAATCTGAGCTATTAATGGTCAATGGAAATAAGTGGAAGTTAAGGAAGGAATTCAAGGTGGGCTGGACTTAGATCAGTGGTATAGAACCGGTAGTAAAACCGGCGGGAGGCTCCACCCACTGACCCTAATGTCATCAAAACACTTCTGCGTTTGCACAGAAGAGCATGCGCGGCCCCATTGCAAACTGGTGTAAAAATAAGTAGAACCCACCCCTGACTTAGATCTCTTGTGGGCAAGCAAGTACTCATGACTGATGATGTTTGACCCCTCCCTCAGGCTCAGCCTGGTCATCTCCTACATAAATAAGTAGTATGCAGTACTTTATGGTTTTACAGGAGAGCACCAGGGGTGGGTCTACTTACCTTTACTACAGGTTTGCAATGGGATCACGTGTGCGCTATTGCTTTGCTAGCGTGCGCACCAAGCTTCTGTGCATGCTCAGAAGCTTCTGCGCATGCACAGATCGCCTATGACGACATCCAGGGTGGTGGGCGGAGCTTCCCACTGGTTTTACTACCGGTTCTTACGAACAGGTCCGAACCGGGGGCAACCCACCACTGTAGAGCACATAATCTAGTTGGGGGTAAACAGTATTTACAGGGTGTAATATAATACATTTTAAAAACCATATTTAAAAATTAAAAATGTATATAGTAACTGTATATATCTAACAATGTGAGTCACACATTATTCTGATTGGCCTATTTACTTCAGATTTCTTTATTTGCTGCTCTGTTGGGTAGGAGCTTAATCTTTCAGGTCCAATTATAAAAGTGTCTCACCTGGATATTCAAACATTTCTTCTCCTCTTCCATAGTAGCCTTAGAAACAGAGGAGGATTACAGGTCTTAATGAAGCATAGCAATCTCACAAAGCAGTTGCAGAGAGCAGTCACAAGAACTAATACAATACAACTGTATAGAAAAGCAGCACAAAAGTCTGGAAAGTCCATTGGACTATTCACATACACACACACACCATAGTCAGCAGTGTTTCACTGGGAAATAAAAAGTAACAACTTCAGATGTGAAATCTGCTGTTAGAAGAATTTTCTTGGCCAGATTTTCTGAGCCCGTTCATGAATAAACACAAATGACAGCTGCTGGACGTAGAGTAGCTTATTCATTCAATCACATACAATGGTTGAAGGTAGCTTACATCGTTAGAAGTCTACCAATAGAGGTAGATATAATGACAAGCAAGCTTTGATATGTGCAGACTCAGGTGCTCCTGTCCTGGGCTTTGATCCTGAGGTGCATGTTGGATGTATATATTAGGATGTTGCCTGAGGTGTGAAGTCCAGAAAGATAGATTGCCCTCAGATACAGTATGTACTGTATATTCCTCCTTACATATTATGTGCATGTCAAATTGGAATATTGATATAAAATAGGGCCCCCAATGCCCAGTCCGTAGACTGGTACCAGTTCACAAAGCCCCATCTGTGGGATGCAAGCAGCATGCAAAACTATGCATTCTCCAGTCATGGAAAAACCTTTTTCCATGGAATCAGTTCTTGGTGCCCAAAAGATGGGCTACAGACATAAAACATTTCCCTTATCAGCATAATCTGGCTAAAAGGGGAGGGGTCGCATCAGAAGCTTTTAGCTTTGTACACAGCAAAGGACAATTCTTTCTGAGCAAAAGCTTAATCTACATTTTAAGTGAGCAAATTACTGGTTCTCTTATCATTTGCGGAGGGGCTTCCACAACCAGAAGGGTGAGAAGGAATGAATAAACAAATAAGGAAGGGTGAGGAAGGAAGAGTAAGGAAGGTAAGGAAGAGCTTATATTGTATGGCTTCTTTGAAACAATATATTTCTTAGTCATTTCAAGTGTCACAGCACTATTGCTCTCTCTGGACAGCCTGCTATGGTCCAAGAGGCACTGCTGATAACTGAATGTCACAAGAGGGGAAAAACTCATGCTCTGGAGAAGATAACCATAAATTTCAGCAAGTTCTGCAGGCATGTTTAAATTTGCTTGGCTCTTGCTTTTTCTTACATCTCTACGGCAACAGTAACATTTTATGCTGCCACCTTGTGCTCTGAAACCCCAGTGCTGCTTTCTTTTTCTATAGAAGTACATCAGAAAAAGGCATTGAGTAGCTCAAGAATTCTTTGTTCTTCTCCATCCTACTGTCTATGCCAGAGTTTGGTAGCATCAGGTGAGTCATCAAGCAGTTACCACACTGTAAAGGAAGTACAACTAAATCAAAGAATTTCAATAATCCCTACTAAGAGCCATGAAAGAACCATCTAGACAAAGAGTACAGACTGTGGCTGCAAGGCAAGCCACCCCTCCAAAAATTGATATCAAATTGTAGTGGTTACTACATCAAAATGAGTCTGGTGTAGTGGCTAAAACACCCGGCTAGAAACCAGGAGATCATGAATTCTAGTCTCACTTTGGGCATGGAAACATATTTTTTTTTGAAATGGTCTTGCTATGAAAAAGATTTGGAAGCAGTACTTTGGATTTCAACCAAGCTTAACTATGGTCGCTCTCTACTACTCATTAAAACCACCATGTCTTTTTCATGAGCTTGAAAAGGAAAAGTAGCAACTGCTTAAAAGAGTTAATTTATTCAAATGAATCTGTCTCCTTAAAGTGGGGTTTCCTTTTTTTCAGGTTCATGAAGAACTCTGAAAAAAAGTGGCTGCACTTGCATAAATTGTAAAGCATTTCTCCAAATTGTTTTCAAAGTATGTAAGAACTTGGAAGCTGAATGCTGTAAGTGTTCCTGAAAGCAGAAGCATGACCTGAGCAATTATTCATCATTGGGAGTTGTTGAGAATTGAGTGATATGTAAATTGAATGAATAAATAAAACTATTATTTTATAAATAAAATGAGAAAGGATGTCTAGTCATAAGAAATAAGTTGTAGTGATGGGCAAAGCCTACTATATAACTAGCCACAGCCTATCATATGAAATGGCCAAAATATGTGTTCATGTATGGACTAAGAAGAAAGATGGAGAAAATTACTGCAGGTTCGAATCTCGCCAAGGCTCAAGGTTGACTCAGCCTTCCATCCTTTCTAAGGTAGGTAAATTGAGGACCCAGTTGTGGGGGCAATAAGCTGACTTTATATAAATATACAAAAGAATGAAGGCTATTGCTTAGCGCATTGTAAGCCGCCCTGAGTCTCCAGAGAAGGGCGGCATATAAATCAAATTTTTAAAAAAATGACTGGGGAGTCATAGATAAGGAAGGAACGGAGTCCATATTTCTCTATATATGCTCTACTTCCCCCTTATTGTCAGGAGATCACATGACAGGAAGAATTAGTGCCATTGGCTTTGGATCGCCAACACAAAGTCCTACTAAATTTGACCCCTTGGCCTGAAAATGACGTGCATTCCTGCTTTAGACGTTTGTTCCCAAGAATGGCCGACCACAAGAAAATTTAGAGTTAACTCAAGGAGTCTTACATGTAACCAACATAGCTTGAGTATTTAAAAGATACAAAAGTTAGCTACAAAAACCGAAAATATTGATACAATAAAGCATACTTTACTTACGTAGCTAAGTAGGATTAGCCAGCCTGGGCTTACTTTATTCCAAGAAATTTATCCCAATTCTATACAATAAGGATGGGCAGACTTTAATAACTTTAAGAATTTTATAGCTCTGCATGGGCTACATTATACTGTAGTTTATAACATTTTTTAAAAAAATATTTTTAGATACCAACTTGCCCTTAAAAAGACAGGAAAAACTATTTAAATCATACTATTTAAATAGTATGATTTAACACTTTATATTAAATAAATACAAAAATATTCAATTATACTTTCATTATACCTTCAAAACAAAAAGAAAATCTTGAAACAGTGAGAACAATATAAGATATAATTCTCATTATTCATATGAAAATCAGAAGAAGTCAAACCACCTCTCTGAACTTTACATTAGAATAAATCACTATTCATAACTGCAACATAACTGAGACCTTTCAAAAATTCAGAAACACAAAATAAGTTCACCCTAGGAGAAAGAGTGAAGAATTCAAACTGAGTGTTTGGGTAATGAAAAACCAGTTGAATAATGCAATGGGGAAATGAGCTACAGGCCTACCTTGAAAAGGAACTCCTCTTTTTATCTGCTTGAAAAGTGTAGCCTGGAAACTAGCAATTCAATCGGGACATTAAAGTTCTGCATAAAAGAAAATTTGTACTGGTAAGATTTATCTGATTGCCCTGCCCAGAGGTGGTATTCAGCCGGTTCGGATTGGTTTGGGAGAACCGGTAGCGGAAATCACAGGTGGGCCTACCCACCCACCCCGGCTCTATGCTGTCTTATTTAGGCACGTTTTTGAGGCTGGGCGCATGTATAGAAGCCAGGCAAGTGTGAGAATTGGTGAACCAGTAGTAACAAAATGTGAAACCCACTGCTGGCCCTGCTCATTTAATGTTTGGCTTGTCATTAGAAGGCACCCTGATGAGATAACAGAAAACAAAGCTAAGAAGTAGTAAAATTAAAAGACAATAAATTTAGGCTGGATTCAGAAATAAAGCTTATCAAAAGTTATATGCCAGTTCTCAACCTGTATCTGTCAGATGGATCTTATTTCATTCATATCTTTTGTAACAGAGCCAAGCTAATGCCTGCTTCTCAATCCAAGTTATAGCTCAGTTCAAAAGGCCACAAATACACAATTTAGATGTAAAAACTCTTTAATGACAGCTTCAGGCATTCCACAACTGAGACAACATTTATTGAGTGTCATATGCAACAACAGCCAGGAGACTTTCAGGTCATATATAGCTTCTGGAAAGAACTTTTGACAGGAATATAATCAAAGGCAATTGAGATGCAGGAGAAAGGAAAGACTAGATAAAATGGAATATTAAGGAATTAAGCAATTAAACATTGAGTGTCAGGCAAACATAAATAATACAGTAATTGAAACTAAAAGATTCTGGAGGCCGAAATGGCACATATATTAACTACATTTGATATAAAAATAGTGTGCAATTCAAGTTACTGTCGGTGTAATTTATTTCTCCATTTTGTTGAAAATGCTTTTTTCTTGGAAGATTTAATATAGCATAATAGCAATAGCACTTGGACTTATATTCAGCTCCATCGGGCTTTACAGCCCTCTCTCTAAGTGGTTTGCAGAGTCAGCATATTCCCCCCAACAATTTGGGTCCTCATTTTATCAACCTTGGAAGGATGGAAGGCTGATTCAACCTTGAACCAGTGAGAATCAAACTGCCAAACTGCTGGCAGTGGGCAGTCAGTAGAAGTAGCCTGCAGTACTGCATTCTAACTGCGGCACCATCACTGCTCAACACATATTAATAATATTTGTTGCCTTTTTTTCATCCTCCAAATCAGTTTTTAGTTCTGCTTGGTATGAGTAGTCAAAGAACCCATGATCTGGCATTTGTGAAATAGTTTTAGAGCAAATCTATCTCTATGGTAGAAAATTTGCACTGAGGAGGCTTTTGTTTATACAGCTGAATGTACTTTGGCTTCTCTATGCAGAGATTCTATTATTATTTTGGCTTCAATGGAAGCCAATTCTCACGTAGGAGTTGACAGAAAGTTGCCAATACAGACTTCTATATTGCACATATAAATGCTTGTTTATTGATGCAATTTCCTACCGGAAGGGAGGGGGGACATAATAATCATAAGTACTTGGCGAACAAGGCTCTCCTCAACAGTCAGATTCTGATCCTAATTATTGGGGGGGGGTTTCCCCTTTCACAGAAAAGCTGATGAATTATTTATGTTTGTATGTATGGGAAACAGGGATCAATGTTATAATTATAATTAGTAATATAAGACTCCGATGATTGGAGAAACCTGTTTGGGCCAAACCGGTCCTGCTTTAAAAGTAGAGATCCTCTCATTTTTAAGCAGGCCTGGTTTGGCCTAAATTTATTCACTCCAATCACCAGAGTCTTGAATAACAAATGACATTCCTATACAATATGCAGAGATGTTTTAAAACTACAAAGTAAACTAAGAAATTACAGTTATGTGGAAAAATGTCCATGAACTATTGAACAAAAGCTCAAAGGAGGGAAGGGAATGGGGGAGATTTGGAATCTTTTGCCTGATTGGATGTAGTTGATGTTAAGTCAGGGGTGAAATGCTACCGGTTCACACCGGTTCGGGCAAACCAGTAGTAATAAAAGCTACCAGTCCAGATGAACCGATAGTAAAGAAATGCTACCGGTTCGTCCAAACCGGTATTTCCAATGATCAGCTGTGCCGCATGTTTTATATTTGCTAGAAAGCAGGAAATCCTGCTTTATAGCAAATCTAAATCGCGCGGCACAGCTGTTCCCCCCCCATTGTTCTACTTACCTTCTTAAGCCTCCTTTTTCTGTGCTGCATGGTAGCGCATGTGGTGCGCATGAATGTGAAATGTGTGTTTGATGTGCACGGTGCATGCACGCATGCAGTACGCATGCAGCACACATTTGGTGAGCACTGCACATGCATGTGCAGCAAACCATGGCAAACCTTGGAGGATTTCACCACTGTGTTAAGTACATACCCTAAGAAATATCATAATACCACCAATTAGCTGCCAAGGGGCAAAACAACCAGGTAGCTAAAATAAAGGACAAGGACAGCATCTGAGCATGAAGAAGAGATGACAATGGGCAATTTTATCAGTGTTTCTTCTAGCAGGTGGGTTTCAGCAGGTTCTGACCAGTTCTGGAGAACCGGTAGTGGAAATTTTGAGTAGTTCGGAGAACCGGTAGTAAAAATTCTGACTGGCCCTGCCCCCATCTATTCTCTGCCTCCAGAGTCCCAGCTGATCAGGCGGAAATGGGGATTTTGCAGTAACCTTCCCCTGGAATGGGGTGGGAATGGAGATTTTACAGTATCCTTCCCCTGCCATGCCCACCATGCCATGCCATGCCATGCCATGCCCACCAAGCCACGCCCACAGAACCGATAGTAAAAAATTTTGAAACCCACCACTGATTGGGCTTTACTTCTTTTCTTTTCTTTTCTTTCTTTCTTTCTTTCTTTCTTTCTTTCTTTCTTTATCTTTCCTTCCTTCTTTCTTTCTTTCTTTCCTCATTCAGTGAATGGAGAAAAGGAAAAAAAGAGAAGAAATGGGGGAAAATATGGTTATTAAAAAATTCAGAGAAATGCCTCTCATCTTCTGATTAGATTACTTTTTCAATAGGACACAGAGATGTGTTGCTATGGATTTGTGACATGAAAGTTGCTCAAGGAGTCCTACACAAGGACGCTTAAAAGAGAAAGTTTATACAATTAGAAGGGATCGGATAAAATGATAAGAAACTCACAAGCTACTAAGGTTAAGTTTTCCAGAAGCTTAGCAAGAACATAAAAAGAAGTAGAAACAGTGTATGTTTTCAGGAATATTAATAAGATTAGCTACGATGGCGTTAGAAACAGACAGATAAGAAAATTGCTGAGGAGGTGTATTAATTCTTTATATTTGTACTCACTGAAGATGATGTAGAGCAAACATGGTCAGTTTAATTAGCCTGAACTGGTTGTTTTCAGGAAGAGGATCTGAGGCAAGCAATAGGGGGGGGAAAGAGATTAAGTTTGAAACCTTACTGTTCGGTCTCAGATTGCAGGCAACACAGGCAGACACAGTTGCTATGGAGTTAGGCAGATAACAGTAGACAAGATGGTAAATCAGGAGCCTGTGCAAAGAAAACTTGCCTGAATGAGTCCATTGGAAGTTTAAGCAGCAATCGAGTGGTCCAAATTCGTTCCAGGAATCAGAGTGCCAAGTCAGGTAGTCAGCCAGTCCAGTAGTCAAGGGTTCAAGAGTAAGTAAACACAGGAACAAGAATAGCAAATTTGGATTCCAAATAGTTGTTTTCAAACAAAGACTGCAGGCAAAGCAGCCCTGAAGATGTGGTTCTGTCAGCAAGCCTTGGGAACCTGAATGGAGACGGAATCAATCAAATGGGTTGACCAGATTGTGTTCTTGCTACCTTGGGCAGGGTGGAGTGGGGTTTTGGTTCTAATGCTGTGGGTTTTTTCTAATGTTGTAAGCCACCCAGAATCACATGTGTGTTAGTAAGGTGGCCATATAAATTTGTTTAATAAAGAAATCTGTTTGCAGCTGGTTGCATTTATTTATTCAGGCATCACCATTCTACCTAAAGGTAAAGGTAAATGTTCCTCTTGCAAATATGTGCTAATCGTTCCTGACTCTAGGGGGCAGTGCTCATCTCTGTTTCAAAGCTGAAGAGCCAGCGCTGTCCGAAGACATCTCTGTGGTCATGTGGCCAGCATGACTAAACGCCAAAGGCGCACGGAACGCTGTTACCTTCCCACCAAAGGTGGTCCCTATTTTTCTACTTGCATTTTTTATGTGCTTTGGAACTGCTAGGTTGGCAGAAGCTGGGACAAATAAAGGGAGCTCACTTCATTACATGGCACTAGGGATTCGAACCTCTGAACTGCCGACCTTTCAATTGACAAGCTCAGCATCTTAGCCACTGAGCCACCACGTCCCCTTCTATTTGGCTTGAGTTTTGTAATTTGTTAACTAACATAGTTACTTTGTAGCTTGCTTTTACCCTGTTCAATCAACTTTCTCTTGCATTTTCTTTGTTGTGTTAACTATAAAAATGAGGAAAACATAGGGGCGGGGCAGTAGTGGGTTTCACTTACCTTCGCTACCGGTTCAGAACTATGAGTGTGCATGTGTGCACGCTCGCTTCAATTGTGCGCAGGACTTCTGTGCATGCCCAGAGCATCCGTGATGGCGTCCAGGCGGGTGGGTGGAGCCTCCCACTGCCGCCATTACCGGTTTGTCCAAACTGGAGCAAACCAGTAGAAACCCACCACTGGGTCGGGGTTCTCTCTCTTCCTTTTTCATTGAGATGCACGGAACGCCGTTACCTTCCCATCAAAGGTGGACCCTATTTTTCTACTTGCATTTTTTACATGCTTTCGAACTGCTGGGTTGGCAGAAGCTGGGACCAGTAATGGGAGCTCACCCCATTATGTGGCACTAGGGATTCGAACTGCTGGACTGCCGACCTTTCGATTGACAAGCTCAGCAACTTAGCCACTGAGCCACCACATCCCTAAACCCCATAGTATTCCCATCCTAATAGATATACCCTGTTTCATTCTGAACAGTGGCTATCCTAACTCTCTTCCTCTGTGTTCTATCCAGCTTTAGGCTTGTCTCATCATCCACCTTGGAATCTGCTGCTTTCTTCCTGGGAAACTGCCACTTCACTGAAGCCCATTTCACCAGCTCCCTCTCTATAGGCACCATCTCTCCCATCTTCTACAGGCGGTTTCATCTGAAGCTTGGTTAAATTAAACCCACCCTTCAAAACTTTGTACTCTACTCAGAAAGGGCTCACCAGCAACAGCAGGAAGAGATTAGATGATGATAGGAACCAGTGGAAGTCCTGGGGAATAGTGGCATGTCAATGCAGGATGTCTGGCTCCAAAACCAGCATCCCCATCCCTCTTGCTAGTGCAAAATCTAATTCACCTTTCCTCCCACTGAACATAAATAGGACTCATTATGAAGTTTAATATAAAGCAAAGATGAGAAGTGAGGGGCTAAGTTCTTGTGCACAGTCCCAGGTCCTTTATATCTCCTCTTACATAGTGTCAAGTTTGGAAAATAGTCTGGACAGGAAGCCTACGTGAAAGTACAAGCTCTATCTTTGTGGTAAAGTTTCATTAAAAGAATCTTGCAAGTTTGGAAGCATGTTTCTCCCTTGTCACCTTTAGGGTTCAATAGGGAAGGTCCTTTCTTTATTTTCTTTATTTTATTTATTTATTTAAATTTTTATAACGCCCTTCTCCCGAAGGACTCAGGGTGGTGTACAGCCATATTAAAACAAACATATACCCATAAAATTTAAAAACAATTTAAAATATATTAAAATTGGCCCTTATTTAAAAACTACAAACACCCTGAGGCATTTTCTGAGACATTTGCTACATGCACATTCCTTCTCTGAGCTAAGCTGCCTCTTACCCAACAATTCCTGTGACTCTGGCTCTTCCCCTTCTCCAGAGGTGGGTTTCAGCAGGTTCTGACCAGTTCTGGAGAACCAGTAGCAGAAATTTTGAGTAGTTCAGAGAACCGGTAAATACCACCTCTGACTGGCCCCGCCCCCATCTATTCTCTGCCTCCCGAGTCCCGACTGATCGGGAGGAAATGGGGATTTTGCAGTAACCTTCCCCTGGAGTGGGGAGGGAATGGAGATTTTACAGTATCCTTTCACTGCCATGCCCACAGAACCGGTAGTAAAAAAATTTAAATCCCACCACTGCCCTTCTCCCAAGGTCATTCCTACATCCCATTGCATATATTCCTTTCAGGCTAAAGGTAGCCCTGAACAAGGCTACCCTGCACAAATGATGGACATGAATAATTGCAACCAACTCTCCCAGCCATGATTCATTTGAGTATAGAGACATGTCACAGCCAAGCCAATCTCTACCTGTATCAATGTAGCCCATAATGTGCCTGTTCAGGCATTGTTTGACATCTGCAGGCTTCACATCTGGAAATTTGGACAAACATTTTCACCCAACTGGGACTCTGCTCTGGTAGCATTTTACTTCATGAATATCTGGCTTATTTGCTCCTCCCTGACTAAACTCCTCCCATAGTGTTATTCTTGTATATTTCCTTAGTTTTCTCTCAGGTTGCTAACCTATAGAGAAGTCATCCTTACCAGGTAGACTGAACAGAAAACCTGGCCAGATGAGCTAATTCTACTTTATTTTAAAGCTATGTTAACAGTCTGAAAATACAATTCTCTCGCTGTCTTCTTTACATCCCAATAGGGATGATGCCACCTGAGTCTCCTGCTCCACCCATTATCCAGATGTGGGCTATGTTCTCTCTTATCTGACCATTCTCTAGGCAGCATCCCTTTGATGGTCTCCCAAGGTCATTCCCACATACCATTACAGAGCAACTCTCCCAGCTCTCAGGCCTGTTTATGCATTTCCTGTCCCCTTTCACCTGCGATTGGGGAAATTACATTTCTGGTGTGCTCTCTTCATTTTCTTCCTTTCTCTGCTTTCTTTTTCCCTCCAGCTGCATTGACAGGTGGGAAGAGAGAGACCTTGTCCTCCCGCCTGCTTACAAGCAGGGAGGTAGCTGCTCCCTCTCCTTTGAGTGCCACAATGGCTGGTGATAGGGGAACCAAATAAAAGGAAAAGCAAAGAAAACATAATCCCTTAGCCCAGCAATATCATTGCCAACAGAGGATTAATCTCTGACAAGACGATTTCAGGGTTGCTAGGAAACCAGGTCTTCCACTCTGAGCTGGGGAGGGGGGGTAGGTTTTGTAACAGGAAATCAGTTTTAAGGCTGTTTTAAGGTGAAGAATCTGAGAAGCTGTGAATTTATTCTTAAAATTTCAATGCTACATGGTAGTAGAGGGATACATATAATTCACTGACTTTCTATATATATATATAAAATGGCAAGGAATGGCACACAATCCTGTTCTTTTTCTAGGGTCATGTTTCATGAAATTACAGCACTGTGAATTGTGTTCTAAACAAACAATGCCACCATTCCTTCAGCGATGGGTGCGCAACGCAGCAAGTGTATTTTAAGGGGGGGTAGGGGGAGTGAAAAGCAACACAGCTATGCCTCACAAGGGAAAGGATAAATTCTGAATTGGGTTGCATTTTATTGTCAGCCTCTTAAAAGGAGCCTATCCAGATACAGGTAATCCTCAATTTAGGACCACAGTTGAGCCCCACATTTCTGTTGCTAAGCGAGACAGTTGTTAAGTGAGTTTTGCCCCATTTTATGACCTTTCTTGTTGCAGTTGTTAAGTGAATCCTTGTAGTTGTTAACTTAGTAGCACAGTGGTTCACTGAATCTGGCTTCCTCATTGACTTCGTTTGTTAGAAGGTGGCAGAAGGTGATCACATGACATTGCAACCGTCATAAATATGAGTCAGTTGTCAAGCGTCCAAATGTTGATCGCATGACAATGGGTCATTTTGGTCACATGATGATGGGATGCAGCAATGGTTGTAAGTATGAAAAATGATCCAAAGTCAATTTTTGCAGTACTGTTATAATTCTGAACGGTCACTAAACCAACTGTTGTAAACTGAGGACCAAGCCCCAACTTGGTTTAAGAGCAGGAAGAGAATGTTGAATGCCATCCAGTTCCAGTTCCCATTGTCACCCCGACTGTCTCCATCATCCCTATACTTTCCCAAGAAGTGTGAAAATGTATCCTTCTTAAAAGCTTTATGCCACTTAAATCTGTCCCTGCCAACTTTTTGGCAGTTGTAATTTGCTGTTTAAGGACCTATCCTGGAAGACAAATCAAGAGCTCTTCTTTCAGAAGAAGGATAATCATGGAGACTGTCCTTTTTGAGAGAATTCTCTTTAGACCAAGCGAAGGGACCAAGACAGTTAATGCTGTGATTCATAGAGCAATCAGTAAAGAATCACTGATAATTACAGTGGAAGTCTCAATATGAATGGCATCAGTACTCTGCAAACGAAAGATAAACAAAGAGTAGATGAAGCTCTTTCTTCTTGGAGAGACAATTAATGCACCAGGCTTCATCTCGAAGGTGCACATTTTTACTGGGTCATTACTGTCAGTCAACAGGGCTGTCCTGAAAAGGGTTGTGAGAGCGGGCTTTAGAGCTTGTGCAGGCACAAGCACAGCCCTGCTCTCTTATCCCTGAAAACCACCCCTCTTTTTCGTGCTTCTGTAGGAGCATGAAAGAAAAATGGGTCTTCTTAAAGGATCACAATATCTATTGCCAACTGGTGCCTTAAAAGAGCAATACCTGTTTTCAGGAGATCAGGGAACCTGAAAAAAACCCCAATAAAGGAGAATATTTGTGTTATGGTCCGCTGATGGCCTGTGGAGCTGGCAGCAGAGTGGGACAGTGAGAAGGCTTAGGAGGAACATGGGCCAGTCCTGGAGTCTGGGGAAGGCCTGGACAAGGGTTCTGCGTCAGAGGCAGAGATGGGGCCAGGGCCATCTGGGAGTTATATGCGGACTCCGGAGCTTCCAGAGTCGGACATCAGTGAGGCAGAGGAACAGGGGGGAGCCTGTTCCCAGTCTGTGCATGCGCAGAGCTGCCAGAAGGCAAAAACTGTTTAAACAAAAGGGACTACTTGGGAGTAAAGCTTGGAGATGATGGGCCCCTTCCATAAGACATAAAGGAGGAGCAAAGGCACATGGGCCTTTAAAGGAAGCAGCGTTGTTGATGCTGGTTGGTTTCAATGGTGGGTTCTAACTGGCTTTACTACCGGTTCTCTTTGTGCACGCACTTCACGGGCGATTAATTGCCAATTAGGTCTTTGGCAGCGTGTCAAGGGAGATAAAGGTGGGTGCTTATCAGTCTTATCCCAAAGAACTGTGGCAGACTTCTGTCAGACTCTTTACAACTATTTGGGACTCATCTGTCAATGAACAGATAGAGAATGAACAGGCTCTGAATGAGCAGAATTCACAGCAGTTGAAATAAAAAGAAGGTTTTTGGGACTCATTGTGTGCTTTTACTGTATCAGGAAGCCTAGGTCAGAGCAATTTGTAGCTCGGGGTCGAAATGAGAGGTCCTTGGTGCTCTCTGAGCTTGGTTGCTTTCTTGCAGTCCAAGATTAACATTAGGTCAACAATCAAGAAGTAAACAATATCCCAATAAGGAACTGCCAAACAAGCCAACAGTAAACAGGCCAACCAAAGAATCTCTTAGACAGGGGTGTCAAGCTCATGTCATCACAGCAGCATCATGTGACATATCGGGACTTTTTTACCCTTCATTAAACGGGGCGTGGTTGTGGCCAGCATGTGATGCATCCGGCCCACAGGCTGGGAGTTTGATAGCCCTGCTCTAAAATCACTCCCACCAACCCAGACAGAACAAGCCGCTAGAATATAAATTAAGAGCAAACTACACTCCTTACTATCACTGATGATGTTCCCTAGTTTGGATAATGAAACATCTGCAAGAAAACTGTGGGGGCACCTACGATCTGGAACGAGCTCCCCCCGGAGATACGGAGGATTCTGGATCTGCGTACCTTCCGTCGCGCGCTTAAGACGTTTTTATTCCATCAAGCTGGCCTGACCTAAACTTTTCCTCTTTTAAATGGAATTTTAAATTTGGTTTTAATTTATTGGGGTTTTAAAATGTCTCAGCCAAATTTATTTAATTAGTTTTATCTCTATTTTAAATTTTGTATCTACATGTTTTATTTTATGGCTGTTCACCGCCCTGAGTCCTTCAGGAGTAGGGCGGTATACAAATTTAATAAAATGAAATGAAATAAAATGAAAACAACCAAGCTCAGAGAGCACCAAGCAGCCCTCAATCTGAAAAAAAAAAAAAGAAGGGCTGTATTAATGAATCACAGAGAGGTGCTGTGCTCATGTAGGCTTGGTCCCAAACACTTCTGATTCATTTTTTAAGTAGACATTCCTGATGGAATCCTGATCTTGAAAGGAATTGCTGAGCATCATTTCTGAAGGTTTAGAGTCAATTTGTAGTTTATAGCAATAGCAATAGCACTTAGATTTATATATCACTTCATAGTGCTTTTACAGCCCTCTCTAAGCAGTTTACAAAGTCAGCCTATTGCCCCCAACAATCTGGGCCCTCATTTTACTGACCTCAGAAGGATGGAAAGCTGAGTCAACCTTGAGCCTGGTGAGATTCGAACTGCCAAACTGCTGTAAGCCAGTGATCAGCGGAAGTAGTCTGTAGTACTGCACTCTAACCACTGTGCCACTGTGGCTCAGTAATATGTAATTTGTTTATATGTAATTATAAACAAATATAAAGTAGCTTTCAATAACTTTAGATTGGCTGGGTTTTTCCCTACTTTTTTATTGGAGATGAGAAGTGATCTACAAGCTGCTTACTGTTGTGTTTATGCATCAGCACGAGGTAGGCAAATAATGTCTGATGGCCTGAAATGAGATAATATAATTGTTTGTGAGTTGAGAATACGCTTGGGATTGCTGGGGTTGAGACACTTTTGTAAAACAGCAAAATCTGGAGAATGTTTTTTTGCCCCCCCACCCCCAGGATAAGTAAATAATGACTTTAATCTGAAACCTGAAAAGGGGGTAATTGAGCCAAACAGTTTAATATATAGACTGCAATATAGACATTGTTTAAAAAGTGCAAATAAAAATCCTAAATAAATTTATTCCTATACTGAGAAAAGAAGAGGCTGAGAGAAGAAGGTCCAACGATAGAATTACTGTGAGGGGTCAAAGGGGAATTTGGAAAAAAAAAAGGTGGAGTGCATTTTTGTCCTTTGAATATCTGGACTATTGTCCTGGATCTCTGCACAACTGTACAATCACACCAAATACCTCGTAGTAGAAGCAATAGGCAATTATACCCAATCCTGCATTTCAAACATAAATAGGATGAGCAAATAATCTCTGATGACCTAAAAGTGAGATAATGTTATGCATTAGCTTCTAAGCCCTTTCATAAATTGAGCAAAAGTGGATTGGTAGGTTCTAATTTGCTTTACAGAACATCTGCCTTTGCAGCTGCTTTGGATGGATGTAAAAATCCAAAAAGTATGGGTTTTCCCCCCACAATTAGCTATGCTATTAGATACACACACCTTTTATAACTACTGCTACCATTCATTGGAAGCAAGAAGAATCCTGAATCATAGGTTATTTCATTGTGTTTCATTAGAGATTTTGCATTTTTTTTAAAGAACATTTAAAAAAATACTGCTTTAAAAGAGTTCAAAGCATTTAATTTAGCTTGTATATTGACATGGATGGCATTTACTATTATACGTACTTGATTGCATTTCATAGCATTTGTGGACTCGCTGTCAAATGAAGTGGGAAGGGATGCACAACAAGGATGGAGTACATTAGAGTCATGGGCAGCATTAGTAATAATAATAATAGTAATAAATAATGACAATCTTTATTTATTTATTTATTTATTAGTCCAATTTATATGCCGCCCTTCTCCCTAGACTCAGGGCAGCTTACAATGCATTATAGCAATAGCCTGCATACTTTTTTTGTATATACCTGCTTATTAGGGCTTTTGCACCCCCCAAGCAGTGTTGTTCTATACAAAGTTGTCTTATTGCCCCCACAATCTGGGTCCTCAATTTACCTACCTCGAAAGGATGGAAGGCTGAGTCAACCTTGAGCCTGGTGAGATTCGAACTTCTCCTGCCCTTCATCCACATAGTGATGTTGACAGACTCTATTTACCAAGAAAAACAGGCGAGCATGGAATGTTGCAAGTACGCCAGAGAGTTAAAGAAGAAAAAAGGGCATTGGAAGAATATCTGAAGAACAGTGAAGAAAATGCACTGAAGATAGCATACCAGAAAGGCCTACTGAAAATTGTAAATACTCAAACGGACCTACAAGGTAAAGGTAAAGGTTCCCCTTGCACATACATGCTAGTTGTTCCCGATGCTAGGGGGTGGTGCTCATCTCCATTTCAAAGCCGAAGAGCCAGAGCTGCCCGAAGACGTCTCCATGATCATGTGGCCGGCATGACTAAATGCCAACCAAGGAACACTGTTACCTTCCCACCAAAGGTGGTCCCTATTTTTCTACTTACATTTTTTACCTGCTTTCAAACTGCTAGATTGGCAGAAGCTGGGACAAGTAACAGGAGCTCACCCAGTTATGCGGCACTAGGGATTCAAACCGCTGAACTGCCGACCTTTTGAACGACAAGCTCAGTGTCTTAGCCACTGAGCTACCTCATCCCTTGCTAAACAGACCTATAAGTAAGATCAAATGAAGAATAGAAAAGAGATATGGCAAGGCAAAGTATTACATGACCAGCACATATTTTTTTTAAAGATGGCTTTCTTGCTTTTAACAGTGGCTGAGAGCAAGAAAGTTGAAGAAAGACACCAAGGAGCTACTTCTGGCTGCATAAGACTAAGCTTTAAGAACAAATGCATACAAAGCCAGAATTGAGAAGAGGGCAATAAACAGCAAATGCTACCTCTCTAAAGAAGCGCTGAAGAAAACCATAGATCACCTAGTTAGCTGCTGCAAGAAGTTCACCCAGACAGACTACAAACAACGGCATGACAAAATAGTAAAAATGTTATATTGCAATATCTGCAAGGAATACCGTTGGACCATAAAATAGGGAAATAGAAAGGAAAGAAACTAAAGTGCTCTGGGACTTTAGAATTCAAAAAGACAAGTAACTGCAACATAACAGACTTAAAACTGTTGATAAGAATGACAAAAATATCTGGATAGTGGCATTACCATTGCACTACCTAGAAACAGCAGAAGATAAGAGAAAGAACTGGAGAAAAATCACAAAATACAAAAACCTGCAAATAGAAATAGAACGATGGGACAATAGAAAGCAAAGGTAACACACAAAGTGATAGGTGCCTTATGTGCAATTCCAAAAACATCTGGATCACCACTTGAACATCTTCAGCATTGACAAACTCATCATCAGTCAATAGCAAAAGGCAGCTTTACTTGGAACAGCTTATATCTTACAGCAATACCTTTAACATCATCAAGCAACATCTGCCTATCCCAGGTTGATAGGGAGATAAAAATGTGGAATCCAATCTAAACATCTGGTTGTGTGATGAACGATAATAAGCTATTAAACTTGTATGCTGCCTGACTTAATGAGTCTTGGTGGCTCACAACAATCAAACAAATTACTATAGAATCACTAAAACATAAGGGATAAAATTAAAATATGACAAGTAAGATGAAGTGAAGGGAGTCAATGTGGCTTGCCAAAGGCCTAGGTGAAATGCCAAGTCTTCACTGCTCTTCTGAACAGCAAGATAGTCAGAGCATCTGGATCTCTGAGAATCTCATTCCATAGGGCAAGCAGCGCACTCTTCCAGATTAAGACGTTGTTTAATCCAAAGAAACTGGTCGGCATCAATCATCAATCATCTGTCTGGTGCAGTCAAGCAAGCACAAGGCAAATAATCAGATCCTATGCCATGTAGGGCTTTACAGGTAACAACCACACCCGGAAGCAAACTGACAACCTGTGCAACTCGCAAAGCAGCAGTGTTACACAGGCATTGTGAGTTATGCCTGTTATTACTTGCACTGCCACATTCTGCACTAGTTGAAATGCCTCAGTGTTTTCAAGAGCGGCCTCATGTAGAGTGTGTTGCAATAGTTAAACATGAGACAACTAGTGTATGGGTGACTATCTAAAGAGCCCGCCAATCTATATGGGGCTCCTCTTCAATTAGGAATTGCAAATCCAGGAAAACCCTCCCTAGCAATTTTGAATGAAGAGGTTCTACTCCATCCAAGGTCAGAGATGGAATAATCCCCAACATCTGGGTGGCCCAACCAGCTATAGCCACCTGGTCTTGGGAGAATTGAGTTGGAGACAGTTCTTCCTAATCCAAATTCACAACCATCATCATGACCTTTAAAGAAGCTACTTTTCTGTAGATTTCAAACATGCAGGAACCAACTAGAACCATTATTTAGCCACTGATAGTTAGAATCTCCTCTCTGGGAGCAATTACTTTGTTTTGTTATGTATTTTATCTTCAAGCATCAACAAAGCATGAAAATCACCCAATGTCCTTTCTATACAAACCTCAAATGGGGCCTATTGAATCCTTAGCAAAAACTACGCAGGTAGGTGTTATTCTTTTGCTTAAATGGACAATGGTCTTAGCTTCAAGACAGAGTGCCCATTTTAAAGAGAATAAAATAAATCCTGAAAAAGAGCTTTCTTCATATTCATCCTAATGGACACAACCACAAGCTCTTAGGTGTCCAAGGCATGATAGTATTATCCCTTGTAATAGCAGTCCTAGAGAGCGGTAAAAGCCTGTCCTATATTCAGTCATTTGTACAGCTACTCTATCCATTGCTTTTATAGTTGGAGAAGCTGGAAGTTGTAGTCTTCCATTCCCCTCTGCCAAGTCTTCTTAGGGGTAGTTTTCTTAATAAGGAATTTAAGTCAAACCTAAAGAAGATCCATATGAAGTCTAATGCGAACATTATTTCACAATAGATGGGGGGGGGAGAGATAGAGACAGAGAGACAGAGACAGAGAGATGGAAACAGAGAGACAGAGAGACAGACAGAGACAGAGACAGAGAATTATTGGTTTAAGTTCTCTATTCATTCATTCATTCATTCATTCATTCATTCATTCATTCATTCTATTTAGATCCTGGTTTTTTTACCCTGAAAAGTCAATGCAACTTATTTGGGGGGCAACTCTGTTTTTCTCCCCTGAAAAAATAGTCCTGTGATGTTTGCTGAGTGAGATGAAGTTACTGTTTCAAAGCCACTTAGTGAGGTATTTGGCCAAGGGAATTCTTGCAGACTTGCATATCTTGCATATCTCTTGCATATCTTCTGACCCAAGTCCAACATCTTAACCATTACATTCCATGCCCCACTTGTGAAATTTCCTCAGTTGCCCACTATGAAAAATTCCTTTGTTTCTGATCATAGACGGTTTCCAGTGCTATTTGGATTGTTCTGGGTTACCATAGTGTATCAGGCTCCATAATTCAGTATCAAAATGCAGTTGCTGTCATTTAGCACCAAGGACAGTGACTTCTAGAGTAATATATAAAGAAGAGCAAAATGCAAATATACTGATAATTCATAACCTGTATTCCATCTCTCTGTATATTGTTTCCATCAGTTGACTGTAATATACATTTCCTGTGATGGCTGCTGTTATTTACTAACCATGAAAGAAAGCCAGCTGCAAGTAATGCATTTGCCTTTATCTAAGCAAGAAGGATGTTTTCTAATGATCTTTCTGCATGGCATGAAGCACCTGCTCCATTATGGCTGTAGATGAATGCTGAGTGTTTGTGCACTGCCACCCTCTGGTGGATGACTCTAAAATGAAATTAGGGTGACAAATCTATGAGTTTCTCCTCTCCATCATATAAAAATCGGGGCTGGTGGGAGGAATAGAGCTAAATGGCAATACACATGCTCTGTACGCGGAATGCTGTGGATGGATTCCTGTAGCTTCTAAATAGTAATATCTCCTGTCCAAATCCGTGGACAGCAGCCTCTGCCTCTGCCATTCAATCAGGCAATATAGAACTTGTTGGGCCAGGGATCTGATACAACCCAGGATAGCTTCTTGTAGGGAATCCTAATATTTCTCAGTGCAGCTAGGAAGGCCTGACTGTGAAGTGATCTCTTTTAGTAGCATTGGTGATCAGATAAAGCAGTGACTTTCACTGCTAAAATCACACAAACTCTCTCTCTACTTCTCTCTTGCTCCCTCTAATATCTCTCTCAGATTAACAGAGTTGGAAGGGACCTTATAGGTCATCTAGACCAACCCCCTGTTCAAGCAGGAGACCCGATACCATTTCTGACAAAAGGCAGTCTAATCTTTTATTGAAAGTCTCAAGTGATGAAGCTCTCACAACTTCTGAAGGCAAGTTGTTCCATTGGTTGATTGTTCTCACTGTCAGAAAGTTCCTCCCCATTTCTAGGTTAAATCTCTCCTTGGTCAGTTTCCATCCATTATTCCTTGTCTGGCTTGTTTCCTTGTCAAGCTGTTTCCTTCGAAAACAGCTTGACCCCCTCCTCTCTGTGGCAACCCCTCAAATATTGGAACACTGCTATCATGTCTCCCCTGGTCATTCTCTGCACTAGACTAGCCATTTATTTTTTATTATTTATTTTTAAATTTATATACTGCCCTTCTCCCGAAGGACTCAGGGCGGTGAACAGCCAAAGGTAAAAACACAAAATACAAAATTTAAAACAATTTAAAATAAATTAAATAATTTGGCCCAACAGTTTAAATACCCCATTAAAATTCATATTAAAATTAAAAAATTTAAAAAATTTAAAAATTAGGCCAGCCCGGCTTGGTGAAATAAGAAAGTCTTTAGGGCCCGGTGAAAGTTCGTAAGTCCGGGATTGTCCGTATCTCCGGGGGGAGCTCGTTCCAGAGGGCAGGTGCTCCCACAGAGAAAGCTCTCCCCCTGGGGGCTGCCAGTCAACATTGTTTGACCGACGGCACCCGAGGAGCCCCTCTCTGTGGGACCGTACTGGCCGGTGGGAGGCTCTCAGCGGCAGAAGGCGGTCTTGTAGATATCCAGGTCCTAAACCATGGAGCCCTCTAAAGGTGGTAACCAACACCTTGAATCGCACCCGAAAGACCACCGGAAGCCAGTGCAGCTCGCCATGCCAGTTCATGTAACCGTTCTTCATATGTTTTAGTATCCAGTCCCCTAATCATCCTGGTTGCTGTTCTCTGCACTTTTTCTAGAGTCACAACATCTTTTTTATAGTGTGGTAACCAAAACTGGATGCAGTAATCTAGGTGTGGTGTTACTAGGGCTTTATAGAGTGGTATTAGTACCTCACTTGATCTTAGATTGTATCCTCTCTTTATCTCTCTCTTTCTCTTTCTCTCTCTCTCTCTCTCTCTGTCTCTGTCTCTCTCTCTCTCTCTATCTATCTATCTATCTACAGTATATCATATCTATAAATCATCCCTATCTATATCTATCTATCTATCTATCTATCTATCTATCTATCTATCTATCTATCTATCATCTATCTATCATCTATCTATCTAGTATATCATTATATCTATATATCATCCCTATCTATCTATAATCTCTAATTCTATCTATCTATCTATCTATCTATCTATCTATCTATCTATCTATCTTTCTATCATCTCTCTATATCTATCTATCTATCTATCTACAGTATATCATTATATCTATATATCATCCCTATCTATCTGTAATCTCTAATTCTATCTATCTATCTATCTATCTATCTATCTATCTATCTATCATCTATCTATCTATCTATCTATCTATCTATCTATCTATCTATCTATCATCTCTCTAGCTTCCCCAATCCAGCAACTGTTGGCAGCTTCCATAGCATATAAAAACTAATATTAAAAAAAGATCTACTGTCTGAAAGAAGATTCATCAGAATCACAATAGTTACATATGGGCAATTTACCTCAATCATCCATAGGAAATTTGGGATAGGGTTGGAGTGGAGTAACAATAGGTTAGATATCCGAACCTAAGTAAATTTCACATAGTACATAATTTCTCTTGTTACGAAGATCCATGTTAAAACTACAGAAATAAAGTAGTGATTGCTAAACATAGAGTATCCCTTCTTTGATCAGCATTTTTCACTTTAATTAACAATCAGAGGTTTTTTAGCTATTAACCAAATCTGCTGCATTGAGATAAGAATCCCTTTGAACTTGAAAAAAAATTAGTTTTCTAAAATAGTTAAATAGTTAAAACACTAGTTGGGGTTCACATCATATTGAACTATCTGATTAAAAACATCCTCAAATCATGCAAATGTCCTTTTAATTTAAGATTTTGACCTATAACTACTGCTTAAAATACATTAGTTTCCCAAGAACATCTGTTCTTCAAAATACTAAGCAATTAACTCTTTGTTTAACCAAGAAATATTTCCAGATGAACCTTTATATCAGTATCCAATTATAATAGGGATTTTCCAGTGAATGCTGCCAGCTTCTGTTGGCTAGGTGTACAACAGTACCTATATCCATCTGCAAGGCAGAACAGTCAAGGATGACTTAACTACCCCTATAGCTGTGGCCCTAAGAACTACCCTTTATTCCTATTTGAACCTTAAATGCAAGATGTATTAAAAATCAATAACTAAAATTATATTTTGAAGAGTTGTTTTTAGGCACAGAGTAATGTTTTATCTTCAAGCATCAATAAAGTCAGTAGTGGGTTTCACTTACCTTCGCTACCGGTTTGGAACTGTGAGTGTGAGTGTGTGTGTGTGTGTGTGTGTGTGCGTGTTCGCTTCGCTCGCACAAGGTGCTTCTGCGCATGTGAAGAACCTTCTGCACACGCACAGAGCATCCGTGATAACGTCTAGGCAGGTGGGCAGAACTTCCTTCTGCCATCGCTACTGGTTCGCTTGAACTGGGGCAAACCAGTAGAAACCTACCACTGAACTAAGTATGAAATCATACGATGTCATTTCTGCACAAACCTCAAAATGGGGCCTATGGAATCCTTCGGTAGGTATTGTTCCAGATTAGATCCTGCAACATTTTCCTGGGACATGTACATTCGCTTTCATTTGCAACATTTCTGGCCAACTATATTAATCCATCAGCAGAATGCCTGGACTGCTGGCAGCTTTTAAGATGCCACAGCCATCACATCATTGTAGCAAAGTATATGCATCTTCACCCTGTCACTTCTCTAACTAGGAAAAGTCATATGGGAGTTCAGCTGGCAACTTCCCCAAACAGAGATGTTGTTTATATGCTCTACCAATAGTCACCCAGCTAAGAAGCAGAAAGCAATGTTTCCATCAAAGAGTGGCAGCTGGGAAAAACACAATGCTGGAACTATGATGGATTAAAGGGGGGGGCAACTTTTTTGTGTAGCCCTCAGTCCACCCTTTAGCTGTGGACTGAGTGTGGTTATCAGGCGTGAAAGTCACCCACCTTTTGAATGGAGATTCGAGGTATCAAACCTGGAATACACATTTTATTACACACACACACCCCAAACAAGATCTTATTCCAGCTTTTTGAAACCAAGTCTCAGTTTTCTAACAGTCCTCACATACATCGATAGAAATTATAGCACCAAACATGGTCAACTCCTGTTTGACCTGAACCTACCTACTTCTAGACATGACTCCGTCACAGACTTGCATAGTCTGTTTATGGAGATGCACCGACTGGAAGTTCAGCATTTCATGGGAACAGCATTCTAGTGCTAAATTTTGAGGGGAAAGAGTTTACGGTCATTTCAATCATGAGTCTACTGTCAAATGTACAATGGATTTTGTGCAGGTGGGTTTGTCTGCAGATCAAGAGAGTCTTGGTTGTTGCTAGCAATGGTTCTCAAAATGTAGCCTAAAAACCCAACTGGGAAACGCATGTGAGTATCGTCCTACTTAATGTTGAAAATAAAATTCTACCCATAGCATCCCAGTGTTACCGAGACAAGCTTTTTTGTAAAAGGCAGAACAAACAAAACAAAGGCAAGACTATTTGAATCTTAAACACAAGTTCTATTAAAAATCAAGGGCAGGTTTTAGGAGAATAAATTATGTTTTGAAGAGGAGTTCTTAGCCACAGAGTAATTTTTGTTCTGGATGTGGTTTATTATTCAAATCTCTGCACAGAAGGCCAAACAGACTAATGCATCACACTTAGAGGAGTATTTCACAAGAGACAGCTTACTTCCACGGGGTTTGGAGAATCCGATATCTCAAAAATAAATGGTTATTAAAATGAAAGATTGGGCTGCCTGTGATATCATTTGGCCTGTTGCATAAGCACGCTGAAATGATGTGATGGGTAATATTATGACCACAATAAAGAAAAATAATAATGTAACAGCCCAGAAGATATGACAGCTTAGGACAAATCCATTTATTACCTTTAAAGGCTTTTTTTCTAATTGTTACAGCTTCCCCCTCTGAGGTTGAACACAAGTCATTGCCAATTTTTTCCCCCTTCCCTTGAAATCACAGCAGCCATAATATGTTTTCATAGCTGCTTTATCTTTGAAACCTCAGACTTCTAATGACAGAGGAAAACCGAGCGCATTCTTGCTTATTCATTTATACTATGAATTCACGTTTATAAGAATTAGAAATAAAAAGGCAGGAAGCCATGCATATGTCCTGTAAATTATATTAATGATGATGAGCCTGACTAAAAGGGCTCTGCCATTAACACGTCTTATAGCAGAGCTCACCACAAAGAAGTGGCACTAAATATTCCCGAATGTCAAGGCTACCATAAACAGTGCAGTGCCACTCGCCTTTATAGCTGGCACACTCATTTGGGCAAATGACTGTAATCAATTTTAGGATCACACAATGAAGCGTTGGCATTTTTAAATCAAGGCAGAGATCATCGTTTTTAACTCTGTTGGCACTTTGTCAGGCAGAAATGTACACATGACTCTAGCACAGGGTTGGTACATCTGGGCTGGCAGCAGCAAATAAATGTAGAAAACTACTTCCTGCCATCTCAACAGAATAACAGAGTTGGAAGGGACCTTAGAGGTCTTCTAGTCCATATTTCTGCTCAAACAGGAAACCCTATACCATTTCAGACAAGTTGTTGTCCAATCTCTTCTTAAAAACTCCCAATGATGGAACACCCACAACTTCTGGAAGGAAATCATTCTACTGATTTATTGTTCTAACCAGAGGTGAAATCTAAAATTTCTCCCTACTGATTCTGTGGCTGTGGTTTGGGGGGGGGGTGTCCTGTGACTGAATGGGTGTGGCCAACTCGATGTCACTCACAGCCATGCCCACTCAGTCACAAGACCCCCTCCCACCAAGCCACACTCACAGAACCCGGTAGGAAAACTTTTTAAATTTCTATTCTGCCACCCACTTGTCACCTGCTCTCTCTTCGCTTTGGGTCAGGGCCCAGGGCCCAGAGATGCATCATTCTCTGGGGCCCTGGAGCTGCCACCTGCTTGCTGCCTGCCTCAACCAGGTTGGAGAATGCACCATTCCCCGACACCAGCCTTGCCCCGGAGCCGCTGCCCACTCTCTCATTGCCAAGCAGCATATCCTTACCTTTCTCCCATGGCTGGCTCTCACAGAAGGCAAGTGGCCGAAAATAACCAGAATCGCTCACTTTCCTTCTTGAATGTGCTGCCACCACTGCTGCCCTGGTCCACGTGCTGGCTGCACAAGCGCACACCCAACCTGCCGCTGATGAGTGAATGAAATAAACAGTGTGCACTTGCACAGCCGGCGCATGTACCAGAGCAGTGATAGTGGCGGCACATTCAAGAAGGAGAGTGAGCGACTCCAGTAACTTTCAGCTGCTTGCCTTCCCTGACAGCCAGCCGTGGGAGAAGGGTGAGGAGTAGGGAGGTGACGCAAGGCTGGCTCCAGGGGATTATAAATGCTTCATTGGGTGAGGGTGACTTCCCCGCCGCCTTGAAAGAGGCGGTGGTGAGGCCTTTCCTCAAGAAGCCTTCCCTGGACTCGGCAGTGTTGGCTAATTATCGTCCGGTCCCCAACCTTCATTTTGTTGTGAAGGTTGTTGAGAGTATGGTTGCGCGACAGCTCTCCCAGTACCTGGATGAAATGACGTATCTGGATCCATTCCAGTCAGACTTCAGGCCTGGGTACAGCACGGAAACAGCATTGGTCGCATTGGTTGATGATCTCTGGAGGGCTCGGGACAGGGGTTGCTCCTCTGTCCTGGTCCTATTAGACCTCTCAGTGGCTTTTGATACCATCGACCATGGTATCATGCTGCACCGGTTGGAAGAGTTAGGGGTGGGGGGCACTGTATTACAGTGGTTCTCCTCCTTTCTCTCTGACCGGTTGCAGTCTGTGTTGGCAGGGGGGCAGAGGTCGACCCTGAGGCCCCTCATATGTGGGGTGCCATAAGGGTCAGTCCTCTTGCCCCTTTTGTTCAACATTTATGTGAAGCCGCTGGGCGAGATCATCCGTGGTTTCGGGGTGAAGTACCATCAGTACACTGATGACACCCAGGTGTACATCTCCACCCCGGACCAGCCCAACGATGCCCTTGAAGTGATGTCCCGGTGTCTGGAGGCCGTGCGGATCTGGATAGGGAGGAACAGGCTCAGGCTCAACCCATCCAAGACCGAGTGGCTGTAGTTTCCGATGTCCCGATATAGTCAGTTGACGCCATCGCTGACTATTGGGGGTGAATCGCTGGCCCCCACGGAAAGGGCTCACAACTTGGTGTCCTCCTGGATTCACGTCTGTCTTTAGAAGAGCACTTGACGGCCGTGACCGGGAGGATTTTTCATCAGGTTCGCCTGATTCGCCAGTTGCGTCCCTTTCTGGATCAGGACTCCCTACACACAGTCACTCATGCCCTCGGCACTTTCCTGCACTTCCCTACTGCAACGCTCTTTACATGGGGCTCCCCTTGAGGAGCACCCGGAGGCTCCAACTGGCGCAGAATGCGGCTGCGTGGGTGGTTATGGGAGGAACATGCACTCCCATGTGACACTTCTCCTGTGCGAGCTGCACTGGCTCCCGGTGATCTTCCGGGTGCGCTTCAAGGTTTTGGTTACCACCTTTAGAGTGCTCCATGGCTTAGGACCTGGTTATTTATGGGACCACCTACTACCACAAGCAGCCTCCCACCGGCCGGTACGCTCTCATAGAGAGGGGCTCCTCCAGGTGCCGTCAGCTAAACAATGTTGACTGGCAGCCCCCAGGGGGAGGGCCTTCTCTGTGGGGGCACCCACTATCTGGAACAAGCTCCCCCCAGAGATACGGAGGATCCCGGATCTACGCACCTTCCGCCATGCTCTTAACATTCTTCTATTCCAGCAAGCTGGCCTGGCCTAATTTTCTCCCCTGTTTTAAAATTCTTTTAAATCAAAATTTTAATGTGTTTTAAATTATTGGGGTTTTTTAATTGTCTTGGGCTAAATTATTTAATCTGGTTTTAATTATATCTTTTAACTTTTGTTTCTATGTATTTTATCTTGTGCCTGTTCACCGCCCTGAGTCCTTCAGGAGTAGGGCGGTATATAAATCTAATAAAAGAAAGAAAGAAAGGAGTAGGATATACCGTGTGGTGAAGGGCAAGCAGGCGGCCGCTCTGCAGCAAGGCCAGAGTCAGGGAATGGTGCATTCCCCAACCCAGTTGAGGTAGGCGGCGAGCAGGCAGTGGTTCCGGGGCTTCGGTGAATGGCAGGTCCCTGGCCCCCGGCCCCTGACCCAAGGTGAAGGGCGAGTGGGTGGTGAGCAGGCGGTGGCTCCGGGGCAAGGCCGGAGTCTCTTTCTGGGCATGTCACTTCTTCCAGTTGGGCCACTTCCAGGAAGTAATGACTTCTGGGTAGGTGGGTGGAGCCTCCAGCTGCCATTGCTACCAGCCATCATCACTATCAAATCGGCCGATCTGGTCCAATCCGGGAGCCTTTCATCCCTGGTTCTAACCGTCAGGAAATTTCTCCTTAGTTCTAGATTGGCTTTCTCCTTGACTAGTTTCCATCTTCCTTCTTGTGATGCTTTCAGGTGTTTTGGAGATAGGTTGTTTCCCTCTTCTTTGTGGCAGTCCCTTAGATATTGGAACCTTACTATCATGTCACCTCTAGTCTTGTTTTCATTAAACCAGCCATACCCAATTATATGATACGATGGGTAAGAAGAACAATAATTTTTAAAAAGTGAAAACCAAATGACTACCCTTCATAAGAGGAAGTTAAGAGGGGAAATCAGCCCTAATTTTATCAGTTCAACAGCCTCCCACAATACTATCCTACCAAGTATAATGTATGGAATTTAGGATGAATTTACAAATGTCCAAATATGTAGCCAATTAAGATCAGTTTCCAGTAAATGAGGAATGGAAGAAATTAAAAAATGGTGCATAAAGATTGGAAAGATCTTAATTATAACTCCAACTACTAAAATACCTCAATATAACAAGTTAATTGATGTTTTAAGAGGGACAAATAAAAAATAATTAAGTAAGGCTAATGATAGCTCTGAGAATATGTATGTGAACATTGTGACACTTTTTTAAAAAAAAAATAGATGGTATGCTTCTAAATCCTCCCCATTTTGAGTGTGTTCACCTTATCTTACTTCCACACCCCAAGTGGAGGACCTACCATTTTTATTCTCCAAGGATGCCTGTGGGGCCTCTATCTATTCAAAATATAGATTCTGAAAATCAAGCTGATTTTTATCTTACCTTGTCCTTTTTAGAGCCATTGTGGCGCAGTGGTTAGAATGCCGTATTGCAGACTGACTCTGCCCACAGCCAGAAGTTTGATCCTAATAGGCTCAAAGTTGATTCAGCCTTCCATCTTTCCAAGGTTGGTAAAATGAGGACCCAGATTGTTGGGGGCAATAGGCTGACTCTGTAAATTGCTTAGAGAGTATTGTAAAGCACTATGAAGCGGTATATACAGTAAATCTAAGTACTATTGCTATTTACTTTAATAAAATGATCTTTAAAAAGTTCCACCTAGAAAGCAGAGATATTATACACACTACATCAAAGCAAAGTATTGTACATTCAAAGGATATGTTGCTCGTTGTGTTCAAAGTGAAAAGATGCTTCAAAGCAGTCGGCTCTGTGCATCTAGTGAACCAAAATACACGCATAATCCTGGGAGCCTAAATAAAGATGCAGATTCTTTAAGAAGTGTCAACAATGACCATCTCTGCTCCAAAACTCTGCAGGTGTAAAATGCCCACATCCCTAATACATACTTATCTAGAAAGGTTACATGGATTCCAAGCATATGGACCAACGAGGAAGGAAACAGACACTCATTTTTCCAACCAGATCAGTTGAGCTGTCCTTGGTGGTTCTATGTAACTCAAAACAGATAGAGCAACACAAAAGAGAAGCTTTCAGATGCTCAGCTTTCCTATTTCTGCTCTAAGGGATATCCTTCCTTACCCAGGGAATTGCTTCCTTTGTATCTCAATCTTTGGAGGGTCTTTGACATCCGAGATTGCATAGAGGGGGCTGCAACATGGATATAATATAATTAGGCTTTCATAGAATGGTAACACAATTATTCACTGTCACCCAGGGAACCATCAAATCAGTAGGATCTGCTCTATCAGATGGATAACACTGGCAGCCCATTTAAAATAATTGAATATGGCTGCAGAGTGACAGCTCAAACTAGATGTAATTAGGACTCCCAAGGCAAGGCCTGGATCTTGTGTGCATCTTTAGTTTTATATATATATATATATATATATATATATATATATATATATATATATATATATATATATGCTGCACGATACAAGCTGGCCCTCTTATTCTTCAACCTCAGCTTGACTATTATTTTTTTTCCCACCAACAGCATCTTTTAGATGTTGTTTGTGATTGTACAGCAAATCCCCGCAGAAAGCTGTAGCCTAAAGGCAGGAACTAATAATCATATCGTTTGTTAAAACTTAACACGCCCCCCCCTCCTAACCCCCATCTCATCTATAGGAAATGAAGCATTTCTATTTTAAGGCATATTTTCTGTATTTCTGTAATAGATACAGACTTCGGGGAAGTAAAAAAAGAGAAGTTTTGCAAGCAAACATCACTCAGCCTTTACTAGCCGCGAGAAGCTACAAGTTCCAGATTGCGTGGGTCTGCCTGGATTTCGTATTGATTCTGCTCAGCCCATTGATCACCAAGAGAGCCGGTTGACTCAGTACAGTCATATTTTTCATACCATTGTGAAAAGTGTTTCTATTTTACTTTATATAGCTTTAAAGTTTTGCCTTGTATTATAAATGGCAGTGCTAATTGCAATATTGACTTCCTGACCTCACTAGGTTTAAAATATGATTCTTAACCTTCCCTTAATGCTGGATTTGATTATTGTGAGATCAGATTATATGTCAAAGGCTAGTACCACAGGCTCGTTCTCCTGGGAAAAGATTCAAAAAGGATTGTGCAAGCTGCAAGAAGTTAACATTGGCGGGAATAATTGTTGT
Source organism: Pantherophis guttatus (assembly GCF_059756535.1). Classification (NCBI taxonomy): domain Eukaryota; kingdom Metazoa; phylum Chordata; class Lepidosauria; order Squamata; family Colubridae; genus Pantherophis; species Pantherophis guttatus. The sequence goes on along the minus strand of NC_142063.1, from coordinate 135,540,891 downwards.
ATTTACTGTAGACCCTACCTTCCACCTAAAAGTCTTAAATCAGGGCACCCGATGTTCTCTACTTCCACCTCTATTTTATCCTCAAATGCCTTTCACTAGTTCTAGGTTTTAGCTCTCTGGATGAGTGGAGACTTGAATCCCAGTTTCCGGAATTCTAAACCCCGAAGTTCCATTTTCAGAATGACTTCATTTGATAAGCATTCCACAGGGAGTTGCCTACTTTATCAAAAGACAAGACAATAATGATGGCGATGATACAGAACTGAAAAACCGAGGCCTCAGGGGTAAAATTTAGGTTAAAATGGCTTTTAAATAATAATAATAAAAAAAGAAAGCACCGAGAAGAACCGAAGGATTGCACTGTGCAAAGAACCGAGATCTATCTTCATCCATGCCTGGTAATTAAAGCTGAAGCCAACTGGATCCTCTCTGCCAAACTTCTGAAACTTGGAGCATCAGCTTTGTACTCGAAAAGACCTGGATCTCTAGACACGGGAGTTTCTCTATCTTTCTATTAGCATGTAATGAATGTCATAGAAACCTGAAGAGCACGCCAAATTGGAAAGTATCTCCCTGCCTGTCTGAGATACAGATCTGTGCTATTATCAGTCATTGCAGTTGTAACACATCCCTTTCCTTATTTGAGTTGTAAAAAAAAAAAACCCACTTATTTTTGTATCCAGCTGAACCATCCATCATCGTGCATCAACCAGCTTAATTCTACTTCATGATTTTATAAGCAAACCCTGCTGTTTTTAATTCATTGTGTTTGCCACAGGGGGAAAAAAAAATAGAATACCAATGGTAATGATTCATTCCATTCTGTGTGATTGTTTTAGCAGACGGCTAATAACATTATTAATTATTATGGTTATTATTTTAATTACTGTTAAAACAAATGGCGATTATAGATGATCAGATATGCACTAAGAGAAATGTATACCAAAGAAACCATTAAACTCAGATTGGGTTCAGCTTGGCTCAGACATAGAAATCGGAATCTTGAATCTTCAACAATGATCCATTCTACTCAGATATTCAAATCAATTATTGTTGTTTTTACAGTCAAGTGAAAATGCTTTCTACTTTCTATCTGGTGAAATTGCTGAACTGATCGTTATGGAATGACAATCTAAGGATACATTTTTCTTGTTAATATGCACTTATGGACCCTGTTTTTTTCCTAAGAGCTTTTTCTGCAGTGGCCCTCACTCTGTGGAATAGTCTCTCTGGCAATTAGAATGGCCTCAGCCCTGTTAGCCTTTCGTAAGGCCTTAAAAACCTGGCTATGGGGCAGTGGTGGGATTCACACATTTTTACTACTGGTTCTGTGGGTGTGGCTAACTGGGCGTGGCATGGCTTGGTGGGCATGGCTTGGGCGTGGCAGGGGAAGGATACTGTAAAATCTCCATTCCCACCCCACTCTAGGGAAAGATGACTGCAAAATCCCCATTTCCTCCCGATCAGCTGGGACTCGGGAGGCAGAGAATAAATGAGGGTGGGGCCAGTCAAAGTCGGTATTTACCAGTTCTCCGAACTACTCAAAATTTCTGCTACCGGTTCTCCAGAAATGATCAGAACCTGCTGAATACCACCTCTGCTACGAGGCACTGAATGTGTTAAAGGCCCTGTTTCCTGGCTATATTGCCAACTGGTCAAATATCTTGCTCCTATGTATATTTAATCTATTTATTATAACTTTATTATATTTTATTATACTTATAAACAAGGCAGCAAGCATATCTAATGCTCCTTCTTCCTCCTATTTTCCCCACAACAACAACAATCCTGTGAGGTGAGTTGGGCTGAGTGACTGGCCCAAGATCCCCCCTGCTGGCTTTCATGGCTAAGGCAGGACTTGAACTCATGCTCTATTGCTTTCTAGCCTGGTGCCTTAACCACTAGACTAGACCAAACTGACCCAATTTGTATACAATGCACATTCTCCAAATTGGTGTTAGCCCCACCAATTTGAACTTGCCAAGAAAAACTGCCAAAGACCAAAGCTTGGATGCAGTGCTTTTCACATACAGTGCTGGTCTTCTGGAATGATCTTCCAGATGAAAGGTGTCCGGCTCCCATTTTGCCTTCAGGAAGCACTGAAAACTGAATTTTTCCCAAGGACATTTGGGACATGACTGTACTATCTACGATGAATATTTATGGCTGCTGGATTACAGTGCCATGTTGGAGTTTTTATGACATGCTATACGTTTGCTGTGAAGTTCATCATTTATCTTAAGTGACATGGATTTCTAGGCTACTGAGAGTCCTTTGGGATTGTGGGAATATATAAACCAACCAAGAAATAAATTTGCTTATAGTTGAAACATTGTCTCTTTATTATAATAAAGCTATAACTTTTCACGTACACAGAAAAAAAAATATTAGGTAAATGTAGAGATAATTTTTCCTTATGCTTTTCCATTAATTACACTTATAGTTACTTCTCTTCCCACTAAATATGATCTCTCCTCACGAATGATTATTCTAAATCTTGTTTCTGTTATTTCACTTATAATGCTGGCTCCCCTTCAGCTTCTGTCCCCAACTAATGCGCATATTGAAAGTTCATTTCCATTTTTAGAGCATTTTAATGGCCTTTGCACTAGAGTTCAATTAATTCAGTGAAGTGGGTTCACACTAGTAAAGTTTCTTCTCTAGTTTTCTTTGAGCGATAATGGCCAAATGTACATTGAAGTGGAGCCCAGAAAATGGAAGCTGAATACCCAGGGGAAAAGCCAAAAAGAAAAAGAAAAAAAGAAAAGAACTTGGACAAACAGAACTTTAGATTTCATAATATCCACCAGGGCTTGAAAACTCACCTTAGATTTACTAGTATCCTGTGGAGACCTTTTAAATTCTATAAAATGTCTGCCCCAGGTAAAAATTGCCAGCACTTTAGAGCAAAGATTTTATAAGTGGTAGTTTATAATGCACGCAGGATTTGAAAAGCGCTTTTTTTTTCTTGTCAGGAAGATAAGACTTATTAAGATAGCATACCTCCTTGGAGGCAGTACCCTTATTCTTACCATAATATAAGCACTGTCCCAATTCTATTCTGGGATAGACGCGTGATAGTAGAAAATTGAAACAGATTGTCTGATTTACAAAAAGAAAAAGAAAAAAAGAAAAAACACCAGCATGACTTACCTGACAATTTGACTGCTTCAGAATATGATATGTGGTGTAACGCAAAATCATCATGAACCATTAGAAAATAAAAGGGGAAAAACTGTTTAAAAGAAACCAACTCCCAACTTTCCGCACAATGGCAAGTCAATAGGATAGGTTAGCTAAGAGGGAATGGTTGTACCCAAGAAACGAAACAAACTTCATGAAGCTGGAATGGGACTTGACTGTTTTCCATTCACATCCAGTGATGCACCGTTTACTGACTCCACCACACTGGCTAACAATCATACACAGGGTCCTTGACTTACAACCACAATTGGGATCTGAACGTCTGTTGCTCTAAATGATTTGGTCATTAAGTGAGACATCACATGACCGTGCCCAATTCTATGACCATTTTTTGGGTGATACCATTAAGCAAATCATGTGGTCATTAAATGAATCCCCCAGTTGTTAAGCAAATCTGACTTCTCCCATTGATTTTGCTTGTCGGAAGCCAGCTGGGAAGATAGTAAATGTCAATCACATCACCCCAGGATGCTAAAACCATCATACATGCCAGTTGCCAAATACCTGAATTATGATTGCCAAATACCTGAATTATGATTATGTGACTGTGGGGATGCTGAGACAGTTGTAAATGCAAGGACCAAGCATAAGTCTTTTTTTTTTCCCCAGCAGTAACTTCGTACCATCGCTAAATGAATGGTTGTAAGTCAAATACTACCTCTACATAAAAGAAGTACAGATGCCAAGAGGAAAAAGGCCTCAGGGTGTGACTGCATCTTCCAAGCTTGACTAACCTAAAACATTAAACACAACAGTCCTGATGCTGTCTTAGATGGAGTCCCACTTGGGAAGTTCATGGCTGTAGGTAAGAGTGGGACGTTGAAACAACACCCCAGAAGACAGCAGGGCAAGCCGTTTCTGTATCGAACCAAAAAGACTGCATGGAAGTGTCCATGAAAGTCACCAGAAATCCAGTTTAACTGGAATGAGGCATGTGACAGGAACAGGGAGTGGGATTAGATGCTTATGCACCAGAGACAAATTCCTTGTGTGTCCAATCACATTTGGCCAATAAAGAATTCTGTTCTGTTCCATTCTGTTCTGTTCTGTTTTGTTCTGTTGTTTTTAATGATGAAAGATATTAGCAATACATGTAAAATATGGAATAAAAAATGGATGGTTCTCATAACACTTCGTAAGCTTCTTTATTGCATTATACACACCTCTCTCTCCTTCCCTCCCTCCCCTCCCCTCCCCTCTTTCTTTCCCTTTTTAAGAAATACTTCAAATGAGCTCCTAGACTCAAGTGGCTCACAGAAAGACTTACCGGGGCAGGTAATTTCATCATCTTGTCACAGAAACACATCACATAAAATAACACTTTAGTCTAGAAAATGAGTGATGATAAGGCATCCGCATCTCCCTGTGGGATGGCCTTCTTTTTCATGTGCACATAAAATATGTTCTAAATTATCAGCTTCAGGCTGTCCGTCCTTAGTATAAGCCACTTCTTCATCTTTTCACTTTGTTCCAGCAGTCGGTGAGGTGAGTTCCATCAGGAGGAAAACAGTTTAAAGAATGGGAGCTCGAGGGCAGATATCGGCTGAGATCTCTCCACCTGTTCCTGCTGTGGTTCTGATATTTCACTCAAGCCTTTGTTTCTGGAGAATTTGGTAGCGGTCCTATGAACAACACAGGAACTGTTTCACACACATCCGGCTTAGTTCTAAGAAGTCAATCCACTTTGAATTCACTAGGATTTTTAAGTGAAACTTTAGGATTGTACATCAAGTGGTCCTAAACTCTTAGCTGGTACTGTGTTCCACCCAGTAGTGGGTTCCACTTACCTTCACTACCGGTTCGGAATTGGAAGCGTGCACATGTGCATGCTTGCTTCACTCATGCGCAGCACTTCTGTGCATCCGCAGAACCTTCTGTGCATCCGCAGAGCATCAGTGATGATGTCCGGGCAGGCGGGCAGAGCCTTCCACCACCGCCACTACCAGTTCACCTGAACCAGGGCAAACCAGTAGAAACCCACTACTGGTTCCACCCCAGTAGGTGGGAAGTGGCCTCCTACTGTTTGCCACCCGCTCCAACTTTTAGTAAGGGCCAAATTGCACATGATTTGCCAATTTCCATCAGTGGCAAACGCTTATTATGATTTCTTTCCATCATTCCTGCCCTGATCATCACCCATATGGACTATTGCAATGCGCACTACATGAGGTTGCCATTGAAGACCTCACAGAAATTACTACTGGTGTGGAATGCAGCAGCATAAGCCATTTTAGACACCCCAAGGAGAGCACATGTAACACCTTTGCTAAGCAAGCTGTTTTGGGTGCCAGACTGTTTCTGGATCTAATTCAAGGTGCTATTTGGCACCTTGAATTAGACCCAGCTTTAAAGCCTTCACGGCATGGGGCCAGGCTACCTGAGGAAGCATAGTATCCCTATTTTATCAACTCGTTCCACCCAATCAAGCAGGAATGTTGCAGACCCTGTCAGCTAAACAGTTTTGACTGGCAGGGTCTAGGAAAAGAGACTTCTTTGCAGTTGCCCCTGCCCTGCCCTCAGAGGTTAGCCCCCCCCCCACCTACCTTCCAGAAAAACATCAAGACTTTGCCAACTGGTATGGGGGTTGAAGAGTGGCATGCAACCCTGACAGTGGCTTGAGGGCAGGGGTGAAATACTCCCGGTTCGGACCGGCTTGGGCGAGTAGATAGCGATGGCGGCAGGCAGTTTGGAGAACCGGTAGCAAAAATCCCTTCCCCCCCCCAGCCTCCAGCTTGGTTACCTTCGCACGCCTGCCTTGCTTCACTTGTTGTAATCCCTGCAATCCATTGCATCAGCAAGCAACTGAATCTCCCCGCCTGCAATCAAGCTCATTGGTGAGCAGCTCTATATGCCTGCCTGCCTGCCTTGTTGGGTAATTTTTTCCCCCCTTTGGGAGCTTTAAAAAAAATAGTTAATTGGGGTTTTTTTTAGTTGGTTTTTTTTTAGACCTAGCCATTTAAAGTTTACGAAGTTTTAAATTTAGCTGCTTTTATATAAAAATAAAAATAAATAAAAATAAAATAATATTTGTGCAGCTTTCTGAGATTTTGTGTGTTTCTGTAGTGTTTCACTCTAACTACACAAACACACAAAATCTCACAAAGCTGTATGTGGAATTTTGTGTGTGTAAAGTGAAAGTTGGTTTTTTGGACTTTTTGTGGCTGTGTGAGGTTCCTGCTTGTTGCAGGGGCCATTTTGGGTCTAGCACAGCTGCTTTTACATTGTGGGTGAGCCAGTTGTGTTGTGTTGTGTTTTGTAGGTTAAAAAAGGGCAAAGAAATGACATTGACTTGGCCACGCCCACCTGACCAACAAGCCACGCCCACCAAGTCACCTGATCACCAAGCCATGCCCACTAATTAAGCCACGCCCACAGAACCAGTAGCAATTTTTTTTAGATTTCACCCCTGCTTGAGGGTGCTTCCTCTACCTTTTAAAACTTTTTTAACTTCTGTAATTCTTAATTGTTTAACTATTTTAATACTATTTTTAACTACTGTATTTTTTGGAGTATAAGACGCACTGGAGTACAAGACGGACCTTAGTTTTTTGGGAGGAAAATAAGAAAAAAGCTGATTGGCAGGTGGATTGGCCTCCTGGAATACCCCCAATCAGCTGTTCCCAGAGGTGAATTTTAGCAACAGGTTCCTTGGTTGAGAGCTCTGTGCCTTGCTTTTTTTTTGCTTTTTTTTTTCTGCCTCTGAAACTTCTGAAACTCTGTTTCAGAAAAAACTTTTTTTTCTGCCCCTGAAAGCCTCCGAAATAGAGCTTCAGAAAAAAGTCTCTGAAGCTCTGTTGGGGGCTTCTTTTCTGAAGCTTCATTTCTGGTGCTTTTTTCAGCCTCTGAAACCTCCATTTGAGAAGCTGGGCGGGACTACATTCGGGGTATAAGAAGCACCCAGATTTTCACCCTCTTTTTTAGGGAAAAAAGGTGAGTCTTATACTTCAAAAAATATGGTATGTCACTTTTCATGGGTTATGTTTGTAGAGTCCTTGGAGTCATTTAGTTGAGATAGGTGGTGTAGAAATTTGATGAAAGAATGAATAAATAAATAAAACAAATAGAGATGATAGAACCTACCCAATCTTGACTGATGTTCAAAGAACTATGATGGGTCAAAGTGGTTTAATATCAATCTCCTGAAAATACCACCCCCTGGGGAAATAAAAACCGGAAGAAGGCAACAGTAAACCACTTCAGTACTATCACCAACATATGAACATGAACATGGGCATGGAGCTTCCAAGATTTCAGTCTGACTTGAGGGAGACTTTCTTTTTTGTTCTTTCTTCTTTTGGAATCCTGGAATTTTAATCGAGCATAGCATGAAGAAAATAGTAAAATGCTATTGTCACTTTATTTTAGTTCTTCTTAGCTTGTATTTTTAATATTTTTACATTTGCATATATTGAAGGGTATCTCCATCCATCCATCTCCCTCCAACCTCATTCCTTTTACTATATCATGGACAGAAAAATCTAAGCTGCAGTCTTGGTGTCCTTCAATCTTACAAGCTGAATAACCTTCTATGCCCCACTGGTGGAGCCCAAAAAAAGATGGATGTTTCTCTGTCCCCTACTTAGCATAAAAAATGAGAGAATGGGAATCATAACTTTCTTCACAAATGAGAATGTTAAGATGTGAAACAGTATTTAGCATAGTATCTATTTCCCAAAAATGCTGTAGCAATAGAATGGGAAACAGTAGCGGCGTCAAATTTTCCAGCAATGAGACTTGTAAGTTAATTGATTAGAATGAAAAAGAAATGACAGAGAAATTGGGATACAATGAAAATAGGAAAGGACAGCCTTCTGTAACACAATTCAAAACATCTGTTTCAGATTGAAAGTTGGTTTGTTAATGGCCAATCGAAAAATACTCCAACTGGTTTTCTACCTGTTCTCGTTCAAGCTGATGAAAAAAGATGTGCTTGTATGGGTAAAGTATGTTATTAAACTTGTTATGAGATGATCCAGAGATAAGGATGACAGTCCTACCTACCTCTCTGCACAATTCTCTGTCTAATGGTCTATAGCAAGGGTCTCCAACCTTGGTAACTTTAAGACTTGTGGACTTCAAAGCTGGCTGAGAAATTCTGGGAGTTGAACTCCACAAGTCTTAAAGTTACCAAGGTTGGAGACCTCTAGTCTGTAGCCTTTCTGGCTTCCCAATTTCAACAAATCCAATGCAATGAGACCACAATGGGCTTTTTCAGAGACACTATTGGTGACCACTAGCTGGAATCCTGCTTTTGAAAAGTTCTTGAAGAATTCCCAGGGCAAAAATTCAAAGGAATTATCCAACCAAGTTCCATGCCCAGAGACCCACTGGAGAATTTCAAAGCCACATATAAACTTCTGTAACTTGTACAGTCATTCCACCAGAAGTTAGGGGGGAATAAAATGCCAACTCTGATTGGGGAAAAAAAATAGAGCCACTCTGAAGGCAGAACAATGTGAGAGAATCTGATCAGGATGGCAGTTAAAACACTGCACTAGAGTTGGGAAGATCCAGGTTCAAATCCCCAATCAGTCATACATTTCCTGGGTAACTTGGATCAATCACAACCTTGCAAGCTAACTTAACTCACAGAGTGGATTGGAAAATAATAGGTTTGAGACAGTGGTGGAATTCAATTTTTTTACTACCGGTTCTGTGGGCATGGCTTGGTGGGCGTGGCAGGGGAAGGATACTGAAAAATCTCCATTCCCTCCCCATTCCTGGGGGAAGGATATTGAAAAATCTCCATTCCCACCCCCACTCTGGGATCAGCCAGAGGTGGTATTTGCTGGTTCGCAGAACTACTCAAAATTTCCACTACCGGTTCTCCAGAACCTGTCAGAACCTGTTGAATAGCATCCTTGGTTTGAGGGAGAAATGGGAGCAGTGGTGAAATGCTCCCATATTGAACCAGATCACCTGGTCCAGTAGCGATCTTGGCCAGTAGTTCGGCAATCTGGTAGGAATGGCGGAGCAAAGCTCCGCCCACCCGCCTGGGTGTCATTATTTCCTGGTTTCAACCAGGAAGTAATGTGTTTTTTACCTTCTGCGCATGCGCAGAAGGTTTTGCGTATGCGCAGAAGGTCTGCGCATGCATGTGACATGTGTATGCACGAGCGAAGCGAGCACATGCATGGCACGTGCACAGCACGTGTGCTTCCGAAGATAAATAGATTTCATCCCTGAATGGGAGGAATGTAATAAATGAAACTCAGAACTCAAAATCCAGGGTTGCTCCACCTATCTTTCATATGCAACATACTGAACAGACTCATCAACTTTCTAACTACAGTAAGTTGCCTTTGACATTTCTCCTATTTATCTGACAGAAAACTTTAACTTTCCTTAAGGCTAAAGGACAAATGCTTCAATTCCATTTGTTGGAGTAAAAAAGAAAAAAGAAAATAGGCTTTCTTAAATCATGAAATACTGTAATTAATGAATTCAGGGTTCATTTTCTGTCCTATTAAAGATGGAAGGCCACTGAAATTTATACCCCCTTGTTTGTATCCAGGCTGAGGCACCTGTTAGAGCAATTAAAGCACAAAGCTGAAGGTAGAACCAAACAAGAAAAGTAGAACAAATATATACCCAAGGGGAACTTTTCCGATTTCCATCTCTCTCACCAAATAACAGGAGGAGAAAAAATTGTTGTCTCAATTACTAGCATAGGTCACCTCCAATGCTTTTTTACAGAATCTTATTTTTTATGCATAGTTCTCTCTGACAGAACAGTTCATTTTTTTCCCCTTAAGGATAAGAAATAAAAGTCTTCCCATTTCCCACAGCTCATTCATAATGTTGAGAGAGGCAGAGTATTACAGACAAAACCACCAATCTCAGAAGAAACTGTGGGCTGTGAGGGCACACACACACACACACACACAAACAAAAAGATGATCAGAGATTTATTCATCCCACTCACAATAGGCCACCAGGAGACTGACTGGGATCCTTGAGCAGACCTGCAGGTCCAGTCAGGCTTTGATTGATTAAACTAATTCCTAGGGAAAACAAACTATAATAAGCCAACCCACTCGCCTTTCTGAAAAGGATTAAACAGCAAGCTCACCATTTTTTAGACAGCCCTTCTCTCTAGGAACACAAGTTGAGGCGAAATCCTGGCCTCATCTTGGCTGTAATGAAGGGAGCTGGACCAAGGACACAAATGTTTTGAGGGGACAAAAGATTAAAAACAGTTATTTATTATTTATTATGAAAAATTATATGATCGCCCAACACACTTACAGAGATTCTGAGCATTTTACAGAAATATAAACCCCATACAAAACCCAATAAACTCGCCCTCTCCCCCCGCCCCCGGGTGACAACAATCAAACCAACAACTTAAAAGTAATTAAACAAATCCAAAGGGCTCATTCAGGAGTTTTCCTACTCTGAACCCTTTCCTGATGCCTTGATATGTATTCAAAGGGAACTGAGATGCTGAAAGACTTTGTTTATGCAAATTGTGTTGGTCTTCTTTGTCAGCCACATAAACAAACACATTAGACAGAATACAGAATATATTGTTCCTTTTGCATGCAGTGATTTTTGTCATCTCACAGATACATTATTCATTCTGTCCTAATAATAAATTAAAATAAATTAGTAAAACACAAGTTTCACACCCAGAATTTTTGTTTAATCATAAAATTTTCTACCAGAAATTCTTGTTGGAGTTTTCACTGTGAATTGCAAGATCATTCAGTTATTAGAAACCAACCATCCGTCCATCCATCTGTCTGTCTGTCTGTCTACCTACCTACCTACCTACCTACCTACCTACCTACCTACCTTATGCCTATATCAATAATCTATCTCTGCTTGTCCACAGTTTATTTGCCTGTAGGCTACTTTATTTAACTTTTTTTCTTATTCAATTCAACATATGGAATGTTGGTGCATTTTTATTTTTATTTTTTTGAAGAATCAGGTATTAATAATATGAGACCATTCTAGAAAAAATATCATTTTCATCATACTGATAGATGACTTTTTAAAAAGCAATAACACATGCCTAGCACAATCAAATATATGTTTACTTTCTTTATTAGAAAGAAAATCTCAGTGAGGTGTACATAAAATATACAAAAGATAATACCAGGAACAGAAGAACTTGTCATTAAGATTAGGTTATTATGCCTGCTGGCTAGCAAATAATGGGAGCTTTAGAATGTTCTTGACCACTTCATCATACCAAAAAGAAACAATCTAGTCACAATTTAATGCTTGACTTGTTATTGCATCTTAATAATTATCTTGCTACATAAATACCTAAAGATATTAAGAAAGAATACAAGAAGATAAGCACAAATGTCAATAAGCATTTCATAAGTGAAACATTGCAATTGCAATACAAGTCTTTGTGCTTGGTACCCATCTGTCAAAGTTTGTGAGTTTCAGATATAGTTTGCTACAGTTTGCCTAATTCTGTAGCAAATTCTTATTAGGGAGCTATCCTTGGCTCACTGCTTGCAAAAGAGAGAGGGAGAGAATATAAGGATCATAGTGCAACTTGGGACAAGTATGATCAAATATAAACCGGAAACCTCACTATTAAAATCTAGAATTTGCAAACACTACCGCTGCTTTTTAGTTGGAATACTAAACTTACCTTTGAATTACTAGAGCGCTCTGCCTAAGCAGGTGGCTTATTGAAAGCCTGCCTGCCTGACATGTTATCAAACGTCCTCTCGCATTTTACAACAAAATTGGAGAGGTATGTACGTATTTTCTATTGCTGGCTCCATGTCACTCCCTCCATGATCCACTGCTAAAAGTTCTTCTTAGCTCACTTCATGCTGGATTTCCAAGCATCCTTTTAAGTCCATCAGCAGAAGGCCTCACCTGTGAGTTGCTTTCATGCTGCAGAGGTCTATCCTATTCCCAATTCGATGAATGTGCTTTCCTCTCCCATTATTTTTCCCCTACTGAGGAGACATCATTTCCCCTTTACCATCTGCATCATGCTGCTTTGCTATTATAAGATGAAATTTGTCTTCTTTTTCCGAGCATTGCAACCCAATTCCTAGGCAGAGTTTAATCACTCCATTCCTGCATGAAAACCGTGACAGGTGGGGTGGGAGCTTGCTATCATTCTTCTCTCTCTCTCTTTTCAGAAACAGCCAGCATCTTCTTCACTTCTGCTTCAGTTTTGCATGCAACCCTGTGTCACTTGGATGAGAAGTTGGAATACTACAAATTTTGGTTTGTGAATTAGTTTATGGCTTCTCAAGGTGCTTTTTTAGGAGGCAGCTGGACTTTCTGGTTTTTCCTTTTGAAGACATTTCGCTTCTCATCCAAGAAGCTTCATCAGCTCTGACAAGACAATGGGGAATGGAAGGATTTATATTCCTTGCAGACAGCTGGTAATCTGCATGCTTTTAGAGGGGCATTGGCACTTGGAGGTTTATCTGTCTTCAGCACTACCTGAGTAGTGCTCCTGGTTCCTGTAGTCTGCAATAGGTCTGTACTAATTAGTCAGCAATTCATCTGTACAATGTAGTCTGACCCTCTAAAACAGGGATCCCCAAACTTGGCAGCTTTAAGACTTGTGGACTTCAACTCCCAGAATTCTCCTATGCTGGCTGGAGAATTCTGGGAGTTGAAGTCCACAAGTCTTAAAGCTGCCAAGTTTGAAGACTGCTGCTCTAAAAGGATGCAGATTACCAGCTGCCTCCAAGGAATATAAATCCTTCCATTCCCCATTGTCCTGTCAGAGCTGAAGAAGCTTCTTGGATGAGAAGCAAAATGTCTTCAAAAGGAAAAACCAGAAAGTCCAGTTGCCTCCTGAAAAAGCATCTTTGGGACAACCATGACCTAGATGACTGAGAAATCTCTACAGACTTTATGGCTTCTAGTTTATGACTTACTTGAAACAGCACTTTGATAATATGAAACCAGCTTATGACAGATTTTGATCCTTGCCTCTTTTTTTTTTTGCCCTATCTTTACTATCTTAAATATTTTAAAAAAAAACACTTATTTTTTTTATATAGATTTATTTAAACTGTTGAAACCAGCTCTATCAATACCAAGGTGAAAATTCTTATCACCAGTGTGTGTCCCCGCCCCTAGCTAATACAAGCTGGACTCATAGTTGTACTGACTGATGTTTGTTTGTTTCTCCTGGGAAATAAATAGAATTAAAACATTTTTTGGACAAGCCAAAGAAGACAACTCTGAACAGCTTTAAAAAAAAAATGGAAGTTACAAATTTTATACCTGAAAATAACAACAACAACAACAACAACAACAATTTAAAAAATTAATACATAAATAAATACGACTTTCCTGTACCCAAAAAGTCATGGGAACATAAAGTGGAAAAAGTTATAGAAAATGAGAAGGTGAAGATCTTGTGGGACTGTCAAATACAGACAGATCGTCATTTGGAACACAACACACCAGATATCACAGTTGTCGAAAACCAAAATGTACAATTTATTGACATCGCGGTACCAGGAGATGCCAGAGTTGAAGAAAAAGGAGGAGGAAGCAGTATTAGCTGTGTTTGCTGCTTTACTTATAAAATAATAAGTAAGACAGCAAATGTAGACAAAACTCAAATAATAATCTGTGAGTGGGTTTAGAAAAGTCAAGATGTGGCTGTAACCACATGATTGAAGCCCTTTTCTCCATTTGCTGCATAGGTGATTCATATAAAAGAGGCATGACTTCAGGTGTGTGACTTTGCCCACAGATATCTCTGAGTTCAAACAATTATTTCCTATGTTTCAGTTCAGACAACACTCCCTGCAGCAATAAACATGATGTATAGGAACAAAACTGGCTGCTGAAAGTCATTTAAAAAACTCAGCATAATCTTTTGAAAAAGAATTCGTGAATATGGAAGGTGCAATACTATTGCAAATACTGAACTGTCAGTAAACTTGCTATGGCATCTTAAAACAGTGTGGCATAACCTTAGAAATTCACAGGGTTTTTTTTTAAGTAAAATTGTATGCTTGATAGAAAATATCTTATTTAGATTATTGTGAGTATAGATGGATGATTTTAAAAAATGGTGAACCATGATTTTTTAAAAAAGACAGGTAAATGGATAACCCATTTCTTGACTACTAGCATGAAACAAATATATAATCATTCAAATTTCTTTAATAAATATTTTAATAATTATTAGGCAACAATTATTTAACATTTATTGCTTAATTGGATTATTGTACACCACTCAGAGTCACTTCCTATAAGATGGGTGGACATATAAATTTGATTAATAAACAATATTACCTTTTAAATATTGTAAAATAATATAAACAAGGACAGGATTTGGAACCAATTCAATTTTTTAAATCAGTAATGATAATCAGAAATATAACCACACAGTTTGTTTTTTTTAAAAAAAGTAACAACACTGCTGGGAATAAACTTACAAAGTAAACAGGTAAACAGGCGAGAGGCTAGGTTATATGCTAAACACCAACTTTATTTAAACGCAACAGTTCTAACAGGAACGCGTAACTCAAGCAACAACAACTCGCTTGACAGCTCCTTAAATAGTTAGCTGTCAGATCGCACGAACCAATCCCCAGCAGCCATTCTCCCGCTCCCGCAGCTGCTCGCGTCCTAGCCAATCCTCGATGCCTGGCAACAGAGCCAGTTGCGCAGGCGTCGTGTCCACGAGTATCCAACACCCCTTCCCACCCGGATCGCGCACGCATAGTCCTCCAAGTAAGCCGGACAACGACGGCACCGGCCAGACCGCCTCAGCTCTGGTGTAGCAGTCAAGGTGGGTGGAGACAGCGCTGACTGGGAGGGTGTTAGAGCTGGCGTGGATGACGTAGGAGGAGGAGCCAAGTCCTCAATCACTAAAGGAGGCTGACTCCGTGCCATGCCGGGAAAAGGAAGATTCGAACTCACTGCCGGACCTGCACCAGGCAAGTCTCCTGCCGGGAACGCTGCGGGTGGAGAACTAGGGATGGTAGTTCCACTCGGGTGGTCCCTGCCAGGTGGAGTCAGGGAATCCTGGCCCGGTGGTTCGGCAAGTGCATCGGCTATTCTTCGTCGAAGCTGGTTTACATGTCGCCGCCAGACTCTCCCATCAGAGAGTAGGACCCTATAAGAGTAGGGACCGGTTATTTGTGTGATGTGGCCCGGCAGCCATCGACAGTCTTTATCAAAGTTCAGGGTGTAGACTAAGTCCCCCACATTGAAGACTCTAGATGGCAATTGTGTCCCCCTAAATAGCTCCCCAGTGTAATCAGGGTGCAGACGGTCCAGGGTCGTACGGAGCCGGCGCCCCATGAGCAACTCGGCCGGGGTATGCTTGGTGGTAGAACTGGGTGTAGTGTGCTGTGCTAAGAGGTATTGTCGAATTTTGTGGTGACAATTTGTAGTACCCAAACGTCGTAGCGCCTCCTTGGCCGATCTTATGTCCCTCTCCGCCAATCCATTAGTGGCTGGATTAGCCGGGGCGGTCTGAGCGTGCTGGATGCCCAACCGGGCCAGAAACAGTTGGAATGGTGCTGACGTGAACTGCAGCCCATTATCCGTGACAATGATATCCGGCAACCCATGCGTGGCGAAAAGGCCCTCCAGCACCCCAATAATAGATGCAGATGTGGTAGCATGCATAGGGGCAAGCTCAACCCATTTGGAATGCGCGTCTACAGCGATAAGGAAGGTGTGGCCCTGGAAAGGCCCAGCAAGGTCCAGGTGCACCCTGGCCCAAGGGGCTCTGGATGGTTCCCACTCCAGAACTGGGGCCGCTGGTGGAACCGGTCTAGTGAGTTGGCACTCTGGACAGCGACCTACCCAGGCTTCGATGTCTTGGTCAATGCAAGGCCACTAGACATAGCTGCGAGCAAGGGCCTTCATTCGGACAATGCCCGGGCGAGCATTGTGTAGGCATGACAAAATTTGGGACCTGAGTTTGGGGGGCACCACCACCCGATTACCCCACAGAAGACAGCCTTTGTTTACTGACAGCTCATGCTGTCTACGACTGTAAGGGAGGAAGTCAGCGGTGGCCTGGGACTGTGGCCAGCCCCTGTGCACCCAGTCCAGGACTACGGAGAGAATAGCATCCGCTGCTGAATGAGTTCGGATGTCAGCGGCGGTCACTAAAGAGGCCAAATCATCCACGAGGAGGACAGAGGCCGTAGGGGCAGGATCGTGGACCACTAGAGGGAGAGGGCAGCGGCCAAGGGCATCAGCATGCCCAATAGCCTTACCCGGCTTATAGACTAAAATTCAGCCCAACGAGACATGCACGGGGACACGATCAAAGGGGTTTGGCGATCTCCAGCCAAAAGCCCCAACAAGGGCTTGTGATCTGTGACCAACATGAAAGGGTGGCCATACAAGTAGTCATGAAAACGCTTCACGCCAGCCACAGCAGCCAGAGCCTCCCTATCGATCTGGCTGTAATTCCTTTCAGCCAGCGATAGGGTCCTCGAGTAGTACGCAATAGGTGCCTCCGCCCCGGAGGGCAAAACATGACTCAAAACAGCCCCCACCCTGTAGGGGGAGGCATCGCATGTCAATGAGAGGGGCAAGCTATTGTCGTACTGCACGAGGACAGCATCGGAGATGAGGAGGTCCTTAACAGCCTAGAAGGAATTTGCTGCCCTACGGTCCCAGAGCCATGGAGCCTTGGTGTCCAGGAGCCGGTGGAGGGGCTCCGCCACCGAGGCCTTATGCGGCAAAAAAACGGAATAGAAATTCAGCAGGCCGAGGAACGCCTGCAACTCGGCCTTATTAGTAGGGACAGGAGCCCGCTTAATGGCATCCACCTTGGAAGGGGCAGGGCGAATACCAGAGGAGTCGATGAGGAACCCCAAGAATTTTACCTGGGGAACACCAATTCTGCACTTATCCCTCTTCAGTCTTAAACCTGCCTGCTAGAATCTGGCAAGAACAGCCCTGAGTTTGATGATGAGTTCGCTGTGATCAGCAGCAGCGATCAGCACATCATCAAAATAGGGCACAACGCCCTCAAGCCCATGGAGCAAACGTTCCATGAGGCTTTGACAAATGCCCGGGGCCACACTAACCCCAAATTGCAGGCGGGTACATTTGAAGGCCCCCCTGTGAGTCACAATCGTCTGGGCGTGGGCGGTGGCATCGTCCACCGGAAGCTGTTGGTAAGCTTGAGCTAGGTCAAGCTTCGCAAAGATTTTACCCTGGCCCAGAGAATGTAATGGATGCTGGACAATGGGCACGGGATAGTGGTTAGCTTTCAGGGCCTTATTGATTGTCCCCTTGTAATCAGCGCAGATTCTAATAGTGCCATCCTGCTTGAGGGGAATCACTATAGGGGTCTCCCAATTGGAATGTTCCACCGGTTGAAGAACCCCTTGAGCTATTAATTTATCTAGTTCACGATCAACTCTGGGCCGCAGCGCAAGAGCCACCCTCTGAGGCTTCAGGCGTATTGGCGCAACCTGGGGATCCAAATTAAAGGAAATGGGAAGCCCTGTGTATTTCCCTAAAGTACCATCGAACACCTCGGCAAATTCGTGTGCAAGTTTGGATAAGGGGTCCGGACAGGTGTGATGTATGCCGGACACGCCAAGGCTAAGGGCTGCGAACCAGTCTAGCCCCAGTAAGGAGGGGAGGCGGTCGCGCACCACAATCAAAGGCAATTGACCAGAAAATGAGTTATAGGCAACCCGGAAGGACCCACATCCCAGGATGGGGATAGCCTTGCCCTGATAGTCTCTCAGCTTGATGTGGCAAGTTTGTAACTGTCGCAGAGAGATAGAAGGCAGCAAGGTAGAGAGTGTGGGCCAGGAAATCAGTGATTTGGAGGAGCCTGTGTCCACCTCCATCTTGCAGGGGACCCCCTCCAATTGAACAGTAAGAAAAATCTTACTCCCCGTGACAGGAATGGAAGCATGGTTAACGGCCGCTGCTGCCACCTCACACTCAAGCGTTGTAGCAACACCTTCTGCAGGGCGTCCGGCCTTCCTGATCTTCATTCGCTTGGGGCCTGGTTCCCCAGCACCCTCAGGAATCAGAAAAGCGGAGCAGCAGACCCTAGAGAGATGCCCCCATTTGCCACAGCGCCAGCAGATAGCAGACCGGAATCTGCATTCCGAGCAGTTGTGCGCTCCGCCGCATCCGAGGCAGCCGCCCTGAGATCTCTTGACCGGAGGCATGCGAACATTGTTTTTGGAGGTCTTGAGGCGGCTGACTTCCAACTCTCCCTCAGAGGTGTCATCCTGGTCGGACTCCTCATAATGGACAGATTGAGGGGCGCTAGCTGGCAACCCCCCTCCGGTCTGGTAACGCTGGATCTCGGCCGTGGACTTGGCAGACATCTCCGCAGCCCTGGCCTCGTCCATAGCAATCGGAAGGGTCAGGTCAGAGCGGGCCAGTAAGCATTGCTGGAGCTTTAGGTTTTGCACCCCGCACACGAGCTGGTCCAGGAGCATGTCATCCAGCTCCCTGAACTCGCAATGGAGTGCCGCCGAACGCAGGGAAGCCATGTAATCATTGATGGACTCCTCCTCCTTCTGAGCCCTCTGATGAAACGCATGTCGTCTTACTATCTTTGAAGGGGTGGGAGAGTAATGGTGCTTCAATTTCTCAAGCAAAGTCTCCCATGGCACAGCAAACACCGCTTGAGGGGCCACGAGAGCCCTAGCAGTCCCAAAAATCTCGCGGCCACATGAACTAAGGAAGTAGCCCCTCTTCCTGGCACTAGATAAATCAGCGAGGTCATTGGCTTATAAAAAACACTCAAACCTTTCCATGTACTCATCCCAGGTTTCCAAAGCTGACTCAAACGGTGTGAAAGGAGGGAGGGCGGTTGCCATCGTGCAGGCTGGGTTGGCGTGAGGGCACAGACTTAGCGTTGTCCTTCTGATGGTGCCTGCAGTCACCATCACCTCAGGCGTATCCCACCCTCGTCGCCACTTGTTGAGTCCAGTGGGTAAACAGGCGAGAGGCTAGGTTATATCCTAAACACCAACTTTATTTAAACGCAACAGTTCTAACAGGAACGCGTAACTCACGCAACAACAACTCGCCTGACAGCTCCTTAAATAGTTAGCTGTCAGATCGCACGAACCAATCCCCGGCAGCCATTCTCCCACTCCCGCAGCTGCTCATGTCCTAGCCAATCCTCGACGCCTGGCAACAGAGCCGGTTGCGCAGGCGTCGTGTCCACGAGTATCCAACAAATTTAGCAACAGTAACCGCATGTAGAAAATTCCGTTGACAGTTGCAAAACAAAATGGCAGCTCAGAGCTGAAACTCCGAGGCTAGGAGGGAGATGTTTCGACATTTTCAAGAGTGTGGGGGTCAATTAACCATCCACAGACCCCCCTCCCAGCAAGCTGAGGTATTTTCGTCTCAATAGAGCTGTGGATGGAGCCCAAGGATAAAAGCCGAGCCGAGCCCGAAGATCAGCTGTTTGTCAGTAAAAAGACTGAGGGCGGTGGGGAGAATGTCAACGTCAAAGCCTGGCTGTCATGACCGGGTCAACCACTGAGTCTAATACAGCTGATGAAATGGTTGGCGAGACGGTGGCAACAGCGACTCCAGATAGGGTGTTGATAATGATGCCTGGGTTAATAGGCGCTGCATGTAGCAACACGGCGGTGATGATGTCTATGGCAAGGGGGGTTACCACAATGGCGAGAAGAATGGCGCTAATGGCAGCGACGGCGACGGCAACACCAGGAGGCTGCAAGGAAGCCCTCGTTGTTAATAGAGGAGAGGGCAATGCTACAAAGTCTATAAATGTTAGGATCCCTTCAACCTCTAGGGATCTGTTGCACTCCTCTTTCTTGAAACTCTGAGGACTTATTAAACTAATTGAACTAAGTAGCCTGAGCAAGGTAGGGATAGGGACTGAGGATTACAAACAGGAGATGATGACTTACTCTCCCCCTCAACTGTCCCTCTCTCCTTTATCAGATCTAGATTTATTACGACCACTCAGTGTTAACTTGCAATCTTAGATCGATCTGCAGCTTTATTTACCACCTATTCCCCAAGATTACCCTGATTATTTAACCCTAAATACTTTGTCCAGTGGCTCTGCCTTACTTTTTTGATCTAATCCTCAGCCATCGCTGGTATCAGGACTGGAGGAGATACAGACATCGAGAGTCTTGGATTATGGGGAGATAGACCACCTTCTCTTTGTTTGTTTCAAATGGTTTGGTCGCTGTGAGAGGACGTCCCTTTGAGACCTCTATCCCCACCTCCTTTGGATGGACTTATTACAACCACAAGACTTCCCATCGTTGTGAGAGGGCGATGATGTTCCGATGTATTGACATTTGTAACATACTGGTCTCCCTTTTACATCTATTTCCTCCCTTATTTTAAATTACCTGTCTTAACCATCTCTAACACTCTTAGAAGAAAATGATCCTTCATCTCCTTCAACTCGCTCCTATCTTTGATGTATTCAACTGTGGAGCTCCTTGCACTGCGAGATTCCCCCCTCTTGCATGTCTGGCCCTCTCAGTTATCAAGGGCCGCCCTTGAGGACGGGTTTTGGAACCCTGAGAGGTGGTTTGCAAAAAACCGACAGCTTTGGGGGGTTTTAGATAAATCTTTAAGTTCTATTTTAAGGGGTTCTGGGAGGGATTGTGGGAATGGATCTGGGGGGATCCATAAATCCACTGAAAGGGGTAATGGGTCTGATAATCATGGTGGGGAGGATGGGGACAGAAATCTGACAAGGATGCAGGGGGATGAAGTGATGGGCATTAGTATAGTAAGTGGGAGGGGCAGATATGACAGCTGCAGGGGGCCATATTATGTTTTGGGAGTGCGCACTCATTGTTTACGAGCGATTGCCCACTCCGACCCCCAAAGCACTGCTCATTTCCCGGGTTGTTCAGAGTCTCAGACCCTGGGTCTACGGCTGATGTTATGTAATGCCAGGTCAGTGGTAAATAAAGCCCCCCTCATTCATGATCTTATTTCAGAGAGGGTGCTGACCTGGCAGGGATTACGGAGATCTGGTTAGGCCAGGAGGGAGGAGTTCCCCTTGTGGAAATGTGCCCGCCAGGTTTCCGTGCATTCCATCAGCCAAGGACTCAGGGAAGGGGTGGGGGAGTGGCAGCAATCATTAGAGAAAGTCTTTGCCCGAGGGAGGCTACTGTTCCTCAGATAGCCAGATGTGAATCCCTCCTTGTGAAGTGGGGTCGGGGGATTCAGATGGGCCTACTGATTGCGTACCTGGCTCCCTGCCACGTAACAGCGGTCCTGCCTGAGCTGCTCGACATTATAGCCGGGGTGGCGGTGGAAACCCCCAGACTTATTGTTATGGGGGATTTTAACCTGCCATCCGCTGGTGAGATGTCGGAGATGGCTCGGGAGTTCATGGCTTCCATGACGGCCATGGACCTGACCAAGGTAGTTCAAGGCCCCACCCATTTGGGGAATCACACTCTGGACTTGATTTTTGTCTCTGATCAGTGGCTGAATGACCTAAGAATAGGGGATATAGACATCAAGCCCTTGTCATGGTCTGATCATTCTCTTCTTCACATGGACTTTCAAGTCACTTCCACCCACCGCAGGGAGATGGAACCAACCAAATGGTTCCGTCCCAGGCGCCTGATGGACCCCGAAAGGTTCCTGATGGAGCTTGGGCCATTTCCTGAGACTCTGGCTCACAACTCAACTGAGGACCTGGTGGTCGCCTGGGACAGGGCGGCTACTGGGGCCTTGGACCGTGTTGTGCCTTTGCGGCCTCTGACCCGATGCCGATCTCGTCTAGCTCCTTGGTTTTCCGAGGAGCTGAGAGAGATGAAGCGTTGGAAAAGACGCCTGGAGAGTGATTGGAGGACAAGCCGATCTGAATCTGACCGAACACAGGTGAGATCTTATATTAAGACTTACCTAGTGGCGATAAGAGCGGCGAAGTCTAGCTACTTCTCCGCTCTTATTGCATCTGCAGAGAACCGCCCAGCTGCGCTGTTTAGGGTGACCCGCTCCCTACTTCAGGTGGGGGTACGGGAAGATCCCTTAAAGGGTCGAGCTGAGGATTTTGTACAATTCCTGCATGATAAAGTCGCTCAGATTCGGGAAGGCCTGGACTCCGGTTGGGTAGATCCAGGGGAGGAGACAGGGGCAGGTCTTGAGAGCGTTATCTGGGAAGAGTTTGACTCTGTGGCTCCTGAGGACGTGGACAGGATTCTGGGCAAGCTTAATGCTGCCACATGTTTATTGGACCCGTGTCCCTCCTGGTTGGTACTGGCCTCCCGGGAGGTTACACGAGGCTGGCTCCAGGGGATTATAAGTGCTTCTCTGAATGAGGGTGTCTTTCCCGCCGCCTTGAAAGAGGCGGTTGTGAAGCCCCTCCTCAAGAAGCCTTCCCTGGACCCGGCTATATTATCAAATTATCGTCCAGTCTCCAATCTTCGCTTTGTTGCGAAGGTTGTTGAGAGTGTGGTGGCGTGAAAACTACCCCGATACCTGGATGATGTTGTCTATCTGGATCCATTCCAGTCGGGCTTCAGGTCACGATACAGCATGGAAACTGCATTGGTCGCATTGGTGGATGATCTCTGGAGGGCTTGGGACAGAGGTTACTCCTCTATCCTGGTCCTATTAGATCTCTCAGCGGCTTTTGATACCATCGACCATGGTATCTTACTGCACCAGCTGGAGGGGTTAGGAATAGGGGGCACTGTGCTTCGGTGGTTCTCCTCCTTCCTCTCTGACCGTTCGCAGTTTGTGTTGGCAGGGGGGCAGAGGTCGACCTCGAGGCACCTTATTTGTGGGGTGCCACAAGGGTCAGTCCTCTCACCCCTTCTGTTCAACATTTATGTAAAACCGCTAGGCGAGATCATCCGTGGTTTGGGGGTGAGTGTTCATCAATATGCTGATGACACACAGCTATACACCTCCACCCCAGACCACCCCAATGATGCCCTTGCTGTGATGTCCCGTTGCCTGGAGGCCATGCAGATCTGGATGGGGAGAAACAAGCTCAGACTCAACCCCTCCAAGACCGAGTGGCTGTGGCTTCCGGTGTCCCAGTATAGTCAGCTAGTACCATCACTGACAATAGGGGATGAGATCTTGCTCCCCACAGAGAGGGCCCGCAACTTGGGTGTCCTCCTGGATTCCCGGTTATCTTTAGAAGATCATTTGACGGCCGTGGCCAGGGGTGCCTTTTATCAGGTTCGCCTGATCCGCCAGTTGCGTCCCTTTCTGGATCGGGACGCCTTGCGCATGGTCACTCATGGCCTAGTTACCTCCCATATGGACTACTGTAATGCTCTCTACATGGGGCTCCCCTTGAAAAGCACCCGGAGGCTCCAACTGGTCCAGAACATAGCCACACGGGTGATTATGGGCGCAGCTCGTTACGCCCATGTAACACCTCTCCTACGCGAGCTGCACTGGCTCCCGGTGGTCTTCCGGGTGCGATTCAAGGTGTTAGTTATCACCTTTAAAGTGCTCCATGGCTTAGGACCTGGGTACCTATGAGACCGTCTTTTGCCACCAATAGCCTCCCACTGACCAGTTCATTCTCACAGGGAGGGACTACTCAGGGTACCGTCAGTCAAATTATGTCGACTGGTGACTCCCAGGGGGAGGGCCTTCTCTGTGGGGGCTTCAACCCTTTGGAATGAACTGCCCCCGGAGATACGGAATATCCCTGATCTCTGTACTTTCCGCCGTGCCCTCAAGACCCTGATGTTCCAACAGGTGGGGCTAAACATACGAACATGTGAATGATTTTTTAAATGTTATCTAATTCTGGGTTTTATTTAATTGACCAAACTAAGTAATAATTTTAATTAGCAATTTTATGATGTTTGTGTGTCTATATTTTTCTTGACTGTACACCGCCTTGAGTCCTATGGGAGAAAGGCAGTATAGAAATATAATATAATAAATAAATAAATAAATAAATAAATAAATAAATAAATAAATAAATAAATAAATAAATGTAGGGAGAAAGGACACGTAGAGCTTTGTGCAAGATAATTCTATGGTGGAAATGACACATATACTCAGGAGGGACACATCTCCGTGGATGAACAGACACGCATACTAAAAGCAAGTTAAAGGTTCTGTGAAATTTTACTTCCTCATTTCTCCAAAACAACTGTATAAAAGATCATGCTTTGCTATTGTTCAGGGTCTCAATCCCCTTAGCGGTTGGGACTCTTTTCCTGGAGCTCTTTAATATAAGTTTATTCCGAAAGTCCATCTTTCATGTCTGGCTCTGATTGGACAACAAAAGAGGAATAAATGCTGTTTGTGAAACCTGGAGAAAGCTTCTAGGTCTCTTCGGGTGTTATCAAAGGACTGCTAGAGCAGAGAGCATATTGCTGTGCATTGTCATGTTCTAAACACTGCCTGTGTTATACAATCTTTACACCCAGTGTGCACAGCAGTGGGAAGGGACCTTTAAGTACACAGTTTTCAGTGCAGGACTCCCAGGGAGGAGAAAAAGTAGTAAACTATGAAGTAAAATAGCATAAAGCCATTGTCTTTGTAAATTCAAAATGGAGTATTACACACAGTGTATCACAGTTGAGCAGTAAAAGTGTGTTTATAGGAATCATTCTTTCAGGAAGTGAGAGCATAGATTTTGGTGCAGAATAGAATAGAATAGAATAGAATAGAATAGAATAGAATAGAATAGAATAGAATAGAATAGAATAGAATAGAATAGAATAGAATAGAATAGAGTTGGAAGGGACCTTGGAGGTCTTCTATTCCAAAACCCTGCTTAGGCAAGAAACCCTATACCCATGATGGTGAACATATGGCACATGTGCCACAGCTGGCACACAGAGCCCTCTCTGCAGGCATGCAAGCGGTCACCCAGTTCAACCCCACCACGCATGTGCGCATGTCTCCCACTAGCCAGCTGATTTTTGGGTCTCTGCCACACATGTGCAGGGTCGAGGTGCATGAGACACACACATATGTGCAGAGTTGCACACACATGCACAGGAGTGGGAAATCAAGTGAGCATGCATGAGGAGCACAGGAGGGGGTGCAGTGCACCCCCACATCCTATATTTGGTCCCAGGAGGCTGCAGGGAGGCCTACTAGACCCAAAATGGGGAATGGGGGGGATGCGCACCCATGTACAGGGGGGCGGGGGTGGGGGTGTCACGTGTGCATTGCATTATGGGTGTTGGCATTTTCGGCACATGATGACAAAAAGGGTAACCATCACTGCCCTATACCATTTCAAACAAATGCTTGTCCAATCTCTTCTTAAAAACTTTCAGTGTTGAAGCATTCACAACTTCTGGAAGCAAGTTGTTCCACTGGTGAATTGTTCCATCAGGAAATTTCTTCTTAGTTCTAGGTTGCTTCTTTCCCTGATTAGTTTCCATGCATTGCAGTGGTGGGTTCCTCCCGGTTTGGTCCGGTTCGGCCGAGCCGGTAGCGGTGACTATATGACGTCACCGAACCGGTTCTCCCCCCCACCCTCCCCCCCCACGTTATTCTTACCTTTTATTTGGTCCCACCCCCAATCTATTGCTGCCTCCTGACTCCCAGCTGATGACTAGAGGGAAAAAAACTGTTTAAACTCTTGCCGCGGGGCTTCAAAGGGCCGTCCTACAGCTGATCAGTGTTAAAAGCAAACAAATGAGTCGGGTCGTAAGTGCGAGGACTGGTCATAAGAAATGACTCTGACCAGCTAGCCACGCCCACCTAGTCACATGACCTCCAAGCCACACCCACAAAATAAGCCACGCCCACAGAACTGGTAGTAAAAAAATTTAGAACCCACCCCTGATCCATTGCTTCTTGTCCTGCCTTCAGGTGCTTTGGAGAATAGCTTGACTTCCTTTTCTTTGTGGCAACCCTGAGATATGTGACCAATATTCTACACATGTTATCTCAGCACTGATTCTGCATGATACCCAATTTTGACAGGCCGTCCAGAAGACACAACCCTGAAGAAATATGACTCAGTATTATTTACTGTGGATTCGTTATTCCCAATTCTTTCCAGTTTTGGTTTCAGGGCTCCTGCTTTAGTGCTGAAACCCTGCAAACCAACAAGCAGTCCTTATCCACAAAGTCCAAAGCATCAAGCAGAAAGTAAATTCACAAGTTATTGATGGAGCAAAGGTTGAATGCTTTAATGAATACACGAATACTTCTCATTTAAAAAAATCATTTGTTTTAGAAAACAATAGTTTATGCCCTTTTGCATTCACCGGGATACTTTTTTAATGCAATTCTAAGGATTTCTGAAGTGTTACTCATGCTGAATTAATTTACTACATATTAGTTTTTCACTCTTCGTAATGTCTTTTTGACTGCTGGTATTGCAGTGCCTGAATGGAAATGTGCTTTTAAAGCTAAAAGGCATCCTTGCCACTCTAGTTGACCTTCAGAGCGAGCAGGATTGTGAACGATAAAGGCAGAGTTTAATTCAACAACCAATAGGCCATTCGTATTTCATATGCATGATCAATACATTTTCACATGAAAAGAAAACAATATTCACAAAAGTGGAACTCACTAACCCTACCAGCTAAAATGCAATTCTATTTTTATTTTGATGATAGGGCAGAAAGGATACTCAGCTTCATTACACCCAAGAAACTCCTACCAGATACAAGTAGCCTAATTACGTCAGTAGAACCAAGCTCATTTAGCATGAAGTCCATTGAGGGGCCCTTCCTCCTGTTCTGAAGCAATTATGACAAGAAAACCTAGTATTCAGTTATTGCTGAGTTTGGGGAAACAAGATCAAGTATGTCACAAAGTGCTAAGGGCTAATTAAGTTTAATTCACCGTGGTCCAGTCTGTTCTGCTCCAAATGAAGCATTTCATAGTAATGGCCTAGTTTACTAATTACAGCATGAATCAAAACATTGGGTTCATAGGAAGGATGATGTCCACTATTTGTAAATTTTCTTTTTCAGTTTCATTTATTTCAACCACTCCTTCTGGTACGTCACTGTCATGGTAGTTTTTCAGGAAGGATACAAGATGAATAGACAGGTTTAAAAAAATCTCCGTTTAATGGGCACAATTTTACCTTTTATAGTTGTTAGGATCTAAGCTGTCCAACTTTACTTTCAGATAGGATATTGCTAAATGAACTTGGTTCTACTTAAGTAATTAGGCTACTTCAGTGGTGGGTTTCAAAAATTTTTACTACTGGTTTTGTAGGTGTGGCTTGGTGGGCGTGGCAGACAAAGGATACTGTAAAATCTCCATTCCCACCCCAGTCCAGGGGAAGGTAACTGCAAAATCCCCATTTCCTCCCGATCAGCTGGGACTTGGGAGAATAGATGGAGGCAGGGCCAGTCAGAATTTTTACTACCAGTTCTCTGAATTACTCATAATTTCCACTACCGGTTCTCCAGACCTGGTCAGAACCTGCTGAAACCCCCTTCTGGGCTACTTGTATCTGGTAGGAGTTTCTTGGGTGTAATGAGGCTGAGTATCTTTCCTGTCCTATCATCAAAATAAAAATAGAATTGTGTTTTAGTCAGTAGGGTTAGTGAGTTTCATTTTCCTGAATATTGTTTTCTTTTCATATGAAAACGTATTGATCATGCATATGAAACACAAATGGCCTATTGGTTGTTGAATTAAACTCTGCTTTATCTGCTTTATATTTTATATATCTATTTGTGCTCACAAAATAACATGAAAATTGGGGAATTGGCTTGCAGATATTGGCTAGTGCTACATTCAAAATTCTTTTCCTGTCTTGACGCTAGCGAATTTTAATGGTTGGCACCAAATGTCTACTTTGCTACAGGGAAACAAGGGAAGAGTGGTTAGGTAAAATGTAGTCACATGGATCTTCTTCCTCTTCCCTCTGTCAAAAAACTTGATTCTGCTCTCTAGATACTCCTGCATTTACTTTCCTGTTCCATAGCCATTGCGCAAGGAGAAAAAAAGGAGTTTACTCACTACTTTGCTAACCAGCAGTTGGGCATGTATGTTAAAAGGAGGTGCATGCAAATTAAGATAACATCACTTTTCTGTCTTGCTTTTCTCCAAGAAGCTCAGGATCCCTTGCACAGTTATCTCCAATACTTTATCTCCATTGGCAGCAACACATTTGGGTCATTTTAAACCTTCTTCTGTTTCATTTAGGATGAAGGGAGGGGAAAAAAGGGGGAGGGAGATGATGTTTGGTTACAATCACAGACTGGTTGCATATATTCAGACAGCCACCAGATGATAGCAAAGGCAAAGATATTAGGTTTCTGTGTCTTTTGCTGCTAACTGGTGGTCATCTAGAGTTTTGCATCCTGGATTTGCTAACCTATGATGTATATGCAATGAACAACCAATGAAATGTTTCCAAGCCTCAGGGGAAGAGTTATACTTTTTGTATTCCATTTCTCTCTTTAACTATTATTTTTTTTAAAAAATGTTGTAATGCACAGATGTGTTACACTGTCATCTCTATCAACCTAGCTCATATTACTAGGTGGGAGATGATGGGAATTACAGCCAAATTCACCTACAGGCCACATTTCAACAGTGGATTTTTTAAAAAAAAATGTTTTACTTTACTAAAATAATATTTAAGAATCATGTCTTCTTTAAGAGGTAGTAATGTTGCATGGGGACCTCATATAATTGCTTATCTGTTTGCTTAAAACACTTGCATCCCCCATTTCCTGCCTGAACAGGGCTCTAAGGTAAATCATAACAATGATTGAAATATAGTACAACATAAGCAGCCTATTTTACCCACTCAGCTTTTCTGCTTAATGAAAGAGGATGCTTTTAATTGAGTTGCAAAGGGGAAAGCCTCTCTACCTCTCTCTCTCTCTCTCTCTCTCTCTCCCCCTCTCCCTCTACCTCTCCCTCTCTTCCTCCCTCCCCCCCTTTTTTTTCTGCCTTAGTTCAGTCTGTCCAACAAAAAGGCTTGTACTTATCTACTCCTCATTCTTTTCTGCCCTTGTGAGAAAGGTTAAAAACAATAACGCCATCTCTCTTTCAGGTTGCTGTGGCTGAAGCAGTGGCCTTTGCTCATTCACCAGGAATAATGGGGGAGAAGAGATAGGAGGCCCGGCTAATGCTGCTTGCAAAGCAGTGCTAATTTTGCATCTATCAGACCAGTAGAAAAGAACTTGGACAGCTACTGAGAATCATTTTTTGCCCTGCTGCTTGGAAGAAACTAGCACCTCTATCATTCATGTGTTGTCAAAGGTGCCTGTTAGCATCTGATTCATCACACACTCCTGGAATAATTGGGAACAAACTGGGAACTCGCTGGGAGGGAGCTAAGAGACACATAATTGGATCTGAGTAAATGTTAACGGACGATCAATTAGCCTTAGGGGAAAAGGTCCTTTTTACAGGAAAAGGACTGTTTCCGATTTTTGACTCCCGCTGTAGAGGGCAGATGTTCAAGCAGAAAAGGTGCGGAGGGGAGAGGAATGGCGATCGATTGAGCTACAGCCAGAAAAGAATAGAAGAAAAGAATATTGGGAAAAGAAGTGGAAAAAAAAGGAAGACACCGAGAAGAGAGAAGTTTGATGCTCATTTGTCTCTATGAATGTATGGAATCTGTGTTTAGGGACATGAGCTGTGTGCAGAGGGTTGGTTGGAGATAGTTTTACCGCCCCCTGCTGGCCCCATCGCTCTCTTCCTGCAAAATCCACAAGGGGTTGCAATCCTTTGGCTGCAAATCATTTCCCACCAATGACCCAGCCCTGGGCAAGGTCTCGGCTGCATGCTCTGTCTTTCCATGTGACAAGGTCTAATCCTCGGCCTGCATTTGAGAGGGAGAGAGGGAGGGAGTCTGAGCAGGTGAGACAAAGAGATTAGCATCTGTCAGTCATCCAGGGATTTATTTGCACTCTGCTAACCTTACACGACCAAGATTGTTTTGCTTTGTTTATGCATTCGTTGAACAGATATGATAAGTGACCCCAGAGGAGACGTATTTAAACCTCATGCCTCTGTTGTGATTTTAGTCAACTAGTTGCTGCAGGTTTAATTATATCCAATATCTAAATATTGCCTACTGCCATATTTAAACAGTTATTGCTGCCTTTTGCAAAACAAAACACTGTAATTGGAATCATACTTCCGTCGGAAAAATCCGGTTGTGCAGTTGTTTATGCCTCTAGATATATTTACCTTACATCTCTTGTTAAATGCAGGTGTCATTTGATTAATCCTGAATGCTTAACAGAATTCACACTGACTTGCAAATGCAAATAAGAAAAATCTCATTTATTTCTTGTACTACCTAAATAAGAAAATGGCAACAATTCTTTTTCACACTACCTTGTTTTGCATAGAAGGATTTTTTCTCCCTTCTCTGCCTGATACCACCTCGCCCCCATAACAATGCAATATGGACAGACCACGCCTCCATCTCTGACTGCCATTGAGGGTGGATAGCAGCTGCTAACAAGTTACTCCAATGTACATAAATCACATTTTGCTATCCTAAATAAAAATACTCTGAGGTAACTAATATAGGTATGTGCATTGGCCTGGTTCCTAAGGCTGTCCCCTGCTTCCATGTCAGTTGTATAGAGTTAATGCTTGCTTCTCACCAGGTATATTTATTACTGGCATGTGCAAATGGAAACCTAATTGTCAGAACTACAATTCGCAGCTGGGATATCAGGCAGAACTCCATTGCTTTACCAATTAGCTCACGTTCCCCATTATTTTAGCTGTGTGAACTGAGGGCCAGGCAGATGGAGGGGATTTTATAAACACATTTACATGGTGTACTGTGGTACCATAGGATTTGATGGCTCATAAAATGGCTGCTCTGACATATTTTAATCTAACGGATGTTTTTAAGGAAACCCATGGAAGTGGGGAGGGGGGGTTCTTTCTTTTTCCAAAGGCCCTTGTCAGATGTTTCCATAAAGCAACACATCTTCTCCTTGAGCATGAGTATACATAGCATAGGACAATGTGCGTCTGTTTCTGATAATGAGGTTTGTTCACACTGGTGCTTTATACAAAGCTTTTAAAAGGGAGATGATTTGAACATTTATTCCAAATATAGCACCTCTGAAGTGACTGAACCTTCACAAAGCAGCTGATCTTTTTCTAATTGTAAGGCTGCTAGGATTTAATACAATTTGAGAAACTGTTATATCAATACTATCTATGCTACTACTTAATGCGTACAGGATTCAACCAGGTACCAAAAACAGATTCTAGGTAGCACATTAGGATATACCATTAAGCCCAAACACCATGTTTCTTAAGTCTACTTAATTTGATATACTTAAAATCTGTTGTTAATAGCTACTAAATTAATCACGGCAAACAACTATTGACATTTGCAATCACTGAAGGCTGAATTAAATCTGATACATGGTTCAAATTATAAAAGAGTGAGATAGGAAGGCTGAAAAAATGGTTTAATGTGAGACCAAGTGAGCCAGCTGCCTCGAGGAGCAGATCTGGGTGTTGTGAAAGAGCCGCAATGTTCCCTAAATTATTATTATTGGCTTTTTACTGCTAGCTGGAGGGAGGGAGAGAGCGGGGGAGGGGGAAGAGGGAGAGAGAGGGAGGGAGAGGGAGGGAGAGGGGGAGAGGGAGGGAGGGAGGGAGGGAGGGAGGGAGAGGGGGAGAGAGAGAGAGATGTTTTGAAATAGTGGGGAACCTTGATAGGAATGGCCAGAGCTCTATTTTCAGATTCCATTCAAACAGCAAAATGTCTCTGATTGGCTTTTGATGGAAGCAAGCATGCAACATAGGGTTTCACTGCAGGGTCCACAGGTGGAGTCAAGAGGGTTCATATAGTGGCCATGATTGCTTGGTTAAAGATCCATTCCTTCTTATGTGTTTTGCATACCTAACGCATAAGAAAGAGTAGTTGCAGCCACCATTTTGATTCTTTTAACCTTCCTGTGAACACCTCTGGATTTTAATAGGATTAATGGTTCTCAGTAAAATGGGGAAAAAATAAGTAGCTAATTTATGGCTTCTAATGCAAGAAAGTCACAATGAACTGTGAGATAGGTGACAAATAAATTTGATAATAACATAACACCCCAGACTTAATAATTGTCTATACGAAAGATTAAAAAATATCTAGATAGCGGATGTGGTAGGATCTGGAGACAACAGAAAAGAAGAGAAAGAACCGGAGAAGATAACAAAAAACAAAACCTGCAAATAGAAGTAGAATGACTGTGGCCCAAAGAAAGCAAAAGTAATACCAATAGTCATAGGTGCCTTGGTGCAATTCCGAAACATCTGGAGCCCCACTTGAACCCCAGTGGCATTGACAAATTCGCCATCAGTCAATTGCAAAAGGTGGCTTTATTGGAACAGCTTTCATCCTGCGACAATATCTATAATACCATAAAACATCCACATCTGCCTATCCCGGGTCCTTGGAAAGAACTTGATAGGCAGACAAAAATGCCAAATCCAGTCTGAACATCTGGCTTTCTGTGCGATGAACCACAATAATAATAATAATGAAAGCATAAGTTTGAACACTTTCTCTACAGCTGCACTTTGAACTGACAGCAGGACAAAATTACAATTAAATAATAATAATAATAATAATAATAATAATAATAATAATAATAATAATAATAATAATATAATGCTACCACTGACAATCATTTTGAAGAAGATGAACTGTGGATACGAACTTGCAAAGAAAGGACTGAAAATCTCGCACTTGATGTACATGGATGATTTGAAGCTGTTTGGTAAAACAAAAGCTGAACTGAATTTATTAATTGAAAACACAAAAGAATTCAGCCAAGAGATTGGTATGCAGTTTGGAATTGACAAATGTGCAACAATAGCAACCAAAGCAGGCAAGATCATAGAAGAGGATGGAATAGAACTAGAGAATGAAGAAATGATAAAGGCAGTAAAATCAGAAGAAGGCTACAAGTACTTGGGAATTTTAGAAGCCTCTGACTTAATGCATAATAAAGTCAAGGAATTAACTTCAGCCAAGTACATTCGACGAATTCGTAAGATATTAATGTCCAAATTGAGTGGAGGAAACATCATAAAAGCCATAAATACCTGGGCTATACCTGTGATTAGATACTCTGCAGGAATAATTGACTGGACCCAGATGGAGTTAGACAATTTGGACAGAAAAACAAGGAAGCTTATGACAATGAATCATGCCTTGCACCCTAAAAGTGATGTTGACCGATTATATTTACCAAGAGCAGAGGGTGGTCGAGGACTCCTACAAGTAAAGCAGACTGTGGAAGAAGAAAAACGCAGCTTGAATGATTACATCCAGAAAAGTGAAGAACCAATGATTAAGGAAGTAAATAAAGGAGGCCTTTTAAAGACAACTAAAACAAAAGCAGAATATAAGAAAGAAGTAACTGAGCAGCGAGCTGAAAATTGGAAACACAAAGCTCTGCATGGCCAATACTTGAAAAGTATTGAAGGCAAAGCTGACCAGAAACTAACTTGGAACTGGTTAAGATCAGGAGTACTGAAAAAAGAAACAGAAAGCTTTATTTTGGCAGCTCAAGAACAAGCCCTAGCCACAAACTGTATGAAGGCAAAAATTCAACATGTTACCACCAACAGCAAATGCCGCCTCTGCAATGAAAAAGAAGAGACAGTTGACCACCTGATCAGTGGGTGCAGCAAAATTTCACAAACTGACTACGTACAACGCCATGACCGTGTTGCTAAAATCATTCACTGGAAATTGTGCCAGAAGTTTGGATTTGAGTACAGCAAAAACCACTGGGAACATCAGGTTGAGAAAGTTTTAGAGAATGAGAAACTCAAGATCTTGTGGGACTTTAGGATTCAGACTGACAGGCACTTGGTCCACAACACACCTGACATAACAATAGTTGAAAAGAAAAAAGTATGGTTCATTGACATTGCAATACCTGGTAATGCACGAATTGAAGATAAGCAGCAAGAAAAAATCACAAAGTACCGGGACTTACAAATTGAAGTTGAGCGACTGTGGAAAAAGAAATCGTGTGTTGTCCCGATTGTAATTGGAGCCCTCGGAGCAATACCCAAAGGGCTACCCCGCTATTTAGAAATTCTAAATTTGCCGGACTTGAACATTTTGACTCTACAAAAAACCACCTTACTCGGAACAGCTTACATCCTCCGACGATACCTTAACAGTTCCTAGGTCCTTGGTTAGGACTCAAGCTGCTGAGCTATTAACCAGCCTCAAAGGCTGTGAATCTCACTAAAGATTAACCAATAAATAATATAATAATGCCAGAAGTTTGGATTTGAGTACAGCAAAAACCACTGGGAACATCAGGTTGAGAAAGTTTTAGAGAATGAGAAACTCAAGATCTTGTGGGACTTTAGGATTCAGACTGACAGGCACTTGGTCCACAACACACCTGACATAACAATAGTTGAAAAGAAAAAAGTATGGTTCATTGACATTGCAATACCTGGTGATGCACGAATTGAAGATAAGCAGCAAGAAAAAATCACAAAGTACCGGGACTTACAAATTGAAGTTGAGCGACTGTGGAAAAAGAAATCGTGTGTTGTCCCGATTGTAATTGGAGCCCTCGGAGCAATACCCAAAGGGCTACCCCGCTATTTAGAAATTCTAAATTTGCCGGACTTGAACATTTTGACTCTACAAAAAACCACCTTACTCGGAACAGCTTACATCCTCCGACGATACCTTAACAGTTCCTAGGTCCTTGGTTAGGACTCGAGCTGCTGAGCTATTAACCAGCCTCAAAGGCTGTGAATCTCACTAAAGATTAACCAATAAATAATATAATAATGCCAGAAGTTTGGATTTGAGTACAGCAAAAACCACTGGGAACATCAGGTTGAGAAAGTTTTAGAGAATGAGAAACTCAAGATCTTGTGGGACTTTAGGATTCAGACTGACAGGCACTTGGTCCACAACACACCTGACATAACAATAGTTGAAAAGAAAAAAGTATGGCTCATTGACATTGCAATACCTGGTGATGCACAGATTGAAGATAAGCAGCAAGAAAAAATCACAAAGTACTGGGACTTGCAAATTGAAGTTGAGCGACTGTGGAAAAAGAAATCGTGTGTTGTCCCGATTGTAATTGGAGCCCTCGGAGCAATACCCAAAGGGCTACCCCGCTATTTAGAAATTCTAAATTTGCCGGACTTGAACATTTTGACTCTACAAAAAACCACCTTACTCGGAACAGCTTACATCCTCCGACGATACCTTAACAGTTCCTAGGTCCTTGGTTAGGACTCGAGCTGCTGAGCTATTAACCAGCCTCAAAGGCTGTGAATCTCACTAAAGATTAAATAATAATAATAATAATAATAATAATAATAATAATAATAGTAATATCATCTAGTGTATGATGAGAGCATGACAGAAGAAAAATAAACATGTACAGACAATCAACATAATTATATACAGGGGTATGGCAGTAGCCTCATAATTGGATGTCCAGTTCAGCTACCCAGGTAGCCGCCTTTGGCATTGCTTCATGCAGATCTTCTAAGGAACCAGAGAACACACATCATGGGCACTCTTCCACAATATATTTAATGGTTTACATATCAGCACCACAGTTGCAACAAGGGGAATCTTTCCATCCCCATTGATGCAGGGGAGAGACACTTCTTCCAGTATCACACTTAATTCTGTTCAATTTCATCCAGACCAGGGGTCTGCAACCTTAAACACTCAAAGAGCCATTTGGACCCATTTCCCACAGAGAAGAAAACACCAGGAGCCACAAAATCCTTCCCATGCCTCCTATTTTTTGAGCGGCCACAAAACTAGCATATGTAGTTGAATTAAGCATTCTGTTTTCTTCTGAAACTTTTCTTGGATTTATCCATGGTTGGTCTACCAGGGATTGAAATGCTCAATAAATTGTGTGCTGGTGGGTGTCGCACATTGGCAGTTGTGACACGTATTTTGAGTGACAGGGAACCGCAGCAGAGGGGTGAAAGAGCCATATGTGGCTCCAGAGCCGCAGGTTGCTGACCCCTGATCCAGATAGAGTGAGGCAGGTCAAAACCAAGTGGTTTGGTAGAGGGATCACTAAAAGTCAGGCTTCAAGAAGGCATTTTGGACCAGCTCTCTCTCCAGGCCCATGTCTTAGAATTCCTTAAGCTACATGTGCTCCCTGGGTGGTGATAAATGGGTGACAATGAACAGATGCAGTCACCCTGCCTTCTTGGGATTCACAGCCGTGAGAAAAAGAAGTACATAAAATCAAATTAAAAACCATACGTCAATTGCTTATTGCTGGACATAGGATATTAAATGTGTACTGTCATTAATGTGTACTATGGGATATGCTGAGAAACCTCCCTTTACCTCATGTCTGAAGGACGTTAACACTGCTCAGATGTTGTAACTACTGAGGTGTTTTAAAACATTTCTGTATCTTACAAGGAAAAGGGTATCAGAATTTAAAGCTTGCTATTAAGCTGGGAGCACCACTGCATGATTTAGTTTCAACAGAGGAGCATTTATTTAAAATAAAAAAGAGAGGTTTTCACACATCACTCTCAGAAAAGCAGTTGTGTAAATTTGACATTTACAGTACCTGTTGCTTACAGAACTGGAAAAGGTCACAAGCGTAACTTTTATCAATCAATAACTGTCAGAATCTGCTAGTTTTATGAAATGCTTCCAGGAAATGATGCAACCAGACACAGCTGCCTGTCAGAAGCACATGGAAAATAATCACCTCATAATGGCTTTCCAAGTAAATATATCTATGCTTCACAAATGATCCCTTCTATCTATGTACTGTCATATATTTAGTTCATATCTTTAGAAAGTCTGCTATGAGGTGGTTAGGGTCTGACTGAATTAACCCCCTATGTTCCTCTCATTCCAGCACATGATCATCGGTTGGGAGGGGGCAGCCTGTCAGCCCTGGAGGCCATCTTTTTTTCCGGATCTTCAAGGCTGCCACACTTAGTCTGTGGGAAACTGGGAGAGTGGTTTGCATGGAGTTGGTAGAAGTATTTAGTCATAACAACATTCTTTTCTCTGGGAGTCAAGGACATTCAACCTGCACTTGTAGTGACGGGACTGGGAGGCATCTCCAGTTGGGACCGTGGATTGATTGAACCATGTGATGGACATGTGGGTGCAGGGGAAGAGACTTCAACTTTCCTTTGGGTGGGGAAAACCCGGGAGCTTTCAGATTCGGGGTTTCCCAGATGTGCCAATATGACATCTCTAATAAAATGGAACTTTGAGGAACTGCTGGTCTTGGAGTCTTCATTGGATGGGAGTGTTACTTGGAACCCTGACATCAACCCAAATCCCTTTTGATAAGCCGAAGGCAACGGAGGCCATCACCCATCCCTTTAAAACATTGCTTGCCTATCTCTCAGGACCGACTGACCCATGTTCAACGGCTGTTCACATGGAACTCTTCCTCACTTCGGCCTACAAAGTTCTCATTTGAATATTTGCTACTACCATCAAGATCTGGGCCTGTGGCGGCTCCACCTGGGCCCACGCCCTAGGCTTCAAGGCCCACTGTGGCAGCCCTCCTACTCATCGTGGCCTTGGAGTCTTCATTGGTTGGGGGTGTTACTTGGAACCCTATCATATAGAAGTTTTTGTGTAGAGACAGAAAATTGATCTGTCATGCCTTGTACTCTCTATTCATATTTAGAGCACTTCTCCAGAGATTTTGGTCAGAGAGTGCTCTGCCACATATGATTTTCTCTCCCTCTAAAAAACTAAAAACAAAAACCACTAGCAGAATCTCCAACACTAAGAACAAAAATTGGCACCTCTACTTGCCTTTTGCTCTTACCAGCTTT
Source organism: Pantherophis guttatus (assembly GCF_059756535.1). Classification (NCBI taxonomy): domain Eukaryota; kingdom Metazoa; phylum Chordata; class Lepidosauria; order Squamata; family Colubridae; genus Pantherophis; species Pantherophis guttatus. The sequence continues at coordinate 135,503,013 of NC_142063.1, read as the reverse complement.
TATCTGCTGGAAATTCTCTGACTTGCTGAATGCATTCACCCCGGGGTTGCAGGAGCATGAAGTAGGCAAGTCAGCAGAGCCATTGGCAAGATCCAGTCACGGGATCCTGTGAATGCATTCAGCAAGTCAGAGAATTTGCCTGACTTCTGGGCAGGAGTTTTGATTTAAAGAGGGCTTGCAAACTGGAGGATCTTCCCAAGGAAAGGGGAAGGAAGGAAGGCACAAGAAGCTGGTCTCAGATAAATAAAGCTTGAAGTACACGTTGGTATGCCTGTTCTGCCTTTCTTATTTTGAAGGAAGTGAAACAATGGAAGTCAAGTCAGCTTGAACAACCAAGAGATTGTTTTGGAAAGAAAAACGTAATGTAAAAACGTGAACATTCAGTCCTTCAGAATAAAATCTTTTTGCGTGGGCGCTAAGAGTCAACACTGACTTGATGGTGTACACACACACACACACACACAGAGAGAGAGAGAGAGAGAGAGAGAGAGAGAGAGAGAGAGAGAGAGAGAGAGAGAGAGAGATGTCTATCATCTATCCATTTATTGTTGTTCTTATTGATTGTCACACAGTCAGCCAGATGTTCAGACCGGGTTTGGCATTTTTGTCTACCTATCGAGTTCTTACCAAGGACCTGGGATAGGCAGATGTGGATGTTTGATGGTGTTATAGATATCATTGCAGGATAGAAGCTGTTCCAAGTAAAGCCGCCTTCTGCAATTGTCTGATGGCAAATTATTGTTATTGTTATTATCTATCCATCCATCTCTATCTACTATCTATAGATAGAAAATTCTATTTTCTGTTTATCTAGCCATCTATCCAACAGCCCACCCATTACTCACTCACTCCCTTCCTCCCTCTTCTCTCTCTCTCCCCCCTCTCTCTGTCTGTCTGTCTGTCTCTCTCTCTCTCTCTCTCTCTCTGTCTCTCTCTCTGTCTCTCTCTCTCTGTCTTTCTGTCTCTCTCTGTCTCTCTCTCTCTCTCCTATATCTCTATTATCTCCTTTACATGAAGCTGAGTTCCTGGTGACGAATTTAGGTGTATATTTCTGTCCTTTGTCCCCCAAATCAGCACCTTGCATTTATGTTCTTCTTTGACAATGGGGGAAGAATCAACCCTTTGTAGTGGTAGGGAAGGGAGAAAAGTGTTCCTCTCAGACTCATGATGGACAGGCCTCATTCTGTCACTTGCTCTCTTTGGGGGCTAGGGAATCAGCTGCAGATGTTTATATAATAAAATGGCAGCAAAATGTTTTAATGGCATGTTTCTCTAAGTGAGCCATTTAAAGTTAAGTGTTTAAATTAACTGAGCTGAACAACAACTTTAGCGTGCCTCGGGCAGCATAAGACTCCCTTCTCTTTTTCTTCCTTCCTCCCTCCCTCCCACCCCCCCACCCAAGTTGCTGTCTCTCTGATGTGAGGAGGAAAAAAAGACCAAAAAATGATTGAATCTAATATGTGGAACAGTTTTTCTTGAATTAAGGCCAATGAATAATAAAAAAAAAAAAACCAGATTCCAAGTCCCATTATGATTTTAATAGAGGTACAATCACATTCCTTGTTTGTAAGTCTGCAACGCTTGAAGATTTAATTGATTTCTATTTAATTGTTCAGAACATTGCCAAAATTTGACAAACACCTTGGGCTCCACTTCTCCCTCTCTCCCCCCACCTTATCTCTCAGGGGTATCAAGAGCAAAGCTGTGTTACTCAGATTAGCCCAGGCATAACAAACAGAAAACACAATGCCATTTTCCATATTATTCATTACAATCCTAAATGTTGACTCTTGAGTTAGAGTTTAAAACCGTACACATTTTAAACATAGTCCCCGTAAGTTAATACTTGGATGAAGGCCATATAATGGCCAAAAACTGAGTGTTTTTAATCTATAATATGGCACTAATATTCTCTTTGTATATAGTCATAAATAAGATCTGTGTCAACTTTTTTTTTTTTTTTTTGAAGCTTGGCTCAAGACTCATGATTTAATTAGGGCATCCATCAGAACCGTGACTATCTGTTTTCAATGGGGAGAATTTGAAAGCAACTAACTTCTGCTGTTAGTCCCTAGTAATTTATATTCAAATGCACAGCAATAGCAATAACAATAGCCCTAAACTTATATACTGTCCCACAATGCTTTACAGGACTCTCTGGGTGGTTTACAATGTAAGCATTATTTGCATAAAGCCTCCAACAATCTTCATTTTACTGACCTAGGAAGGATGGAAGGCTAAGTCAATCTTGAGTTCCATCAGGGTCGAACTCCTGGCTGTGAGTAGAGTCAGCTTGCAATACTGCATTTTAACCACTGCACTTTATACATGGCCTCTGACCTATAGGTTGTGCACTGTATGAATTATTACTAGCTGTCTGATAGAATCTTCCTTCATGAATGTTCCGATTCCTCTCCTTTTAAAGAAGTTTAGGTTTTGACCAGTTTACGGTGGCAAATTTGATACTGTCAGTACAAACAAGCCTCCCAAAGTCGCCTTATCAGGGAGATGGGCAGCATGCAAATTTAATAAATAAATAAACACCGCAACAATGAAGGAACTGATTTCTTCCTTCACCTGAATCAGCCATTCAGATTCATTGTTTAACTTTGACTCTGAAGTTTACCAGGGAGTAAACCATATAAATTTTCACAGTATGTGATATCTCCCTTTAACATTTTGTATATCATGTAATTTTTTCTCCCAGGCATCATTGAGTGATGTTCTGCTGGAAGACAGTTTATATCCATGGTGCGCCATGGTGGTGCAGTGGTTAAAATGCAGTACTGCAGGCTACTTCTGCTGACTGCCATCTGCCTGCAATTTGACAGTTCAAATCTCACCAGACTCGAGGTTGACTCGATCTTCCATCCTTCCGAGGTCAGTAAAATGAGGAGGCAGATTGTTGGGGGCAATATACTGACTCTGTAAATTGCTTAGAGAGGGCTATAAAGCACTGTGAAGCGGTATATAAGTCTAAATGCTATTGCTATTGCCATATATGAAATAATAACCATGCAGCCCAGGATCTTACATCCTACGGTCAAAATTGGGAATGGATATGTTCTAAATTGCAAGTATAATGTCTACAAGAAGGCTTGGAATGACTGCATATATAGGCAGTCATCAACTTACAACAGTTCGTTTAGTGACTGTTCAAAGTTACAACGGCACTGAAAAAGTGACATGACCGTTTTCCACACTTGCGACCTTTGCAACATCTCCATGGGCATGTGATCAAAATTCAGATGCTTGGCAACTGCTCCATACTTATCACAGTTGCAGTGTCCCAGGGTCATGTGATCATTTTTGCGACCTTCTGACAAGCAAAGTCAATAAGGAAGCCAGATTCACTTAACAACTGTGTCACTAACTTAACAACTGCAGTTCACTTAACAACTGTAGCAAGAAAGGTCATAAAAAGCACCAAAAAGTCACTTAACAAATATCCCACTTAACAACAGAAATATTGGGCTCAATTGTGGTTGTAAATTGAGGATCACTGTTAGAGTTTGCAGCAATCCAACCAGCACAGAAGTAAATAATTCAGCAGATTCATTTATATAAGAAACTTCTTTATATACAATTCCATACAGCAGAAAGTGTTGTGGTTCACCAGCAGCCTGTGGATCTGGCAGCGGAGTCGGACAGCGATGTGGCTGAGGAAGAACATGGGCCAGTCCTGAAGGCTGGGAAAGGCCCAGATGAGGGCTCTGCATTGGAGGCAGAGATGGGGCCAGGGCCATCAGAGAGTGCTGTGCGGACTCCAGAGACTGACAGTAGAGAGGCAGAGGAACACGAGGAGCCTGTTACTAGTGCATGTATGAGAAAAGCTGCCAGAAGGCAAGAGCAGCTAAAGCAAAGAGGATGACTCGGGAGTAGGGCCAAGAGATTACTGCCCCTCCCATAAGGCTTAAAAGACCAGCAATGGCTCTTGGGCTCTTTGTCGGAAAACAACGTTGATAGTCTTGCTGCACTTATCTCTTGTCGGCGTCTTCTGCTTTTGAACTTTTGCCAAGAGAAGCCTTTGGCAGTTTGCCTAATTATACCAAGGTTGGTGATTAGACTGAAGAATTTGTGTTATGAAGAGTTTGTTTTAATTTACTTTGGACTACGCTGAGAATGAGTTAATTCTCAGCTGTTCTAATAAAGTCTGTTTGTTTTGGAACTGTTTGTGTCAATTACTACCTACTTGGGTCTGGGTCACAACAAAAGCCAGAACCAGAACACAGAATCAAAAAGTACAGAATCAATAATCACAGAAGCTATAGAATCACAGAAGCACTCTGGGTCACCAAACAGTCCCCATTGGCTGACCTGTTACCATATCTATTCCAATTCATGAACCCTTATATACTGACAACCACCTGTACATTCAAATTACCTAGGGTTATGGGTTTTGGTGGTTTTCATTGATGGTTCAGAAACACAATGTTCCATACAATGAATGAGACTGCAATAGGTTAGAAAGACACACAAACTCTTAATTATGTGTTATCAGAGTAGGTATTTATTTACTTTATTTATGTATTATGTTTATCTTTTTGATGAAGAAACAAGTGTGGAGCAAAGGCCCACACCGAGTAACTGTAGCAACTCAGCCTTTCTTTGTGCATGCATATTAACACTTAGAAGTCTTCACTCAGCAGATGTTAACAACACTTCCTGCAAGATTGCCAAGAAAAATGGTGGAAGTGGAGCTTCTCAATGTAATGATTTTTGGTTGGATGGATGCTCACAGCATCAAGCAGCTAAAATTCATTCATACAGTTTGGTAAATGTGTTTGGCAGCCGTCTACCATTTTAGCCCTCATACTCTTAATGAATTTGCTATTCTTGCTTAGGTTGAATGAGAGGGCTTTCTCTGGGTTTTGGAAAGACTTCTTCATTTCTACTTCCAGCCCTGGAATTTGCATGCTTAGTCATTGTACTACCTATTCTTTCTTTTTCTCATTTTTAAAAGACCAGTGTCAACTTCGAACTGAACCTGGCAGCTGTCATTTTTCTGTTCCTCAGTTGCCACACAGAGGGGGAAGGGGGAAGGAGGTTGGAATGCCTTACTAGACACAGCAGAGAGCTTTCTCATGAGAACCAAGGTCATCTCTACTGGCAACAGATAAGGAGTCACTCGGGGAAGGAGTGCCTGGAGAGCCTGCCAATTAATCCAATTGGCCAAAGTGGCCTGTGACACTTGGGGGATGGGGTTATTTCCTATTTTAATTATACTGAAACTGCGGGAAAGATTTAGAATTGGTTTTCCTTTGAAGCTGTGCTGATATGATGTACTCAAATAAAGAAGAGATTTGAGGAGGATCCTAGTTCTGATTTGCTTGGTTTATTAGTCGGAACCTTACAATCAGATTACAATCAGATTAGTTTTTCTCATTTTCAAAAGGTCAAATTAGTTTCAAATTAAATCACTTAGTTTACTAACCCACATTTTACTGTCCAAACAAATCAATATCCTTATCTGGAAGACTTAGTCCCATAACCTGCCTGTTATCTGCACCAGAAAATAGTGTCACATGCAAGCACACTCTATAGATTATAAAACAGTTTAAATTTGAGAAGAGGAGACCAGAGAGAGAGAGAGAGAGGGAGAGACAGACAGAGACAGAGAGACAGAGAGAGGGGGAGAGAGAGACACACACAGAGAGAGACAGAGAGACACAGAGACAGAGACAGAGACAGAGACAGAGACAGAGAGACAGAGAGAGACAGAGAGAGAGAGACAGAGAGACAGAGAGACAGAGAGAGAGGGAGGGAGAGAGAGACAAGAAAAACTGTCCTGGAACAAATCTTTGCATCTCACAAGTATACATTCGCACTCCTTTGACATATACAGAAACCTGCACCAAACCTGTTTATGAAAATTTGCTGAACTAGTTTTCAGTTGAGGATGATAAATTTGCCCTTGCTTTTACAATTTTCTAACAGCTCTCTCCAGTTAGTTTATATTCCTCAGGCTTTATGGGACTGTGGACAAATTAGTAGCTAAGCCCCGCCGATAAAATTAATTCATTCCCCAATCAAATATAGATGCATGCCACATTTGAAGTTGATGCATGATACAGCCATTTTTTTGCAAGTCTTTGATTTTTTTAAAAGCCTAATTCATAATTTCCCTTCCCTTACAGTCCCAATACTAATTTAATTTCAGCTACTGACTCCCCTCCCTAAAACAATATAAACAATATCAGAAGCAGATCTCACTTCTCTCGTCTAGCAATTGCTTTAACAATTAAAAACAGGCTTGTCAAACAGTTAAGAAAGACGACGGGCATCCAGTCATTTGTAGCATTGTTTAGTGCATCAACTTGCTTATGGGCATTATACAAATCACGAAAAGTTTTCTGCATAATGGCTGTGGCATTTTAAGCCCATCATTATTGCAAAAGGCAACCAAATACATATTGTCAATCTCCGGCACGCATTATGATTTGCTTTTTAAGAACAGGTGTTTTTTAAAAAAAACATTTCTGGCATGTTCCCATACAAATATATCTGATTTAGTCTCCTTTTTGAATCAGGCCAGGATTGAAACAGATCAAGCACCAAAATATCTAGAGCCTTATTTGAAAATAGTCCCTTTAGCAAACTCCTTTATTTGAAAGGATAACAGTGTATTGCAATTTCAGTGGTGGAAATAGATTTGCAATTTCTTATGAGTCTGTTTGCATAGAATGTGACATGAAGTGGGCTTCAAATGGTGTCACTGAAGTTCAATGTGACTTTATTGACTTATAAGGCCCTTAATAGATCTGAAAGGGACCTTGGAGGTCTCTAGTCCAACTCTCTGCTCAGGCAGGAATATACCATTTCAGACAAATGGTTGTCCAATCTCATCTTAAAAACTTCCAGGGTTGGAAAATTCAAAACTTCTGGAGGCAAGTTATTCCACTGGTTAATTGTTCTAACTGTCAGGAAATTTCTTCTTAGTTCTAGGTTGCTTCTCTCCTTGATTAGTTTCCATCCATTGCTTCTTGTCCTGCCCTCAAGTGCTTTGGAAAATAGTTTGACTTTGTATCGGAACAATGCTTTATATCAGCTATCATGTCACCCCTAGTCCTTCTTTTCGTTAAACTTGTTGTTAGTTGCAAAGTCGTGTCTGACCCATCGCGACCCCATGGACAACTTTCCTCCAGGCCTTCCTGTCCTCTACCATCCCTTAGAGACCATTTAAACTCACGCTGACTGCTTCAGTGATTCCATCCAGCAACCTCATTCTCTGCCATCCTCTTCTTCTTTTGCCCTCAATTGTTCCCAGCATTAGGCTCTTCTCAGTGACTCCTTCCTTCTCATTAAGTGGCCAAAATATTTCAGTTTCATCTTCAGGACTTGGCCTTCTAAAGAGCAGTCAGGATTGATCTCTTCTAGGACTGACTGGTTTGATCGCCTTGCAGTCCAAGAGACTTGCAGGAGTTTTCTCCAGCACCAGAGTTCAAAGGCCTCAATTCTTTGACACTCAGCCTTCCTTATGGTCCAACTTTCATATCCATACATTGCAACTGGGAAAACCATAGCCTTGACTATACACACGACTTTGCAACTAACAACAAGTTTAACGAAAAGAAGGACTAGGGGTGACATGATAGCAGTGCCATTGGTGGGTTTCAGAGGGAGTGTCAGGCACAGAATGCAGGCACGTACAGACATAATTATAACAGTCATTCAAAAGGAATCTGATTATTGAGAGAATTATTAATGGCCTTTCATATCCCATGATCCAGTTTCACTACTACAGAATGAATTTACTTTTATTGATTAAAAACAGCTGCATTTGGGAAGAAGGAGACCATGTTATGCAATTTGGGAGGGTGGAAACAGTATAACCAGGTTTCTAACTGCTAAGAAATCACTTTTTAAAATATTTTTCCCTCTTTCTCTTGATTTATAATGTTGCTAACGTTTTCTTCTATACAGAAAGACTTATGACCACAACTGAGCTCCAAATTTATGTTGCTAAGTGAGACAGTTGTTAAGAGGTTTTTGCCCCATTTTACAACATTTCTTGCCACAGTTGTTGAGTGAATCACTGAAGTTGTTAAGTTAGTAATGCAGTTGCTAAGTGAATCTGGCTTCCCCCATTGACTTTGCTTGTCAAAAGGCCACAAAAAGTGCTCACATGATCGCTGGACAGGCCAACTGTCATAAATATGAGTCAGTTGCCAAGCATCTGAATCTTGATCATATGACCGTAGAGATGTTGCAATGATCATAAGTATGAAAAATGGTCATAAGTCACTATTTTCAGTGCCATTGTAACTGCGAACGATCACTAATTGAACTGTTGTAAATTGAGGACTACAGTGTTTCCCCAAAAATAAGACCCTGTCATATATTTTTTTGAACCCTGAATAAGTGCTTGGCCTTATTGCCATGCGCTCAAAAGCCCGATTGGGCTTATTATCAGGGAATGTCTTATTTTGGGGAAAACAGGGTACCTGTACTTCTATTTTTCTTGATTTTCTTTTTGTATATTTTTCTCTTTTCTTTTCTTTTTTTTGTAATTTTAACTTTGTAAATAAAATTTCTTCAATAAAAAAAATATATAAAAAATTAATAAATAAAGCTGCAGCTTTCTGGGCACTTAGCTAATCCCTGTTCCATCTCAAATGAGTTCTTATTTAATAAAGTGCAATAATCACTTCCCTGGGACTACTTTCTTCTCTACTGAAATATAGAGAAGGCACTTACTACAAAGAATGTCTCAAATTTAAAGTCTCCAACCTTCTCAGAGAGAGCTTTATCAATTAAAATTTCTGCCTAAACAGAATTTAATCCAAGATACTCAGTTTTCTTTTTACATTCTCTTTCCTGAAAACCTCTGTGCTCATCGACTATTTAGATCTGCGTTCTGCTGCCTTCTAATATTTTTTTTAATTACCTACTAAATTCCATCGGCCTGCACTATAAAAATCTCATGTAATGGTTTTGCTACTGGTTAAATAATCTGGATAAAATCATTAGATTAAGGTTAAGAGTGCCCTTGGATAATTAGGCATCAATTTAAACAGATACAATACAAGATACAATAGAAGGGTTACTGTTGCATATTCAAATCAGTTCGTCAAAAAATAAATTGGCTGACTAAATCTCCCCAGGGTTCAGATTGTTGATCTGTAGTAAAAACTACAGGGCTAGAATCAAAGGGTATGCTTTTTGCAAGCTTTCTTTCAATAGGTGGGTTGTTTACTGCTGTGATTATTTTTTCTTAGCACATGATTATAAGGATTACACTTGCAAAATGAGAGTGTGCAACTAATATTTATTAAAACTTATTAATAGCTTATTTGGGAACTCCTCAGTCACGTATTTCATAGGTTGCCTCTTTGGCACATTATAAATTGCATTTTGGTCAGATATTTTGGAGGATCTTCTGATGCTGCACCCAAAGCTTCCACAGAGATGTGCACTTCCCTTTTTTTTTTTTAATTTGATTTATATGCCGCCCTTCTCCGGAGACTCAGGGCGGCTTACAATGCGCTAAGCAATAGCCTTCATTCTTTTGTATATTTATACAAAGTCAGCTTATTGCCCCCACAACTGGGTCCTCATTTAGCTCATGAGGCCCTCTTCAGTGCACCGCATGAATAAAAATCCCTTTTCCTTCTTAGATTCATTTTACAATCTTTCTTGCCACAGTTGTTGAGTGAATCTGTCAGGTATGCCTCCTTTCAGTACTTAAGAAAGAAAAACCCCGACTCCATTTTCATAGAGAAAGGTACTTTTACTGAGTATGAACTACATGCAACCAAAGAAAAGCAAGGTCCGAGGCAATAGGCGCAAAAAACAAAAATAGAAAGCATACTTTAAACCCTCCCCCCAATGGTCCAGTCAGGATTATCCAATCCACATCCCCGCAAGGGGTCATGTGGGGTGGAGCTTCCAATGGCTCCATCCTTCTGGTATGCCAGGACGGTTGACCTTGAATCAGTCCAAACCGGCTGAATCCCACCTCTGGTTGTTAGGGTGAATCTGGCTTCTCCATTGACTTTGTTTGTGTTGTGACCTAGGCTTCCTGAGTCATTAAAACACATGAAAACCTCTTTTATTGCAACAGCTGTGAATTATGTTCATTCACAGCTGAGTCCCAATTAGTTGCAAAAAGTCCTTCAGGAGAAGTCCTTCGGGAGAATCACCAACCTTTATCTCCCTTGACATGCTGCAAAGACCTACTTGGCAAAGCCACACGGAGTCCAGAATCAAACAGAGATGCCGACTGGGAACAGAATTAACAATGTTGCTTTCCTGCAAAGGGTCCATGTGCCTTTGCTCCTCTTTTAAGCCTTATGCGAGAGGTCAATTATCTCAAGGCCTTACTCCTGAGTCGTCCCTTTTGCTTTAACTGCTCTTGCCTTCTGGCAGCTCTGCACATGCGCACACTAGGAACAGGCTCCTCCTGTTCCTCTGCCTCTTTGATGTCCGACTCTGGAGGCTCCGGAGTCCGCGCATAACTCCCATCTCTGGCCCCATCTCTGCCTCCGATACAGAGCCCTTGTCCAAGCCTTCCCCAGACTCCAGGACTGGCCCATGTTATTCCTCAGCCTCCTCACTGTCCGACTCTGCTGCCAGCTCTGCAGGCTGCTGGCAGACCACAACAGTTTGTCAGAAGGTTGCAAAAGATGATCCCATGACCCCAGGACACTGCAACCATCATAAAGACATCTTGAAATCTAAAGAAAGGAAAACACTGTAGTGAAGGATGTTGGTAGCATCCAAATAAAGCCAAAGAATACAAACATGGGTTTAAGAATATTTTTGAGGAAGTCACATAGTCTGAACCTTCTTGGGGTCAGCCGATTGGAGTGCTCTCTTGCCAAGCATCCAAATTTGGATCACATGATCATGGGGTCGTTGAAATGGTTGTAAGACTGAAGAACAGTCTCAAGCCATTTTTTTTTCAGTGCCATTGTAAGTTTGAAGGGTCCACAAATGAATGGTTGTAAGTTGAGGACTACCTGTATCTTTTTTTTTCAAACGTTTTAATTAGGTTAGAGAGTGTTATAAAATGCAAAATACAAAAGTAAATAAAAGAGCAGTGGAAGGGGAGGGAAAGGGGGAGAGAGTAGTGAGGGAAGGTAGGGAAAAGAAAAGAAAAGAAAAGAAAAGAAAAGAAAAGAAAAGAAAAGAAAAGAAAAGAAAAGAAAAGAAAAGAAGCATTGATTTCCGACTCTCTCTGTTGCAGTAGAATAGGGCATTAACATCAAATCACAGCTTTTTGTTTTTCCATAATAATAAGAACAAGTCATTTCTATAAAGATCTATCAATCTGATCTGTAAAACCCAAAGTCAAAATTACATTCTTTTCCACATCAAGCACAATATTCTGAAGCGGTTTCCATGGACTCTTGAGTGGATTCAGTTCTAAGGAATCAGATTGCTAGAATTTTTGTTGACTTCTGCAAATGTCTTCTAGGGGATAGTAGAGGCACTCCTACCATCCCAAGAGACCATTTTGTTTTAAGAAGTTAGAGCAAGATAGCACTCCATTTGGCTGACAAACAAGAAGATTCAGTCTGTGTGTGACTTCCTCAAAAATATTCTTAAACCCATGTTTGTATTCTTTGGCTTTATTTGGATGCTACCAACATCCTTCACTACAGTATTTTCCTTTCTTTGGATTTCAAGATGAAGGTCCTCTGGGAAAGGAAGGAGGGGCAGCGGGGAGTGGAAGAAGCTTCAAGAAATTTTGCAGCTGCCAGTTAAATGCTATGCAAAGGCAGATGAATTTCAGCGGCCCTCACGGGCAACAATATCATTGTTTAATGCATTTAGGTTCAAAGGTAAAAGAAACATGATACCAACAATAAAGCAGTTCCAAGAGTGTAGTTATTGCAGAATAATTACATCCTGCAGGGATGAGAGATAATGAGCCGCACTGTGTCTTGATACACCTGGGGGGGGGAGTGATTATCTTACTCTAACACCACCACCCACTGTGTCTGGTTGCTTCAACATTTTTCTGTAAGAAAAATGCAATCAAAATGATTGCTCCAAACTCATCTCCTTCAGTGTTTTTTTTTTTCTGAGAACACTTTCAAAGTTTAGAAACACAAGAAAATATTCTGTCTCTGAGAGTATCGGTTGTCAAAATTAGGCATTAAATATTTGCTGGGGCGCTTCCATCAGTCTCATGCAGCTGTGCCAACTTTGAAAGTCACAGAGGTTTTCTTTTTTCTCTAGAAATAATTGTCTAGAATGTTTAGAAGCACTTCAGATTGATGTTGGAAATGTGAACAACAAGAAGAGATTTTTTTTTATCCTGTTCGGTAAATATGTGAAAATACTAGAAAACTTCTGGATTCAAATACATACATCGATTTAGGGGATTGTAAACTTTAATGTACAGTTGAGACCAGAGGTTTTTCTTTTTGGGATTGATGGACCAACAGTTGGGAAAAAATTATGAAACATTGTTTTATATGACAACTGCAGCAAAATTATTGTATGCATAAAGATGGAGAGATTCAGCATTACCCAAATGGAGGAATGGTTGGCGATGATGATGATGGAAGTTGTTGAGATGGCTAAATTGATTTCTTTGATCAGAGAAAAGACAATACTGCGACAATATCTTCATCACTGGAAACCCCTTATGGATTTTTTTGCATATAACAGGAAAAAAATTCAACATGTATGTTTTTCATGATTAGCCAAGATAAATTATAGAGTGGTGCAGTGGCCTAAAGGTTAAAATGCTTGCCTTACACTCAGGAAGCTGAGATTTCAATCCTAAACAGTGACAGATTCTTCTCAATCAGGGCGCAAAGAGAAAATATCTGCTGCAAACTCTGTGTAGGTGTCAGGAAGGGCATCTGACCAGTAAATGCTCAGCTCCATTCAGCCATCCCAACTCCACCCCAATACAAGGAATTATAGGGTCAAAAAAAGACAAAAGACAAAATAAAGACAAGGAAGAAAACAGCTATAAGTGGTAAATTTATAATTGTACTTTTAATAGCTGTCAAGCAGATTGGAAGCTATTTCCTTGTATTTGCTTTCTTTTCTAATTTTCTTTTCTTTCTTTTTTAGTTTTGTGCACTTTTAGCTTTTTTTGGATTTTTTTCTGTTCTTTTTCTTACTTTATAGTAGTTTGTACTAGTTTTTAATCTTTCTTTTAAAAATATTTAATAAAGTTATATAGGAAGTCATAGCTTTTGCATCACTACAACGACTTATGTAAAACTTTCTCATATAGTCATGTATACTTATGCATAGATTTATACTCAGGAAATACAGAGAGAAAGAGAGAGACAGATGCATTAGTGAATTTATGAATGGCAAACATTAGTACAAAAATAATAAAAGGATCCTTTTTATTAAAATTGATATAATGCATCCCATGTATTTAATTAATTACAAAAGAACCTAATAAATCTAAACATAATTGAATGCAGCCATTATGGATGGTTGAGTACATTTATTCAAACTAATAAATAATACATCTGCAGGTGCTATTGCTATTAGTATTTCTTAAGTGCTGTAACATGGTGGGTTTTGTTTTCAATTTATATTTCATACTCTGCATTGGTTAAAAAAATGGAGGAACATAGAGCTCACACTATTATATCAAATACATAGTCTGCTAGCTGACTGGAATACCACTTAAAATTTTGTGTCTGGATAAACAGCTACCATAATTAACCTGTTTCCTGCCCTTTGAATTAGGAAGTGCTGCTATTGTTGTGCTAAGTGTTATAAGTAGAACATGTATAAGTGTCAGTAGGATTTTTTTTTCATTCATTCATTCATGACATTTTTTGATCCCCCACTGTAAAACAGCTTTGGGCAACTTCCTCTAACTTCCTCTAGCATTCCAGAAAAAAACCCAACTCCAATTAAAAACTCTGAAGCAAGCATTTCTCAAAGTTCTGTTTATTAGAGTAGGTATACTGGCACATCTGGGAAAACCCGAATCTGAGAGTTCCGGGTTTTCCCTCAGTAAATTAAAGCCCCCAAAACCCTCCCCTCACTCATCAGTTGATCACATGCTCCAATCACCATCCATCCCATCTCGAGACAGCACTCCAACCACTCCCTCTCCAGATGTAGGATCGTCCTGACCTTGATCGAAAGGAAGAATGCTATTTTGTCTAAAGACAATCCCTCTACTAAATCCCCCCTCCTACTTTCCCACACATGAGAAGGTGGCAGCGTGGAAGCTCCCAGCCTAATATGGCTTCCAAAGCTGACAACTCTTCTCCTCTGCCCTACTCTAACCCACCCCCAAAACTGTCACTTGTTGAACATTGCTATCATTGAACTGTTCTGAGTTTCATGATAATCCAAAAGAGCTACCTTAGGTAACACTCCACAGATGAAATCAAGGCTAAGACCTGATATTTCCTCTTCTTTGATTGCTTTGGCATAGGCCTTACAATGATGCCATTGTTATTCTCAGACTCATCCCTGGATCTGCATCATACCTGCAGATTTCTTTGTCTGCAGTTACTTTATGTGCTATAATGACCTCTGTGCTCCAGGAAAATGTGCTTGATTGGGATCGTTTCCCAGAAATTTTTTATATTCTGTATCTCAGCTAGGTTGCTGATAGGGCAATCAGTTTGGTGGGAGAGCCTCTAGGCATCTAGCAGCGTCCTTCAGCTTCTGCAGGCAGACTAATCTAATCTAAGGCCTATAGAGATGAATATGTTGCCACAGTTTCATCCTCATCAGTGGCCCACACATAACAATAATATCCTTTCTAAGGTGCTGTATATGCACTCCTCTCTCCAGAACAAAAAACGAGCAGGTTTTGAAACAATTTTGTGTGAAACCCATGGAGGCTGTGAAAGAGCGATTCACCTTTCTTAGAATGGCCTCAGCATGAATCCTTAAATTCCCCATAGGAAAAACCTTGGAGCCTCCAATATCAGCTCCAGAACCGTTCGTGTCAGCTCTGTCAAAGGATATTATCAGACAGCAGGTTAGTCAATACATCAAACAAATTCTTTAAAAGTTCACTTGATCATTCAGAAAGAGGTAGATGCCTTCAAGACTGCTATTGATCTGAATAGAGGGCCTGGAAAGGTAAACATCATCTTTATGGATTAGTGGATATACACTCGCACAACCAACAAGTCTTTGTGCGCAAGCAAAAATAACAGCAAACAACCACGAAGTTAATTTTGCAGAATGCATCCCACTCACCCCCAAGAAAGTAGCAAACAAAAGTAATCATGCCAGAGTTTATTTCTATTTAAAAAGCAAGAAAATGATTCAGGAATTGAAGGGAAAGCAATTTACATTAGTCTGAATGGGCTCTTCTATTTTTAGGCTAGGATTGGGACTAATCAAACAGGAGAGATTAATTCTTGTGTCTTGTTAATAGGTTGGCTTAGCACTTCAGGATATGCAGTATTAAGGCAGAGAGAAGATTTCTGCATTAAAAAAAGTGGGGGGAGAGGTTATCTTGTTCTCTTGATTCTTCATGGCTTCTGATATTTTAAAACACAGTTTCTGTCTGGTGAGATTGAAACTTGTGGTCATTGTTTTGCAGTGGTCCCAGTGCCTTCTGCTAGTCCATATCCCAAAACTGATGCTGAAGGTCTATTTTCAACAACAGGACTACTGACCTATGATGTACTATATGTACTATAGCAGTGACGGTGAGCCTTTTCAGAACCGAGTGCCAAAAAGGTTGTACGGAAACATTGTCAGTGCACACGGATGCTCGTTGGAGCCGTGCTCTGGAAAAGCCTAACGTCCTGGTTCTAGCATGCACCCAACAATTAGCTGGCCGGCGCTCATGTGCACAACGGTTTTTGCCACTGCCGTATGCATGAAGGACAGCTGATTGTCGTGTGTGCATGCATGCCAGAAACACAGAAAACAAACAGGCAAGGCCACGCGTGCCGGGAGACATGGTTTCGCATGCCACCATAGGTTCACCATCAGAGTACTATAGGGATCTATTTTTCTCCCATATTCTCAACATCTACCTGATGAACACCTCATCTGGAGCTCTGTTTCTCATTACCTTTTGATGCTCTGCTTCTCTTTACCATCGAAATTTTTTTTTAAAATGAATCATTGAACATTGCTCATGTTTGAAATGGCTGGTTGAAGGGGAACATAATTAAATTGAGACAAAGCCAAAATGTTGAATAGGAAACAGAGTCATTGATAGAGTTTCAGGGGGTTTTTTTGTTCAACCTCTAAAGAACAATTCTACACCCATGTCCCTTCCCTTTGGAACATCTGGCCCACTGGAATGAGGTCAGCTCCATCCTTCTGTAAGAGCCTAAAGACCTAGCTCTGCTTCTTGGCCTGGAACTCCAATGAGGAAACATCATGCTGGAGGTGAATCATGGATTAATAACATATCCCCCTCCCTCCCTGCTCATCTTTACTCCCTTCCTCTCTCCTCCTCCCTCCCCATCTTTTAGTAAGAATTGGGTATCTGAATTTTTATAGTATTTTATTTGTATTGTCTATAGGTTTTATATAGTTTTCTTTTTAACATTGTACGCCACCAGAGTTACCCTGGGTGGAGATAGGCAAACAAACAAACAAACAAACAAATGCTGCCACCGGATTTGCAGGTGCTAAATTTACCCAGGAGTGTTTTCAAAGCAGTTATGACTATGCTACCAATTGGGGCACGATCTGAACTGCTCTGATTTGCCCATACTGGTTCATGCATGGCTACACATTTCATCTTGACTTTTGGAATGTGCTCTATATAAGGTTACCCTTAATAAATATTGAGAACTTGTCATTGTCACAGCATAAGACAACCTGCAGGTTACAAGGACCTCAGGTTGCCTGGATATCAGAAGTCTTGGAACCTACAATACCATCTTCAAAACTATTCATGTCAGCAAGACAAGAGTGTTCCACTGTGGAAATCTTGTCTACCCAGAAATAATAGCCAGATTGCAAATCTTAACATGAGTCACTTGTGGCAAGTACCTTTGTTAACAAGTCTTTCAACTCTTTATATGCTTTTTAATGAATATGAGTCAACATTGGGCAATACAAATTGCAAAAATGAATCATTCTGATTGAGGTTCTTGGGATAAAGTTTCTAAAGAAGTGATATTTCATGTCTCCATCTTTTCCTTTCGGCTGTTTGCTGCTTTAAGCATGCCTCAGATTTAATACATGTAAAGAGCAACAGCAATAGCACTTAGACTTATATACTGTTTCACAGTGATTTACCCTCTAAGTGGTTTAAAGTCAGCATATCAACAATCTGGGTTCTCTTTTTACTGAACTAGGAAGGATGGAAGGATGAGTCAACCTTGAACCATTCAGATTGAACTCCTGGCAGTGGACAGAGTTAGCCTGCAATACTGCATTCTAATCACTGCACCACCACAGCTCTAAAGAAGTGACATCTTCCCCCAAATGCTGAGGTTCACTTTTACTCTGTGAACTTGGCATGCCAACAATTGTTTCAATTTTTTTTCCTTGGGTTTTACTCCATTAAGAGTCAACACCTTTCCCAAATACTGTACTTCACTTAATCTAATTATTTTTAGATGTTTTGCTTAATTTCAGTTTTTTTTCCGCATACTTGGTGTAGAGAAAGACACATTACATTTGACATTCAGTACATTTTTCAAGACTTCCGTCCCTCTATGATGTAATAAATATATCAATAAACATAAAACTCCATAAGCATCCAACATTCTGTTATATTATTTTCTGATATATTCTGGAGAGAGAAGAAATACTACATTAAAGTTTAGTTGGTTCCATTTTTTCCCATTTTGCATGTTGTGATTGTTTTAATTTACTGCTCAGAGCTCAGACTCCTATGTTGAGTGGGTAAGCATACAAATCAAATGAATGATTGATTGAATAGTTTAAAGCTTTAGCTACAAAATGTATTAAATGTGTATAGCTTCCATCTCACTGGATCAGCTAAATCTATTACCAGCATTCTTATGAAATTACTTGTAATTTTGTGAACACGTGGCAACTGAACACGTCTCAAGGCAGCTGGGGTGAAAACAAATTCGAATACTTCCCTTCCCTGCTTTTCCCAATATGATATTATTAAAGGATTTGCCCATTCTGTTCATTTGTCTATTTTTATTTTAACTCCCATTCCATTCAAGTTCTTTTTCAATCTTTATTCTTCTTTCTTTTCAATCTTAGTTCTCAGCACAATACAGATCTTTCCTGAAGCACAAACTACTAAAGATAGACAAGTATTTAAAGTAATTGAATGATGACCTGATAGGCATTCTAATCCTTGATTTTCAATTGTAAGATCTTTTATGATCTTTTATGACCTTCTGTTGTGAGACTGAAAGCTAGAAACTTAAAATAAGTTTAACCTCAAAATAAATGCTTGGAACATTTAACTTCAGAGTTATATTTGTATATTTTAAATCAAGTTCTTATTTCCCTAAAATCTGACCCAGAGCAAATAGACCACGGGTCCTCAAACTTTTTAAACAGGGGGGGCCAATTCATGATCCCTCAGACTGTTGGGGGCCTGGAATGACTGGGCAGGTGTGGCTAGGTCAGGGGTGAAATGCTCCCGGTTCAGACTGGATCACCCGATCCGGTAACAATGGAGGCGGGTGGTTCAGAGAACTGGTAGCAAAAATCCTTGCCCCTCCCCCCCATGCCCAACTGAGCCGTGCAATCATCAGAGGCTTTTAAAAAAAACATTTAAAAGCATTTTCTACAACCTCTTTGGCCATAAAAAATGCTTTTAAAAGTTAAAAAAAAAGGCTCTGATGATCGCACGGCTCAGCTGGGATCGTCAAAGGCTTTTAAAAGCATTTTTTCTACAACCTCTTCAGAAGAGGTTCGGCGAAGGTTGTAGAAAAAGTGCTTTTAAAAGCCTCTGACGATCCAAGCTGAGTTGCCTGATCGGCAGAGGCTTTTAAAAGAAAAAAAGCCTCTGCTCATCAGGCAACTCAGCTGGGATCATCAGAGCCTTTTGAAAGCATTTTTTTTACAACCTCTTTGCCGAAAAAAATGATTTTAAAAGTAAAAAAAAAAATTGCCCACGCCCACCCAGTCACATTACCCCCCCAAACCATGCCCACAGAACCGGTAGTAACAAATTTTAGATTTCACCACTGGGCTAGGTGGGCATGTGACTGGGTGGGCATGGCCAATTTAGCAGTCCAACCAATATACACAAATTAAACTTTAATTTGTTATGCTCCTGAGGGTGGAAAGAAGGTTAGTGAAGGGATGTGGCTGCCTTGGGGTGTGTATGAGGAATTTCTCTCTCTCTCTCTCTCTCTCTCTCTCCCTCTCTCTCTCTCTCTCTCTCTCTCTCTGCCAGGGAGCCAAAAACAGATTTGTTTTTGGCCTCCCAAGGCCTCCTCGTGTCCCATTTTTGGCCTCCCCAGCCTCCAGTACCACTCTGCCGCCCAAAAACAAGCTCGTTTTTGGCCTCCCAAGGCCTCCACGCATCCTGTTTTTGGTCTCCCTGGCCTCCAGAAGGCAGATGGGGCCGATCGATAGGCAGGGCGATGTAGGCGGGGCAGCCTGGTGGTCCCGCGTGGGCCAGATTAATGGTTTTGGCAGGCTGTATTCAGCCCGTGGGCCATAGTTTGAGAATCTCTGAAATAGACAATCTAATATTTGAATTTTCAAAGCTTCTGTTTGCAAAAAACACTACAGGAAAATTAATTTCCTTGCATTCTTATATGTCTCTTAAAAGTGTAACAGTTCACAATTGTTAATAAGTAAATCAAGAGTTAATTTTTCCACAAGTTCAGCCAAATGAAATATTCCAATAAAAAGATGTTGACATTTTTCAGGTTCTTTTACTGCAATACCTAATGGCAGTCTTGTGCATCTTTATGAAATTATTGATTCTTCCAACATTTGGATTAGGTTCATTCTTATAAAATATATATTTATAATTTTCAAGGAGCCATTTCTTCTTTCCCCCTTTCCTTTCCCCTTTTTTAAACAGTTATTCATGATTATGAATTCTCAGGCGACAGATTAATGTAACACAAAAGATTTTATTAGTCTGAGTCAGCAGGCAATTGAGTGACACATAGTGTACTAACACATCATTAAAAGACCAATAGTCAACAAACACATATCAGTCCATTCATAGCTACATATTTTTAATTGCAGACTGCTCTGCAAATGTGTACTATTGAAGTAAAACCATCTTCCAATAGCTTCCCCCCCCCACCAAAAAAAAAACCCCATGAATTAAAGAAGTTGGCACTAAAATACTAATTGGACAAGTTTCTTCCCATCTCTACCCTTGACTAATTATTCTCCTTTCTGGAATAGTTTTCTGAAAACTGTCTATAATGATGTGGTTTGATGAGAGCAGCAATTTTGTGAATGATAATATACAGTATGCTCCGTAGCCTTTAATTTACAACGTACCAATTTGGCTGCTGAGCTTCCCACATCTCCTTTTCCATGTACCAAGCTACATTTTGCCTTAAAATGTAGGAGACAGCTCTTTTTGATGAAGGTGTTCTGAATGCACACCTGAGCCCTTTGTGTCAGCAGGTCTATCTTGCATAGGAGCGTTGAACTGTAAAATGCTTATGGCCTGTAAAACATTCACTTCAGTTGATTTGGATTCATATAGTTTATGTCAGATCCTGCTCCATGCCATTAACCGAAAGAACAACTTGAAGTGCACTTCTTGAAAAGGCAGTCATCTTAATCTCATGCCTCCACACTTACACTTCGTGACAAAAGCCATAATGGTGATTGGTGACCTAATGCAAATGAATTCGTTATCTTTCTTCAGCTAAAGTTAATGTGGGCTCTTTGGGCTCTTTCTGGCACAAGGACCTCTAAGACCATAACTTACAAATGAAAGATTTATTGACAGCTCCTGGAACCCAGACAAAGACCATGGTCTTGGTTTCTCAGTGCCAAGTTTTCCAATTCATTACAGAAAGCTGTACAGGCATTTAGAATATTTAGCTATTGTAGCATTAAATAAGAATGACTACATTGGGAATTAAAACACTCTGAGATGTGTACTTGGCCAAGTCTGAGATTTTACAATTCTCAAGGAGACTGCATTGTGTTGGCAATAAATATCCAACTAGCAAAGTATTTCTTATTCGACCTTAAATGAAAATCACAGTTGGTAACCTTTCCTGACAAAGCAGTTGGAAACTTATGATCCAAGCTAGGGTTCAACTTCTTTAAAGTTTGTTATTGCTTGTTGACATAAGTGGGAAAACATAAGACAATCTATTATTTTACCATCTCTGTCCAAATCAGGAGATAAGCTAGTAGCTTTTCCCATGCCAAGTTGCTGATGCTGTCAATAGAGCCCCAGACATGTCACATTTATTTTGGCCAGGTCTGTAGTGGTCTGCCAGCAGCCAGCAGAGCTGGCAGCAGATTTAGACAATGAGGAGGTTGGGGAGGGACATGGGCCAGTCCTGGAGTCTGGGGAAGGCTCAGATGAGGGCTCTGAATCAGAGACAGAGAGGGAGCCAAGGCCATCTGGTAGTTATTTGCTGCCTCTGGACTCTCCAGAATCTGACATCAGCAAGGCAGAAAAACAGCAGGAGCCTGTTCCCAGTGTGTGCATGTGCAGAGCTTCCAGAAAACAAGAACAATTAAGAAAACAGGGTCAACTTGGGAGTAAGGCTTGAAGATGATTGACCCCTCCCATAAGACATAAAACAGGAGCGAACAGGACATGAGTTTTTGCAGGAAGCAATTAGTTCATCTGGTCAGTTAAAGCTTTGGAAAGTTCTGTTTGACTCAGTGCTAAGTTTGGCCTTGCCCTGTGTTTGGCAATTAGTTCTCTGGCAGCATTCCAAGGGAAATAAGGTGAGTGTTTATAAACATTCCCCTGAAAGACTGTTTGAGAAGCCTTTCGGACTGTGAATGACAATAATTCACAGCCGTATGAATAAAAGAGGTTTGCTGGAACTAAGATTGTGCTGTTTACTTTCTAAGGAAGCCTAGGTCAGAGAGGCCTCTTTAGAAACCTCCAGAGAATTCTATGGGGACAATTCAACTAGAGAAAGCAATTATGCTTGGAAGAGTAAGCATGAAAAGGAAATCAGGCTGCCAAGAAATATGGTGGTTAGACATCATCAAAGCGGACCCCAACCAGAGCATAGAATAACCCAAAGAAGTAGTGCAAGATCAGAAGACATGGAGACACCTGGCCCATAGAATCACCAAGAATTGGACACAACTGAATGGATATCATCAACAACAACAACAACAACAACAACAACATGATTTATTTTGCTGATGGGTTCTGAAAATACCCTTCACTTCACACCCTGCATACTTTACCTCTCATTATCATACTCCTTTCCTGCTTCCTATACCAGGTTCTTTCCTTTTAATTGTTGTGGCCCGCTGATGGCCAGTGGAGCTGGCAGCAGAGTCAGACAGTGAGGAGGTTGGGGAGGAACATGGGCCAGTCCTGGGGGCTGGGGAAAGCTCGGCAAGGGCTATGTGTCAGAGGGGGAGATAGACAATAGTGAGGCAGAGGAACAACCCGTTCCCAGTGTGCGCATGTGCAGAGCTGCCAGAAGATAAGTACAACTCAGAAAGCAGGATCGACTTGGGAGTAAAGCCACACCTTGAAGATGATTGGCCCCTCCCATAGGAAACAAAAGAAGAGCGAACAGGGAGGGGGCTTTTGCAGGAAACAATTCGTTCATTCGGTAGTTTCAAAAGTGGAAAGTTCTTTTCGTGACTCTAAGGGACTCTGTGCCAAGTTTTGCCTCACTCTGCAGTTGGAAACAAGTTACGTGGCAGCTTGCCAAACAAGATAAGGTGTGTTGATAAACATTCCTTTGAAAAACTGTTTGGACAAACCTGGCAGATTAATTTAGATTCATCCTTAACCATGTTTTGGTTCTCTGTTTCCCTAATAAAGGAAGTTCAGGATTTCAAAGTGATTATGAACGTTATTCTTGATAATGGTGGTTATATGCTCAAATTTATACTGTGGAAACTGCTCAGTTTTCTACTTCTGCTTTAGCTTGACTTGAAACATTCACATAAGCAGTTTTTGATATGTTCCATAACTAAATCCTCAGCACATCATTGCTGTTATAATTGCTGTTTCCACCTTGCACCAATAATATAGTCGACTCAATTTATATGTGCTCCATCAGTTAATATTTATGTACTGCATACAGGCATTGTTTTGGTTAAATAATTCCCTTTACTATAAAGTTAGATATAGTTAGTTAAACAACTAACATTAAATTTTATAAATCTGATTTTTAAAAAAGCATACTATATATTAGAATTTCTCTATATATAAAAGCCAAATACTCACTCATCATGAAATCTCCAGAACTGTAAAGCCTACAAACTTGAAATTTGGCACATATATTCCTCTTGGCTTCTAGGTGCTCACTAAGAAAGGATTTTCCAAAATGACCATCAGATCATTAGTATTTCATATACAGTATTATAGCCATTATTATGATGCTAAGGAGTTAGACATTCTACTCCCCCTCCACACCTGAAAGGAACTCTGTCCCAACTACCAGTTGCCTTATATTAACATGCTCTGCTGCTACCCCTTCGCTAAACCGGGCGTGGCCGTGGCCAGCATCTGACTCATCTAGTCTGTGGGCTGGGATATTCCACTCCCCCTCCCCCTCTGTTCCAACTGCCAGTTGTCTTATATTAACACACTCTGATACTACAGTGTTACACATTCTACATTACGTTTCAGGCTTTAAGTGTCAATTTATCATGCCTGATCACATAGTTTTGTAGCGAAGCATGGATGCCCAGCTAGTTATACATAAATTGTTAATTTATAAGCTCTGTTAATTTTAGGTTTGTTTTTTTTTCAGGCTCCCAGTAGCTTCCATCCCTTTAGTGCTAACCAAGAGCTTAAAGAAGAGTAAATACATGATGTTCAATAAATAATTTACATTATTCATTGGCAAATTCTACCTGACATGCAGCCAGGCCCTTTTGCACAAATTCAATTTTACATATTAGACTATATCTTGTAGGCCACCAGTTGCCGAATAAAAATCCCAACTTTAAGATTGCCCAACTTCATAAGGAACTAACATATTATGCTTTACGTTTTCTTTTTCTGTAAGATTCAGCAAACCATGATGTCTGAGTTAGCAGGTGATACTTTCAAAGAGTCAGGTCATCAGCCATTAAAGACTTTGAAGGTCAAAGCTAACATTTTGAGCTGTACCCATAAAACAATTGCCAATCAGTGCACTTGTTTGGACATGGGTATACAGCTGATCTAAGAGGGATGCGGTGGCTCAGTGGCTAAGATGCTGAGCTTGACGATCGAAAGGTCGGCAGTTCAGCGGTTCGAATCTCTAGTGCTGCATAATGGGGTGAGCTCCCGTTATTTGTCCCAGCTTCTGCCAACCTAGCAGTTCGAAAGCACCTAAAAAATGCAAGTAGAAAAATAGGGACCACCTTTGGTAGGAAGGTAACCGTGTTCTGTGCGCCTTTGGCATTGAGTCATGCTGGCCACATGACCACAGAGACGTCTTCAGACAGCGCTGGCTCTTCAGCTTTGAAACGGAGATGAGCACCGCCCCCCCAGAGTCGGGAACAACTAGCACATATGTGTGAGTGGAATCTTTACCTTCACCTTTATACAGCCGATCTATTTGTGGGAATGTCTCCCTTCATTCATCTCAGTACGAGCAGGGAGGGCAAGCTCTGGATCCTGCTATCAAACAATGTCGTCTTGTTGGACCCAGAAGTTGTGCCTTCCTTGTTGCAGTACTTACTCTGTGAAATAATATTCCTCCAGCAGTTTTGATGTCCCTAATTAAGTTTGCCTTTAGCAAAGCCTTGATGACTTGGCTGTTCCACCACTTGCTCGATCCAGGAGATTAAGTCAGCTCCCCTGGTTTATAGGTTGACTTGGACATTTATTACTGGATTATTTTAATTGCTGTTTGTCACTGTCATGAGATTGGCAGTCCTGGAAATAAAGAAAGGTTGTGCAGTATTGTACACAATTTAGCCATCTGCTTACAGCAATGGCAATTTCTGGAACTTGTGGAATATGAAAATAATAAATAAGAAAAACCCAACTTGTCCCATCCTTGTAAAAACTTCGCATATGTTTGAGGGGTAAAAATAATGTCCTGTGATCATCTGTAGACCATTGGAAGCATTTTTCCAACTGCAATTGACTAGGAAAGCTCCAAAAGGAAAGCTTCATCACTAGTTTTATAGCAGCCAGAGCTTCCCTTAACACCTCATAAGCTGAAACACCTCTATGAATAACATTTATAACTCAATTACCCAAGAAACAACCTGGCTTTTTAAAGTTATTCTTTCAGAACAATAAGCAAAGTTGTAAGGAAGGGAGAAGTGGAAAGTGACACTGGTGCATGCTATGAAACATCTTCAGGATTCTAATGAAATTAATAAGCTCCCAAGATACTTTTTACAAAAAAATAAAAAAAGGAAAAGTCTCAGAAAGTTAAAGCAGTTTTGTTTCTTACAGTAATAAAGAGTAATCTAGGCAACTTGTAAGATGCATCATCAATATTGCTAACAATGGAATTCACCAGAGGAAACAATTATTCACTCTGATGCTCTGAACCTTCTCGTCCAGCCCAGTAAACATGCTTTGGCCCCATGTTTGAGGGATTTAAGTCAAACGTGGTAGGAATTATGATTTACTTTTCTTGTGCTGCAGAATTTAATCAGCATGTATAGGATGGCTGCAGGTGTTTAATGAGACTCTGCCAGCTAATCAAATGTAATGACGTGATCGTGTGACATGGTTACAAAGAAGAAGAAACAAAGTGGATACATTGGATTTATAGGCCCCTCCCCTCCCTAGATATAGTAAGCAATTGCCCCACTGTTGAATAACAATGTTCTACTCTAGTCAACTAAGAAGTATAATTTGGAGTACCTCATATTATGTTCACCATATTGAAAAAGAATTCAACTAAAATGGGTGGTTTAATTTTCACAAACTGTGTCATTGCTGGTAGATTATTTTGTACATTTATATACCAAATTTCCTCTCAGAACTCAAGGCAGAGAACATGTCTTTTCCCTTCATTTATTTATTTCCTCACAGTAACAGCCCGGTAGTTATATAAGTCTAAGAGACAGAAGCTGGATTCACACATGCATATCATTAACAATTTATACATCACACATTTGGAATCAGACATTTCACTCAGCCAAAAACAAGCAAACTGCATTATGCCTTAATACAGGTGATGTGTTAGACTACAATGTATGAGTCTAAGCATTGACTAGTCCAAAATTACTCTGGGAAGTCTGGTAAAAGAAAACTTTCATTTTGAGCTCCTAGTTATCATTTAACCCCTTATATGTTATTCCACAGTAAAACGGGGCTCTACATGGGGCTGCCCTTGGGATGCGTCCGGAGGCTCCAGCTAGTCCAGAATGCGGCTGTGCGGGTGATTACGGGGGCTTCTCAATACTCCCATGTAACACCTCTCCTGCATGAGCTGAACTGGCTGCCGGTGGTGTTCCAGATTCGTTTCAAGGTGCTGGTGCTTACCTATAAAGCCCTTCATGGCTTAGGCCCAGGGTACTTGCAGGACCATCTCCAGCTGCTTTCCCACCATCCTGTTCGCTCTCACAGAGTGGGCCTCCTCAGGGTGCCTTCAGCCAAACAATGTGGGCTGACGGCCTCCAGGAGGAGAGCGTTCTCTGTGGGAGCCCCGACCCTCTGGAATGATTTGCCCACCGAGCTCAGGAGAGCCCCTGACCTCCTTTTCTTCTGTTGTAAATTGAGGACGTAGCTCTTTCTCAACTTAACTGATCCGTTATGGGTGTACATTGTTATAATTTTAAATTGTTTTAATTGGGTTGTTGATTTTAATTTTATTGTGATTTGTATTGGATATTGTTTTTGTAAGCCGCCCTGAGTCCCTCGGGAGAATGGCAGCATATAAATCGCAATAATAAATAAATAAACGGTTGATTCCGGAAATATTTTCTGACACCTTCTATTAGATATAAGAAAGTGTACAGGTTATTGGCTGACTGGAGTTGGAGTAGATGTGGGAAACAATATCAGAACAGTCAGATTGGTGGCTACCATTGAGGATGACATCAGCAAGGAGAGCTGGTGGCGTAGCAGCAATAGCAGAGTTGAACTGAAAGCAGCGCAGCAAGTGTCTGAACTTTGCTACCATTGGCTGGAGCTGAAGTGCTAATGGTAGCAGCTCTAAAGTGGTGGAATATACAGCTGTTGCTGCCAGGGTTTGTGGTAGTGGTGGAGTTGGGACAAAGTCTGATAGTTGTTGGAGTTCCTTGGGATTAGAACCTCTTCTTCCAATTCAGCAACTTGGCTTCTGGATTGGTGGGCAGATTGATTATTAAGATTGGCTACACAATCAACCAGATGTTTATACTGAATTTGGCCTTTTTATCCATTTATCAAATCCTTCCTAAGAACCTGGGATAAACAAAGATTGTTCTTTGATGATATTAAAGGTATTGTTGCAAGAGGTAAGCTATTCCAAATAAAACTGTCTTTTGCAATTGACTGATGGCCATTGCGTCAATGCCAATGGTGCTCAAGTAGACTTTGAGATGTTTTGGAATTGCACCCATGGTGCCTATCACCATTGGTACTATCTTTGTTTTCTTTTGCCGCAGTCATTCTACATTTATTTGCAGGTCTTTGTATTTTGTGGTTTTTCTCCAGTTTTTTCTCTTCCATTCTGCTGCCTCCAGCTACTGCAACATCCTTTATCCCAACTTTTTTTTTTACTTTTTTTAATCAACAGTTGCTATGTCTGGAGTGTTGTATGGTAGGTGCTTATCAGTTTGCATTCTAAAGTCCCAGAGCACTTTAGCTTCTTCATTTTCTATTACATTCTCTATTTTAAAATATATAGGAAAATGTGCTGTGCTGTCAACAAATTTGGTATGAAATAGCCCTTTCCAGCTGACTTCACCATTCCATTCTAAGTAATATTTGGAATTGCTTCGGAACTTTTTTTTCTGGAAGGACACCATGTAACCCAACCCCTTTGCTCCAGACTGTAAACAAGAGAACAATAAAAGAAGAAGAAGCTGCAATACAAAAAGACATGACATGACAAACAATGGGTAGTTACCACCCCAGACTTTCATGGTTAACCTCACCGAATATTTGTGTTTCTACAGAGTTTGTCATCTGTTTGAAAATAAAAACACAGTGACGGAATCAGGAAAAAAAATATATTGACAGTAATAAAATTAAATTTCAAAACAGGCATTAAATCACAAGACATGTTGACAGTACTTTTGTTAATTTGGGAAGTTTTGGCCCTTATGTATCAGTCTTGACATCTCATATAAAAACATGCTCGGTGCATTAAACCGTGAAAGCACATTATTGCAGACAAATATATGAAGCAGACAAATACATATTAGTTCATCCTAGGTGTCATCCAATCCTCGGTGAAATCCATGAAATGATTCTATATTCCCTTTCATAGTTAAGATTTCCCAGCGCTTTCCATTATAAGAGAAACGAAATAAAATAGGTGGCAATCTAGGGTACCTTTACATTCATCTAACTCTAATTTATGGCCATTAGATCTAAAATTGTTTTTCTAAGGTATCTCAAAGAAGAACATTACTTTTTTTGTTTTACTGTCCACAAAGTTATTATTTAACATAATACAGAAGAACTTTCTACAATGATATGGCGTCAAGGAGGCATGTGGGCCTAAATGCATAATTTTCTGGCTTTTGATCTTTTTTAAAAAGAGATCATCTTGGGGTAAGATAAACATCCCCAACAGGAAAATAACAGGGAAGGTATGTCTGATCTCAGTGTTTTTTCCCCAATTAGATCTCTTAGCATTTAGTTACTCTAATACTCCACTTGTATTTTGTGGTGGTATACAGATAGTCCCAGACTTGTGACCACAATTGACAGTAAATTGAGTTTTGTCCCATTTTATGATTTTTCTTGCCAAAGTTATTAAGTGAATCTGTCTTCCCCATTGATTTTGCT
This sequence comes from Pantherophis guttatus, assembly GCF_059756535.1. Taxonomy (NCBI): domain Eukaryota; kingdom Metazoa; phylum Chordata; class Lepidosauria; order Squamata; family Colubridae; genus Pantherophis; species Pantherophis guttatus. The sequence goes on along the minus strand of NC_142063.1, from coordinate 135,474,107 downwards.
TATCAGAAGATCACAAAAGGTGATCACATGACTCAGGACACTGCAACCATGATAAATATGAGTCAGCTGCCAAGCATCTGAATTTTCTCCTTAGTTGTAGGTTGGTCCTCTCCTAGATTATTTTCCTTCCATTGCTTCTTATCCTGCCTTCAGGTGCTTTGGAGAATAGGTTGACCTCCTCTTCTTTGTGACAGCCCCTAGATATTGGAACATAGTTATGATGTCACCCTTAGTCCTGCTTTCTAGACATACCCAATAGTCCTATTACTGGTTAAAGTACTTTGGCACAGAAATATTTATGGACAGCCAGTCTGGTCTAGTAGTCTAGTGGTCTAGTGGTGACGGCAGCAGGCTAGAAACCAGGAGACAATGAATTCTAGTCCTACCTTAGCCATGAAAGCCAGCTGGATGATTTTGGGCCAGTCATTCTCTCTCAGCCCAACTCACTTCACTTTTGTTGTGAGGAAAATAAGAGAAGGAAGGAATATTAGTTATGTTCACTGCCTTGAATTATTTATAAAAATAATAAAGGCAAGCAATATATAAATAAACAATAGTATTTTCAGTTAGCGATCATTTGCTGTGGATCCTAAGGGCATTACAGTCCCCCAAGAAAATATTTTAACCTGTAGCACTAATGATACATGCATAACAGAGCACAGTTAGGTGGGTTGGTTGCCAGTTCTGGACTTGACACAAAGAGGAGTCTTTGGAAATCCAGATTAATCAAGGTGACCGAACCTTATTAATAGAATGCTACAATGCTAAGTATTGTTTCATTATTCATAAACGCATCTTTGACACTTGTAACAGTAGCACACTATTTTTCCACATCAATATAGGTAGCTATGAGGAAATGCTAATTGTTGAATTAATTATTGCATTTGGGTTTTAAAATGATTTGCCCATGTCTTTTTTTGTTCTTTTTTTTCTTCCACAAAGTTCTATGGAGACATATTTGATAAGGCAATTATGGTTCTGCTCTGTCCACTCCATAGTAACAGGGAAACTAGGTTCTACCTAGCAATTATATATACCGTTTTTTTTCTAACTCTCAAGTAGTGTTTTCCTTCCTAGTAATATATTATTTTTCCCCAATTTACACACTGTTTATTCTAAGAAGAAGAAACAGAAAACTCGGATCCTTCTTGTTATCTTTGACAGCAAGCTCCTGGGTGGTATTGTGAAATTGGTACTTAATCTCAAAGGTACACTTGTCCATTTAAGGCAATATCAAGTGTCAGACTAACCAGTGTAAGGTCAAAAGATAGAAGCCTTCTCTTCAATTGTTGGCTGAACGTGATAATGAAAGGAGCACATCTTAAAGCGATGGACACCTTGTAAATCATAGCTGGTTCAGCAGAGAGGATTTCGTTTCTTCTCTTGTCTAAGAATATTTCTTTGCTTCACCTAATCACATTTTATTATGGACATAAAATTGAAAGGCTGCACTGGGCAGCCTTCTGAGAGGTGCATAGGAATAGGACGACAAGCACTGATAGCATTTCTAATGTAGAAAGAATTAGATGCAATCAGTTTAACAAAGGGACAGCAATTGATCTTGAATTATGTGCTCAGACTTGTACCATACTTGCTAAAATAATTGCAGTACAAAGGATTATCTTGGGATTATGCACTATTAATTTCCAGAAATTGCATATTGATAAGATGGATCAAATTTGATCTAAGGATATACGCATACATAGAGAGAAAGAGAGTTTTTGCAGTATTTTAGGGTAGAGGAGGAGGATTATTTTTAAAATGCCTCATATCTTCAGACTTTTACAGCTCTCCTAATTAAAATTATTCCTCATTTTTTTTCCCCTATAGAAATGGGAGGCAGAGGTGGAATAATGCATTTCAGGATACTTGGATGAAATCATTTGTAATTCCCATTGCAAATATAAAATCGTTTGCTATTTGCCATAGTGAGCAATGACTTTTTTAAAAAATGAATATAGCACTATGCTTAGGAAGGCGTTATATAGATCCATAATTTCTACACTGCTGGTGTATTAAGCTACTCTAAGGATCAGACTGAATGATATTTGACAAGGGAAAAAAATGAAAAATCTACAGCCTTATGACACTGCAATGGCTTGTTGTAGTATGATTTTGTGGTTCAAAGCATGTAATGCAGTGAATTTTAGATCAAGAAAGTTTATACCACAGCAAGTAAATTATAATGGAACTCAGAAGTAAATTCCATTGAGATCAATGTGACTTATTGTAGGTAATGTGTGTAAAATGAAAGCCTAATGGTAGCTATTAGAAAATGTGGCTGTTTTTGCTGCATAGCCAGCAGAGTTTTTTCTCTGAAATTTGTCCATTATTTTCAGAAGTAGTGCTATCTATTATACAGAAGCATGATTATACATTATTATCCTAACCAACTGCACAGCCATGTAAAACTGTGATGTGGCTAAGTAACCACAGATCCTCAGAGAGCCATGCTTATTTCTTGAGAGTTAGCCATATTCTGCTGTAGAAATTATATGAAAGTTCCAATAGGATAGATAGATGATAGATAGATAGATAGATAGATAGATAGATAGATAGATAGATAGATAGATAGATAATAGACAGACAGACAGACAGGTGTGTGTGTGTGTGTGTGTGTGTGAATGAGAGAGAGAGAGAGAGAGAGAGAGAGAGAGGGAGAGAGAGAGAGAGAGAGAGATGAAAAGAAAGAGAAAAAGAGAGAGATGAGACATAGCTCAAGGGCAAACTACACCAAGTAAACTATCAAGCTGAAAACAATGCCCTAATCGAGGTTCTGTATATAAATAGGGAGCAAACCCCACATTCACTCACATTGATGATGTTGCCTGGTTGGGTTACAAAATGTCCATAAGCAAACAACCAAACTCAGAGAGCACCAAGAATTCCATGTCTGAAAGTAAAAACAATATAACAAACATCTGCAATGAAAAAATGCAGAGTAATAAGGAAAGGTTGACACGATATAAGCACTGGTCCATTCGATCCTGGCATGTCTAGATTATCCAATGAATTCATAATGGGCCTGCTTACTGCTGCCTGTATAATTCTCCACTACTTATGTGATCATTGAGAGAAGTGAGATAGTATCCTTGATGCTGATCTGGAAGCACAAGTTGAGATGGTTAAATGAAGGGCTGAAGCTACACTGAACCTTAGTTATTGGTAACATCAGATACTTATCGTCCTAGGTGAATGATTCATTCTAAAACGGTCAAGTGAATTCCGGCTTTTGAGAGTTCCTCTTTGACAAGCTATCAATCTATCTATGTTCCCCAAACCAGTGGTGAAATGTAAAATTTGTTACTACCGGTTCTGTGGGCGTGGCTTGGTGGGGGGTAATGTGACTGGGTGGGTGTGGCCACCTTTTTTTTTTTTAACTTTTAAAAGCATTTTTTCTACAACCTCTTCGGCCAAAGAGGTTGTAAAAAAATGCTTTTAAAAGGCTCTGATGATCCCGGCTGAGCTGCACGATCATCAGAGGCTTTTTTTTTTTTTACTTTTAAAAGCATTTTTTCGGCCGAAGAGGTTGTAGAAAAAATACTTTTAAAAGTAAAAAAAAAAAAGCCTCGGATGATCGCGCGGCTTAGCTGGGCATGGAGGGGGCAGGGATTTTTGCTACTGGTTCTCCGAACCACCACCGCCATCACTACCAGATCGGGCGATCCGGTCTGAACTGGGAGCATTTCACCCCTGCTCCAAACCACAGGAAGTATAATGAACTTTCTAGGAATGAGTCCTTAAGATACAGTGCAACTCCTTGATCACTGCTGTACGTAAAGGCTATCTCATACTCATGCTTTCCAATAAACGTCACATACATGTGAAGAAAAACATATTGTCAACTTCAAACCGAACCTGGCAGGAGCCATTTTCTTGTTTTTCAGTTGCCACACACTATGGTATTGGGGGGGGAGGGGGAGAGAAATTGGAATGCATTACCAGACACAACACTGATCTTTCTTGTGGGAACCAAGGTCATCTCTGCAGGTGTTGGATGAAGGAGGATGGGAGTGCCTAAGGAGCCCACCAATTAATTTAATTGGACAATGTGAACTATGACACTTGGGCAGGGAATCATTTTCTATTTTAATTATACTGAAACTCTGGGAAATATTTAGAGTTGGTTTTCCATTTAAGTGTGCCGATATGATGTACCCCAATAAAGAAGCTCTTTGAGGAAGATTCTAGCCTTGGGCTCATTTGTCAGAACCTTGGCACATATATTATAATAGGGACATTAAAAAAAAGGACAGACATAACTACCCTATCAATAGCATGTGTCCTTTTGAGAACTTTTCCTTGCTGGAGGGAGCCAATTGCACTGGGCAGACCCTGAGTTCCCATGTGAAGGGGGGAAATAATGGGGGACAAAAGGAAAGAGGCAAATTGAAACGGGCTCAAGAAGATCCCACTGTTGTAGCAGGCAGAAAAGTGCTAAAATTATCCATCACTCATAGAAAAGGAAACACTCAGGTTGGTGAAAAGAGGAAAGCTTTGTTAAGAGTTGAAATGTTGTAAACTGACAAGCGTGTAAAAGGAATGCTATGATTTTGATCCCCTCTATCCACTTCAGACACAGCCTATAGCAACAGTTCGTCATTTTACTTACTGCCATCATCCTTGGAAAACACTGTGAAGTTACAGAGGCATACCAGAGGTCAGATTAGTTTTGTTCTGTTTCTGAAGAGGAGAAAAAAAAATGTGTGAATCTACTCGGACACCGTGCCAACCCCCCTGAGAGGGAACAAAATTAGCTTCAAAGTGTTGGTCTTGCTTCCAGCTTGAGGAGTGCAGAGTGTAGATCATATTTGGCTCTTTACCAAGGTTTTGTGATGGCCCTCCAAACCTCTCTGGCTGGGAAGATATTGACAAGACATCAGACAGGCTGCCTTTCCCACAGAAGAGGGAAGAAAGAGAGAACTCCAGGAGTTGTCTAGAAAGGAAATCCACAAGTATATTTTCCCTTTGATGGCTGCAGAGGCCAAAAAAAATGTTAGTTGAACAGAACTTATTTCAAAGGAGAATAATGAAATTTGGATTGTATTAACAAAAAGGATTCAAATGGGTGACCTGGCTTGCATGTTACATCATGGGAAAAAAGACATGGCAGCAACAAATGTCACATTAAAGGAAAGATTTAGTAGCCGGGGGGGGAGGGGGCCTCCAAGCAAGACACTTAGTTGTGGTCCTTCACCTCAACGGTCTAGGCCGTCTAAGCCTCAGAAACAGTATATCAAGGCAATCACCTCATTCTCTCTTGTTGCTCACTGCTGATATTAAGAAAAGAAAACCTGGTTATGTGGAAATCAGAGATGAAGGAGGGAAGGGGATGAAAGCTAGATGTATTATTATTTTTCAGTTGCTGGAGTTACATTTTCCAGTTCATTTTTTTTCCTCTCAGAAAGACTTCTAAACAGTTAACTTCTTGATCAAATACTCCTTATCACCTGAGGCACTGCCTGTTTTATTAAGTCATTTGTTCAGTCTGTAGATTATGCACAACTGCAAGCTCGGGGGTGGGGGGAACCTTGCTTTTTGGGCTGCTTCCATTCTATGCAACTGGTACTATACCAGATGTGAAAGGAATAACTTCACTTCTCATTCAAACAGTGAGGATTTGGATGGAGAAGAGAGGGAGGGAGGGAAGGGGGGAAGATAGAGATAGAGATAGATAGATAGATAGATAGATAGATAGATAGATAGATAGATAGATAGATGACTGATAGATGGACGGATAGATGATGGATAGATAGACAGATAGATAGATAGATAGATAGATAGATAGATAGATAGATAGATGACTGATAGATGGACGGATAGATGATGGATAGATAGACAGATAGATAGATGATAGATGATAGATGGATGGATGGATGGAGGGATGGATGGATGGATGGATAGATGGACAGATAGATAGTAGGTAGATAGATGATAGATAGATAGATAGATAGATAGATAGATAGATAATAGATGGATAGATGGATAGATGATAGATGGATAGATGATAGATAGATGACAGATGACAGATGACAGATAGATAGATAGATAGATAGATAAATGATAGATGATAGATGATAGATAGATAGATGATAGATGGATAGATAGATAGATAGATGATAGATAGATGACAGATGACAGATGACAGATAGATAGATAGATAGATAGATAAATGATAGATGATAGATAGATAGATAGATAGATAGATAGATAGATAGATAGATAGATGATAGATAGATAGATAGATGATAGATAGATAGATAGATAGATAGATAGATAGATAGATAGATAGATGATAGATAGATAGATAGATAGATGGATAGATGATAGATAGATGACAGATGACAGATGACAGATAAATAGATAAATGATAGATGATAGATAGATAGATAGATAGATAGATAGATAGATAGATAGATAGATGGTAGATGGTAGATGGTAGATGATAGACAGAGACAGAGACAGAATCTGTTTCCTGATCTTTAAACCCCATCTTCTGCCTCGCAATTCCATCAGCAAGACTGACTTGACAAAATGAGTAAGGATCTTGCTTGGAAATTCTAATCTGCCACCAATTACATCCTTCTTTCATAATGTTCATACTGAATCCTATAAACTGGAATAGCTTTGTAGCTAAAAAATTGTCAGATGAGCAGGCACAAAAACAGCCAGGGAAGTGATTGAAGCCTGGGAAATGGGCTCTTCGTCAGTCAACAGGAGTGCTAATTTGCCACCAGCTTATCAAGTACTTAGGAGGTAAGGGCTTGGCAGCACTAGGAAACAACAGCCAATGACTTAATAGAGTGCCATCAACACCCCAATCAACATCTAAAAAGTCATCCACAACGGGCATAATATATAAATACCACACACAGAATAGCCAAAGCACACACTCTGTTAGAGAGAAGCTCCCTGAGGATGAAGTCCAAAAGCTCAAAAGGCAAAATCTCTGATCCCAGTGACTGAGCCAGATTGGATCCCAGAATAGCTTTCTTGGGTCCAAGAAAGACAGTTCATCATCCCTCTAATTTAAAAAAAATGCATTCTGCAAGGGGGATCTGCTCAAAAAGCATGGTAGGCTTACAAATGAAAGATGGCATCTCCTCCCATATGTTCTGCAATTAATGAAGGATGACTGCACAGCAAACTCCTATATCTAGGATGAGAAGGTCTTAACCTTTAAAATGCGAGTGTAGAGCCAGGGAAAGCTTTAAGGGCTTAAATTTTGATATCAGGCCTTCTTGGATCATCAGACCGAGGCCTAAACACAAGGCAGAAGATCAATGGGACTCCAGGTATGTTGCTTTACGTGTTTCTAGGTAAGTACGGGATATGAAAACGTTTAAAAGAAACTTGCATTCAACAGAAGGTCGGTTTCTTTTTGTAAGAGAAGACCAGCAGAAAAAAAAAATATTGTGGCAGATGCAAAGACTAATGGGGAATACAATCCACAATTTATCTGGATTTGTGTACTGAGCCAGAGGGAGGGGCAGATAACCTAAGTAGCTTCTTCCAGCTCTAGCATTCTACAAAGCCCAATTATAAATATAAGCCAATATAAGCACAAGACCTAAAACATCCTGCTAACGTTAGGAGGGAAAGATTGATTCTTGCTGACAACATATCTCAGCCAGGACTGAAACCCTGCTGGCCTCCTGTTACTGGAACCCAGCAGAATAAACAAATCAGCAAGGCTCCGTGAATTCCCAATACATTTGCAAAGGAGACGGAAACCCATGTGCTTGAAATTTTCCAAAAAAATCAGGCAAGTGTCAGCAAAGCAAAGACATTAACCCACCGCTACATGATGTATAACAAATGGTTGCAAATCTAATAGTTTCAGGAAGGTTTAATTGGAATGAATGAAGCTTTTAGTCTCCCTCTGACTAGAATTCATTTTGCCAATTGAAGAGAATTTCCAACTCAGGAGTATGTAAACAATATACAAGAGGCCAGAAGCCACGTCTTTTATAAGTAACACATATCTCTCTGTATTGTTGTTTAAGTCTCTGGGCAAAATATCTTCCTATCCATATTCCTTTCCAAATGCCCAATAAAGATTGAAAGACAAATTAGTGAAGTTTTTATATGACTGTCAGCTTTGGGGAAATTGTTTCTGAGTACATTTTCATCATGTCTTCACCTCCAACAGTAAAACAAATACACATATGGCAGTCAAAATGATGCAACAACGAAAGGATTAAGAAGAAAACTTACAAAACATCAAATACTATTAGAAAAGCTTAACATGAACTATTACAATACAGGATGAGGAAGCAAGGCCACTGTTCGACACCAGTTTTTCTCTCATATCACTTCTGCTAAGAAAGGAGGAAAGGAAAGAGGAGAAAGGCAAGGCAAGGCAGAGACATATTTTCCCATGTGTAAAATAAGTATGGTCAAAAGAATGCTTCCAGCTAGCTTCATGGGGAAATTATGGTGATGATAACATGATTTAAGGCTATGCATTAAACCAGATATCTCTTTGCCTACATATTTATATCAATAGCAGCATCAAAGTCCCAACAACTTTATAAACAAGATTAGAGGCACTTCCACATGATTTTTCTCTAATGCAGTGTTTCTCAACCTTTTTGTATTTTAAGATGTGTAGACTTCGGCTCCCAGAGTTCTGGCAAGGAAATTCTGGGAGTTGAAATCCACAGATCTTAAAGTTCCTGAGATTGAGAAACAGTGATGTAATGTGATCTGTGCCGTCACCTGCTCTTTTGGATTCTACATAAGACAAGCGGGCAAATTCTAGCCAAAAGTATGAATGGATGCCAATTTGAGAACAGGAGGAAAAACAAAGTCAAATAGCTGAACGCTTTATCTTCCTAGGACAGTGTTGGCGAGCCTTTTCAGCACCGAGTGCCCAAATGGGAGAGCACGTGTACGTGCATGGGAGGGCAGAAACTGGAAGAGCAGCTTCCTGGCATGCATGTGCATGCTGGGAAGCTGAGCTTCTGGTTTCTGGTGTACATGCGCATGTGAAAACCAGGTGGCTGGCACACACATACCGGAAGGTCACTTCCCAGGGCGCGCATGCATGCCAGGGAGCTGCTCTTCTGGTTTCTGGTGCTCTCATGCACGCAAAGACCAGCTAGTCAGTGCGCATTTGCATGCCAAAACCAGGAAGAGCAATGGGCAACAGCTGGTGTGCCCAGAGAGATGGCTCTGCATGTCACTTCTGGCACGCATGCCATAGGTTCGCCATCACATTCCTAGGATCTCAAAGTAGCCATTTTGGATAAAAGAACTGGTATCAATATAATTGAAGATGAGATTGCAAAAGTCAAATACCTTAGAATAGGAGTATCTAACCTTGGGCATGGCTGTCTGAGGAATTCTGGGAGTTGAAGTCTACAAATCTTAAAGTTGCCAAGCTTGGATGCCTTAGAAGATTTCAGGGCAACTCACAAAGGGTTCAACAAACAAAATGGGTTTTTTTTTTATACATGACAACTGTTTATTGATGAGGTACTTATAATGTAGCTCATATGCAATCTAATTCTGCCTAACTACCTTTTCTTCCTCCAGCACCGCTTTGCCACATCCCCTTTTCAATTCCTTCCTTGGCTGAACCACTCCGAACAACTGATGAATTAAACTTCACAAAAGCCTAGGCTTTGGTATTTGTCAGCCTGAAAACATCTCCATATAGAACTTTGATTGTAATTCTGCTTTCAGAACTCAACATCTCTAGCTCTTTTTTTTTTTAAGGATTCATTTTGATTTAATATTTATATTTTATTGTCTTTCAGAGTTTTATGTTCTTTTGTAAAGGTTAATGGACCATATACAATAAAATATTCCATTCTATTCTTGTGGCTTTCCCCAGCTCTGAAAATCCAAAAGCCATTAGTCCCCAATCTGTCTCCTGCCTGGAAAGCACTCAAGGCTGTGTTCAAATTTAAAAAGGTAACAAGCAAACAGCAATTGATTGCCATTCGGGCAATAATAAAACAAGATAAAAATATACTCAGAGAACTGTATTCAAGTAGAGCAAAAGTAGAGGAAGCTGTAACTTCCTTGGATCTTCTTGTCTATGATCAGGGCTGCTTCAGAATAAATAGTCTTAATATTTTTTTTTAAATTTGATTTATATACCGCCCTTCTCCGGAGACTCAGGGCGGCTTACAATGCGTTAAGCAATAGCCTTCATACTTTTGTATATTTATACAAAGTCCGCTTATTGCCCCCACAAACTGGGTCCTCATTTTACCTACCTTAGAAAGGATGGAAGGCTGAGTCAACCTTGAGCCTGGTGAGGTTCGAACTTACAGTAATTGCAGACAGATGGTGTTAATCACAATGTTATCAGTCTGCTGAGCCACCAGGCCCTAGGGTTTATCTATTAAGACTGTTAAAAATAGAAAGTGACACAGAGTGAAACCTTCTCCCAAACCCTTTTCTCTCTCTCTAAAGACTGCTTGACAATTACTTTGCTTTTACTTGACAGTTTGAGAAAGATTTGGGGTTTTTTTAAACAGTGTTTGTTTGTTTTTCTACCACTTCCTCTCACAAATAGTACTCTGGAGAAGGGAAAGAAATTTGCTGAACTTGGAAAGAGCAAATGAGAAAAACTCTATTACTTCATATTTTATGGAGAGGTTCTCCAAGATGCAGGGTTGCATTGAATTGAGAAAGAGAAAGAGAGAGACAGAGAGAAGGAGAGAGAGAGAGAGACAGACAGACAGCTTGATATCAGAAAAAGAAACCATAACTAAACTGTCTGGAAGTTGAGTCATGGTAACTCAGACTGAAGAAGCTACTTGGATAAGAGTCTGTAGAGATTCTCAGTCATCCAGGTCATGGTTGTCCCAAAGGTGCTTATTCAGGATGCAACTGGACTTTCTGGTTTTTCTTTGAAGACATTTCGTTTCTCATCCAAGAAGCTTCTTCAGCTCTGACAGGAGAGTAGGAATGGAAGCTGTCTGCAAGGAATATAAATCCTTCCATTCCTATCAGAACTGAAGAAGCTTCTTGGATGAGAAATGAAATGTCTTCAAAGAAAAAACAACTTGGATAAGCAGCAAAATGTTTCAAACCAAAAAGAAAAGAAGTCTAGTTGTTCTAATAGGATAACTTGTTTACAAAAATAAGAGGGTTACGGTTATCTGGCCTCTGCGGGAGGGGGGGAAATTCCAGAGTGGGGTCTGGCACTGAGAAGGCCTGTTGCCTGGTCCACAACCATAAACTTTGAAAAGAGGATTCTGAACAGGCTTTCTGTAGATGTCAAAACAAACCAGAGTCTCGTCTAGCAAGGCATTGCCTGATATATCCCAGTTAGGCTTTGAACCTTTGAATTGCTGCAGGAAGCATAGCAATAATTAACTCAGCAACATCAGGACTGGTCTTGGCAAGGCGTTCAGGATTAGCTCTGGTTTCCAGAGCATCCCCAAAGGCATCCCCAAATACAGTGTGTCACAGAAGTCCAGCAACGTGGTGATCAAAGCATGAGTTTATATTGCCAAGGTTGTAACTGGTACACTAGCTGGTGCCAGAGGAAGGCTTCCACCTCCTGCTTTAGCAGGAGCCAAGGGTCCAAATCACAAACTCTTTCCTTTGGAGGTAATTCTACCTCATTCAGAATAATTGCTGGAACCAATATTGTCACATTGCCCAGTCACTGATTGATGAAGAGTAGCTCCATCGTGATAAGATTTAATGTGAGCTGCTGTTATCCTATTCATGAGATCCTCACATTCTCCAGACATCAATTCAGGACTTCTACAGCATCTCAGGGTAGAAATATATAACTAGTAACTGATGACACCTCAACCCAAAGCTACAGATCATCTCCCCTTATGTCAGCCTTACTAGGTAGATCTGACAGGAGGCATGACTAGATGAGCTAATATTAAAGGTAAAGGTAAAGGTTTCCCTCGCACATATGTGCTAGTCGTTCCCGACTCTAGGGGGTGGTGCTCATCTCCGTTTCAAAGCCGAAGAGCCAGCACTGTCCGATGACAATTCCATGGTCATGTGGCCAGCATGACAAAACGCCAAAGGCACGCGGAATGCTGTTATCTTCCCACCAAAGGTGGTCCCTATTTTTCTACTTGCATTTTTTATGTGCTTTTGAACTGCTAGGTTGGCAGAAGCTGGGACAAGTAACGGGAGCTCACCCCGTTATGCAGCACTAGGGATTCGAACTGCTGAACTGCTGACCTTTCAACAACAATCTCAGCGTCTTAGCCACTGAGCCACCATGTCCCCTTAGAGCTAATATTACTTTATTGTAAAATTATATTAACAGAATCTTGCAATCTGAAAGCATTTATCTTCCCCTCCCCCTTCCCCACCTCTGACTCCTTTACATGTGAAAAATTAGGGAGGGTCTCTTCTGAGTCACTTGCCACACCCACATTCCTGCTGAGGTTCAGCTGACTTTTATCTAACTATTTTCCCAAGGTTCTTTGCTCTGTCTTCTGAGGTCATTCATATATACCATTATATATGCCCTAGTTGTTTTATGCAGATGTTAAATAATATCTGGGAGAATATTCAGCCTGGAAAAATCCCATGGTTGGATCTTATTTGGCAATTGCCTAGAACCACCCACTCATATAGAATATAATTACTGCAAAACAATGCCCTCCAAATCCCAAACCATGCAAGTCTTTCAATATAGCTCCAGCAAAGGTCATCTATGAGAGTGACTGATGCAATTTCAGTCCCATACTTAAGCCTGAAGTTTGATTTCAAAGGTTCTAGATCGGGGTGGGAAACAATGGACCTTTTATGATTTGTGAACTTCAACTCCCAGAATTCCTGAGCCAGCCATTCTGCCTCAGGAATTCTGGGAATTGAAGTCCACATGTCATAAATCGGCCACCATTCCCTACCTCTGTTCTAAATCATCTGTATCACTTAGGATCCTTTGTAGTTGATTCATCACTATCTTCTTGACTATCTTCACCCGAAGGGAAAAAAAGTTGAATGAATCAAGGGAAAGCTTCTTCACCACCATCACAGTGATGCTATGCATTATCCCAGAGAAGCATTGACTGTTTCTTTGATTCAACTGGTCATGCTGTGCCTGTCATTTGAGCAAGACTCAGGACATGGAGCAAGTCAACAGATCACAACGTTCAAGTCTATTCCACTTCCTCAGACCCCAAACAATCTGATAATTATATCATAAGGTGATGTAATTCACCTTATTCTTTCACATAATACTTTTTAATAAGTATGCATTAGGTTTTCTGCCTTTGTCATCCCAGCACCACATGGAATATTTCCTGCTAGTGATAAAATGTCCTGATCAATTTCAGCACATTTTGTCCAGGGTGTCATAGGCATTTTTACCACAACCATGTTAATGACACTCTATGCAAGTTCGGATCTCTAATAGAATAGAATAGAATAGAATAGAACAGAACAGAACAGAACAGAACAGAACAGAACAGAACAGAACAGAACAGAATTCTTTATTGGCCAAGTGTGATTGGACACACAAGGAATTTGTCTTGGTGGATACGCTCTCGGTGGACATAAAAGAAAAGATACACTTGTCAAGAATCATAAGGTACAACACTTAATGATAGTCATAGGGGAACAGTCAATATAAATCTTAAGGATACCAGCAACAAGGTTACAGTCATACAGTCATAAGTGGGAGGAGATGGGTGATAGGAACGATGAGAAGATTAATAGTGATGCAAACTTAGTAACTAGTTTGACAGTGTTGAGGGAATTATTTGTTTAGCAGAGTGAAGGCTAAATCTAGAGAGTATGTTGTAAACCAACATATTGTTGCCTATATTTTACCAACTAAGAGGCATTTATATTGTACTCACACCATTAAGATTATTCTTGTTGATAAATTATAAGTTTAGGGTAACAAAATAGGAAATAACAGAACAGGAAAATTATGTAGACATGACTGTAGAATAAACTTACTAATCATATTCAATTATGGACATCCCAAAGGCGCTTTTTCAAAAGGCAATTGGACTTTCTGGCTTTTCTTTGAAAACTGCTTCAGAGAAAAACCAGGAAGTTCAGTTGCCTCTTAAAAAAGGGACAACTATGACCTGAATGACTGAGAATTCCATAGTCAATTATGGACAGTTATTTTCTTCAAGTGGGCTCTTCTTCCCTGACTCCCAAATTCCCAGTTTAGATTTTAGCACTGAGCCTTACAGATTGTCTCCTTTCAAGTACTATCTAGGCTTAACTTTTGTAAATAGCCAAGCTAGCTAGGTGCTACTCTCAAACTGTGACTTGTAGTATCACTATAAAACAAGAAATTTACAAGGGTTTTCCAAAGATGCAATCAGAAATTGTTTTATTAAAGGCACTAAACCTGACAGAGCTACTTATACGTAATTGAAAGAATGTAGAGTAACTCAGTATTTTTTTTCCTTGTAAATTTATTTCTACCTTACTTTCCAAGCATTTTATGAAGAAAGCTAAATGCATATTTCTTATGAATAGATCTTGGTAAACTGAATTTTAAGGTGATGTAATGTAATATTTATAATACATTTTTAAACACAACAATCCAAGATGCTCATGAGCTGATAATATATTCATATATGCATAAACACCTGCAAATATCTGTCCCTCCCTCCCTCCCCCCCTCCCTCCCTCCCCCTCAACTCCAGTTAGGATGCAAGGAACACTCAAGTTCATAGTAATTTCAGAAGCAGAAAACTGCAAAAACAGAGGAAAAAGTAAAACAAACTGCATTACAAAAAAAGAAAATATGCAACATAAAGATAATAATGTTCACATCTGAAGACTGGAAGGTGAAGTGAATTACCATTATGATTATATGAATGTTTTATAACAATGCCTGTTCCTATATAATGATGGAAAAATATACAATGAGCAGGAAACAATGAATCAAAGAAATGTCAGTGGTCGCATTTTAAAAACAAAGGCTTGGTCTTCCTCTTGTTTAAAAAACATTAGCCATAGAGCTAAAAATGTAATCTTCGTTCAAAAGAAATTCTACTGATGGAAGTACTTTACTTGGAACAAGGTTAAAAGAAAGTTAAATTCAATTTTAAAGGAAGGAAGCTACTGCCATCTGGTGGATTGTGATATTTTTCAGCTACTGCATTTTTTGTTTGTTTTTTTAAGACTCCCTAAATACATTTCCAAACAGGCTATGCTAAGTCTTTTTCAGACAAGAGGATTATGTTTCTCTCAGGACCCTTCTGGATGATCAATGTATAGGAAGACATACCTCCCAGTCACACATCTAATGAAGCCAAATGCTTTCCCTCAAATTACAACTTCTATTTCCTTAGTAATATAGCATTCCGATGCTCATAATACATGCAGCGACATTGACCTTTTTGTGTTGTGATTTATTTATTTGCAGATGGAGGATGAGATATTTAGATGGGAAGGACTGTCAACCAGTCATTAAGCTCATCTTTTACGTGCAGAAAACCAAGCTGCTCCAATTGTTCTGCCGATAAAGCTGAGAAGTAACAGTGGCTGAAACTCTAGAAAGATAATGCTAATTGAACTAGGCAGAAGAGACTTGGAACAAATCTTAGAACAACTTTCAATGTTTCAGGAAAATAGGAAGTATTGTGCATGGAGAGAGAGAAAGAGAGAGGCTCTCTCTGGCTTTGAACTTCCTGGGGCCCAGAAAGAGTACTCTGATTGGTTGTCAGACTCCCAGGGGGTGGGGGCCTTGCTGGCTGATGGTCACATGTGCTTCCCAGGTCACATGTGGTGAGTTTCTGCTGCTATTGTGTAGAGGGCTAATCCTATCTTTGTTGGATTTTTGGCAATTCCTACTATGGCTCTGCCTGAAGGAGGTAGATCTTTGTTATGTAGAATAGACTGGCCCAGGCCTTAATGGCCCATTGACAAAGGGTGTGGGGCAGGAAGGTGGGAGCTGCTTTGTCTGTAAAATATGCTTCTCCATTTCTCATCCAGGGAAATATAATATTCTGCCTTTTTCATATTTCCTAAAATATTTCACTCTTCCAGGAAAGGGGTGGGTGCTAACTTCCTACAAAGGAAAGAAAGTATCAAAACTATTTTGTTTGTGAAAGGCAGAAATGACATGGGAGAGGCAAATGGCATTAGGACAGTTCCAAGAATCAGTAGAAGAAAGCTTGTGCAAAATCCTTCACATAAACTTGTGCAAAGGAAACATTGCTCTGCTCTGTGCACATAAACCACACACAACCAGATTCCAGACCAGGGAAACAGTATGCATTAGATGATTAACCTAATGCGTACTGTTTTCCTGGTCTGGAATCCAGTTGTGTGCGGTTTATTTTTTATATATATAAAAGTAAAACACTTCCACTGGGAGTGGCTCAGTGGCTAAGACGCTGAACTTGTCAATCGAAAGGTCGGCAGTTCAGCAGTTCGAATTCCTAGTGCTGTGTAACGGGGTGAGCTCCTGTTACTTGCCCCAGCTTCTGCCAACCTAGCAGGTCGAAAGCATGTAAAAAATGCAAGTAGAAAAATAGGGAACACCTTTGGTGGGAAGGTCACAGCGTTCTATGTGCCTTTGGCATTTAGTCATTCTGGCCACATAACCACGGAGATGTCTTAGGACAGTGCTGGCTCTTCGGCTTTGAAACGGAGATGAGCACAGCCCCCTAGAGTCGGGAACGACTAGCACATATGTGTGAGGGGAACCTTTACCTTTACCTAAAACACTTCCTACTTGGGGAAGACAAGCTTTACCTGTGTTCCCTCAATTTACAACCACATGTTTAACCACTATTCGAAGTTACAAAGGCCTCAGAAAAAATTACTTATGAACTGTACTTGCCCTTATGACCATTGTACCACCACTACCACCCCACTGTCATGTGATTGCATTTGGCAACTAGCTCACATCTACAAAGGGGTTGCAGTGTCCGGTAGCCCCATGATTGCACTTTGCAACCTCTTTCGCTGATTTCTCACAGGAAAAAAATAATCCGCCTATTGGGGAAACTGGACTTGCTTAATGACTGCATGATTTACTTAATGACCACAGAAATGTACTTGACAACTGCTGTAAAAATTGTTGTAAAATTAGGACTGGCTCAATTTACAACCACAACAACCTTTTTTTTCATAATCATAATCATAAGTTTATTTGTCAAGCATATATAAGATAACATGTAAAAGTATAAACATAATTTGAATACATGAAAAGAGTAAGTAAAAAGGAATATTAGGACAGGCATGATGGGCACGATAGTGCACTTATGCACACCCCTTACAGACCTCTTAGGAATGGGGTCAGGTCAACAGTAGACAGTTTAAGGTTAAAGTTTTGGGGGTTTGGGGAAGAAACTACAGAGTCAGGTACTACATTCCAGGCATTGACCACTCTGTTACTGAAGTCATATTTTCTGCAATCGAGTTTGGAACGGTTTACTTTGAGTTTGTATCTATTATTTGCTCATGTATTGTTGCGGTTGAAGCTGAAGTAGTCATTAACAGGAAATAGATTGTGGCAGATAATTTTATGTACTATACTTAGGTCAGATTGAAGTCGGCATAGTTCTAAGTTGTCTAAGCCCAAAATTTGAAGTCTGGTGGCATAAGGTATTTTATTGCGGTTAGAGGAATGGAAGACTCTTCTCGTAAAATATCTCTGGAGTCTCTCGATTGTATTTATGTGTGATATGCAGTGCAGGTTCCAGACAGATGAGCTGTATTCAAGAATTGGTCTAGCAAATGTTTTGTATGCTCTAGTTAATAGTACAACATTACCAGAGAAGAAGCTACGCAAGATTAGGTTAACAACTCTTAATGCCTTTTTGGCAATGTTGTTACAGTGGGCTCGGGCACTTAGATCTTTAGAAATGAGTACTCCAAGGTCCTTGACAGAGTGAGGGTCATCTACAAGGTCATGTCCATCTAATTTGTATTTTATGTTTTGATTTTTTTTTTTTTGCCAATGTGCAAGACAGAGCATTTGTTGATTGATATTTGAAGTTGCCACTTGTTAGACCAATCTGACATATAGTCAAGGACTTTTGAAGGGTAGTTGCATTGTCGGTGGTGTCGAATAGTTTAACATCATCAGCGAAGAGAACACAGTTGCTTTTAATATGATCACAAAGGTCATTTATGTAAAGGAGGTGGTTTGTCTCTAGGTGTAGGGTAATAGATTGGTTAATGATTGATTCCATGACTTTGCAAGTGATGCAACATAAAGAGATTGGTCTGTAATTTTCAACTAGGCTAGGGTCTCCCTTTTTGAAGATAGGGATGACTCTGGCTTGTGACCATTGGTAGGGCAAGGTGCTGGTACTGAAAGATTTTTCAAAAATTATGCTTAGAGGTTCTGCAATTGCAGTGGAAAGCTTTTTTAAGAAGTATGCACATAGTCCATCAGGTCCAATAGATAGAGATGGTTTTAGATTGCGTAGTGCCTTTTCAACATTCTGTAAAATCTATATGTATAAGATCATCATAATCGTTGTAATTGTCTATAGTACAACTGGGAAATATTGGGTATGTGTTGTTGCTGTTTACAAAGACTGAGCCGAAGAACGTGTTAAAGATATTGGCTTTAACAGTTTCGTCAATACAATCTTCATTGTTTGGTCCTTTTAGAGGTGGGATGGATCTCGAGTCTTTAAGTTTGTTGTTTACAAAATTATAGAAGGCACGGGTGGATATGTGCGTAGAAGGTTTTCTTCTTGCTTGATGTGATAATTGGTGCCTTCAATCTTTATTTGTTGGCATAAGTTTTTGTAGCGGTTTTTGAAGTTAGCTACGTAGTTTGTTTTGTTTTTTCGCCAAAGAGATTTTTTTCTGGATTGTAATTTCCTTATTGTTATTGGTAGTTTATTTTTTCTGGTTTTGTGGGGTATTAGTGGTACGTAAAGTTTAATGATTCTTTTGAGTTCGCGCAAGAAAATGTTGTAATGGTCGTCAGCATTATTACAGCCAGAGAATAGATTTTGCCAAACAAGATATGAGAGTTCATTGTCTATGAGAATATAATTGGCTCTTTTAAAGTTACAACTGGGAATCCCATCATTATGATTTTTGAGAGGGTGTAAGTTGAGACAAAAGTCAGTCATGCTGTGGTCGCTGTTGGAGAACGGTTCTTTTATTTGTACTCCATAAATAGAATTTAAACTGTTGCAGAAGATGAGATCAAGGCAGTTGTTGAGTCTAGTGTTGTTAATTACTAGTTGTTAGTTACTAGTTTACAATGGAAATGCTCATCCCAATTGTGGTGGTACAGTAAGTTGGGACTACTTCATGTAGTTCCAAGAATAAAGGAATAAAATATTTGAAAAATATTTTAAAAAATATTTGAAAAAAGCATTACTTGGAAATAAGTCTATTCATTGTTTGGCTTATTGGGCAATTTTTAAAACTCTCTGCTGAAAATGCCATGCTACATCTAGCTTGACTAGGTTGCCTCAAAAAAAAAAAATTCTCCCATTGTTTTTAGAAAATAAGTTGACATACTTTAACCTGCTCTGGGATTAATCACTTGCCAAGTTTGTTTCTTTTGAATGGATGGTTCTTTTTATATAAAGTGACAATGATGAAGCAGAATACTTTATCGGGGCTACCTAAACTTTGTGTTCAGACAAATGTGGATCAACTCAATCAAGCATACAGTTTTGCCAGGCTTGAAGCCACATTATTTTTCTGATTCTTATAGTGTAATTTATGGAAAGCGGTGGTGGCAAGACCACCATCTGAATAATCCACAGAGATTTTGCTCTGAAACAAAAAAATTGTGGATGAAAATACATAGTTGGATACAGGAAGTAACAGGCTTCCAGATAGAATATACACCAGAATTGTTTCTTCTAGGAATAATGAAAAAGAAATATGAAAAAAACAATAACATATATTATTCTACATATGACAACAGCGGCAAGATTGGCATTTGTGCAATGTTGGAGAAGTTCGAACACACCCTCCGAAGATCTAATAATTAGAAAGGTATCAGATTACGCCAAGATGGATAAAATGACATTGGAATTGAAAGGACAGATGGACAGACTTTTACGTAATATGGGAAAATGGTATAATTGGATTGAAGATAGAAAAAAAGGGTAATAACAGATAGTAGATTTTGTAAAATTATATAGAGTATAGGAGAACATTAGTGGGATGATATGTAAATGGTCACAGTCATGCACAAGAGTTGAATAAGAAATGTTTAATTGTTAAAACTCAATAAAACTCAAATAATAATTTTAAAAAATCCACAGCAATTTTTGCGACACAAGTTGAAGCTGTTCAAATCAAGTTCTATCCAGTTACCAGACTTGAGAGATTTCAAGGAACTATTTATAGTCCTCCTTTCAATGTCAGTGTCCCTTTCCTTCTGGCACAATGAACTTCATGACAAAAAGATTGGAGGCCCCTAGTTCTTGAATCCTGCAGCTTAAAGGATAACCAACAATCGTTCCAGTGGTGTGATGCAGAATTAATTGATTTTGTTACCTGTGGTCATTTAAAGCAGCCAACTCTGTCACTTCAGCTGTTTTGTGGTTTCGTGTGTGTGTGTGTGTGTGTGTGTGTGTGTATGACTATACTCTTTTTCTGTCCCAAGAAACACTGAATGATATATTTTTGCCCCTTTTGTCTGTTCACAAACTATCCAGAATCAGATTTCCCTGTAGTTTAACCAAAGAGAAAAAAATGCTGAAATAAAAGCAATTAATGTAGGTTTAACACACCCCTAGAGGACTGGGCTTCCCCAATCTTCTACATTTTCTTTTCTACATTCTATTGTTTTGCATTTCGTTCAAAAGTCTTTATCATGTACCTTATATACATGATAAGCTACAAACACACATATTTAGCTAAAATTAATCATTCGTATAAAACCATTGAGATCTCAGTTATTTGAATTTAATCCAAGTCTGCTTTCCTGATACATGTGCAAATATAAGGATATCAGACTTGGATCAAATTCAAATGAATGAACAAGGTCTCACTTGGGACAGTTGTTGAACTGATGCTTCATGTAAATGGGTATCTGAAAGGAAACACTTATACTCCAGGAAGAGTTTATTCTTATGGGAACATAAGACAGATGAACCAGTGCTTCTCCAAGTAATTAATGAGATAATCAAATCGGAATACCATATGATATTTACTTGATTCCGCTTATATCCCTATGACAAAGTTAGGCTATAGAAGACTAAATCACATCCATATTCTACCATAAAGTAGTAATGGAAGTCTTATCACGCCTTTCAGTTCAAGCCATTTCACAAAGTTCTTGGTTAAAATTGAAGAAAAGATTACTACTTATACCACTTTGAGATCTGGAAGAAAGGTAGCATATCAGTCTAACAAAGAAACAGAATATTAATAACTGACAACAGAGGCCAAGTGGAACTATGTTTAGCATGAATTCCAGTTGAGGAAACCCATTCGAAGTGGGTGGGTGTGCAAAAGATACAACTTATTAGAAGAAAGGAATGTTAACAAAGTTTGATAGGGTTAGGGTTAGGGTTAGGGTTAGGGTTAGAGTTGCCAGAAACCAGAAACGAGTTTAGTTATTAAGAATGAAAGATTGGGTGATCAGTGGAGCTAATATTGATGACTGTTTATCAGATGACTATTTCTTCTTACCATTATGGCCAATCAATAAACATATATTATAAATGCAAATTGCGCCTGGTGAGATATACTAACCTACATACCCAAGTTAATAAATCTGGTAGATAAATCTCAGCACAAGTATTCAGATGACCTGACCAAGAGTATAAAGTAAAGTAAAGAATCCAGTTCCTTTCAGTAAGTGACAGGAGCAAGTCCTTGTTGGAAATATTAGAATATTAGTCTTTCCTTGACCTCTAATAAGGCACAATGGACTACAGGTGGTAGATAGTTGGATAGCCTGCAGAAGTGCAGGTTAGCTGTGATAGATATATTGCAGTAAATAAAGCATTGCAAATTATGAGTGTCAGTGTAAGCAGGAAGCAGTGAACTGTGGAGAGAATTCAATTCCATAGAAATCCAAGAATGGCCCTGTGGCAGTCAAGTATGAACTGCTTAAAAGTCCAACTCCAACTTTTGAATTGCAGTGAGTGGTGCAATCAGTAGAGCCAAGATATATAGCCTGGGCTCATGACCAGGCAGTCATATATGAGAATGCAGCAACTCTACCAGGTAAGGCATCGTAAGGAAGAAAGCAATGGCAAGCTATTTTTTCAGGTACGCTGAGAAAACTCATGGAAAGAATAGAATATCGTGTTGCCAAAAGATGAGACTCTCCAAGGCTGCTGTTAACTCTTCACTATTGAGGCTTTTGCAAATAGTATAGGAAACATGACCAAATTGGATCTAAGCCTTTAAGAAATCTACTTGCTAACACAGCCAGAACTAAAAGGCAAGGGTGAAGCTTATTGAAAACACTTAGAATGGGAACATGGAATGTCCACACTGTGAATCAGGGTAAGTTGGATACTGTTAATGTGAAAATGACATGGATTAGGACTGAAATTCCTGAATAAGTGAACTAAATTGGACAGAATTGGAATAATTCCAGTCAGACAAATTCAAAATATTCAATTCTGGAAATGAAAGTCACTCAAAAGTGGAATGGCAAGAATTATAACATGTATCACTGCATGCACAATGGGATATAACCCTATCAGTGACAGAATTATTTTCCGCAAGATTCAAGAATGGACACTCATTTTCACAATTTTACAGGTGCATACACTAATCATGGATACCGAGGAAGAACAGTTGAAGAATTCTGTGAAATACTAAAACAAAGTCATGTATCAAATTTTTAAAAAAGAATGTTCCAATTATTATTATTGGTGACATTAATGTGAAAAGCGAAATAAAATTTGGATTGAAAACAGTTGGAAAATTAGGAACCCACAACAGCTAACAGAATTCTATGTAGAAAATGATCTGTTTATGGCTAACATATTATTTTATCAACAAAAAATAAGACAGTTTTATATCTGGAACTCTCCAAATGGACAATGCTATAATTGAATAGATTACATCTTATGTTACAACAGATGGCAGAATTATCTGCTGACTTGCAAAATACTACTTGGTGCTGATTGTAGATCAGATTCGCAGCACACCAATCAGAAAAAAAAACTGAGTTAGTTTGAAAAACACTAGAAAGGACATAATGCCAATGAGATATAACCTTGAATGCATTCCTGAAGAATGTAAGATTCAGGTTACAAAGAGTCAGACTTGAATCTTGAAGAAGAGCGCCTGAGATGTGTGGGAAGAAGTTAAAATAATTGTAAAAGAGGAAGTTAGAAGGCACTTAACTAAATCCAGAAAGAAACAAAAGACACCCTGACTATCAGACAAAGTCATTTCCTTGTTCAGGAAAGAAGATTAGTGAAAACCAAAAGGAGATCTTAAGAAAACTAAAGAGTTTAATGCAAATTTCCAATGGCAGATGAGAAAACATAAAGTGGTACAGCCATACTCAAATCTTAGACAAAGAAAAATGTGGCAAAATAGAAGAAAACAACAACACTGGGAAACAAGGAATCTACTGAGGAAAATTAGGGAAAGACATTATTATTCCAATATCTTAGTGAACATGCATGGAAGGGATTTAATGATGATGGAACATAATTTGAAAAACAAAGATGAAAATAATACATCCAAAACCTTAAAGAGGATCAATTCAGATAAGATTGTATTAAAGAATGAAGAATATAGCGGATTTAAGACAGAAGTCAAATAGGCTAACTAGCAGGTAGGAAAAGCTAAAGGGGGAAATGAAATCTCACCCTTTAGTTTAGCCTGAGCTGACATAGACCACTTAAAGCCAAGAGCCTTGGTGGCACAGCAGACTAAAGTGCTGTTAAGTAGCACCAGCTGCCTGCAATTACTGCAAGTTCAAATCTCACCAGGCTCAAGGTTGACTCAGCCTTTCATCCTTTCGAGGTAGGTAAAATGAGGACCCGGATTGTGGAGGCAATAAGCTGACTTTGTATTAAAAAAGAACACCGCTCGGGGGGGCCGGTATTACTACTAAGCAGGTATATACAAAAGTATGAAGGCTATTGCTTAATGCATTGTAAGCAGCCCTGAGTCTCCGGAGAAGGGCGGCATATAAATCGAACCAATAAATAAATAAACAATAAATAAATAAACGATGTGAGAGACCTGCAGTATATCAAAAGGGATGATCACAAGAAGCAGGGACCATAAAACAAAATGACTGGGCCTTGGACATATCACGTGGGCCAATGTATCTATGGAACAGGCAAGGTGGGCAGACCAAGGGGTAACTAGATGGAGTACCAAAAACTACAAGAGCACCCCTTCAAAAATTGCACAGTGTGACAAAAGACAAGGCAGCTTGCAGGATTGCACAGAATGAGGCAGGAACAGCCCCAAAGCAAGAGCTGTGATTCAGAAAATGAAGATAGGTCAGCTGTTCGTTTAACACGGTGAGTTCAAAAGCAGATATAACACTTGAATTCCCAAAACCTTCCCAGCCATTGTAAAGGCCTTGCAAAATTCAGACTAATGGATAGGAAATAAAATTTTAGTGACGAGAAATTCTACAGCTTGTTCCATAAATGTAGACGTCTAAGCTTAAGCAACCAACTATGGCAACAGCTTCGGAGTTTGTGCTTACTTAGATTTAGAGTGAGCACTCAGCTTCCTTTCTAGAATTAGTGATGAATCTTACCATATTGAGTTCACGGATAGCTCCATGAACAGCCTGGGATTCCCCTACTCGGTCTCCCCATTCTCAGAAGCTTATTGCATTCCCAGAAGGGCCAGATTCTCTATGATGAGGGATCCCTCTGAGAGGAGTAATTAAGCTGGGCCAAAGTGGCTACTGATTCTTCCTCCCGCATTCCATCTTATTCAATGGAATCCCTTTCACCCTTAAAACATTTTCTGATGTATGCAGGGGCTTGTGGTGGAAAGGAGAATCAGGGGGAGAGAGAGGGAGAGGAAGATGGAGAGATTTTTTTTAAATTGACATCCTTATACGTCCAAATAAAATCCAGCCAAAATATTGTCTGCACTGCTGCCAAAGCTAGATGGCTTATTGTGCATACCACCTCATCTCTATACTCGTGGCTTCTTGGTTTCCCTACCTTTATTCCTCAGCTTGGCTTCTAGACAACCCTCCTAACTATACTTGCTTCTCTGTAGCCAAAGTATCTCAGCCTGCTTATTTTCATAGGGTTTTTAGGCTATACGTTTACTTTGATCAACAACACTCGTAAAAGGTTTTTACATATGGATGCTACTGTGTGTGGTATTACATGCTCCAATTTGGCTGTGAACTATACTCCTGTTAACAATGAAAGAGAAGATTGTATCTTCAACATTTATTAAAATCACTGTATGAGCATACAGTAATATTGAGATTTCTTTCTTCTTGGATTTGGTTTCTTATAGCAACTGCTGTAGACCCAGATCATAATTTCCAGGGCAAGGAAGTTCCAATTAGCCTTCCCAGGGTTATATATATATATTCTATTCCCTTCCAAGCCCTGTGCAGATCAAGTATGGTGTTGAGATCTGGCATTGGGCATAACTTGGTGGGCCCTTTAAGTATCTATGGCTCCAGGACAGCTGTCAAATATTGACAGGTGTTGGCACCAATCAAGGTGTCAAATATAGAGAGTTGAAATGATTCTTCTAAAATCAGGAGTGTCTCATTGAGAAACACTGAATTATTTACATCCTCAAGGGGCTTTCTCTGTATATAAAATATCAATGGTTTTAAGGGGAAAAGAAAACAAATTCTTCCACATATATGTGAAAGCACTCAGATGAGGGACACTAAATTGAAGCAAGAGAGATTAAAAGTCTGGAGCATCGCCTGATGTATGCTTGAATTCCTGCATAGAAGTCAGCTCCTTGTAGACGTTTGTTGAATCAAATATATCCATCATTAACTACATGAATTCTGCACAAGTCAACCTTACAATTCAGTATAAATCTTTGTTGTGTGTACTAAAGTGAAGTGTATAAATATAGCAGCAACACACATTGCTGTCTAAATATAGAATCCATGTAAATATAATCTACACTGATTCTTGGGTTGGAATTGATGAACTGTCTCCTTTTAATCAGATTCACCAGATAGCCTTCAGTCACAGGGTACTGAGAAAGGCAGAGAAATTTCTGCTTGTGCAGTTTTAGCATGCCAAGCATAATTTTATCCATCTTGATCGGGTCCTTCTCTGGCCACTTTTTTCCTAAGGTCAGAAGTACCAAACTTACTAAATCCTTTTTAAATGAAAAAGCTTGAAGCCACATAATTTTTTGTTGCTGTCTTCTACGCTTATTTGCATTAACTGCAGCCCTTGGATGAAAAAAGATCACCTACTCCTGTCCTAAATTATTTATTTCTCACCAATGTCATTAGAAGAATTTGTTTTGAAGAATGAGAGAATTACAATACTAATTAATGTCACTGTAGCCATATGCCTGATGTCATTCCAATATTGGACCCAGAAAAAGTCTTATCTCCCCATCTCTCAAAACTTGAGTGGGCAATTTCTTCCTATGCTGTTATTCTCTAAAGAATAAGAAGAAAGTGCTAGTAATTTTAATTATTTAATAGAGTCTATTCAATTTTCCTTAACTAATTAATCTAACACCTTCATTTCACCTAGCAATCTTATGGCATTTATTCAACAAAGCTGGGAAATGCTTAGAGTAGATCATCCACTATAAATAATTTAGGATTATTTATGGATAATATTTCTGAGTAAGCTTCTGGAAAACGTTTCTGTTTATTTTCATTTACTTCCAATTTTAAAGCAATGCCAATTTATTACAATGGCATCCATTCTTACAAAGCAAGTTTGACAGAAAAGTAATCAATTCCAGACTTTGTTTCCACATGCTTGAGAGACATGATATAACAAATGAGTGTAAAAAATACTTTCCATTTTATATTTTATCCAGAATCCTTATGCCTACCTATTCTAGCTAGCTATCATCTATCTATCTATCTATCTATCTATCTATCTATCTATCTATCTATCTATCTATCTATCATCTATCTATCTCTATCATCTATCTCTATCTATCTATCTATCATCTATCTCTATCTATCTATCTATGATCTATCACTATCTATCTATCATCTATTTATCTATCTCTATCATCTATCTATCTCTATCTATCTCTATAGCATCTATCTATCTCTATCAGTCTATCTCTATCTATGTATCGATTGATCTATCTATCTATCACCATCTATCTATCTATCATCTATCTATCTCTATCTATCTATCTATCTATCTATCTATCTATCTATTTGCTATTTGTCAGCTATTTATCTACCATCTATCACACATAGACTATTATATATATTATTCATGAAGCTATCATTCAAAGCTGTAATCTCAAAGTGTTTTATTTTTTTCAGTCTTTTGTTGTTAAACTGCACCTAAAATTATGGGAAAAAATATATCAAAATCTAAAATTCAGCTGGGAGAAATATAAAGAAATATTAAAATCCTCACTGAATAAGCACATACCCTTCTAAAATACATGTTGCCCTTACATTTCTGTATATCTGTATATATGTGTGCATATGTATATGTATATGTATATGTATATGTATATGTATATGTATATGTATATGTATATGTATATGTATATGTATATCGGAGGATATGAAGGCTCACCAATTAAAAATGCTGAGCTTATCAATCAGAAAGCTGAAAGCCAGGGTCTGAGATCTGAACACCATGTAATGGGGTGAGCTCTTGCTACTTGGTCCAACTCCTGCTCCCTAACAGTTTGAAAGTATGCAAATGTGAATAGATAAATAGGTACCATTTCAGTGGAAAGGTAACAGCATTCTGTGTGCCTTGGCATAGTTATGCTGGCCACATGACTATGGAAATTGTTTTCAGACAATGCTAGCTCCCTCGGCTAAGTAACAGAGATGAGCACTGCCCCATAAAGTTGAACATGACTGGGCAGGGGAAACATTGACCTTTACCCATATGTGTATGGCTCAGGTATACTATGCCCATCTCAATGGGTTGTACAAATTACTTTGCATGATTCAAACATAAAGAATTTTTCTCTTTCTCCAAATTAAAAGAAGTAAGCTACTTCTTTTTTAAAACAAGCAAATGAGCAATCAAGTAGAAAATTCTTTGTTAAAATAAATCTTAACAAGAATTTCTAAGCTGGTATTTTGGCTGAGTAATACTGAGAGTTGAAGTCCATACATCTCGAAGTTGAGAAACAATGCTTTAGACAAAATTACCATATTGGGAAAGATAGAGAAAGATAGATATTGGGTGCCTACAATTTTAGTTATGAAAAGAGGCTTTATAGGGTACTCAAAAGTTAGAACATTCAGTTTTATTTAGGTGTTCAGAAAGCAGGATCTGATGATATTTATAAAAGTGATTGAAGTGCCTATTAAAATAAAGAGAGGAGGGATGTCCCCACCCCTATATGAAGTCTTCTCTCTCTCTCTGTCTCTCTCAAAAGCCATTCTGGAGTCAGATTGCAGACCAAAATACAGAACACTGGGAAAGAAACTCCTAATTTATCACCCATAAGTAGACCAAAAAATGAGGATTTGGGCTTATACCTATATCTGGCAATATTTCTTCTTCAAATCTTTATGGTTGTGCTTTTGCTTTGAATGATTTAGTGACATGAATGATGATGGGGTGGTACTATTATCATGAAAACTACCAGTGTGCTTTCCAGCATCATCATGCTTCTGAAAGGAGAAAGAAACCACAGCTCAGGATGATGTATTTGAGCTAAATAATGGTTCTGTATTATATGTAGGCAGTTTATCAATCTTTGTACCGCCCAGGAAGACAACAGTTCAGTCTACCAGGAACATAGCTGTGTGCTGAGCTCTTTCAAAGTCAGGAAGATAACTAGAAAGATCTGCCTTACAGGCAGGTCATCGAGAACAGAAGACGTTGAAGGCCTATTTAAATGTGGACAGAAAATACAATACAAACCTTCATATTTCCCCTGTCTTACACATTTGGGTCCGGCTTTATAGCAGGTTAGCATGTTGATATGCCTAAGAAGTGGTGAACTACAGTATACAAAACGACTTTCAAGCAATTTTCTGGAATTTTATTTTACTTTTTAGATATAATTTTATTAAGAATTTTAATTACAATAGTAACACTAATACTACCTTTAAAAAAACTAAATTTAGAGAAAGAGAAGAGAATAAAAAGAATAAGTGCAAGAAAAGAGAAAAAGAAAAAAGAATAAGTAAAGGGAGAATAGTCCCCTCTAGTGTCCAGATTCTTAAATCATCTTATCTTTGTTATGAAAAGGCAAATTGCCAGGTGAACCAAAATAAATCTGTTTCCCATGAGGTGTTGTTTATTTTTTATAGTTAATTCCAAAATCTTATAGTAAAAGTCAACATTCCAAATTTACCTGTGCCCTTAATCCATTTGTAACTTTTTAAGATCAAAATCTTATTTATCTTCTTGCTGTTTATTTCAGATTCTTGAAATTCTTAAGCTTGTAATCAGTTTTCATTTTGTTCAGAGTTGAAGGTAAACTTACCTGATGAAGGCTTTTCAAACCTGTCATTTCAAAGCTAATAGCTCTATGTCGGAAAAAGACGAGAAAATGAGGCTTGTGAACTTTGTGCCCTTTTAAAGGTCTCTGCAGTGGTTGCAAGCAAGGTGGCTGATTCCATCATCCAAGTACTCCAACTCATAGGAAAATCACTTCCTGAGGTCTACTCATGAGGAGTAGTCATCCAGAGCACATATAGGGTATCTCCTGTCCTTACCTTATCTGGAAAGGTTCCAAAGAACAAGTTTACTCACTAATTCCTTAGTCTTTGCTACTTTTGCAGAGCTATTTTCAATTCACCATGTCTCCCCAGGAAGTCCATCTGGAGTTTTATTTTCATAGTTTCACAAGAAAGATGTTTCCAGTAAAGACTTGCAATGAACCTTCCCTAGTTTCTTGGACCATAAAGGCAAGTGAGGAGAAATGTACTTTCAAACTTGCATGATTCTGTTACTGTAATTTTACAATAAAGGTAGAGTTAGTTAGCACTCATGGTTGGTTCTTCTTGTCAGGACTACCATTAAGGGCTGTCAGTGGAGGGAAAATGGAGGGAAGCCTTAACCATTGACCACGTACATTCTCCCCAAGATGGCTGCCTCCATATCTTGAGGCACAGCAGTTGTTCTATCCTTTCAGGCAAGAAAAGATCTTTATGTTTGTTGATAAGGACAAGAGTTACACAGCAGTTTAAGTCAGGGGTGAAATGCTCCCGGTTCGGACCAGATCACCCGATCCGGTAGCAATGGAGGCGGGTGGTTCAGAGAACCGGTAGCAAAAATCCCTGCCGCCCATTGCCCAACTGAGCCGCGCAATCATCAGAGGCTTTTTTTTAATTTTTAAAAGCATTTTTTTCCTCTTTGGCCAAAGAGGTTGTAGAAAAATGGTTTAAAAAGTAAAAAAAAAAAAGTTGGCCACGCCCACTCAGTCATATTACACCACCACCACCAAGCCATGACCACAGAACCGGTAGTAACAAAATTTACATTTCACCACTGGTTTAAGTGTAGAATTATACAGGAAATCCCAGGCTGAAATCCACGTTTAGCATTTGAAGCATTCTGGATGACCTTAAGCCCGGTGCTTTTAAATCCAATCTACTGTACAGGAACATTTTTCTTAAGATAGAATTCAACATGAAAGTGCTAGATTAGGGATGTCACACTCAAGGCCCATGGGCCACATCCGGCCGGTGGAGTCTTTAGATCTGGCCCGCGAGGCCATCCTGGAAATAGTGAAGGACTGGCCTGCAGTGTGTCTGCCAATGCACAGCCCTCCCAGGCTCCATTTTTGCTGGGAGAGGGCTGCAAGAGGATCCTCCAGCCCCTCCCTGGCCACCACAGGGGCCCACAACACGAGTGACATTGATCTGGCCATGCCCCACTGGCCACGCCCCCCCCCGAGATCAAACACAGCCCTGATGCTACGCTCAATGAAATTGGCTCCTGAAGGAAAAATGAGATTTAAATCTAATGAATAATTGTTTTTCCCAAAGACTTATTAAGTGGACCACTTTATATATCAGAAAGGGAACTTCAGCCCCTGAACTTACTTCAAACTAGAACGTTTATGTGAAAGACAAAATTCCTAAATACTTTAGCTTATTTAGATTCTAAATAAAGTTAATAAAAAGATGAACTAGTGATGAGCAAGGTAGGTTGGAAACTTACAGGTAGTCCTCAACTTACAATTCATTTAGTGACCATTCGAAGTTACAAGGGCACTGAAAAAAGTGACTTATGACCATTTTTCATACTTGCAATTGTTGCAGCTTCCCCATGTTCATGCAATCAAAATTCAGATACTCATATTTATGATGGTTGCAATGTCCCAGGGTCATGTGATCACCTTTTTTGACTTTCTGACAAGCAAAGTCAGTTGGGAAACCAGATTTACTTAACAACCGTATTACTAAGTTAACGACTGTGGTGATTCATTTAACAAAAGTGGCAAGAAAGGTTGTAAAATGGAGCAAAAGGCACTTAACAAAGGTCTCGCTTAGCAGCATAAATTTGGGGTGCAATTGTGGTCGTAAGTCGAGGACTACCTGTACTTCATATTCAATCATGAACTAATGGGAAGGCATTCTCACTCTGAACCACCAAATCCCTTCTCCCCACTTTCTAGTTGGATGGATGGGACGCTGGTGGATTGATAGGGCCTAGTGCACCAAACACTTTCACAATGGTGGCAATCACAAAAAGCAGATGATCTCTTCCTCTGAGAAGCAGGTTTAAGCATATAGAGATTATATACTTTAGTTATAAATAGAGAAGGAAAGATTTTCTTTGCCGTGATTGACACTTTGGGGTTTTGCATTGCTCACTCTTCAGGATGACTTACGGTATTTCTGCAATGAGTGACATCCAAATGCCGTTTGCTATCGCAGCCCACTGGTGCCTTTTCATTCTTACAGTTTACTGATGTGCATCGATGTATGGGCATGCATTAATGAGATCACAGCACAAAAGGGCACGGTGATATGATTGCATAATCACATCAACACTTCAATCAATATGACCTCTAACCTGTCAGAGTAAATTGCCTGAAAGGTGAAGGAAAGAGGGAAATGGAGCTGAAAACTGCACCAGGCAGTGGGCAGAGCTATCAAAATGACAACATGAAGAATAGTTTGATGCTTGATATTTATTGCGATCAAATTTTTCAGAGATGATAAACCCAGGCAGACATTCCAAAGGGGGAGAAACATTTTAAACTCTGTAGGAGCAATTACATTTCATTCTGTAAAACATCATGGGGCCATCTTGTGGTGCCATTCTTAATGGAGCCTTTGAGGGCTGCCATGGTTGAAGCCATGCTATGTGTGGAAGTGGAGGGTTTTTTTTTAATTTTCTTGGTTTTTAAAACAATGTTGATTCTAGATGAGTAAATATTGGTTATTTACTCAGTTCCGGTCAGAAGGGAGCAACCATCAGTTCTGGTCAGAAGGGAGCAATTCATGCAGTCCAGCCCTCTGTAGAAGAATCCAGATAAGGCTGATTCTTAAGAAAGAAGGCAGATGTTACAAATTCTTAACAGAGCCTTTTTGTGGAATTTAATTCTGTCAAACACCTATATCCAGGGACACAGTGAAAGACCAGCCTCTGTTCTTCATAAACCTTTGCACTTGTCACATGCAAGACAGACATCTTAAAAGGGAGTGGGGCTTCAATCAACCATCTCACCCCACTGGGATTGGTCCGTTCTGCTCGTGCTAGCAGAGGAGGCATGCTGCAGGTCCCATCAGCCCAATTATTCCAGCTGGCGGGGATCCAGGTGTAAGGGATCCTGCTGTTGTTCCTGCCCTCTGGAACATCTCCCTCCTCCCCCAATGTGAGGTTGGCCCCAACTCTCCTATTTTTTCCTAAGGGCTTAAAGACGTAGCACTGCCAATGGGCTTGGGGCCCCAATGGGGGATCAGCACAGTCGAGGTGGTTGAGCGAGAAATAATAGATCCTGCCTTCCCCCACTCCACCCCACCCCCTCCATGTATCCTTCGTTTTAATGTCTGATTTTAATTTTTTTATGTTTTAATGGTATATGTAACTGTAAACCACACAGAGTTACCCTATGGTAAGATGGGCAGCCAATAAATTTTATAAACAAACAAAAAACAAATGAACGACCGAATGAATGAATGAATGAAATCATGCAGTTGGGTCCAACAACTATATCTTTTGGGTCTCCTTCCTCTGGATGCCCTTGCCTATTCTGTCTACCTTGAACCCAGCCTAATTGAAGGAAGATCCTTGCATAAGCTTCTCTGAGCTTGCAGAGAACAGGCAGGATATAAACTTAACCAATATATGTAGGCATAGTAAAAGCAAGTCCCCAGTGTTTATACTTGCTAACATATATTGTTATTAGCAAATGTGTGGTACTTTTATTCAAACTACTTATTTCCATTTTTTCTTACAAATTACTCTTCTCGCATTACTTACTGTTTTTATTTATCAGTATAATATTAGCAACCTTAGTAGATACACCAGGCTAGGCAATCAACAAAGAAATCAAGCAAAGAAAGATTAAAATATGACCTGAATATGGAAAAGCAAGAACATCAGCAGGGCAACCAAAGTTTAGTTCACTCTATTGTGTTCCCCATAGCTACCTAAGGTTGTGAGAGTTGGACCTTAAAAAAGCAAGACAGGAAGAAAATCGACTCATTCGAGCTGCGGTGCTGGAGAAAACTTTTGCATATTCTTTGGACAGCAAAGGTGACCAACAAGCAAGTGCTGGACACATAACACCAGACATGTCACTGAAAGGCAAAATTACAAAACTGCGTCTCACATATTTTTTGGTCATGTTATTTGGGGGGAATTCACTGGAGAAAGCAATTGTTTTGGGAAGAGTTAGCACAAAATGGAAACCAGGCCACTAAAGAACATGGTGGTTGGACACCATTAAAGCCTACACCAACCAGAGGATAGAACAACTCAAAGGAGTAGTGCAAGATTGGAAAATGCCGAGAGACCTGGCCCATAGAATCGCAAAGAATTGGACATGACTGAATGAACATCATTATCATCATCATCTTCATCATCATCATCATCATCATCATCACCACAAAACCTTGCAAGACTGATTGTGTTGCAACTCCTCCTTCTTCTTATAATCCTATGAATTAGAGAGGTGTATGACTGAGTCTCTTCCAAATATTATCTGTTGTGGACTTGACATGTTTCACTCCTTGTCCCTTTGGTAACAGAGCTTGCATATTTCCATCAGGGTCCTATTCCTTACTCTCTACAAATATATACAATTTTTTCCCAAGCAGCAATTAATCATATGTAATCAAATGGCTCTCAAGCATATTGGCATATTGCTTTCCAATCTGACAACCTAATGCTGGAGACAATATCTCAAATGGGTCATTTTCCACTGCAGCACAGTATAACCAATTTCCTCTAGTCTAATCCATTTTTGAAACAAAACCAGACAGAGCAAAAGCTGGCAAAGGAAAAGATACACACAGAGAGACACAATAGTTATCTTAGAATGAATATTACAATCCCGTGTATTTTGAAGGAAGAAGAGAGTGTCATCACACGAAGGGATGAAAATTTGCAAGCTCCTGACATTTCTCTAATTAGAAGGGATGAAAATTCAGCTTATTTTTTAAAAGGTTTCAAGGAAGTTCCTCTCCAAGCAGTTTCAATCCAGCAGAACAGCTGCTTAGTTCACTGAAAAGTTAAATTAAAATGATAGCTCCAGGTCACAGTTCCAGTCATTTACCTGGATTAAAAACCTTTTCACCATAAAGCAAATTCAGAAAGAGGTGAAGTATCTCAAAGAGATTTGCCCTTTTGAATATCTCCAAGGAAGCCACTCAAGAACACAGAAAGGATGAGGAAGGGACCTATTCACACCTTCACAGACTCAATTGTTGAGAAAATTAATAATTATACCCAATGGATTATGCTTTTTTCATGCTTTGTTGACTCCTACCCCATTCACATCATAGGATTTAAAGAACATGAAAAGAAGGATTGAAGATGGTCCCTTAGAAAAGCTCTCCCTGTTCTGTTAGTTTATGACATTAAATACTTGAAAAATGTTCCTTCCCAGTAGATGAGAATCAAGTGCAAAAAATACACTCGTTGCTATCGTTACTTTTGCTTGCCCTGTGATATTATTTGAGTCTGTGTAACATAAAAAGCCAGTGAATTCAAGTTTCCCCAGTTCTAGGCTTTTTTATTATTATTATTATTTCAAATGGGGGAGAGGAGCAGAGCTCTCTAAGTTCCACCACTACCCCATCATCTCATTAGTCAAAAATTAAACAGGTAGAGACTTCCTTCCAAGGCATCAGGCCTACTCTTGGGCCCAACACTGGCATATGCAGTCTAGGAATAACAGAGTTGTTAGCTTGGGGCACTTTCTTGGTGGTAGAAATAATAGAAATACTATTGAGTTGAGTATACTTGCTGAAGATTATGAGATGGCAGCAAAGAATGAGAGTTAGACATCTGGTGGTTCCCTCATCTGTACACACAGAGGCTCACTCCTGTAGCAGTCCCCAATTTTCTAGCTCTGCAAACCATCTCTTGGTGGTGGGGGCGGGGGGGCAGATGGGATGGTTTTGTACACGCATGCACTGCTTGCACAAATGCAGCTTCACATAGGTACATTAACCAGCCTCTTGTGAACCCTGGTTCCCAACAGACAGAGGCCCAGCACCAAGCTGTGGACCAGAGGTTGGACACTCCTGATTTACTGTACATGTCCAGAGTCTCTTCTACCAGCTGTTCCAACCTTACAGGTCACGTCACTCTATGCAAATGCTTAGGTGGTGGGATTCTCCCGGTTTAACAAATGGTTTGGTGATCGCACCAGACAGGCACTGCACGTGTGTGTGCAGTTAAACAAAAAATCACCTTCCGCGTTAGTGCTAGGGAATTAAAACAGCTGAGGCATGGCAATCTGCCGCACTAATCAGCTGCAAAGATAAAGGTAAGTAAAGCACATGGGCAGGTGGGTGGGCCCAGCTGATCATCGGAGCGAACCAGTTCTCTCCCAGCTCATCATCGAAGCTATCGGTTCACCCGAACTAGTCCAAACTGGTAGAATCCCACCCATGACTATATCAGTTTCCCCCAAAATATATACTGCTACCATTTCCCCCAAAATATATACTGCTCAGGAACAGACTCCATCTAGGGTTCGGTTGGAGGTAAAAGTAGAAGGA
The DNA here is from genome assembly GCF_059756535.1 of Pantherophis guttatus. Lineage (NCBI taxonomy): Eukaryota > Metazoa > Chordata > Lepidosauria > Squamata > Colubridae > Pantherophis > Pantherophis guttatus. The sequence goes on along the minus strand of NC_142063.1, from coordinate 135,437,938 downwards.
TTTGGGGTCTTCTATGCCTGCCCTAATTATATTTACACTACTAGTTTCACCATTATTAAATGACAAGGAAGAAATTGCTTTGCTAATCTGATCTGATCCTCTTGGGACACATTCATTTACAAGCTGTAAAAAAAAAAAGCAATGACTGCTAAAAAGATTATAGGAATGCAAGCCAGAGGCTCCAAATTTCAGCAGAATCAAAACCATGTTGATTCTGAGTTTTAAAAAAACACAAAACAAATGGAACAACAAAAGGAGCTTTTTTTTTCCCCCTTTGCATATATTCAAGCAATCATTTTGTTATTCTGAGAAATTATAGTGATTCTGCCATTAGCAGTACATGATGTATAAACGGATGTGAGGAAGGCGCCTTCTGTTTCTTAGCTTGGCTTGATTTGCAGTCACCGTAATCACAAAGTTTTGCACTTGTTTAACACAAGTCTGATTTTGGCTTAAGGAAATCAGTGATCTGCATTGTACATTAGGGCATTCTGTGGCAATTAGCACACAAGCAATCTTGCCATTTAGGGAATTAAGAGTCAATGATGGGCTTTTCAGTTAATTCAATAATCTTATTGGGCTTGTAAAACTCTTGACTGTTAATGGTGACATATATTAGTATTGGAGGGGGGGGTGGTACAATGTCAATTCTAGTCCTAAACTTTCCTTAAGGAATTAATTCTATCCAGTGTTTGCCTAAATGTTATTTCAATCAATAATTAAGCAATTAACGGCAGCAATATTCTGGACGTTTTACAAGCATCTTTTAAGCTGAATGGCCATTTTGCACTATAAAGTTTCGAGGAATCTTAGAGCTAAAAACAAGAACATTTAATCTTTTTTATGTGGGGAATCCTTAATCACTGGATTAACTTGTCATTGTATCAGCCTCATGGCTTTACTTTTAATTTTCTTAATGCAGAGCTGTCAAATATAAAGAAAGCCTAAAGATGCATGGATTGTGTTATTAAATGCTTTAGGCCAATGGTGGTGCTGAATTTATTTATGGCCAGGTGGAGAAGTCTCTGTTTACTTAAAACAGTCTTTTTCTGGCTTCCTGCCTAGCCTATTCTTCCAATTATGTCAAAACAAGTTGTCAGTGAAAAAGAAGACGGAGTCTCTTTGTGAGATACAGGCAGTTGTGTCATACTGTACATCTGAATGTCTTTTGATTCTTTCATTGACAGGTTTTCTGGATGGGCGGGGAAGTTCCCTGTTACTAGTATGGGGAAAATAATGCTTCCCAGGTGCCTGAGTAGTTATAAAATCATCTCCTAAAAACTGACAATATCTAGAGGTCAGTTGAAATTTCTTAAAAGAATATAAGGATTGCTCTGATAAGACGACTAGATTACAACAAATAAAAAGAATCTGTTCGAAGAAAAGAAACCAAGAACCAAGGACTCTGCTGAAGAAAAGAAAGCTGGAGAAGGAAGCTCACTTTTGGTCTGAGAACATTTTCAGGAATTCAGAATTCTTCCATTTATTTTGCTGGATATGCCTGAATTGGAGTATTGGACTAGCTTCAAATTTCACAACACAGATTCAAAATCAATGTCTATGGAGATTCTCATTCATCCAGGTCATGGGTGTCCCAAAGGTGCTTTTTCAAGCGGCAACTGGACTTTCAGAAAATCCAGTTGCCTCTTAAAAAAGTACTTTTGGAATTCCAAATCAATGCAACATATAGGTTCTGCCACTTGCCAGAGTTTGCTATTATTTTTTTCATTTCGTAATATTTAGTTGTATTAAAAATCAAACCTCCCTTTTATGAGGTGTTTCTCTGGTAGAGAATCATAAATAGCATCTGCTATTATGGTAGTATTCAGATAAACGTTGCCACCTATCTTTTTGTTGGTCTTTGAACAATTCTTTAGACTAACGCCTTACTTCTACAATGTGAATTTGATTCATTGGGATTGATTAAAAGACCCCCAGTGAAGCAGACAGTTGCTTTTGATTGTTTTTCTTTAGTTCAGAACAGAACAGAATAACAGAGTTGGAAGGAACTTGGATGTCTTCTAGTCCAACCCCCTGCTCAGGCAGGAGACGCTATACCATTTCAGACAAATGGTTATCCAGTCTCTTCTTAAAAGCCTCCAGTTTCAGAGCACCCACAACTTCTGAAGCCAAGCCATTCTACTGATTAATTGTTCTCACTGTCTGGAAATTTATCCTTGGTTCTCTCCTTGATTAGTTTCCACCCATCGCTTTTTGTCCTTCCTTCTGCTGCTTTGGTAAATAGGTTAAAGTTCAGCCCATTACTTCTGTTTGGGTTCTTCAAATCTTTATGTGGGTGCGATGTCTTTGGGTGTTGTGGAATTGGGTGCTGACACCAGAAGAGTATTCAAGGCCTTGCAAATCATACTACTGTGCCATATGGCAATACTGTGATAGCCATGATACTATTGTTCAGGTGTATTTATTCAGAGAACTTCTCATATTGCAACCCTGCTTTCAAACCAGTGCAGAACACACAAACACATATACACAAATAAAACAGAATTATGATAAATAAGTCAAGAAACCTTCATGTGCCATATTTTTAATCTGTTGGTGGCTTTTATATTATAAGTATAAATGTACAATTATGATGATAAAAGTGACAGATTGGGTAAAATGGAAAAGAAATCTGGAGCCTGGATAGCTCAACAGACTAAAAGCCTGTTATTAACATTCAGCTGTCTGCAATTACTGCATGTTCGAATCTCCCCAGGCTCAAGGTTGACTCAGCCTTCCATCCTTTCTAAGGTAGGTAAATTGAGGACCCAGTTGTGGGGGCAATAAGCTGACTTTGTATAAAATATACAAAAGTATGAAGGCTATTGCTTAATGCATTGTAAGCTGCCCTGAGTCTCCGGAGAAGGGCGGCATATAAATCTAATTAAAAAAAATCAAAAAGGAAGTATATATTATTAGAATATTGGAGTTGCTCGGATACCAAACAGGGAATATATTCCACAACAAAGGAGAAAGAAAGGAGAGAGGAGTAGAGGGTAAGAAGATGAGAGGGAGAGAGAGGAATGGAAGAAAGGGGAAAGGAGAGGAAGAAAGGACAGGGGACAGGAGTAAGAGAGAAGGTGAGAAAGGGGGGAAAGAGGGGAGAGTGGGGGGAAAGGAAGGGGAAGTAGGAAAGAGGAAGGAGAGGAGGAGGGAGAAAGTAGAAGAGAGGAGGGAGGGAAGGGAAAGAAAGAAGAAGGAGAAGGTTCGTTGTGAAATGAGGAAATAAAACAGAATTATGATAAATAAGTCAAGAAACCTTCATGTGCCATATTTTTAATCTGTTGGTGGCTTTTATATGGTTACCTTCTGGGATCTTTGACTTGGCTTATAACTGAAGTTTTACCACCAGCTTAAAGGATAAAGATTCGTGAAAAGTTCATAAATATCAAATTGTTTCCAAATCAAGTCAAGGTGGGCCAAGTCATCAGTGGGCCAAAAAGACAGGGGTGCCACTGTTTGACGCTTTTCAAGAAGCAGGAATCAAGCCAAATCCATATTTGTGTGATATTATGTTGTGGACTGCAGTAGGCAAGAACAAACAACATAAATACAACAGCATGTATTGACTTAACTGAAACTACCAACAACAGGCAAATTCCTGTAATTGATACTCTGGGCCCACAGGGCCTCAACCAATCATAATACTTGAAAAAGCCCACCCAAATATGAACGTTCTAAGTTTCCCTCCAAAACAGTTGAAGTTAACAGTTAGGGTCATCTAAAGGTTAGTTTCGCTTTAGCAGGGCTTAACACAATTACATGTATTCAATACATAGCAAATGATGTAAGCAACAGTGTGGCTCATTGGGCCAATTCATAATATATTATGTTCGTTATTCCAGCAGTGAATACAAATGCTGCAGTAGTCTTGAAGCATTGCCGTGGTTTTACAGGTGAGAACTACATGCAGGGGACATTGGATTCTGAATTTCTATTTTTAGTCTTTGACTGATCTCTATCCTGCATAAACGAGTCGGTGAGAGTGACAGAGGCAATAGAGTGTGGCAACAAACCACAAATAGGATCTAGCAGAGTTGGTGAGAGGACAGGAGGACTCACAGCCAAGAATGTGGAGGCAGCTGGCTGTGCTGGAGTGCTTGCAGTGGTGCTAAAAGGAAGCCATCTCCAGTATTCCAACACCACCAAACAGAAAATAGTGATGTTGAGCTTTTGGATTAAAACTGACCATATATCCTTCTGCTGAAGCCCTTAGAAATAGTTGTTTAGTCCATTTGGTAAGTTTGATTGAGATCTTAGAGATCATAGTTAGGCAACCTTTTTTTTTTTTAATGGTTTGCAGAGTGACACAGTTGAAATGTTCTGTTGTATTTCTAAGATATGCCAGAACACATCTCTATTCTAAATAGTATTGTGAGAATTGTTTGTAAATGCTTGACCTTACATTATCCCAGAGCATTTGTCTATATGTTAGAGATAAGAAAATAATTGGCAGTCCTACAAAGGCAGTGATTTTGAAACTGCACTAAGAAATGGTTCAGACAAGCCAACCAATAGCTAACATTGAGCAATCAGCACAATAAAGTTATGAAAATGCTGAGAAGGGAGGGGAGGGGAGGGGAGGGGAGGGGAGAGGAGGGAGGGAGGGAGGGAGGAAGGAAGGAAGAAGGAAGGAAGGAAGGAAGGAAGGAAGGAAGGAAGGAAGGAAGGAATCTGGGTTTAATGCTTCGCTCAGTTTTCAGTAACCAAGATATTCAAGTGATTCCTGAATTATGAGTCTGCTGAGAGAAAGGGGGAAATGTCTGACTTCCTGGAGGATTTGAGAGAGGCATGAAACCATTCCAGAGATTGAGGGGAAAGAGGAGGGCGAGGGCTTCATTTCCCTTCTGCCCATGCTCCTGGGGGCTGCCCAGGCCTTTGGACAGGCTGACATGACAAGGGGGAGACAGGTGCAGGGCTTGCAATAGCTCCTCTGAGAGGCAGCTCCACCTCTCTTGCCTTATTTACAGAGCTACCATCTGCTCGATCTAAAAGGAGCAACCATTCAAAAAATGACCCTGCTGCTGGAGGGGAGTTGGTAGAGCAACGGCTGCTGATGCTAACAGGAGCAAGGTGGCAGCTGCTGGGCATAAAAGTGATGGAGCTGAAGGGCTGCCGGCTTGACCATGAAGTCGAGCGGGGGTGCTGCATCCGATCTGGAGGAGCTGGAGAGTGGCAGCAGCGAGAGCAGCTCCGGCCATTCCCTGCCTGGCACCGGGGCCCAAAGCAAACGCAAACGCAAGAGCCCTCGGCTGAGTGGTCACAACAAGCAGAGGCAGGCAGCCAATGCTCGGGAAAGGGACAGAACCCACAGCGTAAACAGTGCTTTCAGCGCCCTCCGCACACTCATCCCAACCGAGCCTGCAGACCGTAAGCTGTCCAAGATCGAAACCCTGCGCCTGGCCTCGAGCTACATCTCGCACCTGGCGAATATGCTGCTCCTACAGCAGCAGCAGCAGCAGCAGCAACAATCCAGTGGGAACTTGGCTGAGGAGGCCTTGCTTGTGAGGCAGCCCTGCCTGCAGTATCAACCTCTCCTGCAAGGAAGCCCTGCCTCAGGGAGCCCAAGATCCATCTGCACCTTCTGTCTGAGCAGCCAGAGGAGACTGGTAAGGTTGGCATGCAGAAATGGCCACTGCGCTACCACCTCGAGTCTAGAAGGTGGCAGTGTTTAAGCATCCTTGCCCCATATTTTAATTCAACTTGCTTGATTCAGATTCTGTGCTTTTGCACAGGCAGAAAAGGGGTACCTACATGAAACAGATGGGAAGGTAGAACTTAATCTTTGTATTAGCAGCATGCCAAATATCATATCACAGACAAACCTTCTTTTAAGTGTCTTGGGGTGCCTTCTCATTCTCGAAAAGGGAGTGCTTCTGACCTCTTTTTAAAAACAGGTAAGGGTTTGTTTTTTTTCATGCCTTGCATATAGAAATGAATGAACAAAAGCTGCATTTGCTTTGTTTTGTAGCTGGAAAAGTAACCTTTATTATTATGTTTTTCCTTTTTATAAGCAATCCTTAGATTGTTCAGGACTTTGAGTAGTATTCTTTTACTGTATTTCTCACAGAGACTGTTTTATCTTACCCTCCCCATTTCAGGGTTTACATTAAACAAACAAAACTAAAACAGCAAACTTAGCCTTGAGAATGAACATGACTGACTGAAGGTATAAGTAAAGATCTGCAAGTAAGACTAACCAGCTTCAATAGATATCTAGATAGATTAGAGAGAGGGGGGAGGGAGGGAGGGAGGGAGGGAGGGAGGGAGGGAGGGAGAGAGAGAGAGAGAGATGGAAATAGGTGGGTGGATATAGATAGACAATAGAGAGACAGACAGACAGACAGACAGGGATGGATGGATGGATGGATGGATGGATGGATGGATGGATGGATGGATGGAAGTAAGTAGGTGGGTGGGTGGGTAGATGGATGGATGGAGATAGATAGATAGATAGATAGATAGATAGATAGATAGATAGATAGATAGATGGATGGATGATAGATACATATATATATAGATATATCATTTCCATATCGATATATCTAATCTTTCTGTCTGTGTGTGTACGTGTCCACAACACTGGTGTGATCTCCTCTGTCTCTGATAGAGCAAGGGAAATATTCATTGGCCATGGGCAACAGAGATGAAAAAAACATAAATGTATGTGTTTATGTATCCTGCTGTTTAATAATGGATGCTTTTGGTCCTATTTGCAGCACAGAGAATGGGACAAACACCTGTCACTTTAAAAATTTTATGGATGTTGATTCAGATGAGCTACTTGTGTAAATGCTGGACTGGTTACAGAACAGCTCTAGGTAATGGCTTGGCACTCGTGTCATAATATTCGTGTTGAAATTGTGCAGTTATTTGAACCTCATTTTGAAAGGCAGGGGCAAAATAGTAACCACAATTTGCACTTGGTTTTCCCTTGCAGCAGACCAGTTCCAAGGGCCTTTTTGCAGATGAAATTGAACACGGTGAGGAAAGTTGCACCTGGCGTGGCAGCTATTTTCGTGCAAGAAATGCTAACCCTAAGCAGCCGATGCCTCCCAAACTGATGTCACATGATGGAACTTGAGCTTCCCAACATCCAGCATCTCCTTATTGTGGAGATTTCAAGTGCATCAGAACTTCTAACCACAACTGAACACACCAAGGAATGGCATTTTTCTCTTTTTCTTTTTTCTCAAGGGCTCCCTTGAAGCCCAAAGGTTTCCACTGAGATGGAAGGTCTGTACCCAAATTGTAGCAAGAATGAATACGAGGTCCCAGTTTATCCAATTTCAATGCGAAAATGATGCTCCCTTAGTTCGCTCTTCTGATCCTAGGAAACAATTAGTTCCTGTTTAAGCATATAATCCTGTTCTCTCTAGCTACCATGTTTCCCCGAAAATAAGACCAGGTCTTATATTTATTTTTGCTCCAAAAGACGCATTAGGGTTTATTTTGGGGGAAATATGGTACTAAATGCATCCATTTGGCTGACAATCTTAACTGGGGCTTATTTGGGGGGTAGGGCTTATATTACAAGCATCCTGAAAAAAATCATACTAGGATTTATTTTCCGGTTGACTCTTATTTTCAGGGAAAACAGGGTAAGTAGTCCAAACATCTCTGGAAAGCATCAGGTTGGAAAAGTCTGCCCGAGCCAGTCACTGTGTTACAATGTGGGGCTTCCAATGCCAAAAAAAAAAACAAAACCCAGTGTCTTTTCTTGTTATGGGAGATCACAAACTCAGAGTATTGTCACATGATGAAAATGGAGCATGATTTTCTTTAGATTAACTGTGAGTCATATACAGGTAGCCCTTGATTTACAATAGTTTGTTTAGTGAACGTGCGAAGTTACAACAGCACTGAAAAAGTGACTTATGACCCTTTTTAACACTTACAACCAGTGGGTGCAATCCAATTTTTTTTTACTACCTGTTCTGTGGGTGTGGTTTGGTGGGCGTGATGTGGTTTGGTGGGCGTGATGTGGTTTGGTGGGTGTGGCTTGGTGGGCGTGGCAGGGGAAGGATACTGCAAAATCCCCATTCCCACCCCACTCCTGGGGGAAGGATATTGCAAAGTCTCCATTCCCACCCCGCTCTGGGGCCAGCCAGAGGTGATATTTGCCAGTTCTCCAAACTACTCAAAATTTCTGCCACCGGTTCTCCAGAACCTGTCAGAACCTGCTGGATTTCACCCCTGCTTACAACCATTTCCAGCATCTCTACAATTACATGATCAAAATTCAGATGCTTGTCAACTGGCTCCTATTTATGATGGTAGCAGTTTCCCGGGGTCTTGCGATCACCTTTTGTGACTTTCTGACAGGCAAAGTTAATGGGGAAGCTAGATTCACTTAAAAACCAGGTTGCTAATTGTACAATTGTGGTGAGAAAGGTCGTAAAACAAGGCAAAATTCACTTAACAACCATTTCACTTAGCAACACAAAATTTGGGTTCAATTCTGGTCCTTAGTCAAGGACTTCCTGTGCATTCAGATTGTTATCTAAGAGACAAAGAACTGCATTGTAAAGTAGTGGAGAAAGGAAAGTAAACTGCTTTTGGACAGCATAACTTAGAAAATTATTTGCTTTTTAGAGTTAGGGTTATATGATACACTGGTCATGGTGATCAGAAGAAACCTTCTCCCTTCTCTCTTCTCAAGCCTTGTCCTTTGGGAAATATTACATAATAAGGTTTCCTCTCCCCCCCCCCCCATTAATGGTAGGAGAAACTGGATATATAATGACTCCATGGCTAGTTCTGAGCAACTACTTGACCCATATACAAAATTTGGCATGAAGACCTGAAGATCAGTAGCAGACATAACATCCAGGATTGACACAGATATATTTGAAAAGCGAGAGCTGTTTCGTGAAGCTGAGACATGATGTTGAGGTCTTCCTTATAGAGATATCATAGTAGCGAAACTATAAACAAAGCTGATATTGCAGTATCCAATTGGGTCAGTCACCAGGACCAGAGGTGCAGTCTTCTGAGTTTTCAGACTCAAGCTGGAGCCCATCCTCAGGGAACTTCTCTCTAGTAGACACACCTGAGGATGGGTTCCAGCATGAGTCTGAAAGCTCAGAAGACTAAACCTCTGGTCCCAGAGACTGACCCAGATTAGATCCCACAACAGTATCCTGAGACACATATATTTGCCTTCATTCGTGAAAGTTGATGTTGTCCAAGTGCTTTGCAAGACACTCTATCCTTTCTTTCTTTCCTTTCCTTTCCTCTCCTTCTCCTTTATGGGAATAAAGGAGACCATCTCCTTTATTGGCCACCTCTTTGATGTTATCTCAGCGAGGCTGAGGCTTCAATTATAGGAGCGGTGTTTTTTCATTATCAGCAGCAGAATGAGAAGATACGGGTTCCCTCTACCTAAGAGATAGATTATTTATGCAAATTAGATTACCCGTGTTTCCCCAAAAATAAGACCGGATCTTATATTAAATTTTTCTCCAAAAGACACATTAGGTCTTATTTTCTGGTTAGGTCTTATTTTGGGGGAAATACAGTACTAAATGCATCCATCTGGCTGGCAATCTTAACTGGGGCTTATTTTGGGGGTAGGGCTTATATTACGAGCATCCTGAAAAATCATGCTAGGACTTATTTTCTGGTTGGGTCTTATTTTTGGAAAAACAGGGTATTTATTGGCTTGTATATTGAACCTTTCCAGGGCTAGGAGAAAATTCTGGAAATTAGCCATACAAGAATAAAGTGTGACAATTTCTAATAGCAATTCTCCCTCCGCCCCTTCCCCGCCCCCCCAAAAAACCTGTAGTGCCTTACACTTGGGTCTCTACGATAATTGTTCCAGGGGATGGAGCAAAGTATATGCATTTATGATACTTGCTGTGTCCTAGGGTCAGGTGATCCCATTTGCGACCTTCCCAGCTGACATCTGACAAGCAAAGTCAATGAGGAAAGCCAGATTCACTTAACAACCACGTGGTTCACTTAACAACTGGGGAGATTTGCTTAATATCCATGGCAAAAATGTTGTAAAATCGGGTGTGACCCACTTAACAACTGTCTTGCTTAGCAATGGAAATTGTGGTCTCAATTGTAGTTATAAGTTGAGGACTACCTGTATAATATCCAGCCAGGTTCCCCCTTTCTTCCCTTTTGAAGTTCCTATTAAAATCCTTTACATTGTCCATTCAAAAGCTCTGTCACAGTTTGTATGGCTCCAGCCCTATATAAGAAGAGATCTCTGCTCTTACCCATTCTTTACATCAGCTTGGCTACCTTGTGCCCACCGTAGCACTGCAGTAGGAAAGAGGTGAGGATGAATCCATTGCAGGTGAGCCAACAATGTTCTCATTATCCTTCAGAGATGGGCATCTATGCTGCTAATCCCCATGCCATTCTGGTAGTGGAAGAGGTCAGAGCTTCTCCCCCCTCCCCCCCTGTAATGCAACCCCAGCTCTTTACCCCTTTCCCACCCTGATAAAAAGCCACTGACTTTGATAGCCTTCTTCTCTAGGAGATATTTTATATGAGGGAAATATTTAAATTTTGATACTTGTCTCCATATGCATGATGACATGTCCAGGCCAGGAATGGATAAATTAATGAAATGGAATTCTAATAGCCTTTTTAAAAGGCCCTGGTTCCTCTCTAATATATGGGCACTTCACTCTTACAGCTGATTTATGCATTTCTAGCAGCTTATATATCAAATATTAAGTTATTGCTTCTACAGATTTTCCATTACTTGTGGCAGGAGCAATATGTGCACCTTTTTGAGTCTCGGCCACAGATGCTATGGAAAGCCTCCCTCCAATAGGTCAGCCTACAAAAAGGCATATAAATTTAGTAAATAAATAAATAAAATAACTAGGCACCTTCATACTGAAATGAGCCAAGCATGTCAGAGTCCGCCTTGCAACAAAGCTAGCTTTAGCCATAAAGTTGAGCCCAAGACTTGTATCACAGATTCCTTGACAAACTGGCTTATGAAGTAGCTCTTGTGGAAGATGTCTTTTTCCAGAAAGTCCAGTTGCCTTTTGAAAAAAGCACCTTTGGGTCTTATGAAAGATATAGCCCAGGGGTCAGCAACCCGTGGCTCTGGAGCTGCAGATGGCTCTTTCATCCCTCTGCTGCGGCTCCCTGTTGCTGGTCAGCTCCACAATTGATAAAGCTTTTGGTTAGGACAGGTAGAGGAAAAAGGATGCCGTGCTAGGAGGAGACTCTATGGTGGGAGAACCGATTTCCGGTCAGCAGAGGATAAAGGACGCTGTGCTAGGAGACTATGATGGGGGTCGGCTCCAGAATTGAATGGGGGCTTCCATTTAGGACCTTTGTGGCTCTTTGAGTTAAACACTCAAAGGTTGCCGACCCCTGATATAGCCAGACAGGAGCAGGCTCCTAGATTTGAAATTGGAGAAGGGCTATGCGGTGGGTCACGATTCTTGAAAGAATGTAGGATCTTTCTAAATTAGTTCATCATTGAAGTGTGGAGCCGAAAAAGTTCCCAGGGACTCTTTATTATTGCTCCTAGGTTTCTCCCACATGGTCACTATACATTATATTTGATGTCATCGCTTTACTGCTTGTTGTGTAGGCCTGCACTCTTCGTTTTGAATTAGACTAAATCTGTAAAATAGGTTTTACGTTTTCAAATACAGGCAGAATAAACCAAAATAAAGTGGAAATTATTAGAGAAGAGAGTTGTGAAATGAGCCTCTGAATATATGTAGGGCATGTGTACACATAGAGCAGTGATGTTTGGATTCCTTTAATATATTTCAACACCTAGTTTCTTACTTCAGTCAAAATTAACAATCCCCCAATTACAGTTTCACAGCATTTGTTAATTTTTAATTTTCTCAATCAATACTTTACAAGTGGATTCTTGTAAAAGTAATATGCTGTAACATATATTTAAAAATCTAATTGAATATTTATTGGTCCTGTTTCCAAGGAACAATATAAAAGAGAAAGAGATTATTTTTTAAGTTTTAACAACAACAACAAAAAAAAAAACCGAAGCGAATAACATGCATTCAAATTTCTCTGACTATTTCCATCATTATATTAAATAAACTACCAATCTTGAAAACTATATCTATATATGATTTATATGCATTAATAAAGCTTGAATTCAGACAAATTACACATCTCAGCAAGCTACAAAGATGCCAGAATAACAACATACATCCACACATACGCAATTACTCAACTGAGAATAGAATAGAATAGAATAGAATAGAATAGAATAGAATAGGATAGGATAGGATAGGATAGAATAGAATAGAATAGAATAGAATAGAATAGAATAGAATAGAATAGAATAGAATAGAATAGAATAGAATAGAATAGAATAGAATAGAATTCTTTATGGGTGTGATTGGACACACACCAGTTTTGTGTCCCAAATACGCAGTCATGGCATTTGTGTGATATTGTCACACCATAGCTCCCTGAGCCATAGATGATCATGATGACACCCTAATTTTTATTTCAGAAAGTTAGTTATTTCTCCCCCTCCACCATCCTTCATGCTTTGCTGGACATGTAGCTGCCTTATGTGATACTCAGCAAGTTTGTTCACCACCACACAATGTAACTTGTATGATGTCTGCATACTTATGATGAAGTCACTTAGAATTGGTGGACAAGAGTAGACCTGCTCTGTTTAGCTTTCTACTTAGGGGGACAGATTTCTGATCTAGCAAATGTTCTTTCTCCTGAGACTAGACTAGAAGTTGAATATACTATCTAAGATGTGCAAAGAACCAAAAAGAACATGGACAAACTGGCATGGACATACCTCTATTTGTTATTCAGCAGGATCTAAGCCAAAAATAATTTTGATATCTGCAAGTCACCACAATGAGAACAAAGAAAAATAGCTGTTATATGGAACATACTTTTGCCTACCAATTCATACAATCAAATTCTGGTCAAATATCTCTTTTTCATATGTGTATATGGGAGTAGTTTTCAACATCATAGGGTGATCATAATGTGAGAGATTAGGACTCTTATATGTTTAGAAACTCTCCTTGATCATTATGAAATAGGACATGTGAGGGAATATATTAAGGCATAACCTAGTTCTATTTCCTTCACCTTTAATCTTAACATGGTGAGCTCAAAGGCAGAAAGGATGAAGGTGGAGTATACGTTCTTATCTTGCTTCCAAGCTTCCTATTATCATGTCTTACAAGGGTGACAATTTTGAAAGAAAACAGTTGTTCTGTAGATGTAAATGGCATTCTGTTCAAAAGTGGCAAAGGTTACAGGTTTGGCTTCAGTTTGCCTTGGTAAAATGCTTTTTGACGGGGATGTCATACCATCCTCCTCACCAAGGAAGAGAAATGATCCCATGAGGTGCTTCACATGAGGTAACTATCCTATAGTTGGAAGAGGCTTTCCCATCTGTCGCAGATGGCGACTGTGAGGCAAAATAATAATAATAATAATAATAATAATAATAATAATAATAATAATAATAATAATTTTATTTCTATACCGCCTTCTCCCGAAGGACTCAGGGCGGTGTACAGCCTAATTAAAAACAGAATAAACATCAATTTAAAATAATTTAAAAATATTAAATAAATTTGGCTTAATTTAAAACCCCAAAAATTTAAAACATCCAATTTAAAATTATATTGCTAACCCAGCCTGGCGGAACAATAGGGTCTTGAGTGCGCAGCGAAATACCCGGAGGTCAGAAATCTTACGAATATAAATATAGCTTGTTTGCTATGCATTAAAGGGAGGGTGGGGGTACACATTATTTTGTGTTCCATTTTCGGTGCAGTGATCTAACTGAATCACCTAACAGATCACCCTTTTAGAAACCTTTGCCATTTATTTTATTTATTTATTTTGTCGCATTTCTATGCCGCCCCACTCCCAAGGGACTCAGCGGTTTACCACAGAGAATAAAACAATGCAACAATATCCCATACAAAAGTTACAAAAAGACATTAAAACATTAAAATGTTAAAACGCCATCCTATTGGTAAGGCTAAAATAAGATTTTACAGTTACTGGAATACGCGTTGCTTGACTCGGTCTGAAAATGAGGAGCCTTTAATTACAATACATTTTGGTCTTTCACATGTTCTCAGCATTTATAAATAGGGGCAATAATGTCTTGTTAGTTACAATCTTCCAAAGAAACAATGCCTGTACTTTAAAATTCTCTCTTCTGTGATTCAACTTTATTCTGATAATTGCTGGTAAAAATGAAATGTTCTCATGGCTTCCACAATGCAGGGAGAAAAAAAGTTTACTCTAATCTTGAAAACAAAAATAAATAACATATTCTTCTCGGGTGGGTATAGGAATTTTTTTAAAGACAAAGCAAGAGAGTTTTATTAATTAAAATCCCCCCCCCCGGGTTTAGGAGATGATATTTTTAAAAAGGTAAGAAGTTAGAGGAAGTATGAGGCAACTTTCTCAAAGCATGTATTGGTCACCATGAATTTTAAATCTACATTGAACATATTTAAACATATTTTATAATTCGCTGTTCTACGTAATGGAGGGTAGATGTTGTAGTGGTATAGAATGTGTGTGGGTTTTATCAAAAAGGAAGTCACATACAAAGTCTTCCAGCTCTCAGTTTGAATATGGAGGTCTGTTATCTAAGAGAATAACATTTTAGGATATCTTCCTGCATCACAGCTTTGCTGTAATGAATGAAGCCATACAACACAATGTTGTCTTGAACAAGAGAAAATCTAAAGGATTATGTCCTCTAGTGCTTGTCTTCACCTAGGTGCTATCATTTTAAACTTCCTTCAGTGAACATATAAAAACAGAATTGAACATCCTCTTATAAATAGACATAACAGAGTATATTGTGTTCTGAGGAAGTAAGTGTATTAATTTTCACACCTACCCTCCTTTTTCATCTATTTTTATTTATTTTAGACCTCATTTGAAAGCACATTGGAGCCAATTAACCAAGAATGTTTATGAATAATATGTTATTACAATATTATCCTGGATCCTACCAATTAGAAAAAAGGACTGTGTTTTTAATATGCTCTATAAATTTTCAAACATACTACATGATTTCTTTGTCATTGTTAAGTGAATTACTTGTATCACGCCTCAATGAAAACCTCTAGCATTTACTATACTTTTAGCATTAATTATAAAACCTGCATTAAAAATCAAATTTGTTTGTATTCTAATTTGATAATGTATCTTAAAATAAAATGTATTTTTGTAACATAGATTAATATTAAAGTCATTTTTAAGACTGGTTTTTTCCGCATATTCACTTTGATGTTGGAAACATTTTATTAGCTAGAATTCAGAGAGTGAAGTACTGTGGTTCTGTATGTTACTATCGTTACTATCTACTGGAAGAAAGGAAAAAAATGATTCACAAAATCTCCTTATTCCCACAGAAGGTTTTGGGGGCAGCAGGAAGGAAGGTCTCTTTGGTTTCATGCGTCGAGTAGAGTTGTTGAGAATAATATTTGAAGATCTTCAAGTCCTCTTTGCATTTCCCTGAAGGAAAACAAATAATTGTGGGAAATGTTCTTGCAAGTTAGAAAAGTTACACTAATGGATTTATGAAGAAGACCATAACATAATGGATTATCAGCAGTACAGGTAATCCTCAATTTATGATCACCATTGAAGCCAAAATTTCTGTTACTAAGTGAGATAGCTGTTAAGTGAGTTTTGCCCCATTTTTCAACCTTACTTTCTTTCTTTCTTAAGTGAATTACTGCAGTTGTTAAGTGTAACATGGTTAATAACATGGTTGTTAAGTGAATCCGGCTTCCCCATTGACTTTGTTTGTCAGAAGGTCACAAAAGGTGATCACATGGCCCCAGGACACTGCAACTGTCATGAGTTGGTTGCCAAGGATCTGAATTTTGATCATGTGATCCCTGCAACCATTGTAAGTGTAAAAAACAGTCATAAGTCACTTCTTCAGCGCCATTATAATTTTGAATGGTCTCTACATGAACTGTTGTAAAGTGACCTGTATGTAACCTGTATTTTCCTTACTGTCTGCACCTAGGGTGGACACACCTATACACCTTTGGTACCTTACTAACATCCAAGTTTAAGGACAGGTTTCTTTCAGTCCTCATAACCAAACCTACCAGATAGGAATTGCTAGGGAAATCCACTTGTGTTCTGCAGGAAAATCCATCTAAGAGATCACTCTTATTAGGGGTCATATATTAAGGTCTCATATATTGCGTTAGAAATAGATAAAAAAAAAAAAGAAAAAAGAAATAGATTCCAATGGCGGGGGGTTGGGGGGGAACCCACACTGATAGGCTACAACCCATTGTTCAATTTGCATCTGAGCAATGTTTTGAGATTCTTTTCTCCCTGAAGTGAGAATGGCCTTCCTTCTTTCAGAAATACCAGTAAGTTAAAATCATTCTCTTTTGTCAAGCATTTTGACAAAAGGTGATAGGGATGTATTGTCCTTGTTGGGTGAACTTTTAATGCTTTCAGGTGTTAAATCCAATTTTTTTTAATGGAGAAGTTTTATTATTTTGATTGAGGTGACAGGCATTTCAAAGGATGCCAAACAAATAAATAAGTAAAATTCAGCATGAAGCACCAAGACCAGTGGTGGTTTGCTACCGGTTCGCCCAGGATCGGGTGAACCGGTAGCGGCGGCGGGAGGCTCCGCCCATCTGCCCGGGCACTCCTGCACATGCACAGAAGCATTGTGCGCATTCGCAAGTGTGCGCACACAAGCAAACCAGTAGCAAACTAAATTGAAACCCTAAATTGAAACTGACCAAGGCCATATGGGATATCCTTGAAACAGTTAAAGGTTGATATTGTAATCACTAAGAGTTGAACATAGCCTGATATTCCTTATCACTAAAGTCAAAATTTTAGGTGGGGGGGATAAGTCACTAAAAATGTGAGAGAATAGAGCCATGATCCAAGCATCCTATCCTTCCTCAGATGGTTTAAATTATATTTTGTAAGCACATGTCCTTCCATATTCACTTAACTTGTTGGATGCATTTTTTTCCTGGTCAACACAACTGTGTGCCCCAATATTCTCTATTCTTCTGCCCACGATTGCTCTCATAGGCCAACCTTTTCAAGCCATGCACCCTGACACATTAACCAAAAGGCTGCACTTATTGAGCTGGCCTAATAAAGAACAATGATGTCAAATGAAAACATTTGCCTGAGGAAAAGGCCAGGCAGTTTTCAGATGAGATGGGATGAGGCAGCTGTGGCTCCACCTGAAAGAGGACTTTGAAGATGAGCTTTCTGAGGAGAGAAACGTAATGTCCAGAATGAGGAGCAGCAAAGGCACATGGGCACGGAGCCAATAAAACAAATGCAAAACCCTCCAGGCATCAGGAAGCATTTTCTAAATGGATGGAGGCATCGATAGCAGACTCATGAAAAATGCTCTTTATCTATATGGATTTGTATATGTATATGCTGTCTCATTTTCTCAAGGAGGGACACACACACACACACACAAATACAAGAACTCTTAATTTATAGAACATGACCTTCATCGGGACTAAACTTAAACCTGTAGTTAAGCAACTATCTACCATCAAAAAGTTGCTGTTACACTTTAGAGTCATAACTACTTCTCATCTTTTTACTTACTGAAATCAAAAGGAGTAATTTTTTTTCATCCGGCTAATTGCTAGCAGGGAATTGTTATCTGGATTACAGTCACAGAAAACAACTATTTACAATATAGGTAGTCCTCAATTTACAGCCATAATGGACCCCAAAGTTTCTGTTGCTGAGACAGTTGCTAAATGAATTTTGCCCCATTTTACTACCTTCCTTCTGCAATTGTTAAGTGAACCACTGCAGTTGTTAAGTTGTTAAGTTTCCCCATTGATTTTGTTTGTCAGAAGGTCACAGAAGGTCATGGTGGATCCCATGACCCCAGGACACAGCAACCGTCATAAATATGAGCCAGTTGCCAAGTTCCCAAATTTTGATCACATGACCATGCTGCAATGGTTGTAAATGTGAAAAACGGTCATAAACCACTTTTTCCCAGTACCGTTGTAACTTCGAACGGTCACTAAATGAACTGTTGTAAGGTGAGGACTATCTGTACAGTAATGCCTCAGCTCTGCATCCTGAAGTCCTGATAGAAGTTATTCTCCTCTCTTTTTAGGCTTAATTTAAAGAAAAACTCAATACAATATAAGCAAGCAATGAATATGTAACATATACTTTTGGTCCCTTCTTTCAGCCCCAGAAAGGGGTGAATGAAGAGATTGTGATAGGCAAGAACAAGAGAGAGGATGTTATTTTGTTACATTTTCTTGTATTTCTCTTTAACCACTTGTTTTCTGAAATTTGAAGACATGTATAGATGCTATGGAAACGAGTAGGTCAGAAAGTAATTTTTTTTTTTTAGTTTACATACAAAGATTTTAACCTGGCTAAGAAAAAATACCCTAAAGTAAGAAAAAAGTTTTCCACAATAAATTAAAAATAAAATAAAACATAAATAATGCAATAAGGATCTCTAAAATAGCCATAGCGGTTTACTGAATTATAATTCATTATAATACATTAATTGCTAAATTACACTTACAAGTGCAATGAATATTCCATTGGATTTTTGCATTTTCCATTGGAAATCAAGCTGGATTTTTAAATCTCCAGATTAGTATACATTATTGATATGGATTTGTGAGGGTTTTGTTTATTGACACGCAATCCTTTTTGAAGTTGCTATCACCTTTTTTTAGTGTAATATCCCGGACTTTGGGATGAACAATGGACTGTAGTAGAACTATTGGTGTCTAAATTTAACATAGAAAATGTTTATATTCCTTTTTCCTGTTGCTTTAATAAAATAGGCACAATCCAGCACAAATTGCATATTAAATGAACAATAAATTAAATGAAAGAAGATTAATCCAAATTTTTACAATTATTACATTTGGATTGCATCATAGTTTCATTCTTTCCATAAACAAAGTCTATCTCTATAGATTGAGAATTAAGTTAATTATAAGCTATGATTTAAACATTTACTTCTATCAACTTAGATGTTGACCTTCAGGAATTTAATTATAAACCTGTAGTCATCTAGCAATTAGGTCAAATAAGAACTGCAGGAGCCTTTCACATTCACTGCATGGGTAATATACCAATATACTTGGCTGGCCTAATAATTGTTTTTATTCTTCTAGTTTTTTATAGTTAATTTTAATGAACATGAATACTGCAATTAAAGAGATGGAAAACTGAAGTATTGGTTTTTATTAACTAAACTCTTGTACTATTTGGTAGTTCCTTCTCAATAAGTGGCTTCGTTAATCTATTTCTGTTTTGGGCTTCCTAATATTGATATTGTTTATTTTTTCTAATAGGTCAGGTTGTATCTGTTGTAACTCCCAACTAGATAGTGCTCCCTTCTACACAAGCGTAAGCCTGCAAAGGTCAGAAGTTAAGTCCAACATTTTGTTCAAGTATGGAGAGGTATAAATAGAGGGTAAAATGATCGTTCTGCATGAACAGGTGATGTGTGTTAGCCTTGAGGGCATTACGGATGGGACATATACAAACCCACAACAGTTGATTGATATATTAATAAAAACATAAAAAAATGACATGGGGATATTAGAACTCTACAGATTTTATCAAACAGTTTGTGACATATTACAAAATGCCATAAAATATTTTCTATGGTCAACTTCTAATGTTTGAGCCCTACAGCTCAACCTGGGCTATTTTTAAGACAGATACATCTCTGTCTATCTCCCTAAATTTTTAAGAACTTTAGCAGGGTAAGAAGTACATTAGAGGTTCTGCCATTGCTGAAGGTATTGAGGAATCTGGTGAGGAAATAACTCTGAAATGAGGATCTGATATGGGTCATGTATTGTCTGGTTTCCATTCAGACTCAGACTGTAGATTTAAATATGTTTCTTTGCTTCAATATGTTTGCTTTTCCTTTCCTTTTCTCCAAAGTCTTGTGGTGCACTATGGTCAGAAGCAGGTAGGTCTTTCTATAGGTAGTCCTCGACTTATACCATTGAACCCAAAATTTCCATTGCTAAGCAAGGGAATTTTGCCCCAGTTTATGACCTGTCTTGCCACAGTCGTTAAATGAATCACTGCAATTGTTAATAACACAATTGTTAAGTGAATCTGGTTTCCCCACTAAATTTGTTCGTCAGAAGGTCGCAAAAGATCACATGACTCCAGGATGCTGCAATCCAGTGGTGGTATTCAGCCGGTTCTATCCAGTTCGGGCGAACCAGTAGGGGCGACTACAGGATTCCCCGCCCACCCACACGGACATCATGACATCTGATTTTTCCACGTTTTTGAGGTTCTGCACATGTGCGTGTGAACCAGTAAGGAAGGTAAGTGAATACCACCCCTGCTTTAATCATTATAAATATGACTCAATTGCCAAGCATTCAAATTTTGATCACATGACCATGGAGATGCCGCTACGGTCGTAAGTGTGAAAAATGGTCACTTTTTTCAGTGCTATTATTACTTTGAACGGTCACTAAAAAAATGGTTGTAATTCGAGGATTACCTGTATTTAGATGAAGCTTCCCTTTCCTTTTGCTTCTGCAATTGCAAAGTACTTATTTGAATGGCTGCTGTTTTTGCCATAAATTAAAATGAATGTGGAATGAGAATCAGAGACAAGCAAATTATACAGAAATAGATGCAAGCTGGTGGGAGAGAGAAACGTTACAGGACAGTGAGACTTTTTGAAGACCCAGGATGTACAAAAGGTGACATATTCCTTTCTTCGTCTGCTTCATTCTGTCTGTAGCTCGGTCCCCAATCAACACTTTTAGACATGATGTTCTTCAAAATTCTCCAGGAGGCACTCATTCTCCTTTCTCATTGTGCTTCTGCTATTCTGAAGTGCCTTGGAGACAAATACCAACTGTAAGCCATCATTCTGGTCTGAGGATCCAATCTGTTGCCTTTACACTGAATTCCCTGCCTAGCGTAGCTCTCTCTACTTCTGTCGGAAGGTGAATGTGTGGGAGAAAATCAAACAAAAGAAGCTGTTGATTTCCATGTTTATTGAATGCAAGAACGTGTCTCCTGGGGAGCTGCACAAGAAAGCAAAAACTGCACAAAAGATGCCGTTTGCAGGCCAACTCAGTCTTGGGAGAGGAAAATGAGTATAATAAGCCAGGAATTGGGAGGATGCATAACATCTAGTAGAAGAGATTTTATTAATCACTCAGTATACTTGAGGGGCTAAATTGTAATAATCTGCAATATAATCATGATCAACAGTATAAAAAGAGCCTTGGTAGTACAGTGGTCTAAAGCACCCTGTTATTAAGACCAGCTGCCTGCAATTACTGCAGGTTCGAATCTTGCCAGGCTCAAGGTTGACTCAGCCTTCCATCCTTTCTAAGGTAGGTAAATTGAGGACCCAGTTGTGGGGCAATAAGCTGACTTTGTATAAATATACAAAAGGATGAAGGCTATTGCTTAGCACATTGTAAGCCGCCCTGAGTCTCCGGAGAAGGGCGGCATATAAATCAAATTTAAAAAAAAACAAAAACAAGAGGAATGCCTAATTACTTAAAATTGCACAATGTTTATAAATCAACCACATCCTAGTTTCTTAAGTGAATGTACGTGCAAAGCTAGACAACATAGAATTGTTCAGTATAAAGTACCATAGGCTTTTGAGAACATACCAACATGGTTTCAAATGCTTTCGTTTAATAACTGAAAAGATCGATCTGGAAACCCCATAAAGAGGAGACAGTGACAAGACAAGTGTCTTGAGTGCTTTGTGAGATCAATTACCCATGCATTTCTCTAAGTCTCCTTTCAAATCATCTAAGCCACTAGCTGTCATCACATCATGAGCCCTGAATTCCTTTTATCTCTCGTGCTTACTGGCAATACATCAGATACTGGATTCATGTCCTGTTTCAAAGGATTCCCTTAACCACAAAGGGGTTGATGTGTTGTTAGTAGAAACCGAGGTATGTTTACTGAAGCCAGCTCTCTTTGCGGAAAGAACACTGGGGAAATGGCCCATTCCTGCATCAACATCTGAGTGATTACATCAAGGTTTTTGATGGCGCAAGACTGGGCCTGCCTTTAGCCCAATCCAAATTTTTGTTTTAAAGCACAGCTCTGCTGGGGCACACATAAATGCAACAATGGGTGAGGGTGAGAACTTCCTTGACATTATGCTATGTCACTGACTGGAAACAAGAAGGGAAGAGAGAGAGAGAGGGGGGGGGGAGAGCACAGGCTTCCTATTGGTAGAGCAAATGTAAAAGTGTATTCTTCATTACCTACACAGGAAGAAAAGCCATTTAAAGCAAAATCTTTTGTGCCAAAGAGCGAAGAGCAAATGGAAAGTGTAAGCATTTTCTAAAAAAACTTCTACTTTGTACATTCTTGCACTAAATAATGACTTTTCAAGCATACTATTTGAATTATCTCAGAAAGCAGCCAATTCCGGCTGACTAAGAGAATTTCTACAAGAATGCAAGAGAGCTTTTTCTGTGTGTGTGTTTAAGTAGGCTACCTTTGTCCATTACCAGTCCCACACAAAATAGCTTTTATTGAAACAACCATTACATAAAATAGCATTTTAGTAGGATTTTTTCAAAAGAAAAAAAATTATTGTAAGTCAAATAGGTAAGAAGTTGAGTGGATGACAACCAATATTTCCTTATGAGTGTGTGTGTGTGTGTGTGTGTGTGTGTGTGTGTAAGATAGCACTTCACATGCACGAATAGCTTGGTGCCCATCCCCTGACACTTTAATTTCATAGTGTATAGAAAATACAGATATTTGGAAGCTGGATTTTTAAAGACAAAGAGTGAGATAACAGGCAAGTTCCTTTGCATGGCTTTTTACTGTAAATGAAAGGCATATACTTGAAAGGGCACTTAACATGATCAAATATCTGTTGGCAATTCTAAATTGCTCTCCAGAAAACAGGAGTTTGCATTAGTCAATGTTTAAAGACGCTCTCTCTTGCTCTCACTATCTTTTTAAAACTTGTATGCTAATCCAATAATTTTTGTCATTTTCAAATACAATTGCTACTTATTAAAATATTCACACTTACTATACATTTTGAAAGCCATGTATCTGAATATACTGCAGAACTGCAGAAAAAACAATTGCTACCAACCTGCCTTCCATTGAGGACCTGTATATTGCACAAGTCAAAAGAGGGCTGTGAAAATATTTACAGACCCCTCACATCCTGGACATAAACTGTTTCAACTCCTACCCTCAAAACGACGCCATAGAGCACTGCACACTAGAACAACTAGACACAAGAACACTTTTTTCCCGAACGCCATCACTCTGCTAAACAAATAATTCCCTCAACATTGTCAAACTACTTATTAAGTCTGCATTACTATTAATCTTCTCATCGTTCCTATCACCCATCTCCTCCCACTTATGACTGTATGACTGTAACCTTGTTGCTGGTATCCTTAAGATTTATATTGACTGTTTCCCTATGACTATCATTAAGTGATGTACCTTATGATTCTTGACGAATATATCTTTTCTTTTATGTACACCGAGAGCTATGCACCAAGACAAATTTGTTGTGTGTCCAGTCACACTTGGCCAATAAAGAATTCTCTTCTATTCTATTCTATTCTACTTAAGATTCTAAAGTTTTACTGATAATTCGATAAGGGTTTTGGGAAAAACTGAGTTTGTTAAGGGAAAATAATCCTTTATATTATACAAATGTTATGATCTTCTTTAAGAGAAGCATACAAGTATGTATGCAAGAAGCTGATTTATATGTCTTTATCACTGATCCTTTGCAGATACACATATTTTGAACAACTACAATTATAGTTTTCTTTCTTTTTTTTTTCTTTTTATAACAGCAGGTATGTCACTCTGGCACATGGAGTGGGAAATCCTTTAATCATCTCATCTGGTAGTAAAAATCCAAAATCAACAAATCAAATATTTAAACATCCAAAATGGATCTCCAGAAATGGTTCTACTCTTTGCCTAATGACAAGACATTATTGTTCCCATAGGCATGATGAGCTTTTCCAACAAAAGTTTGAAAAAGAAAAAAAAATGAAAAATATCAGGAAAGGAATGGACCTCCATTTTTTTAAAAAAAGTACACACCCATTTTCTTCTGGTAGTGCCGGTTTTAAGGAACTAATTGCAGAATCTAAAACATGACTGTGAAATAATAGAGCAAATCCATGATTTTATCCTTAAGCAAACTGAAAATAATTTCCCAAAATTTTCAAATGGAATTCAAATGCACGCTACAGTGCCTGATCGTATTTTACAGAAAGTGGAATAGGTTTTTGAAAGACATAATGGAAGCTCGAGGTGCATTTAAAGAGAAAATAGAGTTCTATTCTAGCTAAAATGGGTTTATAACTATGATTATAATAGCAATCCTTATTTTAACCATGAGCGACTCTCCCATGCTTTGAATGTTGAGTTTTCAGGAATATCTCAAGTCCATTTTTTCCTTCCATTTCTTTTTTCTCACTGTTTTGTTATAGAACATCTTCCCTATTACTACCTGCCATTCACTACTTTTCACAGTGATAAAGCAATTCTGTCTATCAGCATTTTACAAGAGCAAAAATTGTTAAATGATTGGAGAGAGGAAGAAGGAGGGAGAGGGAGAGGAAGGGAGAAAGGAGAGAGAGAGAGAGAGGGAGGGAGGGAGGGGGAGAGGGAGATCAAATATGATCAGTTTTGCTTTTTTCTTCTTCTCCAGAAAAAGTTTATTTTTATTTATATGCATTGCAAATATTTCTAAGTTGCAGCCTTTTCACTGTAAGTTGCAGTAATAGATCATCACCAGGGGTGGGTTCTACTTACCTTTACTACCGGTTTGCAACGGGATCACATGCACGCGATCGCTTCGCTTGTATGAGCACCTTGTTTCTGTGCATGCACAGATTGCTGATGACGATCTGTGCATGTGCAACCAGTCTGAACCGGGGCCAACCCACTACTGATCACCACCCAATTTTAGGTAGTTAAAAAGAGAAGAGATCTTTTACAAATTATTTAAGAATAGCCAGACCTTATATCCCTATAAACTTAAAGAAAGCAAGTGAACAGGAATATCACCACTAAAACCCTTCTTCTAATATCTCACAACTGCAGAGTTAGAGGCAGGGTTGTGAAAATTGTTGTAAACCAAAGGCAGGTGTATTATATAAGAGCTCCATGGCTTAGGACCTGGGTACTTATGGGACCGCCTGCTGCCACCAGTAGCCTTTCACTGGCCAGTACGCTCTCATAGAGAGGGGCTCCTTAGGGTGCTGTCGGCCAAACAGTGTCGACTGGCAGCCCCCAGGGGAAGAGCCTTCTCTGTGGGGGCACCTGCTATCTGGAATGAGCTCCCCCCGGAGATACGGAGGATCCCGGATTTACGCACCTTCCGCCGCGCCCTCAAGACCTTTCCAACAGGCTGGCCTGGCCTAACCTCCCATTTTTAATTGTAAATTTTAAATTTGTCTAAAACTTTAGGGGGTTTTAATCTGTTCCGGGCCAAACTTATTTAATTAGGTTTTTATACTGTTTTTAAATTTTGAAATCTGTGTGTTTTATCTTTTGGCTGCTCACCACCCTAAGTCCTTCGGGAGTAGGGTGGTATATAAATCTAAAATAAATAAATTTTTAGATATTTTAAATATATAAAATATTTTTAAAAATATAAAAATATTTTTATTTTTATAAAATAAAAATAAAAAAAATAAAAAATAAGAGTATCCTAATCAATTAAGAGTGAAAAATCAATGTTTCAAATTGGGGCAAACCTTGCATATCTAGTTCTCTCTGCATGCTGTGTTGTGTGCATCTGTGCACACATGTGTTCTATATACATTTTTCAGGCAGCTTTCTTCAAAAGCTTCTTGCAAGTTTTGCACCCAGAAATATCATTGGAAACACCTACCGGTACTTCAGAGGACTTCGCCCAGCATGGATTCAATGGGCACAGCCACAGAATATATGGCTTGAACTGTTAATAAGGCAACTTTCTACACAATTACATGTCTAGGTGGGAATTTACTCATAGAGTTCTACATAGGGGGCTAGAAACGGACAAATATGTATTTCTTCTATTGGCATTCCTTTTCTTAGAAAGCTGGTGTAGCAATGATCGATGCCATCACTTTTACAGTGATTTCACGGACTCATAACACCTTACCTGATTAAATATCCCAGAAACTCTTATCTCTTTTATGTACAACTACTTTTGTCGGATCAGTATGATTCAGTTTTTTTCTTAACGTAGCTATGTTTTGTTACACTGTCTGTAAAATTAGGCAGACCATAGTCACTGATGATTTCACGATCACCAGTGAAATATCATATTGAAAGGTATTATTATGCCTTGTTCTGTTCTGTTTTGCTTTATTTTAATGTTTAATTTTTTATGCTGGTCTGTGACTAATAAAGGCTGAATTGAAAAGATGAATTGAATTTACAGTGATTTCCAGCAAAACTACATCAGAATTAAAAGTACAGGAAACCATAACATACATACTTGCACTAATCTGGGATAAAGTCATACCACTTATCAAAGGAAGAAACAAAATAGTATTAAAATCCCATCCTAAGTTTAGACTGGAGATAATAAACCAAAAGCTACCATTGCTTAGTTTTTACAATGTAATGTGATATGTTTTTATCTTGCAAATTCCGCTTGAGCTAAATGATGTTTATTGCCAGATAAACATTATCAGCCTTCTTATGGATTATATATTTAAACATATGATTTTTATATTATTTTTAAACATGTTTTGTTTTTACTGTAAAATTTGGATGAAGTTTTCTGTAATTTTACCTTCATTATATATACCATACTGAGAAAAATAACATACCTTTCCTTACAAACAATCATCATTTTAATTCAAAACGAAGTCTTTGTTTTTTCTTTGTCATGCCTAAACAGTATACTGTGTTGCCGAGTTTTCAAACTTCTAATTCGTATTATATATACCATCACATAAATTTTGATATGAAAATGTACCAGTAGATGGCAGTATAAAGCTATTATTTTACTAGTTATTGTTAAAATTATCTGGCACTGGAAAACAAACAGGTGAGGAAAAAAATACTCATGGCAATAGTTTGGGGATTTACACCTGGCATGACTTCATATTGTTTAGTTGAAGTTTTCTGAAAATAAAGAAGCAGAGTATGTTGTTATATGGGCAATTCACAAAGAGTGGTGAAAACTTAATAATTCAAATCTAACCAAGGATCTAAGGATTATTATGATAGCATCTATGGAGATAGGCTCAAATACTTTGCCCACCTAATGAGAAGGAAGGACTCACTGGAGAAGAGCCTAATTCTGGGAACGATTGAGGGCAAAAGAAGAAGGGGACGACAGAAGGAGGTGGCTGGATGGAGTCACTGAAGCAGTAGGCGTGAGTTTAAATGGACTCCAGAGGATGGTAGAGGACAGGAAGGCCTGGAGGAACATTGTCCATGGAGTTGGGATGGGTCAGACACGACTTTGCAACTAACAGCAACAAAAATGGAGATAGGCAGTCCCAAGCAGGGTATCTCTTTGTAAAATTAGGGTGTTCAGGTCCAATAAATTCAAATTTTCCAAGTCTTTTAGATATTGTTACTAGGGCTCTAGTCACATATTGTAGAAAGTTAGCTCCCCTCCCCCCAGAAGAATGAAATATTTTGAGGAATATTAAAAAGGCAGAATATTATGAGAATAAAATGAGAAATGGAGAAACATTTTTTTTTAGAGGCAGGAAGCAGCCCCAGTCTCCCTGCCCCCAAACAGAAACTGAGGAGGCAGCTTTTAGAAATGCAGATTTGGTGATCCATTCAAGATAGGATATTTTGAAACTCCCTGTAGCAAAGTCTGAACAAAGGTAGAATGGTAGGATTAGGCCTTCACTCAAGATCCAAAACAGGATGAAAGCCATTAAACCACAATAGGAACTGCCCAACACCCTCTCAGAACACAAGCCCCTTCATTGCACCATCCCAGAGCTGTCCAAACTTCACTTGGGAGCTCAGAGGCTGACTCAGAGGCTGACCAGATTAGCTCAGTCAAGCACCTAGGATTTGTATTTCCTGTTTTGCCTATAGAGCCAGTTATGACCCCTACATAACCCCTACATGATTCCCATAGGAATCTGACAACAACCAATAGAATGCATGTTCTTGCACAGGAACAGTAAGCTCAAATACAAAGCCCCAAAGCCACCTGTTACATATTGGTTCTGTTAATAGCAGCCTCTAGTGGCCGGGCTGGTTGCCGTATTAATTACTGATTGGTTGAAACAATGACAGCTCAGGGTATAAAAGGAGCTGTCAAGCACGGGAGTTGTTGCTATGCATGTTACAAGTAATAAACACAGGGTTCTTGTTATGGACGCCTCGCCTCAGTTCTGTCGGTGATCTCAGAATATACCACCACCCTCTCTCAATTCCATTTGGTCAGCTGCCCAGAACCACAAACCTGCTTCACCAATAAACCATCTTTTCAGTCAGCCTCCATGTTTCCAGTGTCTTTCTCCCAGCTTGGAATGGAACTAGATGGATATTTGACTCCTCAGTATAAAAGTGTTTAATTTTGATCTGCAAGTCCTAATACATTACAATTTTTTTCCAATCGCTTTTCCTCAATCCTAGCATCACCCATTATAGCAACATCAATGAACCAGACTTTCCTCTTTTCCATAATTGTTATAGCAGGAATGTTATGAACCAGGGTACCTATCTGGATTTTAAATCTTATAAAATCTAAGTCATCTTATTTTCAAAAATCTTTTCAACTTCGCATCATGTGATGTATCGTGACGTTGTTTGCCTTTGCGGAACTGGGGTGGGTGTGGCCTGTGAGTGATGCATCCGGCCCAAGGGCCGCCAGTTTGACACCCCTGGTCTAAGTGGTTCTTCCTACATTCAAATTCACACACTGTCAAAATTGCAATCTGATGAATAATTTTTGCAACTAGCTGCCAAAATGCTGCTTATAGTCAGTTTGTGAAAATTTACTGCAGTCATTGATTAAATGATTAATATTTTTTCTCATCCTTTTCATACCAAAAGCAACATTTACTATTGTTTGTTATGTGATGAATTTTTGCTTTCTTGCAATTAGTCATCAAAGCTTGAGCTGGTAAAGTAAAGTCTTCAGTTTTTTTCTTTAACACTCCTAATCATAACAAACACTATGTGAGGGGTTTTTAAATCTTCTTTTCCTTCTATATTCTTCAAGTATTGACCATGCATTGGCTTATTTTTACAATTAACAAATCAGTTTGTAATTGCTTCTTTTCTATATTTGTCTTTTACCTTTGCTGTTTTCAAGAGCTCTCCTTGATTGACCCAAAGGCAATGATGGGATTCAGCCGGTTTGGGCCAGTTCGGGCGAATTGGTAGTTAAATTGCTGGCTGGCCCCGCCCTGCCCCACCCCATCCAGGAGTTTTGGATTTTGGCTCCCAGGTAAGTGCAGGGAGGCCTACTAGGCCCAAAACGAGGCGTGAGGGGTACGGTGCACATCCCCGTGGACCGTTTTTGCTCCCAGGAGGCTTCAGGGAGGCCTACTAGACCCAAAATGGGGTGCAGGTGGTGAGGTCCCCCTGCGGCCCATTTTCACTCCCAGGAGTCTGCAGGGAGGCCTACTAGGCCCAAAACGGGGCATGGGAGTATGGCACGACTCCCCCCCGCCTGTTTTTGCTCCAGGATGCTGCAGGGAGGCCTACTAGGCCCAGAACAGGGTGTGGGGGTGCAGCACTTCCCCCTGCAGCCTGTTTTTGCTCCCAGGGCAGTGCAGGAGGCCAAGTGCTGCACACCCACTGGCCATGCCCACCCAGCCAGTCATTAGGGCAGAGAAGCGGTTGTTAAATTATTTGAATCCCACCATTGCCCAAAGGTTCTTTTTCAAAAGGCAACTGGACTTTGTTTTTCCTTGAAGACATTTCACTTCTTATCCAAGAAGCTTTTTCAGTTCTTCTCTTCTCCTCAGAACTGAAGAAGCTTCTTCGATGAGAACTGAAACATCTTCAAGGAAAAACACAGTCGAGTTGCCTTTTGAAAAAGCACCTTAGGAAAAGCAATAACCTGGATAACTGAAAATCTCCATAGACATTTCCTTGACTGTCTATTTTCAGCAAGGATTCTCATTTTTTGTTTTAATGTAATCATTCAGGCCATGCTTTCCTTCATCCACAGTTTGATTCACCTGTAAGAGTCATCTACCCTCTTTAGGTCTTGGCAAGCGCAACTGATTGATGTAGCTTTTGGGGTATAGAGCATGCATGGTATATTGTCATTAATTTTCTTGTCTTTTGATCCAAGTTATCAACTCCTATATGGATTTAATCAACTATTCCAGCTGTATAATGTATAATGGGGACTGTCCAGATATTGATTGCTTTGATGATGTTTCCACCACTTTGCTTTCGTTTAAAAATGTTTCAATCTCATCTAATATATTTGGCAGTAGTGCTTTTTTTGACTTGGTTCTTTAATAAATCAGAAGGTTCCAAAACTTCCAAATATTTGTATATTTACAGATATTCTTCTGGTACTACTATTTTAACAAATCTTTATTATCAAACTCTATTCCATGGTCTTCAACAATTTTGCCTGCCTTTATGGCTATAGCTATATACTTGTCAATGCCAAATTGTATCCCAATCTCTTTGCTGAATTCTGTTGTGCTTTTAATCAAGGAATCTACTTTGTTTTTCCAAATAGTTTTAAATCATTCATATAGAGAAAATGCAAAAAAAAAAAAAATACTCCTGTTTTAGCCAATTCATATCCACAGTTTGTCTTGTTCAAAATTGTTGTCAAAGGGATCACTGATAGCATAAAAGGTAAAGGTCACCTTGAAAAAAATCCACCTTTAATTTCAATTTCTCCTGACTCTTCCCCATTTGCCATCCAAAAGTTCATTTGCCAGAACTTCATTTAAGTATTCATAAATTGCCAAATGATAATTCAAAAACTTTCAAGATATTTCTCAGGCCAGCTATGTGGAACAGAATTGAATGCCCTTTGATAGTCCGTCCAAGACATAAACAAATTTGTTCTTTCTTTTTAATTCTTCAAAACCAACTTATCAATCAATAACTGGTCCTTCGTTCTCCTTGAATGTTTGCAGCATCCTTTATGTTCTATAGGGAGTAACTTGGTTCTTTTTAAAAAGCTATAAATTTAATTTCCAATTATGCCTGTAAGTAGCTTGCATGTTGTTGGCAAACAGGTTATGGGTCTGTAGCTTCAAGGCTCATTTCCCTTCTTTTTGTCCTTCTGAATTAGGAATGTCCTTCCAGGTGTTACCCATTCTTCATTTTCCAAAATGCTTCCAAAAATCTGTTCATCTGGTCTGCCAGTCTCAAATGTAGACTTGTTCGTGATTTTAGCCAGAATCCATGGAATCCAACAGGAGCACTCTGGTTTTTGACCTTCTTTGACTGCTTTCATAGCTTTTTCTCAGTAATCCTAATGTCTTCCAGGCTGGGAATTGTTGTGTTTTCAACTTGCTTGATCCATGTTCCATTTCTTTTGTAACTCCTGATGTTTTCCTATACACATGTCCAGAATGTTAAAGAATTGTTTCCAGTTTGCTATAAATTGCAAATTCTGCTGAAATTGAAGGTCCCTTCCAACTCTTTTATTTTGTTAAAGCTGCCTTTTGCAATTGACCGATGGTAATTGTGTCAATGCCAATGTGTTCAAGTGTTCCTCAAGGTGTTTTGGGATTGCACCCAAGGTGCCTATTACTATTGGTGCTATCTTTGCTTTCTTCTGCAAATTGTTACTATTATTTATTGCAGTTTTCAATACACTTTGTGTGCAACTCCAGGTCTAATTTATCTCAATATAGAAAGCTTCAGATTTGAAGACCTTGCAATGTAGTAAAAGGACTTGATCTTTTAAAGGCAATAAGATGGACCTGAAATAAAATGCTACAATATGGGATATACTATTTGAAGGAGAAAATTAAGTAAGAAACAGCTTGGCCTAACAAAATGGTGTAGGGTCTCCTGCTTGAGGGGGGTGGGTTGGACTAGATGACCTACAATGTCCCTTCCAACTCTGTTAATCTGTAATCTGTAAAATAGCTTTGAAGAAGTTTTAATGTTTACCAAAATACTTTTAAAACAATACAAGAATCAAATAGCTCACTAAGAAACTGAAGTTTCCGACTCAGGCACTAGTTACTTGGAAAAAAAATCAGCCCAAGGATTGCTAACTAAGCAATGCCAGAAGCTAAAAACATAGGGTTGCTAGGAGGATTGGTGAGAACCAGCTTGGCATAGTGGTTAAGGCATCAGGCCAGAAACCAGGAGATGGGGTGTTCTAGCCCCACCTTAGACACGAAGCCAGCTTTGGGCCAATCTGCCTTCCATCTCTCTCTCAACCTTGCCAAGAAAATTGCAAGAATTAGTCCAAAGAGTTGCCAGGAGTCAACACTGACTTGAAGGTGTGCATGTATATACACACACCATAGTGTGTGTACATACATGCCCTTGAAGTGATGTCCCGGTGCCTGGAGGCCATACGGATCTGGATGGGGAGGAACAGGCTCAGGCTCAACCCATCCAAGACTGAGTGGCTGTGGTTTCCGACGTCCCGATATAGTCAGCTGGTGCCATCGCTGACTATTGGGGGTGAATCATTGGCCCCCACGGAAAGGGCTTGCAACTTGGGCGTCCTCCTGGATTCATGGCTGTCTTTAGAAGAGCACTTGATGGCCGTGACCGGGAGGATTTTTCATCAGGTCCGCCTGATCCGCCAGTTGCGTCCCTTTCTAGATCGGGACTCTCTACACACAGTCACTCATGTCCTCGTCACCTCTCGTCTGGACTATTGTAACGCTCTCTACATGGGGCTCCCCTTGAGGTGCACTCGGAGGCTCCAACTGGCGCAGAGTGCGGCCACGCGGGTGGTTATGGGAGCAACGTGGAGCTCCCATGTAACACCTCTCCCGCGCGAGCTGCACTGGCTCCCAGTGGTCTTCCGAGTGCGCTTCAAAGTTCTGGTTATCACCTTTAAAGCACTCCATGGCTTAGGACCTGGTTATCTACAGGACCGCCTGCTACCACCAATAGCTTCCCACCGGCCAGTACGCTCCCATAGAGAGGGGCTCCTCTGGGTGCCGTCGGCCAAACAATGTCGACTGGCGGCCCCTAGGGGGAGAGCCTTCTCTGTGGGGGCACCTACGATCTGGAACGAGCTCCCCCCGGAGATACGGAGGATCCGGATCTGTGCACCTTCCGTCGCGCGCTTAAAACGTTTTTCTTTCATCAAGCTGGCCTGGCCTAAATCTTCTCCCCTTTTAAATATAAATTTTAAATACAAATTTTAATCTGTTTAAATTATGGGGTATTTTAAATTCAGCCAAATTATTTAATTCGTTTTTAATCTATTTTAAATTTTTGTTTCTCTGTGTTTTATCTTCTGGCTGTTCACCGCCCTGAGTCCTTCGGGAGAAGGGCGGTATAGAAATTTAATAAAATAAAATAAATAAATAAATAAATAGTGGGTTCTGTTGCCAAGGCTCAGGAAGATTATGTGGTCTCAACTCATAAATCAGCCCCGGAGATTTTTCCCCTTCATATTCAGAATCCCAATTAGTCAGCCAAGAAGTTTCATTTTACTCTCCTTTCCTTTCTTGCAATTTTGATCTTCCCTCAGTCAATAAGCATTCTACAGCCAATGAACTGCTCCTGGTTTCCTCTACATCTTCAAATCTTAGGGTTGAAGCTGGCTGGGTTTCACCTTAATCTTAAACCAACTCTGGAAAACCAAAGTCCCTGGTGGTAGATAGGTTAGCAAAAGTTCCATAACATTTTAAAGAAGAAGGAAAGTCAAGAAGGAAGGATGAACTGCTCTGAACACAGAAAAATGTTCTGCCGAGGTCAAGGGTTTCCCTCTCTCTCTCCCTCTCCCTCTCCCTCTCTCTCTCTCTCTCTCTCTCTCCCCCCCCCCTCCAGTAGCCTGATTGTCAGTGGCAGTTGCAGGGAAAGAAAAAGGGAAAGTTTAAATTCCTTAGAATTGTTTGCCAACTGCCATGTACATGTCAAAAGGAAAAAAAAGTACAAAAGGAGTTAGACAGAAGGAAAGGGGTTTTCTTGTAGGTTTGAGAGAAGTTGCTGGAATGAGAGGTGATCAGACATGGAGCAGAAGAGGCAACAGCTGGGAGAACCAGGAGCCAGAGGTCTTATGGCCAGGGAGGAGAAATAGAAAAAAAGCCTGAGGCAGCTGAAGCCAAGGAAGAAACTTGCAAAAAGAGCCAGCAGAAAAGAAAATGCAAAAACGTGGATGGTGGAGCACAAACTCTGTGTGGTCTGGGTGCTGGAGAACTGGGCAAGAATGTGTTAAGGAGAGAAGCAGTTGTGTGCCTGGGTCTGTGCAGAAGAAAAATAAGGATGATCAGAGGCAAAAATTAGCAGCTAAGCATTCGTCGTATAAAGGAGTAGACATTTAAGTCATTTAGTTCAATTTTGTTATGGTATAACAATGGTATACTGTAGTTAGAACCTATTAGCATTTGGTGACAATTGAGATAGATGATAAATAGTAGAGAGGTAGAGAGATGAAAGAAATAGAGATGATAGACAGATATAAAGGATAGACATAGATAGATGATATAGATAGAGGACAGAAAAATATAAATAGAAAATCTCACTTGTAGTTTTTGCACTTGTTTTGAAAATGTACAGTAATTTGCACTAAGCTTGTCTAGCAATAGTATTGCCAGCACTATATTCACCTGTTAATGGTGTGGGTGGATAGGTGAGTGCGTGGCTTTCTCCCTATCACTCCTATCATTTAACAGTCAAAAATGCCTCATTTTCTGTTTCTCACTTCTCATCATCTTTCACATCATGGAAAACATGTCTGAGCAGAGCAAAGAATAACACCAGTACTCAAAGCATTCTCAAGATAATGGCTGCCATAACAAGGCCAGAACAGATTGGCATTAAAATTCAAGAAACAAAGCAGAAGAGGTGCCAGGCGGGAGATTTGCTAGTAGCATGACATCATTTTATTAGGCTGCCATCTGAACTGCTGTAGTGGCCATTAAATCCCAAGTTGCCTCTGATCATCATCATTTGACTGATGATGCCAACATTACTACAATTCCATCATCAAGGTATTGGATGGCCTTTTTTTTTTTTTTTTAAATTTGATTTATATGCCACCCTTCTCCGGAGATTCAGGGCAGCTTACAATGTGTTAAGCAATAGCCTTCATACTTTTGTATATTTATACAAAGTCAGCTTATTGCCCCCACAAACTGGGTCCTCATTTTACTTACCTTAGAAAGGATGGAAGGCTGAGTCAACCTTGAGCCTTGGAGAGATTCGAACCAGCAGTAAATTGCAGGCAGCTGTGTTAATAACAGGGTGCGTAGACCACTGTACTATCAAGGCCTTGATGACAAGTGACCCAGAGCTGCCCTCCTAAAACCATCTTCCTCCCTGTTGATTTGGACTCAACAGGGGAATCCTCCAACAACTCTGTACCTCATTTCTCACCACTGCTGCAGAGCCCTACAACACCAGCATGCAATTCAGAAGGCAATTGAAGAACCACTATATCAGAGGTATCCAACCTTGAAGACATGTGTACTACAATTCCTAGAATTCCCCAGCCAGCATGGAGAATTCTGGGAGTTTGAAGTCCACAGATCTTAAAGTTGCCAAGGTTGGACATCCTTGCTTCAAATCAGGGGTGTCGAACTCGCAGCCTGCAGGCTGGATTTAATTTAATTTAATTTAATTTCCAATTTATATACCGCCCTTCTCCCTGAGGACTCAGGGCGGTGTACAGCCAAGATAAAAAACATAGGATACAAATATTAAAACATTTAAAAATATATATAAATTTTGGCCCGAAAGTTAAGAATCACAAACTAATTAAAAGAATTTAAAAATTTTAAAATTTTAAAAATTTCTTCTTAGGCCAACCCGGCTTGTTGAAAAAGATGGGTTTTCAGGATGCGTCATGCACTGGTCATGCCCATACCCAGTTTGGCGAAGGGGAAAAAAATCACAATACGTCACATAACGATGCTGTGACGGTGCGAGTTTGACACCCCTGCTTTAAATCCTTCTCAGTTCACCACAATAGTCATCACCAGCCCATTTAGTTCCAATCTCCTCTGGCCCATCTCCCAACAATCACAACAGCCTTGGTGCCATTCTGAGAACAACAGGAGAAACAAAAACATCACTTTTCTCATTTCAGCTGGTTGCAAAGGATTTTGTAACCCAAAATTTGTGTCTGATTGTGCTTTCCTCCTGCCTTCCAATTCATTTTTTTCTTTTACGTCACATTTTTATATCTCTTTGAAAATAATATTTTTAAGTTTTTCTGCAATCTTTGAGGCTGAAGAAATCAATAAAAATGCTTTCAAATTAGCAAAATTTTGCCCATAGATATGCATTCCCATCTTTCTCCACCTATATCCCATCTACTTTATCTGTGCTAAGTATTCCACACTAAGCATTACAGCAAATACCACATTCACAATGGTCTTTTCCCAGTTTTAGTTTTCAGAACTCCTAAGGAAAGGTGACATATTGCTTTCTCCGGCTTCTAATAATATGTAATAAACTGCAAGTCAGCTATCTCACCCAAATGTTCACGTTTTCCTTTTCTAAAGCTTCCTGCCTATTCAAGTCTTCATTTTCTGGTTTTTTGTTTTTTTTTAAATCTCAGATTCTCTAGGACTCCAAAAGGTAAAAATAATAAAAAAAAAAATCTTTCTGAAGTTCACATTTTAAAACAGAGGTGAAGGAGTAGCAGCAGGCATTTGAATAATAGCCCATTTAAATGCTCTTAAGTGTCCAAAAA
This sequence comes from Pantherophis guttatus, assembly GCF_059756535.1. NCBI lineage: Eukaryota > Metazoa > Chordata > Lepidosauria > Squamata > Colubridae > Pantherophis > Pantherophis guttatus. The sequence continues at coordinate 135,401,130 of NC_142063.1, read as the reverse complement.
GAAACATGCCAGATTTCTCCAGCTGTTACTTAAGGTAAATGCCAAGTTTCTATCATCACCCATCCTAGCTCTGTTCAATCTTTGCAGCAGAGTTCAGGGTTGCTTGTTCGTTTTTTTTTTTTTTTTTAATATCTTTGGATCTCCTTCCTTAAAACTGTTTTCTGCCTCTTGACAAAATAAGTAGATAAAAATCTCATTCAAAATCCAATTAAAAATCCCATAGAACTCTGAAAGTATTTTTCTTTTAATTTGGGAAGTCATTCTGCAAGACTGCTACAAATCTGCTTATGCAGCTATAATAGGAAAGGTAAATCTCCTTTGAGTCAAATTCAGCTATTGCTGATCTCATGGACACATCCATGTAGCTTTCTTTGAAACAATCTAGAAATGTTTTCCAATTTCCTTTCTTCTGAGATTTTTTTTTTTTAAATTTCCCAGGCTAATCTAAAACCCTGAGAAACGATGAACTATTAAAGCTGTAAATCTCTTACAAAATTCAGATGAATGTTAAGCATAAATTAGTATATGCTAAGTTAATTACCTCAGTGACAGATGACACAATCTTTTTCCAGTCCAACAACTTGTTCTGTATCTGGAAACTTTGATATGCTCATCTCATTATTGTGTATACAAGTTGTTTCGTATATACCTTAAGACTGGAAATTATTCAATAAATGCATCTTGAATGTATATATATAGTCTAGATCAGGGCTATCAAACTCACAGCCCATGGCCCGGATGCGTCACGCACAGGCCATGCCCATACCCGGTTTAGTGAAGGGGGAAAAAGTCACGATATGTCACATGATGCCACTGTGATGATGTGAGTTTGACACCTGTGGTCTACATAGTGGTAGCTCAAATACTGCAATGAATGGTGAAATACATGCATCCAATAACTGACATTGATTTATTAATCCTTGTTTCAAAGTAAATCCCAAATTCTTAGAAAAATTGTTAAAACCCCAGCCAATTTCAATTTATGAACACAATATAAAGTTTTTTAAGACTATAAGCAAACCGTTGCTGCTATTGCTTATAAATTTGATAAGCTGATAGCCACGTGATTCACTTGGTCAGTACCTTCCTGGTTAGATCTTGCTTCAGTAATAATATCAGCTTTCTGAGACCCATACCTACATTTCCTAACAGTGATAGCAATTGACCAATGGAACAGCTTGCCTTCAGATGTTGTGTAAGTTTCAACACTGGAGATTTTTAAAAAGCGACTGGAGAGGCATTTGTCTCAAATGGTATAGGGCAGGAACTTCAACTCCCAGAATTCCTGAGACAGCGAAGTTGGCTCAGGAATTCTGGGAGTTGAAGTCCACAAGTTGTGGACTGCGCGAGCTGCACTGGCTCCCGGTGGTCTTCCGGGTGCGCTTCAAGGTGTTGGTTCTCACCTTTAAAGCGCTCCATGGCTTAGAGCCAGGGTATTTACGAGACCGCCTTCTGCTACCGATAACCTCCCACCGGCCAATACACTCTCACAGAAAGGGCCTCCTCAGGGTGCCGTTGGTCAAGCAATGTCGGCTGGCGGCCCCCAGGGCGAGAGCCTTCTCTGTGGGAGCACCCACCCTCTGGAACGAGCTACCTCCCGGAATATGGCTGATCCCGGATCTCCGCACTTTCCGTAAGGCCCTGAAGACATTTTTATTTCAGCAAGCCGGCCTGGCCTGAATAGGTTTTATGGGTTAGTTTTTTAATTGTATAGCTTGGGGTTTTAAATTGGGAGGCCGATTAATTTAATTTATTTTTAGTTATCTTAACTTTTATATTGTATGTTATTTTAATTTTCGGCTGTTCACCACCCTGAATCCCTTCAGGGAGAAGGGCGGGATATAAATTCAAATAATAATAATAATAATAATAATAATAATAATAATAATAATAATTCCTAGGTCCTTGGTTAGGACTCGAGCTGCTGAGCTATTAACCAGCCTCAAAGGCTGTGAATCTCACTAAAGATTAACCAAATAATAATAATAATAATAATAATAATAATAATAATAATAATAAAAGAGCCACATTTGCCCACCCCTGGTATAGGGTCATCTTGTGCAGGGGGTTAGACTAGAAGACCTCAAAAGTCCCTTCTGGCTCTATTCTGATTGATTGATTGATTGATTTTTTTTTAGTGACTTGCAATTTCTGGTGAGTGTGCTGTTCAGTACCACTTGTATGACTTTGTAGGAGTTTTCAAAAAGCATAAAAATATAATGTTCTAAATATTTATTAGAATAGAATAGAATCATAGGCCTGGCAGGGACCTTGGAAGTTTTCTCATCCAAACCCCTGCCCAAGGCAGGAGTCCTTATACCATCCCATATAAATGGTTGTCCACCCTCCAAAGCACCTGAGGGCAATGGATGGAAACTAATCAAGGAGAGAAGCAACCAGAACTAAGGAGGAATTTCCTAACAGTGAGAACAATTAATCAGTGGAACAATTTGCCTTCAGAAGTTGTGAGTGCTCCAACACTGGACATTTTTCAGAAGAGGTCGGATAGACATTTGTCCAAAATGGTATAGGGTCTCCTGCTTGAGCAGGGGGTTGGACTAGAAGGTCTTCAAGGTCCTTTCCAACTCTGTTATTCTGAATATGATTTTCAACATGATTACTGTTGATGTAGCTATACTGTCTTACTGAAGCAGGGAGCCCTGGTGGCGCAGCAGACTAAAGCACTGTTATTAACATCAGCTGCCTGCAATTACTGCAAGTTCAAATCTCTCCAAGGCTCAAGGTTGACTCAGCCTTCCACCCTTTCTAAGGTAGGTAAAATGAGGACCCAGTTTGTGGGGGCAATAAGCTGACTTTGTATAAAATATACAAAAGTATGAAGGCTATTGCTTAACGCATTGTAAGCCGCCCTGAGTCTCTGGAGAAGGGCGGCATATAAATCAAATCCCCCCCCCCAAAAAAATCAAATGAAATTATTTAAAGGCTGTTTTCCCAGGCCTGGTACACTTTAGATGTGCTGAACCTCAGTTCCCATAATTTTCCATAAATCTGGAGTACACCAGGTAAGGAAGAATTCATGATGGGTTATTGTATTAGCATAATTAGGAATTTTTAAACCAAAGATTTTCATGTCTTACCCTTAAATTGCTTGCTCCCTTTAAACAGCAATGGCCACATTTTAATATGCTAAACTTTGTTCTTTCAAGTGAAAAGCAGTCAATTATAAAATATGCCTCACAAAGGCAGCGACTGAATAGGAGCCTAAACAGCCTCCAACAAATTTAGCATCTGCAAACCTGCATTATGGGCTGTAATTCTTTCATCTTGTATCTTTAGCTTTACCTATAGAAAATTAGCAGAACATATTGGACTGATGATAAAAGTTTCCTAATTACATTCCAATAACTAGAAGTTTTGCATTGATTGATTTTACTACAATGTGAAATCAATTACGAATTTAAAGAAATAACAAGGAAACTTCTATCTTGTTCTCACAATAGCTATTTCTTTTCCGCTTTTTGTGTCACATCAGGATAAGTGGATTTACTGGATTTGGGATGCAACAGTCTCGATCAGGGCTGTCAAACTCCCAGCCTGTGAGCCGGATGCATCACGTGCTGGCCACACTCACACCCAGTTTAGCGGAGAGGAAAAAAGTCCTGATATGTCACATGATGCCACTGTGACAACATAAGTTTGACACACCCTGGTCTAGATGATCAGTAAATGACAGGAAAGTGATGGAAAACAAACAATGTCTTTGCAGCCATCTAGTGGTCACCCAGATTTCTTCCACCCATATCCTATTCTCTGATCTGCCTAATCTCTAGTTTTAGGAGCCAAGTTTTAGGAATTGATTTATCAATTGGTCAATCTTTCATTTCTGCAGTAAAGCATCTGACATTTTAGTAGCCATGTTATATTCTGGCTCATGTTTAATTTGTGACCTGCTAGAACTCTCAGCTCCTTTTCATATGTACAGGTAGTCCTCGACTTACACTGTCAATTGAGCCCAAAATTTCTATTGCTAAGCGAGACATTTGTTAAGTGAATTTTTCCCCATGTTACGATCTTTCTTGCCACATTTGTTAAGTGAATCAGTGCAGTTATTAAGTTAGTAACACAGTTGTTAAGTGAATCCGTCTTCTCTATAGACTTTGCTTGTCAGAAGGTCGCAAAAGATGATCACTTGACCATGAGAAATCCGCAGTGGTCATAAGTGTGGAAAATGGTCATGAGTCACTTCTTTCAATGTCATTGTAACTTTGAACATTCCCAAATGAACTGTTGTAAGTCGAGGGCTACCTGTATTACTATCAGGCTAGATTTTTTTCTATCCAATATTTCTATCCAAAACCTTATAACTCAAGGTTTTGTTTTTGTTTTTTTCCTTTCCAACTGCAGGATTTTTCCTACAGTTGAATGATGAATTTCATCCTGTTCATTTCAGACTGGTCTAAAACTTTTTTCAACCTTCTCTTTCTCTTCAAAAGCATTAGCTACTCCTCTTTGGATTTGACATGAAAGGAACATAGATGTAGGTATTATCGATAAACATGGGGAGTCCTTATTGCAGATCTCATCAGGGAAGTACCGGGAATTTGTGACAGTATTTAAATCGATGCTGCTTTATCTTATTGATCACACTAAATATGATTGCAGCTCCTTAAAAAGTTCAATCTAGCAGCACAGGTAAGACGAGACTAGTAGGTATAAATGATTGTAAAGGTTCTTGTTCTTGACTTTGTAGGAGTTTTCAAAAAGCATAAAAATATAATGTTCTAAATATTTATTAGAATAGAATAGAACCATAGGCCTGGCAGGAACATTGGAAGTCTTCTCATCCAAACCCCTGCCCAAGGCAGGAGTCCTTATAGTATACCATCAAATGGTTGTCCAATCTCTTCTTAAAATCCTTCTGCAATGGAAGACCCCCATACAGTTGTATGAGAGGCAACTGTTTGACAAGTTGAAACAAAGAGGCATGAAACTGATTAATTGGTGGGTGTGCCAGGAACTTCCTCTTTATTTCCAGGTTGGGACTCCCTTTGAGGAGCTTCCACCCATTGCTTCTTGCTCTGCCCTCAGGTACTATGGAAAATAAATTGGTGCCCTCTTTCCTGTGACAACCCTTCAAGTGGAAGACAGCTATCATGTTTCTCCTAAGCCTTTCTTCCTTAGGCTAAACATACTTAGTACCTTTAGCCGCTCATCCGTACCCTTTATCATCTTTATTGCTCTTCTCTCCACTGTTTCTAGCGCCACAGCATCTTTTTCTGTATCGTGGTGACCAGAACTGGATGCAGTATTCCAAGTGTGGCCTCGCTAGGGCAGTTTACAGCAATACTATCACTTCCTGTGATCTTAATGCTGTCCCCCTGTTGATGCAGCCAACAGTATAAATGATTGTAAATGTTCTTGTTTTTAATTTGCTCCATTATTGCTTACTTTCCATGACTTTTCATTTTTATAAATGCAACTATTTTTCCAAACATTAATCACCACTTCCGACTTCCTCACAGCTTTCTGCACTCCTGTATAGCATCATTCTTCCCCCATTCTCCCCTTGCTGAATTTGGTAGTAAAGGAGTGGTGGGATTCAAATTTTTTTACTACCGGTTTTGTGGGCGTGGCTTGGTGAGTGTGGCATTGCTTGGTGGGCATGGCTTGGTGAGCGTGGCAAGGGAAGGATACTGTAAAATCTCCATTCCCACCCCACTCCAGGGGAAGGTTACTGCAAAATTCCCATTTCCTCCCAATCAGCTGGGACTCAGGAGGCAGAGAATAGATGGGGGTGGGGCCACTCAGAGGTGGTATTTACCGGTTCTCTGAACTACTCAAAATTTCCACTACCAGTTCTCCAGAACAGATCAGAACCTGCTGAATACCACCTCTGTAATAAAGATATTTGACCACCTGAAGAAAGGTGGTTAACAATTCAATTAACTAAGCAAAGTCAGCAGGATTAATGCTTTTTTTATTCTTCCTATTCTCCTCTCACCATTAAAATTTTCCAAAAGAAACTCAAGGAAAAAGATGTAATTTAAAATGGACACAAATATTAATATTGGGATATCTAACTCATATTAGAATCTCCCATTTTGATAGCCAGATTCCTATCCCCAGAGAGGAAAATCCATTCCCAACTTGCTGCCTAAATCTAGATCAGACACATTGTTTTGCAATGGTCACAAATGTTTCTCTGATGATTATAGACAATTTTCTTGGTATAAACTTTCATGGCCAGTATCTTCTGGTAGTCTTGAGCTGCAAGGTTGAATGCTTGTAGTCTATAGAAAAGACTTCCTGGCATTCTGCTGGCAACTGTGGCCATTACAGACATTATCAGTGCCACTTCAGAGAGGATTTTATACTTTCATAAACAGAAATACTGTTTGTAACAGGTGGCACTTAGCTATCCTTGGCTGATTCTCCTTACCTGGCAAACTAAAAAAAAGACTAAGAAACTTTGGATGTGGTTAATAGTTGGAAGAGAAACTGTCAGAAAGTTCCAGAAGAGTAAGCTAAACTGGAATGGAAAACAATGGAAACCACTTCAAATTATTATCAAAAAAATAACATTGGCATATCTATGTCTTATCAGGTTTGGGACTGACGCTAGGGACCTTTTAATCTTCGTTTTTTTACATTTTATTTACAGACATAATACCCATAACTGCACTATATTTTTAGAGAACTATATACAGTATATAGCTATAGAAAATAAAACTTTTAAATAATGACGCTTATACATATTATATATCAAAAATCCCTCATAAAATGAGAGAATGCCTGGTAGAAATTTAAATACCCAATATGGTCAGAGTTTGACTAGTGCTGCATTTTCCATAAACAATATTTTAAAATATTATTTTTTTCCCAGATGTTATTTTTAAAGAGTTTTCTTACAGAAACATAACTTGAAGGAAATATTTGCTTTGATAAAGTTTTAGAAATAGGGTTTTTAAAATAACCTTTTTTGTTTCTATTTCTTTTATTTTTCAACGTCAAAAAGTTTAAATAGTTTTACTTAACACAAGTAGATGCATCTGCAGTGATTTATCAGTAGGGTATGAAGTGCAACTTTCAAGTACTTTAATTCTGCCAGTTTGCATGTTACCTTTTATATTAATTAATTCTCTGTATATAATAGTATCAAAGTGCTTATCGTGACTTTTGATGAACGATAGAAGGAGAATATTTAAACCCAGCAGGTAGCAGTAAAAACCATGCCATTTAAAAATATCTTCTTGATTTTTGCAGTCAAACCAAACTGTTAATTTGTAACTTCCCTGCTGGTAAACTACATCATTAGAAGCTTATATGCTCCTGTGTGAATGAAAACTTAATTGGCTCCCAGTATTGTAGCTAAAAAAACCCTGCAAAATGAAGGTTCCAACTTTTATGATGAGAGAACTTTTATTTTCTACTGTCCAGAAACTGTCTGAGAGTTAGTCAGCTGTTTTAGTTGTCATCTGTTGGTTGCTGGGGACCTGAAAAAACAAAACAGAAAACAGTTTACAGACACATAGTCTCCTTGATACTGAAACTGGATCTGAAATCCCAACATTTATTAGAAAATGGCTTAGAAGTCAGCCATTCCTGTTTTAAATCTGCTAAAAACAGTGTCAAAAGCTGCTCAGAATTACTTTGAGGTAAGATAGGTGGCCTATAAAATTTTATAAATAAATAAATAAAACACAAAAATTGAAGCAGAAGGTCCAACTGTCAACAGTCACAGAATAACACAACCAGAGTAGTGCATTTTGGCAATTCCCTGCTTAGTCTAGGAATCCAAATTAAGTCCTCCTTCCAAGGTAGCTCGAAGTTTGATATACTGTGGAACTGCTCTTAGCAATTTAGCAACTTTCTTTCTAACATCCATGTAGAACAGGGCTGTCAAACTCGTGGACCGCGGGCCGGATGCGTCACATGTTGGCCATGCCCATGCCCAGTTTAGGGAAAGGGGGAAAAGTCCCAATACATTACGTGACTCTGCCGTGACGACGCAAGTTTGACACCCCTGATGTAGAACTTGCCTTCTTGTAACTTCCATCCATTACTCTTATCTCCATTTTGGAAGAGATTCGAACCTTCACCTGTGTCACATTTTTTAGGGTTAGAGTTAGGTTTCTAATCCTAAATCTCCTTGCCCCAAGGAATGATAGTCAATAGTACTTGAATATGAGGAAAATATTTTTTTTTCATTGTGCAAAGTGCTCAAGGGAAGTCAACTAGTAATGATGGACAGATTGTTAGGTCCTAGGGATCCTGTTCTTTTCAATCCAATCTGCATATTGGTCTTCTTTTGATTCTAAAATTGATTTTAGAATCAATATTAAGTTTCAGCTGAGTGTTCATTGCCTGACTCTCTTTATATTCTCCTTTCATGATCATAGAAAGACTCTGAATGCATTGATTACCATTATTGCAGCCATTACATTCTTACTTAGGATCCTTTTCTAACCACTTTGCCTAAAGCTAGGTCAGCACCGGTAGAAAACTTGTGTTTTCAAAGGGTTTAATTTGCCAATAAAGGGGTGTCTGGCTGCAATTTTTATTTGTTTCCAGATTTCAAGCCACGCTATTTTTGTCCTTCCACAAGTCTTTAAGTACCATCCTAAATATGTATAAGTTCTAAAAAAAATTTAAAATACCAGTAATAACTGGATGTCATAGAAAAGAAAACAATGTTTTACACAAAAACTGCATTTGAATTTTAAAATTCTACATGTAGGAGATAGATACCTTCAACAAGAATCTGCTGGGTATGCTATAAAATATTGTATAGTGAAGCGTTATTTGGTGATCCAGTCAATTATTGTTTTGTCCCTTCTAACAGCAATTCCAATGACATTTCATTCCATTCCTCTTGCCACTCATCTTTTAGTGCCTTCCTTAAAGCCAATTAATATAGAACAGTGTTCCCTGAACTATTTTGGGTTTCCCACTAGTCCCTCTGCCCATTTATGTATTTTTCTCCTACTTATATATCTCAATGTTTCAAATCTGTGGATACGAAAAAATTGAAATTGATGTATAGGCTCCAAATCATTTTCTTTCTTTTTCTTTTTCTTTTTTTTGCAGCTCCTAAGTGTACAAAAAGGGACACGTTGACTCAGTGGCTAAGACGCTAAGCTTGTCGATCGAAAGTTCGGCAGTTCAGCGGTTTGAATCCCTAGTGCCGCATAACGGGGTGAGCTCCCGTTACTTGTCCCAGCTTCTGCCAACCTAGCAGTTCAAAAGCACATAAAAAATGCAACTAGAAAAATAGGGACCACCTTTGGTGGGAAGGTAACAGCGTTCTGTGCACCTTTGGCATTTAGTCATGCCAGCCACATGACCACTTCGGACGTCTTCAGACGGCGCTGGCTCTTTGGCTTTGAAACAGAGATGAGCACCACCCCCTAGAGTCGGGAATGACTAGCACATATGTGTGAGGGGAACCTTTACCTTTAAGTGTATAAAGATTCCATATTTTACCAGCAATCTTAGAAGAAATGGGGTCAAAGATTTCCACAAGATGCTGGCCTAGAAACCAGGAGACTGTGAATTCTAGTCCCACTTTAGCCATGAAAGTCAGCTGGGTGCCTTTCGGCCAGTCATTCTCTTTCAGTCCAATCCATCTCACAGGGTTCTTGAATTGTTGTTGGAAAAATAGGAGGAGGGAGGTGACATTGGATTTGTTCACCACGAGTTAAAATAAGGCAAGATAAAAATCTAATGAATACATAAATACATACATGCTATGGACAGCACAGCAAATATATAAATCAAAATAACAATAAAAACTTATTCAAAAATTGAGGCTAAACCTCTGAAAATCACAAACCTTTGGTGATATCTCAAAGTTTCTCAAGACATCCACCTGCCAACATAAAGAAATAATATTTTCCAAAGTCTGATTTCCCTAAATGATTGGTTATTCCTGGACTAGAGTACTTTTCAGTAGCGCAAAATAATATTCATGTGTTGCACATTGGAGAATAAAATATACAATCTCTAAATGGAATAAATTGCATTACAGTGTTGTTGTTGTGTCTTTTAATAGCAGTTGATGGAAAAAGGATGTCTTTATACAGATGTTGTATAATTTATATAAAAGTGTATTTGAGGGTAAAATTATTAAAAATTAATAGTACTGCGCAATCAACATCTTGTACTATGAGAGATAAATATTAAAGAACTTTACGTGTATTTTGAAAGTCTAAAGTTAATCTTTGAAAGCATGATTTTAAATCTAAACATTGATCTCTAGTATGACAAATTTAATTTTGTTTAAATTAAAAATAATCAGGTTTATTAAAATACTTTTTTTTCATTCATAAATCTCAACTCCTTTTTCTAAAAAAAAAATCAATGATTGGAATTCAAACTGCGTTCAATTCACAGCACAAAAAAAGTATATTTTAAAAAGATTCTCCAACTAAATGCCTCACCTATTTTTAGCCTATATACATTTCCTTTCTAATTGCATAATATGCTATAAATCTTGCCTGCTGTTATGGAAGCAGCAATTTATCAACAATAAGCTGGTAGTTTTTGCTCTATATTATACAATTCTTCTCTTGGGCAGTAGATAGCGCTCAAGCTATTTGGATATAGGAGATGGAGGAATTACGTACTGTTCATTTGCAGTTGGAGTTCTATCAGTCACAGTTATTTGTTCTTAGGAGATCTAAGGACAGAATGTTATTGTAAATTGTTTTGGTAAAAGAAACACATTATTACATTTACCTTATATGATTTTACAATCACTTTTTTCTATTACTGCTGAAATAGATTATTTCATTATAGACTCAATTAATATACAAAATTGCAACAAGTTAAATTTGGCAATTCAGAGAAAAGTTTAGACAATGTATCATAGTATTAAGATTACACATAACGCACATGCACACGCACACGCACACACAAACAAACAAAATACAGGTTAATGACTGCAATTAGGATGAGCAATTCAGTTGCTAAGCGACACAGTCATAAATTGAAAAATCACTTGATTGCAACTCACAACAGCAGGTCTGGCAATTCCGTTTACAGTTGTTACACAAATTGCATATGGTCATTAAGCACAATGTCATATGACCAGAGTTTGTGACTTCCTGCCAGCTCCCTCTGACTTTAGTTGTTGGAAACCAGCAGTGAAGCTTGCATATGGAGATCATGTGACCACAGGACACTGCAATATTGTAATTGTGAGCTTGTAATTGCCAAGCACCTGAATCCTGATCACCATGAATATGGGAACGTTGTTGTGACGGCTGCAATTTTGAGGAGTGGTCATCAGTCTCCTCATTCAGTGCTGTTGTAACTTTGAACAGCAAGTGAACAAGTGGTCACTAACTGAGAAACACCAGCACCATAATCTGTCAATAGAGCCTCAAACTTGAGAATTGATAATTAGAGAGTCTGAATAAGAAGGACAAATGATAATACACTCAGCCTTCCATCTTTCTGAGGTGGGTAAAATGAGGACCCAGATTGTTGGGGGCAATAGGCTGATTCTGTAAACCACTTAGAGAGGGCACTGTGGAGCGGTATATAAGTCTAAGTGCTATTGCTAAATCCCTAAGGTGTAGTGTGGAACTGGCAGGAGGAGAAGGAGAAGGAGAAGGAGAAGGAGGGGAGGAGAGGGAGAGGAGAGAGAAGGAGAAGAGGAGAGAGGAGGAGAGGAGAGGAGAGGGAGAGGGAGAGGGAGAGGAGAGCAGAGCAGAGGGAGAAGAGAGAGAAGGAGGAGAGGAGAGGAGAGGAGAGGAGAGGAGAGAGGGGAGAAGAAGGAGGAAGAGAAGGAGAAGGAAGGGAGGGGAGGGAGAGGGAGGAGGAGGAAAACTAGGAGGAGGAAAAAGGGAAGGAGGAGGAGAAGGAGAGGAGAGAAGGAGGGGGAAGGGGAAGGGAGAGAAGGAAGGAGGGGAGAGGGAGAGGAGTAGGAAAGAGAAAGGAAGAGGAAGAGAAGGTGGAGGGAAGAAACATAAAGCAACTTATTAATGCATTTATGTATGAATTTATTTATGTTTTATATTTGTATAGCCACCCATCTCACATAAAAGGGACTTTGGGGAGTGAACGACTATTTAACAAATTAATATTTAACAACATTAATCATAACTATTATTAAACAATACTTTTACACTAATTCTCACGGATCAAAAAGAGACCAGGACACTTAGCCACATTGTTTTGTAAAATAATTCAATTCAATTTAGTTCTCCCTAATGGTTATTTTATCCTATACGTCACCTTTTCTCCTTCATTTCTCTTCCCTGTGCTATCATTTATTTAAACAAATTTCCCTCTTCAGAAAGTATGCATGCAATAATGGATTTATAATATTTTGAAATGGTATTGAACTCTTGGCAGTTTGTAAAACAAATCACTGCCTAGCCCTAGCCCATTTTGGGAATTGTTTTTTTTTTCTTGACTCTCATAGCATCTAACTCTGACTCTACCTATTTATAAAATATCTCAGAGGATTTTGTTTTGACCATCTGATGAGGTGGGCATAATATACACAAGCATACGTGAAAATAACTTAGTTTTCAGAAGGGCCATAGGATGGTTTATTGTTGTTGAAAGGGGTGGGTGGGGAGATGAATTATTTTAAGGTGTAGGTCACATTTTAATGGTGGGGGGGCACAGAACCTGTTATTGCATTTGTATTCTCCATTCATCCAAAGAGCTAAAAGTGCTATAGAAAATCTCTACTCTTTCTTATTCATATAATGACAAAAGTTGGACCGACCATTATACCACACTGTAATTGTAGGTGTTCATCAGTCTCACAAATCTACTGCTATGGTTCTTTGTTTCCGGATATGTTTGACATTTTTCTAGCACTAACTATTGTCCTCTATTGACAAGATTCATAAACACTTTGGTAGTAATTTGCACTTTATATTTTTTTTAAAAAAACACCACTCAATTCCTCTTTCAAAATGAATTTAACACTTATTATTATGGGTCAAGGATAATTTCTTTTAAGTAGCATCTCATGTATCAATTGCTATATAACTAATCTTCTAACAGCATATCTGAATCTTACATTTTTCTAATAATGTTCTAATGTAGCAGGATATAATGTGACAGCTACATTTTAGTCTTAATAGTTCTATTGGTATTCATGCTATTCTATTGTTGTTACTTAACTGTTTTAGAGCTGCCCCTATTTATTTATTCAGCACTATTATGTCTTTATATGGTCATATTTTGAGTTGTCACATGCTAGCAAAAATATTTTAGATAGTGGGTCTCTTTTGATACTTATACATTTTTATCTTTATTGTTGTATTGCCTTGCTTTATTATTATTAGTTCAATTATACATGCAACCTTGGAAGGCCTTTATGACATAGATCCAGGTTGCCTGAGGAACCGTCTCATCCCAATGGGATTGGATCGCCTCACTCGCTCCAGCAGAAGGAATATGCTGAGGACCCCATCGGCCAAAGAATTTTGTACTATGGCTTCTGCCCTTTGGGACATTATGCCCCTTGAGGTGAGATCTTCCCCACTTCCTTGGACTTTTGAAAAGGCCTGAAAATCTAGTTCTGCCCTAAAATTAGGAGAATATCACACCTCAATCCCATCTTTGTATTGGTCCTGTAGGAGATGCCCAGTCTGAGCCCAAGGAAGGGGTCAAGTACATCATCAGTCTCGAGTCCCTGCACACCCAAGAGATCTAAGTCCAGCCCACCTTGAATTTTGTGGTCTCTTATCTATTGCTTTGACCATTAGTAGTTCAGATTCTTGTAGAGTATTAGAATACAATAATCCTGCATTCATTTGAACCGCCTTGATTCCTGATTTATTGCACCTGAGAAGTTCCTTTTATCTAATTTTGATTAATTGTAATGTTTAATTCTTAGTGCTGAAGGTTTTAATATATATTTATGTGTATGTTTAGATGGCTGTAAGCCGGCCAGAAGTCACCAGGATGGAGAAGTCTTAACTACCATACAGCAAGTCATATACCTCACTGCAGTTTTGATATATAAAACCAGCCTTCCATGAATCTTTCTTACTATCCATAAGTCCTAATAAGAAAATTTCCAGTTTCATCTGAAAATTAATTTTTAAAACTCTGCACCACCATATCTATTTGTATCCAGTATCCACTTTTGCACAAATCCACCATGCATTATAAAAATTTCCCTTTATGTTTTTCACATTTCCAAAAGTGATTAAAAGTATCTTTATACAACCTGGACAATTTGTCTGGTGACATATACTAATGGTATATCATTTTAAAAAGTTTTCCTTTAAATAATAAGACAATGTGAATTTCAGTCTTTTTAACCACATTCTTTCCCATTCATTCATTTAAATATTATAACTAAAATTGTTGGCCCATTTACCATACATTCTTTAACTTACTCTTTCACTTTCAAATCTTGACAAAAGATTTTACATTTTAGTAACATGTTCATCATTTGTACATAATTCATTTTTAAATTCCATTTTATCATATTTTATTCCTGGTACTTTTTTATCTATATTAAATCTGTGCATATGAGAACCTAAATCTGTAGTTGATTCTTCTTTTGATTTCATCTTAAGTACCCCATTATCTTTTGCTAAGAAATCTTTAGGTTATCTATATGGTTTTGCTCATTGCTTCTCTTCCGTAAAATGCTTCTTGAGATGAGGCCAACAAAGGCATTTTCAGGCACAGCCTAGGTTTACAACTATTCCATATTCATAATACAGCATTCCTAATATAATGATTTTTAAAATCTAAATTTACTTTAATTATATAATACCATAAGTAACCGTAACACCCAAACTTCAAACCATGACCTTCTAAATTTACAGTAAGACTCTCTTATTTCTTAACAGGCATTCCTTCATCCAAACCAAACCGCAGGAAGCAGAACAGAATGTAAAATCCAATAGTACCAGTCGTCTTCCCATTATTCCCTTTGTTAAAGAAAGATGACCAGTGATTTTCATTGCTGAGGTACATGCTATTTAATTAATTCCCAGGAACTCAGAACAAATCCCCCCCCCCCCCCGGGAGAACAGAAAAACCATAGCTCTTGGACCTATTTGTTTGAAAAGTTTGAAATCCAGATTCTTACTGTGCTTTTTGGTGCAAGCTAATTTTTTTTTAAGTCTTGACCTTTTTCAGTTAAGTATGTTATAGGCTGTCAGAACACTAATCAGATTGTCCAGTTAAACTGCTGCTCTGATGTCCTCTTTAGCATTTAATTAAGCAGTGTCCAACCTCTGGCTTTACGGACCAGCTGGAGAAGAGAACATGCATTCATCGGTCGCACAAATAGAGCTGTGCACATGCTCGCCCATCCGCTGCATGTACAAGTGAGGCAATGCACATGAACTCACCTGCTGCTTCCGCGGCCCAGTTCTGAATGCGCCATGGCCCAGTAGTGGGCCGCAGCCTAGGGTTTGGGGACCCCTCATTTAATTGGTTGTACTTCAAAGTGATTTAAGAAGTGGGGTTTGGTGTCCTTTAAAAGATTCTGCTGAGGTTGCAGATCTGATCTCAATTTATCTTTCAGATATTCTTACTCACAAGCAATGGTGGTATTCAGCTGGTTTTGTCCGGATTGTGCAAACTGGTAGCGGTGACTGCAGGAGGCTCCGCCTACCCACCTGGATGTAATGTGCGACTACTGCACGTGCGCAGAAGGCCACACACGCTCACTTTTGTGAAACGGTAGAGAAGGTAATCCCACCTCTGCTCACAAGGTGCCTGCAGAATCCTTTCAGATACTGCAGACTTCCTCATGAAGACAGGAAGAGCACAAGTGCGCCATCTCTTCGTCTTCTCCTTGCTCCTGCAAAGCCCCACTAAATTGGGCACCTGACCCAATCCTGATTCCATCCTCAGTGTAGTTGCCACACTTTCAGAGACGTACATTCTGCAATTTCCTCACTGGAAGTCAGTATCTACACCTATATGAAGATTTCTGAAAATAATATATCACTTTTACAGGTATCTGGATTACTTTGTGCTTCTCAAGATTATTGGCCTTCCTTTCCAAACAGTTTGTTCTTATTATTCTTAATTTTTTACAACAGTAAACTGCTTTTACAAGATAAAAATGCTTTCATTTTTCACACATTACATAATTAACAT
Organism: Pantherophis guttatus; assembly: GCF_059756535.1. Taxonomy (NCBI): domain Eukaryota; kingdom Metazoa; phylum Chordata; class Lepidosauria; order Squamata; family Colubridae; genus Pantherophis; species Pantherophis guttatus. Next base: position 135,385,071 of record NC_142063.1, on the reverse strand, counting down.
TTTAAATTCACTTCCATAAAGTACAACTCTTGGCTTAGTCAGATTTTGAAAACCAAAATGTAATAATTTTAACCATACTCTTTAGTGAAGTTCCTTGTTATACTTCATGGGAAAGAAAGTTGGTCTTTGAAAAAGCAGGAACAAAGCTTTTGAACTTTTGTATCAGAGAAGACTTTTGAGAGTACTATGGAAAATAAGGCAAACTAATGGATTATTGAACAATTAATTCAGAACTCTCATTCAAGGCACAAATAACTAGTCTCAATAATATTATATTTTAGATACAATACAGTAAGTAAAGAAGGTAATATGGCTCCCTTGTGAAATCCATAGTATCGTGAAAGAGAAGAAAAAGACCTCCAGAACAAATACAGTGCCCCATTAGAAGACCCAAACTTTAAGTTGGGAGACAAATCATCCCAGAGATGATATATGTGGTCATTAAGACATGACACCATGTCTTAGTGGTATATAATCAATTTATCAATTCTTAGTCATGATAGCTTAATAAATTCCAGTCATTTAAACTGAGAAGGTCTATAAGATCTAGATAAATTGGTCTTGCATCTTGCACTCCTGCTTATATAATACTCTTTGAGGTAAGTTTTCTGATTTAGGAAGTGATTCCTTTTTATTTGAATAGCTAATTCTAAAATGTGATACTCCTGAATTAATTTTCACTTCTTTATCCAAGAACTATTTTGGAAGATTCCCTCTTGTCCCAAATATTTTTAGTGTCTCTACAAAAGAATTCACTATAGTCACCTAGGGATTTATCAGGACATGGATATCTCATCCTGATAAATCAAATTTTATCTGTTTAGATTGGTACACTTTACTGGGGAAGTGTGAATGGAGGATAGCTTTGAAGGAAAGAGGAAAAATCTGTTGCCAAGGGCAATGATCAGATAAATGAGGCTTCAACCCAGTGGTTTACAAAATGGTTCATACAGTTCCCCCCACCATTCAGAGGCAGGGAAGCACATTCAGACTTGCAAGATTCTCTTACTATAACTGTTCTAATAAAGTAGCCTTATGTCTATTTCTTAGTTCAGTCTATCTTACAATGCTGATACCCAGGTAGAAATAGCCTACAGTGATCGCTGTTTTGGTAATTGTTAAGTCAGACAATAAGTATCTCTTCTCCACTTTTTATAGAATACTTTTTCAAGAGAATTTTGCAAAGGTTTAAGGTTTCAACGTTGCGCCTACAATATTGTGTTCATTTCCTTGGGATCTATTCTGACTTTACATGGACACAATAAGATTTATTTCTCATTAAATGGTAATTAGTTTTAATTCTGCTAATGATTTTATACTGTATTTTTCCTTTGTAGAATTGTTGAGAATTGTTTTCATGATTTAATTCCTCTTATGGTTATTTGATTAATAATGCATGAAAATATTTAAAGGCTAGTAAAAAAGTTCATATAACAAATACATAAATGAATTTTCAAGAAGCAAGTGAGTATCCATATAGTGCCATTCATTTATACATAATTTTAATCCAATCTGAAAGGGTTATTAGAGTTATTAGGTTTTACATGTTAATTATAAAGTAACATGTTCTATAGTAGCAATGCATATTCTTTTGTACAATCTAAGCCACACACTAGTATTTCTCCTTATAAGGATTTCTGCAGTGTATAATTGCATTAATATGACTGTTGCTAGTTTGTACATAACATTGCTTTATGAAATCCATACAACTGCAATTTTGTAATGTAGCCATTTGAATGAGAAGAGCAGTCTTAGAACCATAGGGCCGAATTAATAATAATAATAATAATAATAATAATAATAATAATAATAATAATAATAATAATAATAATAATTTTATTTCTATACCGCCCTTCTCCCGAAGGACTCAGGGCGGTGTACAGCCTATTTAAAAACACAGACAAAACAATGATATAAAATTTAAAATAATTAAATAAGTGGCTCAAATTTAAAACCCCAATAAATTTAAATTAAGTGCATCATCAGCTTAAAGTTGTTACATTCCCACAAACAGTCCAAGCCCAACCTTTCCTGAAATCTGTTGACCCAAATCTGTTGGCTCAGTGGCTAAGACACTGAGCTTGTCAATCAGAAAGGTCGGCAGTTCGGCGGTTTGAATCCCTAGTACAGGTCTCCTGCGTGAGCAGGGGGTTGGACTAGATGACCTCCCAAGGTCCCTTCCAACTCTGTTACTGTTGTTGTTGTTGTTGGCACCAACTTTGTGCCTGGCACCATCAGTTCTGAGAAAATCAGGGTTCTATACTTAGGATAGAAATCCCTATATCCTTTGATTTACCACAATGGAAATCTACCGATTTCTTTCTTTTTAAAGATTCTGTTCGGGGAATGCCTTTCCTCATTGTTTTATGAACATTCTTATAAACATCTCTCAAGACAGAACTAACTCTTGTGTAATCTAGTTCTATATTAATTCTCTTGTCTAAAGAGTCATGATACATTTCCTTGTATAAACATTTTATGTTTCTCCTCTGATTTTCTCCCTATTTATGCAAGGATTAGAAAGTTATTTAGTCCTTTAGGCATTAAAAAAGGGTCCTAGAAATGAATTGTTGAACAGAAGAAATTGTACATAATTGCTCTAAATGATAAATACTATGTTTAGAACAATTTCAGCACTTCTGTGAGACAATATAAATTGACTGCATGCACTAACAGCTTAATCCATTCTCAATTCTGGATTTAAAAGGATAACTCTGGAAGAAGGGCACAAAATACTGGTTAAGTTCAGATTCCTTATACTATTATAAAAATATTTTGCTAGATGTGGATTAGCTGTGGAAAAGACTACATTCTAATTGAAGAACTATATTGACATTGAATAAATATAAGAGCAATGGGGGGAAAGTAAGATACCTTCTGCAAAAACAAAATGAAACAAACCAGATTCTGATATGAATTATATCTTCTCTATGATAAATAATTCAACTTAGAATGCAGGTAAATAGTCAATTGAACTTTTACTTATGAGGAAGAGTCAAACCGTGAACAGAATTTGGCAAGAGAAGGAATAATAAATGAGAGATGCCAGAAATCACTGAATAACCTAATAAATAGAAAATGGAGGGGGGGGACCCACCTCTGGTAACTCTTGTTGCAACCATTCTATGGTTAAACAATAAGAGCTTGCAATTAAAAATAATAATTTATAGCCTATAGTATCTGTTTGTACATTGCCTTGTTAAGTGAAGTTTTTATCTGAGTAAATGCAGAACAAATAAATTGAAGAAACGATTAGGTCACTTCTGATCAAATAAATCTCACCTACCACTTTATAAAAGCTACTTGATAAATATTTACACTCCTCTTCCAAAAGATTGCCCTTTTCAGTTCTAAATCACTTTCTATATCAATTTTGTAACGCACACACACATGTATGTATGTATGTATGTATGTATGTATGTATGTACCCTGTTTTCCCCAAAGTAAGACATCCCCTGATAATGAGCCTAAGCGGGCTTTTAAGCGCATGGCAATAAGGTCAAGCACTTATTTCAGGGTACAAAAAAAATATAACACAGGGGAAACCCATGTTTTGGGGAAACATGGTATGTACTGTATGTATGTACTGTATGTATGTATGTATGTATTTCAACATATTTCTACATGTTATACTTTTTATAATGTAGAAATTCTATAATAGGTTTTCAGTGTGTGGTGCATGCCTTGGGCTTTCCTTTTCAATGAAGTCACTAGACTATTTTTGTCACTTGTAGTATTTGAATTTATTTACAAATGTACACAATCAGATAAGGTGGACAGTTAGATGGAAAATGTATATTTCTAATAGAAATTGCTAAATTCACTATCTCATTTTCTGATTCTTCCACAGGCAAATATCACAGATGGCAATTAGTCCTGGTAGTAAAGCTCCTATAAGCATGTATATTCAATGTGGACATAGTTTTACTATAGTTTGATCGTTTCTACTACCACATTAATCTTTATGATCCCAGAATGAAGGAAGCAACTTATAAGTCTATAAAAATGCAGCAGGAGAGAATTACACCCTGAAACCAGCCATGGAGGAAGGAGAGCCACTGAAAAAAAAATGCCTGCCACTCCTAAATCTCTACCAATTCAGAAGGATAAATGACTGAGTGTATTGAAGGCCACTGAAAAATCAAGCGGGGTCAGGATCAGGGGTGAAATCCAGCAGGTTCTGACAGGTTCTGGAGAACCGGTAGCGGAAATTTTGAGCAGTTCGGAGAACCGGAAAATACCACCTCTGGCTGGCCCCAGAGTGGGGTGGGAATGGAGATTTTGCAGTATCCTTCCCCTGCCACGCCCACCAAGTCACGCCCACCAAGTCACACCACACCCACCAAGCCACGCCCACAGAACCAGTAATAAAATAATTTGGATTTCACCACTGATCAGGATGGATACCTATCCTAAGGCCAACACAGACCATTAACAAGTGCAATCAATACTGCCTCAAAGCTACAAACAGAATGTGACTGAAAGAAATCCAGATTCCTCAAGGGGTCTTTGGAAGACTGCAAGTCTATGAGTTTCTCAACAAGCTTTCCTAAAAGGAGAAGATTGGAGACTGGGCAAAAAGTATCCAGTACTTTTGAATCTAGTACTAATTTCTTGAAGAGAGGATGAACCATCACTTCCTCCAGAGGAAGCAGAAATATTCTGTCCTTCAAAGAAGCATTCTCCATGACTTGAATTCAAATCCATGCCATCTAAAACATAGAGAAGCAGAACTCAAAATCCCATGTATCCTGTCCACTTTCTTAATACAATACTTAAATAAATTTGGTATTTTTGTTATTGATTAGCATTTTTTAGAAGTTATATAAAAAGCGATTGAACTCAAACTGTCCTCATATTGCTACTAATATTAATTTGTAGTTTATTATATACAGGATATACCAAAAACAGGCACTGTAGGACAATCACAGTATGTTTTCTTAAGGAAATATTTAGAGAAAAATAGCAAGCCATTAACATTTAAGGAAAATTACTTGATACAGTTTCTACAGGACCTGACTTTTGATACTTCTATATTTATTTCTAACTGTCTGTTTCAAATATATCTACATCTAAGTACATGTGAAGTTATGAAGTTATGAATGCTGTTTATTAGAACTGTACCCCACCTTTCCTCGAGGTGGCTTTCATGGAAATGTCCCCTTAAATTTATCCCACAACAACTCTATGAGATAGGATGGGTTGGGAGTGACTGCTCCAATATAATCTAATGATTTGAGGAGGACTTAAATTTGGAACTCCCCAATCCAAGTCTACTGTCTTAATCATTAAACCACAGGGGACATGTATAAAAAAATGGAAAACACAAGTCCCATCCAACATGAGTCCATCATGGTATAAGAACTTATTTTAGAAGATTTCAGTTTATCATGTCTAAAAATGCCAGAATGAAGACTTGTCTAAGACAACACAAGAGATTGATCTCAAAACACAGAGTGGTTCTCAGAACAAGACAGAGTTTACATGTTAACTAGATGAGGCATTTCAATGGAAAAGTTACAAGTCAGAACCCATCAAGCTATGCTGGATATTAGAACAATGGGAGGAAACAGTTGTACTTTGGATCTATCTCACCAAACAAAAGAATAGGCATGATAGACATCTGCCTCAATTTGTCTGGAGCGCACACCTTGTCTGACCAACTAATTTTGAATTGGATAGGTATGCATGTAAAATATATGGTGAAACTATATTTACTGAATTAGTGAAACTTTTAATTCAGAAAGTATGAACAATAGCAATTGTTCATTGTATTTGTTTGTTTCTATGTAACTTGAGTCACTGAATAAATAAGAATTAACAACTTTGGAAGTGTTATGAAGATTCTCTATGTGACAGTGCTATGGTAATACAGTCTGTCTCGCTTCTCCAAAATGACAGACGGTGTGTTATTATACAAATTGCTGTCTAACACGTCCTTGAAAAGAGAAGATGGAAAGAAAAAAGGCATGATCTTTTACAATCTAATTAACAAAATGGAACCTGTGCTAAGGTAAATTTGTCCAGCCAGTCTGTCCTGCTTCATCAGCTCTTACAGCAATCAGGTTTTCTTTCTTTGGGAGCTGAGACATGTATACATATGTCCATTTGCATAAAACCCATAACATAGCTGTCAGAAACAAGGTTAATATGGTAGACAAAATATATTGTGTTTTGGATTATGGAGAAGGAGGACTTTCTTCCTACAACACAACTCTTCTTGTTATAACATATCCCACAGCATGGTCCAAGAAGCCTTGCTGAGTTAAGTCACAGTGAGTCCAAATTTTAAAAGAGACACTGAGAAGCATATAACCACTTAAATCATCTTTTTCATTTCTACTTATGTATGATTTTAGCACTTTATATTTTTCTGCCTCCCTGGATTGCTCACAGGTAGTATGAGGCAGGGAAACGACCTGCTATAAAAAGGCACATAATGGTCTTGAAACACACACGTTCTAATTTCTTTGACATTACTCCTTAGATACGTTTAGGCCTGTGGCCAAAAAGGGAAATCTTGTGTATAGTGGGATAATAAATAACATAATAGGACCAAAATAGAACAAAACATATTAGATTGGATGTTAACCCTAACCTTAACCCTAACCCACTCCTACTCCCAAAGTAGCAAAATGGGACATATTTATTATGTAGAAATATTTTCTTTCCATATTCTCAGAGAAATAAGCCCCAATGTATTTAAAAGATTTGTCAGAGGTGTGCTATGCATGAAGCTTTAATCCTTTCCTTAAGGAAAATAGTCATTCTGTACAGCATTACTAGTAGAATCCATTACTTTTTCACATGTCATGCCAACATGAGCAACACTTCCCAAGAGGAGTCTCGGGAGTGCACACTGATATCAGATAGAGTCGAGGAGCAGCAGGTGACTGGAAGAATGTGCTTCAAATAACAATTGCAATGTTTTCTGACTTATTTGAACAAGGGGATACTGCATCAATGAGTTTTTCTTCCTTCACTCTGTGGCCAGTATTTCCTATGACCTTGGCCAAAGGTTAAGGAAGGAAGAAAAGAAGAGACACAGGAAAAGCACAATGGCCACTCCTTGCAGTTACCTGTATACTATTAAAACTTTTGTGTCTGTTTGATGCTTTGCAACCTTCAACTGGGAGAAATGCTGCCTTGCAGAGCAAAGCTTTGCCAAAAAAGGTAACTCAAGGCACCTTATAGAATGCCGAGTCCCATTAGTCTTGAGGAAATGAAATGTGGGAAAAAAATTTTTTGCTACTTTAGTGCCAATTCCACTGCTATTGTTCAGTGCCTCAGGCAGCAGTGACATGATCCTCATTTTCACCATTCCATGGTAGCTTCCCATAAGTCAATAGGAAATCAGGAAGGAACTGATGTAATTGCTGATCTTCCTACACTCCCTGCCACCTTCTCATTGGCAAAGTCTTTGTCTTGAGGAAGCTTGCAGGAAGAAAGTCAATGGAGGGATGGTCTAATCAATGTGTTGGCAACCCACGGCTCCGGAGCCACATGTGGCTCTTTCACCCCTCTGCTGTTGCTCTCTGTCGCAACAGAGGGATGAAAGTGCTGTTGCCCTGTCATGGCCACCAACAAAGAGGGCTGGGAGAGAATGGCGGGGGTGGATCTTGCGGGGTGGGGGCCATCTCCCAAGCCTGACCTTCCTCCTCCGTTGTTGGCTGGGCCAAGAGAAAGAAGGTGGCGGTGTGGGGAAGATCTCCCCTCCATTGGCCAAGCACCAAGCACCGAGCACAAAAGCCCAGCGTGGGGAAGGGCTGGCCCAGCAGAAGCACCCCCATTGACAAGTTGGGACAGTGGAGAGGCCTGGCCCGGCTCTTGCAGCTGTCCCGCTATTCAGCACCTCCAATACAAGCTGCCACCTTTGAAATGTGCCACCCCTTTGAGGAAGCCGGGCAGCGATTGCTGGGGCTGTGCTTGCTGAGGATGGGGGCAGCGGAGGCATCAGGGCTCTCCCCCACTCCTTGACAAGCCGAGCCTGGAGTAGCATGGAGAGTTGCAGGCCGAGCACCGGAGGGTCAGAAGATGTGCTCCGACATCGCCCCAACACATGTTTCCAGAGCATGCTCCTCTGTCCCGAACTGGGATCGAGTAGGGGGTAGGTGGAAAGGAGCAGGGAACTGGGAGCAGGGTAGGGGAAAAGCCCAGCTGGCTTTCCTTTTGACATGTGGCAGGGAAGACCCAATATCCCCTCCATGGCCTGCCCACTGCTCTTGCAGCGCCTTGCGCAGCACAGTGAAGGTGCACTTCACAATGGGGGAGACTATATTTTCCAGCCACTTTGGACCGAATTGCAGGATGCGTATGCATGCCTGTGTGAGTGTGCAGCTGCTTGGGATGATGCTTGTCTTAAGTGTGTGTGGTGATCTAAGGGAGCAACTTCGTGGCACTGTGATGTAACAGCCTGACTCCTTTTGCAACCCAAGGTTTATTTTTGTATCTTTCCAGAGACAGATAGAATGTGGCCGAATTTCCTTATAGTTATTCCCTGGGTGTGTGGGTTGGAAAGTGGGGTGGGGGATGGGGGAGAGGGAGGGAGGAAGAGAGAGGAAGAGAAAGAAAGAAAGAAAAGAGAGAGAGAGATAAAGAGAAAGAGATGGGAGAGATGAGAGGGAGATAGAGAAAGAGGTAAGAGAAAGATATGAGAGGGAGAGGGAGAGAGGGAGAAAGAGAGACAAAGAGAGAGAAACAGAGAAAGACAGAGATACCTGTTTCCCATAGAAAAGAAAACATGGGGAGCCACAAAACCTGGGTAGGTATGGCTGGGGACATCATGTGACTGGGTGGGAGTGAGTGACGTTGAGTTGGCCACGCCCACCCAGGTTTTGTGGTTCCCAGTGTTTTGTTTTCTGTGGGAAACAGGTCCAAATGGCTCTTTGAGTGTTTAAGGTTGCAGACCCCTGGTTCTAGTCCATCTGCACTCAGTCCCCATTGCCTACTTGATACTTCTCTCACTCCAGCAGCCACTTACCTTCATACCGGGAAGTGAAGGGGAGGGGAGGAAGAGGAAAGAAGAGAGGGGAGGATGGGAGGGAGGGAGGAAAAAAGGAAGATACAGGGAGGGAGGGAGGGAGGAAAATTTCTGATGTTCACTGCCAGCTTCCCACAGTAGGGAAGCCAACAGGAAGATTCGTGGTCATTCTGTTTCCCTGTTGAGGTAAAGAAATATCTCCAAAACAAACATGGGTCATGGCTTGTGTACTGCATTCTAAAAGAGAAAAAAATATGCATGGCCAGTATGTCTTTGTTCAAGGAGGCAGTCATGCTTTATTGAAAAGGACCAACAGGACCTAAATGCTTAATTTTGCAAAACCCACAATGACTGGCTATGCATTGTTGACTACTGATCAACAATGGCAATAGTTGCTTCCTGCATCCAATCTTGCTGCTCCATTGGGAAAACAAGATGTTGGTTGGCCCCTGGATCAACATGACTCATAGGGGTGTACAAAAACATCTGACTCCTAATTGTTTCCCTCTAGGAGCAATCCTTGCTCTCAGCAATAATGCTGAAATGAAGAAAATGTGGAATTACCAAAGGCAAATCTTGTGGGCCATATTCAGCTTCCAGGCTCAAACGTCCAGGCTTAAAACTCTCGCTGCACATTTCTGTCCTTTGAACGTGTACATCTTAACAGTCTACTAGAAGAAGAAAAAAGGAAGCGCCTGAGGATAGGCAATTCTGCTTTAAACTGAGCTAGGGAATTCAATTATATTTCCAAGGTGCCCAGAGCCACCTTTTCTCAAGTCTTGATTCCAGCCCATCCCAGAAAAAGCCTGCGGAGCACAGTCCACAATCAGGGAGCAAAGCTTCCTCACGTCCAAGCTCCGCTTCTAAAGCACGCGCCGAAGGTGGACCAGTCAGACCCAGCTCTGGTTCCTCGCCGCATTTTCCCGCCAAGGGCGAACGAGCCTCTCAGCACCTACTTCCCCCCTTCCCTCTCAGAGAGAGAGAGAGAGAGAGAGAGAGAGAGAATCGTCCAGCACTCACCGCGGCATTGCGCGCGACTCCCCTTCCCCTCCCGCCCTCTCCCGCCTCCCCACGGGGAATCTTCCCAAGCTTTCGCCTTTATAATCCAGACAACCTGCACGCCGCGTCTTTCCTAACTCTGCCTCCCTCCCATTCCCCAGACAGCCAGGCAGCCAGCTCACCACCCACCCCTCCTCTCCAGGGGACGCCAGCGCGAAAGAAAGTCGCACCCTAGCGCCGCCTGACTGCGGTGGAGGAGTCAGCTCGACAGACGGTCGCTTGGGGGTGCGGTGTTCTTTTCTGGCCGGGCCGGCCAGTTTCTTGCTTGCTCGCTCGCTCGCTCGTCCGTCCGCTGCTCCCCTATAGTCTTTCCCTCGCTTTGCGGGCGGGCGTGCGCGCGTGCGGGGCAGGTTCCCGAAGCGGGCGCAAAAAAAAAAAAAGAGAGAGAGAGAGAGAGAGGCGGCTGCTTCGTCGTCGTGGAATGTCCCTGCGCTCTCCGCCCTGCCTTCCGAAGTGGAGATGAGCCACAGCCAAGGCAAAGGACGCCTCTCTTAAAAGACTCCGGAGCCAGGATGATGGTGCACCTGCCGCAGCCTTTCCCTCTGGTTGTGGTGGCGCAGAGTTTCTTCCTCCCGCTCGTAAGTCCACTTTGCCCGGGGGCGACTCCCTGTTCCTCTTCCTCCCCTTTCCCCTCCTCGTTTCGGCACCATCTGCAGAGGCTGCGAAGCGCTGTGGCGTCCGGATTTTGCGGGTGGGGTGGGGGAAAGTCCGAATTTTGCGGTCGCCTCTTTTACCTTGCCGTTTAATGCGAGTTTATAGGCGTTCCGCGTTAAGTTTTGCTACCCGGTCTGGTTGAGTATTAAGGCGAGGACTTTGCCTTGAGAACGGGTCTCGCGGCTGTTCCCCGGCCCTTTCCCCTCGCCGCGAGCGAGCCGGGATCGCCCAATGGGGGGGGGGAGGTTCGGCGGGGTGGCGGGAATCCGGGGCTGAAAACTTTCTTCGACGGCCACGGGAGAGCCGCTCGTTCCTGAGCCGGACTTGGTGATGGTGGGGGGCATTCTCTGAATACCGCGGGCTTTTTCGGTTCGGGAACCGGGCGGTGTGCTTCCTGAGGCTGTGTGTTGAGGGGGCAGCCCTGGCCGCTTTTCCTCCGAGGGAAGCGCTGGGCTTTTGAAGGAGGCAAAAACGGGGGTCCCTTCCGCGTTTTTCACTGGGAACCCCGGAGGAGCACCTGCGTTGTCTGACCTCTGAATATAGTCGGAGTTTGGGGTCTAACGGTTTAGAATGGAGGCGCATTCACGACGGAATTACTGTCACTGTGGCGGCAGGATTTAGAAACTTGGATAGGAGATGACCAACTTTTTATTTTTCAATTATCTCGATGAGTAATGGTTTCCCGGGAAGGAGCTTGCGATTTTCTTTGCCCAATGCTTAGATTGATAAGAGTTAGTTTATTTCTTGAGTGAATGATCTGTAGTGACAAAATCTCTTTTCTGCACAGGAGGGCTCTGGAGTGATAGGTAGTACAGAAAATCTAGGCATTTGGTGATTATGAAGGAAGATTTTGAAAAGTGTTCATATATACAAGCACTTTCTTATTGAAGAATCTTAAAGAGCTAAAGACAACTGGATTTTTTAAAGTTCAGCCTAGAAAATGACTAATATAGATACTGTATTGTTTCCTTTGATATAAGATTTACTGTAAACTTGAACTAGTTCGATTTTAGTTAATTGTTTGGATATTAAAACATCCTTCTGTAATTGTTATTCATGCAAATGGGTGCAATGTGTATTTATAATGATGTGACTGAGTTTAATTGGCTTCAGTGCTTTTAGGAAGCAGCTTTGGGTGGAAGTAAACCATTTTTATACAGCCCAGTCAGGCTAAAGGGACAAGTAAACCAGATTGTAGTCTAAAATAAAGAGAAAAAAACTTTATAACTAAGGTATAGAGAGTCTTGAAGGTGGTTGTAGCATTGTATTTTAGAGAACAAATAAAAAAAAACTTCGGATGTTAAATATATGGCATAGTGTCAAAAGAAGAAACTAGCACTGAAATATCCCCTCTTTCCTAAAGAAAAGCATTAAAAAGTTGTATTGCAATTAAAACTTTTGCTTTAAAAAAAGTCAATGTCCCTTTTCAGGAAAATGTTAACTGCTTGCACGCAGCAGGATGCAAAGTTTTATTTTCATCCCAGCTATATGCAACCTGAAATGGTATGTGTATGGGAGTTTGTGTTACTGTAGTCAATAATGGAATATGTAATAAACCTTGAAGGGATTAAATAGCCTTCTTAAGAGCTGATTCTAATATTACGGTAGGAGTTGATTGATTAGTTTTTGAAAAAGCTTATTTCAAATTCTAATCCCTTTCTAAGACTGTGCTGGTCTTGTAAGATTGTGGGTCTTTTTCTTTCTTTCGCTTTGGTGTTTTATCAGAGCAATGAAATGCAAAGCTGCAGCCTTGCGATAAGGCACATACTTTCTTTCACAGTGGTTTCCTTTTTTAAAAAAATACCCAATAAAACCTGGGTAAATGCTTAGAATAGTTACCAGCTAAACATCACATAGTGGTTAAGGATATGAATGGGAAATAGTGAATGAAGCAGGAAAATGAAATTTCCCTGCAAAAAAATCCAGTGGATACATTAGGGACTGATTAAAATTTCCAGCGGGCATTGGTTTTATTTCATATATGATTGAAGCAGTAATATTTTACTGCTTTACATCCTTTCCCTTGTATATGAGTGGTACATTGAAGAATCAAGACATTTAAAATAGAGAAAATTGTCTTCAGATGGTACTATGTATAAGCTATTTATTAGAACTAGTTCATTTTTATGTTTAGGTAATTTGAATCTCACTGAGGAGCATCCTTTTCTTGTGCACTTTACTTTAATCAGTTGTCATTCAATCCCATATGCGCATTAGGAATTAAGTTCTAATAAACTCTACATCTAGTCCCAAGTAAATGAATGTAGGATTATGTTGCTCTGTCCAACTCTACCATGAGTTATCTGTAGTAAATATATTAGATATCTTTGAATATAGTGAAAATATTGTATTGTCAGATAAATAGCTTTGCATAGATTTTGGTAACTCTTATTAAAAAAATGCACTAGGTTTTTCCCCCAGATGTTTCAGTGATTAAATGTCTTCCAAATATTGTCAGTATTCAAACATATTGTGAAAACTGGCAAATATAAACATAGAAAATAGCCTGCACACGCTAACCAGCATTACCCTAATGAAATAAATGCTATTTAAATAGTAAACTGAAATTTACTTTATTAATATGATTAAGATTTCTATCAGTAATCTTTATCAAGTGCAGAATTAAAAATAGAATGGTTGAATGTAGTATTTTATAGTCAGTAGAACAAATCACAATCCCATTTCATTTTGTGCATTCTATTTAAGTTTGCAATCCTGATTGCTGATTTAACATACCCTGATTTTTTTTACCACAATTAAGTGGCAGTCTTATCCCTTACTGAACATTAACCCTGTTAGTAATTAATTCTGAGGGAAACAGAAGAAACTTTTAAAGAAATTTATATCATATTATGTTGTTGATGTGTCTAAAACACAGAGGCTGTATTTAAAGTAAATAGTAAAACGTGTGCTACAAATTGCATGGAAAAATAAAATTGTACATCTTGCATTTTTCCTCTATGTTGTGAATAGCCACCAAAAGATAATTTTTCATATAAATCGCCATTTGCTAACATGGTAGTCAATATACACCTAGCTATCACCTAAATAGTGACAGAAAGAGATTTGTCCAGAATTAATGTCAGTGACTGCTATTTTTTAAATCTAATATTAATAGTCATTACGTTTCCTTTTGTAACAAAATATTCAGTGCCATGTTAATAACTAGAACACAGGAGCAAGACAATTGAAGTCACTATCTACAGGAAAATATCTTATAAAGGAGATTTTTATGACCCATTCTGCAGTTCTGTTGAAATTGAATCAAGCATGTTTATAATTTTCTTAAAAAACACATTATTTTCTCATTTTCACATTAGTATCTCATTTTCCTACTTATTGTATTTACAAATAAAAAAATATACAAGTGCATATCTCTGGAAAATTAATATTACAAAATGAACTTTAAATAAAGGTTTCTGTTTTTAAAAAATGGCAAGAACAACATTATATGCTACTTCTTGATTTTTCTGTTCAAAGTATATTTTGTTATAAAAATGAATATCAACACGGTTACAATGAATGCAGTTCATTATACTGTAAAGTCCACTAACATTTTAAAATCTTGTATATAATAAAGCTGTGAAAAAGAAACTTATATGTTCTTAAATATTCAGTTCATGGAATGGAACTGCTGATATCTCTATAAAATATAAACATAATTTGGAAATAAGTATTACTTTTCTTTGTTTTGAGTCTTTTCTATAATGAGAAGAAAGGGAGGCTTTGTAAACATTAATATAGTAAATATGCTACTTACTGCTCTCATTTATATTTTATTTGATATTTTGTAATTAAAAACTATTTGTGTTTCAGTTTTGATTTAAAAGGAGAAAGAAATGTGATGCCCAAGATTGATTTTAAAAAAAATATTGCTTTTCTTGTTGTAAATGTAGTTTAGGGTGCTTTATTATTCAGATATTTCTTATCCATACCCAAATATATGCATACATTCATGCAAGAAACACCATTTTATAAAAGGAAAATTAGATGTCTCACGTACAAAAGATTAGCCCAGTATTAACCAAGAACATTTTAAAATAGAATATGAAGAATGTGTTACCTAAATATGGACAAAATATTTAATTGTGTTATTAAGCACTTCTGAGGTGTTAATATTCTGAAGATATTGTGAAGAATTAGAAGGAAGTGTATTTAAAATAGAATTTGACAATTAGCATATATGACAATCCAAAACGCAGTTTTCTGTTCCTAGTCATTTCTCTTAGTCCGTTGCCATCTCTTCTTGTTCCTTGACTACACACAGTTCTTCTATGCTATAATAATCTGCAATTATCCTCCCCAGTTATCACCAGATAGGAATGGCACTATTAATGTTTCCACAGTGCTAATGGAATCTGATATTTGTCTTATATGAAAGAGCTAAAATATTTCAACCATGACAAACAGGTTACCAGAAAAAGATGATTTCTAACATTTTCCCTTAGAAATCATAGAAAGAAGCTCTACCACCCATTCTTTTGGTCCCAGGTTTAGTCAAATCTCATTGTGCCAATCCTAAGTGAAAACTGCTAACATCTTCATTTGTAGGCCTAAATTCTCCTCCTTAGTGGTTTAATGCCAGTATGACAAATATGTAGATGTTTGTTAACCATATATTATTTACAAAAAAAAAAAGTCAACACTCTAAAAAAGAGAGATGGAAAGTGTAATTTTTATTACACTTGACAATATTAAAAAGAAAACCTGACTACTAAAAGGGGAAAAAAATAGTACCATACAGAGAATCCTTGACAGAGATGATGGTAGAAGAGCTCCCTACAAACTAGAATAAAGTCAGAAGTTGCATGAAAATATGATTTACAGTGTCATTAGCTATCTGGAGGAATTCTCTAGGGTAGAAGAAGACTCTGATGAATCTTCCCTTTACCCATCAAATCAAGTCTTTCAGAAGAGAAATTATCAAACTGATATTTGCCAGCACCAGCAGCAACTACTGATCTATAGCTGGAAGCTACACATAGTAAAATCTGTAAATTACGGGTTAGTTAGGACTTTTTCTTCTTGTCATGACTGGGAGCAACAAGTCATGTCTGGAGATGTCAGACAGCCTACAATGCTTTTTTTAAAAAAACAAAAAAACTCCAGAATTATATGGGAAATTGGGATCGAGGAAATTGGAAGAAAAACACACTTTTCCTGCAACATAACTGGCATCCTCATGTAAACTGCTTTAGACAGTCTTTCTTCTGAAAAAGTGAAAAACTGCAAAGTGGTTAAAGATGTGGAAGTCCTATATGCGAGAAAGTATAAAACCACATAAAATAAGCTAAACACTAATTATTCATAGAATGTAAATCTTAGTCCCAACTCCTTAACCACCACCCATATTGCCTCCCTATGGCACATCAACGATTTCATCTTGAAAGACAGGAAGATTATATGGAAAAGAAATGAAAGAAAGAAAATCAGACTTGTGAGTTTTTTTGTTTGTTTTTGGTGAAACTAAGAAAAAAGAGAAGGATCTAACAGAGCTATATGAGGTAGCCTTGTCTTCATTGCAATTGATGAATACAAGTAGTCCTCAACTTACAACTGCAATTGAGCCCAAAATTTATGTTGCTAAATGAGAAATTTGTTCAGTGCCCCATTTTACGACTTTTCTTGCCACGTTTGTTAAGGGAATCGCTGCAATTGTTAAATTAGTAACACAGTTCTTAAGTGAATCTGATTTCCCATTGACTTTGCTTGTCAGAAGGTTGTGAAAGGGGGATCACATGACCCTAGGACACTGCCACCATGCATAAATAATGAGTCAGTTGTCAAGCATCCAAATGCAAATCACATGACCATGGGGATGCGGCAGCAGTCATAAGTGTGAAAAATGGTCATAAATCACTTTTTTCAGTGGCGTAAATTTGAAGGGTCACTAAGTGAATGAGGACTACCTATATATTGTACGTAGGGAACTGTAAATTTGATTATGAGTAGAAGCCTAAAATGCATGTCTGACTTGTGCAGTACTGTGTGAAACTAGAAATTTGTACTGTGGTGATAATTGCATGTTGAGCTCCAGTGAGTGATGATAAAGAATTAGGGACAAATGATGGTGTTTTTTTTTTTTAGGAGATAGGGATATTGCATGATTTTGCATGAATGCAATCTAGGGGGAAAACTTTATTAAATAACAAGAATGGATGGGTAGGGATGAATTCAGAGAATACAGAAAAAGTCATTGAATTATTTGATGACCCAAGAATGAAAGAAAATGATGGTTGGTGATTATTTTAGGAAAAAGGTTCAAATATAAATCTTTCTTTAATACAAATATTAAATAAATGGATGTAAAAGGATAATTAAGTTATTTATGGTGAAAAACCGAGTTATAGTATTTAAACCGAATCTAAATACTGTAACTCCGTTTTTCACCATAAATAACTTAATCAAGTTAAGAGAGGGAGGAAAGAAAAACAAATACTAAAGAGACTCCAGAAGATTGAATGGAATTAAAAATAAGAAAGATGAAAAGATCTGGGATGAAACTGAAGTGAGGAAGTGATGAAAGGACAGTTTTAGAGATTTGTATGGGAATTTTAACAATGTGTCAAAAGTAGAACTGAAACAAATGCTACAAAGATTAGTGCTAAAATTAATAATAAAGTAATGCTAGGGAATACTTAAAAATGGTAATGGTGTGGATGGAGACACTGTAACTAGAGAAATGTTTTAAAATAGATGTAAATTTATGGAAAATAATGTCACGTGTTTGTTTATAACTTTTGGGGTTTTTTGTACCCACTCAGACTCACTATTGTGAAATAGGCAGTCATATGAATTACGTCAATAAATAAATAAATCTATATAGAGTACATTTCTTCATGACAATTAGAAAAATGCCATATTGACCTCTTATATAAGGTGAAAAGTAATAAAAATGCAAAATGTGTATGGGGATTAGTTTGTTAAATGTGCTTGAGAGGTGTTTGACATAATGCTGACCGAAATTGTACAAGAAATTATAGTGAACAATATTTGCTAAATGTAGTGTGACTTTATGTCAAGTAGGAGATATGTTGAGCTGAGTTTTTGCTGGTCAGCAGATCATTGAATGAATAAGTGGAAAACTGTTTTCTGTATGTTTGTTCGTTTAGAGAAGTTTATGATAAAACATGCGATAAAATAAATAAGCTTGGAGTATGTAATATTTTTCATATAGTTGAAAGTTAGTTGCTGAATATGATAAGCAGCTATGATGAAAATTGGGAATGCATAAAAATGGAATGCTTAGCAAAAAGTTCAGCACTCTGCAGTAAAATATGTGGTATCATTGTTTATTCCTTGACTTATGGTACTCCTCGACTTATGAGCAACCATTAGAAGTTACAATGACGCTGTAAAAATGGACTTTCCAACTGTGCTCAAAGTTACTTACATTGCAGTGTCCTCATATGGTCATGTGATCAAAATTGAGGTGCTTGGCAGCCCACTTACAATTACAACCACAGAGGTGCTACAAATCCCCCTCTTGAAATCACTTGAATGAAGCCAATTTTCTATTGTTAGAATGTTGCCTATTGATCAGGGATTTAGGGGTTCCAGGACTTCTTTTTTGTTAACTAACAGGCTCTACAGCCTGTGTGGGCTCCACAGTGAGGCCTTAGCCCAAAGACGACATAGTAAGATCCAATTGAGTCTAATTCTTTTATTTGCTTACACCTGATAGAATCTTGCCAGACTAAAGCTATAACTTTTAAACTTAATAGGGAGATTCCAGAGTGTGGCTATCATGAATCTTTTCCTCCCTCTTCCATCCAGTTCAGGACTGGGCATTCTCTTGTTGTGTTCAGAATGTGCTGTCTCCTCTCTGAGAAACTACAGTGCTACTGCCAATATCCTCCCCCCTCCTCAAAATCAGAATCAGAATAGAGCTGGAAGGGACCTTGAAGGTCTTCTAGTCCGACCCCCTGCCGATCAGCTAGGAGAGGCCAGAACTAGGGGTAGCACCAATGAGAATTCTCCCTGCTTGAGCATCATTGGTCTCCGGGCAGAGTACTTTGGGACTTCACCTGAAGGTGGAGAGATATTTCTGTGGAGAAAGAGAAGCAGAGAAAGTGGGAGGGGGGATTTTGGCCTAAATAACCAACTTGGGCTTCTCTGTGCGAAACTCTCTCCTCCAGTGGGTGAAGTCAAGGGAGACTCTGCCCGGAGACTGATGATGCTGCAGAAGGGACAATTCCCATTGTTCCTCCTTCTTTCTGGACACTCGAAGTTCAAAGAAGCCCCATTCCCAGCTCACAGACCAGCTCTTCCAGTTTCCGGCACTTCTGCACGCACAAAGGTCAGCTGATCATCGCGTGCACATGCGCACCAGAAACCCAGAAGAGGAACTGGCAAAGCTGTGCGTGCCAGACGACAGAGCTTCATGTGCCACTTCGGGCATGTGTGCCATAGATTCGCCATCATGGTCCTATACCATTTCAGACAAGTGACTCTCCAGTATCTTTTTAAAAACCTCCAGTGATGAAGCACCCACAACTTCTGAAGGCAAGCTGTTCCACTGGGTAATTGCCTTCACTGTTAGGATGTTTCTCCTTAATTCCTCTTTCAGCTGCACATTCCATCATGGTATTCCATCAGTGCATCTGTCCTTTTCCATTTTCCACAAAAAGTTACTGCTGAGAGAATTCTAGTCTTTCTTTTAAAAAAATACTTAAAAAAAAACAAATTATTCCACTGTGCATAGGAGTTAAACACTGACACTGCAAAATATTTCTTTTATAAAACTTCGTATGGGGCCGGGTTACTTGTGGGATCATCCCTTTCCACCTATATCTACTCATCCTATTTTCAGAGGAGAGGCATGTTCTGGGTCCCATCTATTAAGGATTCCCATTTGACAGGACCCAGGAAGAGCACATTTTCTGTCATGACACTTGCCCTCTGGAAAGCTTCATTCCTACAGAAATCAAACTTACCCCAACTTTTCCATAAAGTCTTAAAACCTGGTTGTGTTACTGCACCTGAGCCCATGATGTGTAATTGAGCTCATAACCTGATAATATTAACTGCTGATAGGGTTTTTTTTTAAATCTTGGCTGCTATATATATTGTTATTTTGTTGTAAAGATTTTATCTTGTTTTTATTTATTATCCTGTTTCCCCGAAAATAAGACATCCCCTGATAATAAGCCCAATTGGGCTTTTGAGCGCATGCGCTAAAATAAGCCTCCCCCTGAAAATAAGCCCTCCTCGAAAATATTTAAATGCAGAGCTGGAAATCAGGTAAGACGGCATGAGAAGCCCCATCTTGCTCCACGTGCCCCAAAATAATAAGACCTCCCCGAAAATAAGGCCAAGCGCTTATATCGGGGTTCAAAAAAATATAAGACAGGGTCTTATTTTCGGGGAAACACAATATTAGCCACCCAGAGTCATACATTTGGGATAAAAAAGTTGTAGAAATGAATGAACAAGTGAATGATGGTGATACAATGACACAATGGTGTATCATAGATATTGTTATCCATGCAACAATAAATGGGAATTGCATTAACTCTACTCATAAATAATGGGTATTGTATATTGTACTTTTCTCTTAGCCGTTCCCTCTAAGTTTTTGTTATTTAGGACAACCTTTAATGCAGCAGATGGAAGTACTTTTTCCAGTTTTGACATACTTGTGTCTGTTCAAGCAGAGGAGTCACACTTGAGGGAATGTTGCCTCCCTATAAAACAGAATGCAATTACTTTTAAGTATTTTAACATTTCAAAGTTGCCAGCTGTAAACTTCAAAAAGAGTCCTGTTCTGCAACCATAAACCAACTTACTCAAAATATTTGATATAGAATTTGGTAATTTCTGCCCCAGACCTTTTTCTTTTAATATTGAACAGTATAAAAGGTTTTTTAAATTTTTTTAAAAAATTTGTGTATTGTATAAGTTTGTGTATTGTATAATAAAGAAGTAGGGATCAAAATGAAAATGAAATTTAGCTACTTTTTTTCTATTTTTAAATTTAAAATTTCTGAAATACTCTATACTGCAATTAGAAAATACTTATTCAGTGACGCATGAATGGACAGTTATTTAAATACTAAATGTTTGGTATAGTGGTTAAAGCACTATGCTAGAACCTGGGAGACTTAGCTGGATGACCTTGTGCCAGTCACCCTCTCTCAGACTTACAAAATAAGGCAATGGCAACCACTTCCAAAACTCTTGTCAAAAAAGAAAACCTGAAGGGATACGCCCAAACAGCCACCTGGAGTCAACACTCTTGAAGGCATACACACACACTATACAAAAGCAGTCTTAGAGCTAGTACATGTAATTGCTACTCTTTATGAGAAAGCTATTGTGTAATTGTGTGGTTTATTTATTCCTATTAGAAGCTTAATTGGACTATATCATTGATAGCTAACCTTTTTTTTTTTAAATTTGATTTATATGCCGCCCTTCTCCGGAGACTCAGGGCGGCTTACAATGCGTTAAGCAATAGCTTTCATCCTTTTGTATATTTATACAAAGTCATCTTATTGCCCCCACAAACTGGGTCCTCATTTCACCTACCTTAGAAAGGATGGAAGGCTGAGTCAACCTTGAGCCTTGGAGAGATTCGAACCAGCAGTAAATTGCAGGCAGCTGTGTTAATAAGAGGGTGTGTAGACCGCTGTACTATCAAGGCTCTTTTTTGCCATCGCGTGCCAGGAAGGGGGGGCGGGGGAAGTTTGTGCATGTGCCCACACCCATAATTCTATGTGCCCTGCACATGCATGTCCAATCCCCCTCCACCACCGCTCCTGGCACGTGATGGCCCGGTAGGCCTGTTTTTCTTTCTCACCTGGCTCCAGATCCTCTCTATGCATCTGGGGAGGGCGAAAACAGCCTTCCCCACCCCCTTGGAGGCTCTCCAGAGGCCCAAAATGGCCCATTTTCCAACTTTCGGTTGGACAGGAAGTGACTTTTTTTGCTGTCTCCAGAGACTCCTAGAGACCCTAACTCTTCTCCATCCCCACCCCCAGGCCCTCCGGAGGCAGGAAACATCCTGTTCCCTACTTCTGGTGGACCCAGAAGTCTCAAAAAGGAGCTGAGCTGGCGTGCCAGGTGACATGGCTCTATGTGCCACCTGTGGCACACGTGCCATAGGTTCACCATCACGGGACTATATAGCAGTCCAGAACAAGACTAATAACAATTACAAGAATAATGATAATATGGCAACAGTGAGATTGAGTATTATAACCCACACTATATGTTATATTGCATATCCCTAAACAGTTGTGAATTCTGCCTCAGAATTCTAGTCATACTAAAACAATGTATTTGGGAACTACTAGTTTGTAGTAAGTGAAATCGAAATATAGGGCTACAAATTTAAAAAAAATACTAAAAATAGGCGCAAAAGTACAGATTAGTGGACAAGGAATAAAAAAAATATTTATTTCCTTAGGGAAAAATAATTTGTAAAAGAAATGATAATCATCCATTCCTAGTTTCATTAATGGTTAGCTCAAATTCTGCAGAGTGTTGTACTACTGATTGACTAATCAGTTTGGTTCTCCAGAGGTTTGGTTTATAAAATCATCAGTAGAAAATTGATAAATGTAAGAAGGCCTAGAGAGAATAGGAAAGGAGGAAAGGAGCTGATGTAGTTAATTACTTCATGTCTTTTTGTAGAAACAATCCATTAATATGTGAATTGAGAAAAGAAGGGGACTTTTAATATTGAGATAGAGTCATCAGACACATCTGCAAATATTATTAGCCCAAAAAGCAAAGATGTTGCAAGTTATACAGAACTCATTTTGTCAATTGTATAACTGGTATTTTACAGTATCTGTTGATGTCTCCCATATATTCTAATAGTACAGTATAAAGAAGAGAATTTATCTAAGTGAATATTTTCAATTTACAAAATACTAAATTTATATACTGTTTAATCTACCTGGATATCCTCCATTTTTAATTAAATGTGATAACCAAATAGCACAAACTGAGTATATGTAGATTTGAAAAAGAATTTTAACATTACACTAGATTGTCAATCCAGAATCAAAGATTCCTTAGGCTAAAGGCAAATCCAAAATCATGGCAGCTATCAGTAAAATGTTGTAGTCAAATTCTTTTATAAATGTTCTGGTGGCCTTTGGAAATCTGTTACGATTTAATTGTCCCACAGAGCTATTGAGTACAGTTGTTTCCCTGTGTATAATATATAATATAATAGACCATCTTATTATAATTTTTATAATAAGCAAGTTTCTACTACAAATACAGCAAAGCATCATTTTCCAAATCAGTCCCTTGGTCTATCATTTGTTTTTTCACATTCTGTATTTTCTCTATCTTATCAGATAAATTTTGTTTGTCATTCCTTCATTAACATATTTTAGACATAATCTACCCCTAGAAGCAAACATCAATGCTGGCAGTGTAAATAACTAACTTCTGGCTCCATTCTTCAAAGATTTTGTCCAATATTTCTCATGTTACAACATTTGTATCATTATATAAATCCCAGTATAAATCCCATCAGGTTTTGTATGCTTTTTTCCTTAAAATTTTTTTGTTCCCCTCTACAGTCCAATTTCTAAAATCATTTTTTTTCTTATGACTTGCTATTATCAGGATAACCAAAATAAGTCTTATCTCCTATGAAAAACTTTATTTTTTTATAGTTGATTCCAAAAGCATATTGTAAAAGTCAATATTTGAAATTTATCTGGATCCTTAATTCTTTTTATAACTTTCATGGAACAGAATCTTATTTAGTTTTTTGCTGTTTATTCTTTAAATTCATAAGCTTGTAATTACTTTTTCTTTTGTTCAGAATTAAAGATAAACTTACTCAATAAAAACTTCTCAAACTTTTAATTCCAAAGTTCTCTAATAGTTTTAGAATAGCTAATGTACAATTTCCAAATGTGATTATAAGGTGAGGTTTGTGAATGTAGTGTATTTTAAAGTCTCTCCCACAGTTGCAAGCAAGGTAGCTCATCTCACCTTTTTCTACCACTAAAATCCACTTTAATGTTATATAAGACTGTAGTATCTGATAAGAGGAAGAGAGCCTACGGAGTTGCTAGAGCTGCTTAGGAAACGCTCAGACAAGAGATGTGGAACTCCAGTTCCACATCTCTTAACATAATAACAGTCAGAGGAATAATAATAACAGTCAGAGGAAGAAACTTAGTCCCTCAGGCAGGAGGTTTGTGCCTTCAAATTTGCAAGGTACTATTACTGTAATCTTACAGTAAAGTAGAATTAAGTCATCTGGATGTGCTTCTTATCTGGTTTACCTGAGAGTGCTGACATCAATCTTGTAAATCTAAATGTACAACTCTCCCACCATCACTTTTAACTGTTTGATCCATCAGAGCGAGTTGCTCCAAAGTTTATTCCTCTGACCATTAAGCTACTGGGAACTCCTCCTTTCTTGTCTGATTATTTCCTAGGCAGCATCTCTTCCTCTCCTCCCTCAAGATCATCCCCACATACTACCGGTATTACACTTCAGAAAACCACTGCTTCAGTCTCTTTTTGAGGAGCAGCTGTCTGCAGCATATGTGGATGATCTCCTGTCCTCTCCTTATCTGGAAAGGTTCCTTGGTCTTTGCCACAGTTGTCTACTCCATGATACCTCCCCCTGAAGTCACAATACCCTGTATTAGTAAGAAAACAGCACAGAGTCAATTCTTCGCATAGGTCCACTAACTCTGAGCCAAAAGTACATTGAGGAAGCTATGCTAAAAAACCTAAGTAACTGAAAGTACACTAAAAGTAAGAAGTAGCTTAGAAAGAGCAGAAATTAAAGTAATTTAGGGAGAAGAGAAAAATAAATCTAGTTTAAGTCAAAAATGTTCACTGTAGTATTCTCTACCCTTACAAATTATATCTATACATCTTGCTTCTACCACGTCATTCTTTTACATTACTCTTTTGGAGGATCCCATCAACTCCATCCAACCATGACTTCCTTACACCTTTGTATTCAATCCACATTCATTTCTCACCCATTCATTCTGACTTTTTTCTTATTTTATCAGACATATTTTAGTACATTACAACTGCATTCAACTTTTCTGTTTCTCTTGACATAACAAACTCTCACTTTAATGGGCAGAAGTATATTATTATATTCAGCTGTGCATATCTTAACCTTTTCCTTCTATCTTTTGTAAACATTTCACCAAAATTCACAAATATATTTGTTAGAATGTTTGCTATATAAAATATAAATTTCAGTTGATCACTCCATTTACCTTGTCAGACACAGAAACCTTGGCATTTGATGCATTAATTTTCTGAATCATATTTCCCGTTGCATCTGGCAATATATTAGCTGCTTAAAATCATTCGGGTACTCAGCACCATCTTAGAATTAGTATATGTACATTTACTTTATTGTGGCTGAAACAGTATAAATCTACGTGTTAGTTCATTTAAATAAATCAAATTATTTTGAACAGGATGGATTTGATTTAAATCAACTCGATTTAAATCATAATTTTTAAAGAGCAACTGTCATCTCTGCTACTCCTTTGACCCACTGTTAACTCACCGATAGTCCCAGTGTTGCAGAATATACAGCCTCATGCTACATAACTAAGCTCCATTTCATGCTGAATAAACTAAATTATTTATGTATCTTAAATAGAAAACTATCTTATGATAGATTTTTACCCCAAAAGTTTTTTATTAAAATAAATTCAATAAAAATCAAAAAAATCCGATTTAAATCAAAAAAATCTGATTTAAATCAAAAAATCTGATTTTTTTGATTTTTTTAAAAAAAATCATTGATTTTTATCCACCCTGATTTTGAAGATATATCATAAATTTATTAAGCATTCAAACCATTACAATGTTCTGTGGGCCCCTAGAAAAATATTGGCAGCTTGCTGAGCAGCTCTGAACAAAACAGAATTACAGTTTATTTTATTTGTTTATTAAATTTATATGTGCCCATCTCACTCCAAAAAGCAACTCTAGGTAGCTTACAATTAAAATTATAAATATGCAAAATATTAAATAGATTATATACTTTTGTTCTACTATGCTACAAACACAAGACAAAGAAAATGACAAACGTAGTGTAAATTACAACATCACCTTGCAATGTTTTGATAAATCCATCTAGCTGACTTTTTTATTTATTTATTTTTTCCTATCAGCGCCACATGGCAGTTATGCTATCTTTGAGATATGTTTAGTAAATATAAAACATGAGATTTACTGCCCCATTGGTTCCTGTCTGGTTTTGCCCCATTGCCATTCAGAGTTAATTCAGTTTGTTATGCATACTTTATTACAGGGGCACTTTTAAGAGGTTCACTTGTATGGCAGGCATTATGTTATAGGATTGGTAGGGAGGGATGGGTGGCTCAGTGACTAAGATGCTGAGCTTGTCAATTGAAAGGTCGACAGTTCAGTGGTTCGAATCTCTAGTGACGCGTAACGGGGTGAGCTCCCGTTACTTGTCCCAGTTTCTGCCAATTTAGCACTTTGAAAGCACGTAAAAGATGCAAGTAGAAAAAATAGGGACTTTGGTGGGAAGATAACAGTGTTCCATGCGCCTTTGGCGTTTAGTCATGCTGGCCACATGACCACGGAGACATCTTTGGACAGTGCTGGCTCTTCGGCTTTGAAACGGAGATGAGCACTGCCCCCTAGAGTCGGGAACTAGCACATACATGCAAGGGGAACCTTTACCTTTACCTTTAGTGATGTGTATGGAGGGTTACCCATAAAGACATTAAATAAAAGTACATCAAATTCCTTGTTCATTATGGAAAGAGTTGCTATATAGTCCATCTATTCTTTGTGTTTATTACTTACTGGTGTTTTTCATTAATAGTAACCAACCTTGCACTCCATAATACAAAAAGTTTCATAAAATTCAAGTTTATTTACGTTATCATATACTTTCTCTAAATTAACATACGCTACTATTTTTTTTCTCATGCATTTTTCAGTGGCATGCTGAAGTGCAAATTATACATCTACGTGTTCCAGCTCAAGGCAGTGCCGCTGGATTTATCAAATTTTGTGCAATGTCTTTTTTTACACCCTTTCAATTTCTCAAACTCTTCAGGCACATTTAACAAACCTTCATGTGGATTTTCCGTTCACTTCTGTGGGTTTTTTTTTTTCTTTTACTTTCTGTAAGGACATAGTTATGGTATTCTTCCAATTGCCATGGACAGATACACTCTTTGCATACACATTAAGCAAAACATGCAGCCATGTTTTTAAGATTTTCCAGTTATATCACTTCCATCTGCAGCCATTTTTTAAAACTATACTACTCCCATTTCCTTGCAAAACTCCAAAATACCCTTCAAAGAGCCCTTCAGTTCAGTTGTAACCCAAATTGTTGAATCATTTTTTTCTTAATTCCAGTCATGGTTTCAGGCACCATATTTAGATCTATTCACATATATCTTTGCTTGTCAACTTTATATCTGTTTTTCCAAAATTCAGTTTTTATTAAATAATGGTATATTCTACATTCAGAACCTTTCATTGCCCTTTATTGTTCACCATTTTTCATTTTAAGCAATAAATTCAGTCATGCTTTTACCTGCAATCTTTTACTATGTGCATTCATGGATAGATTTATACTTAAACTACATACTTGAAATAGATCTTTTTATAAGAAGATACTTGCCAAATAAGCAGTATTCTCCTTCATTCCTTCAAGAACCTTTTCTATATTCCTTCATCTTATTTCCTCCCATCCATTCATGTCACTTGGTAGAATAACTTTTTTCCATGGATTTTCTTTATTCAGAACATTGGACATTTTTTTTCAGAAGAACTACTTAATTCATTAATTAGCCCCATTGCCATTTATCAGTAACTTAGAAATTTCTATTTTCAATAACAGTCTAGATTATGGGTATCCAACTCTTTGGCTTGCCTGGGTTGCATTGAGTGAAGAGGAATTACCTTGGACCGCATATAAAATATATAATATAATATATAGTGTGTGTGCATGTATATAAAACATTAAACGTTTACAATCTTATGTTTACTAGCTGCCCAAGGCCACATGGGACCCATAGTCTGTGGGCTGGGCACACCTGCCCTGGATGACACTGTCAAGAGTTTGTTGCAGCAATCAAATCCAGAAAGCACACACAGGTAACTGATTCAGCAGGATTCATTAACTTCTCTTTATATATAATAGAACACATGACAATAAATATACAATACCAATGTCTTCCAACGTGGTAGAGAGTACAAGCAAAACCAGGCAGAGGAGAGAACAGTTTTCAGTTTCAGTTCAGAGAGCAAACTAGTTTCAGTTTCAGTTCTCAGCACAGCACTTTGAGCTAAGCACAGTTAAGCCACACCCAGGCTCCTTGCTGTCTCAGCTCCCATTGGCTGACCTTATTACTAAGCCCTATTCATTGGCTGACCTTGATAAGTTTGCACATGTCCAAGATGGCGGTGCCTGCCTGAACCGTGGCTTGAGGATGGTGGCCTATTTGCCTTGTTGGTCCTTTGGGGGGTCGATTTGACAGTCTACAACCCCTGGGCCCGGCTAGAGGAGCTCTTTGCCAGCCGGTTGGGGTCTTTGCCCCCCAGGACATCGCGGCTGAACGAGGATTGTGGCGGTGTCAGTGAGGTTTAGTATGGCAGATGGCGGATCGCTTCGTTTCGCATCATCTGGGCGGCGGCGGCGTTTTTGAGTCAGGGGCTGGAGCGGCAGCAGCGAACGGGTCCCCTGGGGCCATTTGCAACTCGGCGATGCCCCTAGACCTGGGGGTTTCTCCTGGTTGCCGTGGGGACTCCCTGGTGAGCTTTGGGACCCTGCCAGAACTTTTTGTCTGGCAGTGATAGTGGCAATGGCATCGGCGGTTTCGGCTGCAGCTGCAATGGCTGTAATGGCGGCCATCTGATGATGGCGAGGAGGAGAGTGCCCGTGGTTAGCCCTACTGATGTGGTTGATGGGATCAACGTGGCAGACAAACATCTACTGTCCGGGATTGGCTGGGATCTGCATGAGGGCTGCCCAGTTGATGGGTCAGTTCCTCGCAGGCTTTGGGAGGCCCCCGTTTGGATTTTGGGGGCTGGGGGTTGGAGAACATCTTTCTTCCCTATTTTCCATCGTTTCCCCTTTGTACTACGTCTATCTCGGACTGGCTGCCGCTTTTACTGACTTACTGACACCGAGACCTGGCTTATTTCCATCTGAGCCCTTCCCCCTAGCCATTTGGGGGGGATTGTCAAATACGTTGGGATGCCATGTGAGCCAGTGTAATTCTTCCATCTCACCAGCAGAGGGGACTGACCATCAGACCAACCACCGTGAGAGGGTGGTTTTGGACCTTAACCCCTTGGGCTGTGTTTGATATTTTGCATTGGTTCACTACTTCCATCTCACCAGTAGAGGGGACTGACCATCAGACCAATCATTGTGAGAGGGTGGTTGGATTGTATCCCCCTTGAACTGTGTCGACTTGGCAAGAGACTTTGCCCACTGTTGTGAGGGGACAGTGGTCTTGGACCTTGGATTTTGGATGCTCCCATCTTATTTGCTCTCCCCTGGACCTTTTATCTTCCATCTGGACCCTTGAGACATGGTCATTTTATCCTCTTGTGGCAAGATGTATTCGGCAGCTGAGCTTCTTGTTCTGCAAGACTCCCCCCTCTCGCAGGATTGGCTCTCCACTCTATCGAGGGCCTACCTCGATGACGGGTTTTGGAACCCTGAGAGGTGGTATGGGGCGAAGAGGGGGCTGAGGGTTTTTTTAAAATTGTCACTAGCTAATCTTTTAAGGGGTTTTGGGGGGGAGGGTTGTTTGGCGAAGGAGAGGGAGGGTGATTTGTTTAGGGGGGGCAGGCCCGGCACAGGGTCATGTTAGGGGAGGTGCGGAGCGGGGAGTGGAGGGGGTTAGTGTTGGTATGGAGGAGGGCAATTCCATCAGGACTGTCGGTGGGAGGGGCAGATATGGTGGGAGCAGGGGGCCACATCGTGTTGTGGGGGCACGTGCCCGCTGTCTCCAAGCGGTGATGTGCTCCGGCCCCCAATGCTCACCTCTGGGTTGTCCAGAGTCTCAGAGCCCGGGTTTTAGGCTGATGCTGTGCAACGCCAGGTCCATGGTCAACAAAGCCCCCCTCATCTGTGAGCTGATTCAGGAGGGGGGAGCAGACCTGGCGGGTATTACAGAGACCTGGTTGGGCAAGGAGGGGGGGTCCCCCTCATTGAGATGTGCCCACCGGGTTTCCACGCATTTCATCAGCCGAGGGCCCAGGGTAGGGGTGGGGGAGTGGCGGTTATTGTAAAGGAAGGTCTCGATCCTAGGGAGGCCACTGTACCTCAGATAGCCGGATGTGAGTCTCTCCTTGTGAAGTGGGGCCATGGGATGCAGGTGGGCTTGCTGATTGTGTACCTGGCTCCCTGCTGCGTGGCAGCGGCCCTGCCCGAGCTCCTCAACGTCATAACTGGGGTGGTGGTTGATACCCCCAGGCTTTTGGTCATGGGGGATTTCAACCTGCCGTCCATCGGTGAAACGTCAGAGGTGGCTCGGGAGTTCATGGCTTCCATGACAGCCATGGACCTGACCCATTGATTCATGGCCCTACTCACACAGGAGGACACACTCTGGACTTGGTTTTTGTCTCTGGTCAGTGGTTGAATGGTCTAGATACAGGGGATATAGTCATCGAACCCTTGTCATGGTCAGACCATTCTCTCCTTAGACTTGTCTTCCTGACCGCTACACCCCGCCGCAGGGAGGCGGAACCGACTAGGTGGTTCCGATGGATCCTGATAGGTTCCAAATGGAGCTTGGGCCATTCCCTGAGACTCTGGCTCACAACTCGACTGAAGACCTGGTGGCCACCTGGGATAGGGCGGCCGCTGGTGCTTTAGATTGGGTCGTGCCTTTGCGGCCTCTGACCTGGCGCTGAATCGGCCCAGCTCCTTAGTTCGCCGAAGAGCTGAGGGAGATGAAGTGCTGGAAAAGACGCCTAGAGAGTAGTTGGAGGGCTAGTCGTTCTGGATCTGACCGACCACTAGTAAGGTCTTATATCAAGACCTACTTAGTGGCGATAAAAGCGGCAAAGTGTAACTACTTTTCCGCTCTTATCGCGTCGGCAGATAATTGCCCAGCTGCCCTGTTTAGGGTGACCTGCTCCCTTCTCCACCTGGGAGCGCAGGAAGACCCCTTGCAAGGGCATGCTGAGGATTTTGCGTATTATCTGCACGATAAAATCGCTCAGATTCGGGACGGCCTGGACTCTGACTGGGTGGGTTCAGGCAAGGTGTCTGAGGCGGGTCTTGAGAATGTTATCTGAGAGGAGTTTGATCCTGTGACGCCTGAGGACGTGGATAGGATGCTGGGGAGGTTGAACGCAACCACATGTTTATTGGACCTGTGTCCCTCCTGGCTGGTGCTGGCTACCCGGGAGGTTACACGAGGCTGGCTCCAGAGGATTATAATCGCTTCTTTGAGTGAGGGTTTCTTACCTCCTGCCTTGAAAGAGGCGGTGGTGAGGCCCCTCAAGAAGCCCTCTCTGGATCCGGCTGTTTTGGCAAATTACCATCCTGTCTCCAACCTTCGCTTTGTGGCAAAGGTTGTTGAGAGTGTGGTTGCGCGACAGCTCCCACAGTACCTGGATGAAACTGTCTATCTGGATCCGTTCCAGTCCGGCTTCAGGCCTGGGTACAGCACGGAAACGGCATTGGTCGCGTTGGTTGATGATCTCTGGAGGGCTCGGGACAGGGGATGTTCCTCTGTTCTGGTCCTATTAGATCTCTCAGCGGCTTTTGATACCATCGACCATGGTATCATGCTGCGCCGGCTGGAGGGATTGGGAGTGGCACCGTCCTACGGTGGTTCTCCTATCTCTCCGACCGGTCGCAGTCCGTGTTGGCTGGGGGGCAGAGGTCGACCTCGAGGCACCTTGTTTGTGGGGTGCCGCAAGGGTCGGTCCTCTCGCCTCTCCTGTTCAATATTTATGTGAAGCCGCTGGGTGAGATCATCCGTGGATTTGGGGTGCGGTGCCATCTGTACGCTGATGACACTCAGCTGTACATCTCCATCCCAGATCACCCCAACGATGTCCTTGAACTGATGTCCCGGTGCCTGGAGGCCGTGCGGGTCTGGATGGGGAGGAACAGGCTCCGACTCAACCCCTCCAAGACCGAGTGGCTGTGGCTGTGGCTGCCTGCGTCCCAATATAGCCAGCTGGTGCCATCGCTGGCTATTGGGGGCGAGTCATTGGCCCCCACGGAGAGGGCTCGTAACTTGGGCGTCCTCCTGGATGCACGACTGTCTTTAGAAGAGCATATGACGGCCGTGGCCAGGGGGGCTTTTTATCAGGTTCGCCTGATACGCCAGTTGCGTCCCTTTCTGGATTGGGACTCCTTATGCACGGTCACTCACACCCTCGTCACCTCTCGCCTGGACTACTGCAATGCTCTCTACATGGGACTCCCCTTGAGCACCCGGAGGCTCCAGCTGGTCCAGAATGCAGCCACACGGGTAATTATGGGGGCGACATGGCGCTCCCATGTAACACCTCTCCTGCGCGAGCTGCACTGACTCCCGGTGGTCTTCCGGGTGCGCTTCAAGATATTGGTTCTCATCTTTAAAGCGCTCCATGGCTTAGGGCCAGGTATTTACAAGACCACCTTCTGCCACCGATAACCTCCCACCGGCCAATCCGCTCCCACAGAGAGGGTCTCCTCAGGGTGCCGTCGGTCAAGCAATGTCGACTGATGACCCCCAGGGGAAGAGCCTTCTCTGTGGGGGCACCCGCCCTCTGGAACAAGTTACCCCCAGGAATACGACTGATCCTGGATCTCCGTACTTTCCGCCGAGCGTTGAAGACCTTCTTATTTCAGCAAGCCGGGCTGGCTTAAAATTTGAATGGGCTATTTTATGGGTAAAGGGTTTTAAAATTTGGGGAAGCCAAGATGATCTAATTCTGTTTTAATTTATTTTAGTTTTTATATTGTATGTATTTTAATTTTGGCTGTTCACCACCCTGAGTCCTTCGGGAGAAGGGCGGTATACAAATTTAATAAACCTTAACCTTAACCTTAACCTTAACCTTACCATGTCACTGCCAGTCATGAATACACTGATACTAAGTGTTTTCTGATATACATTTTAGTCCTTTATTCATAATTAAACTTACACCTACAGTTTCCTGCCTTTTGACCTTTGGTCAACCAAAGCTTTTACATGCCACTTTTTTAAGAAGGGAAAGAGAGAATAGTCTCGTTGCAAGTTTCCTTAGGTTAAAATCATATGCAGGATTCCCTACTATTAGATAATTATCAGTTAATTTTAGCATTTTTGTGAAAGTATTCCACACCACACAAGTTCAGTTTTATTTCAGACATGCGCAAACCATTTATACCGTCCAGGATCTC
This sequence comes from Pantherophis guttatus, assembly GCF_059756535.1. Classification (NCBI taxonomy): domain Eukaryota; kingdom Metazoa; phylum Chordata; class Lepidosauria; order Squamata; family Colubridae; genus Pantherophis; species Pantherophis guttatus. Next base: position 135,352,024 of record NC_142063.1, on the reverse strand, counting down.
ATGCATACGCAGATTAAGCGGCCCAGTTTCCTAAGAGGCCACAGACCACTGCAGCCCCAGGGTTGGGGACCCATGAACTAAGAGATGTATACAAATATTGATTCAAGGTAGGAATGACATGGATGTTATTCATACAGCTGACATTATTGAATACATAATGAGCAGAAGTCATAGTGATGTGGAAAGAATGTTCTTATTCTGATTTGCAATGACCCTCTCATAACTCTCATTTTTAGGGAGCCTTTTCAAAATGATATCTGATAAATTTCTATCAGACTAATAAAATCGTCTTACAAGAATCTAAGACGACTTCCAAGTCGTTTTCTGTTTTGTGACTTGTGCTTCTTACTCACGTTCTAATGTTTTTCATGTTACCAATATGTATCTTTTTGCTCCAGATCGAACTCAATATCCATTCCCATAAAATACATAATTCATTTGCATTCTTTATTAATGTTCCTCTTTAATGTATTTTATGGCCATTTTAAGTTACATATTTGTATTATATCCAATGTAATCAATCTGACAAGTTTTTCCAAATAATGTTAGATGTTTCAAGATAATTTTCAATCATCCTGTATGTAAAAAACATTTAATAACTCAGATTAGGGTGAGGGTGCCGTCCGCCAGACAATGTCGGCTGGCGACCCCCAGGGGGAGAGCCTTCTCTGTGGCGGCGCCCACCCTCTGGAACAACCTCCCCCCAGAGATACGTACAATAACAGACCTCCGGATTTTTCGTCGGGCCCTGAAAACCTATTTATTTCAACTAGCTGGGCTGGCTTGAGTTAAATTTTAAATTGATTTTAAATTGGGTTGTTTTAATTTATGGCCAAAATATCTAATTATTTTAAATTGTTTTTAAATTTTGTATGTCCTGTTTTTTACTTTGTCTGTTCACCGCCCTGAGCCCTATTTGGAGAAGGGCGGTATAGAAATTGAAACAAATAAATAAATAAGATATAAAATTCAAAATAATCAATGGTTTAGTGAAGTGAGCTAAAAATTTGGAATGAAATATGACACTTCAACCCTCTTCAATAAGGAAACATATCCAGTTGGATCTGGTTTGGTGTTTTAGGGAACGCTTTTTCTCTCTGTACTAAACTTTCATCAGAGTACTACTAAGTTTGGTTTAAGCAAGTTAAATCTCCTGACCATTTGTTTTGCAAACTGATACAATCAGCGGTCTCTATGCTGTTAGAATGCATGGAAGTCCCTTCCAAGATCTTTTAAAGATCTTCTGGGACTTGTTATTTTAATCCTTGGGTAGACTGATCTGTCACTTCAAACTTGTCAGCTGTGCTTTGTCTAGTAATGGGCGGTTGATAGTACTCTTGATTTTTTGGCAGCAGCTGTTAGAAGTTCATTAGTTATATTCTCAGAGGGGGCAGATGGCTGTAATACTTTCTTTCTTAATTATCTCTTATGTGTTACAATTACAGCAGTTCTGGAATTTATTCAGTTTCCTGCCTATCAAAGCTAGGATGTAAATTTTCAAGTTTTAATTAAATAATTACAAATTTCTATTCCTAGATTGAAAGAGCAAGGTACACGGGAAGAGAGAATAAAAACAAAAACAAACAAGAATACTTGTTTTTTTGAAAATGAATAGCTATCATAACAAATAGGGGTCAGTACGTGTTGAAATTAAATTGCCAGAATATTCTTATATGCAGAAAACTTCAGAAGCACTAACAAATGAATATAATAGGACAACTGTTCATTCATGTAGCTATGAATAAAGGATTTATTCATGTAGCTTCCCTCTTATATGCTGTGCAGATGGCTTTGCAGGGGCAAGGAGCTGAAATGGTATAGAAGGGTAATGCAGATATAGGTAGTCCTTGACTTACGACCACAATTGAGCCCAAAATCTCAGTTGTTAAGTGAGACATTTGTTCAGTGAGTTTTGCTCCGTTTTACAACCTTTCTTGTTAAGTAAACCACTGCAGTCAATAAGTTTGTAGCATGGTTGCTAAGTGAATTCCCCATTGATTTTGCTCGTCAGAAGCATGCAAAAGGTGATCACATGATCTTGGGATACAGCTATGGTCATAAGTATGAACCAGTATGAAGTATGAAGCATCTGAATTTTGATGACATGATCATGGGGATGCTACAAAGGTCGTAAGTGTGAAAATGGTCATAAGTCCCTTTTTTCAGTGCCGTTGTAACTTTGAACCATCACTAAATGAACTGTTGTAGATTGAGGATTACCTGTACCCCCTAGTATCTGTATTTTAGACCCCCGCAAGGAAGGAAAATAGTATTCAGCCAACCTGTACTTTTTGTGAGTTTCAATATTACTGTTGTAGTATCAACTGGCCTTACATGCTTGTGAAGACCCATTGAGTGCTACTTACCTTTAAATCAGTTTTTATTCCTAAAATTTTACTGTACCTGATTTTGATTTGCAACTCTTTCCTGCTTGTTTTACAGCCCATCTTAAAACTATGATGTGTGTTTTGGGCCCTTTGGTTTCTGGTTAGATTGCAATAGAATCAATCTCCAAATCAAGCCTGGAACTCAGGATTGTCTTTGAGCCTAGGCAAGGTCTAAAAATAGTACCTGCTTTCTTCCCTTCCTATGCTTCAGCCATTCTCTCTTATCTTTTTTTTCCAGTCCTTGAAGTAAGACATAAACCTTGATTTAGCATGACATTTGAGGCAAGGAGGTGTCTGCTAAATGCATATGTTTGGTGAATCTGAAATGAATATTTTCATTAACTGACCAAAATTGCTAACAAAAGCACACTAAAGATAAAAAAAAAAATAAAGTAAAAAGAGAACAAAATAAAATATTACAATTTTGGTGAATTCATCAGTGATGATAAAAGTATGCCTAATTTTATAGACAGTATAACAAAATTCAGCTTTACATTCAACGATACATTCACGATCAAAATTCCCCAGGTATTTTTATCAGATAAGGAATGATAAGACAACTTATTGAGTCCTTCTAGAGCAGGGGCATCAAATGGCGTGGGTGTGGCCAACACGTGATGCATCTGGCCACAAGTTTGACAGCCCTGTTCTAGAGGCTACAGTATAGTGCGGCAGAATATGAGATGTAGTTTCAATAGCCCCTTGTCCACAGGGCCACAGTCTCAGCTCATAGGGGATTTCTTTATATCATCCCTCCAAAGCTGCTGTGGGGAGAACACTGAAGCATGCTCAATGGAATTTGGAAACAGCTATATGGGGTAAATATCTCTCTCTAGTTGGAAAAAAGATATTGACAACTGAGAAAAATGTTCTTGGGTAAAGCAGACTGATCCTGTTGGGCTTCCAAGTTTTTGGTATGTTGTTTAAATGTGCTGATCGTGATCTACCATTAGGAACACTTCCCTGGAAAGGTTTTTGTGAGGTTCTCCTGAATTTTGTAATTTTCCTCAACAAGGAAAGAACTCAAACCTGAGGGAAGGAACCAGGGGTGAATTTCAGCAAGTTCTGACAGGTTCTGGAGAACCGGTAGCAGAAATTTTGAGTAGTTCAGAGAACCGGCAAATAGCACCTCTGACTGGCCCCAGAATGAGGTGGGAATGGAGATTTTGCAATACCCTTCCCCCAGGAGGGGGGACGGAATGGGGATTTTGCAGTATCCTTCCTCTGGAGTGGGGTGGGAATAGAGATTTTGCATTATCCTTCCCCTGCCACGCCCACCAAGCCACACCACGCCTACCAAGCCATGCCCACAGAACCGGTAGTAAAAAAATTTGAATTCCACCACTGGAAGGAACAATCAACCAATGTGCTATGATACAAGTCCATGCACCTGTTTTGACCTTAGATGACTCTTCCTCCCTCTTTAATATTTCAATATTTGGAATGCAAGAGGCTACCTGGAATATAGCTTTAGTAATTTAGATTGGTCATTTTCAAGAGAACTAAAGGAAGTGTAAGGTTCTAGATAGGCACCAAAAAGTATTTATTTATTTTATTTATTATTTATTTATTTATTTTATTTCTATACCGCCCTTTTCCCGAAGGACTCAGGGCGGTGTACAGCCTAATTAAAAACACAAAGACAGACAATATTTAAAAATAATTAAAATTATTAAATAATAGGCCCAATTTATAAAACCCCGAATTTAAAAACCCAATTTAAAACCAATTAAAATCATTATATTGATAGCCCAGCCTGGCGGAATTTAACATGGTTTTGAGGGCACAGCGAAATACACGGAGATCAGAGATTTTGCGAATTTCTGGGGGGAGTTCATCCCAAAGGGCAGGGGCTTCCACAGAGAAGGCCCTCCCCCTGGGTGTCGCCAGCCGACATAGTTTGGCTGATGGCACCCTGAGGAGACCCTCTCTGTGGGAGCGAACTGGCCGGTGGGAGGCTACTAGTGGCAGAAGACGGTCTCGAAGGTACCCAGGTCCAATGCCATGGAGCGCTTTAAAGGTGGTAACCAACACCTTGAATCGCACCCGGAAGACCACTGGGAGCCAGTGCAGCTCGCGCAGGAGGGGCGTCACGTGGGCACAACGAGTTGCGCCCATAACCACCCGTGCGGCTGCATTCTGGACTAGCTGGAGCCTCCGGGTGCTTTTCAAGGGGAGCCCCATATAGAGAGCATTGCAGTAGTCCAGTCGGGAGGTGACAAGGGCATGAGTGGCTGTGCATAAGGCGTCGCGGTCCAGAAAGGGCCGCAACTGGTGGATCAGGCAAACCTGATAAAAAGCCCCCCTGGCCACGGCCGTCATATGTTCTTCTAAAGACAGCCGTGCGTCCAGGAGGACGCCCAGATTGCGGGCCTTCTCTGTGGGGGGTAAAGACTCACCCCCAATAGTCAGCAATGGTACCAGCTGACTATATCGTGGTGCCGGTAAACCACAGCCACTCGGTTTTGGAGGGGTTGAGTCTGAGCCTATTTCTCCCTATCCAGACCCGCACGGCCTCCAGACAGCGAGACATCACATCAAGGGCATTGTTGGGGTGGTCTGGGGTGGAGATGTATAGCTGAGTATCATCAGCGTACAGATGGACTCTCACCCCAAAACCACGGATGATCTCACCCAGCGGCTTCACATAAATGTTGAACAGAAGGGGCGAGAGGACCGACCCCTGCGGCACTCCCCATGCAAGGCGTCTCGAAGTCGACCTCTGCCCCCTGTCAACACGAACTGCGAGTGGTCGGAGAGGAAGGAGGAGAACCACTGCAAAACAGTGCCCCCTATTCCTAACCCCCTGAACCGCTGCAGCATGATACCATGGTCGATGGTATCAAAAGAGATCTAATAGGACCAGGACAGAGGAGCAACCCCTGTCCCGAGCCCTCCAGAGATCATCCACCAACCCGACCAATGCCATTTCTGTGCTGTACCCCTGATTGAAGCCTGACTGGTACGGGTCCAGATAGATGGCTTTATCTAGGTGCCCAGGTAGTTGTCGTGCCACCGCACTCTCAACAACCTTCGCCACAAAACGAAGGTTGGAGACCGGACGGTAGTTGGCTAATTCAGCCAGGTCCAGGGAAGGCTTTTTGAGGAGGGGCCTCACCACCGCCTCTTTTAAGGCAGCGGGAAAGGCACCCTCACTCAGAGAAGCAATTATAATCCCCTGGAGTCGTGTAACCTCCCAGGAGGCCAGTACCAACCAGGAGGGACACGGGTCCAATAAACATGTGGTGGCACTAGTCCTACCCAGAACCCTGTCCACATCCTCGGGAACCACAGGATCAAACTCCTCCCAGATAATGTTCTCAAGACCTGCCCTCGTCTCCTCCGCTGGACTCACCCAGTCGGAGTCCAAGCCTTCCCGAATCCGAGCGACTTTATCATGCAGGAATTGCACAAAATCCTCAGCTTGACCCTGCAAGGGATCTTCCTGCACCCCCCCCCCCAAAGAAGGGAGTGGGTCACCCTAAACAAAGCAGCTGGGCGGTTCTCTGCAGATGCGATAAGAGCGGAAAAATAGTTAGATTTCGCCGCTTTTATCGCCACTAGGTAGGTCTTGATATAAGACCTCACCAGTGTCTGGTCGGAATCGGATTGACTAGTCCTCCAAATGCTCTCTAGGCGTCTTTTCCGACGCTTCATCTCTCTCAGCTCCTCGGAGAACCAAGGAGCCAATTGAGACCGGCATTGGGTCAGAGGCCGCAAAGGCACGACGCGGTCCAAAGCCCCGGCGGCCGCCCTCTCCTAGGCGGCCACCAGGTCTTCAGTCGAGTCGTGTGCCAAGGTCTCAGGAAATGGCCCAAGCTCCGTCAGGAACCTTTTGGGATCCATCAGGCGCCTGGGACGGAACCATTTAATCGGTTCCGTCTCCCTGCGGCAGGGGGAAACGTCAGGAAAGTCCAAGCGAAGAAGAGAATGTTTAATGTCTAAATCCCCTCTACCAAGATCATTCAACCACTGACCAGAGATGAAAATCAAGTCCAGAGTGTGTCCCCCTGTGTGAGCCCCCCTTGAACTAATTGGGTCAGGTCCATGGCCGCCATGGAAGCCATGAACTCCCGAGCCACTTCTGACGCCTCACCTGCAGATGGCAGGTTGAAATCCCCCATGACAATAAGTCTGGGGGTATTTTTATTTTATTTTATTTTATTTATATTGGATTTCTATACCGCCCTTCTCCCTGAGGACTCAGGGCGGTGTACAGCCAGATTAAAAAACATGCAGAACAAATATTAAAAACAATTAAAAGATATATAAATTTGGCCCAATTAAAACTCATTTACCAATTAAAAACGTTTAAAACATTTAAAAACAGTTAAAAATTTCATCTTAAGCCAGCCCGGCTTGTTTAAATAAATGGGTTTTAAGGGCGCGACGGAAGGCACTGAGGTCTTGGATTCTCCTTATCTCTGGGGGGAGCTGATTCCAGAGGGTAGGTGCCCCCACAGAGAAGGCTCTCCCCCTGGGGGTCACCAGCCTACATTGTCTGGCTGATGGCACCCCGAGGAGCCCCTCTCTGTGGGAGCGCACGGGTCGATGGGAGGTCGTTGGTAGCAGCAGGCGGTCTCGAAGATAGCTAGGCCCTATGCCATGGAGCGCTTTAAAGGTGATAACCAACACCTTGAAGCGCACCTGGAAGACAACTGGGAGCCAGTGCAGCTCGCGCAGGAGCGGTGTTACATGGGAGCGCCATGCTGCTCCCGTCACTACCCGCGCTGCTGCGTTCTGGACCAGCTGGAGCCTCCGGGTGCTCCTCAAGGGGAGCCCCATGTAGAGAGCGTTGCAATAGTCAAGGCGAGAGGTGACGAGGGCGTGAGTGACTGTGCACAGGGAATCCCGATCAAGAAAGGGCCGCAACTGGCGAATCAGGCGAACCTGACAAAAGGTCCCCCTGGTTACAGCCGTCAGATGTTCCTCCAAGGACAGCTGCATATCCAGGAGGACTCCCAGATTGCGAGCCCTCTCTGTGGGGGCCAATGACTCGCCCCCAATAGTCAGTGATGGAGTCAACTGACTATATCGGGATGCCGGGAGCCACAGCCACTCAGTCTTGGAAGGGTTGAGCCTGAGCCTGTTCCTCCCCATCCAGATCCGTACAGCCTCCAGGCACTGGGACATCACTTCAAGGGCATCGTTGGGGTGGCCTGGGGTGGAGATGTACAGCTGGGTGTCATCAGCGTACTGGTGGTATCTCACCCCAAAGCCACGGATGATCTCACCCAGCGGCTTCACATAAATGTTGAACAGGAGAGGCGAGAGGACCGATCCCTGCGGCACTCCACAAATGAGAGGCCTCGAGGTCGACCTCTGCCCCCCTGCCAACACAAACTGCGACCGGTCGGAGAGAAAGGAGGAGAACCACCGCAACACGGTGCCTCCCACCCCCAACTCTTCCAGCCGGTGCAGCATGATACCATGGTCGATGGTATCAAAAGCCGCTGAGAGGTCTAACAGGACCAGAACAGAGGAACAACCCCTGTCCCGAGCCCTCCAGAGATCATCAACCAACGCGACCAATGCCGTTTCTGTGCTGTGCCCAGACCTGAAACCCGACTGGAACGGATCTAGATAAGATGTTTCCTCCAGGAATTGCGGAAACTGTCGTGCGACCACACTCTCAACAACCTTCGCCATAAAGCGAAGGTTGGAGACAGGACGATAGTTGGCCAATATTGCCGGATCCAGGGATGGCTTCTTGAGGAGAGGCCTCACCACCGCCTCTTTCAAGGCGGTGGGGAAGTAACCCTCACTCAACGAAGCGTTGATAACACCCTGGAGCCAGCCTCGTGTAACCTCCCGGGAAGCCAGTACCAACCAGGAGGGACACGGGTCCAGTAAACATGTGGCCGCACTAAGTCTCCCCAAAATCCTGTCCACATCATCAGGAGTCACAGCATCAAACTCCTCCCAGATAACATTCTCAAGACTATTCCTCGTCACCCTGCCCTGATCTACCCAGTCAGAGTCCAAATCCCCCCGGATCTGGGCGATTTTGTCATACAGGTATTGTCCGAAATCCTCCGCCCTGCCTTCTAAGGGATCCTCCCGCACTCCCGGATGGAGCAGGGCGCGGGTCACCCTAAACAGGGCGGCCAGACGATTCCCTGATGATGCAATAGAGGCGGAAAAGTAGTTAGACTTTGCCGTCTCTATCGCCACTAGGTAGGCCTTAATATGCGACCTTACCAGTGTTCGATCAGATTCAGCGAGACTGGCCCTCCAACCGCTCTCCAGGCGTCTTTTCCGGCGCTTCATTTCCCTCAGCTCCTCAGTAAACCAAGGAGCCGCACGGGATTGGCATCGGGTCAGAGGCCGCAAAGGCACAACTCGGTCCAAGGCCCCACCAGCCACCCGATCCCAGGCGGCTACCAGGTCCTCGGCCGAGTCATGTGCTAGATCCTCAGGAAATGGCCCAAGCTCCGTTTGGAACCTATCAGGATCCATCAGGCGCCTGGGGCGGATCCATCTAATTGGATCCGCCTCCCTGCGGCGAGGGGTCGCGGTTCGAAGATCTAGGCGAAGGAGTGAGTGGTCAGACCATGACAAGGGTTCCATGTCTATATCCCCTATAACAAGACCACTCAACCACTGGCCAGAGACAAAAATCAAATCCAGAGTGTGACCTCCCCTGTGAGTAGGGCCATGAACTAACTGGGTCAGGTCCATGGCCGTCATGGAAGCCATGAACTCCCGAGCCACCTCAGACGTTTCACCGACGGATGGCAAGTTGAAATCACCCATGACTAAAAGCCTGGGTGTATCTACTGCCACCGTGGCTATCACGTCGAGTAGCTCAGGTAGGGCTGTTGCCACGCGGCAGGGAGCCAGGTACGTAAGCAACAAGCCCATCTGAACCCCACGGCCCCACCTCACAAGGAGGGACTCACATCCGGCTATCTGAGGCACAGTGGTCTCCCTCGGACCCAGATCCTCGTTAATAATAACCGCCACCCCCCGCCCCTCCCCTGAGCCCTCGGCTGATGGAATGCTCTGAAGCCTGGTGGGCACATTTCAACCAGAGGGACACCACCCTCCGGGCCCAACCAGGTCTCCGTAATACCCGCCAGGTCCGCTCCTCCCTCTTGTATAAGATCGTGGATGAGGGGGGCCTTATTGACCACGGACCTGGCATTGCACAGCATCAGCCGAAGGCCCAGCTCCTGAGTATCTAAGCCACCTAGTATCCGAGCAGAGCCTTGGGGACCGGGGCAAGCAATTGCTCTCAGACAGCAAGTGCGAGCCCCCAGCACCTGATGTGGTCCCCTGCTCCCGCCATATCTGCCCCTCCCATTCACCATGCCGATGGTACAGCCCTCATAGATATCGTCCCCCATCCCTTTCCCAATCCCTTGTCCGGTGCCCCCCGGATCGTTACCCTGTGCCGGGCACGGCTCTGACCCTGGTGGATTTCCCCCCCAATCCGCCCTAGTCGTCTTCCCAATATCTTTAAAAGAATAATTACAACCCCCTCCCCCAGAACCCCTTAAAATCTTTAAAAATTTCCCTAAAAAGCCCCAAAAATTCTTCCTTGCTCCATGCCATCTCTCCGGACTCCAAAGTCCGTCATCGAGATAGGCCCTCGATAATGTGGGGGGCCAAATCTGCGAGAGGGGAGAATCTCGCAGGGCGAGGAGTTCCGACACCGAGTACATATAGCTATCAGGGGAAACAGTCCAAGGGTGGGGGACCACTGATGTTATAAGCATAGGGAAAATTCCAGTCCATGGTCAGGCTGCCAAGCTCCACTGTCCTCTCACGACAGTGGCTAAGGAGGTGCATATCATTCGACCCCGAAAGTTTCCAGGGTGGCCGTCTCTCACCAGGCCAATCCATGGAGACTTTGATAGAAAGCTCAAGGGTGAGGATAGCCATATTCCGCCTCCTCGGCCCCATGTCCATAGAACCAGTATCCCTCCTGGGATTAGCAGCATCAGGGAATCCAATATCCAGCTCAAAGGAGGTTTAAGTTCGTAAATGTTCGTCAGAGAAGTTCTACATGGTAGGGAATCCAGACAGGCCAGATGGAAATGGGAAAAAATTAGGAGTAGTTCAGCAGGCCAAGATGGATGGGAAGCTATGATCGTAGTAGGCCAATAGGCCAAAACTCAGTCTGAAGGGTATCAACCGCCACCCCGGCAATAACGTCGAGCAGCTCGGGCAGGGTCGCCGCCACGTGGCAGGGAGCCAGGTACGTGGTCAGCAAACCCATCTACCTCCCACGGCCCCACTTCACGAGGAGGGACTCACATCCGGCTATCTGAGGAACAGTGGTCTCCCTCGGACTAAGACTTTCCCTAATAATCGCTGCCACTCCCCCACCCCTCCCCTGAGCCCTTGGCTGGTGAAATGCACAGAAACCTGGTGGGCACATTTCAACGAAGGGAACCCCGCCCTCGTGGCCCAACCAGGTCTCTGTAATACCTGCCAGGTCTGCACCCCCTCCAAAATAAGATCATAAATGAGGGGGGCTTTGTTAACAACTGACCTGGCATTACATAACATCAAAGTACTTGTGCACAAGCATTAGCTGGACATAGCTTCAGTGCTACTGGAAGAGACATTGGTCCTACCTGAACGTTCTTTCTCATGGCGCTGGTAGAGGGAATCCAGGAGTGGGTGTTGCTCTCTCTCTTCTGCCTGGAGGCTGAGCGTGTCATCATTTTTGGGAACGCCTCCCTTGCCTGGTTAGTCCCCAGTTTGGCGAAGGCACAGCAATGATGAGGCTCAGAATCTGTGAAAACATAAGTCCCCCCCCCCAAGACTGTGGACCAGACAGGTGCAGGGTGGGACTGGATTCCCTCCATCAGCGCCATGAAAAAGAACATTCAGGTAGGACCAAGGTTTCTTCTCCATAGCATTGGGTGGAAGGAATCCAGGAGTGGGACTTACCAAAGCCGGGGCATTCTAAGAGCGGGAAGTAGCCTGGTCCCAAGTCACCCTTTCTGTGGGGACCCTCTGGAGAACTCGTCGTCCAAAGGCCGCTTCTGCCGAAGCGAAGGTGTCCAACTTGTAATGACATATGAAGGGGGATGGAGAAGACCAAGTAGCCGCTCGACAGACCTCCTCTATGGAAGCCTGCATCACCCACGCCGCTGTTGTGACTGCACTCCTGGTGGAATGGGCCATCACATTCCGGAGCACTGGCAGGGATTGAAGCTCATACCTTGGCAACGCATGCCCAAATCCACTGTCCCAGAGTCGATGGAGTGACCTTCTGTCCCAGCATTAAAGGCTGGAAAGAAACAAACAGAGGTACTTCGTCCTCCTCAGGGAGGAGATCCGTTTGATTTAAATGCAGAGGGCCTTCCTTACATCCCAGGTGTGCCATTTCTTCTCCAGGATATGTTTTGGCCCTGGACAGAAATTAGGCAGGATCAATTCCTGGGCCCTGTGGAACCAGGAATTCACCTATGGAATGAAGGAGGGGTCCAACCGCAGGACCACTCTGACAGTATGAAAGATGTGTAAGTCTTTCCTCACTGAAGGGGCTGCCAGTTCCGAGATTCATCTGGCTGATGTGATTGCCACCAGGAAGGCCACCTTAAATGTGAGGAATCATAGGCTAGCCAATCTCAGTGGCTCGAAGAGACCCCCAGTGAGGATGTTCAGCACCTTCGTCAGGTCCCAGGTAGGGTACTTGTAGACCACAGCGGGCGCAAGTTAGTGGCACTCCTGAGAAACCTGCGCATATTGGGATGTCGTGTGAGAGACTGCATACTGCCGCATGACAAGACTGAAGACAGTGCTGCCTGTCTCCGAATAGTATTAGGTGTCAAACCCTTGTCCAAGCCTTCCTGGAGAAACTCCAGGATTTGAGCCACTGATCCCGAAGAAGGATCAGTGTTCGTCCTGGAGCACCAAGTGCAAAAGGCCTTCCAGGTAGCATCATACACTCTGTCAGTGGATGGCCTTCTAGAGACCTGAATGGTCTGGATGACCCTGAAGGAGAGGTTGTCTTGTCTCAGGACCCTCTGCTCAATCACCAGACGGTCAGCTGGAGCCACTCTGGATCCGGATGGATCAGTGCGGGAGATCTTGTCCCGAGGTATCCTCTACGGCCTGGCCACCAACAGGTTGACCAGGTCGACAAGCCATGGTCTTCTGGGCCAATGGGGGTCCAACAGCAAAATGTCCACCCTTTCCGTCAATACCTTCCTGATCACTGCTGGAATCAACGGAAGGGGAGGAAAAGCGTACAAAAACCCTTGGAGCCACAGGGTGCGAAGGGCATCGACCCCTTCCGCCCCGGCGATGCAAACCTGCTGAAGAACCTTGGCAATTGTTCATTGCAAAGGGTTGCAAATAGGTCTAGGATTGGGACACCGAAGTGATCTACCAGTTCCTGAAACAGGGAGGGGTGCAGACACCATTCTGACTGATCTACTGTCACTCTACTTAGGCAATCTGCCTGCACATTCTGCACCCCCAATATATGTTCTGCCTGTACGGACAGAAGATGACTCTCTGCCCAGATGCATGGCCTCTTCCATGAGGGACCTGGAATGAGTCCCCCCTTGGCGGTTGATGTGGGCCTTGGTGGCCAGGTTCTCTGTCAAAATCAATACATATTGTCTGGTCACAATACTCTGGAATTGCCTGAGAGCCAGGTATACTGCCCTGAGCTCCAGCCAATTGATATTGTGGCTCAGGTCCATTTGAGTCCACCTGCCCTGAGCTATCAATGACTGGAGATGTGCCACCAGACTGAATAGGCTGGTGTCCATCATGATGGTCAGACGGGAGGGCTCTTTGAACAGGCATCCTCTATCGAGGGCCTGGGACAACCATTATTGGAAGGACTGAAGTACCTTCTGTGGGACCCAGACCCTGAGGTACGAGTTGCTCCTGCATAACCTCTGGTAAGGCAGGAGGAACCATTGTAGGGTCCTGGCATGAAGACATGCCCATGGTACAATGGAAATACAGGACACCATCTTCCCCAGTAGTTGTGACAGGAGAGCCAGAGATACTGTACCTTCTGTCTGGATGTGCCTGGCTAAGGTCCGCAAGCTGTCTTGATGCTCTGGCAAAAGGGAGACCACGCACAGAGAAGTGTCTATGATCACCCCCTGATGGAGCAGTCTGGTTGTCAGAGAAAAATGGTTTTTCTTGGTGTTGATCGAAAAGCCATGGTCCTGTAGTACCTGGATCATTGTCCTCAGGTCCTGTTCTACTTGAAGCTCAGAAGAGGACTGGATTAAGATATTGTCCAGGTAACATTGGACCCTGATTGGTAAAGTCCTTAGGTGGGCTGCTAGGGCAGCCAGCACCTTCGTGAATGCCCGAGGTGCCGATGACAGGCCGAAGGGCAAAGCGTTGTATTAGTAATGTTTGTCTGCATAAGAGAATTGGAAGTACTGCCAATGAGTGGGCAGAATAGGTACATGTAAGTATGCCTCCATCAAGTCTATGGAGGTAAGGAAGTTGCCCCCGCGGATTCTCTCCAGTATTAGCTGGAGTGACTGCATTTTGAATCATTTGTAGGTGAGGTATTGGTTGAGGCATTTTAGATCTAGAATTACCCTCAACCCTCCTGAGTTCTTTGGGACCAGAAATAAGATTGAATAAAATCCCAGCCCCTGCTGGTCCGGAGGGACCGGTTGAATGGCTGATTCTATCAGGCTTCTTTTCACTGTGTTCCGTGACAAAGGACAATGTATAAAGAACTCTGGGGAGGGGGGGTAGAGAGAAACTCTAGAGCTAGGCCCAACCTCACTGTGTTGAGGATCCAGTTGTCCGATGTTGTAGCCTCCCAGTAATGGACATAGAGGCTGAGTCGGCCGCTGATGGGTGGGTCGGCCATGCAGTCACTTGGAGCACCTGTAGGGATGACTTCCTGCCCCACGAAAGGGCCGCTTGCTTAGAAATGCTTCACAGTTCCGAAAGCCCGTTCTGTCAGGCAATCTGTCCTGCCAACTAGGAAACGATCTCTCGGACTGATGGTACTCGAGTCCCGTATCAGGGGCCCGAAAGGGCTGCTTCCTGAAATAGGGGGCTCGGTGCCGGTCCCCCTGCCTGAACATGGTAGGCATGACCTTGCCTCTGTCCTTGATATCAACAAGGATGGGCTCTAATGCCTCCCCGAACAACTTGCTACCCATAAAGGGAGGAAATGCCAGCTTCCATTTATTCTTATTGTTGGCTTGCCAATGGCGGAGCCATAGTAAGTGGCGGGCTGTTACAACAGAAGCGATAGACCGAGATGCAAACTTTGCCGCATTCAAGGTGGCATCAGCTGAAAATTCAGCTGCAGCCACCAACTTATTGGTGTTTTGGTGAAACCTGACATCCTCTGGGGGCGAAGCCAGAGCAGGGAGGCTCAGTTAAAAAAAGAAGCGGAGATGGCAGTCTTTGCCTCCCAGGCCACTGCCTGGTGCACTCTGCGGAGGCTCAATTCTGCCTTCTTACCTTCTTATCTGCCATCTTAAGGCAGTCTGAAGCATCAGTGGGGATGAGGGCAGTAGAATGTAAGGCTGCCACTGGGCTATCTATCTTTGGCGTTTGCAGAACCTGTGAAAGGTCTGTAGCCACATTATACAGTTTTCTCTCCGTCCCAGTTGGAGGAGGCCCTGATCCAGGCTGGGCCCACTGCCTCTGGACAACATCCAAGAAGAGCTTGGGTGATGGAATCACTTCATGCTCCACAGTCAGCTCCAAAAAGAGTGTGTAACCAGAGTCCTTTGTACTGGGATCTGGCTTAGGGACAGGATCAGATCCCAATTTAGTGATGGCCTTAGGCTTGTGGAGCAAAGACTGAAATAAATCAGGCTGAAAAAGGCCAGTGAAAGGTGACAGATCTGGAGCCATCCCTTCATTGCCTGACAAGACCATGAAATCCTCTTCTTCCCCCGAGGAATCCCCACTCTGAATGGAGGGTGCCTGGAAGGAAAGTACCTGGGGTTTCAACCAGGGCCCTTGTGCCAAGGTTGGCAAATGCTGGGGTAAAGGATGCGAAATATCCTGAGGGAGCCCCACAAGGAGGGGAAATATCCTGAGGGAGCCCCAAATATCCTTTTGCTGGAGCCCCACAGCTATCCCCTGCGTAATTGCCTGGGAAATAATTAATTGCAATTGGTCAGAGAAGCCTGACCCAACATCCTCTCCTTGGCAAAGGCCAGCTGCCATTGGCGTAAAGGTCGCCTCTGGTGGTCTTGAACCTGATCTGGGATAATGGACCTCCACAGCTGAATTAGGTATCATTGAGGCTGCAGCAGAAAAAATCTCATTACAAACTGAATCTTCCCTGTCAATAGGAAAATTCAGCTCACCAGTGACATCTGGTGACAAGGCGTGGTAATAAAGAGGCTGTGAGAGGCTTGTATTTTTAAAATTCCCCAAGGGTTCCTCTTCTGAAGGGAGGGGGAGGATGACAGGTCCTACTGAAGGAGGAGTTGCCTCACTCCTCTTATTTGCTGCCTTTTCTGCCTTGGCTAACTCTTTTTCGATGGCCTTTTGACGCCTCTGGACGTCTTTTTCGGCCGCCTTGGTGCCTCTGGTGCTGGCAGCAGTTTTAATCTATTTGCTAGCGGAGGCTCGGCTAGATGAGCTCTGGCTGCAGCTTGGGGAAGGCAGAGGAAACCCCTGAACCTCCCCCTCCTTTAGTACCTTGCTGAAGGAAGGCTCCAGAGATGCCATATTGCCTCATGGCAATGGTAGGCAGACCTCACAGCAGTGGCAGGCAGACCCGGACTGTGTGACAGCTGCTGCGGCTCTACAACTGGCATGCTGAGCCCTCTGACCGCAATCAGTGTGCCCAGGCTAAGCTGGGCAGGAACTGAGGTTCCACAAAGAAGGCAGGCAGACCGCTAAGGGTAACTACTGCCATGGCTTCTTTCTCCCCTTCACGCAAATCACAGTAGCCACAAGCAGTTTGCCCAGGCAAAACTGGGCAGGGACTGACTCCCCTCCGCGATCCCACGGGCAACGCCAAGGGTCTGTGCAAACCAGACCCACCTCCGCTCCTCAGGAGGCTGGCAGGGACCTCGGCTTTGACAGCTGGGATTGGTCAGGATTGGTCAGCTGACATAAGCACGATCTGCTCAAAAAAGAGTCGTCTCACGCTTAGAGGGAATACAGGAGTCGATGTAAAATTCCTCATTAATAAGTGTCTCTTTCTGGCTGAAGACTGAGCCGAACTGGGGACTAACCAAGCAAGGGAGGCGTTTCCAAAAATGATGACATGCTCAGTCTCCAGGCAGAAGAGAGAGATCAACACCCACTCCTGGATTCCCTCCACCCAGCGCCATGGAGAATATGCTGTTCTCCTCTGGTGAAGTGAAAAGATTTAATTGTGGCCACTAGTTTTTGAGTATTTTGTATGAAATCACAATAAATGCTATGTTATTTGCATAATATTGCTGTTTTTTTCATGGATTTGTGTCATTTACCAAATTGAAGAATTGAGTAAGCAACATGACATCATTGTGCAAATGATATAATTACCCAAATTACTTTCATTGATACAGATGACATAAAAAGGGTTGTTTATGTCATGACATAAATTGATGAAGATAATATAAATTTCATTGTCCAAACTGGTTTTTTTTTTAATTGATGATGAAGTCCAAAATAAAAATTAACATTTGTCCATCCAAGTCTACTGCATGGATTGAGATTTTAGAGTACATAAGAAATTTTGAAAAAAAGGTAGAAGAGATGGGATAATATAACTTGCAAATATGCTAGGTCTATTTAATTACATTTGAAAAATATTCTCCCTGCTTTTGTTTTTATGATCAATGAATGCATATGGCTTCATCTACTATAAATACATGTGACTTCCCCATTATCTATTTTGGCCCTTTCCTTAACGATAAAGTGGTTTTGCTCTTCTTTTCAATAATATCTGTATTTTGATCCCCTAATGAGTTAGCAATTTGACTAAATAACTGTCTTGATAGACGTGTGTGTGTGTGTGTGTCTTTCTGTGTTCCCATCATATATAGAAGAAATGGAAATAGTTATGCTGCAGAGTAAGTGTTGAAGCTGGCAATTTCTAGCTTCATCTTTTCTACTGCAAGTTAACATTATGCAGGCATTACACTGTTGATAAGGTAAAATCAAAAGGAAAATAAAATGGCAAAAAGTGGTATTATTATTATTATAGCTTTTTTTTATACAGACATCTTTCATATTAAAAAGAATATATACAATATAAACAGCTTCCATCACCAAGCAAAAGAGAGTTTCCATCACTAGACAAAAGAATTCATGCAGTGCAGACAACCTGTATTTTAAATTATTCTTTTTTATATGGATATTACCTTATTGATTTTCAAAAAAATACTATCTTAAAAGATAAACAAATAAAAAAAAGATTTGAAAAAAAGAAAAAGCTCGGGAATAAAGTGAAAATACAAGAAAGAAGATAAAGAAAGAACACAAAATAGAAAAAGAGTTCAACTCTCTTTAGAAAAAAGAAAACTAAAAATACATCAAACTCTTATTCTAACATTTATCTACATTTTTCCACAATCCCATATAATTCTCCATTTTATAATTCTTCTTTAAAAATAATTTCCACAAGCTATTTTTGGCTGTCTGGTCAGCCTGATGGAAAAGTTTTTTTTTTCTTCAGTTGACCATGTCTTTAAAAAGGAATAAGATCAGGGTCTTTCTAGGGAATATGGAGAAAACAGAAAGGCATTGCAGAAAAGTTCTGCTGTCCTTGATAAAACCAGGATTATGTTTGCACCTTTTAAAAAGTGCCCTATTTTTTTTTCAAGGTTAAATTAAAAATAATTATGTATTCCTTATTGCTTTTTCATATTCACATTTTGATGTGAGTTAATTTGAGCTGCAGATTTAAGGGAAGATACAGAGGGACAGCAAAAGTATTTGGCAAAAAAAGACACATGGAAGATTGGTGTTGCACATGGTAACTGCAACAAGACTATTATAAATACAATGTTGGGAAAATACCAAAATACCTACAATGGAGGAAAGAATTGTGAAGATAGTGGAATTTGCAGAAATGACATTTAAAAGGAAAAAACAAAAAGTACTTTTAGTACTGGAAACCATTTATGGACTTTTTGCTGAAAATGGAAAAAATATATGACAGGAATTAAGCGACAGAGAGGGAAAAGAGGCAATAGGTTGGTTTGTAACTGCTGTAAATAAGATTGAAAGTCAATTCTTTTACTATCTTTCTTTCTAATTTCTTTTTTTATTTGTACTTTTTCTCACCCTTTTTCATATCTGTCTGTGTATACACACACACACATATATGATAGTAATGATAGATAGATAGATAGATAGATAGATAGATAGATAGATAGATAGATAGATAGATAATAGATTCTCCTTTTTATATACCGTATTTTTCGGGCTATAAGACACACCTTAGTTTTTGGGGAGGAAAATAAGAAAAAAGCTGATTGGTGGGTAGATCGGCCTCCCGGAATACCCCCAATCAGCTGTTCCCAGAGGTGAATTTTAGCAACAGGTTCGTTGGTTGTGAGCTCTGTGCCTTGCTTGTTTTTCAGCCTCTAAAACCTCCGTTTGAGAGGCTTTTTTTTTGTAGGCTCCATTTCGGAGGCTTTTTTTCTGAAGCTCCATTTCAGAGGCTGGGTGGGGCTACATTCAGAGTATAAGACGCACCCAGATTTTCACCCTCTTTTTGGGGTGTGTCTTATATTCCGAAAAACACGTTATATTCTTATGTTGATATTTTTATCCATGTAAAAATCATAAATAAAAACTATATATTTAGATAAAGGTAGTTCTTGAGTTATGACCAGTCTTTTAGCATCTGTTTGAAGTTATAACAATGCTGAATGAAGGGACATGACTGGTCCTCAAAATTCTGGCATGTTTGGCAACCAGTTTGACAGTTACAACATCCCATGGTCACCATTTGTAGCCTTCCCTGCCAGCTTCCCAAAAGGAAAATCAGTGAGTTAGCCAGCAGGGAAGGTCATAAGCCACTTGGGTAAGTTTCCACACCCTTTCAGCTTTTCTTTACTCACATGCACCAGGTTCCCTTTCTCCCCCTTACTGGCATGCATGCCATGTCCTCCTTTGCTGGCCTCCTTGTGCTTGCACACATGCAGAGACGCACCAGCACCTTTCTTCATGGGCTGCTGTACACTTGTATACAAATATGCACACATCCTGTTCTCTCTTTCACAGTCTCCCTATGCTCACACTGACAGACTGTCCTGTCCCAGTACACACACACATATATCCACACAAACAGCACAAGTGGAGTAAGTCTATTTATTTCACACAACCAACCCTGAGTCATTCCCCAAGTCCCAGTTCCATGTGAGCGGTCATTTAAAGTCCATTCCAAGCAACCTAGACATAGCGAAGACAATGCTGGCAAATTAAGCCACAGTCTGTCTGCACCTAAGGCATAGTAACAGAGCTGGCAGGATAACAGGCCCATAATGCTCAGGGTTTAAGGCCCAGCCAAGGCAAACACAGTTTTAACGTGTTGAAGGCACAACAAAGGCAACACGACTCCAGCAGGTTCCAGACACAACAAAGGCAACTTGAGTTCAAGGCACAATGATGGCAAATGGTCCCAGTGAGTACAAGGCAATGAGTGAAGAACATTCATAGATGGACGGATTATGAAAGATTGTCTCTGACAACTCCCAGATTCTAAGTGCTGAGGTAAATTAAGCATTGACCAGTGCTCCCCATTAGGAGAGATGAGACTGCACCTCTCAGGCAGGGACGGCAACTCCTCTTCTGCACTAACTGGCTGCAGCTGTGCCTCTGGCTGCTCTTTCTTTCTCAGATTCCTCTGACGTTCCTAGCATGGCTTTGCCCCGACCATCCGATTCTGCCATAGAGCCTTCCATGTCCCCCTTGTGCTCCCCATAGTCTCTGTCAGATGCCCCCAGAGCTTCATCCTCATCATCCAAGCCAGCACCTGAGGGAGCCATCACACACACTCTCTCTCTCACACACACAAGCTCATTCCTTCCTGCACTCACATGCACCCTGCACCTTCCTTCACCAACCTCCCTGAGTTCACACCCTAGCAACAGCCCTCTCCCCCAACTGAAGCACCAGGCCTCCCCTACCTACCTGGAGCATACCTGTACTTCTTATCTGGGATTCCCTCCACTTTCCACTTAACGACCCATGAGTCTTGGTGACAACTGGGACTGCCTAGATTGCTGTCACTAAGTGAAGTGGTCATGTGTCACTGCACTTTATGACTGCATCACTTAGCAACAACAATTTCAATTGCAGTCATAACTTGTTAAACTTTTGCGTCAAGCAAAATTTTTCCACTCCGTCTTAAGTTAATTAGAAAATACAGGCTTTTGAGCATCAATAGTTTCTTTCCATTTTTGTTGTCTCTCTGCTCCCATTTTCTGTTTTTTTTAAAAAATCCAACCTGCAAACTCCTAGAGAACTCAAAAACTCACATTATAAAATTTCAGTTACTCCCCAAAGAAGTATTAACCTTCTCTGACCTTTTTTATTCTTTCTTTCATGGTCGATAGCATTTTTGAAGGTTTCAATTTCTGGAAACACATTAAGCTGCTGAGAGCTTGTTGGTTGTATACATGAATATAGTAAACCTTAATTTCAATTGAACTTCATTTAGTGGACTTCATATATACCAGGCATTATATGCAAACATAAAAACGTACTTGGTTTTAATTTTATATATTTGTAAAAAGGTAAACTATGTACACATAAAATCTTACTACATTCCAGACATTAAGCTTTAAAACAATGATGGTGAACCTTTTAGACACCGAGTGCCCAAACTGCACACGTGTGCATACCCAAACTGAAAGGTGCTCAGACATGGACGTGCATGAACGCATGCATATGTGGACATGCACAAACGTGGACATGTGTGCATGCACAGCAGAGACCCAAATACCAGCTGGCTGGTGGGAGGTGGGGCATCACAACACCGGCAGTGCGGCAAGAGGTAAGATCTTTTTCTTTCATGAGCTTCTATTTCATCGTTTGCAGGGAAACAGAAGCTCATAAAAGAAATGCCACAGAGATCTGACTTGGGATGATGGTGTGCCTGCCAGCAGAGAGGGTTCTGCGTGCCACCTCTGGCACATTTGCCACAGGTTCTCTATCACAGCTTTAGAAGACATCCCTTCCTCACACTAAACAATCCAGTCAAAGGTTTACTGTACTTACATCATATTCTAAAGAGATTTTTTTTTATTTTAAGTCTTAACTGATTAACTGTTCCTGCTGTCTAAACAGAAACCTCATTTGTTCAGTAAAATATGCTTTGCTTATCCAGATTATAAAGATTTAAGAATATTTAAAACTGAGTAGAGAGCACAAGAGCTGATTTAGAACAATTTTAATTTAAACAATTAAACAAAGCTAGGTGACATAGATTAGAAATTATTTAATATATTTATTTCTTGTTAGTTTCTCTCTTATTGCCCACAATTCTTCTGATTACAATCACTTAAAAATTGCTTTATTCTTAAAAGTCCATTTTCTAAATCTTTTTGAGGACTGCCTCTAAGCACAGTGGTGTCTCCTGGGGAGTAAAACATCTGTGAACTTGCAGTTTGGCAGCTATCAGCACTATAGGTTTTTCAGCCAACAGAGCTAACCAACATATAATTACAATTTGAAATTAGTATTTTAATGAACTGATTTTAGTAAAGGTAAAATGAAATCCACGGGTATTAAAGAAATACTCAGGAAGGGAGGACATTAAACAGTAAAACTCAGTAGAAGTGGTCAGCTGATGCCATTTGGAAACAAATGCTAGCTGTGCTTGTTTCAATCAGCAACACAAAAAAACCCTCTAATTTGGGGGCTATCCAGGAAGTTTTGAAGCACTGGCATGTGGATTGGCATTTCCAGAAAAATGAGAATCTTTGGCGCTTCTTAAAAGATAAATAAAAAATGTTTTCAATGCACTGATCAGTAACACTTAGTTCAGTTGCTTTTAAAAAAAAGCTTATACAAAATGCATATAATTTTAAATATTTTTTTAAAAGCAGGAATGAAGAAGGAACAACCATTGGAAGTCTACTTCCAACACTCTACTACAGGAGTCTCCAAATTTGGCAACTTTAAGACTCATGGTCTTCAACTCCCAGAATTGCCCAGCCAGCATGGAATTGTGGGAGTGTCAGATGTAAATGCCTTATTCTCCAATGTGTAAATAATGTATATATGGAACATCAGAGGTTAACTTATTCTTTGGACTTTAATGTATTCATAACTTACCACTCCCATTCCTAACTCCACCCCTTGTATATATAAGGAGCCACCCTCACCATTCTCGTTGCTTCTACCTTGAATATTCAGTGAATATAGAATGCCTATCATAATTAAAAAGAAATATATTTAAAGCTTTAACTTCTATTATCTTTATTGAGTCTGATCCTGAAAATATTGCAACAAGCTGGTAGCAGAGGATGGTTAATTGACTCAATAAGTAATTAAAAATGTCCAAGAAAGATAGGCCCAACACCAGGGCCTACAGCAAAGAAATAGAAACTGATCAAGAGATGATCAACGAATCCACCAATGCGATTTCGAGAGAATCCGAAGAATACACCACTGAAGAAGAAGAACTAATGAGTGAAAATAATGACCAGAAAGAAATCGAAATAGAAAATAACGAACTCAGGTCAGAGATATTAAAGATACTAAAAAGCCAAAAGAATGATGAAAGTCTCATCGCGGACCTCCAGGAGATGCTGAAGAACAGCGGAGCAGCGAGAGAGAAAAACGTCATTAAAGAAAAACCCAAAGATCAAAAAATCGTAAGTGAGATGACTACTGAGAAAATAGTTGTTAAAAAGAAAAGATGTGATCCCGCGCGAAATTTTGAATGGCAGCCATCTTGGTTTCAACGAACTTCAAAAGAGAATGGAGCAGAGCCAATCAAAACGCTCAGTTCAAAATTTCTGGCGCGAAAAACACTATCAGACGAAGAAAGTGAGAAAGAAGTCTCAAACTCTTCAGATGATCCAAAATCAGAAAGTGAAGACGATTTAACAAAATCTCAAGTAAAATCAGCAATGAAAACGCTTTTTGCTGCTTTTGGGCCAAGACTGAAAATTACCAAGACATCTACGAAGAAGCAAGAAATCAAACCGGCGACTCAAGACCTGCACGCTCCCATCCTGACTTCGAAAGCGACGACGCCCGAGCCCAGAGAGCCATGCCGATTTCGCCCTACACCACAGACAAAATCGAATACCAACGCACACAAAAAGAAGAAAAGAACCGTCACCACCACCAGAACCCCAAAAACCGAGCCAGAGACCGACTCATCTGAGGAGGAGCGGATCGAGAGAGCTGAAAGGGAGAGAACCTTCCACGACGCCACCAAAGAAGAAATGAACAACGCGCATGTGCGAAACTACGTAGACGACCCAGAAGGACTTGAACTGGCCAGAGAACCGCGCAGACTCATTGCAAGCATCCCAATGCCGTTCTGTAATTTCCTGCACTTGAGAGATCACGGACTGCCCCAGGTTGTAAGTAATGGACAGAATAATGTAGGTAACTTACCCAGTGACTTCCCAAAACTTAGAATTGATGGCATTAATTTACAAGAGTGGTATCAACAGCTTCAGGTTATTTTCATGAAAGAAAATTTACTATTCTTTATAACTAGCCCTCCAAGAAGACCTTGGACTTTAAAAATAGATTGTTTACATCATAGAGCATTTTTCATAATAATATCTAGCGTGTCTCCTGCAATGTATCATAGCATCAAACCAAACCTAACTGTATCAGAAATAATTCAATGCATGTTTAATCTATTTCACAGCGATAGCGTAGCTACAACCACAAGAATGTCTAAGGATTTCTTTTCCTCTAGAGTAAAACCAGGGGTTTCTATAAGTGAGCATTTGATAAATCTAAACAAAATAAGAGCTGAGCTACAATTGAGGGGGGAAGTGATTTCAGATCAAACAATGAAAAGTGTTATTATCAATTCACTTGATCCATCATGGGATAGCTTTATGTCACACTTAGATACCATTAATTTGGGATATTTATCCATAGAAAGTCTATCTAACAAATTGATAGCAGAAGACAATTCAAGAAAAAATCGATCCAGTAACCAAACAGACCACAAACCTTTTAGGAAAGTAGTCTTTCAAGATAAACATAATGAGGCCTTTAGATGCTACAATTGTGGATCCAGGGAACATAGTAGAAGAGACTGCCCCAAAGTCTCAAGAGAGAGACATAGACCAGAATATAGGAGCAAATATAATTACAGACAATCTTCCACAGATAGACACAAATATAGAAGCCCACCAAATTACAAAGAAGGTAGAGGGGGTAGAGAAAATTCAAAAGAGAGGAAATCTGGGTCACTGAATGGGCTAAATAAACAAGACAGCACCAGAACACAGCAGGATGAGAATAACAATTGGCTTATTGATTCTGGTGCAACAAATCACACCACCAACAACAAAAGTATATTATATTCATTTATAAAAGATAAGTTTGTGATAAAGGTAGCTAATCAAGAAAAGGTTCAAGTACTAGGCAAAGGAAATGTGACCTTGCCTGGTCTAGGGAAAATAGAGGGGGTATTATTAATCCCAGAAATACCTCACAACATACTAAGTGCCATAAAATTAAGCAGAGAATCTGATATCAATATAGTTTTCTCAAAGGGGAAAGCAACTATAGAAAAGAACAAAACAAATGTAGGTACTGTAATGATAAAAGGAGGTCTACCCTATCTGATAACTAAAGAAAGATGTTTACATAACATTGATTCAAATATGGAAGATTGTATTGAAGCAGATGATGAAAATGTCAGTAACAGTGACAATGATGAGTGTAGAATAACTCATGATCACAAAAACACATACAAGGAAAAGAAACCAAAAATAGGTAAACCAATTCATGATGAGTGTGCTCACATCTTACACAGGAAGTTAGGACATGCAAGCTTTCCTGTAGTACAAAAAATGACTGAACACGCAGAAGGTGTCAAAATAAAAAATTGTGAAAATTATTTGGAATGCTCAGTATGTAAGTCCACCAAACTAAAAACCAGTCCCAGACCAAAAAAATCTAACAGATCAACTAACAATATTTTTGATTTGGTACATATGGACTTAGTTGGTCCATTAAGTCCCTCAATTACCTATAGAAAACGTTACTTCCTAACAATAGTGGATGACTACAGCCGATATGGTTTTGTTTACACATTAAAGCACAAGGATGAAACATTTCAGAAATTTAAGGAATTCTACAAACGTATAGAAACACAACATAATATCAGAATAAAGCAAATTATGACAGATAGGGGATGTGAGTTCATGTCTAAAGAATTCTCCCAATGGTTAAAGGATAGAGGAATGTTACATTTCACGTCCAATCCTTTTTCTGCATTTCAAAATGGAGTTGCAGAGAGGAAAAATTCCACACTACAAACCATGATTAGGTGCACATTAGAGGATGCTGGTTTAGGCAAACAATTTTGGTCAGAGGCATTACATTATTCGAATTACACTCAAAATAGAACCTGGTCCAGTATTGTGAATAAGACACCATATGAGGTGATGTACAATAGAAAACCCAAATTATCACACATGCACATATTTGGAGTCACTGCAGACGTACACATACCTAAACAATTGAGGAGAAAGGGAGAAAACGTATCCAGGAGATTAAGATTCATGGGATACGAAACTGGAACCAAAGGGTACAGATTTATTGATAGTAATAACAAATTTATAGTATCCAGAACAGCTGTGTTCCATGAACAGGCCAATTGGTCAAAATTGCACCTTAATGAAATATTTCCTAATAAATGTAAAGATACGATATCTTGCGAGGAAGGAACAACAGAAAATCAAAATATTAACAAAAGTAAGAACAAAACCAAAACTTGGACTAATAGTCAGCATAAAATAAAGACAGACACATTAACAAAAAAGGAAGCTAGATATTTGCATGATAACCATAGCAAGCCTGAAAGAACTATTAGAAACAATAGAAACCAAATACCAAATAAATACAAAGATTACATAATGCATATGAATGGAGAACAAATAACACCTAATACATATGAAGAAATATTGAAACTTCCACATGAAGAAAGAGAAAAATGGGAACTAGCTATGGAAAAAGAGATGGAAAGTTTACAAGGATTAAATGTATTCACACCTGCGATCGCACCTAAGGATAAAACAATTATAGGTACCAGGTGGATTTATAAAATTAAGAACTTAGAAGGAGGCAATACCTTATACAAGGCTAGACTAGTTGCACAAGGCTATGCACAAAAATATCCAGAAGACTATACTGATACATATTCACCCACAGTGAGAACAGAGAGTGTCAAAACAGCCCTTGTAGTAGCATCTGCACTCAATCTGGACGTATTCCAATATGACATACAGACCGCATACTTACATGCAAAATTAGATAAGGAAATATATGTAAGAGCACCACACAGTCAATACACTAATAAGAACGAAATTTGGTTATTAAATAAGAGTCTGTACGGATTAAAGCAATCCGGCAAAAGATGGTACGATTGCTTGGTAAAAGTACTTAAGACCATGGATTTCAACGCCACCACTGCTGATAACTGTTTCTTTGTAAAAAAGAGTAATGATCATATTGAATTTGTATTAATTTACGTGGACGATATTTTATACATTGGAAAGCACAAAGAGAGCAGGGAAATCTTTGTAAATAAGTTAAATGAACACTTCTCACTGAAATCTCTGGGTAAAGTGAATAAATACCTTGGTGTGCAAATTAACAAAACTAAAAGGGGATTCAAACTTACACAGAAAGATAAAATCATCGAACTCCTAAACAAATGTAACTTAAATAATGCTAAAACCTGTGACACCCCTATGCAAACTGATTTTCTTAGAAACACTGATGAATCTTCCCCTGAGTTTAAAGACAACACATTTTACAGATCAGTTATAGGTTCACTCCTTTATATATCTAATTGGACTAGGCCAGATATTGCATTACCTCTCAATCTATTGTCAAGATATGTTAGTAAACCAACCTTGTATCATTGGGAAGCTGTCAAAAGAATTCTAAGATATCTGAAGGGTACATTAGATTTTTGTTTAATGTTGGAACCCAATAATGACAGAGGACCAAAAATTACTTGTTATGCTGATGCAGATTGGGCTGGTGATACATCATGCAGAAAGAGTACTTCTGGTTATGTTTTTCTATTGAATGATTGTCCAGTTTACTGGTATACTGGTAAACAAGAACTAGTAGCCACTTCTACTACAGAAGCGGAATATGTTTGTTTGTCCAAAGCTGCAAATAACCTTGTATGGTTCAATGATCTGATCACTGATGTTTGGAAGAAACCCACCTTACCATTTATTATGCATGAAGACAATAAAGCGGCCATTGAAATATCCAGATCCGATGCAATTGGACAAAGGTCCAGGCATATTGATATAAAGTTTAAGCATGTGAGACAACTGTCTCAAGACGGATTCATTAAAGCAATACATTGCGATACTTCTGAACAATTAGCTGACATATTAACAAAACCCTTACCTTCTAAACAACACAAATATTTAACTTCTAAATTATATGTATTATATTGTCCTGAATCAGAATGTAATTGGTGTTGTGTAACGAACCGGCATTTAGAGGGGGATTTGTCAGATGTAAATGCCTTATTCTCCAATGTGTAAATAATGTATATATGGAACATCAGAGGTTAACTTATTCTTTGGACTTTAATGTATTCATAACTTACCACTCCCATTCCTAACTCCACCCCTTGTATATATAAGGAGCCACCCTCACCATTCTCGTTGCTTCTACCTTGAATATTCAGTGAATATAGAATGCCTATCATAATTAAAAAGAAATATATTTAAAGCTTTAACTTCTATTATCTTTATTGAGTCTGATCCTGAAAATATTGCAACAGGGAGTTGAATTCCACAAGTCTTAAAAGTTGCCAAGTTTGGAGATCTCGGCTCTACTATTACATTTTACCTATCTTCATTTTATGATGAAAAAGCACTCTATGTGATTTCTTCATCGTAGCTTTCTACCGTTTCCCCCAAAATAAGACATCCCTTGATAATAAGCCCAATTGGGTTTCTGAGCACAGGGCAATAAGGCCAAGTGCTTATTCCAGGATTCAAAAAAATATAAGACAGGGTCTTATTTTCGGGGAAACGCAATATGATGGTCTGTCTCAAATGAATCCTGAGTCTAACATAGGATCAGGGATTTTGTTACAGAAGCATAAACACACTGAATAGTACCAAAGTGTATTCATGGATTTTAAAGCTCTATTACAGATTTTGAGCCTTTCCCTTCCAATGGTACTTTCTGTGCAAAAACTCTCGATAAATTTATGCCAAGTAGAAAAAAAAGGAAACTATTGTGAGCAATTATTATATTATATTATTATGTTATTCACCATATTAATATGGTTAGCCAACCAGATGTTTAGACTAGATTTGAAATTTTTGTCCACTTATTGAATCCTTCCTATCCAAGAACTTGGAAAGGCAGATATTGTTTTTCAACAAATGTTACCCACCACTATTTGAATCATTATTACGAGCCTTTGCAAGACCTACAATTTGCTTTTGGAAAATATCATCTACTTGTTCTGGGTTGGCTGGTCAACAGTTGAGTATAGATACTCTCAACAGACAGTGAAGGCAATGTTCTTTATAGCTCCCAATTACATCTGTGCTGAAATTACAGCTTTCAGTCAGGCAATAACTCTGTCAAAATTCCTTCATTCTAATCTTTTGCTTTTGCAAGTAGTATGGAAGATACTTAAAGGTGGTTTTTTTCCCCCCAAAGGGGCTGTTTGTGTGATTTTATTACCTTTGTGAATATATACTTAGAACACGAGTACTCATGGCTTAGTAAATGAGGTGAGAAATCAAGCGCTACCTCCTGCTTATTCAATAGGAAGCTTCTGTAACTATAGTTTATGCAAACTACTGCTAAGTCACCATAACTGGAGCAGGATGGCAAGACATTATTTTTAAATTCCCAAAATGTTAAAGTATTTGCACCTTCATAAACTTCCTGAAGCTAGTCTTCTTTTCCAAATAAACCTTTGTGTTTGTAGAGGTAGTCCTCACCTAGTGACCACATTTGGGGATGTCAATTTGACTGCCATGGTCTCAAAGGACAAAATCACATGGCCATGACAGGCTTATGATTTTACTTCTCCTTCAGTCATTAAGCAAAGCAATGCATTCACTGTGAAAAATCACATGACCCTGACTATCAGCCTTCTCTGTTAACTTTGCAAATTTCACCCACTTTTATCAAAAAGTAAAACAAATGTTATTGTTCATAGGTATCCCAATGTGGAGGCAGAACAAATCATGTTTTCTTAATAAGATTTGCATCAAAGCCAGATGAGTAGCCTGTGAAATTCTTGAAGTTCAATCAAGCTATTTCCAAATGTTCTAATTGGTCTTCATAATAATCACGAAATATTATGTTTTATAAGAGGAAAAACATGGAAATAATTTCAAACCTAAAATGCACTTGATGTTCTCACTGTAATTCTATGCACATCTAGATAGTTTTCAGGCATTGAAATCAGTGCAGTCATTAGTCTTCTGTCAACGAGTTTGTATAATTTGCTGCTACTTACTATAAAATCAGTATTACTTCACTTAAAAGAAAAAGGACACTTTTTTGAGGACCATAATGCTCAGATTTTCAACAGGGAAGATAGATGGTTTGAGAGGGAAATGAAGGAATCTGTTTATCCTAAAGTGGAAAACCTTTCTCTCAAGAGAGGTGGAGGCCTCAGGCCTAACCTGTCCCCCATTTTTTTATGCTGCTCTTTCATCAGTTTTCAAAAAGATCAAGACCACTTCACATGATCACCAGGGAGGCCACATTTAACCACTCACCTAAGAGAAGGATGAGGAGAGTAAATGACCCTTACTGGCTTTCCGGTTACATACCGTATTATTCGGAGTATAAGATGCACTTTCTCTCCCCCCCCCCTTAAGAGGGTGGAAATGTTGGTGCATTTTATACACCAAATACAGCCATTTTTGGCCTTCTGAAACCCCACCCCGCGCATCCCGTTTTTTGCAAAAATGGGGCGTGCAGAGGGTTTAGGAGGCCTGCAGAGTGCTCCTGGGGGCTGCGGAGGGCAAAACCGTGACACGTGGGGCAGGGGTGGTATTCACCTACCTTCACTACCAGTTCACAAATGTGCAGGGCGCACAAATGTGCGCACCCTGCGGGGATGCTCCTGGGGGCCAGGGAGGGCAAAAACTTTTTTTTCTTGTTTACCTCTTCAAAATCTTGGTGTGTCTTATACTCCAGTACATCTTATAGTCTGAAAAATACAGTATATATATATATATATATATATATATATATATATATATATGTATGTATGTATGTATGTATGTATGTATGTATGTATGTATATATATATATATATATGGATGACTGAGAATCTTCATCGACATAAAGAATAAGCTTTGTCATGAGTCAGAAATGAAAATGTAAGCTCAGAAGCAGAATGCATAGAGAAGATAACAAAATGGCAGGCAAACAATATTGAAACTTGGTAGAAGTTATTGGAAAGAGGGTAAGCACAGAAACTTTCAATAGCATTGGAAGGAGATGACACATTTCCCTAAAAGCTTCGAGGATGGGAGGCAGATTCAAGAAATCATGAAAAAAGAATGGAAAATAAATAAATAATATCAAAATCACATGAGATGGTTAAATTCTCACAAAAGTTTGTTGCTATCATCTGTGAAACTTCATGAAACAATACTGGAATTTTAACCAAATAAACAAATTGAATTAGGATTCTGTGTGAGCCATATAGGGATGTTGCAAGGTTAATTTCAGCTGAGCACTGTTGTACTTCACTGGATCATACTTTTATGGTTTTATAACCTTGCTGAGGAAAACAGAAATTTAGTTCTCTCTCTCTTATCTATCTATCTTATCTATCTATCTGTCTGTCTGTCTGTCTGTCTGTCTGTCTACCTATCTACCATCTATCTACCATGTATCACACAGACTATTATATATATTAGTTCTATCTCTCAGCTATCTATTATCTGTCATGTGTGTGTATTTAAATTGAGTTGGAGGACAACGGATTTTTCTCTAGGTTGCTTCTCCCTCATTTTGCACAATTTTTGACTCTTTTTATTAATATTTATGCCATTGTTTTAGATCAGATTCAGGACATTCATACCAGAATTGGAAATCAGAAGAAGGAAAAAATGCAGCTGGAATCTTCTAAAATTATTAGTTAAGGATTTGATGAGTACCCTAAAGTTAAGTGGCACCATTTACTCAAGTCTCCCACAGTTTTGCTGTACGTCTAGAAATTATTCCCAATATACTGACAGATAAGAAAAGGAAAAGAGGGCCCTTTTATATCCATTATCCTGTATAGATTTTATCTGACTTCCATTTATGCTTTCTAGATGTTCTCTCTTCCATCTGTTGGATGGTGTTTTGAGTAACAATTTTTAAAAAGGCCATAAAAGAAAAAAAAAGCTTTTAGGAAAACTGAGCACAATTTATAATTATCTTCCTTTTTCTACCCTCATGTTTAAAGTTGCTACTAACATTTATCAGCTCTGCTACCTTTTCAGAAAATGATATATTACATTGGAAAATATTAATATCTACAATTAGTATATTGATATATAGCTCACTTCTGTCATTCCTCACCCACTTTCTATCATTTTCCTATTATGCTGCTCTGACAATTTCCTAAAGATTCAGAAGATATATGGTTTTGGTAGAAGCTTTATCACTGATTTTTTATGGAGTAGGGTCTGCATTCAGTATTTTTAGCAGAGATTTTGATGTACCTAAGCTTCTAAAGATAGTTGTTTTTAAAGATTTATTTACAAGCAGAATATTTAATGTGCTGCTAAATTTGTTCATGAAAGGGTTCCCTCCCTGCTATTTTCCTGCTTTGAGGTAGCTTGTCATTTTGGTAAACTAAACAGGACAGGACAGAATTAACACAATCCAATTATCTAAACTATTGAACAAGGGATTTTTAGCCACTTTTCATTAGTGAAGTAAAACTGTAAATACCTGAAGGTGCTTTATCAATTTGTAGGTGGGAACCAAAATTTGAAATCTCAAATGCTGTAGGGAGTTGACTCGTGTAACTTATTAGACCTATTTGTAAATTCAAATTCCTACTTGGATTTTGGATATACCTCTACCGAAAACTCAAACACAACGCTATTTTTTTAAAAAAGCCTTTATTAAATTTCAAAAACAAACATTAAAATATAAGCTAACATAAATGGGTTATGATCTGAAAACATTTTTTGGTAAAATCTCTACTTTTACTATCTTTACTTCTTTGAGAGCCATATCATACAAATTCTTGGAAAAGATGTGTTAAAAATAAAGATGTGTTGTGGCCCACTAGCAGCCTGCGTGGATCATGGCTGATCCCGGCGACAAGGAGGCTGGTGTGGGGTTGTGCTAGCAGCCGGCGCAGCCGGCGCTCGCATCGGACAGCGAGGAGACAGAAAAGGATGTGGTGCCAGAGGCAGAGACTCAGCCAGGGCCTTCAGAACCTCCAGAGGCTCCTTCAAGTGGAGAGAGTGAAGTGGAGGAGCCTCTCCTCAATGCTCGAGCACGCAGGGCTGCCAAAAGGCAGGAGTGGCAACTCAGGAGGAGGAGGTCTCCTCGAGAGTAAGGTTTAAGGATAATTGGCCATTTCCTTAGCCTATTTAAGTCGCACGCAGATAGTAATTTCTTGCTGGAAACAACGTGTAATTATTACAGAGCATTTTGGAGAGTGAGTATCTTATTGTATCTTGTTTTCTGGGCTGGATGCCAACCTTTGCCGGACTTTGTTTATTCTTGATATGTTATGACTTTGATAAGGACCCTTGGTGTGTGTCACAATCCTTGGAAATCTGGAGCTGGGGCAGAACAAGATGTGGCCTCCATCTCCACAGCCAACTTTGTGTTCTGTATCTCCTGTTTCATTTTTTTCTAAAATTTGTGTATTGGTTGAAGCTTGTCCTGATCTAGTGGAAACTTGTATCGATGGAAACTATAAGGAAAACACTCTTAAAATTATTACTTCCAAGAAAAGAAGGATGAGAATATGCACCTCTAAAATTTTCACTCAAAAGGATTTAAGTTTAGGATTTAGGTATAAATTAAGCTATTGAATGTGGATAATTTAATTACTCATAAACAATTGAAAAGGTGTCCTCTTTTTTTTAGCAATAAACAATATCTTTTTTGTCAAACCTTTGATGCAGTTCCTGGCATTTCCTGTTTTTAAAAAATAGGTAATAATGATGTTGGAAAGACCCCTTGTGGATATGCCCAGAGGACTTGAGTAATGCCTAACTGCAATATCCTCTGCCATCTTTTTTCAAATAAATCCTAATCTCCAAGCAGAAAAATCAGATGAGTTAGAACATAAAAAAATTGGAGGGGACTTTAGAGGTCTTCTAGTCCAACTGTCATAATTTTCGCCGCTCTCATTGTGTCTGCAGAAAATCACCCAGCATCCTTGTTCCAAGTGACCCGCTCTATTCTTAATCAGGGAGCGAGGGAGGACCCCTTGCAGGGCAGTGCTGAGGATTTTGCTCAATTTCTGCAAGACAAAATCGCTCAGATCCGGATGGGTTTGGACTCTGACTGGGCAGGATCTGGCGAGGAGATGGGAGCAAGTCTTGAAGGCAACATCTGGGTTGACTTTGACCCAGTATCCATAGATGAAGTGAACAGGATTGTTGAAAGATTGGGGGCCTCAACGTGTTTGTTGGACCCGTGTCCCTCCTGGCTTGTTGCGGCAACCAGAGAGGTGACCGGAGACTGGATCCAGGTGATTGTCAACACTACGTTGAGGGATGGGGTCTTCCCGCCACCTTGAAGGAGGCGGTGGTTCGACCCCTTCTCAAGAAGCCTGCCCTGGATCCGGCCTCCCTAAACAACTTTCGTCCCGTTTCCAACCTTCACTTTATAGCGAAGGTTGTTGAGTCCGTGGTGGCACACCAACTTCCTCAATTCTTGGAGGAAATGGATTACCTAGACCCGTACCAATCGGGCTTCAGGTGCGGACACAGCACGGAAACAGCATTGGTCGCCCTGGTGAATGATCTCTGGCAGGCCCGGGACAGGGGTTACTCCTCTTTAAGGAGGAGGCTTAAAGCCCCTTTAAGAGGCTTTTGATACCATCGACCATGGTATCCTATTGCGACGACTCGGGGGGTTGGGGGTGGAGGGCACGGTTCTACAGTGGTTCTCCTCCTACCTCTCGGGCCGTACGCAGTTTGTCTGAGCAGGGGGACAGAGATCCTCCCGGGGCCCCTCATTTGTGGGGTGCCTCAGGGATTGGTTCTCTCCCCCTTGCTCTTTAACATCTATATGAAGCCACTGGGTGAGATCATTCGCAGTTTCGGGGTGAGGTATTTTACATCAGTATGCTGATGATACCCAGCTTTACATCTCCATCCCGGACCAACCCAGGGATGCCCTTTCCGTGATGTCTAAGTGCCTGGAGGCGGTGCGGGTCTGGATGGGTAGGAACAGGCTCAAACTCAACCCCTCCAAGATGGAGTGGCTGTGGATGTCGGCATCCCATGATCTAGTGGCCCCACCACTTTTGATGGGAGGGGAATTGCTTACTCCCTCTGAAAGGGCTCGCAATCTTGGCATCCTCCTGGATTCGCGGCTTGACCATCTGGCGGCCATGACCAGGGGGGCCTTTGCACAGGTTCACCTGGTGCGCCAGTTGCGACCTTTCCTAGCTAGGGATGCCCTCCGTACAGTCACTCATGTTCTCGTTATCTCCCGTCTGGACTACTGCAATGACCTCTACATGGGGCTGTCCTTGTGATGCACCCGGAGGCTCCAGCTGGTCCAGAATGCAGCCGCGCGGGTTGTTACGGGAGCCTCCCATTACTCCTGTGTTACACCTCTCCTGCGTGAGCTGCACTGGCTACTGGTGGTTCTTCGGATCCACTTCAAGGTACTGGTACTTACCTATAAAGCCCTTCATGGCATGGGCCCGGGGTACTTGCAGGACCATGTCCTACCGGCCTCCCACCAACCAGTGTGCTCACATAGGACTGCCCTCTTCCGGGTGCCATCGGCCAGACAATGTCAGCTGGTGGTGCCGAGGACGAGGGTGTTCTCTGTGGGCGCACCGACCCTCTGGAACGAATTACCCACTGGACTCCAGACGGCCCCCCGACCTCCGCTCTTTCTGCGGTGATCTGAAAACATGGCTTTTCCAACAAATCTCCTGATCTGCTGGGAGTTGTTAGTTTTAACCTGTTGGGGATTTTAATTGGATTATTTTAGTGCTAATTTTTATTGTTCTATTGTTTTATTGTTGTGAGCCGCCCCGAGTCCTTCAGGAGAAGGGCAGCATATAAGTATGAATAAACTAAACTAAACTAAACTATGTGCCAGTTATGCCCTTTCCTGGACCAACAATTCATACTCACAGTCACTCATGCCCTAGTCACTTCCTGTCTTGACTATTGCAACAGTCTAGATGGGGATGCCTCTACATGGGGCTGCCCTTGAAGAGCATCCAGAAGCTCCAGTTGGTGCAAAATGCAGCGGCCCACATGGTTTTGTGCAGACCCCGGTGTGCACATGTATCACCTCTCCTGCGGGATCTGCATTGGCTGCCAATTTACCGGGTGCAATTCAAGGTGCTGGTTGTCACCTTTAAAGCCCTTCGTGGCTTGGGACCAGGTTATCTAAGGGACCGTCTCTTACCGGTCACATTTACTCGACCCATCAGAGTGGGGAGGCAGGGAATATTATGGTTCCCATCCCCTAGGGAGATACACCTGGTGGGACCCAGAAGAAGGGCCTTCTCCGTGGTGGCTCCCTCTCTCTTCCCCTAGATATTAGAATGGCCCCCACTCTAACCAGGAAAGAAGGGCAATGCAGTGGTTTCAGTATAGCATCATCATGGATCATGATATCATTGCTGGTGGAGGGGGATACTATTTCTATTTGTCACAACATCTGGGAAGATAGTGTAGACGAAATAAACTACATGTGATTCATTTTGTAAGATGAAGAACATGGAAGTTGTTTTCATTATACCTGGCTATTAATGTGCCTAGGTCCCAGTATGTTTTGGGTCCTGTCAAAGTTTGTCATTGCCTGCCCTTTGACACCAAAATCCATTTTGCCCCAACTTTGTTAGTCTTTTGGAAGGCTTTAGAGATATTGATGTGTTCTCATGCTTGAGGTCTGGGAAATTAGTTGAAACCCATTCATAATCCTGAATATATGATACCTTGTTTTCTGTACCACTACTGCCTTTTTGTATTATGCTATTATATGTTAATTAGCCATATAAAGTTGCTATAGTGAGATGGGCAGTCATATTAAATACATAAATTGTTTTGAGACATTTACCGTGTTTCCCCGAAAATAAGACCCTATCTTATATTTTTTGGATATAAGCGCTTGGCCTTATTGCCATGCGCTCAAAAGCCTGATTGGGCTTATTTTCAGGGGATGTCTTATTTTGGGTGAAACAGGGTACCTATAGAAGGGGAGATAGTGTAAGTGTACATTATATGCCAAGAATATACTTTGAAAGTGTTTTGCTTACCTCTTAACACAGATGCCTTGAGAGAAATAAGGGCTGGGTCATTTTCCAGCCAGACTATACTTTTGGTTTTTGTACTAATGTCACTAAAACTCACTCCAAGTAGAATTTGATACCATATTGGTGTTTATTTAAGGCAAGACAGCATTGTAAACAAAAAAAGAAAAATAAATATATTTGAGTATCTTCTCTCAACATCAGGTGTCAACTTAATTTTGTAATTTGCTTGTGTCATGGGGCAGAAATAGAGGGGAGAAAGCGCTATAAAATATATATTGAAACATTGAAAAATGTAAATTATTGAGGACTCTTAAGTAAAAAGTTAAGGAAAAGCCTTATAGAAACTGAAATATTTTTCACATGCCTTCTAAAGGCTGGAACATAGTAATAAACCAAAGTTGTATGAAGGAAGGATTTTTAATTAAGGAATATGGACAATTCCATGGGAATATTGCTTTGTATTATTTAATTGCAAATAAAACATGTATTTGGATATTATGCAGACACACATAATATACTAGTTTTATATAAGAATACATTGTGATAACAATTACAATCATTTTAATAAGAGATGAAACAGTAATCAAAATATTCTTATACATATTCACAGTTAGATTAACCTAGAATAAGCATTAATTAAATCACAAAACCCATTAATATTTTAAAATAATGTACTTTCCAAATACAATAATTCTGAAAATGCTGCATACATACAAAAAAAAAAGATTAATCCAATACTCATAAAACAGAAAATTAGCCCACTTTTAGGACAAGTTGACTAGTAAAACAATTTAAGTCTGCTGTATTTCACTATTAATCATCTCTCAGTTCAGAGTAGAGGCATTTCTAGTTTTCTGGAAGGATTCAATAATATAGTATCCCTCCTTCATTGCATATCATTTCACTACCAAAGTTTTATGGACCTTATCTCTTACATTTAAATGTGATTGGATAAATATACAATGTATGTTGTCATATAGAAACAATAATAAAATTATACAGAAACAATAAACAAATAATATTTAGTAACTGTTAAGCAATGTTAAGTAAGTATTGTTTAATCCCTGCTCACAGTCGCTCACAGCCCTAGACACCTCCCATATTGATTATTGCAACATGCTCTACATGGAGTTGCCCTTGAAAAGTATCCAGAATTGGTTCAAAATACAGCAATCCCTGTGGTTTTGTGCCGGCCTAGATGTGCACATGTCTCCTGTGGGAGTTGCATTGGCTGCTGATTTGCTTCTGGGTCCAATACAAGGTGCTGATTGTCACCTTCAAAGCTCTACATGGTTTGGGACCAGGTTACTTGAAGGATCATCTTTACCCGGTCACATCTACTAAACCCACTAGATGGGAAGGTAGGGAAGGTTACAGGTCCTCTCTCCTAAAGAGGTACATCTTAGCGGGACCAAGAAGAAGGGCCTTCTCTGTGGTGGCTTCCTCCCTATGGAACATTTTTCCTGTGGAGATAAGATTGCCCCCTGCTTTGACACTGTTTTGCAAGGCCTTGAAGACCTGGCTTTGCCAATAGAACTGGGCAACCCAGAGTGGGATGGAGCCCATCAAGTGGCTTATGGATTGATTGATTGATTGATTGATTGATTGATTGATTGATCGATTGTTGTCACGGGGGTGGGGGGTGGTATTGCATATTATTGTTTTTATATTAGGTTTTTATATTTGTAAGCTGCCTGGAATCACTGAGAGTGAATTGGGCAGCCATATAAATTTTCTTAAATAAATAAATAAATAATTTTACAACATATTTTTTGAAAAAAGAAAGCTTTTTATACTAGTACAATTATACTAGTAAAACTTATCAAAAATTTGTGATGCACTTTGCATGTAAAACTGCTGTGTTTAACATTATGATTCTTAAAATATTCATGAATGAATAATTAACGAGTGCTATCACTTATTCATGAAGTACTTCCAATTTAGATATTTATTTTATTTACAATGTGTATATATAGTCCTCCTGTAAAACAATTCAAGGAGTTATCTGTTTTATAGTAATGCCTTATAATCTAAAATACATGATACAAAAAGAAAACGAATAGTCTCACACATTTACATCATAAGATTATATAAAGAGAAGGTGAAATAGTTCTTAATGAGAGTTTGAGAAGGAAACATAAATAATTTGATTCATTATCAAGCCAGTTGTAGAAAATTCACAGCTCTGACAGTAATAAGAGAGGAATAACTTCTGAATAGAATACAACAAGAATTAGCTCAGTTAATCCGAACATTGTACAATAGCTCAGCAATGTTGTAAACTTTTGTGTACTTTCTTTCTGAAAAGAAAGCAATGATTAAAAAAACCACTGTATTTCTGATTCTTAAATTATTTTCTCTTTCTCTTTTGAAACAGATATTCTGTGATGCTAAGCAAATCATCCAGGCCACAGACTTATTGGACTGGGAGGATAAAGATGCTGCGGATACTTTGGTTGCTAATGTAGTTCATTCTCGGATCATCAATCCTTTACGCCTTTTTGTGAAGCCCTCTCCAACAATGAAACATGGGCGGATGCCATATTCAGACAACACAGACAACTTTTGGGATTGGCTATCCAATATCACTGAAGTTCAGGAATCTCTTGCGCGAACTAAACGCAGACCAATTGTGAAAACTGGAAAGTTTAAAAAAATGTTTGGATGGGGCGACTTCCATTCTAACATCAAAACTGTGAAGTTGAATCTTCTGATAACAGGGAAGATTGTCGATCATGGCAATGGAACCTTTAGTGTTTATTTCCGGCACAATTCAACAGGCCTTGGAAATGTTTCTGTAAGCCTGGTGCCACCTTCCAAGGTGGTGGAATTTGAATCTTCCCCTCAGTCAACTCTAGAGACTAAGGAATCCAAGTCTTTCAACTGCCGAATTGAGTATGAGAAAACTGACAGGGCTAAGAAAACCGCGTTGTGTAACTTTGACCCTTCAAAAATCTGCTACCAAGAGCAGACTCAAAGCCATGTGTCCTGGTTATGTTCTAAACCATTTAAGGTCATCTGTATTTACATTGCTTTCTACAGTGTTGATTACAAACTAGTGCAGAAGGTCTGCCCTGATTACAACTATCACAGTGAGACACCATATTTATCCTCTGGATGATGTACTCTCTCTTCATCAGTGACTGTTATATCAGGAAAAAAAATCTGTCTGAAATTCTAGTTTTAAATTTCTTAAGGCATTGTTCTTAATCAGGTTAACTAAGCAGCTTGCTTCTCCCTAAAGGAAAATTACCACTTGTGGGCTGGTTCACCCATGCATGTTCTTCACTTGGTGACTAGAACATCATGTAGCAACTTGCATATGTCAATGAGCCATCATGATCGAGCACCACGTAACATTTTCATAAGACTTCAGATCTGAGTCCCTATTTGGCCATGCAGTTGTAATTTCATGATGAATCACTGAATGAGTGGACCAGCCTGAAGGGTTTGCTGTTATCATAAATATTTCAATATCCAAAAATCAAAATTTCACTTTTTCACAATACAGTATTTGTATTTAATTTCTCATTGTGTCAGGTCTTATCAAATATTAATAGTATATAGATAAGTGCGAAAAGCCAAATTCTTTGCAAGGAAGAGACACAAATGATCTCTTACTAAGACTTGCTGCAACAGCAGATTCAGCTGGTAGTATTGGAAAAAACATTCTTTGTTAGCATTTTAGGAATGTTAAACTGCCAGTGCCAGCAAATTTGTCAAAGGTAATATTCAGGCTCTCTAACATGTAGAGATGTTATCAAAATGGATTCTGAAAGTAGCTAAACTTTTTTTTTATGAGATTAGGGAGAAACATTCAGAGAAAGAAATCTCTCAGATGTGCTGCCATGAATTTTGCTTAAAACTTAGGCAAAAATTCTATAGGAATTTAAAATTAGAAGAATTTCTATGAGATTTGCATAATTTGTTCGTGAATGAATCATTCACAAGCAATATTCTTTGCTTATTAAATACCTACAACAATTCTAGCTATAATCTGACAAAACTGTGCCCGTTATGTAACAATTGGGTAAATTAGTTGCACACCTCTAAAGCCATGTTTATATCGGTAAAGTACATGTTGTAATAGGAGCAAAGAACTGGATAAAAATGTGTCTGTGGATATGTTGCCCACTATACAGATTTGCAGACATTTTCAAGCTTGAAAAGTAGTAAACACAGGGATTTTGTTTTCAAAATCAGTGGGTAGAAAAAACGGTTAGTTTGATAGGACAGAATTCTACTGAAATGTCCATTTAATGCAAAAATATTGAGAAAATGTGTTCTGTATTGAAACTGCTTTGTCCTCAATCTATTTGTGTAATTCAGAAATTGGGGTCTCTACCAATTTTGCCATTCTGAAAGCTTACTAAAATTAAAATCACAAGGTCTTTAAAGGGG
Organism: Pantherophis guttatus; assembly: GCF_059756535.1. Lineage (NCBI taxonomy): Eukaryota > Metazoa > Chordata > Lepidosauria > Squamata > Colubridae > Pantherophis > Pantherophis guttatus. The sequence goes on along the minus strand of NC_142063.1, from coordinate 135,310,669 downwards.
GCTGTTTTCATTCAGTGCAATAAAGTATAACTCTGATTTCATTGAGATAATGAAGCAGGCATGATAATCTCCCTCTCTGCAGTGGAATCATTGAAATACAAATGGAATTTGCTTTTTAGTATCATAAACCCTTGCCAGGACCATTATAGAAAAACCCGTGAAGAGGAAACCTAACATAAAATTATAATGAGATTTTTACCACCTTGCTTTCATTGACTAAATTTCCAGACGACGTACATTTGTTTAATTTTTCAAAGCAGTGAATCTTTTCAAAATGAATCTTTTACATAAGACTTGCTTATGTAAATACTTTCATTTTCCGTTGGATATGAATCAATTGGTTGAAATCAGGTAGCTTCCAGGTGACCTAGGCATTAACTTATCTCAAACCCGGTAGGCTTCATCAATGAGATAGTATCATCTCAATCCTCCAATCACTTTAAAAAAAAATTGTTAAAAATTTTCCAAGAACTATTGCTTCAGAGAAAATTCAATTATATCCATCATTTTTTTCCCCAGCGATAGAAATAGATTCTTTTTTCTCCTTGCGTCTGCCCATTCACAAATCTGTTCCACATTTTCTGGAGCTTAGTTGAAGAGAGAGAAGAAGATACATGGAAATTGTCCCTCTCACTAAAGCTTCTGAGAACTTCATTCTCCTCATCCCCAAGAGAATCGAAATGAAAGAGGCATATAAACTGTGAAACCTTTGTGCGTTTTGGGATTGTCATATGTGATGATATATCACCCAAGTATTTATACAGCAGATTCTAGCATGTCTACCTATAGAAAGAGATAGAAGTTATTTATTGTTGCAACAAAAGTAATAACCAAACATTCTCACATTGCATGAAACCCCCCTCAGCTTCATTTGGGATTCAAAGGTTTTCTGTGCATAGAAGATAGGAGATTGCTCTGTTAGCCACATTCAGAGGCAGCTATGTTTCATTATGCTATGAGTGTAATGCATTTTTTGCAAAATGAATGACAAACTCTTAACAGCTTGATAATAAGATACTCAATAAATTTACCATCATATTTGAGGGATAAGATTAAAGATTCAAAACGGTTTTTGGAATAAATCCAGGATGGCAGTGGCATCTGCAATCAAAGTATGTAAAGTGAAATTTCTGCCTGTGAAGGGAGGGGGGGAAACCCTCTCTGCCCAAAAGATCAAGAACCAGTAAGGAAAGAAAATAGCTGAATGTAAGGACCAGACCATTAGATTTGCTTTTGTTATGATCAGCCCTTTAAGAAGAGGAAAATTGAAATGTAATTTGGCATGTAGTGAGAAAGTAGCCCATTCCATATTATTTGATATTAATATTAGCAGCTATCTCACCTACATGTCTGACACAGAGGGCTTCCTGTCCAGGATCTGGGGGAAATTGACATTTTTCCATGATATTCAGCAAGGAGGAACTCCAGATTGCATTATAAGCACCTCCCAACCAGCATATCCCAGGCATTTATATATCTAGTTGGTTCCTATCTCTATCCACACTGTTCAGCAGGAACATGTTTGCTCAAAATCATTTCGTTAAAAGAAAGAAATGGTCTTAGAAATTTAAGAGTTTGGAAATGTATATGTTTTCATTTATGTGATCAAAAACCTGATCATTTCCCTATTTTGTCTTGAAGAGATTTGCCAAATTAATTTTCCCCCAGCTTTTTCTTCTCAAATAAGAAAATTACTAAACTAAAAATTTAACTAAAACTTCTAGTTCACATTTGTATCATGTGGCCTAGATCTGGCTGTATATAAGCTAGGATTTCTTGCTAAAATTTATGAGTTCGTTATTGGGTGATTTTGTAATTTAGTTGTAAGCTGTTATTTTTGAACTTGTATTTTTACCCAATTCTGTAGCTACTTTAAATACAAATGAGATTGTTTATTGTAGAGTTTGTGGAAATTATACATGTATATATACTTAGAAATGTATGTGTACAAATACAGAATATATGTGTACACATATTTCTATGTAAATAAAGAGAGTTGATTAAATCTGTCATTTGTTTAAAATAGATTTCCTTTTGAAGTACAGTACATTTTCTCAATGTAGATGTCCAAATATATTTGCTTTAGATACAGGAGATTTATAACATCAAAATTTAGACTAGAAGTATGTCTAAACTGATGTGTGAAATTACCCTGATGCCTTACAAAGTATTTATAGAAATAAATGTATGCTAGGAAATTTAATTAAATTTACTACCAACTTAACGAATACAAGCACCCTCATTTTGCAGCCATAGTTGGGGGTAGCAACTCAGTTGTTAAGTGAAACATCACTAAATAAAACTGTAACTGTGCTTATGGTCTTACTTAAGCTTTGCTTTACATACCTGCAAACGCTGTAAATGTGATGATTGATTATAACATTTTTTTCATAACCGTCCTAACTATGAACAGTTGCTAAATGAGGCAGTTACTTAGCAAGGAACACCTAATGCAATCCTATATAGCTGTGATGGCGAACCTATGGCATGTGTGCCAGAGGTGGCACACAGCGCCCTCTCTGTGGGCATGCAAGCCGTCACCCCAGTTCAGCTCTGCTGCACATGCACGCATGCCTCCCATCGGCCAGCTGGGCTTCAGGTCTGCTGCACATGCGCAGGGGCAGGGGAGCGTATGCACGGGGGTGTGCATGTATGTGCAGGAGTGGGGTGCATGCAGGGACACATGCGCATGAGCTATGCATGCATTGCATTTTGGGGGTTCGGGCATGCACACATGCATGCACACGCCTGCACTTTGGGCACTCGGTCCAGAAAAGGTTAGCTGTCACTGCTATATAGAGAAGAAACTGTTAAGTTTAATGAAGATGAATTGGGTTTTTTTCTGCTTTTAATAAAACAGTCCATTATTCTTTGATGCTTTTCACATAATACTTTAAAGGCAATGTATGAAGTACTGTATGGATGTAATGGAAGTAAGCGTAATGACTTGCAAGGATAGACAAGAGCCTGGTGGCGCAGTGGACTAAGTGCTGTTAAAGTAGCACTTAAGTTGCCAGCTGCCTGTAATTACTGCAAGTTCAAATCTCACCAGGCTCAAGGTTGACTCAGCCTTCCATCTTTTCAAGGTAGTTAAAATGAGGACCCGGATTGTGGGGGCAATAAGCTGACTTTGTATAAAAAAAGAACACCGCTGGGGAGGGCCGAAAGCCCTACTAAGCAGGTATATACAAAAGTATGAAGCCTATTGCTTAATGCATTGTAAGCCGTCCTGAGTCTCTGGAGAAGGGCGGCATATACATCGAACTAATAAAATGAATAAATAAATAAAAGTACAGAGAGGTATAGTGAGTACTGTAGTATTGGTCCCAAAGGTGCTTTTTCAAGAGGCAACTGGTTGCCTCTTTAAAAAGCACCTTTTGGACAACTATGACCTGGATGACTAGAATCTCCATAGACTCTAGTATTGGCATAAATTAAACTTAGTTGTGTAGGCTTTTTTAAAAATATCATTAACTTCCAAATAAAAATAGAATACAATTAAAGTACAATTAAAATTTCAAAGAAAACTGATACCACTGCCTGCCATCAAAGCATTTCAGAATAATGATAATGATTAAATTTTATGCCACCCAATTTTCAATGACTCTGGATGACTTGCAACAAGTAGAAAGCACACTATGAAATGAAAATGAAAATTAAGGGAAAAGATGGCAAGGGTGATGAACTGAGGAATCTCACTCTCCCTCAGCGAAGGCCAGAGTGAAGAGCTGGACTTCACAGCTCTTCAAAACAATAGTAGAGTGAGGGCCATCCGGATCTCGGGGAATCATGTTCCAGAGGCAGCCACTTCTGTAAGGAGGCACACTTCTGGGATCCTGAGAGTTGGCATTGTTTAATGGAAGGCATCTGTAGCACGCTAGCCCTGCAGGATTGAATCAGCCAGGCCAATGTTACGAGAGAAAATAAGATGGTCTAAACCAAGGGTTTGTTCGAGGGCTGGATCAACACTCTAATTCTCCACTGGGGGGGAGATGGGAGGGGAGGGAGATGGGGGGCTGGGGGGGAGATGGGACGGACACCTCCTGTAGCACTTTGCTGGCAAAAATGGCACAGGCAGGCGTGCAGCGCCCCAGCCCATTTTTGGCCTGGACAGCCTCCTGCAGCACTTTACCAGCCAAAATGGGGGGCAAAGCACAGCCCCCTGTGGACCGTTTTTGGCCTGGATGGCCTCCTGCAACACTTTATTTTATTTATTGTTTATTTTATTGGTTCGATTTATATGCCGCCCTTCTCCGGAGACTCAGGGCGGCTTACAATGTGTTAAGCAATAGCCTTCATACTTTTGTATATACCTGCTTAGTAGGGCTTTCGGGCCCCCCTAAGCGGTGTCCTTTTTTATACAAAGTCAGCTTATTGCCCCCACAATCCGGGTCCTCATTTTACCCACCTCGAAAGGATGGAAGGCTGAATCAACCTTGAGCCTGGTGAGATTTGAACTTGCAGTAATTGCAGGCAGCTGGTGCTACTTAACAGCACTTTAGTCTGCTGCGCCACCAAGGCTCTTGATATTTTGCACTTTGCCGGCCAAAATGGGGCATCGGGGGCAGCATGCGCCCCCATGTCCCCAGTTTGGCTGCCAGAGGCACCGCGGGCCAGTCCTTTCAGGACTAGCCCTGTGGGCCAGATTTAAGCACCCTGTAGACCGGATCCGGCCCATGGGCCTTGAGTTTGACACCCCTGGTCTAGACAGATCTATGGATCTCAAACAAGGTGGCAGTATCCTTATCTCTGTGCATATGTTGTTCCACAATGTGACCATAACAGAAGATCTGTCTCTGGCCTGGGAACACAGGTTGAACACCAGACTTGCTAATTCTGGTTAAGTATGCAGGCACCAAGACATCTAGAGCTTTAAAAGTTTAAACTAAACCATTGAGTTGGCTGGAATTCTGCTGGTAATTAATGTAGTAAATATGTCAACATATTTAATTTTCTTTCTCTTGTCTCAGATCCTTAATTTCTTTGACTTACCATTTCTTACTTCCTTTCTGCATTTTGCATATCCCAAAAGGGAACATAGGCAGTCCTCGACTTATGACCATAATTGGAACCAGAATTTTGGTTGTGAAGTTGTGAAGTCAAGGCATTCATGTGACCAATCCAATTTTATGACCATTTTTACAGCAGTCTTTAAATCGTGGGTCTAAGTCCGAATTTATTTTACCCAAAAGGCATTTTTTTTTGCCAGAAACTAGCAAAAAGTGCCAAATTGCAGTCACATGACCATGGGATGCTGGAACCAGTCCTACATGTGAGCCAGTTCCCAATAGCTCACGTGCATGATTGGTTCATGCATGAGGCATACAAACCCAAATGTAGTCATATGACCGGGGAGGGAGACATTTTATGACAGCCAGAACTGCTTTACAAGTCATAAAGCACCTTTTCTGAGGCCATTGTAACTCTAAATAGTGGTTAAATGACCATTTGTAAGTCAAGGTTTACCTGTAATGTACTACGGAAGTGGCAAAGAATTTCCCATTTGAAATATCTGTTGGTTTTAAGAAAGGAAAGCACTCTTTATATTACCCAATTACTGCACAAAAACCATTTCCGTGTAGAAGTTAATTGAACACTCCTATATAAATCCAAAATACATTTCTAGCTGTGCAGAGTAATGAATAATTAAAGCATCGTACATATCTGGTAAGAAACATCTGTGTAAAGAGTCTGCAATTGATATTCTGTATCCTAGTAACTTATCATAGGAGAAGGCAGAATTGAAAATGGTGAGGGAATGCAAGAACTCTTCACAGATAACAGAGACTATAAATAAAATCTCAGCCATGGAAATGAAGTAAGCATAAGAAAATTAAAAAAGAAATTAAAATAATCCTGTCCTGATTCTACGTAATATAAGGGAGGAAACTGCAGCAAGCTTTCAAGATATTATTACAATAGTAGGGTTCCAGTTGTCTTTGTGAAAGCTGTTTCTTAACCCAGTCTACCTTGATAAGCTGACCTCTATAGGATGTATTAATATAAAGGTAAAGCTTCCCCTGTCCAGTCGTGCTTGACTCTAGGGGAAAGTGTTTGTCTCCATTTCTTAGCCAAGGAAGCCAGCCTTGTCCAAAGACATTTCCATGATCATGTTACCAGCATGACTATACACCGAACTCTGTTACTTTCCCACCAAAATGGTACCTATTTATCTACTCACGTTTGCATACTTTCAAACTGCTAGGTAGGCAGGAGCTGGGGCGAGTAACAGGAGCTCACCCCATTGCATGGCATTCAGCTCACGAACCCGGGCTGTCAGTTTTCCAGATGACAAGTTCAGCCGCTTAATTTTTAACCTTTCATACATTTTGGGAGAATAATAATTTTCTTCCATATCTGACTTTTGAATGTCATATCAAAGCACTCCAAAAATGGGTAGCAGGACTTGAGTCTATGGCAAATGGTCACTTAGGGCACCAAAGCTCATGTTTGATGAGAGTTGTTCAAAAAAAATTTCAAGAGCCCCAAATTAGGAATGACTAGTCACTAGAGTGATCTTATATTTCTTTTTGCTTAGATGTATCCATAGAGATTATTGTATGATACAGATTATATGTTTCACTGAATCCTGAGTGAAGAGAAGCTGACATCTCTATATGATACAAAGTTAAACATATTTATGCAATTATTAATGCATATTTACTATTTTTGTGCGGTTGCTGGCAGATTCAAAACAGAAAAGAATGAATGTGATAGGTGCTAAAGTTTGGAATGCTTTCAGGAGATACTACAAAGCACTTACTTTGGCCAAAACATTTCCTGTGGCAAATTGTCTTTCTATTCTTTGGACATTTTTACCACTGTCCCTTGTAGAACTCTTCTTGTTCAAAAATATTTTCAGACTTCTTTGCATCCCTGCATGTTTCAAAGCTCCCTGAAGATTTTCAATAATACACAAGTTTGAGGATTGTGAGTTCCATTCTAAAGCTTTTATTCTTTCTTGTGTTTCAAAGTTGATTTGGAAATACTGTATGTTTTGGATTGATGCCTTGGCGAACTATTCAACCTCTTTTCAATTTTGCACAACTTCACAAAAGTAGCAATTACACTATTTGCAGAAACATGTTCTGTTTAATTTTATATTATAGAGGTTACATCAGCTATTTGCCTAAGGATTAATTGAAAAATGTCATTTTGTTAACATTTCCTGTACTAAAAAAATAATCCAAAATTTTATTTTTCTTTGTTCCTTTTGCTCCCTGGCCCCAATCCATTGTATATTGCATGATTTAGTTTAGATTTTTAGTTATCATATCCAAATGTACTGTCTTTAATTACATAGCATCCTTCCTCCTCTAAATTATTAAGAGAAGTGATTTAATTAAATGGCTCTTAGTAGTATTTGGTATTTAATTTCCCATGCTATGGCTAAGATTTCAGTTTTGTTTAATAAATTTTATGTTATTTTAGAAAGGCATAATCCCAAAACCAGAATTCTCCTTATAGAAGCTGTCCATCAAATTTATTTCCACTTGGTATTTATATAGCCTTCAGCTAATATCCCCTGATATTTAGGACCATTATATCTTGATATAAGAGCTTTTGAGGTCTCTCCTTCTGGAAGAGATGGCAAGGAGACAGGCTCTAGCAGTTCAGGACTTTACTTTGAGATTCATTTGCAGAATTAGTTTTTTAAACTTGTCTTTCTATAAGTGTCAATCAATAAAGCTAATCTGCCTTTTATCATAAAAGATGAGAAAGGCACTACATTGACCCATAGTTTATAGAACAACCCAAAATAATGTAGTTCACATACAGTATATCACAGAAGTGAGTACACCCCTTACATTTTGTAAATATTTAAGTATATCTTTTCATGTGACAACATGAAGAAATGACACTTGGCTACAATGTAAAGTAGTGTGTGTACAGCTTGTATAACAGTGTAAATGTTTAGACATTAATGGCTATGTGTTGCGTTATTTTGAGGGGACAGCACATTTACACTCTTATAGAAGGCTGTATACTCACTACTTTACATTGTAGCCAAGTGTCATTTCTTCAGTGTTGTCACATGAAAAGATATGCTTAAATATTTGCAAAATGTGAGGGGGTGTACTCACTTCTGTGATATACTGTATAATGCTAAGCTTGGAGTCCCAACTGGTTTTGGCAGATGGGCATATTTGGGATTTGGGGAGCATGTTATAGGTATTCTTACAAAATGATAGCATGAGCACAGCCAGTCCCACAACCCCATGTATTAGATAGATCCATTTTCCTGTAGAAGAAATTAGTATTGAAATTTCCACCAATTCTTACAATACTTTGCTTTGGACCGTGCTTCTAGGTATCCATGGGGGTTGGAGCAGGGAGGACTGGTGACCAAATATATATTGTGACATTGTGATACCGTCAGTGCCTTTTATGTATTTTAGTGAGAGTTGTAACAAAAATACTAAAGGGCAGGACTTGTACAGTTTATTAGATTTATATCCTGCTTTTGTCTCGTATAATTCAGAATGGCATACATAATGCTCCAGCCCCCTACTTTTTTCATGGCAACAAATCTATGACATGGATTGGGCTGAGAGAGACCGACTGGTTCAAAATTACCCCAGCTGGCTTTCATATTTCATCTTGCTGTAGAACCTTATTATGTGCAAATTCCATTTTTATTTTTAATTTAAAATAAAATTAAATAAAATAAAAGCAAGTGGGAAAGCTGATGAGTGCCAAGGAAATATGAGTTTACATCCAGGTACCTGAGTATACCACTTTAATAGCAATAGCATTTGAGGCTTATATACTCCCCATAGTGCTTTACAGTACTCTCTGGACAATTTAGTATCAGCATATTGTCCTCCAAAATCTAGGTCCTCATTTTATTGACCTCGGAAGGATGGAAGGCTGTATCAATGTTAAGCCCCGTTAGGATCAAACTCCAGGCTGTGGACAGAGTTTGCCTACAATACTAATATTCTAACTATTGCACCACCAAGGCTCCTTTAACACACAAATCTTGGTTTGCAAAGCGCGGTGGTTAGGTTCATATGTCATACTAAGCCAAAGCCAAACTAACAAAAAGCTCAGGTAACCATCTTCATTTTCACATTACCATGTGCTGCATTCTAACAAAGTTGTTTGCTCACACAAACCTGGAACAATCAGCATTTGAGGTTTCTGGGATCTGGGTCAATTATGCGTAATAGGCTTTGATTTATATATACAAATGCAAAATCCTTGGATAACTTCTCTCAACACTCAGACCCTTTCTCTCATTTGATTAACACTGTATCCTTTTTATCAACTGAATCTGCATTTTCACAGTAGTTATCAGGAAAATCCTTACTCCAATGCACACATTAACTCTACAAAAATTAAATGAAACTGAATCACCACAGGGAATATCTGCCTTTTTGTCACTGCTGAATAATTTCTTTCAGCTCAGGCATAGTTTCCTCCCAGAAGAAAAATAACTTGTATTTTTTTTTATACTGCATAACTAATTACAATATGTGTTCCTAGTCCAAGCCTTACTGTCTACATAAAATATCAGTCCGTAATGAAGATAATTGAAAGTATGACTTTCATCAATATTTAATTAGCATTTGGTGCTAACTCATTATTTTGGTACAAATTTGACATCCTGCCGTCCTGCTCGCCACATATCTCATTCCATACAGTTCTTTTATTAGTGTGGCCAAATCAGAACTAGGCACACAGAAACCTTCCCGGAGGCGTAGAGCACAGACTGTTTGAACTATGGAAAATATGACTGACATTTTAATTGAGTCCAGAATGTGATAGCATAATTTACACTCAAAAAAAAAAATACACTCATTTCTTCTTGGGGAAGGAATATCCTTTGTCCAATGAAGATTCTTGAAACACGTGCATATTTTCATAATTATCTCCTTGATTAGCTATTGAAACAACGGATAATTTATACCATTTTTGGATGGCTCAGAGAATTAGGATATAAATACACTGACAGAGATAGCAATCAATAGAAGTCACATATACTGGGCCAACTTGGAGATTAGAGTGGCTGTCAGAGTAAGAATGTTTATTGTAAGAAAAAGGAGGAACCACAGAGTGGAAGGGAAGAACATTAGATATGGACAACATTAAAGAGAGGGATGATAATGCACGCTATATTTATTGGATTGATTTGATTTTTTAACTGTCTTACTTTCAAAGGATTCTAGGTGGTATTCAAGATATGGAAGTAATAAGCCACATAAAATCAACTATTCTGGCACGGAATGGGACCTTTAGGCTCCTACCCTTGGCCTGTAAATACAGTATCTTCCAAAAGCTTCTTGAAAGACTTAGCCTTTAGGAAGCCATAATAGTGGGGACCATCTTGCCTTGGCGATTAGCTGTTCTAGAAGAAGTCTCTGCAGAGAATACCCATCAGCCTTTTCTGGTAAACCCAATAAGACAAGAGGCTCTTCAAAAGTTGTCCTGAATTTATCAGGAATTTATCTAAGAAACATGGTATCTTAGAAAACTAGGCTCTGGTAAATTCTATGCGAAATAAAGCTTGGGCCTCCACAAAGATTTTTACAGAACATTTTAGATAACACTATGTTCTGTGTAGTTTACCTTCGCAAATGTGAAAAAAGTGGAAATATATGTGAAATATTTATAAATCCATTGAAAGGTAAATGTTTCAAAATTCTTCAGATGAAGGAAGTTATATATCTGTCCCAAACCACCCCAAATTCCAGGCAGTGTTGACCATTTCAGTACAGTTTGCCTCCACAAATATAATAACCAGGATGTGATTTCTGGTTAGGTCTATGGTGTCAGCTTCTTTGAGGGAGAGGGTGATGCTTCCAGGCTTGAAAGAGATGTACCACTTCCTTGGATTTAACATATATCTATCATCCTGTCTCTTTTTAGGGAAGGTTGTTGATAAAGCAGTTGGACTGCAGCTGTTAAGAAACCTGAAGGAAGCAGATTATCTCAGCCAGCTTCAGTCAGATTGGTATTCTGTGTGGAGACAACCTTGGATGTGCCTTTGGCAGAGTTGAGCTGGAAGTGGCCATCCATTCTTGGGTTTCTCGACCTATTGATGGCCTTCAAGATCATTGATCATGGTATTTTTCTGGACAAGCTCTGGGTGCTGGGAAATGGGAGTACCTTCTTGCCCCAGATCTCTTCCTTCCTTCAGGACCAGTTCCAGTTGGCATTGGTTGTGAAGAAGAGATTATTCCCTAGGCACACTGTTTTGTGGATTGCCAAGGAGTTCAGTCATCACTCCTTTCTTATTGAATGTCTATGTAAAACCTCTGGGGCAGGTCAGTTTGTGCTTCAATAATCATCGGCCTGTGAATTTGGCTAAATCAATAGGGATGTTTGAACTGCCTCTATTTTACAGTAACTACTTATGTCACTGCTGTATTTTTGCAGCCAGACATTGGAAAAGGGGAGATGACTGTAATTCAACAGAAATATAATTCAATTATAATATGAAGTTTCATAATTCTATTGAAATAAAACTTATACATAGTAACTTATAGATTTTATAACACATAATAATCTTAAATCTTGAGATAATTGTTTGAATTAAAATGTTGGAAATAAGGAACATTGGATTTGAATATTATTTCTGTAGAGTGAGTCTGCACACCATACTGAGTCATGGCTTGTTAAGACACAATTGGCTAAATTCACACATAACTCTAAAATAGTCTTCCTTCATCTGACACTCACCAGATATGTTTGCAAAACATTTCCATTACCCAATTACTATGGGTAATTTCCAGGTTAGACTAGTATTAAAAAAATTACTATGTGTAATTTCCAGGTTAGCTTGCAACCAGCACTCCCCCAGTCAGTTTCTACATCCATATCAAAACAAGCATACCAGTGGTGGGTTCCTCCCGGTTCCGCCAAGCTGGTAGCGGTGACGATATGACATCACCGAACCGGTTCTGCCCGCCACCCCCATCCACCCCCACATTATTCTTACCTTTTATTTGCCCCCCCTCAATCTATTGCTGCCTACTGAGTCTAACTGATGGCTAGAGGGAAAAAAACTGTTTAAACTCTTGCCGAGGGGCTTCAAAGGTCTGCCCTACAGCTGATCAATGTTAAAAGAAAACAAATGAGTAGACCGGTGCCTGCAAAAATAAATGGGTAGATTGGTACAGCTCTGCAAGCAGTTAAAAACCTGGTAGACCAGTACCTCTACTAAATCCTAAATAATTGTCACATGACCATCAAGCCACACCCACAAAATAAGCCACGCCCACAGAACCGGTAGTAAAAAAAATTAGAACCCATCCCTGAAGCATACACCAATCATCTAGCATAAAATGTAGTTTAATGTTTATTTATTAAACCTCCGCAAACAACAAAAGCAGCTGGTAAAAAATGAGACAAAAGACAAAGAAAAGCAGGCAGAGAGAGACATGAACACCCAGTAAGAATTTACACTAATTATAAATCTCTAGCAATATGTCAAAAGACAGGGAACTTTCAAAGACACTGGAAGCAAGACTGTGAATAATGAACATGGAGAGAGAGGGGGAGGCAGGGAGGGAGAGGGAGAGGGGGGGAGAGAGAAAGAGGAGGGGAGAGAGACCCCTTTGATTATTCCAATCTTAAACCTTTTATGTGCAGAATAACCTCAGAATAGGGAGGGATACTGGGACATCAGGTGATTCCTCCTCTATTCTGCACCATAATGGGAACAATTTGGTGGATGAGGAGGATCTATCCAATAACCACTAGTCAAATATAAAACTTGACACTATTTACATTATCCTCAATGTAATGCAACTGCCTGGAAGATATGTAGATGGAGAAAGTGGATTTAAAATACCTTGCTGAAGAAAGAAGTAGCAATGCTGAGTAACTGAATAGTAGTTTTTTTTAAAAAAACTTCTCCATTCCCTCAGCCCCTTTTCTCCATGGCAAATTGCTTTTGAAGTGGCTTCTGGTATATGCTACACTAAACTTGTGGACTCACATTGTTGAATATGATAATGAGGAGGGAAACCTTGGGCAAAGGTCTCCCTCTGGTCCGCCTGTCAGGTGGGAAAACTGGTGGTTTAAATTGATTGGTTCACACTACAGGCGGGAAATTCAAGAGTTCTCAGTGGCTGAGCTGTCAGACAGCTCCCTTTAAAAGAGAGCTGCTGGACAGCCACTTCACTTCTTTGTACTGGTCTACCAAATAAAGAGTTGTTTGTCTTAGCTCAGCGTCCTGCCTCTTCACTCAACCCACACATAACACACATGAAAGAAGTTAAACAAATACATAAGCTGGCATCATACTCCTTGATTTACAACCTTTCTTTTAATGAACATTCGAAGTTTAGTGAAAAAAGTAACTGATGATCATTTTTTACACTTTTTTACACATTGCAGCATCCCCATGGTCACGTGATCAAAATTCAGATACTTGGCAACTAACTCATATTTATGACTGTTGCAATGTCCTGGGGTTATGGGATCACATTTTAAGACCTTCTGACAAGCAAAATCAACGGAGAAGCCAAATTCACTTAACAAACATTTTGCTAACTTTTATTTATTTATTATTATTATTATTATAGATTACCCCTTGGGCCATATCAAAGTGCAGAATTCCAGACACAAATTATTACTAAAGTCTGATTAAAAACAATTTAAAATGAAATAGGATAAAATACAATTTAAAATGAAATTGGAATAAAATACAGTTTAAAATGAAATTGGAATAAAATACAATAATTTAATATATAAATAAAATATGATAAAATTATATTTCAGCGTCACCCCTACAATCTATCCCAGTCCCACATATGCTCTCAACCGAACCATTTTGCTTAAGTACTATGCTGTGTTAAATGTTATTTTCAGATTCTGGCCGCACATAAGGTAAGTTGTTTTGATATGGGGATCCCAATAGGTCATTTGTTTGGTATATAGACCAAGGTACCTGTCTCTCACCCTCTTATACAGGCAACAATCAAATAGGATGTGAGCCAGGTCTTCTACCTCTGCCGTTCCACAAATGCAGAGACATCCATTGTAGAGTATAGAATGGAATCTCTCATATTTGACCATTGTGTCAGGCTGTTCAAATCTCACTCACGTAAATAACTCCCTATGATGTTTTGGCAGTTATAACTTTAAATAGATGTCTATTTGAAAAGTATGTTTGTATTTGCTCAGCCATTTCAAGTTACCCCTTACTAAGGATAGCTATGTCATTTTGTGCTTCTATATCCTTAATTCTTTGGGCAGCTCTTTTTTTAAATCGTTCTCTTGTTACACAAGAGACAGGAAGGCCACAGCTTCTTATAAAATTTGTTAGTTTGGTGATCCAGGAGATTTGTGATTGTGATTTTATCTGCTCTAGTAGACATAACTTGGGGAGTAGTAGACACTACTAGTAGTAGACAATACTAGCAGTAGTAGCAGCTAGTAGACATAACTTGGGGAGTCTATCAGTCTCTATTTCATTGACTTTGTGCCAGTAGTTATATGCTCTAATTTTGGGTAGTGCATGAACTGTATATTTTACTAAGTGAACAACTGCAGCGATTCACTTAACCATTGTGGCAAGGAAGGTTGCAAAATGGGGCAAAATTCACTTAACTGTCTGGCTAAGCAAAAAAAAAATTCTGAGCTCAACTGTGGTCATAACTCGAGGACACCCTGTATGGATGTAACAGGTCTTTCTTATTAAAGTGGGAATGGCACTTCAGAATCTCTGAGAATACAGTAAAAGAATCAGAGGTTTTATCTGTCTGTTCTTCTTTTAAAAAGTGTCTCTGGAGGGACCCTATTCAGGGTCTATTTTTGGGTAACATGGTATGTTTCATCTGACTCTGAGCTCTAAAAACCAGCTCTTAAAAAGAAACAAAAGCATCCATGAAAAAGAATATATAGATTCCTACAGTTTTCTTTTTATTGGTAAGGTTGCTAACCTTTTCTAATCATTGTCTGGAATCTAAAAACAAGGCAGCTCCTGTCTGCAGCTCCAAAATCTTTTTAAAAAATAAAGAAAAATGATGAAAGCAAATAAATTTCGGGACCAGTTCTGGAAGGAGCATAATTCTAATGGTTTGATCAGAACTGGAAAACTTAACTTTAAATGCAACTACTTACCTGCAGCTGTACTTTCACAGAACTGTATTTGAAGTTCAGTGTCCTTCCTAGCAGGTAACTTCATATAGTTGCTTATTCTTTGACTAAGGGATGAGGACTGGAATTTCTCCTTGCAGTGATGTTGGTTTTTCTCTGATCTTGCCTTCTGACAGGAGCCAGAATATGCTGCCTTTCAGTCATACAGCCCCAAGGCATAAGAACAGTAAAAGAAGCAAGATTCAAGGATTATTTAGGTCCCTCAGTGCTATTGAAGGTGATTAAACTTCATGTTTTCAGGTTCCAAAGCAGCTAAGTGCCATATGGGAAGAAAGAGACTATAAATCTAAAAAATGATTGGAGCTACATATGACATAAAATTGGGTGGGATAGTTGGTACTTTAGAAGATGTAAAAGTCAAAACATTTTTGATAGATTTGATAGATTACTTTTCAGCACCCAGCTAGGACCTTATTCCCCCCTTACCCCACTTAAAAGGGTTCAATCCAAATTTCTAAGGACTTACTTGCCTCCTGCATTCCAAATGCTAAGTTCTTAATGTAAGAAAAATACTGTATAGAAAACAGAAGTTGATAAATACTTGGCTTGATAATAGTATGAATGAAAAAGTTTTGTAATTGTAGAAGATCACAAATTAAATTGAGTCATCAGTAGGAAGTGGCTGCAAAAAAGGGCCAACACAGCTTTAGACTGCAGCATTAGATGTATAATCTAAGTCACAGAATGGAAGAGTTCCACTCTGTTTCATATTGGTCAGATTCCCTATTGTAAAGTCCATTTGGATTTGCAAATGAAGGATTCTGATAGACCACAGCTTGGACAAGGAAAGACAATGAGGATTAGAAATTTAGTTTTACTAAATTTAGTTTTACTAAAAGAAACTAAAAGAACTGAAAATATTTGGACTTCAGAAGAAAAAACAGATGGTTAGGTGGGTTAGGTGGGAGAGAGAACAACAACGATGCTCACTTGACTGATATCACATAAGGAAAGAACAGTTCCTATATACAAAAGTGCAGGATATGGAATAACTGTCTTAAACTATAGGTTTAATATTAAACTATAGGTTTAATATTAAGAAAAGCTTTCTAACAGTAACCACTGCTGGAAAATAGAGATGGAGATGGAGAGAGGGAAAAAGAGAGCGAGAGATAAGAAAAGATAGACAGATGAAAGATACAGTGCATTCAGAAAGTATTCAGACCCCCTTCACTTTTCTCAATTTTGATATGCTGCAGCCTGACTCTACAGTTGTTGAAGTTCATTTTTTTCCTCATTAATCTACACTCAATACCCCATAATGACAAAATGAAAACAGAAGTTTAGAAATGTTTGTAAATTTATTAAAAAGAAAAAAAAACTGAAATATCACATTGGCGTAAGTATTCAGACCCTTTGCAACAATACTTGAAATTTAGCTCAGGTGCCTCCCATTTCTCTTGATCGTTGCAGACATGTTTCTACACTTTGATTGGAGCTGGCCAAGTAAATTAAATTGACTGGACTTTATTTAGAAAGGCACACACCTCTGTATAGGTCTTACAGCTGACAATGCATACTGTACAGAGCAAAAGCCATGGAGGTCAAAGGAACTTCCTTTGTAAGTCGAGGACTACCTGTATTATGACTGTATTTTGTTTCTTCATTACTAGTATTATAATTACCTATTTTGTAACTTTGAGAAGGCATTGGCTGTTTTTCAGCGAGATAGATATTTCAAAGGTATGGTCATTTTCCCTTCCTTCATTTGGATGTATAGTATTTAAGCAGGATTTTTTTAGTGTGGGTTCCTGCTTTGAGTAAGGAGTCAGTCTCTTTAAAAAGAAAGATCTTAAAGAGGGGAGAGCAGGAACCTTCAAACATTAGCATCTTGCATGTAAAATATATGTTGTTTCTAATCTGTGGTTGCAATTTGGGCATGTTCAGTATAAATTAACCATTTTGGTTTAGTGGTTGAGCACCAGGTTAGAAGCAGAAGTATGTGAATTCTAGTTGTACTTTAGGCATGAAAGTCAGCTGGGTAACTTTGAGCAAGTCCCTCTCTCTCTTAGCCCAACTTATCTCACAAGATTGTTGTTGTGGGAAAAGATAGGAGGAAGGAGTATTAGGCATGTTTGCTGCTGTAAGAGATGACCAGGCTGAGCCTGGGGGAGGGGTCAAATGCGTCATCAGTCTTGAGTCCCTTCATGTCCACAAGACATCTAAGTCCAGCCCACCTTGAATTCCATTGATTCTTATCTATTGCCAACTCGTTTTGATCATTAGTAGTTCCAATTCTTGTACAGAGTGTTAGCATGCAATAAATCTGTAGTTATTTGAACTGCCTGATTTTCTACACTCGACAGCTGCCTTGAGTTATTTGTAAAATAATAATGGTGGATATTAAATCTTTTTAAAAAATAGTCCATGCAAATTAACACCAATCCATTTTTTTGTCATCTGACATCACTGACTTCAGTTCTTGCCAACCCAACAATGTAGTCTGCAGCTTCTTTTTAATAATGTATTATGAGCACAGATCAGTGTTGACATGCAAAACTATTTACACAGGCAGCTATATGTCTCTTCCCAATACCCTGACACCTCTATTTTGATGAACCTGTACTTGAAGCTATGGATTACTGTCCAGAGCCATTATGTTCCATTGGAATACATATCTTGCTCAGCTGTTTTCACCAGGATGTCATCAGGCCTACTTTCTTTCTATAGTGAACCTACCTATCAAAAAGGACTTTCCGCTTTATCTTTTTTTCCCATTAACTGTCCTTCTCTCACTAATTTCCAGTCTTCCTACAGCACAATGCTGGTTTAAATAGGAGGCAAAATGGGGTGGGGTGGGAGGAGTGTACATTTTGTAGAACTATTGTGAGAAAATAATTTCATGCTCTATTTGCCATTCACAAGTGCTCAGTGGAGTGTTCAATTTGCATTCTTTGCAACACACATCACAAATAAATTTGATTTTTGCGGTTTGGAAGCATGAAGTCAGGTAGCATTAGCAAAATTACACACACCGGCTCTCATAATTGCTCTCCTTGTACAGCAATGGCAAAGTCTGTCCATGCAGAGCTGATAGCATTCCTATTGTTGGCACAATTCAGCTGATGGAAATGATTTCTTTCTCTGCCCAGTCTCCAGACCAGATCTGTTGTCTTTCCAATGAAGAATGAAAGGTGACAATTTTTTTAAAAAAAATACCAAACAGCATGTACACTTATATAAAGGAGTATCTTGACAAATACTCTTGAGTTAATAGCAATAGCACTCAAGACTTATATACCGCTTCATAGCTCACACTAAGCGGTTTACAGAGTCAGCATATTGTCCCCAACAATCTGGGTCCTCATTTTACCAACCTTGGAAGGATGGAAGGCTGAGCCTGTGAGATTCAGCATAATTAGCTTGCAATACTGCATTCTAACCACTGTGCCACTAGGCTCATGTTTTAATCTTAAAACTATCTAGAAGGATCAGCCTCCTTGATGTTCCATCCAGCTTCTAGCATAAATTCTGTCTATTCACTGGTTGGAATAAAAAGACCTGTAAAGTGGCTTCAGTTTGATCAGTTACCTGTGGCTCGATTCTACAATCACACTGAGAACACTCATTACACAGTCAGCCAGATATTCAGACTGGATTTGGCATGTTTGTCCATCTGTCAAATTCTTCCTAAGAACCTGGAATAGGCAGATGTGAACGTTTAATGGTGCCATAGATATCGTCGCAGGATGTAAGCTGTTCCGAGTAAAGGCATCTTTTGCAATTGACTGGTGATTCTGTCAATGTTGACAGTGCTCAAGTGGTGCTCCAGATATTTTGGGATTGCATCAAAGGCACCTATTAATATTGGCACTACCTTTGCTTTCTTTTGCACAGTTGTTCTATTCTGTTTGCAGATCTTTATATTTTGTTATCTTCTTTCTCTTTTATTCTAATTATTATCCTGGATTTTCTATTACCAAAATGCAAAAAGTGCACTCTAAAAATTTAGCAGTGCAGTTGAGAGATTTTGGAAGGCTCACAAAAGAGGGTGGGAGTTACATATTGGTTTAGGGTTATGGTTCATGACCATAAAATGAAATTTTGAAATAATTATTGGTATTTACATGGCCCACTTAGCCTCACACAGCTGATCTAAAAGCAAAACAAAACAAAACACCTAAGTAGACTTAGATCTGGTTGTTTCTTGGATAGGAGACCACAAGGAGGGCCTATAGCAATAGGGTAGGCTAGGAGGAAACACGAAAAATCCTAGAAGAGAGCAATGGCACATCCCTTCTATAATGTTATGAAAAGAATGACATGTAACTGTACAAAAAGTCACCGGGAATAAAACTCAATTTGAGTGAGAGTTAATTTTACCTCAGAACAAAAACAGAGGTTTGAGAGAAGTGGGACAAATAATGCAGCTCTGAGTTTTGGCTTCAAAAGATACATGAGGAATGGATGATTTTTAATGGAGAGAGAGAGATTGTAATGGGGAAAAAACTGGAAAAATAGAATAGCCCCTTCCACTCCTGCAGTGCATTGCTAAATTTCACTCCAAATCCATAACAAACATATGGATAAAGTTCTCTGGGGTGGAGATAATTTATAGTCACAAGTTCCCATTTACTGCCATAAAGAAATGAACTCACTTAGTGGGTGAGTCCCTTATAATAAGCTATTAAAGAGGTTCAATAGGTTCAATCCCAAATAAGCTGCTCATCAAGTGAACAGATTTACCTGAGGGAAAAGGTTGGGTTTGAAAATCCTGTGGATTTATCAGTAATGAACATTATCTGGGAAATGTGCATTTCAACCATTTATCCAACCAAGGAAGTTTGACTCGCCCTGACAACAAATCTGCATATTTTGATACGCCTGAGCTTGAATATGCAAATTAAAAGAATGTATTAATTATCATTAGGCCTTCCTTCACAAAAACACTAGACCTAATTAGAGAAATAATTTGGGAAAATTGAACTACATGACAGGAGAAAAAAAAATAAGATTCATCAAGTTTCAATTCTCTAATTCTGTCAGCTTGTCAAAAGTAGGATCCTGTTATTAATCCTGGAAATAGTTTCTCTCTCTCTTCTCCTGTAATATAGTTTAAATGCCCTTTAAATAGTTGCTTTCAAAACTTGGGAGGGTCTTCTTTTTGTTTTTAGTGGTTAAAGAGGTTATTCTAAGCACCCCCCCCCCAAAAAAAAACTATCCTAATTTTTTTCCCTGGATGTCTTTCCAGAATTGAAAGCGCTTCTTTGAGACTTTGGATTGTTCTATTCAGAAAGCCCAACATGGCCACTAGTATTCTCAGAATGCCCTTAACATTCTTGAAAAATGCCACAGATCTCTGCTGGGAGAATTCCTGCTTTAAAGCATGCTACCCATGAATTTTGCATGAACAAATAATGCCTTGGACCCACAATCACCCTTCAAGAAATGGAAGGCTGTCTACCATTCACTGAAGACAGGCCCAAGCCGAGATGACATAGTGAAAATCCAATCGAGTTCCAGTCTTTGTTTAAACCAGGAGTCTCCAACCTTAGCAATTTTAACACTTGTGGACTTCAACTCCCAGAATCCCACAGCCAGCCATGCTGGCTAACGCACAGAATTTTGCCAAACTAACACCATTTAGAACCAATTTGGCTTAGTGGTTAAGGCACCAGGCTAGAAACTGATAGGCCGTGAGACATGAAAGCTAATCGCTTTCTCTCAGACCAACCCACCAAATTTTTGTTCTGGGGAAAATAAAAAGATGGAGCATTAGGTATGTTGGCCACCTTGAGGTATTTATAAAAATAAGGTGGGATATATATATATAGATATATAAATATGCATATATGTTTATGTACATGTATATACACACATATATACACACAATTGAACCCAGCCTTTCTGAGGAAGCTGCTGCTCTTTATGGTAAAAGGGTCTCTTCCTGCAGGTACAGAAGGAAGCATGGAAATAAAACCTTTTCCTAACACCAGAGTGGAATTTTGTCAACCTTTTTTGTAACCTATAACAAATCACGTGATGAATCAGTGGCTGATTCATAAGATGCTATGCCGGCTTGCTTTGGGTTATCTTTATGCTGAACATTTCAGCATAAAATTTCAATATAGATAAATAAAAAATCAACAATGGTGATTTAATTCCTTGTGAAGGGGTTTCCATTAACTGAAGTCAACTATAAAGAAATTATCATTAATAGGCCGTTTTTTTTGTTTGTTTCTGAAATAAATTTAAAAAAGAAAACACAGCCCAAGTAAAATATTGTGTCTTCTGAAAAGGTTTCTGTAACTTGAAACAACATGATGATTACAACCTCTATCAGATTGTGCCCATTTTATCTCACTTAGGGGAGTCTGAATTGTAGCAAAGTCAATATCCCAAAGACATCAATGTGCACATATTTCTTTATAAGTAACAACTTTATTGTAACTTGATGTCCTGAAATGCAAAAATATTTTCAGCAACAAGGTACAAAAAGTATCTCACTGAAGTATTTCACTGTTAACATCAGGCAGATATAAAAGGCTGGATGGTTTGATGCAAATGTCTTAACATGATAGGTAATATGGATAATTTCCAATTAAGCACAGGCTTGAATTCTTCCAATCTTTCCATTCTAAAACAGGACTCAAAAATATACCTTCATTGGGACATATCAAAATCCAGCATAAACTAGACTACAAGAGTATGATAAACGCAAACCACAACAAACACTGATAAAAATAATGTGCATCCATTTCCAGAGATAGTCCATTTGCTGCAAGCAAAACAGCAAGAAAATCAATGCAACTGTACAATGCGCTGAAACTAATTAGAGTCCATAGGAAGGATTCCGATCAATCCAGTCAATAAAAATTAAATTTGGGCTACACATCAATTGGTTTAAAAAATCTTTTATAGCTTTAAAACAAAGCATGCCCCAATGGTTATCCTAATACCTTCTATAGGAAGTTGACAAAAATATCAACTCCCTGAACTTGAAGGAACCCCTTTATAATAGAGCCATCAGTGCCTTGCCAATTACTCTCAAATAGCCATTACTCATCACATTACCATACTGAAATCAAGGAATTACAAAACAAAAGCAGCCAGGCATACCTTAGCTATCTTAGTAATTCTCTTTCTAGGATATCCAGAGCTGTTTTCAACCTGCAATTGGCTACAAGAGACAAGTATATCTTTAAAAAAATATTTGGCATCTCCAGAGATGAACAACTGTGATGTGCTGGCCAGATACAATGTTAATGACTTCTATATCATCAGTCTTTCTCTTTAAATTCTCCCACAACTTTCCATTTTTTCTTCATTTCATCAGCTTGCATTTCAAAAAACCACAGGGCACTATATGTCAGCATGCAGTAAATGGACTGCCAAAATCTGGATGAGTTACTGAGGCTTCCTTCATTGAAAAACATCATCAACATAAGTAATTTAAATGGTAACTATCGCTTTTAGCAGAAATCCGAGTCCCATGTTTCAGAAAACAAATCTTACGAAACCCATACACCATAACACAACACATGCAGGCTGCTCTCTTTGGGGTCAGGGAACGAGGTCTGATACTGAAGGCCAATGGAGAGGAGCAAAACAGGCAAGCCAAACACAGCAGTTTGATATTTGAGCTGAAAATCTGGGAGTAAGGGTGGGCTTCCCCATCCTCACAAACTTTCCAGATTTCAGCCAGTAGGTACAGAAACATGGAAAATACAGATTGTTCTTGCCAGCTCTTTTGGAAGAATGCAAACACTGAATGTGGTTCCTTGAGAAAATAAAGATGGATTAGCTTATCCATAGAAAACAACATTAATTTTACTTTACTGAGTATTTTGCTATAGCCAACAAGTAAAACAATATATTAGTTCAATTCATATGATTGGCTATTAAGGTCATCTATGGCAACATCTTATAAATTTTGATAAGATGTCTTAAACAAGTACTTCATTCATATCACGCAGTGCTTGATATTTTTGGTACAAAATGTGCTATTAAAATTTTTAAAATGCTTAACGAAAATGTTTTAAGATGTTCTTCTTGACTGCTGTATCAAGTACTACCAGAAGAAGCTGAAATGGACAATCACTCTATTAAATATTCAAGTCACTTTTATATTAAGCTGCAACATTCAAAATGCAAAGTTGCTTATATCAATATGTTGTTTACCGTGCAGCAAAATCTTCTTTTATCATTGCGGGACATTACATTCTTTTAATTTCACTGGTTAGAACACCTACCTGTACATGATCTTAATTTAGATAAACAAAAACTTCCTAGTAATATTACAAACTATAACACATCTCTGGATAGAACACTGCTGTACCACTTTGGTTCAGTGATTAATGTTCAGGGCCATTGAAACCACAAAAATGGTCCTTTTAACTGCGCTTCAAGGATGCATGTTCAAATTCTGCACTGACCTTTTCTGTGAAAGAAAGAGTTGAGCCAGAATGGAGATTTGTTTCAAGTTTTAGCATTGGATTGGAAGCACTCTTTTTTTTTCTTTGCTCCCAACTGTTCTTTACATATATTCAAAATAATAATCTTTCAGAATAAATGTGCCTTAGATCTTTGAATTAATGCTTCCCTGCTGAAAACAGAGGGAATATCTTTTGAAAAACTAAGGAAACCTTCATTAATTGAGCATGTCAGTCAAATGGGCTACCTAAGACCTTTTATGCAAAAGCACAAGAAATTCCCTTTACTTATGGTTCAATGCAATTTCTCCCACACAACAGATATATCACATTACCATTATTAAGGTAAATCCATGATAATAAAACATTTCTAATGTGCATGTTTGCAGAGAAATCCCTCCAATTGTAAACAATGCTAACACACACACTAAAAGTGTTGGCATTAAAGCTAAATTTTGAATAATAGTAACAATAATTATAGTAATAATTTAAAAAAACCCTTTCTTCATTACAAGCAGTTTACAAGGTTGTTTATAAGATCCTTTTCACATTAGGCAGAATTTCAATACCATCCACAATGCTAGTACAATAATGAAGGCTAAAAAGAGCAGGTCAGTGCTTATAAATACTGACATTTCATACTTCTATTCTTCCTGCTAAGTGTGTGTCTGTGCAATTTTCACTAGTGAGAATAGGCTTGTGCGTACACACACTAAGGGAACAGAGTTAAGCCTACCCAAAGTGTGGAGACAGAATGGGTTCTAACATGAACACTTGAAGATATTAAGTTAAAATCAGCATCTCTAAGTCATGCACTCCTTGTTTGCAGTAACAAAACTAAATCCCATGTGGCTGTGGGCATCTTAATGTATTTCAAAAGTTAGGCCACAAGTACTGTACCATATTTATCAAAACCAAAATATATATGTACCACACAACATACAAAAGTTACACATTAAAAGTGCATACTGAGATTCCATTTTGGCCCATTTCTGAAATCGACATTTGGTCGCTCTTAAGCATCCTTAACCTCCCATGTATTCTATTTGAGAAATAACCATTTCTTCCACAGCACATATCCCTTATTTCCTCTCCGTACCAACTCTCGCTCTGGTTCAGTACAAGGTAAAAGAACAATGGATCATAAAGCAACATGGGCCAAAAAAAAAAAAAAAATTACTATATTTTTTTTCCACTGATGGGCACACTCACATAGTAAGCATTTATAAATACTAGTAAAATACATTTCTGAGCCAAGACATTGCATATTTCCCTCAGTCACCTGAACCAATGAAAAATAAATTATATTCAGAGTAGTATATTGCCACCGCATGCCTGACAGCACTCTCTGAAGATAGGCAGATGCATCCTAAATACAATATTTTGGACTGGAGCGCTTGTTTGCCCCCAGTTCAAGTGCTTTTAACAGAGGGCTAATTGAAATCCAGTTACCATAAGACCAACCGATAATCTTCATTTTGGGAATTTTTTTTTAAAAAAAAAAGAAGGAAAGGAGAAGAAGATCCTTTTGAAAACGGTCTTCGTTGATCAGCATTACTGCCTTATGGAGCTAGTGCAATCCTACAAAGCCGAGTCAAAAACGACGAGGCACCATTTAAAAAACAAAAACAGGAAAATCACAAATGAACTAGAATAGTTGACGTTAAGGCCTTTCAGTGAACTGGAGAATTATCAGTCTGATTTAAAGCTGATTATTAAACCATACATTTTATCCATTCTTTAAAAGCTTTCTGGTTCTGTTCTGCAGAGAAGGGTCACATATTTGAGCAGTTGGTTTGCAAAACCCCTTCTGGATATGGACAAGGAAGCGTTAGTTCCCGAGAGTTCATGGAAGATTTCATGACTGTTTTAGCCGTTTGCGTGGAATGCCAAACTGCGGACACTGTGCAGAGGCCAGGGCCCGAAAGGCCTCAGCGACCAAGTGGGGATGGGAGTGAATCATCGATTTCCATCCTGCGGTTTCTGTTATGTCTGTGGCTTGGCTGTAAAGATAACAGATGCACAAAACATGGGTTGAGAAGATTTGCAAAATACTACACGTACTACAGGTCAAGTACATTAAGATGAACAAGACATACTTCCAAGTGGAGATATTGGGAAGATAAGGAACCAAAATGAAAGCATTTTTAGTTTTAGTCAGTGATTACCAAAGCCAACTTGTGTGATCAAGGCTTGCAAAAAGCTATTTTTCAGTACCTGAAAGGCTGGGAAACCCTGCTTGACATTTCAGCAAATCCCTCTCTTGTTCTGAGTAGGAATCACAAAGCCATTTATTTTATTTATTTATTTAAAACATTTATACAGTTCCCCATCTTTCATACAATTCTGGGCGGCTCCCAATCAAAAATTAAAATAATATAAAAAGCCATATTAAAAAATTATAAAACTAAACACACGAAAACACTAAAAGCAACAAAAACCTGGTGCTTATCAGTGCTAACGTGCCATAATCTAATCTCCCAACATTTAGGCGGAAAAGCCAAGTCTTCAAAGCCTTACTGAAGGCTAAAAGGGTGGAGGCCTGCCAAATCTCTCATCAGATGGCAATATTTAGGGGAAGTGACTAGGAGAGTGCCCACTCCTGTACTTCATTCAATACTGTATTTTATATGTGAGCTGCAATGGATCTCCCATTAATTCCAAAGCCATATTATCAATTTATCTTTAGTTGGCTTCCTGATCAAGTTTATAAAATACACAAATATAAAACAGATATGTAACCCACCTGGGAAAAGACTAAAATACAACGAACATAAAATAGGGAGAAATTTGTAATAGAAAAATGGAGGGCACCCCTCAATAGTTATATGGCTGACTTTAGCTTTGAGTCTCACTCTTTATTTCACTTATCTCTCACGATCAAGACAACACACAGCTAGATTACAGACAATGCTTAAGTGAGATCAAAGTATACATACCTGTTGTTCCAGTTTTTTCCATCTTTACAGCCAAGCTGCCTAAGAACACTGCACCTGTGATGAAAAAATACTCAAACATTATCTCTCTGAAGTGTTCCCTTCAAAGGAGAAAGATTTTTCAAGGAAACAAATCACATACCTGTTAATGAAATCTATTGCTTGTGCTTTCAATTGTTCTGCACTGTGCAAATCTGCGAGAATCAGAATGTCTGCCACATTTTCTACTGAGAGGTTACTACACAGAGCTTCTTCACACATGATCTTCAGCCGTTCAAGTGCATACTGACCAGAGAGAAAAATTGTTTGTGTATATTCAATACTGCTTCAGTCAGAAAAGCAGACATCTCTAATACAGAAATGCCTGGCAGAAACTATGAAATATTTGATCCCTCACAATGAACTACAGTATCTGAATGATAGAGCATGTACTGCTCTACCCTCAATGAATTTGCATTAGGAACAATAATTTCCAGGGCTACATATTTGGCAAAGGAAATGCTAAGTATGTAAGTGTATTGATCCATTATTAGTAATTAAAGCATGTTAATTCTTCAAATTTGAAACACCAATAAAAATATTAATCTCATCTATACATTTCACTTCTCTAATCTGTTACTGTAATATCCTAGAAAGAGGAAATATGACAATAGGGGGTCTGAAAAGGTCTTTCTTCTTTCTAAATAGATAACTACATGTCTGGGTGGTTATTCTCCTCAGTTCTCCAGAACACTGTCCAAAATAATGGATAACAGCTTTTCACTAATAATATAAAACAGGTTTATATAATTTCTGATCTTTCTTTACTCGGTGTATTGATATCATTCCTGAATGTAGGAAAATGTCAAAATGAGTTCTTTCTACTTTTGGTTAAAACAAATAGTAAAACACTTCTATAGTTTTTCTTTACTTACTTTATCTGCTGCTGCCAACAAGCTGTCGGCCATTTTCTCAAGATTTGGAGCCTTGCCTGTATAAATGAATCTCATCATCTCTTTAAATACGTCAGGATCTACATCATTTATTTCTACACAATTCTGTCACACAAATCAGAAAAAAATCTTGTTATGATTTTGAATTAAAGCATTATAA
This sequence comes from Pantherophis guttatus, assembly GCF_059756535.1. Lineage (NCBI taxonomy): Eukaryota > Metazoa > Chordata > Lepidosauria > Squamata > Colubridae > Pantherophis > Pantherophis guttatus. Next base: position 135,283,158 of record NC_142063.1, on the reverse strand, counting down.
ACCACTTAACCTAAAGCAATGCAGCTACAAAACACATTAGGCCCTCATTATACCTGCTGATAACATTAACTAAACCTATTGCTGGGTTCCTTCAATCTCAGGAAGTGACATTTTTTCCATGAAATCCAATAGAAATTTAGAAGCTGTTATGGTGTTCTACTTGGATTCAAATAAACAAGTCAAAGAAATAAAAAGTAAATGAGTCAAAAATTGAACTAGAGCTTATTTGCAAAATTAACATACTGCTCTTCCTACCTTACATGTAGTTCCAATACTGCATTTTCTACACTTACAAATCTGTTTCAGGCTTCGAGCAAACTGCTAGCTTAAAATTTAAAGAATGTTATAAGACAATTGCCGCTGAAGACAATGCCTGGCTAAAAAAATGAGTAAAAAACAGAAAATCCTCAATAGTACCAGCTGAGGTACTTTGGGAAAGCAGTTCAAAAGGAGGCAACAATAGAAAGGACTATGAAACCAATTTTATTCTGATGGATCAATTATTTCTTCCTAACTAAGTACAGGAGTCAGGGTATCCCAAAGATGATTTTCCAACAACAACTGGAATGTCTGTTTTTTTTCCTTTAAGAAAAAAACCCCAAGAAATCCAGTTGCCTTTTGAAAAGCACCTTTGGGACAACCATGACCCAGATAATTGAGACTCTCCAAAGACAGGATAGTTTTGACAGACAACCCATGTTTTCCATATCCTTAGATTGGCTTATTCAATCCAGAAAGGCCAATTCTATAACAGTTGCTCCAAGGCTCTACGCGCGATCTACTGCAAATGAATATCTACAATATCCACAAAGCACTTTTATTTTATTTTATGGGTCACACGTTTGCAACATTTCATATAGTATTATATTTTTAAATGCATTGTTCAAATAAACTGTGAGATACTATTTGGCCCATGAATTTTTTTCATTTAACCCTGGGCTCCTAACCCCTGGCCACAGATTGGTACCAGTCCATGGCCTGTTAGGAACTGGGCCATGCAAGTGACGGGCAAGCGAGGAAAGCTTCATCTGTGCATGCGCAAGATCTAGGTTGCACACAAAACCATCACCCTTCCCCCTGGTCTGTGGAAGACTATTTTTCTTCCAAAACTGGTCCCTGGTGCCAGACAGGTTGGGGGCTGCTGATTTCACTGACTGATTGGTTTCTGTCACCCTATGCTGATTCAAAGGTTAGGTCCTCTGGGACATCGTTCCACAGAAATGAAAGCAGCACTCCACTCACCTTTTTGCTTTCCTCCATCTCATGTTCAAACATGGCATTAAAAACAGGTGAACGAGCTGTGGGAAGAGACGAGTGTTAATAGTAGGTCAAGATTGTAACAAAAGCTATGAAAGAAGACGGAAGTAAAAGTTACCTGCAAGGATAGATTTATGAGCTTTGAACTCTTGCCCTCCTACATAAAAGCTGCAGTCTGTGAATCTTGTGGTTTCCCAGAGGTTGCCTAAATCTTCAGCTAGTCGACATTCAGGTACTTTTAAAGTGTTTGTACTGGACAGTCCTGATATATTCACTGAGTCTTGGACCACGCTTACCTAATCAAAACAGTAAATAATATATCAAAAACTGTAATGTTAAGGCTCTCATAGGGCAATAATGCATACATTAGAAAATTGGTTTCATTTCTGATATCCCAGAATCATGATATTTAGCTAGGAAAATAAAATAGACCAACAAACCAATTTGACCAATACAACTCAACATGTATTGTACTATCAGAATTTTAAGAAAAAGAGATGAATATTTTTACAGGTGGCGTTGTTTGAAATCTGCTCCTAATGAAACCTAACAACAATATATACAATATAATTGTTTTATCTTGTACCAAAGTTCCTCAACCTTTCCAGCTTTGCAGACTGGTGTGGGGGCAGAGAGGGGACGGTTTTGTGTGAGTGTCAGGCAAACATGCCCATGGGCGTAGCTCCACTTGCAGGAGCAGCATGCACTTGCACCTGCCGCTCACGTAAAGGGACCACTTGCCCGCTGCTTGCAGAAGGGGGGATGCGCACATGCTTGCTGGGTGCCCCAGTTTTGAACAGCTCACAGCCTGGTAGTGGGCTGTGATTGGGGACCCCTGTTGCATCAGATTTGAAGCCAGAATGGAATTGGAAGTATTTAAATATAAATTAAATATAAGTTAGAAATCAAGTTTCTAGAATAGAAACTTGTTTTTATAAGACACACCAGAAAGGGTTCTGCAACTGAAGAGTAGGAAAACTATAGTTGCTGAATTACATCATCCAGCAGCTTTGATCAGCATAGAAGGATGCTGGGCTAGCATTCCTATCCCAGTGAATGTCTTATTATACTGTATGCAGATGAAGCAAGGTATTTTAAATTAATTCAAATATATCTGTCAGGCCTGGAAGCCATCTTTTGCATTGGATCTTCAGGCATGCCATATTTAGTGCTGTGGGAAACTGGGAGGGGGATTGTATGGGACAGGGGAGATATATAGTCATAATAACATTCCATTCTCTGGGAGTCATGGACATTCTGCCCTGCACTTGGAGTGGTGTGACTGGGAGGCATCTCCAGTTGGGATGGTGCATTGATTGGGCCATGTGATGGACATGTGGATGCTGGGCAGGGACTTGGACTTTCCTATGGGTGGGGAAAACCTGGAAGCTTTCAGATTCTGATTTTCCCAGATATGCCAATATGACATCTCTAATAAAATGGAACTTTGAGGATTCTCTAGCCTCGGAGTCCTCTTTCGTTAATCAAGTCAAAAATAGTATGTTTTGAAAAAATGGAACATAAGAAGAAAGGCAATTTAAAAGTTACTTCATAGCGGTAATACCAAACAGTAGACTATATTTTATATACAGAAGACCTCTTCTCTGGTAGCTAAAATATTGAAAATTTGGAAAACATTTCCAGCAACATGGACAAATAATCTCACCTAATATAAGTGTGGCTACCAAATGGTAGCCAAATTATTGTTTCAGGAGTGAAAACAATGAACTAAATTTCTGTTCTTATGGTGACCGTGTCATGTGACCTTGGGAAGAGGTGTGGGGCAACAGTCATAACTTCAAATATGGATGTAAGTAGCTTTTTAAAAGTCTGTTGTAACTTTTAATGATTATTAAATGGTAATAAGCCAATGGCAACCTGAATGCATATGCATTCAGATTTCCATCAAATGCACACATCTACAGACATCTGTGCACACACAAAGCCTCTCTGCCTTGTAATCTGCATTCATCTGAGATTATTGGAAATGAAGGGTTAATGCTCTTCTTCTAGGGTGCCTGCCATATTCTTCCCCACAATTTGCCTATATTGCACTAGATAGCAGGTTTTCAAGAAGACCCAGCAACATAGAATCATTTCAGTAGCGAGAATGAGGAGCTATAGACCTTCCCTATAGATAATCCTCACTTAGCAATTATAATAGGGACCAGCAACTTCATTGCTAAGTGAGACAGCTGTAAACTGTAAGTTGTGTGACTGCACCAACCTATGGCAGTTGCAGCAGTTCTGGTTGCCGTCATTAAGTGAATCCTGTGTGATTATTAAGTGCAATGTCACGATCACCAGTTGCAACCTTCGGTTTTCCCATTGACTTTGCTTGTCAGAAGCTCGTAATGAAAGTCGCAAAGAGCAATTACATAATCCCAAGATGCTGCAATCACTATAATTGTAAGTTGGTTGCCAAGTGCCCAAATTACAATCATCTGACCATGGGGATGCTGCAACACACACAAGTACGAGGACCAGTATATATTCAGCGCTGTAATAATTTTGAACAGTTACTGTACCAGTCATCATTAAATAAGGACTATTTGTATTTTAAAGCTAACTATGTTCAGTTTCCAAACAATAACTGAAGCTCCAAAAGGAGTTAGCAATAGCACTTAGACTTATATACCTCTTCATAGTGCTTTACAGCCCTCTCTAAGCGGTTTACAGAGTCAGCATATTGCCCCCAACTATTTGGGTCCTCATTTTACTCACCTCGGAAGGATGGAAGGCTGAATCAACCTTGAGCCTGGTGAGATTTGAATTGCCAAATTGCAGGTAGCCAGAAGGCAGCAGAAGTAGCCTGCAGTACTGCACTCTAACCACTGCACCACCGTGGCTTAGTTTGTTAAGAAAACAAAATGCAAGACTGGATGCTCCTGAATCAATGCATTAAAACCACTGCAATACAACAGACTTCATATATTGCACACACTCCTTGCCTTTGTCCATATTAAACATTCGCCTCTAACAAGTTTGGTTTGCAGTCGAACTGTTTGATTCAGGAATATTGTATAACATGAAAATCCTTTCAGATTCAGGCTTGTTACATCCACTTATCAATGCAATAATTGTATTCATAACAAATTCATCACACAACTAATTTAGCCTGTCTATCTAACTAAAATAAGATGCAGTACATTTGTACCATTTAGTCTCAAGGGCCACATTTCAATTATTCCTCATGCACAATATAATGGCACATAATTAAGTTGTAAGCTTGCCAAGAAATTTTTGCACATATTTCTTGTAAATATAAAGATCAAAGCAAACTTATTAGCAGTTACAGCATCTATCATCTTCCTAAGCCACAAATCAGTCCCCGGCAGCAGTGATAACCAGCCAAAGTATATTTAACACTCACTGTACTGGGATCGTAACCTTCTTCACTAGCTTCCATTTGGAAGCAGTCTTTCTGGGTATTATTAAGGCAGGTTGGATTACTGACATAATTAACAGTGATTTAGTGATTTAAGCCAAGGATCTATTTCATCAGAGCATTTATATTGATTGGATTTTTAAATTAATCTAAACAACTTTCATTCTTCCAAGCATTCACGAACAAGGATTGTTGAGAAAAGTTATCTTAATTTTGTAATATTGTTAACAGATTTAAATCTGAAGAATATCAGAAGAATTTATAAACATTTAATGTCATGGAGGGCATTATCAATATAATGAAAAGCCACAACTGTTTTGACAAAAGCAATTTTATCAGTTTCACTGCACAATTACCAATTCTACATATCAAACTTGTGAGTTAGAAACTCCATCTTCTTAAAACATATCCCATAACCGTTCCTCTCTGTTTTCTTGGTAGGTAAGCTAATCAGGGAAGGTCTGGGATCACTATGATCATTGCACATTTATTATGGAAATAAATTATTTTGTCTTTTAAGACTTTGCATTCAAAGTTCTGGTCAATTTAAGCAAGGTGTGTCAAACTGACAGCCCATGGGCCAGATGCGTCATGTACAGGCCATGCCCACCCCAGCTCCACAAATGGGAAATACATCACGAAATGTCATGTGATGGCAACATGACGCAGCGAATTTGATACCCGTGATTTAGGCTATCCAAGGAGCTGAAGCACTGAAAGAAGTTCCAAAATTGAGAAAGAAAAGCTTACAGCATAAGTTTACAAAGATGCTTCTACAGAACATAAACTTTTCTGTTTTGGTGAATTCTAATTTAAAAATCAGGCTTATCTTAAGCTAGTCAATATTTGAGGAGCAAGCAAAATGCACAAATAATAGATTATATGGTCTGCAGCTATTAAGATACATAATTCTTTAAATAACTACTGCCAACCAATGTAAAGTGTACTGGCCTGATTCAAGAAAAGGAGTTATCCAGTTGGACTTCATTTAAAAATATATCAATGCAGAACCAATTTGATCCTATGATAGATCCCAATGCAATGTTGAATAAAGTGAAGCATTAGAAACATGCAAACATCTCATGGGGATGGAGTGGGAGTTGGAGTATTCCATTGATTGATTGATTGATTGATTGACAGACAGACAGACAGACAGACAGACATCACAGGAGTATTCCTCAGGCTTCTTTTCATTTTGTGCGAAATAGCAATGTGTCTAATGGGCAACTTATTTATAGAAAATGGATCTTGCATCAATACATAAGAAAACAATTAAGCTCAAACCTTTGATCAGGGTGTTTCTTTAATACAGAAGGAATAAACTTAACATTTAAAGCTCTCCTCATTTCTCATTCATAGCCATGGAAACCAATATTCTATTTTTAAAAGCACAGATTGATTACCTACCTCACAAAATAGTGTAAGCTTATCATCTGGTAAAAGACCATTAGTTTCCTCAAGTAAAAAGTCTCGTCGAATGAATTTTTTAAAACCCCAGTCCTTGCCTTGAACAAATCGATATGCTCTTTGGCTTTCTAGTAGTAAATAAATAAAACAGGAGTATATTCAATTAAAAGACATTTTAAAATAATTACGGATAAGAAATGAAATCCAAGGTACCTACTGAGCTGAAATCATTATATTATTAATAGCAATCTATGTAACCATGAATACATTTTTGGCTGAGAAACTGCCCCACTTGCTGTGCATTGAACATAGTTTAATATAAATTACCAGCCATTTGATTCAATTGCCAACCACACAGAAATAAAATATAGAGGTAAATATTTTTGGTTATAAAGACCCAGGGTGGCTTTTAAAAATATAGGTAGTCCTCGACTTACGACCATAATTGTGCCCAAAATTTATGTTGCTAAGCAAGACATTTGTTAAGTGAGTTTTGCCCCATTTTATTACCTTTCTTGCCACAGTGATTAAGTGAATCATTGCAGTTAAGTTAATAACATAATTGTTAACTGAATCTGGCTTCCCCACTGACTGTTTGTCAGAAGGTCGCAAAAAGTGATCACATAACCCCAGGACATTGCTACCATCATAAATATGAGTCAGCTGCCAAACATCTGAATTTTGATCACGTAACCATGGGGATGCTGCAATTGTCACAAGTATTGAACACAGTCGTAAGTCACTTTTTCAGTGTTGTTGTAACTTTGAATGGTCACAAAATGAAGTGTTATAAGTCACGGACTACCTGTAATCTTAAAGTATTTGGTAATATTTGGATGTCGATTAGTCAGCTAATGAACATGTTATCTAGAAAATTTATTGTACACAGTTATTTTACAAAGGTTGTGCAAGCTTTTCTACCCCACTGTTCTCCAATCAAGCTATCAGCTCTCACAATCCTGGCCTGGGTACCAAAACCCTGGAAAGTGTCAAGTGGAGGAACACTATATTAGAAAGAACAATACTGCTGTTAATGAAAGTTACAATAGCAGTAAAGTTATTTTTCATCCAACAGTAACCCATGGCATTCCGATGAGAGGCAGTTCTAGAGAAGCTAAACCCAGTGAGAAAAGGCTCTTGACTGTGAAGCAGTTATTTTAATATATGGGAGAATGAACTTAATCTAGCCCAGTAACTGTATCCACTGTGCAGACTCATGAGCCACCAACAGGTCTTTCAGATAGCCGAGTATGTCCATCACAGGGCACAAAGCGTCAACACCACTGATTTATACTGGTATATTTTAAGAAACAGGAGAAAAAAATAAGAAAGCTCCATAATAGGGCAACCAACAGCATTCTGCACACAAATCAAAGGACAGAATGAGGCTCATTTAACCCAGTCAGCAGGCTGCCTAGCTTACCTGAAACCTCATTCTGTCCTTTGATTTGAATGCAGAAATAGGTTGCTAAAACTCCCCAAGTAAGACACATCAAGGAGTCAACTGTTTACCCATCTCAGTAGTAACGAACTGACAGATCCTACAAATATTCATTAAATGGAAATTACAGATGTTAGTAGCTTTTTCTGTGAAAGGCTTTACAGACAGCAGCAGCATCATACTTTCCCAATCATATCTACATAGTGATTTTTTTTAATACAATGGAACACAGAATTTAAATAAATTTCCTGTACTGTCAACTAGACAAACATCAACTTAAAAATTCAAGGCAGCTATTGCAAAATAGAGGTTAAGGAGGGAGGGAGGGAGGGAGGGAGGGAAGGAAGGAAGGAAGGAAGGAAGGAAGGAAGGAAGGAAGGAAGGAAGGAAGGAAGGAAATAAAAAAATCTATGGAAAGCTAGAGTGTATAACCTTTTCTGAAAGGTTTGATTTGTCATAAACATAAACAAGTATTTCTAAGAGAATAAAAAGGTGATGAAGCTGAGTGAAGATTCTAATTAACCCTTTTGACAAGCTTTGGAAAGGCCCAAGTATTTCTTTCTCACACTGAAAGTCAACATCAGAGTAATTTTAAAAATACACTTACCCATTGCCTTTGTTTCTTCTCTTTTTGCATTTAACAGAGAAAACTTAAATTTTGCTCTCACTTCACTTTTTGGACAACTAACTAGAAGTAAATACAATGAAAGATAATCTTTGCTTTCATCATCTAAACCTTTTGGATTTACCCTCAGGCACCTGGAATGTAAGAAGTCTGGGTTATACATCAATGCTCAATAAAAATTGTCCTCAGCTAGACAAATTTATGTCAGGATTTACAGGTTAATGTGTTTCAAATGTGCTAGGATAAGGTCCCTTACAAGGAAACATAAAATAGCTCTCTCTTTTAGATTGATACTTTGTAAAAACGTTTTTGAATAGTATGGCCTCAACCAAAGTTACATTCTTCAAATATTCCACTATTGTGGATTAGTGTCACATCCGCTATCTTCAAGTCTAATCTTGCTCTCCTACCTCAATGGCAAGATTTCAGTATTTTATATAGTAGAATAGCTCCTCTAGAAAAAATACATCTGATAAGTATCTTAACACAAGGAAAAACTGGTGTTTTTCCTGTCAACACCTGCATTTACCATAAAAGTTTATAGGATTCTTTAAAACAATATGGGATAAAGTGCAGAAAAAAGTGACAAAATCCATACCCATCACTTTTTCACTTTCTTTTTAAAAAAAACTTCATTACAATCTATGGTGATTTCTATAAGCTACTCAATGGAGACTGCCTGTAAATACAGGTAGTCCTTAATTTACGACCACAATTGAGCCCAAAATGTTTGTTGCTAAGCGAGACAGTTAAGTGAGTTTTGCCCCATTTTACAACCTTTCTTTCTGCAGTTGTTAAGTGAATCACTGTAGTTGTTAACTTAGTAGCATGGCTGTTAAGTGAATCTGGCTTCCCGATTGACTTTACTTGTCAGAAGGTTGCAAAAGGTGATCACATAACCCTGGAATACTGCAACCATTATAACACATGCCAGGTGCCAAATGATCACATGACCATGGGGATGCTGCAACAATCATAAGTGTGAAAAATAGTCCTTTTTTCATGCCGTTGTAACTTGGAATGGTCACTAAATGAACTGTTGTTAAGTCGAGAACTACCTATATATTCAAAACATAGGGATTAAGAAAAACCAGGCATTGTAAGGAAAGCCAAATATAAGCATATTTTTCTCTTTAAATAATAACTACTGATCTACTCAATTTGCATCTCACCTCAAGACGCTCAGGGATAATAATAATCCCAAGCTTTCAGAAAGCATGCTTCCATCACACATTCAGGGACAAAAGGAATGGATTATAATCAAAATATTAACGTTACATAAACAGCAAGGGAATTACATGAAAACATTCTTCACCACACTAATTCAAGCACTTAAAATAGAACGTACAAGAATTCCTGGTTTACACATTAAGTTAAATAAGCCACAGAGAGCTACACTAAATTAACATGGCTTCCCAGTTCAGACTTGTTTAAGTAACCATCTATTTTTGTTTATTTAGCAATCTGTGTTTAAACCAAATGTGGTTTAGCATGATATATGAACCATATCAGAGTTTCAGTAGTCAAAAAATGAGAAACTAGTTTTATATAAATGCAAAATTACATCAGTGGTTCCTAACACAATAAATGTCAGTTTTATATACAAACACAAAAAATGAATATTAGCTAAACCTGCACCACATTGCGCCATTAAAGACCACATTTTACAGGATTTTAGGAAGAAATGTCAAAACTTTGACAATCTGGTGATCTCAAAAGATTTTTTGCCATCAAGTACATAATTTTTTATATTAACTACTTAATGTTGGGTTGAGGCAAGGTGTCAGATGTGGTATGATAGGGAAACGTGTACATTTCCAGCCCATAATTTAGTGGTTCTCCTAATGTTTTCAGTGATGACACAGTGTTTCCATTACGATATTTAAATTTAGTAGCTGGAACAGTGGGATTGTACAATGAATCAGAACATAGTTAATAGCTGATTGGTTCGAGAGTGCTGACTCCTGCGTGAGGCAATCTATGCTGTGATTGGTTGCTGTGGGCATGGAGGGGGGGTTTCCCTTTTCCCTCGCCTTTTTCTTCTATGTGCCCTGTGTGCTCAATTCCCTGACAGTTTCATATCAGAGAAAAGGCTGGAAATCACCACCGTATATTTCAATATGTTATAATATGTATGACAAATTATATTTTAGCCTTTAGCTCTGCTGACTGTTATTGTGACTGGTATCCAGTTGCCTCTTGAAAAAGCACCTTTGGGACATTGTGACTGGTAGTAGTTGACTCTTTTTCTGTCAACTGTTCTAACATTTGAAGAAATATATTGTATCCTAACTTGATACATTACATGTTCTTGGAATCTCTTATATTTAAGGCAAAAAGAAATTAATGCATTTATCTTACCATTTCATTTTATCATTTGGCCCTGAAGAAAAAGTTGAACTTTTTAAAACTTCACCCATTTCTTCTCGGCAGAAACTGAAGTTATTAATGGTCCACATATAAGAAAACTTCACAACTTTAACCTGCATAAGAAATGCAGACAGTTATGTAAATTTACAAAGTTCATCTTTTTCAAACCTAATTTTAAAAAATTACCAAAGAAATCAACTGCTCACCCACTTAAAGGTAACAAAACATTATCTTGTAGAATTAAGGAATCGCTCAACTTTGTATTTTAAAAGTTATGTCAACACATTGTATAATTATTTTCCATTAACTCAAAGTTGCCACTACTAACTCACAGTCCTGGAGAGCAATAAATCTGTAGGCTCCCAGAGTTGAGAAAGCTGTATTCGTGATTAATTTGCTTTCTAATATTTGACTAATTAAATTGCTAATAATGCTAATACTTTGTATTATGGATTGCCAGGAAATAAGTGTCTCATTGATGATCATGTCAGGCAGTAGAGCTACTAATGCATAAAATTTAAGCTTCTCATTTTGAGATAATTCATCTCATTCTTCCTAGTTTTATAGAACAAGATTACAGCATTTATCCCTTCTTTCTCTTAAATGGAAACAGTAATAAATTAATAATAGGAAACTTAATAGCTCCTCAGAGTTCAGAAAGCTAACACACGTAATAATGTTTTAACTTTTTAAATTTTAGATACTAGGCCCTGGGATATTTCAGAACATCCCTTTTGCATTTGTATGCTGCATACTATAATTGTAGTATGCAGCAGGTTATCTTCGAGACCGCCTTCTGCCACATAGCTCCCAGCAGACCAGTAAGATCCCACAGAGTTGGTCTCCTCCGGGTCCCATCAGCTAAACAATGCCAGGTGGCGGGCCCGCAGGGAAGGGCCTTCTCTGTGGCTGCCCCAACTCTCTGGAACCAGTTACCTCCTGAGGTCCGGACCACCCTATTGGCCTTCCGAAAAGCAGTGAAGACCTGGCTTTTCCGGCAGGCCTGGGGCTGTTGATCTCGCTCTTGTGATCTGGCGAGATACGGCCATGAATGGCATGAATGAGTTTTTAATGTTTTCATTTTTAAATGTTTTTTATAATGAATTTTTTAAATGTATTGTGAGCCGCCCTGAGTCTTCGGAGAGGGGCGGCATATAAATTGAATTAATTAAATTAAATTAAATTAAATTAAATTATTATTTATTTATCACATTGGACAGCTGCCCATCTCATAACAAGTGACTCTTCTATGTACTTTGAAAATGATTTAAAAGACTATTCAAAATGCCTTTGGATCAGCATCGTTTTAAAGCAGCTACAACGTTTTTGAGACTCACATGAAAAACCCTAACCCATTCTGTAGTACTACCCAATCATTTTTGAAGCACGAACAGCCTTACTCTTCGCTTCTACTAGAATTTTCTGGTCTTCTGAATTAAGCAGAATTAAGTCTGGTTAATCTTTGATATGATAGTGCCAGAGGAAACCAGAGTTATAGATAAATAAAAATCCAGAAGACAGGCAATTGCACACACTTTTCATATCACTGCTAAGAAACTCACATGAACATGTCATCAGAAGGAGCTGAAACTGACTCAAAGGGATGGGGGAGAAAGACTGTTACTGCATTCCACCAAACACAGAGATACAACTGAACTGTGTAATACTAACTGTTGAGATCTGGTTCATTATTGAAAGGCTAAGTGACCAATTACCACTGGCTATTCTTTGTCATTGTCAGGTACAGGTTGAACACTTCAAAGCCTTTAGGCTGTTCATCTACTTATTTATTTTTTTGACAACTTGCCAAACTCTGGTATTTAATCTTCTGCCTATTGTAAAACTGTCACTGCGTTTTTCACTTTGTGTTTGTATATTGGCTTTTTTGCGAAAACGTCCATATCCAACTTTTTGGCTCCCTGTTCTTCTTTCTGAAAATCAGAATCATAAATATTTCTTTGGACAGCTTTTCAGGCATAGCTATTATCATTACTTTTGGGCAATGCCTCTTTCTCAAAGTTGATTTATTTTTACTTAGTTTGTTAGTTTCTTCAAGATTTCAAGGCAGTTTATTTGGGATCTCCATTTCATCCCTACCATGACAACACCATGCAATAGGGCTGGACTGAGAGAGAATAAGTAGCTAAAAGGGCAAACTTGAACTATGAGAATTATGCTAATAACGCATTCTGAACTCAGACACTACATTACCTGTGTGTAACACCAGCTTTCAGCCACAGGTCCACTGGACATCTCTCCAGATGGTGAAGGAGTAGGGACTCTTGACATCCCCACTTTATGGCACTCTTTTTCAGTATAAAGGCAGCAATTTAGCTGTCAGTATCCTTCCTTTCAACACCAAGATGGAAGCAAAGAATTAGCACTATTTCAGTTATTATTAATCCACAGTTTCTATATAACGATATGAAATGCCAAAGAACAAGAGAAAGAAGTGAACAAAACATTGGGATAAAGAACTTTATTTTTCTTGTTTCCCCAAGGCTTATTATTTTTGGTAAAAACCTGAAAATGGGGAAAGGGAGAAGTATGAAATTCATCCTAATTTTTTTTTAATACCTAGAAATATTAAAAGGTGAAAGAATATAGGGAATACCTCAATATAGGGAAAACAGCAGCTTTTGTAAGCCCACAAACTTGATAAAAGATTAAAAAATAAAAAATGATAAGGAGTAAAAACTACTGATAATAACAGCAATTCACTTTAAGGAAATAACGACATATGGACAATGGTTCACATGATAAAATGTATTCTGAGCCTCATTATTTCAACCAAAGATTAATGGGTAGCTTTTGATACAGGTTTCATACAGAGATCAAATTCTTTATTTTACTATAAGGTTGATGTGGCAAACATACTGAATACTCCTTTCTCCTCCTATTTTCTCCTCAACAACAACCCTTTGAGGTGGATTGTGTAGCGAGAGAATGACTGGCCAAAGTCACCCAGCCAGCAGATAGGACTAGAACTCGCCATCTCCTGGTTTCTAGCCTTGTGCCTTAACCACTAGACCAAATTGGCCTAAAAGTTAAATTTTATATTCTGACAATTTAATATCACCTTTGTCTACTTATACATTTTTTTTAAAAAAATCTTTTAAGTAGACTATATAAATCAATAAAAAATGCCTATAGCGATTGTTGGAAAATCTTCTTAACTACTTTACCTTCCCCCCCCCGCCAAGTCCGATAACCAACCGCAGATACTTAACTGATAAAGGGTCCCTTTATTTTTTTTCATTTATTCTTATGCCTCCAAAAGTTCCAGGTGGTTTGCAAACACAAAATACATTAAAGGTAAAGGTTCCCCTCGCACATATGTGCTAGTCGTTCCCAACTCTAGGGGGCGGTGCTCATCTCCGTTTCAAAGCCGAAGAGCCAGTGCTGTCTGAAGACGTCTCTGTGGTCATGTGGCCAGCATGACTCATTGCCAAAGGCACACGGAAAGCTATTACCTTCCCACCAAAGATGGTCTCTATTTTTCTACTTGCATTTTTTACGTGTTTTCGAACTGCTAGGATGGCAGAAGCTGGGACAAGTAACGGAACAAAACGCTGTTTCACGGCACTAGGGATTCAAACCGCTGAACTGCCGAACTTTTGATCGACAAGATCAGCGTCTTAGCCACTGAGCCACCACATCCCTCTCAAAATACATTAGAATGCAATAAAACCCCATGAACCACAGCCATTATCAGATTTGAGTCAACAGAATGAAATCTCAAACAAAACAAGAACTGTTTTGCTACTTTAATTTAAAATGTTGCCTGAGTTTTAACTACCTTACAGGAGGATGAAAGGGGCCAGATACACTGGGGGGAGGGGCAGAGGGCGGGAGGAGGAGTCCAACCTGTAGACAGAACGTTATCAAGAGTGATCTGCTAAATCGGTAGAACTGTACTACAGGAGAGGACCTTTTGCATTTATTCTTCTCAAAGGACATAAATCCTTAACAAGATCTACAGGGTTCAAAGATAACAAAGGACTACCTTCTGAGTCTTCCTAACCAAAAAACAAACACTCTGGTGTAGCACTCAGTAGGAAGGAAAAGGTTGTGTGTGATCTAAAGAGGAAACTCTTCATTTTTCCCATTCCAATGCTTCTCCTCAAGCATTAAAGCAACCGTATCCCTCGAAGGCTCATTTAGCGGGTCTGAAGGCTTGGCTTCTGTTGGAATCCTTAGCAAAGTGGTTGCCCATGTACACACACACCTGAGGACATTCAGCACAACTTTTAAAGCAGCACGGTGAGCTTCACAAAGGATGCACTGTTTTAACACTTCACACAGGGGTGCGTCATCAGGCTTAACATGTTTTGTGAAGCACCCCTGCTGAATGTTTTGAAGAACAGCCAAATATAAATCTGCACATTGTATTTAGCCTCTTGAGAGAACAAAGATTCATTCAAAGTCTACTAAAAATACCTGATCCAGGCTAAAGATCCCCACAGATGCCCATTCAGGAAAAACAAAGAGTCTCAAGAGCAAATCTTCAGAGGAAACACAGGATAAAGAAGGTGGAAATAGTCACCTTCTTCCTTTCCATGTGAGGGATGCTTTTCTTAGGAGGAGGAAATCCTGATCCAAACAAGAATTTGGCTAATGTATGTTATGCATGCATGTATGTATGCATCAGTGGTGAAATGTAAAATTTGTTATTACCGATTCTGTGGGTGTTGCTTGGTGGTGGTGGTGGTGGTAATGTGACTGGGTGGGCGTGGCAAACTTTTTTTTTTTACTTTTAAAACCATTTTTTCTACAATCTCTTCGTGCGAAGGTTGTACAAAAATGCTTTTAAAAGCCTCTGACGACCCCAGCTGAGTTGCCTGATCGTCAGGGTTTTTTTTCCTTTTAAAAACATTTTTTCGGCAGAAGAGGTTGTAGAAAAAATGCTTTAAAAATAATAAAAAAAGGCCTCTGATGATTGCGCAGCTCAGCTGGGCATGGGGGGGAGGGGCAGGGATTTTTGCTACCGGTTCTCCGAACCACCTGCCGCCATCGCTACTGGACTGGGCAATCCGGTCCGAACCGGGAGCATTTAACCCCTGGTATGTATGTTTGTATATGTAAGTACATGTGTACTGTATGTATGTTTGTACGTAAGATTGATTGATTGATTGATTATTTTCAATTTGTCACCCATCTCGTCACAAGCTGGCTACACACAGCTTTGTGTATAGGTAGTCCTTGATTTACAACCACAATTGAGCCCAAAATTTATGTTGTTAAGTGAGACAGATGTTAAGTGAATTTTGACCCATTTTATGACCTTTCTTGCCATAGTTGTTAAGTTAGTAACATGGTTGCTAAGCGAATCTGGCTTCCCCATTAATTTTGCTTCTGACACTTGGAAAAATGTGATCACATGACCCCAGGACACTGCAATCGTCATAAATATGAGTCAGTTGCCAAGTGTTAAAATTTTGAACAGAATACCAAGGGGATGCTGCAATAGTCCTAAGTGTGAAAAAAAGGTCATAAGTCACATTTTTCAGTGCTGTTGTAACTTCAAAAGGTCACTAAATGAACTGTTGTAAGTCAAGGATTACCTTTATAAAGTTCCAATGACTCCATCAATAAATGGAGACATCCATAAAAACCAGACAAAAAGAATGCTGTTGCTTGCCTTTTGAAACATTTGGCAAGACACTTTTCCAAAGATTTTATCCTGGCTTAATAAAAGCTAGATGATTAGAACGATGCTCTTGTCTGCCATAAATCATGTTAGAAAGGATAATAAAATATGTCTAACAATATTATGGATTACATTTAAAAAAATGACAAATGCACCTATACTAACACTGAGTGCTTTATAGTAGAAAAGCAGATATTCTGTTAATATTAAACTTGATAAACAAATACTTCTCTCCAAAATGACATTCTAGATTATTAAAATTCTATGTCTGTGGAAGCTCTGAAGTCTTAAAAGTCATTTAAATACTAGACAGCTTTTACACAAAATTTATTGAAGCATTAAAACTACAAACTTTTTTTCTTCAGGAGAATCCATCAGAATTAATCATTTTGCCTTAAACTGTCTGATAGCTGTATTAAAACTCTTGAGCTCTAAAATGTAACTATAATGTGTTCTTATCCTAGCATGTATCAGAAAATTGAAACAGACTAAAATTGGAGTTGTTTGCTTCTCCTTAGATAAGGATGGGCAAGAAGTTTAAATATGGCAGTTGGTAATAGGTTAATACAGATAATATATGATCCAATATGATCCTGCAGGATAAAATATTGATAGAAGAGAGGGAGGAGCTGATTTGAAAAAAAAATGATTTTAAGAAACCGCTATTATGAAATAAATTTGATTATTATGAAACATTAAAAGAAAACCAAACAGCTGCACATATGAACAATATTCAAGAGCTTTTATCATAATATCACATACACTCAAAGTATATATATAACCTCCAAAGCCATCAGTGAAAGATAAAGGGAAGCTACTGTTCCTTCAAGGTTCATGTAAAACCAGAAGCAATAAACCCTCTTCATTTCAATATTAACAATGAGGACTTCCAGGGAAGAAATGGCGAACTGAAGATGGTTCCACTGAGAACGGAGACAACAACTATGGCAGAATGAAGAGCTGGCAAATGGACAGGATTCCTCTCTGGACCTGAAGAGGATTTGGGATTGCCCACAAGTGTTCCCAATAATTGCTCTTCATGAGATTTCAAGGAAGTGTTTTCTGGCAGATTTAGAACTTCAGGAGATGAAAAAATAGCCACCTTTATCCACACTGGTGGCACCTCTAAGGATACAGAGTTTGCATACTTTCTCTCTTAATCACTTTTTCACTTAGTCAACTTTTTGTTAATCACTCCTGCCTTAGGCAGTGGTTGGACTAGAAGACCTCCAAAATCACTTCCAGCCCTATGAGTCCATAATTTTGGAAATTGCTTGTCCATTGCTTTTCAGATATTAGGAACTTCAGAATGTCAAGTTTTACCAGCCTAGGTGAGTTTCCTTTAAACCTTTGTGAAAGATGATTTAAGCACTTTAAAATGTTTCTTTTTTTGGGATAAATAGCGATTAGGACATTGATTTTGGAAAGTTACAAACAAAGGGTCCAGATGGATTTGAAATAAGTTATAAAAAGCTTTCCTGTGGGAAAACAGTGTTTTGAATCACACACACACACATTTTGCTGGCAGGAAGCCATGTGATCATGGCCTACTGCAATATAATAATCACAAGCTGGATGCCAAGCACCTGAATTGCAATCATGATCACAACAGCTGGAACTCTGAAAACCCATTGTAATCCCCTTCCTCAACGCCATCATAATTTTGTACAATCATTATGACTGAAGGGTCATAACTCAAGGACTATCTGTACACTAAATCCTTAAGGCACTTTTGCTTGTCCAAATACACTGCCAAGACTAGGTGTTCCAAAAAGCAATTCTAAGGATATGGGAAAGGGAAGAGAGCCACTGCTTCATAAATAGTGGGGCTGATGTACCTATATGTCAACACTGATGTTGTTCTTCCTTTTATCTCTTATTGATTTAAAACTGAGGGGAAAAACCTGATGCCAATTTGAGAAGAGCATGGGTGGGGGAAGGGGGTATGAGTCTGTGGTCACATAATTGAAAAAAAGTGAATTCTGACTACACTCCCATCTCGCATTATGCATAGTAGATGTGCACCAGAGATATCTATAAGCCTAAATAAGCTTCAGTACCATTTCTGCTCATCTTTTGCTTTGCCAAATAAACCATATTGAATGGGAACCTTTGTTTTGTCTCAATACAATTTTTTAAAAGTACAGGGGATCCCACGGGACTCAGGAGGATGGAAAAAGCTAAGGGGGGATAGGGGGGCATTGAAAAGCACGTAATTATATTTGGTGATAAGGTTAAACAAGTAATATGTTGTTCAAGTCTCTTAGTTCAAAAATGTAAATAGGGATGCACTTGATTTACACATCAGAACTTATAAAGAATTTGATTAAGGTTGCCAACATGGTAAAGCATGGTAACATTTACTTAAATACTGAATGCTTGTAAAGTGAGAAAACTGAGATGACAGTATATTTTTCCTCCACTCATCTCCTGGTGAGTTTTTGTGATAAAATGACATTTCTTTTGTTTTATGGTACAAGTGGTCCTTGGGTTACAACAGCAATTGGAACCAGGATTGCTATCACTAAGCAATGTGGTTGTAAAGCACGGCATCACATGACCATGTTACTTAGCAACAGCAATCTCGGCTCTCCCAGTAGCTGTTGAAACCCCAGGATGGTGCAGGTTATAAAGCAGGAAGAGGTGAGAGTCCCAGATAAGGAGTTCGGGAGGATGGAGTGTGCGTTAGGGGGCGAACAGGGGGTGCAAGCAGGCTGGCAAGAGCAACAGACAGGGTCTGGGAAGCTTGTGCTGGCTTTGTATGGACATTTTTCTTAAATTTGGAAAGCTAATGAACTCATGCCTTTGTGTAGACAGGACAAGATCTTAAAGCCACTCAATTGATCAGGAAAATTGGTCAATTTTTCTTCTTCTTTTTGGTATCTGTGGTAGGGAAGGATTTTAAAGGGGGTGGGCTATGGATGGCTTACATTTCTGAAATTAAAAATAATGGGAATGAACTTCATTAGTAATAATGAACATCACCAGAGTGAGACGATTTGAACCCTGATTTTCAGTCTTATACCACTGTACCAATTACTAGAGCATGAAGTTTGCCATTCTTGTTAAAACAAAATAGCTACCAGGGCAGGTGGGAGGAGGGGGCAATTAAGAGGTATATGTCCTTAATGTCCATAATATTTCATTATGTGTTTGTGTGGGGGAGGGGAAGCACAATGATTGATTTGTAAGATCTACTTCATATAATGTAACTGAGAAAGTTATAGCATAGCACCACAGAATTGGAACTGATAAGGACTAATGTATCAGAGATGTTTGAATTTAAATTGGCAAGCAAATCCTCCAGAATTAAATACGTGGGTAATACCTAATTGTTCCCATCTGCCAGCTACCCAGACTGCTCTGGAGGAAGCAGACAGAGGTGGCAGAGAAGAGAAGACAAAGAGACATTCCTTTTCTGTTATCTTAGACATATGATCTCTAACACTGTCATTCAATCATATTTTTCTTTTTTTTAAAAGCCCACATATAATTATGGGGAAGTTGTAAGCAGAAAAGGAAAATGGAAAGTGAAAGTGAATCTAAATAGCACATGTTTTATGATAAGGATAATTTGTTATATTCAAGACAATTTTATAATCCTCAGACTATTAGCAACTGAAGAAATTTCTTCTGAAGATATGCCAACTATATATGGAAGAAATATGCCCATTTTTCTTACCTAAAGAAAACAAATCAACCATACCACAAAGAGATGAATTTCTAGAGTTTATACATTCCAATAAAATGCTAACAATAAATAGGAGAATTTGTGGGACTGAAAGACATGGAGCAAAAGAGAAATCAGTGGATTATGTGCCCTCAAGTTGACACTGACTTTTAGTAACCCTCATGGACCTTTTGCCAGGACGATCTGGCTCCAGTCTGACCATTCTGAGCCTTCAGCATATCAGTTTGAGGTTGGAAACTCGTTCTTAAGTTTGGAGATTTTTTTAGCACTTTTTCCATTCCTATTTCCACCTTCAATGTCTTTACAGATTGGTACAGATAGAACAAAAGGGCAATTACCCATCAATTTGAGACATTCTATATGGTTCCACTGTTAAAAAAAACCCACTGAACCAGCTAGCACTAGGTGGCAAACAGGAAACTGCATTTTATTCAAACTGCAGCTTCTCGGTCCCACGTAAATGAACTATAATAATCTGAGATATGGCAAGGTCACAGGTCATTGTCTTTTGAAACTCCTGGTCTATGAAACGGCACAACTGGTGGGTCAGCCTAAAGTGGCCAAAGACTTTCTGGCTATGGTTTCCACCTCTTGCTTTAGTAAAAACCAGGAGCACCATCACACTGTACACCTGTCCTTTCAGGAAATGTAACCCCATCCAGAGCAACAGATGGAATATCCATGAAAACAAAAGGAATTCCTTATGGCTTGTATCCAATGAGTCTGTTTTATCTTATCCATGTAAAACCGCATTTCCACATTTCCTGCTCAATCTAGCATAGAGATATAAAATTGGTTACCATCAGTATATTGATGATATGATATCTATTCCCAAATAAATGTGATGACCTACCTGGTAGAGTCATGAAGATATTAAATAATATGGGGAAAAAGGGTGAATCTTAGGCAACTGTGAGTTCTCTCTACAGCAGTGGTTCTCAACCTGTGGGTCGCGACCCCTTTGGGTGTCGAATGACACAGGGGTCGCCTAAGACAGTGGTCACCAACTGGTGGTCCGTGGAGAAATTTTTGTATTTTTGCACTTTTGCAGGTGGTGCAATACGGAAAAAGGAGCGCAGCCCTCGCCGTCCAGAATGAATGGTGCTGTTGTGGCGGTGGGGGAGGGGGCGGCACAAGCGGGAAGAAGCGGCGTTTGCAATGGCTGGGAGCTGTGGGAGCAAAACACTACTTTCATTTGTACAGCAACAGCATTCCGCCTCAGTATATTTGCGCCAGCCAGTGGCGCAAGGCAGCCCTCATCTCCTGACTCTTGGGACTCGGAGCGGTAAATAGCGTCTGGTCCGGGGAGCAGCCGGATTTTGCTCTCCATTGCGAACACCAGATCGGCCCCCTGCAAGCTCTCATCTCTTGAGCACTCCCTGAAGTGGCGCTGGAAACTTTGGTCGGGCTCCTCGAGAGACAAGAGCTTGCAGGGGGCCGATCGGGTGTCTGCAATGGAGAGCAAAATCCGGCTTCTTCTCTCCGCTGTAAGTGCGGCATCAGGATTCCACCTTGGTATATTTGCGGTGCAAAGCAGCCCTCATCTGCTGACGCTTGGGACTCGAAGCGGTAAATGATGACTGGTCCGGGGAGCAGCTGGATTTTGCTCTCTATTGCAGATGCCAGATTGGCCCCCTGCAAGCTCTCGTCTCTCGAGGAGCGCTCCCTGAAGTGGTGCGGGAAACTTTGCTTGGGCTCCTCGAGAGACGAGAGCTTGCAGGGGGCTGATCTGGCATCCACAATGGAGAGCAAAATCTGGCTGCTCCCCGAAGCAGACAGTATTTACCGCTCCGAGTCCCAAGCGGCAGGAAACGAGGGCTGCCTTGCGCTGCAAATACACCAAGGCGGAATCCTGATGCCGCACTTACAGCAGAGAGAAGAAGCTGGATTTTGCTCTCCATCGCTGACACCATATCGGCCCCCTGCAAGCTCTCGTCTCTCAAGGAGTCCGACCAAAGTTTCCAGCGCCGCTTCAGGGAGCACTCCTCGAGAGATGAGAGCTTGCAGGGAGCCGATCTGGCATCCGCAATGGAGAGCAAAATCTGGCTGCTCCCCGGACCAGTCACCATTTACTGCTCTGAGTCCCAAGAGGTAGGAGATGAGGGCTGCCTTGGCCACCGGCTGGCACAAAAATACCAAGGCGAATGCTCATGCAAGTTCAAGTAGTGCTTCACTCCCACACTTCTTCCGGCCCTTGTTGGTGCTCCGCGCACCTCAGTCTCTCAGGGAGATGCTTGACTTCCTCTCAGCCCCAAGACACTGGCTGGCCCATGAGATGAGAGAGAGAGAGAGAAAGAGAAAGAGAAAGAGAAAGAGAAAGAGAGAGAATCAGAATGAGACAGAGAGACAAAGAATGAAAGAGAAAGACAGAATGAAAGAGAGAGAATGAGAGAAAGAGAAAGAGACAGAATGAAACAGAGAGAATCAGAATGAGAGAATCAGAGAGAGAGAGTGGGGGAGAGAGAAAAAGGGGGAGAGAGAAAGAGAATGAGAGGGGGGGGAAGAGAAAGAGAATGAGAGAGAGAGACAGTGGGAGAGAGAAAGAGGGGGAATGAGAAAGAGTGGTAGAGACAGAAAGAGAGAGAGAGAGAGAGAGGGAGGGAGAGAGAAAGAGAATGAGAGAAGGGGGGGAGAGAGAAAGGGGGAATGAGAGAGAGAAAGTGTGAGAGAGAAAGAGAGAGGGGGAGAAAGAAGAGAGAGAGGGAGGGAGGGAGAGAGAAAGAGAGAATGAGAGAGAAAGAGTGGGGGAGAGAGAGAGAGACAGAGAGAGAGAGAGAGAGAGGAGGGAGAGTGCCTGAAGGACCCCATCCCATCACTGGGAGTCCAGGTGCTTCAGCAAGCGCACGCTGGGTTCGTATTAGTGGTCCGCAAAATTTAAAATTATGAACTTGGTGGTCCTCGAGGTCCAAAAGTTTGGGAACCCCTGGCTTAAGACCATCGGAAAACACATATTTTCAATGGTTTTAGGAATAATTTTATGGTTGGGGGTCACCACAACATGAGGAACTGTATTAAAGGGTCACAGCATTAGGAAGGTTGAGAACCACTGCTCTACAGGAACCCTGTGCTACAATGCCCAGGAGATCTTTCCTATTCCAAGAATAGTTGGAAACGCCCACTAGGAAGGAGTGGAAAAACTCCAAAACAGTGCCCCTGATCTCCAACATTACAGGTCACTAAAAATGATACCGTGATCTATGGTACCAAATGCAACTAAAACATCTTAACAGGACAAAAAAGCATTTCCCCCACTTGCCAAAAATATTTGGCCACAGGACCATCCAGAACTAATTGTTCTTTGTAGGGAACAGTTTGTGCTAATGCTTGCTATGTCATCTCTGCTCTTCTTTGCTTATATGGCATCATCTTCTATTTGCTATTAATTGTGAAACTATCCAGTCATTCTAAATTTGGGTGGCCTAGAAATTCAATAAATGGATGAATGGCTCTCCTTAGATCAGTTTCATGTTATTTATTTTAATAAGAAATATACAAACCTATAATAGCTTTCAAAATTATTTTGTTGGGGAGTTGGGTAAGAAGGAAATTCTAGAAAGTTTAGAATTTCTAAAAATTCTAGAAACTACCGTACTCTATGTGGCATATGTTGAGGAAGGGAAACTTTAACACTGAAGTTGGGTAACTGAAATTCTCCAAGGCAGAATAATGCTTTGGAACCTCATTCTAATTAATTCTTAATAACCACATTGCTAGTGCAAATGGAAGTATGTCAGAATTTTTGCTTGCTTTATCCTCACTTCAATCAATTATAATTAAAATAACGGCAGAGTGATTTTTTTAATAAGTCTTCTTCAAGCCTTCAAGTGACTTCATGCAGAGGTCCCTGTAGCTTTCTTGGCAACAAATCTTCTTCTTTTTCTGCCTTCCCATGGGACTTTGTAACAGACTCCTTTCCAGATTCGAACAAGGTTCAACTCTGCTATGCTTTCCAAGAACAGCCAACGTTGTCTAGGTATTGTCACTGAGCTATTACCGAGTTCTTCCAAAGGAGCTGGGATATGTTGATGTTTGATGGTGTTAAAGGTATCACTGTAGGATGTAAACTGTTCTGGGTACAGATTATTATTGTCCAGAGTTGGAAAACTTACATTTTTTGCCATGTTAAATTCTGGGAACACTGTTCTAAGTTCACCCTTATTTGAATATGCTTTAACTAAAGAAATTGTTAATGGGTATTTTAAGTAACTTTCTAGAGGCTATTTTTAGTTTGAATGGTGGTGTTTCAGCAAAATATGTAGTGGTTTTTTTTAATTATTATTTTGTATTCTAGCAAATGTGATTCAAATTATGCATTATATTTCCAGATTAAAAAGAAAGCAAGAATAAGAAAGATAACAGATCAAAAGGCCATCTCTTGAATTTTTACTACACTCTGTAAGTATTAACTAGAATAAAGAATAGCAAAATAGCAAATAATGCTTTATTTTGATATTTTGTTGTACACAGGTCAGCCTATTATTAGCATTCATTACTTCAAACTGAAATTTATCATGCCATTTTTTCTTCTATTGTTCTTCATTCTAGTTCCATTTTACAGGTAGTCCTCATTTAATTATTACAATTGGTACCAGCAACTAACTCCATTGTTAAGCTAAATGGTCACTAAGTAGTAAATCATGTGACCATACTGTACTTTACCTTTCCCCATTCCAAAATGCTCACCCAGAACTGGGATAATTGAAAAGAAGGGAATTGTTTGTATTTACATTCATTGGCAAGGAAAAGATTACAAGACAGTAAGCAGCAACCTAATGGGGATTATACCAATTGTTTGCATAGCACACGTGTGGCTTCCAGCCCTAAGTGCCCTTGAGCTGTTGATGCTGCCACATTCCTTTCAATGTGTACTCCCCATTGTGTGCCTGCTTACTCTCTTATAATCCCTTCCTTTGCAATCTTTCTTAGTTCTGCAAGAGAGGAAAAAATGAAAAATAACAGATCAGGCATAAGACAACACATACTGACTATAATGGTAATCACATGACTGAAGGAGCTTGTCAAGTTCCTAAATGCAGGCTTTTGTCATATAGTTATTTTCTCAGCATTGTTGTAAATTTGAATGGTTGCTCAACAAGCATGTCACTAAGCAAGATCTACTTATACATTGTCACTATCCCACTTGATAAAATAATATAAGGGATAATGAAATACTTATGATTAATGAACAGAACTATGAAAATTACTGGCTATATTAAAACAGGTATGGTTACATATGATGAAGCAAAAAATGATAATTTGACTAGATGTAATTCATATTTGAAAAATTGTCAAACTGATTCTTCATTTCTACAGAAATCCTTTTTTAGCCCAATGTATTTAAAACAAGCATACTAATGCAATTTAAGGTTAACTATATGGCTAATATGTAAGGATACTGTTTTTATAGATGCACAGAAATTCCAACACAGAGAGAAATGTATATTTGTAACAGTTTTAAAACAAAGCTGGAAAGAATGTATTTGTCACATTTTGCATTTCATATTAAGCCATTATGCTAGCCAAGACCATCCTAAAATAACTGAATTTAAAGTGATTCAAATGGGTTATAATATATGGAGCTAGAATCCTGTCCAGGTACAGTAGGCATAATTTATGAATATATAAATTTCACATTTTGGAAATGAAGGTAAGTATACCTTTCTCTCAGATGGGCTGAAGGCTCAATACTACAAAAAAATTTAAGAGGAGGAATTGGCAAAACTATTACTGAGGACAATGAATAAGATTCAAACAAGAACAACCCCTCCCCCCAAAAAAGATATAAGAAATACTGTATACATAAAGAAGAGAGTGAGATAAAGAAACCTCCAATGACCAATTTCTTCACTTAATATTGACTATAAGATATTAACTGCTATATTGGCTGAACACATTTGAAAGTACATCCCTAAAATGATACATAAAGACCAAGCAGATTATAGGTGGTCCTCGAATTATGATCACAATTGAGCCCAACATTTCTACTGGTAAGCAAGAGAGTTGTTAAGTGAGTTTTGCCCAATTTATTTATTACCTTTCTTACTACAGATATTAAGTAAATCACTGCGGTTGTTAAGTTAGTAACATACAGTAGTTGTAAACTAATTCTGGCTTCCCCACTGACTTTGTCAGAAGGTCACAAAAGATGATCACATGACCCCAAAACACTGAGCCATCATTAAAATGAACCAGTTGCCCAGTGCCTGAATTTTGATCATGTGACTATGGGGATGCTAGAACAGTCACAAGTGTGAAAAATTATAAGTCACTCTTTTCAGTGCCATTCTAACTTCGAATGGTCACTAAATGAATGGTTGTAAGTTGAGGACTACCTGTATAACCCAAAATGAAATGCGATTGAAATTGGTGGATTTATTATCAACACATTGGAATGGATCAATATCAAAAAAGAGTTCCTAAGAGTTCTGGCCATCACAGCATTCCTGTGGTCACATAATCGTGATCCAGGCATCTGGTGCAATTATGCTTTGCAATTATGACGTCACAGCAACAACTGTAGTTATGTGATCACAAATTTCCAACATTCTCTGCCCATTTCCCCTAGTAATGTCAATGAGGAAGCCAGAATGGTTAAATTAGGTCCTCACTTAATGACTTGCACAGTTCTCACTTAACAACAGCCACTGCTGTCACTAAGTGGTATGGTTACGCAACATCATGCTCTATGACTGCGCCACTTAGCAATGGCAATTCCAGTCCCATTTGCCATTGTAAAGCAAGGACCACCTGCATCTTCAAACAAATGAAAAAAAAAGCCTTCACAAAAAAAGAAAGAGGAACTTTGAGAAAGATGACAGAGTTTGAAATACTTATACAAAGTCAAGATAATCTGTTAGGATGTTGTTTTTAATAAATGGCTATTGAAATATGAGACGGAGATGAAACAAATTAAACAGTGTAATGTAAAAACATGGAATAAAAACTTGAGAAAAGTAATTGCAGTGGATTGAAGGAAAGATTTTACTTCAAGCTGAAATTTAAGGGAAAACTGATACAAAATATCTGTAGTTGGTATTTAACTCTGTCAATGATTGCCAAAAATCGACAAAGCATACAAAAGAAATGTTGGAAATATCACAACAAAGAAGAAACCATTTACTCCCCCCAAAACCTAAAAAACAAAATATTAGAAATACATTAAAACATTCAAAGTATTTTAAAAAGAAGTACATCAAAACATTCAAAATATTTTAAAAATAAAACTTGAATTGAAATCACGAGTATTTCATCAGGTTGTTTTCACAAAACATAAATAATTAACTTATATGTTGATAGCCGCAAGAACAGATCTTGCACAATATTGGAAAAGAAAGGTTTGCCAACAATATCAGATTGGAAGACCAGAACTGGAGAATATGCTGCAATGTTTAACCAAACTCAGGCAGGAACGTCTCCTTTATATGCAATGCATTACACAGTAAGACAGGGTTTGGAATATGACTTCTAGGACTTAAGTAGAAACCAAAAACAATGATTAATGTTCAACTGAAAGCAAAAATATTTAAACTGTAGTTAGCAGTTGGAGGAAACAAATGGAAGATCAGGGAGGATGTTTTACTAGAAAGTTTTCTCACTACGCTTTTTGAAAAACGTATTTAGTAATTATTATTCTCATCGCACCCTGATCTTAACCAATGCCAAAGCTTGGAAAATAAGCCAAGCCCTGAGGATAAAAGGACAGGGGCAGTTCTTAGGGGAGAAGGTGTTCCATAGGGCAGGGGCTGCCATAGAAAAGGCAACTTCTGAGGATCCACAAGATGGCAGTATTTAAAGGAAGGGACTTGGAGCCTGGATGGGGCAGTTAGGTATCCCCAAGGAGTGGCAGTCCTGCAGATTATCTGGTTCCATGCCACATAGGGCTTTAAGACTTATAACCAGTACCTTGAATTGTACCCAGAAGAAAACTGGGAATCAGTGCAATTCACACAATAGGGGTGTAGTATGAGCAAACCTTGGGGCACACTGCTGAATTCTGGACTGGTTATCTGGATAGTCTTCAAGGGCAGCCCTGTGTAAAGTGCATTGCAGTAATCCAAACAGTACTCCTGAGCAAGGCCTCCTGGAAAGGGTACAGTTGGCATACAATATAGCAGGGGTAAAATGCTCCCGGTTTGGACCAGATCGCCCGATCCGGTAGCAATGGAGGTGGGTGGTTCGGAGAACCGTTAGCAAAGATCCCTGCCCCCCCCATGCCCAGATGAGTCGCACAATCATCAGAGGCTTTTTTTTTACTTTTAAAAGCATTTTTTCTACAACCTGTTCGGCCAAAAAATGCTTTTAAAAGTAAAAAAAAAAAAACAAAGCCTTTGATGATCATGCGGCTCAGCGAAAAAAAAAACTTTTTTTTCTTTTAAATGCCTCTGACGATCCAAGCTGAGTTGCCTGATCGGTGGAGGCTTTTTCAAAAACCTCTGCCGATCAGGCAACTCAGCTTGGATCGTCAGAGCCTTTCGAAAGCATTTTTTTACAACCTCTTCGCCGAAGAGGTTGCAGAAAAAATGGTTTTAAAAGTTAAAAAAAAAATGGCCACGCCCACCCAGTCACATTACCCCCACCACCACCAAGCCACGCCCACAGAACCGGTAGTAACAAATTTTAGATTTTACCACTGCAATATAGATATTTGTAAATGTCCCTCCCCACAGCTGCCATTGTTCATCAACCATAGCTACAAGTCCAAAATCCGCCCCCCCCTCCTAATTGTGCACCAGCTCTGTCTGGGGCATTGCAACCCTGGCCAGTAAAAGATGGTATATCATTATACCTGGGGGCCGAAACCCACAAAAATACTCCATTTTGCCAGGATTGAGTGAAAGCTGGTTCCTCCTCATCCAGCCCCTCACAACCTCCAAGGATGGAAACATGTAGCTGGGCATCATCAGCATACTGATTACACCATACTGCAAGCCAGCTATGAGGTTTCTTTGTTTTCCAGGGACTGGACATACCACAATGTAGTAGATAACTGTACACAATGCGTTATTGTGGCACATAACAAGGCTGTTGTTCTGGGTTGACTTAACCCTCCTAGGTCTTGCAAGTTGATGTAACCATATAACCATGTCTTTTATACTGAGTACTTAAAACAATCAAAAGTCTCCAAGACTGTAAAGTGGTGGATAATTTTTGCCTCCCTCCAAAAATTCTTGCACTGGCTGGGATGAGGTGCTGCTTCAAACTCTGCTCTTAAGCAATATTATTTTTGAGCACTTCAGTTGAGCTGCCAAGACAAGCTTAAGGCTGAAATCCCACTAAAATATGCTTACAGTATCCCTGTGGTCCTGGCAGCTGACTGCCCCTACCTTAGCATTTATTTTTATAAGCTAAAAGGCCTGTGTGGAGTG
Source organism: Pantherophis guttatus (assembly GCF_059756535.1). Taxonomy (NCBI): domain Eukaryota; kingdom Metazoa; phylum Chordata; class Lepidosauria; order Squamata; family Colubridae; genus Pantherophis; species Pantherophis guttatus. The sequence continues at coordinate 135,253,964 of NC_142063.1, read as the reverse complement.
AGCCTGCCTCTGGACCCTGGGATGGCCCTAAAAACAGCAGGCTGTGGCCCAATTAGCCTGGCAGCTGGAATGCCAGCGTGGATGCTTGTGAGTAAACTATGAGTGAAGGAATAAATGAATGATCCCATCTCTTCTCAAGTTTCTGTGGCTGTGAAGCCCTTTGAAGGGAGGGGGGGCATATGAACTGTATTAAGTCTTGGGAAATGGGCAACAATCCCAGCTTCCCTACTTCATGTGACCTCAAATAACCTTTCTTGTAAATGTGAAGAGAAGAGAAGAGAAGAGAAGAGAAGAGAAGAGAAGAGAAGAGAAGAGAAGAGCTCTCCATACTGCCATGGGGCCTAGGGCTTGAACTCTCCCCTCACCAACACCAAGCAAAACAGCCATGGAGAAAGGAAGAGAATCGACACAAAACAGTCTGCTCTCACTTCCCAAAATCATCTCAACACACCATCGTCAATGGTATTGAGAACTGCTGAGAGATAAACAAGGACTAGGGATGTTGCACCATCCTGTAGTACATAAATACCATCTCAGTATGTATCCTGGCCTGAAACCAGATTGAAAAGGATCCAGATAATCCACTGCACCAAGGGCCCTTTTTAACTGAGCACCAACCACCTTTTCAACAGCCTTTTCTGAAAAGGGAAGGCTGAAAGGCTGAATGAAAGCTGTCTAGAACTGTTGGGTCCAAGGATGGCCTCTTAAGAAGACAAGGAGGTATTAACTACTGTTACAAAGAGGAATTAACTACTGCTTGAACCCAAGTGCCTAACTAACCAGAAGGGACATGGGTACAGAACACAAGTTGCAGAATTCACAGTCACAAAGATCCTGCCCACTTCCTCAGGACCAAGATCAACCAACTTGAACTCCTTTCAGATAACAGGGCTCGGGCATAACTTGGTTACTTAGATTTGCCGAGCCAACTATAAACAAAGTTGAGGGACTTTGTCTAGCAGATGCTGAGAATATTCCTCACATAAGTGCTCCCCCAGCTCTATTAAGCAACTATCTGCAGATATAATTAGGGCAGAGAAGTAAATGCCCTTCATTGTCCTTATCCCCAAAAGATAAGTCCTAATGAAGGCGCTTACCTAGGCTTGACTTCACTTTTTATCTTCACCAAATGATGTCCTAGGCATCGCTTGTACCACTAATCTCTCAGAACTCCTCAATAAACAATGGCGCTTTACAAGATCCACATACATAGAGTATCTGTACAGGTGCAATTTGCTCCATCACTCTTCACATGCTCATCCTAAACCACAATGAAGATATCCACTGAACTACATGACAGAACTTCGGGAAAAACTCCAAGCTCCCTCTGAAACTGCACCTGTATACCTGGCACCTGGGGAACTGCAGAGAACTCTAGGGTCCAAATGAAGTGATCCATTCATGGCAAACAATTGATGTTAACACCTCCCAGGTCTAGATCACAACATCACTACTCAAAACCAACCACCAGTTTCAACGTGTGACCCTCGTATGAGTCAATATGTGAATAAATTGGATCAAATCCATGGTTGCCATGAACTCCCAGATAACCTCAGACCCCACATCCAGAGAAAACTGGTTAAACCATAGAAGCATAAGCCTGGGGTAACTCTATTGCCAACCTCGGGAGTCGGCAACGTGTGGCTCAAGAGCCGCATGCGGTTCTTTGGACCCTCTCCTGTGGCTCCCTGTCCCAACACTGGGTGGCCCCGCCCCTCCCTCTCACTCCTCACCTGCCCTGCGAAGAAAAGGGAGACCGCGGCGGATGGAGACTGGCTCCGTATTCCAGAGCATGACCGAAGCACCCCTCTACTTGCCTCTCTTTCCGGCCCTTGTTGGTGCTGTGCGCACCTCGGCCGCTGGGGGAGACGCATAACTTTGCTCTGCGCTGAGACAATGGCTGGGTAGCCTGGCTCCGCATCGTAATGGACTCCAGGAGGAGGAGGGAGTGCCATCTCCCCCATTGTGCAGCGCGCTACGTTTAAGTGCAAGAGCAGTAAGCAGCCACGGAGGCGGTGAGAGGAATATGGGAAACGCGCCCCAGCCAGTGTCTTGGGGTGGAGAAAGTTGCGCATCTCCCCATATTCCTCTCGCTGCCTCCATGGCTGCTTGCTGCTCTGCATTTAAATTTAGCGCACTGCACAATGGGGGAGACGGCATTCCCTCCTCTTCCTCCTGGAGCCCATTATGACATGGAGCATTGGCTGGGGTGGCCCAGTTGGTGTCTCGGGGTGGAGAAAACAAGGGTGCATCTCCGAACAAGGGCCGAAAAAAGAGGCAAGTAGAGGGGCGCTTTGCTTCTGCTCTGAAATACGGAGCGAGTCTCCATCTGCCTCCACCGCCCTTCTCTTCTCAGGGCAGGCGAGGAGTGAGGAGGGGGGCAGCCAGCCAACAGGGAGCCACAACAGGGGGACAAAAGGGCTTCATTTATCTGGGAACCTGAAATGACTCAATTTAAAATCATATGGTAAAAAGCACCCAAAGAAGAAGAAAGAACATCAGGAAAAAAAACCCCAACCCTCACCTGTTTTTAGAAAGGGTTCAAGAGAGAACCTGCATGTCTGTGCACGCACACCCACACATGGGAGGGTGGGAGGGAGGGAGAAAGAGAGAGGTAGAGATGACAGACAGAGAGATAAGAAAGAGAGGGGAAAAAAAGAGAGATAAGAGGGAGATGACAAAGAGAGGGAAAGGGAGAAAGATGAGAAAGAGGGAAGGAGAAAGAAAGAGATGAGAGAGAGGGAGAAAGAGATGAGGGAGGGAGAAAGAGAAAGAGGAGAAAGGGAGACAGAGAGAAAGAGATGAGAAAGAGAGAGGGAGAAAGAAAGAGAGGGAGAAAGAAATGAGAGAGGGAGGGAGAGGGAGAAAGAAATGAGAGGGAGGGAGGGAGAGTGAGAAAGATGAGAGAGAGAGGGAGGGAGAAAGAGAGATGGAGAAAAAGATGAGAAAGAGGGAGAGGGAGAAAGATGAGAGGAGGTGGGGAGAGAGACCTGTTTAAAAGAAAATACCTGGAGCCACAAAACCTGGGTGGGCGTGGCTGGGTGGGCATCATGTGACTGGGTGGAAGTGAGTGATGTCAAGTTGGCCACACCCACCCAGGTTTTGTGGCTCCCAGTGTTTTGTTTTTTTGTGGGAAATGGGCCCAAGTGTTTAATGTTTAATGTTTGAGTGTTTAAGGTTGCAGACCCCTGCATTAACAATATCTGTATGCATATCATGTTCTATCATTTATTTAGAGAACTGCTTGATTGTGAACGATTAAAACTTTATTTAACAATGTCAACTTTCAGGTACCTTTTCTCATAAACTTCCCAACACCAGCAACGTTCTGCAGCACTGTTTCAAATTTCCTATTAATGTTTAAGCTACTGAAATGGTTGAGACCAGACTGTCAGTCACACAGCTAATCTAATCTTTCTCAGCTCCAAGCCTATAACGTGTTTGGCCACTTCACTGCAGAGATGGCCAGGAAAACATGGCCACCCAGAAAAAAAACAAGCAAGTTGAACCCATTGTAAAATAAATTGAGGCCTTACTCTGCAAAAACTTTAAGATCAACACATTCTCCCTTTCTGTCCATACTCTTCAACTACCTCTCTTTTTTTTTTATTTTAAATATAGAATCCAATTTTAGCCTCTTTATGAAATTAACATATAATAGAAAGATATGGCTAGAATACCTAGGAAATGAGAGAAAGAATTGGCAAATCCATGGAATAGGAAGCAAATGAGTATACAGCAAGGTATAATATTCAAATTTATGCTCACCTTTCTAGTTACATGACCCTGAGCTTCTTGCTTCTATCGGTCATGGGATTTTTTTGTTTGGTTTTTTTGTTTGTTGTTGTTGTTGGTTTTGGTGCTTTATGTGGGTTTTAATGTGGGTATTATCACTATCATCTGAATTAGTTTATATGTTACGATATTTTTTTTAATAATATATACTGACACTCATTTTGATTGTGGTAGAGTTGAAACATGAGATATAAATAAAATATGTGAGCTGATCTAATACTGAAATACAACAGTTTATTCAGAAGGTTATAGCAATAATTTTAAGCTACCTATCAATAATTTATATTACCGTATCTTTTGCATTCTCAAGACATTACCTTCCTTAAGTAACTGAACCAACTTTTTTCAATCTCAGTCATAACACAACTAAAATTGCAAACTTCATGGATTAAGGATTTGGCTACTTTCCCATTTGAAAGAATGTTTTCTTCATCCTCCTTTCAATAATCTGAACTCAGCACTCTTTAATATATAGCATATTATCAGCAAACTCAATCTTAATCCTTCTAGGAATTTTCATAATGCATCTAAATAAGGAACAGGTTTAACTTAGCCTACTTATAGGCTTGCCTTAGTTTAGCTCCCAGTCTTTGTGGGTTACTTGAAACTGGACAAAAGGGCTTCATAAGAAAATTACAGTGTTTTACCATTACTATAGTTTTCAACAGGAACATATTTGCAGGAAGAATAACACCTTGACATGCAGACAATTTATCACTCATCCCAACAGTTGAGATTTTTGTTTGCACAATGGCCAGACTAACTCATACAACAGTTGTTATAAACATAAGGGTAGGAAAAGGAATTGATTATTCAGTTTTCAATAGTGTTCCTGAGAGGATTTTTGTTACTCCAGGAGCTGCTGGAGCTCAAGACACAATAATTGATTGATCATTTTTGTACTCTCCTACTGGTTGACTGAAGGAAGAACTGATTGACTCATAGTATTCCCTATCTGCTGTCAACAGTCTGAAGTCAGCCTGAATGCAGACAATCACAGAGCCAACTTCAAAAAACTTCAGAGGGATTAGAGAGTAGTGATAGTACCATCTAGAAGGGCTTAGTCTGTTCCCAAACATGTGTTGCTACAAAGTGCTAAACAGTAGGGTTTTTTCCAAACCACAAAAGAAAACTCCTATCAGCAAAAAGCATATGCATTACCTTGGGATCTATTCCTTTGCTTTCACGGATATAAAACAGTCCCTATTCTTCCCTTCATGAATCTACAAAATGCAAATGTGAGAAGACTACATCTTCCTGGTAGGTACTTCTTTGATAAAGTAAAACTATTTCATTCATTCACTTAATACAAAGATTACTTTCCAGCCATAAGATAAAAGCTGTCTTTTAAATATATATTCCCACATGCATTTTTCTTGCCAATAAATTGATGCAGCATTGGAAAATATATTAACTGACAAATCAAGAACTGTCTTTTACACTTGCATAACAACTATTTCAAAACAACACATTGTTTTGAACTGGTAGTTCAAATAGTTGCTATTTAAGTTTAAAAGAAAATACTTAATTTTCTTTTAGGAGCTAGGTCACTGCAATTCTCTAAGCTTCCTAATTTAGTCAAATGTTACATTTTTAAGCAAGAATATATATATTATAACAGCATGTATTTATGCTTTGTAACATAGATATGTAACAACTATAGTTGTTAAAGCATACTTGGTTGAAGCTTTTTACTGAGAGTCCAGTTTGAAGTTATATCTACTTATTGCTTCAAGTGACTCCTTGTAATCATGTAACGGTACACAGTGGACCAAAGTTTCTATCCTTACGACTCAAAATTCAAGCAGATAATTAGCACTATTGAGCAAGTTCATAAACCTACACACTTTAGAAAAAGCCATCCTTAAAAGATATTTGCCTGCAGAAGCCAGGTCAGCTTCTGTTAGGAACAATTTTCTTTCTTGTACTACATGAATCTGGACGTGGTGAATTTCTAAATATTTAATAAAGGCTTCTCAGTAATATGTTTAGTCTGAAGATGCTTACTAGAGTTTATCTTTGTGCTATAAGCCTATAACCCCTTGGACTGAACTTTTGAGATATGAACCTTATTAACACATTAACAGATAATACAACATGATACAATTGTACAATAGTGCACAATTGTCATCCAACAGAGTAATAATCAAGGAAAATGATTTTATAAGAATTCTGTGGAACTTGGTAGCTAATGCCTGTTTTTGCATATTCATAGAACTCTTTGTAAAATATACAACACCTAGCAGTTTTACAATTTACTACGTTTGAACAGAATTTTCAACAAGCACAAACCACTTTCCCTTTATACTGGAGTAGAAGGAAACACAATCCGACATACTTGAGGTGCTTGAAAACTATTAATTAAAAGGTAATTATTGCCATAGGAGGATCAAGACTTGCCTACCAAAGAAGCTGAGACATGTAATTTGTAGTAAACAGAGTGATTCAGTAACTACAATGTGACTTCAGCAATAGCACCATACCAGAGATTCATTTCCTGTGTAAGTACAAAAAAAAAAGGTTGAAGCAGATTAATTTGAGCCATTACTGATTCCAAATAAACTGTGCTGAACTTCCACTGAAATAATTTAACTTGCATTCTGGTTAAGTGCATTTAGGACTAGAGGGTAGTCATTGCAAAACCTATTATTGGAATATTTCAAACTGCTCTGCGATGTGATTCCTGAAGATTATAGACCAAAAGGTTCTATACCATTTTAATAGCTATTTTCATTGCTCCTGGAGTTACACAGCAAATATAATTATCAGTTTAAAGCTATGAAAAAAGATATGCGAGAAACTTTTAGGAATTCTATCAAGCAGAAATCTGGATTGTGAATGCTAACTAATGTACAAGCAAACGAACTATGTTCAAATTAAATACTGAAAATAAAATCCATAAAAACTGGAACTGGGACCCAACACAATATCTTACATTCCAGGCCACATCTACTTACTGGTGGAGTGGCGTCCTTACACAGGATAAATTTCCCTTTCTATTTACATTTCTCTACCTCTGCTGCAGAGGGTGGGAAAACTCTTTATAGAACATCTATGGGGATGATGTTCTTAGAACAGGCCTGTCAAACTGGCAGTCCACAGGACAGATGCGCCATGTGCAGACCACGCCCACCCCAGCTCTGCAAAGGCAAAAACCATCACGATATGTCATGATACATCATGTGACGCGATCGAGTTTGACTTGACCCATGACTTAGAAGGAGAAAGTCTTATGGCATGAAACTACATTCACTTGATTGTTCACCTGTTTCATTCAAGCAACTTAAAAAAAAAACTTTTTATACTAATACTACACATAAAGTGATGACAGCATCAGGAAAAACAAAATAATTTACATCAGAATAAATCATCACCTATAACTAGTACAGATTTGAAACAGAATGCATATAATAAAGTACAACAGAAATTGTTTGATAAGCCTTGGCAATATTACCCCGAGAAGAAATAATAGAGTCTACAACATCAGAAATGGGAGGGGTTTTTTTAGCAATACAAAAGAAGGCAGGAGTAACTCCTCTTTCTGTAGAAATCTAATCTGCAGTATGTAGTAATGGTCTCTTCAACTGTTCTCCACCAGGCTACAAATGATAGGGTTATGCATCATGCTAAACCATAAGGTGGTTTAGTTTTGGCTAAGTAAATTATGGAAACTTATAATTTGTTTAGCCATTAAGCCAACTCATTATGGCTTATGACAGTGCAATGTGTGAAGTCAGTCAGTTATTGTATATTCAATAAAACATGCTTGTGTATAACATAGGAACGTCTGCAGCACTTGTTGAAGTCTCATTGCTGCCTAAGTAGAGCATTCAGAATTACCACACTACTAGAGTTCCCATTTGATCCTCACCAAAGCTAATGAGGACTTAGATATGACATGGGCAAGAAGATACCTGAGCTACAGGTGTCCTTAAAGCCATAGACAAGAAAGAGCTAAAAGAAACTTTTGCCCTTTAAACTTAAAAGAGAGTTTAGTAGGTAAGTTTAGAAAGTAGGAGTGCACTGCAGAAATTGATATGGATGAACTGATGGTTGTAAAAGCCCTTTCTTCATGCCTCTTACATTATTTGGCTCCAACTACTGTCCTATGCAACAAGTTGCAGCTGGAGGTTAGAGCACGAGTTCTATTATTGTATGAATCAGAGCCCACCAATTCACATATTCATGATCATATTTCTGAGGCTATTTAACTCTGGAAACTATTGCTTAACTTATTATTGAGGTTTCCCTTATGTCACACCATCTCGACTGAACATCAGGGGCTCCTCAGGCAGTATCAGAACTTGAAGACTAATAAATATAGAATAGCATGACAAAGCCCTTCGTGAAAAACTATAACCATACGCTGTTTTAAAAAGAAATCTCCTGTAGAAATTAGGGCCTACTTTATCCAATATACTAATTCACAAAAACACACTTTTAGCTTAAAGAATCTTATACTAAAGTTATGTTTATTAGCTTCTAAAGTGCCAAGCATTTTATGCTTCCGGAACATGATCAGAACTTATATATCATAACAAAACTGTGGAAGCGATTCATGAAGCAACTACAACTAAATTATTTTGATTATACCTTTCTAAAGTGTATTCATCTAAATAAGAATAGGGCCCACTAGAGAGGTCATTCTTTGCAGGGCAAGAAAAGTCCAGAAGGACAAGAAAACCATTTTCTCCAACAAGCCACATTCTGAAGTTTTTAGTAGTCCCTTAAAAGCCAATGAGAAATAAAACACCCTTCTCTAGAATGTGTTATCTTGACTGATAAAGGAAGATATTTTTTTTTTAAAGAAAAAGGAAACGATATCAAGAAAAAAGCAGCACCAGAACACTGCAGGTTTTTGCCCCATCAGTTGCTGGACAATATGATGAAGGTTGGCAAGGCCAAGGCAAAAGAGCTGTGCCAAAGCTTTCTCCTTCATTCAATTCTTAGCTGCCCACTTCATTTCCCCTCCCCTCCCTTCCTCTTTCAAAGGAAGTGAAAACTCCTGGCCTCCCTGCAGATTCATGGGAAGGCGAGAAAAACCTGAATGAATGGAATGAGAGGATTCCCCCAGTCCAGATGGCAATTTCCACCCAGAACTACCCTCTGCTGGGTTTTAAAAAAAGAGGGAGGGGGGAAGGGGGAAGAGAGCAGGGAAAGCAGGGGTGATGATGATGATGGTTCTGAGGAAGGCCAGGACGTGATTACTCTTGTTGTTCTTCGCACCACCACCACCACCATTATCCACAACCTCCACCAGCTAAACTACGGCTAGCAAGAAGAGACATCACATACCCGAATTTGGTGCTGGCGGGGAGCCTCGGCGGGTCTCATACCTACGGTGCTGAGGGAGGGAGGAAGGGGGGGGGCGGGCCACTACGCCGTGGCCCCCAGTGATGGCGTGAGGAGGACGGAGGAGGGGAGAGGAGGAGGAGGAGGAGGAGGAAGGGGCTGTGGCGGAAGCGTGGCGTCCGGGCAGAGCTGTTGGCGGCGGAGCCGCATTGCTCTCTCTCCCCCACCCTCCACAGCCGCCGCCGTCGCCGCCGCCGCCACCTCCTCCCGCCGCTGCTCAAGCCACCCCTCAGCGGGGAAGCCAAAGCAAGGAGCTCCGCTCGGCCTCCCCCTCCCCTTCGCTCTCCCTTTGCCAAAGCGAGCCAAAGTCTGAGGAGGGAGGTGGGGGGGTGGGGGTGGGGGTGGGGGAGGGAAACCCCTTGCAGAGGGCACCGTAGAAGCCCAGGCAGCCGCTTGTTACTATTACTGGGTCCCGCACCGCTTCCTTCACTTCCGGGAGAGACGCAGCGTGCGTGCTCACGTCACGGCCCGAAACCGCGCGAGCAAATCAGCGTCGGAAGCCGACCCTGGCCGTTCGCTTGGGAGGGGTTATTCAAAATTGAGTCAATGGCACGCTCGGCTCCCGGAGTTCGGAAGACATGGCGGGGGGAAGGAGTGGGGGGGGGGGAGAAGGCACGCGGGCGGGGAGGGGGGAGGGGGGAAGGGTTTGTAGAAACTGGGCGCGCGGGAGGGAAGCGCTTCCTTTTCGTGCAGTGACCGTATGTGTGTGGTGGGAGCTGATTGATTGGCAGAGCCGCGGGGCCCCGAGCAAGGAGGTGCAGAGAGAAAGGTGCAGTTTAGAGATGCGGGGGCGAGAGCGAAGCTTCCCCGCGTTTTTTTTTTTTTTAGCTTAGGCAGATCGAGTTCGCGTCACGGCTTTCGCGTGGTTTTGCAGGGTCTTCCCTTGCCCTTGGGGATCCCGGCAGACATTGCCAAGGGAAGCCGCCTCTGGGCTTCCTGGGGCCGCGCTTGCCCAGTGAAATGGGAAATGCCTTGGCGCTTTCGGGAAGAAATCCCAGCCGCTGCTTTGCGTGCCTTTTTCAGGCTTACCTTTTATTTAAGCGCGCGGTTGCTACGCTGCAACCTGAGGAAAGTGGCCGGTGGGTGGAAGCGGCTGGTTCTCCCTGGCGCTTCCCATGTCTCTCTCGTTCTCCCTGCCAGGCTGAGAAAGAGAAAAAAGAGAAAAAAGCCTCTGCTGTTAAACCGTTGTAGAGTGCCTGTCTGTAGGTGGACAGAGGCGGCCGCTTTCCTTTTCGGAGGAGTCAGTAACAGTAACAGAGTTGGAAGGGACCTTGGAGGTCATCTAGTCCAACCCCCTGCTCACGCAGGTGATCTGTACTAGGGATTCGAACTGCCGACCTTTCTGATGGACAAGCTCAGTGTCTTAGTGGTTAAGTCATCAGGCTATAGAAATCAGGAGAAGTGTCCTCCTAGTTCAGCCTTTATAGATTGATACAAAGCTAGTCACTCTCAGGCCTAAGCAGGCAAGGGCAAAACTACAGGTAGTCCTTGACTTTACAACAGTTCGAAGTTAATGGCAATGGAAAAAAAGTGACTTAGGACCATTTTTCACACATCCCCTGTGGTCATGTGGTTTACACTTCGATGCTTGACCTCTGGTTTGTATTTAGGATGGTCACAGTGTCCCAGAATCACGTGAAATGCTTTTTACAGCCTTCTGACAAATGAAGTCAATGGGAAGCCACACATTAACAACCGTGTTACTAATTTAACAACTTGAGTGATTCACTTAAGAAATGTGGCAAGAAACGTCGTAAAATGGGACAAAACTCACTGAACAAATTTCTCATTTAGCAACATAAATTTTGGGCTCAGTTGTGGTTGTAAGTTGAGGACTACCTGCACCTCTGAGAAGCCTCGCCAGGAAATCCACAGGCATCAGCTTCAACTGGCGGAGAATGCAGTAGCCCAGCTAGTAAATGGGGGTGGTTATTCAGTGCATACAGTAGTCCTCAATTTAAAACAGTTCATTTAGTGGCCGTTCAAAGTTACAACGGCATTGGAAAAAGTGACTTATGAATAGAATAGAATTTTTTATTGGCCAAGTGTGATTGGACACACAAGGAATTTGTCTTGGTGCCTATGCTCTCAGTGTACATAAAATAAAAGATACGTTATATCAAGAATCATAAGGTACAATACTTAATGATAGTTTTTCACACAACCATTGCAGCATCCCCAAGGTCACATGATCTAAAGTTTGAATGCTTGGCAACTGACTCATATTTATAATGGTTGCAGTGTCCCGGGGTCATGTGATCACTTTTTGTGATCCAATAAGCAAAGTCAATGAGGAAGCTGGATTCACTTAACCCTATTACTAGTTTAAGAACTTCAGTGATTCATAACTGTGGCAAGCAAAGTCGTAAAATGGGGCAACATTCACTTAAAAATATTTCACTTTGTAACAGAAATTTGGGGCTCAATTGTCATAAATCAAGGACTACATGTATATAACACCTCGTCTGGGAGCTGCATTGGTTGCCAGTATATTTCCAAGTGCAATTCAAGGTGCTGGTTGTCACCTTTAAAGCCCCTAATGATTTGGGACCAGATTATTTGAAGAACTATTTCTCCCCAGTTGTCAGGCACGGTGGGCATTCTTTGGGTCCTATCAGCTAAGGCAGGGGTGTCAAACCCGATCGCGTTGTGGCCCTTATCGTGACATATCGGGATTGTTTTTGTCCTTGCAGGGCTGAAATGGGCGTGACCTGCACGGGCCGTATCTGACCTGCGGTCCACGTGTTTGACATGCCTGAGCTAAGGAATGCCAGTTGGCAGATCCCAGATGTGTCTTTGCTGCTGTAGCACTTGCTTCATGGAACATTTTGCCTCCAGAGATCAGGATACAGGTAGTCCTCAATTGTTACGAGCCCAACATTTTTGTTGCTAAACATGGCAGTTCTTAAGTGAGTTTTGTCCCATTTTATTACCTTTCTTCCTGGTTGTTATGTGAATCACTGTAGTTGTTAAATTAGTAACATGGTTGTTAAGTGAATCTGGCTTCCCTGTTGACTTTGCTTGTCAGAAGGTTGCAAAAAGTAAACACATGACCCGGGGACACTGCAATCATCATCAGTACATGCCACTTGCCAAATGCCTGAATTTTGATCATGTGATCACAGGGATGTTGCAACAATCACATGTGTGAAAAACAGTCATGTCACTTTTTCAGGACCATTGGTAACTTCGAATGGTCAGTAAAATAGTTGTAAGTCAAGGACTACCTGTAGTCCTGACCCTCTGGCTTTTCATAAGACTTAACTTTGTGAACAGGCCTGGGGCCCTGAGTATATGTAGGGATCAGTTTTGTGATTAATTTAGTCATGTGATTTATTTTCATCTGCTATGCATTTTAATGTGCATTATTTTAATTATTTTCCTTCTAAAAATTTGCTCATTGTCCAGAGTCATTGGTGAAATGGATGGACATACAAATTAAATAAATAAATAATGAAATAAATATAAGTTTGCTTTGACAGGTTTGGGAATAAGAAGTGGGCCTACCACATCTGGACTACAAAATTTCAGACTACACTAGATTGCTGCAAATTACAGAAAACTAGCTTTTTACTGCCATCTAGGGGTTGTCCAGATTTGGTGGGCCTAGTGCAAAGCATACAGTTAGAGGGCAGGCAGGTTGATCCATATAATAGTGGGACAAAATTCCAATGTTCTGGATATACTGAAGTTGTGTCTAGTGGTCTGATACTGACACAACTATTATACAATATGTTAGTCTGATCCAACACAGTTCTGGTCTTGGGAGCCTTCCAGAAAACTGGCATTCCATTGCATTTCAACCTGATGTCATCATCCATTCTAAACATCGGTGCCATGCCAGTTGTTGAGCTGACTTCTGGTTGACATCACATTATTATAATTGTAGCCTTAGCGGTCCCTCCACTTTTTAAACCACTGGTGTTCTTCCATTTTTATTGAATGGATCCAGATAACAACAAGTAACAGAAAATAGCCAAACTATGCTGAGATCCTAAGTGCAAAATAGGGTTAAGGTAATGGTATGTCCTTGGAATTCACTTATGATTAATCTAGCAGCCCAGAAAATAACCCTGGGAAGATATGTCTGAGCACCAAGTCTTCTACAGCAGTGGTCCCCAACCCCCGGTCCGCGGACCGGTGCCGGGCCGTGGAGTACCTGGCACCGGGCCGCACAGCGGCCGGGGGACATGAACGCTGCAGCGCAAAGGCTCCTGGGCCGTGCGCAATGGGCCGTGCGCAAAAGCTCCTGGGCCGTGCCCCCACCCCTGCGCGCGCTCAGTGGGCCGCGGCGATAAAAAGGTTGGGGACCACTGTTCTACAGCCATTCTTTGAACTCACATTTTTGGTTCTACTTGCATTTGTTGCATAGACCAAGAAAGCAACCTGTTTGCCCTTATTAAAAATGGATTCAGAAAAAAATTAAATGACAGTTTCTGAGTTTTCACGGACTTTCTTAATAATAAGCATACAAAGCAGACACACACACAAATCTTAATGTTCTGTGTACACTGAGGGTGTGTCTAGTGTTCTGATACTGACGTAACAATTATACAGTTATGTGGGTTTAATCCAACACAGATGTGGTTTTGCGGGTCTTCCAGAAAACTGGCATTCCCTTTCATTTCAACCTGAATTGAATTTCTCATTCATTTAGTGAATGAAGCATTAGTGCTTCATTCATTAAATGCCACCTATTTTATGTGCCGTGTTTCCCCATAAATAAGACCTCTTCCGAAAATAAGACCTCCCCCGAATATAAGACCTCCCCAAAAATATTTAAACACATGTGCAGCCGCCATTTCCTCTGGTTAGGGTTAGAGAGACAGAGCTGGAAATCAGGTAAGACTGCAAGAGGATCCCCATCTTGTTCCACGTGCCCCAAAATAATAAGACCTCCCCGAAAATAAGGCCAAGCACTAATTTTGGGGTTCAAAAAATATAAGAGGGTCTTATTTTTGGGGAAACACAGTAAGTATAAAATTAGATAAGCAGAAGCATGCCCTGCTCGATCAAACTAGACCATCAATCTGTTCTCACACTGGCTAACCAACTGCAACAGAGAACCTACCAATATTCCCAACAGGGGGCTGTCAGAGGCAGTCATCCTGACGTCAAAGCTAATAGCTGTTGATCCCCCCAACTTCCATGAATTGGCCCAGCCCCTTTTTTTTAAAGCCAGCCAAGCTGATAGCCAGCATCAAATCTCATTAGTCTTCAAAAAGACTTATTTCATGATACATTTTTGAATACATGCTTAGTTGTCAGCTGTTCTAATGATGGGAAAAAAGAGTACTATAACTGTCTAATTTATTTCTTGAAGTTCAAGCTCTTTCTGGTCATGACAAGTGTTACATGACTAATGTATTGAATCAAACGGTGCATTTAGCTGAATGAATTTACTACTTGTCAAATTTGCACAGGATTTAAGCTTTGATCTTAGGAGTATGGATAAAGATTAAGAATGCTTACAGAAGATGTATATTTTCTGGTGCACATCACAGGATAGCAAATGGGTAAGTTGTCTCTATCGCCTCACACACTGGAGGCTGTTCTGCTCTCTCTCTCTCTCTCTCTCTCTCTCTCTCTCTCTCTCTCTTCCTTTTCAACCAATCCATTCCTTTCTTTTGATGTCTGTCCTTAACATGCTGACAGAAATCACACACACTTAGTCAGAAGAGTATTGAAAATTGGAACAGGTTATTAACAACAGCATAGGCATTAGCCAATAGTTTTTCCCTGTACTTGTTTTTTAATCACTTCAAATTGATTGATGGTAATAGCAACTAACAGTCATTTCTGGGGGTGGAAATGCATCATCATTTTTTTTTAAGCCTAATAAGTGTTTGCAAACAAGCCCCATGTGATACAAAAAGGGTGTTCATTGTCTATGGGACTATGTTATCTTAGGCTTTCGATAATCTCTTACACATTTATTAATGAGCCAGGTATAAAATTTTGTTCTCTGGTGTACCTGCACCCATATCTTTTTATAGAGGCAGACATTCTTTGTAGTTGACTGAACTTTCTGCAAACAATGCAATAGTGCAAGAAAAAAAGCAAGTTCTATTGTAATTAAAGATGAGTTGTGAATAATAAGGGAAAAAATTAATTCCAATAGGCAAAGTGTACAGATAGTATTCGACTTACAACAGTTCATTTATCGACCGTTCAAAGTTACAAAGGCACTGAAAAAAGTGACATGACCGTTTTTCACTCTTGCGACCTTTGTAGTACCTCCATAGTCATGTGATCAAAAGTCAGATGCTTGGCAACTGGTTCATATTTATAACAGTTGCTGCAGGGGTGAAATCTAAAATTTGTTACTACCGGTTCTGTGGGCATGGCTTGGTGGGGTAATGTGACGGTGGGCATGGCCAACTTTTTTTTTTTTTTTTTTACTTTTAAAAGCATTTTTTCTACAACCTTAAGAGGTTGCAGAAAAAAAATGCTTTTAGAAGCCTCTGACAATCAGGCAAGTTAGCTGGGATCACCAGAGGCTTTTAAAGGCATTTTTCCTATAATCTCTTCAGCCAAAAAATGCTTTGAAAAGCCTCTGATGATTCCACTGAGCGGTCATCAGAAGCTTTTTTTTTTACTTTTAAAAGCATTTTTTCGGCTGAAGAGGTTGTAGAAAAAATGCTTTTAAAAGTAAACAAAACAGCCTCTGATGATCAAGCAGCTCAGCTGGGCATTGATTTTTGCTACCAGTTCTCCGAACCACCCGCCACCATTGCTACCAGATCGGGCGATCCAGTCCGAACTGGGAGCATTTCACCCGAGTTGCTGTATTCCAAGGTTCATGTGATCCCCTTTTGCGACCTTCTGAAAAGCAAAGTCATTGGGGAAACCAGATTCTTTTAACAACTGGATTACTAACTTATCAAGTGCTGTGATTCATTTAACAACGGTGTCAAGAAAAGTCATAAAATGGGGCAAAACTCATTTACCAAATATCTCACTTAACAACAAATTTTGGGCTCCATTGTGGTCGTAAGTCAAGGACTGCCTATAGTTAGTTGATATATATCCAACTTTTTTCATCTACAGATCTGCATGTACACTTGGGAAAGTAAAAAAGACATATTAAACATAGTAGGACTTTCTTATGAGTAACCATGCATAGAAATGCATAGTTTAAACTGGGTTATTTCTCTACTAGGGAAAACATTTTAAAAATTGAGAATTTTACTAAGCAGGAAGCGATGGAGAAGTCCAATATCACAATCTTCTATGTATAGTTCGTTTAATGTTTTCCCATTGTTTGTCTTTCACTTTTTCCTAAAAGAGGCAATGATGGAAAAGCTATACAGTGTCTTTTGATTGATGCTGCTCAGAGATCTCTGCCTGGGATTACTCTTAGCCTATTTTGCAAGAAACAAGAGTTTTCAAGAAACAGAGTATATCTGCTGCCACTGAACAATCTGCTCAAATATCCTTTCTGCAGCAACTTATTTAATTGCTCTTGTATGAAATTTGGTCCTTGGATGGCATAGGATGCTGTCTTTAGATTTTCCCCTTGTAAATCTGTAACCAGATTTTCATTGCAACCACAAATTTTCATTCAGCCAGTTGATTGTTTTCAATGTACTGCTTGTTTTGATTTGATTTGAAACACTATTTTAAGCTTGTTATCTTTGTAACTGCCTTGATTTGTTTTGTTTTTGTTTTTTCCACTGGAGAGTTGATACTGAATTGTTACAGATGTAAGATAGGCTTTTAAGGAATGGGACTTCAACTCCCTTGCTTTTATAGAACGTTTACAAAAGATATTTTATTGCTAAGAAAATCTGTTAAGAAATAAATTGAATAATGAGCCCACATTTCCTTACAGGCAATACCTTATTAAAACCACTAGACACTAGGAACACAATGCAACAAATAAAACTGTCCCTGTGTCTAGGCTGACAGCATTATAACATGATCTAATAATTGAATTTACTGTATCAAAGATTCGCATCTGCCAATTTCTGTGCACCTTAACTGACTGGGAATCTACTAACTTGAGCATTTGGTAAGCTGTACTTAGTTTTGGAAAAAAGCAACAAAGCACTTTTCAAACTGTCAAAACAGTTTATACTACAGTGTACAGTATGTAGCACATAATTCACACTATTTCTCGGTTTCATTTTGTTGTGAGACAATATGTACGCAGAATTCTAATGGGTTTATTTTAGATGACCATCCCTAACTCTAATCCCAACTTTAAGATTTTTAAGGATTAGCTCTTGGTCTAATCTGGAATTCTCCAGATATGATAGGAGTGTAATTTCCACAACTGCCAATCAATGTCACTATACTGTCTAGGAATTCTGATCTCAACATATCTGGAAAGTGTTAAAATGAAGGGAAGGGTACCATAGTATTACCATAGTCTACCACTGTTATTCCAATGGCTAAGTAAAGATTCTCAACTTGTGTCCAAATTTGGAAGCATCAAGCTGATTTTGGCTGATATCAAAAAAGCTAAATAGGGTTGGACCCGCTTAGTGCTTCAATAAAACAAGTACTGTGATGAAGGGAACCAATGTCACTGGATGACTAAGATTATCTCATTTAAGGCCTCAACAAATCAAAACTAAGGTCCCTGCATCATTTGGTTCCCTACAATAGTGGCCCTTGAGAAGCGAATTAGCTTTTCCCGCTGAAAAGCTTTACTCAGAGGGAAGGAATGGGTCAGACACTACTCAGAAAAGAAGTTGGCCATGTGTTCACAGTGCAGGTGGAAGGCTTACTAAGACTGTGTGAGGGCAGGAGGGCAGGCCTCAAACTGTTCCTGCCAGTTCTGTTTAATTTCTTGGTTAAATACTTTGTGAGTAACTTCAAGTTCTTGATTCGGACTGCTGAGGCTCCAAAAGAGCATTTTGGTTGTCATCTTCTGCCCCTGAATGCTCAAGGGATTGAGGAGAATAAACTTCAGTAGGATTTCTATGGCTCTGGGAAAATCCATATTTGCTTTCTGTTACTTGAGTCAGCTTCCCACTTCTCTGTCTGACAGCATCTCTCAACAAATACCATTAGGAAATGCAAGATTGGGGTATTTTTTAAAAAAAACATTCTGAGAGAGGACAGCAGCAAACCATTTCTGCATCACTGTCTGGAAAATAATCTGGGTGCGACAAAGCAGTCAGCAGAAATAATGCTTGACCCAAAGGCGGCATTTCCTTTCAATGGCAACTCAGCTCTCTCTTTTTTTTTCTTGCTTACACTTGGGCTGTACAAGAGCTTCAAGAGCTTGTATGTGTGTGGTAATATAGAAATAGGAAAGTAGAAGGGGGGACAGGCATGCCCCTGGCATTTTACATGTTTGCATCAGCACTCCTGAACTGCCATATTTATGTGCTCTTGACTTGCCACTCCTTTTGTCTACAGTTCTTTATACATTTAATCTTTCCTATTGATATAGTTCCCTCCCAAGATGTAAACTGGCTTTGAGCCATCTCATTCCCCCTTAGCAAATGTTAAAAGAAAGAAGAAAACCCAGGTCTGTGAAGTTAAGAAGTTGCTAGTGATGGAATTGTTGCCTCACAAAAATATAAGACTGAGGATCCAAAGAACTTCTTTCCCTAAAAGGTAGCGGGATACTGCCTGGGCTGTTTTTAGTCAATGTGGCAAAAAACACAAAATATTCCTGTGTGTCACCTGAATTGCCATGGTGAAGGTTCAAATATGAGCTCACACCAGGATCCAGCCACATTCAATATGAGTCTTCCTCTAGCAGTTCTTAAGTGTTTCCTCTTCCGTTTCAGCTTCCTGAGATCCAATTGTATTGTTTTGGATACAGACCAAAACAGTCACTTCAGATGAGAATTGTTTCAAATGTTCCATCCTTTTTGTAGGCAATATGATGAAAAGTTGTTTGGCTCTCTCACTTGATGTTATTCACTTAAGCACATGTCTCCTCAACTCCATGACAGGAGTTTCTGCACTCGAGCTGTTTTGCACCAAATCTCTTAAAAGCAGAGATAGCTTTGCTGACCCTAGGTTTTGCCCTTGATTCTTTTCTTAGGAAAGTCCTTGGAGAAGCTAGGCTCTGAGGAGAGTAAAGCCTAGTTTGAACAAGTTGTACAGGTCCCTAACTCACATCACCTGAGAGATGCACATTGGATGATCTTCATGTGGCTCACATTAGTCTCATTCAGTTCCTGAGTAGCACAGATCACTGATTCTCCTATGAAAGAAGACTTCAAGTGGCTCACCAGGCTGTCCTTTTTAGTCAAGGGTAGAAATTCAAATTCCTGATTGACTGCAAGGTTAGGTTTAGGCATACAGTGAAAATGAAAACACGGATTTAAAAGAGATATATTTCAAAGTATATTTTTTAAAAAAATATATCCTTTCATTGAAATTATTTTAACATTTTTCCTAGTTAGCCCTCCTGCTTTGAATGATGATTTCAGTCCAGGAAAAATTAATTGCTGGGTGGTGTTCAAGTTAGACATTAGAATTGGACTGCAGAACTCCAGACAACTACTAAGTGGGAACCAAGAGTTGGAGTTCTCTTTATCTCTTTGCTGCCATCCACAGCTCAACTAGGTCTTTTTCAGAGGTTTGTTCTGAGTCATCCTGTTCCTTTTATAGAATAGAATAGAATTTTTTATTGGCCAAGTGTGATTGGACACACAAGGAATTTGTCTTTGCCGTATATGCTCTCAGTGTACATAAGGAGAATAAAATACATTCATCAAGAATAAAAATATACAACATTTAGTGATAGTCAAGGTTACTAATAAGCTATCAAATCGTACTACGAAACAAAAACAATATAAATTGAAAGATACAAGCAACATGGTTATAGTAATAAGCGGGAAGAGATAGATACTAGTAAGGAAGAGAAGAATAATTGTAATACAGTCTTAGTAAATTATTTGACAATGTGGGAATTAGTTGTTAAGCAGAGTGATGGCATTTGAGAAAGAAGCATTGATAACAGTTATTCCAAAATCTAGGAAGATATCCTTATTTCTCTATCAGCTTCAGAGTTTAAGCCCTTCATCTCTCCCCACCACCACCATACACCATTAAACAGCAATGGACATCTTCAATGGATCTTCAGCCTCCAGTGCACCTGAGGGCACCAACGAGTCAACTTGGACTCTGACTCTTTCCTTCTGGCCTTGCTGATTATAGCTGGGGAAATGCATCCCAACCTCTCCTTCACATTTTCTGTTTCGTAATGCTCTGCAGAAGCTACATCTATTTGCAGGGCATTAAAAGTCAAAATGGTGGCCATGATTGTGCGATCAAAGCCCCAGCCATTTTTAAACATGTCACGTATGATGCACAAAAATGAACAAACACAACCACCACCACTTTGACTTTTTAAAAATTTCTATATATCTATATCTAATCTATATCTATATCTATTAACTATACACATCTATATCTATCTATCTATCTATCTATCTATCTATCTATCTATCTATCTATCTATCTATATTCTAAAAGTCTCATGACTGTTTGATACTTTATAACCGATTTGGTGAAATTGGAAGCTATAGGGTAACAATTATAGCAACTATGGACCAGGGTAATTCAAACAGTTAACTGTAGAATACTAAGATCTATTACTTCCAAGGGAATGAAATGTGGGAAAGTTGCTTCAGAACCACTGTCATGCTGCTGCAGGTAGTTGTGATCATGGGATTCTTATTTTCAAAATGTCCTGATCGTTTCCCAGCTACACACAATCCCTCACTCCCTTCGCCACCCACCAGCAGCATTTACCAGCCTGTTGGAAAGACAATAGAAGGGAAAAAAGGAAAGTGAGATGGAGGGAGGGAGTTCCCTCCTTTTATCCCTTCCTGGCCAATGCCACACCCCCACATACATCTCCAAACCTGTTTTGCACCTCCATGCACTCTCCCAACCTGGGCTGCTCCCCCATGTGCCCTCCCCGGCCTGCACGGCATCCCAATCATCCTTGACTCATATCAACCTGCCATGTGGCCTATCTGACCTATGCAGTACTACTTACCCACCTTGTGTACCCTTGCTGACCTATGCTGCCCGCCCATATATCCTTCCAGATTTGCACATCCCTATGTACCCTTCCAGATCCATACCCCACACACTGACTTACTCCTCCAGTTGGCAGAAGCAACATGCATGCCTATTGGCCTTAGACTTGCAACTTCCTGCTGGCTTCCCTTCTGAACTTTTCCCTGCAAACTTCCCAGAAGCAAAATAAATAGGGAAGACAGCAGAAATTGGAGTGGGAGGGAGGGAGGGAGGAAGTTTTCCAATGCTCCCTGCCAAGTTCCCACAGGAAAACTCAATGGGGAAGCTGGCACAAACTTGATCTCGCTCCCACTGGTTTTTTTGCTTGCCTGGATCATTCTGTTTCTGCGGTAGAATCTGGCTTGAGGAGAGGAGTCTCTTTTGAGGTGGAAGAGGCTGAAGGGAGATCCTCCCTAAAACTTTACAATATTTAGCTAATAGTTATGCAGTGTGTGCTTTAGCCTGGCAAGATTCCTGTTTATAGCAGAGCAACAATAAACGTACCACTGATCAGTTCATCATGTCATTTCTGATTCCTTATGCCTGACAATTTCTCTGTCTAGGTAAGGAAACACCTGAAATGACCCAACGAGGCATGGGTTGTCTAGTAATGTAATATTTGCCTATGACTATACACTAAAAAGATACTTTGCAGATCAAAACAAACACTCAGATTTGTACTAATCCAACACTTAGCTCTGTTAAGTTCTTTCTGATATGTTAATGCAGTTGATAATAGAACCCTCTTTGTATAAAGGTGATGGGGGTGAATATGGTAGCATTCTTCGCATTCTGGAAAGAAATCACTCAGAAAAAGGACAGGACCTGTTTCTTTTTCATACAATATAGGATATGCCATAATATATTTAATTAGAGGAAGATAGATTCTGAATGAATATTAAGGGGAAAACACACCCAAACAATAAGAGCAGTTTGACGGTGAAACCAATTACAAGCTTCAGCGTTTTATGTCCAGATCAGGTCCAAAGGTCCTTTTCCAAAAGGCAACTGGATTTTCTTGGTTTTTTTTCCTTGAAAACATTTCGCTTCTCATCCAAGAAGCTTCTTCAGTTCCGCTTCTTGGATGAGTAGCAAAAAGTTTCCAAGGGAAAAAAACCAAAGCACCTTTGGAAAAGCACCTTTGGGACAACCTATGACCTGGATGATTGAAAATCTCCAAAGACGTCCAGACCAGACAGCCTTTGTCAGGCCTATTTTAATTTGAGTTCCTGAGCTAACCTTCTTGGATTTGATAGCTTAAATGGCCCCTTTTAATTCTGATTCTTTACAAAGAATATAATTGATTAGTAAAGTAATTAATTAGTTTATTTCATAAGCAGAAACTGCCATTTGACACTACTCATTAAAAGCATCGAAGGTACTTTGAATAGATAAACTACAGATATCTACAGACCCCTCACATCCTGCACATAACCTGTTTCAACTTCTTTCTTGAAGACAATGTTATAGGGCCGTGATGGCGAACCTATGGCACGGGTGCCACAGGTGGCACACAGAGCCATATCTGTGGGCACATGAGCGTTGCCCTAGCTCAGCTCCAGCACGCATGCGTACGCCAGCCAGCTGGTTTTCAGGCCTTCCAGGCCCACCGGAAGTCAGGAAACGGGCTGTTTCGGGCCTCCGGTAGGGTGGGGAAGGCCATTTTCGCCCTCCCCAGGCTCCAAGAAAGCCTCTGGAGCCTGGGGAGGGTGAAAAATGGGCCTACCAGGCCCACCGGTAACCTTTTTGCTGTCATGTGCCAAAAGCGGGGGGAGTGGGTCACGTGCGCATGTGCAGGGCGGGCGGGGCACGGGGAGGAATTGAATTATGGATGTGGGCACGCGCGTGCGTGACCCCCCCCACTCCTCCCGCTTTTGGCACGCGAAGGCAAAAAGGTTAGCCATCACTGTTATAGGGCATTGCATGCCCTATAGTCACAAGGACAGTTTTTCCCCCATGCCATCACTCTGCTAAACAACTAATTCCCACAACATTGTTAAGCTACCTAGTAGGTAGCTGTATTACTATTATCATTCTCATTTTTCCTATTACCTATTTCCTTATCTTGTTATGACTATGATTTGCTTGTATCTTAACGATTTATATTGTTTTATTTAGTATCCTAGTATGATTTATGTTGATTACTTATTTAGTATTTATTTATTTATTAGTCCAATTTATATGCCGCCCTTCTCCGTAGACTCAGGGAGGCTTACAATGCATTATAGCAATAGCCTGCATACTTTTTTGTATATACCTGCTTATTAGGGCTTTCGCCCCCCCCCCCAAGCGGTGTTGTTCTATACAAAGTTGACTTATTGCCCCCACAATCTGGGTCCTCAATTTACCTACCTTGAAAGGATGGAAGACTGAGTCAACCTTGAGCCTGGTGAGATTCGAACTTGCACTAATTGCAGGCAGCTGGCAGCTAAGTGCTAGCACTTAACAGCACTTTAGTCCGCTGCACCACCGAGGCTCTTATAGTATCCTATGACTATCACTAAGTGTTGTATCTTACAATTTATGATGAATGTGTTTTTATGATGATTATGATCATGATTTATCACTTGTTGCTTGTATATACACTGAGAGCTTATGCACTGGAGACAAATTCCTTATGTGTTCAATCACATTTGGCCAATAAAAAATTCTATTCTATTCTATTCTATTCTATTCTATTCTATTCTATTCTATTCTATTCTATCCTATCCTATCCTATCCTATCCTATCCTATCCTATTCTATAGAATTCTATAGGCACAATGGTCAACAGATTTCATTTATCAGTCCCTGCTTGAAACCATTCAACAAATGTCCTCTTGATCTAAAGGTTTTCATCCTTTCTGTAATGTCAAAGCCAGCAGCTAGAAAAGCGCAGACACCTTTCCTTGCCAGGCTTTAGGCCAAATGTAAAATAACATTTAGGAAGCTACTTATCAGTGCACAGTATTCTTGACATCTGGATGGGCAAGTGCTGACACATCATGCAATTTAATAATTGTTAGTTCACTCAGTGCTTTCAGTGCCAGTCTTTCACTGATGGTTTTGCTCACTTTCGTGCACTGCATAATGAAAAACACTGTGTCAGGAGGGAATTAAACACGACGGAAAATTTGACTTGCCATTCTACTTGACTGGCCAGATGGTGGATTAGTTTAGTCATATTATCCTATGAGGATTACACTGATGATAAGAGAAGTCTGTTATGTCAATCGAATCAAGGTTGCTTTGCGACCATTTATTGACTCGATTACAAATGCGTTCAGGTTGTCCTTGCTGTTCTGCTCCATTCTGTTTTCACACAGGCATCCGATGGACCACGTATGTAATCCCAGAGTGCCTCCACAATTCACCACTGAAATCTGATACAAAACGACTGTTTTTTGTTACTGTTCTTATTGTTAAAATAAGGATCAAAATGGATGTTGTCATCTTAAGGCTTAAAAAATCCATTTTAATGTTTCACCCATGTACCTGTGAAAAAAGTTTGTCCCTCCCACCTGTGACATCACTTTGGCAATGGTTACATCTCTGATGGGTAGATCTACCAAGCTGAACAGGTCCCCTCTCTTTGGTTAGTCACAAAATTGCTCCAACAATTCACAATATGTAACACTGTGTGTGTAATTGTAACGTGAAATGCATTAGAACTTTTATCTCATAAATGCTTTTAAATTTGATTTTTTTGTTTTGTTTTTTTGCAGTGGAGAAAGAAAATAAACACTAATGTGTCTGGGTTTTCTTTTTCTAAAAGTATAAACTAGTGTCTTTTTGGTTTAGTTTAGTAAACTACGGGATTTTCTATATATTGTTGGAATGGGGTGGGGAGAGGAAAGAATGAATTCCAAGATTTTAAGATTTTGACTAAATTTGCTGACTTGCTTTTGAGAACGTGCAAGTTTGCTAATGAAATCTGACTCCAGATAACCTTGAAAATAGTTGCTTAAGCAGTACAGCATTGCCTAGCTTTTGAATCTTAAAATGCCCTTACTAGAACAATAACTTTCTGAGCTCCATTTTGAACTTTCAAAATGTAACTCCTGTGAGGTATGAAACAAAAAGCCCTGTGAGAAAATATCACTGTTTGGATGCCCCCCCCACCTTACATCTTTGGAATGAGTAGATTATGGGGCTGATGCATAATCTGAACCAATCAGGCACATATTCATCTTTAACTGAGTCCTACAATTCTGCTGGCTCAATAGATACCTTTCTGGTTTTAAAAGACTGTCCAGAAATGTAAGATCAACTTTTCTTGATCATATGCCTCAAAAAATTGGACTGCACATCCCATGATTTGTCCAATCATAATGCCACCATCTGCAGCAAGATCCCTGCTATATTTTAAATTGCTCCAGTTGGCCTCCGTTTGCATGGATAAAAGTAGACACAGATTTAACATTAAAAAACAGCTGTATTCAGTAATAGTGAATAATTCAATTACTCATTATTCTAATGATCAATCTTGCCTCATTGTGGTCTGGGCTAGAAATTATTAATCCAAGCAACAAGGCTCTAAGATATCTGATTAATAACATTTATTAAAAGGGAGTTAAGGGTACAACTCAAGAATTCCAGCAAGTACTCTGTTGCAAGAGGGATACCTGTATCTAAACCATTTAGGGTGGCAAAACCCTTGTTTTCTCCTGCTTTTTGCATGCAAAAGGCTGGACGTGTGCCTCTTTTATGAAGGAAGGGCAGTGTGGATCTGTTCACCGTTCTGATAACTGTCATACTTGTCATTGTGAAAAGTAACTCTCATCGCTGGCCATCCTTGACAAAATGAATTGCAAAGACTGATTCCGCCATGAACCAGCTGAGCTAGAATTAATTGCAATACTTAACCACATTTCTCATGGATTAAGCAGAGACAAAGGCCTTCCTTTTCAATCACCCTCCATATGTTAACCAGCACCTGTGTGTTGAATGACAGTGAAGCTCATCATGTCAACATCTTTTTAATGATGTCAGCTTTCCTGATGGCATTTGTACGTCCTGCATGAGTGCAGCCGTGCTTTCTTCCACATGAGCCAGGGCCTGATGATGCAAGGCTCTTTTGAAAGCCAGCGCATTTAATGACTATACAAGTATAGGCTGGTCTCCTATAGACAGAGGCGTTGAATGCACAAATGTTACAGGAAAGATTATCTCAATTGATTAATAGTAATACTGTAATAACTTCAGCATGGACAGGCTTAAACAAAACTGTTGTGTGGAAAGGAACACCGGTTTAGCGCATGCCCACACAAGACTTTCATTGCACTACACTACAAATATTTTTCAGTTTACAACCGTTTGTTTAGTGACTGTTCAAAATTACAGTGGCATTGAAAAAAGTGACTTACGACTGTTCTTCACACTTAGAACTGTTGCAGCACCCCGTGGTCATGTGATCAAAATTTGGATGTTTGGCAATTGCATGTACTTATGACGGTTGTGTGCCCAGGAATCATGTGACCTCCTTTTGTGACCTTCTGACAAGCAAAGGGGAAGCCAGATTCATTCAATGGGGGCGCCAGATTCATTTAATAACCACGTTACTAACTGAACAACTGCAGTGATTCACTTAACAACCGTGCCAAGAAAGGTCATAAAATGCGGCAAAATGCACTTAACAGAAATGTTGGGCTCAATTGTGGTCATAAGTCAAGGTTTACCTGTACTATTTTACTACTACTTTTATCACTTTTTCCACTTCTCTTCACCATTTCCCATTTCCTTTTCTGTGACAGTGCATTTATGATCTAGGGGTGTGTGTGTGTGTGTGTGCGTGCATCCATCCATCCATCCACTCACTCATTCACCCACCCACCCACCCATCATCCTTCTGCCTGCCTGCCTGCCATCCATCCATATCTATCTATCTATCTATCTATCTATCTATCTATCTATCTATCTATCTATCTATCTATCTATCATTTCCAGGTTGTGAGGCCTATCCATGTTTCTAATTAAGACTGGTGGGATCCACAAAATCTTCTATGATAATAAATTCGTAAGTCTTTAAGAAATCCCTAGTCACATGGTTGGCTTTGCTACATGCTAGTTGTGGCATGCTGGAAGTTGAAATCCAATCATTCTGAAGGGTACAAGGTCAAGTAAATCTGACTTACCTCTTGCCCTTCCTGTTCAAATCTGTTCAGTAAGTGAAAGCAAAGAAGACTCGTGAATTCTTTTCCTTCTTAAGACTGTAATGTGGGCAATGATTATAGAGTTCTTATTTTTATCTCATCCAGGCATATAGAAAAGCACCAGAGGAACTATTAACTGCTGTAGCTTAAAAAAAAAATATTTCCAAATGCTTCTATAAAAATATAATCTTGCTGTGTGTATAGTGCTTTTACAATAAAGAGTCTATATGGATTTCCATTTAAACCTCCATAATTAGAGGTTTACTACTCAGGGATAACATTTCACTCTGGGTTTTAAACTTGTTATACAAGATCCCAACACAGAAACTATGCTATTTCAAAACAATTTGTTGCATTAAACCATTTATCTTTTAGTGAGAGCTTTTCATGTTCAATTAATTTCAGGCTATGTACTGGGTATTTCCTCAATCTGGCAGTAGAACAGAATTTGGGAAGGGAGTAGAATACATCACCTAGGTTGTGGGGGTGATGGACTATGTGTGTTTGTGTGGGTCTATGTATCAAAGCATACAATAAAAGAACTCCCTTAACTTGCCCTAAAAATAACAGAATAACAGAGTTGGAAGGGACCTTCGAGGTCTTCTAGTCCAATCCCCTGCTCAAGCAGGAAATTCTATACCATTTCAGACAAATGTCCAATCTCTTCTTAAAAACATCCAGTGTTGGAGTGCCCACAACCTCTGGAGGCAAGTCATTCCATTGATTAATTGTTCTAACTTTCAGGAATTTTTTCCTTAGTTCTAGGTTGGTTCTCTCCTTGATTAGTTTCCATCCATTGCTTCTTGTCCTGCCCTCAGGTGCTATGGAGAATAGGTTAAACCCCCCTCCCCTTTGTGGCAGCCCCTTAGATATTGAAACACTGCTATCATGTCACCTCTATTCCTTCTTTTCATCAAACTAGATATACCCATTTCCTGCAACCGTTCTTTGTATGTTTTAGCCTCCAGTCTTCTAATCATCTGTTGCTCTTCTCTGCACTCTTTCTAGAGCCTTAACATTTTTAAAAATATCATGGCGACCAAAACTGGATGCAATACTTCAAATGTAGTCTTACCAAAGCATTATAAAGTGGTATTGACACTTCACATGATCTTGATTCTGTCCTTCTGTTAATGCAGCCTATGACTGCATTGGCTTTTTTGGCAGCTGCAGCACATTGCTGACTCATATTTACGTGATTATCCACTAGAACTCCAATATTAACTCCAAAGCAGTTACTTTCCTGTCTTCATCTTTTCAGGTTTGAGCTATGTGCTGATATTCTGCCTTAGTTATGTGCGCCTCTTTTTATACTTGTCCTTTTCATCTTTCAGTCTTAACAGAGAGTTCTTTGTGCAGCCATGCTGGGTTTTTTTTTTGAGATGTCTTATTTTTCTTCTTCATTGCAATTGTGCTAGACTGGACATTTATAATCTCACTCTTCAACGTTTCCCAATCTTCTTGGGGTGTTTTCCCCCTGAAGATTCTCATCCATGGAAACTTTCTCAAGCTCTCTCTGAGTTTATTGGAATGAGCTCTCTTGATGTCACAAGGCCCTAATTTGACTTTGTTCAATTGCTTGTGCTTGCTTAATGTTGAATTCCAATATTAGAGATGCACTAGCCAAAGTTAAACATTGTCAAATTCAACAGGATAGACTTAATATTCTCAGTAATTTTTCCAACATCTTGGGGCTGATGGACACATTTGGAATTTTGACCAAGTGTCAAAGGCTGACTTCCAAAACGGTTGCCATGGGAAACTTGCCTTTTTATAAAATGGTTCTCTTGAGGTCAAATTTAGTAAACAAAAAACAAACAAACAAAAAGCCCAACAGCCATTTCAAAAATAAATGAGTGAGATTGCTCTACCTTCACCCCCCACCCCCCAAATGCTTTCTCAGGATTGTATTCAGCTTACATTAATCATCGTTCCGGGAAGGTGTGCGCTGAGTTGTAGCTACTTTAATTGATTAAGGATGTAGAGATAATCTCCAAAATAATGCTGGAAGCAATGAAAAAAACTGTTAATTTGGGTGGGATAGGGGTTCTGGGGAATACAAAGGAAAGTATTTATGGACATATTAATCCTCATTGATATCGTATTATCTAATCTAGGCTTAACGCCTCTTGAGGCCAAAACATGAGATGGAAAGCTACCTCTGCTGTTCTGACCTTCTTAGAAGAAAGATGCAATTAAAAATAATTGAAAAAGATAAGAACAGAAGAATGTTTACTGGGATTATGCGTACAAAATATATGGTTGAACTGATGTGCCTCCCACCAATACTGTACTAGACTCCTGGATTCCAAGCACAGGTCCATGGCAGTCCTTTGGAGCCCTCCATCTAGTTGGTATCTCCCATTCTACTTGTTCCCATGGCTGCAATGCACATTGTTTTCCCCACAGTCTCTAGAAATGCACAGAGCTTCCCTTCTTATTGTTTACCTTACTCCTGCTTCTCTGCAGTAAACACACCTGGATGGAGAAATCAACATTTCGTTTATCAGACACTCAGTACTCTCCTCCCAAACAAAGCAGAAACAATTGCTGGTGATTTGCCAGTGTTCTATTAGAAAATGAAAGGGTTATTGTCTTTCCTTAGCAATTTGTTACTTATTCATTTTTTTTCAAGCAGTTGGAGGTGATGGGATTTATTGTGTCATTGGATAGAGGCACATCAGCGTCTCTATTCACTGCCACAAATAGAATTTTTGATTACATCGCTGCTGGAGTTATGTCTTGTCATTGCCCCTAAGTAGCATTATGTACACTTGAAGGTAGAATCATAGGGTGTTGGTATCTCCCTCTCCCTCTGTTTTTTTTTTTTCCTTTTAAGAAAGATTCAGAGGTTTTCTACTAGGTTAGGGATAGTTTGCTCCTATGAAGAGCAATTTCCCTAACTGTTTCTGGGGAATCCAGTTTAGTCCATAGGTGTTCATAAATTATACACAGGCCAAGGATTGAAAGTGATTAATATACCCATAACAGCAGACACCACTTCTTAAATATCTAAAAGCAATGTATAGATGCTTCAATTACTTCCCTTTACAGATCATTGCTCTCTGCCAGAAACATCCCATCTGACTCCCTGGATGTAAGGAAATCTTCTCTCTAGCTTTGGTGGTAGAAATAATGAGAGATAAGCAGAAACTGAATTGTTGATCTATTATCAAAAAAATATTTATTTTGAATGAGCTTAAATCTCTTGGGCCCGATGAATTGAATGCCAAGATAATGGAAGGAACATGCTGATAATTTGACTCAACCTTGAAATATCCTGCATTTTTGGCAGAAGTGAAACACCAGAGGACTGAATGGGAAACAGTGGTTCCTTTTTTCATTTTATACTTTAGTATGGAAATTTTGATTTTGAGGATGGGACGGGACAGATAGATAGACAGACAAATAGACAGACAGATGATAGATAGTGTAGGAAGTTAGCACCCACCCCTCTCCTGGAAGAGTGAAATATTTTAGGAAATATGAAAAAGGCAGAATATTATATTTCCCTGGGATAAGCATGTTTGAAGCAGCTCCCATCTTCCTGCCCCCCCACCCTTTGTCAATGGGCCATTAAGGCTTGGGCCAGTCTATTCTACATAACAAAGATCTACCTCCTTCAGGCAGAGCCATAGTAGGAATTACCAAAGATAGGATTAGCCCTCTACACAATAGCAGCAGAAACTCACCACATGTGACCTGGGAAGCACATGTGACCATCAGCCAGCAAGGCCCCCACCCCCTGGGAGTCTGACAACCAATCAGGATACTCTTTCGGGCCCCCAAGAAATGCAGAGCCAGAGAGAGCATAAAAACCCGAGGATTTACTGTATCTGCCCTTTTCTGTTCAGGAACTCAAGCCATGTGATCCTGTCCACCATTAAACCATCTTTCCAAGCAGTCTCCATGTTTCCAGTGTCTGTTTTCCCCACTTGGAGCAGAACCTAGAAGGATGTTTCTTCCAACAATTGGCGAGCCAGTGGGACTCCAAGCTAACCTAACCAATGGACCAGGCCCAGGTAAGCCTCCCTTGCTAGCAGCAGACCCATTGAGTCTGTGGGTATGTTTTCCTGGACCTTGGCCATTTGGAACTAGGTTTTAAAGGGGTTTTGAGTTTGAGCTCAAAGGCTGCTTGGAAAGAAGGTGAGTACCTCTAAATTTTGATCTTAAAGTATGGAAAAGCATGGGAAATTTGTGTATGCCTGCATGTGTGTGAGTGAAGGCCCTTCTCCCACGTACAGCTGAATCTTGCTTCCTCTGTGCATTTCCTAGCTGCAGAAAGACTAACAGTCTGGAGAGCATGGGGGTTTTGCCAGAGCACAGGACCTTCTGTTAGGGAAGGAGGAAGTGTGTGTGTGGGATTCCACCTGGAAAACAGTCTGATTTCACCTCTTTGAGTGACCTCTAGCCGCACCTCTGCCTACTGCTAGCTCCACTGAGCCATGACAGGTAGAACAGAGAAAGCAAGGGGGGGTCACCAAATGTGGAACTTTGTGTTTAAAAGGAATGGAAAGCCAAGCGTGTGAAGGGGAGGTAATAAAACTGTAAAAGGGAATCCCGGTGTGTCCAGCCCAGACACGGAGTGTGTGAGGAGGAGCCAGTACTCACTGCTGGGGTCAGCAGGTCCTCCCGGATCCCCTTTTTGGATCTGAAAACTGTGGCGAGTTCCCTACGGAAGGGGCCCGTACTTCGTAAGGGAATCGAAGTCCTTCCCAGAGCTTTTTCTCTGCAAACTTGAGGTGGGCCACCCGGCTAAGCCGAAGTGATCCTTCAGGTGAAAAGACAGGGTCATGGGTAGCGGTAGTTCGCGGGTGGCAGGAACCCCAATTGGAAGAAGTGCTCGAGGCCTGGGACGCCAGGAGATGCCCATTTTAAATGGCATGGATTGGAAACGAGCGGGAAAATTGTGTCAAAAGTGGGCTTTGCTAAGAGATAACACCGGGAGACAAATTTGGCTAAATAAAGGTACTTAAAAGAAAAGGGAGATATATAAATAGGAATGTTGGGTTTTTTGTTTGTTTGTTTTGTTTGTTTGTTTTGTTTGTTTGTTTGTCTCTCTGTCTTCTATGCAACCACGTGGTATGTTTCTTAAGATTTGTGCCTTCCCTAATTTAACTGAGATTTATGTGGGAATGATCAGTGTGTGTGAAATCTCAGAGTTCTGTTTTCTTCTCTTTGTCTTCCTTGCTTTATGTGTGTGTGTCTAAGTCTTTGTGCGCCCTCGAGGTAATTGTAACTGTAAAATGTATCTGATCTCTAGAGACAAGAATTTTAAATTGTTAGAAAAGAAAAGAAAAAAGGTTGAAACAAAAATGTGGGAGAGAGAGAGAAAAAAAGAAAGAAAGAGCCTTTGCCCTGTGTTTGTCTGGCCAACAAACACAGATTAAAGAGAGCATTTCATTTCATTTCTGTTTTTTTTTCTCCTCCTCTCTCTGTATCTTAAAGTAACAACTCAAATTTATGAGGAAACGTTTTAAGTTTGTTTACAAGAAAAAAATCAGTCTTGCATTTACTGTATGTGTTTAAATGGGTTTACCTGTTCATCTCTTTCCTGAAGCATGTGAATCCAGTTTTTTTTCTTATCTGTTGAGTCTCCATTTTGTTGAAACTGCATTATCTATTTAGTAACTGCAATACTGTTGTGTTGTTCCTTTTCAAACTCTGCCTGCAAGCTATCTACCCCCCCCATCTCTAATCCTGTTACAATGCCTTTCCTGGGAAGATTACCCACAAAGGGGGGAGGGGACCCTGTTCTAATGTCTTTCAGCCCTGCACAAAGGACTCTGCAACCTGTGGAAGCAGAGCACATGGATCCAGATGCTGCCTCCAAAGGAGACCTTCCATCAGTTTGAACCAGAAATTGGGTTTGAATCCAGTCTCCACTGAAAGTCAGCACAGCAACCAGAGTGGAGCAGACCTTCCCAAGCCTGACTGACCAGCCTTACCACCAAGCATTTTACCAGCAGACATGAAAGAAAAGACCCTGAGATGTACAAGTAAAGACCAAAAGACTTTTTTCAATTCCCAGAAGACAGCTGAAAAGACTATGGGGGGAGGGTGGAAATTCATTGTAAGGTTTCCTTTCTTGTCTCATTTATATTGTAATCAGTTTATTGTAAGAATTGTATTTGGGAGTGATTGCCACAGCAAGTTATGTACACTCTAGATTTCTGTCTGGTGGAGAGGAGAAATATGCCCAAAATGTTTGTATTGCCTGTATTGTAAAAGTAGCTGCATGCACATGCACACACAGAGACACACACTATTCAGAATTAGATTGAAACTATTCCCTTCCCTTACCTCCACACAAAGCTTCTCCTAGATTGATTTTTGCTCTGTAGCACTAAAAGCCCAAGTAGTCTTACCTCCCTGCTAATTCCATGGGGAGGGGACAACCCCCTCAGGCAATTCCCTCACTTGAAGAGATAGCAGAAAAGTGATCTCCAAAACCCAAGCCCTGACTGTGATTTACAAATGATGCTGCCCAGTTGCCCAGTAAAGGAAGATATATTGCACTGGTGGTCTCATGAGTAGAAATCCCAGGGCTCATTATGTGTAACACCAAAAAAAAAAAAAAAAGAATGGATATTGTACACTGGCTAACCTCAATTTGGACTCACAAATCCTGGATGCACTAAACTAAGAGCTAGGACAGGTTCAGTAACCAACCCTTGGAAATGGGCAGCCTGCAATTTAAAGGAAAATCATGGCTGTGAAAAATTTTGGGACATGTGTTTGCTTGAAACCTGACTGGAAGCTCACAGAAAGTAATATCTGAAGTCTGAAATTAATTGGCATGGAAAATTGGATACTGTAAAATTCTTACCAGAAATTTTTTCCTGGCTGCTAGACCTTCATGGTTGAAAGCTTTTGGAAGCCACTGAAGGAATCCTTTTCTGTTGCCTCTATCAATGCCTCCCCTTTGCATTAGAAAATTAAAAGCACCCATTAAGGCTCCCTGATCTGATCAATTTTAATCTTTTGCCAAGAACTTGTTTCAAAACTCACGTTTTGAAAAAAAAAAAAGAGTAGGGATTGTAGGAAGTTAGCACCCACCCCTCTCCTGGAAGAGTGAAATATTTTAGGAAATATGAAAAAGGCAGAATATTATATTTCCCTGGGATAAGCATGTTTGAAGCAGCTCCCATCTTCCTGCCCCCCACCCTTTGTCAATGGGCCATTAAGGCTTGGGCCAGTCTATTCTACATAACAAAGATCTACCTCCTTCAGGCAGAGCCATAGTAGGAATTACCAAAGATAGGATTAGCCCTCTACACAATAGCAGCAGAAACTCACCACATGTGACCTGGGAAGCACATGTGACCATCAGCCAGCAAGGCCCCCACCCCCTGGGAGTCTGGCAACCAATCAGGATACTCTTTCGGGCCCCCAAGAAATGCAGAGCCAGAGAGAGCATAAAAACCCGAGGATTTACTGTATCTGCCCTTTTCTGTTCAGGAACTCAAGCCATGTGATCCTGTCCACCATTAAACCATCTTTCCAAGCAGTTTCCATGTTTCCAGTGTCTGTTTTCCCCACTTGGAGCAGAACCCAGAAGGATGTTTCTTCCAACAATAGATAGATAGAAATGAAGACTCACAATTATGAAACTGATTTTTTTAAGGGCTCTTAAAGGTAGAGGAAAAAAATTCCCTTGTCCGATCATGTCCGACTCTAGGGGGCAGTGTTCATCTCTATTTCCTACCTCAGACAGCCAACATTGTCTAAAGATGCTTCCCTGATCATGGGGCCAGCAGGGTTTATGACAATTCGCCATGGCCAACTCGCCACGACCAACTCACCACAGCCAACTCGCCATAGGACAACTCGCTGCAAAACAAGAGTTACGCTAATATCAAAGAAATAGTGCAATAGAATCATTAAAGAATGGATGAAAAAGGAGGGACGGAATGAAATGGGAATGGCAAAAATTAAAATATTTTTAAATAGAACTGTTAAATTGTCCTGTAGCAAGTTGTCTTGTGGTGAGTTGTCCCGCACTGAGTTGGCCATGTCAAGTTGACCATGGTGAGTTGGCTGTGGCTAGTTGTCCCATTCCGGGCCGGCATGTCTGAGATGCACAGAATGCTGTTACCTTCCCACCAAAGTGACACCTATTTATTTGCATTTGCATGCTTTCAAACTGCTGTGTTGGCAGGAGCTGGAGCAAGTAATGGCAGCTCACCCCAACACATGGTACTTGGGTCTCAAACTGCCGACCTTTGTTTGACAAGCCCAGCATCTGAACTGCTAGGCCACCACTCCCCCTAAGGACTTTAAAGCAATCAACACAGGATCAACTAAATTGCAAACAATATGACTCAGCTATATTATGTGGTTGCTAAAAAGTTATTTTAAACTGCATCACCCGTGATTGATCCAAAGCATAAGAAGCAATCTTTCTGCTCCTTGAATGTTGAATCTAATTCTGGGCATCATATTATCAAAAGAATACAGAGAAACATGACTGGTTCCAAAGAATGATATGATCAGGGAATTAGAAGTTACATTTTACGAATAGAGATTGAAGGATCTGGGGACGTTTGGTTTTAGGAAGTAAAGACTGAAAGGGCGATCTGCTATACATTTGAAATATTTGAAAGGATAACCATAGAAGAAGACCAGGACCTGTTCACTATCATCCCAGGGGATAGATTTAATAGAAAGAAATATCTGTATTTCAGTTTCAAACTGTGGAATTGTTGGTGTTCTCTGAACCTGGACACATATCACAATACATCGACAGACTCAACCACAAATTCAGCTGGGGAACTATTAGCATTTAGACCAAGGCAAATTAAAAAATGCTAGGGAAATTAGTGGAAGATTGGCATTTGGACAAATCAGCCATTAATACACACACACACACACACACACACACACACACACACACACAGAGAGAGAGAGAGAGAGAGAGGGAGAGAGAGAGAGAGAGAGAGAGAGAGAGAGAGAGAGAGAAACCACGTTTACACATCATTCAAAAGAAACAATAAAAAGTCTTGGGAGGAAACGAAGAGACTAGCATACAGCATTTCCACCAACCAACCAACATTCAGAGAAATAGGAAACAACATTATACAAACAATTTTCTAACCAAGGAACCACCAAGAAGGAAACTACATGCCCACCAAAACCGGCAGGGTGAGCTACTGTATATAAAGAGGGAGTAAACTCCAAACTCATCAGCACTGATGATGATACCTTGTCAGGTAATGAAACTTCTGCACTAAAGAAAAAGCTCAGAGAGCACCAAGAACTTCACAGATAGATTTAAGTTACACAATGTAGCTTAAATCATTAAGTTACCAGGAAGCAGATCCAGATGCATGTTAAGAAAAATGTCCTAATAGTAATAGCAGTTTGACAATGAAATCAATTACTCAGAGAAGTGATATGCTCCTCTTCATTGGATATGTTCAGTCATCTGGAGAGCCATCTGTCAAGGATGTTTTAATTGGATTCCTGCATGGAACAGAGGTTGGATGCAGTGGTCCAAATGCCCCTTTCATTTCTCCAAGCCTATGATCCAATATTTGAAGGGGAAATCACATAAATTTTTACTCGAGGCCATTTGAAAAAATAGATATTGTAGTAAGAAGCTGCCACTGCACAATTCCAAGGAAAGATGCAGTTTCCTTAAAGAGCTTCACACAGGTAAGATGCAATTCAAATCACCTTCAGCAAAAAATGCACAATCAAATGTGCATTTGGATCACTGCACTCTTTTAAACATATAGAGAGGCCAGTGCTTGAGTTGCCAGATCTGGACTGCAGAAATCTGCATGCCTATAAGATGGCAGTGAAGAAATTATCCCAGCACTTTTCTTCCTTCTAGTGGTCATCCAATTTTTGCAGCCCAGTTTTGATAACCCTATCCAGTGCTCTGTATCTCTAGATTGTCAGGCAAGCCTTTTCCATCAATCACTTCTGGATCTTCTGAATATGAGATACTAAGGATTGAAGCTGGTACCTTCTGCATTGTGTATGTGTTCTCTAGGTATCATAGCTATGGGCCCTCTTAATACGTAAGATATCAGAAAGGAAGTCTACATTTCTCTTGAACGTTTTGTGCTAGGAATGCAGAGAGGAGTGTTACAGGATCAGTTTCTCCCACATCCTCCCCAAAGATACCATTTGTATTCTCTAACCAAATAAACATTCTGATTTTTAAAAATTATTTAAAGATCACTTCACACTATTTTGTTTAGGTTACAAACACTTATATAGAAAGTTTCAATTAGGACTTCCCTTCTCCAACTAGCCTGTCACACGGAGGAGGATGTTGAATGCCTTATGTCTCATTCTTTAATGCAGAAAAGATGGTGAAGAGCTACTAAAGGAGGCTCCATCTCATTAATTGCGTATTAATGGCATATTCAGGAAGACAAAATAACAAAATAACAGAAGGGACCTTGAAGGTCCTCTAGTACAATCCCCTGCTCTAAACCATTCCAGACAAATGACTGTCCAATCTCTTCTTAAAATGGAATGCCCACAACTTCTGGAGGCAAGTTGTTCCAGTGGTTAATTGTTCTAACTGTCAGGAAATTTCTCCTTATTTCTAGGTTGCTTCTCTGCTTGATTAGTATCCATCCATTGTTTCTTGTCCTGCCTTCTGGTGCTTTGGAGAATAGGTTGACCCCCTCTTCTTTGTGGCAGTTCCTTAGATATTGGAACACTGCTATCATGGCACCTCTAGTCCTTCTTTTCATTAAACTAGACATACCCAATTCCTGCAAGAGTTCATATGTTTTAGCCTGCAGTCCAGTGGTGGGTTTCAAAATTTTTTACTACCAGTTCTGTGGGTGTGGCTTGGTGGGCGTGGCATGGCTTGGTGGGTGTGGCTTGGTGGGCGTGGCAGAGGTAGGATACTGTAAAATCTCCATTTCCTCCCCACTCCAGGGGAAGGATACTGCAAAATCCCCATTTCCTCCTGGACTTGGGAGGCAGAGAATAAATGGGAGCAGGGCCAGTCAAAATTTTTACTACCGGTTCTCCGAAGTACTCAAAATTTCCACTACCGGTTCTCCAGAACTGGTCAGAACCTGCTGAAATCCACCTCTGCTCCAGTCCTCTAATCATCTTTGTTGGTCTTCTTTTCTAGAGTCTCAACCTCTTGTTTGCACCAGAAGCTGTGTCTGATGTTACACAAAGTGGAAACTCATTAAGCCTGGGCATCCTATTCATCTTGCCTAGCTTGCATTGAGCAGAGCCATGAATTTGTATCCAACATCATCACTTTGTCAAGTGTTTAATCATAAAATTCTTCTATCTTGCTTCAGTATTAATCTTTAAAAAAAACACATACATCAAATTTAAATAACATTATACATTTTTTAAAAAGCATAGATACATATATTATCTTTCTGTTTTATCTTAGCATTCTGATTTTTTCAATGCAGTATGATACACTTTGAGCTGGTATAATACCAAATGGTATAATACCATTATAATATTCCAGGAGGTATAAAATCTTGAAGCTAGCTCCACTCTGAACTACATGGATGAGATCAGGAATTTGGAAAGAGATCAACATTCACAAGGACGAACTTCATGGACGAAGCCAGAACCCACAAACATTTGTTCTAGTCCAACAGTTTCTTTGGATGTATCTACAGGGTTTCTTCAGCTCTTTAGAGAAAGGGTAAATCCAGATGGTTGGTTTTTGTGTATAAATTTGTTCTTGATCTAGCTGCATATAAATAAGATGACTCAGATGCTAATGCAGACTCCTCAGTATGGTATTAGGTATGTCCAGATGAGTGTTGAAATACTGCCATGTTCCTGAGCAATGCAAATGATTGAAAGCATTTACAATGCTAATTTCAGTCTACATCAGGACTGGGGAATCGATCTATGGCCTTCCAGCTATTGCCATTTGACAAGTCTTATCATTCTTCCCTACTGGCCATACTGGATGATGCTGGGAGTTGGGATTCAACAGCGTCTGAAGAAATGAGCATGCTCATGTACAGCTCAGATCCTCATGATATCTGCCATGGATTAGATGCAAAGATTTTAGTTATGAGGATTTGAATATTTTAAATAAAGGTAGACAATTAAGGAAAGGGTATACAGACTGAGGCAAGGGCAGTATCTGAGATTTTTTTTGAGACTGATTCCTTTTACTCAGAATTGGAATCATTTTGTGGAGCAGACTTTTTATTTTCTTTGGCATCAAATTGATTTTTTTTAGTACAGGGTGTTATTTGCTCTCACTTCAGGGGGAATGCTAACTTGTTTATTATCTATATCACATCTTTGGAGAATCATAAGACACTTCTGCATGGACTCTCTGTTCAATGTTATGCTTGCTTTCATCAAAGTATCTGTCCTTCTACCTGATTTGGTGAGATCTACTCACGAGTTAGTGTATGTAAGAATGCAGCGGTAGGCCATGGATATTTCTCTCATCTATTTTTCTACATACAGATGGAGCATGTGGAAAACACCAGCAACATAAAGGTTAATAGAAGCACTGGCAGTCCCTTAATTGTAGCAGAGTAAACACCTCTCTGCAATTATAGCTAATGCTTATCTTTGTTTTTCATGCAGTGATCAACCAATGAGGCATGCCTCCCACATGAGATGAAAAGTGGGCATCTGGATTTGTTTGCATAGTTATCACACTAATGCAGAAATGATGCCCGACTCATTTCCTGAACATCCTCAATTCCATCTCCCCGTAAGTCACCTGGAAAATGCAGAAACCTAAACTGCCAGCCAAACCTATCCACATGCCCGATAAAGCATTCTTGCTATATTCTGACCCGCTAAATCACATTAGAGAAGGTTCAAGAGCCCAGTTCTCTCTGTTCCTACTCTCTGTCAAATCCTTTAAAGCTCCTACCTCATAATAGTATGAGTGATTTACATTTAAATATGTTCTGTTCATTCCTTTTTTCTGTTCTTTGGCTGGTTTTTTTTTTTTTTTTTGTAAACATCTCCTGCCTTTCAAGCAGCTGAAGCAAACACCTTCTTTCTCCAAATGTTTTCTTTTAAGCTTGCCAGCCTTTCAGTTTCTCATCTCCATTCTCTTACCAGATGTGTTATCAGCAATGGGGCTTCTCTCTGCCTGATGTGAGCCATTTACTCTCCATAAAGGGGGGTGGAGGTGGGGGGGATGATAGGGTGGGAGATTGCAGTCCCTAGAAGCAGCTCTGCCAGTCTTTATCTTCTGCTGCACAGGAGGAATCCCATTGTGTTATGACCATTCCCAGATAAATGTCACTGATTTTCCTTTGTTTCTTTTCTCCAATTTCCGGTCCACTCTGCATTCTCAGAATTAATTAATTAATTGATTAATTGATTGATTAATTAATTAATTAATTAATTAATTTGTCAGTCAAGAACATATTAGGTAATATATAGAAGTATAAGCATGAATTGAATACATAAAATAGATACAAATAGAGGAAACATTAGGACAGGGACAGTAGGCACACTAGTGCTCTTATGCGCGCCCCTTACAGACCTCTTAGGAATGGGGTGAGGTCAACAGTAGACAGTCTTAGGTTAAAATTTTGGGGGTTTTGGGATGAAACCATAGAGTCAGGTAGTGCATTCCAGGCATTGACCACTCTGTTGCTATAGTCATATTTTCTGCAATCAAGTTTGGAGCGGTTCACTGTAAGTTTGTATCTATTGTGTGCTTGTGTATTGTTTTGGTTGAAGCTGAAGTATTCATTGGCTGGTAGGACATTGTAGCAGATAATTTTATGAGCTATGCTTAGGTCATACCGAAGACGGCATAGTTCTAAGTTTTCTAGGCCGAGAATTTCAAGTCTGGTGGCATAAGGTATTTTGTTGCAAGCAGAGGA
The DNA here is from genome assembly GCF_059756535.1 of Pantherophis guttatus. Taxonomy (NCBI): domain Eukaryota; kingdom Metazoa; phylum Chordata; class Lepidosauria; order Squamata; family Colubridae; genus Pantherophis; species Pantherophis guttatus. The sequence goes on along the minus strand of NC_142063.1, from coordinate 135,212,864 downwards.
GTAGAGGACTCTTCTTGTGAAATATTTCTGGACACGTTCGATTGTATTAATGTCCGATATGCAGGTTCCAGACAGATGAGCTGTATTCAAGAATTGGTCTAGCAAATGTTTTGTATGCTCTGGTTAGTAGTGTGATATTACCGGAGAAGAAGTTACACAAGATTAGGTTTACAACTCTTAATGCCTTTTTGGCGATATTATTACAGTGGACTTTGGCACTTAGAAGTATAGTAACCAGAGGTGAAATCTAAAAATTTTTGCTACCGGTTCTGTGGGCATTGCTTAGTTAGTGGGCGGGACTTGGTTGTCAGGTGACTGGGTGGGCGTGGCTTGTTGGTCAGGTGGGCGTGCCCTTTTTAACCTACAAAACACAACACAACATAACTGGCTCACCCACAATGTAAAAACAGCTGTGCTAGACCCAAAATGGCCCCTGCAACAAGCAGGAACCTCACACAGCCACAAAAAGCCCAAAAAACCAACTTTCACACTTTACACACACACAACACAACACAACACAACACAACTGGCTCACCCACAATGTAAAAGCATCTGTGCTGGACCCAAAATGGCCCCTGCAACAAGCAGGAACCTCACACAACCACAAAAAGCCCAAAAAACCAACTTTCACATTTTACACACACACAACACAACACAACTGGCTCATCCACAATGTAAAAGCAGCTATGCTAGACCCAAAATGGCCCCTGCAACAAGCAGGAACCTCACACAGCCACAAAAAGCCCAAAAAACCAACTTTCACACTTTACACACACACAACAAAACACAACTGGCTCACCCACAATGTAAAAGCAGCTGTGCTAGATTCAAAATGTGACCCAAAATCACACAGGCACAAAAAGTCCAAAAAACCAACTTTCACACTTTACACACACACAACACAACACAACACAACACAACACAACTGGCTCACCCACAATGTAATAGCAGCTGTGCTAGACCCAAAATGGCCCCTGCAACATGCAGGAACCTCACACAGCCACAAAAAGTCCCAAAAACCAATTTTCACACTTTACACACACAAAATTCCACATACAGCTTTGTGAGATATTGTGTGTTTGTGTAGTTAGAGTGAAACACTACAGAAACACACAAAATCTCAGAAAGCTGCACAAATATTATTTTATTTTATTTTATTTTATTTTTATATAAAAGCAGCTAAATTTAAAACTTCCTAAACTTTAAATGGCTAGGTCTAAAAAAAGAACAACTAAAAAAACACCCCAATTAACTATTTTTTTTAAAGCTCCCAAAGAGGGGAAAAAACTTACCCAATTGAAGGGACAAAGGCAGGCAGGCAGATAGAGCTGCTCACTGATGAGCTTGATTGCAGGCAGGGAGATTCAGTTGCTTGCTGGTGCAATGGATTGCAAGCAAAGCAAGGCAGGTGTTGCGACCAGCAGCTCAGGATTCGAAGAGCGAAGGTAAGCAAGGTGGAGGCTGGGGGGGAAGGGATTTTTGCTACCGGTTCTCTGAACTGGCTGCCGCCATCGCTACCTACTCGCCCGAGCTGGTCCGAACTGGGAGCATTTCACCCCTCATAGTAACACATCCTACTGTACAGGTAGTTCTCAACTCTTTAGTTTAGATAGAAGTTATGGCAGTGCTGAAAAAAGTTACTGATGACTAGTCCTTGCACTTATGACCCTTGCAATGTCCCCATGGTCACATAATCCCAATTTGGGTGCTTAGCAACTTATAATAGTTGCAGTGTCCCAGGGTCACATGATCACTGTTTGGGACTTGCCCAGCTGGCTTCTGATAAGCAAAGTGAATGGAGGAAGCTGGATTTGCTTAATGACCATGTGATTTGCTTAACAAATGTGGCAAAAAAAAGGTTGTAAAATTGAATGTAATCATGACCATATCACTTATCAACAGAAATCCCAGTCCCAATTGTGGTCATAAATCAAGGACTACCTGTATATCATGAGGATTAGGGATGTGTAAGCCTTCTAAAATGTATTCCTGTAGTCCTGACTAATGTGTCTTGTGCCACAAGGTTGAGTCTTAGGGCCAGTACTCTTCAATATCTTCATAAGTGACTTAGATGAGGGAATAGAAGGGGAACTCATAAAATTTTCAGATGGCACTAAACTGGCAGGAATAGTCCCAGAAGACAAGCTCAGGATCCAAAAAGATCTTGACAGATTTGAACAATGGGTCCTATCCAACAACATGAAATTTAATGTGGAGAAAAGCAAGGTTTTACACCTAGGCAGGAAAAACCAAAGGCACAAGTACAGAGTAGGCAAAACCTGGCTCAAAAACAGTAACTGTGAGAGGGACATGAGCCAGCAGTGTGTGGCAGCAACCAAAAAAGTGAATACAATCCTTGATTGTATGAACAGAGGCATAGAATCAAAATCACATGAAGTATTAGTATCGCTTTATAAACCCTTAGTAAAGCCACACCTGGAATACTGCATCCAGTTTTGACCACCACATTACAAAAAAAGATGTTGAGACTATGGAAAAAGTGCAAAGAAGAGCATCTAAGACAATTAAAGGCCTAGAGACAAAAACATATGAAGGAATTGAGGGGGGGGGCACCAGGAGGTAAAAGATTCCCATTCCCATCTTAAATATTAACACCTCTCCCCCAAGCAAAAATGGGGACCTTCAAGGGAGGGGGCAGATAAGAGATAGTCCATGCCCATTTGGAAGTTGTCCCTTCCTTGTACATCTCTTAGGACAGGGGTCTGCAAACTGGGCAACTAGCTAGCTAGCTAGATGCACCAGGCTCTAAACTGCACCAGGCTCTCTATAATCTGTAACTGGTACAACTGTGGTCATTTTTTAATCCTAATGTGTGCATCGCTTATTTATTACTGCACTTTCTTCCTCAGCCAGCCCTCCATGTCTCATTAAGTGCTTTCAATGCAAGCCAAATTTAATAGATAACATCAGCTCTCTGCACTGCACACTTCATGTGCCGATACTTCATGTGCAACTTTCTGACAAAAAATGAAGCAGTGCTGTGACAGGCACTAACACCAAATGCAAGTATTGCAATCCTTCCAAATTAAAAGAAGCACCCCCTTTTCTTTGGGATCCCTCTAGAGAGAGATTTATAAAGCTCATCAGGAAGAGTACCATTGCTATGCTGAAACTGGTGTCTTGGACCTCATAAAATACGAAGACTAAACATGATGAATGGGTGTATGTGGTTATGCACGTAGTCCTCGACCTACAACCACAACTGAGCCCAAAATTTCCATTGCTAAGCAAGACAGTTGTTAAGTGAACTTTAAGACTTTTGGTGCTACAGTTGTTAAGTGAATTGCTGCAATTGTTACATTAATAACACAGTGGTTAAGAGAATCTGGCCTCCCCCATTGACTTTGCTTGTCAAAAGGTCACAAAAGGGGATCATATGACACTGTGACACTGTGACTGTCATATAGATATGAGTAGTGGTAGGATTCAAGTAATTTAACAACCGGTTCTCTGCCCTAATGATTTCTTCTAACAACCAATTTGCCAAACTGCTTAGAAAGTTAACAACTGGTTCTCCCGAAGGGGTGCAAACTGGCTGAATCCTACCACTGGATATGAACCAATTGCCAAGGGTCTGTATTTTGATCACATGACCATGGCGATGCGGCAACAATCCTAAGTGTGAAAAACGGTCATAAGTCATTTTTTTTAGTGCTGCTGTAACTTCGAACGGTCATTAAATGAATGGCTGTAAGTCGAACACAACCTTGTATATATAAACCATATGCACACAGGAACACTAGGAACACATCTCTCCATCAATGGCTTCTAATCATGTTTATTTTTGTCAGAATATTCATGACTGGGAAGACATGGTAACAAGGTCAGCCAATGAATAGGCCTAGCAATTAAGTCAGCCAATTGGGAGCTGAGACAAACTGGAGCCAGGACGTGTCTTAGTCTGCAGCTTCTGAGTCTGTGCTGAGAAAGAGAAACTGAAACCAGTGTGTGTGAACTAATCTGCTGCTGGAACTGAAAACAATCTCTCCTCTGCCTGTGAATCTGCTGTTGATATTGTAAACTTACTTCATGTATTATTGTGTATATAAAGAAGTTAATGAATCCTGCTGAATCAGTTTATCTGTGTGTGCTTCTGGATTTGATTTTTGCAAGAAACTCTGACAGTTTTGAGGACCTGCATGTTTCTAATTTGCAAATATGTTAACTCAGAAGACTTAAAATGATCATATACGAACAATCATATGTGAAGTAAAGGCTAAAGATAGGCAAATAGCATCGGACAGGTTCTCCAATTATTATTATCATTAGCAAGGACAGTAGGATTCCAAACCACACTGTTCACTTGCTAGCTTCTACTCTTTTACTCATAGATCTGAAAGTGGAGGAAATAGCACAGGAAACAGCACACATCAAGCGTTCATGTTCATGCACTATCATGCCAGCCCACTGGACTGGGATACCAGCCCACTGGACCTGGGTGTTGAAAACTGAAAATGAATAGCCTTCACCCATTTCACTTTTGTCACTGCGAACACTTATGTATTTGAAGAGATCTTAAAAAGGAACAAACTGCAACCTGCACTCGTGTGGTAATTACAAATGTGGGATTTGTGTTTCCTTAAAGCAGGTTCATTTGTTTGCTGTTTCTGAACCATTAAACACATTATTGACCAGTTTAGTTGAGTAGCATAAACCCATGTATGTTCTCCCTATTCAGCAAGGTGATATACTAGAAACAGTGTTCTGGAGTAATGGTAATAACAGTTTGGGAAATATTGCCATTTCAGAAGTGTGTACTTTATATCACTTAATAAGGTAGTGATTGCATATTGAACTGTATCTATCAAATGGAGTGAAGGCATCATGGCAGCAAAGAAGAGATTGGTTATTAGGTTGCAGTTCAAGCAGGGTCTCCAATTTTATTTATTTATTTATTTATTTATTTATTTATTTATTTATTTATTTATTTATTTATTATTATTCGTATTTCTATGCTGCCCACTCTCCGAGGACTCTGGGCGGCTTACACCAAAGACAGTATACTAAATGGCATATTGCCCCCAACAATCTGGGTCCTCATTTTACCCACCTCGGAAGGATGGAAGGCTGAGTCAACCTTGAGCCGGTGAGATTTGATCCGCTGATCTGCTGAACTAGCAGTCAGTTGAAGTAGCTGCAGTACTGAACTCTATCCACTGCGCCACCTCGCAGTGACCTACTTATGAGCCAGGCAGGAGAAGTTTCTTTCTAATTCTAATCTCTACTACATTTCCAAGAGGTTAAAGGAACAGAATTTGACTCATGGAATGGGAAGGGACATGTGATTTGTCAGCCAGCAGCAACTGATCAATCCATCAAAATAGAGCTAGAAGGTACTTGGAAGTCTTCTAGTCCAACCGCCTGCTCAAGCAGAAGATCCTATACCATTTCAGACAAATGACTGTCCAGTCTTTTCTTTAAAACCTCCAGTGATGAAGCACCTACAACTTCTGATGGCAAACTGTTCCACTAGTTAATTGTCCTCAATGTTAGGAAGTTTCTCCTTAATTCCAGGTTGCTTCTCTCCTTAATTAATTTCCATCCATTGTTTCTTGTCCTGCCTTCTGGTGCTTTGGAAAATAAGTTGACCACCCTCTCCTTTGTGGCAGCCCTTCAAATACTAGAATACTGCTATCATGTCACCCTAGTCCTTCTTTTCTCTAGACTGTCCTGTCGACCATGCTGGGCTGTGACAAGAAATGAACCAATTACACATTCATGTATGGTTTAGGTTTAGGTTTTAGGTTTTATTTGATTTGTATACCGCCCTACTCCCGAAGGACTCAGGGCGGTGAACAGCCAACAATAAAATACATAAATACACAAAATTTAAAAACCCGATAAAATCAAATTAAACTTTTTGGCCCAGACAAATTAAAATACCCCAATAATTTAAAAACAGATTAAAATTTACATATTTTAAAAAGGGAAGAGATCAGGCCAAGCCCGCTTGATGGAATAAAAAGGTCTTCACAGCACGGCGGAAGGAACGCAGATCCGGGATCCTCCGTATCTCCGGGGGGAGCTCATTCCAGATGGTAGGTGCCCCCACAGAGAAGGCTCTCCCCCTAGGGGCCGCCAGTCGACACTGTTTGGCTGACGGCACCCGGAGGAGTCCCTCTCTATGAGAGCGTACTGGCCGGTGGGAGGCTATTGGTGGTAGTAGGCGGTCCCGTAAATAACCAGGCCCTAAGCCATGGAGTGCTTTAAAGGTGATAACCAAAACCTTGAAGCGCACCCGGAAGACCACCGGGAGCCAGTGCAGCTCGCGCAGGAGAGGTGTTACATGGGAGCGCCATGTCGCTCCCATTACCACCCGCGCGGCTGCACTCTGCGCCAGTTGGAGCCTCCGGGTGCTCCTCAAGGGGAGCCCCATGTAGAGAGCATTACAATAGTCCAGGCGGGAGGTGACGAGGGCATGAGTGACCGTGTGTAATGAGTCCCGATCCAGAAAGGGACGCAACTGGCGAATCAGGCGGACCTGATAAAAAATCCTCCCGGTCACGGCCGTCAAGTGCTCTTCTAAAGACAGCCGTGAATCCAGGAGGACGCCCAAGTTGCGAGCCCTCTCCGTGGGGGCCAATGATTCGCCCCCAATAGTCAGTGATGGCATCAACTGGCTATATCGGGACGTCGGAAACCACAGCCACTCGGTCTTGGATGGGTTGAGCCTGAGCCTGTTCCTCCCCATCCAGATCCGTATGGGATCTGTTGCATGTCTTTCATTGACTAGATGCAGACTAAGACATGGGAAAGTTAAGCCAATCCTAAATCTTTGTAGTTCCTCACAAGGGTATGGAATCGAATACATCGTGATGTATTCTGCTAAGATGACTAATACTGCTAATACTAGTTTTCCAAAGTATAGCTCTGTATGGATTCTGTGTTGTTTAGGCTGCAACTTCATGCTGACTTACCTGGAAGTAAGTATCATTAGCTTCACTAAGGCTGATTTCTGAATAGACATGTGGAATGATTGAAGGCATGTGGAAATGAGAATGGGGTATTTTTCTTTGGGGGTTGCATTAAAAATTCAAAAATATTCCTAGTGATGATATATTTCTCATGTAAGCATTCACACTGAGTATCTGTTGAGAGTGTTGACAATTCTTTCTTTTTTTTTTTTTAACCAACGATCCTCATTTTTAATTGCAACAACCATCCCCATTCCCTTATCATTATTCCTAGGTGGCTTGGGGCTGTGAAAATTCATATCAATTACAGCTCCCTTATTAACTAAAATCTGTTAGAAGCATCCTGCAGCACAAACCATTAAAAAACTGAAAAGGAGAAAGGAAGTAAATTATTCTGAGATTTGGGAGAAGTATAAATAATGATTGCTTGTTCACAATAGATGCCAATTATTTTGGCATCCTTGTCTTTGACGTTCTGTAGGTATACCTCCAACTGCAGAAAGTGGCAGCCTACCAGAGACCACAAAGCAGCAGAGGGACCAAGAAGCGGCAATCCAAGCAAAAAGAAAACAAAGGACTGTCCGCTTGGCACACCCCCAAGACTAGACTATCTTCTAGTTTACAGGATTCCACTCAATTCCCATTCCCAAACACTCTGGAACTAGGACTAGTTTTACATCTGACATAAAGCAGATTCTGTCAAGCCTAATGGGCTTATTTTGTTCCACCCATCCTTCTCAGGTTCCTTTCCATGGTCACATCCCTTTAAACATTTAAAACATTTAAAAAATGTTTTAATTAATTTTATTAAATATACAATTTTAAAACATTAGACTTGATGCGACTTGTCTGGTACATACTTTTCTAGCACTTTTTCTTGTGTATATTATAATATAATATCATGCATATTCCGTATATACTTTTTGTACATTCAATACAAGATGTTTTACAGGTGGCATTACCCACCCACAAGACTGGCCAAGATGTGCAAAAATTGCTCACTGAAATGTTGGAAATGTAAAGCAACATTAGGCACCTATTATCATATGTGATGGGGGTGCCCGAAAGCCAAGGACTTTTGGTGCCAAATAAAACAGTGGCTAGAAGAGAAGTTAAACAAGACAATAGATATGATGCCAGAACTCTTCCTTCTGGGTATAGTAAGGGATAATTACAAAAAAGAAGAAATATATCTTATGGTACACATACTAACGGCAGCGAGGTTGATATTCACACAAAATTGGAAATGCAGAGAGAACCCACAGGAGGTAGAAATAATTAACAAATATTGACCTGTGCAGAAATGGACAGGTTAACAATGGAGCTCAAAGATAAAGATGAATCAGAATTCTATGTAACCTGGAATACATTTTATAAATGGCTAGAGAAAAGGAGGAATGTAGGGATAGAGAATTAGAAACAGAATGAAGGAAAGGGGAGAAAAATAAATAAAATAAAGAAATATTAGATAGGAATAAATTGGATTTGAATAGGTATGAGGGGAATATGCATGGTCACATCCCTTGTAAACCCCCCCCCACCACCACCACCATTTAATTCCTGCAGCTGATCTTTCCCAAGAACTGGTACATTTCTGATGATCATCTGGTGGTCCTTTTGCCTGAAGCAGCAGGAGGCTGTTTAATTGTAGAACCACTTCTACAGAGGAATGATTGAGTCTGTCATCTGCACCTCTATAACAGTCTGGTTTGGTTCTGCAACCCAACAAGACAGACACAGACTTCAGAGGATAATTAGAACTGCAGAAAAAACAATTACTACCAACCTGCCTTCCATTGAGGACCTGTATACTGCATGAGTCAAAAAGAGGGCTGTGAAAATATTTACAGACCCCTCACATCCTGGACATAAACTGTTTCAACTCCTACCCTCAAAACGACGCTATAGAGCACTGCACACCAGAACGACTAGACACAAGAACAGTTTTTTCCCGAACGCCATCACTCTGCTAAACAAATAATTCCCTCAACACTGCTAAACTATTCACTAAGTCTGCATTACTATTATTATTAATCTTCTCATCATTCGTATCACCCATCTCCTCCAACTTATGACTGCATGACTATAACTTTGTTGCTTGTATTCTTACGATTTATATTGTTTCCTAGTATGATTTGATTGCTTATTTGTATCCTATGGCTATCATTAAGTGTTATACCTTATGATTCTTGATGAATGTATCTTTTCTTTTATGTACACTGAAAGCATATGCACCAAAGACAAATTCCATGTGTGTCCAATCATTTGGCCAATAAAGAATTCTATTCTGTTCTATTCACTTCTTCCAAACAGCTGCAGTTGGGAAAAAAAAAAAAGGCCATTGCAATAATAGAGCTGTCTGTATAAATTGGAGCTCTTAGGTTCAATAAGAATTTTATCCATATGTTCAATTTGGCCCAGGTTTTCTTCACAACAATGTAGATATGCTATTTTATCCTAGGCTTTGCTTTGTGGTTATAACTTACTGGTATTCTGCAAAAGTATCAACCCATTACACAGCTAAGCTGTGAGAATAGCATCTTCCTTCCCTGGAACAGGAAACCTCTGTGAAACAAAACACTCTACTTTCCCTTGGCACACATAAGATCCTCTTAACCCTCCAACTAAAACAAACCAACCTGTCTGAATTCGTGTCACTGAAATTTGAAGGCAAAACAATCAAGCTGTGATGGCATAACTTGATTTGGAGGTTAGGATGGGCATTAGTCTACATCAATTTTACTCAATCTTGGCAACTTTAAGATGTGTGGACTTCAACTTCCATGCTGGAATTTCTGAGGTTGAAAAACATTGCCCTGTATAACCAATGTTATACCAGGATATTCTGAAGACAATTGACTAATGCTTTGTAGAGCAACAAATAAAAACAGAAATTATTTTCCGCCACTGATGAGATATTGTTTCGGGAACAAAGCATTTTTCTGAACATCACTTTTTTTAGGGACCACAAAGTTTACTGAGCTAAACAAGAGGGCGGTGTTATATGGGAAAGTTAACAACTGGATTCCAGCAATATCTCCCTGCAGTCCAGTGGTGAAATCCAATTTTTTTTACTACCGATTCTGTGGGCGTGGCTTGGTGGGTGTGGTGTGGCTTGGTGGGCGTGGCAGGGAAAGGATACTACAAAATTTCCATTCCCATCCACTCCAGGAGAAAGATACTGCAAAATCCCCATTCCCTCCCCACTCCTGGGGGAAAGATATTGCATAATCTCCATTCCCAACCCACTCTGGGGCCAGCCAAATGTGGTATTTGCCGGAACTCAAAATTTCTGCTACCGGTTCTCCAGAACCTGTCAGAACCTGCTGGATTTCACCCCTGCTCCAGCCTGATGTTTCTTAAGATTGTTTCCTGAGAACTTTTGACTTTGTTAATTGTGGTTCTCCTTGATTTGGCCAGTTATGAAATCATAATATGAGATTGGAGAATGGAACAATGTGCATGTGAATATTTGGTATTCACTGATTTATAACAGAATCACCAGGACAGGAAAACATATACCAATTGAGTTCTCCATTCCCCACCCCCTACCTTCCTTAGAATAGATTTGTATCTGAGACGTGACACTGAAAGTTTTCCTTCTACTGCAGGGTAATAGACCCAGCATTCAGGAGTTGCGGTGTTGGAGGAAACTCGGCATCGTGTATTCTCCCTGCATTTAATCAACTGCAAAAAGATCTGATCGCTCTAATGGTAATGCTGCTGCTGACCATATTTTTATTTCATGGGAATTGCCTACAATTCATTCTCTTAAGAAGGCGTTTGAACAGGAGAATAACATGAGTCACAGCATGAATCAGTGATGGACTTTGTCTTGAAATGACTGCGACATTTATAATAATAAAACCCAGTCTAAACATCTGGCTGACTGTGCGGCCAACCAGCAATAATAATCATGTCAAGAAATAAAAGTTAAGTCTATTAAGTTATACAATTACAATTAGGCTAATACAATTATAAATTTTATGAAATTTATAAATAAGATTCAATAAGAATCAAGTCAAAGAAAATACTTTCACCAAATATATCAAATGAGTTTCCAAAAAAAATAATAATTAAAGTCAAGGCTAAATGGTGGAAACTTCGTTAAAGCAGGTTGTACCTGTGTAATCCCTGTTATTTGATACACAGAAGAAATAGTTAATTGGTATCAGATGGAATTTGATAACTTGGGTTGTTCTTACAATATACGCCATTGTTATTAGGTCACCAACCTAATCCAAAAAGAAACCCCCACTAAAATCCAAGACAGAGAACAAGAAAACGGCAAGGCCCTCCTCCCATACATAAAAGGCACCACAGACAGAATAAGCAAAATCCTCCACAAACATAACATCAAGACAGCATTCTGCACAAACCGAAAAATATCCACCATCCTAAGGAACCCCAAAGACAAAATTGAGTTAGAAAATCAAGGAGTATATGAAATCCCATGCACCGCCTGCCCCACCACATACATCGGACAAACCAACAGACGAATAAGTGCACGCATAGAAGAACACAAGAACTCAGTCAGAAAAGAGGAACCAACTTCTTCCCTGGTCCAACACCTTAAAGCCACAGGACATGATATTGACTTTAAAAAGACCAGAACTATCGCCAAAACTGAACACTTTAACAACAGAATAATCAGAGAAGCCATCGAGATAGAAAAACGCCCACACAGCATGAACAAACGAGATGATACCTCCCGCCTACCAGCCATTTGGAAACCCGCCCTTATTGACAAACGAGTCCCTAACACGACGAATGACACCAGACCCACACTCACGAGAGCCACACAGGATGTCACCACCACACATCCACGCAGAAAGCAGACTCAAACCCACACTGATAATGAGCCACGACCAAGGACCAGAAGCCAGACCGCAGCTGCATCATTAGCCACTTTAAACCCCTCCAATCCATACATGAAGCAGACTGACACCCACTATGAAGAGCTCGCACGGCCACAAACACGAAGCCAAACAACAACAACGCAGCTCACCAGCTCAAATCCCCCTGCAACTCAGACTAAGCTGAGCACAACCAAGCCCCCACCCAAACAGAACACACCCCCAGCCAATCAGAGCACAGCCAAGCCCCTAACCAATCAGAACACACCTCCACCCAATCAGAACACAGCCAAGTTCCCACCCAATCAGCTCACACCCCCACTAGCAGTTAAAAGGAAGAGACAGCTGCGAGCTCACATTGCTCCTGGAAGCACGAAGCCGAGAACACCAGCCTGAAGATGACGAATGAGACTTCGTCGAAACGTCGCCAAGACACTTCCAATTTTACGTGGGAGAAGACCCGAATAACCAAAGACCTACATATATATGTGTGTGTGTGTGTGTGTGTGTGTGTGTCTGTGTCTGTGTGTGTGTGTGTCTGTGTGTGTGTCTGTGTGTCTGTGTGTCTGTGTGTGTATATGTATATATGCAGTCCATGTAATTATAAGTAAACTCCAGGTGTGAAATCCAGCAGATTCTGACAGGTTCTGGAGAACCGGTAGCGGAAATTTTGAGTAGTTTGGAGAACCGCCAAATGCCACCTCTGGCTGGTCCCAGAGTGCGGTGAGAATGGAGATTTTGCAATATCCTTCCCCTGGAGTGGGGTGGGAATGGAGATTTTGCAATATCCTTCCCCTGGAGTGGGGTGGAAATGGGGATTTTGCAGTATCCTTCCCCTGCTATGCCCACCAAGCCACGCCAACCAAGCCACACCCACAGAACCGGTAGTAAAAATATTTGGATTTCACCACTGGTAAACTCCTATGGGGGTACAGCAGTGGTCTCATAACTGGATGTCCAATTCAGCTATTCAGGTGATCGCCTTCCGTGTTGCTTCGTGCAGATTTTCTCGGGAACCAGAGAACGCACATTGTTGCCAATCGTAAGACTATGACATTGTGATTTGCAAAACATTGAAAACCTGTTGGTTTCGATATTATTTTAGAAATTGTAAATTCAACTTATGAGAGCTGACAAATGTTTATCTCTGTTGCACCAGATCTCATCTGGGAACTGAAATTTTAAAAAAGACACCATATCAGGACCTAGCCGTATCACAGTTTTGCAGAAACATTACACGTATCCATTCAGAAATTAATTACCTTTGGGCATCAAGAGAATTTGTTTCATTCTTCCTCTTCAATGCTTGATCCAGCTGTTTTAGTCAAACATCATTCAATATGGTAATATCATTGTTGAAGCAAACGAAAAACAATCCTTTCCTCCAAAAATAAGAGGCTTCCAGATTTCTCTGAAAAGGTGAGGTTTGTAAACTGCATTGGTGTATCAATAATCTTTGATCTATCATGGGCCACTTCTGGCTATCTTATGCAGTTTCTGCAGAGACTCCTTTCCTGGTTAAGCACTATTGCAAGCAGAAAACTAATTTGGATGGATTCTAGATGTATCAAGCTTTACTGTCCTAATGTTTTCATATGTTTATTTCTTCCCCAGAAGTTTTATTTTCCCAACACATTTTAAAGTACAAGCCAAATGTAGCTTTAGCTATATGTTCCATCCAAAGCACACAGAGCGTATTCATCCATTTGTGAGTGATTAAAAGCTGAATAAAATTTTGCAAGAGACTAAGCTAATGTTTGCTTCCCAGATTTAGGTTTAAAGTGTTTACAATTAGTAAATGGTTTGATTTTATACAGAAAAGTAGTGCAATTTTGAATACATAAATGTTTTGTTAAATCCTTGTTCTGATTTTTGCCTTCTTCTTTTCTCTCTTACGTGAACAGGAAAAGGCATATCTGAATAAATCAGGCAAATGTAGATACTAAGCTATCATGTTTCCCCAAAAATAAGACCCTGTCTTATATTTTTTTGAACCCTGAAATAAGTGCTTAGCCTTATTGCCATGCACTCAAAAGCCCGATTGGATTTATTATCAGGGGATGTCTTATTTTGGGGAAAACAGGGTAGACGTAATTTCTTTGGAGCTGGCTTTCCCTATGACTATCATTAAGTGTTGTACCTTATGATTCTTGACGAATGTATCTTTTCTTTTATGTACACCGAGAGTGTATGCTCCAAGACAAATTCCTTGTGTGTCCAATCACACTTGGCCAATAAAGAATTCTATTCTATTCTGTTCTGTTCTGTTCTGTTCTGTTCATATACCAGACACTTGTTGTGTCATTACATGAACTTCCTAACATTATGATTTAAAATGATTTGATTTCATTGTAATTTGTTTGATTATGAGACACTCTTGAGAACTGGGTGTCATACAAATTTAAATTATCATGGTTATGCAGTCAGTCAGATGTTTACACTGGATTTGGCATTTTTATCCACCTAACAAGCCCTTCCCAAGGACCAGGGATAGGCTGATTTTGTTGTTTTATGATGTCACAGATATCATTGCAGGATGTAAGCTGTTCCAAGTAAAGTTGACTTTTTCAATTGACTGATGGTGAATTTGTCAATGCCCATGGTGTTCAAATGATACTCCAGTTGTTTTGGGATTACACCCAAGGGGCCTTTTACTATTGGAACTATATTTGCTTTCTTTTGCCAGTGTCATCATACTTCTGTCTGCAGGACTTTGTATTTTCTACAGTTCTTTCTCTTCTATTTTGCTATCTCCAATTACTGCCATGTCCACAATTTTATCTTTCTTATTGACAATTATTAACTCTGGGGCATTATGTGGCAGTTACTTGTCTGCTTGAATTCTAAAACCTCAGAGCATTTTAGCTTCTTGATTTTTATTTAGTTATGTTTCCTATTTCTGAACCATCTATCCCCTGCCTTTATTTTCTGCTACTTTTATCTAATTTGTGCTCCCACCAGTTCTTGCTTGCAAGCAAATGGTAGGATTTCTTGCAGATATTCAGCTGCAGCATTGTTGCTACTTTGTCCTCAAAAAGCAGAGAGATTGAAGAGAATGAAATTTCAAGAGAGTAAGCTGTTTGCTCTTCTTTACATCAAACGCAATACGATCGCACCAGCAGTGGAAAATGGCCGGGTAAAGGAGAGATTGCCTACAGAAATCGGGTGCTTTTCCCCCCTCTTTCCCTCACACCTCACAGAGTAGAGAGATTGGAGAAGAGATTTCAAGGGAATCTCTTGTAAGCTGTTTGTTTAGTGTTCCTATAGCTCCCAACCCTGGAATTGGATTGCTTTCGATGTGTACAAGAGAGTAAGTAGCCAATAGGGCATTCCAAACAGCAGAGGAATGGTTAGAAGGCAAACAAAAGCCAAAAGTGTGAAACTGAGTTGTCTTGTCTTCTAGCCATAACACATGGTCACAGTTACATGATTTGCCACTCAGTGACCGTTTCACTTAGATATGGAATTGCTAGTCTCAGTTAGAGTCATTAAGTGAGTACTACCTGTATCTAATTGTGTTTGCTGGTGGCCAAATCAAAATTTTTTTGGGGATGATACCCAAACTAGGGCCTGAATGTATTGGAGAAAATACAGAGAGCCATCCTTTGAAAGAGACCTACTCTGCAGGATGTTTTGTGGAAAAATGATATGATAAGAACAAATGATTATGTAGCACAATAGCATATGTCTGAAATTTTTTGATCTGCCATATTAAATATAATTAGGTGGCAATCATTAGTGGGGGTTATTGGAGCAATGCTCCAGGTTTTCAGAGTGTCCTAGATGCCCTGATTGGATTTTGGCTCTGTTTAATTTCATTCCCAAAACACTGGGTTGCAAAACAGATCCTAAAAAGTAGGATTTAGAAAGAATAGCAAACTAAGAATCTTGTATTGATGTTAGTTGGAACAGGAAAAATGAAAAGAGCTATGAAAATGGGAAGTGAACGTGTTTACAGGTAGCACCTCTGCAGTTGTGATGGTTTTGACATTAATGCATGCTGGATTAGTGTTTGCTGTAAAAAGCCAATAGAGCGTGAAATTGCTTTAACTTTCATGTAGGTGTAGTTAACCGGGTTTTCTTGTTGACTGAAAGAGGCTTAGACAAAGTAGGGTCTCCAGCAGAACAGCTGAGAGATAAATTATGTCAGAGTGCTTGCCAGGCTTATAAACAATTAAACAACAGAGAGGAAGGCTTGATGTTTCTGAACTTCTGACTAATTCAAGGGCTGTTACCTCCAAGAAGAAGTGAAGGGGTATGAAAGAAAGGAAATCTAAGATCCTCGAAGGAAGAGGTGGTGCAGAATGTAAAATTCTACTCAGAGGTTTTAGAGGTTTTGTTAGCAACTAATTTCACAGAAAAGTTACACCGAGAAGGGGGCTGAAACATGATGGTCCAGGGGTGAAATTCAGCAGGTTCTGACAGTTCTGGAGAACCGGCAGTGGAAATTTTGAGCAATTCGGAAAACTGACAGTGGAAATTTTGAGTAGTTTGGAGAACCGGCAAATACCACCTCTGGCTGGTCCCAGAGTGGGAAGGGAATGGGAATTTTGCAGTATCCTTCCCCTGGAGTGGGGTGGGAATGGAGATTTTGCAGTATCCTTCCCCTGCCACACCCACCAAGCCACGCCCACAGAACCGGTAGTAAAAAAATTTGGATTTCACCCCTGTCCAGGACTTCACCCAAAGCATACTTGCTTGGTCAGGCAAGTTGAACATTTACAAGAACAAGAATTAAAAAGTGGTGTGATGCTGCTCCTCAAAATTAAATCACACTGAATTTAAGGGGACATGCTTCTGAGCATATATACATAAGGCATCGCCATTCAGCTAGTTTTTTTTTTTAAAAAACCTCATTATTCTTGTACTAAAAATAAATTGTACTCATCCCTGGAATTTATGGAAGTATCTGATAGTTTCAGTTGTTCGTATTCATTAATGACATCTCTTAATCCTTTAGTTTCAGTAAACTGCAAATAATTTTCATTTATGTTCAAAGCCAAAAAGCAATTTATCAGCAATAATGTATTTTTTAGAAAAGAGATAAAGCAAAGGGGTGGGGGGGATGCCAGGCATTAAAATACCAAAGCTCTGTCATGCTAGCTAGACACTTCTTGACAGTGGTGAAATCCAAATTTTTTTTACTACCATTCTGTGGGCGGGGCTTGGTGGGCTTGGTGTGGCTTGGTGGGCGTGGCTTGGTGGGCAGGGCAGGGGAAAGGTACTGCAAAATCTCCATTCCCACCCCACTCCAGGGGAAGGATACTGCAAAATCCCCATTCCCTCCCCACTCCTGGGGGGAGGATACTGTAAAATCTCCATTCCCACCCCACTTTGGGGCAGCCAGAAGTGGTATTTGCCGGTTCTCTGAACTACTCAAAATTTCCGCTACCGGTTCTCCAGAACCTGTCAGAACCTGCTGGATTTCACCCCTGCTTCTTGATGACAAGGCTATGATTGATGACAAGCCTGGACACTAGATGGGACTGAACAGGTTTACTGTGTGTTTCCATTATAGGCCAACATCTATAATAATTACACTGTCTCTTCATTATCTGTGTCATGAAGGATTGAAATATCCTACATGTAGAACATTGTGAAGATGAAAAGATCTCATCATATTTCAGATATTTCATATAATGAAGTATATGTCCTCCATATGCTTAAGCATATCCATTCATTATGGACATTAATCCACAATGACACTTTTCAGACATCATAGGTATACTAGTAATTGGGATGCCAACATTCAAAACCCATCAGATGACAGATTCAGATCAATGCTAAAATTTGCTGCCATCTAGTGAATAATGTGGATTTATGCTGCCCTGATATTGTAATTCTAATAAACTAGATATACAGTATTTGCCCGGTAATTGTTATGAGATGGATTGGTCTATATCCAATAAACAATGTAAAACCATCAAATATTGTGAAATAGTTTCAAAATTTATAAATAAGTACACAACATTTATTAATGAAGAGAATGGCACGGTGGCTTAGAGATGAAGATGCTTTCCTTCTACTTGGAAGGTTGAGAGTTCAATCCCAGGCAGTGGCAGATATTTCTCTATCAGAGGGCAAAGAGAAAATATGTACTGTGAATTCTGCGTAGGTGTCAGGTAGGGCTTCTGGCCAGTAAACACTCATTCAGTTGCCCCACCCTGAAGAAAGGGATTACAGGGTCATAAAAAGAAAAAAAAATATTAATGAAGAGGTTTAACATTTAAGCAGTATCTTTTTTTCTTGCTCTTTTGCCCCCTCTTTTTTTCTTCTTCTTTAGAGAACAATCAATTCAATCTCTGAATTCAGACATCCTGTACCCCATGGGCCACCAGTAGTCTGAGCTGCCATTTTGAAAAGATGGAATGCTTCTTATCATCCTGCTGGTGACACATGGGGCAAATCTATGTGCAAGGCTGTATTATACACTTCATTTTCAGTGGGGGGAGGAAGGGTGTGTCTGTGTCTATATCTATTCTTTTTGGGGTATTTCTGTTTGGTTATTTCAGATTTAAGAGCAGAGGTAGCGTGGTGGTTAGAGTACAGCACTGCAGGCTACTTCAGATGACTGCTAGCTGCAGTTCGGCAGTTCAAATCTCACTGGCTCAAGGTTGACTCAGCCTTCCATCCTTCCGAGGTCAGTAAAATGAGGACCCAGATTGTTGGAGGCAATAGGCTGACTCTGTAAACCACCTAGAGAGAGCTGTAAAATCACTATGAAGTTGTATATAAGTCTAAGTGCTATTGCTATTGCTAAGTGATTTTGAGAACTTTATTTCTCCAGTATGTTTCACTAATCTCTTCCACTTTGTAGCATAGATCTATTTGGAGCAGCTCCAAGCTATCAAGAAGTTGCCCATCCCTACGTTCAATGTAGACACTTGCTGTGACTGCGTTCCTACTGCATTCAGGATGGTTAGAAAGTAATTAATGAATACTACTGGATAATAAAAAATATTTCATGCAAGCTAATCTCTTAATGCAATTTGGACCACTATACTTTCAATTATAAGGAAGTGCAGCCCTATCCTCAAACTCAGTGAAGCTTACTTCTGAGTAGAGCATTGCCTTACCAAATAGATTTTTTATCTTGAAGAAGCACGAATAACCGATGAATGTTCCTTTCATATATTCTGTTTTGACTATGAAAAAGTGAGTCTGTATCCCACACATC
Source organism: Pantherophis guttatus (assembly GCF_059756535.1). Lineage (NCBI taxonomy): Eukaryota > Metazoa > Chordata > Lepidosauria > Squamata > Colubridae > Pantherophis > Pantherophis guttatus. The sequence goes on along the minus strand of NC_142063.1, from coordinate 135,193,896 downwards.
CAAATCGGGCTTACCATCTGTGAGCAGATTAGGAATATTTATTAGGAAATAAATCTCAGCAGTTGACAGGCTACCTAAGGATCTGATGATGCCTGAGTTCATTTCAATGGCTAATAAAAAAAATGAATCTTCACTTGATTACCCTTCAAAAAGGCTCCATTTCAATGGTGATTTCGTTTAAATGATTCTGTGTTTCTGGAAACTTTTAGTGACATTTTATCACATCTCTAGCATGCGTAAGAGAACTGGAGACAAAGAACTGAAGCATAACAAATCTCTATGCTTCTCAGATGTAGTTGGAGTCATTATTTAAAATAACAATAGTAAAACTCACAAAAACTTAGCATATTTTTTTTCCACTGATTTTTTTTCCCTCTCCTTGGCTGCTCATGATCTCAGTGAGAACAAATGAGTAAAGAGATCAGACAAGGATTCATAAGGCAGAAAGGTTTGCATTTATTGTAAACTGAATGCAGTAAGAAAAGTACAAATAAGGCTTAAAGCATCTTAAAGCACTAGAGAAGCTTAATGAAGAAAAGATGGTTCCCATGCAGCCTACCTAAAAATCTTTCCAAGTCCTGAACAACTTGTCCTTAAAACTCAAGCTCTCATTTAACGATTGCTATAAGGTGGTAGTGAGTGGAATTACTGCAGGACATGCCCTCCACACTGCCCCACCTCAGCCTCTCACCCAAGGGATATTCAATCTAGACAAGCCAATTTAACCCCCTCCCCACAAGGACCTCACCTTACATCCAACCATTCATGTTTCTGAGACATCTGATACTAGTTGATATTTCTTCTCCTATTAACTACAACACAAATAGATATAGCAGCCCATTGATATCTAGCCTCTGGCCATCATGGCAGTAGTAATTTTTGGGAGTGGGAATTTGAGTGGGACTTTGGTTGTCAAAAATATTTAGATTAGGGAGATGGATTTTGAGCAAATCTGGCCTCCTTTAATTTAATTTGCACCTATGGGTATGAATAACTATATGGATATAACCTTAAAGAAGGAATGCAAACGTACCAATAAAGAAGAAGGTTTGTAGCTCAGAGGGGACCTTGGTGCCCTCTGAACTTGGTTGTTTTCTCGCAGACATTTCATCACCTAAACTGATGATATTACCTAGTTTAGGTAATGAAATGTCTGTAAGAAACAACCAAGCTCAGAGGGTGCCAAAGACCCCAAATGCAAAGGTGACGATATAAGCATAAGTGTAGAGCTCAAAAAGAGGAAGGAGTAAGAACATAGAATGAAAGAGTTGGAAGGGATCTTGGAGGCCTTCTAGTCCAACCCCCTGCCATTTCAAATAAATGGTTGTCCAGAAAGAACTCATGACTGCCCTTCTCAATTCTCTTGTGTATAAAGACAGAGAAGCTCAGTCAGGATTTCAATATTCTGTTACTGCAACCTGCAACAGGTAGAGAGCTTCAGTAGTCCCGGATTTATTCCAAGTCATGCTGGCTTCAACATATATAGGAATGTTCCAGGTTAAACCTTGTCTTTATCTCAGAAAAGCTGCTATGTGGGATGAATGTGGACGATATTACCATTTCCCCTTTTTCACAGTAAGGTTACTTCCTGATCCTGTAGTCCATTCCAGACTCGGTTTACCTCAAAGGACTGACAGATAAGGTGACTTTCCATCATCTCAGTTGTTGATCTGTAGAATTTTCTTTTGATGATCGAGCACCTTTTCCTTTTCCTTTTTTTTTTTTTTTAGTCCAAGCTTTCATTTTTATGATGATCAAAAAAATCAGTACGGCACTTACTCCTTCTTTTCAAGAGATTCTTTTCAACAGTAAAGTGTGATGAATGTTACACAGGACATATGAAGTGGCAGATGAGTTCATTTTGGAGAGAGAGAAAGAGAGTCTCAATTATTTTTTTGGTCTCATCGTGGATTTGAGAAGAATATCATAATTGATTAGTGAATGACTATAATTGTATAGCTTTGTAAACTCTCATTTCTTTTAGTTCTTCCTCCTCTTCCTTTCAGTGATCAGTACTGATCAGATATTTTGAGAGGTGGAAGAGATTAAAAACCATGTAAAACTTTTAGAAAACTATAGATGTAATATTTATGAAATAAGCACATTCATTTTTCGATTGATAAGCCAGCCATTCACAGAATCCCAGTGTGACCTGACCTAAAATGACCATTGATAAATAGCTGTAGCTAAAAAGTTTTAAAGTATAGTTAACTAAGGAGAAAACAACCTATGCTTGAATCGTGGCATAGCTTGAGCCTTCCTCAAGTTGTAAAATTGGGCTAAACTCGCTTTTAAAATGTCTCACTTAGTGACAGAAATTTTGGGTTCAATTGTGGTTGTAAATTGAGGACTACCTGAACAGTATCCTCTATTGGACTTTTGCATAACAGCCATGTAATTTGAGGAGTTCTGGAAATGAAAATTCACTCTTCTAAAGGGAACCCATTTAGGGAAAGTTGAGATATTTTACTTGAATAAAGAGAAAGTCTGTGTCACCCTAAAATTCTCTTTCATAATTATGAAAATGAAATTCTGGTGTCAGGAAGGGCATCCAGCTGGTACAAGCTCAATTCCATTCACCCCACCCCAACTCTATCCCAAATGAGGGGATTACAGGGTCGTAAAAAGGGAGATTTTATATAGTTTTGGTGTAAAATAGAGAGATTGTCTGGTGTACAAGTCTGGATCTTGGAGATGGTGGTAGACTTTGCACCTATAGTTAAGTATGATTATGTCTGCAGCAGCTACAGAGGTCCCATTTCAACTATTTCATGAAAATTTGTAGATTTTTTTTTTAAAAGGAAGCTTATTCTAATCTGGTTTGTCTAAAGTTCCTTATAAGTGTCTTAATATCAAAGTTGTTATTTATAGCGCCAAATAACAGTCTTGTATGCCATGTCATGAGCAGTGAAATGAACATTAGAATATATGTATCTTGCTCCATTTCTCTGCTTGTTAGCAAGTGGCTGACTTAATATAATGCTAAGTGAATGCCAAAGCTACATTTTCTTTCACATATGATTCATGGAGGATGACAGTAAATTGCTCACTGGTCCAATTTCAAATTTAAATATAAATTAGTTTAATTTTCTTTGCAATCAGGTAAATTAATGAGAGAGGCTAGAAACAATATGTGGTAATTGCATTTTTGAAATTATTCCTTCTGTCCTTCAAGAATGCACTAGTTGAAACATTGAAATTTGGTGTCTAAATATAAAGTGCGATAACATCTGGTTCTAATTGCTGGTTTAAATAATGTAGACAGACCTTAAGCTCTTCATCCTTTTGAAAGGAGGCTTTTAGTGGGAGGCTCTGAGTCAAAGGTTGTGGAAATCTCATGCTACTAAAAATAGCTAACATTTTGAGTACATTTTATGCTTGACATATGTGTGTGTGTGTATGTGCCGCACACATAGTTGTCTCTTCTTGTATAACTTAGTAAGGAGAGACTGAACTTTCAAAGCAATTGGTTTTATGGGACTCATGGAATCTTATTAACATTGATAGGTTGGATTTTTCTTGGCAATACAACAAACATTCATTCATCTCCCTGAAGGTAAACGGAAGATAGTCTCCAGTTGTGTCTGTGAACCAAGAGAGTAATTTTCCTCTACTCGACATCCTCAGTAAAAGCCTTACCCCATGTCCTTATTCCCAGGGATGGGCTTCAAAAATTTTAGCAAGGGGTTCTCTGCCCAGTTGCTGGGTGGGCGTGGCCATTGTGGGCATGGCCTAGTCGGCCTCCTGCACCACGGTTTTGGGTGGTGTTTTTGCTCTCCCCAGGCTCCGGAGGCCCTCTGAAGGGTGGAAATAAGCCTGTTTCTGGCCTTCCCAAACTTCTGGTAAGACTGTTTTTCGCCATCCCTGAGCCTCCGCATGCACCCTGCACTTACCTGCATCCAAAACGGGCCGGGTGGGGAATCCTGAGAGGGGCAGGGCAGGGCGGGGCCAGCCAGGAGTGGGATTTGGGGGTTCTTCAAACTGCACAGAATCTTATTAGAGGTTCTCCTGAACCCTTGCGAACCCCCAGCAGCCCACCCCTGCTTATTCCCAAATCAGCAACGAAAGTTGAAAAAGCAGATTTGCAATGTCTATAGGTGGTTTCCACAAAGGTGTGGAAGCCAATACTAGCAAGATGGTGGATGGAGTGTTGTAATGTATACCTCAGTCCTTTTATACACATGCAAAGGTATGGCATTTGTGCATCTCTCTTGCACACGTGCTGCAAAAGAGAAGGGCTGGCACTACAATTCTCCACCCACTATCTTGCCAATGATGAATCCTGCTGCAGATGCCACTAGAAAAAAAACACATTGACTACCATGAATGGAAGTTGCTTTAATCTATGTTGGGCATCATCCCTAAATATCAAGAATGTTAGTATAAAATGCGATTTTTCTCCTTCAAATCAGTGGTGGCAGTAAATTGTACTTTATTGCAACAAAGTGTAGGACTGTTATTTAGCAGACTGCATTAAGTGAGTCACTTCCAAGCATTTTATGAACTGAATGTTATTGGTCCAAAATATTAATAGACACTTATATGCATATGAATAACAGAGGGAAAATCAGATTATTCTTTTTCTGCTATTGAGCTGTATCAGAGTTATTCTTAGATATTATTTTTCTCCTCACTATTATACATGAAAGAAATATGCAAAATAACTTTTTGTAAAGTATATTACATTAAATCTTTTCTTTCCCATTTTCACAGTTGGTGTGTATTGTCTCTCTGTGTTTTGTGTGCCCAGTTATTTTTCTCTCTAAGTGAATAACATTTTTTTCCCTAACTGAATTTTCTCCTAAAATCATATTTGTCAAAAACTTTAGTCTATATATTGGCCATTGTATGAAATCCAACCCAGAAATGGAAACTTTCCAGTGACAAGGGTGCAAGAGGATATAGCTACGGATTTAATGGTGACAGAGTTCGACATCTTGATAGACTAAGGGAATCATCCTAGATTCTCTTAGAGCCTTTAAGGGAAAGTGGATTGAAAGACACTCATTAATTAATTACTTGTGGACTGGGCATGTTTGCATAGGCATGTTAAGAATAACGGAATAACAGAGTTGGACGGGAAGAGTTGGAGGTCTTCTAGTCTAACCTCCTGCTCAAGCAGGAAACTCAAATGGTTATCGATCTCTTCTTAAAAACTTCTAGTGTTGGAGCACCCACAATTTCTGGAGGTAAGTTGTTCTGTTGATTAATTGTTCTGTCAGGAAATTTTCCCTTAGTTCTAGGTTGCTTCTATCCTTGATTAGTTTCCATCCATTGCTGCTTATGCTGCCCTCAGGTGCTTTGGAGAATAGCTTGACTCCCTCTTCTTTGTGGCGGCCCCTGAGATCACAGGTGTCAAATTCACGGCGTCATATTGCCATCACATGCCATTTCGTAACTTTTTTTCCCTTAGCGGAGCTGGGGTGGTCATGGCCTGCATGTGACACTTCCGGCTCATGGGCCGCCAGTTTGACACCCCTGCCTTAGATATTGGAAGACTGTTATCATGTCACCCCTAGTCCTTCTTTTCAATAAACTAGACATACCCCATTCCTGCAACCATTCTTGTTATAGCTTCCAGTCCCCTAATCATCTTTGTTGTGTGTATACTTAATTCCAACTGCCATTTTATTTATTGATCATTGGCCAGAACCAGGTGCTTCATCCCAGGAGAGCAATTGTGAAGTTGTAAAACAACTAATCTCAAAAGAGATAGTCCAACAGGAACAGGACATTTTTGCCACTCTGCTATAACAGAGAAGCCTGAAAAATTTAATTAGACTTTAGGCTTAGCCTGAACTTGGAAAAGGGCTAAGCTAAATGTTTTGTGGTACTTTTCTGTTGCAGCACAATTCACATAATTGTATCAGTTCAGAAGATCACAATAGGGTCATTGCATCTGATTTACATAACACAGTACATAGTATCTGGTCACACAATCCACATGAAATTGAGCTGAGGGTAAAGCAATGTACAGCACAGCTAAACATCTCGACATTGTACAGAGTGATGGGGTATGAGCTGAGCTAACTAGAGAGAAATCTAGAGATTGCAAACATTCAGGTGAAAATGTTAGATCAGGGATGTCAAACTGGATTTCATTGAGGACCAGATCAGCATTGTAGTTCTCCTCCGTGGGCCGGCCAAGGGGGTGGGGAGGGGGAGAGAGATGGGACAGATGTCTCCTGGAGCAATCTGCCAGCCAAAACAGGGTGCAGAGTGGCCATGTGCGTACCCCCTCACCCCAACACTTTGCTGGCCAAAGTAGGGCATGGGGTGTCTTACACCCCCCCTGTGGCCCATTTTTTGTTTCCATGGCCTCCTGCAGCACTCTGCTGGTCAAAAATGAGCCATGGGCACCCCTCGCACGCCCCCCCCGCGGCCCATTTTTGGCCTCTATGGCCTCCTGCAGCACTCTGCCTGCTGAAAACACTGCGGGCCATTTTGGCCAGCAGAGGCACCACAGGCCGGTCCTTTGATATTTTCAGGCTGGGCCCGCGGGCCAGATCTAAGCACCCCAAAGGTCGGATCCGGCCCACAGACCTTGAGTTTGAGATCCTTGTGTTAGATGATGCCCTCATGAAATCCAAATTCCACACTGGGAGTTATGGGAGAAAAAAAAAAACCTGAGGACCACCATCAATATTTTAAAATGGCTGTATACAAAAAACTCAGAAAAAGTGATCAGAATTATCATGAGGAAAGTTTATAATATTTGAAACATTTCATCTTAGGGAACTCAAGCAAGCAAGTTGATTGGGTTAGTTCACCTGAAATCTGGTAACATTGCTGGAATGCAAAAATGCAAGTGTTGGGAGAAATATCCTTCTGGGTTCAGTTCCAAGTGGTGAAAAAGTCACTGGAAATATGGAGACTGCTTGGAAAGATGGTTTAATGGTGGACAGGATCACATGGTTTGAGTTCCTGAACAGAAAATGGCCAAGATGCTGAGTGTGCCTTTTATGCCCTCTCTGCACTTTGAACTTCCTGGGGCACAGGAAGAGTATCCTGATTGGTTGTCAGACTCCCGGGGGGGGTGTCTTAGTTAGCCTTGCTGGCTGATGTAATCTTCCCAGGTGCCATGTGGTGAATTTCTGTTGCTAGATGGGTCCTATTGTGTTGCAGATGATGGTCCATTGACAAAGGTGGGGGGAATGAGTGAGCTTGGCTGAGGCCTTAATGATCCATTGACAAAGGTGGTGGGAGACAGAAAGCTGCTTTGTCTTTAAAACACGTTTCTCTATTTCTCATCCAGGGAAATATAATATTCTGCCTTTTTTAATATTTCCTAAAATATTTCATTTTTCTAGGAGAAGGGTGGGTGCTAACTTCCTACACCAGTTTGAGCCGTTCAAAAAATAGGTAGAAAATGTTAGAATGCAAATAACTGTGTAAAACTGTATTGAGAATGGGGATGGGAAAGCAAAACAAGTCAGAAAAAAAAAGCATTTTGTGTGTATGTGTATGTGTGGTTGTGCTTTTGAGCCTGGATAAGCCCTGTAGTTTTCTTGGCAACATTTTCAGAAGTGGTTTGCCATTGCTTTTCTTTTTCTTAAGGCCGAGATTGAGTTACTGGCTCAAGGTCATCCAGCTGGCTTCATGTCAAAGGTGGGATTAGAATTCTCCTGGTTTCTAGCCTGGTGACTTAATTTCTATACCAAACTGGCTATCAAAAGATGAAAGGAAAATAAATTAATGGAGGAGAGTTCAATTATTCAGGAACATTTTTGTGCTTGGCCAAGGGTGAAGTAGTCTTGCAAAAAGTGAAAGAAAGACTCAACCTGTGTCTGCTTATGTCCGAAAGGGGAAATGCTAAATGCTAAATAGTGAATTCAGTGGGAGACTTGCTGAGAAATTAGAAGTCCTATCATTCATATTTGTGTGTGTGTGTGTGTGTGTGTGTGTGTGTGTGTAATACATATCTGTGGGATTCTTGATGCTCTCTGAGGTTGTTTGTTTTCTTGCAGACGTTTCATGAGCCAGCTAGGTAATATCATCAGTTATCAGTACTGATGGGTAATGAAACGTCTGCAAGAAAACCAACCTCAGAGAGAACCAAGAATCCCACAGTTTAACCCTGAGCTACAAATATTCTCTTCTATAGGTATAATACATATTTAAATAAATCATTCTTCTCCCTTCTCTTCACTCCCTTACAACTGTTGGGGTTTGTGGCAGTTTTCTCACACCTCTCTGATCCTTTTTTCTGAGCTGGATTATCTTCCTGTCAGAATCAGTCCCCTCATCTGGTTGCCTCTTTAAGACTTAGTTCTTTCTCAGTCAATTCACTAGATGTTTTTTTCATTAATGAAATTGCCAGCCATTTTTTTCTTCTATTGGTCAAGCATTGCCAATTTATATTCCTGATTCCTTTGCACCAACCAACCCAGGGGTACTATTCAACAGGTTCTGACAGGTTCTGGAGAACCGGTAGTGGAAATTTTGAGTAGTTTGGAGAACCAGCAAATACCAGCTCTGGCTGGCCCCAGAGTGGGGAGGGAATGGGGATTTTGCAGTATCCTTCCCCTGGAGTGGGGAGGGAATGGGGATTTTGCAGTATCCTTCCCCTGGAGTGCGGTGGGAATAGAAACTTTGCAGTATCCTTCACCTGCCATGCCCACCAAGCCACGCCCACCGAGCCACGCCCACAGAACCAGTAGTAAAAAAAATTGAATTCCACCACTAATCCAACCTACTTCTATTAGTTGCAAGAGTCTTATGCCTTTCTGTTCTACAATTTTACTTGTTCATGAACTGTCTTTATTTTTTTTCTTTGTCTTTTTTAAGTTACTTTTTTCTGGAGCAACACATTCTTTTCATATCCAGATCCTTGTCAATCACGCTTTAACTTCCTTTTAGTTCTCATCACAAATTCCTACCACTTTGAGGCAAACTTAAATTCCAAAGTAACCAGTTGCACTTGTCTCAGGTTTTTTTTTTTTTTAAAAAAACAACTCTGAATATATGTCATTCCTAATACATCAGAGCAATCATTTTTATCCCTACGTTTGAAGAAATAAAATAATGCTATTTCTAGATGTTAGCAATTATCTAGCCATTATTCATAGCTAGATAATTAGTTTATTTTTCAATGTTACCCATTCGTTCTTGTCATTTATTTTGCTTGTTTTTTTTTTGTTTTTTTTTTGAAAGATCTCATTTGGTAAATGTCACAGGAAACCTTGGGGCTTAGAAAAACAGACCCAGTGCAGAGAAGTGGCATCTTGATTCGTATTGTGAAATCTGCTAACTTTCCTTTGAAGTGCCTATTGTTGAAAAGGAGTTGAGCTCCTATTCTTTATTGTTGTTTCTTAGCCCAGGGGCCCCCAACCCTGATCTGTGGATTGGCCCCGGTCCACGACATGCCAGAAACCGGACCACACAAACAAGTGAAGCCCCATCACTTGCAAGGCAACATGTGAAACCACACCCACTCTGGTCCACAGAAAACCTCTCTCCATGGAACTGGTCCCTGGTGCCGAAACGATTGGGGGCCGCTTTCTTAGCCTGTTTGAAACATCTAAAATACCTTTGGAAAGATAATTCAAAGAGTGGATTTATATATCTCTATTTGATATATAAACTCTTGTGGGGCAAGAGTTCGTTCAGCAAAAAAAGGGCATTAAAAAGTATTTTAATTACGTTGCATAATTATACAACATCGTATTTTTATTAAATATAGATAGAAAAATTTCTAAGTACTTTTAATTCAGTTGTATAAAGGGAGGGGGAGAACGTACCAGATATTTCATATATATATTTTTCAGCATTCAACCAGGTGGACGATTTATATTTAATGCTAGTGCTAACGATATACTTGTTATAGTATTTGTTATTGTTTGTACATGTTTTTTTAAAAAAAAATATTGTCAGCATTTGATATTTGCTTGTTTTTTCTTCCTTGTTTTTTCTTTTGACCAACTTTGTATGTTAACTCCACAGCTAAATAAAAAAATTTTTTTATCAAAAATGTATTTTAATTAGAAAATAGTAATTTGCTCTTGTTTTTAAAAAGCGGCTGTAATATCATGCTTTTCCTAATGGGAGGAATCCACCTATTTATTGTTTGATACTTATTTTTGCACCAATAGGATTTTTCCATACTATTTCTATGTGTCATTAATTATCCAGCCATTGTTCTTACGGAATGCATTAATTTACCTTCCTATTTTATTGTTAATGCCTTGTGAGCTGTTCCAACACTGTAATAATTGGACCCTCCTCCTCCCCCCACCACATATTTTATGCCAAGGAATACAGATTATTGTGTTGCTCTGCTGGATGCTAGATGAGTCTGTTTTTTATGACGGCTGCAAACCCATGTGTAGATTGAGAAATGGCATTCCATATTTCATGACTGTGGCTTCAGTCATTCGAACTATTGTAATGATATTGGCTTTGAATGGCCTGATGAATGTGATAATTTCCCACACTGTGACACAAACAAATCACTGAACATTAAAAAAAAAAAACATATGAAGGAGAAGACAACCTTGCATTTTATAGGATGGTAAGAACAGATTTCCCAAAGTTGTTTCTGTTGGTTTCCTGGTATAAATTCAGTGAATAGATGTTTCTTTGTTCAACTGAACAGGAAATTTTAGATCTTTTTCTTATTTTACTTAGAAGCAGAACAGTGCTGAGACATTTTGTGTGGATTACTTTGCCCACCTGATGCACTTTCAGTTACTTTCACTTTTCAGAGCTGGAAGGACCCGGTGACATTTTTACCCCCAAATCAGGGGTGAAATCCAGCAGGTTCTGACAGGTTCTGGAGAACCGGTAGTGAAAATTTTGAGTAGTTTGGAGAACCGGCAAATACCACCTCTGGCTGGCCCCAGATTGGGGTGGGAATGGAGATTTTGCAATATCCTTCCCCCAGGAGTGGGGAGGGAATGGGGATTTTGCAGTATCCTACCCCTGGAGTGGGGTGGGAATGAAGATTTTGCAGTATCCTTTCCCCGCCATGCCCACCAAGCCATGCCCACAGAACTGGTAGTAAAAAAATTTGGATTTCACCACTGCCCCAAATAGTCTAACTTTTGAATATGGGATGTACTTAAGGAATCTGGGCTGCTGCTTACTTCTAACTGAGCACAATAAAGTATTTTCAACGGAACAAACGAGAATTTGAATAAAGATTCCTTGAAAGTAAAATGTTTTTTCTAGGTGTGACTAGAAAGTAGATTCTTACTGATAGTGAGAGAAGAGTTAAGGAAATGATAGCCCAAATTAGCATTATAGGTGTATATTACTACAAACTTGAGTTGTTCTCTTACCTTTCCCTCTCCATGTGTGTTGGACTACAATATCCATCACTCTCAGACAATATATTCCCAACAGGAATGAATAGGAATAGGGTTGAATGTTGACCAGTTGGAGAACTTTAGGCTGAGGAAGACAAATGTCGCACTACTTTAAGCATACAAATTAAATGGTAAGTATTATACTGTATATACCTAGAAGGTTAATGTGGTAAAATTATGTTAATAGTGTAATCTGTTAATGGAAAAAAATCAATCTGTTAACCACTTTTCTATTCTATTCTATTCTATTCTATTCTATTCTATTCTATTCTATTCTATTCTATTCTATTCTATTCTATTCTATTCTATCCCATCCCATCCCATCCCATCCCATCCCATCCCATCCCATCCCATCCCATCCCATCCCATCCGGTAGTGGGTTCCACTTACCTTCACTACTGGTTTGGAATTAGGAGTGCATGGTGCTTCTGCATATGTGCAGAGCATCCGTGATGACATCCAGGTGGGTGGGAGGAGCCTCCTGCCATCGCCACTACAGGTTCTCCCGAACTGGTTCAACTCACCACTGATCCCATCCCATTCCAATATTGTCAGGAAAAATAGAGGAAAACATGTTGAAATCCTGCAGTTCATTTACTGGGTCCCATATTTAGCTGAGAGCATGTTTATGAGAAAGAGAGAGCAACTCATTAACAATCTGAGGGAAAGATGCTTAGAGTTCAAAGGAATAAGTGACATTTACAATGCAAGTTACAAGGCCTAACAGAAAAACTGCATCTCTGAGAGGAAGGAAGGAAGGAAAGGAAGGAAGGAAGGAAAGAAGGAAGGAAGGAAATGAAGGAGGGAAGGAAGGAAAGAAGGAAATAAGGAAGGAAGGAAGGAAAGAAGGAAATAAGGAAGGAAGGAAGGAAGGAAGGAAGGAAGGAAGGAAGGAAGGAAGGAAGGGCTCTTCTTATAAAAACAGAGGTCTTCCAATTAGAAGAAAGTGGAATAGAAACAAGACGGGTCTTAAGAGGAGATTAAGACCGTAATGACAGTCACTGCTCTTAATACCTCTGGTAACCTGTAGGATTATAGGAGCAAAGAAATGCTGCTTCTGCTGCAGTTTTATCTTAAATAAAAGCACAGCAACACCATTTATTTAAAGCAGTATTTCACTTATTAATTTATTTAGATCATATGCAAAAATATGTACACTTGTGCACAAATATGTACATATGTTTGTCAATACATTTTAGCACCACTTACCATACTTGAAAAGTGGACTGTGCTTCCTACTCAAAGACAGGAAGATATGTCAAAAAAAATGGAAGCTTGCATCGTATATGCCTGCTATTCCTTAAACCCAAAATATTTCTTTTTTCTTGGGAATACATTGCAACTGATTAGGGGATGTACAGGCAGCTACTATGTCTTTGCCGAGAGTCATAGTCACGTCAATGTATCTATTTGTCTGTCAAAAAGAATATTCAAGGTATGTTCAGCGGTGCTCATTGCATTGCTCATTAAGACACCACTCAGGTTAAAACTTTGTAAGACATAAAAATAGCCCCAAAGCAGTTCCAAACTGCAATGTTTTTATTCTCTTGTCCCTCCAGCACAGGCTGCAGCCAGCCATGCTAAGCCCATTTCAAAACTGAGCAAGTTTAATACCTTTTCCATCTAAGAATGATAGAAACGAGAATTTCATATGACATGTCTAGAATATTAACCTCTGCAGAAAAGAGGTTTGGAAGCCACTGATTGGTGCCCCTCCCCTAAGGGGTCATGGAGAAGATTACCATTTTTTAATTAGATTTTTTTGAATCCTGCCCTTATTATTTTTTATAAATAATTTCAGACATATGTAATACAGGTAGTCCTTGACTTATGACCATCATTGAGTCCAAATTTTCTGTTGCTAAGCACAATATTTGTTAGGCGAATTGTGCTCCATTTTACAACTTTTCTTGCCACAGTTGTTAAGTGAATCACTGCAGTTGTTAAGTAACAGGGTTGTTAAGTAAATCTGGCTTCCCCATTGATTTTTCTTGTCAGAAGTTTGCAAAAGGTGATCATGTGATGCCAGGACACTGCAGTTGTCATAAATATGACCCATTTGTCAAGCATCTGAATTTTGATCAGGTGACCATGGAGATGCTGCATTTTTCACTCACTTTTTGTAAAATTCCCAAAGGCGCTTTTTCAAGAGACAACTGGACTTTCTTGTTTTTCTTTGAAGACGTTTAGCTTCTCATCCAAAAAGCTTCTTCAGCTCTGATTGGATGGTGGGGAATGGAAGGATTTATACGCCTTGCAAACAGCTGGTCATTTGCATTCTTGTAGCAGGTCATTACGGTCACCTGGAGGTTTATCTGTGTCCTTAGGATAACCTGAGTGGTGCAAATGGGTGTGGAGCCTTCTTGGAACTGTTGAAAGGACTGTGTTATAGACTGGAGATAGATGATGTCAAAAAGACCATCTATGTCAAAATTGAACAGCCCTCTCTCAACAGGGGGGGAGGGGTACAACATCATCTATCTCCAATCTACAACACACTCAGGTGACTCTGATGACACAGATAACCCTCCAGGTGACCTTAGCGACCCACTAAAAGAAGGCAAATGACCAGCTATTTGCAAGGAATATAAATCCTTTCATTCCCCACTATCCTGTCAGAGCTGAAGAAGTTTCTTGGATGAGAAGTGAAACATCTTCAAAGAAAAACCAGAAAGTCCAGCTGCTTCTTGAAAAAACACCTTTGGGACAACCATGACCTGGATGACTGAGAATCTCCATGGACTTTTTGTAAGAGTGAAAAATGGTCCAAAGTAACTTTTTTCAATGCTGTTGTAACTTCAAATGGACAGGAAACAAACTGTTGTAATTTGAGGACTACCTGTACTCATGCCTTCTCCTATTTTCAACATAACAAGAACCTTGTGAGGTGGATTGAACTGAGAAAGAGTGACTGGCCCAAAGTCACCCAGCTAGTTTTCATGCCTAAGGCAGAACAAGAACTCACAGTCGCCTGGTTCCTATGCCAGCATCTTAACCACTAGACCAAACTCCTTTGCAAATATTTGGCTTCTTGAGATTGACAAGATTTGAACTAGTGCTTTATTAGTGATTCATTTTTCATCAAAGCTATTCAAAAATGGCTCCTTTGCAGGTTACCAAAGCGATGTGCTGCAGATCTCTCTCTTACTTATAAACGCCTGGCCTGCTGGCAGGCATGAGGATGGACATGTGGTGTGTTTTCCCCCCACTTCTTTTTGTGGCATTTTTTCACACTGATCAGACATGAATATATTATTTCAACCATTCTTGGAATGGCTTGCTATCAAAGTTATTCTCTCTCAATTTTTCCTAGGATTAAAGCATTAAGGCACAGTGCAACTCAAAGGCCACTTACTAATTGGAATGAGGGATCTTCAGTGCAATTAGGTACTTGCAGTGCCTCAAACAGGAGCAGCATTACCAGTTATAATTAGCTGTATTTGCCCCCCCAAAAAAGAAAAAAAAGGACAAAGAGTAAAGACAGAATGAAGTCACCCACTTGAGGGGTCAGCATAACAACCCACAATGTATTTTGTAATGGTCATTATGGACGATTGAAAAATCAGTTACACTCAGTTACTGCAGGACGTTGCCCTATTGTTAGGATTCGTAGAAATTATTGTATGAACGTTGAACAAAAATCATTTCCTTTTTGTTAAAAATGCAACTACATATCGCCATAGCACTTGATTGGTCTTTGTCAATGTTTGGTCAGAAATGCTGTTTTGAAGTATTGGTTGTCAGCTTAATTGGATCAAATGTATAGCTAGAATGAGGTGAGAGATGATGGACGATTGAAAAATTACATTCAGTTATTGCAGAATGTTGCCCTATTGGTTGGATTCCGGGCATGTTGTTAGGATTGAGAAGTTAAAGAAAAATCCAAAAGCCGAAGGCAAATGACTTTTTACTAATGCTGCCCTCTACTCCTATGCACACACAACTTATGCTTATCTTGAGTAGAGTTTAACTGAAGGAAGATTTTGTATCACACGTCTTCAAATGTCTGTAGATGTCCAAGTTTTCCTGTTTTGTTTTGTTTTTTTTTTAATTTCCAAATGGTCACTCACGCTGTCTTTTAAAGAATTAGCAATAAACAACTTTTCCAACCCAAGGTTCAAAGAATTTCAAAGTTTTGTAAAACTACTATGAAAAATATAGTTTGTGTTGATTAAGCAAACTAAGGTCTCTCTCATGTACTTTTGCATCATGCATTGAACATGGCACTGGAGAAGCAATCCAGTCTGAAGGATTTCAAATTTAAGAAATGCCTAAATCCATTTACTAATAGGCAGTTGCTCTGTGCTTGGTTCTTCCCATTCCTTTTCATTGTGGAGTGTTACCTTTTGGCTTATGAGTCCATAAGCAGAGATTAACATGTCTTTCAATATTTTTGTGATGCTTATAAAGTGATGATTCCTATATATTTTTAATTAACAATAATACCTTGGTATTAATAAAGTTTGTGTGAATGTGAAAAATGAGAGAATATACACTGTAACCTGAAGATAGATTTTTGTTTCTTTGGGGAATTAAACAATAGCTCCAGACTGCAGTTACTGATGGATGCCTATTCAAAAATTTGCATAGACCATGTTTGGTTATCTCTGGTTGACAAAGGGCAAGGTTAATGTTGATATTTTATCCTGTCTGATTTGTGAAAATTAGATTTATTCTTTTTCCTGATTATCTACTTGATACATTTGACCTCAGTTTTTGACAATCAAGGTGATTTCTTTCAAGTTTCAGATAGAAAATGCTAAGCAGTATGTCAACAAAAGGGCCATTTACCATGTCATCAGTCGTCTGGAAAATTGAATACAGTTTCCATTCTCTTTCACATGTTTTATTCTTCATCTCAGTAATTGGATATTAATAAATAGGCCACCATAATAGTCATATATAAAACCTCAACTTAAGAGACTAATGGAGTGTCCATTAAAGCAGGATGTCCGTTAAATCCAAAAATGCTTTTCTCAATGCATAAAATTATACATAGAATTTAATGCACACACACAAACATACAGAATATGGAACATGTATTTGTCCATTGCATCCAAGTTCAGTCAATCAAGGCCTGTTAATCTGTGTTTCTGTATACTGGATTTCCTTGGACATCATTGTATTTTTTGAATTATTTTGTTTTAGAAGATTACGAAAAGTATAAGGTACCAGCATATACACAATTAAATTTACAACTTTTATAACTTCTGGAGGCAAGTTGTTCTGCTGATTAATTGTTCTACCTGTCAGGAAATTTCTCCTTAGGTATCTAGGTTGCTTCTCTCCTTGATTAGTTTCCACCCATTGCTTCTTGTCCTGTCTTTAGGTGCTTTGGAGAATAGCTTGACTCCCTCTTCTTTGTGGCAGCCCCTGAGATATTGGAACAGTGCTATCATGTCTCCCCTAGTCCTTCTTTAATCCTTTAAATTAAATTAATTTAAAATTCTTTAAATCCTTTAAGTCTCTGTCTTGAACGTAATCAGCTACTCGCTTCTTTATTTCCCCAATTTGAGAATGCTTGCATGAAATATAAAAGTATATGTATAAAGATGTGCCTCTAGATTTCTGATATATTTATAGTAAATGTCATAGAAGTGCATAAAAGGCATCCATTATAAGCAGATACAAAATTATCATATGAACGTATGTAAGTTTCGAAGTATTCTTCAATAAACTCAGAAAAGAGATGTTTGCTGGAGGAACCCTGAAATGAGTTAAATCTGCTTTTCTCATGTTTTGCTCTTCTTTTTTTTCATGTCTCATTGGAAACAACTTGTAAATTGGGAAAAGGATACATTAAGGAGAAGGAAGACAATGGGAAAAAAGTAAGTGGATCTGAAGATTTTCTCCAAACTATATATAATTAACAAGCATTGTGGGGAAATGAGCAAAGATTTGTACTTAGTTCTAGGAAAGTTGAAAGAGTAACCTAATTCTGAATTATTTCAAGAGCATAGATCTCATTGGGGTGAGAATTATACACTGCATATTTTTACAGGAAGAGTCCAATTAACATCTGCTATGTCTACAAAGAATACTTACTACTCCCCCATCTACCCCATGGAATATTTATAGCTGATCTCACTTCTCTTGTCTACTGAAGAGGAAACTCTGTGTGTCATAAGATGGAAACAGTTTTGACTTAAACAGCTGGAGTTTACATTTCCACACTGGGAGGTCTTTAAAACATTTGTTTGTTTACTACTTCTCAGAAAACTTTGGGAAAGCCCCAAATACAATCCCACACTATTCTGCATCTCATAGAAAACAGATGACATGCCAGCAAGCTCTCTATTACACCTGTACAGATTTGAAACCAGAAATGCTCTGGAACAGGGGTCTCCAACCTTGGCAACTTTAAGCCTGGTGGACTTCAGCTCCCAGAATTCTGGGAGTTGAAGTCCTCCAGGCTTAAAGTTGTCATGGTTGGAGACCTCTGCTCTGGAACACCTGAGGCATGCACAAAGTTCCCCTCTGCAACTCCATAAACCCAAAACTTCTTTACAAGCATCAGACAGTCAGTGGAAGATGGGTGGGGGAACAGGTAAGTAGCAAAGTAGTCAAATTAGCATTGTGCCCACACATTGCAAGCTACATCCCTTGTGACATGCACTGTGTCATCATATGAATACAGGTAGTCCTTGATTTACAGCAGTTCATTTAGTGACCGCTCAAAGTTACAACAGCACGGAAAAAAGCGACTTATGACCGTTTTTCACAGTTACAACCTTTGCAGCATCCCCACGATCACGTGATCAAAATTCAGATGCTTGGCAACTGGTTCATACTTATGACAGTTGCAGTGTCCCAGGGTTATGTGGTCACTTTTTTGCAACCTTTTGACAAGCAAAGTCAATGGGGAATTCACTTAAGGGAAGTGTTAAGGGAATTCACAGATTCACTTAACAACCGAGTTACTAACTTGTCAACTGCGGTGAATCACTTAACAACTGTGGCAAGAAATGTCATAAAGTGAGGCAAAACCCACTTAACAAAGTATCACTTAACAACATACATTTTGGGCTCAATTGTGGTCATAAGTCTGCATATGAAAGGAGCAGTGCTAGGGAAAGATATTGCAATTGAATTATGGCACCTTGTTGAGAGAAAGGACTCTAAAAATATCCCAGTGTATTCCAAACAATCTTGGTTTGAAAATCAGAAACATTTTCCCTCCTCCTTTTATTATTTTCCTAGTTATTTTCCTGAAGATAGCAATTTTGTAAAACCTCAGTTGCCATAATATTTAGTTATCTGTCACATTTCTACATTATGGTTCATAAAAGTTTACAATACAGGCAAAAAGAATAAGAAGCAAGAATAGGTAATCAAAAACCTATACACGAACAGGTTAATGAAAGTTGTAAATGAAACACACTACGTTAATATGTTAATGTTGTCCACCTACTGCTCCAGAGATGAAAGCCAGGTGCTCTTGACAGGTCTGTCATGCAGATAAAGGTGGAAGTGACCACCAGCAAGGTAGATAGACTTGAATTCAGTAGAAATGGGTGCACCATTGGAAACCTGAAAAGTCTGACTGAAAGCAGATCATGTTTAATGTTTAAACTGCACAGTTTATTTGTGTGGTTGCTAGGAGTCAGTACCAGTTTGATGGCATGTAATCATCATAAGCAATTCTCCAAAAGGCTTCATTTTCACCTGTTTCTGGAACTCAACCCAGAAGGATGCTAATCTGATTTTATTTGGGAAACTGTCCACAACACATAGCTGAAAAAAGAGTTCCTGCATGCTTCTGCACCCCTTACTCTACTAAACTGGGGAACCGTGTGCTGGGATGACCATGCTGGGCTGATCTTCCTTCTTCCAACATCAGCAGGAACTGTCATCTGAGCAAACTACAGAGCCTCCAATCTCAACCCTCATAGATATCCAGGAGAATATCATGGTCAATAGTGTTGAAGGTTGCCTAGAGAACTAAATGGATGAAGGACATGCTAACCTTACCTCTCTCCCAGCAAAGGAGCATCACCAACGTTAAAGACATTTATTGCCACTAGGGATTTGGGACACATTCTTAAAACATTGCCTATATACTCTGAGAGGTTCTCCATAATGTTAAGAAGCTCTGAAAATTGTAGTTGACTGGAGTTATGATTTCAGTTGGAGCATCCACTCCCAAACCACAGCATATTATAATATGGGAACAAAAAGGAATAAAGGAACAAATGTAAGAATATCTGTGTTGCCCATAACTATAGCTGTGTGGGTGGTCATTTTTTCTCTCACCTTGCCTTTCAACATTCCTCCCTCCTTCTCCCCCGCACTCCTTTCCTTGCCTTCCTTCATTTACTGGATGAATTAGATTTCTTTATCAGGACTACATCATCTGATGAAATAGGTTGTGATCTCAAAAAAAAAAAAAAAAAGGCAATAATTGACTGACCTTTAACATCCCAGTAGCCTCTTAGTTCTTTTTGCCGCAAAAAACCCCTAGCTCTGAAAAGGGTTGCTATTTTTATGCTCTTATTTTTATAACGTGGTGTTGTGACATTTTTGTGGCATGGAAGGTGGACTGAAAAAATAATTAAATTTTATGTTTAAATATAACACGTCAATATACTTAGATAAAACCTGTCAGCTTTGCTGCTGGATGCAGGTGTGTGCCGCAATTTGTTGAGATGCTCATGATTTGCACCAAATGTTTCTTTGCCCCTATATATGTAATCAGTTGAATTAATATATGAGGCATGATATTTTCTGGAAATGCTTATTCCCCACCCACCCCCACCCCTTAAGTAATGCTCTATTTAATCTCTGTAAAAACCACACAGTTACAAAAGAACCAAGGTGCCAGACTGGGCTTCCTGAAATCAAATAAGGCCTAAATCTAAGGATATGATTCATCCACCCACCTCATCCCACACACACTTACACTTGCATACCAGACATAAATGAAAAGACTTCTATTATTAATCACAGTCCCCCCCCCCATTTTTTTGAAAATCAGATTTTTCAAGTATTCAAGTAAGATCCCCCTCAGCCCCCCCTCGGGAAATGTGATTAATGCTCACACTACTTGCCTTTCAATGTGAAATGTTATTGTGGTAATATTATTGTGGTAATATTATTAGAAAGTACCTACTAACATTACTTGGGGAATAACCCTGTGTCACCTTTGGCACTCCTCAAGGACCATTGGTGTATTGTGCTATCTTCCTTACTTTTATTCTTTGTTTCTGTGTGGTACTGACACTGATATCCTTATTCTCCCCCACCCCCTTGCTTTCAGTGGGAGAGGGGAAAATAGGAAGGAATACTTCTGGGTTTTGAATTTGTGGAAATCTTCTGGTGACCTTAATATGTGTATTCTGGGTACGTCAGCACATTGCAAGTTCCTTCAAGCTGGTGGGATGCAGGCCACCATAGACGGGCATGCAAGATTTGAGATCCTGTCATGTTCAGAATAGCAAACAGGTAAAACTGGGCTATGTTTTTACTTGTGGCATACTAGCTAAACCATTCCTAACTGCTATGTGGAAATGCTGCAAATAGCATGTGTACAACTAAAACTAGTGATTTTTTTTCTACATCTCTTCCATCTTACCAAAAGTGTTATAGGAAAGAGTAATTGACCAATGCCACCACAGACAATAGAAATTAATTTCTGTGGAGCTCATCTAACAACAGACACACTGAAAATGGAAATATGAAATAGAAGGCAAGTAGATGTGGCAATAAAGGCGTGAATTAATGTGCGAATAAAAAAACACCCAATAACATATCAACATATTTTCTGTTATCAAGCTGAAAGAAGGAATGCAATAGACTTGAATGAAGGTGATCTAGTCTTTTGGAGCTATTGAATACAAATATGGAAATGGAATTGTAAATTAAATTTTACAGATTAAATTTTTATATCAGAAAGTATGAGTTGATGCCATGTAGGGCATCATGGATGCAATTTGAAAGTAGAAATTCATAGTTGAGTGATAATTGCAGATTATGCTCCAGAAATGATAATAATGGAAGAATCAGCGGTAAGTTATGTAACATTCTGAATGAATTGATCTGGGGGAAAAAAATATTTTGCCAGGTGACATATGGGAACAAGATGCAAGAATTCAGAAAAAGTGTCTGAGTTTTCCTTCCTTTGAGCTGAATGTCTATACAGATTTTCTGTCATGGTTGTCCCAAAAGTGCTTTTTCAAAAGGCAACTGGACTTTGTTTTTCCTTGAAGACTTCTCATCCAAGAAGCTTCTTCAATTCTGAGGAGGATTGAAGGACTGACCGCAAGGAATATAAAGCCTTCCATCCTCCGCCATTCAGTCAGAACTGAAGAGGCTTTCTTGGATGAGAAGCGAAACATCTTCAAGGAAAAACAAAGTCCAATTACCTTTTGAAAAAGCACATTTGAGCTGGTATTTCTGCACATACCAATTACATACACACACACACACACACACACACACACACACACACACATACACAAAGTTAAAATATTAAAATGCAAATACCTGTAAGTACAAAACGGCTTTTTAAAAAAGCCAATTCTATTATACACTCAAATAGATTCTCTACCTCCCTTTATCGACACTGCTGAAATAGCATGGTGATTAAGATTCTCACTTGGCATTATAAAGGCTGCTGGTTTGAAACACCACAGCAACTATTTTTAATTGCATTTTTATCTTCAATAGCTAATTTTCTCCCTGGGCTTTTTCCCCATTCTTTTTAAAAAATAAGTCTAGAGTTTTGCTTTTTGTTTTTACATTTTTCCAGTCACTGAAAGGTAATAAGTTTTCACCACCGACTAGCCCAAATAGTGTTGAGAAATATTAAGGGTGCATGTGAAGATGGTGTAACTGGAGAACTTTAAAAAATACGGGTGTAGTTTGCTTAGGGAATTCTGATCATTGGGGTAGTAGCTGCAGTTATTTATGTGATGATTAGCAAGATACAGAGCAGCATTTGAAAGTTTATGGGCCTCGACGACAGTCCTTCGTGGTTGACTGTAGATCACTGAGATTTAGAAGAAGACTTCTAAGTCCTTTTTTTAATCTCCTCTTTTGGTCAAAGAGTCGCTCTGTGAATGACATGGGTGGTTTCTAAATTTGATATATAAGTAAATAATACCAAAGCTATAAACTTTTCAAAAATGAAATGACAGGTTCATGTGGAGAAAGCACATTTCATTTTATTGTAATTGAGGACAGGTTTCTGATCATTTGTATATAATAATAATACTAAAATAGGAGTATTGTCCAGCATGTGGGACAAGGGAATAATACACAGGTTTTGTTAAATTTCTGTGGAGTGTCTGGATGACCGCTAGTATGACACAAGTCAGCAACGGCAGCTGATAAGACTGCTTTGAATGGATGCTCATCAGTCAAACTCATCTTTGAAGACCTGGATAAAATAATCTGCATGGATGATACGGCATGGAGAAGATGAGTGATATCAATATGGAAGTCCATCATTTTATATTGACTTTTAGCATTTCTGATGAGGTCAGATTACCTCCAACTGCTTTGTTTAAATTTAACAATTTCTACGGGTGTCTCAAGGAGCATCAGCTCCATTAGGAAAAGCAGACCAGCAAATCGTCTCCAGAAGAATACTAAAACTACTTTTATTGAGATTGCTCATTGTAGTTGAATCTTGCAAGTTTGATTGTAGTGAACCCCTTCCCACTTTTTATGTCAACTAGGGCTTTGCCTGAGCCTCTTCTGAATATTATATACAGTATATATAATATTTGCCCTGAGTCTTCGGAGAAAGGTGGCATATAAATTAAACTAATAAATAAATAAATAAATAAATAAATATTGTCTGTTTGTTGTGAACTTACACGTATCTCATCCCTCCTCACTTTGATAAAGGAGCTTACGTATTTCCATCAAAATCATCTTTCTTATTCTCTACAAGGGGCCAATTTGATATGGCCTCAGAGCAAAGATCTAATGAAGTCGTCCCTTTAGACACTTGATTAAATGTACTATGGAAGTATTCAGCACACATCTTGATGACAATCAAACAGTGAGACTTATCAGAAGTTTTGGGAAGGAAAGGCAACTGAGTTCCAAATAAGAATTCTTTTCTCCTGCTGTCTGAACAAGCTTCTTCTAGTTGATTTTCTGGGCCTATAGCTTTTTTGCTCTTTGGTAAAGATTTATATGCTTTTTTCTTTCTCATTTCAAGGACAATTCCTCACAGAAAGGGTGTATTTGATGCTCTGTAATCTCTGAACCTTTCAATAAAATTGGCTTTGTCATTCACACATTCACGCTCAAGCCATGGCTTTGAGAATCATTTGTCTTTTTGGAACATATGTAGAAACTGAATAATGAGCAGCTTAAAATTGCACAAGACTTCTAAGTCAGATAGAGAGCTAAGCTGAAGCTGGCAGGCGGTATCTGGGTTTAGAAAAATGAAGAATAGCACTACTTCCTTGGTCTCAAGATGCCTTCCCTGGGGGGATTTCTCTGTGAGAGCAGGAATTCATTGCTAATTTGAGTGGGAAGCCATCACTCTCAGACTCTGCAGCAATTTGGAAAGAAATAATCTGATTGACTAAACTAGATAATGCTAGAAGGAAACCAGTTGTACCAGGCCCCCATCCTGCCCAATAAATAAGCACTCCATTGGAGATTCCTTAAATGGATTCATTATGGATACAGAAAATTTTTTTAGTGGGGGTGGGGGTTTGTCTCAATCTCCAAACCTTGTGATCCAATTCCAAATCTCTTGAGGAAAGAAATAAGATGGAGAATAATCAGGGAAAGAGGGGAAGATGGAGGCAGAGCTAATGAAACAAGTGAACAAAATTCTGTTTAATTTGGCATTAAACCCTCTAGCCATTCCAAAATACAATTCTCCATTTTGTCTCCAATTTTGTTACCTTGATGGAATACTGAGGGAGAAGATACAGAATGATCATCAATATAATTTGCGTTGTTTGGCTTGTATTGTTTGGCAAGACAATGGTGGGGAGACATCGTCGAGCAGAATTTATCCAAAATTACCCTTGGGGGCAACCCTATTTAATGTTTGTGGTTGCTTGCAAGTTCTGTCCCAGGTTGCAGACACACACATACAAAGACACAAGTGTTAAGGAGTTGTCTAGTACCACTAAGATAACAATAGACAAGGCTCCAAATAGGTTTGGAGACAAGGCTCCAATCGAAGGCTCCAAATAGGTTCCAGAAGTTGAGTCAGGAAATTAGCCAATCCAGTAGTCAAGGGCAAGGAAATGCAGGAACAAAAGTCATGAGTTGGAAATCTGAACCATTGTTGCCAACAAAGGCTGAAGGCAAAACAGCTACATAAATCCTCTATAGGCAGCTGTCTACAATTACTCATGCTCCACCCTTCGCCTAGCAAGGAGCCTTAATGAATGGCATTACTTTGCTCAGCACTGCATGCATCGATAACAGGGGTGGGTTCTACTTACCTTTACTACTGGTTTGCAATGGGAGTGCGCACGTGTGCTCATTTTGCTCACGCACGTGCTTCTGCACATGTGCAAAAGCTTCTGCGCATGCGCAGATAATCAATTATGACATCTGGGTGGGTGGGCAGAGCCTCCCGCCATTTTTACTACTGGTTCTAAAGAACCAGACAGAACCGGGAGCAACCCACCACTGATCAATGCCTGGGGTTTGGGGGAGGCAAAGAGGTAAAGGAGATCTTTTGGGTGCTTCTAATCTTCTAATTCAATGGCATGACTATTCTGGGGTTCAAAGAACTAAATAGCAAAATATCTGCTCACCTTACACTCCCTATGCTTCCAGTGTCATGGATGGGTGGAGAAGGAGGAGAAAGATATGGCAAAGAATGGCTCCTTTGTGCCATTCCACAGAGATCACTCCATGGATTGGAGCACTATCAGCATAAGATCCACAGGTCTTCTGTTGTCATTCTTGGCACGGTTTCTTTCTCATATGTCATCACTTCTTCTGCAATCAGATTCAATTCTGTTTCATTGCCATGACAGAATACAAGTTAAAGGTGCAGTCGGCACTTCTTTAAGCTGGCAGAGATTTGTACCAGCTCCAGCACAGGATGATAGCACTTCCCTATTGGTGTTGAGAAAAGTCCTTGGGAAATAAAGAGGAATCATTTTTTCATATTGAGGCTAGAAAAGCAGTATATAGGGCAGATTGGAGGAGCAGAGGAAAAAATAGGTAGTGGCTATGACAATCACCAAGCAAAATAGCACCAACTATTCACTCTTAAAGATGACTCTCTGCTAATTTTAGGACAGTGGTACAAAAATGTCTTAACCTACAGTATGTGATTACTTGACATTTGTTCTAAAGGCTTTTCCCAACTCACAACCAATCTCAGCACAGACATGCAGCCCTTCCCCCTTCCCCCTGCCCCCCATCTTCCCATATCTCCATTTCAAAGCCCTGGAGACCTGAATCAGCTCATATAGCAAGTAACATATAGCAAGTGATTGTTAAGTAAGCAAAAGAGAGACCCAGTTTTCTCTCTCTGCAGTTTCATAGCAAAGCCCTGCCTCCTTCCAAATTATCAACTGTTGTTCACAGTGCTTTTAATGTGAGTTTGCCATTCTCCTAAGAGAGCACTGAACCAATGGTGGGTTCCAACCGGTGTTACCACCGGTTCTCTTTGTGCTTTGCGTGCGATCACCATGTGCATGCTTGCTTCGCTCGCACATGTGCCGAACTAGCACTCCACACAAGCGCATTAGATTTCTGCCCAGCTGAGGTGTGGCAATCCACTCTGCCGTGCCTATCAGCTGGGCTAAAAAACGACAAATAAAGGTAGGTATAACACGGGCAGGAGGGCCCATCTCCCAGTCAAAGAGAACCAGTTCGGTGACATCACATCATCACCACTAGCAGCTCGCCCGAACCGGGCCAAACCAGGAGCAACCCACCACTGCACTGAACCTATATTCCCACATCATGTGAATAAGAGCTGATGGTTGTGTTAAAGAGGCAGACTAAATGCCAGCTTGTGCAATTCCTCTCCTGCATCTGTCATCCACTATTTGGGCTTATGCAGGTCTCTCTACAGGTGGAAAAAAGAGCCATCATCCACTTTACCTGTCCTTTCTCAAAGCTCAATAGCTTCTCAGTCTGACAGAGGGTCAGGGAGCAGGAACAAGTGCTAGTAGTCAGCTAAACCTTCAAGTCTAGTCATCTGTCAGAACCATCTCCAATCACTGGAGGGTAGCAATGGGCAGAGTTTTTTCCTGCCTGGCTGATGATGTTGAGAGGGCAGCAGATGGGGAGCGGGAGGTGAAGCAACCTTTCTTGCATGGAAAATTAGGACATTGAGCTATGTCAATTGGAACCGGGAAGGAGCACCACAAAGATCTATCTTGAGCCTTGGGGAAGAGCCCTAAGCTCGGTCAAGATGAACTTGTCTGAAATGCATCATGCCACGTTGTTACTTGCACTTAAATGTGTGAAGGCTATGTATAAAACATTTACCTGGGCCTAACTCTTATTTAGAAGTTCAGAGCCTTACAAATCTCGTGTGGAGTTTGGGATAAGGTATAACAGATCTATTAGAGAACTATATGAAGGAGCTAAGCTAAATGCCTGGGGGAAAAAATAAACTCCTTGATTTTATGGATTAAGATCATTTTGATTACTAAGTGCATTCAATTATAAAAATTGGCTGGCCCATTTGTATAAAATTGAGAATCTTATAGGAAATAAATAAAGTGAGGAGGAAATAAATAAGAGAGGATATGAAAAAGAAAATCTGTTTCTCAGCAATGTTTAATAGGAACAGTTGCCTAAAATTGCAAAATGCGTCTACTGGCATAATTAGAATAAAATAGTTTCCGTAGCAAGCAGATGTGTTCTACACACATGCAGAATAATCACAGCATAAATATATAATCTAAATAAAAGTTTCCTGTACTGGTTCACCAACTAATTTAGTTAATTAAGTAAATAGATATTACAGTCAGGTCCAGAAATATTGGGACATCAACACAATTCTAACATCTTTGGCTCTATACACCACCACAATGGAGTTGGAATGAAACAAACACAATGTGCGTTAACTGCAGACTGTCAGCTTTAATTTGAGGGTATGTACATCCAACTCAGGTGAACGGTGTAGGACTTACAGCAGTTTGTATATGTGCCTCCCACTTGTTAAGGGACCAAAAATAATGGGACAATTGGCTTCTCAGCTGTTCCATGGCCAGGTGTGTGATATTCCCTCATTACCCCAATTACAATGTGCAGATAAAAGGCCCAGAGTTCATTTCAAGTGTGCTATTTGCATTTGGAATCTGTTGCTGTCAACTCTCAAGATGAGATCCAAAGAGCTGTCACTATCAGTGAAGCAAGCCATCATTAGGCTGAAGAAACAAAACAAACCCATCAGAGAGATAGCAAGAACATTAGGCGTGGCCAAAACAACTGTTTGAAACATTCTCAAAAAGAAGGAATGCACCGGTGAGCTCAGCAACACCAAAAGACCTGGGAGACCACGGAAAACAAGTGTGGTGGATGACCGAAGAATTCTTTCCCTGGTGAAGAAAACACCCTTCACAACAGTTGGCCAGATCAAGAACACTCTCCAGGAGGTAGATGTATGTGTGTCGAAGTCAACAATCAAGAGAAGACTTCACCAGAGTGAATACAGAGGGTTCACCACAAGATGTAAACTATTGGTGAGCCTCAAAAACAGGAAGGCCAGATTAGAGTTTGCCAAACAACATCTAACAAAGCCTTCACAGTTCTGGAACAAGATCCTATGGATAGATGAGACCAAGATCAACTTGTACCAGAGTGATGGGAAGAGAAGAGTATGGAGAAGGAAAGGAATTGCTCATGATCCTAAGCATACCACCTCATCAGTGAAGCATGGTGGTGGTAGTGTCATGGCGTGGGCATGTATGGCTGCCAATGGAACTGGTTCTCTTGTATTTATTGATGATGTGACTGCTGACAAAAGCAGCAGGATGAATTCTGAAGTGTTTCGGGCAATATTATCTGCTCACATTCAGCCAAATGCTGCAGAGCTCATTGGACGGCGCTTCACAGTGCAGATGGACAATGCCCAAAGCATACTGCAAAAGCAACCAAAGAGTTTTTGAAGGGACAGAAGTGGGATGTTATGCAATGGCCAAGTCAATCACCTGACCTGAATCCCATTGAGCATGCATTTCACTTGCTGAAGACAAAACTGAAGGGAAAATGCCCCAAGAACAAGCAGGAACTGAAGACAGTTGCAGTAGAGGCCTGGCAGAGCATCACCAGGGATGAAACCCAGTGTCTGGTGATGTCTATGCATTCCAGACTTCAGGCTGTGATTGACTGCAAAGGATTTGCAACCAAGTATTAAGAAGGGAAAGTTTGATTTATGATTATTATTCTGTCCCATTACTTTTGGTCCCTTAACAAGTGGGAGACACATATGCAAACTGCTGTAAGTCCTACATCGTTCACCTGAGTTGGATGTACATACCCTCAAATTAAAGCTGACAGTCTGCAGTTAACGCACATTGTGTTTGTTTCATTCCAACTCCATTGTGGTGGTGTATAGAGCCAAAGATGTTAGAATTGTGTCGATGTCCCAATATTTCTGGACCTGACTGTATATATTTTATAAAGGGTAAGCTGGTCCCCCCCACCCATTGTAGCAAAAATAAAATCTCGACTATTTTTATAATTATTTATGAGAGGAGGCTTTTTGATGTTCCTAATAAAGATTTCTTCTCAAAAAGCTGAGAAAATGTAGTTCAGATCAGTTAGTAAACTTCTACTTCTAAATAAGTAATTCATCCAGAGTTCTAGATTGAACATATTATTTTAAATTACCGCATTTCTTGGAAAAGGCTTTGTCTAAATCCATAGCCAGTACTTCTGGATTAAAATGTAAGCATATTTATTGTACAGTTAATCTGATTGGAATATTTTTGAGCCAACAAGGAATATGGAAATTTAGCAACATAAATAGCATACATGTTCCAAGAAAAATGAAATCAATAGGTCTCCAATCGGATTGTTCCTATTGTTTTGATTAGGATTGCTTGATATAACTTTCCCTTTCCTGGATCTTTGGAGCATTACAAAAAAAAAGAATGGGTATAAATCAGGGGTGAAATGCTCCTGGTTCGGACCGGATCACCTGATCCGGTAGCGATGGTGGCAGGTGGTTCGGAGAACTGGTAGCAAAAATCCCTGCCCCCCCCACCATGCCCAGCTGAGCCGCACGATCATCAGAGGCTTTTTTTTTAACTTTTAAAAGCATTTTTTCTACAACCTCTTCCGACGAAAAAATTCTTTTAAAATTAAAAAGAAAAGCCTCTGATAATCGCACGGCTCAGCTGGGATTGTCAGAGGCTTTTCAAAGCATTTTTTTCTGCAACCTCTTCGGCCAAAAAGGTGGTTAAAAAAAATGCTTTAAAAAGTCTCTGACGATCCCAGCTGAGTTGCCTAATTGTCAGAGAGGCTTTTCAAAGCATTTTTTAAAAAGCCTTTCTGATGATCCCAGCTGAGTTGCCTGATCGGCAGAGGCTTTTCAAAGCATTTTTTTGCAACCTCTTCAACTGAAGAGGTTGTAGAAAAAATGCTTTGAAAAGTTAAAAAAAAAGAAAAGTTGGCCACGCCCACCCAGTCACATTACCCCCCACCACCAAGCCACACCCACAGAACCGATAGTAACAAATTTTACATTTCACCCCTGGTATAAATCATCTAACTACATATATATATATATTTAATATATCAAATTGCACATAAAGATTTGTCTCTTCCACATAAAATGTTATTAAAACTATCTTGAAAAGAAATATATTGTGTCATTATTGTTATTTTTTTTTTTGATAGAAAAAAATGTCTTTTCCAAAATTGGGAACTTAGACATTTCTTGAATCTCATCTTTAATGTTTAGAGGAGTTGTCTTTTTCCGGTACTTCAAGACAGTTCTCATGGCTATTCCTAATGCTTGATATAATCTCCCAATTCCTTTTCAGCCATTCACTTTTCCTCTCGTTTCATCTGGACATGCCCATAAATCTTCATTGTCTTTAATCAAAGTAAGGACGTTAACGATAAGGAAATGAAGTATTGAGTTATTAATCAGTGGGATCTGAAACTCACAAGAAGAAGTCATTAAATTGTGCTTAATGTGATAAAACTAATGTACGATTTGATGAGCGTTGACTATGAGAAGTGGTTCCCACTCAACTTTTTTTTTTCACTCTTTAATTTTGCCTATTCTTCTACCTGTTTATATGGGAATAAGAATTACTGAACTCATTTGAGTAGGCATGTACCGAATTACACTTTCAGTCTTTAATTCACCCTCTTCTCCCAAAGATGACACAGAATAATATTTAGATCATAGACTGTGTTTTAACATAAATATCGTAGGAGATGACCAGGCTGAGCTTGAGGGAAGGTTAAACATGTCATAAGTCAAGAAGTCCCTGCACGCCCGCAAGAAATCTACATCCATCCCACCTTGAATGCCTCTCTTATCTCCCATAGATTTCCTTTAATGGCTAGTTGGCCAGATTCTTGCAGAAAGCCTAAGCTTACAATAAATCTTTATACTCATTTGAACTGCCTGAATGTCCTGATTTTGGTGCTTGACAAATATTTATTTTTAGTTTGTGCGAGTTTTCTTTCGTATTTCAGTAAAAAAAAAATCAACTCATGATAGCAATCCTTTTCAAATGTATGTGAAACCAAAACAGTGATAGAAGAAACTCAAGATGGCATTGACATTTGGAAATTTCAAAAAGTGGCACACCATTAAGAGTTGTGCCCAAACTTTTCAGAATAGAATAACAGAGTTGGAAGGGACTTTGGAGGTCTTCAAATCCAACCTCCTGCTTAGGCAGGAAACCCTATACTATTTCAGACAAATGGTTATCCAATCTCTTCTTAAAAGCTTCCAGTGTTGGAGCATTTACAACTTCTGGAGGCAAGTTGTTCTGCTGATTAATTGTTCTAACTGTCAGGAATTTTCTCCTTAGTTCTAAATTACTTTTCTCCTTGATTAGTTTCCACCCATTGCTTCTTATCCTACATTCAGGTGCTTTGGAGAATAGCTTGACTCCCTCTTTTTTGTGGCAGCCCCTGAGATATTGGAACACTGCTATCATGTCACCTCTAGTCCTCCTTTTCATCAGACTAGTCATACCCAATTCCAGCAACAGTTCTTTATATGTTTGAGCCTCCAGTCCCCTAATCATCTTTGTTGTTCTTCTCTGCATTCTTTCTAGAGTCTCAACATCTTTTTTACATTGTGGCGATATGAGATATCCAGAATCATTTTCTGAGATGGGTGGCTATAGAACTCAATCAATCAATCAAACAATCAATCAATCAATCAATCAATCAATCAATCAATCATATAAATAAGTAAGCAATGAAACCCCAGAAAACTCAATTCATAAGCTTCTTTGAATAAGGATAACCATTTTCAGGAGAAATTGAGAAATAGAGTCTTGGTGGCGCAGCAGACTAAAGCACTGTTAAGTAACACCAGCTACCTGCAATTACTGCAAGTTCAAATCTCACCAGGCTCAAGGTTGACTCAGCCTTCCATCCTTTCGAGATAGGTAAAATGAGGACCCGGTTTGTGGGGGCAATAAGCTGACTTTGTATAAAAAAGAATACCGCTTAGCGGGGACCCAAAAGCCCTACTAAGCAGGTATATACAAAAGTATGAAGGATATTGCTTAACACATTGTAAGCCGCTCTGAGTCTCCAGAAAAGGGCGGCATATAAATCGAACCAATCAATCAATCAATCAATCAATCAATCAATCAATCAGTCCAATAAAATTAGCAAGATTATATTTGGGCATTGAATAAGCCCTACAGACTATGCCCCCTTCACCACTTGCAAACATAAATTTTAGGAAAGAAAAGGATTGCTGGGAGATTGGTCATGAGTCGCTGACCAATAGATCAATTGAGTTTACTTTCATCACCACTGGAAACTCACTTGTATTTCTGTATGTCTAAATTTTATTTCTTCTTGTTTCGGTCCATAATAGATTTTTTTTTTTTGCATTAAAAACAGTTTTCAAAAACTACAGTGTTTAATTGTAGTGATGATGGATGTATTTTTACTCTATTCCCCATTGACAGGAAAACTGGTTTATTGCAAAAATGTTGCTTTGTTTGCTCTGAGAGGCCAACTTCTATTTAGTTCAGTGTCAAGTTGAATTCCCTGTCTCTTGACTTACTACTGCTCTAGGCAGAAGTCATATTTCAGAGTAGAAAGCCAAGTGTTGATTTTTTTTATTAAAGGTGTAAAGTGATGCTGCATCCTGTATATCACTTTCCAATATACTGAATTCAGAAACGCAATCATCTGTCATTTCATTTCCAGTGTGCTGTAATCTGTCACCTGGAGAGCTTTTCTATACACTTAAAGAGTGGTTCTGGCTGTTGTAAATATGTGTATCATTTTAATTTATGTGTTCCACAGTGAGAAAAGAACGTGGGCAAAGGGTCTCCTGTCTAGCCGGCATGATGTATGATAGTGCGTGTAGGAAGGACACACTACCGTTCAGAATTTAGTAATATATTCTGCCAAAATTCCTCCTATAGGTAAACACATTTGTTTGAAGGCGGATAGGTGCCCAGAACCTTTTAATCTGGTTTTATAATGTCATTACCATGGAACTTGTTGATGTCCTTATGATTCAGCAAACCAACATTTTCCACATCTTGTGGAGTTTAAAAGAACTGGTTCTGTGAAATGTTGGTGTTCACTGTGAACGATAGAAAACGTTAGAGAAAAGAAATATGAGAATACCTTTGGCCTTCCCAACATATCAGAGGGCATAATTATTCATCACTATTTAAACTAATTTGGGAATAAAGGTACCTAGACAATCTATATATAGAACACAAAAGAACCTGTAGGACTTGGTTGCATAAACTTTTCAAGAAGCAGTTCATATTTTGCTGTGC
This sequence comes from Pantherophis guttatus, assembly GCF_059756535.1. Classification (NCBI taxonomy): domain Eukaryota; kingdom Metazoa; phylum Chordata; class Lepidosauria; order Squamata; family Colubridae; genus Pantherophis; species Pantherophis guttatus. Next base: position 135,160,685 of record NC_142063.1, on the reverse strand, counting down.
AATACACCAGAAGATACCTCCAAAAAGTAGACAAACCCCTAAAAAAGTAGGCATACCATAAATTAAATTCAACTGAATTTCATTTAGTTTGAATTAAGTTATCTAAATGTAACTGATAGGATTTTTCTAATCATTTTCCTTTAATTCAAAGTTAACAATTCAGTGGCACCTTTGGAGGAACTTTTGCGGCATGCTCATGAAGTGAGACAGGTGTAGTTTCCGTGGTGGCATTTGCCAATGTGCAGCTGCATGTCAGGGCTGCCATTCTGGTGGGTGCGGAGATTCTGACGACATGGTGGCTCCCATGGCACCCTGGCTCCTCAGCTTATCTTCTGACCACCAAGCAATGTGAAGATCCCTCTCCCAGCTTGCGCCCTCACCGCCCATCAGCTGCAGGCGCCACTTGATGATGTGTTCATCGCCATGGCAGCCTCCTCTGGGAGCTGCTGTCTGAGCAGCTGTTGAGGGTGGCTGAGAGGCTGAGAGAGGTATGGAGAGGTTTGGAAATGGCTGTAATAATGATTAATCTGGACAGGCTTGGAAATAGCTGGAATGCTGGCCAATCTGGAGGAGTGGCCAGCAGGCTGGGAGCGTGCGGGAGGAATGCCTAATTGTGGTATCTAAGGGAACAATGATTAATGAGTAGGGAGGAGCCAGGTTAAGGGTCATCTGGGTGATAAAGCTTTATAAGGTGGTGGGGAGCACAAAGTGTTAGCTCCAACAAAATCTTCCTTTATGCTTTATGGATGTTAGTTCATGCCAGTAAAGGATTCAAACCATCATTTGTGTGTGTGGTGTTTTCTTTATACACCGGAACCTGACATGGAGAAGGATTACAGAAACATTTTGGAAGGTCTTCACTGGTGGATCTTTGGAAGGCTCCTCTAGGATAGGATCTCCAAGCTTGGCAACTTTAAGGCTTGTGGACTTCAACTCCCAGAATTACCTAGTCAGCATGGCTGGCTGGAGAGTTCTGAGAATTGAAGTCCACAAGACTTAAAGTGCCAAGTTTGGAGATCCTTGCTCTAGGATATATTTTTTACAAAGCATTATATACTTAGACCCAGCAGATGCAAGACTTTGGATCTTATCCTATGTATGTGACTTCTTTTCAGTTTCAATTATTTTATGGTAACTGAATTATCAAATGCATAGTCCCATTTTTTTGCCTCCAAATGCCAATTTTTCATCCAATAAATAGATTTTATAAATAAAAGCTTACAACTGACTTATAGAGAATTCTCCCTTCTTTTATCCAACAAGTTTTAAAATTGGAAGGGGCACTCTACATATTTTCAGGATTACCTCATGGAGGTTTTTGAGTATACCTGACACGTACTGGACTTCTCTGTTTCCTATGACCAGCCAGCAGTGAACATGTCTCTAATTTCCAGTCAAAGGAAATTTTAAAAATGAGGATTCACAACATGTATGTACGCACATATGTATGTATGTGTATGTATATATGTATGTTTTGGCTATATTCTATCCATCTATTTTCAAAAGCTGTATGAAGGAGGCACTCACACTTTTTCCACTGTGCTTCTTCCTTCCCCGGATTTTACCTACACTTTTAACAAGTGTTTGGCCTAGCTCTAAGAAGAGATATGGAGGCATGTCCTTGTTAGTATCCATAGCCCATCAATTACTTATTACACTGGCATTCAGGTTTGTCCTTCTGTTTTATATTCACGCTGAGAAGGCTGAACAAAATTTTCTTATCTAGGAAAATGAGTTTGCTCCACCCTCTAAAAGAAGATTTATCTTTCCTCACAGTTGGGAAGCAAAACTGTTTCAAGGGCAAAGGCTGTCCTTTGCATGGTCCATATAGAAGCAGATTAAAGTAATAACAAGTTCTAGTAATTTTCATTAGTCCTATTTTCTTCTCCAAGCCTACTAGCTTCTCACTTAACAGTTTTATCCTATTTAAATGGCGGAACCTATTATTTTTGTATATTTGAGTGCCAGAATTATTATGAATCTGGTGATGCAGCAAAACTTTGCCACACGGGAAGTTTTGATATGAGTGCCTTCTAATACTGTTTATTTTCTAACTTGGATGGAAACATATTCAACTGTATGATATTAGAAAATGTTCTTTGCTATGCATTAGGACAGGGCTGTCAAACTCCAGGCCCACAGGCCTGATGCGTCACACACTGGCCACGCCCATGCCCGTTTTAGCAAAGGGGGGAAAGTACCAATATGTCACGTGATGCCACTATGACAACGTGAGTCTGACAACCCTGCATTAGGGCCTCCTTAATCCCCAAAAATATTTGGTCCATTCCTGGATTGAGAGGCCTTGCTCACAGGCACTTCCCAGCTGGACTACTGCAATGCTATAAGAGGTTTTTCCTTGAAGATATTCCCCCCACCAGGATGTTTCAACTTGTCCAGAATGTGGCAGTTTTTGCAAAGCTGGCCACCTTTCATTTTGCCCTTTGCTACTCCTGATTTCTTTCTGGAAGCAATTCATTGTACTGATTATTATCTTTAAAGCCTAGGGGGGCAGTATATTTGTAGGATCACCTCTCATTGAGATTATTTGCCTGCTCCACTAGACTGGATAAAGCCAGAATGATCCAGGTCCTGTCCCTTAAGTATAATGGTACCTAGGAAGCATGTCTTTCTATAGCAGTCCCTAACCTGTGGAATTGTCAGAGTAAATGTCTAACTTCACCACAATCTCTAGCCTTGGGCCATACAAGGGTTAATCCACCACACATGCCATCATCCCCTTGACCACACCTTACCTTAAGCTCCTCCCAGGAGGAGGCTAAGACTGAAAGGACCAAACACCATAAAATAAGCACGAAAGAGTGGAAGGAAGGACACCCCACTCTAAAACTAGATAGCTTAACCAATAAGGAGGCCGAGCGCATGCACGAGGCAGACACAACCCCAAGTAGGCCTATAAAGGAGAATAGAAATAAATTACCAAAAAGACTAGAGGACTACGTAATGAACATCCACAGCAACAACACCACACCCAACTCCTACGAGGACATACTTAATCTCCCACAAGAAGAAAGAGAAAAATGGGAATTGGCCATGGAAAAAGAAATGGACAGCCTCAGAGACCTACATGTGTACTCATCAGCCAAAGTCCCAGAGAACAAGAAACCAATTGGAACAAAATGGGTGTTCAGAATCAAAACACTAGAAAACGACAAAGCTCTATACAAGGCAAGACTGGTTGCTCAGGGGTTCACTCAGAAGTACCCAGAGGATTACACGGACACATATTCGCCCACCATCAGAGCTGAAAGCGTTAAGAGCGCACTTGTTATAGCAACTGTTCTGGGACTTGAAGTATTCCAGTTTGATGTGCAGACTGCATATCTTCATGCTGACTTGGACAAAGAAATATACGTTAAAGCACCTCCAGGATATAACAAGGGAGAAACCAACACCTGGCTCCTGAATAAAAGCTTATATGGACTCAGACAGTCAGGCAAGAGGTGGTACGACTGTTTAGCCAAAGCCCTCAACTCCATGGGCTTTACAGCCACCTCTGCTGACAAATGCTTTTTCACAAAAAGAGAAGACAACTTATTTGAGGGCATACTTGTATACGTGGACGATATTCTATACATAGGCAAACACAAAGAGAAATGCGATAAGTTTGCCTCTGAATTGGGAAGTCACTTCTCACTAAAATTGCTAGGTAAAATTGATAAGTACCTAGGAGTCCACGTAACCAAAACTAACAAAGGATTCAGACTCTCACAAAAGGAGAAGATCATTGAGCTACTGTCCAAATGCAACATGTCAGAGGCAAGACCTAGTGATACACCCATGCAGCCAGACTTTCTGAAAAATATGTATGATGAGTCCGAAATCTTCAGTGACAACAAACTGTACAGATCTACTATTGGGTCGCTATTGTACATAGCTAATTGGACTAGACTTGACATTGCTCTGGCCATCAATTTACTGTCCAGGCACGTAAGCAAGCCCACTATTTCCCACTGGGAAGCCATCAAGAGGCTATTCAGATACCTCAAATACAGCATCAATGCACAGCTATGCCTTGAACCAGAGACTTCTACTAAACCAAGATAGACCTGTTTTGCTGACGCTGACTGGGCGGGAGACATCAAAAGCAGAAAGAGCACCTCAGGTTATGTACTCTTCCTCAATGGAAGTCCCATTCATTGGTACACAGGAAAGCAGAAATTGGTGGCAACCTCCACCACAGAAGCAGAATTTGTCTGCCTATCCAAAGCCGCAAATAACCTGGTGTGGTTTGACGATTTACTTAATGACATTTGGGATGAGCCATCATACCCTATAATTATCCACGAAGACAACAAGGCTGCCATAGAGATATCAAAGGCTGACGCCGTGGGTCAACGATCGAGGCACATTGATATCAAGTGCAAACATGTAAGACAATTCTCTGAGATAGGCTTCATCAAGGCTATCCATTGTGATACTGAGGAGCAAATTGCAGACATACTAACCAAACCCCTACCACATAAACAGCACTCGTATCTCATGTCTAAAATATGTGTTCATGCTTAATTATGTATATGATGTGTGTGTATGTAAATACCATGTACCCGTACCCAGTTAGACATTTAGAGGGGTTTTTGTCAGGGTAAATGTCTAACTTCACCACAATCTCTAACCTTGGGCCATACAAGGGTTAATCCACCACACATCCCATCATCCCCTTGACCACACCTTACCTTAAGCTCCTCCCATAGGATATAAGAACTTCTCCCCACATGGAGACTAGCCAGATCCAGGAACGTACCTGTAATAGAAGGATTTGATGTTAGTAAATGTTAACCTGTTAGGCCTGGGACAAGCCAGGCAAGAAATAAAAGATACCTGAGACTTATAATAACTTCTCCTTTGAGTTATTGGGCTAGATCCATTCTATATCAGGAATAGCTTCCCCCCCAGGATCCAGTGGGCTCCCACATTTTAGCCTTCAAGAAAGTGGCAAATAGCTGGCTTTTTCCACAGGAACTAGGTATAGGGTAAGGGTAGAACCCAGAGAGTATATAGGTTGATGAATTGAAAATGGTGGGTCAAATGCTTGGTTTTCTGGTCTTTACTGTTCTTTTCTTGTTAACTGTTTTGAGCTGCCTAAACTTGTATTTCACAAGATGAGTTGCCATAGATACCTTTTAAATACCATACATATATAAATAAAATACTGCCAAAAAAGCCAGTCAAAGATTATTTAAGTGATAAAATTCTTACTTAAGATTAAATTTCATAATCTCTTTATCTAAAGCCTTTCATGAGTATGGGCGATGCAGTATTAGCTGATTACCACAACTAGTGTGCCTTAGCTACTTACCATAATATTTAGGGCAGATAGCTTAGGGTTGTGTTTGTCAACTTGGCAATTTTAAGATGTGTGGATTTCAACTCCCAGAATTCCCCAGATAACACAGGGACTCTGGGGCTGAAACGTTGTTTTCGAGTTTTAAGATCTCCTTTCCTTGTTTCCCTTTTAAATGTTCCTGAATTTTTTAAAATAAACTTTTAGTTTTTTTCCCCTCAAGTTGTCATATCATAGTTATATTATTTCCACATTTTGCATTTATTAATTATATTTAGCACAATTTATCATGGTGTTTAAAACTGTAAGGCATTTAATGCAGATATTTTTGGAATTACTTATTTGAAAATAACTTTTACATGACTTTGCTTCTTTAGAGCTTGATACGTCTATCCATTTCTCTTTGCAAAGGAAAGCACGAATATGTTATTGTCAATAAATAGTAATTATGTTATGCGATACAGCTTACTATTCAGTTTTTTTTTTTCATCCTTAGTTTTGAATTACAAATAATTCATTCACTTTGACCCTTTGGGGGGAAAAAAATCCAGAGGATAAATGATCACATTTACTTACTCACTTCTGAAAGAACTGAATAGATTTAAGATACCTCTTGCTATAGCAAAGTGTCAGTGGTATGATTAATGGCTTCATCATTGCAACATAATTTTCTCAGAAAGAGTTACACAACTGATAAAAGTATTATATGCTTTTACTTAACAGCAATCTAAGTGAGGTTAGATTTGGCTTTTTATATTCTCATTTTGGTCTTCCCATAAAATACAAGCAGAATTCTTTTACAGTCAGACAGATGACCGATAAAAATGCAATCATGTCTGAAAAATAGCTCCTATCGTTTTTTTTTCCTTTTTCTTTTCTTTTATAAAGGAAAAAAATAAATTAGGACATACATTAAAATATACTTACAGATTTCAGAAATGTATTACAAAATGTTCCTATGGACTTTTTAAAAAAAACTTTTTCATTCCTTTTCACATTTTCCCTTGGAAAAAGTATTAGAAAATACAATGCAAGCAAGACAAAAGGAAAAAAAAAAAGCCCTCCATCCACTTAGATTCCAATATGGTCAAAATTAAAAATTATAATCATGGTAAGAAAACTTCAAGGACTAATTCAGGTAGTCACCAGGAGTCAACAATGATTCAGAGGCACACCTACACACCCATAATTCATACAGTGAATAATACATTTTCAAAGGGGCTGACTCTAAAATTGTTTCAGATTTAAATCGAAATGAGACACTTCCATTCAGAACTAGAAATACAGGAGGGATGTCATTCCAGTCTCAGAAAGATTGACAATCTTCCCTCGCCTCTCTTATTTTTCTTCTTCTATGTTTTCACACTTCCTCCTGCCATACCTTCTCCCTTCTACACATCCAAGATTGAAAGCTATGATGAAGCCAAGATCTTCATGCATGTGACTACATACAAGAATCTATACAATATGCTCATGTTTTGCCTTCTAACCACACCAAGAACACAGATATTACCCAGGAACCGTGGTGGCACATGGGTTAGAATGCAATATTGCAGGATGACTCTGCCCACAGCCTGGAGTTCAATCCTGATGGGGTTCAAGATTGACTCAGCCTTCCATCCTTCTGAGGTTGGTAAAATGAGGACCCAGGTTGTTGGGGGCAATAGGCTGACATTGTAAATTGCCCAGACAGTGCTGTAAAGCATTGTGGAGCGATATATAAGTATAAGGGCTATTGATATTGCAGTTCGTTTTCTAGAGGCCTATCACTAAATTAAACTCCATTTCAACATAGAGAATATACTATAGTCTACAGACACTACTCCTTTCTCTCTGTCCCAAAAAGTTCCTACCTTCTAGATCTATATAACCTCTATAATTGGTTCTATTAAGCTTTGAACTCATTTATGGAACAAGCTGCTCTTAATTGTCATATTCAAATCTGCAAAATATATTCACTTGCAACACTAAAACCTTGAAATTCTCTAAGTGAATCCTGTTCCATTTCTTTCTCTTTCCTTCCCCATTTTCTACACTGAATTATATGGTACACTTCTTACAATGCACTCCTATTTGTTCACATTGTTTCCCAAGCAATTTTTATGTAAATTGGAAATCTGTGGCCTTTTTCAAAATGTCCTTAATCCTCCACACAATGATTTTTATCTTAATTTATTAGTAAGAGTTTTATTTCACCGGTTGCAATTGTAATCAATGAAGCACATTGTTCACAATCCGTCCCTACCATCTCCTTTAATAATATATTTAATAATCCTGAATCATCAGTGACTCAGATGCTGAAAGATGTCATATACGTATATGTATACACACACACACTTATACATATTCATATTCATAGTTCATGTACGAATAACAAAAGAAACCTTTTCATATTAAATGTGTTTCCACACAGGAATAAAATCACTCTTTTTTCCTCAATGCTCGATTGGGCACTGAGGGCTATTGTTTAATCAGCATCTCTAGAGCAAACTTCAACTAAAATGAAGTAGAATATGTTATTCACATTATTATTTTAAATCAAAAGCTTTTAGCTCCTTCCAGTTTTTAGCTTACTGGAAGAATTTTTTGGTCTTCCTTCCTTCCATTATAATATCAAAATAACTATCATCAAAACTAAGTGAAACCATCCAAGTTTCTTTGAGATATCATGGCTGCAATTGGTAGAAGCACAATGGAATTTAGAAAGAAATACACTTAAGTGTATAGTGGAGGTATTAATGGAGGCCATAGTTGATAAATGATCATTGCTAAGTTATCTCAGTGGGAAAGGTGACTTGACACTTCCCACACTGTTAAGGACTGTGCATTCACATTTGGCAAGAATTGTTTGGCAAGGGTTTAATTATCAATTTACATTAGGGTCTGCATATGATATACCAGGCAGCACTTCTTTTCCTGTTGGAATAAATCATGGCTTTTTCATGGAATTGACTCAAATTCCAAGATTTTTCTAACATGTATTACTATCAGTGAGGTAATTTAAAATCAGTTAGAATCAATTATAAGAATGGAAAGATAAGCAGGGCTGGCATATCGCTATACAAAAAATTTTAAAAACAAGAATTTTTTGGCATATTCCATACATCTTAAGAAAATAAATTTTGTTATGATATAGTTGTATACTCAACAAGTTCAGAGGGCATACTGACCAGTGATTTACTTCAACAATAAGAGCTGATGAAATTCTGTGTTGCAATTGCTTTATGCTTTTCATTGTGTTGATATCTTGGTGCTTAGTTGAAGACAAATCCTTTCCTTGGTGTTTTTTGCTCTGATTTTTAAGTAATATATTAAGCAACTCTTTTGAGATTATAGACGAAAGAGCCATATATTTTGGCCACGTGATGGGCTAAAAGATGGGCCAGAAGACCAAAAATAGAAAACAAGCAATTGAATGCATCTAAAGAATCCTGCAGGGGAATTTGGCTACCATAATTTCATGTAACAGAAGTAGCTAAGAAAAGGGAATCAATATTATTCTATTGCAATTCAATAACAGAGAGCAATGGTAAATACCAATTACACATTCCCATTCCACCTTTGTTTTCTATAAAAAAGAAATAGTCAAGTAGGATCCAGACAAAGTAATAACAAAAGTGCTTTGAAACTTATACTAAAATGGAAAAAACGTTGGGTAGGCACATACGCACATGAGCAAACAAAAATTACTCATATCTTAAACTCTGGGAGATTCTTACTATCTCTAGAGCTTTCTGAAATCTCCCCCCAAGTAGCTTCTGAACAATCTTCAACACACTGCCATGGCATATTAATAGCACGTAGCGAACTGAAGTGGAAGATGAAAATTGAGAGAATTCAGCGGATCTCCTTGACATGAGAAGAACCTGTGAATTCAGGTAAGACTATATTGGATTCTTTATTCATGAATCTAAAAAAAAAACACCAAAAAAGTATAGCATCCAAAATTCCATTTTCAAAAAGCATTGTTTAGGATTGATTGCTGAAGAAAATTATTTTAGCTACACAGGAAAAGTGAGCAGTGAGAACATCAAGCAAGCAAGCGCATAACTAACCCCCCCCCCCAAACAAACAAACAAACAAACAAACAAATGTAATTATTACTATCCATCACTGTTCTGTGAGTCTGGGCAGTACATTTTTTGCATATAGCATTCAGTGAGGTCTTTCTGGCAACCGACTCCTGGATGAATATTGCCACACCTCTGTATGTTCCATCTGCAAATCACCCCCAATATAGGTAGTCTTTGACTTACAACAGTTCGCTTAGTGACCATTTGAAGTTACAATGGCACTGACAAAAGGGACTTATGGCGACAGTTTCCACAAGTCTTGGAGGAAACATCCTATCTAGATCCGTTCCAGTCGGGTTTCAGGCCTGGACACAGCACGGAAACGGCATTGGTCGCGTTGGTTGATGATCTCTGGAGGGCTCGGGACAGGGGTTGTTCCTCTGTTCTGGTCCTGTTAGACCTCTCAGCGGCTTTTGATACCATCGACCATGGTATCATGCTGCACCGGTTGGAAGAGTTGGGGATGGGGGGCACCGTATTACGGTGGTTCTCCTCCTTTCTCTCCGACCGGTCGCAGTTCGTGTTGGCAGGGGGGCAGAGGTCGACCTCAAGGCCTCTTATATGTGGAGTGCCTCAGGGGTCGGTCCTCTCGCCCCTCCTGTTCAACATTTATGTGAAGCTGCTGGGCGAGATCATCCGTGGCTTTGGGGTGAGATACCACCAGTACGCTGATGACACCCAGCTGTACATCTCCACCCCAGGCCACCCCAACGATGCCCTTGATACCCTGGCGCTCCCATGTAACACCGCTCCTGCGCGAGCTGCACTGGCTTCCAGTGGTCTTCCGGGTGCGCTTCAAGGTGTTGGTTATCACCTTTAAAGCGCTCCATGGCATAGGGCCTAGCTATCTTCGAGACCGCCTGCTGCCACCGACGATCTCCCATCGACCCGTGCGCTCCCACAGAGAGGGCCTCCTCGGGGTGCCATCAGCCAAACAGTGCAGGCTGGTGACCCCCAGAGGGAGGGCCTTCTCTGTGGGGGCACCTACCCTCTGGAATCAATTGCCTCCAGAGATAAGGAGAATCCAAGACCTCAGTGCCTTCCGCCATGCCCTTAAAACCTTCCTTTTCCAGCAAGCCGGGCTGGCCTAATTTTTTAAGTGTTTTTAAGTGTTTTGTTTATTGTTTTTAATTAATGGGGCCAAATTTATATATGTATATTTTAACTGTATTTTAATATTTGTACTTGATGTTTTTACTTGGCTGTTCACCGCCCTGAGTCCTCAGGGAGAAGGGCGGTATACAAATTCAAAATAAAATAAAATAAAATAAAATAAATGGCCATTTTTCACAGTTACGACCATTGCAGCACCCCATGGTCACGTGATCAAAACTCAAAATGCTTGCCAATTGACAAATATTTGTGATGGTTGCAGTATGCCAGGGCCATGGGATTCCCCTTTTGCGACCTTTTGACAAGCAAAGTCAATGGGGAAGCCAGATTCATGTAACAATTATGCTACTAAACTTCACAACTGCAGTGATTCATTTAACAACTGTGGCAGGAAAGGTCATAAATTGGGACCATTTTAGACTAGGCAAAAATATAGATGTGCCCATCTAAAGATTTCCCCCCCTCCCCCAGGAGACAAAGAATTGCCTTTATTTACTTTGTAAAACTTTGTAAATACAGTAAAACAGTAACAAAAGGGGGAAAAAAAGGAAACAAAAAAGAAAATAATGCCACACCCAACATTATCACATCATCTACAGGTTTGGGGTCTGTATATCTTATAAAGATATACCCAATTAAATCCTTCATCCTCAGCACTTCTCCATTTGAATGTGGGACAGAGATTTGGGCTATTTCTGGACTCATAGCTCTTGCCAGATGAGCATGTTTGCACAACTTTATCTGGTGCCCCAGTTGCACCATTTCCTAGATCAGCAGGTTCTTCAAACAGTCACTCCTGCCACCTCATGGTTTTTAATGTGCTCTACATGGACTTGCCCTTGAAGACCACAGAGAAGCTTCCAGAATGCAGCAGCCTTGGCAGTATGCTCATGTGACATCTCTGCATCACACACTTACACCTCCTGGTATGAATCAAAGTTTGTTTGTTTGTTTGTTTGTTTGTTTGTTTGTTTGTTTATTTATTTATTTATTTATTTATTTATTTATTTATTTATTGAATTTGTATACCACCCTTCTCCCAAAAGGGACTCAGGGCAGTGGACAGCCAAAATTAAAATACATACAATACAAAAGTTAAGATAGCTAAAATAAATTAAATCAATCGGCCTCCCAATTTAAAACCCCAAGGCTATAAAATTTAAAAATTCCCATTAAAAAACCATTTAGGCTAGGCTGGCTTGCTGGAATAAATAAGTCTTCAGGGCCTTATGACTCATAAAGCCCTTTATGGCATAGAGCTTAGTAATTTGAAGAAACATCTTTCTCTCATGTGTCAACCCAGCTGGTTCATTCCAATGGATTGAACTGCTCCAGGTCCCTTCGTGTCATCTATCAGGAGCCAGGACACATGTTTTCTTTGTCATGGCACCTGCTCTCTGGAATGCGATTCCTCCTGACATCCATATGGCTCCAATCCCATTGGTGTTCCAGAATGCCTTAAAGACCTGGTGTCTTGGGTTTTGGTGGTTGGGGGGTGCTCAGAGATTGCTGGAGGGTGTTGTGACCCAGGCCCAAGTAGATATTATCAGAAGCAATCAGTTTGAAAACAAACAGACTTTATTAGAATAGCTGAGAATTAACTCATCTCAGCATAGTCCAAACTAATTCAAAACAAATTCTTCATAACCCAATTCTTCAGCCTTATCACCAACCTTGGTCTAATTAGGCAACCTGCCAAAGGCTTTTCTTGGCAAAAGTTCAGAAGCAGAAGACGCCGACAAGAAAAAAATGCAGCAAGACAAGGAACAAATCTATCAACGTTGTTTTCCGACAAAGAGCCCAAGAGCCGTTGTTGGTCTTTTAAGCCTTATGGGAGGGGCCAATCATCTCTTGGCCTTACTCCCGAATCATCCTTTTTGCTTTAGCTGATCTTGCCTTCTGGAAGCTCTTCTCATGCGTGCATTAGGAATAGGCTCCTCTTGTTCCTCTGTCTCTCTGCTGTCAGCCTCTGGAGGCTCTGAAGTCTACACATCACTCCCAGATGGCCCTGGCCCCATCTCTGCCTTCAACGCAGAGCCCTCATCCGGGCCTTCCCCAGCCTTCAGGACTGGCCCATGTTCTTCCTCAGCCTCCTCATTGTCTGACTCCACTGCCAGCTCTGCAGGCTGCTGGTGGACCACAACAGAGGGTGTCTGAATAGGTTATTGGATGGGTATAGCAATCTGGGTTTGCTGATTCACTTGGTTCTTTTTAAATGTTTTTCTTATTTATTTGACTAATATTGTATTGTGTATTTATTCTATTTGGTTTTATTGCATGCTACCAAGAGTCAATTTGGAGTTGGGTATTACTTAAATTGAATAAGTGGAGTTGAGTTGAATTAAGTTAAAAAGTTGTTAAATTAAGTTTAAATAGGGGTTATTCATACCTGTATACATATACATACATTTCTACACCAAAGTTCCAATAAAAGACGATCATATTTCATTGTAACTATCTATATATAAGCTATGTCAGTAAGCAATGCTTTCCTAAGTTGCAAGTAACATCAATCCACTAAATAATGGGAGCCATAAATTTATCTTTCCAATGTTGTCTCTTAGCAGAGAGAGTGACTAGTGAATCTATTTCTATTATCCAATTGTCAATTTCCATGTAGTAGTATGTTGCTCAAAAGGATATGGATGTCCTAAACTTGTCTCAAAATCAAATATACTGTATATAGTTACAGATATAATTATAATTTTAGGGCCCAGCAAAAGTATGTTTTAAATAACGTGTTATTCTCATTGCTTCTCCAACATCACAATGATTTATTCATTCCTTTTCTATATAAATTCAGTAGGGTCGTGTAAATCTGAAACATTATTTTTGTCAAATAAACTATAATCTAAAAATCTATTGAAATTTTGATACCAATGATAATCCAATTCCCTACTTGTGTCAAACCATTTTCTACTTATAGACAAAATGTAGATTCCAATTCCTTATTCTATTCAATTTTTTAAAATAGACATGTCTATGAATTGTATGTCATCCAAAAATTGAAAATAGTAAAGGCAAGTTGGAGGTATTCTGGTGATAGCAATAGCAATAGCACTTAGACTTATATACCACTTCACAGTCTTACAGCGCTCTCTGTAAGAACTCTTACAGAGTCAGCATATTGGCCCCCAACAATCTGGGTCCTCATTTTACCGACTTCGGAAGGATGGAAACCTTGAGCCTGTTGAGATTTGAACTGCCAAATTGCAGGCAGCCAGCAGGCAGCAGAAGTAGCCTGTAATACTGCACTCTAACCACTGCACCACTGTGTCTCAGTGATGATGATGATTTTATAGGCTATGAATTGTCCAGGTTTTGCAAAATGGAAAGGTTAGTAGTCTGAAAAGGCTTATTGATCAGATTCCCAGGAAGAAGTGCAGTATGTTTTAATGATCAGGATATGCAATGAGACTTACCACTTTCTTGAAGTCCTTTCATTATACAAGCTGGTCCTCATACTTATTGGCAGTTCTGCTAATTAATAAATAAAAGCCATCATAAGTTTTCCAAAAGGTACAGTGTAACAAGAAGCTACAGTGTCTTGTGGACTGCTACTTGTTCAGCCTTTGTTGGTAATAAAATCATAATGTCCCATTCATGTTTTAAAAGCAACTGGGTTCTTTTGTTATGAATCTTGCACAAATCAAGGAAACAATAAGGGTAATAACAGCTTGTTAACGCAGGCAGTAAACGCGAAGCAATAACTACCTCTGGAAGAGTAGCAATGAGTGATGGCCATCTTTAGTCAGACTGCCGATGCAGGAATAGAGAAACTGGAAAGATATCAACCAGCCTGATTTAAGACCTGAAGAGAATGCAGCATGGAGAGATTGATAGGCCTTTTGGTTGAGGTCCATGGCCCACATCAGTGCTTTTGGGATTGATGTCACACAGAGCTATCAATCTCAGAGAGGCAAATGAGACCGCTATTCTCTATGAAGAATGGGCCATATTAAATACTTTGACACGGACTAGATTGAGAATTGCAAAATGACTCTGGGAAAATGCATGTTTGTAAAAATAAATACTGTACTGATTCTCTATAGTATTTGTTGAGTAATAAAAGCAAAATAATGCTAATAATGCTAATAATGCTAATAATAATAATAATAATAATAATAACAACAACAACAACAACAACAATTGTGGAGAAGAAAAAAGTGTGGATCGTTGACATTGCCATACCTGGTGACAGCAGAATCAATGAGAAACAACTTGAAAAAGTCACCAGATATCAGGACTTGAAAATAGAACTGCAGAGACTCTGGCATAAACCAGTGCATGTGGTCCCAGTGGTACTCGGCACACTGGGTGCTGTGCCTAAAGACCTAGGCGAACACTTAAAAACATTTGGCACTGACAAGCTCACCATTGGTCAGCTGCAGAAGGCCACCTTACTGGGATCTGCTCACATAATCCGCCGATACATCACGCAGTCCTAAACGCTTGGGAAGTGTTCGACTAGTGATTTGTGATACAAAATCCAGCATGGTTATCTCGTTTGCTGTGTATACTGTCATTTTTGTGTAAATAATAATAATAATAATAATAATAATAATAATAATAATAATAGTAATACCACCACCAATAGCAGTAGGTGCCTTGTGTGCAATCCCCAAACAGCTGGAGCACCACTTGAAACCACCAGCAGTGACAAAATTATCATCAATCAATTGCAAAAGGTAGTTGTACTAGGAACAACTTACATCTGCCTATCCCAGGTCATTGGGAAAGACTTAAAAGGTGGATAAAAATGCAAAAATAGCAGGAGGAGGAGAAGGAGAAGGAGAAGGAGATTAAAATGGAAAGGAAAAAGGGAGAGATAGGCAGGCAATACACAAGTAAAAGGATGCTGAAAGTTTTCTTTATTTACATATGGATATATACGGTGCTTTTCAGAATTACAGAGGCACAATTATGCATTGTTCCAAAACCTTACTATTCACAAGGAAAGCTAAAAATGAGGAGTGGGGGAGAGAGGAAAATATAGGAATGGGAAACAAAGATTAAATTGGTTCCACTCACTTAAACTAAGTATATAGCTAAAATTAAACAAGAAGAGATTTTTCTGATTAGTGCTAGAATTAGCTGTTCTGAAATGGCTATTAGAAATGTTAAACTTTAATTGGATGATGACAACTTAATTGGAGTATAACTGATGCTAAACTAGAATATGGAATGCCGGGCTTCAGATTAGATTTTGAAAAGGTGCTTTAAAATTAGCAGGGGTGCAAATGTGGCACCTGTTTACAACTCCTTAAAGCAGCTGCATCTTTTTCTGGGATCATGTGGCTGTACTTTCCTCAGACACTTCTTTCTTTAATCTAGTTGAAGCACTGGACCACTCCCATATCAAAAATACAGTGAATATTCCTTTTGTAGAATCCTGTTATTAATGAGATGAGGTGATGTTTATGATAAAATTATGTGGCTGCAATTGATCTCCCTTCAGGAGGCATTTTGTATCATGAAGGGATGATGTTGGCCAATTTGTCTCAGCTGATCATTTTGATATAAAAGAAGTTGTTCCTGCACATGTACAGAAGACACTTTTTCTGACCAAGCACAGCCATATGGTGAGAATTAGAGCATTAGACATGAATTGATCCTTCAGAGATCTTCTTTATATGTGTGTGTGAAGAAAATATCTTCATATTGATCATGTCTGTGGGTTTGTTTCAATTTGTGCAGAAGACTCTTTTTCTGGGATGAAGGTGGGATAATTTTTTTTTTTTAAAAAAATGGGGTATAACATGGTAGACTTCCAACAGTGAGGTTAAACTTTTTGCTTACCAAGAAAATTTTCACCAATTTTCATTCCATCTGAACAGTTGAATATCTATTTCTTTACTTATTAACAGCTCTTACTGTATATACTGGCAGCTATCTGCACAAATAGTTTTTCTAAACAATAAAATGAACATTAAAATTATATCATATAGAAGGGCAATTAAACAACAACAACAACAACAACAACAGCCGGAGAGGATAGAAGAGTCGAGTTCATTCACCATCATCTTTAAATGTACCATTCTGGCGTTTTAAAAGAACGTCATTCATTGCTGCCTCTTGTCAGAAGTTTCATTTTAAAGATCGGAGTATCTCTTTTTTTGGTTTGTTTTTTGGTCTCTAAATCAATCTGCCTCTCCAGTTCTGTTCATCTGCAACAATTGAGGCAAATGGCACCGAGGATCTCCTGGAACAGGTCTTGAACTGCAAGATACTAGATACTTTATTAAAGATATTTGAAGGGAAAGCAGCACATAAGAAAGGTCCTGAAAAGACTGTAGAAAATTGAAAAATGCCTGTCATGATGTTTTAGTAGGAATTGCAAAAGTACTGCAAGTTCCACTTCAGGGTTATTGGGTTATCTTGCGCATGAGTGACAAAGAAGTCTTCTGTTCCTTTGCTTGAATAGATAGCAACTCATCCCTTCACAAAAATCCTGTTTCGGATTTTAGCCTCAGTTTCCTGCTCAGCCACATCTTCCTCTCAGGCCAGAGTAATTTTTAGATTCGTCTAGTAACTGCAGTTTACTAGATGGATCTAAAAATATAACATCGTTGATGCATCTCACGGAAAGACATTGGATCAGATTCAGAAAAACTATAAACGGGGCAGTGCGATCGGCCCTGAAAAGGCTCTTCGAGTCTGCTGAAGCAAAGGGACGGAGCACCATAAAGTCAATAAAGTTCAGTTAGGGAATCATGAGGAATGAAATATAATTTTGAGCCTTCTTTGCTCACAACTAAATTGGCTGCTTTCCCATGGTGCTTGACTTGACAGAAAAATATGCTTTCATAAATTGCTCTGACTGTAGAATGCTAATCCATTTCAACAGCAAACCTGGAACATGGTGCTGCCCTTTAAGTTTTAATGCAGAATAACCCAAGGAATGTGATTGGTGCATTCTCCTGGTTCTAGTGCACCTTCCAACAAGTGTTACTTGTTGTGAGGAAAAGCAATAACCAATCACTGCCCTTATCAAGAGATGGGTTGGACAAATGTGGGTGGGTATCTAAAGCAAGAGTATCACCCAATTTTCAGTTGTCCCAGTTGCAGACACAAAGGGGACACTGTTCCTTTGTGAAGTCACTTGGGATGTTTCAAAAATATGGGTCTAGCACTAAGAATGTTCAACATACAGTAGAACCTCTGGTCATGAATGCTTCTGACCACGATCAAATCAGGTTTGGACCAAAAAAATTCACATTTTTTTCATGGCCAATTTCCCCTTCCGTGCCATTTTTTGTAAGCGCCAAATTTCCAAAATTAGGTTCGGGCAGTGGTGGGATTCAGTCAATTCAGGCCGGTTCGAGTGAACTGGTAGTTAAATTGCTGGCTGGCTCCTCCCCTCCTCTCCCCTTCCAGGAGTCCCCACGCACCCCATTTTGGCTCCCAGGGGGTGCAGGAGGCTGAGTGCTGCCACCATGGCCACGCCCGCTCGCTGGTCATTGGGGCAGAGAACCGGTTGTTAAATTATTTGAATCCCACCATTGGGTTCGGGTCACAGCCAAAACGGTTTGTGACCAAAGTTATGGAATGAATTATGGTCATGACCAGAGATTCTACCATATGTAAAAAAATAAAAATAAAATAGAAGTGATCTCCCTCTGCCATTTTGGCTTCTATAGAGTTTCAGTCAAAGATTTTTTTACATGGGGAAAATGCTATCAAGAACGTCAGTTCAAATCTTGAAAATTTCAGGGGAATCAATTTTGCATTATACTTTGCAGCTAAAATTGTTCACATTTGTTCTGGCATGGAATCCTTCATAGGGCAGAATGAGGATAGTTATGACCACAGGTTCTGCCTAGCTGAAGATGCTTGAAGAAGTTTAAGATTGTGTTGCAATGGAGCATTAAATACGAAACAGGTATTCTTATTGACAGGATCAAATACCTGTCAAAGCGAAGGATCGATAAATATGATTTAAATTCTTCAAAATTTATCTTCTATTTTCTGCAACCTACATGTTCTATTTTCTGAAACCTACAGAAGCAAACAAAATGAATTAGATTATCCTTTAACCCCACTGTACTGTCAACAACAAAAGGCACAATTTATCCCCAAGGCAAGGCGAAGCAGTAAATCTTTATTTAGAATTTTCCATTCATTCTGCCACCGTTATACGGTGTAGTTTTTACATGGTATTATTTTACATTGTTAAAATGATTTCTATTGAGGAATAAAGATGTGGTGAAACAGACTACATTAATCAGAATACTAATCTAAGTACTTGTAGAATTTGATGAATTAGTGGAACTGGTTGGATGTCTTGAGGAGACTGGGGAAATAGGTTATTGGCTCAATAAAACATAGTGTGGCATTTAAAATGTCAGCCTAATAGCAAGAACCAGTAAGGCTTTTAATTACCTTCTGTGCCGGTTTTTTAATTGCTTTGATGCTTATAGCACTTAGCGAGCTCCTGACAGAATTGTAGCTACTGATTTAATTTAAACTGTTTATAATATCCAATCTGGATGGGAAGGTAAAATAACCCTGCAATTAAATATAGTTTTCTACATAGAGATGCGAGGAACCTTTGGTGACTAAATAAAGAAATACATGGTCTTTCACCAGATTCCTTCTCTCGGTGTCTCTTTGCCTGGTATAGTTTGGTTGATTATGAACCAGTCAAGAGCCATAAAAAAAATTGGGTTGAATTGCTTGGATGGTTTGAAGTGCACTTTGAGAAGACTAATAGTATAGTAGCAGTATACTGCAGCAGTCGCAGGAGACCAGCGCTGCATCCTTTACTCCAGCAGGATAGAGTGATGGACCTGTGCAATCATTTTCACGCTGAGGCTGCATTTGGTCTTTTGAGTGGTAAGTTGCAGGGCAAATTTGAGACAGCAGGAAGAGCCAGGATAAATACTTAATTTGACCGAAGTCAAATTTAATTTAAATGCAAATACATTAATTCTCCCAAGTTTTTTTAAAAAATAATTTTAATTATTTGTTGCATCATTTTCCTTTTTTGTTGTATTAAAATAGTATTAACTATTATGGTAAATTCAGATGGAGATTTAATTCAGATGGAGAAGCTCAGGAGGCTAGCCTCAGGGATAGAGAATCCATAATAGGACACTCATCCTTTAACGCACACACACACACACACACACACACACTGCATGGGCATCTCCCCCTCATTTTGATTTCTCCCTATTTGTATAGAATTTACATGCGAAGGAATGAATATACTAATAAGTGAGGGAATAAAGTAAGTAAAGAGTAAGTAAAGAGTATAAGGTAAGCAAAGAGTAAGCAGTTAAGGAAAGATTTGCCTCCCTGCCCATTCAAAAATTACACAGCCATGATAAAGAGCAAAGCATGGAAATTCAAAATAACCCTGCCTTAATTTTATATAGTATATGATCAGGCAGAGAGAAACTTGGACAAGCTTTCAAGATTATTTTACCTGACTATAATAAGGACCATTCCTGGAGTCCCTGCCATACCTGTTTCTAAACTTCATCTATCATGATGCCTGTCAACACCTCCAACAGTTTAATCCAAGATTTCTTGTAAAATATCTCTGACATACTTCTATTGGGGCAACATCGAAACCATGGCTGTTCCATTTTTTTTCCAGGCAGAGGCCTTCTTTGATGTGTCTCAACATTCATGATGACAGAGTGAGGTCTACAATATCCTATTATACCCAGCACTCTTCATTTGTCCCTTGATAGTAAGACCCTTGTAGAACATGTACCTTGTATATACATATATTCCATACATGGAAAATAACAAAAAATTATGTATTAATATGCTTGAGAATTAGGTGCCTTATTAAGTTCCTATGTTCAGTTCTTAACTGGGAGGAAATTGTAACATGATTTTAAAGTGGGGCAAAAGATAGTTGAATAATTGTTCAAAAATAGAAAAGTTGATTGGTATCTAAATAAACCGCCTATATATTTTTTTTCTATTTCTGTATCTAGTGTGTTTTACCTAAGGATGGATACAATTCTGAATGACATCTGGATTTATATTTTTGAAGTAGAGGATCTACTCTCTTCCTTCAAACAGCTTTAGATGAACCCTGAATTTAACACAGCTCCTGGTAAAGTCTAAACCGAGTGTCCAAAATCTCAGAACATGTTTCATTCTAAGATTTTGACAAAGTGTAGATTTCCTTATTAGTTTCATTGTCTCTTATTTATTGATTGGCTTCATTTAGCAAGTAGGTAAATTTAGGTACCAATTTGCCTGCTAAGAATATCTCATTGTGATGGAACAAGAAAATATCACACAGGAATGCATTTAACCATAAAGGAACATTAGGGAAAAACACAGTGAGTTTCTGAATTATTCTATGGGACTATTTCCATGCTACTCCCCAAACAAATTTGCATGGAACTGTAATACCAGACATCCCTTCTCCAAAAGTAATTGTATGTGAATGGTCCCATGGCGTTTTCTCATATTCTGCTTTCTTAATTATCTGCAGCTGGCCAGCTCACTCATTCATATGATTTTTTCTGATCCAATTATTTCTTAGGCATTCCTACCGCCATAAAATTTCTCAAGAAATCATTCTGGAAATATATGCAGCACATTATGTCAGTATCATTGTCTAAAGAGTGCCTTAAGTAGGTCAGTCAATGGTGCCATTCTTTGTCCCTCGTTTTTTTTTTTTAGTACATATAACCTAAAGTATTATAAAATAACTTTCCCTCTTGTTGGTAAAATTATTGTAATAATACATTCAGTAGCTAAAACTGTGTTTTTCTATTATGAATGCACTATCAACTTCCTGAAATAGCAGATATATTTGGGATTCTAAAATTTACTAACCACACATTATTCTTATTTTTGTACGTATTTTATCACTCCTTACTATTTACAAAGTACCAAACCCACCTATTTAGAAAGCACCTAACTTGTAACGGAGAAATGCACATAAATTTTGTGTGATGGTATTAGTGCCAGCATGTTAACATCAGAAATTGGGATGTGGTTTACTTTCCCTTGCCAAACACAACTCTCCTCCTCCTCCTCCTTCCAGCAAGCATTTATCTTTCAAGCCCATACTTTATTTAACCATGGTTTGCTGAACAACCATAGTGATTTTGTTCACACTTCATGTTAAACCAGAGATGGCTGAGTTCCCATATGATATTAAAGTAAACAAACCACACCACAGCTTTGCATATTGTGTGAATCCAATCATATTCTAGGCACGAAATATTAAGGTGCAGAAATGTGTGGCAGTGCAGTACAGGTTAATGAAATAGTAGAAAATATACTTAATCAAGAACCCATATAAAATATATGTGATCAGCATATATTTAATACAGTGGTGGATTGCTCCCGGTTTGCACTGGTTCGCAAGAACTGGTAGTAAAAATTTGTAGTAGTTCGGAGAACTGGTAATAACATTGGCTGGCCATGCCCCAGAACCGGTCCCCGGCCCGGTCGCCGCTTGCTTATTCTGCCCACCTCATCAGAGGCTTTTTTTTTTTTTTTTTTTACTTTTGAAAGCATTTTTTCTACAACCTCTTCAGCTGAAGAGATGGCAAAAAAAAAAAATGCTTTGAAAAGCCTCTGACGATCTCAGCTGAGTTGCCTGATTGGCAGAGGCTTTTCAAAGAATTTTTTTCTGCAACCTCTTAAGGTTGTAGAAAAAATGCTTTTAAAAGTAAAAAAAAAAAAAAGTTGGCCACGCCAATTTACATTACCCCCCACCAAGCCATGCCTACAAAATAAGCCATGCCCACAGAACCGGTAGTAAAAAAATTTAGAACCCACCCCTGATTTAATAGCTAGCTACTAGCTAGATCCATTGTATGCTTCTTTATCAGTAGGAGGAAGTTATACAGTGATCTGCTCCAGGGTTTTTGGTCTCAAATCAGAAGTTGAGTGGCAGTTCTTCAAGTTCAAACTTCATGTGGCTTGCTCTTTATGTAAATACTCAGATAACTCCAGAGTATTCACTGCATTTTGAAATCATCTCCCATATAAAGTCTCCTCTTCTCATGAGACTCCCGAAAGCATTTATTGTTCTTTCCTCAGACTCTGTTTTATTGTGTCTGTGTTAGAAATTTGGGGTATGATTTTATAAGCTGTTGAGAGCTTTGACTGAAGAGCAGCAAATAATATTTTAAATAAAGCAATAAATGATGTTGCAAGGATATGTTGTAAAGTTGATGTGAAAACATCAGGGCATAAATTAGCATAATAATATGATTGAAGTCCATGGAAGGACTGTGTCATACCAAACTGATGGACATATGACACATGCACGACAGATACAGATATAGATACACACTGAGAGAGGACATTTTCTAGTGAAAAGGCAGTATATCCTTTTGTAAACAAGATGCATAACTAACTAACTGCAATGTAGCTAGAGAACCTTTCCACAGCTGTGACTTCCAGATGTTTAGATCGTCAAAGTTTAGAAAAGAATTAGACAGAGGGTTCTGCAAGCCATTTGGAGAGGTGACACTGTGAGCCAAAGCTGTGTCTTTGGAAAAGCATGGCTGCCTCAAGATCCTTCCAGAACCATCTGCACACAGACACAAACTTTGTGCAAAAGATATTTTTCTGAGACTGTAACACAAATCCCAGCTTCAGATGGGTATTTCACTTCAGCCATCTGTTCTTTGAGTTCTAGCTCACCGCTCACTTCATGATATATGTGCATATAAGCTCGACGAGTCCATAGAGTTGCAAAATAATTTGCAAAGCCATACCAGGAATGAATTATCCATTACCAATTGAAACCCAACACTTGCTACAAGATCTCCCCATAGTAAAGCAAAACCAAAATTCCTCTCCATAGAAGCTCCAAAGAGAAAGTCTGTCTTATTTATAAGATGTATGTTGAACAGGAGAGCTGATTCAAGGACCAGGAACTCATGTTGCCAATCCAATATTTGATCAATATCATAAAAGAAAAGACTGGAGATTTAATTCTTGACGAATCCCACAGTAGAAGACTGCATCTGCCTAAATCAATGTTTCTCAACCTTATGAACTTTAAGATGGGTGGACTTCAACGGCCAGAATTCCTCAGCCAGCCATGCCGTTGAAGTCCATCCATCTTAAAATTCATAAGATTGAGAAAAACTGGCCCATAATGTCAATACACTCTATTTTTATATCACTGTCTATTTTATGTTGTGAAAAGATCACTTTATAGTTGATAGTGATTACCTTTTAGGATTATTGGCCTACTTATTTTGCAACATACTTTCTTGAAAGACCTTAGTATTTACTCAGAAGGGGAATTTTAACATGTTCAACCCAGTGGTGGGTTTCAAATTTTTTTACTACCAGTTCTGTGGGCATGGCTTAGTGGGCGTGGCATGGCTTGGTGGGTGTTGCTTGGTGGGCATGGCAGGGGAAGGATACTGTAAAATCTCCATTCTCTCCCCAATCCAGGGGAAGGATACTGCAAAATCCCCATTTCCTCCTAATCAGCTGGGACTTGGGAGGCAGAAAATAGATGGGGCGGGGCCAGTCAGAATTTTTACTACCGGTTCTCCGAATTACTCAAAATTTCTGCTACCAGTTCTCCAGAACTGGTCAGAACCTGCTGAAACCCACCTCTAGTTCAATCCGAGCAATGAGGTTCGTCCCAGGTTGTTAATTCTTTCCCATACCATAGTTTGTGGTTTATGTTAGACATGTCCAGTGTGCAAATACTAGTCATAGCAATTACAGAAAATTAAACCCTGTACAGACTTGAAGTTTGTTTTACTTCTATGCAATACATTGCTTAAACAGGCTCAAAAATAAGAAAAAAACCTTTCACAGCCAGATTCAGATATTAGCTTTGACTTCTTCTATGAGTGGTATTTTCAAACCTTGATATTTTTAAGGTGATACAGCATTTCTTCTCCGGAGTTCATAGACCTGTGCAGAAATACATCTCAGAAACATTTTAATGAAGCTTCAAAATCTGTATGTTAGATAATTTTAATTGTAACACTCCAACCCTGTAGGACTTTGCTGTTTGGGTAGAAATCTAAAGTTATAAGCTCATTTGCTGATCTGTGGTGTAATTTGTGATTGAAGTTACAGTATCTGTAATACCTAACCTTTCTGTAAATGTCAGCCACGTTAATGACTGCGCTGGCATTCCCTTGCTTGATAACACATGGCAGAGGGTTGCGTCCGACCACCAGCATCTCTTTAATAAGCCACTAATGAGAAATGACCAATAGTGGAAGAGTACAGATTAAAAGTGACGATGCTAATTGACTGCAAAGGGATCGACATGAAGAGAAACCAGGAAAATAATTTAAACCTAAATGATTTTGGACTGATTTGATATTTGAGGAAGCCTTACTTTCCTCCTGCGTTTGGCAAGCAGAATTAATTGGTTCCTGTTTTGCAGAGAATAGGCATCTGGCTGACAACAGGCCAAGGTGAAAGGAGGGGAAAGAAAAAAGATTAAAAATGCTGAAGGCTTTTGCAGCTGGAATAAACCTTGTGTCTGCTGCAAAATTACTGGAGGTAATTTCCAGTTTTGCTTTCGTCCAGCACACTCCCAGTCATCCCTCTATCTAGCTCAAAGCAAACATGCACATCATTCAGCTAACCCCCCCACTCCATCCCTGAAAAACCTTATATTAATTTATTAAACATAACAAATAATTAACTGGCAAAGGCAGGGAAGGGAAGGCGAAAGACATGCTCAACAGGCAAGAGATAAAAGAGCGACTGAAGATGATAGTGTGGGTAATTAGCATGGATACTTTGAAGGAAGGCCCTTTAGTTATTCCAGCTTTAATCCTTCTATGTGCCTAACAACAGCAGAATACAGGTGGAAAGTAGGACACCAGGTGATCCCTACTCTATTCTACACAAGGAAGGAAATAATGTGGGAGGTTGGGATGATATATCCAGATGTAGTATTTTAAAAATTAAAACAAAAACAAAAGCCATCATTCTCTAGAAGCCCAAATGTTTTGACATGAAGACAAAATATTATTCATACACACTAGTTCTGTTATTATAATTAGCCAGAATTGAGAAGACAGCAAAAGACAGCAAGTCCCGCCTCTACAAGGAAACTGAAGAAACAATAGACTACCTGGCTGGCTGCTGCAAGAAGATTGCACAGACAGACTTCAAACAATAACATGACAACATAGCAACAATAGTGCATTGGAATATCTGCAAGAAATACCATTTGCCTGCAGGCGAGAACTGGTGGGACCACAAAATAGACAAAGCAATAGAAAACAAAGACGCTCAAGTGCTCTGGGACTTAATAATTCAAACAGACAGGCACCTGCTACACAGTACCCCAGACTTAACAATTATCGATAAGAAAGACAAAAACGTCTGGACATGGCAGTACCTGGAGACAGCAGAATAAGAAAGAAAGAACTGGAGAAAATAACAAAATACAAAGACCTGCAAATGAAGTAGAACAACTGTGGCAAAAGAAAACAAACAACAAAAAAGAGTACTGATAGCAAGGGTGTCAAACTCAATTTCATTGAGGGCCGCATCAGAGTTGTGTTTGACCTGGGGGGGGGCGGGGGGCATGGCCAGGGTGGGTGTGGCCAGCTCAACATCACTCATGTCAGGGACACCCTGTGGTGGCCTCCTGCAGCCCTCTACCAGTGAAAATGGAGCTGGTTCAGTCCTCCCGTGCTCTGTTTTCACTGGCAGAGGGCTGGAGGATGCCGTCGCAGCTGAAAACGGATCTCAGGAGAGCCGTGCATTGGCAGAGTTTTGCTATTTCTAGGGCAGCCCCGCAGGCCAGATCTAAGCACCCCACGGGCTGGATCCGGCCCACCGGCCTTGAGTTTGACACCCCTGACCTATGGTAACCCCTGACCTATAGAACCCACCCGCCAGGGGTGGGTTCTATTTACCTTTACTACCGGTTCACATCGCACCCATGCACGCTCTTCTGCGCATGCACAGAAGCTTCTTGAACACCATCCACATTGACAAAATTCCCATCAGTCAACTGCAAAAGACAGCTTTACTTGAAATGGCTTACATCCTCCAATGATACCTTTAACACCATAAAAAAAATATCTGCCCAGCCCAGGATCTTGTGATAAACTCAATAGGTGGATAAAAATGAGAAACCCAGTCTAAACATCTGGTTGACTATGCGACCAACCACAATAATGTGTGACCAGCCATGATAATCATTGTCTCCCCTTATCCAAATGTAAAGCAAAATGCGTCCAATCTCATCCTTTCTAACTGTTCTAAAAGAAGAAAGGAAAGCATACCAAATCCTATGGCTTGCTGTTGCTCATTTTGTATAAAAGAAATGCTTAAAATAATATCCTGTGATAGAAATGTTCTGGCTAGCATGTTGTATCCATTCATAACGATTTCATATATGCACCTTATCACCTGAATTTCTAAATATCAGGGGAATCATATCTCTATTCAACTGCACACATCTGTCTCCTAAAGGAGGGGCTGTCTCCCATTTACTCCTATTATAATTTCCTACAAACATGCTTATATTAAGGAGGTCTTTTTTTAAAAAAAGGAAAGAATGAAATTAGGAGCACACAACTCTTACTAATGTAAGATTACTAATAGCTGTCTGCTCCTAATAATATTCTCTCTCTCTCTCTTTCTCTTTTTTAAAAGACCTCCTTAATATAAGCATGTTTGTAGGAAATTATAATTGCAATCATAGCATTCAAAACAGAGGAGTGTTACATCCCTAAATGAATTATTCAGTGTGGAGTTGTTAAATGCAAGATGTGTCACAACAGAAAGTCATGGAGATCTATTGTAGCCCAGCAAATATAAAAATGTAATCTTTAACTGAATTATTTTAAAAGACGAGCAGCTTCTTGTTTGTTTGTTTTTCCCCCTCAACTTCCAAAGCCACATTTTTAATGACCTTGGTTGGATTGACATGGAATTGGTTTAAAGGCAGTCACAATTTGTATTTCTAGATGATGTCTTGATCAAAATAATCCCAGGCCATTTATGTAACAAGGAAATTCCACATCATATTTTGTTTCAAAAAAATGGAGTAATTGGGTATTTTTCAGGCAAGCCAATGGCAATTATCTAGACCAGTGACTTTCAACCTTATTTTCACTATGGACCCCATTTAAATACCTTTTGTGACCATGGACCATGGCCATGGACCCCCAAGACTTAAGTTTTAAATCCATTCACTTACCTTCGCTACCACTTCGCTCATGTGCGACACTTCCGTGCATGCGCAGGACCTTCTGCGCATGCGTAGAGTGTCAAAAATGGGATGTGATGACGTCTGGGCGGGTGGGCAGAGCCTCCCGCAGCTGCCGCTACTGATTCATCCGAATCAGATAGAACCGGCTGAATACCACCACTGTTGAAATCATAACATTTTTTCAAGCCTTCACAGATCTCCAGTGATGAAATTGTGACTCCCAGGGGTCCATGGACCACAGGTTGAGAACCACTGATCTACACCATGCGTGGGGAAAAAAATCCCTCAAAATACATAAGTGTGGGGTGGCTGATGGTTTAAAGGTGCTCCCTCTGCCTTTTTAACTTGTCAGCTGTTCAATTTTTAATTTTGTTTTAATTCTGTTTTGAACTATGTAGTTTTATATATTGTATGGTTTTATTTGTAAATTACCCAACGTCATGCAGGTAAGATGGCGGTGTGGAAATTTGATACATAAATAAATACATTGAAAAGTTCTGAATAATTTCAAAATAATTATTGATATGCCATTCTCCATACAGTTTGATAGGATTATAATTGTGGATTATTCACCAGAGAAATCAAGCATAGTTTAGACCAACTTAACCTTAAAATAAATGCAACATTATCAATAAGGCATGCTGCATGAAAAAATCAAAATGGCAAGAAATGAATCACTTTCCCCTGATGTCATGCATCAGAATCAATAAAAATAATTTCTCTTAAAATTTCTCTTGGTACCTTCCCCACCTCAATTTTTATATAAAACTATATTTATCCATTCAAAATGTTGCTTTCTTTCCACTTTTTACAAAATGTCAATATAGCACCAAGTGATTTTTAACCTCATCATAGAATCCATCACTGTCCCTTGATATAAAAACCATGTTAGGTTTTTTTTTTTGTCTGCAACTTACCATTTTGACATGTAAAGAAGAGTCATTTTGTAAAATTCTAAACTTTTACAAAAGTCAGAAATGGCAAAATAATAACAACATTTATCTTCTGTCAGAAAATATTGACATGGTATTACTAGAGCAAAATTGGTTTGTGTCGTGAAGTGTGCCTTATAGATAAATCAGATTTCAGACTTAACAAAAAAACAAAAAAAAAAAAACCTTTGAAATCTCTAGAATGTATACCCAGAACTATAAGTGATGTTACATTTCATTATAAAGCTTTTATGATTAAAAATTAGATAATGGTTTTCAACCCAGAATAGAATGTCATATGCCTCGCATTGGCCTATAGAATTATTGAGGGCTCCATGGCAGTCAATAGATTATAGCACAAGTAAGCATCCTATATATAAACAGAGACATAAGATCATTTTGAATCCTTGTTGTATACGGCTCTTTATTGATATACAAATGCTATTTCCAAAGCTAGCGGAAAACCATTCTTATCGAAAGAAGGGTAAGAAATAAGTCTTTTCTAGGAAGGAGCAAGGCAATTTTTTATACAGAGATGATGTGGCCAAAGCCATGAAGTGCTATCTGGTGGAGCTTGTCAGCTGAAGCTATTTCCTCCTCCCCTTGCATCGTACGTGAATGTATATTGGAGGGATAGGAGATTTTTCAGACCAGATCTGTGGGTCTATGAGGGACGCATCAGTGAGAAAAGCAATAAAAATCACATTGTGTGGGTGAAAGTCAAGTCACTTAATGTTCACTGCAGCAGCTGTGGGCAACTATAACTGCAGTAAAGGAGAATACACATGGCCCAGGGTTAAACTGTTGGGTTCTAGCTGTTCTCTGAGTTTCTTTTTCTTTGTATCAAGAACCCAACAGTAATATGGCCATCTGAAACAGTTGGTGAATAGCTGAGGAATGGGACTGCAGATGTTTCTTCTTCTTTTCGTCTTGAAGAAGAAAAAGAAGCTCAGAGACCACCTAAAGTGAAATCAGCTATGAACAATATTTATAAGTTATGAGGAACAGAAGAATAGCATTCCACATACTGTATGTATATGTATGTAATGAAAGAAATCACTACTGAATTCCATGAGGATTAGTACAATGATGTAAACTATCTGGGAACTGATGGAAAATAACACTCTTAGGGTGTATTTGCCATGCTAGAAGTTTTGGAGTGACTGGTGGTGTGGGAGATGAAAGATCAAAAAGGCTGCTTGGAATTAGAAAAGATGATATGGTTCATTAGTGAATGTTAGTGATTAAAAAGCATTCCTAAGCAGACTTCAGTTTAGAAGTTAAACTTGAACTACTTTGTTTCAGAAAGGTCACTTTTCTCCCTTTGTTAGAGCATATAGCAATGTACCAAAAATGTACCGTTATGACCTCCATTGTCATAATGAATTTTATTTTATTTTATTTTATTTTATTTTATTTTATTTTATTTTATTTTATTTTATTTTATTTATTTTATTTTATTTTATTTTATTTTATTTTATTTTATTTTATTTTACTTTACTTTACTTTACTTTATTATATTTTATTATTTTATTTTATTTTATTTTAGATATACATTTTATTTTTCATAAATAAATAAGAGGATTAGAAAAGTGTTGCGGGAACTCTATCAATTTTACCATAATCTGAGACATATAAACTCAAAAATTTACTGCAGCTTTGCCAGCAAATGGCAAATAGAATAGAATGAATGAGCTTGGAGGTCTTCTAGTCCGGATCCGTGCTCAAGCAGGAGAACCTACACTATTTCAGATAAGTGACTGTCTAGACCAGGGGTGTCAAACTTGCAGCCCATGGGCAGAATGCGTCACTTACTGGCCACGCCCACCTGCAGTTTAGCAAAAGGGAAAAAAGTTGCAATATGTCACGTGATGATGATATGACATTGCAAATTTGACACCCGTGGTCTAAACTCTCCCTAAAAACATCCAGTGATCGAGCAACCATGATTTCTGTTCCATTGGTTAATTGTCCTCACTGTTAGGAAGTTTCTTCTTAATTCCAGGTTATTTCTCTCTTTGATTAGTTTCCAACCATTTTTTCTTGTCCTGCCCTCATTCAATCCATTGTTGCAGATATATGTGTGTGTGTGTGTGTGTGTGTGTGTTTGGTTATTCGGGTTTTCTCCCGTGTAAAATTGGAAGTTTCTTGGCGACGTTTCGACGAAGTCTCATTTGTCATCCTCAGGCTGGTGTCTTCGGCTTCGTGCTTCGAGGAGCAATGTGTGATCGCAGCTGTTTCTTCCTTTTAACAAGAACTCAGTCAGAAAAGAGGAACCAACTTCTTCCCTGGTCCAACACCTTAAAGCCACAGGACATGAAATTGACTTTAAAAAGACCAGAACTATTGCCCAAACTGAACACTTTAACAACAGAATAATCAGAGAAACCATCGAGATAGAAAAACGCCCAGACAGCATGAATAAACGAGATGATACCTTCCGCCTACCAGCCATTTGGAAACCCACCCTTATTGACAAACGAGTCCCTAACACAAAGAATGACACCAGACCCACACTCACGAAAACCACACAGGATGTCACCACCACACATCCACGCAAAAAGCAAAGCCACACCGATGAGGCACGACCACAAAGCAGAAGCCAGACCACAGCTACATCATTAGCCACTTTAAACCCCTCCAATCCATACATGAAGCAAACTGACACCCACCATGAAGATGTGGCACAACCACGAACGCAAAGCCAAACAACAGCAACGCAGCTCACCAGCTCAAATCCCCCTGCAACTCAGACTAACCCGAGCACAACCAAGCCCCCACCCAAACAGAACACCCCCCCAACCAATCAGAACACACCTCCACCCAATCAGAACACAGCCAAGCTCCCACCCAATCAGTTCTCACCCCCACTGGCAGTTAAAAGGAAGAAACAGCTACGATCACACATTGCTCCTAGAAGCACGAAGCCAAAGACACCAGCCTGAGGATGACGAATGAGACTTCATCGAAATGTCGCCAAGACACTTCCAATTTTACATGGGAGAAAACCCGAATAACCAAAGACCTACATACAAACACCCGCGAAAACCTCTGAAAACAAATATCGTACCTCTACGGGGAGGATGTCCACCATCTGACCAGGACCTATGAAAAACTTGAAGTCCAAAGAGCTTCCATTTTATGTGACCTCGCATTCCTACACAACTGCCATGATCAAAATTTAATCCCCACATGCTTCCAATTGAAATACCACTCCAACTCTGAAGCCACCAAACGCATCCTGAAAAGAACAGAATTGGCCTTAATCAGAAATGAACTTCACACAAAAAGATTCCTCCTAGACCAAATCAACAAAGATCTCCTCACACTTCACCTCAAACTCAGCAATATGATCCACCCTGCACTTTGGGACAAATCCAAACAACTCGCTGTCTGGAGAGCCAAAACACAGACCACCCTTAAGACAGACACACACACCAACAAACTCCGAAGACTACAAGAACGCCAGAAACAAGAACGCCAGAAACAAACCCCTCTCCCCTCACAGCCACACATGAAACAAACAGTGCATAACATCTCAGATAGGATTCTCACCAAAGCTGAAACCAATGTCCTTTCCAAAGGATTCAACTTTGCAGTCGGTCCCAAACACATCCCCACTGAAACCATTATATGCGGAGTTGAAACCAGCCTGACCAAAATCAACCCCAACGATGCTAGCAGAATCAGACTCGAAATCACCAACATCTTCTGCACCAGCAAGCCACCCAAAAGCAACTTACCCAAAGAGCAACAGACAGCACTACTTAACCTGAAAGAAGTCACTAGTATAATAATCCTACCAGAAGACAAGGGAAATGCCACGGCGGTTATGAACACATCTGACTACCAAACCAAATTAACCAACCTACTCCAAGACCCCACATACAAACCCCTAAACACAGATCCCACCAGAAACCACTAGATCCAAAATAAAAGCCTCCCCCATCAGCGAAGAGATCCAGCAAAGAATCATTCCTAGAGAGAAATCATTCAGATGCCCTAAGCTCTATGGTCTCCCCAAGATACACAAAGAAGGAACCCCACTTAGACCCATAGTCAGCTCCATAGGCTCACCTCTACAAAACCTAGCCAAATTTCTCGCCAAACAACTACAGCCCTATGCAGAATCCATCAACTCACACGTAAAAAAACTAATTCCAGTTCATAGAGATCATAAAGAAACAAAACTTACAGCCCAGCGACCTGCTCGTGAGCTTCGATGTCATATCCCTCTTCACCCAAGTGTCAATCAAAGAAGCCTTGACAGCTATCCAAAACAAATATAACCCCCCCAAGCACATCCTAGATCTGACCAACCTCTGCCTATCCAACACATACTTCATCTATAACGGACAAAAATACAAACAAATAGAAGGAGCACCCATGGGATCACCCCTCTCACCTGTCATTGCTAACCTCTACATGGAACACTTTGAAACCCAAGCTCTAGAAAAATCTGATCACAAACCCAAACTCTGGCTCAGATACGTAGACGACACCTTCATAATCTGGCCACATGGGAAAGAAAAACTGGACAACTTCCTCACACACCTCAACAGCCTACACCCCAAAATATATTTCACCATGGAAACAGAAGCTAACAACCAACTTCCCTTCCTGGATGTCTTAGCCTAAAAGAAATCCAATGGCTCCCTAGGACACACCATCTACCAGAAGAAAACACACACAAACCGCTATCTGCATGCACTCTCACACCACCACCCAGCACAGATCAACTCAGTAGCCAAGACACTCATCTCCAGAACAAAATGCTTAGCTGATGAACAACACCTAAAAACCAAACTACACACTCTCAGTAACGTACTAATATCCAACAGATTCCAAAGAACTAAGATTACCAACCTAATCCAAAAAGAAACCCCCACTAAAATCCAAGACAGAAAACAAGAAAACGGCAAAGCCCTCCTCCCATACATAAAAGGCACCACAGACGGAATCAGCAAGATCCTCCACAGACACAACATCAAGACAACATTCTGCACAAACCGAAAAATATCCACCATCCTAAGAAACCCCAATGACAAAATTGAGTTAGAAAATCAAGGAGTATATGAAATCCCATGCACCGCCTGCCCCACCACATACATCGGACAAACCAACAGAAGAATAAGTGCATGCATTGAAGAACACAAGAACTCAGTCAGAAAAGAGGAACCAACTTCTTCCCTGGTCCAACACCTCAAAGCCACAGGACATGATATTGACTTTAAAAAGACCAGAACTATCGCCAAAACTGAACACTTTAACAACAGAATAATCAGAGAAGCCATCGAGGTAGAAAAACGTCCACACAGCATGAATAAACGAGATGATACCTCCTGCCTACCAGCCATTTGGAAACCTGCCCTTATTGACAAACGAGTCCCTAACACAAAGAATGACACCAGACCCACACTCACGAAAACCACACAGGATGTCACCACCACACATCCACACAAAAAGCAAACCCACACCGATGAGGCACGACCACAAAGCAGAAGCCAGACCACAGCTGCAACATTAACCACTTTAAACCCCTCCAATCCATGCATGAAGCAAACTGACATCCACCATGGAGATGTGGCACAACTACGAACGCGAAGCCAAACAGCAACAATGCAGCTTACCAGCTCAGGTCCCCCTGCTACTCAGACTAACTCGAGCACAACCAGGCTCCCACCTAAGCAGAGCACACCTCCACCCAATCAGAACACAGCCAAGCTCCCACCCAATCAGTTCACACCCCCACTGGCAGTTAAAAGGAAGAAACAGCTGTGATCACACATTGCTCCTAGAAGCACGAAGCCGAAAACACCAGCCTGAAGATGACGAATGAGACTTCGTCGAAACATTGCCAAGACACTTTGAATTTTATGCAGGAGAAAACCCGAATAACCCGAATATATATATATAAATTCTACCATTGTAATCAAGAAAAGATGCACTTTTAGATAACAAAAATCATATTTATATCTTAGGACCCATGGATAATAAATACATGCAAGCAAATATTAGTTTGTTTCAACTATAAAAAGTCCTTGCTTCAGCTTGGTCACAGTTTGAATTACAGAATTCCAAATGTTTTAGTAGACTTTTTCTAGCTCTTCTTGATAAACCAGGTAATTTAGCGCATGAACTCTGCACATTTCTGTAAAGAAGTATTTATTTAAAAGTTTTGGCAGGGAAGAAGATGCAATTAGAGAATTGGAATTGGAAGTGACATTAAAACTCATGTGTAACTAGTATCTGTTAAAATAGCTTATATGTGATTTGCTTGAAAGTCTTTTTATGCTTTCATATTAGGCTCTCAGCCACCTTTTTAAAGTGCTTTCTAAAGCCAAACTGTCATAAACCTGTATTTTTTTCTCCATCAGAATAAGCAAAGCATCAGCAAACAAGCAGATCTTTTCATTATAGCACATTATAATCCTTATGCTACTGGCATATCTGTTTGTCCACATATATTAGCCATATCATCAGCAAATGGAGCATTTCAAGGTAGCACTTCCTGTCATGCAGATTTGAGATGAGAGCTATATGATGGGCTCCTTTTAAAATGGAGCTATAAACTACAGGTTTTTATTTAGTCTATTTGCAGGAAAAGTACTCTTGGGTAGAGAATTCCCACAAAGA
The DNA here is from genome assembly GCF_059756535.1 of Pantherophis guttatus. Classification (NCBI taxonomy): domain Eukaryota; kingdom Metazoa; phylum Chordata; class Lepidosauria; order Squamata; family Colubridae; genus Pantherophis; species Pantherophis guttatus. Next base: position 135,125,474 of record NC_142063.1, on the reverse strand, counting down.
TAAGAGTAGAAGTGGGCAAGCCACAAGTTCACATTGTTATGCAACCTAATTTTATTCCCAGTTTCCCAATCAATACGAGAAGACCAACTACCAGTATTCATGCAATTTGGGGCATTTCAATCCAACAGGAAGGCATGAAAATGCATATATTGGGGAATGAAGAAAAGAAAGACAAGGAAACTCTTGACCAGGGATGGGATACTATGGCTCCTTTATGACCTGAGTTTGTGGGTTTCAATCTTGAGTCAGCATTGGAGTTGAAGTCCATAAGTCATAAAGAGGTCTTCTCTTGTTTCAAACTCACAATCTGGAGACTGAATCCATGCAGTTTTCTTGGCAGCATTAAGTTTGCCATTCCCTTCTTCTGTGATACTTGCCTACTTCCTAGTCTAGTTAATGAGGCTGCAGTATCCAGACTGTCCAATATTCAAGGACTGATTGTGCTTAATTTCTGAGATCAGCCCAGGTCATCTGGATGTAGAATATAACAATACATGACATTACGAGAAAAGGTCTATTTGTCAAATTGTATAAAACAAATTGCATACAGAGAAAAATCCATGTGCGTTTTCATGCAACAAATCTCGGTATGGAAAATTGAGAAAAATATATGAAATTGATTTTGGCAGATTTGCCAATCTCTGGTTCAGACTGGCCCTGTGCGAATCAATCCAAATCCTTTTTTTTTAAATATGCATTTTGGTAAGAGGTATCTTATTCCATTATTTTAAATTTTCTAAATTAAAGACGTGTGAAGAAACTAATATATGAAATCATATATATGTATTTTTCTGTACTATAAATAATTAAATATTCTATATATAAAATAATCTGGATGCAATTTTCAAATCCTTAACAGGACATTTTATGGCATTCTCATGGCTTTAATAATTTACATAATTTTTGTCTTAGTTTTGCTATAGAACAATTAATCAGCAACTTTACTTTCTTATCTAATCGTTCTGCCTTGACTCCAATATTTTTGTTTTAATCAACCCAAACACATAACAAATTTAGGAATGATTCAATAGGCATGGAAATCAAAGCAGAAATAGGAAAGGTCTTGTAATATTTTCTTCTTTAGGAGATTCTGAGAAAACCATTTCTTATCCGGTTCCTTAAGTTGATTGTATTTTTAAATCTTACACTAATTAAATCAAACTACTGTATTACATTTTTAATTTAAATTCAAAGTGTTATATTAGGATTTTGTGTGCACTAAGTTATTTCTCTTTTAAGTGAGAAGAATGTAGTGTATCAGCATGAATTAAATAAATGTGCAAGGATAAGAAATGTTATTTCTGTAACGGCAGAAATACATCACATGAAACAAAGAAGAAAAGGGACAAAAATAGCTATTCAGCTAAACTCCAAGAACTACAAGAATTACCAATGTACAGTAGAAAATAGCATAATATCATACTACTGAAGAAAATATAGGAAGTAGGAATTGCATTTTTCATTTTTAATATATAAATATATAACACAGCAAATTTTGCATTTGTAGGAGAAGAGAAAGCAGAGCTAGAGGGATAGAGTTAAACATATCATCAGTTTAGAGTTGTCACATTACCACAAAAGATCCAAGTTCACCCCCCCTCCCCGAATGCCATTGAACTTTATCTAGTACCAATCTGGTGCTGGCTATTAGCTGACTAGATTCTTCTGAACTGCAACTTAATATATATCCTGATTCTTTGCACCTGGCAGTATTCTCTAGATTCCTTTTCTATATTTTCATCAGATGGATATTGTTTACTTACACTACAGATATCCAAAACTATCCACCTTTTCCCCCTAAGGTGAAGTTTGGTACAAGTACACTTGATAGGTTGCATTGTTGTTGGTTTTATTATCTGAACTTATATGGCCACTTAACTCATATACTGACCCTAGTTGTACCTCACAACAATCAATAAAAGCAGAAATCAAAATAAAACCATTCTTTCCCCCAAGTGCCAGACCAAACAGCTCAACTCTCACACCTAGCTCAATGCTTGGGGGAAGAGTTGGATGGTCTTCTTGAAGGCTAAAGGGGCAGGGGACCCTTGGATCTCAGATGGGAGGCAGTTCCAAAGGATTGGGGTGACCACCAAAAAAAAGTGCAAAAGAGTGCACCTCACAGGTTAATGAGTTACCTCCACGGTAACTGAATTACCGCCAAGGTAACTCAGGCAACTGTATTTAAGAGAGAGGACTTCCCCAAGTGCCTACCCTACCCAATTTGGTGGGATGGGCAGATACCCCTCAGGATACCTAGGTAAACAACCTAGGCCTGTTCCATGTGGGGTTTTAAAAGTGATGACCAGCACCTTGAATTGCATCCAGAAAGCATCCGGAAGCCAGTGCAACTCAAATAGCAATGAAGTAGTGTGGCACGTCAGTGCATTCTGGATGATCTTTAAGGGCAGCCCCATGTAGAGCACATTGTAGTAATCCAAATAGAATACAACTATGTCATGATTGATTGTGAGCAAGGCCTCCCACAAGAGGAAATCTGTACAAAGTCTCCATCGCCACGGCTTCCATCTGTTCTAGTATGAGCTACAAAAGGCTCCCCAAAGTGGGTACCAGTTCCCTTCCTGGAGAGTGTTACTCCATCCAGAGTCAAAGAAGTGAACTCTCCTGATCCCAGGGGAAGCATCACTGCTACTCTATCTTGCTAGGGTTGAGATGTAGCTTTCATCCAGAGACTTACATCCTCCAGGCACTGAGCCATCACCAGAACAGCAGCCTGTGAGACATATAATTGAATATCATCGGCATATTGATATCACATCCTATGTTGCTGCATGACCTTTCTATAGATGTTAAACAGCAAACCAAAGTACATTTTGCTAAGACTGATAACAGTGAATGAGGGAAAGGGAAGAAACCTATGATCCACATCTGCCTTCCATAATCCAGTTATACTTGTCTTGCAGTTCAGGAAGTTATATGTTCTTACTAACTGGAAGCAACACCCAGCTGCCGAATAACCCTTGAGGGGACTTTTAAAGAGTGAGGTTGTTTGACTTCTATGATTGAAGATATAAATTCAGAGCATACTGACCTTCATTAGATAGATGAAGAGTCAAAAAGCAGGACAGTTGGTAATAACCAGGAAGATAAATTATTGTGTTCTATCTATGTTGTAATAGCTTCTAGGTACTGGGTTAAGAGGTTTAACAGAGATTTTATGAAGCCTTATCTTATTTCATGTAAAACATTAAACTTTAAGCAGCCAAATGAGGCAAGGCTATGGCTTTATGCGTTTTCTTTTTAGCAGGATTTTTTTTCTCTTCAATGCTGCTGAATTACAGTCAAGATCATAATGGGACTGTTGACTTTGTACCCACATTAAGTATGAAGCAGTGTAAACTTCTTGACCTATAAATTGGGCCAGGAAGCATTCCATATTTGGGGCACACAGTTATTAATGTACAAACCTAGTACTGAATTATGTTCTGGAATTTTTTACCAGCATCCCTGTGCAGAAGTTACAGTAGGACTGATTGATTACTTGTTGAAAATTACAGACGAATAATAAGATTATCCACCATTTGGGATGCTCAGTAGGACAGAACAATGCAGCATTCCTATATCAGATTTGGTTAATTCAAAGCAAAATCTCAAAAAAAAAAAAATAGCACTTTCCGCAAAGCAGCTAAAAAATTTACAATAGGTATTCAAATTTCTACAAGCTTTTCACTGATGATTAATTTTCACCATTCTCCAATAAATAGAAGTAGGCAACCAGCTTGTACAGTAAATATTGTACTGCAGGGGTTCAGTTTTATGAAATATAGCCAATATGGTGCAGTTTGGGAGTTGTAATCAAAAATGTTTCCTTTCTCTTCACCAGAAAGGAAAAGGATATTTGGAATGTATTGAGTGACTAAGCACTTCCGATTATGTCACATTTATCTTTTACCCTGAGAAGATAAGGGACAAAGGAGATTTTAGTTCCAAAATTAGATTCACAACCTTTAAACAAGAACAGGTAATGTGGGACAAACATCTGCCATTGCCTTTATTGCAAGAATGTGCCATTAATTGCTTTTTGTTGTTAGTTGTGAAGTCGTGTCCAACCCATCGCGACCCCATGGACAATTGTTGTGGCCCACCAGTGGCCTGCGCAGATTATGGCTTATCCTGATGAGGAGGAGGCTGGTGTGGTGTCGCGCCAGCAGCCTGTGCAGCCGGCGCTCGCGTCAGACAGCGAGGAGGCTGAAGAAGATGTGGTGCCAGAGGCAGAGATTCAGCCAGGGCCTTCAGATCCTCCAGAGGCCCCTTCAAGTGAAGAGAGTGAAGTGGAGGAGCCTCTTTTCAATGCACGAGCATGCAGAGCTGCCAAAAGGCAGGAGTGGTTACTCAGGAGGAGGTCTCCTCAAGAGTAAGGCTTGGGGCTAATTGGTCACTCCCTTAGCCTATTTAAGTTTGCACACAGCTGGCAAACATTGCAGGAAACAACGTTTGTTTGTCTGGTCGTTCGTTGAGCATTTGAGAGTGAAGTTTCCTTGCAAACCTGGTTTCTGGGCTAATTGCCGACTCTTGTAAGCCTTTATCTAATCTTTGGAATTTCTGGCAGGCTGTTAAGGACATTTTTAGTAATAGCCTGCATTTGAAAAAGACTGTGTTTGTAGTAAACGGAGTTGTTCAGAGTTTTTGTGTGTGCTACATTTCTTGGGTTCCGTAGCTGGGGCAGAACAACAATGTTCCTCCAGGCCTTCCTGTCTTCTACCATCCTCTGGAGTCAATTTAAGCTCACGCCTACTGCTTCAGTGATTCCATCCAGTCACCTCATTCTCTGTCGTCCTCTTCTTCTTTTGCCCTCAATCTTTCCCAACATTAGGCTCTTCTCCAGTGAGTCCTTCCTTCTCATTAGGTTGCCAAAGTATTTGAGTTTCATCTTCAGGATCTGGCCTTCTAAAGAGCAGTCAGGATTGATCTTCTCTAGGACTGACCAGTTTGATGAGCTTGCAGTCCAAGGGACTCACAGGAGTCTTCTCCAGAACTATAGTTCAAAGCAGTGGTGAAATGTAAAATTTGTTACTACTGGTTCTCTGGGCGGGGCTTGGTGGTGGTGGGTAATTACTGGGTGGGCGTGGCCAACTTTTTTTTTTTTTTAACTTTTAAAACCATTTTTTCTACAACCTCTTCGGCCGAAGAGGTTGTTAAAAACATAGTTTTAAAAGGCTCTGCCAATCAGGCAACTGGTTCAAAGGCCTGAATTCTTTGGCATTCAGCCTTTCTTATTAATTGCTACTTGGTCCAATAAACAAACATTTTGTAAGTGCTCAAAACTAGCCATTTTGTGGATAGATAAGTGGTTCTCCTCTAAGACAGTCCATTTATAACAATGTTCAAAGTCTACTATTAAAAATTCCAAATGTACCAAACAAATTCCTTACTCTTACAAGCAAAAATCCTCTGCATTTCCATGTAATCTAAACTGTGGAAGGTCTCAAAGAAAAGAACAGACTATCACAAGGAGATGCAACATCCAGATAATTAAAATATGACTTTTAACAAATGGGGTTGCACTAAAAACAGATTTCAGTCTATGTTCACCAGAAATGACAGTGGTTTCAGTTTTCAAATTTCAGATTTTCAAACGGCTTAAAATATTTTAAATCTATGCTTCGTTATATCAAAACCAAGTATTTGTCACAAGGTCACAAAATAACAAGGGCTTACATGGTTTGCTAGGTGTAAAGTAGACTCCAGAGAGTCCTCTAGTTTACAACTCTAATTTGTTGAGTAAAAATAAATATACAATAATAAACAGCTAAATGCTGGGACTTGCAAGTAAATGCTCCATAGGAGATTGGCATTCATAAACTAAGTGGGCTGGGTTTGTAGATGGTTTGATGCAGTGTGATGGGTTTCCCCATCTTGTGTCACAGTTTTATTTGGAACAGATTTCTTCACTAGGAACTGTTACCTCAGTTCATCACACTTTTTCTTGGTCTGGAAGGAGAAAGGATCAGAATTTAGCTACAGTACCTGCGCTGTGACTATGATCCGTTCATCTTTAAGGAACCACTGACGGTAAACAGCATTGGAAGGACCAGGATACCTATTAATTATCAGAATTTTTTTACTAAACCTCAGTGAGTTTCAAAGCAATAGCTGAATGTCATTTTAAAGAGTTATTGGTTATTCCAGAGGACAGCAAAATAAAGGTATGATGATTTACCTTAGCCATAAATAAATGATTGCACCCCATATTGAATGTCAATGAAGGGCAGATACTTAAATTAATTATAACATATCTATGATATTTCATTCTAGGAATGCTTGTCTGCATTGGTTTGCTAAATATGTGGGATAGGATTCCTATTCTCTTTTTTGAACAAATATAATATTAGCCTAAGCAGCAAATGTTAAAAAAAGCACTTTCTTAGAACAGCAAGGAAACTTTGGGTATATTTGGCTAGGCTATGAATTATAATGTATTGTCATCATCAATGCAAGTTGTTGTAATTTACTCCTGACATTCAGCTTTAGCTGTTGGGCATATTGCTGGAAATGCATCCTATTCTCTTTCCTGCCTTCTAAATGCCCTTCATGTTTCAGTAAAACAATCCAATCAAAACTAAAGACCAGCATCACTGTAAAACAAATCAAGCATACAAACCATTCCTAAGCATTCTTATACTACTCCATCTTTTTTGGCCCAAGGCCTTTAATTTTCTTAAGCTGCGCACTAATATAACTAAACTTTCCACAGAAAAATATGTGCACACCATATTATTCTTATTATTTTGATGATTTTTCAACTCACGTTCACAACCCCCTAGCCCTGGCATGAATGTAAACCTTTAATAATTTCTTTGTTACACCCTGACTATGTTGCCTTTGTTTCCTACTAGTCTACAGCTGTTCCCAATGCAAAGAAGGGTCCTTCCAGTGCTAGGTTTGTCATGGGAAGGATCTGGCATGCTTCATGGACAAGGTGGTTGATGACACAGTGAGGAATTGGGATCTGCCCACTTTGTCTTAGCCCCTTTAGGCTGCTATGGACATGCTCAAACATACTGTATTTTTCAGAGTGTAAGACGCACCTTAGTTTTTGGGGAGGAAAATAAGAAAAAAGCTGAATGTGCAGATAGATTGGCCTCCCGGAATACTCCCAATCAGCTGTTCCCAGAGGTGAATTTTAGCAACAGGTTCCTTGGTTGTGAGCTCTGTGCCTTGCTTTTTTCTTTTTTCTTTTTTTACTTTTTTTTCTGCCTCTGAAACTTCTGAAACTCTGTTTCAGAAAAACTTTTTTTTCTGCCTCTGAAAGCCTCAGAGCTTCAGAAAAACCTCTGAAGCTCTGTTTGGGGGCTTCTTTTCTGAAGTTCTGTTTGGAGGCTTTTTTTTTCTGAAGCTCTGTTTAGGGGGCTTCTTTTCTGAAGCTTCGTTTCTGATGTTTTTTTCACCCTCTGAAACCTCCGTTTGAGAAGATGGGAGGGGCTACATTCGGAGTATAAGACACACCCAGATTTTCACCCTCTTTTTTGGGGGGAAAAGGTGTGTCTTATACTCTGAAAAATACGGTAGCCTTCTATTGCAATGTTAACTTGGGCTGCAAGAGAAACCAGAGATCTATTTGTTATTGAAGCATCTACCTCTGTGTTGGTGAGTCTTCACCAATGAGAGCATTTCACATCTTCCATTGCTTCTGCTGTCAAGCGGTTTCTCGTGGCCACATGTAGTGTTGGTAACGTAACTAAATGTGCTTCCCAAATGGAATCCCAATGAGATTTTAAAAGAAGGATTATTAGAGAGGTGTCACATTTAAATCAAAATTCAATTCAGCTTTCAAGAGGGAAGCTTTAGGTTTCATTTTTTATATTGCATTGATCGCAGTGCAATTTCTAGTGATGTTTCTTCCATTACTAAAGCTGATGTAGCTACAGATATTACAAATCACATTCCATTTTTTACTAGTATTGATAAACAAGAGTGAGTTATATCTATGCTATACTATTTCATGTAGAAGGCAATCTATATACAGTGCTACTAAAACCCACATTGTCATGATCTTTAACTAGGCAAAACGGTGCATCACAGGGCAGCAAATTTTGAACCAAGGAACTCCAAATGGGCTAATTTACAAAATGCATCCAGAATCTAGGACCCATGACTCCTGAGAGAATGAAATTTGGGGAAGTTGTAGCTGCGACAGGGCTGTTGTCAGACTCCAAAATCCAAGAAAGACATGCAGAGGTTTCTTCTAACCAGTTTTCTTTTATTGTTCCATACTTACAGACAGAAATCTTGTGAAACTAATGCAAACTACTTGTGTCATTACTGAGGGAAGAGCTGCTTTAATTCTTTGAAGGTGAAATAAGCTCTAAATCTTCAATTCAAGGTGGATGAGTACAAGCGAGCTGTACAGTTTTTAAATTTGACAAATGAGATAAATAAAAGCTGAATGATGAAAAGATTGCAGAAAATTTACTCTATCGTATCTACAATATTATAAAAGCAAAATGAAGAATGAGATTTCACGTCATTGTCCACCATATCCATTTTGAATGGAATCAGAATGATTCCAATAATTAAGATGAATAGGGGACTGGAGGCTCAAACATATGAAGAACTGATGCAGGAATTAGTTATATTTAGTCTAGTGAAAAGAAGGACTAGAGGTGGCATGATAGCGGTGTGCCAATATTTGAGGGGCTGCCACAAAGAAGACGGGGGGTGGGTGGGTGTCAACCTATTCTCTGAAGCACCTGAAGACGAAACAAGAAACAATGGATCGAAACTAATCAAGAAGAGAACCAACCTAGGACTAAGGAGACATTTCCTGACAGTGAGAAACAATTAATCAGTGGAATGGCTTGCCTTCAGGAGTTGTGGGTGTTGTTGTAGGTGGCTTTTAAGACGAGATTGGACGACCACTGGTCTGAAATGACTGGTATAAGGTCTCCTGCTTGAGCAGGGGGATGGACTAGAAGACCTCCAAGAAGGGGTGAAATCCAGCAGGTTCTGACAGGTTCTGGAGAACTGGTAGCGGAAATTTTGAGCAGTTTGGAGAACTGGTAGTGGAAATTTTGAGTAGTTCGGAGAACCAGCAAATACTACCTCTGGCTGGCCCCAGAGTAGGGTCGGAATGAAGATTTTGCAGTATCCTTCCCCTGCCATGCCCATCAAGCCACGCCCACCAGGCCACACCACGCCCACCAGGCCACGCCGACAGAACCGGTAGTAAAAAAAAATTGGATTTCACCACTACCTCCAAGGTCTCTTCCGACTACGACGATGATGAAGATGATGATGATGATGCAGGTCAGAAACAACCATGCTCGGCTTCAAATATATCTGGTAATTATGAGATACTTCAAGGAACAATTACTGCTGAATGATAAATATCAGTTGAGGAAACTGATCTGATATCCTAACCTGATAACTGAAAAATTGAGATAAGTAATACTCATCTTAGTCTCAGGTAAAACTCTCAATATAAATAATTGATTGGCTCTTTCATTAAGCACCTCATTTGACTGCTTCAAATGGATAATATTCACTTTTTCCCTTCTACTAATAATTGTTTTTGCTGGGTGGATGTGATCTTTGCCTCCTTTTAGAAGTTGCCAGGAGTAATGACATGCATGCTTATGCCCAATCCAAAATACCAGATTCACTTTGAACTAAAGTTTAACAGATCTCTAGAAATAAGATTGGTTAGCACAACTTAATCTGGGCAATTCCATTATTATGATTCATCACATGGTCAGCCGGATGTTCAGATCAGATTTGATATTTTTATCCAGCTATTGAGTCCTTCTCAAGGACCTGAGATAGGTAGATGTTGATGTTTGATGGTGTTAAAGGTACTATTACAGGATGTAAACTGTTCCAAGTAAAGTTGCCTTCTGCAATTGACTGATGGTGAAGTTGTCAATGCCGATGATGTTCAAGGGGTGCTCCAATTGTTTAGGGATTGTGCCCCTATTACTACTGGTACTACCTTTCTTTTGCCACAGTTATTATTTATTTATTTATTTGCTGCCCATCTTGTGTCTGAAGGCAACTCTGAGTGGCTTACAGTAACATAAAAATACAATTGACAATTATAATATATAATTATAAAAACAGATTAAAATTACAAAAATTAAAACAAATAAAAAAACCAAATGTTTGGAGCGGAGAGGTGGAGGAGCCTTCACTGTTAGTGCACCAACCACCTCCATGCTTGTCAGGGCATCGATTAATCCCATCTTTGGCTTTGGGAAAAGTCACCCTGGTTTAGAGGATGGATCGTGGCTTATTCCATGTTGCAATATTCTGAAAAGAAACACGAAGAAAAGTTCTCTAATAAAACTCATTTATTTGTTATAAAGAAAATAAAACACCTCACTAACTAAGAAAAGTAATTGCTACATTTTGGCAAGCGAGGTCTCCTGCCGGTCCAGACGGACCTTTCTGGTAGCAGAGGATGGTTTCGATCCATCGTCCACAACAATGCTGGCTTCTGGAAATTATCACATTATTTTCAGGGTCCTTCCAGAATGGTCTTTTTACAATGTTTCCAGATCTCCATGTCAGACTGACTGATTTGCAATTTGGTCAGATCTCCCTTTCCTTCCTTTGTGAATATAGGAATAAGATTTGCTGTCTTCCAGCTATCTGGCATTTTACCAGTTCTCCAGGATTTCTCAGATAATGAATAATGGTTTGGCTAGGCCATCTGCTAGCTGTTTCATTACCTTGGATGCAATTCATTTGCTCCTGAAGATGTAAACTAACCCAAAGTGAACATGTATTCCTGGACTATGTTTCTAGAAATCTCAAGTTTCAGTACTGTCTCTTGATCCTATCCTCACAATTTTCAGTTGGAACACATAGTTACTTGTTCTTTTGTCTGGGTGAAAAAATAATGAATCAAAATGGTAGTTTATTTATTTATTTATTTATTTATTATATTTCTATACCGCCTTTCTCCCGTAGGACTCAAGGCGGTGTACAGTCAAGAAAAATATAGACACACAAACATCATAAAATTTAGTTGATCAGCTATGCCTTTTTTTGGGTAATATGTTAATGCAGAATACTGATCCTAATTGACGGGATTTGGAATCCGCCCCTATGGCATACATATATTTTCAATCAATAAATTAATCAATCATCAGTCTCATCGATGGCAGGCCATGCCAGGCCTTCCAAAATGATTTTATGGAGATGAGAAGTTGGTTTGGTTTTCCTCAGTCCAAACCCTCTATTATCCAACATGGTCTTAAAATTAGACTCTGTGCAATGTGCATGTATATTTTCCAGTCTGTTAGAGATCACAAAGAAAGAAAACAAGAATCCTACAGAATCCTACATGTCCCACATCAAAGATAAGGAAACAAAAACATGATTTTGATATATTAAATACCCAACAAATATGAAACTGCTTTACTCCAAGGGCAGACCATTGGTAAAATAGGCACATATTTTTGTGATCTTTCTTTGCTGTTCTGATTTAAATTTGGAACTACCGGTATATGAATTCTTATTCTTATTGGTTGAAAGAACAACCTATTGGATTGTTAATATTTTCATTAATCTAAGGAAGAATATACTCAGTGTACCTCTCCCAGTTTTGCACTATTTTTTTAAAAAAGACACTTATTGCTTAAACATTACTTGGACAAAAGATTGATTAGTCTGGTATTAGTATAACTTAGACCATCTAAATGTGTGTATGCATATTAGAAATAACAAAAAGCCCTGTCACTACAGTATCTTTTCACACAGTGGGGTGAAAAAAAATTAAGATTCACCTCATATCCTTTTTTCCCCCTCCTTTTTTCCCCGGTAATCACAGTACAGGCACTATCAGTGCACATAGAATCTTTGTATTATTTCCAAGTTCCCCCTATTGTCATTCAATGTGACAAAGAGCAGGACAACCTGACACAATGATAAATCACTCCAGACATTGAGTTTTCCCATGACTGTGAAACAATCTTACTAGGCTGTGGCACCTGAAGGACCCATCGATCCGAAGTAGTGCTTTGCTTTAAAATACTTTGTCCAAATTTTCTATTAAGTCAATGGACCTTTCTGTCAGGGAACAGAAATACAATAAAAGAAACTCCTTCGGATTCCCATCTATTTTACATTAAATTAAACTGCATCAGCAGGAATAAAATAGCTTACTAGAATCAGGTTTAATACGAATCGACAATGAAAAACTGTAGTCTGCACCATCTAATGGTTATCTAAGAATTATGGCCCTTTGTCAGCAATTGTCTAATAGTGGGGTGGAAATCCTGAAATAGTGGATTTCTTCATAAATATGCTAGGACATTATTTATTAGAAGTAGGTAATCCTTTGCTCATGTCTGTTGAGTTTAAGCACCCCTGCCTCAACCGATGAGATAGTTGGAGTGTAATATATGGGCAACATTTGACAGGTGACACAAGTGATTGGTATGAGATAGATGAACTTATAAATGGATTAAAATAAAAATATAATAATAAATATTTATAATAAAATAAATAGACATGTTACTCCAAGAATCTCTATGTAAAGTTTCAGAAGTTTAAGCAAGCCATCATATGGGTCAATGTGGACCATTTTGTTTTGTCCAGGTTTTACAAGAATCCTGGTTTTATTCAGGCCGTGGTATCCCAAATTCATTAACTCATTATCCATTTATTCAACGACTGAAGAAAAAGCAGTGCCCCCCCCCATTTATCCACTGGCAAGCTATATCCTGAAATTTTGGGAGGAAAATATAAATAATACCTGCAACCACCACCACATTCCTGGATTTTTGCTCCTCTAAAGAACATCATATAGCCACAATTCACAACAAAATGCTGCAAAACATAATTTGAGAACCAGTTTGGTTTAGTGGTTAAGGTATCAGGCTAGAAACCAGAAGACCTCAAATTTTAATCCTGCTTTAGCTATAAAAGCCATCTGGGTGACTTTAGACCAGTCATTCTTCTCAGCCCAACTCACCTCACAGTGTTGTGGGGAAAATAGGAGGATGAAGGTGTGTTGGATATGTTTGCTACCTTGAGCTATTTGTAAAAATAATAAAAGTGGGAAACAAATAGACAAAAAACCCACACCAAATAATTTGTACTTTTTTTTCTAATTGAATTAATTCCACAGAATAGCCATGTTGTTAGATCTTTGTCCTTTAGATTCTTAGAACTGCCCCTTACTTTAATCCTCTGCAAAAATGAAGCTAAGCATTTTTGGGGGAACCACTGCTTAATGCAGGGGTTGGCAATCCGCAGCTCTAGAGCTGCATGTTGCTCTTTCATTCCTCGGCTGTGGCTCCCTGTCACTCAAAATATGCGTCACAACCACCAATGTGCGACACCTGCCGGCACATTATTGAGCTTTTCGACACCCCTGGTAGGCCAACCATGGATAAATCCAAGAAAAGAAAAGTTTCAGAAGAAAACAGAACATTTAATGGCACGTGGGCAGATTCAATTGCTTTCACTGCTGACGAGACTGGTTTACCAGTATGCTTAATATGTGTTGAGAAATTGGCAAACAATGCAGTGTTATCTTCATTTTAGATATCAAAAGTGTTTTGTGGCTCCTGGTGTTTTCTTTTGGTGGCAAATGGGTCGAAATGGCTCTTTGTGTGTTTAAGGTTGCTGTCCCCTGGCTTAATGGCATGGCTAAAACATTGAATAAGACTCCTTTGAGTCCAAAAAAGTTTTCCCCTCATTGTCCTAAACCACAAACAAATAATGTAAGATTACATCTTATCCTTCAATAGAACCAAGATCGAATGCAATCCTCTTCTAAACCATTTATTCCAACCAGACAGTTTAGAGCTCAGAACTCAAGTTGCGGCATTTAGCTAAAGTGTGCACATTCAAAGTCTGACCTAATAGTCATGCTCTTTTATGATCTTAGAAAAGCCCTGGAACATCTGCATGTACTATTGCTAATACTGATTATAGGTTTTTTCCCCATTTATTATTTCACTGGTTAACATCCCAAAGTTCTATCAAGGGCAACTGCACTTTGATCAGCTACTCCCTTTTCTCCCTTTTCATCATGAATATGTTGGGTGATAATATTTCCATCAAATGGAAAAGTACCTTCTCATCATTTTTGAATTTGTTCTGTCTTGTAAATATCTTCTCATATGATGTTAAAGCACTGGTCACACCTTATACAAACCTGGGAAAAGTGTCTTCAGGACAGGGGTGGGTTCTACTTACCTTTACTACCAGTTCGCAATAGGGCCACACGCACATGTGCTTCGCTTTCTCTCGCGCATGCATGCACAGAAGCTTCCTGATGACATCAGGATCGGTGGGCAGAGCCTCCCGCCAGTTTTACTACCGGTTCTTGTGAACCGGTCCAAACCAGGGGCAACCCACCACTGCTTCAGGAGTAAAGCTATCATGTGTAATTGTTCACATGCTGGTGTCTAAATGTGTAGGACTCTGATACCAGTGATTCCTGGCTGACATGAAAGTTTCGCAAGTGGAATCATATCTAGGAAGGCTTTTCTCTCAGGAACAACATTATTTGAGTGACATCAACAGAGTGTAAGATTTGTTTGTGAGGACATTTTATTAACAGCCCTGGTTTTAGTAATTTATAAATGGACTTATGTCCCTTCTAGGAGTCTATATTTTGGATACTCTTTAGAAAAGTCCCAATTTGTACCTTCTTCTTCAGTACAGTATATTTAAGCCTGACTTACTGTGATACAAATATATGTATGTGATAGTGCAGTGATGAAATCTAAAATTTGTTACTACCGGTTCTGTGGGCGTGGCTTGGGGGGGTAATGTGACAGGGTGGGCGTGGCCATTTTTTTTTTTTACTTTTAAAACCATTTTTTTCTACAACTTCTTCGGTGAAGAGGTTGTAAAAAAATGCTTTCAAAAGGCTCTGATGATCCAAGCTGAGTTGCCTGATCAGCAGAGGCTTTTTTTCTTTTAAATGCCTCTGACGATCCAAGCTGAGTTGCCTGATCGTCAGGGGCATTTAAAAGAAAAAAAGCCTCTGCCGATCAGGCAACTCAGCTCGGATCCTCAGAGCCTTTTGAAAGCATTTTTTTTACAATCTCTTCGCTCACTCCTATCACTATCACCCCTGTAATAGTGGCAAACATCTGTAGCTCGGGTGTAGGATGAGGGTGGAGGTTAGCTCTCCGAGCTTGTGAGTTGTTTTCCAAACATTTCATTACCAGGCTAGGTAACTTCTTCAGGAATTCCTAAATTCAGCAGAAGATGTTACCTTGCCTGGTAACGAATCATTTAGAAAACAACCCATAAGCTTGGAGAACAAACCTTCACCCTCACAAATATATGTGAATCTAGTGATTTGCATTTCTATACTATAGTACGACACACATGCAATTTTCTTCTAGATATGACATGCTACTAATGTGACTATCTTTTTTGTCATTGTGTAAAAGCTAGGTAAGAAACAGATACAATACATGGTTGCATCTATGTATTTAGAAATGCTTGTTTTCCTGCATCAGTGGTAGCTTTACTTTTCTACATGGTGATTGTCTTCTATTTTTTTCCATAAAGATACCAGACTCTCTGAGTTATTTCTCTTCCTGCACAATATTCATGATAGCAATTGGATACCTTAGCAGTTTCAAGGTTATCAAATGATTGAGAATCCTGCTGCTTACTTCAAGGTATAGCAGATAAATCCCACTTGCCATCCGCCATAGAACTGTAATAGATTTTCTTAATGCCTTTCATGAAGTACTGATTTAAAAGTGCGAGCTAACTTTAGAAAAAGGACTTATCAGTGGTGGAGCTGGTAGGCTGTCCTTAACAGTGGGGAGGCAGCATCTTGATTTGCAGTCACAAGGGGCCGTCCTCCTTAAGGGAGCCCTCTTTAATCTGGTCCATCTCTCTTGGTAAATCAAATGGATGGAAGAGCACAATAAAGTATCTATAATGAAAAAACAATGCCTCACGTATTGAAGTTTTATTTCCTGGATTAATGTCTGAGCTACAAAGATATATCTGCTTGCTCCTCTGCTGAACATGGAATAGGCTGGGAACATTGGGTGGTGGTGTTTGTGAAGGCAGTTGATAGACAGATCTTGGGAAGATACAGATTCATGCTTCTAGGGCATTATAAGACACTGGATACTTTAGAGAAAGGCAGAAAACAGGTTACACAGCATGGCAATGCACTTCTATAAACACACAGAATGACCATCACTACTCATCATCATCATCATCATCATCTTAATCAAACACATCCTAGGAATAAAAGAGAATAAATATTCCCAAATGCATTGGTTTTCTCGGAATAAGGTTCCTCTTAACATTGCAACACATGTAAAATATTACAAAGTCATGGTTATGTCAGAGTGGGCAATCTGAAGATAGCAAAAGAAATAGTATTTAGATGTATATACTGCTTCATAACGATTTACAGCCCTCTCTAAGTGGTTTACAGATTCAGCATATTGCCCCCAACTATCTGGGTCTTCATTTTACCAACCCCGAAAGGATGGAAGGCTGAGTCAATCATGAGCTGGTTAGGATTGAACTGCTGGCAGTCATCAGAATTATCCTGCAATATTGCATTCTAATCACTGTGCCACCATGGCTCAAGATGGCAAGCTCAAATTGGCATACTTTCTGTATCTCTTTTTCTGAACTTTGGCGATCTTTCCAACTACAAATGATTGTGTAAGTTTTCATCTAGGTTGTTTGAGACAGAAATCACACACATATCATATAACATAAACCCTAAATTGGTTTTATTCATATCAGTCACCTGTGTGTCTTCACCTGGCCTCCTTGCACCATTATCTTCTCCATTTTTGCTCTCATCTCTCTCAGTGTTAAGTATAATGCCTGGCATCCAAAAGATTATCCACTCCAGAATTAGGAGATAGGAGATGTAGAGAAGTGTTAGTCCTCTACTGAACGAAGAAGCTCTTTTATTCACATTTCTATCCATTTTTAATTTTAATTTAATTTAATTTAATTGTATACCACAAATAAAGTTATTTTTACAAATAACCCATGGCGATGAACATATCCAATACATGTTCCACCTCGTATTGTATTTTTCCCACCACAATAATCCTGTGAGGTGAGTTGGGCTGAGAGAGAGTGACTGACCAAAGGTACCCAGATAGGCTTCATGACTATGACTGGACTAGAGCTCACTGTCTCCCAATTTCTAGTATGGTGCCTTAACCACTAGACCAAACTGGCTCTCTATGCAGCAAATAACCACTGTCTGAAAGCTCTTTGTTTATTTGTTTATCTTACATCTCAGTTAGAGATCTCAGTTAGAGATGACCCTAAGCAGTTTATAGCCAATAAAACCAAGATAAAACATTAGAACAATCAATAGTACCACTAACATTGATTTAAAATTAACAAGGATGGGACGGAAGGGAGCTAGATGTACACAGGGAGGAGCTGGGTCCTATCTTAGTCCATTAACCACCTCCAGAATGACCCACCACACTGGGGTTCCCAGCCAGCTGTCTTCAGGCCCTTTCAGAAGGTCAAAAGGGTGGATGTGGATCTCACCTCAGGCGAATGTATTTTTCCATGAATATGCAGTCCTACTCAAAAGGAGTCTAAGTGTTGCATGATTTTAGGAGACTGCCTAATTCAATAATATTAGAATAAGGCCTTCTGTCATAGAAGTTATAATATCAGCTTTTCATGCTAGAGATCAAGACAAAGTTGGTTCCAGTATATGGCGGGAAAGAAAGAGACAACAAAAGAACTAAAGAGGGTAAAGAACCCAGGTGGGAGAAGGCAGGAGAAATTCTCTTTGGTTCCTACGATTCACAGCGAATGCTAGGATTTTGTTTCAGGTACCCTTTAGGTAGCCTCCAAGTATTCAGCTGGGTTGCTAGATTGACTTTGTATAGGCACATCTGCTCGAGTAACAGATGTCTGTGTCACTAAGGTGCTATGTTCTCATTTTTTTATAGGAGGGCAAATGGCTTCTTTTATTATCTTTATGCAATTAAAATGCATTATTCTGATCCATCCAGGAGATTCATATATATATGGAATAGTATATTTTAGAGAAAGAGAGACACGCAGCTTCATAAAATTCTTTGCTTTTTGGGTATCAGAAAAATTCCTTGTATGCTGTCAATTGTGCATGAAATTAGGTCTTATTTTAATTACCAATATAAAGGTACTGACAGTTATTCAGAGAGGACCTATTCATTTGGTAAATGAAGAGTGCATAATAGCACTGGAAGCTAGCGGATTTCCAGCAAGAAGTTCATTTTCAACTTATCACAAAGCATTAATGGTGAGAAGCAGCTGACTGGCAGTCTGAGAAAATACTATGACTTTTTTTTAATGAGCTATATAGGTGAAACAAATAATCCAGGGGAATTTAAAATTCAGCGCATTGTTCAAAGTTAAGTTGCCGTCCTGTTCACTGTAATTCATGTCACTCAAATATTTAAGCTATATTTACACATGGTTAATTATGTGCAAGATTGCGCCCTTTAAGCTTTGAATTAATTTCTAATTTGAGATGTTGTAATGCTAATTACAATACCTGAAATCATCCAGGGAAAAGATGAGATGCAAATATTTTAGTAAATAAACAGTATTAATTTATTTAATATATTCTTCAGCCAGTCATATGGTGCTTCACAGTAAAAAAATCACTCACAAACTAGTCCTCTTCATGTCGCTTCTTACTGAGTTGAACATGTCTTAGTTCTAAGAAAGAATAACAGAATAACAAAGTTGGAAAGGACCTTGGAGGTCTTCTAGTCCAACCCCCTGCTCATTCAAGAAATCCTATATCATTTCAGACAAATGGTTGTCCAATATCTTTTTAAAAACCTCCAGTGTTGGGGATCTTACAACTTCTGGAGGCAAGTCCTTCCACTGATTAATTGTAATCAGTAAGAGTGCATAGGATTCCTGTATGCTTGTTTGTTTATGCATGTATGTATTATCTATTTAATTTCTATGTTTCCCATTACACTTTGCCAAGCAACTCTATGATCTACTCTTTTTAAAAAATGGAAAACGGCAATAATATGGGATTATTTAAAATTAACACACAAGGATATCTCTCAGTGAAAAGATATGATATATGCTCTAGTAACAGAATCTTGAAATCCTGATCACATTCTCCTTTCCTTTTTGCCATACCCAAAGAGAGTTGATACATTTCAACCATCTTTCATCTTGCTGGTGCTTTAATTAAATTTATCTCATTATTTTTAAGCATGCAGTATACAGTACTTCTAAAACTTTGCTTGCATAGTTAATTTTCAATTTATCACATCAGTTAATTCTTTCGGTGGCCAACTTAAAAAGAAGTGTACACATTTCTAGCACCATAACTTCTCACACTGAGAAAAATCTGCTTTTTTTCTGAACATCTGATTTAACTGTCAACTGATTTAACATCTGATTTAACAGTGTGGATAGTATATAAGGATCCCGAGTGGAAGAAAGAAGCCCTCACAAAGGCTGTGAATGGGCAGAATGTTTGCATCCTAAGCCCAGTCCCGTCACGTCACGTCACTTTAAAAAGAGTTAGAACAAGTTGGAACAGTGTCAGAAAAGGGAAAGCAAAGATAATCAAGGGACTGAATACTAATTTCTCCAAAGCATGGGAGGAAATGATATGTTTAGCCTTATTTTTCAAGAAAGCACATTCCACTTGAAGATAAGGAAAACTTTTCTAAAGGGAAGAATAGTTTGAAAATGGAGCAATTTGCATAAGGAAGTGTTGCATTTAAGCAGAGATAGGACAGGCAGCTATCTTTTGGCTGGCTTCATGCATTAAGCATTGGCTTGTTGAGCTTCACTCCAGGGCTCAGAAGGAAATCTTAGGTCTCTAGATATTTAATCTTAATTCACATCTCAGCTAGATTTGGCAGAAGAGTCCCAGACACAATTTAGCTAGATTAGAATCTTTATTACAAACAAGAATGAAATCTCAAACAACAACAGGAGATTGGCCACAGGAGACTGTGGACATCTGAAAAGCATGTTCCAAATTTTAAACATGCACATTCTTCATTCTGCCTTTTCAAATTAACAGATATTCAGTAGGTTGCTTGATGGTCACAGGAAGTTCACATCTGTTTAAGTACCAAAGTTTTGTGGCCTGCGAGCTTCTGGTCATCATCCTGTGAATCTCCTCTCTTATGGGTTTGGTTTTGGAGGTGCAAATGGTCCTTTGTAAGTCTGTGATTCCACAATTTTCAACCACAGTACAAACAATCTCTTACCATTGCAACCAGCTTCAGATTGGGAAAAGTAAAGACAGATAGAAGGGAGGGAGGGAGGGAGGGAGGGAGGAAATCATCCTAACTTCCAAGGGATCAAACTATGTGAATGGTTTTTCTGAAAAACCCAGAATGGTTTGTTCTGATTATCCCACCACAACCTGTGAAGGATTCAAAGATACATGTCTTATGGCAAGAAATAACATCTGGCAATCTCATAGCCTAGCTGCAGGTAGCATAATCAACTTAATATTTGTTTCTTCTCATTTGCATGATTAATTGACATCTTGTTAACAGCTCTTCAGGGACAACAGAAATCGTCACTTTACAAAACAAACACATTTCTCGCCAAGGGGAGTTTCTTACAGGAAATTAGTTTAGTTTTATTTTTGTTTTAAGGCACCAAATTGATTGCTCCAAAGGAAAAGTTATGAGCTTGTCTGGGGTTATAGGAAAATATATAAAAGAGAAACAGGTTCTTTTCTGTACTGAAAAAGGGAAAAAAAACCTACCGGTACTTCTTTTTCTTCTTGCTTCTTTTCTTAATCCAGGTGAAACATAATTGGTATTGTCTTCAATATGATTACAGAGACACTCCCAGCAGGTTCTTTGAAAAGGCCATTGGCTTTCAAAACCATTGACCATAGAATCCCTTTCCTACTTCTTGTCAAAGGTCAGCAACCTTTCCATGGGACAGGCATCCCTTTCCATTCTAGAAAAAGAGGCCTGGACCAGGTTCACACATGTCAATTCCACCAAAGCTGGGCTCAGAAAAGAGATTTGGGCTCTGCCAAACTACAGATTGCTCTCAAATAACTAGTCATGGAAAGTGTGTGGTGATAGAGGGATAAGAATTGGCAATAAGTGAGAAAGCTTGTGGAAGAGCTGTCCCGTGAGCAACCTAGATACATCTTCTCGAAGCCAGAAAGTGTCAATGGAAGGGATATCAGATGCAACAGGAGAAAGAATCTAAGTTTGACCACAATCTTTGCCACTGTGTTCTCAGAAAAATGTGTTCATGCTTGGGCTTAAAAACAAACAGAATGCGACACACAACCTTGCTTAAAAAGGAGTAAAAATGCAAAAGTGTACAATGTATTGAAGAAACCCTTATGGAAGAATTAACAGTGTGGTTTAATGGTTAAGGTGCTGAACTAAGCTGACTTTGTATAAAAAGAACACCGCTTGGGGGTGGGGGGGCGAAAGCCCTACTAAGCAGATATATTCAGAAGTATGAAGGCTATTGCTTAACACATTGTAAGCCGCCCTGAGTCTCCGGAGAAGGGCAGCATATAAATCGAACCAATAAATAAATAAATAAATAAACTAGAAATGGGGAGAACATCAGTTCTAGTCGTCACTTAGGCAGAGAAGCCAGCTGGTAAACTTTGAGCCAGTCACTCTCCTTCTGCATCATAGGGAGTTCTAGGAAAAATGGAAGATTATGTATACCGCCTTGAGGTGTGAAAAATAAAACTGGGATATAAAACTAATACATCAGCAAATAACATGCCAAAAGACTACTTATTTGGGAATCTGATGGGTCACCTTTTTTTTTTTTTTAATTTGATTTATATGCCGCCCTTCTCCGAAGACTCAGGGCGGCTTACAATGTGCTCAGCAATAGCCTTCATCCTTTTGTATATTTATACAAAGTCAGCTTATTGCCCCCACAAACTGGGTCCTCATTTCACCTACCTTAGAAAGGATGGAAGGCTGAGTCAACCTTGAGCCTTGGCGAGATTTGAACCCTGCAGTAATTGCAGGCAGCTGGTCTTAATAAGCTTAATAACAGGGTGCCTTAAACCCCTGTAGTACCAAGGCTCTTGGTACTAAATAAACAGTTGGCTATTATTTATGTGCCATCAAATTGGTGTCAACTGTTAGTGAACATGTACATCATGGGTGTCAAACGCACGGTGTCACATTGCCGTTGTATGATATTTTGCGATGTTTTTCCCCTTGGTGGAGCCTGGGTCGCTGTGACCTGCACATGATGCATCCGGTCCTCCGGCCACCAGTTTGACACCCCTGATGTAGATAAGCCTTCTGCAGGATGACCTGTCTCCAGCTTGGCCATTCAAGGCTCGCAATGGTGCATGTGACAAGATTTCTTTGCAATGGGTAGTGAGAGGAAGGCAGTGGTGCAGACAAGCAGCTGTAGTCAGATGAGCAAGTATGCATGTACAGGAGAGAGTCCCGGGAGAGGGGGGATATTTGGGAGTGGAAAGACAAAGGTGATGGCATGACCAAGATTGCCTGGTCTGCATGAATTTGCTTCTCTGTCTGGCATTTCTGTTGTTATTCCCAGTTCTACTGAGATACAACAGTTATGAAAGTATGAGAGGGCCTTTTCTGTTCTAGAGTCATAAAGTAGAATTTTTACCTCTTGGCAAATGTTCCATGGTAAATCTTGATTCCTCTGTAGTATAGTTTGTATTTTGTTTATGGTTCCTTGTTGTAGCATTTATCCCTTTCCCTTCCCTTTCCTTCCCCTTTCTCTTTCTCTTCCTTTTCTCCTTTCTTTTTTCCTGTTTAAATTTTGACATGAGTCAGGTCTCCTCTTTTCAAATTGCAGAGCCTGTGTGACCATTCTCCTTCCTAATAAAATAATTAATCAAATGCTAATGAAAAAAAAGGGAGAAAAATAAATAGAAGGCTGGGGAAAAGAGAGAACCCTGGGATTGACTCTCAAGTCGAAAAAGTGACAGAGAAGGAACCTACATGTCTGGCATGAGAAGAGAAGCATCTGCTCATAAGCCATTTATTCCTCCTCCTCACCTCCACCTCCGTTCAGAACAATAACGACAAGAAGGCTTCTTGTGCCAGGAGTCATTATACAAACAAATATGATTGTCTACATGATGGAAGAGTATCACTAGTGACTAGTGTGAGACTACAAACGGGGAGGGGAGGTTGTATGGTGAGAAAGCTCAATCAAGTCAATGAGGTGGAACTATGCTCTGGATATCAATGGCCAGAGACACATAGATGGATGCACGGACATACAATAAAAGCTCAAAAGAAGCTTGGATTCCATTCTTCACTCTGTAGCTTGTCCATATCATTTGGTGATTCAAAAATGAGACTTGGACAAAAGCAACATAGGATTAAACCAAATTTCTCACTGAAGCATTGAGAGGGCTTCTTCCAAGCTCAGATATAATTTCTAAAACCTACCTCTATGGTTCTGCTTTCCTTGATTTTAGTGGTATGTGGCCATATAATAGTTAGTCCTTATGAGTACCTGTCTGCCTGCCTGTCCCCCTCTCTCACACACACACAGTGAGAGAGACAGGAGGAGGGAGAGAGAGAGACAGAATCAGAGACAGAGAGAGAGACAGAGTGAGAGAGACAGGGAGAGAGAGAGAGAGACAGACAGAATCAGAGACACAGAGAGAAAGACAGAGTGAGAGAGACAGGGAGAGAGAGAGAGAATAAGAGACACAGAGAGAGAGAGACAGAGAGAAACACACAGAGAGAGAGAGACAGAGTGAAAAAAATGGAGACAGAGAGAGAGAGAGAATCAGAGACAGAGCAAAAGACAGAGCGAGAGAGACAGAGTGAGAGAGACAGGGAGAGAGAGAGAGAATAAGAGACACAGAGAGAGAGAGACAGAGAGAAACACACAGAGAGAGAGAGAGACAGAGTGAAAAAAATGGAGACAGAGAGAGAGAGAGAATCAGAGACAGAGCAAAAGACAGAGCGAGAGAGACAGGAAGAGAGAGAGAGAGGCAGAATCAAAGAGAGAGAGAGACAGGGAGACAGACAGACAGACAGACAGACAGAGGGAGAGAGGCAGAATCAGAGACACAGAGAGAAAAACAGAGAGAGAGAGAGAGAGAGACAGACAGACAGACAGAATCAGAGACAGAATCAGAGACAGAGCAAAAAACAGAGTGAGAGACAGGGAGACAGAGAGAGAAAGAGAGACAGAATCAGAGAAACAGAGAGAAAAAGAGAGAGAGAGGGAGAGAGAGAGACAGAATCAGAGACAGAGAAAGACAGACACACACACACACACACAGACAGACAGACAGACAGACAGAATCAGAGACACAGAGAGAAAGACAGAGAGAGAGAGAGAGAGACAGAGAGAGACATACACACAGAGAGAGAGACAGAGACACAGAGAGAGCTTTATATATTCAAGCCTATTGGCAAGCATTCTGCTTTGTTGGCTTTGTTTATCCAGAGGGTCTGTCTTCCTTTTTCTTGTCCATCTGTTGCTCTTTTTGCTTTTTCTGGAGCAGAATTACTTTTCACTCTCTCTCACACGCCCAAAACCTTTTCCTGCACCTTGTAAGAAGGAGCATGGTGTTGCAAGATTTGAATACACATTTAAAAAGCCAGTAATCCATTTCCAGTGGGACAGAAAGATTAAATAAATTGTAGATGTATTTCAGCTCCCCCCCCTTGATAATCTGGCATTGGTATATCCGAGTCATAAAAAAAGTACACAAATATTTCTCATAGAGCCACAAAGAATTGGGCTGATATCTTGCAAAAATTGTACTTCTCCATTGGGGATAATAGCATTAATTGTGCCTGAAAAGATTGCTTAAGAAAAGAAAAGATTCTGGCAAGCACAGATATTGCAGCTAATGATAGATGTATATCCTTCGCAGCAGAGAAATCAGTAGGAATACAAAGGACACATTTTGCCTCCCGATGCAGCTCACTATATCACTATGAAAGATACCTCTAATATATTTTCGTTTATGTTATTCAGCAATGACATTGCTGATTCCTCCTCCTCCTCCTCTTTTTCCTCCTGCAGCCCAACTTTTGTGGCAAACCAGAAATATTATTCCAGAAATACGGGAATATAACAAGAATATAACTTTCATTCCATGCGTGAGAGAATAGAGTAATTTGTTTTCAGCCTTGGTCCCGTAATATTATTGGAAGAGGATAGGTGATATACCTGAGAAGGAGTGATCAAGGGTAGGTGGGGGAAAGGACACATGAGTAATTTGCAAATAGGAAGAGGGTGCAAGCAAGAAGAAAGCCACTCTTCATTTACGATGACTCCCTCTAGCAAAATATGAAAATAGATTTCGGCAGATGACAGTTTTGTTGCTTTTCCATCTCAAGATGGCACTTCAAAACTCACTTCCTTAGCATCTGTGAGGCACTATGCTTCAGTAGTCAGAGATCACACAGAGAATGGGACTTAGCAAAGAAGTCAGACTAAGGAAAAATGAGAGCAACCTTCATAATCCCTACTTTTTTTTTCCTTTTGAAGGAAATCACACGGGTGCAAATCCTTCCCCTTCTGCCAAAAGGGGAATTCTTGTAAGTGACAGGAAGGATACTTAGGGAATCGTACGTACTATATAACCCCACTTTCTTCTGGAGGAGAGGTATTTGCCATAGGAGGCAAAGGCAACAAGATAATGCTCTGCGCCCAAGAGATAGGAATGTATTTCTAAGATAGGAAGAAGAGAGATTTACATTTTTCACAAGCCTGTAGATCTAATATTGAAAGATCAGTATGCTCGAAATCTTGTGTTCTTATGGACCCCATTTCACTGATAACCAGGAATTGAAAAAGTACAGAAAAGTACAAAAGTACATTTCCCCATCATTACTAGAAAATCTACTCGGCAATCAAAAGGGAGTAAGGTTACAATCTGTTTCTCCCTTATCTGAGGACAATGCCCCCACTGGTATTTATTTACTTAGTAGACATGTGTAGGGTTGCATTAAAAGTGGATAATCAAGTATTTAAGTAGGCTTGAATCAGCAGCAGACCAGTGGTGGGATTCCAAAATTTTTACTATCGGTTCTGTGGGCGTGGCTTGGTGGGCATGGCAGGGGAAGAACACTGTAAAATCTCCATTCCCACCCCACTCCAGGGAAAGGTTACTGAAAAATCCCCATTTCCTCACGATCAGCTGGGACTCAGGAGGCAGATAATAGATCGGGGCGAGGCCAGTCAGAGGTGGTATTTACCAGTTCTCTGAACTACTCAAAATTTCTCCAGAACTGGTCAGAACCTGCTGAATACCACCTCTGCTGCAGACCATTTCAGACACTTTCTAGACAGCAAGACTTGTAATGTATCTAAGCCGGGAGTATAGATGTCTAAAATTTGTTCTCCAGAGTTACTCTTAGAAATAGCCACTGAGCTGTACATTGCAATGTGGCAGAAAAGAGAAATTTGAGGAGGAATAAACATATTTAGTTTTGGTCTCAAAATCCTGCATATTAATTTTCTTCCCACATTGGATAAATTTCATTCAACTTTCTTACTGTTTGAAGGGTGGGGGGACTTATTCAAGAATACAATTCAAAGACCAAATGATATCTTGAGATCCTCACAGTGGTTGAAATATACATGAAAAGCAAAATTCAAGGTACCCAAATTCAATTCAGTACATGTAGCTCCTTTGTTGTTGGTTCAGTTGCTAGTCATATCCGACTCTTCGTGACCGCAAGGACCACAGCATGCCCCGTGTGCCATGTCCTCCACTGTCTGACAGAGTTTGTTCAATTTCATGTTCTCTGTGTTAATGACACTATCTAACCAACTCATCATTTGCTGTCTCCTTCTCCTTTTGCCTTCTCTCTTTTCCAACACCAAGGTCTTTTCCAATGAGTCTTGTCTTCTCATTTGGTGGCCAAAATATTTAAGTATTTCAGCTTGTCCTTCAAAGAATGATCAGCATTGATTTCTAATTAACATTAAGTACTAATAAAGAAGTCCCCTTTCTTTCAATTAACTGACTTAAACATACAGAGAGAAATAAATAAATATCTTCCTTGATCTCCCCAACTTCTTTTTCCCAAGCATCACTTTCTAGTTTCCACTCAATCCCATCTAAAGAAAGAAAGACAGTCAAAGAGAGGTTTTGAGTGATAAAAACTGAACTATTTATCTATTTATTTCAAGAAAAGATTTCCAAATGAATGATTGTGATGATGATGATGATGATGATGATGATGATGATGATGATGATGATGATTGATCATTGCACAATCAGCCAGATGTTCAGATTGGGTTTGGCATTTTTGTCTACCTATCGAGTCCTTACCAAGGACCTGGGATAGGCAGATTTAGATGTTTGATGGTGTTACAGATATCATTGCAGGATGGAAGCTGTTCCAAGTAAAGCTGCCTTCTGCAATTGACTGTTGGCAAATTTGTCAATGCCAATGGTGTTCAAGTGGTGCTCCAGTTGTTTTGGGATTGCATCCAAGGCCTATTATTATTGGTACTACCTTTGTTTGCCTTTGCCACAATTGTTCTATTTATATTTTTAGGTATTTGTATTTTGTTACCTTCTCCAATTCTTTCTCTTCTATTCTGCTATCTCCAGGCACTGCCACATCCACTATCCAGACATTTTTTTGTCTTTCTTATCGACAATTGTTAAGTCTGGGGTGTTATGTGGTAGGTGCCTGTCTGTTTGAATTCTAAAGTCCCAGAGCAATTTAACTTGTTCATTTTTAATGACTTTCTCTATTTTATGGTCCCATCAGTTCTTGCTTGCAGGCAAATGATATTTCTTGCAGATCTTCCAGTGCACCATTGCTGCTACTTCATCATGCTGCTGCTTGTAGTCAGTCTTTCTAGTTCCCACTCAGCCCTATCTAAAGAAAGACGGACAGTCAGAGAGAGGTTGTGAGTGATAATAACTGAACCAGAGGTGAAATCCAAAATTTTCCCCTAACGGTTCTGTGGGCGTGGCTTGGTGGGCATGGCAGGGGAAGGATATTGCAAAATCTCCATTCCCACTGCATTCCAGGGGAAGGATACTACAAAATTTCCCTTCCCTCCCTTCCTGGGAGAAGGATATTGCAAAATCTCCATTCCCACCCCACTCTGGGGCCAGCCAGAGGTGGTGTTTGCCGGTTCTCCAACCTACTCAAAATTTCCGCTACTGGTTCTCCAGAACCTGTTAGAACCTGCTGGATTTCACCCCTGAGCTGAACATAGGTCTATTTATTTCAAGAAAATTATTATTATTACCATTATTATTCCCACTTCCATATACTGTACATCCTGTTCTCACTGTAATGTAACTTCTTTCAATCCTTACTTTCCTTTAGTGAAGCAGGTACAATGCAAAGATTGCTAAGCTTGACTAAACTTGATGTTCTCCAGGGATGACAAAGGCATTGACTTTGATGCATCACAGTCACTCTTGAAACAGAGTCAGACAGATTAGTGTGTATCAGAAGCAAGATTTGGCATACCTGATTTTGAGGGGGTGGGGATGTTTCAAGGAGATAATTTTTCTCATTAACCTTGACAACATGCCTCAAATACATGGGGCTTATCGGCCTATTGTGGAAATATATTTTCCAGACGGAGGTTTTCAGCCTTTTGTGAGAATGCCAAGATTGTTGAATATTAACTCCTTACATGCCTCATTCCACATAACCGAGGAAGATAGAAATGTTTTTATGACCTCCTACAGGACCAACGTTCAGATTCTCCAACTGGCACCCATCTGTAGGGAATATAATCATTCACTGGATTGGGTTTTTGAGGACTCATTTGCTACCTATGACAGAATAAGTCTTCCAAGCAGGTTGGCATAGCCAAGTCTCAGAAAACTCCCTCTACCAGCTGGAACCTCACACATGTTTCTGAAAGTTTATATTCCCTAACTCCCACAGGTGGCAGAAAGATATTTGAATGCTTTTAGAATCTGAGCAAAGAAAAGTAACAGCAGGAAGGTTTTCCCATCAAATGTGACAAGACAATTGCTTTGACATCAGTCGACATCAGATGGATGGCTACCATCCAATTTTCTAACTCTAGGACTTTGGACTTTTAAATGAAATTTGCCCTGATCACAGATCAGTGTTTATACAGTTATTTTGCCATAATGTATTTAAGCCTTATAAGTGTTATTATTGGATTAGAATGATTTGCTATCTCATTGACTCACCTATAATAGATGCCAGTTTCCAATCTAAGACCTGTGTAATCTCTTTTTTCTCCTTATAATCAAAATAAGTGAATCCAAAGAACTGAATCTACATATCAACACCCTACATATCCAAGATGTAACTAGCTAACAAGCAAATCTATTGTTTGTTTGCAATACTACTGTCGAACCCAAAATTGACATATGTGTAGCCATTTTAGTTAGCTTTATATTATACTCATTGATTCCTTCTCTTTCTCTCTGTTTTGTAAGGGAGGTTTTTGGGCTCGCCACATTCTTAAGGGAGGGAGGAGGGAATAGATAGTGAGCATTGTTTTGGCTAGGTGATCTTCTTTCCCGTGGGAACAGAGGCTGTGTTTGCTGAGAGCTGAAGGTGGAGTTTGATGACTTTGGGCAAAGCTGATTTTACTTTTATTGGGGAATGTGACTTTTGTGGGATGTTTCTAACTTTCAATATTATGTGGTGTAATTCCGGTTTGTGTCAGATCTGGAATTACAACAGTCTGTGCAAATTTGATGCCTACCTAAATAAAAGAAATTCGTTTTGGAAGCTGGACTTTCAAATTTCAAAGTCCTTGTTGCTGTATTATAAAGAATTGATTGCTTATTGTACATCTTTTTGAAAATATAGCTATTCTTAATTTGCTTCATCTCACCAAGTCCCTTTTCTTTTGTCTATCCATGTAGATTGTCAATTATCTGTAGGCCCCCAGAAGGTTGATAACAACTCTGACAATTTCTAGATCAGGCAAATATTGATCACTTTCCTTTTTTAAAGTGATTCCATGCACTTATAGCTGCAGAATATCAGTTATGTTTGACATACAGTTTGCAAGTAGAAAATGAAATAAAATATGTATCATTTCTGATCATGGTCCAAAATCAGTAAATAGGTTTTGGAAAATCCTTTATGATTTTTAATATTGAGATAAAAGAAGACCAGAAATGAGGGGTTTTTTTCCCCTAAGAACAATAATATTTAAAAACTTTTGAAGAGTGTATCAAACTTTAAAATAGCTCAATTGATTACATAACTATTGTGTTATGTTGAGTCAAGTTCAGTATTTTTACTCCTGGCCTTTGAGTTTCAAAACTCTTGAAAATTCCAAATCCTAAATATAACTTTCAGAGGGAGATGAGGGTCAAAGTTATCTGTGAATCTGAGACTTCAGGTTACCTAGCTCACTCCTCCCTACTTCGATTTATCTTTCTGTTACGGCAGCATTCCAAACCATGAAATTTGCGTCAAATTACAGATGTGCTACGTTACTCAGAGTGCAAAACTAGAAGAAATTCTGTCTTCCTGCAAGTTATCACCACATATCTGACCATTCCTCCAATTATTTTCTGCCTTACGTACTCTATTCTGTAAGTAAATGGAGCAGTTTACTGGAGAGAGGGGGAAAAAAGTCATCCTGTCAATAACAACAACAAAAACCCAGTTAAAATAAATTATTTCGACCCTTTCTTGAGATGTGACTAGGACAGCAACTTGAAAGCATGCATCGATCATGTCATGTTTGGCATATAGGCTAGAGGAAAGCCATGTGTTGCCTTGGCAAAGGCCATCCTATCAAAGATTATCTGCTGCTTTGCCTATGAAACTTTGATTCATGGACTAGGCCTAAAGAATGTTGAAGATTAAGAAAAATGTAGAGTTTCAAGTGACAGGGAAAGGCAGAAATGAGATTTGGGGTCTGGAGGTTTCATGGGAGAAAAGAAATCGAAGTGAGAATAACAAATAGGACACAGACATCTTGTTTATCTTGTCCTTTTCAATTTCAATTATAATATATCAGTTGATATGATTTCCTAGAATTGCATGTAAAATGGAACCATAACAAGGGCATAAAGATTCATTCTAAATCTAAATAGTTTTTTTTTTAAACCCTGAAAACAGATAAACTAGGCCCTTTGATGTTATCCTCACAAGAGAGGAAACAAAAGTTGCGCCATTTGCTCCATCAGCATCTAGAATTAAGACAAATGAGGACAAAACATAAAGATGCTCACAAAATATATTGAGACGAACGGTGAAAATATTGAGAAACATCAGGTTGAAAGGTATTTAAAGCACAACTCAAAAGACGGTGCCTCTGATAGGATTTAAACTGCTGATGAGATTCAAAGGGCTTAATCATGAAAAGCAGCTTATTTCAAGAATGTGGTAAACATGTACCGAAAATGCAGTATTGGAGAAAAGCATATTAGAAAACAATTTCTTTGGAACACAATCTAATTTTTTTTGCTAGTCTTCAAAATAACCATCTGGATAAACTAAAAGAGATTCTCAGGGTACTGGACTACTCTTGGTGGTGAAGAGAAATTGTACAACAACCTATGATTTCAAGCACTGTGGGATTCCCCCCCCCCATTGTGTTCTATAGTCTTATAAAAAAATGTTTGTTAGTCATTGTGGGTCTCTGGAAAGTGTAGGGCAGTCTTTCTACCAAGAATGTACAGATCAATTTTTTAATGTGTTATTGTATTAGACAATCTCTCTCTCTCTCTCTCTCTCTCTTTCACACACACACACACATTTCTGTGGTACTTTCCCAGTTAATTGCTATCACAAGTAAATTTGCTAATTCTTTTTTCCTTGAAAATGATCAATTGTAATGATCAATTGCGATGAATACCATTAATAGGACCTATGTAAAAATATGGCCTGAATTTGCCTGTGAATTTCCCCAAATTCTTTCTAGCTGCTTTTTCTCCTGGAAGAAAGTTGCTCTTGTGCCTTGTCCTACTTATAAAACATTCTCTCCAACAATCACTCAATACTGACAAGCTCTTTGAGGCAGGCAGATTAAAGAAATAAGAACCGCTCTTGGTTTTCTGGAATGATCTTTGCTGCTGTAAGATATTGTAGCAGAGTCTTGTAAACCACCCCAGTAAATCTTCAGCTCAACTAATACCTAGTGTTATTAAAGGGGAGTTATTCCAAGTCACCTTTCTCCTGACCCAGGAATAGTTTCTATCTTGGTCAACTCCTTCTTCCATATTCCTAGGGTCTATTAGATATTCTATCACTTACTTCCTCCTGCAAATTCCCTCTATATCTCCACCATGGAATGTATGGAGAGTAATTATCCTCCCGACCCAGAAGTATTTCTTTATGTCAGTGTATATAGCTACCCACAGTCGCTTATGAACAGCGATGCAAACTATTTAAATAAATAAACAAGCCTATGAAGAAGGGTTAGATATCTCCTCAGTATCAAGGGGCAAGTCTGAAACGGAAGAAGGTGAAATGTTCCGTCCCCTCTTGCCCCTATTCAATATTGGACTCTGAAACACCAGCTTGTAAGGCACAGACAGGCATATCTTCCTGGCAATCAAAGCCTGGCATGGTAGGTGGCAATTCAGTGAGGTAAGGCACGTGCAGAAATGACAGATGGACCTGCCAAACAAGTTTATTTACTTACTTACTTATTATTTATTTATTTATTTATTTATTTATTTATTTATTTATTTATTTATTTATTTGTCAAGCATATATAAGATAACAGATAAAAGTATAAACATGAATTATGAATACATGAAATGGATACGAATAAAAAGGGACATTAGGACAGGGACGGTAGGCATGTTAGTGCGCTTATGCACGCCCCTTACAGATCTCTTAGGAATGGGGTGAGGTCAACAGTAGACAGTCTAAGGTTAAAGTTTTGGGAATTTTGGGATGAAACCACAGAGTCAGGTAGTGCATTCCAGACATTGACCACTCTATTAATGAAGTCATATTTTCTGCAATCGAGTTTGGAGCGGTTTACCTTAAGTTTGTATCTATTGTGTGCTCGTGTATTGTTGTGGTTGAAGCTGAAGTAGTCATTGACAGGTAGGACATTGTAACAGATAATTTTATGTACTATGCTTAGGTCAGACCAAGGCAGAGTAGTTCTAAGTTGTCTAAGCCCAAAATTTCAAGTCTGGTGGCATAAGGAATTCTATTGCGAGCAGAGGAGTGGAGGACTCTTCTCCTGAAATATTTCTGGACTCTCTCAATTGTATTAATGTCCGATATGCACTGTGGGTTCCAGACAGATGAGCTGTATTCGAGAATTGGTCTAGCAAATGTTTTGTATGCTCTAGTTAGCAGTACAATATTACTAGAGAAGAAGCTACGCAAGATTAGGTTAACAACTCTTAATGCCTTTTTGGCAATGTTGTTACACTGGGCTCTGGCACTTAGATATTTAGAAATGAGTACTCCAAGGTCCTTGACAGAATGAGGGTCATCTACAAGGTCACATCCATCTAGCTTGTATTTTATGTTCTGATTTTTTTGCCAATGTGTAAGACAGAGCATTTGTTGGTTGAGATTTGAAGTTGCCACTTGTTTGACCAATCTGATATGTAGTCAAGGTCTTTTTGAAGGGTAGCAGCATTGTCGGTGGTGTTGAATAGTTTTACATCATCAGCGAAGAGAACACAGTTGCTTTTAATATGATTGCAAAGGTCATTTATGTAAAGTATACAGAGTGTTGATCCTAAAATGCTGCCTTGGGGAACACCGCTGTTGACAGGTACAGGATTTGATAGAGCGCTTCCTATTTTGACCACTTCTTGCCTGTTTGAGAGGAAAGCAGCTATCCATTTATGCAGGAGTCCAGAAATGCCATAAGATTTTAGTTTTAGAAGTAGTTTGTCATGTACCATTGACTCAAAGGCTATATAGAAGTCTATGTAAATTGCATCTATTGCATTGCCCTGATCAAGATGTTGGGGCACATGAACATTTTCTGCCACTTCCTACAATCTCTGTCTCAAAGCAGCCCTTCTGACGAATTCAATATTCTAAGCTCCCCTTCCTATGTCTAGAATCCAGAAAACACTTCATTTTGCCTTCCTCCTCCTCCTTGGTTTATCCTTAGTGAGTGGGAGAAGGAATCTGCAAGATACAAGGGACACACAAGGAAAGAGCAGTAAAATACAGCAATATGTCATAGTAGTGGACATAGTAGTAGTAAATCTACTACCAGTAAATGGTGAAATCCACTATATCTGAGAGATCATTAATCAAGTTTGGGAAAATGTGTCCTACTGTCTAAGTAAGTTACTTCCTAGGGCCTCATTCACCCCTATGATCCTTTGCTATATTTGTATATTTTAAACAATGGGGAAAAATCACTACTGTTACAATTGATGTTTAATTGTGCTATTTATTTTTATATTGTTTATTGTATATCTTACCTTTCCCTTGTTTTAGTTTGCATTGTAAATTACTGTGGGATGAAATTTTTGGCAGGTACATAGCTTTAATATGCCCATGTACCTAGACATTGTAGGAAATTAGCAGGATTGCTCTTAGAACAAGGTTTGCACATCTCTTCTCTATCATATAAGTTGCTCTGAGATTTGGAATACCAGTCTCCAGCATATCATGAAAATATCTGTTTTTAGAAAGTTTTTCTAGTTACAGCTTCTCCTTTTATGGGAACAGGTGGCAGAATGAGTAACCAAGCAAACAGCAAGGAAGGCCTTAGAATAGTGATAGAAACATAGTACACCTTAATGTTTTTCAAATTCACTTTAGGAAAGTTACCAATATCCTTAAACGATCAACATTCAGATGTCTCTGCTATCCAGATGGCATTCCATTTGTTGTTCAAAAAAAAATTGAGGATGACAAAATCCAGAGCCTTTTCTTTTAACACAACTGAATGGCTCTCTGATCAACCAAAACCTCATTTGGCTTCAATTTGCTTTGAGCTGTCCAAGACTCTCAAATGAGCATCCTTGAGTATTTTGAGCTACATAATTGTCAGATGCAATAGCAAAAGACAGAAATTACTGCTGGGGATTGTGTTTGTTCTTCATTGCCACGCTTTCATTTTGGTACAATCTTTACTGTGTGTATATTTGTAGATAAATAGAGACGTTGGAACAAACTGGTATACATCACATTAGAAATAATATATTCAACTGTTCCATTTCAAAAAGTGGAGAAAAGTTCTGTAAAATACATATAAAATAAAATGTAGTGAAACCCATCACTCCTTGTAATTATCTTATAATAAAATGTGTTCTAAAAAAAAATCTTTTAAAAAAATCTTTAAAAGTCATTTTATAAAAATAGGTGGGGGGAGGGTAGTGGAACCATGTAAACTTCAGTTCTACCCAGTGCAGTTAATGAGATTTGTACATATATGGCCAAACATGTTGGTATCCCTTCACCTTGCCCCTCAAAGAATTCCAATTTGTCATGAAATAATTTGAACTTAACATGAGTAAATGGTATCCACCATAACCATAGAGCAGACACTTTGCTTTTGATGTATGAGTTATATTATTGTAAATCATAAAACAAACGAAAATGGCATGGATATAATTATCGGTACCTCTTAGAAGTTAAAAAGACATTATTGGATTTTAGTGATCCTCCAGACAGACTACTTACTTTAATTAGTGTCACAGGTGTCTTCAATCTCAAATCAGTCAGGCTATTTGAATGGAGAAAATCCACCCAGTCATTTATTGTCCAGTGAATGTGGACGAGAGATAGAAAAGCAGAGACTGGGGTGAGGAAGAAAGAAAGAAGGTAATAGCTAAGTATGCAGAGATGAAAACTACAAAGCCGTCTCCAAGGAGCTTCATGTTCCTGTGACTAACAGCTACTAATATTACCAAGAAGTTTAAGGACTGTAGCCAACCAGGGGTGGGTTCCACTTACCTTTACTACCGGTTCGCAACAGGTGCACACAAGCGCGCACACTATCCGGGTGGGTGGGCGGAGCCTCCTGCCGCCATTACTACCAGTTTGCAAGAATCAGACTGAACTGGGAGCAACCCACCATTGTAGCCAACCTCCCTGGATGTGGGCCACAAGAGGAAAATAAACCCCAGATTGAACAGAAGGGTAGTTTGAATGGTGGAGAAAGAACTAGCATTATTTAGAAAATTTGAAAGCAGATCCTGGCATAACTCCAAGGTCAAGGTACAACAATATTGAATCACACCATTGGTCACTATCTGAGTGAAAGTGCCTCCATGATAGAAGACCCAGGAAGACCCACTTCTGAAGGACAGGCACAAAAAAGACACACTAGAGTTTCTTATAATGCATGTTCACAAAACTTTCTGGGAGAACATCCTTTGGGCAGATGAAACAAAATTAGAACTTTTGGGTAAGTTGCAGCAGCTCTTATGTTTCCAGGAAAAAAAAAAAAGATTGTTTTGAAGAAGAAAAAACCTATCACCATTGTAAAATAGGGAGGAGTGTCCATAATGTTATGGGCTGCTTTGCTGCCTCTGGCACCAAGTGCCCCAAATCTGTTCAGTCACAAAGAAATCAGAAGATAAACAAGACATTCTGAAGCAAATACCCAGTGTTAGAAAGCTCTGTCTCAGGCAGAGCAAGATAACAACTCAAAACATACATCTAAGAGAACCTAGGAATGGTTGAAAAACAAGTATTGCACTATTCTGAAGTGGCCTGCTGTGATTTTGGATTTGAATCCAAAAGACCATCTATGGAAAGAACTGAAACTCACCATTGGGAGAAGGAACCCATCAAACCTAAGACAATGGGAGCAATTTGCTGACAAAGAGTAGGACAAATTGACAATCGAGAAGACTTCACCAGAACTACAGAAAGCCCTTGATTGCAGTTATTGCCACAAATGCTATGAAATATTAGGTTAATAATTGTGCCCATGCCATTTTAATTAGCTTTTATATGAATAAATTGAGTCATATAGTAAAACAAAGTATCTGCTCTGTGGTTTATGGTGGATCCCATTTGGAAAATTTGAAAGCAGATCTTGACAGAAG
This sequence comes from Pantherophis guttatus, assembly GCF_059756535.1. Taxonomy (NCBI): domain Eukaryota; kingdom Metazoa; phylum Chordata; class Lepidosauria; order Squamata; family Colubridae; genus Pantherophis; species Pantherophis guttatus. Next base: position 135,088,609 of record NC_142063.1, on the reverse strand, counting down.
TTGTATCGTGGCAAATTGGGATTCTTTGGGAAAAAGTGGAGGGGTACCCAATGCTTTTGACCATGTCTAGAGAATATAGAGCTTGGATTCCAAAGGTCAAGTTTGTTTCGATCAGTCTTATTCTCACTGTGATGCCTAGAGTCAACAGGTTTTATTTATTTATTGTATTTTATTATTTTACTTGATTAGATTTGGAGGCTGCCCAATTCCTAGACAATGCTGGACATCCAGGGACTGTCACCTGTTGAGACATTTGTTTAGTAAATCACAATAATTGTAATAAAAGTCTCAGCAGCAGCATCTGCTGTCATTATTCATGATGTACTCAGAAGTAGAGAAATAACTAATCCTGCTGTTCTCAGTGCATGTAAGTCCTCCTTTGGACTTCTAATTTGATGTTTGATTTTCTACAATACATCATAGCTGAATTGCCATTCCATTTGGGATCTTTCACTAAATTTAACTGTATTTTAACTCTCATAAAGTGTCAAGGACTCATATTTTGTCGGGTCCAGAAAAAAAAATTCCACATTAAGTGAAATTCCAAGAAAGAACATCAAGAAACATAAGAAAAGGCAGTAACTGTCTCAGAATGACATCAAAAAAAGTAGTGCTTATGTTTCTTATGTTTTGGTACCTTACAAAAAAGGGAATGTGCTTGAAGGATAGTGCTCAGAGGAGAGAATAACAATTTGTCTGTGAGGAAGAATTTGTAATGACTCTGTGGACAAATGTCCATCATCTCAAACTGTCCTCTGCCATAATCTGGTATGTTACTTGATCTTGTCCATCCATGTTCTCACTTATCTTCCCCTTCTTTTATTTGCCTCAGTCTTTCCAAGCATAATTATTTTTTTCCAGTCTGCCGCTTCCTCACATCAAAAATATTTGAGCTTCTGTTTATGTAATGTTGCCTCAGAGACATAGTCTCGATCCTTATTTGTTTCAGAACCTAATAATTAGTTCTCTCTTTTTTGTAGTCTATGACACCTCCTAGTAAACATCTGCAGATCCATACTTCAAAGACATCTTATCTTGTTTTTCTCAATCTATCTCAGCGTCCCCCTTTCAGAGCGACACATTTTTCAGTAATAAGCTACAAATCTGCACTATGACTCAACATCCTTTGGAGCTCCTTGTGCAGGAAGCTGTTCTCATACAGAATAATGAATTGGAAGGGACCTTGGAGGTCTTCTAGTCCAATCCCCTGCTCAAGCAGGAGATCCTATATCATTCCAGACAAATGACTTTCCAATTGCTTCTTAAAACCTTAAAAACTTCCGAAGGCAAGACGTTCCACTAATTAATTGTTTTCACCGAGGGAATTTCTCCTTAGTTCTAAGTTGTATGTCTCCTTGATAAGCTTCCATCTGTTACTTCTTGTCCTGTCCTTTGGAGACTAGCAATAGCACTATAGCAATAGCACTTAGACTTATATACCGCTTCACAATGCTTTAAAACCCTTCTCTAAGCAGTTTACAAAGTCAACTTATTGCCCCCAACAATCTGGGTCTTCATTTTACTGACCTTGGAAGGATGGAAGGCTGAGTCAATGAGCCAGTGAGACCCAAACTGCCAAACTGCCAAACTGTTGGCAGCCAGTGATCAGCAGAAGTAGTCTGCAGTACTGCATTCTAACCACTGCACCACTGTGGCTCTTTAGTATTGACTCCTTCTCTGTGATAGCTTCTCAAATATTGGAAGACATCATTGTCTTCCCTAGTCCTTCCCTTCATTAGACTAGACATCCTGCAACCATTCATCATATGTGTTAGCCTCCACCTCCCTAATCATCTTTGTGGTTCTTTGCACTCTTTCCAGAGTCTTTTTTGTATCATGGTGACCAAAACTAGCTGCAGAATTCCAAGTGGGGTCTTACCATGGTAGTATAAAGCAGTTCTAACATTAGACTTGATGTTGATACTATCCCTCTGTTGATACATCCTAAGACTGCATTGGGGTTTTGGGTGGCTGCAGCGTATTGCTGGCTCATATTTAAGTGATTGTCCACTAGGGTTACTGCTGTTGAGCCAGGTACAACCTATTCTGTACCTGTGCATTTGGAAGTTTGCTTCAGCAGAACAGCTTTTCTGTGCAAGGAGATTTGGGGCTGTTGATGTAGAACCATTTGGGACCAGATTACCTTCTTCCTATAATGAACTGATTCACAAGCAAGCAGCTTACTGCATCACAGCGGTGTGATGCATTTACTGTTTTTTTCCCTCTTTTAATTTGGAAAAATTGTTTGTCAGGAGGATTAACATTTAACAGTTATGCTAACCGATCCAGTTGCTTGTCAATCATGAGTTACAACTTAGCGTATTGTGTGAATCCAGCCATTTGTAGCTTATTCAATGAACTATTGTTGCACAAATCTGTAATATGTGGCCATTATACCTCCCATACATGCACAAAAAATTGTGTAAAAAAAAAAAAACTTTAGCTGTAGTAGTGGGTATGATGAAGTAAAACTAGGGAGTCCCAAATTTGATATGTTCTCAGGCAAAGAACTGAGATTGATTTGGATCACTGTATATCAATTTAAGCAGGGGTGAAATCCAAATTTTTCCCTACCGGTTCTGTGGGCATGGCAGGGGAAGGATACTGCAAAATCTCCATTCCCTCCCCTCCTGGAGGACGGATATTGCAAAATCTCCATTCCCACCCCACTCTGGGGCCAGCCAGAGATGGCATTTGCCAGTTCTCCGAACTACTCAAAATTTCCGCTACCAGGTCTCCAGAACCTGTCAGAACCTGCTGGATTCCACCCCTGAATTTAAGGTACTTCAGAGGGTTGTTATCAAGATAAATTAGGGGAAGAACTGCTATGAACTCCTGGATGAAAACCGATCAGCCAATAATGAAAGCCAATAATGAACACAAAAATTGCCAGATCCTGAGAGGGCACATCCCATAGATTGGGAACCCCACAGAAGGAGGGCTGGACAAGTAGAAGTGGGAATGGACAACTCTTAACCAAGAAACCTCTTATGATCAATAAGTATTTTAAAATACTATACGAACCTCAGGAAACTACACCCTGAACCTGCAACTTTAAGTACAAATTTAGTAGTCCTTTAACCCCACTAAAGATGCAATTTATTTTGAAGTGAACTTGTATAGATAGTGCAATTCTATCTTTGCTGACTCATGATTCATTAAATTTGATGGGACTTATTCTTAAGTAAATGTAGGTATGGAATCAGAGCCTCAGAGCTTTTGCAACTTCAGAGTACCAAAAAGTCTGCAAATAATGTAGTTTTCCAGCTTTTTGTTTCTCTGATAAGTAATCTCACCTTTCAGCAATGATAAATAAGCTTGAGAGAGGACAATGGCAGAATATGCTGCACTCTGAAAAGAAGTGGTGAAAACATTATTTTTGTCCTCAATTTTTTTAGTACTTGTAGTTCAAAAACCAATAAAGTAAGTTCTCTGTCACAATGCTGTATTTTTTTTTCTTGCCTTTTCCTGCCGAGTTTGATATGGGAGATTTAAAAAAAAAAAAAACAACTTTAAAACTGTGGCTACCAGGCTGACAAATGGATTTAGTGTGAAGAATTGTTGCATTATATAAGCCAATGGGTAAGGCTAGATTTTAGCTATCTATTTTTTTTTCTTTTTACAACCCTGTATAATCCCTTTTTATTGGGGTGGAGATGGAGGGACTGAATGGATCTGAGCATTTACTAGCCGGATGCCCTTCCTGACACCTACACAGAGTTCTCAGCAGATATTTTCTCATTGTACCTTGATAGAGAAACACCTGCTAGGATTGAATTCTCAACCTTCTGAGTGTGAGGCGACCATCTTCACCTCTAGGTCACCACGCTGCTCCCTTTTAGTCATCTAAATGACTGTCCGTTATTTGGTGAAGACAGAATTTCCATTTTCTAAAGGTACAGAGGTACAATTTGAAGTGACTTCTTTAGTCTGACATCATCTCAGAATTTAAGGTCATTTCTTCTTAGCCTGTTCAACTGAGCAATCAATATGTGCACTTTAATCATAGATTCAACAACAATTACCAAACCTGATGTCTATAGCATTTATTTTATTTTGTCATTTTATTTTTTTCCAGTTTTTGAAATCTCCTCATTAGGAGATGGCGCTTCGCAGACATGTTCGTCTTAATTTAATGTCACTGAATCAACCTTTTTTTATTTTAAAGTTGAAGAAAAAATATGCCTATACGAAACTTGGATGGTTGGCACCAGAGATCTTAAACAGCAGGCCAGCAGGAGGATATATACGGGCATGGCACATTGGTGACTTCATAAATTTCTAGTCCTGATACTATTCATAACTGAATAGTTCATTGTGGAGGCCAAGTTCATCTCTCAGTAGCACTGAAAAACAATTTCATTATCAATCCTGCTCCTACTCATATAATTAATCCTGAATTAGATGAACCTGTCTGGTCTGCCTCAATATAATGTCACTTCCTAGGTTAAGCCATAGGAATTCCCAAATCTGCAACAACAATATTGGTGAGTACAAGAGCTGGGTATAAAAACACTTGAAAATTTCCATTACATTTTTTGAAAGAGAAATTGAGTGGACAACAATTGAGTGAGTCTGCAGCAATTTCTCAAGTGCTTCTGTCTCATTTACAACAAGTACTATAGAGGAATCTCAGTAGGAAGAATTCTTTCACGGTGTCTTCACCACATTTAGTTGGAATTTAGGAAGGCTCCAGACTTCTGAAGAGATTATTATAAAATGAAATAATGCACTTACATAACACTTGGCTACCTATAATTAAGCAAGTACAAGAAACATAAATTCCATCTATTAAAAGTTCTGTGACTTTTTTTCCCCATCAAACCAATGAGCTATAGAAAAAATTAGCAGGAGACTATCTGCCCAACAGAAGTAATCCTTATCATGCACGATACTATCAGTACTTCAGAGATTTCTGGTCTGAAGGCAATGTTTGCAAATTAAGGCATTCCTCAAAGAGTTATTAGTGATAATAGGCCTCAATACTCTAATCTTGAATGCTGAGTAATACTCTGCCAGTAATCTTGAATGCTGAGTAATGCTTTCCAGAGTAATCTTGAATGCTGAGTAATAGTTTCCAGAGTAATCTTGAATGCTGAGTAATACTCTGCAAGAGTACTTTCGGGTACTTTTATTGATTGATTGATTGAGTGAGTGAGTGATTTTATTTATTTATCACATTTCCATACTATCCATATCACCTAAGTAACTTTCGGTGACTTACAGTAGAAATATGTCATAGCGCAAAAGCATAATTAAGAACCGATTTAAAAACATATAGTATTCAAGGTTTAAAAGGTTAAAAAGGTGGAGAGAATACCCCACAATGTCAATCATCCCCAGGCTTGCCTAGTACTCTTTTGTCACAGTAATTTCCCTGACACAACATCCAGGCCACATTTCCCCAGTCTAATGGCCTAGCTGAAAATAGAAAATATTGTTTTAAAAAAAACAAGGTAGCAATAAGACGTAGACTTATATACCGCTTCACAGTACTTTTTACAGCCCTCTCTAAGTGGTGGCTCAGTGGCTAAAACGCTGAGCTTGTCGATCGAAAGGTTGTCAGTTCAGTGGTTCGAATCCCTAGTCTGTGTAATGGGGTGAGCTTCCATTACTTGTTCCAGCTTCTGCCAACCTAGCTGTTTGAAAGCATGTAAAAAATGCAAGTAGAAAAATAGGGACCATCTTGGTCGGGAAGGTAACAGCGTACCATGCGCCTTTGGCGTTTAGTCATGCCAGCCACATGACCATGGAGACATCTTCAGACAGCGCTGGGTCTTTGGCTTTGAAACAGAGATGAGCACCCCCCCTAGAGTTGGGAATAACTAGCACATATGTGCGAGGAGAACCTTTACCTTTACCTAAGGTTTACAGAGTCAGTCTATTGCCCCCAGCAATCTGGGTCCTCATTTTACTGACCTTGGAAGGATGTAAGGCTGAGTCAACCTTGAGCCGATGAGACCCGAACTGCCAAATGACAGCACCTCTATATTATTTTTATACATAATTCAAAGCAGTGAACAAACTAATATTTGTTCCTCCTATTTTTCCCTATATGAAGCACTATTGGCTCACTATAAGTTCCCTTTAGAAAATGACTATTTCCCAATGAAGTTGAACATAAAAATACAAAGGAAAGGGGGAAATTTATAAAAAGCCAATCCAATGTTTTAAAAAGAGGGCTGGTGAACTTCAATAGCTGAAATATTGTTTCCTTGTTTATCTTTGTTAATAAGCGAGACAATCAAGCTCCCATTAAACAGCAAATTCTACTACATTCTTATTTAACTCAGTCAGATTAAGAAGAACTAAACCAGTCTAACCATCAAAATGTTGCTGAACAGGGAAAACAACAGAGATATCTTCAAAAAAGCATCACCATCCTGTGGAAAGCAGCTACTTCTCTAGCTAACTCATCATTTCCAGTGGAAGATGAATGAATGCTCAGAGAGATTCTTAGAAAGCTGTCAAGAACTTTCATCTAGAGTAGGGGTTCACACAGAAAAAATAATGCCACTATAGGCAGTGTGCCAGCATTTCATTTGCATATGCTCTTAAGAAATATATTCTGAATTTGTTTTTCACTAAATGGGTGGAAGATGGATTTGCAGAAGATCATGGGACCAGAGGGTGGAGATTAATTTTGGTATTGATCTGAATATGTGTCCAATAGTAATGTCATAATAAAGAAGTTGTAACTTATTATTGGTTGGAACCTAGACTACTATACCCTAAGTAAATTTTCACTTCCTTTTCTCTTTTGCTCCGTGCATTTCCTAAATTCACTTCAGATTATATCCACGGTTCTTCAAAGGAGATTTTGGGACTTGCAAGAAACTTCAGAGTAAGAGAGGATATGCTGCGCTATAATAACTATTCTACTGTTGGATACACAAAATTGAATTTTATCCTTTGTTTCTGCTCAAATATTACACCTAAAGGAGATAATAGAATGGAATGGAATGGAATGGAATGGAATAGAATAGAATAGAATAGAATAGAATAGAATAGAATAGAATAGAATAGAATAGAATAGAATAGAATTTTTTATTGGCCAAGTGTGATTGGACACACAAGGAATTTGTCTTGGTGCATATGCTCTCAGTGTACATAAAAGAAAAGATAAGTTCATCAAAAATCATAATGATAGTCATGGGGTACAAATAAGCAATCAGGAAACAATATCAATATAAATCATAAGGATACAAGCAACAAAATTACAGTCATACAGTCATAAGTGGGAAGAGATGGGTGGTGGGAACGATGAGAAGATTAATAGTAGTGCAGACTTAGTGAATAGTTTGACAGTGTTGAGGGAATTATTTGTTTAGCAGAGTGATGGCATTTGGGAAAAAACTGTTCTAGTGTCTAGTTGTTCTAGTGTGCAGTGCGTTATAGCATCATTTTGAGCAAATTAATATTAATTAATATTAATATTCAACTGATATAAATTACTATGTAAAAGCTATTCTTGCACTAGTTATTGCACTAAATTCTTGCACTAAAAAGAGTTGGAAACCAATGTTTTTCTTTCTTCCTCCCCCCTTTCCCCTACAACAGTGTTTCTCAACCTTGGCAACTTGAAGATATGTAGCTTTCAACTCCCAGAAATTCTCCAGCCAGCCAAGAAACACTTGAGAAACACTGCCCCTATACTTTTTTCCTCTTCCCTTTTTCCTCCGTTGCTTCCCTATGCACTTGAAGTGTTAATACCACTTTATAATGTTTTGGTAAGACCACACTTGGAATACTGCATCCACTTTTGGTTGCCACGATGTAAAAAGAGGTTGAGCCTCTAGAAAGAGTCTTGCAGAGAAGAGCAACAAAGATGATTAGGGGACTGGAGGCTAAAACATATAAAGAACAGTTGCTGGAATTAAGTATGTCTAGCTTAATGAAAAGGACTGGGAATGACATGATAGCAGTGTTCCAATATCTCAGGGGTTGCCACAAAGAAGAGGGAGTCAAGCTATTCTCCAAAGCACCCCAGGGCAGGACAAGAAGCAATGGATGGGAACTAATCAAGGAGAGAAGCAACCTAGAACTAAGGAGAAAATTGCTGACAGTTAGAACAATTAATAAGTGGAACAACTTGCCTCCAGAAGTTGTGAATTCTCCAATACTGGAAGTTTTTAAGAAGAAATTGGGCAACCATTTGTCTGAAATGGTATAGGGTTTCCTGCCTGAGCAGGGGGCTGCACTACCCATAGAAAACCTCCAAGGTCCCTTCCAACTCTGTTATTCTATTCTATTATTTTCATTTTTATTTGTATTGTCTTTGTTGATAAACTAATAAAAAAATTAAAACTGGAAAGCAAATTAATATTTGGATAAAAATTAGCCACCGGTATACAAAACTATATTCTATTTGTGAAGTGCTTTGCAATCTAGGGATGTATATACAATGCGCTAAAGAGCCAACTCTTTCAGAGCAGGCTGTGGATCTGGGATAAGCTTAGAGCGCATTTGATAGCAAAATGCACATTTATCGTGCATATTTAAAGGATAATTGAAAGGACTGGCAGACTATTCTCATTCAAACTAGCTTTAATTATCATATGCTTTTTGTTAGCAAAATGCACAATAACAGCACTTCAGGGCAATGAAGGCAATAAGAGCACAGCAAGAGAATGCAAGATTACATGCCACAAAAAAGCTGAGAGAATTAGATGTCTATTGCCTGCCATGCTTTAAGATGAAACCTTTTGAGAGAGAAGGTGATTCAGAAAAAAAAATTAGCGGGGGTGGTGGAGTCTTAAAATTCATTTGTCTGGAGATACTAACAATTTGCTTCTTAAGCAAAGGCATTTCTGGGGGAAAAAATAGACAGGGGAATTGAACAAATATGAAATCTCATATAAATGAGGAACAGCAAATTGAGCAAAAGAGGATTTAGAGCTAAATCTTTTGTTCAAAGAGTGATTAAAGAGCATTATGTTGGATGAAGTCGATCAGAAGCTTAGCTAGACGAATTTCCTGTTCTGTGGATTTCCCCGCATCTCTTTGTTTGGTCCCCAAGAAAGGGAGAGAAGAGCAGGGGATTTTGGTGTCTTGAGGCTGTGTAGGAGGCCATAACAGCCAGCAAAGATGACAGTACATGATTTTTAAGTTTATTTCCTATCACCTTTTGTTCCAAATCTTTACCTCATCCCTCTGGTCCCTTGAGAAAAGAAAACATCACCCCAAATGCTAAAAACTAGGTCTGCATGAAGGCATGAACTTAGATTCACTTTAACAGCTTTCTCCTTTTAAAGGCAAAACAATTTCCTTTGTCAAAGCAAAGATGCAGCACAGTTTCTCTTGACAAAAATGTTCCCTATCATCCTGAACATGCTGCAGGTCTCCTACCTCTGTCGTTTGCAAAAGCCAGTGCTTGGACAGAAGCTATTCCAGTTTTGGCAAGTGCTTCTGGAGAAGACTGATAGGGAAACATTTCCTCAGAAACTCTTACATTCTCCATCAGCACTTACAAAAGAGGCCACCATGCAAGTGTGTTGCTGAGAGGAAGCAAGAAACTTAAGGAAACTCACAAGAACTCTGGAAATTTCAGAAAAAGAATGTTTATTGCATTCCAGGTTAGCAAATGTTTATTTTATTTATTTAGTGTATGGCATCTACAGAGGTCATGCAATCACTGATATACAAATTTAATTTAAATAAAGCATCAGCAAATATAGATAGATGATAGTAGATAGATAAATAGATAGAGAGATAGAGAGCGAGAGCGAGAGAGAGAGAGAGATGATAGATAGATAGACAGATAGATAGACAGACAGATAGATTAGATAGATAGATAGATAGATAGATAGATAGATAGATAGATAGATAGATAGATAGATAGAGATAGCATGGCGCAAAACTTCATGGAATTCTGACTCGCAAAACTCAAAAAATGATTTCAACTCTTCTCGTTTCTTCACAGAATTCGAAAATTCGGCAAAAACCTTCAGCACTACATTTTTGATATCAAAAGATAACTGCTTTAATGCATTTTTTTGTGCTGTTGTGTAAAATGTGATTATTGCAATGAGCATTCGATCTTTGTCTCATTCTAACTTATGAAAAAAAAGACAAAACGCAATTCTCCTATCCTTATTCTCTTAGACTGTACAGCTTTAGATTACGTACCATTTCATCATAAAGCTTTTGAATAAAAAAATGTCCACTATTTTGTGAAAAAAAATAGTGAACATAATGTGAAAAAAGTGGACTGTCCGCTCAAATAGTGGACACCTGGCAACCCTATCCTTGGTTCCCAAGAGAAAGTATTTTATTTTGACTACACAACCCCAGCTATCTCTAATCCCCCCTTCCCTATCCCTCGCTGAAGTGTGGCAGCACTGAAGCTCCAAGATGGCTCCGGCCAGATCAGCTTCAGGGTTGACACTTGTAGTCAATGAGAAACCCAATGGTGGAACAGCTGTAAATGAATTACAAGTATATACACCATTGTTTTGCTCATACATCATTGTGTACTCCCTATTTCCCCACCTTCTTCAAGCGTATGATTTTGGTCAGTGAAGGAATAAGGGAGGATTGTCATGGTTGTAAAAGCAGAGCATGAATGTAGCAAAATAGGAGCCCACTTATAACATTACATATCTACTATCATCTCTAGAGCAGCCTCGTATCACCGCTGCAAATTCACAGTTTGTCCTTTCTACATGTATGTCTGTCTTGAAAACTATCATCTTAGGGGAATGGGGAGTCCTGTGTTGTTGTTTTTTTCCAAGCTTGGATTGGAGTTACAGCTGAAGTAGACTGAATGAAATCAGTTTGGGAGATCAGTAGAAAGGTTTGTGATAACTCACTCTTGACAAATTGACTATCAATCCTAAAAGGTAGAAATTGTTCACCACTTTGGTATCTTCAGTGACATTGCTGTAGCTGTTATCATTAGTTTTCTCCCTCAAAGTTAAAATTACTCTCATCTTCCTCTACACAGAAATGTTGTATGCCATGGAACTATGAAGAGGCGTTATTTCTTGGTTCTGGTTTGATTAAAGAAAAGTTTGATAAGAGCCATGGTGGCATAGTGGTTAAAGTACAGTACACAGGCAAACTCTGCCTACAACCTAAAGTTCGATCCTGACAAAGTTTGAGGTTTACTCAGCATTCCATCCTTCCAGGATTGGTAAAATGAGTACCCAGATTGGTGGGGGCATTATGCTGACTCTGTAAACTGCTTGGAGAGAGTTGTAAAGCCCTGTGGAGCAGTATATTAATCTAAGTGCTATTGCTATTGCTATAAGCATTCAGTATGGCAACGTCCATGTGTTCACAGAAACTTCAGGAGCTGAGCCTTCTAGGAGTTGAAGTTGCTTCATGGCTGAGGAGCAGCTTTAGAAGTCTTTTCTCATAAAGACGAGGCCTGGGTTAATAATTTCCAAAGACAATGACCATAAAAAATGAGCCTGCTGTGCTTTACAGCTCAACATTATAGTTTTAACATCATTCAGAAGCTCTACCCAGGTACTATCTAGTTAAACGTTTCTGAATTCTGCTCATGTCAAAAAAGCAAAGATGATGCCTGGAAATCTGTCCTATAAATGACATCATACTTACTGGTTTTAAAGATAGCATGCTGTCAATTTACTCTTTGACATAACCTACAAAGTTTAGTGAATCCCCATGACTTTTTCAAAAGTACAGGGAAAGAAGAATAAGGGAAAGGTAAGACAAGCAACTATCTACTGCTTATGCACCCTATACAATACTTTATAGATTTTAATGGGGTAGCTACTTCTGTCCAGTATTGGCTCTTTTAACATTTCACTCCTGTGCTGGCTCTTTTCTATTATAGACCTTGGTCCTGGGTCAAAGAAGGAAAAACAGCATATAAGAGAAGCCCGTAATCACATCAAAGTTCTCCGAATCTAATTCTTTGTTTTCTTTTCATCTTTCTCAAAATAGGTGAGTCATTTCCAAATTGTAATTAGTTTTGAAGGAAGACTTAATTAATATGTGGTAGGCAATAGGTATGTAAAGAAAGTAATCAGGAACACTGATTAGCCCATTGATAAGTTCCATTTCAAATCAGGATCCAAAACTAGGCGTTAATTCCAGGTAAGACAGGTGTGCATAACCTGTGTCCCATAATGCTTGAAAATGAATTCTGAGTCCCTGAAAAGGTTTTCTTGAGGATTGAGGTTGATTGATGGGGTATGTTCTCATATGGTGAATAGTTTTCTTTATGAGCCTGTTATTATTTATTTAGTGTATGATGAGAATATGACAGCACAGAAGTGAACATATTACAGTTCATGTAATTATAAGTAAAACTTCTATGGGGGTATGGCAGTGGTATGAGCTTGTGTACTTATTAACATAAACATCTAAAAAATCTCCTTATGATGCTGCCAAATAGCAAAGGCTGTGCTGAAGATGACTAGGAAACAGTCTATTTAAATTGTGGTACCTGTCACAGTTAACTGTTCTCTGTATAAATCTGTATTCCTATGTATTCTTTATGTTGTATGCAGTATGAAATGGTGTCTTTGCCATTATTACACAAGTGATCATCTGCCTCCAGCATACTCCTACATTACTGCTACCCAATATAGGTGCCTGCCAGGGGTGGGTTCCACTTACCCTTACTACCGGTTCACAGAGGGAGCTCAGCAGATTATGAAGTATTTTGATCCATCTACCTTGATCAATTTATAGCAATAGCACTTAGACTTATATACTACTCCACAGTGCTTTACAGCAGCAGTCACCAACTGGTGGTCCGGGGACCACAGGTGGTCCGTGAGAAAATTTTGGTGGTCCACAGAAAAATTATTTGCATTTTTTATATTGCACTAAATCAGGAGTCCTCAAACTACAGCCCTTGGGCCGGACACATGCAATGATTGTTTGTGTTGCTTCAGAGAGTCTCCCCCTTCGGGGACTTTTTGTGAAGTTGGAGGGGGGCAGAAATTCCAACTTGGTGTCTGCTTCAGCCTCTGGTGCGGGACTTTGGGTGAAGGCTGGAGGGAAGTGCTGCTGGTGTCGAAGAGCCGTAGGACCTTGTTCCAGTGGGACTGTATCACGGCCTGGAACTGGCTGACCAGCTCAGCCCGCTGAGCTTCGAGGTGCCGATACCTGGCCTTATACTCCTGCAGGTCTTTCCTCTGCTTGGAAAGCTTATGCTCATAGTCCTCAGTGAGGTGCTTCTGCTGAGCCTCCTTCTCGGTCAGATCCAATTTGAACTGAGCTAGCTGTTTTGCCAACTCTTTCTCATGGTGGCTGCTTAGCTCCAACAACTGCTTCCTGTTGGGGCCCTAAGGAGCCCAGGCAGGCAGGCGAGGAGTGGCGAATAGAGGCTGGCAAGGTACCCTTTGACATGAGTGACATCGAGTTGGCCACGCCCACCCAGTCACATGACCACCTAGCCACGCCCAGCCAGCCAGTGATTAGGCAGATCATATTAGTGGTCTGCAGGATTTAAAACTATGAATTTAGTGGTCCCTGAGGTCCGAAAGGTTGGTGACTCCTGCTTTACAGCACTCTCTGATTGGTTTACAATGTCAGCAAATTGTCCCCAACTGTCTGGATCTTCATTTTACTGACCTCGGAAGGATGGAAAGCTGAGTCAACCTTGAGCCCATCAGGATCGAGCTGCAGGCTGTGGACAGAGCTTGCTTGCAATACTGCATTCTAACCACTGCAACGCTAGGGCTCTTGTGGTTATGCTCTATGGCATGGGTGTCAAACTTGTGGCGTCATGTTGCCGTCATGTGACATTTCACTTTTTTCCCTTCATGGAGCTGGGGTGAGCGTGGCCTGCGTGTGATGTATTTGGCCCACGGGCTACCGGTTTGACACCCCCTACTCTATGGCTTCAATTGGTAGATTCAGAGCAGAGTTTCATTCCCAAGAGAAGCACTTGATCAAGCCATTTTCCCAAGTCTGTAATTGGTGTTCCATACAATATTTATCTGGACGGTTTATTACAGAATGTATAGAAGTAAAAGTGCTGGACCACAACCGGAGATACCTAGATTCAGGTCTAGACTCAACCATCAAGTGTATACCTACTTTTAAATTGTTTATATTTAGCATGAGGGTAAAATACGTTTTTAGAAGCAATATTGTTTATAGTTGAACAATACTTTCTAGTGAACCACGTGCACATATAGTTGTCTCAAAAATATTGTTGGATTTCATGTTACACTGTAAACCTATTCAATCGTTATTTTAACTTTGCTTTCTGCAGACATTCATTACATTAATCTAAAAACTTACTTGTCTGTGAGACTGGTGGGCTATATAAATATTATGACTAAGCAAAAAGTTAAATCAATAAAACTTTTTGAAGACTGCCTGGGAGAAATTGCTTTGAAAAGTACTATATACATTTTAAAATAATTATAAAAAGAAAATGAAAACTGATGCTCAGAGAACTTACTAGGCACTTCGGCTCCATTTGCTGGGAATTCTATGATTTATATTCCTAATGTATTTGATGAGTATCAAGTCATAATAGGCTGTGGTAAAGAATATATTTGTAACTATAATGTATTCAAGGCTAATACTTGCTTTACACTGCAAACTAAGTTAACTAGTTATGTTAACATTCCTTCTCCCAAACCAAACCAAACCAAACCAAACCAAACCAAACCTGGCTTACTTAGTCTGATGTAGGACTCCAGTCATTAACTCATTCATTTGAACACTGTGTTGTGAACTATTTGATATAATAATGCTATGACAAAGCTCTGCTCATAGATAAAACTACTCCACCAAGTTAACCATGGTTTGTTTAAGTATTAACTAAATTATAATTAGGAATATATACATCATGACAAACCAAAAACAAATAAACCTTATTATAAATTATGCTCAGTGTTGCCCAAATACTGGTGTCACTTTCTTTCACTTTCAAAAATTATGCAAGTGTAGCATAATGCGTAGCATATAAAGTAAACATTTGTAGATTGTTCTTTTTTAAGTGCTACACTCACTTTCTATCATTTTTACAGCTTCCTGAATAACTGCAGGAGTACTGTTTTCTTTTTCAGCAAAACAAATGCTGTGCTGTGTAATTTATTGATTTGTTTTCACAAAGTGCTTTTGCAAAAGGACTCTAGCTTGTGAAGGAGATGACTGTGAGGGTTGTGCTGTCATCTTCATTTTCTTCCCAGGCAGCAATTATATTTGCTAACATGTTTTATTTTCACAGCACACTAATGCTTTTAAAGATTTTTTCATGAGCGCTGCAACTGGGTTGATAATGCACAGAGGGGTAACTGGGAGCTACTGTAGTAGAGGGGATGATATGACCAGATTGATGGGATGAAGTGGGTTTTTATGTTAGTTGGCCTGGAACTCAGGTATGATCTATGATGAATGACCTCACACTTTAATACGCTGTCTGAACAGTAGGCTACACCATCTGTGACACTTTGTTGTGCCACCACAGTAGTTTATTTTCATTCTCTCCCGAACAGACATGGGTGTTTATAAGTAAGTTGTACAACTCTGGAACATATGGCAAGAAGGTCCAAGAAGTCTTAGGAAATATGAAAAATCATGCTTGGGAGGAACTTAAAGACTAGAATTATTGACTATGCCTGATCTGAACTCAATCAAGCTAGGTAGCAGCCCCTAGCCAACCTTGGCTGATTTTGAAAAGCTTAATCAAACCAAGCTAAGTACCAGAGACCGTGAGGAAATACTAAAAATATTGATATACCAGGAAGTCAAAATTACCTCCTAAAAGCAAGTGATGGCAAATCATTGCCATACAGTTTTAGAAAATTATATGGATGTGCCCATGAAATCAAGATTGGCTTGAAAAATTGCTTATTTAGGATTGGCTTCTTTGATATCTGTATTTATTTAGTGACACACACACACCCATTTATACTCTAGAGCAGGGCTGTCAAACTCAATTTCATTGAGGGCCGCATCAGGGTTGTGTTTGACTTCAGGGGGGCGGGGTGGGCATGGCCAGGGTGGGCAGGGCCAGATTAATATCAGTTGTGTCGGGGGTGCCTATGGTGGCCCGTGCACTCTGCCAGCAAAAACAGGCTCCCAAGCTCTGTTTTTGGCTGTGACAGCATCCTGCAACCCTGTGCCAGTGAAAATGGAGCTTGGGAGGACCTCCTACGACCCTCCCGAGTTCTGTTTTTGCGGGCAGGAGCGTTGCAGGCTGGTCCTTTGCAGCCCCATGGGCTAGATCTAAGCACCCCGTGGGCTGGATCTGGGCCCTGGGCCTTGAGTTTGACACCCCTGCTCTAGAGAAATAGTGCATTATCTGGAGCTCATCTGGGATTGGGGGTAGAAGGAGATGCAAGGGGAATGGAGAAGGGTTCTTTGTGTTAATAAAAGTCAGCATGTCTGCTATAGCCAACTTGTTCGATATTTAGTCTTCAAAGAAATTAGAAGCTTCAATCAGCATAGAAAGGATCATAGACACAGAAAGAAGCAAGATGTAAGCATACATTTAGTCAAGATCCAGAAATAGAACTACTAGGCTAAACCCATGAAGAACAAGACACATCACTGCAATAAATGACGTGCTATTGCAGTTAATATTGCTGTGCAGAGTGTACATTTTTTAAAAGGAACTCAGTGCTATGAATGTGAGTGGCATGAATATTATTGAAAGTGAAAAGAAACAGACTACTTTTTTTTTATAATGCTAGCACTGAACATGAATGATCCTGTAGTATGTTTCTTACTTTTTATTTGAAGATCTGTAACATCAACATATGGCATGTACCTTATGGAGTATATATTTATACTCTATGTTATAGTATTATATGTATATATTTATACTCTATGTCAGTGATGATGAACCTAAGGCATGCGTGCCAGAGGCGGCATGCAGCGTCCTCTCTGTGGGCACGTCAGCCGTCGCCCAAGTTCAGCTCCACCGCGCATGTGTGCATGCCTCCGTGCGTGCCTCCCACCGGCCACCTGGTCATCGGGCCAGCTGGTCATCGTGCGTGCATGTGAAGGGGAGTGGGGCGTGTGCAGGGGGTGCACACACATGCGGGGGGCACATGCGCAGGGGCCACACACACATTGAATTTTGAGGGGTTGGGCGTGTGTGTGTGTGTGTCCAGAAAAGGTCACTGCTCTATGTTATAGTATGTGTGTGTGTGTGTGTAATATATATATATATATATATATATATATATATATATATATATATATATATATATGGGGTGTGGGTGTGGGTGTGGGTGAGAGAGAGACAGAGAGAGAGAGAGAGAATCTCTTACCTAACATCTTGCTGCTTAGTGTGACCTGAAATCTTGCCATTTAGTGTTCACTAGGCAGATCAACCATCTGATTTGACATAGAACAGCTTATGTTGTTTCTTAAATGTTTATGTCATTTCCTCCAAAATTATTCTAAATTGTCGGGTCCTTGGGGCTTTCTGAACATGGTTGTTTTCTTGTAGATGTTACATTACCCAGCTAGGTAACATTATCAGTGCTAGAAGAGAGTTGGCTTTGCTCTTCAGAGAGAGTTCCAAGGTCCCAAGGTTCAACCCCAAGTTACAAATATTCTCTTCCATTGATAAAATACATCCTGAAATATTGAAGAAACTGCCTGAAGGATTGAGAGAAACTTTATTACTGACCTCTGAGGAGCTGTCATCCATTTTTTTTGGGGGGGGGGGGTAGAGAATCCCAATAATTATTCAAAAATAAGTATCTAACACCAATATCTGAAAAATATTAAAGCAAATAATAATGCATGTTACTTGTAAGCAACCTGAAGACACTGTCAATATTGATGAAAGTCAGCATGTCTTCACCAAAAATAGATTGTGTGAGAAACAACTGCTGTGGAATTCTATAGGTATCATGTATCTTGATTTTAGGAAAACTTTTGATAAGTTTCAACAAAACAATCTTATTGATAAACTCTTAACATGTAATTGGATGGTACTACAGTAAGGTCGATCCATAACTATACCCAGATCAAATAAAATCTTCATTATGCTCATAAACTAGCATAGACTACACTCGAAGTGTCAACATTAATGGCTCTATATTAAGTTGGATAATCATGTTATAGTGTATTGTATCTCTTTGACATCATCTAGAGGTCATCCAGATTTCTGAGCCCAGATATGGAAATATATAAAAGGCTGTACAATTTAGATTTCTTACTGTTGAGACTCTAGAAGGAGTACAGAGAAGAGCAACAAAAATGATTGGGGGACTGAAGGCTAAAAGATATAAAGAATGATTGCTGGAATTGACAATGTTTAGTTTAATGAAAAGAAGGACTTGGGATGACATGATAGCAGTGCCCCAATATCACAGGGGTTACCACAAAGAAGAGGGAGTCAAGCTATTCTCCAGTGCAACTGACTGCAGAACAAGAAGCAATGGATGGAAACTAATCAAGGAGAGAAGCAACCTAGTACTATGAAGAAATTTCCTGACAGTTAGAACAATTAATCAGTGGAACAACTTGCCTGCAGAAGTTGTGAATGCTCCAACACTGGAGGTTTTAAGAAGAGATTGGTCAACCATTTGTCTGAAATGGTATGGGGTTTCCTCCATGAGCAGGGGATTGGACTAGAAGACCTCCAAGGTCCCTTCCAACTCTGTTATTCTATATATTCTATTCTCATCCTCTGCTGTCCCCTTCTTCTTTTACCTTCAATCTTTCCCAACATCAGGGTTTTTTCCAATAAGTCCTCTCTTCTCATTAAGTGGTCAAAATATTTGAGCTTCAGCTTCAGCTTCAGCATCTGTCCTTCCAAAGAACAGTCAGGGTTGATCTCATTTAGGATTGACTAATTTTATTTCCTTGCAGTCCAAGGGACTCTCAAGAGTCTTCTCTAGAACCACAATAACCCTCTTAAATATATATGCATTCATTTTCAAAGCATGAGCTTCAACAACTCTCCCTAAACTAATTACAGTCTCTCTCTCTTTTTTTCAATTTTATCAGAATTAGCTAGTTTTCAGTTCTACTCCCTAACATAAATTGTTGGGTAATAGTGCCGAGGGCTCTTAAACAGCTGTTAGATTTCACTCCAGAGCATGTAGCACCTCTGCGTAAGGTGAAGTGGTTTTCACATTTCAAGACACTGAGGTGTTTTGGGACAATTGGAAATGAAAAATGCAATATATATTCAAACTTCTTATATGACTTGTGGTAAAAATATATTATGCAATCAATGAAAACATCTGCTGTATTTTAAGACTCAGTGCACTTTATAGACATAGAAGCTGAAAAATAGTTAGTTACAGCTGGTGAAGAATTCTGTTAAAAAGTGTGTGTGTGTGTGTGTGTGTGTGTGTGTGTGTGTGTGTGTGTACGTTCTTCCTCACTCTCTCAATAAAATGGTTTTATCTCAGGAAAATTTAACATTTAAATGGCTTCCTACAGATTGGCAATATTATTAAAGTAATATTAAAACATTTAAAAAGCCTTTGCCAATACAAGCACACCAATTAAAATAAAAATGCCATGTTTGATACGTAGCTGTGGGAAAAAAATAAAGCAATCCAATAAATGTATCTAGATTTTATGCATTAAAATGTATAAATGACTGGAGATTGAAGTGTTTTGTGTGAGTGCACACATGTGAATCTTCCTGAGAGTAGGAATCTGATTTGAGAAATTATTAGGGAACCAGGTTTTATAACTATAGGAGAAAAGAGATTTAGATACAGGACATATACACCAGGTAAAACCTAGTATCTAACTAACTACATCCTACCCAATGGGGTTAGGGTCTAAACAGCATGTTCTTTATTGGTGCCTGGAAAAGTAGGTAGGAAACAATCTCAGATTAGCATCTTTTAGATATAGAAGATGTGGAGTGATATACAAAGAGTATGGACTTTTTGGCCAATAGGTCATGAGATGCTAAAAGAGTCACTGTTATCATTGGATTTGCAACGCCAAACATAAATGAATAAATAAATATTTCAAATTGCTTTATGTGCTTCATCTATTTATAAATCTCTAAAACCAACATCTAAAATCAGTCTCCAGACTAAGGCTGGACAATATTTCTACAGGCCAGGATCAGCTATTCATTGATAGCTTTTCCACGACAAAATGGTGTTACCACAAGATGAACTTGTCCTTTTTCATCTTGCTGCTTGGATATTTGGGGAAATGTTTTAAGGGTAGGGACTTCCCTCATCCTAAAATTTCATCTCTGGGAGGCACTGAACTCCCATTTCAGAATGTAAAATAACAGAGTTGGAAGGGACCTTGGAGGTCTTCTAGTCCAATTCCCTGCTCAAGCAGGAGACTCAATACCATTTCAGACAAATGGTTGTCCAATATCTTCTTAGAAACCTTTAGTGAAGGAGCACCCACAACTTCTGTAGGTAGTTATTGTTCTAACTATCAGGACATTTCTCCTTAGTTCTAGGTTGCTTCTTTCCTTGATTAGTTTCCATCCCTTGATTCTTGTCCTGCTTCAGAGAATAGGTTGACCCTCTCTTCTTTGAGGCAACCCCTGAGATATTGGGATGTCACCCTTGTTATCATGTCACCCTTGGTCCTTCTTTTCATTAAATTAGACATACCCAATTCCTGCAATCGTTCTTCATACGTTTTACCCTCCAGTCCCCTAAAGAAAGAATTGAATTTTTTTTCTTTGCTATATTTTAAAGCTTAAATGTCAGCACTAAAATCTAACTATTTTACCACTTCAGGAATTTAGAGCAGCACTGGTTGGATGGGCATTATGTTCAGTTCAAGACCACAGAGTCTCACTGGCAATAGTATTATGAATCAATATAATTGTTTTCTTTATTGCAAATGAAGAAACCAAGGTACAAAGTAATTTTAAGGCAGAAATATAATCCATCCTGCCTTCCTCACTCTAGGATCAGGATGAATTTTGCTCATCCTTCTCTGGTCTTACCTCGCAATACACTATGAAATAATTGTTAATATTTAAACCTAACTACCCAATCATTCTTGCATTATATTAAACTGAATGTTCCTCATTTTTATCCATGTATTTTCTCACACTTCCTTCTCTCAGCTGTACTCTTTTCCTTTTCCTGATAACCATTACGCTAAGATTTATGTTTGTACAGTCCTTACCACAAAACATTTTAACCGAGTGCATTCTCCTATCCTGTGTTTCAAATGAGTTCACAAATCCTACTTAAGTGGAACTGACATTAACCATGGCTAAGATCGATGTAAACATAAAGTCTGTAAAATAATAACTGGAGTACCTGTAGTGCCACAGAAAATTCGTGTGGACAGAGGGAGAAGCTTAGGAAATACAACACAGGGTTTCCCAGCTGGATGCCAAACTCTTTAACTATTGTTTAAATACCTAGAACGTCGAGCCTTAAGTTCACTGCAATAACAACGTATTGTTATTCATTAAATGCTATTTTTAAAACAGAATAAGTTAAGAGTGTGCACTACTACAAAACAAAGAGCATCCGTTTCATTTACCAGCCTTCTATTTGTGTAATTTAACTAGGGATGAATTTAGACTTTCATTGATTTCTTTTCTTTATATTTTTTTCTTTATGTTTTTTCCTTGTCTTTTTTCAATCTTTTGGGTGAAGTCCTTATAGGCCAAATTTAAATGGGCTGCAAATTTTTATAGTTGAGTTATAACTCACTGAAAAACGGGGGTCTTTAAAATGGAAGGCCTGACAAAACTTTAAACTACAGTGTTGCAAATGGCATCATAATAATTTATAATCTACAGGCAGCTCTTGGGTTTATTATCGCAATGACAAATGCACTGTCACTGTTAATAGGATATTCCCAGCAAGGGCTTCTTGTTATGCAAGCCAGGTTCACTATGTCATGCAGCATGATAGCAATAAAGCCTACAAGAATTGGTAATGAACTTCAATTACTAATAGATTATGGTTAATGGGAAATATGTGCAGTAAAGATATGGGTTTTTATATGTGCCTTCTGCTACTCTACAAGGCAAAGATTTATGCTACAATTTATGTTAACATTCTCCAGACCGGAGAGAAGGAGAGCGAAAGGAGGCAGAAGCCTAAATTGGTAGAAAGCTCCTCCATCCAGAACAAAATATTTAAGACAATTTTGGCACATCGTACAAATGAAGATATAAAATTACTTATTCATCCTTTTCATGAGAATGTGTACATTCTTATGAAACATTAAAGCTCCACCCTACTACTATATTGACATAGGGCAGAGCCTATGAAAGAAAAACCTTGCTATAATTAAATGGGTGCTGCTAGGCTCAGGAAAAAAGAAAAAAAGAGAAGCGATGACGTTATTTGAGAAACCTGTTAATTTGCTTGTAGGAATTATTCAGTGGAAGAATAGATGTGATATGTCAAAGTTTACGATGAGTAACTTAACAATTTCCAGTCAAATGAAAGGAGCATGGGGTGGGAGGCGGGGAATCTTGGATATCACTAAGGACTCTGCAGCTTGATAAATTGAAAATAAAGTTATTTGGTCTACAAACCATGAGGATTAGCTCCAGGGGGAATTGTGGAGAGAAAGGGAAAAGGTTGGGATTCAGGAAAGAAGACTGAAGATCATGATTTGTCTTGTTTGCCTTCCACTTAACCATCCTGTGGACAGCAGGCTCCACCATTAGGCAAAATTAAGTAGCCACCTCAAGTGGGTCCAAGAAAGTATTATTTGTCCAAATATGAACTTTTGAGGGCAACTTTGTCAGGGTTAATACGTTCTCCAGTTCCCAGTCTAGTCAGGCTTTGTAGAGGGAATAGAAGGAGATCTGTCCTCTTATTCTTTGCTTCAGGCTGTAAAATATCTTAAGCTGTTCTACACAAGTGTTCATCATAACATGAACACATCTAGAGCATTATATCCAGTTTTGGGCATTGCCTTTTAAGAAGAATAATCACGAACTGGAACTGAACCAAGAGAACAGAAACCATTATGATGGGAAAGTTGATGCAGTCCCGTTAATAGTTGAAATATCTGCATCTATTTAAGCCAGGGAATGTAAATTAAAGGAGGGATACAGTGCCACTCTTCCATATCAGCAATCTGGAATGGAGAAGATGAGTTGTATTCCAGGGGACAAAACCAAAAACGGTGAGTAGAATTTGCAAAATTACAGACTTCATCTAGATGTTAGAAAAAACTTCCTAACAAGAGAGCTTTCTACAATGGAGCACACATGTCAGGTGCAATAAACCAGGGGCAAGAGACGGTTCAAAAGTACGAGTTTATTTCATGCTACCTATACAAAAGAATCTGAACTACTAATGGTAAAGGCAAATTGGCGGTAGATAAGAGTCAATGAAATTCACGGGGGGGGGGGCTAGACTTAGATCTCTTGTGGGAGTGCAGTGACTCCAAACTGATGACTCATTTGACCCCACCCTTGGGCTCAGCCTGGTCATCTCCTACACACAGCTTCAAAAGGGGTAGATGGATTCTTTTATAGCCAACTCTCCAAAGGCTGCCAAACTATAATTCCCAGGATCTCTTAGCATTGGCCATGCATGCTGGGGCTTCCAGGAGCTATAGTTCAACAATTTCTAGATGTCTCCTTTGCATTCAGAAGCAATAACTATTCAGTTAAGGTTTTATTACAAGGCAAAAGAAGAAAATAACAATAGCGTAACATTAGACAGCAATCAATGAATAATCATGAGTATTGAAGAACATAATAAGACAAAGAAAGACCCCGTGGCCCTTCTGCCAGTCAGGAAACCCCAGAGAATCACTCCCATACACACACACTTCATGGTCTGCATTGAAGTTCCATGCCATGGAGGCTTCTAACCAGCTTATGTAGGCTATGGACCATAATTAAGCACACCTGCTTTCCAATGATCTCATCTCACTGCATTTTACCAATGGCAAGAAGGACAGTTCTATCTTATTTTGGCATGCTTTGTCCTCTTGCTAAGAATGATTGACTCATCATGGTTGAAGAGTCCTTGTTTATATCAGGGGGAAATGAGACCATGTTAAAAATAAAAACTATTTCTCCAGATTAATTGGATTGAAGATGAGAAAGATCATCCTATTCTACACGAATGTCCCACCAAGGATAGGGCAAAACAAAATATGAATTTTAATGGCTAAAATAAATCTTTGTTTAATTCTGCAGTATATATTGAACAATTGCATGAAAATATAAAGATTTGTGTACTTTGTGCTTAAGTGAATGAAGCATACACTATTATCCAATGTGCCCTCACCAATGGAACAGGCAGCACTACACTTTCAGATTTCTATGAGAGAAATGCAGAATGAAAAAGAACTATGAAAATGACCAAGGGAATTTAATTGGAAGCAGAATTATTAACTCTTTCTTTGTGTGCTTTATGCTCATGTGTCCACATTCTCTTGTATCCATAGCAATAGCGAAACATTAAAGGTGGGAAATGAGTCATAAAAGATTGTTTTTTAATCCAGTAAAAAAAAAAGGAGAAATCAGCCTCTCCTCCAGTAGACTGTAAATGTCTTGTTGAAGGAATACCTATTTGAATATATGTTTTATTGGTACATTTTTCTTTAAAAACATAAAAAATTCCATGTCTATCTGAACAGCGTATTGTCTGGGTATAATTAATTTTGAGTAAAAGTACAACAATAACCATAATCATGCTAGTAATCATAATAAACATATCAATATTAATCATAAAATAATAAAACAATTAATTTGTCCATCTTTACAATGTTTTCCATACAATTTTTTTGTTATCTCTTTAAATTCTTTTTAAATTCTAACCTCTGTTTTTATTAGTTAACCATTGGTAAAATATATTCCATGTTAAAAAGTATTCTGTTTCTTCCTTTTCTTTTATCTTGTCAATCTATCCATCTCTGCACATTCTAATATTTTTTTTATTACACTTTCATCTGTCGGGACATCTTCATTTTTCCATTGTTGTGCAAACACTATTCTTGCTATTGTTACTACATGCAAAATTAAATATGTATTCCCTTTATTATACTGTTCTGGTAATGTCCCCAGCAGAAATATTTCAGGTTTCAAATCTATGTGTTGTTTTATCATTTTTTCTAACCAAGTATGTATTTTAGTCCAATATTTTTTTGCCTTTGGGCATGTCCACCACATATGGTAATATGAACCTGGTATGTGATTACACTTCCAACAGTTAACTGATAAGTTTTCAAACTTCTTTGCTAGCCTCGCTGGTGGTAAATGCCATCTGTTAGATCGGCGCAAGGCAACAGGCGAGAGTCGTTAGTGAATTCAGCACCTTTTTATTTCCAGCAAACTGTGACTGCGCTCTGCTAGCTGGGCTGCCGGAGCTCGCCTTCTTAAAGAGCTCCAGGCAGACCAGCCGGCCAATGACGGCAGGTTAAATCTCCCACAGTCCGGACAGCCAATCAGCGGTGAGCATGAACCCTTATGTAGATTCTAGCCAATCCGTGGTGAGCATGAAACCTTATGTAGATTCTAGCCAATCCGTGGCGAGCATGAAAACTTATGTAGATTCTAGCCAATCCGTACATAACACCATCTATAAAACATTTTGTATAGATTTTCCTTATTGGCCGTTGACATTGTTAATTTACAGTTTCTGTCCCACAGTTTCTGCCATTTGTCTAGTTCTATTGGGTAACCAAAGTTTTTAGCCCATCTTATTATTGTTTCTTTCACTTGCTCTTCTTCCATTTTAATATTCAGTAAGTAGCTATAAATTTTTTAAATGAATTTTTCATCTGTGCCTAGTAATATCTGGTCTAGTTCTGTTGGTCCTTTATAAAAAACCGTACATTCTTGCATCTGTCTCATATCTTGATTGTATTTGCACATATGGCCACCATGCTAGATCGATCCCAAGAAGGAATGCTTATTGTGTGGCTAAACAAATACTTTGTTCCCCACCTTCCTTGAGTTCCTTGCCTGAGAATTTCCAAGATAGAAAATGTCAGCCACTTAGGAAGCGTCACCTATCAATGAATGGCAGAGCACGCAAATTGGCATAAAGTCAAAACTTTCCTTTCTGGAAGAGGAACAACCCCCTCCCCTTTCTTTGTGAACTAATCCATTTTGCCAAATCCTCCAAACAACTGAAGAATTTTGTATGCCCTCTAGGACACAACTGTTTCTACAGGAAGGCTTTCTAAAGTATAAACCTTCCCCTGATGATTTTTAAAATGTATCCTTTGAAGCTAATGTTGACTGCTGCACTGGATGGCTCGTGATCTCAGATCACAAGATTCACACATCCCAAAATGAATCTGAACCTGAATGGGTGGTTAAGCATTCTTAGCTACCTCAGAACATAACATCCCCCATAAAGGAAGGAATTATTCCTTTGACCAAACATATAAGGAAACGGAATAACTTCAAGGCAGAAAAAAGCAGCCCGAAAAACACTAGAAAATGATCAAACCATCATTGTCTTCCCAACAGCTCAACCAGTTTTCATAAGAAGAAAAAAAAAACATTACATCCCAAAAATATAAAGGATGCTGAATGACAAGGAAACCTACAATCTCATAAATACAAACCCTATACAGAAACTAAACAACCAAATCAGAAAAACCCTCAATGACCTAATCATAATGTAACAAGTCATAAAAGAAGGACAATATTTCATGAAAAGAGAACAGATCCATGAACATTAACTGATAGTTAAAAAAAAACTCCTTAATTTCACAACACACTGATAATTTCAACCATATTTTCAATTGGGAAACTAGACACCTTAGACCAAAAATGCAAGAAAATTCCTAGATGTTGTACACTCTGTGAATCAGCCATTAAGAGACATATTGAGATAAGCTCCAACCACAAACCATTTAAGAAAAGAAGTGATGAAAAGTCAAGGAAAGAAGCAAACACTTCCTTCCTCATCAGACATCTATTGACCAGCACCCAGACAAGCAGCAACCAGCAGTCAGATAAACAAGAACAATCTAAGAAGAAGCAATATTTCACCAAAAAAGCAATCAAAGAAGAAACAATGTCCCAAACTAGACTGATAAGACAAGCTACCATATAGAAACAGCCAGAAAACTCCACTCCCCCATGCACTGATAATGTTTCCTAAACTGGTCGTGAAATATCTACAAGAACAGAAGCAAGCTCAGAGAACAAGATCTCAACAATTTAAGTATCACACACACACACACACACACACACACACACAACTATGGCAACATGTGCATAATTTTTGTAAACATCTAAGAGTAGGCAATCTATATCTATCTATCTATCTATCTATCTATCTATCTATCTATCTATCTATCTATCTATCTATCTTACATGAGGTGGACGGTGATTCACATGTATGCAATAATAAGAGCCATAAGAATCCATTGTCTTTGCTTTAAAGAATAACATAAATATCTTTCAGAAAATACTTCTCTTTTGGCATTCAAAAGTGGCTGACATGCTGCAAACACAGAGGGGCTGGTAAGGGGGTAGCCTTACCACAGCAACCTGCAGGCTTCTCCATTGACTTTCTGGGGAAGCTGGCAGGAAAAGTTACAAATGGTGATTACATGGAGGTTACAAATGGTGTTTACACATGATGATTACGTGATTGCAGGGCACTGCAACAACCAGTGCAAACTGGTTGTCAACCACACTTTCTTCATCAACCAGATGAATATAGACTTCTGTCTTTTCAAGTTCTGATTCATCATCTCAACATAGGACCTTCACATAGAAATAATGATAGGCATCCCAATAAAGTAAGTTTTAATTTATTAATAAGGTGTCTCTCTGCAACATTGCAAACACATACTGGTATTGATACTCTTAACAATGATAACTCGAGGCACAAAATAATATATCCCACTTGGGTGTTTCTGTCTGTATTTATCTCACGTTTCACATACAACCATTATTAAAATATTAAACAAGTTCATAGTGATATTATGTTTGTAAATAAGTCTCTCCATTTTAATGTTCAATTATTATTGCATTCAGGGTGTTATTAAAAAAATACTTGTCACCTCTCCTTTCACTATATTCAGGCTTTTTAAGATCTTCAATGAGTTCATTTTTTAGATCAAGAGGGGCAGTGTTACTGAAATTACAGGTTTCTGTCAAAAAATCAAGCAAAAGTTCCCCAGTTTTGCTCCCTTCAGTAAAGCAATCTGTAATGTCCATGTCTGATAGAAGCTCATAAGACTGATACTTCAGTCCAGAACCATCAAGCATCTCTTCAACATCAGCAGAAGAAATATATAAACAAAGATCATTTGGAGGTAACCGAGGACCATATTTCCTCCACAATTTGGCCCAGCTACTGCGTCCTGTCAAATAAACAATATCACAAACATGTCAGTGACAAATCATTTGTATTATACATGTTCCAATAGAAGATAATATCTATAGCTCAGGGTTGAACTGTGGGGTCTTTGGTGCTCTCTGAGCTTGGTTATTTTCTTGCAGGCATTTCATTACCTAACTAGGTAACATCATCAGTTCTAGTAAGAAGTGGGGGCTTGCTCTCTGTGTAGTAGGAGATTGCTCTGTCAGTGTTGGTGGAAAAGATGTTGGTAGTTCCTTGATTAAGATGTTGTTTACTGTTTGTTTGACTGGGTTATATAATTTGCAATGAATGGATTTCCCACATTTTAAACCCAGGGCTTGAAATAGAATTAAAAACCAAACCAGTGAAATTCCATCAAATTCAAATTTAAGTTCATTTTCCCCATGTTGTTCCTTTCAGATGTATTTGCATTATAAGTCCCTAAATTGTTGGCAACCTTGTTCAGTGGCCATGTTCTTTGGAGATTTTAAAGAGTGATTATAGTCCCACAGAAGAGAAAAAAAACTGAGAAGGTAGTGAATAATATTGGAACAAGCAGGTATCTTAATACTTAACTGGAAAAAAATCAATTTTGGGGAGAAATCTGAGGAAAATCAATTCACCACATGGGTTCAGGAGTACCAGAGACAGTCTGCACAGATTTAATATGAGGCAAAAATATGGGCAGAATAACAAGAAAAAGACTGTGGCAACTAGCTATCGAGAAAAAGGAATATGACAGGCTGAACCATAGATGGTCCCAAATAAGAAAGTTGCCACGTGCCTTGCCTTTTTGAGACTGTTGCAGGCCACAAATATCCTGAATCTAGGTCCAAGTTGGTTCAACATGCAAACCGATTAGAGAGGCCTTCTTTATGAGCATTATCCGTAGTGAACAGGGGTGGCATTACATGTTTTGGAATTGGGGTGGTTATATATTTTCAAGGAGACCTCTTACTCTTTTCAATCTCTCTCAGTGCTGTTGCAGCTTTGTACATAATTTAGAAGCTGAAGATCATTTCCAACCGTGAATGGGAACATCACTGAGACCAGAGCTAATCTCATGATTGACTCCTCGCTACCCCATACAAATAAATCAGAAACTGGTTGATAAATCTTCAAATCGTCTAGAAGAGCAGGTTTAGAGCTGGACTGAACAGCCACTTTGGAAGCAATTGCCCAAGGGGCTAGTGAAATCATTCTAGCAGTGGAAGGCTATGAACACCACACTTAACTGTATATTTAAAATAAAACACTTTTATTGGAACAGGGAGAAGGATTTGGGTATTTTCACAGTCATCTCTCTCTCTCTCTCTCTCTCTCTCTCTCTCTCTCTCTCTCTCTCTCTCTCTCTCTCTCTCTCTCTCTCTCTCTCAAGAGCTCTTGACTTTGTCAAAGATAAATGACTTTAGTTTACATTTATTCAGCTTTAAAGCCATCCTTTGAATCTGCAATCAGACATTAGACATTGAGGGAAAGATTTTGAGATAAGTGATTATGTAAATAAATAACAATTGTCCTTTCTTAGGTATCTCATCATATAGTATCAAAATATATCCTTTCTGAAGGATGGAAAATTAATTTCTTACAACGATGGCTATTTATGTGTCTGGTAAAACAACAAGGACATGTGGAAATGTGTGTGTGTGTGTGTCTGTGTTACTGAAGATATCCTGAACTTCAAAGCTGCATTTTCATTTCTACCTATAGGAAATACAGGTAGTCCTCAACTTACAACCAGTTACTTAGTGACTATTTGAAGTTACAATGGACCTTCCTGGGGGCACTCACAATCCAGAGTCAAAATTCCAATGTTTCCCCCCCCATCACATGACTGTACCTCAGACACTCGGCAACCAGACTGCATTTATAGCTGTTTATAGCATCCCACAATCACATGATCACATTTTACGATGGTTTTGCCGAAAACCAACATTTACTTCTGTTTTTGGCAAAACCGCACCCATACTGAACCATTGCTTCACTTAACGATCACTGCAAAAAAGGTCATAAAATTGGGTCAGTCCCATGGGTCAGCCACTTTATGACTGTCTTGACTTACGTCTGTGATGGGCAGATGCCATTATGGTCATAATTCAAGGACCAGCTGTAATCGCTATTTAACATCATTTGAATATACCAGCTTTAAAATGGGGTCCAGATATTGTGTACTACCTTTCATAATCTGAGACAGAAATCTTACAAATATTTTGATAGAGACAAAGTCTCTAATAATGCTCCCGCCTGATGTTTTAGACTTTAATTTCCAAAATTATGAGGCACATTGAAAGTATATTAGATCGGTAAAGGTTTGTGTACGTCCATTAAAGCAGGAAAATAGTACATTTAGCCTAATCCTGGTTGTTTACTGGAAAGGAAGTCCATTTAGTGCATGTATGCATCTAGGTACAGCTTCAGTCATAATTAATTAAAATCTAATTAACTTTCATATGATTTAGCTGAGAGATCGACTTATATATGCTCCCAACATAGGCAATTGTAATTAATTCAGAAGCGTCCATGGAGACTGAGAAGCAAGAAAATACCAGTCTTCTGACAAAGAATCATCCTGATTTACAGTAGGCCTAAAATAAACCGGGGCTACATGCGACTTTAATGTAGTTTTCATAAAGTTGTATAGAGTGACAAGATGACAGGATAGGAGGCCTCCATTAGAATCATGAAATTCCATTAGAATCATGAAATTCTAAAGATGTCCCAAATTACTCGAAATGTTTGGCAATCTTAGGTCACCCAGTTGGCAACCCTTACAGTGAGAAAGGAGCTATTTTTGTTTAAAAATTGGTTGCATGTTAGCTGTACAGATATTACCACAGAGAGCGAGAGAGAGAAAGAAAAAATATATTAGCAGGAACAGTAGGAAGGGGCACCAGGCTAATTCATTTATTTGGTACCCTTGGTGGCATGATTCAGCATTTCTGATGTGAATCATTTATAAAAAGGCAAAGCTTCTGGCCCCTTTGGATAGGAAAGCAATAAATTCAGGACTAATGAGGGCCTGCTGAGAAGTATGACTGCAAATCCCCCATGTTAATAAAGCTACTTGTCTGCCTTTTTTTTTTTTGGAGGAAAACAGTCAGTCTTGAAAGAGTTTCTTTCGGAAACATAAACATTGTCAGCTTTAAATGGATGCCGCACAACAAATTTGTGTTATTTATTCTTTCCCTGTCTCTCCCTCCTCCCCCAGTGGTGGGAAATGAATGCCGAGCACTAATTGCAAGGAATGCGCTGGTGTCGGTGTTCTGTGACTCAATGCCATTTCTGAAACGGAGCAATTATACACTACCTGACTGGCACATTATTATAATCACTCCCTGTAGATGGAACATATGGTGCCAGACTGGTGTTTTTTAAGACTTTGTGGCAAACTGGCTGTGAGAGGAGGATATTAACTTTAAAAACAACCCTATATCTTTCTTTATAGCTGGCCTGGTTTCACCGACAACTGAAATATGGGCGGATCTGATGTCCCACGTGTTCCTTATCAGATTCCTACTCTCCATTTCACATGATATAATTTTTTATTAGATGAGGAGGCAAACAGCACACTGAGCACAACTCACTGGGAATCCCTCCTCAGGCAGGCTGCACTGCAAAGAACAGGTATGAGTAGCTTTCGACATAAGACTTGGTACCAATGTGCTAGAGGTTGTTTTGTTGACTAGTTCTAATTTTAGCAAAGGCTTCTTCTGTTCCTCTGTTCGTTCACCTCTTTTGATGTTTATCTACTCTGTTGTACCTCACACTATTCACTCTGAATGATGGAATCTCACATCTTTTCCTTAACTGATTGTCTTTGGCTGTCTTCTTTCTTTTGTTATCTTTTACCCAAGTGAGGAACTGCTGGCAGAAAAGAAATTGCACATGGATGTATCTCAGTTCCAATGGATGCCCCCATAAACATTTTCTGATAGGTGCCCTAGATTCAGTGAGTTTAGAGCAGCGATGTCTATGCTGGCTGGGGGATTCTGGGAGTTGAAGTCCACAGGTCTTAAAGTTGCCAAGGTTGGACATCCCTGACTTAGCGTTTCTGCATACCTGCCTGTTGCATTCCTTGTGTCTGCTAAGTATGCTGGAGAAGAGAGGAATGGAATAAAATTCAAAATGGAATAAGAGTGCCAGACTTGGGACAGAAAAATGTTTTGAGTTTTTAAAAAGTCTATAACTAAAAATATCCAAAATCAGGTCAGAGTAAATTTACCCATTTTTTTTGTCCTTTTCTAATTTCTTGTAAATGTCCCCTTTCTCCTCAGATGCTTCAAGATGTACCAGCAGAGGGTAGATAATCAGTATAAAATTTGGCTTGTTGTATACATATGTTTTGCACCCAGGAACTTATAACTAATTACTCTGAAATACAGCTTTAAGATTATATCTCTCTTGTAAGTGTAAAGTCAGCACTTGATATCTAATATGGTCTTCTCCCTGATTAACTCGCTTTCAATATGCACATATTAAGAGAAAAGGGCATTCAATGATGTATCTTCTGTCTACAAAGATGTAGCCCAGGCATATATTTGATGCATGAGATGTTCTGTTTCTTTAGGGTACCTCTTATGTATACATGTCTCTGTGATTTGAATATAAGAATGTCCTTCAAATTTCTTATTGTATGTATATATGTATGTGATTTTTTTTAAAGATTTTTTTAAAAATCCTTACTTTAACAATAGCACTTAGACTTATATACCACTTCATAGTACTTTACAGCCCCCTCTGAGTATCTTGCCCCCAACAATCTGGGTCCTCATTTTATCAACCTCGGAAGGATGGAAGGCTAAGTCAACTTTGAGGCAGTGAGAATCGAACTGCTGAACTGTTAGTAGTCGGCAGTCAGCAGAATTAGCCTGCAATATTGTATTCTAACCACTGTACCTCTAACCATGGCTCCTTTATTTATAAGAATAACCATATGGCTGAAGTTAGTGAGATGAGATGAGAAATAATCCCTAATTTGGTAATTCCAGGTTAAAGGGCAATGTTTTGCTACAGGCTAAACATTTGACAAAAATCTTGGTTTTGTTTTCACTGAAAACATAACCAGATAAATAACTCTTTCAAAAATCTAGAAGAAAGTGTGTATTTGTGTTCATAAGCAGACTGGAGTCCTATTGAGTTGGGTTATATAGATGCTGCCATGATAATTGCTCTGCATTATTAGGCTACTATTTTGTGAACGGTATTTGATAAACCCAACTCTCTTTTCCATCCCTCCCCTTGTTCCTGTGTACATATTGTTCAATTCACAACAGAAACCTGAGAATAACAAATGCAAGCTGTGAAATCAATGAAACCTGAAAGTGCTTAACTTTGGCTGGTTGTATCCATAAGACTTGCATTAGGCACTAATCCTAAATAAGTTATTTGCTTTGTTTACCCAGTACCAGATAAAAACAAATGCTTCATTATCACAATCTTTGCTATTTCATTTTTCAGATAACTTGAATACATCTTTCTTTCTCAGGTTTCAAACATAACTCTCCTAGTGTGGATTTTTTTACCCAGCACCACAATACTGGATGAAATGAGGAGTTGTAACATGGAAATGAGCCAGCCAAATAGCTGGAGAGAACTTTCTAGCTATTTGCTTAATGCCACAATGCAGTCAGGTGTTATGGGTGCCATTCTGAAAAATTTGTAAACACATGAATGAATTCATTAATGGAAATTGGACTCCTCCCTCCCACGAGTTAAAGTGTTTCAGACCCTGTGCCTTTCCTCTTTTTAACATCTGTTCTGATACCCTATAAATATATTTTGAGTTCAATGGGACTAATGAATTATTTGGGGTTATCTTTATATCGATACAGTCACTTTATAATCTTTTTTGGTAGATGACTCTTTATATCCATAAAATGAAACATCAGCAAATAAGCTCTAATATTTTAATATAATCTGGTTTTCACTATGCACAGGGGGAGCACCATTCCTGGTGACATATCTGAGTCTTATTTTCAAAGAAATAGCAACCTGACTAAATGTACTATAAGGCAGAGAGCACATGGGGAAAAGCTGGCTGATTTCATTTGTCAGTTTCTGGATCAAGGTTTAAACAGTTGACAAATAACTATTCTAGTTTTTACATATGTGTATGCGTGCATGCATGCCTATGCACTTTCACAGGCCTATTGGTTCAGCCCTCCACAATAGTCCCAGTTTCTGATGTGGCCCCTTGGGAAAATTAATTGCCCAATCCTGCCATAGAATAACATCTGACTACACACATCTGATGATTCCCAAATAGGTTGAAAGTGGTCCTATAGTGCCTCCTGGTGGCCAATGTAATCTTTTTATATGGTAGTCCACATTATGGACTACTTCAATACAGGTGGTTCTCAATTTATAACAATTCATTTAGTGACTGTTCAAAGTTACAATTGGACTGGAAAAAAGTGACTTATGACCATTTTTCACTCTTATGACCATTGCAGCATCCCCATGGTCACGTGATCAAACTTCAGACACATGGCAACTGACTCATATTTATGACAGTTGCAGTGTCCTGAGGTCATGTGATCATTTTTTGCAACCATCTGAGCCACATTCACTTAACAACTGTGTTACTAACTTAACAACTGCAGTGATTTACCTTAACAACTGTGGCAAGAAAGGTCATAAAAATGGGGCAAAATTCATTTAAAAATGTCTCACTTAGCTACAGAGATGTTGGGCTGAATTATGGTCATAAATTGAGGATTACCTGTGGTACATAAATAATAAAATACTACAAATACACAAATCAGATGTCTTAGGATTCAACTTTGAACCTACCTGAAACAAGAATAATGAGAAGTTTGGCCCCAGGTTTCAAGAGGCCGTGAAAGAATCTAATGGTAGCTGGCATATCTTTTACGTAATACAGCATCTAAAAAATGGGAAGAATCATTTCAAGGTGAAATGGGTTTGCAGATTTCTTGGAATGTTTTATTAAATCATTCAAATATTTTGCATATTTTGTAATTCAAATATTTGCAAAATCTTCCTCTCTGTATGTTGAGTTATATCTCCTCTCCATCACTACAGAACAGGATAACTATCAGGTCGGGAAGGTAAAACTACAGTGAGAGAAAATAGTTTATAAATAAAAAGAGCAAATTTGTAACATTACAGTAATACACCATGCATGAAAAATAGCCCATTAATGTAATGCCTCAGTAACAGTGGTCTGGCGACATAATAATGTGCTTTGTTCTACCTGGATCATGTGGATGAAATTCCATTTTCCCATCTCTTTGCTGTCCTTAATTCGATTTTCATATTCCAGGGATGTCTCTTTGTGCCAAGTGAACTTTATATTCTTGAGATCTGATGCCTTTGCAACACATTCTGAAATGCGATAGGTCCACAGTTTATCTCATTTGCAAATATGGAATACATTTTCATTTCAGTTTTTTTAAAGCAGCTGAAAGCCATATATTTTTAATATGACGATGATGCCATTGGTAAGACCAGTTCTCGGCTGCTATCCTTTGTTCACTTTAATATAAGAGGATGTACATTTTGCTACATTTCTGAGATCTGGTCTAGATCTCTGATACTTGCAGGATTTCAATATAGACCAACAATGTATTCATATTATCTCATTTTGGAAAACATGATTTATTTAAATAAGGAGAGGGTGTCCTTGGTGCTCTCTGAGCTTGCTTGTTTTCTTGCAGACTTTCATTACCCTAACTAGGGAACAGCATCAATGCTAGTAAGGAGTGCTGTTTGCTGTCAGTTTATATTCTGGTGACTTGCCTGTCTGTGTGGGTGGGGTCGGTCTTAGAGATTCTTTGATTGGGCTGTTTACTGATGGCTCTTTGGCAGTTTCTTGATTGGGATATTGCTTACAGTACTTGATTGTTGGTCT
This sequence comes from Pantherophis guttatus, assembly GCF_059756535.1. Taxonomy (NCBI): domain Eukaryota; kingdom Metazoa; phylum Chordata; class Lepidosauria; order Squamata; family Colubridae; genus Pantherophis; species Pantherophis guttatus. The sequence continues at coordinate 135,052,567 of NC_142063.1, read as the reverse complement.
GAAGTTAATCTTGGAATTTATCTATGCTGATCTGAGTGCTGATTACTGTGGAGAGGTGCTGGAGTCTTTTTCTCTTTTGGGCTGGTTGATTGTCTCTTTTGCATAGTCTATAGATGTTGTTAATGTCTATGTGTCTATTGATGGCTGATCTGTCAGAGTGCCAGGCTCCTAGATCTTTTCTGACATCTCCATCTCTCTCTGTCTCTGTCTCTCATATCTATCTATCTATCTATCTATCTATCTATCTATCTATCTATCTATGCAAAAAATTAAAATCTCGGGTGTTTTCCCGCATCATGTTAAATAAGTTAGTTAAAATGTTTAAAATTCTGGTTAAAATCCTAGCTTAAAGTCTTCCAAAAATCCTTATAGAGCACTCTGCAAGGTCCTTTAAAACCTTAGCTAAAATCCTACCAGTACCTTAAAAGTTTTTCTTTATAGCAACGTTTCGACAGGCTCACAACCCTGTCATCTTCAGGCTCTTATTTAGTTTAGAAGCTATGGGTGTGTTGCGAGGTCGGAGCTGTCGCTTTTCTATGTTTGCTGCTGCTGAAGTATGCTGGTTAGCCTGTAACTCTGTGTTGTGATTGGAGGACAGCAGTTTTTCTTCCTGCTTCCTCATCCTGGCTGTTTGGCTACGTGTTACAGGCCTAACTTTCTCAGGTTCTCTATTATTATCTGTCTGCTGTAGAGGGGAAAGGATTCTGGTAGGCATCCCAGCCCCCTTGATTGTTAGTTGAGATCTCAGCCTGTCTTCTGGCTCCATCCTCTCTCTCTCCCTATTGCTAGCCACCCTCTGCAAAGAAGGAAGAATTCTGGCAGGCCTTACAACACCACTGGTTGCTTGTTGGAATCTCTGCCTCTCTTCTGATGTTAACACTCAAGTTTCTCTCAGTGCAAGTCCCCAAATACTTGATAACCTAGAGGCGTCATCCTGTCTGTTCATATTCTGCGGCCTCTTTTCAATTTCGATGACAATTTCAATTTCTATCTATCTATCTATCTATCTATCTATCTATCTATCTATCTATCTATCTATCTATCTAAATGGAGGTGAAAATGCCCAAAAGGTTTTACCATAAAACTGCTAATATTTAAGATGAGATAAGATTACAACACTGAACTATGTCTTCAGTATTTTTATATAACCTAAAACTGTTTTTTTTTAATCTAATAGTGGATGTTTGGTTGGACTCTAGAAGGATGGAAATCTGTAGTCTTTGTCTTGTTATAAAATTACACTACCTAGCATCTTGCGCAATTAGCCATCATGGTGCAGCTAATAAAAGTTGTAATTTCATAAAAAACCAAAAAGCCACAAGGTTCCCTAATCTTGATCTAGAGCGTAATCCCACTGTGCTGTTATTTGACATTTCCTTGTGAAATCATCTCTGATTTCAGTGTCATCTTGAAAACTAAGGGACATTGAGACAATAATTGGAATATTTTCTTGATTGCGATATTCTCTTAATTTCCAGTACAAGGAGACTGTGCCTACTCTGTCACTGAAAATTCATAAAGGATGTGGCTTTCTTCGCTCCCCAAAAGCAATAAAGATCTCCATCACTGATACTGTAAGACTGTCTCAACCACGATTCCATTATTTTGGGTTCTGTTACGTGATCAGAAATCCTGACTACATGCACAGAGCATTCAGAATATCACAGACGTTGACTTAATGCAGAAAAGGAAATATTACTTTTCTCAAGGATCTGATTATGATACCTCCCTGCAAAGATGAGAAATGTTCTCTCTTTCCTTATTCCACCCCTCTAACCTACGCTTTTTAAAATTTTTCCTATTGGACACCAGATTACTGTAGTGTGCTTTACATGGGCTTGACTTTGAAGATAGTTCAGAAAGTTATTGCCGCATAAGCCAGGTCTTAGAGATGCTTTATTATGAGCGTCAATGAGTTTCTGGATTCAATATAAAATGCTATTTTTTTTTTTTACCTATAAAGTTAGACTTCCAGGTTTCTCCAGGAAACCTCCTTCCGGTAGAAGTAGCCCATTCTATTCACTCATCCCAGGAAAGTTTCTCAAAGTCTCCCATTTGTACAGGTGGCAAGATGGGATAGTCTAGAGATAATGTTTCTCTATGGCAGGTCCTCTCTAATACCAGTAGTCCTCGGCTTAAGACCACAAATAGAGACCAAAGTTGATTTTGGTAAGTAAGACAGTCATTGAGTAAGTTTTACACTATTTAATGACTCTTCTTGCCACAATTGTAAAGTGAATGACTGCAGTTTTTAAGTTAGTGACAGGGTTGTTAAGTGAATGTGGCTTCCCCATTGACTTTGCTTCTCAGAAGGTTGCAAAAGGTGATCACATGACCCTGGGACACTGCAACCCTCATAAATAAGAATTACCGGTAGTTGCCAAGTGTCCAGATTTTGATCAGGTGACTATTTATTTATTTATTTATTTATTTATTTATTTAATTTATATACCGCCGTTCTCCAACAGGACTCAGGGCGGTGAACAGCCATGGTAAAACACATGGGGATATTGCAACTATGGGGATATTGCAACTATGTAAGCGTGACATATGGTCATAAGTCACTTTTTCAGTGCCATTTGTTCACTAAACAAATAGTGGTAAGTTGAGGACTACCTATCATCGAAAGTAGAGTTTTCTCACTCAGAAAGCCTATTGACATTGTATTTGGGACAGCATTAGGGACATTGTCAAGGTTCAGAAATGTCATGATTATTTGTTATGTATTTTCTGGTTTCAGTGGTGCTTTATTATTTTTTCTTGCTCTGTAATAATTACTTTGGATTTAGTATCACATGTGGTATATACCCTGTTTCCCCTAAAATAAGATATCCCCTGCTAATAAGCCCAATCGGGCTTTTGAGTGTGTGCACTAAAATAAGCTCCCCCCCCGAAAATAAGCCCTTCCCAAAAATAAGCCCTCCCCAAAAATACTGAACCGCATGCGCAGCTGGTCCCCGCCATTTCCTCTGGTTAGGGTTAGGGAGACAGAGCTGGAAATCAGGTAAGATGACAAGAGGATCCCCGTCTTGCTCCATGTGCCTCAAAATAATAAGACATCCCTGAAAATAAGGCCAAGCACTTATTTCGGGGTTCAAAAAAATATAAGACAGGATCTTATTTTCAGGGAAAGATGGGTATGTGTGTATTGTCTATGTGTGAGTGGTCTCACTTTTAACTGCCACAGCTATTTCTCAGCCCTCTTCCATTATCAGTTCCTGGGCTCTATGACCACAGTGAAACTCTGTGTATTTTAAGCCCAGACATCATTCTGCAAGTAATCCATATCGACAGTGAAGATAACCTGCCCCAGAACTGCTTTTTATTTCATTACCAGACAGTTGATAGGCAGTCAATGGAAAAATGAAGAGTGAGAAGGAAGCTAATGTCAATCAATATGTCAAAAATTCTGGGCTGCCTACCAAAGATGATTTGAAAACCTACAAGAGAGGAACTCTTTCCCTAAATGGAAATATGAATTTTGCTAAGCATGTAGCCAAACTTAACATCATGTTATGGATAGCCTTGTAAAACAAAGAGAGAGTTCATAGCAGAATAGGAAATGCAATCCCTACAGGCACCCACTATGTCTGTGGACACCACCCTTGGCATCTACCAGGCTCAGCAGTGCAGAAGACTTTGCAGAAAATAGCATGTGGCAAGGCATATGCCAGCTTTTAGCTTCACTTTATTTCTAAGAAGGCCTTATAGGCATCCTGTCAAGTTAAACAGGGGGCATTTTCCTTCGTTTGACTGCTATCTACCTGCTTATAAAAAGTCAGAAATAAGCCGGAGTGGAGCTGGGAAGGTGGCAAGAATAACCAGCTAATTTGTTTTGCAATAAGTGAGGGTTTTAAGATAGTAGAGAGTATACAACGTCAGAAAGCATAGCAGCTATTTTTGAGGCTTTTCAAAATTCCAAGAGCGCCAATAGTCTCAAGAAAGCAGCCTTGTCCTCCCTCAACTCGTGGAGGAAAATCAATATTTGTGTCCTGGCTTGAAGTTTCAGAAAGTTAATCCCTATTTTTTTTTTTTCAAATAACAGTGGCAAAATTTCCCCTTTTCATTTCCGTAGCATTAATACTGCATTGTGTTTGCTGTCACTTAAGCAGGGATTTGCACCCTCTGGCTTGCCACCATGCTGAGAAACATCAGGCTGTATCTCTTCCTCCCTTTCAGTGGAAATGTGATAAATGAATGTTTCAGAGAAACATTTCAATAGCACATTATTTCCATAACGAACTCTAGAACACTGAGAGGCAAGCGGATCGGTGACGTGGAGCTCAGCAGAAACTGCAGCATTACGCATACCTTTATAACTGTTTATTTGTTCTGCATTTGGTTCTATCACATCGGTATGAATGATCACGCCAGGATATTCCGACTGTAATCTTGCAAGAATCTCAAGGTCAATTTCCCCTAGGACACAAAGAAGAACAAAGAAACCAAAAACTCGTATCATTTTTTGCTAGAAGTGTGTGGGGGTTTACTTGGTTCATATGCAAATGTCAAATCAGTTTCCAAATGGCATATAATGAATGACAAGATGAAAAGCATTGCTCTATTACAGAGGTGTAAAACTTGATTTCATTGAGGCCAGCATCAGGGTTGTGTTTGACCTCGGAGGGCCGGGGATGGGGATGGCCAGGATGGGTACGGCCAGCTCAACATCACTCATGTTGGGGTGCCTGTGGTGGCCCAAGCTCTCTGCCAGTGAAAACGGGCTAAAATAGAAGTAGAAATATGAGGGGGAAAATAGTAAAAACAGATATTAAGATGAAATGAAGTATGATAGAATTATGAGAAGGTTTAGAGTTGAAAGATGACAATAGAAACTATATGTTAGTAAAATCAAAAATGAAAATGGACTGTAATTATTAAGAATAATATTGATATGATTATTTATATTGAAATGTATGAAACCCAGGAATCAAACCATTCACGAAATGAGATGTACAAAAATAAAAAACTTATTTTTTAAAAAAAAGACTTGTGTTGTGGGCGCCTGTGGTAGGCCGAGTGCTCTGCCAGTGAAAATGGGCTCCCGAGTTCTGTTCTCAGCTGCGACAGCTTCCTGCAACCCTCTGCCAGCGAAAACAGAGCTCGGGAGGGCCACACACGGCCCTCCCGAGCTCCATTTTCACTCGCAGAGTCCTGCGGGCTGGTTCTTTGCTGTTTCCGGGGCGGCCCCACATGGGCTGGATCCGGCCCCTGGGCCTTGAGCTTGGCACCCCTGCTCTGTTATGCTCAACTTATATCCCATCATTATTAAGACCTTGAGACAATTCTACTAAGATGGCAGAATATTAGAACAACTACATTGGGCTAGATGTAGCTAGTCATTCTTTTGTCAACTCATATGAATCTCGCGAACAAAACATGAGTAAAATAGTACTCTTATCACTGGTGTTACACCAGCAAATGGAATCGATAAGCAATCTTCTTCTGAACCTGATGGTGATGAAGAGCCACCATGACTACTACTCATTAGTTTTATACTTAATAGTTTTACACTTGTGAACTTTGTTTTAATGTACTTTAAAAACTATCCCAATTCTGCTGCCACCACATATGTGGCAAATGTATTTTTATTGTATTTTGTATATAGAACAAACCAAATTTAGGATTTTTTCCCCCTATCTTGTTCTTGTTTACTTGCCATTTTTATTCCTGGACAAATTATTATTCATCATTTTCGTTGACCATCTTACATGTATTCTTAGCTCTATAATATCTTTTCCAAAGTATTGGGATCTATAATTGTTACATCATGGATACCTACAAAGGCTTAGCAAAATCTATCATTTGTATCACTTTTAGAAGATACTTTACACTATGATCCATCGATAAGGCTCCATCCATCTGTCTATCATCTCAACTTATCTATACAATTCTTTACAAAGAAGTAGAATGGATCTATCATACCCAGATGCTGAAATAGATAGACAGATAGACCTACTCATAATTGGCAGCTATTCAGTGCTAGCCAATTCTAAACAGTGTAAAAACAATTCATTATAATAGAAAGGAAAAAGAAACAAAATGCTGATAGCATTGCATGTGATAGCATTGTATTTATGTTGGATTTGGTCAAAGAGCCTCTTAAATTTACATGCAGAAGATGGAAGCAAATGCTAGATTCAATCATTATTGAACTATCTTAAGGCAGCCTAGTGTTCTTCAGGTACACCATTCCTAGCCAATGTGGTCAGGCTGATTGGGGATAACTGGAGCTGTTATCGACTCATCTGGAGATCTTGTATTTTTATTGATCGAATGGATAATGTATTCATTCCCATTCACAGGAAACCAATCCGTTGCCCTAGGTTATTTTAAAAGCTCCTCTTCACCTCAAACTCCTGATTTGTAATTTAATCTTCTACCTTAATTGAGTTCATTTAGTTATTTATATGCAAACAAGGGCTTAGGGCATTTCAGAACCAGTTCTCTGGCAGCCTGAAAATCAATTGACAACTATCAGTTAAAGCTCTAGAAATTATTTAAGGACTCTGATACAATTACCTTTAAAGGGCTACCACTATGTTCGCCATTAAATTACCAATTAAACTTTTCAAGGAAATAGATTGTTTAGAGTCGAGTCACTATTCTACCACATAATAAATGTCTTCTGTGATTAGAAGGGGATGGAGTTGGCCACATTAATAAGATAAAAGCTGTAAGCAGAACATACTTTCTTATAGGTGGGAATGACACCAGCTCACTATTCACATGACCATTTAAAGCTAGACATTCCTAGCTTTGCTAATGTAGCATTTTGCTCTCACAAGCTTTTCCATACCGACTGTCAACACTAGTATAATGAACAGCTGGGAAGGACTTCTTCAGTAGCAGAATTGAAATGTTTTTACATAAATCATTCAAATGAATAAGAAATGTGTCAAAACTTTGGAGCACATTGAGCAACTATCCTGTTTATCCGAAAATAAGACATCCCCTGATAATAAGCCTATTTGGGCTTTTGAGTGCATGCACTAAAAAAAGCCACCCCCTGAAAATAAGCCCTCCCAAAAAATATTTAAATGCAGAGCTGGAAATGAGGTAAGATGGCAAGAGGAGCCCCATTTTGCTCCATATGCCCCAAAACAATAAGACCTCCCTGAAAATAAGGCCAAGCACTTATTTTGGGGTTCAAAAAAATATAAGACGGGGTCTTATTTTTGGGGAAACACGGTAGCATTCTACATGTGATCCTCAATTTTCTTCTTTGCTGCCCAGACACTTTGCCACTAAAAATACTGAACAAAGGACCTAGGAACTGGGCTAAATCATAAGATGCAGATCCCGTAACTCTTAGCATGACTTCTGCTGCATACCAGTAGCCTACCACAGACACTAATAGTTGAATGGGGATCAAATAATGGAGCTCATCTGATCCTATAAAATAGCCAATTCTGTCCAGGTTCTTAATCATTTGAAATCTTATTAGTTGCCTTTTACTTTTAAGAGGCTACTAGTACAGCTACTAGTGCTATAAATAAATATCACTGTCTTCATGAGTCGTACAATCTTTCTGCTGGTGGTATTCAGTGAATAACATAACAAAATTGAATTAGTTTGGTATGGCATGGTAACACTTTGAATGTATTACTTTGCAGAAAGAGTAGTGGAAACTTGGAGCCAACTTCCAACAGAGGTAGTAGGTCAATCATCAGTAACTGAGTTTAAACATACTTGGGATAAACACGTATCTATCAGCCCCCCCCCCAAATTAAATAATTAAATAATTAAAAACCCTCAAAGGCCAGATTTGATCGATCACTAAGTCCGTTGTCAGTTTTCTATGTTTTTTTATGTTTCATGGTATGGTGTGGTGTGGTGTGGTGTGGTGTGGTGTGGTGTGGTGTGGTATGGTATGGTATGGTATGGTATGGTATGGTATGGTATGGTATGGTATGGCATGGTATTTAAACAGTCAACTTCAGTGATTATCATTGATTAAATGACTCTTAAATATTAGAGTTATTACATTGATTTTAAGACTACAGGCAAATATTTGTTTCATAGCAAGGGAAGTTTGGAGTTTTTCTTCATTATTGATTCACATGGGTGAAAAAAGAGTGGCCTGTCCTGATCAATATGGCCTGATCAAAGGTTGAGCCCCCTTTTTGCACTATTTTGAAGAGGGAGGCTAATGGGCAAAAGTCTTGTGGAGTCTTCAGGTACCCATTTCACTCCTTAACACACATACATCAGGGGTGGGTTCTAAATTTTTTTACTACCAGTTCTGTGGGCGTGGCTTATTTTGTGGGTGTGGCTTGGAGGTCATGTGACTAGGTGGGCGTGGCTAGCTGGTCAGAGTCATTTCTGGAAGGTCCTTGCACTTACGACCAGTCCTCGCACTTACAACCCAACTCATTTGTTTGCTTTTAACACTGATCAGCTGTAGGACAGCCCTTTGAAGCCCCGCGGCAAGAGTTTAAACAGTTTTTTTCCCTCTAGTCATCAGCTGGGACTCAGGAGGCAGCAATAGATTGGGGGTGAGATCAAATAAAAGGTAAGAATAACGTGGGGGGGTTGGGGGGGTGGGAGGGCGGGGGGGAGAACTGGTTCGGTGACGTCATATCGTCACAGCTACAGGCTCAGCCGAACCGGACCGAACCGGGAGGAACCCACCACTGACATACATATCTGTGTCCTGGCTCTACCACTTTCAGAATGAGCTCCTTGATCTATTACACAAAATGTAGCATAGCTCTTGAGCCAAGAAAATGTATGCATAGAATTATGTTATCCATAGAATAGCAGTTAACATCCCGTTTCCATTTTGCCCCATGTCTTTGTCTCAGCCCTACATTTAAGCATCCTATCTTGCTCTGCTCTTTTTAACCACAAAGCCCATACCATTCCAAAAACAGAAGAAAAAACTCAGGTCAATAAATAAGGATGTCAGCAGCTCTTTTTTACTGCTACAGCATGGACTGAGTACTTCATCATGACTAAGGGAAGACTTTTTAAGGTTTAATTGCTCCTATTTGGGGATTGTTGTTGTTGCTTTTTCGGTTTTAAATGTTTCTGTAATAATTTATGACTTAAGTCATAATGACTCAATCACTTGAAAAAGAAATAAAATAAAAGTAAATTCTGGTAGTAAAATAGATAGCAAATTCAAGCATCCCTAAATTTCCAATAAATCCATAACTTTGGGGGGGGGATGAAATGTAATTTTTAAAAAATACAAAAAACACTCACCTAATATCAGTACTGCTCAAACCCCTGTCAGAACAAGAATGTTACACTGTTTGGAAAGCCTGCAAGATGAGAGCTAAATGAACTTCAGGGAGTATTTTGTTTCAAAGTGCTGGGGCTACCACCAAGAAGATTCGCTTCCAAACTCTACTTTGTTAGTTGGTTGGTTTTGCTTGGGACCCTAAACATTCACTCTTGGGATGATAGTCTGGAATAGGAGAATTCTAGTTAGAAGAAATGGTCCGGCATGTAAACAGGAGCTGGGGCATGTAGGTGAACACCAGAAGGTTGCTTAGAGACCTACCGGCAGATAATATCATTGGGGCTATGTGCTAAAGTGACTCATCATCTTCACCATCTGGATCCTGATCTTTTGTGCAACTGCACTTTGCTTTCTAGACTTTATTCAAAGGCAGCAGCCCTGTATAAAGTGTGCTACATTCATCTAAACCTGTAGTCATAAGCAGTGGTGGGATTCAAATAATTTAACAACTGGTTCTCTGCCCTAATGACCAGCTGGGTGAGCATGGCCAGGGGATGTGACAGGCAGCACTCAGCCTCCCTGAAGCCTCCTGAGAACAAAAACAGGCAGCAGGGGTGTGCACTGCCCCCCCCTGCCCCCCATATTGGGCCTAGGAGGCCTCCCTGAAGCCTCCTAGGAGTGAAAACAGGCCCGTTTTGGGCCTAGGAGGCCTCCCTGCATTTATCTGGGAGCCAAAATGGGGCGTGTGGGGACTCCTGGAAAGGGCGGGATGGGAAGGGGTGGAGCCAGCCAGCAATTTAACTACCGGTTCTCCCAAACCAGCCCGAACCGGCTGAATCCCACCACTGATCATAAGGGCATAAGTCACTGTCATAAAGTTACCCTAAATCAGAAAGGATTGTAACTATTGTACCAACTGAAGCTGGGCAAAAAGCCCCCATACCCTTGGCCTTCACCAGTGAAAATGTGAGTCTTGGAGAACCTGCAAGTCCCACAGAATCTGGCTGGTCATCATGAGAATCAAAATGCTACACTAAGATGAGTCTTGGCCTTATCCAGAAGGCCTTTCCTGTATGCTTAAAAAGTCATTTGTCACAAAGGAAATGAAACACAGAATAAGAAATTGAAAAGCCCCATCCTATTCTTTTTCTTTTTTGGCTAGCCAACATTCCAGTCTTCTGCAGAATTATATGAAACAAACTCAGTGTATCTGTGAGTGTCTGATTCTATATATAGGTTTAATTTGCACGTTATTCTCATTATCTGATTCTTTTTTGCCCATTCATCCTCACGTTGCAGAACATCCATTTGCCGGGAGGTATGTTTTAAATTATTTCTACGTTCCCCCAAGTACATTAATGTAATATAATACCCTGCATATGTAACAGCATTCATAATTCAGATTGCTAAATAATATCTTTGTGTTTTGACTCACCTGAACCACCACCAACACTTAAAACGTTGATTTCAGTTTTTCCATTACTGATGCTAGAAGGGAAGGACAAATTCATAACATCAAAAGCTGTTCAAAAGGTCTGGTGACTTGCATTTCTAGAAAATGTCCTCTAGGAACCTCCCAGTCTTTTATTCCAGCCTGATGTGGCTCAATAAGGGTGGTCAGGATGGGGCTATGTATATAGATGGACTGCAGACTTGTGGTTAGCAACAAGTTTAAGTCTCAGTGACTTTGGGCTATCAGAGAAAGAGAGAAGCATGTACTGCTTTCACCTAAACTGAACTAAGTAGCAGACAAATAAGAGCAGGAAGTCTTTTCAGCTCCTTTAGTTGAACATGTCAACCAGCAAAAAAATATATAAAAAAATAAAAAAATAAAATGCTAATGGTTATATTGATGGGAATTTTGAATAGTGCTAGAGAGATCCACAATTTTTTTTAAAAAAAAAAGTGGGTTGCATGAAATGGAATGAAAAGTTAAGTTGCACACAATTAAATACATTAAAAAGCTCACTCAGATTAATTTTATTTGTTTAAAACATTTATATAGCCACTTACCTTTCAACTAACTCTGGGCAGCTCCCAATCCAAAATTAAAAGACATATAAAATAATATTTTATTATAAAACTCAACCAATTGAAGCCTTCAAAACAACAAAAACCTGAAACCAAACCAGTTCTAATCTGGGATTATCTAGTCTTTTCTCAATGATCTAATGTATGAAAGCATCTTTCACAGGGGTGTCAAACTCAAGGCCCGTGAGTCAAATCCAGCCCGCGGAGTGTTTAGATCTGGCCCATGGGGCCGGTCTGGAAACAGCAAAGGACCAGCCCACAATGTCTCTGCCAGCAAAAATGGAGCTGGGGGGGAGGCTGTGTATGCCTCCCCGCTCTCCATTTTCACTGGCAGAGGGCTTCAGGAGGCCATCGCAGACAAAAATGGGGCATGGGGGGCTGCCCATGCCCCTCCGGTCTCCATTTTCACTGGCAGAGGGCCAGGGGTGGGTTCTACTTACCTTTACTACCGGTTCACAACAGGATTGCGCATGCATGCTCGCTTCACTCGCGCGCATTGCCAATAACGACATCTGGGGTGGTGGGTGGGGTTTCCCGCCGGTTTTACTACCGGTTCTTGCGAACCGGTCCAAACCAGGGGCAACCCACCACTGCAGAGGGCTAGCAAAACAAACTCAAAACAAAACAAAAGGAGAAATGTTTCCCCTTTTGAATTTGAGCATTCAAGAAGGGACAGGAAAGAAGAAAGGGAAAGAGAAAAGACAAAGAAAAAGAAAAAGAAGGAAAAATGGGAAGAGAACAAGGAAGGAAAAATAAGGAAAAAGGGGAAGGAAGGAAGGAAGGAAGGAAGGAAGGAAGGAAGGAGGGAGGGAGGGAGGGAGGGAGGGAGGGAGATTATAATGAGAGTGAGGGAGGGTCTCAGGGAAGTCCTGCCTTAACACTTGGCTACCACAGGTGCCCAGACACAAGTGATGTTGAGTGGGCCGTGCCCACCATGGCCATGCCCACTCCCAGTCATGCCCATCCCCGGCCTCTGAAGTCAAACACAACCCTGATGCAGCCCTCAATGAAATTGAGTTTGACATCCCTGATCTATCAAATATTTCTAAGAACATGTCTGTCATGTATTTACCTGGATATTAATTGGGGCAGCTTCTTGTGAATGAAATCCAGCATGCACTGATGTTCAGTTGACTTCTTGAGGAAGACTTGAAAAGTTTCAACATAATGACTGTGATTCGAGAACAAACTCCTCATGGTCATGATAATTGCCAACCTACTTAAAGATATAGGTCAAAAAACAGAAAGTAGACTTATTTGGCTCACGTTTAGGAAAGGCAGAAGACAAGGAAGAGTGATGGGAAAAGTAAGAACAGTCTCAGTCCTTGTCCAACCTTGGAGAGGGTTGCAAGGCTTGTTCAACTTAAGGCAAGTAAAGCAAGTAAGGAAAGCATTTGCTGAAACAGTATATTGGCATTTATAGCAGATTTTGCCACAAGATCTTGGCTGCCTGCAGAACAGAGCACCCAGCCAGGCTCTTTGGAAAACAGAATCAGAATCTAAGTAATAATAAGGAATTTTTACCCAGAAATGTTTTGGAAGATAGTTCTGCGTCCCTAAGGGGATATTGTGGGACCAGTTTAAGACTAGCTCAAATTCTCTTTTATCCTGGCAATCCCTTGGGAATTTGAAAAAAATATATAATAGGTTCATCTTAGAGGGGGAAATTAAACTTACAATACTGTGTCATCTTCAAACATTTTTTAGAAGGGAAAAAAACTCAATTAAAGAGTTTTAGCAGAGCCTGAGGCATTGTTCTGAAGTGATTGTTGCCCATCCTATCAGAACATTATATTGCAGACTACTGGACAGCAAGGGTGTCAGATTCAAATAGAAACAGGGACCACTAAACCCTGCATAAGGACCCTGCGTGTTGTATGTAGAAGTCCACACAGGTATATTTGCTCATACATCCCGGTTTGGGATAATGAAAATGAAATGAAAGCCAGCTGGGTGATCTTCAGTCAGTCCCTCTCTTTCACCCAGCAGACCTTGCAGGGTTGTTGTTGTGGGGAAAATAGGAGGAGTGTTAGGTATGTTGGATGCCTTGAGTTATACAGTATATCTAAGAAAAGGTAGGAGAAAAAAATCAAATGCTAATAATAATCCTTTATATTAATACATCAACACAACAAGAGATAACCGATACAGTAGAAGAAACATATCATTGCATTTATTATTACAAATTGACTATTTGTTTCAGAACTTATGTATATTTATAGGCCCTTGAATTTTTATAGTATGTGTCTGTGTGTTTGCGTAATCACACACACAGTTAGATATATAGATTATCTCCTTCCCACTCTCAGCTTCCTCTCAGCCTACCGTTAAATAATGCAAGCTTCTTCTTCACCTCCTGGCTCCACTTTTTACCTCCCTGAAATGTCCCTTCTAATTTCTAATATCCCATGTATAAGGCAGGGGTGAAGTGCTACTGGTTCACTCCGGTTCAGGCAAACCAGTAGTAAAAAAAAGTTACCAGTTCAGGCGAACCGGTAGATAGCTACCAGTTCGGTTGAACCGGCAGTTTAAAAAGCTTTAAAAAGTTTTAAAAAGTTTAAAAAGGGGTTTAGCTTTGCTACACAGCAGGAAATCCTGCTTTCTAGCAGCTAAACTGCACTGCACAGCTGATCCCCCCTGCCGTTGTTCTACTTACCTTCCCAAGCCTCCTTTTGTTGTGTACTGCGCATGCGCGTGCACACAGAGTGTGCATATGCCACACAGGGTGCATGTATACAGGGTAGCGCACGCAGTGCATATGTGCGGCCAGCGAACTGGTAGCAAACCAGTTTGGACTTCACCACTGATATAAGATAAATGTAAAGGTTCCTCTTGCCCATATGTGCTAGTCATTCCCGACTTTAGGAGGTGGTGCTCATCTCTGTTTCAAATCCGAAGAGCCAGCGCTGTCCAAAAACATCTCCGTGTTTGTCATGCCATGTGGCTGGCATGACAAAACGCCAACAGCGCACAGAATGCTGTTACCTTCCCACCAAAGGTGATCCCTATTTTTCTACTTGCATTTTTACGTGCTTTCAAACTGCTAGGTTGGCAGAAGCTGAGACAAGTAACGGGAGCTCACCCCATTACGCAGCACTAGGGATTTGAACTGCTGAACTGCCGACCTTTCAATTGACAAGCTCAGTGTCTTAGCCACTGAGCCACCGCATCCCTATCCCATGTATTGGGGGGAGGGGGGATGTTTTTTATGGCTTTTCCCAAACCAAGTTAAAACGTATGGGATTACAAAACAAGAATAGTTTTTAAAAACAAAAGAAAGAAAAGCATTACAGTCAATTTACAACCACTCTTTCAGCATATTTTTTTAAAAGTTATGACACCACTGAAAAAATGATGACTCTCATAGCATCAGCCATTGCGAACTTCCCAGCCAACTTTGACAAGCAAAATCATTGGGGAAGGTGGCAGGAAAAGTTGCAAGTCCCAGTCATGTGATGTCTCACTTAATCACTGGTGAGTCGCTTAACAACTGCAGCAGAAATAGGTTGTAAAGTTGAGTGTGATCACATGTTGCCTCATGTAACAATGCTTAACAACGAATTCTCTGGTGCCCATTGTAGTTGTAAATCAAGGACTACTTGTATAACAAAAGTCATATGACTCACCCCCTCTCTTTCATTGTCCCCCATATTTTTTTAAAATGTATTTCGCACGTATTTAAACTTTAATTATTAATGATTGCAAAACTTTTCAAACTATAGAAAGTTAGTCATGATCATGGACCTTGAGCAGCCTGAAACTCAACAAGTACAAGTATATAAACGTTCAACCTCTTTTGGATGGAGGACATTTAATCCTTTTTTTTTTTTTTTTAAGAAAGGAGAGAAATTTGTTCAACCTGTTTTGGAGAGAGATATTCCTTCATGCGCTGGAAGCTCTGAAATCCGGAGCAGGTCACCTAACAGTGCAAGGCCGCTTGCCTGCCGGTCATCTGGGAAAAAGGTACAGGTAGGTCACAATTAGTGTGAGTTTGAGTAACGAACTGTTCAATTTAGTGTGGACTGCTTCTTTCCAATTATCCATGACCTCCTTTGCCTGTTTGGATATCTAGTATCTTGCATCTCGTTAGCCCTATCTTTTCTGCTGCAATTTAACTTAGGAAACAAGTTTGTGCAAGACTTTTCCTGAGTCACAAGCCTGAAGTTTGGGAGATTGGTCATTAAATTTATTCTTGCTGAGTTTCAAAATATAATATTATTTCAATTTTGTTGTATTTTTATTTTATTTTCCTAATAAAATTAGGAATGCATTTTAATCTGGTCTGGGCCACACCTGGGAGTGTTGTGGGTTTCATGTTTGAACATTGGAGTGGGTGCCATCAATACACTGATGATACCTAGACTACTTTATCCTTATTTAAGTCTAAGCAAGCAGTCATTACTCTTCATCTAAGCTTGATGATAGGCTACAACAAAACCCCAACAAAATGAAGATCCAATAGGAAATCAGGGCTGAATGGGATCACTTTCTCATAGCTTGGGAAGGACCCTTGATCCTCAACTATTATTGGATTCCCAGAATCCAGAGGGCAGCCATAGCAAAGAATCCATTTCCACCATTATAACTATTGGGCCAACCGTTCATGGGCTCATAGTTACCAACTATTCACACTTCAGCAGACAGTAGCATCTAGTTGATTTTGAAAAAGGGAAGCAGGGTTGAACCTGATGTAGGAAAGTAATTTAATAGTTAATAGTAGGGAATTTGGCTTAAGGGAACTTTTTAAGTCACTCTTATTATATTATAAATGACTGCTATAAGTGCTTTCTGTGGAATGGAATGGAATGGAATGGAATGGAATGGAATGGAATGGAATAGAATAGAATAGAATGGAATGGAATCGAATAGAATAGAATAGAATAGAATAGAATAGAATAGAATTCTTTATTGGCCAAGCATGATTGGACACACAAGGAATTTGTCTTGATGCATATGCTCTCGGTGTACATAAAAGAAAAGATACATTCGTCAAGAATCATAAGGTACAACACTTAATGAACTACTCTTTAAAGTATCTAAGAGCCAAGTTGGTATAGTGGTTCAGCTGCTGGCCTAGAAACTAGGAGACTGTGAGTTCTAGTTCCGTTTTAGCAATGAAAGCCAGCTGAGTGATCTTGGGCAATCACTCACTCTCTCTCAGCCCAACTCACTTCACAGGTTTGCTGTGGGGGAGGAAAAGGATGAAGAAGTATTATGTAGGTTTGCTGCCTTGTTACTTAAAATTAATAAATAAATAACTCTGAAAGCTTCACTCTGAAATTCCTTAAATCTCTATTTTTTCCAACCAGCCCAAGAAAAAAACAAAACCCTATGTCTTTTTAATCCAGTACATTCTATGATACACATTCTTGGCCATCCTTTTACTTCAATCTCAATCTGTCAAGAATATTGTTTCTTTTCTCTGCTTTTACTGATAAAATATATCTATTCGTACTGTATTTTTTTGAGATCTTGAGTGAGATTATCCCTCATCTTCCATCCCCTTGGGCCTTCTGCTACCAGTCTTTTTCAGTCAGCAGGTTCTTTGTTCGTCTAACATTTCTGAGACCCATGTCAGCATTTTCCTCTGAACCTTCAACTTAATAATTGCCTTGCCAGCAGATTCTGTCTGAGAAGTCACAAATACTGAACTCAATATTCACAACAGCTTGGACAATGGCTAAGACAGGTTCAAAGCAAAAGTGGCAAGATTAATTACATTTCCATTTGCATGCCCGGAATTCCTCATACAATTTAAACAATACACAGACCAAATGCAACCAAGGAACACAATATTATTATGTGCCTCAGTCTTCCCTGACTAAATGTCCATCATGTATGTGGGAACTACAATCTCCTAGATTCCTAGTTACAATGGCAATGGTGTACCTGCCTGTGAAATTGAAAATCTATATACCATTAGTACATCTGAAGGTAGGGTTACCAGATATCCAAACAGACCAATGAGGACATGGAAAATTGGAAAAGAGGACAAATGGTGGGACACATTGAAGAGGACACTTTAACTATTTAACCTTCTCAGCATCCCAGACAAAAATGACAGCAAAAAACTGCAAAAAAAGTACTTAGATCTATACGTACAGTATATGAAACTACCGTACTTTTCCCAGCATCAGAAAGACTGGTTCTTCAGTGACAGAAATGTGCTAGAGATTTAGGATGCAAAGGCCTTCAGAGTGTAACTGATTATGGCCTTGTGGGTGCTTTGGTGCTTTCTGAATTTGATTATTTTCTTGCAGATGTTTCATTACCCAACTGAGTAACATCATCAGTGCTAGAAGGGAGTGCGGTTTGCTCTCTGTTTATATACAAGTGGCTTGCTCTGCCTGTTGATGGAAGTAGTTTGGTGATTCCTTGATTAGATTGTTGTTTATTGTTTGTTTGTTTGTTTGTTTGTTTGATTGATTGATTGATTGATTGATTGATTGAATTGGTAGTTCCTTGATTGTTGTTTACTTCCCATTGTTTTAGGTCTAGTGGTGGGCTGTTGGTCTAGTGTTAATCTTGGTGTTAATCTCTGCTTATCTGGGTGTTGATTGCTGGTGAGATATTTTGTTTCCTTTTTAGCTTTTTGATTGTCTTTTTTGAATGGTATGCAAATGTTGTTTATTTGTATGTGCCTGTTGATGGCTGATTACCTATTGTTTTTGTATTTGGCTTGGTTAGGATGCTCACAGTTTCCCAGTTGAAACTATGCTTAAGTCTGTCCATGTCCATGGCAATTATGGAGTTTTCATCATGTCTTCTGACTGCTAGTTGGTGTTCATAGATGATTATGGCTTTGTCAATTTCTGGTAGCAGCCAAGCTAGCCCAAAGGTAGTAATCAATTATTTTATTTGCCTGCTAGGCATGAAGACAAAAAAGGAAGACTTTTGCTGGATGTCTGGTAACCCTATCTGGAAAGGCACAGGTTGTATCTTGTCTTACTAGCATCCCAATATGAAGCCATCTTGACCAATCAACATTCCTGCAAATTGATTAAAGAATTGTTGGGTAAATTAATGCAGGAAAGAAGTGACTAGGATTGTCCAACTGAAGTCGGTTTAGAATTCATAATGTGAATTGTAGAAGCATATTTATAGACAGCTGATCTTGTAACCAAGGTTAGTTCTTCCTTAAATATTCCTAATTCATGATTATGCAATCACCAACATGAAGAAATTAAGGAATTAAACCAAATCCAAGAGGAAGAGGATATCTTGCAGAAATTGCAGCTGAATTAGTGCTACCACTTCACAGGACACTTTCTCAGGGCTCAGACAGATACATGCAAACCACCGACCACCAAGCTAAAGATACTTCAATTTTCCAGCTTTATGCAGTTTCCAATGATAGCTACTCTCTAGCTATTGGAAAGATCATGAGAATTGTTCTTGGTTAATTTCCACACAGAGGAAAAGTAGCTGGAGAAATGAAATGGGTGAAATGGCATGTGAGAACTTTTGCATACACACACACACATACAAAGAGTAGTCATGTTTATACAATACCCTAAGGCAATGTTTCTCAGCCTTGGCAACTTTAAGATATATAGACTTCAATTTCCAAAATTGGGAGTTGAAGTCTGCATATCTTAAAGTTGCCAGGGTTCAGAAACACTGCCCTAAGGAGTTCAAATACATGAGAAGCAAACTTCATTGCTTACAATAATGGTGACTATAAATTGTGTATAAATAGCCCTTCTAAACAATGATACTGCCCATGTTTACACATTCTTTTGCTATGTAGTCTCTGGGAAGAATCAAGTAAATGAAATGTTTTTGATTCTTTAACATACGATTCAGAATTTGAATAGGCAAAAAAAAATGAACAAGGCTTTTTTTTTTAATATTGTACATCTTTGCACATTTAATCTAGAAAAGCCTGCTGCAGCTTACATTTAAAAATCGGGTTACATGTATTATTTGTAGCAACAATAATTTTATTTGCAGACTTCTTATCTTTGCTTCCTAACTTTAGCCACATGGAACACATGTCTGATGTATTATATAAATGCAAGGTAATATAGCAGTAGCACTTAGACTTATATATCACTTCACAGTACTTTACAGCCCTCTCTAAGTGGTTTTCAGAGACATCATATTGCCCCCAACAATCTGGGTCCTCATTTTACAGATCTTGGAAGGATGGAAGGCTGAGTCAAACTTGAGCCCCGTCAGGATCGAATTGCTGGCAGTCAGCAGAATTAGCCTGCAATACTACATTCTAACCACTGCGCCACCAGGGCACTTCTGTGCCACCAGGGCTCTTATAAATATAAATGTAAACATGCAGAACAATCTTTAGCAATAATCCCTAACAGCAAGGATGGGAATGCATACTGTATTATACAAAATACACTTTTATAAAGTGGTCATATCCAAATTAGGTCAGAACTAAGTCACTGAGTAACTGTAATCCAGAAGTCATGGACTTAAATATGCAAAATTGATTATTTGGTCCAAATGAACACTAGGATGGAGTCTAATTTAGAAGAATTTTGCAGCTGTTGCTGTGTTTCATTTCCCAACACAGAACTATAGCTCAAAATACAGAACACAAAATACCGAGTCAGATCTGATTCCCTATTTATAGAACTAGGCCAATAATAGCAACAGAGAAAAAAGAGAGAGTTTTAGGAAAAACGCATTGTTGATTTCAGCTTAGTTTTTTTTTTCTTTTAAAATCAACATTTGAAAACATTTGTACTTACCTGTAAAAGTCTTGTCCTCACAGAGCTGCTAGTTTCAGTTTGTTGAAACGTCACAATAGTTTGCAGGAAATGAATTCTGTGCCAGACAAAGTACATTTTTACAGGCTAAATCTATCTCCACCCACAGAAGCCCTGATTTGGCAAGTACTGGATTTCTGCTTTGAACAAAACAAGAACAATTGGTGACAAAACTGGCAGGTCTTCAATGGAGCTGAACACTGAAAACTCTTGCTCCGCTTTCATTTTTGAATTGGGTTAATCCTGACATTGCTTGTTTTTATGACTGTGTGGAGAGAATACAGCTTTGGGCATTTAATTTAAAAAGTAGAATGTGCTTACTTTCACAGCAGAATATGGGTTTATTTTTTTTTCCACCTTGTAACATTCTGCTGTCCAGGCAAAAAGTAAAATTGAAAAAAAGCAGTATATCAGAATGGTTAAATAGTTTTTAAAAGTGTAGTTAAACTATTGTGTAGTGGGCTTCAGGAGGCAAGAACCAGACCAGCATAACTACAACTGCATTTATTGACTGAAAACTGGAATTGAACAGCAGGCAAATGCCTGTAATTTATACTCTAGGCCCACAGGGCCTTAATCAATCATAGTATTTGAAAATGCCCACCCAAATATGAATCAAGTTTCCCTCCAAAACAGTTGGATTTAACAGTTAGGGTCATCTAAAGGTTAGTTTCACTTTAAGTAAAGGTGCTCATTTCCTTTTCAAAGCCGAAGAGTCAGTGCTGTCCGAAGACGTCTCCGTGGTCATGTGGCCAGCATGACTAAATGCCAAAGGCACACGGAATGCTGTTACCTTCCCACCACAATTATTTTTCTAATTGCATTTTTTATGTGCTTTCGAACTGCTAAATTGGCAGAAGCTGGGACAAGTAACGGAAGCTCACCCTGTTACACAAGATTCGTCTAGGGATTCAAACCACTGAACTGCCGACCTTTCAATTGACAAGCTCAGTGTCTTAGCCACTGAGCCACCATGTCCCTTTAGTTTCACTTTAGCAGGGCTTAACACAACTATATATATTCAATACATAACATAAACATTAACTTTCTGCTCTGTTAGTTCCATCTACATCCCTTCCCTCTCCCCACTAGCCTTGTTTCAGGTAAGAGTTTACGTGATTCAGTATTTTTCTGTATAAAACAATTAAAAGTACAGTGAAAAATAAAACTTACCCTGTTTCCCCAAAAATAAGACATGCCCTGATAATAAGCTCAATCGGGCTTTTGAGTGCATGCGCTAAAATAAGCCTCCCCCCGAAAATAAGCTTCATTTGGGGATAGAACCGGTGACATTCAGCTGTGGGAGTCTGAATCTCTTTTCCTATCTAATTAACTTTCCACACTGGACTAGTATTCCTGCAAGATGTTTTTCAATCCAAGTTAATGCTTCTTTAGAAGTAATCACCATAGCTTCTAGTTATTGTGCAAGACCTCTCAAGTATCTCAGAAAGTATAGGCTGGACCATGGAGGACACCATCTAGAGCAGGGCTGTCAAACTCGATTGCACTGAGGGCCACATCAGGGTTGTGTTTGACTTCAGGGGGCCAGGGTGGGCGTGGCCAGGGTGGGCGTGGCCAATTCAACATCACTCATGTCGGGGTGGCATGTGGTGGCGTCAGCACTCTGCCAGCGAAAACGGGCTCCCGAGCTCCAGTTTTGGCTGCAATGGCCTCCTGCAATCCTTTGTCAGAGAAAACTGAGCTCAAGAGGGCCGTACAAGGCTGATCCTTCGTTGTTTCCAGGTTGGTCCTGCGGGTTGGATCTAAGTACCCTGAGGGCCAAATTTAGCCCGTGGGCCTTGAATTTGACACCCCTGATCTAGAGTTTCCAATTTTAATGGCAGACGGCAGTTACACCTGTATGTTGGCATTATATTCTTGGCAACTCCTCCAGTATTTTAAAAGAAGCTGGCAATAGAATGAAGTGTTTTTCCTTCCTTCTCTTTAAATCTAATCTGTGAGACTCTGCTTCAAAAGGTTACTGTAGAAACAGTAACATAACTGCAAACCACTCTCATTTTTTTGCAGAGAATAAAAGTGCCAGAAAGGGCTAGTCTTGAGAAACAAAAGAAAGCAATGGAATTATTTTTCCAGAGTCATTATGTAGGGAAAAAACAGGGAATCAGGAATGCATTCAGCTCACATATTCCCTTTATTGCCTATTGCAACCAGTTTATATAAGTGATACAGTGGATTCGCAAAAGATAGCATCAGCCATCCAAAATGTCACTCTCCACCTTAAACATGTCGAAATATACACTGCTGATGAAAACTGCTACCTCAAAACCATCAGTTCACAGAGACAGTTTATATGTCACTCTGGTTTTTGGTCTTTGCAATCATTTGAGTTGGCTGATATACTCGAAAAGGCAACTGGAGGTGTTTGCATAGTATCTCTATGGAAATCCCATTCACATCAACTATGTTTTACGGCTCTCAACATTGCAGTAATTACTTGAGCTGGAGTTATTTCAAGCTGCAATGGCTTTATGTGGACAGACTTAAAAAAAAAAAAAAGATTGTGTATTGAAATTTACAACTCCAGTCAATGTTTTCAATCATTTTTCTGAAGAGTTCCCAGTCAGTATTCCTAACAAGAAGTGGCATTCTAAGACTTTCTTGGGCATTTTATTAAATCCTAGTAGGTTTACTACCTATTATGTTTATTAATAATACTTAATATGAAATATGGAAACATTGCTCAAAATATGAAGCAGCCTCATGGATGTTGGAAAATTACTGTGGGCAATTGCTTGCTCTATTTTTTTTTTTTTTAATTTGATTTATATGCCGCCCTTCTCCGGAGACTCAGGGCAGCTTACAATGCATTAAGCAATAGCCTTCATTCTTTTGTATATTTTATACAAAGTCAGCTTATTGCCCCCACAAACTGGGTCCTCATATTTACCCAGGAACAAAGAATTTTGACTGATGGGGCCTATCAGTCTTCCATTGCCACTGTTCTGAAGAACATTCTGGCACCAGAGGAGAGGGAATGAGTTAAAACATGGCTCTGCACTCTTGCTTGGGGTTCAGACAGGGTCACAGAGCTGTGGGCTTGGCTAATGCCCTGAAGGCCTTACTACCACCTTTTAACTAATTTTACCCTGATTTTAAACTTATCCTTGATTTTTAACTTTTATATATCGCTTTTATAGTCTGATTTTTTTCCTGTGTACATCACTCAGAATCCCTCAGGGAGCTGAGCGGTTTTTTTAAAAAAATGATAAATAATAAATAAGCTCATTCTCCGCTGTATATCTAGCATGATATAGTCCAATGTTTATTTACTAAACACCATGAACAAAAAAGCAGGATAAAATGCAAGCCAAAGCAGGGAGAAGGAAATGAGAAGAACAGAGAGGATAACTTAGTATCACTCTTTTATACTATCTTTACCTCCCTATCTGTATCACAAGGCACAGAACTTTCCAGAGACTGCACCCACAATACTGTGGCTATATAATTAGCATGGACAGTCTCAAAGGAGGGACCTTTGGTTTTTCCAACTTTAACCCTTTTGTGCAAGTAGCAGCAGACAGAGGTGGAAAATAGAACACAAGTGGATTCTATTCTATTCTATTCTATTCTATTCTATTCTATTCTATTCTATTCTATTCTATTCTATTCTATTCTATTCCACCATGTTTCCCTGAAAATAAGACCTAGCCTGATTTTTTTTTTAGCATGCTCCTAATGCTCCTAAAATAATCACTTCCAGAGGTGGTATTCAGCAGGTTCTGACCAGTTCTGGAGAACCGGTAGCAGAAATTTTGAGTAGTTCAGAGAACCGGTAAATACCACCTCTTACTTGCCCCGCCCTCATCTATTCTCTGCCTCCTGAGTCCCAGCTGATCAGGAGGAAATGGGAATTTTGCAGTAACCTTCCGCTGGAGAGGGGTGGGAATGGAGATTTTACAGTATTCTTCCCCTGCTATGCCCACTAAGCCATGCCCACCAAGTCCACCCACAGAACTGGTAGTAATTTTTTTTGAATCCCACCACTGATCCCTACCCCAAAAATAAGCCCCAGTTAAAGTCATCATCAGCTGGGGTGGGTGGTGGGTGGGTGTGCAGGCAGAGGCGCAGGCAGAGGCAGGGGGAGGTACATGATTCAGACACGCCGGTGGGCCACAGGAAAACTGAGAGTTGGTGGGCTGGAGTGGGTAGCTGGCCAGGGGGGCTCATCTTCATGCAACTGCACCAGAAGCAGATGGAGGCAGAGGTGTGGGGGGAAGGTAGACAATCCTGATGCTCCATGCGGGCCACAGGCAAGCTGAAAGATGTTTGGACCCCACCACAAACCTCTGCCTCCGTCTGCCGCTTGGACATGTAATCAACTCACCTGTGCTGCATGGGCTGTGCAGCCCCAGAGTGTGCTGAACAAATGGCCAGCAGGCTGTAGTTGCTGCCGGACACCATCGGATTCCGTGCGCTCGCCGCCCTTTATGTGTGCGTCAGGGGGTGGGATGCCCAGCTGGGCTGATCGCCCTGATATCTTGTTTCCCTGAAAATAAGCCCTAATGCTTATTTTGGAGCCAAAAAAATATAAGACCGGGTCTATTCCTCTCCTCATACTCTACTTCTAGCCTAGCTTCTGTTTTCTTCTGTTCTCTTTTGTTCTGTTCTCTTCCCCTCTCCTCCCCTTTCGTCCCGTCCCGTCCCGTCCCGTCCCGTCCCATCCCATCCCATCCCATCCCATCCCATCCTGTCCCGTCCCATTCCATTCCATTCCATTCCATTCCATTCCATTCCATTCCATTCATTTGGTGGACGGGGATGATGTCTTCAACAGTGAAGAGAAGAGCTGCCTACTGGCATATGAAACCAAGAGGCAGAACTAGTGGGGCTTTTTCCTTCTAACCTTTATTTTTCTCATTTCAATCCACCTCTGTACATTGTAGTATTCTCCATGTATCATTACTTTGTTCAAGCACCATATCCTCCCCTAAGAAACTGCCTGAAGGTATCTCATCATTTTCAAGCACTCCTCTGGGCACGCTTTGAACTGCAGCTAAAGAAATAAACAGCCATTTATATTTTACATTAAATAAACCATAGAAGAACAACTTCAAAGTTATCATTGCTCACACTTGTTGGCTTCCTTGACTATGTATTTATCCTGATTGTTTCCAAACAGCATTTTCCTCAATGTTTTCTTTAAGTTGCAGTGATTTTCACCATCATTGCATTTATACCTAGCTCTTTAATCTTCAGGTTGCCAGTAAAACTAAAGGAACTTTCACTGAACAGAAATTTTGTACGTAATACTACAATACCATAATTACAAAATAATGAAATCACCAGCAGATGATGATTTCGTTTTATGCATACTCACACTATGTACTGTCACTGGATTCTGCACAGAGTCACTTGGAGAATGATCTTTGTTTATCTGAATGAACCTTTATTATATTTGTAAATAACTCAAGGCAGCAACATATTCAAAACATCTTCCTCCTCCTATTTTCCCCACAACAACCCTGTGAGGTAGGATGAGCTAGGCTGAGAAAGAATGACTGGCCCAAGGTCATACAGCTGGCTTTCATGACTAAAGCAGCACTAGAATTCACAGTCTCCCATTTCCTAGCCTGGTGCCTTAACCGCAACACCAAACTGGCTTTCAAATTATGCTTTTACAACCTAGCTAATTTGTTGCTGAACTTTGTTGCTGTATGATTTCGGAATTCTTTGGAGGAGCACGAATCCAGGAGTTAATTAAGTAATTAATTAATTATATTTGCAATTGAGAGAAATAACACAAATCCTATTGAAAAATGGCTGTGCACCTACAGTATGGCTATTTCCAACTTTGCTCTCTAGATTGAACAGAACTTGTGTATTTTCTTGACCAAACCAACTGTAAGATAGGATTTAATCAAGTTCTCGGGAAGACAGGTGATTCTTATGGTTTTGAGAATCTATATCGAGATCTCCTCCAAGCTGGTGCTACACATTTAACTCCTTAGTTAAATAACTATTGTTCTTTGTTGTTCAAAGCAGGAGTGGATGTAACTGTCTCTGTAACAAAGACAGATAAGGATGAAAAATAACCCCAAGCTGCTCTAATTTTTCGGTGCTCATAGTACTATGTTCACACATTCAATTTATATCATAATGCTTTCTCTTTCAACCCAATCCATTGCAATTCCTAGTCATGTTTTTCTGAAAACAGAGAATAAACTTTAATCCAGATACAAAACTTGATTTTGTTCGGGAAGCCTTTGATAAAAAATTATATTGGGACTGGGTTCATATATAGTGCTATGCTGTGGCTTCTTTAATTACGTTAACTGTGTTCATTGAATAGCTCACTCTTGACTGAGTTTACATACTAAGGAATAAACCATAGCATGATGTTCAGTGACTGGTTCCAAAAAAGATCAAAAGCTGTTCAGCAGATTTTAGGTTTTTAGCATGTTGTGTGAATATAGCCTTATTGTGTTATTTACAGCCCAATTTTTTTCCAAGGGACTCAGACAACATCCCCAATCAATAATTCTCTTCCTTCACCATTATATACACATAGTAACCCTGTAAAGTAGGCTAAGAAATTAGTCATAATTAACCAATGACCTTATTTCATCTTCTGAAAATAGTTTCCCAGTCCACTTCTAGCATTCTAATTAATTATTCTAATTATACTACAATAAGTCTAATAATACATAACTTGATAAAACCAGAGAAGAGTTTTAAAAGAGACTCTTTAAAAAAAAAAAGACCATAGTTTGAAGAGTTAAGGTGGGAGATCAAAGGAAAGGCATGGCCATAATTGAAATGCCTTTGAATATTAGTAGCTTCGGTTAGTAGTTTTGTTGTTGGTTTGAACTTCAAGCTTGGTGATTTGGTTGCAAGCGTTTCATCCCCATTTGAGGAGATATCTTCACAATTTGGATTGTGCTTGTCTGGGGGAGCACTGGCCTTTAAATACCTTTCTGTGTCCTGGTCTGTTTCAGGTTATGTGATTGGCTGGCTGTAGTTGCCGAGTTATAGTTCTTGGTTTTAAGTACCATCAGTGTGATGTAAATTGGTGCTGGTGTTGTTGTTCAGATGTCTTCTGATGATGTCATGGTCTGGTTTCGGGTTGATTTGATCGGTGGTGTGTGATGTGGTCTGATTTCTTGTGATCTGTCGAGGTATAACTTTGTTTGCAGCGTGGCTGTTCATTGGCCATAATTTGAATCCCAGTAAGAAAATATCTCAGTTGGTAAAATATTAGTCGCTATCAACTCACTTAGAGGTTCAAAGAGGCCAAGATAAGAAATCTAAGGAATGTCTGGCATTATTGTGGGAAAGCAGAGAGGAAGAAATATAAACTTCATGAACTCTGCAATCTAGACCTAGAGCTAAAGAAAATCTTGTGATGCATACTATGTTTTTATAGCAGTTTCAATAACATACTAAAATGTTGATGTAATTGCTGTAGTCCAAACATCTGGGTTTTTGTACCTGGCTCCACCTTCTGCTCACTGAACTAGCAACTTGTTACTTTATAAATTAGATGATAGATAGATAGATAGATAGATAGATAGATAGATAGATAGATAGATGATAGATAGATGATAGATAGATGATAGATGATAGATGATAGATGATAGATAGATAGATAGATGATAGATAGATGATGATAGATAGATAGATAGATAGATAGATAGATGATAGATAGATAGATAGATAGATAGATAGATAGATAGATAGATAGATGATAGATAGATGATAGATAGATGATAAATAGATAGATAGATGATAGATGATAGATAGATGATGATGATAGATAGATAGATAGATAGATAGATAGATAGATAGATAGAGATAGAGATAGATAGAGAGAGAGAGAGAGATAATAAGATGAGAGAAGGAGAGAGTGGAAGAGAGAGAAGGAGGGAGAGGGGGAGGGAGATGAGCTAGGAAGATCTCCGGTTGACCCCAGCAATCAATATGATTGATTGCACATTAAGAGTTTTTCAGTAAGACTTTCTAATCTTTTATACATATTTTAAAATTTTGCATTTTAACATTTTATTCTCACTTTTAACTGTTTTTATATATCTAGTTCTTAACATCTATTTATACACTGCCTAGAGTTGCTGTTTGAGTGAGATGGGTGGTTTCTAAATATGATATATTAAATATATATTTTGTAAAGTGTAAATAAAATTAAAAATGTAAAAAATGTATATTTTGTAAAATGGCAGCCACTCTCTTTAGATCATATCAGGGCTATAAAATTACAGACACCATTAAATGACAGCTAAGAGACAGAATAGAATATAAAGTAAGAAAGTTGGAAGGGACCTAGGAGATCTTCTAGTCTAACCCCCTGCTCAAGCCTTTGCACCATTGTCCCTCCTTCTGCCTAATGGAGTAGCAACTTGGTAATTCTGGCTCCAACTATCTGCACTTTGCTTGGCATCTTTCCTCTTAACCTGGTGTGTGAGCAATATAGGGCTGTATCACCCTGCGTTACTTTTTGGAAATGACTAGGAAAAAGTGAAAAAAGAGGAAAATAAAATCATTGCTACACTGCCACCTTCCGGCCATAATTTGGCATTCTCTAAAGCAGCAGTTTGCATTGCTGCTTCCATCAGCTTAAGCCAAAAAGCAACTAGCAGGAGATAGTTATTCAAAGCATGTGAGTACCCCCATCTAGTCTCATTTGTCCTTAGGTTCTACTGGTGGTGGGGAGCTGACTGGAAATTGGACAAAATATACGGTACTTGCTGAGCTTCTGAAGAGAGCAGAAGGCCCAGAGGACCTTCTGTTATTCTACCTCCTTCTGTATATGAATTAGCAACCACAATCCTAACATGTCCAGAAGACTGGGCTGCACTCCTTCATGTAGTTCAATTGATGAAACCCAATCAGCTTAAAAGGGGATTTAAATGGATCTTAAACATTTAAATAAACATTTCACGGTTGTAGTCTAGATTTCCCCTCCCCCTAACTTTTGTCAGTTGGCCATTTCAAGAAGACATAGGATTCCCCACCCACAAATTAAAAGTATTTATTACTTTATTTTAAAATCTAAGTATTAGCAGAATACTTTGGCTGAGCACCAAAGAATTGAGGCCTTTGAACTATGGTGCTGGAGAAGACTCCTGCGAGTCCCTTGGATTCCAAGGCAATCAAACCAGTCAGTCCTAGAGGAGATCAACCCTGACTGCTCTTTAGAAGGCCAGATCCTGAAGATGAAACTCAAATACTTTGGCCACCTAATGAGAAGGAAGGACTGGAGAAGAGCTTAATGCTGGGAATGATTGAGGGCAAAAGAAGAAGGGGACTGCAGAGAATGAGGTGGCTGGATGGAGTCACCGAGTCGGCGTGAGCTTAACTGGACTCCAGAGGATGGTGGAGGACAGGAAG
Organism: Pantherophis guttatus; assembly: GCF_059756535.1. Lineage (NCBI taxonomy): Eukaryota > Metazoa > Chordata > Lepidosauria > Squamata > Colubridae > Pantherophis > Pantherophis guttatus. The sequence goes on along the minus strand of NC_142063.1, from coordinate 135,023,251 downwards.
GCCTGGAGGAATGTTGTCCATGGGGTCGCAATGGGTCGGACATGACTTTGCAACTAACAACAACATTAGCAGAATGTGCAAAAAAAATGTAATCCAACTTTCTGAAATTATTACTAATTGTGTATTCTTTCTAGAGCACGTTCAAATCTAATTACCAGAGAGATGTTTCAGAACTATATAGATTAAGCTCTGTGCAGCGTATTCAGTCTATACTCATTTATTGGGGGTACATTCTAGCTGAAAGATTTGTTTCTAGCAGAGGGGTTACTCAAGGGCAATAAGGAAAGTATATTACTTTCATTTTCCATTCCTCTTCTAAAAAAGAGAAGGCACCTATTAAATATCTCAGAAGTAATTGTTACTGGAGAAAAAGAGGAAATGGAAACACTGTTATGATTTCGGAGAAATGACAAAAGCACATTTTCTGAGTTGAAGATTATTGAATGGTAACGATTTGGGTACAGTTTTGCTTCAGAAAGATTCGCTTTACCAAGATTTAATTAAGAGATTTAATTTGACCAAGGAAGGAAGATTAAGAAGATCTTTAAGCTGAATATCTCAAGTATCTCCTTCCCACTTTTACTTCCTGACACGGTTCTTATTTTTGCTGTGTAATCTATGTCAATAATATTTTATTCCTTATGGAGACAAAAGCCTTTGTCTGGTGTTCTCTGGTATAAATTAAAGGGATGCTAAACACCTTCATTCAAGAAAAATTGGATGGAATTTCAGTATGATTTGGAAATAAAGATGTCATGGAAAAATTCCTTTCTGGAGTACATTTTTAAAACAGCTTTGCCAGTTGTGTACATAATTTACAAGAAGCATCTAATCCAGCCTTTTTTTCTACAGCAGCTCCCAACCAGATGTTGTGAGAGTAAAGTGGATTTCTTTTTACTTACCTCAAACTTGTAATTCAGCATTTATATAGTGTATTTATTATGAGTAGTGTAAATTATTATTTTACGATAGAACTCTTTCCTAGGCACCTTTCCAGCGTTTGAGAATTCAGTCCAAAAAGGTTAAAACCATAATACTAATATGAATAAAAGCATTCACATTAAAACAATCTTAACAAAAGCCCTAAGATCTGATATGTAAACCTGTCTGCAGATGTTTAAATACCCCTAATCCAACTGTATGTTTCAATGAATCTATAAGGGAGCAGAAACCGACACAATTTCTACATAGAACAGAGATAAACATATCTTGTGCTTGAATCAGTGGTGAAATCCAATTTTTTTTACTACCGGTTCTATGGGCATGGCTTGGTGGGCGTGGTTTGGTGGGCATGGCAGGGGAAGGATACCGCAAAATCTCCATTCCCACCCCACTCCAGGGAAAGGATACTGCAAAATCCCCATTCCCTCCCCATTCTGGGGCCAGCCAGAGGTGGTATTTGCTGGTTCTCTGAACTACTCAAAATTTCCACTACCGGTTCTCCGAACTACTCAAAATTTCTGCGCCGGTTCTCCAGAGCCTGTCAGAACCTGTTGGATTTTACCCCTGGTTTGAATGCATATTTATATTTTATGTATAATTGTTCATGATTCAAAATGAGCATATTTTGAAATAAGACAACCATGACTATGGCAGGTGTCAAAGTATGGTCATCCCTGCAGTCAATACTTTACAATACTTCTTTTAGTAGAAATAACAGCTTCATTTTCTACTAGTTGCTAACATCTAAGAATCTTTCTAATCTTGCTTTTGGAATGTTCCTCATTGTTCCAAGCAGAAGTCATCTAGCTCACAAATATTCTGAGGGCTCCTTTTATGCACTTAGACCTTCTCCCCAGTTTTCAACAATATTCAGCTTTGGGCACTGCTAAGGCCAGCCCCAACCCCTTGTTTTTCTTTCTCATATGTCTACAGTTATAGGTTGAGAGCTTGGTTTGATACCGTAGAGAGGAAGTAAACAGCTTTTTGTGATGCCTTTTGCATTTTATGTATGTGCCTGAACTTTGAAATTTAAAGGGTAACTTAAACATAGTAGACCAAAAAGATATGTTTAGCATCACAGATGCATTTATTTGCATTTTGATCCATTCCAGGTGGGTATATTCCATTATTCCCAGCCAGTATAATGCTTCTTTTTTACATGTTGACTTTGGTGAGTCATCAGCACAATAGGATTGAAGCAAAGGTGGTATTCAGCCGGTTCAGACCAGTTCACCTGAACCAGTAGTGGAAATCGCCACCAGACCAGGCTCTATGCCATCCTATTTAGGCAAGTTTTTAAGGCTGGGCGCATGCGTGGAAGGCTGGGTGCATATGTGGAAGGCTGGCTCATGTGCAAACTGGGCTCGTGCATGCACAAAGCGAACATGTGTGCATGCAGTGAACCAGTAGTAACATAATGTGAAACCCACCACTGGATTGAAGGAAAATAAAAACACAAGACACACGGTTCCCAAGTATAATGTAATCTGCATGCAAGCTGTCCAAATATAATTTGATCTTTTAAAATAAGGATTTTATTTGTGCCTTCAATATTATGTTCAGTTTCCTGGCAAAGTACAAGGAATCAGTAAAAAAAATTCAATAACACAATCTTTTCTTTGCCCTGTTCTCTGGCTCAGTCTATATTTGTACGGATGAGCCAACGCGGTTGAAAGAAACAGCCTGTCGAATGTCATAATGTTAGATTTTAATTTCCCAAAAAATGAACCTTGAAAATGTCTGTAATTACATGTCTCCTCCTTTAACTTTCCAGCTTTTACCAGTGAAGTGAGAGACGGCAGCCTGATACTTACCGGTACTGATTATTTAAAGTAATGGGCTGCAACTGATTTAATCTAGCTGTGCAATGATGGGGTGTTTAAATGATATTTGTTCTCAGTGGAAAAGTGTCAGGGAGGAGGCAGTCCCCACCCACAATGTCACACAGTTTTGGGCATAGCAGTCAACCTTTGTCCCTTGCAGCAGAACTACGCCTTGGAGAACACTTCCACTATTACTCAAAGGCAGCAAGGTTCTCATTCAGAGAAACTGTCACAAGAAGTCACAGGATTGCCTCATTGATGTCCCAGTTAACTGTGGACTGAGCCCCCAAAAGTGAGATTCGGTTGACAAATTTTTATTAGTTTATCGAAGTATAAAATACAAAGAGAAATGAATTTGAATCCGAGTAAGAAAATATCTCAACTCATAAAAGATTAGTGTCTATCAACTCACTTAGAGGTTCAAAGAGACCAAGATAAGAAATCTAAGGAATGTCTGGCATTATTGTGTGAAAGCAGAGAGGGAGAAATATAAACTTCATGAACTCTACAGTCTAGATCTAGAGATAAAGGAAATCTTGTGATGCATACTATGTTTTTATAGCAGTTTCAATAACATACCAAGACAAATTCCTTGTGTGTCCAATCACATTTGGCCAATAAAGAATTCTATTCTATTCTATTCTATTCTATTCTATTCTATTCTATTCTATTCTATTCTATTCTATTCTATTCTAAAATGTTGATGTGATTGCTATAGTCCAACCATCTGGGTTTTTGTACCCTGGCTCCACCTTCTGCTTGTTACTATGTAAATTAGGAGAGAGAAAGAGGGAGAGGGAAAGGGAGAGGGAGAGAGGGGCGGGGAGAGGTAGGAAGATCTCCGGTTGACCCCAGCACTAATATGATTGATTTCACATTATTATTATTTATGAATTCATTATGAGAAATGAAAATAATGTGAGAGTAAGGAAGGGAAAAGGGGAAGAGGAAAAAGGGGAAGGTAAAAGGGGGAAAAGAAAGAAAAGCATTGATTTCTAGTGCAGTAGAATAAGGTAATAATATAGAGCCTCAACTTTTGACCTTTACATAGTAATATATGTACTACTCCACCTCAAGCACAAAGCCGTTTTTATAACAACAAATTTATCTAATCAGCAAAACCCAAATTCAACAATGTTTCATTTTTTCCCCCACCTCAAGCACAAAGTCCAGAAGTGGTTTCCAAGTAGAAACAAAGTTGGTTGTAATCTTTTCTTTAATTAAAGCAGTCATTGTAGCCATCTCTGCTAATCAGCTTTTGCAGCCAATTAGCCATTGGGGGAATTAAGGGATCTTTCTTCCTGCATAAAGCGTTCCACATATAAACAGTGAGATTCCACAAATGAGAGAAATCAAGGCACGTATATTTTGACACAGGTACCGACTCCTGGATAAATAACTGTACAGTCTGAATTAAGAGTGAGAAAAATACAAAGTGGCGCATGGCTTACCCTTTCCAAAATCCAAGTTGGCACGAGTTATTAGTTTGTTTTTGTAATAATCCTGGTTGATTCTGTTTCCCTTCCCTCACTATTTTCCTGCCATGGAAGGCAGATTAATTATGCTAAACGAAAAGGATTTGGGAAAGAAAAACAAAATCACTCTGCCCATGGAGAACAAAAGGAATCAACAGTTCTTGCTAGGCCCTGCATGGATGACTGTTTTCCGTGCTGGGTGATATCTCAAACAAACAATATGCTAAAGAAGGTTAAAATAGGGTTAGGTGGTCTGTGGTTCGCCATATAATAAAAACTTGAACGCTCTGTTAGCATGCTATCACTGTGAGCCACTTTGTGGTTTGATGAGGTTTTTTGAGAGGGGTGGGGTATATTAGCAGAACAAAAGAATTGTGCATTGTAATCCCAAATTTAGGATTTAAAGGTATGTGAACCCAGGCAGCAATTTATCTGCACTGCTGTTAGACTCATATTTAGAATTAGCAAAAGCTAATCTACAGTAGCTTTCCCCACCCACCCACCCTTGGGAGGACAACAACTATTTGAGTCTTTGCAAGAAAAAAAAATCACATATGTGAAGCAGTTATCCAAATGGCTTGGTTAAAAACCCTTTCCAATGATATTTGATAACTACAGTACTCTTAACAGTGCGCACAAATTGATACTCTCCAAGGCAGGGGCCGACAGAAGAGAGATCAGATCTTACAAAATGATTTGCCATAAATCAGCAAGGGACTGAATGCTGATTACTTAAGAGTATCAAATAGTAAAACAACTGCAGTATTATGGCAATTTTTGCATCTAGTTCCTAGGTAAATTTTATATTTCTGAACTGTTAAATTAAGCTTGATGTTTCAGAGTGCTGGCGCAATGCTCTGTTTTGTAAAACTGAAAACTTTTTTTTTTTTTGTTACAGAATTTACGACCTTGTTCCATTTTGATACTCCTCATACCTATAAAAACTAAGCATGAAATGGTCACTAATGCTCCAATCTTGATGCCAGTTTTTAGAATTTCGGATTTTAATCTCTGATCTGTGTTAGTTTTGCCTGTGCACTCATCTCCTACTCTTTCCATTATTATTTGGCTCTGATCTCACTATTATGTTGCTTTTTTATCCCTTTTTATCCCTGTTTCTGAACAGAAAGGAAACAGGCCTCACCTATTTCTGCCCTAAAGATTGTTTTTTTCCCCTCTAACATTCTTATTAAACTTGTTAAATTATTTTATGTTACAACATAGTACAAAAACTCTTGAATTTTAAATGGATGGTTTTGTTTTCATGCACTAATTAGCCACAATACTTAAAGCTAGTGGTGAAATTCATTTCTTTTTTTACTACCGGTTCTGTAGGTGTGGCTTGGTGGGCATGGCAGGGGAAGGATGCTGCAAAATCTCCATTCCCACCCCACTCCAGGGGAAGGATATTGCAAAATCTCCATTCCCACCCCACTCTGGGGCCAGCCAGAGGTGGTATTTGCCGGTTCTCCGAACTACTCAAAATTTCTGCTACCGGTTCTCCAGAACCTGTCAGAACCTGCTGAATAGCACCCCTGCTTAAAGCAGGAAAGGATTCCTCAGTTATCTACATTGCTTCATTGTTCTGTTACCAGAATGAGCTACAACCATCTTTTGAGAGACTGAAATGGACAAATTTCTCTTGCCTCCCACCCAGCCACCCACCATTACAAAGGTGGCCTCCAGGAACTTTTTCCAGCTGTGATTTGAAAGTACTCGTTTCCCAGTCATGATTTAGAAACCACAATGACAAGATTCAGAGAACAGACAAAGCCACAAATAAGCCGACCGTTTCTTCAGCACCATCTGTGAAGTATCTGCAATGTTCCCTTCTTGATGTGAAGAATGTGTTTCAACTTTCCTTAGTTAGCATTGGTAGCAGATGAAGCTACCTTTTTACTACAGATGTTTTGATACCTGTGGGATTCAGAAGAAGCCACTTCTATTGGCTTTTCTTATACTAAACTTCCCACAGGTATTTATGGCTTCGGGGAGAAGACAAATGAGCTTTATTGCTTCTGACAAGGCAATCTATAACCCTGCTGACAGTTGGAAAGGCAGACGAATGATTTAGAGGGAGACAGGAAGTGAAGGATTGCAATCTCTCATAAAGGTATAATCGTGTGTGCTCCAAACTAGTTCTCACAGTCATTTATATTTTGTCACGTTCTAAACCCAAATGCTTTCAGGAATTCTAAGTTCTACCAAGGTTTTAGTGAGCAACTGCAGCTTCAACATTCTTCTTGTGTGAACTGGATACTATCTCAGTGAAGTTTTTGAAAATGATTTTTGGAAGCATTATTACCACCCCTTGTTGTATTATGTAGAGAGTAACAGGTGAATGTCCTATACTTTTTAGAAGAACACTGTTGGTTTGGTGTTTGTGGGATGGGTTGAAGCCCTATTGCTTGTGATTTCTGTTATAGGGAATGAATTTATTTGGAAACTTGGAATTTTAGACATTGTTTTCTGCTTTTAAGGTAAGATGCTCAGAGTCATTCTGCAGCCAGGTGGCCTCTAAATTTCATTGCTAAATCAAATAACCCTGCTTCATTTGTTTAAGATAGGGTGGAAAGAAACTTTTTCAAGATTCTGTTATCCTATCCTGCAACGTTTCTGGATGGAAATGAGAGTTTGTGGGAATTTTTCTTGCTATTATCTCTTCTTGAGAACAAACACGGATTGAATGAGAGACTAAATATGGATCACAGAAGTAGAGTTGGTGACATGGTGAGCCTTAAATCCTGGTTAAAATACAAGGTGATGTCAATATGTCAACAATCCAAGGTAGATCAAACTTGGAAATCAAACACACAAAAATTAACACAATCTGAAAGTGCTTCCTTCCTTCCTTTATCTTTATGAGAACAAAGGAAGGGGGATCCTGTTTGAGACAGTTTCTCAAATTAAATTTCTGCCCCAGACTTAGATTTCTTTTCTCTGACCATTGCTTTGAGTGCGGCTCTTCATTCTGTTCCTCAAGATTTTTCCTCTTTCCCATTTTGGTCCATGTGCTTTCTGCCTAAGCTGGGTGTCAGCAACCCGTGGCTCTGGAGCCGCATGTGGCTCTTTGGGCCCTCTGCTGTGGCTCCCTGTCAGGTGATCCCACCACTGTCTTCACCCCCCTTCGCCCTTCCCTCCCAGTCATTCCTTGCCTGGCCTGAGAAGGTAATGGTGATGGTGGGGGATGGAGAAGCGGCCAGGGCTGATTTTCCAGCGCCTCATTTGGTGTGCTTTGGCTCAGCCCAGCTGCTCACTTGAGGAGGTCTGCCTGCTCGTGCACACCCTCCCAGCCCCAGCACAGCCAGCTAGGGGGTCATGAGAGGAGGGGGAGGGGGAGGAGGAGGAGGGTCACCTGAAGGGAAGCCTCTGCCATGGCTCGCACTCCTTCCACAGTCAGCCCAGATTTCCAAAAGGTTGCCAGAAGAAAGAAAGAAAAGGAGTAGCAAAGAACCCAAGGGGAAATCGCCAGGTTGGCCCAGCCTCAGCTTTCTGAGAGAGAGAAGAGAAAGACAGAGGGAGAGAGATACACAGAGAGAGACATAGAGACACACACAGAGACAGAGAGAGATACAGAGAGGGGGAGATAGAAGCGGAGAGAGAGACACAGAGAGGGGGGAGAGAAAGGGGGAGAGAGAGACATAGAGAGAGGGGGAGAGGAGCGGGAGAGACATAGAAAGACAAAGAGAGAGGGGGAAGAAGGAGGAGAGAGAGAGACATAAAGAGACACACACAGAGAGAGTTACAGAGGGGTGAGAGGGGAAGAGAGAGAAAGGGGGAGAGAGAGAGACAGAAAGATAAAGAGGGGGAAAGAGGGGGGAGAGAGAGATAGAGAGAGATAAAGAGAGAGGGGGAGAGAGGGGAAGAGAGAGAGAGAGAGAGAGAGAGAGATACAGAGAGAGGGGGAGAGAGACAGAGGGGGAGAGAGGGAGAGGAGGGAGAGAGACATAGAGAGACACACAGAGAGAGATAAATACAGAGAGATATAGAGAGAGAGGGAGACAGAGAGATATAGAGGGGGGAGCGGGAGAGAGTGGGGAGAGAGAGATATAGAGAGATACAGAGAGGAGAGAGAAAGAGGGAGAGAGAGGTCAAAAGGCTTTTGTGGTTCCCAATGTTTTTTAACAACTGGTTTTCTGCCCTAATGACCGGCTGGGTAGGCGTGGCTAGGATGGGTCATGTGACTGGGTGGGAGGGAGTGATGTCGATTTGGCCACACCCACCCAGGTTTTGTGACTCCTGGTGTTTTCTTTTCTGTGGGAAATGGATCCAAATGGTTCTTTGAGTATTTACGGTTGCAGACCCCTGGCCTAAGTCTTTCCACTCTGTTAAAATCATTTGGTTCACTCATGTTCTCATTCATGATTTGATGAATAAATCACAAATGGGAAGGCTGATGTAATCTTCTGAGAAACAAGTCATGACTTACAAGTCATCATTTATACTGGGCTGACCATTATTGCGCCATATTTTGTACAAACCTGGTGCAAAATACAGGTGCAATTAGAATTACAAGATCTGGGCAGCAAAATCAGACCATTATTGCATCGTATTTTGTACAAACCTCTCTCTCCTGTAACATCAAGAAAAGACCCTCCACTTCTCCTCATGTGCAGAAGCATAGAAGGCATAGAAAACGCTTGTTTTGCTGCGGCCTCTAGTTCTTCTCTATTAACATTTCATATCCTAGAGCTAATTTCTCCTCTTACTTAGGGACTTTTAACAAGGCCTTGTGTTCTTTTGTAAAAGCTTACCCTTTCCCAAACAATGGCTAGGATGTCTTGTTGAGCCAGTTTTGGAAGCTTCTGCACAGTCTTTGGCCAGATGGGCTTTTAACAGTCAGCAACCACGCACCCACAGTTCCAGTGCTAATTAAGCAAAGCAGCTCATTTATTTGCAATCCTTTCTACTAAATATCACCCTGGAAGAAGTGGAAGTCTCTATAATGCAGGCCAATTTATTTCGAAGAGTCATTCCATTCCAGAGCATTCAAAGAATGACTTCCCTTTCCCATCCTGCAATTTAGCATCATACAACTTTTTTTTTTTTTAAATTATTCTTTGAAGGAAAGGTTTACAGATGGGGTGCGAACTGCTAAAACAAAACAAAGCAACACAACACAACCGAACGATGTCTTAATGAGGGTATTGCCTTATGGTTACATTCTGTAAGTGCATTAATGTGTAAACATTATTTGGAAAGCAAGCAGAGATTTTTTTTTTATTTTGGGGGTAGGGTTTTTTAAAGCAAAAAAAAGGAAATTACTGAAACGATATCCCTCTTTGGGTATCCATTTGACCTTTTTAGATCAAATTAATGTAAGGCAGTATAACTGCATATGGTGGGGTCAGTCCCCATGTCCTTATATGTATACTCACTGTCTCTATTCACTCCTTGGATAGGAGTCAGTTTTTGTAGAATCGTAGCTGACCATTTGAGGAAACATGGGACAAAATGAATAGGTTTAGCATCGTAGTTAAGGTAGTCCAGTGTTTAAGGCAATCTTTTGTCATGCAAACGTCCAAGCAATTATAATAAAATTACACTGTGACTTCAGAGTGAGCATAAGGCACCTCAACCAAAATTGCCTATTGACCCTATGTTACTTTGGAAAATTATGTTGACATGCTGGCTTATCATCAGCTCTGAAAACCACAGTTCTTTGGCTTTAATAACAATGCTCAGTGACTTATGGATGGCAGCCTAATCGCTTAATCCATTAAAAATTACTGTATACTGATATGGGTTACTCCCTCACCACCTCCATGATTACATTCGGTGAGCACCATCATTAACAGATGGATCATTGAGTAGCTAGAATGCTACCTACTACTATATGACCTGGCACCATTCCAAAATGCAGGTGCAATTAGAATTGCAAGATCTGGACAGCAAAAACCCAGATAACCACAGGAGGACAGCAAAGAAGTACAAGAAGCTCCTTCATGCTTTAGTACCGTCTTCTGATCTTCCTCCATTTTGCAGAGAGGATAAGGCAATCCTAAGTGCAGCATTTACAACAATGCCTTCAGCAAACTCCCTTCCCTAGTGGGCATCTCTGATTAAAATTCCACAGCTGGAATTTTATATACATCCACCAAATCAACCTAAGCTATTGAATATGCAGACGGTACATAAAACAGCTGAGAGAGCCCTCTAATTCAGGAGCGCTTTAATGGCAGTGTTGCATTAAACCTGTGCTGTGCAGGTATATCACCCCCTACAACTTCAAGGCATGGAGAATCATCTTAATCAACTGTTCTCCCGCCCCTTTTTTTTTTTACTTAACATTCCTAAAGAAAGGGGGCAATCTCTGAGAAAGAGTTGTTGGCACAATAACACATGGTAGGTGATGAGATTCCTTTCCCACCAGACCATAAACCTTCAGAGCATCTTAAAAAATGGGGCCGTATCGTCACATTTAACTTGACAAAAGAGGACAATTAACAAAGTCCACAGGGAGCAATATTATCTGCACTCAATGTTTTTAATTTAATCGGCACCGCATTCCAACGTGCAAGTTTAAAATTCTGTATTGCTTCGCAACCATCATACGCCACCAACTCCATTAGGAGGCAGGCAGTGCTATAATAATGAAGATGGCTGTGTTGCTTTCGCTGCTGCGTTTGGAATGCTCCCATGAGGGAATAATTTGGCTAAAATCTGTGTTGGAAGAAGTCTGGGAAGGAAGCTTTCTCTATAATGTGATGACTGATCTGAAGAATAACCAACCTCTTCTGTAGTTTATCCATCTGGTTAAGTATGTTGGAAGAAATATCCTTCTGGGTTCAGCTCCAAGTGGGGAAAAAGACACTGGAGACATGGAGACTGCTTGGAAAGATGGTTTAATGGTGGACAGGATCACATGGTTTGAGTTCCTGAACAGAAAAAGGGCAGATACAGCGAGTCTCCGGGTTTTATGCTCTCTCTGGCTTTGAACTTCCTGGGGCCCAGAAAGAGTATCCTGATTGGTTGTCAGACTTCCGGGGGTGGGGATCTTAGCTAGCCCTGCTGGCTAATGTAATCTTCCCAGGTGCCACGTGGTGAGTTTCTGTCCTAGATGGGTGCCATTGTCTTGCAGATGAGGTCCATTGACAAAGATTGAGTTTCTGCCTCTGGCCCATTAACAAAAGGGTGGGGGCAGGAAGGTGGAAGCTGCTTTGTCTTTAAAACATGCTTCTCCATTTCTCATCCAGGGAAACATAATATTCTGCCTTTTTTATATTTCCCAAAATATTTCATTCTTCTAGGAAAGGGGTGGGTGCTAACTTCCTACAAGTATTGGCAGAAAGTGTGAGGAGTTATCTCTTTGGGTGACATGGTATTTGAGAAGACCGAATGCAGATTCTGAAATAATAATGTGGGAAGTCTACCCCAGGGGGACAGTGCTAGGTCCCTCATAGCACCAGAAACCTCAGAAAACAGTGCCAAAAGACTCAAGCCAGCCCTTCCCCCTTTAAGAAAACCAAGAAGCACCAGCTGAAAGGAAAACATAGAGCAGTCCTGCTAACAGAGCTGACAATAGAAACACTTAAGTAGACCCATTAAGATAAGGGGAATCAGGCTAAAAATAAGTCACCTGGAACTCCCCTTTTCCTCTTTCCTGACAGAATTAACCCCCAGGATAGGAAAGACAAAGTCTCAGGAACAGGATTAATCTATTAAGGCAGGAAGTCAGGGTCCTGGGCAATCATTTTAACTAGAGGCACACAAATAAACCCATCAAGCTGCAGGAGCTTTAAAGGGGAATTAAGAATAAAAGGAAGTCACTCTTCCAAGTTTGCATGCAAGCCAGGAATGCTCCAGGTGTGACACAACTTTTCTTGCCTTCCTGAGTTAAAGGATCCCTTTTCTAGCAGCTGCTTCCATGTCTATTTCTTCTCAGTATCGGTGACAGCATCGGTGCTTCCCAGCTAGGAACGAACCAGGGAAATTTCTTCCAACAATAACAAGAGACCATATCAAAAGTTTTGCATTATTTGTGTTTGTGGCCTATGTTGATCCATAACTACCTTTAGTTTCCTTCTGAGGAGGCTGATTTATTTTTATTTTAGTGGAATACTCATTCCAAGTGCATCGTATAATTATTACTGCAGCAATAGGTTTCATCTACAGCTTATCACAGGAGGATGTTTGCGTTGTTCTACTGAGCAGAACAATGCTGACCTCTGCTGCCTGTTGGTGGAACTGCTACATGGTCCCAATAGGAGTCTGCTGTTCAACTTCAAAAGAGAACAGAATGCCCAAGACTATTGCCACTAATCTCTCAAAGAATTTTAACTGAGGTAGGGAGAGCAAATCTAATAAAAACTGTAGAAAAGAAATATCCAAAGCAAGGCAAGACAAGAAACAATGGACGGAAACTAATCAAGGAGAGAAGCAATCTAGAAGGAGAAACTTCCTAATGAGCCGCGGTGGCGCAGTGGTCAGAGTGCAGTACTGCAGGCTACTTCTGCTGATCACTGGCTGCCAGCAGTTTGGCAGATCGAATCTCACCAGGCTCAAGGTTGACTCAGCCTTCCATCCTTCCAAGGTCGGTAAAATGAGGACCCAGATTGTTGAGGGCAAGATGTTGACTCTGTAAACCGCTTAGAGAGGGCTGTAAAGCACCATGAAACGGTATGCAAGTCTAAGTGCTACTGCTATTGCTAACAGTGAGTATAATTAACCAGTGGAACAGCTTGCCTTTGGAAGTTGTAAGTGTTTCATCACTGGAGGTTTTTAAGAAAATCTCATGCTTGAGTGTGTGTGGGAGTTAGACTAGAGGTCCTCCAAGATCCCTTCCAGCTCTATTCTGAATGAAAGATGACATGGAACATAGTGGATGATATTTTAGGATCAGCAGCAACCACACAGTCAGATTTCTCCTAACATTAGACACAAGCGAGTCATCTCAAACATTTAAGCGTAACACCTTTAAATAATTAAACAGCTGATATTTTAATTGAATTAAATATGTATTGTTTTGCCAGAAGAGAGAAACTTACAGGATTTTCTTTTTCAAATTATGTGGAGCAGATTTTTTTTTACTGTGGAGCTGGTGTAGGAAGAAATATATTTCTGGGTTCAGTTCCAAGTGGGGAAAAAGACACTGGAAACATGGAGACTGCTTGGAAAGATGGTTTAATGGACAGGATAACATGGCTTGAGTTCCTGAACAGAAAAGGGGACAAGATACAGCGAGTCCCCAGGTTTTATGCTTTCTCTGGCTTTGAACTTCCTGGGGCCCCGAAAGAGTATTCTGATTGGTTGCCAGACTCCCAAGGGGTGGGGTCTTAGCTAGCCTTGCTGGCTGAGGTAATCTTCCCAAGTGCCATGTGGTGAGTTTCTGTCCTAGATGGGTCCTATTGTGTTGCAAATGATGGTCCATTGACAAAGATGGGAGGGAATTGAGTTTCTGCCTCTGGCCCATTAACAAAGGTGTGTGGGGGGGGAGGAAGGAAACTGCTTTGTCTTTAAAACATGCTTCTCCATTTCTCATCCAGGGAAACATAATATTCTGCCTTTTTTATATTTCCCAAAATATTTCATTCTTCTAGGAAAGGGTGTGGGGTGCTAACTTCCTACACTGGTACTTCAACATGATGGGAGTGAGGCAATTTGCAGTTTGTTTTAGTCAGTCTTGCCTTTTGGGGGGGAAAAAAAACCATCGAGTGAAATGGTCGTATATCTCTCCTCACTTGATAAAATCACTTTCCTTTACATAATGCTCTCCTCATATCTTGGATGATCACGCCTATAACTTTTAAAAAGCATGAACTCTATTGGTTGGGTTACAGGCAGTCCTTGACTTATGACTGTTTGTTCCGAGACTATTCTAAGTTTTGGCAACACTGAAGATGGAGAAGGTCAGCGGGATGGTGGTGTAGGAAGTTAGCACCCACCCCTTTCCTAGAAGAATGAAATATTTTAGGAAATATTAAAAAGGCAGAATATTATATTTCCCTGGATGAGGAATGGAGAAACATGTTTTAAAGACAAAGCAGCTTCCTGCCTCCCCCACACACACCTTTGTTAATGGGCCATAATCTGCAACACAATAGCAACAGAAACGAACACAATGGGACCCATCTAGGACAGAAACTCACCACATGGCACCTGGGAAGATTACATCAGCCGGCAAGGCTAGCTAAAACCCACACCCCCTGGGAGTCCGACAACCAATCAGGATACTCTTTTGGGGCTCCAGGAAGTTCAAAGCCAGAGAAAGCATAAAACCCGGGGACTCGTTGCATCTCGCCCTTTTTCTGTTCAGGAACTCAAACCATGTGATCCTGTCCACCATTAAACCATTAAATCATCTTTCCAAGCAGTCTCCATGTTTCCAGTGTCTTTTTCCTTTGAGCTGAACCCAGATGGATATTTCTTCCTACAGTGGAGTGCAGAGCATTAGGGGCCTCAGAGTGCAGAGTGGTAAGAGTCACTATGGCTGGGGTTTCCCTGGGCACAGCAGCTCTGCACCACGCTGTAAGGGTTTCCTGGGATAGGACCAGTGGTGGGTTGCTACCGGTTTGCCCCAGTTCGGGCGAACCTGTAGCGGCGGCGGCGGGAGGCTCCCTCTCGGACGCTTCTGCGCATGTGTAAAAGCTTTGCATGCGCAAGCGAGCATGCCCCCCACGAGCAAACCAGTAGCGATGGCTTTTGAAACCTGCCCCTGGATAGGATGCCTTTGCACTTTGCCAGACTGGGGCTGGGCTTTGCAAAGAGGGTTCCTTTTATTTTTGAGACAGCATAGCATAGCATAGCATAGCATAGCATAGCATAGCATAGCATAGCATAGCATAGCATAGCATAGCATGAAAAAAGGAAAGGAGAGAGGAGAGGAACAGGGGAGTGGAGGGGAAGTTTTCATTGCAGTCCTATACCCAATTACCTGGGAGTAACACCAATTATTTAAACTTCGAATATTTAAGAAAATATGCACAGTGCTTTGCTACAAACCGCACTGCACACATAACCAAGGGGTCCTGTTTCTGCTTTACCTCTTACTGGAATCCACAGGCATCACTCAGTATGCTTATATTGGCTTATTTCTTTCTTTAATTCCTAGTGGTACAAACATTCTTGAAATTCTAGTTGCAATGGAATACCTGAGATATATTTTTATAATTATTCTGACTCAACTACAGTTATCATTCTAATCATATTTATTGGACGAACAATTACCCCTCTGAGTTCAGTGCTGAGTACTTTGGACATGTAAAAATTACCATGGTGGGAGGGAAAAAAGTCAATCGGTGTTCCAGTATCAAATTCATCTTATATGAAGTTTGTGCTATTTTCTCCCATTGGCTAAAAATATTAATTAGACAAGATTTCCTCTCATCAGTGATTAGACACTGTTACTAAAATAGTCGGACATGAAATGTTTATTTTTTTTTTACAGTGCAACCAGATAATTCATTTATAGTAATTGGCTTGTGTTCCTCCAAGCCGTGAAGCATTAATGAACATTTAATACTGTTCCATAGCAATGCTTCCCAAGATAAAATAAAAAATCTCTACCACTGACTGTTTTTACTTACTTTAGAGTCTGTAAATGATTGGGGAGTCATTCAATCATCAGTCCCATTTCAAAAATAACTTTTCAAATGGAATTTCTTATAGAGAACAAGATTAGAATTTTCTGATTCATCTGAATAAAAAAATAAAATATTTCTCTTCCTAAATGCCATCAGATTTGTTCACTAGGCTGGGCAAACCCTACACCTGTTAATATGTATGGGTAGTCCTCAACATGCGACCACAATTGAGCCCCAAAATTTCTGCTCTTTTTTTTTTATTGAAAAAGTTTTTCAAATACAAATTTTCCCCCTTCCCCCCCCCCACTCCCTAACCCCCCCTCCCCCTCCCCTCCCCCCATGGCTTCTACAAGATGAAATCCAAATTAATATCACAATATATAATACTTTACCACCCTTTTACACCACCCCCTATATACTAAACATTTCTTTCTAACATTATTATTATGTCCCCCATATACTATATGTTTCAAAACAACATTCGGCTATGAAACTATATAATAAATCCTAATTTGGCATTTATTCTACTCATAATCTACCCATTTCCTCCACCCCCATACGTATATCTCTTAATTCAAATCTTTTAAGTATATTAATATCTAAACATAACATCCCTTTTCCTAAACTAAGCAATCAGTAACGTTACCTATCACCTTATACCATATCAATTTTATTTCGCCCACTTTCCTACAGGTCTACCATACATAATATATTTAATATCTTTATTCTTCTGCCCATATCACTAAAAGATATTTCCATATATAAATAAAACCCTCAAATGACTTTAAATTTGTATTCCATATAGTATCTTCTGTAATGTCTTACCCCCATACATATATCTCTTAATTCAAATCTTTTAAGTATATTAATATCTAAACATAGCATTAGTATTAGAATACATTAGAATACATTCTAACATTAGAATAACATAGTATCTTCTGTAATGTCTTTCAACTAGATTGTTAATTCCATCGACCATGTTAGGGTAACATCAAGTCCTGCTTCCAACAGTATCTTCAGTATCTTCAATTACCATCTGCCCCCATCATTAAAAGTATTTCTGTATATATATAAAAAAAACCCGAGTGACTTTTTATTTATATTCCATATGGTATCTTCTGTAGTGTCTTTTGTCTAGATTATTAATTCCGACAACCACGTTAGGGTAACAGCCAGATCATCTGCATGCCCCAGTTCCATAGTTCTCTTGCCTTATAGCTCAACATATACATAATCCATTTTTCAAAGAGTCCAAAATAGAAAATTCCAATCCGATCAATCACAGGCCATCTTCCACATCCCAAAAGCACCAGCACTGCAGAGATCTGTTATTCTTCTCAAAATAATATAAATCTGTAATTAGCCTCAACTATATTTTCATGTATCAGCCTTCTATAAATCCCGCTTATTATATTTAATCATCTCTTAAATAACTGGCATTAATCTGTTGGCTAAAAAAGAATTGTAGTTTAAAAATTTTTAGTTTTGTAGAACCTGCTTCTTCTTTTCTTAACTTGTTGTGGTTTAGATCTCCACCCTGGTTGCCTTCCTAGAACTTGTATATCAGCTGATTGAGTTACATGCTGGTCTTTAACTTGATAAGACATCAAATCGAGATCCGAAGCCGCCTCTCTTGTATTTATAGGTGATCCAGCTATAACTTGTCGTTTTTCCATTACCTCCATCTCCATCTGCTTAGCCTGAGTTTCAATCTCTTGTTCATTTTGCTTTTCTTTATCCCCCTCCTGTATTCCTGACACTGATGACATACGTGGAGATGTTGGGCCCATTTTGAAAACCTTGTAGTGAAATTCTTCCGCTTTTTCTATTTTTTTTTTGTTTTTTTTTATTTTTTTTATTTTTTTCTTTCTTTTTTTTATTGCAAAAGTTTTACAATTACATTTTCACCCCACTTTTTCCCCCCCAACCCACCCCTCACTCCCCACCCTAACCCCCCAAACCCCCCCTAACCCTCCCCCTCTGACTTCCACAGAATATAATCCCATCAAAATCCCCCTTTTTTATAAAAACTTGAACCCCTCAAGCCCCCTTATAATTTTTTCTCTCTTCACAATTCATACATTTCTATTTTTATATAACTTTCAGTGAAAAACAATTTGATACTTCCTAACTTGGTATTTTTTCTGCACATCCCATTTAGGTGGGATGCTCCAGTTGGTATAATATTGAGATATCAAGGAGAAAGATATCAATTAAACACTGTTGAAAAAGCGTCTTAAGTTCTATTATATTTTTTTCATATCTAAACAAATTTTCATTTAATCTCCATGATCTTCTCTCAATTTTTCCAATCTCAATTTCTATCCATACTGAGCTGTGATCAGATAAAATTCTTGGAAAGATTTTAGTTCTTTTTGTTTTAACAAGTAAATCATTTGATAATAAAATAAAATCAATCCTTGAAAAGGATCTGTGTCTATCAGAAAAAAAAGTATAGTCCAAGTCTTTTGAATTGTGTATTCTCCAAACATCTTTTAATTCCAGATCTTCTTTCATATCAAAAAAAGTTTGTGGTAGTCTAATCCTAGACTTCACCAGACTTTTTTTATCTAGTTTAGAATCAATTATTCCATTCCAGTCTCCCATAATCAAAATAGATCTATAATCCCATTGCAATATTTTAGTATGCAAAATTTTATAAAAGTGATCCTGTTGTTGGTTAGGAGCATAAATTCCAATCACAAGAATTTGACCATGTACAGTATGCAGTTCAATTGCTACAAACCTACCACCTTCATCCACTTCTATAATTTTAGCTGATAATCTTTTGTTTATATAAATAACCACGCCATTCTTTTTTTCCAAGTTTGAAGCTATGAAGTGTGATCCTAATTTGGAGTTTATCAAGTATTTTTGATCTTGCGTTCTGATACGAGTTTCTTGTAGACAAGTTATATCATTATTAAATTGTTGCAAATATGTAAATATTTTCTTTCTTTTCTGTGGTGAGTTCAGTCCATTCACATTCCATGACAAAAACTTAACCATCATGTATACCTTTTTGAAGCGACGAGCAGAATTGCCGGATGTCTTCCGAGGCCACTGACTTTGCTCTCCCCATGGCTTCACTGTGTTCTGTAGTACTCTTAGCTCCTTTTTTATATTGTTGTGCCTTAGCTCTTTCTTGCAATTGTTTTTCTTTGAGTTGTTTTGAAACCGCACGAGTTATTCGCTGGTCTTTAGCTTCGGCCATACGAGCTAGGTCCAAAGCCACATCTCTTGTAGTCAAAATTGGAGAGGATTCTAGCAGGGGCTCCTCCAGAAAACCTCCTACAGCACCCTGCACTTCTATTGGATCTAGTTCAACCTGCTTAAGCTGCACTTCCAACTCTTGCTGGGGTTGCTTCTCCTTATCACTCTCCTTTATCTCCAATACAGTAGATGAACGTGGAGATGGTGATCTCTCCTTAAAAACAGTATGGTAAAAATGTTCCGCTTTTTCAACAGTATTCAGTCGGTATCTTTCCCCATGATACTTCAACATTATACCCGTTGGGGCATCCCACCGGAATGGTATCTCTAATTTGTTTAATTCCTTTACTAAAAAACCAAAGTCTTTTCTATCTTTCAGCATCTTTGGGGGTAATTCTTTATAAATTCCAACTTGAGTTCCCTCCACTTGCACAGAGGAAAGAAAAGATTTTTGCAAAATATCATTTTTCATTCTTCTATCTGTGAAATATATCACCACATCTCTTGGTAATTGTCTTTGTCTGGCCACCCACAAATTCATTCTGTAAATTTTATCTATTTTGTAAAAAATCTCATCAGAATTAATTTTTAACAACACAGCCAAGGCATCAGCACAAACCTGTCTCAGATCTTGCCGGTCACTCTCCTTGATACCTCTAATTCTTATAGCAAATTCCATGGACTGGAATTGCATCATCGTAATCTCGTCTTCAACTCTCTGCATTTTATTATCCACATCAGCAATTTTAAAATCAGTATCCTTTATTTTGACATTCACTTCTGATTTAAAATCTTCCAATTTAGAATCCACTTTAATAATAATTTCTGACAGGCCAGAAACCACATTTGATAATTTATCAGTCACCTTATCATAATTCTCTTTCACCAAGTTTTTCATTTCACTAATTT
The DNA here is from genome assembly GCF_059756535.1 of Pantherophis guttatus. Taxonomy (NCBI): domain Eukaryota; kingdom Metazoa; phylum Chordata; class Lepidosauria; order Squamata; family Colubridae; genus Pantherophis; species Pantherophis guttatus. The sequence goes on along the minus strand of NC_142063.1, from coordinate 135,003,367 downwards.
CCTGCTTAATTTCTTGTTGAGATTTTTGAAATTTATCATCCATTTCCTGTTGGGATTTTTGAAAATTATCATCCAAAGCCTGAGTGATAAATTTTTTAAAATTTTCAAAATCAAACTGCTCTTCAGGCTTGTGTGTGGGGGATCCCCTCCCTGCTGCCTTGTTTTCCTGTTTTTTAGAAGCCATTTTGCCACGTAGGTTAGATTTTCTAAAAAGGGAAATCCTTTTTCCTCTTCCAACACCACAAAGTCCTCTAAAAAAGTCCCCCAGTTTTAGGCAAATTAGAAGTAGAATTAGACTGTAAGATCAACTTGTTTTAAAAAGGGATTTTTTTCCCCCTCTTCTCCTGTGCTTGCTACAAACAGCGCAACAATGTAACTTGTTGGAATAGCTTTAGGAAATCACTCTCCCTTTCAGCTTGTTAACTTGTTAATGCTGGAGCGGCGCCATCTTTTCAAGCCGCTTCCGCTCGTGTTGGTTTTTAGTAAAATCGGGAAATCACAAAGAGAAAGAATACTTGCAGTTCCTTGGTTTCAGGGTTCAGGTTTTTTTTAGTTGGTAAAGTTAGTTTCATTCGATTTTTGTATTTGCTGCTGTCGGCTTGCTCTGCAGAAAGCAAAGTCGTCCCACGCCGCTCGGAGTCTTCGCAAGTTGGAAGGGAGCCATGCCTGTTTCCCCCCCAATAGCAAACTTCTGGGGGCTCACAGGGGCTCAACCTGCACCTTGTTTACTCTCTCCTTCAAATCCTACAGATTCTGGAGTTTCCAAGCCGCTTCTCACGATCGAAGCGGCTCTACAAACGGCGGGGCTGGCGGTCCTTAAAAAGGCACCGTCTTCACCAGAGCCAGCAAAACCGGAAGTCTCGGGATGTTTTGTTTCTTTAGCTCAGTCACCAAAAATCCAAAGTCCTTTCTATCTTTTAACATCTTGGACGGCAGCTCTTTATATATCCAAATCTTCTTTCCATTCATTTCTAGAGTGGAGTTAAAAGACTTTTGCACAATATTATTTCTTATTCCTTTAAATTTAAATTCCTTTTAAATTTCTGGGATTTTAATTGGAGCCTAATTATTTAATGATTTTAAATTTTAAATTGTTGTCGTGTTTTTTGTGTTTTTAAATAGGCTGTACACCGCCCTGAGTCCTTCGGGAGAAGGGCGGTATAGAAATAAAATTATTATTATTATTATTATTATTTATCAGTAAAATAAATCACCACATCTCTAGGCAATTGTCTTTGCTTTGCCACCCAAGAATTTACTCTGTAGGCCTTATCAATCTTACAAAATACTTCTTCAGAGCTGACCTTTAAGATCACAGCCAGAGCTTCAGCAGAGATCTTTCTCAAGTCCTCCCTATTATTTTCCTGTATTCCTCTCATTCTGATCGCAAATTCCATGGATCTAAATTGTATCATTGTAACTTCATTTTCAATCCTTTGCTTTATATTATCTGCATTATAGGTCTTGTGATCAGCTTCCTTCATTTTAAACTCTACTTCTGAGCTATTTTCTTGAATCATTGTCAAATCATTTTCAATTCTTTGTATTTTATTATCCAGATTATGAATCTTATAATCAGCTTCCTTCATTTTAGAGTATTTCTAAATTGATATCTTTGTCCATCTTTAGAATTATTTCTGAGAAGCTTTTCAAAGCTGTTATAATATATTGCTTCAGGTTATCATACTTTTGTTGAACCAACTCTTTAATTTCCTGTCTAAATTTTTCAAAATTCTGGTTCATAAACTCATCATGTCTTGCCAACTCCTCCACAACAAATTCCTTTAAAACTTTAAAACCATTCTTCTGCATCTGCGAGCTCAAAAATTGCTCTTGTGATTTATAAATGGGGGAGCCCCCCCCCACAGCTTTATCAGTTTTAACGCCATCCTGCCACACAAACAGACTCTTTTTAAAGAAAAAGTCTTCTCTCCACACAATATCAATATCAAGTCTCTAAGAAAGGAAGAAGCATGAAACAGAATTTTTTTTCTTCCCTTGTAGTCAGCGCTATTGCTTCAGATACTTTGTAGCAAGTTAAACCATTCAAACGGAAAGACTTTCGCTTTCAGCTTTCTTCTCAAGCCTCAGCCAGCCGCCATTTTAAGCTTTTTTTTTCCCCTTTCACTCTTTCTTCATTCTTAGAATCAATCATAGGGTTGTTACAAATACTTGCGGTTTAGAGTCCCAAATCCGGATTTCATCCTGCTTATTCAAACAATCTGTTAGTTTTCGCTGATAAGATTGGTCACATCGTCTAGCTCTGCAAAGCGCAGAGTCCTCCCGCAGCCCAGAGCAGCGGCGAGCTGGATAGGGAGCCTCATCCTGCTTCCTCCCCAAGAGTAGAAAAAAAACTCTGGGGACTTCGCAGAGGGCTCTATCTGCTCTCGCCAGCTCACCTCACATTTCTCTAAGGAAACTGAGTTTTTCGAGCCGCCTTTCAGCTGTAAAGGCGGCTCTTTACGGTCGGCAGGGGTGGCAGTCCCAAAAGACCGTCTAGCGATGACGGAAGCCAAACCGGAAGCCCCAAAATTTCTGTTCTTAAGCGAAATAGTTGTTAAGTGAATTTTGCCCCATTTTATGACCTTTCTTGTCATAGTTGTTAAGTGAACTACTGCCGTTGTTAAATTAATAGTGCATTTCTTAAGTGAATCTGGCTTCTCCACTTTAGTTTGCTTATTAGAAGGTCACAAAAGGTGATCACGTGACCCCAGAAAACTGCAACCATCATAACTACATGCCAGTTGCCAAGCGTTGGAAGTTTGATCATGTGATCACAGAGATCTTCCAGTGGTTGTTAAGTGTCATAAGTCACTTTTTTCAGTTCAATTGTAACTTTGAAAGGTCACTATATGAATGGTGGTAAGTTGGGGACTATCTGTATCACCTTTGTTTCAATACTGCTTTTCCAGCACTCTTACCTTTTTGTTATGGAATGTGATGATCCGGGATGTGACATGGAAGCAACATAGCCAGAGAATAGGTCTAACTCTCCTTTATTGTTCCAATTTTGCCCCCAAACATCCCCACATTTACTACAACTCCTGGAGCCAAGCTCTCACACGCACCATCAACAGCCTCTGGCTGTGAGTAGTCCAATAAGCAAGGTAAGCAAGGCAGTAACCAGGGCCAGCAGTCCAATAATCAAGGTTAGCAAAGCAGTAACCAAAGCCAGCAGTCCAGCGAGGTAGGCAAACCAGGCAAGGCACACAAGACAGAGCACAGTAATCTCCAGACATCAGCAAGTGCACATCAGGTTCCACAGATTCAACACTTGTTCCCCACAAATGCCCTTCCCCACAGCATCTCCTTAAGTCTCAGTCCCCAGGTGTACCTTGGGAAGAAGGGCATGGCACTTCTCCCAAGTAGCCAGCTCAGTCTGCGCTGTTCTCACCTTCTCTCTTCTTTCTGTGCTCGAGGATCAGGAGGGGATGGTCCTTGCTCCTCACCTGAGCTCTGTCTCTCATGCTCACTGCTTAGCCTCTTTTGGTCCTCCTTCCCCTGTTCTTCCTTGTCTAGTAGCCATTCTAATCCTGAAAAGGCCTGGCTTGCCTGGCTCTGCCCTTCCCCATTTTCTTCTGAAGCCAACGAAGCCGCCCCCTCGCTCTCTGTCGTCTCTAGCTCGTCTTCCCCCACAGATTCAGGCTCCGATGGGAATTACCACACCACCTCCTGTTTCCACTTCCCTAACCTTTAAAAAATACTTTGAATATTACTACATTTTCTCTTTGCTGGTATCACAATGTTGAGAAGGAAGAAGCATTCCCTGTTCTGGTTGAATACATCATTCCCACCCACCCCTACTCTTCTTTATGGAGCAGATTAGAAGAGGGATCACCTGGTGTCCTACTTTCCATCTCAATTCTGTTGCTATTATGCAGAGAGAATAGCCAAAGACCATTATAATCATGTTTAATAAGTATTTTTGAATAAATGCCTGAGCAATTAGATTGGTTTAAGATTGTATAAATATTCTATATGCTGTCAAACTTAAGAATTAGATATTGGTTACGTTATGCTTAGCTAAGAATGAAAGATTATCAGATCATACATTTACATCTGTCCTGAGAAAAGTCAGAAATCTTTCTTTTTCTATAATTCTTTGTTTATCCCTTCCCTCCCTCCTTTTTTAATCTTTTTTCCCTCACTTTTTAAGTTTTTCCCCTTTTGATTCCTTTTGTTTTTGTTATTTTATATTTGATCCTTTTTTGAAATTTAATAAAGTTGTCTTTAAAAAAAAGTAATAACCAAAAGATACTCTTTTTAGGACTGAGTGTGACATTTACCCATAATATTATTTCCAGTGGCTCTTGAAAATTCCATGTCATATTAATATAGATATAGAAGTTCTTTCTCATGGCTTTTGCTTGACTCTTTGTCCCATTTTGCCAGTTAATTATTTTTTGTATTTATTTATTTATTATAAATAAATGGTGGTGGCCAATTGCTTAGAATGCAGTATTGCAGGCTAATTCTGCTAACTCTGCTGACTGCCAGGAGTTTGATCCTGACTGGTTCAAGGTTGACTCAGCCTTCCACCCTTCCGAGGTCAGTAAAATGAGGACCCAGATTGTTTGGGGCCAATATGTTGACTCTGTAAACCGCTTAGAGAGCGGTGTAAAGTGGTATATAAGTCTAGGTGCTATTGCTATATCACTGTGAAGTGATTCTAGGTGGCTTACAACAGTATAAAAGGTAATATAAAATGATAAGGACATTAAAAATATTTAACATTAAGAATTAAAACATTAAAATCAACCAAGAACTAGATAAAAAGGAACCAATCCATATATGGTTTCAATATATCACTCTTGACTGGAACCGGATGCAAACAAAACTGGAAATTACCCACAGTGTTTATCTGAATTCTGAGTTGGCATTGGCCATGTAGCAACAAACACGCCCTCTTGACATCCCCCAAGAGAAGAGGGAATAAAATAAATATTTAGTACAGTCTCGCCCAATGCATTCATTTGCTTTAGCTTTTGAGGATTTGTTTGAAAGAATAAAACAAAAACAAAGATCAAAATGGCTCCTATCCCAGGAGTTGTAAAGGCATCAAACCCTCTTTTCTCTCCATAGACCTGCTAGGGTGGCTGATCTTCAGCAGGAAGAGATGGAATGACACCGGAGTTCCTTTTCAATGGGGAAACAGATGGCTCAGAAGCTCCACAGAACTGTCACATTTGAAATATGCCGCAGCTGAGCACAAATAAATCAGCTCAACTTTTGAACACGGTCAACAGTATGAGATCATAGAAGCACAGGGTTAGGTTTGAACTGTTGTAGAGTCCTGGTGTGGAAGGCTTTTTACTTATTCTGTGTTAAGCTTGCAACAAAACATTTTTCAACCCTCATCTTCTTTTCCTTTACTTTCATATTTCTACAGATATGTATTTAACTGAGAACAGTATCTATTGGCAACTTAGACATTCAAATCATTTTCTTCTGTGGAGTAGCATCAATCCTGAATGTATCCTTCCTTCCTTCCTTCCTTCCTTCCTTCCTTCCTTCCTTCCTTCCTTCCTCCCTCTCTCTCTCCCTCCCTCCCTCCCTCCCTCCCTCCCTCCCTCCCTTCCTTCCTTCCTTCCTTCCTTCCTGTCAATGATGTATAAAGGAAATAAAGTGTGAACTTATAGTATTGAAATAACTCACTGGTTTTGTAACCCTGAATGAAAACATCAATCTTATTAGAAGAACCCTATTTTGTGTTGGACCTGGGGCAATTGGTCCTGTTGTGTCATCTCTTCAAAAACCTCCCGCCTTTAAGGATCCAAGACATTATTGCCTTTTAATTAAGCACTTGCTCCAGACTCATGCTTTAAAGTTTTGCTATTGCAGATAGGGATATACAAAACGTTCTAGCCTAGGCATAAAGCCTAGGTTTAGGTGTTCAGGTGTATGTTTTATCCAGGCATGGACCCCAAACTTGTAGGGTGTGGGCAGAATTATTTTGGAATGCAGACAGAAGAAGTAGTAGTCAAGGCCACTGGTATAATTGTACAGCAGTAGGTCTTATCTAGGTAGAGATTGGAAGGCATTGATAATATCAGATGGAGACCTGTTACATTTGCTACACTTGAATTTAAGTGTCAAAGCAGTGTCTGGCAATGAAAGGAAAGGAGGACATTGAGAAAGTTGTCCGGGTGGCCCACAGGCAATGTCAGAGATATACCACCTTTGCCTATTCTTTCTGGAAGATGCCTTCAAAATCTGTGTTTGTACAAAGTCAGAATATGATTATTTTAGGTTTCAGCTGCAGCCCATCTAGGAATGTTTGGTTGAACCTCTGAATCACAATGTGCTTGTTTGGGAGTTTAAACAAAATACCTTTTCTGATTCTTGCATGCACAAAACTGTTCATTTCCTGGGTTCCTGTTTACAAGATTTGCAGTGCAGTGGGAAGTAAAAGTTGGAGTGACCAAAGAATTCATGATAGTTATCTACCTCAGGCCAGTGAATTTATAAAGACTGAGAGAAGCTGAAATGTGAGGATTTCCCAAGCCATATGGCCATTACTAAGCTTTGAGGACTTCCAACAGTTCAAGCAGCTAATAACAGTAGTATAAGCCAAGCCATGTAAAATTTGCACTGACATGAAAACTAAGACATTCCTTGTCAAAGTAGGGGGAGTGTGTAATTTCAAGTCAAACAAATAATCCGTATAATCTGGATCTCAATTGACATTTAATAGCACAGAACCACTCTTCTGCATTTTTATGCTAACAGTCTTAGTGTGATTTATTACAGAAAGTCTGTGTGAGGGAGGGCAGCACATGGAGGTCCCAGAATGAGAATGGTGCAACTGCCACTGACGGTGGGCACTATCAGGATGGAGCTGCCAGCCGGGTTGCACTTGGGCCACTTCAAGCTCCTGGTAGCCAGTCATGTGCTCTCCCTGCTGCTGGCCCCACTGTCTTCATAGCCCTTGCCTTGCTGTCCACCCTCTGCAGTACTCATAATTCCCTCCTGGCTAAGCCCCAGCTCTTTCGGACTGAGCCGCAGCTGGCTGGCCTGCTGGGGCATGTCCTGAACATGCATAGCTATTGCACAGTCCCCAGCTGGATGAGACTTGGGAGTTGGGGGAAGAAGTTCAGAGTGGCCACTTTCTAAAATCTCTCAGGATAGATCTAGTAGCTTAGAAGCTTTAGTTTGGCAAGAATCTGTCCATTAAGTCTAAGCAAATGAAGGATTGATTTTGATTGAGAATCACTGTATTTTGTCTCTGGGCTTAAGCCTGGCTCAACATTTTTAAATTAATTTTTTTAAAAAAAAAAGAAAGTCTGAAGGATTTTAACCAAGACTTTTGATTATTCCAGACAAAGCATTTTGCATGACTCAGAACAGAGAAGTCAAAAGCCGCTAGTGGCACATAGTGACTGTCAAAAATTTCCTTGAAATGATCCTGCTCCTCTGATTCATCATAATTGCATAATGCGATTGGCCAAAAAAAATAAATTGCCATAAAAGATAGCCTTTTCCAATACTCTAAAGAAATAAAAGATAAAATCAGAACAAACCACCAGGTAGAAAAGAGATGCAACACTGATCAATAATCTCATGTTTCATATCTATCTTCTTCAAATTCTCCTTGGAGATGAAGCAACTCCTCGACTCCCCCAAACACAGAGGAAAAACTATGTGGGTGGTGCATATTCATTCCACTTGCTTTTCTCCATTTCCCAGTTGGCACCCATTGTGTGTTTTGTGAATTTTGTAGGAATCAGGGTCTTACTTATGAATGGCATGTGTTTGTGGTAAATGTCACAAGTTATTTAGTATAACCAATGGTGGGATTCAACCAGTTTGGGCCAGTTTGGGCAAACCGATAGTTAAATTGCTGGCTGGCTGCCCCCCTTCCTGTCCCCCCCTTCCAGGAGTCCACACACACCCCGTTTTGGCTCCCAAGAGGCTTCAGGGAGGCCTCCTAGGCCCAAAATGGGGTGCAGGGGGGTAGCTCATTCCCCCACGGCTCATTTTTGTTCCCAGGGGGGTGCAGGAGGCCAAGTGCTGCCTGTCACACACCCTGGCCATGCCCACCATGGCCACACCCACCCAGCTGGTTATTCACTTTCTTGTGAATGATTGACCACAGATAAAATCTTATTACTGTCTTAATTGATATGACTTGTGTCAATATTGATATTGATCTGTTCCTACCAAATACTTATAGTAATGCAAATATTTAACTAAAAGGCAAGATTAACATAGTTAATCACTCTCATCTTGATATAATGGGCATCTCCACAAAGGTATTTCACTCACTTCCCCCCTCTTCAATTATTTTTTCAAATGAAGAACTGAATTGTCTGCATTGCACCAAGCTTAATGTTCACAGCACAGCCCAATAGGACAAGAAATATTAGTCAGAAGAAAGGTTGGCTTACTGTTTTATAGTAAAGTTTGGTATCAGCTCGTTGGCATCAGCTTGCCAATGAGCAGTATGTGTTTCTGTGTTACTTCTAAAGTCAATGCTAACAATAGTAAGTTAAGAGTGTTCTGTTTAGGATTCCAGCCCATTATGATGATCTTTTCCATATTACTCCATTTCATTTCATTCCCAAATTCCACATCCATTTTTTATGGATATTTTAGATTTTAGATTTTATTGAACTTCTATACCGCCCTTCTCCCAAAGGACTCAGGGCGGTGTACAGCCATATTAAAACACATATAAACCACAAAATTTAAGGACAATTTAAAAACAAATATATAAAATTTGGCCCACGAAATTAAAAACTAACAATATTTTCTATGGATGTTTAATTCTCATTGGGTTGTTTAGTTCCAGCCACAGTAATTATCTAACGATTTTCTCGCTCTCTTTTTTTAATGTCTGCAGACCTCAAGATTTCCCAGAAAATTTTGTAGGCTGTTTTGTCAAAATAAGATTAAGGATACGTATTCAGAATATGAGAATAAGCTAAAATCTACAACTGTAATTTCAGTGAATGTTTTCTTGGCCTTGTAGTAACTAATCAAACATGCTCAAGATTTAATTTAGAATTAATTCCCTACAATTTGTAATATTACAAATTATTGTTTAAGGGTATAAATTGGGGCATTCTTTAAAAAATATACCATATTTTCAAATCCTCAAGAAATATAAAGATTGAGTCATAACTTTTTGTGAACACTTTCAGCAGTGTGGAAAAAATATCCCATCTTCACACTTTGGGACATTGAACAATTTTGTTTGGGGAAAATGTCTGCATTTTTGTGTACAGTAGTGGCCAAAATTGTGGAAACATTTTGGGGAAAGTGTATTTTTGAGGTTTGATGGCTAATAACACCACTCTTTTTTTTTTCTTTTTTTTTTGGAGTTTCAAGATAATCATATTCCACTGCTGGAATGGCCTTGGAATAGCCTTAACCTTAACCCAATTGAAAATCTATGGAGCCGACTAAAGAAACTTGTTAGTCAGAAGCAACCCAGCAATAAACCCAGTTAATAGAAGCAATCATTCAATCTTGATTTCACATTATAACAGCTGCAGAACTAAAAGACTTGGTTCACTCCATGGGAAGACATTGTAAGGCCCTAATCCATGCTAAAGGTTACCCAACTAAGTATTAACTGATATGATAATTTTTGTATATCTCGTTTTTTCTACGTGTTTCACTTTTCTTCTTTATACTGTAACTGCTATTCTAATAGCAAATCCTTCATAAAAGTTATTACATTACATTCTTGATTAAATTATCTTTCCATTGATATATAATTTTATGGTACTACTAAAAAAAAGTGGTGTTATTAGCTAGTTTTAGAAAATACACTTTTCTCAAAAGGTTTCCACAATTTTGGCCACTACTGTATAGTGAAATCATCTGCTATATCTCCTAGTTGACTTTACTTGTCTTCTATGATTTAATCACATCTCTACTTCTGACTGCTGTGAAGCGTTGTGATATTGTCCTGTTCACTACATCATTCAGTAGAGTGTACTGCTTGTCTTCTGATTCCAACCCCAAGACCACACCCTTCCCTGGCTGAAGGATCCTTGAAGAGAATAACGCAAATGGCCACCATCATAGAAGTCAACTGAGTGTTTGGGTGTGTTCTCCCTTTTTTCTCTCTCTTTCCGCACAATTTGAAAATATTAGGATCCAAAAATGACACTGAGCTTTAATAAATATCTTATTTCCTTAAATTCCATTCTCTATTTTACTTTAAGTTGATACTTTAAGTTCTCTATTTTATTTAAGTTGATAATGCCTAGCTGTGATTGTACAACAATTAAATAAATGTGCAAGATCATGAACCTTTATATTTCCATTTCTATGTTGAAAGAAAGAAATACAGAAGTCAACATTTTAGAGTAGTATTTCCAGAGCAAAATGACTCCGACACTGAACTCCTTTAAGGCTGCTAACACATTAAAAATAAAACACAACTTTATGTGGAAGGGAGGGTAAGAGTGGCTTTAAGATGTTAAAAGTTCACTGGAATCAAGTTAGACTCCATTTCAGGTGTTTAACGTAACTTCCAATAGAGTGTCGGGCTGCTTATTTCATTCTGTGTTGAATGATACCAACTGCAGCAGCTTCAAAAGAATTCTCAATCCACTCATAAAATTAAAATGTAAATTAGGATGCGAACACTATAAATAACAGTTCAGCAATGGTGGAGAACACAAACAAACAGATTTGCCAGATGTTAGCAGAAAACATTTTCAATGTCATAGCGAAGAGATTGGTTTTTGCCTTCCCCAAAGAATTAAAACTTCCCATAAAATGAACTCCTGATGACTTTTCCCTAGCTTTGTAAACATCCCAAGTGGCGCAAGCTCAGAATCTATGGGAAAATAGAATTCTGATGAATTTTGTGTTCTTTATTCTGCATGAACTGCTCCACAGAATGATGCTGAACCTAAAGCTGAAATAAATTCTTTCCGAGGCTTTCAGGACTCCATCAGGGAGTGTGCAATGAACTGAAAGAAATGAAGAAGTGAAGAAGGGAGGGAGGGAGAAGGTGAAGGAGTGAAGAAATGAAGGAGTAGGGAAGAAAGGATGGAAGGAGGAGGAAGGGTGATAGGGAAGGAGGAAAAATGTGAAGGAGTTAAGGAACAGGAAAGAAAGGAGAGAGGTGGGATGGATTCTTATGCTACCTGCCAAATTCAGTGGGGAAGCTGGGAGGAAGTTGAAACATACTCTCACTCCCACAGATTTTGTTCATTCTCTTATTCTATTTTTCTGGTTAGTTAAAGAAATATCTTTGAAATGATGACTCAAGGGGGCATGGGTGACCCAGTGATTTGTCAAACATTGATTGCATCAGATTCTCTCTCTCTCTCTTTCTGTGTGTGTAGGTGTGTGTGTGTGTGTGTGTGTGTGTGTGTGTGTGTGTATCTTCACAAGGTGACTACATCATTAGACCATGGAAATGCTGTGGGTATTGTACCTAAACTTCAGTTAGGCATTCAATAACATTTACCATAGCCTCTTTCTTGATTAAATGGAATAATTTGTGATGAATGGTCCCATTAGCAGAAAGATTCATAGTTTGTCAATCGTTTTGCCTTTGTCATATGCCACTCAGAGTTCCTTGCTTGGTGAGATGGGCAGCTATATAAATTGGACAGATGAATGAATAAACTATGCCCAACATGTGGTCTTTAACAGATCTACAACAACATGAAGGGAAGTATGCACTGGGGTCCCTCAATTGTCTGTTCTCCTGCTAGTGCTATCATCGTCATCATCATCATCAACAACAACTATTAATCTTGTATGCCACCCAACTCACAAGAAAACTAGGTGGCTCACAATAATCAAACAAAAACATTACAATAAAATGAATAAAAGATAAAAAGGGAAGTACAACAAAGCAGATGGAATGAAGTGAAGGCTCTCACTTTCCCTTGCCAAGGGCCTCAGTGAAGACATACATCTTTATACCTCTTTATCATTCTTTATAAATGCATCTTTATGCATCTTACAAATGACTTAAACAAGGGGGTTGAAGGAGTGCTCATCAAATCTATAACTGACACAGAATTGGGGTGGTAGAGATTGCTAAAACATCAGAAGGCAGACTCAAGTTTCAAAAGGATGTTGGTAGACTTGAACTGGTGAGTCTTGGTAGACTCACTGGAGAAGAGCCTAATGCTGGGAAAGACTGACGGTAAAAGAAGAATGGGACGATAGAGAATGAGGTGGCTGGATGGAGTCAGTGAAGCAGTAGGCGTGAGCTTAAATGGACTCCAGAGGATGATAGATGACATGAAGGCCTGGAGGAACGTTGTCCATGGGGTCACGATGGGTCAAACACGACTTCGCAACTAACAACAAAGACTTGAACAGTGGGTCATACCTAATAAAATGCTGCTCAATGGTAAGAAATATAAAGTTCAACACTTAAGCAGGAAAAACCAGATGCAAGATACCTGGTCTGGCAGTAGAATTTGTGAGAAGATTCTGAGTGTTTCATAAAGAAGACCATATGCATGAGTCAGTAATGTGCTGCAGCTGCCAAAAGAGCAAATGCAATCTTTGGCTACATCAACATGTCTTTAAAGTATCATGTCAAGAGCATAGAAAGCAATAGTTCTGCTGCTGTGTGCTGCATTGACCGTTATGCTATGCCTGAAATATCTGTGTCTAGTTTTGCTCATCACAATACAAGAAGGATGCTGAGGAACTGAACCGAGTGTGAAGAAGAGCAACAAAGATGGCAATAGGCTTGAAGGCTATGAAATGTGGTTAAAGGAACTGGATATTTTTAGCTTAAAGAAGTGAACGTTAAGGGGAGATATAATAGCAATCTTTCGGTATTTAAAAGAGGGATTGGCTTTTATTTTCACAACTCTCAAGGATAAGACAGCAATCAGTGGATGAAGCTTTACAGAAAGAGATCGAGCTTGAAATAAGGAGGAATTTCCTGCCTCTGAGATGATTATACAGTGGACAGTCTGCTCTTGAAGTTGTGGGAGCTTCATCACTGGAGGTTTTCAAACAAAGATTCGATAGCAATTGTTTGGGATGGTTTGAGAATTCCTGCCCTAGGTAGGAGATGAAACTAGAAGATCTTCAAGGTGCTTTCCAACCCCAAGATGTTATGAATTAATAGATCTTAGACAAGGAAGATACAGATCCAAATCCACCTTTAGACACAGAGGTTTACTTGATACCTTTGGCCCTCCTATCTCTCAGACCAACTTTGAAGGGAGAAAAAACTTACAACAGGAAGTCTTCTGTCAGATGTACATTCAATAAATAATGACAACTAAACCTAAGCAACTTTGTTGAGAGGTAATATGGAAACTTTTAATAAAAATGATACTGAAAGTGTGTGTCATTTCAAAGATATTACAGCCAGGCCAAGTCTCTCAAGAACTAAATAATTACATGGACAAAAAAATCTGACTTGGCCTTCTCATTTCTTTGACATTATTTCCTATGGTTCCAGCTACCGTAAAGGTTTGATAAATATATCAGATGAATATCTGAAGTTAACAACCTACACCTGAGAGCACACCTGAGATTTAATTTAATTTAATTAATTCAATTTATATGCCGCCCCTCTCAGCATATAATGATACAGGTGCAGTCTGAGTCAGCTGAACTAGACCCAGAGTTAGTCAAGGTCTGCTTGAAAGAAGGAAGGATGTTTACACAAAGGAATTGCTGACTTCACTACCTCTTTGTGGCAATTAATCTTGTACACAATACACTCTATGCCTGTGTGTGACGCCATCTATACCCCGATTCCTTGGATTACCTAGCTGAAGTTTGGTAATCTGACCACTCTTGAATTATTCCTCAATGTATGTGTTTTCTCTCTGTATTATCAGAAAGGTAGCTTGTCGCGTTTTCATTCTCTAAGCAGAAAGCCTGCAGTCTGTGATGTGTTTATGTTATTGCAGTTATCGTTTTACAACTGCAATACATTTCCTGAGTTTGTATCAAAAGTTTGCCATCTGTAGGTAATTAACAGCACCTCACAGTTTCTAGCACACAGTCAAAATAAATTAAAGCTTAATGCAACATTTAAGAAAAAAACCTTCCCATTGAGGAAGCTGGATTCATTTAACAACCACCATAAAAATTGCCATAAAATAGGGTACAACTCAACTTATGACTGTAATGACTTACAACAGAAATTTGGGTTCCAAGTGTGGTCATAAACCTAGGACTACATTTACCTGTTCTTTAGTGGGAATCTAAAGACCTTGGCTTCTTTCCCCTTGATTCTCTCCAGACTTCCAGCTGTTGTATTCCAGCTGTTGTCAGAGCTGTTGGAAAAGTAGTAGATCCTAGCTCGGGTACAGCACTTCTTGCTTCATGTCCCTGGACTTCTCTAATTTAAAAATAAAAACAAAAAACTTGTTTTTTCCTATCCAGGAGATGGAGGAACCAAAGATGCCTTTGCTTTACATAATAGTCCTCCTATCTCTTCCAGAGTTGAAATGAGAAGTTAAGTTACTTCCTTCCAAACAACTCTGTTCTTTTCATCCCAAACTTAATAGGGGAAACACACAGGACAATCATCCCGCCATGTATTTATGAAGAACAAGAAATCATTTCAGCATCGCTATACATAATGCATCTTATGCATTATCTTAGCAATTTTAAGATGTGTGGACTTCGACTCCCAACTTCTCTGGCTGGCTAGGGAAAATTTGGAAGTTGAAGTTGTCCCCAGATCTTAAAAGTTGCTAAGGTTGTGAAACACTGCATTAAGGATTTGTTCCAACACCGGCAAGTGTTAATGCACAATATTCATAATCTTTTAAGGGGGTTACATGTATTCTGAATATCTTAGTTCATCCATTTCACAAATTAGCAAAAAGTGAATAACAATGTACACTTGTGGCATAATTTCACAATTCAAACCTCAAGTGAATTTTTTTTTAAACTAACGCTATAACTGGTGTAGGTTTTATTTTTTTTAGAAAATGGAGACAATGCAAGACGAAATGTGCAATCTCTTTACAATATTAATTGCAATGTTATTGTAGACCCTAACCTTAACCAGTGATGGGTTTCCCCTGGTTCGCATAGAACTGGTAGTAAAACGGCGGGAGGCTCCGCCCACCGACTCCGATGTCATCAAAATGCTTTTGCGCATTCGCGCAAGCGAAGCGAGCACGTGCATGCGACCCCATTGCAAACCAGTAGTAAAGGTAAGTAGAATCCACCCCTGACCCTAACCCTAACCCTATGGCACGTGTGCCCAAGGTGGCACACAGAGCCATCTTTCCGGGCACGTGAGCTGGTGCGATTGCCTGCGCAGTGCGTGGGGGAGCCACGCAAAACCTGTGTTTTGGTACGTTTGCATGCACAGCGCACGGGGGCACACACGTGAAAGCCATGCGAATGTGCAGATGCTGTGGTTGCACATGCAGCGCACGGGGTGCACACAAAAGCCTGCGCATGCACAGATGGTGTGGTCACGCAGACAGAGCACGGGGAGGAGCAGCACATTAGCGAAACACGTACCCGTTCAGCACTTGGTGAGTAAAATGTTCGCCACCACTGTTGTAGGCCCTTCCCGAATATTAACTTTGCAGGTGAATTCCTGCAGAATGAAATATTAATACTGTGTATGGACTCTGTTTTGGGCAGGCAGTTAAACTATGGTAGAAGACCTTCAAGGTTCCTTCCAGCCCTATGACTCTTTGTCTCTATATTTAGCATGTAAGACTCATAGAATCTGAACTAAAAATCAAAGATGTATCTAAATCAAACAAAGGATACAGAAGTGACTACACAGCACTTGGAAAAATAACCTCATTAGCTTTATTAACAAGGAGCATACCAGCCTGCTTGAAAATCCTAGCTGCTTAATCTATAGGTGGGAATCACACTGTGTTTGATAAATAATACATTATAATTAACAATGAAACACCGCAACATGCCTAAGGAAATCTATTGTTTAAAGTTAAAACTGTCTTCTTAACCTCCTACCTTTCTAAAATCAGTTTTCCAATTCTTTTAATTCACAGCCTGAAGGCACCTAATTGGAGATGGGCAAAGTGGAGAAATTGAACTGAAACTTCTAGGAAGTTATAAATTACACAGAAATCTGTTCTTTTGTTTGTTTGTTTGTTTGTTGTTTGCTTGTTTTTGACTGCCATGCAATTAATCTTCATATTTTCAGAATTGATGTATGGCAAACTTGTTCATGTACTTTTCCTGTTTTACAGTGCGTATAACTTACCGGGTCACCTTCTGATATTGTAGCTAAAATGGAATTTCAGTTCAGTTCTCTGCCAAAACACAATCCGAGAGATGCTGTTTTATTAACATCTAGCTGGCAAGGTGCCGAAAATATGAAAAAAAAATGGAGAATATCAGAAGTAATCCTTGTTGCCTTCCAAATTATTCTGTCTTAAACATACAAACGGATACAGATCTAATAAATAATTGATCGATAAGATAAAACTGTTAGGATTTACCAGTTAAGATTATAATCTCATGATCCTTAGGGAAATGCATTTTTTAGATCTCCCTATTTAGTATCCCTGACATAGAAGTGGTCTTGATTTAAGACTGGATTTGAGAATTTCAGTCATAGGTCATGATGGTCATATGTTGATGCACTCGTGCAACCAAATCTGATTTCGTGACCATTTTTATGTCAGTTGCTATGAGAACCATGTGGTCATAAGTCCGAATCCATTTTCCAAAATGGACATTTTTGCTTGAAATTGGCAAAAAACATCACAAATCCTGGTTATACGACCGCAGGAAACTGCAAGCCATTGTAAATGTAAGCTGGTTGCCAGGAGCTCAAAATGTAGTCGTTGACATCTGAAAGGGCGATGCAACATTTTATGACGGCCAGAAGTGATTTACTGGTCATAAAGCACCCTTTCCATTGTAACTCTGAATGGTCATTAAATGACCAATCATAAATCAAGAACTACCTGGTTACATGATAATGTTTCCTTGAAGTTAATTTTGACTCCTGGAGATTTCCTGGAGATGTTCTCATAGAGCAGGGGTGTCAAACTCACATTGTCATGGCAACATCAAGTGAAGTATGGGGACTCTTTTCCCCTTCGCTAAACCAGTCGTGGGCATGGCCAGTGTGTGACACATCCAGCCCATGAGTTTGACAGCCCTGTCATAGAGGTTTTCTTGACAACAATATGGAAGTATGCCTTTTTCTCTGGATGTTTTTCTCAACTTTTCACTTCCAGGTAGAATTTTCTCCCATTCAAATACCATCAGCTGGGCATTGCTTAACTTCTAGGCTCAGAAAAAGGTTGGCCAAGTGCTTCCATCTGCTGAGACAGATCTCCAACATCAGGAGGAATGAAAGTAAATGAATTGGGGTCACCATCAAGGTATGCTGGGACAGGCTACAATGCCACACTTCATCATAATTCTGGCATAGGTGGTAGATGGTGCTGGGATTCTGGGGCTAGTATAGCACATTTCTCAACTGGTTTGTTCTTTTATAAACACTTCAGAAATAGAATAGAATAAGAGAGTTGGAAGGGACCTTGGAGGTCTTCTAGTCCAACCCCCTGCCCAGGCAGGAAACCCTACACCACTTCAGAACAATGATTATCCAACATCTTCTTTAAAACTTCCAGTGCTGGAGCATTCACAGCTTCTGCAGGCAAGTTGTTCCACTGATTAATTGTTCTAACTGTCAAGAAATTTCTCCTTAGTTCTAAATTGCTTCTCTCCTTGATTAGTTTCCACCCATTGCTTCTTGTTCTACCCTCAGGTGCTTTGTTAGATTCTACTTAGGATGATATGTTGGGAATAGCCAAATAATGAATTTGGATAGTAAACTTCCAAGGCTGAGGGTAGATTTTTGCACCAAGATCTCCCTGGATCTACTTCAACACATTACTCAATGTATTTAGAAGACCAAGGGTGAAATGCTACCAGTTCACTCCGGTTCAGATGAAACGGTAGTGATAAAAACTACCAGTTTGGGTGAACTGGTAGTTAAAAAAAGCTACCATCTGACAATCAGCTGTGCCACGCGGTTTAGCTTTGCTAGAAAGCAGAAAATCCTGCTTTCTAGCAAATCTAAACCACGCGGCACAGCTGATCCCTCCTTCTACTTACCTTTCCAAGCCTCCTTTTGGCATGTACTGTGCATGCGCATGCAACACACTTTTGGTGTGGATGGCACATGTGCAGCGTGCACTTGGTGCGCAGAGTGCATGCGCAGCCAGCAAACCGGTAGCAAACCGGTTCAGGTTTCACCACTGAGGAGAACAATTGAATGACAGTGAGAAGAGAAAGGAACAACCCAATAAAGGGAAAAATAAATGCTTCTCTTCCTTTCATTTTCGGGGGGACTCCCCAAAAGTTGATTAGATTCTTCTGTGGTTCTGCCATTGAAGCTGTTTTTTTGCCCTGAGTGTTAGATTGGTAGCTCTGCCAACCTTTGAATGACAGTTCTGCTTCCCATAATTCATCAGGGCCTACGAATTCCCATTTTAATTTCAATCAGCTCTCAGATTATACCGATGGAAATGGAAAAAAAAAAAAAGCCAAATAGTTTAGCAGCTTTCTGTAACAATTACGATCAAGGCAATCACCAAAGTCTGGAATAGCTCAGCTTTTTCTTTGGAGCAGCTGAGGTCTCAAGTGTTCCCATCCATAAAATAAGTTTTTACCTTGTTTCAGCTAAACCTTTTGTGAAAGTAAAAGGAACAAAAATGTTGAATTACACCGCCCTCTCGTGGCCAGAGTAATTCCACTGCACTATAGTGAAAAATAAAAAAAACAATCTGTATTAATTTTCAAGGCAGAGACAATAAGCTTTTTATCCTGTATTGTAATATCTGACTCACTCACCTGGCAAGCAAAACACACGTACATCAACATATATACACACACCAATCCATTCTTCTAATGTTATTTCTTTCAGTATTCTCTGGTTTTGTTTTGTTTTTCTCCCTCAGGCTATTTATGAGTTTTGAAGAGAGTGATGGTAGCTTCGGTTATGCTGCCAAATTATATACCTTCCAATCTAACACTCCATTAACCCTTATTGTTGATAATAAAGCATTTCTTTTTTGACTTCAGATGGGAGGGGGAGAAATCAAAGGCGACATCTCATCGTTCTATGAGGAAATGAAGAAACTTCCTGCTGCACAAGCGCAACATAAGGAAAACAAAGATTTGGAAGGAGAGAAACAAAAAGCCAAAGAAGGGCCAAAATATTCCCAGCTGTGCCAAAACTGGTAGAAGAAGAGTTCTTGCCACTGTCTGACATTTACATGTTGTTTCTGAACAATGGAATGTATTCTTTGAAGACTGCAAATGTGCTTTGAGTCTGAAAAAAACCAGAACAAAACCAACTCCTAGTGTGAATTAATGTATAGGAGTCCTTGACTTAAAACTGTAATTGAGTCCATAATTACAAATAAGCCATGACAGTTATTTAAGGGGGCTCATCACATGACCAACCTGAGTTTACAGTGATACAGTGAAGTTTGCAGTGATCGTTAAGCAAATGTGGTAGTCATAAAATGAAAACCATGCTTGTTAAGTGAATGCTGCAATTGTTAAGCGAACCCATCATCCACAATGGATTTTTCAGAAACCTGAAGCAAATACCGGAAAACGACCATAGGATTATACAAATGGCTCTAAATGTAGGCTGGTTGCCAAGTGCTCAAAATTTGGTCACATGACCACATGGAGGTCTGCCATCAGAACTTCGAATCCTGGCCATAAGTACCTTTTTTGAGGTCCATCCAAACAAAAAACAAACCCCACCTTTGGGTTTATCCTGCTCTTTTCTATGGACTTGCAAATCTTTTCAAACATAACCAAAATTGTATTGTTCGTAAAGTTGGGAAACTCTCAAAAGGAGCATGGGAAGGATGGAGGCCTGCATTTCCCCTTATCTCTCCTGGGTCAATATATATATAGATATTGACCCAGGAGAGATATATAATATAATATATAATATTATGAATGAAAAGCAATATTTCATACCATCCCAACTTTAGCATTAAAGTGTCACGGGACAATGTGTTTTGCAGTTTCTTTTGAAGCTTCTAAATTTCAATAAGTGACAGCTGATGCAAAATTTCAAAAGAATGCCAGGAGCAACAAATTAGATTTTTGTTTGTTCACAAAAGCAGTATGAAATCATAATTATCTCACCCCCCTTTTTTTAAAAACTGCTTTATTGTTAGCTTTAAAAGAGTGGTTAGAGTTAGAGAAGCAAGATTTCTTTGTGTCGTTGAATAGAAAGAACTCAATAGATGCATGAGAATTGCAAGTTTTTAGTTTTGATTGTGAACCATGATGATCCCAGAGAAAGGGGCTAGTAACAAAAGAAGTTAAGAAGCCCAAAATCAAAGTGAGTTTTCTGCCTTGGTAGTTTTACATACTGTCACTTATAGATATTGTAAACACGCATGAAAACATGCTGGAGAGTTACAGAAAGTAGCATGGCCCTGACTTCAATGCTAAAAAAGACTTGGAGAAGATCTGTCTATGTCATGCTAAGCATCAAAACACCAATTTTAATGGCAACTAATCAATAACAATTCCCAATTGCTGGGAGAAAATATTTAGACCATCTAATGTTCTGTTTTTGTTTCATTTTGGTCTTAAATTCATAGGATATTGACTGAAACAATTGCTGTTTGTAAATCATGCATTTATGTTCTAACACTCTTATAATATTATGAGCTAAAGGCACACTTTTCAGATTTATTATTCAGCCTTTGCAAAGACAAATTTGGAGATGATATCTGTTCTCTATTCAAAAATAAAATAAAATAAAAATTCATTTCAACTGACAAAGAAGCAAGGAAGATAACGTTTTTTTCTCTAATTTTGTTTTGCTGTTTGCTCTGCTTTGTAGTCAATTTCTTTCCCTGATTTGTATTTATTTTATTTATATAGACGACTATATCTGATACTTGTAACTTCTATTCTGTTAAATTAAATATCTATTGGAGTTGATTTTGTCTTTTTCTTTGGAAAGTTTAATTAAAAAGAGAGAGAGAAATGCGTACCTCTCCTCCGTTAAAAAGATGCGTGTTAAATCAAACAGTATCACATCCAGAATAAAAATTAACCTAGTTTGGCAATGTTTGAAAGCACTATAAGCAAATAAAGCATTTTCTTTAGCTGCTAGAAATAGGGGGAAGATAGAATTCAAAACATAATCAGAAATCTTTTTCTAACTTGTGTAATCTACCTATTTTTAGATCAAGTTCTGCATAGTTATATATTATCTTTTGCATCAGATTTCCCTGGTATAAGCAGTTTTACCCATCTAGATCCTGAATTGCCCCAATCACTTCACCAATAAATGCTGATGTTAGCATTGATCCAACACATCTGTCTTATGATACATTCTTATGATAATTTTCCAGGACTATGACAACAAATTCAATATATTCTACAGCAGGGGTGTCAAACTCAAGGCTCGGGGACCAGATCCGGCCCACAGGATACTTAGATCTGGCCCATGGGGCCGCCCTAGAAACAGCAAAGGATTGGCCCACGGTGCCTCTGCTAGCAAAAATGGAGCTCTGGAGGGCCAATGAGGCCCTCCCAAGCTCCATTTTTGCTGGCAGAGGGTTGCAGGATGCAGGAAAATGGGGCTTGGGAGCCTGTTTTCACTGGCAGAGTACTCAGGCCACCATAGGCACCCCAACAAAGTGATGTCGAGCAGGCCGCATCCATCCTGGCCATGCCAATCCCGGCCCTGAGGTCAAACACAACCCTGATGTGGCCCTTAATGAAATCGAGTTTGACACCCCTGTTCTACAGAATAGTAAAGCAGATCACATTGGCTCTTATTTTATTTTATTTTTTGATGTTTACAGTTTTTATTAGCTTATAATATAAAATAGAAAAATACAAAATACTGGCCCTTATTGACGTGGACTGACATTTAGAGGCATCCAATATTTAGATATTAACATATTAACATTAGAAAGGAAGGGATTTGTATTTCTAATCTGTATTAAAATATAAAGAGGAGACCTAGTTATGTAAACATGCCTTAATATTGTAGTTGCTGCTCTGAGGTTTGGCCTTTGAGGGATAAAGATCTTTCTTCATATCTAGTAACTACATTGCGAGATAAACATTTTGAGGTCAATAAACAATTTTAAATTGATAGTTAAAAAGTTTGGACTTGAGATACAGTAATATAATTGACAAAGCATGTAATATGACTATTTTATATCATATAAATTCTAGAAATTAGGGACAAGTACATTTATTTGAATCAAGTATATTAAGTCATATTTCTCAAGTGCCGAGGAAATCAGGAGATTCAGGCAGTTCAAATGAACATAAAGATTTATTGCAAGCTTAAACTCTCTACACCAGGGATATCAAAATCCTGGTCCACGGGCCAGATGCGTCATGTGCTGGCCAGACCCATGACTGGTTTAGTGAAGGGGAAAAAAGTCCCGATATGTCACATGACACTGCTGTGATGATGTGAGTTTGACACCCCTACTCTACACAATCTGAACTACTAACCGTCAAGAGAAATGCATGGGAATTAAGAGGCATTCAAAATGGGCTGGACTTAGATCTCTTGTGGGCGCGCAGGGACTCATGACGTATGACGCATTTGATCCTTCCCTCGAATTCAGCCTGGTAATCTCCTACAGTATTTATTTTATACATTTGGTTCTTTGACCTCCATATTCCATAGCCATCCAGAGTCATTCTGAATAGTGAGATGAGTGGCATATAAATTTAATCAACAAAGAAACAAATGAATAAAATATTCAATGGATGTTAACTGCTGCCAAATGCATAGTATACTCTTAAAATCAGAAGAATTATTGATTAATGATGCTACATTAACATCATGTAGGAAGAATGCAGTTCTGTACCAAATATTCTAGAAAAGGTTGAGATTTGGCCACTGTACCTTCATTTTTTAATAAAGATTCCAAGATAATTAGCCTGAATGATTCTATTCTTTTTTCATGTCCTACTCACCAATAATAGCAATAGTACTTAGACTTATATACTGCTTCATAGTGCTTTACAGCCCTCTCTAAGCGGTTTCCATAGTCAGCATATTTCCCCCAACAATCTGGGTCCTCATTTTACTGACCTCTGAGGGATGGAAGACTGAGTCAGCCTTGAGCCTGGTCAGATTCGATCTACCAAACTGTTGGCAGCTGGTGATCAGCAAAAGTAGCCTGTAGTACTGCACTCTAACCACTGTGCCACCATGGCTCAGTCAATATAACCATTACGTGATTTTTTTTTTTTAAAAAAAGATCCTACTTCTGCTATGAACTTTGTTGATGGTTGTCATACTTACTTTATTTTTACTATTATTGATACTTTAATTTGTTGTTAGCCATCGAGAATCATATTTTTAGATGTGTTACCCAGTGGTGGGTTTCAAATTTTTTTTACTACCGGTTCTGTGGCCGTGGCTTGGTGGGCATGGCAGGGGAAGGATACTATAAAATCTCCATTCCCTTCCCAATCCAGGGGAAGGTTACTGCAAAATCCCCATTTCCTCCCAATCAGCTGGGACTTGGGAGGCAGAGAATAGATGGGGGTGGGGCCAGTCAGAATTTTTACTACCGGTTCTTTGAACTACTCAACATTTCTGCTACCGGTTCTCCAAAACTGGTCAGAACCTGCTGAAATCCACCTCTGGTGTTACTGTACAAATTGTTCAAATTTTTTACAACCACTATTTCTTTTTCAGGAGGTGGTTTATAATAAGTTTGCTATTAATACTAAAGTTCCAGATATACTTACCTAGTGAACTTAGCAGGCTTAAAGTTGTGATGGTACATTTCAGATACTCTACACACACACACAAATCAGCATTGTTATCCACATACTAGAAGACATAAATGAGTAAGCACCATCAGATACTCATTGAAGAGCCCATGCAAGTAAACTAAACAATTGTTGTATGGCACTTTGCTAATTCACCAATAAATTTCATATAGTAACTGGTAAAAAAGGTAAAGGTAAATATTTCCCAGTCAATGGTGTCATAATCTAGGGCAGGGTTCTCATATCTGTTTCTTGGCTGAGGAAGCCAGCATTGTGCAAAAACAATTTCTGTGGTCATGTGGCCAGCATGGCTATGCACCAAAGGTGCACAGAACTCTGTTACCTTCCCACTGAGGTGGTACCTATCTATATGCTTACATTTGCATGCTTTCGAACTGTTAGGTGGGCAGGAGATGGGGCAAGGAGCTCACCCCATTGCGTGTAACTCTGGCGTCAAACCCAGGCTGTCAGCTCTCCAGCTGGCAAGCTTGGCAGGGTGTTTAACCACTAAGCCATAGTAGCTGGACAGCCATAGAATCCTTCAGAAACTAATATTATTCTGTTTCATTCATCGTCATGCATGTGAAGATTCAACAGTGAGCAAAACGTATTACCTCACAATTCTCATAGGATAACTATCCCACCATAAAATAAATTTAATGGGCAATAATGGTGTCACTTTACAGGATCATTTAAACTGTTCTTCAGATAAGAAAAGAAAATGTCTATTAGATTATATTTAAGAAAAAGAGAATATAGATTATATTCAAGAGAACATAATCTCTTGAAAAGGATTGTGCTTCAGTCCCAAGGCAGAAAAATCAAAGGAACCATGAATGATTCAAAGCATCCAATTGATACTAATGTTTCATTCTTAAAATGAAAAGTTATAATAATGGGATGACAAACTGAAATCTTCTGATATGCTATCTAATCTGAGAGCCTGACCTTAGTGCTTTTACCTTTTATTTCATACATGTGATGCATCCATGTGCAAAAAAAATTGCCCATTAGCTTTAGGAACAGATTGCAATAGCTTTAGCTGAAATAACTGAGATTAAAGCCTTCCTGTAATAGATGATCAGTCTCTCACACCAATGGGTAAGAATTTATACATTCCTTCTTCATGGTGAATGGCTTCAACTTGGTAGTATTGGAGGGCTTTCTACCATGAACTGATCATTTCGGGTCCTGTCCAAGATTCTCATTGGATTTCAGTCTGGGTATCTCAGAGCACTGAGTATGTTGTTCTTGTTTCATTCCATCAGGAATTCACTTCTAAGTTGGGAAACAGTATCTTGTTGCAGGAGTCACTTATTTATACTTCACATTTGGCAATAAACAGATGGTCTTATAGCAGTGGTGGGTTGCCCCCGGTTCAGCCCGGTTTGCAAGAACCGGTAGTAAAACCAGCGAGAGGCTCCGCCCACTGACCTAGACGTCATCATAGGCCATCTGTGTATGTACAGAAGCTTCTGCATGAGTGAAGCAAGCACGCACACACGGGCACGATGCAAACCAGTAGTAAAGGTAAGTAAAACCCACCCCTGTCTTATAGCCTCCTGTAGATGTCCCAAAACAGAATTGATGCTCCCTTCAATGATGGTAAAGTTTATCTAGTTCTAAGGCAGCAAATTATCCCAAACCATGACTCTACCGTTTCATTGTTTTGACAATGACTAGAACTCATGTTTCCTTTTTTCTAGCCTGGTGCCTTAACCATTAACCCAAACTGATTCCCTCTAAATTCCTGCTTAATTAAAAGTTGGTAACTGTAATGATACAGCATTGTTGCTTAGTGAGAAGACATTATATCTTATTGGAACACTTAGTAAATGACCACACTAATTGACACCAAAAAAAAATTAACACGTTCAACAAGCAAAAAAATACAAACATGCTTTTCAATATTTTATGGTATTCGCATATGTTCAATTAAAACGTAACAGTGTCAAGATGTAGAACACAATTAATATGGTAATAGTTTTATTGTGTTCTTTTGAAATCATATTAAATATTTCATAATCCAGAGTTTCATTAAAAAAATTAAAATAGTACATGACATACATTATGGAGGATATTGTTCTCATGCAGAGCAGTGTGGAAAGTAATGAACTGGTCCAACTTTGAGAAAATTGAAAATAAGATTAGCTAACATAAAAGTACTGTAGAATTAATAATTTAGCTGAAATGTGGCTTTAAAGTTTTAAAGGAGGGTGTTATAAATTAGAGTAAGAATTGTTTTGTGATGAGAAACCCAGGTTAAAAGGATCAGCTTTTACAAGGTATTATTCCAAAGAAAAGCTCAGAGACCTTTTGAACCAGCTAAAACATCTAGATGAAAAATATTTTCTTAATTCTGTTTTATAAAAATGTATTGATTATCAAACCATTTGACTGTAATGGATGGCTGACGACTACCTTTATTTGTGGAGTTAGGTTGACTGTTGTTATTTTACTGGAAATATATTGCCTAGAAGGCCTTTACCTTTCAGTCTGGCTTTGTGAACAACACAGAAGCTATGTCCACATAGATTAGGTAAAGTTGGCTTGTTTGAGGATATATGAAAGGGTTGATATGTTTCTATTGCTCTCACAGAGAGGGCCTCCTCAGGGTGCCGTCGGCCAAGCAATGTTGGCTGGCGACCCCCAGGGGGAGAGCCTTCTCTGTGGGGGCTCCTGCCCTATGGAATGAGCTGCCCCCGGATATAAGAAGGATCCCCGACCTCCGCGCCTTCCGTGGTGCTCTGAAGACTCTATTGTTCAATCAAGCTGGCCTGACCGAATAAATTAATTTTAATGGGTTTTAATTGGTTTTAAAGGGGTTTTAGCTAAGGGTTTTAATAACAGCCAAATTGCTTTAATTTATTTTAACAGTTTTTAATTTTTGTGATGGGTTTGTTTTAATATGGCTGTACACCATCCTGAGTCCTTCGGGTGAAGGGCGGTATAGAAATGTAATCAAATCAAATCAAATCAAATCTATTCTCATTTCAAAGACTTTATGCCTTTTTGTACTGGTTCTTAAAACAGTTTTTGAAATCATGTAAACATTTGCAGGATAGTAAATAATTACCGTATTTTTCGGAGTATAAGACACACCTTTTTCCCCCCAAAAAGAGGGTGAAAATCTGGGTGTGTCTTATACGCACCAGCCTCTCAAACGGAGGTTTCAGAGGCTGAAAGAAGCCTCTGAAAGAAGCTTCAGAAAAAAAGCCTCAGAAACGAAGCTTCAGAAAAAAAGCCTCCAAACAGAGCTTCAGAAAAAAAGCCTCTGAAAGGCTTTTATCTAAAATAATATGGCAAGCAACAAAAGAAGAATCAGTAAAGGTTCTAACCAAATTATGCTAACAAATCTGGAGAATGACACAATAACCAACAGATTGGAAGAAGTTAATCTACATGCCAATACCAAAGAAAGGAGATTGAACAGAGTACAGATAGTCCTTCAGAATAAAAGCCTCTGAAAGAAGCTTCAGAAAAAAGCCTCCAAACAGAGCTTCAGGAAAAAAGCCTTTTTTTCTGAAGCTCTGTTTCGGAGGCTTTCAGAGGCAGAAAAAAAAGTTTTTTCTGAAACAGAGTTTTAGAAGTTTCAGAGGCAGAAAAAAAAGCAAGGCACAGAGCTCACAACCAACAAACCTGTTGCTAAAATTCACCTCTGGAAACAGCTGATTGGGGGTATTCTGGGAGGCCAATCCACCCACCAATCAGCTTTTTTCTTATTTTCCTCCCCAAAAACTAAGATGCATCTTATACTCCAGTGTGTCTTATACTCCGAAAAATACAGTATTTATAGATGAAGGAGTTTTTGGAAATCATGTAAACATTTGCAGGATAGCAAATAATTATGACATATTTATAGATGAAGAGTCCACCTTGTGGATTTTACTCCACTAGTTGTTGTTAATTGTAGGGGGCGATGCTCATCTCCGTTCCAAGGCCATTGAGCCAGCACTATCTGAAGACATTTTCGTGTTCATGTGGCCAGCATGATCTCACAGAGCACTGTTACCTTCCCACCGAAGTGATACTATTTATCTACTTGCATTTGCATGCTTTCAAACTGCTAGGTTGGCAGGAGCTGGAGTGAGGATGGGAGCTCACCCTGTCACATGGAACTCAGGTCTCGAACTTGGGGTTTCCAGCCAACAAGCCCAGAGCCAAAACTACTAAGCCACTATATAGCCTCATTTACCGATGAAGAAGAACCATAATTGCAGATTGCACAGGCTTCATATGTGCATTTTTTTGCATTTAGTGGTAGTATGCTGATCAAGGACAAGCTAAGTTACACTGAGAGAATTACTCTCTGTATCACTTATGAAGACAGCCAATTTGGGGTATTGGTGTTGATTCCGGGATATTGAACAGGGCAGGTCTGTATATAGGGGAGCATATGAAAATGACTGTAACCTTTGGCAGGCCAATATAACAGATATTCAGTATGTTCTGATGGCTGGGCATCTTGCAATCTGTCTCTGTTAGATAAACCCTTCAAAAACCCTTCAATCTTTCAAAACCCTGCGATTCAGTTACATGAATTCTAAAATCCATCGTCCTGAAAAAAAAATGTCTGGGTGTTAAAACTCATTTTAACAGCACATTTTCTGCCATATTTGAGGATCTCAGTGAGCTCAAAGGGCACAGGGAACACTGGATTATTTATCAGTTCTGCTTCTTGATTTATCAAATTTTCCCAGTTCTCTTGTGGGTTGACTCTTTCTGTCTCATCTTCAAAAAACACAGTTCATTGCCAATAGCACTTTATCATAAATATGATTATCTACAGGTAGACAGCCCAGATCATTTTAAAGGTACATTTTTTTAAAAAAATCATGGTGTAAGCAAGTAAATGCCTCTTCAAAGCATTTTTTTTTTTTTTTAAATTTGATTTATATGCCGCCCTTCTCCGGAGACTCAGGGCGGCTTACAGTGCGTTAAGCAATAGAACAGCTGTATCTATTGAAAGACTCAGTATGGCTTCCACAAAGTTTTTCTTAGATTCTTTCCACCTGTGCTTCCCAATGGTCCCAATGATCTCAGTGCAACGTAAATTAGGTAACAACTAGTTTCCAACAACAATCCATCAAAGTACTGTGGTTTTTTCCTCTTCTCTTCCCCCCCCCACCCCATTCCGAACCCCAGCACTAGCTACAGAGCCATAACTGTAATAGTATGAACGCTCTTTTGAAGCCAAATAAAAGTTACAGAATATAGTTTCTTCTCATCATGAAGTGACATCACTCTGCAAGAAGTAGAAGATCATGCGCGAACCTCCCGAGCTCCATTTTCGCTGGCAGAGGGTTGCAGGAGGCCGTCCCAGCTGAAAATGGAACTTGGGAGCACATTTTTACTGGCAAAACAATTGGGCCACCACAGGTGCCCCCCAATATACATGATGTCATGCTGGCCATACCTGCTGGCCATGCCCCAAGGTCAAACACAAAGCTGATGTGGCCCTCAGTGAAATTGAGTTTGACACCTCTGATATAGACTAACACTATGATTTACAGATTTATTGTTCGCAATAATAATATTATGTTAGTAACTGAAGAGAGGAGAAGGAGAAAAATGCCCCAGTAACTAAAAAGTAGAGGCTACTACCTTTCCTGAGAACTCCTTCCAAATGGGTGGGCTAACAGGCAACATTTTAGCCAACTGCCCAATCAATCTTGTCCCATCCAGTTTGAGGGTGTAGCCCATTTTTGCATATGGTGTAGAAATAAGTCCAGGGGTGACCCTAGAGCTAACAGAAATGGCATACAGATAGTCCTCATTTAGTAACCACAATCAGAACTGGCAACTCACTCATTAAGCAGTCACTAAGGGAAATCGCAACTGGGTTTACAACCTCACTTCAGCTTTCCTTTGCTGAGATCTGCGAAAGTCATAAATGTGAGCATTAGTTGCAAAATTACTTTGCCATCACCACTGTAACTGAGAATGGTCATTAAACAAGGACTACATGTACTCCTTACCTAAATAATGTGATACAAAAAGTGGAGAGATTAAATTTAGAATCTACACTCTGCCTAGTCAGTAGCAATTATGTGTGCACATGGATAATACGTAAAGACCAACTTTTCTGAGCTACGTTATACTTTCAAAAACTGCACTTCCATTACCTCTAAGCCATCAAAAGTAATCAATGAATCCTTTATCTTGCCCAGTTCTATACTTCCCAACTTTTATATTTTGGAAAGAAAGAAAGTCATAATTGAGTGTTCAGAGTAACACCAGGAAGCCTTCTCATCCACCTCAGTAGGGAGCAGTCATACAGAGTTATTTGATTTAAATCCATTATTATTGCTTTTTTAGTTGGGCCAAAGTAGAATTGCAAAAAGAGATGACCTATCTGTAAAGCTGATATATAATTTTTATATCCTAAAAGTTCAGTTATAATAGCTACTCTATTATTATCATCTTCCTGGACAAAGAGACAGATTTTACTGCTAGTTGGGAACATTTGTTTGTATACCTGTTACTTTCAGCCATGGTCTAGATTGCTTGGGGCCGTTAATGGGGCAAAATTCTTTGGAGATCACTTTTTTGTTGTTGTTGTTTTGTTTTGCTTTAATTTATATGCTGCCCTTCTCCGGAGACTCAGGGTGGCTTACAATGCGTTAAGCAATAGCCTTCATACTTTTGTATATTTATACAAAGTCAGCTTATTGCCCCCACAAACTGGGTCCTCATTTTACCTACCTTTGAAAGGATGGAAGGCTGAGTCAACCTTGAGTCTGGTGGGATTTGAACTTGCAGTAATTGCAAGCAGCAGATGTTAATAACAGTGCATTAGTCCAATGTGCTACCAAGGCTCTTTCTACTTCAACTCACTGTAAGCATTTCCAAAAAGTTTACCAGGATGCAATTCTAAAGAATCCATTTTATTAAAAAAAAAAAAAAATCACAAGTTTGATTTGCACATTCCTGTTTTAGGGCCAACTATTCAACATGTTGCCCTCTGCTAAACTAATTTGACCCCTAAAAGTGTAGATGTAAATAATGATGCATCCATAGGACTACACGTGAACCATATCCTGAACAAAAGGCAGACAGGAGAGACTCTGAAACCAGGTTAATTAGCAGCAGAAGATCCATGGTACAGAAAGTCCCCAAGGAGATTGTCCCACCTCTACATCTGTGATCCTTTCCCACTAGCTTTCTCAATGTGGTTACTACTATATTTAGTTAGTTTCATTTAGTGGCTGGCTTGCTCCTTCCTTCCTTCCTTCCTTCCTTCCCCTTTTATCCTGACTTTATTACTTTAGAAGAAACCCAAGGCAGTGAACCTGCTTAATATTCCTCCCTTCTCCTGTTTTCCCTACAACAACCATCCTGTGCAGTGGTGGGTTGCTACGGTTCGCCCTGGATCGGGCGAACTGGTAGCGGCGGTGGGAGGCTCTGCCCACCCGCCTAGACGTCTCTGCGCATGTGCATGCATATGCAAGCGCCCACAAGTGAACCAATCGCGACAGGATTTGAATCCCACTACTGATCCTGTGAGGTGAGTTGGGCTGAGAGAGAATGACTGGTCCAAGGTCACCTAGCCAGCTTCCATGCCTAAAGCTGGACTAGAACTCACTATCTCCTGGTTTCTAGTCTGGTGCCTTCACCACTAGACCAAACTGGTTCTACATATACTGAAAGAAGTAATAATATATGTTTACAAATATATGCAGGGATTTCACAGAACAGGAGAGAATTGCTAAATGCTTACCTTTTTCTTTGCCATCTGTCTTGTATATCATTCTTTCTCAGGCTTTTTATATTAACTACTGCTGTTTTCTTTTAGCTAAATAGCTATATATGACTAAGATATAGATAACTTTAATTGAGAAGTTTAACTTCAATGAAAGAAAAAGAATAAATATATAAACAAAGGAAAGAAGGGGGGGAAAGTGCAGCACACAATATAGTTAAAGGAAAAGAATGGGGAGGGGAGAGAAGATAATTAAGAAGAAATAACTCCTGACCTTCAGTGCAAAAAGCTACAATCAAAATTATTATTCCCTCCTTCCTCTTAAACATAACAATAAGTCCTTCATCAGCTTTTTCAACATGACTTCTGCCGTTTCCTTCACCTTTGCTTTAAAGTACCGTTTTAGTGCTCTTCCTACTACTGTGGCACAGAACTAGGAATCTCAAGATATAGTTGAGACCAGGTTATAAAAAGACACAATGGCACCTGCCACCTTGAAGCTATCAGCAACTTGAGGTTGCAAGGTATCCCAGTCAGACCTTGGCACTTTGGTGGTACCTTTTAAAGCTGGCATTATCTTTTGATTAAAGTGGATTGCTGCATTTTAGCCCTGCCACTTGGAGTCAACATAACATAACATAACATAACATAACATAACATAACATAACATAACATAACATAACATAACATAACATAACATAACATAACAGTAACAGAGTTGGAAGGGACTTTGGAGGTCATCTAGTCCAACCCCCTGCTCACCCAGGAGACCTGTACTAGGGATTCAAACTGCTGAACTGCCAACCTTTCTGATCGACAAGCTCAGTGTCTTAGCCACTGAACCACCTAGTCAGGTGACCTAATATATACATATATTATGTGTATATATATATATATATATATATATATATATATATATATATATATATATATATATATATATATATATATAAACACCTAAGATGTGCCTCAACCTGGTCCAGCAGAGCTATTTTTACATTTCTATTTCTGGTTTAAATGTAATACTGCACATTTCTAGATATAAATATAATGCGTTCACCATATGGATCTCTGTGACATCAATGGGGCATCAGAAAGCAACTCCTTTCCTCTTTACATATTGGGATACGACTAACACCATTCACTAAAAATACCAACTTATCCTTGTTACATCACTGTGATTACATTGTTCAGTCACTAGATCAATGGGTTTTTTTCCTTTATTAGAATGAAAAGTTCCAAGCTGCTATCTTTTGAAAATAGAAAATGAAAATTATTGTCAAGTTTTCTGGCTCATCTCAGAACTGCTTTTGGTTAAAACTCAGAACTTCTCCCAACCCATGTCAATTTAAATATTAGTCTACATGTGATAGCCATGATGAAAACAAAATGAAAGTAGGTCAGATGCTGAAATCTCACATAGTCTAGGATTATATTCTGCAACTTCAATAGTTGTTCTCAGATTTCAGATCTAAAAATCAAACTCGGAAATGAGACTATTTAAAAACAGATACAGTATTATAATCTGAACAAAATTGTAGAGTGTGCTACACTTCCTTGTAGCAACATAGTGGAATACAAGATTCCAGCTAGACAGTTGCAAAGAGATAAATCATGAGCGTCTTCAATGACATTGTTCCATTCCCTGGTTTTAAATATAACTTTAAAGCATATACCTGAGGTTCAGAGGGCAGGTTCTGACCAGTTCTGGAGAACCAGTAGTGGAAATTTTGAGTAGTTCGGAGAACTGGAAGTAAAACTTCTGACTGGCCCCGCCCCCATCTATTCTCTGCCTCTTTGAATCCCAGCTGATCGGAAGGAAATGGGGATTTTGCAGTAACCTTCCCCTGGATTGGGGAGGGAATGGAGATTTTACAGTATCCTTCCCCTGCCATGCCCACCAAGCCACGCCCACCAACCATGCCACGCCCACCAAGCCATACCCACAGAACCGGTAGTAAAAAAAATTGAAACCCACCACTGCTGAGGATCCACCTCAATGTTCTGGTGTAAAAAAATATTTTTCTTGATTTTGATTCTAAGCATGTGAATGGGGTCTGACCTATCAGAAGAACAAGCATCACTATTATAACTTCTGAACAAGTAGGACTATCTCATGACAAAGATAACTATTATGCTTCTCTTTAATTA
Source organism: Pantherophis guttatus (assembly GCF_059756535.1). NCBI lineage: Eukaryota > Metazoa > Chordata > Lepidosauria > Squamata > Colubridae > Pantherophis > Pantherophis guttatus. The sequence goes on along the minus strand of NC_142063.1, from coordinate 134,969,796 downwards.
ACATACAATCAGTATGCTGTGCTTTCTGTCATTCCCATAGAAGCTCTTTGTGCCTTTCTTACCTCTTCACCTTTGCCTTTGGTCCTTGTTTTCTGTGAACCTTCTCCAGCCTGTCCTTGTTTGGAACATCTCCTTTTTATATGCTAGTTGGACTCTAGTGAATAAATATGGAACAGATGATCTAAGATTATGTCTCCTTCTTTTGTCTCTGCAGTGCTCCATCTGTTACTGTCACTGTGTTTCTGGCACTCAAAAAAAATAAATAAATCTGTCACTTGTGGTATCTCAGAATACTCTTCTTCACACCTGTTATTATACTTCCTACCCAAGCTGCCTAAATTAGGATGGCTTTTTAAGATATTTCATCCTCCATTGGTCAGATACGTATCATAGAGTGCATAGAGGGCTGGCATAGGAAATGTTTGTAAAATGGTGGTAGTATTTACAGTAAATAAAGCAGGAAACATGACATCGATCTGTTGTATATAGCAGCTAGCACACTGGTAGCATGAAATATATTGAGAATTACAGCACAGTAAGCACTTCTTGTAAGCTTTATTACTATTTGCAGGGGGCCAGGGAGCACTTGTTTTGTATAACTGACGGTTCTTATTATTTAAACAACTAGGTGTTGTTGGTTTTTGTTATATTGTGTTATCAAGGTAGCCTGAGATACATGCCCATTAAAAAATGCAAGATTATTAACAGGAATTCTATTCCATTTTCTGTCTGAAGACAAGAGACAATTTCTTTCAGACCACTTAGTTTAAGAAGGTCATTTCTGTCTTAACTTGGCCAGCTGCTTTATTCTTCAAGGAGCTAGCTATATATGAACTACAAATCTCCATCAGGAACTGAGAAACAGTACAGGCACAAAAAAGAGAAGTGCATTAAACTTTTTCTTCATGTCAGGTCTTCACTTCAACTCTTAGTTTTGTAGTGTCTTATTTTTTAACAGAAAACTACTGTTGGATCAATTATTTTGCTGTTTTCAATTATGGGTTGTAATATAGACTTGGTTTGTCTGAAACCTGTCTCAATTGTACTTTAAGGAATAGAAAAAAAACTGAAAGGAATGAAGATGCTAATAAAAGCTGATGTTAGAAGCATTGTTAGCCTGGTATATTGGCATTTGTTGCATCAACATGCATACTTTTTTTTTTTAAAGCATCTCCCAGGATTGCCCAGCTGTGGATTCACTAAGTCTGTATGTGCATGTGTATGTGTATGTGTATGTGTATGTATATGTATATGCATATGCATATGCATATGCATATGCATATGCATATATATATATATATTCCTTCCTTTTTTATCCTGCTTTTATTACTTTAGAAGAAACCCAAGGCAGTGAACTTATTTAATATTCCTCCCTCCTCCTGTTTTTCCTACAACAACCACCCTGTGCAGTGGAAACAGGGTTTATATACCCTGTTTTCCCCCAAATAAGACATCCTCTGATAATAAGCCCAATCGGGCTTTTGAGTGCATGGCAATAAGGCCAAGTGCTTATTTCAGGGTTCAAAAAAACATAAGACAGGGTCTCATTTTCGGGAAAACACGGTATGTATACACATACCATGTTTGATCTGGCCATAAAAAGATCACTTCACAATCCAGGCCTCCTGACATGAAGCCATCTTGTACTCAAATTTTCTTGTCAGTAGAAATATTATCCTAATGCTGGCATCAGTTACTTCTTGCTCTTCAAGATGATGGAGATCTATCCTTCTCTGCACTGTAATTCCAGAGAACAAGGTCTATTTCTCCCTCTGCTGGTCAGATGTATATTTACAATCACTATAATTCTAGTTGAAGACTATTCAACTATGTGATCAAACTCCATGTTCATACTGGCTATTGATAATAGAAGTTATAATCTGAATTGTAATCAGGTGCTCTCTAGAGTGCAGCTCCTAATAAATTGATATTTTATATAACACCTAGCAATACACTACCACCCACCACGCTCATGAATTTATTGAAGCCTCACACTCCTCAAGCAATTCCATCAACAGACTCATTGACCAAAACCAGCCTATGAACCCCTCAGAAGCCAAATCTACCTCACAGCCAAGCAGAGACAGCACCGACTCTCAGCCATCTTGTGCAATTTCCCACCCCCCACTCACACACACCAGCAGCTCACCTCTGAATGTCCCTGATCTAAGGTAATCTCCTTATCATAAGACCCATCACAAGACTTGCTGGTGACTCACAGCTGACCCATCATAAGACCTGTCACAAGACCCTCACTTGACACACCCAGAACCTGAAACCCTTATAAACAGAAGAACACTGACATCCCCTAAACTCTGCTGAAGATGTTACCTAGTCTGGTAATGAAACATCCAGAAGCCAGGGGTGAAATCCAGCAGGTTCTGACAAGTTCTGGAGAACCGGTAGCAGAAATTTTGAGCAGTTCAGAGAACCGGTAGCAGAAATTTTGAGTAGTTTTGAGAACTGGCAAATACCACTTCTGGCTGGCCCCAGAGTGGGGTGGAAATGGAGATTTTGCAATATCCTTCCCCCAGGAGTGGGGAGGGAATGGGGATTTTGCAGTATCCTTCTCCCAGGAGTGGAGAGGGAATGGGGATATTACAGTATCGTTCCCCTGCCACATCCACCAAGCCACGCCCACCAAGCCACATCATGCCCACCAAGCCACGCCCACAGAACCAGTAGTAAAAAAATTTGGATTTCACCACTGCCGGAAGCCAACCCACAAGCTTGGAGAATGAACCTTTACCCTCATCCTACATCCAAGCTACAGATATTTGCAAATCTAGCACCCCACCTGATTGGACTATTTTTTTAAAAAATAATTGAATATGTAAAGAATTGTTTCTTTTTTCTTCAGAGGGTGGTATAGTGGTGCCATACCAGCAGAATCAAGTTGAGCACACCAAGCCTCAAAGGTTCAGCATCATTGGTTTAAGGCCTGCCATTTGCCCTCCATCAGATTCAAGTCTTCCTGTGAAGTCACTTTAATCAGGTGAAAGAAAGCAGCCAAAAATGAAGCAATTGTGCTGTTCATCCAAGCCCAAGCATATTGAAAGAGGAACAGCTAAAATTCCCAAATGGTATTCTCTGTGTCTGTGACTAATGAAAGAAAATTATGTTGGCCCCTTGTAGAGGACAGCAGCATTTTTAACAAGCTGAGTTCCTTGGCCCATTTACTGTATTTGCTGCTGGATTAGCTGTTAAAAATGCTGAGCTTGTCAGATGGAAAGCTGACAGGCCTTGTGTTCAAGACCTGAGCAGCGAACAATGGGGTGAGCTCAAAAGCATGCAAATGCGAATAGATAAATAGGTACCACTTCGGTGGGAAGATAACAGCGTTCCATGCGCCTTGGCCTAAAGTCATGGCAGCCGCATGAAACACGGAAGCATCTTCAGACAACCCTGGCTTCCTTGGCTAGGAAATGGAGATGAGCACTGCCCCCTAGAGTCGAACATGGCTGGACAGGGGAAACCTTTACCAGTTACGAAGGACACAAAGGGGCATAAGTCAGATTTGTGACTGCATTGTCTGATGCATCACAAGAGTTGACCGTTTCTTGGACTTGGACAACATAAAGCTGTTTCTCAAAAAAAAAAAATTCCTCGTTGGAGGAATTTGCCATTTTGCTCACACTAATTGGATTAGGTGAAATATCATCGTCTAGCCTGAGGTTTGAGTCTCTGCTGCATCTGGTGGAGATTTATGAAATTAAAGAGGCTCAGGAGAAGCTCAGGGCTAGACGGTATTGAAATTTAGGTCAAATGCCAACAGGTAATCTTGATGCTCATTTAGAAACATATTATCATCTTTCAATTAACAGGATAGTAGTAATTTGATATGACAGATAAAATTGCTGGCTTACACATTGCCCTAAGAAGAGAAAAATTATAACGTGGTTGTATTATTTATCTTTCCTTAGCTTACCTGTGTTTTATTTAAATAGGCCTGTGTTTTAAATGACAGTAATGCCAATTTAGCAGCTGAGCAATTTGTTTTGAGGTCTTTGTAGAAGATCTCAGACAATTCAGCTGGCTCACTAGGGAACGTCTTGAGTAGGGGGTTGCAATAAATTAGTAGTAACTACAGTATGACAGGGGGTGGACCAAAGATTCAGTGGCCCCTGATTGTGCATAGGGGACATTCCTGCTTTTGGGCACTAGTGATGGAAAGATGTTAAATCTCAGCTCAGCTGCAGTCTTGGGCTGCCATTCATAATAGAGACAGTCGTTCGTAATGGAGGCAGACTGCATAAAATGTTATTTATTAATTGTGTATGTCCCAATTTGTCGCATTACATGCAAATTGGCTGACAGAACTCATATTTAGAACCAAAAGATATCCTAAGGCAAGGGATGGCATTGTATTGCTGGAATTAATCAACTGTGGACATTGGATGTGCCTACTCCCAGGGGTATAGACTACTTACAAGCCGAGGGTTATACTTTTTCATAGATGAGGTCTTGTCCCATTCCAAAATGTAATGAGTGAGATCAGGACAAACTCCATAATTTCATTTCATTTGTAATTAAAATTAAACATTGCCCTAAGCTATAACTTAGGGCAGTCGAAAAACTCTGCCAGCTGGAACAGGTAGGCCCGTGGACAAGGAGGGGGTGGATTTTGGCTGGGAGGCAACAGCCAGCAGATGGGCACAGCAGCCCAGAGAGAAACTCTGGTGCCACACACGGACCTTCTTTGGACTGTTTTGCTCAACCGCTCAGCTGGATCACTGTGGCAGCTGGCACGCAGAGAGAGGCAGGTGGACTGAGCGGTACCAGAATTGACATTTTGGCACGAGACTGCAAGAAAAATGTTGTGACTCAATTAATGAAATGGAGAGCTGTGTTTTCAAAGTTTTGCCCCAAAGCTACGTTAGCTTTCTACACATCACGTTCAAGCTTGCAAGCTTCCTAAAAACAAATTTCACTTAACAAATGATCCCTCATCCCTAATGCTAACCATACAGGAAAGTATTAATGTGGCTTTTATATTATTTATTATTATGGTTATTAATTATAATTAATATAATTCCTCCTCTTCTTATTAAATACCCATAGCTATATGCCTGTCCCACCACCCTTACTCATCTATCTCTCCTCTAACCTTAAAGCAATGCAGATGTGGCCAAAGGGACAGCATAAGCTGCTTCTGACACTGGCTGATTTCTGTTGTACATACAGCTGACATTTGGCCTTTGACAGATTAACAAAGTCTCATCTGAAACAGACACGGGATTTTGAGGAAAACCAGAAGACATAAATGGGTGTCCGTGCGTTTATTCCAATTGGATGCACCATTTCTTCTGTTCCGCAACCTCATCTTCCTATCCCAAGTCCTTGAGAAGGACTTGATAGATGGATAAAAATGCCAAATCCACTCTAAACATCTGGCAGATTATGCAATGAAACATAAGCAAAGGCCACTTTAAGCTTTACAGTTATTGAAAGAAATCTCTGAAGGATCAGACACACAGAAGCAGAAGATAAAACAAACACTGGAGTATTTTACACTCTGAGATCATATCCAGGTGTTAAGGTATGCTACCCAATGGGGTTTTATTGTTTTGTTTCTCTCGAACATCATAGATACAACAAACAATGGTGGTGTTTTTTTTTTTTAATTTAAAGAAAAAGAAGAGGAAGCATCATTTCTTTGTTTGGTCTTACCAGCAGTCCAAGAAAGAAACTAGTCTCAATCTGAAATCATGCCAATATCTGACTGATCTTACTTTGAAGATTGGCAAACTCCTCCCATGTTCTTTTCTAAATTTATGATTAAATGCAAATGCCACACCCTCGAATTATCAGCTGAAACCTTGAGGTTTTCTTGTTGTTGCTGATGTTTGGGAGGCAAAGTGTTGTGCCCCATTTTGCCTAACAATTTTGTTCTATAAGAATTCAAAAGCTTGCATGCTATTTTATGACTTCAGGTCGACCTAAAAAAAAGACAACTGGGTCTAATTGAGAGTCAAGAAAACGGCAATTTTACAAGGAATGGGCACAATGTCAGGAGTAGAGATGATTATTTGGGGCCCCGCCAGTCTAATTTCCATTATTTTTCTTCCTGCATAGCTCACAATCATTCAGATTTGCCTTCGAGTGGTTTCAGGAGAATTTCATCTCTCAATCAAAATCCAATATCTCTCTCTCAAGTGAAAGCAATGATAGTAACTTGGTGGCTGTCTCCCAATTTCAGAAACTTTCTCAATACCTAAGTATGACTAAGCGTGGTGCATTAACTTTGTTGGTCAAAGTCAGGCTGTTTTATGTTAATTTACATTTTATGTAGGTGTTTGAATGCTTCTTTTTAAATCTCCCCAGTCATAATCAAAAGCTGACATCATTGTTTCCATTCCAATTACTTCATCACAAGAGCTTGCAAAGTATGCTGGCGTGAATCAGATGTCACTTGATTTGAATTGAAATAGTCAAGATTGCAGAATTTAAGTTGGTGCCTCAAGATTCTAAGAGAAATCAGTGTGGATGTTTTTTTTAAAAAAAACCATATCTTATGGGCAGTGGTGGGATTCAAATTTTTTTACTACTGGTTCTGTGGGTGTGGCTTGTTGGGCGTTGCATGGCTTGGTGGGTGTGGCTTAGTGGGCATAGCAGGGGAAGGATACTGTAAAATCTCCATTCCCTCCCCAGGGGAAGGTTACTGCAAAATCCCCATTTCCTCCTGATCAGCTGGGACTCGGGAGGCAGAGAATAGATGGAGGCGGGCCAGTCAGAGGTGGTATTTATCGGTTCTCCACACTACTCAAAATTTCCGCTACCGATTCTCCTGAACTGGCCAGAACCTGCTGAATATCACCTCTGCTTATGGGTAAGCATTAGAACATCTATAGCTGTCATAGGAAACATCCCCAGTTTGCAATATTTGGAAGGATAATGAAAGGGTGGCAAAATAGCTTTCCATTTGCCTAGCAAACAACCTGTGTGGAAATTGTGTTGAACCTGTGTGGAACGTATCCTGGTGCATGCTATTTTTTCCCCTTAAAAAAAAAACCTTGGTCACTTATTTTTCTAGGGTGTGTCTTTTTGCACCTGGCAATCCTGACTTCTGAGGGATGCCAAGGAAATGGCAAATTTAGCCCTCCCTGGGAAGAAGTTGTTTGTCCCTGGCTCTGGTGGGTGCTCAGCTGGATTGATTGTCAAGTTGTTGTTTTCTGGCAATGCTCTATATCAGGTCGGGATAACTTGTCTGTTGTAGGCAGATGCCAGCCCTGCTGATACAGGGGAAATGGCCAGTGGAGGAAGCAGGTGGGTTGGTCAGAAAAAGTGAGCAAGCTGGCAGAGACTGGTCACCAAGGAAGAAACTGGCAGAGAGAACTGGGCAATGTAACCTTTGCCATAACACCTAACATTGGTACATCTCTGCAAGCAGTTAAAAGCCTGGTAGATCAGTACCTCTGCTAAATCCTAACTAATTGTCACATGACCATCAATTGTCACATGATACACAAAATAAGCCACGCCCACAGAACCGGTAGTAAAAAAATTTTAGAACCCACCCCTGCATAACACAGAAGCTGCTTGTAAGTTTCAGAGCTGAATTCTTTCCAAAACTGCCAGAGAGAATCTTTTTCAACTCCTATAAATATTATTTTCATCAAGCTACTGCCAAAACTTCTACCGGGGCAGGTGAAGGTTTAAGACTCAATTTCTTTTCTTCTTTGGGCATCCAGCAAAACAAAAAGAAACACCTCCTCCAACTATAACTATAAGCAATAAACTATAAGTTTAAAGTTTTTAGTTATGCCGGGGGAGGGGGGTCTCTAAACTTGGCAACTTTAAAGCAGGGGTGAAATCCAGCAAGTTCTGACAGATTCTGGAGAACCAGTAGCGGAAATTTTGAGTAGTTTGGAGAACCAACAAATACCACCTCTGGCTAGTGCCAGAGTGGGGTGGGAATGGAGATTTTGCAATATCCTTCCTCCAGGAGTGGGGAAGAAATGGAGATTTTGCAGTATCCTTCCCCTGCCATGCCCACCAAGCCACACCATGCCCACTAAGCCACGCCCACAGAACCGGTAGTAAAAAAATTTGGATTTCACCACTGCTTTAAAGCCATGCTGACTGGGAAATACTGAGAGTTGAAGTCCACAAGTGTTAAAGTTGTTAAGTTTTGAGAGCCCTGATTTATGCTGTTAGGAGACAACAACCAGACATATGAATGGCCTAACAGAGAGGACCGTCTGCAACCACAGTCACTGTCTTCAAAATGGCAGGTATGGCCAGGGGAGTAAAGCCCCACTCTTTTAAAACATGTGTTACATGCATTGCACACTTATAAAAAGGGGGCAGGGCTTTGATTGCCCAAGATTTCAAAATGGAAGTCCATCCTTTTACCTTCCCGCTCTTTGATTTTTGGTTGTTTGACCTAGCATGCCTTCCTTATACTTGGCAGATATCCTTCCTTGTGGGACTGTCTTCTGGCAAACTATTCTCTCACATCAATTTGCTTATGCTAGTGATAGAAAGAGTTGCCTCTTTGGGAGGTCTTATCCCCAACATCCTTGTCTGGCCAAGCAAGAGGTCTACCACAGCGAGCCAAAGTACAATTTATCAGAATCAGAAGAGTGTGCCAGTGGATATAGAAGGATCAGGCATGATGTGGTGGGCAGACGATGGCTGGCAGAGAGACAGAGTCTGCCAATCAGTGGGGAGATGTGGCCATGTGGAACAGGTATGCAGACAGAGAATGGCAGCGGGCACAGAAAGTGCCAGTCAGACAAAAGACTGTGTAGCCACAAGACCAGCGTAACAGATGGGCCTGTGGACAGGAAGAAGAATGCAGGTTGTGGCAGGCAGCAGCTGGCAGACGAGCACAGAAGAGGAACTGAAGTGTCAGGGTAAAAGGAATTGACACCTTGTACCTTGTTGGGACTAACAGTTTAGCTGCGTCTTTGTGACAGCTGGCACATGCGGGTGGGAGGCAGGCTGACCGAAACTGTAACGTTGGCACAAGCCAGCAAGATAAATATAGTGACCAATATTAAGCATCTTCTCATCACATGTAACTTCCTGCTTTCTGAAAAGCACCTTTCACACACCAAAGGCCCATTTCCCACATCCCCGTCTCTAATCTTAAAGGAAAGGAACAATCAACACAGAAATATTTATTTTCGCCTATTCTTCTTAATACCTACTTGTCCCCTAACTCTAAAAGCAATGCATATTTAGAGGGAAAAGGGCCTGTTGTAATGGTTGTGTGCCCAATTGCTCAGTGTTAAGATTTAAATTTTATCCAAGCAAAACAAAAATAATGGATCCAAACAAAGCAGAGCACTGGGCTCATTTGGAATTAAGGCTCGTTCGGTCAGATCTTGTTCTCTGTTCTCCTAAATAGAAATACCCGATTAAGAGAGAAAACCTCTTAGCCTTTTATTCCCATTTGCTCAGTGCAGAGACTGAAATCTGTCCTAGACAATACAGCTTGTTTTAAAGGGCTTAGAAGCATTAGTGCTGGAAAATGATTGCCGATACTTTTGAATTTAGCTTACACCCAACGCATTTCCAATCAATCCCTAAATCCAGATCTATTCAGTTCAACATATAGCAAAACTATAACCTGATGTCGATTAAACATCAGCAAACATCACAATTCAATATGTGCTTACAACCTATTCCACAAGTTTACTTAAAGGAAAGCTAAGGTGTAAGTCCCTCATCACTCTTAGGTTCAATACCCAAAGAAATTGTTATTGTATACAAAACAGTCTAACTTCAAACATGTTGCATTAGACTCAGCAAAGATGCATTTATCCATCTGAGATGGATAAGCAAAAAGAAAAGGATAAGATTAGTAGATTTGGGAAGGAGGGAAGGAAGGAAGGAAGGAAGGAAGGAAGGAAAGGAAAGGAAAGGAAAGGAAAGGAAAGGAAAGGAAAGGAAAGGAAAGGAAAGGAAAGGAAAGAAAAGAAAAGAAAAGAAAAAGGGAGGGAGGGAGGGAGGAACGAAGGAAAGAAAAGAAAAGAAAAGAAAAGAAAGAGGGAGGGAGGGAGGGAGGGAGGGAGGGAGGAAGGAAGGAAGGAAGGAAGGAAGGAAGGAAGGAAGGAAGGAAGGAAGGAGAGATATGAGATGAAATACTAAACAGGGATTTCAGTCATTAAAATGCAAGGATTAATAATAGATATAATCTGGGAACGGAAGAAAGGATTGGTTGGACAAAGCAACAAGCAACTGTCCAGCAGAACAAAAGCAGCTGGAATCTTGATTCTTTCAGCCACTCTCCACATAAAGCTGCTCTGCTTAAGGGCCAAGAAACTCTTGTTGGTGGTTTGAATTCTTCAGGCGTCCTTTTTTAGAGGCTGTGCTCCTGAGCATATGAAGAGCGCTAACAGAACAGCCAAAGTAGCAAGAGGTGCTATTTAAAATGAATTGATAAAAGCCTTGTAATACTTGGATGCAGAGTGTGACTTTGACCCAACTATTAATAAATGAGACAGTGTTTCATTACATTTAAATCAAAAGTTATATTTATTAAGAAATGCATAGGATGGGGAGAAGGGGAAAGGAAGCAAGAGAGAGAGAGAGAGACAGAGAGACAGAGACAGAGACAGAGAGAAGCTACCAGGAATTTCTCCATTTTTTATTTTATTTATTTTATTTTACGTTACAGGAACAGTTTTAACAGATGCAACTGAACCTTTTCAGCAGCGCTGACATAAAATGAAGTCCATCTGATTTCAATGTTGTCCATTTGGATATGGTTTATATATATGTCTACTTATATAATTTTTAATTAAGTTTTAATTTTGGGGACTTTAATTTTTATATTGGTTTTAGGTGTTATTGCTGTTGTTTTATTGTGTGAACCGCCCCAAGTCCTTCAGGAGAAGGGCGGCATATAAATTTTAATAATAAAATAAAATAAAATAATAAATAAAATTTATTTTTGATTATTTTTAGACTGTTACGGAGTTTTTAACTTTAACCTCTGCCCAGAATCACGTGTTTGTGAGATGGACAGCTATATAAGTAGGTAAAATAAATAAAATAAAATAATAAATAAAATAATAAATAAAATAAAAAAGATATCAAAATAAAAATGTTGTGGACTTTTCTATAGTTCTTCCACTGGGCTTCTCAGCTCTTGGTTGAAAATATCTTGTCCCTTATTCTGTGTTCTATGTTCCTACTGAGTGAACCATTTCAAATTCTAGAGGCCCAGTCATTCTGCATGTAGATATTAACAATAATTCAAGTTGATTTCTCATGTAAAAAAATGGCAATCCTCAGGGGAAAGGAACAAAAGGGGAAATGTTAAGTTGCATTAAAAAAAATTAAACCTTAATACATAGAAAAGAAAAAAAAGAAGAAAGAAAACTATTGAAAAGCTGGGGAACAGTTAAGAAATATTCCACAGAGGGATATATTGTTCAGGAAAAAAAATGTATAAACAGATCATTAAAGCTTGACCGTACAGAGTAATATTGATTGATTTTTCCATTACACAACAGAGAGCAAGTTCATAAATGGAAAATGATCACACATCCTCCTGTATTTCCATAGAGAAGTATTTCTTTTATTTTTGCTGTATTTCATGCTCATTTAATCCATAATTCTTGATATAATGATACATTGCAAAAAAAAAAAAGAACTTTCAGATTTTTAAACCACATCAGTCAGTGTAAGAGCACATTAACGATCTTATAGACATTAAAATAAAATGAAATGAGACTGAGACCAGTCCCTGATAATGTAAGTATATTACCCATTTTACACTTTCAATGTATTTAAACCCTTTTTAAGCATTGTCTGAAATATTCAGTAAGCCTGGGATTTTTGGTTGAATTAATCCCATATTAAGATAATTAGAAAAATACCTCATATTCTTTTAATCCCTTAACCATTGATTTATTAATACGGGGAATGCTAGCTCTTTATTCCAGAGCTCTTGTAAATATCCTCATAAGGGTCTTTACAACTATTTATAAAAGACTTAAATTCATTCCATTTCTCTTTTTCCCCCTCAGATTTCATTAACTCAATCCAGTCACAACTTCATTGGTTTTTGCCTTGCTCTTCACCCATTCACTTTTCCTCCATATAGAACAGAAATCTCTCTCACATTTATTCTCTCTGCCCTTTCAAAGCTTCTTTTGTATTGGTGATTCCCCTTCTTGTTCAGTTCATATTTGTTGAGGGTTCATTCATTCTTGTGCGCTTCATCTGTTCTTTGCCCTACCACACATCGATATCAAGTACATCATTCCCACTGCACTCAATTTGTTTTTATGTTTCTTCTCCAGTGCTCAACTCACACTTTGCCACCTTGCTCTCTCTTCCTCTCTCTTTCTCTGACTTTAAAACTCTCTTTTTATGACCCTGTAATCCCTTAATTTGAGGTAGAGCCGGGGCAACTGGATAGAGCTGAGAGTTTACTGAACGGATGCCCTTCCTGATGCCATGTGAAGTTCACAGCAGATTTTTTTTCTTTGTGTCCTAGGAGAAAAAAACATCTGCTGCTATCTAGGAATGAATTCTCAACTTTCAGAACCTTCACCACTAGGCCTCTCTCTCTCTCTCTCTCTCTCTCTCTCTCTCTCTCTCTCTCTCTCTCTCTCACACACACACACACACACACACACACAAACTCATTTTCACTTCTTCAGACAAATTTATTTCTGACCACATATTAATCACTACCTTTTTCAGATCCATACTCCTTGTTGCACCATATAGTCTATATTTCAGCCAAGAAGATGACATCAGTGGAAGTCTGGTCTGGTCTAGTCTTTGTGTTTTCCACGTAATCTTCTTGCACTAGAGGACACGATCCTATTTCTATGTTGAAAGATTCAACTGCTGTGGGATAGATAGGATTGCCATTTTATCATTAATTGTAGGCTAACAACTATTAGAGTGAAGAGCAGGGGTCCTCAAACTATGGCCCGCCAAAGCCATTAATCCAGCCCACGCGGGACCATGAGGCTTCCCCACCCACATCACCCCACCTACCCGCCAGCCCCCACCTGCCTTCTGGAGGCTGAGACCAAAAACGGGAGACGTGGAGGCCTCAGGAGGCCAAAAACCACCCCATTTTGGGTAGCAGAGTGGTACTGGAGTGGTACTGTTACCCTCGCCAGCCTCCAGAGAGAGAGAGATGGAGGGAGGGAGAGAGAGACACACACACACAGGGGGGAGGGAGGGGATAGACACACATACACACACACACACACACACACAAACAGAAGTCCCTCACCTGCCCCCAAGGCAGCCACATCGATTCACTAACTTGCTTTCCACCCCCAGGAGCGTAACAAATTAGGGTTTAATTTGTGTGTATTGTTTAATGGACTGCTAAATTGATCACGCCCACCCAATCACATAACCGCCTAGCCACACCCACCCAGCTGGTCTGACCACCACCTCCCAACAGTCTGAGAAACCGTGAATTGGCCCCCTGTTTAAAAAGTTTGAGGACCCCTAGTGAAGAGTATTGAATCCCAGGCAACAAGAAAATGCCTGAATGGGATCTGAATGGGCAATTGAAATATCCAACAATTTATGAGCTGCACATTTCTCCTGGTGGAATAGGGAAGAGTTCAATTCAGTGCCTGTTATTTTTTTCTCTTTATCATCCCTGCCAAAATTTTAATATCAAAAATAAATAGTTTTCAGACAGCTTGATCAATATGGTTCTACCACATTTGCATACCACTTTTTTTTTTCTGATCTCCTGACCAATGCAGTGGCAGAGGATATTTTCCGGCATGAAATAAGAGGTTTTGAACAATCCTGCCCAGCTGTGATGCCATTTTATGTTTCCTGGCCATTTTTGGTCTGTGCAAAATGTTTCTGTAAGAAGCAGCCTCAAAGTCTATGTAAATCAGCAGGAAAGACAGTGAAGTGTCTCTGATAAAGGGGGAGAAGTCTTGAATCCTTCTCATTAGAGGCCTTTAGTTGCTTAGTTTCAGAGCTCAACTTTGTTCGTTGATTTGCTTCTTGGATGAGAGCATCTCTGTGTTTTCCACATAATCTTCTTGCACTAAATTGCTTTTCCAATGGAAATAGGGGGATCTGAATGCACATGCTGTGTGAATGGCTTTTGTTCTGTAGGATACGTCTTTTGGAAAAGGATAGAAATTGGTGTAAAATTAATGATGAGTTTTCCATCAGAAACTTCAAATACTTATGCGGAAATGCTTTTCTGAAATGACTTTGGATTCATTCGTTCTCATTGCCCCGTCTACTTGAAAAAAATCTGTCTCTTTCTTATATTTTTTTCCCCAAAATACATAATAAATAAAATAAAAATGTGATCTTGCTAATAATATGAAGATGTCCATGCGATTCACCAACTGATGCTTATATTCCTGGGGCACTCTGAAAAAGAAATAGGTCAACTTGACTTATTTATCATAATTATTTTATCCACCTGAAAGGAAGATGACACTAAACTTAAGACCATTCCACCAAAGGAAGGGTAGAATTTACTGGTATGGAGAAAAAAATATATAAAAGTTCTGCAGAATGTCAGGCTTTCCTGTCTTGTCATCTTAAAGCTGCCATTTCTACATTACACACTTGTATATATGTATGCAATAGGGCAGTGCAAACTTTGAAGGAGTGGTTCACTTTGATGAAACTTTGAATGAGGCAGTTCCTTGAAGGTTCTTTGGAAAGAAAACACAGCCTCCTTGCTTCTAAGAATAAAGCAACCATATTATCTCAAAGGTGCTTTTTCAAGAAGCAGCTAGACTTCTTGGTTTTTCTTTGAAGATGTTTCGCTTCTCGTCCAAGAAGCTTCTTCAGCTCTTCTTGAATGAGAAGCAAAACGTCTTCAAAGAAAAACCAGAAAGTCCAGTTGCCTCTTGCAAAAGCACCTTTGGGACAAGCATGACCTGGATGATTCAGAATCTCCATTGACAAGCAACCATGTTGTTTCCTCTCTGTCTTCTTTGGAGTCCTCTAAATCATCATTCGCAGATCCCACCGTCATCCTTTCTGGGTTGAGGGAAGCCTTCTTTGATAAGTGTTGGGAGAGAAGGTTGAATAGTGCCTTTATCCTGCAGTCCTGGCTGAAAGGCCTCTCTAGTTAGACAGGTCCAGTATAGATTGTGGACAGTTCCTCAGAGTGTGCTGAAGGTTTTTAGCCTGCAAAGTTCCCTGGACCATTAACCAAAGCATTACAGTATAGCTAATACTTGAAAAACACCTGACAAGCTGTTTAACACCTGACAAGCTGTTATGATTCCAGCAATCTGAAATGATTATAATATTCTGGTCCTATTTCTCTGGCTGGTAAGTAGATGAGATGCACCAGGAGTATGCAAAAGCTTCTTTTAGCACCACTTGCCTTCATCTAATAACTGATAAATGATTCATAATGCTGTCTTCTCTCAACCATTCACCGAACATCAGAACAAGGCAAGTGGAATGGAAGGAATTTTTCTGCATCTGGCTTCTCTTGCCTGCTGGAAGAGCCAAAAGATTTCACTTGGAAAACCCAGGAGAAGACCCTCAAGCCTGGAACCATTGACTAGGTGACTTTGCTAAAGACAGTGGGCTCAAGAGGCTTTTCAACAAATACACATACATGCACATGTTAAACCCAGGAACACATTAAGACAGAAGCTATCCCACCTCACAGACAAAACATCCAGACACAAACAGAGCAGTATCGTATATGCAATGAAATGCAGCGAGGCATGTTCAGACTTGTACATTGGGTAAACAAAACAACCACTACACAATGCATGGCACAACACAAGAGAACCAAAGCAGAATTCAGCAGTCCATCTGCATCTGAAAGACAAAGGTCACTTTTTTGAAGACAGCAAAGTCCACATTCTGGACAGAGAGGACCACTGGTTTGAAAGAGGGGTAAAAGAGGCTATTTGTGTTAAAAATGAACAGCCCTCTCTCAACAGAGGAGGAGGGATACCACACCAAACACCTCCTGTTTACAATGCAGCCCTTTCAGAAGTTCCAAGAAGATTCCATACCCATTTGCATTCTGATTCAGGTGATCCTGAGGACACAAATTGACCTCCAGGTGTTTCAACAATCCTCAGAGTGTTAATGATTGGTGACTGAAAAGAGTATACATCCTTCCATTCCCCACCAGTTAATTAGAATTGAAGAAACTTCTTGGATTGGACATGAAATGTCTTCAAGAAAACTCAAGAAAATCCAGTTGCCTTTTTAAAGCACCTATGGGACAACCATGACCTGGATGAGTGAAAATCTCCATAGACAAAGGCAGTGGGGAACCCAAAGTCACATAGATAGATAGATAGATAGATAGATAGATAGATAGATAGATAGATAGATGATAGATAGATAGATAATTTTATTTCTATACCGCCCCTCTCCCAAAGGACTCAGGGTGGTGCACAGCCAAGTAAAAAACACAATACAAATCCCAATTAAATTTAAAAATTATTAATTTTAATAATTAGTCTTTTAGTTTAGTTTAGATTAATTTTAATAATTAATCACCTAGTCTAGATGTTCCTTGGCCAGGGTTAAAAGAAAAGGATGACAGGAATCACAGCACTGGTTCAAATTGATTGGAAATCCTCAACACTGTGAACCAGGTGGCTACTACCAGGTGGCTACTTAGTCAGATTACTAAGGTTTGAATTATTTTGTTGAAGCTAATACTTTGTTGGCACAGCTCTAGTATGGAGATCTGTGCTAGATGCTTACCTATGCTACCTGAAAGAGAGAGTTATCTGTTATACCAGTGGTGTCAAACTCGTGGGTGTCATGTTGTCATCATGTGACGTATCACAATTCCCACCCCCTTTGCTAAATCAGGGGGGGCGTGACCAGCGCATGGCGCATCCGGCCCGCAGATCAGGGGTTTGACACCCCTTTACTATACATTTTACAAAAAGAAGTAAATCCATCAGGGAAATAAACCCAGTTGAGGCTTATTTTCAAAGGCAAGACATGATTGGTAACAGTGGTATTTGTAACTCTTCATATTGTTTTTTTTTAATCAATGTAAAATGAAACCCTTCTCCTGTAGCTTATTTGTTGGAATAAAACAGTATAAACCTGCTGAACAAGCTATATGCAAACTAAACTATTATTTTGGTCAATATTTACTGTTTTCATTTAGGTTAAGCAATATTGTAATAAAGAATGCCTCTATTTCTTTTATTAAGCCTAATATTCTTTTCATTTATATATTGCCAAGCTAATTAGCCTTTCAATAATTCAAAAGTTACAACACTAACAGGTTATCTGATGTAGGCTTAAAAAAAACAAAATCAATAGATGGCAGCAAAGAACTGGAGAAAGTATCTAGTATGATCTTCAGCCATGTGGTTCTAACTAGATATTTTGGACTTCCAATCCCATAATGCTACTTAGGAATTTTGGAAATTGAAACCCAACACATTTGAGAAGCACAGAATCAGGGGGAAATGGGGTAGATCATCAAGAACCGATAGTTCTGCAGATGAAGACCCGGTATTTCCAGAAGCACACTCCAAGATAGGCCTCCTAAGCATTAAGCAGACAAGCATGTCTTTGGTTCTATGCCAGTCATTGAAAAATATGCCTGAAATACAGTCCATTTTGGCTTGTGTGACTGTCTCGCTCTCCATGTATTGCTCCAAATTTTGCCACCAGATGGTGCTATCAAGCAGTACTTCCTTTTTATCTCTCCAAAATTTTTCTCTCCTACATTATTCTCTTGCTATTTATAACATCTTTTCCCTCACAGCTTCAGCATTCTCAATTCTGGCGTAGAGTGTCAAAAAAGTCATAATGGCAGCCACAACTGCACACAGCCATATCGGCTTTTAATATTAAAAAAGTCGGAGTTCTGATCACAGAGTTGCAGTTGCCATCTTGACAATCTTGACACACAGACACAGGCATTTCTGCATGCAGTGGTTCCTCTTTATCTTTCTTCTGATGGTAGCTGAAAGAGAGAGAGAAAGTCTCAAAGGTGCTTTTTCAAGAGGCAACTGGACTTTCCAAAAAGTCTTGAAAAAGCACCTTTGGGACAACCATGACTTGGATGACTGAGAATCTCCATAGGCATTTAGAGAGAGAAAGGAGAAGGGCCAAGGAAGTAGCTTCTTCCGAATCTACTTATGTCCCATTAACCAAGATTTTCAACTAAGAAAATAAAAGTAAGATCTAGCTTACTGTCTTAGTTTTATAACCTGGCAATATCTATCACGGATTATTAAAATCCATATTTGGCTTCTTATCTTATTACTCATTGAACACTGACAAGCTGTCATTCTTTGCCATTCACTTTAATTACTTGTTCATTTCAATATACAATATGTTTGATTTTCCTAGGCTCTGACTGTTACACTGATGCTATGGTAGAACTGCCACTGTTCGGAACTATCTTCCTCACAACATAATATTTCAGCAGCTGCAAAATGGCAGCTGAAAACTAGAAGCTTAGCTCAGTTGCAGCTGCTGGTATGATCCTGGTCCAAAATGAAAACATAGCCCATTTACTTGATTTTACTGACACTAAAGAATGCTCTATGACTTCCACCGAATCAAATCACACTGGCCAAAACCATCATGTGGATGGTTTGCCTTTGGCAAAGAGAGTCAATTTGGTGTTCCGCTGCAAAATAAAATGTACAAAAAGCTACAACTCAGTGAGGCAGCTTTGAAGGCCTTTGCTTGAGACTTGGGACATAATTCTGGATGAGGATGATGACGGTGGTGGTGGTGATTTGAACTACGGCTCCTTAAGTTATGAGTTAGTTTGCAAAACCATTTGGTAGGATTAATGGGTAGGAAAAAAGAGGATCCGTCTTATGATTTTTTTAATAATCGATATTATTTATTAATTTATATTTTATAATCTATATTTATTAAGTTTATTTAAGCTGTTTAAGGAGAAAAAAATGGATCCAAGGGGTTCACCCATCATTTTGCTTTCCAACGATCATCTTTGAAGGGAAGTTATTGGCTCAGAGGCACTCAGTCTACTCCATGGTCTGAAAGGGAACTAGAACTTCCATCTAGTCCATCTGCTTAATCATCCGTGGGAAACTGGATTGGAAGAAGATGAGTGTGGTTGTAAAAAACAGGAGGAGGAAATATCCATAACCTGACATCTCGGTGTTTTCTCCATGGCTTCATCTTTTTGTTGTTTCTTCTGTCTTCATTTTCACCAAATCTATTACAACATTTCTCCACAAGTACAGTATGCTAATTATAAAATTTTCTTACATAACTGTTAGTTTGCTTATCTATATCTCTTTTCTAACCAATGGGTAAAATTGATCCCATATCTTAAAATATTCTAAAACCTCTCTTTCTTTGATCATCAAAGTTAATTTATTCATTTCTGCACAGTCTACAATTTTTTAAATTACTTCTCCTTCCAAAGATATTTTTTCTGCTTTCCAATTTTGTGCAAAAACAATCCTTGCAGCTGTTATTACGTGTATAATCAAATAAATATTTTCTTTGCTAATTTTCTCTGGAAGGATACTCAGTAGGAACAGCTCTGGTTTTAAATCAATACATTGTTGTGTCATTTCTTCCAACCATGTCTTAATTTTATTCCAATAGCTTTTAGCTTCTGGACCAGTGGTGGGTTGCCCCTGGTTTGCACCGGTTCTATAGAACCGGTAGTAAAACTGGCAGGAGGCTCCGCCCACTGACTCCATCATCAAAACACTTCTGCACATGCACAGAAGAGTGTGCGCGCACATGAGGAAAGTGGGCACACATGCGCGGCCCCACTGCGAACCGGTAGTAAAAGTAGAACCCACCCCTGTTCTGGACATGTCCACCACATATGGTAATAAGATCCTGGTAATTGATGACATTTCCAACATTTAGCTGACTTATCTTTAAACATTTTTGCCAGTTTCTCAGAGGTCATATGCGTCTGATGACACTACCTTGATAACTGAAAATGCAAAAGATCTGCAAACTCCAGTAATAAAAGTCAAAGGGCACAGTGAAAAATGGGACTAATATTAAATATAAAAAAGATCAAATTAATGCCAATAGGTAGAACGCAGTGGTGGGATTCAAAATTTTTTACTACCGGTTCTGTGCGCATGGCTTGGTGTGGCTTGGTGGGCGTAGCAGAGGAAGGATACTGTAAAATCTCCATTCCCTCCCCACTCCAGGGGAAGGTTACTGCAAAATTCCCATTTCCTCCCGATCAGCTGGGACTCTGGAGGCAGAGAATAGATTGTGGGGGGGGGGGCAGTCAGAGATGGTATTTACCGGTTCTCCAAACTACTCAAAATTTCCGCTACTGGTTCTCCAGAACTGGTCAGGACCTGCTGAAACCCATCTCTGGTAGAACGACCGCCTTAGAATTTAGAACGAAGACATTGATGTGATGCATAGGTCTGCCTTTTGTAAACAACCATCAACACTAAAGGAACAAGTGGTCAAGAATTATGCTGCAAACTATCCAGTGGTTGGATTCAAGTAATTTAACAACCGGTTCTATGTCCTAATGATTTCTTCCAACAACCAGTTTGCCAAACTTCTCAGAGAGTTAACAACCGGTTCTCCCGAAGTGGTGCGAACTGGCTGAATCCCACCATTGAGACTATCTTAGGTAAAGAAGCCATGAAGTCCTTGGAAAAGATATTTAAATGCTGAAATGTGTCTATACTTGCAAAGATCAGACTTGTGCAAGCCATAACAGTCGATGGAAATGAAAGTTGGACTTTGAAGAGCTAGGGGAAAAAAAAGAATATTGATGGTTTTGAATGTTGATACTCGAGAAGGCTCCTGAGAATATGCTGGATGGCCAAGTAAATAAACAAGTAGATCTTTGAAGAAATCTATCTGGAGTTCTCATTCAAGGCACAAATGACCAGGCTCAAATTATCCTACTTCAGAAACATTATGTGACGACCTTGTTCTTTGGAGAAGACCTTTAATACTGGGGAAAGTGGAAGAACAGAAGAAGAGCAGCAAAATGGATGGCCTAGGTTAAAGTGTCAAAGGGTCTGCCTTTGGAAGATTTGAAAGACCAGGTTAAGAATAGATAATCATGGAGAAATTCTTGTGTTCAATAAGAGTAACAATGACTTTATAGCACATAATCAATCAACCAGTCGGTACGAAGACTGATTGCTTGTCTGGTATGTGCCTACCACGTATATGTTTGTATATAGATGCCTTGTATATAAACCACTGTTTGTAAGACAAACCTTTGTGTCCTGTATTTTGCTCCTGGGTGGTCTCAAAATAGTAGTCACACTGTTAACACTCTGGCACAATCACTCTATCAATCAATAATTACAGCTTCTGGAAAACCATTTCTTCTTGCTGAAACCTCCAGTTACAGTAGTTGCCAGATGGATTATCCAAAACAAATGTTGACAAATTCCTTCATTAACAACTGTAGGTTCTTTTCATATACTGAGGTGATGACCTCAATATATAAATCACACAATCTTTCAATCGGCATCTGTCAGCTTAGGCCTCTGTTCTCCATGGAATCCATAAACCATGTCCTGTTTCTTCCAAGGCTTTACCTCCCACCAGCAGCATTGTCTTTTGTGCCAAATTTCTGCTTTTAGTGCCAACTTGGAGAGAGTCCTGTGTGTGTGTGTGTGTGTGTGTGTGTGTGTGTGTGTGTGAACACTGTTTGGAGGCTTTATACAACTTTCCATAAAAATGAAATCTGGCAGCAACAGGAGTCAGATTCACAGTGCAAATTAGTGCACATTTGTAAGTATCAAGATGGCCTTGGCATAAAGTGGCATAAAGTGGTTAGATGCAGCTTTTGACCTGGAAAAGAGCATTAGAGTTAAAAATCTGAAATGGGTGCAATGATGATGTTATTTTTGAATTGTTTCATTAAAATACTGTTTCATTTATATTCATATAATTTATAGGCCACTTGTGCACTTCCTAACAATCTGACTGGCGCATAGAGTACCCAAATAGTAAAGAAAGTTGATGACCAAACTGGAAACTCTTCACCTTTCAATGGAGAAACTGCATTTTCAGAGGCAATGTACCCTCTTCCTATCCAAATTACTTCTGTATTTCCCAACTGCCCTGTTCTGTTTGAAATTAATCCAATATTTTAGCCCTGTTCCAGTCCGCTACTGACATCACACATTAGATGTGCTTTAGACTTCTGCATCACTGCATGTCAGGGAACGTATGTGTCTGTTGTTCGGAGATGGTTGAACAGCTTTTGCATTTATACTTCTGCAAACATTAACATTCTGGCTAGGGGAGCTAAAACAACAAAGCACAAAACCTTCCCAACAGGGAGTCAGATCAACTAATCAACATGCAGGACATGCATCTTCAAACAACATGCAGTTGAGATTTGGGAGGTGTGCACCGGGGTGGGTTCTACTTACCTTTACTACTGGTTCTCATTGTGCATGCGCAGATCACTTCTGATGATGTCCGGATCAGTGGGTGGAGCCTCCTGACAGTTTTATTTTATTTTTTTATTTTTATTTTATTTCCAATTTATATACCACCCTTCTCCCTGAGGACTCAGGGCGGTGTACAGCCAGAATTAAGAACATGAAATACAAATATTAAAAAACAATTAATATATATATATAAATTTGGCCCCAAAATTAAAAATCACAAACCAATTAAAACATTTAAAAATTTCTTCTTAAGCCAGCCCGGCTTGCTGGAAAAAGTGGGTTTTAAGGGCATGGCGGAAGGCGCTGAGGTCTTGGATTCTCCTTATCTCTGGGGGCAACTGATTCCAGAGGGTAGGTGCCCCCACAGAGAAGGCCCTCCCCCTGGGGTCACCAGCCTACATTGTTTGGCTGATGGCACCCTAAGGAGGCCCTCTTTACTACCGGTTGTTGCGAACTGGTCCGAACCTGGGGCAACCCACCACTGGTGTGCACATCAGCCCACTTGCAAGCATCTGCAACCTAGGCTTACCCATCAACCACTTTGCAGCATAGGGATATGTCAACGCCTATACACAGTTGCAGACAAGTCTAAATCAAGTGTAGGACACCTCCAGTCTCCCGAAAACCTGGGTAAAGTAGAGGTTTTAAAGCATGTACTACAGAATTCAGTCTCAGGAACTCACCAGCCAAATGAATACAGTCCCAAACGTCATCATCTTCAGGAAATATTCCTAGACTGTAACCATTGCAAAGTAATACTCTCATTTTCCAAAACTGAGCTGAAGAGAATCCAGAAGAAGCATCATTGCTAATAGAATAGTACTAAATATTCTTGAGGAATTCATCAGAATTATTAGGGATACAATCCTTCTAATTCTGAGTAAAAGCCCTCTTCCAAGCTGGCCAAATCTATTTCAAATGCCTACCCATGATTGTAGTCAGGCTGAAATGGGGTGAGCAAATCAAAATCATCTAGCAAATTTGGAGTCTAGGTGTACTCGCTAATCCCAGGAATAAATTAGCTTGTCAGGGCCAGGAGGCCCATTTGGCATTTGGAGAACTTATCATGGGCAATTATTACAATGAGAAGGGGATACTATTCAGCAAACAACTATCCCTGGGGTATTGCCCAAACATGCAATTGCAATTTGCCAGAATCAGACTGGTGAACTTATTTTCTACCTCCACTTCTCAGACCACAATAGCGTCCTTCTCCTTCTCCTCCTCCTCCTCCTCTTCCTCCTCCTTCTTTTTTTGGGAAAAAAAGCTCTTCCACACAAAAGACTGGGCTTTAGAGCCATCCTGAATTTTCTAACAATGCTAATGGAATCATTGCCAGAATATATCTGTTATAGAATGTTATAGAAAGGCACTGTCCTTGGTAGCTTGTTGGTTTCCTGTGGTGTTTTTTTTTTTAAGTTTCTACTTTAAAAGAATTAAATCATGTAAAAATAGAACCTGGCAGACAATGAAAGAAGTACCTATCAGTGCCCTTACACATGATATTTTCTACCTCTCGCTTGCTCTGTTATTGGGGCTAGACATGATTCGCACACTCCCATTTTCCACTTTTTGATGTTGCTGGTGATCAAGTGAATTGGGTTCAGATACTACTAGGAGTTGGAAAACTACCTCTTTGATAATAAGACAAGTAATAGAAGCATATCAAAGAGTTTCTCAGAAACTTAAAAGAATCCAAGGGTTCTTTAGTCTCTTTCAGGATGATATTATGGGTGAGAAATATTTTGTATCTATTCAAGAACAAGGATGACTCTTCACATCATAGATAAGGCATCCTGCAACCCACATTCCCCTGACAATATTGTAAGAATAACTATTGGGAGCCTCTTCAGACATTACAATTGGCATTTGGCTGATGTGAGGCGGAAAGCTAGAAGTTCTCCAATGAGGAAAAATTGAGAAGTAGTCTAGAGATTTGACCCAAGAAAAGAAAGAGGTAAGGATAAGATGAATAGGAGAAAAATAAATTGAAAAGCAGCAGCTAACGAACATTGACCAGAAGGGATGATAGAGACAACTTCAAGTAGATGTAGAAGAAAATCCTTTGGTTAACGTAGCAATAGCACTTAGGCTTACATACTTATATACCATTTCACAGTACTTTACAGCCCTCTCTAAGCACTTTACAGAGTCAGCCTATTGCCCCCTTCATTTTATCCACCTTGGAAGGATGGAAGGCTGAGTCAACCTTGAGCTGGTGAGGATTGAACTGCTGAACTGTTGGCAGCCGGCAATCAGCAGAAGTAGCAGGCTAACTCTGCTGACTGCCAGCAGTTCGATTCTGACCAGCTCAAGATTGACTCAGCCTTATAAGGTCAGTAAAATGAGGACCCAGATTGTTGGTGGCAATATGCTGACTCTGTAAACCACTTAGAAAATGCTGTAAAGCACTATGAAGCTGTATATAAGTCTAAGGACTATTGCTAGTGCTATCAGCTCTTAAACCCAGGGCCAACTTCAGTGTGTTCTAGCTGAGGCTACCCAAACAAGGCAAAGTACACATTAATACATTTTTCCATGGTGCCATGAAAAATGCAAGATTGCATTTCTACGGGGAGGCCATTCCAGAGATGGGATGACATTGGCTCTCGATCTTTCCCTCTTTTGGTCACTGAGATGGAGTCAGCTGAAGAAGAGCCTCTAACTGCAGTTCCACACAGGAGCTGTAAGTCAGCTGGGCAGTTGAACGCAGCTTGCCTTCAAAAACAATGAACTTTTGGGTAGAGACGATAGTCAGATGCCTGTAGTTGTTATGTATGCGTGGGGAGACTGTGTGTTAATAGAAATCCTACGCAGTTCGTGTAGTTCAGAAGGCCTCAAGCTGTTGGGTGGACCTTTTCCCAGCATTCTTAAACAGCGCTTCATAACAAATAGCTCTGTTGGCTGGCTTCGTTCTGACACAATTCAGCAGTGGTCTTGTGACTAAATCCATTCCAAAAAGGAAATGGAGCCAGGAGAAAATTGCTTATTCCAGGAAGCTCGGTGATTTTGGAAAATGATAATTGAGAACTTTCTTCAGTGATGCTGCAGAGGGAAGACTTTATTAACCCAGGAGCTACTTGACAAAGCAGAGCTGAGCTGGGGGAGAAAAAGAAAATGAGCCATTTGTTTATTTGTTTATTTGTTTGTTTGTTTGTTTATCATTAAGAAAATGAAGTGGAAGTAGATAACAGCTTCTTTTTTTAAAAAAAATAACTTTATTAAAATTATCATAATATAAACAACAAATGAAAATGAAGGGGGAAAGGGGGAGGGAAAGAGATGTAGGTACAAGGGGAAAGAAAACGAATGTATGAACTTCCAATCTTTTTCAACACAGTAAAATACACAACAATATTACAACCTCAACTTTTTGCTTCATTAACAAATACTTGCCATTTCTATAACAATACACTACGTGAATCAACAAAACCCAACATCAAAAGTTAGTTTTTTCCTGTTTCAAGCATAAAGTCCCGAAGTGGTTCCCAAGCAGAAATGAAGCTTGATATCTTCTTTTATCTAATTAAAGCAGTCAATTTTGCAATTTCTACTAGCTCCATCATGTTTTCCACCCATTCTTCTGTTGTGGGGATTGAATATAGCTGCTTCTTACTTATTTTAGTGGTATTTTACTGTTTTTAAGAGAAAATCTCCTTATTAAATAAGCAAAATTAAGGTTTTTTTTTTTTTAAAAAATACACATCCTAAGAAAAGGTGTTGGTTTAAAGTAGATCTGTTTTATTCTATGCTTGTTCTTTAGTATGATTGTTTGACGGGTGACCTAAGAGTAGCTCCTTCTCAAGAGATGGGAAGCACTGTTGAACTTGGGAAAGCAGGGACTGCCAGATGGCAGGGTGCGCCTGGTACTAGCTTCTTCATTTGGTCATTGCAGGGGCTGATGCCATGGCTGGGTTGATGATGATGATGATGATGATGATGATTAATTAATTTTATTTCTAAGGAATATTAAGGAAATAAATTGTTATAGCAATAATTAGCAATAGGACTTAGACTTATATAACACTTCACAGTGCTTTATAGCCCTCTCTAAGCAGTTTACAGAGTCAGCATATTTCCCCCAACAATCTGGGTCCTCATTTTATTGACCTCAGAAGGAGAGAAGGCTGAGTCAACCTTGAGCCAGTCAGAATCGAATTGCTGAACTGCTGGCAGTCGGCAGTCAGCAGAAGTAACCTGCAGTACTGCATTCTAACCACTATGCCACCATGGCCCTTCTAAGACAAGTAGAAACATTATTGATTTTATCAAATTTAGGTACTGCCCATTGCACAGAGCAATTCTGGGTGGTGTACAATTAAAAACATAAACACCATATAAAACTATTATATTTCAATAAAAGGAAGCAATGAAAACAAGGATAGAAAAACTAAAAGTTAAAAAGGCAGAGTGAGGGCCTTCAGGAGGTTACTATATATTGTATAGCGTTGGTGAAATATATTAAAACTGGAGCTAGACTCTTTCCACAAATAGTGGCCACCATAGAAAGTGATTGAAAAAGTTGAAACATGAAAGAAGAAAGGGAAAAGGAGAGGAAGAAAGAGAGGGGAAACAAGAGTAGGAGAGAAGCAGGGGTGAAATCCAGCAGGTTCTGACAGGTTCTGGAGAACCGGTAGTGGAACTTTTGAGTAGTTCGGAGAACCGGTAGCAGAAATTTTGAGTAGTTCGGAGAACCGATGAATACCACCTCTGGCTGGCCCCAGAGTGGGATGGGAATGGAGATTTTGCAATATCTTTCCCCCAGGAGTGGGGAGGGAATGGAGATTTTGCAGTATCCTTCACCTGCCATGCCCCCCAAGCCACGCCCACTGAGCCACACCACGCCCACCAAGCCACGCCCACAGAACCGGTAGTAAAAAAAATTGGATTTCACCACTGGAGAGAAGGTTAGAAGGGAGGAAGAAGGGAGGTGTGGGGGAAAGGAAAGGGAAGTAGAGAAAGAGAAGGAAAGGAGGAAAGGAGAAAGTAGAAGAGTAGATGGAAGAAGAGAAGGAAAGGAAAGAGAGGAGAGGGAGAAGAGGGACTGTTGTAAAACAAGGAAGATGAAATGGTAAAACCCCGAATATACTTAAATTGTTTAGGATGAAGATTGTATTAGTATGAAAGTTAAAAGAAAATATATATGTTAGATAAGAAACTGTACATTTAAGATATGTTTATGAGGGGGGAAAATAAAAAACTTTTTCAAAAAAAAAAAAAAGAAAAGAAAAAGAAAAAGTTGAAATATAAGCCCTAGAAAATTTGGACTATGACACCAGACAGATTGAAGACAGCAAGGACAGATAGAATGTGCTTTTTGATGGATCTGCTTTCCTGACACTAGGCTGTATCAGAAAAAGAAAAGAAAACGAACTTCTACTAATGCCTGCCATATGTTTTTGCAATGCAGCCTTCCTGTCCTAAGCATACAGGAGCCATCTCAGTGTCATTGACATTAATTTGCTGGAGCAAGTGCTGACATTTTATTGGCAAACAATGCTGTTCTCTTACGCAATGACCCACAGGCTACTTCCTAGCGGTGCTGTTATCTTGTCCTATTAAAAACAAATAGTGTTGTAGAGATGATGGACATTGTGAGGCTCTATAGTCTCCATCCTAGACTGAGCTATATAAATGGATGAGCTAAATTTCTTGAAATGAAGGACAGGAGGCAGACTGGCATTTTGTAATTTATGGTTTATTTGCACCCACATACCGGTTTGTAAATAGAGGCTCATGACATTAACGGATGTCTACTCTTCACCCAGAGCATTTCTCTGGTCATAAATATGCTATTGGGATTGTTATAGGAAGCAACTTAGCTCCTACGTGTTTTTCTAACCTCCCACCAAAATTGCGAGTTTCTTCTCTTTTCTTTTTTTTTAACTCAGCTTTTGCCTAGACAACAATGCTGGTCTACCCTATTCTAACTATAGTCATTGGTTCTTCCCTCAAGCACAGCAAAAATAGACCTCAGACAGGGTAGCATTTTATGGCTAATATCATGCAAACCTGGGACACAGCTTGTTCCTTTTGAAAACAGGAGAAGGGGCCATTTTTTGTTTTGCTTTCTCTAGCTTGGTCCAAGAGAAATAAGCATGAATCTGTCTGGAGGATGTGCTAAGAAAACCATAGTTAAAGCAATCCATGACTTTTTTTTTTCACCCTGCTCATGGGAGACATTGTGAACTCCAAGTACTGCATACATTCACTCTTCTCAAATTTAAATTTACTGACAAAGAAATAAAGGGAGACTAGTATAGCTATTTCAAGCTTTTTAGCTCTTATTAACTAGCCATACCCTTCTGGGATTTGAACCGGGGCCAAATCCCAGAAGGGTATGGCTAGCTGATGAGAGCTAAAAAGCTTGAAATAATTATACTAGTCTCCCTTTATTTCCTTGTTGGTAAATTTAAATTTAACACAAAATAATTTGTCATGGAAGCAACTGCCTGCGAAGGCTCCTGGATTGGGGCTGAAAGGCAAAAGCGGAAGCAGTACACTCCGTCCCACATTTAGGTAGACCAGGTTGCTCTGATAGGTGTCACCGGAAAAACAGTCACTCTGTTCATTCCTCAGTATGCCAAAAATGGCATGTGTTACCCTATGCAGCAGCAGATCGCTGCTTCGCCTGGTCTAAAAGGAAGAATAAACTAAGATATTCAGTACATGCCCATTATTGGGGCTGTTGGGATCATCCTGCCTTCTGAGGCACATCATCTGAAAGTTATTAACATTCAATTATCTTTTATCAGATCCAAAGAAGAAATGGTTAGGATAGTCTACCAGAGCCACAGAACCTTAAACTTAAGCATCGCAGAGTGAAGATCACCCCAAAGACTCATCTTGATGAACCAGTAATCTCATACAATCGTATTACAGCTATCATCCCTTCGGTAGGTCAAGTGTTGGTTATTAATCCAGCATAGTTTAGTTTAGTTTAGTTTTATTAAATTTCTATACCGCCCTTCTCCCGAAGGACTCAGGGCGGTGAACAGCCAAGATTAAAATACATACAATATGAAAATTAAAATAATTTAAAACATAATTAAATCAATTTGGCTTCCCCAATTTAAAACCACTTACCCATAAAATTAACCAGTTAAAAATTTTAAGCCAGCCCGGTTTGCTGAAATAGAAAAGTCTTCAGAGCCCAGGGGAAAGTATGGAGGTCCGGGATCAGTTGTATCCCTGGGGGTAGCTCGTTCCAGAGGGTGGCTGCCCCCACAGAGAAGGCTCTCCCCCTGGGGGCCCCAGTCAACATTGTTTGACCGACGGCACCCTGAGGAGACCCTCTCTGTGGGAGCGTATTGGCCGGTGGGAGGTTATCGGTGGCAGAAGGTGGTCTCGCAGGTCCTAAGCCATGGAGTGTTTTAAAGATGAGAACCAATACCTTGAAGCGCACCCGGAAGACCACCGGAAGCCAGTGCAGCTTGCGCAGGAGAGGTGTTACATGGGAGTGCCATGTCGCCCCCACAATCACCTGCGCGGCTGCATTCTGGACCAGTTGGAGCCTCCTCAAGGGGAGCCCTATGTAGAGAGCGTTGCAGTAGTCCAGGTGGGAAGTAACAAGGGCATGAGTGACCATGCATAAGGAGTCCCGATCCAGAAAGGGGCGCAACTGGCATATCAGGCGAAACTGATAACCCCCCCCCCCCGGCCACGGCTGTCATATGCTCTTCTAAAGAAGCCGCGCATTCAGGAGGATGCCCAAGTTACAAGCCCTCTCCGTGGGGGCCAATGACTCACCCCAATAGCCAGCAATGCACCAGCTGGCTCTATCGGGACGCCGGCAACCACAGCCACTCTGTCTTGGAAAGGTTGAGTCAGAGCCTGTTCCTCCCCATCCAGATCCCCACGGCTTCCAGGCACCAGGACATCACTTCAAGGGCATCATTGGGGTGGTCTGGGGTGGAGATGTACAGCTGAGTATCATCAGCGTACAGATGGCACTGCACCCCAAAACCACAGATGATCTCACCCAGCGGCTTCACATAAATGTTGAACAGGAGAGGCGAGAGGACCGACCCTTGCGGCACCCCACAGACAAGGTGCCTTGAGGTCGACCTCTGCCCCCTTGCTAACACAGATTGTGACCGGTCGGAGAGATAGGAGGAGAACCACCGTAAAACGGTGCCTCCCACTCCCAACCCCTCCAGCCAGCACAGCATGATACCATGGTCGATGGTATCAAAAGCCGCTGAGAGGTCTAATAGGACCAGAACAGAGGAGCAACCCCTCCAGAGATCATCAACCAATGCGGCCAATGCCGTTTCCGTGCTGTACCCAGGTCTGAAGCCGTACTGGAATGGATCTAGATAGACAGTTTCATCCAGGTACTGCGGGAACTTAAGGGCCACCACACTCTCAACAACCTCACCACAAAGCGAAGGTTGGAGACTGGACGGTAGTTTGCCAAAACAGCTGGGTCCAGAGAGGGCTTCTTGAGGAGGGGCCTCACCACCGCCTCTTTCAAGTGGGAGGCAGGAAACCCTCACTCAAAGAAGCATTTATAATCCTCTGGAGCCAGCCTCTTGTAACCTCCCAGATAGCCATCAGAGACAGTAAATGCACCAATTGATGGGAGGAGAAAACTGTATGTGGAGCACAGCTGAACATTTGGAAGAGATATATCGAGCACAAACTAAGAACACCAAACAGCCTTTTAGCATTGAGCATTTTAGTATGAGTAGTTCCTTGCTTCAAATGTTTTTATTTATTTATTTTCTCAAAGAAGCATTAAGAATGTGACGTTATTGATAAGGAGGTAAAGTCTTCTTTGAGTTACAATTTGAACAAGTTCATGGATCTCTCCCAGCAAGAGTCTGAAAATGATTTATTTTGTTTTTTCCCACAATGTTTTCTTAACTTCTCAAATCTAATCTATAATTTGGGATTTAATTAAGAACAATCCTACTAGCCTTTTTAATGACCAATCAGGGTCAGACAAGTACCATTTGGTCTGACTCTTATGCAGTGTGCGATTTATGCCTGCATAAATATGTTGTTTGTTTTCTGATATTCTTTCCTTTGATTGAAAACAAAACAAAACAAAACTCTACATGGAACTTTTGGGTTAAATACATTCAACACTGCTGAAATCCGTCTTCCAGTTTCCTGAAGGAAAATGCTCTGTGATAAAAGCTTTTGTTTTTCTATCATACTCCCAGGCTAATTTAGATTTCCTTTTTCATTTATTTTAGAAGTGATTTTTGACCTTACTTTGTTGTTACAAGGTGGCCTTAGATGTCATTCTTGCTTTGCTCTGTTAACAGATCTCTGCAGCAATTGTGGCGTCCTGACAGTTTGGATGTCCTGATCTCCCGATGGGAGATCTTGGATCTCCTGATGAGAGAAATGAAAAGATGGCAGGTTCCTTCATGATGCTGTCCTAGGGATTTAATTGATTCATGGGAACACAAGGGGTGTGTGTGCATGCGTCTCGGATTGCTGGATAGATAGTTGACAGTGAAAGCCACGGACACATGTACTAGGACTCCCATACCATCATCAGAGAATTCCACCTTAAAGGGTTTTTCCCCTTTAAGGAACAGAATGGGAAGAATTTTGGTTCTATTTCATGGAATAAGAATGGATATTTTGAAAAATTAGTAATTTCCAATCACAAAGTGAGACAATTGGGGCTGAAGGGTAGTGTTTTGGCCCGTCAGTGGCCTGTACAGCTAGTAGCTGATTCCGACAACAAGGAGGCTGGTGTGGTGCTGCACCAGCAGCCTATGCAGCTGGCACTCAAGTCGGACAATGAGGAGGCTGGAGAAGATGTGGTGCCAGAGGCAGGGATTCAACCAGGGCCTTCAGAACCTCCAGAAGCTTCCATGGGTGAAGAGGAAGAAGAGGAGGAGCCTCTTCTTGATGCATGGGCGCACGGAGCTGCCAAAAGGCAGGAGTGGCTCCTCAGGAGGAGGTCTCCTTGAGAGTAAGGCTTGGGGCTAATTGGCCACTCCCTTAGCCTATTTAAGGATGGATGATGACTGAGGCAATTTGCAGGGAACAACTTAGTTCACTCTCCTTCGTGTCTTGATCTTAGTTCTTTTATCAGTTTCCTGCAAATTGTTTCTGGGCTTTCTGCCAATCCTAGTAAGATTACAATTATTTATTCTTTGGATTCTTGTAGGCTATTAAGAAAGTTAATTAACAGCCTTTGTTTGAAAAAGACTGATTTAATTTAGTAAACTAAGGTTTGTACAGACTTTGTGTGTGCTGCGTTCTTTGGGGTCCGTAGCTGGGGCAGAACAGGTGGGAACAGAGAAAGAGTGTAGCATTGTTTGAAGTTAGACCTGGATGAAAGAGACCAGGGTTAATTCCACCTTTAGCCAGAAGATAGCTTTAGCAGAATTCCTATCTTCCAGCCTACAGCACTGCTGTCATGAGACCAAAAATAAAAATAGAGGTGGAAGAGCCAAGCAAACTTTTTTTTTTGAACTCCTGACAAAAAGGATATAAACAGAGCAAATAAAAAAAATGAATCAAAAGTCAATGCTTCTCTTTTTACTTTTCTGGGTTGCATCCTAAAGGACATACTGTATCTTCAAAAGAACTTTTGTGGTGCTTCTTGCCACTACCACCATCCAGTTCTACCTTTCCACATGATCTGAATGCACAAACTGGAGAAATGTCTACTTCTCGTAGAAAGTATTGATAAGTAAGTCTTGTTCTTTCAGGGGCAAGATAGCGTAGAATGAGCATTTCTATTTCTAATGGTTGATCCTTGGCTGTAGAACAGTTAGGCTGAAAGGGCCATCTCATGCCTTCACGGGTAGGTTATGCACTGTATCGAAAACTATTTCTCAGGGACAGGGTTAGACTATGCTTGCTCTTAGGCAAATTGAGCCCCCCCCCGCCCCCCAGGGAAGTTGCTGGGATAATCCTCCCAGGGGTTAGCACTTCCCCAAGCTGTTCCTTCATTATTTGTACAATATATAAAATAGCATTGGTGGGTCAGATGGAACATTGTTTCTCTGACTAAGGGAAAAACATGTCTCAGGCAGGGGTGGGCTGCTGGGGGTTCGCAGGGGTTCAGCAGAACCTCTAGGTAAGATTCTGTGCAGTTCAGAGACCCCCCAAATCCCACTCCTGGCTGGCCTTGCCCACCCCTCCCCAGAGTCCCCACGCGGCCCATTTTGGATGCAGGTAGTGCAGGGCATGCACAGAGGCTCAGGGAGGGTGAAAAACGGGCCTACTGGAAGTTCGGGAAGGCCCATTTCTGGCCTCCAGAGGGCCTCTGGAGCCTGGGGAGGCCATTTTCGCTCTCCCAGAGGCTCAAGGAAAGCCTCCGGAGCCCAGGGAGGGCAAAAATGCCCCCCCTCCACTGCAGGAAGCCGACTTGGCCATGCCTACCATGGCAACACCCACCCAGCAACCGGGCAGAGAATCCCTTGCTAAAATATTTGGAGCCCACCCCTGGTCTCAGGTGCTGAGAAACATTTTTTTTTTAATCAGCTGCATTGTGTGATTGCCATAAAGCTTTTTGGATAACGAACCTGGCTCTGGTTGAAGGGAAGGGGGCAGTAATATATCCCAGTCAATTCTGTTGCTGTTCTCAAGATCAAAATGGCAGATTAGATTATTTTGAACATTCTCATCATGGATGAAACCCTGAGATTTTGCCTCCTTCCCATTCAGAAACGGATGGATCTTTTTCTCAGGTATGCACAGATCTGTTTGACCTGTCTCCCCATTGCTTAGTTCTCATTCTAAATGAGATGCATGTTTTCATCTTAAGAGTTTAAGCGTGAAGGAGACTCTTCAAAGGAATGCAGAAAGAGAGACTTTTATTCATTCTTCTAGAATAAGAATTCTAGAATGGAGACAAAAGGTTACAGCTTTTTGGATAGCTAGTTGCCCCACTCCATATAGCTCGCCAGGGATGGCATTTTATTAAGCAAGTAAAAAAAAATAATAATCATCAGATAGTTTCTGGAGTTTGCCACCTTCAAGAGCTCATCTGTAAGCCAAATGGTAATGAAAAGTGGGTGGGTGGGAAAGATAAAGCAAAACCAATGAGCCAAGACCATGGTTAGTTATTTTATTTATCAAATTGGTACAGTCACCCATGTCCACAGAAGATTCTGGGTGGCTCACAACCATTAGTGTTGGTAGACTATTGCAGTAAGCAACACACATCAAATTGCTTTAGATCAGATTCTTGAGATAATAAGCAATAATAATGAAAGCAGTTGGAAGGATGGACTGGGTCTTCTAGCTCCCTCAGTCAAGGGTCCCCAGTCTTCTACCCAAATCAGTGGTATCCACAGGGTGGTAACAAAAAAAAACCCAACCCACAGTGGGTATGACAGTGTAAGTGAAGTATACCTTTCCCCATTTTTCTGCCCTTTGGAATGCTCACCTCAGTGCTGGGATAATTAACAAGAAGGTAATTAATGTTTGTATTTACATTTATTGGAGACCCACTCTGAAGTCTTGCCTGTAGGAGCATCCATGCTACGTGCAGGTCAAAATGGGCAAGACAGTGGATGTAGTGTTGCGATATAAGCCTTTCCCTTTAGTAAATGTGTTACAATGCTGAGTTAGATATTTTGCCTGCTTGGAGCCTTCCTGCCTGCCAGCCCTGCCAACATTGCTGCTTATCTGACTTAGAAGCAGAAGAGGAACCAAAATGACAACACACTAAAGTAAGTGTGAAAAAGGATCCTGGCTTGTGATAGGCCTTATCCCTTCTGGCTTAACACTACAGCCCCCAAAATGTCATCCAGAGGCAAAAAACAAAAAAGAACCAAGATCAACCCTAGTAACGATACTGGGATCCATGAATCCAAGAAAGCAGAGATACAGAGATACAACTCCTATCTCCCCACTGTAGATTCAACAAAAAATGTAACAGATCCTGTCAGACCTGGAAGCCATCTTTTACAGTTGGGCCTTCAGGCTTGTCACATTTTTCTACTGTGGGAAAATGGGAGGGGGGATTGCATGGAGTATGGGTGATATGTAGTCAAAATAATATTCCTTTCTCAGAGAGTCAAGGACACATTGCCATGGCACCTGGAGTTGGATGACTGGGAGGTGTCTCCAGTTTGAGCGGTGGATGATTGGATCATGTGATGGACATGTGGGTGCTGGGCAGGGACTTGAACTTTCACTTGGGTGGGGAAAACCTGGAAACTTTCAGATGTGGGTTTTCCCAGATGTGTCAATATGTCATCTCTAATAAAATGTAACTTTGAGGAAATTCAAGCCTCGGAGTTTTCTTTTGTTGGGGGTGTTCCTTAGATCCACTGCTTCAGGTTCCATTTCACCTTCAAAGAGTATAACAACCCTGAACCCAGCCACAAGAGAGATCTCCTTCCCAATGTTTCAAAGACTCAGTCCAAATCACTCCTCAGAGCAAGGGAATAACCTCTTGGAACACCCACAGCTCCAATAATCAACCTTTTCACGTGCTTTGCTTTCTGTCTGTAGAAATGTTGAACTTTATATTGCAAAGGCTAAATTATATTTCAGCCAAGGTAATGCAGACAATGCAGCAATACTCTCAACAATACCAGTTTGCCTTCTTCTACTTAGCATGAGATACAATCAGGCCAAAGCTCTAACTGTCATGGCCCCATTGGAGCCTGAGTCTGCGGAGGAAGATGAATCGGAGCTGGGGCTGACGGAGGTCAAGGGGGCGACTTTGGCTCCGGAGGAATGAAGGGAAGAGCAGGATGAGGCAGCCCCGGATCCCTCAGGCCTGGGATGGCTTGCCAGTAGGGAAGAATGGGGCAGGATGACCAAGAGAAGGGGAGAGGGCAGGCAGTGGAGATGAGGAGCGACGGAGCTCAGGCGACAAGCAAGGACGGCCCCCTCCTGATCCCCGAGCATGGAGAGTGGAGAGGAGGTGGGAGCAGCGCAGGCCGACCTGATGATTCAGGAGGAGAGTGCCCCACCCTTTTCACAAGGCATACCTGGGAACTGAGACTTAAGGAGATGCTGTAGAGAGGGGCGCTTGTGGGAACAAGCGCTGAATTTGTGGAGTTTTGTGTGCCGTTGCTGACATCTGGATTTTGCTGGACTTCTTGCCTTCTTGCTGCTTTGTTTCTTTGCCTCGCTGGACTTCTTGCCTTGAAACCATTGTGCTAATAGCATTTTGCTGGACTACTCGCAGCCAAAGGCTGCTGGAGGTGTGTGTGAGCTCTTTGCTCTGGGACTTGCCATAAATATGGGAGTGTTTGGGGGAAAGTTGGAGCAATAAAGGGGAGTTCAAACTATCAGCTGGCTGTGTTGCCTCCATGCCTTGCCCTGGGTCATCACACTAACTGAACAGTCTGTAGTAGATATACTGAGGGCCAATTCAACCTAACCAGATCCCCAACCTTTGTCGGTGAACTTGGACTTCTGGACTTCTCCAATGCCTGTACTAAAGAAGCATTTTTAATTTCACCATTATTGCATAAATATCCGGGATCCACAGGACTATTCTACACCTCCCTGCTGCTTTCAAGCCTACCAAGCCTGCTACAACACATAATGTTGCCAGAGCAGCAAGACTTAAAATCTGTCAAAAAGGGGAGCTGTGCCATGAACCAGCCCCTTATTTTCGTGTTCTTTGTATTGTGATAGTTTGACATGCTCCCCTATATTGATCTACTGCCTCTACCTCTCTTTTAGATGCTTTTTAGATTTTTTTCTCTTTATGTTGGTTTATATATTTAGCTTTCTGTATGTAATTTTCTATTCTAATGCATCCTTTGTGCTTTTTAAATTTTGTGTCCTGCCCTCTTTATGTTAGTCTTTTAAAAAAAAAAAATGATTTCATTTGATTTGAGTTAGAAGCATTCTTATTCAGATTCTTATGGGTGGATTCCCATTAAAGAATATGTGTACATGGATTCAAAAATTCCAGTCTTTCCCTTCACTGTCATCGCAGGTTTTTCCAGACTGGAAAGTGTTGAGTAGCTGCAGATCCTTAGGTCAGTGCAAAATGTCTCTGTGTGATAGAAAACCCAACATCCGAATTAGCATTTTCCTCCATGACCTCTGAGAAAAGTAATAAAATTTGGACAAGTATTAGATGGCAGTAGAAATATGTGAACCCTCTCTTTACTACCATCTAGTGGTTCTCTGGATTTTTATAGCCCTGATCTGAGACCTCTACCAGAAAAACCAAGAGAATTTTGAAAGGCTAAAATTGAAAAGCAGGGGCCTTTTTCTCAGGGAACAACTCTTCTCAACCGTTACAAAGGAAAGTTCAGCAGATGATTATCCAGGGATTTTCAGAGTTAAGCTGGCAACGTGTGGCCCCTTTCTGTGTTATGATGCTTGAATCTGAAGCTAAAGATGGGTCCCAGGCCTGTTCTAGAATCCACATCTTACCAGGTTTTCAAAATCAGCTTTTTTCTGACGCTCAAATTAGCAGGCCTGTTTCCTTTACAGTCAACTTTTTGTTCCCATCCATCATGCCTTGTCAACCACCCCCTTAAGAAAGCATGGAAGTGGCACATCCAAACGAGTTAATTATTTAAGTGGTACTACTACCCAACATGGCAGGTGCATCTGGCCGATTGATTAGCTCACACATTTGCGAGAAGCACTGAAAATAAAAAGCTGCGACTGAGCAATAAATTGCAGGTCACAAAATCCTTAGTCAGCTTCTTTGAGATCAATGGATGCCATTTAGTGGCTTCGGTGTACTGAGTCTGAAAATGCCAAATGAACATGTAGGTCCCTGCTATTACCATGCTAACTGCCAAGACGTATGAGCCAGATGTATGCAAATTTATGTCGGCCTGAACTTTGTGGAACTGCTGCAACAGGCACTGAAAGAAAATATCGTGGAGTTCTTTACTGAGGGAATGAAAAATGGATTCAAATGGAAAATGCTTTCCTGTGATTTGAGTCCTGCATCAGCTAAGATACATACAGAGGATTGATTGTATAACTTTCATAAGCCAGGTGGATAAAATGCAACTATTCAAGCAGCATTTTTTAGATACATAAAAAAGCATTATTATTTGAAAAAATCTTAAATTCACAGTTGCTGGATGAATTAATGCAGAAACAGGACTGAATTCAGACAGTTTGCCAGATTTTCCATCCTACAATCTAAGTGGATTATATGATATGACAGTGTTTGGCAACTTTGGCAACTTTTTAGATGGGTGGACTTCAATTCCTAGAATTTGTCCACTCATCTTAAAGTTGCTAAAGTAGAAAAAAAAAACACTGTGAAATGACAATCTTAGGTTCCCTCTCTCTTGTTGCATATTCTGTCACTTCTGAGACTTGTTCAAGCTGGCTAGGAATGGTGGAAGTTTGCTTGCAACAACATTTGGAGAGCCATATTTTTTGATGTGATTTACAGGAAGATTTTTAAAATTGTAGGGGAACATTTAAGTGGCAACACAGCTCTATAATATGAAGATGTACACTCCATTTTACTATCTTACATGAAGAAAACAATGGCATATAAGGGTAATGATATGTGACTGTAAGTTTAGGAATAACTAAAGTGTATGTATTTGCACGTATAACTGGGTGTGTTTGATTTGCACTTTTCCTATTTGAATAACGCTCAAGAATGCTGGCAAAAAGTAAAACATAAGAAATGCACTTTTACAATGCCAATTTAAAACCAATGCTAACATCATTATTAGTGAGAGGTGTGTTTGCGCTAATTTTTGAAACACAGAAATCCAAACACCGAATAGTTTGGGAATCATACAAGAGAAAATGCAAACAGGTTCATAACAGTAGAGCTAGCCCCTAAAATATTTGGATCCTAAGTTCTTTAGGGCTTTAAAAGTTAACCCAAACATCTTATTTACTGATCAGAAAAATCGTTAGTAATTGATACTTTCAACATGCGCATCAGATGCTCCCAGTGGTACATATACTATAGCTGAGCAGTTTATTGGTTAGGGCTTTGAATCATGGACACTTGTTTGAAGGAACCCCACTTGGATACATTAATCTTCAAAGTCATGTTGAAGTAAAGCAAGACATGGATACATGCTGCCAGTTTTGACTAGTACAGGAATAAACACACTAAATGCTACTGTGTAGATGTTCTTCTTGACACAGCCACAACATGAGATTCCCATGTTCCTCAAGAAACAGGAAATGTACTCAGAGTGAGGAACCGATTTTTGGGAATAATTTTGCAACTCCATCCAAGACAGGATGGATCCCAGTTTCTGAGTCCAATTTCTTGGTAGCACCTTGGTGTTGTCTAGATTTAATTTCAGTTACTTCTCAATCATTCAGCTCACAATTTTGTTGAGATAATATTGAAAGGCACTATCAGCTGCCTTGGAGTTGGATTATAATTCACATTTTGAAAAACAAGTATGATTTCTTCCGTGTGGACACAACAGTGGCAGAGAACTATCATTCTTCACTGCCATGGAGTAGAGATCCTAATGAGTCAGTTTGATTTATCTAGAGATTGCCTCCATTGCACTCAAGCTGTTGTCCCAGATGCTACATTGCTCCCTGCTCTCTAATAAATCCAAGGGGATGATTTGGCTTCGAAAGAGGAAGAGGACACTTAGGAATTACAGCATCATTGCCTGGACTGACTGAATTCCAGAATTCATCCTAGGTTTTGACATGCCACAATAGCATTCCTCAAACCACATGGTAAATTGATTTCACACAGAGCGGCCTAAATAAATGAAATTCGTTCTTCTCTTTTCCTAAACATCTCTACCATATATACAAAGGCACATGCAAAAAGGCTGCATCATTATAATTCCACTAAAGTTCACAAGGAAACTGAGCTGAGCCAGTAAATTATTTCTGATTAGCTGGTTATACTGAGGAGATCCAGAGAACTATTTGCTTGATTGAAAAAAAAATTAGTTTGCCTTTCTCCGTGTTCTATGAAGCAGAGAATAATATTTAAAAGGTAAGGAGGGCCTGCCTGACAACATACATACAGGAGGCTTAGATAATTTCTCTCCAACCATTCTTTATGCAATGAACCCTGAAGATGCACTATAACCTGAATAAAATCTTGTACAACCAGGATTATTAATTTAACTTGGTGTTCGTGAATGTGAAGTTGTCCTACACTTCCTCTTTCTGCATAAAATTCTTTTTATATTTAATTTCATTTCCTTAGATAAGGAATTTCTCTTTAAAAACTTTTTCATATACAAATTTGATTGGTTGCAAACTACCTGCTAAGTTTTAGGAGTGGCACAAGCAATCACATTCTGTATTTTTAGGCTTTAAGCAGGAAGTTCTGTTTTTCATAAGAATGGCACCTCTTCTCCTCTCATAATGTTCTTAAACTACTTTTCAGTTTCTACACAGCAAAAGCTCAAAGTCCAGTTCTTCAACAACCCTTTTTCAGTAGCTGCATCTTAGCTGCACAGTTCAGACAATGACCAGATGGCAGCCGGAAGAAAATTGACTAAATATTTGCCATTGTCTGCAGAATGTATAGCCAAATGCCAACCCTAGTTAGGATTTTTTAAACAAGAAATGTAATCAGTTGATGGTATGACAGGTAAGGGAGGAGAAAAAAAGGACTCTATGGAATAAACAGACCATTGTGCATGGCAACTGGGGAAGACTTTTCATATGTTTGATGACATTGGGTAGGGCCAACATTTCAGCCGAAGGAACTATCACCTTGTTATGCATTCTCCCCATCAGAACATTACTGTGATATCTAATTTAAACTTGGAAAAGCGGAAGGAAGGATGAGTTTGAATTACTATTATATTCTTCCTGGGGACAGGTTGCAAATTGCCTTAACACCCTTTTCCATTGTGAACAGCCCCACAGAAGGCAACCCCTTCCATTCCCATAGTGTTAAATCTTCCATTTTGAAAAAAAATACTTTAGATATGCATCTTTTATTTATTTCTTTTTCCTACTTTAGACTTTTCTCCTGAGGCTGGAATCATTTA
This sequence comes from Pantherophis guttatus, assembly GCF_059756535.1. Taxonomy (NCBI): domain Eukaryota; kingdom Metazoa; phylum Chordata; class Lepidosauria; order Squamata; family Colubridae; genus Pantherophis; species Pantherophis guttatus. The sequence continues at coordinate 134,928,590 of NC_142063.1, read as the reverse complement.
GAAAATTGACAGAAATATTTTTAGTTGATTTTAAAATGGGGCATTCTGTAATTTGGCCTTGGTAAGTTATATACAATGTGCGGTTACTTTAACTGCTTATATACAATATTCAGTTACTTTAACTGCTTAATATGTCCAATGATGGAAAGGTGCTGCTTGGGGAGATCTGATATATTTTTATTCAGAAACAATGTGTGCCTAATGAACAATAATTTCAGCTGGAAACATGTTGGGATTTCCTTAATGAATTTATAATGTGTAATTACTTCAGGAATCCATTCCGAGTCTCCCTTTCTCAGAGTTTGCTCATAATTATAGTTTGATTAGGCTACGATCTCCAAGGACGAAATGCAAAATCTTTTTTAATAACAGACATTGCAATGCATTTGCATCAACATCCCCACACCCTTTAGTTTTTTTTATTTATGTATAAATACATGTCAATACCACAAGATGGCACTTTCGTACTTGCAACATTTACTACTACATATACGTATCTTCTTCAAGATGTTCCAAATGTAGACGTGTAAACTTTTTTAAAAAGCAAGATCTTGTACAAACAGCTTGTTTGTGTGTATCTGTGTGTGTAATAAATAAAGTCAGAGAACATTTTTTTTTAGAAAAAGAATCATAAATAATTGCAGGTAATAAAATTTAAATTACAAAATCAGAATGTATATTAACTGACTGAATTAAAGTTTTCAATAGTTAAAATGTACCTAAATGGCTTGATACCAATTTAAAATAGCACTCTTCTCATTTCCTTAATCATTAATACGTTTGTCCAACAAGGAAGAAAGAGAAACCTTCTCATGAATAAAAAAATGGCGTGGATTATATGCTGCAAAATTTCTGGTTTATTGTTATCTCCTTTGGCAGAAGGAAAATCGGATTTTGTGATCTAAGAAACTGTGTCAGTCTGGAAATCAAGGAACTCTGGATCTTTCGATAGCGTCGAATGTAACTCAAATATAAACTCTAGAAAACTCATTGTTGAAAGTGGTGAAGAAGAAAGAAACTTTGCACTAATATAGTGCATAATGACGTAGCGTCCAGTTTGTCCTTTACAGTAAATTTTATCTCCCCCCCCGCACAAGATTGTCATGCTTTCAAAAATTTAAAAAAAAAATAAATAAGTAGAAGACTGTAGAACTTCTCATTTGTCCTTATTCCTATGGTTAAAAAGGAAGAGATGTAATTCTGAGGTCCCCTCTGGGGAAGAGTCATAAAGATATACCATGTTTCAGATATGCTAAAAAGTAAAACCGGTTAAGTTTGCAAGTTATATTCTGCCCAATTACCGGTATATCAGATGCCAGATTCTCCCAAAGAAAAATAAAAATAAAAACCAAACTCATCAGCTGGAATCTTGTATCAAAAGAGGCGGGGTGGGGGTGGGGTGGGGACGTCGGTTAAGGCAGTCAATGTCTACATTTGGGTGGTGGTTTCCATCTTACATATCAACATCTCCATCGTAGGCTAAAGTCAGACACTTCGGCGGCGGAGGAGTATGTTGTGGCTGTTTTGGTTTTTTGCTGAAAAGAAAGAAAAACATTCATTTCTTCAAGGAAGCCAAACAGGTGGAACTGAATCCTTCATTTGGGGCCCAATCCAGGCAAAGTTAAACCCCAAAGTTAAACCTTTGAAAAGGTTTTCCCTTTTCAAAACTGGAAGGCTAAATTGAACTTATTTTAATTCCCTCTCCACACACTTAGGCCATAGGTAGAAAAAGCAGAAACCATAGAATTGTGGACTACTTAAGAAACACGTACAGGTAGTCCTTGACTTATAACCATTCGTTTTGTCACCGTCTGAAGTTACAATGGCACTGAAAAAATGACTTATGACCATTTTTCACACTTACGACTGTTGCAGACATGAAACAAACAAAATGTTAAAAAGTTTATGTACTTACTTACCAAGCACATCTACATTATAGCAATAGCACTTAGACCTTACATACTGCTTCACAGTGCTTTACTCTAAGCGGTTTACAGAGTCAGCATATTGCCCCCAACAATAATCTGGGTCCTTATTTTACTGACCTCAGAAGAAGAGAAGGCTGAGTCAATCTTGAGCCAGTGAGAATCGAACTGCTGAACTGCTGGCAGCCGGCGGTCAACAGACGTAGCCTGCAGTACTGCATTCTAACCATTGTGCCACCAAATTATATTAAAGGACCAAAATATCTTTACAATCCCCAAGGCATGTCACAACTTTTGAGCACCCCTGATGTTTGGAAATTGAAAGTTGAAAAATATGACACGCCCATTGGTCACGTGATCAAAATTCAGACGTTTGGCAACTGACTCATATTTATAATGGTTGCAGTGTCCTAAGATCATGTGATCAGCTTTTGCGGTCCTCTGACAAATCAAGTGAACGGGGAAGCCAGATTCACTTAACAACTGCGGCAAGAAAGGTAGTAAAATAGGACAAAACTGTCTTGTTTAACAACAGAAATTTTGGGGTCAATTGTCGTCGTAAGTCGAGGCCTACCTGTATACCGCCTTTCTTTTTGCAGCCCTTGAGGACTACACTTGTGTAAATTCAATGATAAATCCCTAAAAATGACATGATTTTCCACCAGCTTTTGGTGACCTAGTACAACAATAAAAATGTCATAAACCTTTGGATAGTCTAAAAGATAGTCTAAGAGCCTTGGTGGCGCAGCAGACTAAAGTGCTGTTAAGTAGCACCAGCTGACTGCAATTACTGCAAGTTCAAATCTCACCAGACTCAAGGTTGACTCAGCCTTCCATCTTTTCGAGGTAGGTAAAATGAGGACCGGGATTGTGGGGGCAATAAGCTGACTTTGTATAAAAAAGAACACCACTTGGGGGGGCCGAAAGCCCTACTAAGCAGGTATATACAAAAGTATGAAGGCTATTGCTTAACGCATTGTAAACCGCCCTGAGTCTCCGGAGAAGGGCAGCATATAAATCGAACCAATAAATAAATAAATAAAAGCCCTTAAAACAGCATCTTTCCCTGAACTATCATTTTAAAGAAAATACCCTCAGAAAAATTCACTAAAGTAAAATCATGATACAAATATCTTATCTTTCCTATAGCTCTTAAAATGTTTGAATAAATGGGATTACAGTTTCCCTGAATCAAAGAATATTGGGTCAACCTTTTAACAACATATTTTTGGGGGAAACAGGAGGAGGAAGGTGTGTTGGAAATGTTCACTGCCTTGAGTTATTTGTAAAAATAATAAAGATGGGAAATGAACAAATAAATATTTGCTGTTGAAGGATAAATCAGCAATGCGGTTGCAATCTTAAAAAAAAAAAGACTTGTATGTGTATTTGAGAATCAAAATGCTATGTAGAAGGCTTATTTTTTTAACTAAATCAAGTTTTAAAATATAAATTAAAATAAGCAAAGTTTTAGCTATATAATAGTGAAAATAACTAATATTAATATTTTTATTAATAGGAACTGCCCAGAGTCACTTAGACATTGAGATGTGTGTGTGTGTGTATAAATTTGATAAATAAATAAATGTTGCTCCACATTATATTGGTATTTGTTATAGGAAAATACAATATATCCAATTCTCTGGTCTTCCACAAGCCCATTTGCCCAGAGCCATTTCATAATAGCTCCTACAAAAGAAGAGACAAACTACTACTAAAATGAAAAACTTTTTATCAGTTAAGAACTAATATGGTGATATCATTGAATAAAACTCTATCTGCACACCTTATCTTCTCTTGGGCATGAATGAATATGAATATATCTGTCTGTCTATATGTATGTATATAGTCCCATGGTTGTGTAGAGGTGAAGACGCTTGTCTTGGAAGGTTGAGAGTTCAATTCTAGGGAGTAGTAGATGTTTTTCTATCGTGGCGCAAAGAGAAAATATCTGCTGTGAATGCCACATAGGCACCAGGAAGGGCATCTGGCCAGTAAACGCTCAGTTCCATTCAGTCACCCTGACTCCACCCCGAATAAAGGGATTAAAGGGTCATAAAAAGAATATACATATACATACTTACATACATACATACATACATATCAACCTAAATAAAATGTCTACGGAGCTTCTCGGTCACCCAGGTCATAGTTGTCCCAAAGGTGCTTTTTCAAGAGACAACTGGATTTTCTTGTTTTTCTTTAAAGATGTTCACTTCTCATTAAAAGAAGCTTCTCCGGCTCTGACTGGATGATGCGGAATAGAAAGATTTATACTCCTTGCAGACAGCTGGTCATTTGCATCCTTTTAGAGAGGCCATCTATGTCAAAATTGAACAGCCCTCTCTTAACAGAGGGGGAGGGATACAACATCATCTATCACCAGTCTACAACGAGTCCTTTCAACAGTTCCAAGAAGGCTGCACACCCATTTGCACCACTCAAGTGACCCTGACGACACAGATAAACCTCCAGGTGGCCTTAACAGCTTGCTAAAAGAAGGCAAATGACCAGCTGTCTGCAAGGAGTATCAATCCTTCCATTCCCCACCATCCAGTCAAGAGTTGAAGAAGCTTCTTGGATGAGAAATGAAACATCTTCAAAACCAGAAAGTCCAGTTGCCTCTTGAAAAAGCACCTTTCAGACAACCTAAATAAAAGGATTGGAGCATCCTTTCAGGATGATAGGCTAAACTAAACCTGTAAATAATGTGAACAGATGAAAGGATTTTCAAGTGATACTTAGCTTTCTAATTACAGAGAATATAAAGTAAGCTCAGAATTTTAATCTCTGAAAGCTATTTGCAACTTTGATACCAATGAATTTCAGTCATTCTAATTTATTTCCAAATAACTGGATCTGAATCCAACATCTCGAAACAGAATTAACAGGGTTAGAAGCAAGCACAGAATACATACCAAAGAAGATAGGAGGTGAAGATTAGGAAAACTATAATGAGAAATCCGCCAGCTGATACTCCATATACCCAGATTTTAAGTTTTCCATCTGAGAAAGGGGAACAAAATAACACATTTGACACGAGGTGTACATTTTGCTTATTTTCTGTCAGTTAAAAATAGGAAACCATTAGTAACCATTACTTCCTGAATTTGCCTACCCTGAAGGGCTGGCAAAACTCATTTATGAAGCATGCCAATCTGTATAGAAACAACCAAAGAATCATGCAAAAATCACAGAGCTACCAGGGAAGTTGCATCTTATGAGAAAAGGAGTAAGTAGGCCAAATATGGCCTTTGTGCACATTTGAGTATATTGCTTACAGTTTTGTAGGGTTAAGTATATTTTAATTAGGTCTTTTTTTTTTTTTTTAATGGGATTGCATTTTCCTAGAGTGAGATATCCTGAAAAATGCTAATAGCTGTATGGGTGTTCAGAGCTTCTCCCTTTTGAAAATAACCCTTGTGCATATACAGGTAGTTCTCTACTTGCAACCATTCATTTATTGACTGTCTGAAGTTACAATGGCACTGAAAAAAGTAACTTATAACTGTTTTTCACACTCATAACTGTAGCAGCCTCCCCATGATCAAACTTTGAATGCTTGGCAACTGTGTTCTAGGCTAGACCTAGGCTTCCTTAGAAATTAAACAGCACAAACTTAGTTCCGGCAAACCTCTTTAATTCACATGGCTGTAAATTACTTTCATTTACAGTCCGCAAGGCTTGATAAACAGTCTTTCAGAGGAAAGTTATCAACACCCACCTATCTCATGTGGAACGTTGCCAAAGAACTAATTTCCAGATGCAGGGCAAGGCCAAACTTGGCACAGAGTCACAAACAGAAGTTTCAAATCTTGAATTGGCCAGATGAACTAATTGCTTCCTGCAAAAGCTCACGTGCTGTTCACTTCTCTTTTATGCCTTATGGGAGGGGCCAATCATCTCCAAGTCTTACTCCCAAATCGACCCTGTTTCCTTAATTGTTCCTGTCTCCTGGCAGCTCTGCGCATGTGCACACTGGGAGCAGGCTCACGCTGTTCTTCTGCCTCGCTGTCAGACTCCGGAGTCTCCAGAGGCAGCAAAGAACTACCAGATGGCCTTGGCCCCCACTTTGCCTCCGACTCAGAGCCATTGTCCGAGCCTTCCCCAGACTCCAGGATTGGCCCACGTTCCTCCCCAACCTCCTCACTGTATGAATCTGCTGCCAGCACTGCTGGCCGCTGCCAGGCTACAACAAACTGGTATGTATTGATGATGGTTGCAGTGACCCAGGGTCATGTGATCATCTCTTGCGATCTTCTGACAAGCAAAGTCAATAGTGAATCTGGATTCAATTAAAAACCTTCTTACTAACAGTTGTAGCGATTCACTTAGCAACGGTGGCAAGAAAGGTCATAAAATGGGCAAAACTGACTTAACTGTTTTGCTTAGCAGCAGAAATTTTGGGCTCAATTGTGGTCGTAAATCGAGGACTACCTGAATCTGTTTGTGTTCCATTTACACTGATTCTGTGACACATCCAGTCTGTAGGCTGCCAGTTTGACACCCCTCCTCTATTTCATCTCCATGTAATCAGAAGAATAACAGATCACCATCCAAGGCTACAGGTTTATCACAGATACACACAAGTGCCATTAGCTCATGTCACAATTTGTTACACACCACTGCCAGATGTCTGCCACTCTTTGGTGGAGAGGCTAGGGTAAGCAATATTTTTCAGCCAATGGACTCCTTAGAATTTTAAGAGCACGTGGAAGGTGTTCTCGCAAATGGCTGACAATGGGGATCTATGGGTTGAAGTAACATGTTAGCAAAGCAGCCATATATCATCTGCGAGAGCCAGGTGAAGGTGTTGTACTATGAGTAAAGAGATGAAGTTCAACTCCTCCTTCAGCCTTGGAAGCTCCCTGGGTGGCTTGGTCTCTCTCTCTCTCTCTCTCAGCCCAATCTACTTCAAGGAGTTGGGCTGCAGGAAATTACAGGAGAAGTGATGCTCCCTTTAAATTCATGAGGGAAATCATATAATATAAATCAACAAACTAACCATTAAATGAAGGACAAGAGGAAGGAACCTGGTGATCACCATGCCAGTTCCCACTGAGAAGGTCTCTCCTTAGGAGAACAGTCGACAGCTTCATCTGCAAAGCAGCAGATAAGCAACCTTCTTCTGCATTTACAGTCCTTGTAACCATCATGAATAATGAAAAATATACTCAACAGCAGGTATCCTGCAACTGTAGGATTCCAACTTGTGATTTAATTATAACTGCAGTGTTACAGTGCAGTGCCTGGCAGCTACGTTTGGAGTTGAACACAGATCACAGGTATGGAGAAAGTCTCATGGTTTACATTGACCTTTTATGTTTTTTTTCTCTCCTCCTTGAAGGAGAATCTCTCCTACTTATATTTCTGATTAATCAGTGAAGGGAATGTCATTAGCTTCAGCATTGTAAACTGAAATCCCAGGTCATTCTACAGAATAATGCTCTTGCACAATTTTATGCTAATAATATTCATATGATTATATTACAAATGAGAGTTTGTATATCCTCTAGTGCAGTTTCTGGTTATGTGATTCACTGAGCATGAAGTTTACTTTTCAAATTAAGAGAGAAAGAGAGACAGAGAGAGAGCATCATGCCACAATTTGTTATTTTTACCTGGGTTAAAAGGCTGAATTGACCATCCTTTGAAAATGTCATGCATTTTGGAATTGATAGGTTTATGCTTGGCAGCATTTGTTTTAACATCGGCTTTCTTATCTGCTAAACCGGGGATCTTCATGCAGTAGTCCAGGAAACCATTTGATCTCATGATTTCAGTGTAGCCTCTCTCACAGCCACAGATGCCACCCTAGGTAACAAGGAGAAAGGTAGTTCAGAAATTAGTTCATCCCCAGAAAATGTGTCCGCTGGGGGGCTGCTGGGTGCACGCCAGTTAACCTAATGCCAGGTGCTTTTATTGTCTTAACTGAAAGCCCAAACTAGACCAAGGACTTACTCTAAATTGCCAATACCTTTCAAAGCTTTTTGAGTCATACTAAGTATAACAGAACAATGGAGTGCCTGTTCCTTCTTTTAATGAGCCTGGATAAATGGGCTGCAACAGAAACACTGAAGACAAAAATCCATCTTGCCGAAAGAACCCAGCTCAAAACCCTGCAGTGATGAAAATAAAACATTTCCCCTCTCAAATAAGATGTTGTTCATTTAAGGCTGCAATTCTGTGTGGAAAGACTGGTCGGCAGCTTAACCTGGCATCTATTTAGAGTAAATGCATAGGACTTGCATTATGTTATGCATCAAAATTTAATTATTTAATATGTGATGGTAAGGCTGTATGGATTTCAAAGTAAAAGCAGAGTTTCTGTGTTTTAACATACCAGTGTATTGATTGATAGAAAATAATAAAGATGAGATATAAATAGAGGGATGGAGATGGGGAGAGAGAGAGAGAGAGAGGGAGGGAGGGAGGGAGGGAGGGAGGGAGGGAGGGAGAGAGAGAGAGAGAGAATGAATCATTGCAATTGATATAACTGCTCAACTCAAATTCACAATTCTGGGCAACTAACAATATAAAAAGAACAAGGTGTTATTTCAGGCAAGAACTGGAGGCACATCAACATACTTTACTTTCCCTCCATATAGTGTCTTGATGTGAGATTTTAGGGAAAACACCATTTGCAGAGTGTAAAACCTTCAGCTGTCCTCAGCTGCAGAAGGATACTGAGATATAGGTAGAAGAGTGTGGTTGTGTGTTTGGAAAATGGCTAATGGGTGGTCTTCTTGTGTGGAGGTTGTATGGATTTGTCCTTAGCATGAAATCAGACCAGGTAACAGCCCCCGAAAAGGCTATTCATTTTAACTGTGTTTTAAAATACAGTTTGAGAGCCAATTTGATATACTGTAGTGCAGTGATGGCAAACCTTTTCAGCACCGGTTGCCGAAAGCGCACACACGCTTGTCAGGGCCATGCTTCGGAAAAGCTGAACTTCTGGGTTCTATCGTGCATGCACGACCAACAATTAGCTGGCCAGTGCACATGCGCACACCGGTTTTTGGCACTGCTGCGTGGGCAAAGGACAGCTGATCGTTGCCCGCACATGCGTGTCAGAAACCCAGAAGACAAACAGGCAAGGCTGCGCGTACTGGGCGACATGGATTCGTGTGCCACTTTGGGCACACGTGCCATAGGTTCGTCATCACAGCTGTAGTGGATGAGGCAACAGACTAGAAGCCAGGAGATGGCGAGTTCTAGTTCTGACATAGGCATGAAAGCCAACTGGGTGACCCTGGACCAATTACTCTCTCTCAGCCCAGCCCATCTCACAGGGTTCATGTTGTGGGAAAATATGAGCCGAGGTGGCGCAGTGGTTAGAGTGCAGTACTGCAGCTACTTCAGCTGACTGCTAGTTCAGCAGATCAGCGGATCAAATCTCACCGGCTCAAGGTTGACTCAGCCTTCCATCCTTCCGAGGTGGGTAAAATGAGGACCTAGATTGTTGGGGGCAATAGGCTATTTAGTATACTGTCTTTGGTGTAAGCTGCCCAGAGTCCTCGGAGAGCGGGCGGCATAGAAATATGACTAATAAATAAATAAAATTGGAGGATTGTTAAGTATGTTCACTGCCTTGTAAAAATAATAAAGGCGGGATCAAAATCTAAAAAAATACCCATGCAAATTCTCAGAAAGGTTAGTCTGTAAAAAATACTTCTCTTTTTCTACTATGCATTTTAGATCCTTGGGATTTTTTTTTCTTCATATTTATCTGGGATTTTTTGAATCTATTTTATGCTGAGGTGTATTGTCATATCGCCATCTGGAAAAAAAAATCCATAGAAGCAGTTCCTATGTGAGAAAGGACATCTGTCCTCTCATGCGGAACCGGAAAGGTTCTAGATGAACAGACGTGACTCAGCTTCACCTCTGTGAAGACATTGTGAAGCAGCAGCCATTGTCCCACTGTTAACTTTTGTTAACATTGTTCCATTGTTAACTTTTCAAGGATAAATTAACATATAAGGAAACCTATCAATTGTAGCAGCTGTCCAAGGACAAATGCAATTTTATTGTGCTTCTGCCTCCCAAAATATAGGAACAGGTGTGGATACCAAACTGTCTTCCAAAAATCAAAATATGGGGCAGGATAGGTTCCCCATGGACTGAAAGCTTGAAGGTACATTGTGCCTGATCTTTGGGTTGCTTGTTTGTTTATTTACTATTTTCCACCCATGTCAGTCAATGACCCTTTTCTTTGCTTGTAATCATTGGAGGAAGTAACTTGGGTTGCTTCCTTTTCCTTTAAGCTCAGAATTAAAAGGCAGAGAAGAGAGCCATTTTGGTCTACTTCTTAAGGCACCATTAAAAACCAAGAGACTGAGTTCTAGTCCCACCTTAGAAATGAAATGAGATGACTTTGGGCCAGTTGCTCTTTTTCAGCCCAACTCATTCATAGGGTTGTTATTGTTGTGGGGAAAATATGAGGAGGAAGGAATATTAGGTATGTTGGCTGCCTTGAGTTACTTATAAAATAATAAGGGTAGGATACAGATAAATAAAAAAAAACATTGCAGGAGGTCTGTTGTTTCATTTCAGTGTTCCAAAGAAATCCCAAAGGACTATAAGAACACAAATGGTTATGCTTCACATGGGAAAGGATTGAGTTCCTGATCTCACTGGAAGTGAACATTTATATGTTCCTTTCGTCCCCAGCTTCTATATTTCTATATTTACAACCTGTCTTTCATATTCCAAGCTGAATTTCTGTGAAAAGAAGGAAGTATTTACTGGTAGTTTCCCAAATACATGTTTTCTTCCCACATCCCCTTTTGTCTGTAAGGCTATATATTCAGTTTACTGAATGGATAGTGCATGCCCGATTAGATCTTTAGTCTGTTGGGAGCTTTTTGATTTTGATTTCTTTTACATTCTAAAAATAATTGGTTCTTTCTAATGAAGTAAAGGGCGCTGTCTGAATTACCTGTGTACAGAATGAAAAGGGTTTCTTGCAGGCTGGGTTGCAATGCCTGGTTGTAGCCGGCTGTAACTGCATAGAGCAGCCACCTGCAAGAACAATTGTCAAGAGAAATAATCAAAGTTACAATTCAAAAATGAGTTAGGAATATCCGCTGGTTATTTGCTGTGGCGCAACGCTGCTTTTGAAAACAGTACATTTACATTATTCCCAAGACACATTGGCAGAGGACGTTTTAGCATCCATTCTGCCCTGTGAAAAGTCTCGTGTTTAGAGTCTCTGTATTTTTAAAGTATACAGCCGATATTCTACAATTTTTATATATAGAGATAAAATATGAATATGACAAATGAGTATTTCAAAACACAAATAATAAAAATATTATAATGATAAAACAGGCAAAAGATTTAATAACTTAAGCTGCTGGTTTTTCATTCAGAAATATTTTTTTCTGCATGTATTAACCATACTTATCGTTTTTTCCAATTTTTTTTTTGTTTGCATTTTTCTTCTGGAAAAATAAGAGCATGGTTAATTTTTTTAAAGTGCATAATGTAGTACATGGTCTTGAAGCAACTTTTTTATCAATATATCAACAACAAGAATTTATGGCAAAAGAAGTGCAGAATAATAATAAGTTTATAGTGAGCACTTGACAGCTGATTGCATTTATTCATATAATACACATGTGAAGTTGAAGGGAGGTGGGGAGTAGAATTAAAAACTAAAGCATCCCAAGTGCATCCTTTTAAGTACGGGTGTCAAACTCGCGGTGTCACGTTGTCGTCACGTGACGTTTTGTGATGTTTTTCCCATTCACGGAGCTGGGGTGGGATTCATATGATGAATCTGGCCCATGGGCCATCTCTTTGACACCCCTGCTTTTAAGTTTATAAAGACTCAGCCCCAGTGGTGAAATCCTACTGGTTCGCATTGGTTCGGGCGAATCGGTAGTGATAAAAGCTACTGGTTCGGCGAACTGGTAGTAAAAAAAAGCTACTGGTTGGTCTGAACCGGTATTTCCGACAATCAGCTCTGCCGCACTATTTATTTTCGCTAAAAAGCAGGAAAATCCAAATAGCACGGCACAGCTGTTTCCCCCCCCCCCTTTGCGCTGTTCTACTTACCTTGTTAAGTGTCCTTTTTCCAACCAAAGTGCTTGTTTGGCGTGTATTGTGCATGCGCGTGCAGCATGTGTTTGGTGCACACTGCACATGTGCACACAGCATGTGTTTGGTGTGCACCGTGCATGCACCGGCAGCAAACCAGTGGCAAACCGCCAAGGATTTCACCACTGCTTAGCCCACTTCCATTTAGATGGCATATGGAGCAAGCACAGAACTTGTCACTCTGCTTAGAAATGCCCCTATGTTGATCAGATGAAAGATTCAATCTACACAATTGTATGTTGAATACACTGAGATTGAAATGGCAATCCCAGGTGAGATTGGAAGCCCCTATAAAAGAGGAGATGGTGAAGGGCACGTCTTACCATTTCCACCTTTCCTTTCTCTCAAGGGCAATTTCCTAGCAAATAAGCAACTTTTTAATATTTGTCTAAAAACAAAGGTGTGAGGGTCAGGGCATGAAACTGATGCAGTAGAAACCTCTTTGTCACGCTTCAGCATTATAATGTTAAAGAGCTTAGAAACTAACATAGTTATTTTTGATGAATCTTGTGAAAAAAACTATGTTAGAATTTGAATAAAGGGCTAAAAGGCTACTTTCTTGGAAGAAAAGCAGCCAGGAATTGAAGGACACTGAGAAAAAAGAGCTAAGGCTACTGTATTTGGACTGCACAAATCTGGATGACCATCATATGACATCAATGGCATTAGAATTTTCTACATCTCTTTGCTGTCCTTGATTCACTGTTTCAGTCTGCAATAAAGCATGAAGGAAGAGCTTTGTTGATAAACCTCTTTAGAGATAAATAATTGCTCATATTCTATTGTATGCTATCTGTTTATAGAATATTACTATTAAATAAAGTTTTAATTGTAATCAACTTGAACTGAAGACAGAATATAATATGCAGGTTCCCTAAGTTTAAGATATTATTGGTATCAGGAGAAGAACAGATAAGAGAGGTGACAGTTTTATTATAAGATCAGCACAGAGTGTGCTGGTTGAAATAAATATAACATTAGATGTTGGTTAAAAATGCATATCCAAATGAGGCTCAGCTGCTATAAACTCCAATTCTAAGCATAATGCCTTCTACCAAATACACATAAAACAGATCACAAAATTTAGATTGGACTAGTGCCAGGACTGCAAATTTTCCATGAGTATGTAGAGAATGTGTGTCCCATTCAACAACGGAAGTACTTTTTTTCCCCTTCAAAAATCTTTAGGGCCTTTGGATCTAAAATAACTTTTAAGCTAAAAAAACCCCAAATTTAATTGGAACTTAACTTTGGAGTGTTTTCAGCAGTCTATTTGACCTGAGCTTTCCAAACTGTTGTATCTTTAAAGATACTATCCAAACATTTACTTGTTCAATTAAATTCCCATTTGCCACCTATGTGGTTTTCAGCATCACAAGGCAATATCTATAAGCATGTCTGGGCCCCTTTCCCACCAGTCCTACATGCCCTCTCTGTCTGGAGGTGTATGGAGGTGTGCAAGTGGTACCGGTGTGTGTGTGTGTGTGGAGGTTGCATGGGGGTGCAACACAGGTCTGTGGGGGTGCATGAGTGCTTGGTAAGGAAATATCTTTGAAAAGATTATAAAATGGGTCACGAGTTATCTAATGTGTTTCTAAAGCTTTTCCCAATTCCACAAAGAACAGTGATAAAACACCTGTATCATCTTCAGACAACACAATAGGTGGCAGGCTTTTGGTCAACCTGTAGGGAAGATGATCTCAATTGAGAGATATTTAAGAATCATACATACTTACTTCTCCTTGGTGGAGACAGCCCATAACATTGTCTCTGCTGGTTACATTTAACACACATATATTATCATATGACTATAAGTATTACCAAATATTTATCAATGGGGACTCTGGAAATTAGGTCAAACAGATTTAAAGACTATGAAGATTGCATAACATGTCCTTTTAGAAGGTGTAACACACCTTCCTGTTGATTGACCTAAAATTAAATATTGGCTAATAATGCTTGACCTGCCCTAAAGCTCTCTACAAAAATATTCTCTTTTCAACCATTCCAGAAATTTCCAATATTAATGTTTAGTGCAAAATCACATCAATAGTTGACTGGTATGAAGCAATGCTGACGGTAATATTGCATTACATTTTCAGCCGTAGCATATTATTTAGAGGAGTTATGAAAAAAATGTCACCCATAACAACAAAAGAGGAAACTAAATTCAATAAATATTTAATCTCATCAGGTTGGACTGCTTCAGTAGGAAAGTGATTGCCCCAGCTTCATTCTTAAGCATGGACTCATGCCGTTCCTCTAAATTCTCTATATCTTCCTTTATTTTTTTCTCTCTCTCTACCTCCATTTCTCTCTCTCTCACACACACACACTCCCTGAAACCTTGTTCATTCTTACTGAAAAGATCATAGACAAGATATTTATATTACAGTATGGCTCTTGGTGGCTTAATTTTCATTCCTACTGTGGTTTCCCGAAAGTAAGACCCTGTTTTATATTTTTTTGAACCCCGAAATAAGTGCTTGGCCTTATTTTTGGGGAGGTCGTATTATTTTGGGGCGTGTTGAGCAAGACGGGACTCCTCTTGCCGTCTTACCTAATTTCCAGCTCTGTTTCCCTAAGCCTAACCAGAGGAAATGGGACCGGCTGTGCATACATTTAAATATTTTTGGGAGGGCTTATTTTCAGGGAGGGCTTATTTTTTGGGGGGGCTTATTTTAGTGCATGGGCTCAAAAGCCCAATTGGGCTTATTATCAGGGGATGTCTTATTTTCAGGGATACAAGGTATTACATTTATAACACTATAATGGAGAAATAAACTAAATGATGTGATTTCCCCCCCCCACAATTCTCTTGCTGAAAAATTGCAAACAGAGTCCCCCAAATATACAACAGTCTCTCATTAAAATTCCATAAATAAATTCTCTTCTCTTCAGCTGTGCCAGGCTCTATTCACTTACAGACTAGATATTTGAACACTCCTCCTTTGCTCTTTCAGATTATTTTATTGCCCTCTCTAATGAGCAATGCAGTTACTGTGTGGTTCTTAGTATACAAATGCATTTTTTTTATTTCTCTAAGACAGAGAGGAGTATCTCCTAGGGAAAAAAATGTGCTTTGTCAAAGCTACATTTTTTAATAAACAAAGCTCTACTTTTGGAGATAAATATTCACTAAAGCTCAATAGAGTCCCTGGTTCTTATTAATAATCAGAACAATATCAGTCTTTAAAACATCAAGTTCAAAAATATCTATCAAAGAGAACTGCACATAGTGTAGCACCTGTTTGTGTGGCATAAATTTGAAGGCAACAAACCATAGAAGCATGTGAACAAATGAGTCTACCAGCATTTCCATGTGCTTTTGGTGAATGATCAGTATGAATCATGTTTATATGACTTTATTAGTAATCCTGCCATCCACCACTCTCTAGAGCCTTACACCTGAGAGGATCAGTGGTAGAAATCACAATGAAATGGCGAATCAAATATTTCTGCTTCTCTCTGTGAGTTCTCATCCTGGTCTTCACAATCATTCCTATTCACGAGTTTCTTTAATTGTGTTGCCGGTATTAATTGAAATACGCACACATATATTTATGTAATGTAGAGTCATAATAGCACAATGAAGCAAAGTCAGCTGGAGTCATTTGCTTTGAAGGAAACCTTTGGCCATGTATTTGCTCTCTGCATGTGCCACACACTATTTTCATTGCACAGGTTGATTGCTCTGGGTGCCCTGATGATTATGTGCATATATTCCTGCTTGCAGTTTTCAGCTGAACTCTTTAAGTTTATTTAAAATATTTATATTTCTCCTTCATTTAATTTGAATTTATAAGGTAACTAGAAAGAAAATCACATTGGCACGATAAAAACAATACAGCAGAGCATCTAAAATGAACAAAACCGAAAGAAAAATATCACCACCACTGTCTGGCATTTTAAACATCCCTGAAGAAAACAATGATATTAATAAAATCCCTGAAGAAAATAATAAAACTAATATCTTTCTTAAAGAAAGGAGAGATAAAATCTCTTGGGCAAATGAAAGAGGAATATTTCAGGTTAGAGGAATGTGTTTTGAGTTTTTCCAGATACCAGGACAAACCCTTTCTAGATTTTAGAACACAATCATAAAAACATGATTATAAAAGAACACAATTATAAAAAAGATCAGTATTGTTTTAGAACAATATTTAAAGTGGAAATCAACAATGAATGAGGCATACGGCAAGGAGATACAATATCACCTATCTTTTTCTCAGCCTGCCTTGAAGAAGTATTTCGCAAACTAGACTGCGTAAAAGTTGAATAAAAATCAATGGCACCTATTTAAATCACTTAAGATTTGTAGATGATGTTGTCCTCTTCTCACAAGACCCAGAAGAGCTACAAAGACATATACAAGAGCTCCACAAAGCAGGAATGGCTTAAAAATAAACCTGAAAAAAAGCCGGGTTATATTTAATGAATTCACCAAAGAGAGAGTGAAAAAAATTATATCTGGAGAAGAACTAGACGTAGTAGACCACTACATATACCTTCGGCAATGGATCTCAATGGAAGGTGATACAATAAAGGAAATTGAACAGCGTGTTAACTGTGGTTGGCAGGCATTCCGCAAGCTAAGCATAATTTTCAGGAACAATCTCTCCCTATGCCTGAAGAGAAAAGTGTTCAATCAGTGTGTGCTACCTGCTCTAACATGTTCCAGGGAAACATGGACACTAAACTCACAATCGATACAAAAGCTATGAGTGGCGCGAAGAGCCATGGAAAGATACATGCTTGGCATTACAAGACACGATAGAAAGACCTGAATATGGATTAGAGAACAAATGAAAGTATACAGTATCATCAAGAGATTAAAAGAACTGAAATGGAAATGGGCTAGTCACATAGCAAGAAGAGCTGATGGCAGGTGGACCAAGGCAGTCCTAGAAAGGATCCCACTTGATAAAAAGCGTCCATGAAAGAGACCTAAAACAAGATGGATCGACGACATCAGCAAGGGCCCCATTGGCAAAAGGAAGCTTAGGACCATATTGGTTGGAAATATGCAGAAGAAGCCTTCATCCTGCAGTAGATAGACAATGGCTAAAATTATGATAATGATTGTTTTAGAACAAAGGAAAGTGTTACATAAACATAAAGCCATCTGCCAAGTATTTATATGAATTAGCATATATTCACTTTTGAAGCAAATGCTTGAAAGGATGCTGGCTTTGAACCCACAGAAATTCCTAGAAAATATCAATTCTCAATATTTTTTTTTAACATGGATTGAAACTCGTTTGGATCTATAATTGGCCTTGGGCCTCAATAAGGAGCTGAAGAATATAAAAGTTTATTTATTCATTTAAAAAAAAAAAACTTATATGGCTGCTATCTCACGGAGTGATCCTAACCAGCTCACAACAACTAATAAAAACAAGATAAGAACCTTTCCCACGAGGTACCAGAGTAACCACACTATTGATCCCAACTGAATCATATCCTAGCACAGTACTCGGGAGAAAAGAAAAAGTCTTCTTTGGCTTTTGAAAGGCCAAAAGAGTAGAGGACCCTTAAATATCAGATGAGAGGCTGTTCCAAAGCGCTAGGGCAGCTACAGAGAAAGAACACCTCCTCGGAGGTCTCATCAGATGACAGAATTTCAGGAAAAGGACCTGGAACATACTCACCCTATCTGATCTAGTTGAATAGGTAGATACACCTGGAGAAGAGGTATTCCTGCAAATAACTTGGCCTTGTGCCAATGAGCCATGCTGGCCTTTAAAGATGATAACTAGCATTTTGAATTGCACCCATGAAAGCATCTGGGATCCAGTTGCAGCTCATGCAACAGTAATATAAGACGGCCAAACCATGGGACATACAGAAGTCCAGTCCCTGTTGCTTTCTGGACCAGTTGTAGTTTCTCAATGGTCTTCATGTAGACCACATTGTAGTGACCCAATCAGGAAGAGGCTAAGCCATGTGTGACTATGAGGAAGACCTGGAATGGGCACAATCAGGATACAAGACGAATTTGAACAAAGGCTGCTTTGGCTATATAAGTTGCAAGTCCAGAACATCCCACCAGTGGTGGGTTGCTCCCGGTTCGGTCCGGTTCTATAGAACCAGTAGGAAAACCGGAAGGAGGCTCTGCCCACCCGGCACAACGTCATCATGGGTGATCTGCACGCACATGGTCCCGTTGTGAACCAGTAGTAAAGGTAAGTAGAACCCACCCCTGATCCCCACCCCCCAAACTATGTACCAGTTCTGTCTATTATTTCATCCACAGTCAAATATGTCAGCTCTCCTGACTACCCACAACCACTTGCCTGACTATTGCCCCCTCCTCTGTACTGAAACAAGGCTTCCTAAAAACCTCTTTAGCCAGCCTCCTTTTTAAAAAAGATTTAATAAATTAATGAGTTTAGGCCACAAAAGGTCCATGCTCATTGCTGATCCTATAAAAAAAAATAAGTGTTAAAATTAATCATTGCAATTTAAATAAATTCAGAAGAGGGAAAGAATGGGAAATAAATGAAAGAGAAGGGGCTAACTACATGCTTTTTGAATTAATTCCTTTGTATGTCCTTTCTTTTTTCTTTTATTGCAGTATCAAATTCAAAAAAGGGAAAAAAAAGAAACAATTTTAAATGCTTACAAAATAACGATTGCAAGTATCAATTATCAGGGACTAATGAGTTTATATTATAATCTGCAGGTTTGTATATTGTATGTCATTATACTTTCTAGTTTCCAATCTTAAAGAATTTGAACATGATGCTTTTCCCTGTATTTGCAATTTTCTTCTATTGAGGTGCACAAATTTGTAGATCTTTTGGGAAAAGCTGCACAGAACAATTTTTTTTTTTGCACACAGCATGTCACACATTAGAGGGAAGATTGGATGGCAGCATTTACAGTTTTTCTTATCTCTTTCCTACTCTATAATGATCATCTAGATTTTTACAGCCCAGGTCTTAAAAAACAACAAACTGAGACTGAAATGGAGGCATACCTGGATAATTCCAGGTAATGTTTTCCTCTTCATATGATGGAACATGCTCCTGGAGGAGCAGAGGGGGAGAGTTATCGCAACACAGAGTTTTCCCAGAGAACAGCCTAGATTAAGAGACCGCACAGTCCTCCATTGCAGAGGTGGTATTCAGCCGGTTCTGGAGAACCAGTAGTGGAAATTTTGAGTGTTCAGAGAACCGGCAAATACCACCTCTGACTGGCCCCGTCCCCATCTATTCACTGCCTCCTGAGTCCCAGCTGATCGGCTGAGTCTTCTTTTGTTGCCCTGCACATGGAGCTGGAAAGAAGGTTAGTGGGGTGGAGAGAGAATGGAGATTTTCAGTATCCTTCCCTTCCCCTGGAGAGGGGTGGAAATGGAGATTTTACGGTATCCTTCCCCTGGAGTGGGGTGGAAATGGAGATTTTACAGTATCCTTCCCCTGCCATGCCCACCAAGCCCCGCCCACCAAGCCATGCCATGCCCACCAAGCCACACCCACAGAACCGATAGTAAAATGTTTGAATCCCACTACTGCTCCACTGGATGGGGCAGGGGATGAAGAAGTTCAGGGAAACGACACCCTAGAATATCTCAGGATAGATCTGGTAGGTTAGAAGGTTATAGTTTTAGTTTGGCAAGGTTCTGTCCATTAGGTATAAGCAAATATAGGATTGGACTCAACCGGATTTCGCTGTCTCTTCTCTAGGCTTGGGTCTGATAGTTCTAGATGGCAGGGATTTTCTTAAAAAAAAACAAACCCCAGAAAAAACTACACTAGTTTGCACTTTGGGAAGGTCCTTGGATTTCAGGCTAGGATTGCCAAAGGAGCCTAGAAGATTATACTTAAGATAGCTCCTACACATAGAATGCTTTTCATCCTATTATTCAGAAGGCACTGACAGCACTACATTTACATACCTCTTACAAACTTACCTCTGTATTCAGATCTTCCTCATTTTTTAGTACTGAGCATTCTAATTTAGACCTGTGGTTCCTGTTCTCAGCTTCCTCATGTGATAAATATTAAAATATTTTAATGGCCAGGAGCTTTATATATTTTGAAGTTGCAATATTGGTTTTTATATACATTGAACGAGTGTAATCATTTGATTATTGATAAGAGATGAGATATGGAAAGGAGAGGTTTGTAAAAAAAAATTTGAAGTAGAAGGTTGTTAAATTATTGAAATTGTTTAGACTTGCCTAGAGGAGGAATGGAGTCCTATCTATCTATCTATCTATCTATCTATCTATCTATCTATCTATCTATCTACCTACCTACCTACCTACCTACCTTTCTATCTAAATATCTATCTATCTATCTATCTATCTATCTAAATATCTATCTAAATATCTATCATTATCTATCTATCTCTGTCTTCTCTTTTTCTTTTCTTTATTCTTTTTCTATCTCTTTTCACTTTTCACTTTTCTGTTTCTTTTCTTTACTGTTTATATTTTCTTTAGCTTGTATTAGTTTTCTATCTTTGTATTTGTATTATTTAAAAAAGGAACTAGTATAAAATTGGTAATACAGAGAGTGGTGAAGGTGATGGTGATATTGATGATAACAATGACATTGCTGAGCATACCTACCTGTAACATTCAATCTATCAGAACGCTGGCACCACACTGTGCGTTCATTATCTTGCCAAAGACTTGTTTTCCATACATAATTATAGCATTTTCCTCCTATAATTCAAATAAAGCAACAGTTTATATATACCTGAAATATATCTTTTTTTTCTTCTTTTCAATAACACTAAACATTGTTAAATAAATTCAAAGGAAAACTATTAAAGATGTATCCAGGCAGGAGAAATACAAAGATTTTAGAGTTTGCTGTTCTGGTGATTTAACTTTCTGTAATTGTCTGTCTAGTCCAGTGGCTCTCAACCTTCCTAATGCTGCGACCCTTTAATATAGTTCCTCATGTTGTAGTGACCCCCAACAATAAAATTATTCCTAAGACCATTGAAAATATGTGTTTTCCTATGGTCTTAGGCGACCCCTGTGAAAGGGTCATTCGACCCCTAAAGGGGTCCCGACCCACAGGTTGAAAACCACTCGTCTAGTCTATCCCATTTTTTGCCTCCTTTCTAAGGACCATAAACAGTTTCCCAGTCTCTGCTTGCCTTTTCAAACATTTTCTTAATAAACATCTTTTGATGGGAAGAACAGATAGTGTTTGAAAACATGACAGTAAACTACAGAAATGACAACTAGAAAACAGTTTAAAGGCAAACTCTTCTGTGAGGTAATAAGAACTGTGGTTTACAGTATTCCCTACCTGAGCAAGGCCTGGTCTCCAATTCTTGTTCAGGGCAGCTGTCTTGATTTTCAAAAGATTGAATTATAAATGTTCTTGATCGAGACTGACGACCCATGCTCTCAAAGCTCCTGCCATCAATGCACGTTAATTCACAAGAGCTCCACTCAGACCACTCGGATAAATGACAGTCACCTTATAGCCAGAAATGAAAAAAGGAGGGGAATGAAGACTTTACTAATGGATGTCTCTATGCCCTCTTCAGTTATAACATCAGAAGGAACCTATACAGATTATCCAACCCAAGGAATAATCTTGTACGTTCTGGGATCCTTTTTGCAACATGTCCCAGAATGTTGGTGAGAAAATAGTTAAAAAATGGTAATATTGGTTTCCTGCATTTCAAATGTGGGAATCTCTCTTTCTCTCCCTATCCCAGTCTGTCTCTCTCTCTCTCACACACACAAATTTAGAATTAAGTTAAAAGCACAAAGTACAATTGCTGACTATCATCCATCTGCAAAATGTTGGCCCAACCATGTGCCCACTATAGACACACCCACTTTGTCATTTTTTTAAAAAAATTGATTTATATGCCGCCCTTCTCCGGAGACTCAGGGCGGCTTACAATGTGCTCAGCAATAGCCTTCATCCTTTTGTATATTTATACAAAGTCAGCTTATTGCCCCCACAAATGGGTCCCATTTTCCCTTCACTAGAGCTGGAAATGTCCCCAGAAGTGGATAAGTGGTTTACTTTTTATTTATTATTAAACTTATATGCCACCCATCTTGCCTACTCATCTACTTGACCCAATCCAATTCCTGCTCTGCTTGAGATATCCAGTATAGGATGTGGACAGGCCTCCCAGCAACAGCCAGGCTTGTCAATTGTGAGGGATGCTGAGAGTTGTAATTCAGCATCATTCGAAGGGCCAGAAGCTTCCTACATCTGGACCCTGGCCTTCCTAAAAACACCCTTCTAGAAAGGGTTTCAAAAACACTGACTTTAATTTTAAAGCAGCAATGGGAACTTTTTGGTGTTGAGGGCTATCCTTTTTAAATTATTTTTTTGTGGCAGCTGAAGAATACACTGAGGTCATATATGAGAATGTAGTATATGGGTTTGTGGAGTGGGAGTGAACTGCTTTTTTTTATAGTAGTTATGTTAAAACCTCTCAGTCCTTCCTTAACTTGCTTTACAATTATGTTAAACTAAAACATGTTTCAATGTTTTTGCTTTTGCAAAAAGTAATAAAGTGTATCTTACTGACAAATTTTGGCAATACAATTTCACAATTGGGGAATTCTAAAAAAGAAGTGGCGGTTGCATGTGATCCCTGCTATTGAGCTGTAGGAATGGTTAAATCAAGCATGTTAAAACATTTTCACCATCTGGATGTCCATGACCTAATTATTAGCATATAATCTACTATACTTTTCAAAATCAAGTTCTTAAAAAGCTCTTTTGCATGGCTAATCAGCATAAGCACAAAAATATTAAACTTTAACATAGCTTTGGAGATTTGTTTCTCTGGATAAGGCTGAACCCTAGACTACATTATACTTTACTTGCAACAACAGTTTCTTACTTGGGTGTTTCTCAGATACACACATACAAAGGGACAGGGGGGAGCATACAACTTCAGTTAAGGCAAAAAGATGCTTAAACCAGATGTGTCTTTTTCCAGAATGTGTTGTTGGGTTGCCAAAGATGTAACTGCATCAGCACTGTAAATGGTCCAAAGCACTTTCTTACCATTGAATCTGAAGAGTACATTGCTCTCTGGTATAATGTGCATTGCATGAGTTAAAAAAGAGATGGGAAATGTTGACTTCTGGACCATAGTCCATCTGCAAGGGCTTTCTGCTTATTTCTACTCTCAAAATTCCATAATTATTTTAACCCTCTCTCTGGATTTATATTACCTATATTAAAACAGTAGAGTTGAGAGATATCTTATAATATAGGCTATAGATAAGTTTAAGATAAAAGGTTAATTCTGCAAAACCCAAAGGGACCGTTCTCTCATGAAAGGCTGCAGTCCATGTGAATTGCAATTTATGGTGACCAGATTATTTTGATCACGGATGGATCCTGAGCCCAAGGTCAGCAAAGTCAGAGCCAAAACGGGGTGACATTTTTAAATCAGAAGGCTACTTGGGCCCCCTGGACCACAAGTTCATCATGCCAAACATAAAAGTTAGTATCAGGAGACCAATGTAAGTAGTCCTTTGTATGATTGTGTTCTGATTAGACATCTTTAAAATTGGACAGTAATCCATCAAAAAGCTAGGATGTATAGAACAAACTACAGGTCTATGTCAAACCACCTATTTTCTTGGAACATCATGTGCAATTGGCCATAGCTATTTATCATCAAAATGAAGGAATACAGTCCTTTTCAGGCCTTTTACCTGGACAAGGGACAGAACACGGAAGTCGAAGCAAAATCTCTTTAGGGGGAAGCTCTTCACACAGGGTGCTCTCAACTTGCTTAAATGTTGATGATGAAGTGCCATCATGCACCACACACAGTAGGTTTCGTACCTGGATTCCATCTCCGCATTGTCCACCCTAACAGAGGGGAAAAAAATAGAGGTTATCATAACAACTTGCTGCATAAATAACTACACTTTGTATGCTGTATATACATCTTGATTCTAGAAACAATGCAAAGTGTTTGCAAATCAGGCAATACTTTTTGCAGTGTGCAAGAATGGTAAAAGTGTTCTTTCCTATTTCCATTTTTTTGTGTTCTGTCCCTTGCAGTTGATAAGTATTCTGCAATGTTGTTAAAGGACTATTCTCCAACAAATACTTTCTTCTTTTGGTGGAGGCAAGGAAGAGGATAGATGTGTTCTTATTACTCTTGAACAGGGGTCTCTAAACTTGGCAACTTTAAGACTTGTGGACTTCAACTCCCAGAATCCCCCAGTCAGAAGTCCACAAGTCTTAAAGTTGCCATGTTTGCAGACCCATGCTCTTCAACTACACATAATAATAAACTTTTGAAGATAATATGGATTCAGAAGAACTAAAGCCTCACTGGGTATATTGGTAAAGCATTATTGCTCTACAAATGCAGAAGAAAAAGTGTTTGGGTTTGTTTCTCAAAACAACATGTCCCTTTATAACATGTTACATCTTCCTCACTTTTGCACCTCTTCCTGGGTATGACCCAATTAGTCTGCCGTGATTAATGCTAAGTAAATCTCATCTTCTCCGTACTCTAAAATAATTGAGTGTGGAAATCTAAATCACTTTAAAACCAATGCTAGATACCGGATCAAAATGTTTTGAATGAAGAATGATCTAAAAGATAAAAGAGGGAAGGGTAGAATGATGCATAAGGCAAATAGATGGCATGCCCAATGCAGTGTGGAAAAAGGGAGGACATACATGTGATCCATGCTGAGAAAGCAAAAGTACAGCTGTTTGATGCTTCACAATTCACATCAACGTTTACATTTTCAGACTATTAGAAAAAAAAGCAATCATTTCAAGGGAAAAAAAGTCGAAGTCAGCACTTCAGGCTACTGAAGCTTTAAACTGTACTGTTTCAAGGCCTTTCGAAGTGTTGAAAGAGGCTACGTGGTATTCTTAGTACAAAAGTCAATTTCCTTGGTAGCAGGTTCTCTGAAATTAAATCATGCTTTGATCTAGGCATGCTGATGCAAAACCCATCTATGACACTCACTGGAATGCTATTACAATTGTACAGCTCTTTGACCTTTGATATTAAATTAGTTTTTAGTCACTTGCCTTGGTTGTATTTATGATGACTTTTCCCTACTTTGTTAGAATTTTCAATAATATTAAATTAACGTCTCCCTCTTAACTTTCAAGGCAAGGATAAAACTGCCTCATAAAAGTGGGTTGCAATCAAGTTCATTTTCTACCTGTTGGGTCAAGGAGATGTTTTACAAACTTCAAGTACCTCAACTCTGCACGGGGACCATTCTCCAAGAACCCAGCTATAGCAGGGTTTTGCAACACAATTGCGGAATTGAGTAAGATCAGCTGGGCAAGGTCTTCCTTCTCCTTGGGCTTCCATAATTATAGATCGGGTACGGAGCATCTGACCTAAAAGAGGAGAGATTATTATTAAATACCTTGTATTTTAATATTTTCTAAATCTTTCTGGGCACATTTAAAATACTGATAAGTCATTGGGAAAGGAGGTTATGGTGTACGCCCAGTCCTATCTCTCTAATTAGTTTAAATGAAAACTGATAAGGCTAAAATAACTGAAGGCTTGAATTTGGCTGTACAAGAGCTATTTGGACTAATGCAATCAAGGCCAGAATTGAAAAAATCATCCAATGATTCAAAGTGCAGATTGTGCAAAGAAGCAGAAAAAAGAAACAATAGATCATATATTCAGGTTGTGCAAAATTGCACAAACTGATAATAAACAATGACATAACACAGTCACCAAAATGATTCACTGGAACATTTATAAAAATTATCATGTGCCAATAATGAAAAATTGGTGGGAACATAGAGATGAAAATGTAGTAAAAAAATGAGCAGTCAAAAATATTGTGGGATTTCTGAATATAGACTGATAAAAGTTTTGGTTCGTAACACATCAGATACAATTTCAGTTACAGAAAAGAAAATGTGGATAATGGATGAGGAAATACCAGGGGACAGTAGAATAGAAGACAAAGAATTGGAGAAGATCACAAAGTATCAAGATCTGAAAAGCCAAATTGAAACATTATGGAATAAACAGCTGTGGTGATTCCAGTGGTTATTGACACAAAGGGTGCCATACCAAAAAAAATCACAGACAGGACTTAGAAAAATTAACACATTGAAAAAAATTGCATCTGTCAATTGCAAAAAGTCCATCATCATTATTTTTTTAAAAAATGTATATATTCCAAAGTGAGTGCCTTGAGTCCTTTAAACCTAACACCCCCCCTCAAAAAAAACCCAGTAATATTTAAAAACCAGTCCATCATTCTAGTAACATCTCAGTGTAACCTACCACGACCCTTACAGCTACAACTCAAGGGCCAAAGATGTAGTTCAATGGCAAACTACTTCTGAGAATCTTACCAAGAAAACTGTAGGGACTACAGAGTGTGCCTACTGATGTGAAGGCACAGATATACACAACATGCACAGAAGAACGACAACTCAGTGCTCAAGGATTTGTTGCAATAACAGAGATGCCTTTGCATGAGAGATATTCCAGATCCGGCAATCATTCCTGGCTCTACAGCGTCAGTTCTATAGCATCAATTTATAACTTGTAAGCCTCCCAGAGTCACCTTGTAGGGGAGATGGATGGTATAAAATTTAATAAATGAAATAAATAGATAAATAAATAAATAAGTACCTAGTACACTCATTAATTTTCAATCTGTGATGATTGTACCGAATGTGTCTGGTATGTACAATAGGTATGTATATATATGTGTATGTATGTATGTGTATACATATATACATATATGATCTCCATACTGCTTCAGCTAATAAGAGCCACTGTTATTTGCTCAACTTGATAAAGAAAGAAAGCTTTCCTATTGAACGCTATCTTAAGTATCACGCTATCAGTCAGGAAGCTTTTCCACTTTCAGTAACAAGCTGGCTTCTATGTAATTGGAATAGTATTAGATGAAATATTTCTTCCTATAGGCTGTCCTATGTCAGGGCAGTAGATGATGGTGATGATTCCTTTTAATTGAGTCTGCTGATACTTTAACAAATGGTGCTTAATAGTGTTATTCCAAAAATAGTAACCTAATTTCTGCTCCTATTTACTGAGTTCAGGATATTTTGCTGAAAATTAATAGGTTCTTAATGGAAATGCTAAAAGTGGGTTTGGACAGTAATAGCCATTACCTAGCTTGTAATTTTTCAGCTCCGATAACTATAATTTGATCAAACAATCTTCACATTTCAGATGGTTAGAAGAAGAAAAGCAATTGAAACAGATGACCATTGTTGTTGGAAAACAGCACTATCGTAATTACAATATTTTGGAATATGCAACAGTACATTAGTATTTGAGGGGTTTTTTTTCTAAGTCTGAGAATTAAACACCAGGATATATCATGTAACACAATACTCAAACTGAATATGCTTCCAGGAATCCGGATAATGTCTATTGAGGGTCACTAGTCCTCATGGTGATCTTGGGGTAACAGAGCCCTGCTTTGTGGCAATCACTACTTTGAAGAACTTGCTTCTCCAGAGGGATGAGCAGTGCTTGTCTTGCTAACCAGCAAGTTAGCCAACAGTATTTGTCTCCTAACTTAGTGGCTCCTGTATGCTGGCTAGGAAAGTCTGGGCGTTGAAATCCCCTCATCTTAACATTGTCAAGGTTAAGATACATAATAATTTGAGTGTGGGAATCTATTTTTGATGTTATGCTTTTATTTTTAGTTTATATTTTTGTTGCTGTTCAGAGTTCTCAGGACTGGGACAGATTATGCACAGATGGAAATAAACAAACAAGCAAACAAACAAACATACAGGAATCTTGAGGGGAAAAAATAAATAAATGCTTAATTACCAAAACCATCAGCATGGGTACTTCCCAACCTCCTATACAAAATCATGCAATATCTTTATTTATATACTTTTCAAATCATTATTTCTCCAAAGGTTAATTATGGAAAAAGGAAATTAACTTAATAATAAGGATTTCTCTTTGGATAATTATTCATTATGTTCTACCTTATTCTTATTGATTAACTTGCCGTGGAGAAATATGAAAGTAGTGCTATCTACTGATTTGTCATAAATGCTATTAAGCCTTGGCTTAAAAAGATGGCACTTAAAAATGAGTTTAATTAAGGAAACAATGAAGCATTTCTTTCAGATGCTCCTAATTAACAAAGATGAGCTGACAAGATTTGGCGAATGAAACATATTCATGATCAATACAAAAAACAAAGATTAACATAGATAATAATTTGTAATAATAATTAGGATTTATACTATAATGTATTATGGCAGTGTACATTAAAATGCCTACACTACTGTATTTCAATGCCTTTCCTGCTTTTATTAGAATCTTTGCACCTTTCCTTTTCAACAGTCAGTAAATTCCATTGGGCGAAAAAAACCCTCACTGAAAGGGCTGTTTCAGCATATAATAAAGGCTGTGTTCTATGGGACATGATTTATTCCTAATAACAGCTACAATCCTAGGATAACATGGTTGTTTAAACTTACTAGGCCTCAGAGGAATTTATGCAAGCTATTGTGTATGGGATTGCAGCCAACCTAATTATTTTACTTCTACTAAGGTTTACAATTTTTTCAAGAGCCTCTGAATTTCCCTTGGTCATTGATAAGCGACCCCGGCACTTTATAGTCAGAATAGCCTTTTAACTTCTAGTCATTAATGCAAAATCCTGAAAAACAACTTGAAACTAATAAAGCCATTTGCTATTATCCACCATGTGATTTGCATATTCCTTTTTGGCAAAAGGGAACTTGGGAAAATGTCACTGCAAATGCTCACTTCTGAAAGAACAGTACGGTTTTCTAACGACAGCTGCCACAGTATTTGCCTCTTAACAATTATTTCCCAGATGGAAAGTCACATTCAGCCATGGAAGAAGGTCATCAACTCAACTAAAGTAGGGACCTTGAAAAAGGCCAGTACGAAGGGAAGGCCAGCTGCATTTCTGTGGGCTGCAGAATGTTTCACACAAAGAATTATTATCAACCATCAAAACATAGTAATAGTGACAAATGCCAGTTCTGTCCTGGGTACTCTTGCATAAACAGAACAATTGGGAATCTCAGTTTCTTGGTGATACCATCAGAAATCATCTATGGCTGAATCTCTGTTTGAAAACCTGTGATTATTTGAGGCAAAGCTGAGCACCAATGGCCTGTAAAAATTATTGTTCAATTTTGGAGGGGAAAAAAAAGGAACAAATTCTCCCAGTTTCTTCAGGTGATTGAGAACCTCTGCAACCATTTTTCAACAGAAAAAAAAAATCCTGCTTAGTGCTGACAGTAACACTGCCATGAAAGAATCCCATAGGTGGAATTGCCCTGAAATATCCTCCCTTGGGTGGGAAGCCAGCTGGCCTAAAATGATAGATGATAAATCAATAACAAATGACTCACACACGCCATGTGGCCACCTTGTTACTAAATAAGTTTAAGGATAAAAGAGTGGTGATTTATAATGTGTTGAGATAGGGGGTGTACATAAAACACCTCTCTTCAAATCAAATAATTGAGGCAGCTGCATGATTCTATATTAAAAAAAAAAATCCTCCACAGTGTTTTAATGATATTGTGGGTTTGTATAGCCCTGAGGAGAATGGGTTCTAAATTTTAGGATTTTGCTTTGAAAGAAATTTCGAACATGAATTACTCATTGAACCGAAGGAAAACAAGAATAAAATTGCTTGCGCTAGTTTCAAGAGTGTGCCTCTTTCATTGATGATCAACAGACATAAATCTCTCCTCCTGTCCGCCCTAATATTTATCTCAGGTATCTCCATGGAAAAGGATCTCCTATCAAGAATAAACTCATGAGGAAGAATATTCACAATTTGTTCATCTCCTTTGGCTATAGTTATAAATTCATACTCCTTCATGGATTATTGCCTTGTTGTGGCGAAGGGGCTTGTGTAGCTCAACGAAGCTATGAGCTATGCCATGCAGGGCCACCCAAGAGGGACAGGTCATATCAGAGACAAAGCGTGATCCACTGGAGGAGGAAATGGCAACCCACTCCAGTATCTTTGCCATGAAAACCCCTTCCGGCGGTGAGGGACTTCCAGCGGCGACATCATCGTGAAGAAGGTGAGGAAACGGGGCGCCGTTTTTGGAACCCAAAAAACTCTCTGTTAGAAGCTCTTTTAGAGCACTCTCGAACCTGCAGGGATTAGGAAATAAAAGAGGAAGTCCTGAAGCCCCCAGGCGACGCGCTATCGTCGGGGGGGGGGGACAAAAGATGAACCTCTTTAAAGCTGGTGGAGAGGAAGTCTGCATTTATTTATTTATTTATTTATTTATTTATTTATTTATTTATTTATTTGTTTATTTGTTTGTTTGTTTGTTTAATTTGTATACCGCCCTTCTCCAACAGGACTCAGGGCGGTGAACAGCCACGGTAAAACACAACATATAAAATTTAAAAGCAGTTTAAAAGACATTAAATAATTTTGGCCATCAATTTAAAACAACCCAGTTAAAACCAATTACAAATTTAAAACTGCAAGGATGGGATCAAGCCAGCCCGGCTAGATGAAATAGATGTGTTTTCAGGGCCCGACGAAAAGTCTGGAGGTCTGGTATCGTGCGTATCTCTGGGGGTAGGTCGTTCCAGAGGGCAGGTGCCGCCACAGAGAAGGCTGTCCCCCTGGGGGTCGCCAGCCGACATTGTCTGGCCGACAGCACCCTGACGAGGCCCTCTCTGTGCAAGCGAACTGGCCAGTGGGAGGCTATTGGCGGCAGAAGGCGGTCTTGTAGATACCCCGGCCCTAAGCCATGGAGTGCTTTAAAGATGGTCACCAACACCTTGAAGCTCACCTGGAAGACCACAGGAAGCCAGTGCAGCTCGCGCAGGAGAGGTGTTACACTGGGAGCGTCCTGTCGCTCCCATAATCCCCCGCGCAGCCGCATTCTGGACCAACTGAAGCCTCCGGGTGCACCCCAAGGGGAGCCCCATGTAGAGAGCATTGCAGTAGTCCAGGCGGGAAGTGACGAGTCCTTGAGTGACCGTGCGTAGGGAGTCCCGATCTAGAAAGGGCATATCAGGCTGACCTGATAAAAAGCCCCTCTGGCCATGGCCATCATATGCTCTTCTAAAGACAGCCGTGTATCCAGGAGGATGCCCAAGTTGCGAGCCCTTTCCGTGGGGGCCAATGATTCGCCCCCAATAACCAGCGATGGCACCAGCTGGCTATATCGGGACACTGGAAGCCACAGCCACTCAGTCTTGGAAGGGTTGAGTCGGAGCCTGTTTCTCCCCATCCAGGCCCGCACGGCCTCCAGGCACCAGAACATCACTTCAAGGGCATCGTTGGGGTGGCCTGGGATGGAGATGTACAGCTGAGTGTCATCAGCATACTGATGGAACTCCACCCCAAAGCCACGGATGATCTCACTCAGCAGCTTTACATAAATGTTGAACAGAAGGGGCGAGAGGACTGACCCTTGCGGCACCCCACAAACAAGGCACCTCAGGGTCGACCGCTGCCCCCCTGCCAACACAGATTGTGACCGGTCAGAGAGGTAGGAGGAGAACCACGCAAAACGGTGCCCCCCCCAACCCTTCCAACCAGTGCAACATGATATCATGGTTGATGGTATCAAAAGCCACTAAGAGATCTAACAGGACCAGGATAGAGAAACAACTCCTATCCCGAACCCTCCAGAGATAATCCACCAACGCGACCAATGCCGTTTCTGTGCTGTACCTAGGCCTGAAGCCGGACTGGAGTGGATCTTTAAGGCAGATAGGAGTGATGACGGCCATCTAGAGTGAAGCAAAGAGTGAAAATAGCAGTTTCAAGTGGCAGATTGAAAAAGCCCCAGAAGGAGGAGGCGTGTAGCATGGAGAAGCGCGGACTGAGGTGAGCGCAAAAAGGACGGACTAATAAACAGTGGAGGATTAAAGGAGAAGCGCAACAGGAGGAAAAGGAGAACAGCGCGAAGAAGAAGGAACCGAGGGAGTGAGTAAGCAAAATCGGAGGACTAACAGAGTTAAGACCCCGAGACGGAGATGGAGGCAGAGAAAACTGGAGAGGGCGATAAACTGTAGAATTTAAATAATTTGAAAAGGTAAAGAAGAAAATAAAGAACTTTTGAAAAACTTGTGGGATTTAAAAAATGATTGGTGACTGTAGTGGACTTAAAGAGAGAGACTAAGATTTGGAAAAAGGACTGAAAATAACTACAACTACAACTACTGGCAAGATTGGAGAAGGAAAGGAGCGTCAAATAACAATAAGGAAAGAATAAACAAATATTTTCATTCTTATATTTAATAAAAATATACATAATCAGTAAAGGGGGAAATTGGAATTATATTATAGTTCTAATTGTATATTGCACTGTGAATTTATAAAATTTGAAAAGGTGGAATGTGAAAGAGGATAAGGAATTAAGAAAAGATATCATTAACTTTATAATTACGGAATATAAAAGAAAAGAAAAGTAAATGAACCATAATCAGATTGATTGAAAATATTGTAAAGTAAGAATTGAGAATCTGCAAAACAATAATTAATTATACTATGATATTGTTAAAGTGTTGAAGTGCTATATTTACATAAGTAAAAAGGTGTGTGTACAGGGGGAGGAAAATCAATGATTAATATTTATATCTTAGTGTGGGAAAGCTTCACACGAGCATTAAAAATGTCAACTATAACCACCATAACGAAAACAGGAAAAAAACCAACTATAAACACCACAGCAACAGTGGCATCACCACTACAGCAAAAAACAATAGATAACATGATAGGAAAAGAAAAAGAAAAGCCGGAAATGACACTAAATGCTCTGCAGAATATGTTTCAAATGATTCAAGAAACATTCTTAAAAACACAAGAAAAAATGGCAGAAAACTACGAAGAAATGAGAACGTTTCATGCAGAAATTAAAAATGAAATAGGAGAAGTTAAGGAGGACATTAAGAATATGAATGATAAAATTGGGGATATCCAACGATCAATAACAGAAAACAAGCAAAGAATTAGAAAAGCAGAAACAAAAATAGACCAAGTAGAGACAAAAGTAGAGGCAATGGAGCAAAAAGCTTTTCAACTAAATAAGGAATTGTCCGACTCAATAGCGATGCTTGAGATGGAGAAAGCTTCATACTTTTTGTGTTTTCAAAATATAATAGAAGAAAAAAATGAAGATTTGGAAGAAAAAATGGCGGAGATAGTGTCAGAAATAATACAAATCAGAAATAAAAGGACAATTGGACGAAATATATCGAGTACATACAAATTACATAAGAAGGCATTGATTGGCGAGAGAAGTGCACGTTAGATTCTCAAAACGAACAATTAGAGATGAAGTATACAGAAAGTCAAGAGAAGAAACATTGACATATAAGGATAAAGAAATCACAATTTTAAAACAAATACCCCGAAGAATCAGAAACCAACAGTACCAGTTTTTAACATCCCAATTGATCAGATATAAAATAATGTTTAGATGGCTAACACCGGACGGGATTTTAATCACTTGGCAAGACAAAAAATACAAAGTAGACACATAGAGAAAGCAAGAGAATTCTATAACTTGCACTTTACCCAGGAAGAGGAACAGGAAAGTAAAGAAGAAACAGAAAGTAGAAGCCAGGAGGAAGAGCAAATAGAAGTGGAGTAAGAGAAAGAAGTAAGAAAAAGTCAAGAAAAAGAAAGAGAGGAAAGAGAAGGCACGAAAGCAAAAACGCGGATGGAAACAAGATACACCAAAAAACAACTACACTAGGCAATGGAAGAGGAAATCAAACTTCTCTCGGTAAATATAAATGGATTAAATGCACCGAAGAAAAGAACTCCAACATTTACAAAACTACAAAAATTAGAAGTAGATGTGATATGCCTTCAGGAAGTACACATCAAAAAAGGTTACCAAAAAATATTAGAAAATCTAAAATTAGGAAAATTATATACATCTCTGATGCAAAAAAAAAAAGGAGTAGCAGTTTATGTAAAAGAAAGGATAGAATCAAAATTAATATATGCAGATGAGGAAAGTAGAACGGTGATGGTCGAACTAGAAGTAGAAAAGAAAAAATCATTACTAGTTGTATATATGCCCCTAACCAAAATCAACAGGAATTTTTTAAAGGAATACATAAAAAAATAGTAGAACTAGAATATGAAGATTCTAGTTGGAATATGAAGATTCTGCCTAATTGGAGATTATAACGCGATAGTAGACGCCAAAAAAGATTACAAAAGGGGTAAAAAAAATAAGAAAAAGAAAGAAATACTTCCAAAATAATTCTTTAATTTGGCTGCGGAAATAAACTTGAGAGATGTTTGGAGGGAAACACACGAAGATGAGAATCAATATACGTTCTACTCTCATCCACACCAATCCTGATTTAGAATCGATATGGCTTGGATGACTGCGAATATTAGGACTAGGGTAGAAAAAATAGAGATAGGAGTAAATCAATGGGCAGATCACAACCCAATACTTATAAAATGGAAAGGAAAAAAAAAGGTTTAGGAGGTGGACAATGAATCAAAAAATATGTAAAGAAATATGTGGTCTAATAGGTTTGCCTTATCTCCCTTTTCTAAACAAAATGAATTATCAACGACATGAACCATTGCAAATGAAGTATTTCTTTTTTTCCTTCTTTTGGCTTTAAAAAAGTGGCTCTTCAGGGATAGGCGGGTTATTCTCTTACCAATAATTTACCACAAAAACATTTGTTTCCACTTTCATTTCTATTGTATGTACCCCAACATAGTAATTTCTAGGCAATGAATTTAAAATGAAAGCTGCCAGTGTTTCTTTCTGTATAGGCATGTTTAATTTCTCAAGGTGACTTTAAATATCAGATGCAGATTTATATTCCTGCCTCCTCATACTTGTTTCAAGATTCTGCCTCTTTTCTCATATAAGTTTGAGAGGGTTTTCCAAATGTTTCCTGCTTGATCTAAATCCTCTAAATACACATTAACAATTGCTCAGTGGCAAGTAGATGACTCAGCTGCTCTGTTGTAATGTCCCAGGCTCTATGTCTCTGCCCTGCTTCTATAGGTCTTTCTTTGTCTAGACCAGGGGTCTCCAAACTCCAAACTAAAGCTGTTAAATTTGGCAACTTTAAGACTTGTGGACTTCCACTCCCAGAATTCCTTAGCCAATTATCTGCTGGCTGGGGAATTTGGGGAGTTGAAGTGCACAAGTCTTAAAATTGCTACATTTGGAGATCCCTGGTCTACCATAAACCTGATTCCTTTAGACTCCAGGAGCATCTTCATCTTGAATGACCAGAGGGAGAATTCTGGGTCTTCCTTCCAGTTCTCTAGGGAAGGGGTCTCCAACCTTGGCAATTTTACAACTTGTGGACTTCAACTTCCAGAATTCCCCATCCGGCAGCCAGCTGGCTGAGGAATCTGAGAGTTGAAGTCTACAAGTCTTAAAGTTGTCAAGGTTGAAGACTTCTACTCTAGGGAATGAAACCTTCCTGATTCCAATTTCTGAGAGATGTCTGGTTTCCCATCCCCATTAACTTTCTTTTAGCCACTTAAGTGGTTTACTCTCTCTTTCTCCTGTGGTAGCCTTTACACATTTATTCTGAAATTAACAATCACTTAGAAAATAAGCAGATAGACGACAAGTAAAAGTTATAAAAATGTATACCATAAATTTGTTATCCTGCTTAAAAGATTTTATGATTTGCTACACTGGATAACACTGGAAACATTTATATGCATTCTGATGCTTTCATTGATAAGCGAGAATTTTCTTTGGGAAGCCTAGTGCATAAGATCTTTCTCTTGGCTCATCTTAAGGTGTATCAAGATTTTAGCAAACAAGATTTTAGTAAGGTGTATTTATACTGTGGAATATGAGATAAAATGATCATTCATATCGATTTCATATTGTTTTAACAGTAATACACCCTCCTATTTTATAATGCACTAGAATGTGTACAGTTCATAAATGTTACATTATGGGTACATAAGATCAAGTAGAAAATTCAACATACTGAATTACTTCTTCCAAATTCTATTAGTACTGACTTTGGGAGACATTAAATTGGATTTTCATATAAATCTATCTCCATCCAGCAATATTAGTGACTACAAAGAGCTCAAACAAACCCAATAAAAAGTGTCGGTGCTTAACACTATAGTTGCTAGCTAATATTTTATTTTACAGCAATTGTATAGACCTGGACTAAAGACAAGAGAGCAAAAGAGACTATTCAACCAACTTTACCATTGAGTGAAGCTGTCACAAAAAATAGTTCTGCATGTATTACCACAACATAGTAAATAAACAAACAAATAAATAAACTGTGGCAATGGAATGTAGCAGGTTCTGTACTGAAGTGAGAGCAGAAATCATAGTGCAATTGTGTTTTAAAAATAATTTTATTTGTTTTTGAGTGCAAAAATAATCTTCTATTATGTCTGGTTTTAGATAAAAGACTTGCACTATAATTAAAAGTCCTACATTCAGATATTCACTGTGAGTCAATGACACATTATTCCATTTAATGATGGAATAGATGAAATCTATTCCTTATCCAGTGTTGGGTAAAACTTTTGGCTGTCAAGACCAGTATTGTTAGAGGTGCAATATGTTGAAAGTTGCATCACTTGCCAGTAAAATTGAACCAAGTTGGTACAAGTTGATAAGATGTGGGAAGGCCATGACTGCAGTTGAATAGTAGCATGCTGACAGTGTGTCAGAAGGTTAAAAGAAGATTAAAATTATTTCTACTCCACTGTGCCTTGAAAATGCAAATGAGGCTAATAAGCAGATTCTAGAGGTGCTTTCTGTAGAACAGACAAAAAGGGAAAACCTCCTAATTTTAATCTCTGAGAGAAGAACAGAGACGTTTCACGAGTTAATTCATTAATAACATATCCCTGAATACTTCATCGGTTTTACAGAAAATTATTCAGAAATCCTGGCTTTTACTTTCTTTGTATTTATTTATTTAATAATTACAGATTTGGGACAGACAAAGCTTCTTCCTCTTATTTCCAGAAAAACAGTTTAATTTTAGAATTAGCAAAAGAAAATTGATCTGTAACATCACTCCTTAACACGTCTACTCAGAAGAAAGTACCACTGAATTAAATAATATTTATTTTCATCTGCCTAGAATTTCAGGTTTGGAACAACACCAATATGAAAATTGTCATGCCCCAACATATAATCTTTATATACTATTGTTGCTCTCTAGCCCCATCTAGTGTCCAGAGGTATAAATACCAATTATATTGTTTTGAAGCTGACCCAACCCCTTTATTCATCAGCCCGCACTCTCAAAACAAGTGCACGCTGGGAAGCCAGACTCCATTTTCCTTTAGCATTTAGAGGAAGCAGAAGCACAAAGAAGAATCCATCTTGATCTGTGGCACATGTTCGTTCAAGGACAAATCCACATCCCACAGTCATCCCAGATTTAGAGTACTTGTACTTATTAATTGTTATGTTCAGCAGTAACTTGATACTACCTATCTTGTATTTGGTTCTCATTGTATATATTCTTATTTTCCCCAGTTTCACCATATCCTGTTCTTTCAATAAAGCATCCAGATCTACACACACAGTCTGTTTTATTGGAGGATAGGTGGGTTTAGCTGCATGTCGAGCTGCACAGACTAATGTGTAGTAGGGACAGAACAAAAATTTCTGAGCTTTTTAATCAGTATTTTCTCTTCAGTGGCTCAATAGGGCTTATTGTCTTACAAAAGGAAAGTTTGCTTCCAAAAGTGTCAGGTAGTGAAAATAGTATATTTGCAATATACTCAGCATGCAACTAAGTCTCAACGAATAAGCATAACTTTACACTGCAATGGCAATATATTCACAAGACCACAACTCATACTGTATTAGTCAAATCAGAGGCCACATCCTAAATTGCCAAGAAACAGAAAATGTTTTCCACAAATATTTTAACATCTCTTACAGCTTCCTAGAAGTTAGCATAAATTTTAAGTTTTTTTGAAGTTAAAAAATACTCTAATTTTTATCTCAGTGTTCACATCACCAACATTTCAGCTTCAACAACTGACACTGATTATTTAACTCATTATTAGATTTTTGAAAATGTGTTGAAAAACGTGTATCGTTTTATTACTGCGAATGCACACCTCATATATTTGCAGTATTAATCATAGCTAGACTTAAATTAATTAACAATAATTAATAAACCATTGTCCTAATTTCTGACTGGGTTTATATGGTATGCTAAACCAAAACGCTAACTTCCATTTGGTTTAGCATGTTAATGAATCCAGTTGTCGTGGTTTTCAAACTATGATTTACCTTGTAGTAAGTTATGTAAACGGAGGATATTGCTTAAGTTATGCTTAAACAAACCATGACTACTGTATGTACTATATGACCATAGTCATAATATGTCATTCTGTAAGATGAATTGTATTGTGCGGTGTTTACAAGCAGGATAATGTACACTGACATATTGTACAATATGTCTCTCTCTATTTTAACTTTACCCAACCAGGCTCCCTTCAAAAATGCTAGCAAGAGAAGGATTACCAGATCTGGGCTGCACAAATCTGAATGGTCACAAAACAAAAGCAGAGAGTTAGCGGTTGTCTGGCATTTCTTCACTGTCATCCAGTGTTTGTATGGATTTTTGCAGCCCAGTCTGGCAGTCCTACTGAAAACATATTGTAATAACTCTTTCAAGTATTCTTTAACTGTTGGAGACTGCATGGACATATCTATATGGTTCTCTTATCGGTAAGTTATTTGACACTGACTTCTTTTAGCATGTCCCAAAGGTGATTTTTAAAAGGCAAATTGACTTCCTTTGTTTTTTCCTTGAAAATGTTTAGCTTCTCTTCCAACAAGCTTCTTCAGTTTATTTTTTTCAAGGAAAAAACAAAGAACAAAACAAACACAGTTGCCTTTTGAAAAGCACCTGGATGATGGCCTGGATGATAAAAATCTTCATAGACCTCTTTTAGAATATTTTTGTTTGGCTTTCTACTATTTCTCACCCATTTTTCATCCAAATAATACAGAGACCTGATCTCATCTAGGTTCTAAGCCCAAGCAAAGTTGGCTGGTGCTATCATCTATTGAGACAAAAGAGGTGGACAACTTCTAGATTATAAATCCACGTGACTACATTCTGGAAATTCAGAGGGTTCCAACCAGTGGCGGGTTGCCCCCGGTTCGGACCGGTTCTATAGAACCGGTAGTAAAACCGGACAGAGGCTCCGCCCACCAACCCCGACATCATCAAAATGCTTCTGCGCATGTGCAGAAGAGCACGTGCATGCGTGCACATCCCGATTGCAAACCGGTAGTAAAGGTAAGTAGAACCCACCCCTGGTTTCAACCCAATATATTTGCAAACTGCTAGGGCAAAACTTAAAAGTAATGCAAATAGTAATTCAAATGGCACAATTACCTGCAAGACCACAAGTCTGTGAACATTCCGACCATGGAGACCATTCGGTAACCAGACAGTTCACTACACATTCTACCATGCAGTTGGCAGTCATTTTGGTGGGTGTTTCCAGATTCAACTATTAAGGAAAACACAACAGATCACTTGTCATTGACAGCTAGGCAGATGTCCAATTAAGCAGGGCTTTTAATGAAATACCAAAAGTTGGATTCTGTAAACTTGAGCAGAGTTTTCTGGAGTAGGCAGCTATAATACATTTAAAACAACAACAATAGCTTCTTTAATGTTTTTTCATTGCCCCAAGTCCAGCCTGCTCATAGTTTTGCAGGTTAGAAATACAAAAAGCAGAAAGAAGAATTATACAAATGCTGCTAAAAAGGAGGAGTCAGCCATGATTTGGGTAAGAGCTAGAAAATTGTTTTTATCAGATTACCTTTTCAATTTTTATTTACCTTAAAAATTCATGTTTACTGATCAAAATGTAGGAATAGTTACTGATCTACCTTACCTTATACTGTATACTGACTTCAAATGACAAAACTACATCAGTGACTCTATGGAGGGCTCTACATGGAACTATAGAAGGTTAGTGACATTTATTTTGATGCATTTTCCTGAAAGACTAAAATCTATGAGATGGATCTAACAATCTAAGAATCAGGGTAATACAAAAATGTCTACTCAATGTAGAGACCTAAGTGCAGAGACCTACATAAGTGCAGAATAGACCTCTTAGCTTATCAGGTTGCTCTATGAAGACATTATCTCATCTGAATACACTTTATTCGCTGCGTTCTATCCAGCCCCTGGATGCAATGTTTCCAAAAATCAGTGTGCAAGAGAGAGCCAGGCTGTATATCACTGTGTGTTTATAAGTATTTCCATTTATCTTCTCATTCAAGACATTTCTTCAGAACTGATGAAGCTTCTTAGATGAGAAGTAAAACGTTTTCAAGGGGAAAAAAAAAAAAGAACAAGAACGCCCAGTTGCCCTTTGAAAAAATACCTTTGAGACAACCATGGTCTGGATGACTGAGAATCTCCATAGACACCATATGGTAGGATTTAGGAAAATCAGGATGGAATAAATAACCCAAAATGATTTGATAAGATACTTTTGAAGCGGAGTGTTGTCAGTTGGATATCAAAGGTGACTTAAGGGCCCAGCTTACCTGCTCACAGTGGTTCATATTCACGGCTTTTCCATCACTGCGAATGCAGCTTAGAAGGCGATTCCTAATCCCTTGTCCACAGGCTGAATTTTCATTTAGCTGGCATGTGCTCCAGTCTAAAGAGACATCATGGTTACAATTGGTTCTGCCTATTAATGCTAGAACAACTTTTTTTTAAAATGAAGCTATAGTTTTTTACGATTTGGAAACCAATATAATATTATTTAAAAGAAAAGAAGCCATCCAGCCTTAAATTATTCTGTTTTTATTTCAGTAGCCCTTAAAAATTACATTCTCTCCAAGTATGCCAACAACTGTCCAGTGATGATGAAATGTAGCACTTCATAGTGATCAAGTGGCATGCCGCTCCGTTGGATGCCAAAAATTGTAAAAAAAATTCTGCAGCACGACTACCTTGAAGCAACGCTTGTCACAATCTCCAACGGAGTTTTGTTTGACAAAAGAAATCATGTTTCCCTTGAAAGAAAGCACTTGTAAAATATTAATGTCTTCTTCAAGCTAGGATAACCAATTAGGGAATGCTGTTTTTTCAAGTACCGCTCTGCAAAGGTAATGTTGGAAATAGCTAGAAATATTAAATAAATGACTTTTTTTCTGCCTACAAAATGCATATGAAATAATATAAATCATTTTTCCCTCTGTGTGGTCTTAACACTTCATTTCTTTGGATGTGCATCCTCTTACCAGGTTGCTTACCAGAATTGTGAAAGACAGGTTCTTTTCTTGCCATACGTGAATTGAACCCTATGGCTTGTCCTCAATGTTATATAGAATTCCTAGGTGAACGTGCTTTTATTTTAATGAGGGGAATATCTCTAAACAGGCTTCCATTAGGAAGACAGGAATGATGGAATCCTAGAATAAAAAGTCCATTCTGTACTCTGCATGAGGCAGTAGCTCTTTATAGAATTCTAAGTTTTGCCTCTAGGAGCTGATACCTTTGACTTTTTGAGCCCATTTCTAAATACCTTTTTACAGTTTATCAATCTGAACCTAGAAATTAAGATCAATGAATTACAAATTTGCACCTCTCTCGAGTGGAGCTTGACTTCTGGATGGATTCCTGTTATGCTTTAGACAAGCATCGGCAAGTGGCAAATGTCTTTGTTCAGGATTATTTTTCAACTTCCCAACTGAGTCCACAACTCTGAAACTTTTTGGTGATCTCTTGTCCTGGTTCTAACCATGTCTGCCTTTCATGTTTCATTTTTTACAAATAACGTATTATTATTAATTTGAAAAAAATAAAGGAAAATATACAAATATACTTAAAATACTATTAAAAGGATAATAAAGATTAAGAGCCAAATATAAATAAGAAAATCAGGTGACAACTAACAATTCTAAAATACTGTATGATGAATATATTGTAATACATCATTAAGAAGCTTACAGACATTCATATCCATTTTCTAATCAAAACATGTCTCTATTACATTACTTGATTATTACTAAATTACTAAATATCTCTATTAAAGGCACTTGGTTAACACAAGTGGAGTTATAAAAAAGGAGAAAGAGAGAGACTAGAGATGATAAAACAATACATTAAGACAATTCAATGCATTATATGTAGATAATATGCCAAGTTAAAATATAAACTCTAAAACCTGAATTTTGGATGTGGTCCAATTCTACATAGAAATCTGTAGTCTAAAAATGGTTTCCAAAGAGAACTATCTTCTGCATTAGATTCATTTTTAAAATATAAAGTTATTCTAAATTTTGAAGCATATGCTCACATTTTGGTTGGCCATTCTTCCTTAGAGGAGATAAAAATCTTTTTTTCAACAAAAAGCATATAAAAATTGCAGGCATTGTTTTATTTATTTATCTATTGATTTATTAAATTTATATGCCATTCCTGTCACTGCTAAGGCAACTTAACATATATAATGCCAGTTTGGAATATAGGTAGTCTTCGTTTACCAACTGTTTGTTCAGCAATTGCTCAAGCATTTTTTTTTAGCATTGCTGAAAGATTATAAAGTGCTGCTCACAGGTAGTAATAATCCTCAGGAAAATTAAACATTTATATAATACAGCAGTGATGGCTAACCTTTTTGCCGTTGCGTGCCAAAAGTGGGGGGAGCGTGGGGGGTCACACATGTGTGCACCCACACCCATAATTTATTTCTAGGAGCCTGGGGAGAGCAAAAATGGTCCCCCCCCCGGAGGCCGGAAACAGCCTGTTTCCCAACTTCTGGTGGGCACAGAAGGCTCGAAAATTAGCTGGCTGGTGTGCGCATGCGTGCTGGAGCTGAGCTAGGGCAACGCTCGCGTGCCTACCGATATGGCTCTGTTTGCCACCTGTGGCACATGTGCCATAGGTTCACCATCACAGTTATATAGGTAGTTCTTGACTTATAACCACAATTGAGTCTAAGATTTCTGTCACTAAGCGAGACATTTGCTAAGTAAGTTTTGCCCCATGTGACAACCTTTCTTGCTGTAGTTATTAAGTGAATCACTGCAGTTGTTAAGTTAATAACACAGTTGTTAGCTGAGTCTGGCTTCCCCATTGATTTTGCTTGTCAGAAAGTTGCAAAAGGTGATCCCATGATCCTGGTCACTGCAACTGTCATAAATACATGCCAGTTGCCAAGTGTACAAATTTTGGTCACGTGACCATGGGGATGATCACACTTTCCTAAGTGTCCAAATGTTCATAAAATCATTTTTTTCAGTGCTGTTGTAATTTTGAACGGTCACTAAATGAACTGTTGTAAGTCAGGGGATACCTGTATTTATACACTATATAAATATAATTTATATTATAGTAAATATAGTAACACTATATGTAATTGTATATAATTGTATATAATTCTATGAGAACTTAATTCATAAGTTTACAATTCATAAATTATCATGAATTAATGAATACATGAACTTTCTAGCTATTTTCAAAATGGCCTCCCTTGAAAGTTCAACTCCAGTGAAAGTTATGTATTCCTTTTTTTTTAAAAAAATATTTTATTGAAAAGACAGTGCCATGTCAGGATAACAATGTAAATAAAGCAAAGCCAGAGAGAGATCAATGGTTAATCTTAACATACATGCTAATAACTATAACTGTACTTTGTTAACAGTAATTGCAGCAATACAACAAAAAAGAAAAGAAAAAAAGAAAAAGAAAATTAAAAAAAAACTTCAACTAAATTTCTACTTACATTAGCTTATTTACAAATTTTTCTATATTACGTCCATAGTTTTATACGTCTTTGTTATACTGACATTCATAAACTTCCCTTTCTTTTCTACATCTTGTCTCTATCCATTCATAAAATTTATTCCATGTCCTGTAATATTTTGAGACTTCTTTATCTTTATTTTTTAAAATTAATCTGTCCATTTCAGCACAATCCCAAAGTTTCCTAATTATGTCATCATCTGGTAGGGTATTCACATTTTCCCAATATTTAGCATATGTAATTCTAGCTGCCATCAATATATGTAACACTAAGTAAATGGTTGCTTTGTCATAACTTTCCGACAATATACCTAAGAGGCAAGTTTCTGGTTTGAACTCGATATGTTGCTCAGTTATCATTTCTATCCATTTATGAATTTTTCTACCAGTAACTCCTTGCTTTCTTACATATCCACCACATGTGGTAGTATGATCCTGGAGACTGGTTGCATTTCCAACAAGTGGCGGAGGGATTCTTATACATTTTGGCTAATCTTGCTGGTGGCAAGTAAAAACATTTTGTAA
Organism: Pantherophis guttatus; assembly: GCF_059756535.1. Lineage (NCBI taxonomy): Eukaryota > Metazoa > Chordata > Lepidosauria > Squamata > Colubridae > Pantherophis > Pantherophis guttatus. Next base: position 134,884,305 of record NC_142063.1, on the reverse strand, counting down.
AGGTTTTCTTTATAGGCCGCGGCCATTGTCAGTTTATAGCTTCTCTCCCAAATTTTGAAAGTTATGTATTCCTAATGATACACCATCTCTATATACTTTTGCCAGTCTGATGCGGATATTGGGCAGAATGCTCTAAATTTCATTCCAAATTACAATGAAGGATGCTTACCTGTTAAATTGTAGCTATACTGAAAACAATTTTGATTCAGAATACAAGCCCTCTGCTGTGCACTTTCAGGGCAGGTCTTGGGTTTTAAAGGCATTCGTAGTATATGTCGAGTCCTTGTTTGCCTTATACTGGGATCACAACGCTAGAGATTAAAAAAAATTGCGGGTAAATGAATTATGCAAGCACATGTTTACAGTTGTGGCAAGGATGGTTACCTGCATTATTAATTTAATTGGTTTTCAAATTGCCTATCAGGCTAAAGAGTCCCTTGTGAATAATCTCATTATATAAAATACCAATGCTTTTCCCCTGAATTTGACAGTCATCTAAAAAAAAACCCTCTGTATGTAAATAGGAGAAGAATCATAACATGGGGCTGAAGATTTATATGGTGGTCATCCAAACAACCAACCAAGCTGCTGCTGGTTTATTAATTATTTTGGAACCACAGAGAATGAAAAAAAAGGGTACCATCATCTTTGTAGATCTGTCTTAGAGCTGTCTTCATTTTTTCTTTTCAATTATATTTCAATTGTTATAGTGAAATGTGAACTCCTGTATTCCTGGAAATACGTTTCTTTTAATTCTTTCAAACTGCAAATATATTTTATCCTTTATTTTATCACCCACATTATAGTAGAGATGTTTTAGCTGATAAAGGTTTATGAAAAAATGTACCGTTTCCCCAAAACCATTAATTCAAATGCTATAGTTGAATAAAAGAATAAAAGAAGACAGTATCAGACACTACAGAAAAAATCCACCTTGCATTCTTTTACTTATTATATATTACATATTTATTATAAATATACAGATATACATATGTAATTATCTTCTCCAAATACACAGTCAGGATCCTCTCAAACATGTTGCCCGTGAAGGGTGTTTTAAAAAGGACTGAATGAACAGCTTCTTCAGAAGTGGATGGACCCTCTGCTTTCTTTAAGACTTCTGGCCCCAATCTGTCACATAAAGAAATATTTTCCCTGCCTGGATCTGCCTAGTTATTTTTTTTTAAATAAGCTAAGATAGATAGAGCTCTAGTGTACATTTTCTACCTGTAGTCCTAAACCCGTTAAGTGAAAGTTATCCCATGCAATTTGATTAGAAATACATTATTTCAAGACGAAATATTTTTCTCAAAGTCCCTCACAGATCATCCTGGCAAATCTCCATGAATTGCAATAGGAGGTTTTCCAGTGATAATAATCCCAGAACCAATTGAAAGAACTCAGTTGGAAAGCTACTTGAGAATGCAATGGAGATAACAAAATAAGTTAGTTTTTTAGCCTTCACCTTCAGTAGCCTTCAGCGTTATACATATATGCTCTAGCCATCTCCTAGTCTATTTCATCACACAGAGCTTCCCAGAAAACCAGGGAGGAATGCATACCCAGAAGTCCACACAAAGCATTTAGAGGTAACCCTGCCATTTGCTACTCTATTTTTTCTTTTCTTTTAATCCCTTACATTGGGGTGGAGTCGGGGCAACTGAATGGAGCTGAGTGTTTACTGGCCGGATGCCCTTCCTGTCACCAATGCAGAGTTTGCAGCAGATAATTACTCACGCTGCCCAGAGAGAGAAATACCGTATTTTTGGAAGTTTAAGACACACCTTTTTACCCCCAAAAAGAGGGTGAAAATCTGGGTGCGTCTTATAGTCTGAATGTAGCCCCACCCACCTGCTGGCCCACCCTTGGGAGGTTGTCGGAAAACACGATGCATGGAGGCAATGGTCTTTTCCCTCCCTGATTCCCCAAAGCAATTCGCAAAACTGCGCACCCTCCTCCTTTTCTGCAATCTCACTTTCTCTTTACTCCTAGTCAGATCTGTCTCCTGGGCCAGGAGCACAAGCCAATTGCCCTCAGCCTGGGTAGTCTGGAGAAGGGGCAGGGTGGGCGGTGAGCACCTTGCCTTATATCTCTCCATACAGAAGCGCCCGTTTTGCAAGAGCATTGCCTCCATGCATCCTGTTTTCCGGCATTTTCCTCCCCGATTCTCCAATGCAATTCGTAGAGCCGCGTGCCCTCCTCCTTGATGGCTAAAGGGGAAGAAGAAAATTCTGGGCACGTTAAGAAAGCACACTCTCCTGTTGCTGGAATTAGGTCAAAGTTGGTTTTCCCCCCTTTGCTTTCTTAAACTGAACTGCACTGCTTTTCTGACTTGTTGATAAATGATCCTGGCAGAAAGCAGCAGCTGGCTACTGCAGAGGCGGTGCTGATCCATTTCGGGTGGTCAAAACACCAAGAGGCTGTCGGGAGCTGAGACATTTCTCCTTCATGCCGCCCCCACCCCCCCAGCTGCTCAGTGCAGTTCAGTTTAAGAGAGCAAGGGGGGGAATTAACCTCGTCTGTGGATGAAGCCCCTCTGGGCACGAAGACTATTTGGGAGGAGAAGGTGGCTGAGGATGGGGGAGTGTAGGCACAAGATGCAAGGATGGTGGCGGGGACTGCAGGAGAAGCAGCCCTTCTCCCCTTCTTCCAGCAACAGGAGAACATGTGTTCTCAATGTGCCCAGAGTTTTCTTCTTCCCCTTTAGCCACCGAGAGCTCTGAGTTCTCCCAGGGTCTGCCTGGAAGCAGCTCCAGCAGTTCTGATGGCTGCCTTCACAATTTATGCGAGGACTGGAGAGCCCCACTCCCTACAGCAGTAGACTTCTCCTTAACCTCCTGAGATTTCTGCCCCCAGCATAGGGTGGTCCATGCAGGCCACCCTATAGGATTTCTGTGCAGCATAGGGTGAGGGTGGTCCATGCAGGCCACCTGCAGGCTTTGGGGTGTGCTGAGTGGGCTTGCATTTTCAAGGAACTGGTGGCTTGCTGGGTGCTGCGCAGGAGGTGCAAGGCAGGCACTGCCACCTGAAAACTTGCTGCGATCTCCATTGTCTGGAACTGCCTGAAACCGATGCTCTTTCTTTGCCTCTGCATGCCCCATTTTTGGAATTGGGGAGGCAGTGGAGATCTCCAGGCAGCGGAGATCACGGCAACAGTGTTTTTAGGTGGCAGCACCTTGCCTTATGTCCCCTGCACAGAACCCGACCTCCGTTGTTCCCCGGCCGCTTCCAGAATCAGGCTCCGACCAAGGCAGCAAAGGTGCAGGGGGCTTGCCGGACCAGCCCAGCACCGTGTTTACGAGATGGCAGCGTCCAGGAGGACTGAAGTGCTGCATCTCTATGGGACCTTGCTGAAAGAAAGCCAAGCTTTCAACGCCTACAGGTATAGGTAGGAAGACGAGGGCATTTTGAGAGTGGAGCCTTTGATGCCAAGTGCCTCTTCTGCCCCCATGAAAATCATCCCCCATCCCACCTTACTCCTCCAGTTAAATAGAGGGATAGGATTTGGTTTAAACTGATAAAAAGATCTGTGCTACTCATTATCAAAATCCGAATGGAAGTGAGGATGCCGCTGATCCTGATGCTGGTAGGCAGAGGCAGAATTCTTTTTTTCTTGTTTTCCTCCCCCAAAATTAAGGTGCGTCTTATACTCCAGTGCGTCTTATACTCCGAAAAATACGGTAACTGGCGCTACCTAGGATCGAACTCACAGCCTCCTGATTGTGAGGCAAGAGCTCCACCTCTAGGCCACTGCACCACTCCCATTTGTTACTCTATTTTATAGGGCAAATAGTTTGCGGCTCTGGAGAATTCTCCCAGACCATTCAAGGCTCTAGCACTATCCACATATCTCTGGAGACATCGTCTTCATAGGACCTTCCCCTTCCCCTTCCCCCTTCTCTTGCAAGGGAAGAGGACACAGCTGTGCTATTTTGGAGGCAAACAAAATCATGCCATATTGCAAGATGAGACTTTTTTCCAGGCACAGCAAGAAGACACCTTTGCTGGCTAAGGAAGATTCAGCTTGCTGGTTGATTGTTTCTCTTTTTCTTCTTAATGAGGCATTTAATATGTCTCTCTCTGCCCCAGGGCACAGTTACAAGGGTACTTTTGGGTAGCAGCAGCAAAGTGAATAGGCGGTAAGCGGAGTAATTTATTACCTTCAGATGCTCCTAAAGGGCAATTAGCTTGGCATACAAATGTCCTAACCTGCTACCCTTTATCATGACGCTGGGGGTAATGGAGTTGCTTAAGTGATTGAGAATGGCAGAGCTAGAGTGGCAAATTCTAAGCCATTCCCTGTCAGTGGTAACCCTGTTATTGATTCCGAATGAAGCAAACTGTCAGGAAGTAAGGAAGTAAGGAAAAGCAGAAAACCAACCCCCTCTTCAAAATACAGAAATCAAATCCACATTTCAAAATGCAATTGCATTTTCTCGAAGATATTTAATTAATAGAAATGAGTTTGGAGGAATCGGGCGATGAAAGCCAATGCCATGAACTGGATGAGATTATAACCCAACCACATCAAACCCACAACCCTCCCAGGCCTTGTTATCCTCATAAATATGAAAGATTTTTTTTTAAAAAAAGTATCCTTCCATAAATCACTCCAAGGGCACTACTTCCCCCCACCACCACCAATGCTCATTAACTAGAGAGACAGCAGTTCAAAAACACAAGCTTCTGTTGTCTCGCAACTGTCACCAAAGACAGAACTCAAGAGCGAGAGACTGGCAGAATCGAGAGAGAGAGAACGCCCCACCCTCCTGAATATGCAAAAGAAGACTCGAACAATTTGGCTCACAGGCACAATACTATGGAGGACCTAGCCCGAAACAGCTCTGGCAGAAACCCAGCTGACAGAAGACCAGCAAATCCCTTGTACAATTCCTCTTGTAACAGCGGAAGGCAGACACTGGTGTGTGTGACCTCAGTGTCTTTCTCCTGAGCATTTGCCAAGGGAGACTAGACTGTTTGCTCCTTCAGTAAATCTGAATTAAGCAGATGCAAGAGCTCCGTAGCATTCTCTGTAACCTTGTGGCGTGATTTCATATACACGCTGCTTTTCCAGGAAGCTCAGCTGTTTGCTGGAGAATGGTCACCCAGACATTTAACATAAGCCATTTTTCTTAATTACATGAAAACGAATCCTGTTTCCAACTGTTTACAAATGGTTTATTATCTTTCCCACAATTAATCTGATTGTTTGCCCTTGCAGGCAAGAATAATAGTATGAATGATTTGCCAATAATAATCAACGAGAAGTATCTTGATAGAAGTTCCCAATTATAGCTCTACTGAATTCATTTTGCTGTGTTAAAATCAATCACTGAAAATCGATGAAGAGAGGAGCTGGTTTTATAAATGATCACCTTTTCAGCATGAAAACAAGCATCTCAAAGAGTTTGGCAATGACTGTCATTTTAATTGACTGTATCTGGGATGTGTTTTATAACAACTTATTATGGAGGCCTATTTAAAATCCGATCCAAACATGGTTTGCGTAAGGATTAGGGAAAGGAAAGCAAAATTTCTTATTGCTATCAGCAAATACTCTAAGATTATTTGCTAGTGCTGGACAGGCTAATTTTCCCACTCCTTCCACCAGTTCTTATTATTCAATTTGATTTCACAGATTTAAGAGAAATTGCTTTCAAAAATTATATCAAAGGGAAAAAAATCTCTCATGGATGGAATGCTGCACTCATCACCGTATGAAGTGATGAGGCAGTCAAGGTTTGTCCATGAATATTTTAGGTTTCATGGTGAAATTGCTTTTCAAGAGATCGTCAACTGGATTTTTTCAGTAGCGGTGCTTCTACTAAGGAAAACTCTCCTCTTGGAGAAAATTGAAGAAGGTATTCATCTTATGTTTTCTGCCCACACATAGTTGTAGCAATCTTCATTTACTATTTTAATTTAGGACGCGTCTCTATCCAAGCATAATAAAACATCTATTTCCCCCCACAACCACCACCTTAACAGAATAACAGAGTTGGAAGGGACGTTGGCGTTTTCTAGGCCAAGCCCCTGCTCATGCAAGAAGCCCTATGCTATTTCAGACAAATGTTTGATCTCTTCTTAAAAACCTCCAGTGTTGGGGCACCCACAACTTCTGGAGGCAAGTCGTTCCACTGATGCTAATACAATCCTTGGTTGTATAAACAGAGGCATAGAATCAAAATCATGTGAAGTATTAGTACCGCTTTAGAAATCCTTAGTAAGACCACACCTGGAATATTGCATCATTTTGGTCACCACATTACAAAAAAGATGTTGAGACTTTGAAAAAAGTGCAAGGAGCAACTAAGGTGATTAAAAGCCTGGAGACAAAAACATATCAAGAACGGTTGCAGGAATTGGGTTTGGCTAATCTAGAGAAAAGAAGGATTAGGGGTGATATGATAACAGTATTCCAGTATTTGAACGGCTGCAACAAAGAAGAGGGGGTCAACTTATTTTCCAAATCAGAAAGCAAGACACGAAACAATGGATGGAAACTAATCATGAAGAGAAGCAATCTGGAATTAAGAAGAAACTTCCTAACAGTGAGTACAATTAACCAGTGGAACAGTTATAGGTGCTTCATCACTGGAGGTTTTTAAGAAAAGACTGGGCAACCACCTTTCTGAAACGGTACAGGATCTCCATCTTGAGCAGCAAGTTGGACTAGAAGACCTCCAAGATCCCTTCCAGCTCTATTCTGATTGAATTTGTTCTAACTGTCATGAAATTTATCTCAAGTTAGATCTCTCCTTGATTGGTTTCCATCCCTTCCTTCTTGTCCTGCCTTCAGGTGCTTTGGAGAACAGGTTGACCCCCCTCTTCTTAGTGGCAGCTGCTCAAATATTGGAACACTGTTATCATGTCAGCCCTAGTCCTTCTTTTCATTAAACTAGACATACCCAATTCCTGCAACTGTTTTTTATATGTTTTAGCTTCCAGTATCTTAACCATCTTTGTTGCTCCTCTCTTCACTCTTTCTAGAGTCTCAACATCTTTTTTATATCATGGTAAACAAAACTGGGTGCAATATTCCAAGATGCAATTCGCCTTGTGCGAGAGTTTGAGCTGAGAGAGAATGACTGGCCCTTTGCTTGTGGTTGTTTTGATCCTACATCTGTGTTTCTAGTCCAAGATTTTCACTGCTACCTCCCATTGGCTCTTATGTATAGAGTCCCTTGGTTCAAACACAAATTCTGGTACAATCTGCATTAATCAATAGAAAATATTTGCAGCTCAAGGCAGCAATGAGGGGTGCACTCAGTGGTGGGTTGCTACCGGTTCTTCCCGGTTCGCAAGAACCGGTAGTGGAAATTTTGAGTAGTTCGGAGAACCGGTAAATACCACCTCTGCCTGGCCCCGCCCGCAATCTATTCGTTGCCTCCCGACTCCCAGCTGATTGGCTAGAAGGAAAAAATCAGGGCTCACTTGACAAAGAAGAGAAAAAAAAAAACCCAAGATACCGTCGCTTTAAATTGAGAAGCTCCCAACTGATCACTTCTCAGCCAGGAGATCACTTGGCAAAGAAAAAGGGGGAAAAAAAGACGCCGTCGCTTTAAATTGACAAGCCAAGATGCAGATACTGGAAGGAAATTTTTGCTTGCAGAAGCAAAGTGACATTCAGCAGTTCGTTTCTGGGTCAGCTGAACAACAAACTGGGTAAGAGGAGGGATTCTTATATGGTTCTATGTTTTTGAAGTTTTGGGGTTTGTGCAACATGGGCTTTGTGTTTCTAAAAAGGTTTGGGCCATTTCCATTGTGAAAAATCCTGTCTTGAATGAGTTTTCTGCCTGCTTGTAAATGGAACTGAACTTCCAGCTTCCACTTTCTATTATCTCTAAGCACCTGTAGCTGTTTCCTTCTTACAAAGTTTCCTTTATGCAGCTGGCAGGAATGTGGAATGTGTATCAGGCAGGCTCCTTCTTAATAGCTTGATTTTTCCTTGCTTTTCTTACGAGTAATATTTTATTTGTGGAAATGAAGAGGGGGGAGTTTGATTTCTTCCCAGAGCAGGTTAGTGGGGTGGGGAGGGAATGGGGATTTTGCAGTAACCTTCCCCTGTCACACCACGCCCACCAAGCCACACCCACAGAACCAGTAGTAAAAAATGTTGAAATCCACCACTGCATAACTCCATCTTAATATGTTATTCCTGGTATGTGATGTTTTGTATACATACAGAGAAAGAAGCACTCTTGTAATCTTTGACTTTTAGGCTTGCTGTCAAACATCAGCCATAATACTAATGACAGTTTTGAACAATAGGCAGGTTGTATTACCCAAATGGCTATTTTATATGCGAAATTATGACTGAAATATTTCTGCACCTATATTGGTTTACACTGTCAGAAAGTTTCTCCTTAGTTTTAGGTTGCTTCTCTCTTTGTTCAGTTTCCATCCATTGCTTCTTGTTCTGCCTTCTGGTGCTTTGGAAAATACATTGCCTCCCTTTCTTTCTGGCAGCCCCTTAAAAGCCTGTCACACTCTTGGGCAAAGCATGTGAGCCATTTCCTCCTTTCAGTGGTGCATGAAAGTGCATTCATAGTATGTAGATAATAAAGTTGAAAAAAGGTGAACAAGATTTTTACAGAACTATAGATACGCTGAGGTGTGACAAGGAATGGCTGGAAGGGGAGGGGCAAGGTGAGGCACCACTTGATGTGAGTGACATTGAGTTGGCCACGCCTACCCAGTCTCATGACTATCAAGCCACACCCACTGTCTCATGACCATCCAGCCACATCTACAAAATAAGCCACACCCACAGAACGGTAGTAAAAAAAAATAGAACCCACCCCTGGGTCCACTGATAATATTAGCTAGTTGGGTAATGAAAGATCTTCAAGAAAACAACCAAGCTCAGAGAGCACCAAGGACCCCTCAAATGGCATTAAAGCAGCCGCTTCTTCTTTCTTGGAGAAACAAAAAAGTGAGGCTCAGCAGAAAGGGACAAAAACAGTTTTCAGAAGTGGCTGTGCAAGTGCAGAAAAAGACAGAGGATGGATGCAAGAATTGGTAAAGAAGGATTTTGTGTAGATTCCCTCACCTGGTCTTTTTCAATGGATTTGCCCAGACTAACTCTTGATATAATACCAATATAACGTTATATGGTTTTATGACCATAGACCATATGGGAGATGAATCATATAGTGTTTGGACATGTCAACAGGAAGATAAATGTGAGGAGACTCTGCTCACTGGAATTCTTCAACCTGACGACAGAATAAGAAGCAATGGATGGAAACTAATCAAGAGAAGCAACCCAGAAATAAGGAGAAATTTCTTGACAGTGAGAACAATTATCAGAGGAATGGCTTTTAGATGTTATGGATGTTCCATCACTGGAGGTCTTTAAAACGAGATTGGACAATCACTTGTCTGAGATGATAGGGTCTGCTGTTTAAGCAGGGGGTTGGAATAGAAGACCTTGAAGGTCCCTTCCAACTCTGTTATTTTGTTCTTCCAAATGGGGGAAGAAGGGGTTTTCTGACCAACCTAGTATATGTCTATAAACAGATTTTTAGTATGCTCAAGCAACAGACATAACAACCAAAGTACTAGGAAACTTTCTAAAGAAAAAAAAAATCAAATTCTCAAATGGCATAACATTAAGATTAAATGATCAGCAGTAGCAATTCTTTTACCCACTGCACAGAAAATATTTTGTTATCTATACCTTTCTAATACCTTTATCTGGGTTTATATGACATGTAGGAATTACGGGTGGAAGAAGCATAAAAAGATTAACTGGACAGATTGTTCATATAACTAACTCTTCCCTGAAATGTTTGCAGGAAACATAGCAGATATGAGGAGAGTTTGTCCCTAAAGAGCACTCACTTGGAAGTTGTAAAAGTTCTAGACCTAACTTCATAAAACTATGTGACTTGATAAATAATCACAAATGGCAAATTGCTTCTGATCACTTACATTTTCTTCCTACTGTGACCTGATACCACTGAAATGCACAGGTGTAATAAAAAGCACAAAGGAGAACTTTCATCTAGGAAAGGGGTGTGATCTCCTCTATTATTCCAGAGTTCAGGCACAAATAATGGATTTAACTTACAAAAATATAGATTCCCGTTTAACATTAAACTGCTTAATGCCAAAAACAATCACTCCAAGAAATGATGTGCTCTTCTTTGTACTGGATGTGTCAAAAGAAAAATAGATGTTATTTGTTGGGAATGTTTAATCTGGATTCCTGCACTAAATAAGGGATTGGACTGGATGACCCAAGTGGATTCTTTCAGCTTGCTCACTGTATTTAATCCAGAGAATATGCTTGTACTTTCAAGACTGAAAGCAATTCTAGGCAACATAGATTTTTTTTTAAAAAAAAAAATCCCTCCAATTAAAAAAAAAAGGAAACTAGTTTTATAGATCCATAGAAAATAATGGTGCATGTGCACGTATGTGTTTTGAAATGTGTCTATGCTAATAGCTAATATCCTAGTAGAAAAAGTCAAAAGTGAACTGGGATTATAAAAGGATTCTGAAGAGAGAGGGTTGAGGGTAGAAAGGGCTTCCTTATCATTATTTATGAAACTGGATCACATCAAACATGGCAAGCATTTTAGAATTACACTAATCTCCTTAGAAAAACTTTGGACAAGAATGCCCATGACATGGCTCCAAAAGCAAACATGCCAGCTAATCCAAAAATGTTATCTCTTGCTGCAAATATTCTTCTTCGGTAAGTTAGATAAAGATAACACTTGAAATCCTAAACAGATCAACTCTTAGCCATATTTATAATATCCTTGGTTGGCTCATTTTTTTTTAACACTTCTTCTACATTGATTTATTATACTATTGGGCTGAAATCAAGAAAAGGGAAGCCTGGCCATGCTTCATGCTTCCATGGTTTCAGGGAGGTTGAAAAGCTTGCTTGTGCAAAATTCCCAAGGATATTATGTGTATTCAGCCAAACACAGAATGCGTCCCATCTCATAAAACTTTATTTAGTGCGTGGAAGGCCAAGGGATGTTTTCACTATTTCTATGTTGTATTCTTGGAATCTTTACTGAACTAAGTATAGATTTAAATTTATAAACTTAAGTTGCTGTACATACTGATAACACTGAATTCCAGAATACCTGAGTAAAAATGGTCCAGAATATAGCAACGTTTTGTTCTGATTCCAAAATATCTTTAAAGTATCCAGCTAAATCCCATCTGTTCTCTTTCCCAAACTTACTGTTTGAGGATAATTAGAGAATGGCAACGTTACTGGCAGCAAAACATCTTAAGTTTTAAAACTTATTAGCCAACCTCTGCTCTATTTCCTTACTTAAACAGAGAAAGCAGAATAAACAAAAAACAGTGGGTGCAGGAGCAACTTCTTGCTGGCTTCCCTACTGAGTTTCCTTGTGGGAATCTGCCAAGGAGCATAAGAAATCTCCCCTCCCTTAGGTAGTTAAGTGCTTGCTGCTTGGTGGGGGAGGGAGTGAAGGATTGAGAGATTGTCTGGGAAACTGTCACAGAAGAATGAAAATGAAGATCACGTGAACACATCAGCAACATAGACAATAGCACTGAAACAGTCACAACTTTCCCAATTTTCATTTCCTTGGGAGTCATGAGTCCCAAGTTTTGGCCACATTCTATAAGTTAGCCCATCTGAAATACCTTGATTCAAAAATCGTTGCCCTATGACGCACTGCTTTGCCCATTTAAAGGTCATGACAACAAGAGTTTTAGTACTACATAGATACACACAAAATTAAATTAAATTTAGAACAAATTCATTACTTTTGCAACAAGCCAGAGGAAATGGGATTTCGAACACTTCTCAGCTCAAAACACTGAACATTCTTTAACAGTATTTCTTGGTGTGAATACATATTCTTGAGAATGATGAGTTTTCTAGCCTTTAATGTGGGAAACATATTTATGGGTAAGATAAAAGGAAGCAAGTGAACACGTGAGACCTACATTAGTTGGGTCTGGGCTTTGTTAATTTCGAGTTATCTAAAATGACCTGCACTACCACATTGTAATAGGGTTCTGAACTGAACTTGCTCATCAGTTAATTATAACTCTGATCTCTGTTGTAAGTTGCAATTGCAGATACACTGAAAATGCAAAGGCCTAGCTAAATGTGACGATGAAATTTATGACTGATTTTGTTAATTTCCCCAAAGATACTGAATAGTAACTCTTATGGGAAGTATTTTAATTAAGAAACATAGCACTGGAAAATGGCATTGATCCAAACTGAAGTATTCTCCTCCTCCTCTTTGCTAATATTTAAGAATTTGGACATTTGAGCTGGAGACTCTAGGGTGTCATCTAATTAGATCCCACTAGACGGCTTTCATGTTTTCAACTGTGCTTTTGGGGGAGAGAGGGAGAGAATCATTCCATCATTTTCACTGAAGAGGAATCTTAGAAATGTGTGCAACTTCTACATTTAACAATGACTTAGGCAACAGGTTTAGCAAACAACTCAAAATGCATTGCTTATTATGAGCATTTATTGTTAACAACTGAAATGCTGAAATAAAGTAGGGAATCCCCACTGAGAATGGCTTCTGGAATTCTTGCTAATACCTTTGACTAGCAGTAGCCATAGGAAAAAACTGTGTTTTAATCTGTGAAATGAAAAATCATGGAATGTTTCCATTCTCTCTCTCTCTCTCTCTCCCACTCCCTCCCTCCTTCCCTCTCTCTCTCCCTCTCCATCCTCTCTCTCTCTCCCTGCCTATGTGTGTCGGTATGGATCTGATCCCTTGGACTGCAAGACGATCAAACTGGTCAGTTCTAGAGATCAACCCTGACTGCTCTTTAGAAGGCCAGATCCTGAAGATGAAACTCAAATACTTTGGCCACCTAATGAGAAGGAAGGATTCACTGGAGAAGAGCCTAATGCTGGGAAAGATTGAGGGCAAAAGAAGAAGGGGATGACAGAGAACAAGGTGGCTGGATGGAGTCACTGAAGCAGTCGGTGTGAGCTTAAATGGACTCCAGAAGATGATAGAGGACAGGAAGGCCTGGAGGAACGTTGTCCATGGGGTCACGATGGGTCAGACACAACTTTGCAACTAACAACAACAAATGGATCTGATCAGGGCAAAATATATGTGCTATCTCTGCTTTTGTATGTGTGTTTTTCTCCTCTCCCTTTGTTTTGTGGCTGGGTGAATGCTTGTGTGTACAGTAAGTGTGCATTGGGAAGCCCAGAGCAGGATGCCTATCCTGCAGTTTGGGTCATGTGACTAGAACAGGGAGGGAGGGGCTTTAGAGTGGAATGGTCAAGAGCATTCCTGCCCAGATGCCTCTCCCAGAGGGCTGCTTTTGGGAGTAACATTTTAGCCCCTAAACCAGATCCAGATCATTTTAGAATGTAATCTTTCTTTCGGCAACTTTTCCCTCGCAGTTAATTTATCCTGCTGATGGGCAAACAGCAGAATCCCAAGCGCTTTGCGTTGTTTCTTTTCAATATTACTCTAAATTAGAAATAATAAATGGCAACAGTTTAGTTGTTTCTCTCCCCCCAGAAATAATAATCCCTTGTTCTCTATGTGTGATTATTTTTGTGATGTAGAATATACTGATTGACCGTTTGAGTTTCTCCTACCGCTGGTGGAATTTGCTACCACTTAGGTAGTAGCAGGGGTGAAATCCAGCAGGCTCTGGAGAACCGGTAGCAGAAATTTTGAGCAGTTTAGAGAACCGGTAGCGGAAATTTTGAGTAGTTCGGAGAACTGGAAAATACCACCACTGGCTGGCCCCAGAGTGGGGTGGGAATGGAGATTTTGCAATATTCTTCCCCCAGGAGTGGGGAGGGAATGGGGATTTTGCACTATCCTTCCCTTTGAGTCGGGTGGGAATGGAGATTTTGCAGTATCCTTTCCCCAGGAGTAGGGAGGGAATGGAGATTTTGCAGTATCCTTCCCCTGCCATGCCCACCAAGCCACATCACTCCCACGAAGCCACACCCACAGAACCGGTAGTAAAGAAAATTGGATTTCACCACTGGGTAGTAATCCTTGATGAGTTTCAAAAAATAATACAGAAAGTGTGTGTGCGTGTCTGGAAGAGACTACCTGGTTAGAAAGCCACCAAATGGTTAAAACTGCTTGTTTGGTATCTGCTTGGTATCCATTGTATAAAAAACTATAATGAATTGGACGCAATTTGACAGATACAGTAATGCTACCATAATGTGTTAAAAATTTCTAAACAGGAGAAATGAAGAGCAAGGCTGTACTTGCTGTGTTGTGAGTAAGGAGCTCTTATTTGGAATATTTCTTAAGATGCTGACATGTTCAGCAATGTTTAAATATCTCCTTGCTGATGTTAGTATGATTTCTGCAACTAATTCTTCATATGACCTTTATAACCCCCAATTACACAGGATGTGACATGCTTGTTGACCCTGTAATTTATTGTAATACTTGCATGTGGCAGCAGGAAGATGAAGTTTAACAAGCTATTCAAAATGAAATGTGTAAGTGGAATCTGTCATTGCAGAAAACGCTGCATCGGGGAAGGAATTAGATTGGCTTTACTGTAAGAGCATAACGAACCATTGATAGCAACCTGTATACAGATGTAAATGTTCTATTATCAATTTAATAAGCTCCACATAAAATAAACTCCATTAAAAATTTCATAATGGCAGTGATTTCTGGAACCCCCTTTCCTTCCACTGGACTTTTAATAAATGGAAAAAAATCCAGTTTATCTAAAAACAAGGCAATTTGAGAAAGTTTGCAGGTAGTCCTTGACTTATGACCATAACTGGGACTGGAAATCTCAGTCATATGTTGTTACAATTGTAAATTGAGGCTCCCATGTGACTGGAAGCAATTTTCTGGCCTTTTTCACAGCGGTTGTTAAGGAAACATGATGGTCGTTAAAAAAACACCACAGTTGTTCAGTGAACGCATTCATTTGAGGGGATGTTTTTTTTTTTGGGGCTAGAAACTGGCAAAAAATGCTGGAAGCTACCAAAAACATAGCGAATCACAGTCATGTGATCATAGAACACTGCAACCAATTGTAAAACTGTCCCGCTTGACATGCAATCACATGACCATAGTAGAATGTTGAGTCACAATTTAAGATGGCCAGGGGTGATTTTAGGGGCCATAAAGCACTCATTCTGGGGCCATTGTAACATTGAACAACTGTAAAACAACCAGTTGTAAGTTGAGGACTACCTGTACTTGTATGAAGCTCTCAACATAAACATAAAAATGTAACAAAACATAAATGAATGTGAGTAAGAGCTGCAGTGGCGCAGTGGTTACAGTGCAGTACAGTAGGCTACTTTTGCTGACAGGTGGCTGCCTACAATTTGGCAGCTCGAATCTCACCAGGCTCAAGGTTGACTCAGCCTTCCATCCTTCCGAGGGGGGTAAAATGAAGACCCAGATTGGCTGGGTCTGTAAACCGCTTAGAGAGGGCTGTAAAGCATTGTGAAGTGGTATATAACTCTAAGTGCTATTGCTATTGCTATCTCAGGGACACGGCATTCTAATGCTTTGTCAATCGTAACAAAACGTGTGTTTGTCAGGTACTCTGGAATTTACCAAATGCTTTGTCAATCATAATGAACAATTCATTACAATTCATTCCTCCAATGGGATTGTTCTTTGTGAGTGGCTCCTGTTTGTTTCAGTAAAACTGAATGGAAACTCACATGGAAACATGTTTTACTGAAATAAACAGGAGCCGTTTATAGATAGCCCACATTAATCTGCTTCATTATTGCACCGTACACTCTATTTTTTCCACCTAGAGACGCTCCAGTTAAAAATGATAATTAAAATCATGATTAATCCAATTCAAAAGAGTGGACTAAAGAAGAAAACGTTGACATGTTTTTAAAGGCGGGGGTTGGGAGGAGGGTAAGCACAGCTCTTAAAGAGAGAGAGAGAAAGCATTTCACCGATTGTTCTTCGTAGCCCTGTGCGTGCACTGGAAATTATGGAACTTGAGAAAATGACCACTTTATTTACTAACCATTAAACAGTCAAACATTTGGAATCTTTATCAATTGGCATATCAAGCTTTTTTTTTATGGGTTGGAGAAGGGCCTCGATGGCTTGTAAACCCCTTTTGCTTGTGTGATTTTGAAATGGGTAGGTAATTGTGCACTAATTGCCTGAGGCCATAAAGGTTTTCCCACAGGCAAGTATTTTCGAAGGACTGGTGGAAGAATCCCGGCAATACATTTAAACAACTTCAATTTTAATAATATCCTTGAGCCCCTACATTGGAACAAATAATGGTCTCAACCCTGAATCCTGCAACGGTTAGGCTACTTTCCCTCCTGGTCAAGGAAAGAGGAAAAAGTCAAAATAACAGTATTTTTGTCCTGCTGGGTGCCACTGTAACAATGAACTACAGCTAAGGGAAGGAGAGGAAATGCTTTCTGCTGAAATCTCCTGCCTGGCTCTCAAAGTGCTATTATTCAGTTATGATGCAGTGGTGGGTTCCAACCAGTGTTACCACCGGTTCTCTTCACGTACGCACTTTGCGCGCAATCGCCGTGCGCATGCTCGTGCACCAAGCTTTTTTTAAGATGGGTGGATAATAGTACAAAATAGGTTTGGCTACATAAATATGTGGCAGCAGCAGGGGTGCTATTCAGCAGGTTCTGACAGGTTCTGGAGAACCAGTAGGAGAAATTTTAATTTTGAGTAGTTCAGAGAACCGGCAAATACCACCTCTGGCTGGCCCCAGAATGGGGTGGGAATGGGGATTTTGCAATATCATTCCTCCAGTTGTGGGGTGGGAATGGGGATTTTGCAGTATCCTTCTCCTGCCACGCCCACCAAGCCACATCATGCCCACCAAGCCACGCCCACAGAACCGGTAATAAAAAAAATTTGAATTCCACCACTGGCAGCAGCTGAGATTTTTTAATTTATTTTCTTATATTTTGCAAGGAGAGTTTGCTTGCCTTGTTTTTTAAACTGCCTAAAGTCCTTCCTAGGCATTTTATCAGAGACTGTATATGTTCCCAACTGAAAATCATAAGATTACAAGCTAGAGATTTTCAGCAACCACAGTACTAAATTTTGGAATGGTTCTGAGGACTATAAAAAGGGAGTTTATAGTTTCCTACCCTCAGGTATAAGAGCATTGATGAAACTATTAATTTTAATCTTCTTACCAAGGAAATGATTTGAATTCTTCTCTATAGCCAATTCAGAATTATGACCTAAAATATCCAGGTGTTGCTGTCAAAAGCTAGTGAAACTAATCATATGTCTTATTTCCACTTTTGAAGTTATCCATTAATACTTTAGTAATACCGATTTTATTTATTAGAACATTTTTAATAGTCAGATAAGTCATGAAAGTGTTGCTGATCCACAATAAGGAACATTATTATTTTTTTCTTTCATCCCATGTCTTGCTTTACATATTTACATAATTAAATGAATGGTTTTCAAACCCTTCTGAATTAGCTACTCTAAATGTTAACATTTGATGCAAACAAGGAGGTCACTCAGATGAAATATTGGGAGTTATCAATTCTTGTAAGCAAAAAAAAACAAAAAAAAACCAACTGACATCAGATACAATAAATCTGAGATAATTATTTCAGGGACTTGTGGCCCAACTTGCATATTAACTCAGTTTAAGAGTGCTTTGATGAATTCAAGTGAAGTCAATTAATTACATTTCCAAGTCAGATGAACAGAGAGCCAAGACATCACAGGTATTGCCATAGTTCTTCAATGCTGAATATTTAACAGGAGATGATATTTTCTCTGCTGTCTGTGCAGAAGGAGAAAATCAAGTAATGATGTGTGAACCTACTATTGTTAAGTGGAATTCATATGAAGTCTCTGAAGAGAAATGTGCTTCAATTTAATTTCCCCATGTTTATTGAAACAGGCAAGACATAGTCTTGATGCAAGAATTCCCAAAATGAACCTTAGGTAAGAAAAAGAAATGGAATATATAACTGGTTTATAAATAATATAAATAACACTAATCCTATCTGTTAATAGTATTTGGGTAGTCCTTGAGTTAATATTATAGACTGCTCATCATGGTTGTATCTCGTGACAGTCATAAAGCCAAAGTTTTGGCCATTTTTTTTTCCTGCAGAATGTTGCTGAAAACCAGAAATAAATGCTGTTCTTTTTGGCAAAACTGTTATGTGATTGTGGGATGCTGCAAACAGCTGTAAATGTGGCCTGGTTGCCAAGTGCCCAAAATGTCATCATGTGACTGTGTGTGTGTGGGGAGCCTGACTGTTGGAACTTTGAATCCGCTAAGCGAGTGGCCTAGGACAAGGATTACCTGTATGTCTTCTGTTTATTCATAGACATAAATACAGTATGTAGACATAGTGAATGTCACAGAAAAATATATTTTTTCTCTACACACAAATCAGATATAACCATTAGCCGTTAAGTAGAATTAACTTTCTTTTCTCTTTGAAACTTACTAAAGGAACCTCATGTATCACATATGGATAAAACAGTTTTAACTGGATATTACAGTTCCAAAAATGGATCCCTAACAAATATTTGCTTGCTTCCTATTCTTAACAAGCCTTGGGAGAATCTCTAGTGCAACTTCACACCACTAGCAAAGCTGATAAAAACTAATTTTCACATCTGCAGATTCTCTAATACTTCATCCGGGCTGAAATTGAGAGAGGTATGGATTGAACCCTTGCTATATTTATTCCTTTCTCCATCAGCCTTGAAGTTTCTAAAAAAATAAATAAATAAACTTTCGGAAAAAGTTTTTTTTTTTTTTTGAAATTTTGAAAGCTAGCAAACTGTTTAGTAAACTTGTGTTAATCTAATAAAGATTTTCTATCATATGGATTTTGTATTCCCAGATAAAAGGAATCCTATATAACTAAGAAAAAAAATCTCATTTTCAAGAATGTGGCAAACATGCCTACAGAAACAAATTACACACACACACACACACACACACACACACACACACACACACACACACATATATATATATATATATATATATATATATATATATATATATATATATATATATATACCTCTCCCTCTCCTTCTCTCTCTCTCTCTCTCCCTCCCTCCCCCTTCTCTCTCATCATATTCCAGGCTCCTAAAAAAGGTGGTAATGCAAACGATTTGGGATTTTCATGAATCCCAAGTATACAAATATAGTTTCCTGCTTGCTATGACCTTATGCTCTCATCCACCTTAAACCTTCTAGCGGTATCTATAACACAGCCAGTGTTTAGTACAGTTTACTATTGACTACAATGGTCATTGGTTAGTAAGATATAGCACAACAAAATAAAATAAAAACAGCACAGTGAACTAAAAATGAGAATAAAATCAAAAATAGAATTGTTGAGGCACTAGAGAGAAAAGTAATATGAATCTGTTAGCCTGGTGTAGTGGGATTGATTTGCATTGTACAAGTTTTTGCCTCTGGGGGGTCCTTGGTTCTCTCTAGGAATAGTTGTTTTCTTGCTGTTTTATTACCCAAACCAGTTCCGTTTCATGAGGAGTACTGATGGTGTTACCTAATTTGGGTAATGAAACATCTGCAAGAAAACAACCAAGCTCAGAGAGCACTAAGGATCCCTCATTTTAATCCTGAGTTACAAATATTCTGCTTTATTTTGCCTCTGGACCTGGACCTCAAATACAGATACTGCATGTTATTAATATCTTAGCTATGCACAAGCAGTGTATTTAGTTATTTGGGGGTGGGAAATGTATATGGCCATCTATATTATCTTAATTAACCCTAGACAGCTAACAAACACACACATAATAAAAACAAAATATTAAAACGTGAACACACCATCATCAGAGCGAACCTGACATTATGCCCTCCTCCCTGAGAGGAAAACCTGGTTGTAAGGTAAGGATCTTAGAGGTCCTACCCAATGACCACATATAATTGAAGTGACTTGGGGTCACTTCACCATCAATCTATTGGATGGGTAGTCCAAACAACCCCCATAAACCACAGTGGCAATCTTTTCTTCAGGAAGGAAATGAAAATACAGGAAGTTCCTTAAATTGTATACCAATTCTGTCCAGGGGAGCCCTACCCAGGGGTGAAATGCTACCGGTTCGGACCAGTTCTCCTGAACCGGTAGTAAAAAATGCTACCAGTTTGCGTTAACCGTTATTTCCAATCATCAGCTGGGCGACGATCAGCAGTGACGCATGATTTACATTAGCTAGAATCATCAGATTTTCTGCTTTCTAGCTAATCTAAATCACGTGGCACAGCAGATTCCCCACCCCTCGCTGTTCTACTTACCTTTGCAGACCTGGAAGGCTTCCAAATGTTTCTTTTTTAGTGCTGTGTGGGTGCGCCCCAGGCGTGCATGTGCGCACAAAGTGCACGCTTGGTAGCAGACTCACAGAACCGGTAGCAGACTTCAGAGGATTTCACCGCTGGCCTTACCCCATCATGAATTGAAAATGGCAACTCTCTAGATACAGGGGATCCCAAAACCCAAAGTCACTCTATCTTGCTAGGATTAAGTTGCAGATAGTTTCTCACTATCTAGATCAGGGGTGTCAAATTCGCGGCCCGTGGCTCGGATGCATCACGTGCTAGCCACACCCAATGTGTTATGATGCTGTGATGATGTACGTTTGATACCCCTGATCTAGACCCTCAGAACCTCCAGGTCCTGAGTAAGCACTTGTTTCATTTGGGGGTGGGATATTGTTGTGGCCCGTCAGCGGCCTGTACAGTTAGTAGCTGATTTTGACAGCGAGGATGCTGGTGTGGTGCTGTGCCAGCAGCCTGTGCAGTTGGCACTCAAGTCAGACAATGCGGAGGCTGGAGAAAATGTTGTGCCAGAGGCGGGGATTCAGCCATGGCCTTCAGAACCTCCAGAAGCTCCCATAAGTGAAGAGGAAGAAGAGGAGGAGCCTCTTCTCGATGCACGAGCGCGCAGAACTGCGAAAAGGCAGGAGTGGCTCCTCAGGAGGAGGTCTCCTCGAGAGTAAGGCTTGGGGCTAATTGGCCTCTCCCCTAGCCTATTTAAGGAAGGACGACGACTGATGCAATTTGCAGGAAACAAGTTAGTTCAAATTCCTTCCCATCTTGATTACAGAAAACGTTTGATTTGGCTCTTGTTTCTCTTTTATCAGTTTTCCTGCAAATTGCTTCTGTGCATTCTGCCAACCACAGTAAGATTATGGTTATCTGAAATACTGTGCCTCAGAATTGAGTTATTATTCTTTGAATTCTTGTCAGCTGTTAATGAAGTTAAATTAAAAGCCCTTGTTCAGAAAAGACTGATTTATTGTACTTGTGTTCGAACAACTACTAAGAAAGCTCATTAGTTGTCTTTGATTAATAAATTAAGGTTTGTATGGACTTTGTGTTTGCTGCGTTCTTTGGGATCCGTAGCTGGGGCAGAACAGATATATACTAGTGATATTGAACTTCATCCTGGCCAATGACTTCACCCACCAGCTTCACCCAGATGTTAAATAGGAGAGACCCAAATCCTGATGCATCCCAGATAAGAGGAGCCTAAGATAGATCTCTTCTCCCCTCCAACACTGATTGGAACTGGGCAAGGAGAAAGGAGGTGAACTACTGGAGAACCATGCTTCCAACTTTCAACCTTACCTGGGGGCAGCATTCCTGCACTTATGCCCTGCTGCACCATCCATCCTTTGACTTTCCTGCACTCACACTTTGCTGTGCCATCTCCCAGTCTTTTTATGTCTTTGTCCTGCCACATTGTCCATCCCCCGATCTTTCTGTGCTCAGGCTACACAGCACCATCCATGCAACTTGTGTTCATGTGCTTGCACACAACTGCACTGGGCCTCCTAGGGCCTCTCTCAGCCTCCCCTCCACATCACCACAGCAACCACCACCCCGTGGACATCCCTGCGTTCCTTACTTACCACTCCTGCCACTTCATGCTTAACAACCTAAGTGTCTTGGGGTTACCATTAGGTTTACCATTGCCATTGCTAAGCAATGTGTTCATATGACATTGTGCTTTAGAACTTCATTGCTTAGTGATAGCAATACCGGCAGTCTCGGTTAACTCAAGAACTATCTGTAGTAAGATGATTTGAGTATAGATTTAGTATGACAGCAATTAAACTAAGAGCATCATTCTATAGTCTTATTGTTTTGCCTGTGAAAGAATATAACTGAATAATGGCAAATAAGAATCCGTAGGACAGATATTTTTTTTAAAGAACTGAATAGATTGTTATGCTGATAGCAACCATGAAAAATAATTTGCAGCATTTTGCATATGGTAGTGCATTTAAATATTTTTAGAAGCCAGGCTTATTGAATCTGTATTGGTTCACAGTCTTACTATGAAAACAACATAGCTATTCAAAATGATTTGCTTATTATAATGTCAATAGAATGATGACAATATGACAGCATAATAGCATATACGAAGGACTGTTTCCTCAGGATGATTCTTTTTCAAGTATGAATGCAAACTCTTCACATTAAATCTTAAGATCAGGATCAATTATGAATTTCAGGAGGCATTCACGGGGATTTTGGCTGTCAATTATTAGTAGCATCTATTGAGGATATTTTACAGAGAGAAAACACATGGGCATTCATAATAGAGAAATCTCTTTATCATCTCATACATTGCTTACATTTGGGAGTTTGACACCTTGGGAATTACCAGGCTCAGGAAATGCCTCAAATATTTTCATGCAATTGGGGTTTTGGACATGTTACAAGAAAAGGCATTTGGTTTAAACATTGCTGCCACTGAATCTTCAGAAAGAGCTTGGTACTCAGCTTATTCATTTACTGTATAGTTACTGTATATAAACACTGAAAATAGAAGATCACTATAGCAATCAAATAAGATGGGTGGAAATTCATATGGTCACCATCTCATTATGATGACTCTGGGCAGCTAGCAACACTGGAAAAGCAACATAAAAAAACCACCACAATGCTATATATGAAATTGGTAGCCGGGATCAAATCACAAACTCTTTGCAACAGAACTATCGCATGTTATTCTACCACATGTTCTGAACCCCATGCCCATGATACAACCACTTGTTCAGAGGGATGATGTTCCAACCAGCAGGCACTATGACAGAAAAGGCTCACTTCCTGGGTCCTCTAGAATGGCATCCTTTAGAAGATGGGACCCATAGCATGCCTCTTCTGCTGGAACCAATGAGATGGATAGACAGAATGAGGGAAAGGTGCTTCCTCAGGTAACCTGATCCCATTCCATGAACAGCTTTATAAAGGTAACTGAAACCACCTTGAACTGAACCTGGAAGCCTACTGGCAACTGATCCAGCTCACGGAGAAGAGGCTTAACATGTGCAGATTGATAGACACTCATAATTACCTGCTCCCCTCATTTTGAGCCACTGTAGCTAAATTGCTAGGAAGAGCTGCGATGCTCTTCAAGGGTGTAAAGCAAATTTCAATACTGGTGCTATAAATGATAATCTAAGAAACACATATTTATCAAAGAACAATATCATACATTGCTTCACTAGAGAAAGAGCTTACTATCATTCTGTTTAGCAACAATATTGGGTTCCAGGAAAATATATATTTCTTAGTCCCTTCTTTTTATGGCATTATGGATCTAAGCATGTCATGGGTGATCCTGTTAATATTTCAAAATTGAACTATGGCAGAACTAAAGTACCTCTGGGCATTGACTCCAGTGACTCCATTCAGACACCACACATTCATTAG
This sequence comes from Pantherophis guttatus, assembly GCF_059756535.1. Classification (NCBI taxonomy): domain Eukaryota; kingdom Metazoa; phylum Chordata; class Lepidosauria; order Squamata; family Colubridae; genus Pantherophis; species Pantherophis guttatus. The sequence continues at coordinate 134,860,617 of NC_142063.1, read as the reverse complement.
GACAATAGAGGATACATTTCTGTTTTTCCAAAGGAACTTTGGACTGATTACAAAGCACAAGAGGTACAGGTTCACCATCTCCACCTTCAGTGGTGTTTATACATCTGTAGGATGATAAGAACATCATCTGCAAGGCATTCCACAATGAAAAACAAATAAGTAATACAGTAAATAAAGTCAAGCCTCCGAATCGAGTTCAACATCTGGTGAATTCTTAGACAAGTCTCTGCAATTATCTTGACAGCAGAATAAAAATGGTTTGTCACTGCTTTCTTCTGGGATTTCCCCCCCCCATTTCCCAATCTTACCTCCAGTAGGCTTTCAATTAAGTTTTGTTTTTTTTTACTTTTCAGAAATATTTTTATGTTTGTTACATATGTCACATATTCATTGCAGTGGATAACTAGTAATTATTTAATCAGTTGATTATATCTGAATATTTATGTCATGCTAGTGCTGTTGAGGAGAGCTGAAACAATATGTAGAAATTGTGTAGAAATACTGCAATTAAGTAAAACGCTATTCATGAAACCAAAGATATGGTTACAGCCCATGTGATAGAATTTTTATACTAAAGATTAACTTTATTTTCATGCAAATATGAAACATGAAACAGACTACTCTAGACACCTTTATATTCAAAAGTGTTTTAAAAAGCAGTGTCACATAGCAAAATATTGGTTACTTATTTTTTTTTTAAAAAAACACAGTATAAATAGTTGAAGAAGACTTCAAGTGATAAAATTAAGACAGTTTTATAAAGATGTTACTGGAAAATAATATCCTCAAACGTTCCAGAGACAGCAGTTATATTTTCTTAGCTTGCTTGTTTTTAAATTTATTTTGTGGAGGTTTTTTATTGTTTTAGTTTTTTAGATTGTTTTTAATTGTTTCATAATTTTAGAATTGTAAGCTGCCCAGAGTCATTTGGTTGAGCTGGGCAGCTATAGAAATCAAATCAATCAAATCAAATCAAATCAAATCAAATCAAATCAAATCAAATCAAATCAAATCAAATCAATCAATCCATGAACCAATTTATTTTCCACTCACCTGATTTGCCTCATTTGTATTCCTTCTCCACAGTGGAGGGAATTTTGTGCACTGCTGATTTCACATTGAGACCACTGTTCTACTCGCCAGGAATACTGATTGCACTCACTGTAACAGGGGACTGCCTCGTACACCTTCCACAGAAAACATATAAATGTATACATAATCAGTCACTTGTGTGAAAATTCTCCAGAGGAATACTTTAGCAGAACAAAAATAGAAGAAAAATCTTCCACTGGTTGCTGAGTACTGTGCTAGATTTTATCCACTGTTCTAAGAAGAGTGTAATGTTTAAATTCATTGATTTCTGATAGACTTAGAAGGGAATGTGATAAGCAGGCAGCCTTTTAGAATAAAAATAACCATTTCCAACAATCTAAACAAGAATTTCATTACTATTTCATTTCCTCTGAAGATCTATGAGATACTCCCTTTTACAATTATACAACATATTGTACCTTACAAAAAAACCCTTTCTTTATGATACCCACTGTCAAGAAAAGAAAACTTTTCCCCCTTTTTTGATTGTGTCACATATACTGTTAAAATTTTATTTTAGTATAAAAGTGCAACTTTATTTTTTAAAAGAATTATTTCAATTCCACAAAACCATTTTTGTGGTTTCTCTTCAGATCGTATAAATCTTTCGCCTTTTACCATTTTTTTAATTTGAATTTTTTTTAAAAAAATAGATCTCTAAAACAAACAATTGTGCTTCTCAGTCAAACTCTACTTACAATACATACAGTAGTTGCAAAACAATTCAGCAGAAATTCAAATATCAGCACTGCATCAAACTGTTTAGGCAGAGCATATTTAAAACAGCATTCACCATTTCAAGGTTCCCCTTCCGCCCTCCCTTTCTTTCCCAATGTGTACGTTGAGCTGAAGGAATTTTAGACTGGCCTTAGACTGGCTCTTATGATGGTCTAAATTTCCCTTATGAGAAATTTCTGTCTAAATTTCGGTCACATTTGGGAAGGTCTGAGAAATAGTCTGGCCATGTTATGGAGCATTTGGATAAAATGGGTGGGAAGATGGGACATAGGGTAAAGTTTATGGTATCTCTATACTTTGAAGGTCTGGAAGCGCAGGTGTGGCTAGGTCAATTTACAGGGGTGATGAAGTTGCGATGTAGGTTTCTGATAGGAAAAAGAAAGATGGCATTAAGTACAACAGAAGTTATTGGGCTGCCTATTCTAAGATATAAGTGCTTGGCAATCTCATGCCCATCTAGTCTTCTAGCAAAATAATAGCCTCTCCCATGACCATAGGCAGTGCATCACTGTAGCCTTTAGCCTCAAGTTACTGTTGATAAGTGTCAGGTTTGTCCTCACCTTTTGCTTCTTAGATCAGTCAGCTGACCTGACTTGTAGAATTGAAACCTGGCTGGGTAAGAGGAGAACATTTCTTTATCCAAGATCTCCAGAATTTCCACAACCATGATGCCAAGGGCCGAAAGGTATGTAGTAATGGAGAAAAAGAAGATCTTCCTTGAATTTGACTGTTTTCTTTCATGCACATATTGTCTTGAGGAAAGATGGCATCCAATCACATAATCCTGATATTGATTTGACTATTTCTGCCTCTTATTTTGGGAGCCTGCTGAACCACTTTCAGAAAGCATGCATTTTCATTAAATTGGACTTGAGAGGAATTTACAATTTGATTTGGATGAAAGAATCTCTCCTACTAATTATAGCAAATTTGAATACACATTATAGCAGTAAACGCAGTATTTCAACAATAAATAGATTTCTTAAATGGTCCACCCATGCATCACAAGAATTCCTCTTACACTTACTTCTATATTACTTATGCTCCTAGCTAACAAAATAAAAAGCCAGCAGGATGCTTTGCTATGCAAGCATTTATAAGTTTCCTGCTTGCCCTTTCCTACCATAATCTTGATGTTTATTCGCCCTGGAAGGGACATTCCTGAGACATTAGGGATGGGAGGCAGGCATCAGTTGGATCTGATTCATTTACTACTACAATAAGTCTCATATGTTAGGAGTTGGATGGATGACCTCCAGGCCAGTGATGGAATTCAATTTTTTTTATTACGTTCTGTGGGTGAGGCTTGGTGGGCGTGGTGTGGCTTGGTGGTCATGGCAGGGGAAGGACACTGCAAAATCTCCATTCCCACCCCACTCTGGGGCCAGCCAGAGGTGGTATTTGCTGGTTCTCTGAACTACTCAAAATTTCTGCTACCGGTTCTCCAGAACCTGTCAGAACCTGCTGAATAGCACCCCTGCTCCAGGCCATCATACAGATTGGCTAAGGATAACTTTTTCAAAATGACTATTTGCATTTTTTTCTCTAGGAATAAATGTGACAATAAGATTGCAGGGCAAGGAGGAGTTTTTAATATGCTTCATCTGGGACTCAAAGACTTCTCATGGCCACAGGGAGAATATCATATCTGTTCTTGGACAAAGACTGTCTCTACTAAACTAGTTGGTTTGCTCCAGTGCTCACATCTCCCATTAGACTGTGACATGCAATTTCCCTGGATTTTATTCTTAATCTTCTAGATGTGCATAGTTTTGACATGATTGTAAGGATAGTGGATCTGCTTAACCTTCATGATTATTACTTTTTTGTTGTTGTTCTGTGTGAAGGACAGCCACCTGCTCTGGAAATGGCAAGCAGCTTTTAAATTATAGTACAAATTCCTAGTTAATCACATGATTTGATCGTGGTTCCCAATTTATACCCCATTTTTGAAAAAGCCCTCTTTCAGTTACCAGACATTTGTATCCATTTGTCATCCTATTATCACTTGGAGTCATGTGAACAGATGGAGAAAACTAATGCTACGCTCAAACATTGTTTGTTTGGCTAGGTAGTGAGTCTGACAAGGAGATAGTGTGACGGGAAGTCTAACAGATACAGGGAACATGGAAGTGGAAGTGGAAGCTAGTCCATCATGGGAAGAAGTCAGACCATTAAAGAAGGGGGCGTGCATAAGTGCACCATTGTGCCTACTGTCCCTGTCCTACTGCCCCCATTTATTTGTATTCATTTCCTTCGTTCATGTCCATGTTCATATTTATACCTGCTACCTTGTACATGTTTGACAAACTAATAAAATAAAATAAAGAAAATAAAGAAAAGATTCCTTAGTTCAGGCGAGGTGGGAAAGGTGAGAAGGAGACTCGAAGTAATTACATGTTAATCACAAGAAGTGTATATTGACCCCATTAATTCTTTGGCAGGCTTTCAAGTGGTTGTTACTTTACCCTATTAGCAATAAATTGAATTCCAGAAATCCAAGTAGTTCTGTTTCCTGAGTTTGCCAGCCTTGAAAGAGTTGGCAGAAACCTCCTTTTTCCTGAGCCAACAAGATAAATACTTGATTCTTGATTCTATTGCTCTTGGTCCCGATCATGCAGCGCTCAGGGACACTAGTCATATACGTGTGTCTCTCTGTGTGTGTACATTTGTGTGTGTGTTTGTTTGTGTGCATGTGGATGTGTGTGTCAAAAATGTGAAGATTGCAGCCATAAAATGTGAAACAAACACCTTGCCCTTTTTTTGATATGCATCAAATGCATATAAAAAAGGCAGGGACAGGGCAAACTCAGCCACCATCCTGATGTTTTTGAAACCCTCTGCAGAGGTTTCTGGAAGTACTCCCTATCGAGGAGGTAGAGAAAAACTGAGGCACTGCATATAATTCTGGGGTTGTTTTTTCCAAATGAAAGGAACGTGAAAGATGAATATGTTAAGGACTGCATGAGTAAACTGGCAAAAAAATAAATAAAAAAAAAATCAGATTGTTCCAGAATTTGGATAGTTCTAGTCCTGCCTTAGACAGTCACTTTCTCTCAGCCCAATCTATCTCACAGGGTTGTTGTTGTGGAGAAAATAGGAGGAGGAAGGAGCATTAGGTATGTTTGCCTTGAGACATTTATAAAAATAATAAAGTTGGGATATAAATGTAATAATCTAATCTAATCTTTGAAAAATTGGAGAATATGTGGAGTAATGTATTGAAATATATACATTAAATTATTACTTAAAAGGCAATTTAAATAAAAATATATGTTGAAAATGCAATCAGTCTGAAGGTACTTTTTATTATCTTTGGTGGACATACAAAAAAGAAGCTATGAAATATAGGGATCAGATATGTATTTTAATTGAGAGACTTCTTAGAATAATTAAAAACATTTTTTTTCTTTTAGGTTTGATCAAGAAACAGCTTGAAAGAAAATTGGGAGTTTGTTTTTATGTGTTACAACATCAGTGATACTTTTGTATTCACAGAGATGGAATATTCTGTGGCAGATTCCCACAATGGAGTTAAGGATGGTGAAGTTCATGCAGTTGGCAGACATGGCAAAACTGACTACTTTGATTAAAGAAAACACTTTGTCTAGCTTTGTTTCTTTGTTACTTGAAAACCACCTTTGGATGTTTTGCTTGAAAATGAAAGAAATGAAACTTTAATTTTGGGATTTGATATTAGCACTACTTATGATGATAGAAATACTGTGTAGTATAGTTAATCTTAAGGGTAAGAGATTACTATATTTTATATTTGAATCTGTACCAATGAAAGTCAGAAGTCTTCCTTTCCTTTCCTTTCCTTTCCTTTCCTTTCCTTTCCTTTCCTTTCCTTTCCTTTCCTTTCCTTTCCTTTCCTTTCCTTTCCCTTTCCCTCATAACCTTGTTTCTTTTCTGACTTTCTTTTGTCTGTTTCTTTCTTTTTCTGTTTTCTTATATTTTATTCCATGTTGAAACTTAATAAAGTTTTATAAAAATTGAAATTACTTTTCTCATAAAAATATATGTGGACAGTTTAAAGTTTGAGATCGATAAGAATTGTTAATGGGGGGTCTGTTTAATCCTTTTCTTTTCATGCATTATTATGTTCAAACTCACCAAACCATGTTTCTGAGGTAAAACTTATGAAAATACCTCTGCAGCTGCTTCCTCCACCTGCTGTAAAAATCAACCAAAGAACTGCATGAAATAGGTCATACTATCCAAGGTCTACCTGGCTTCTTCAGGTTCATACTTGTTCTCTAGAGCTTGAATATATAAAGCTGAATTTACTGTTTCAATACAGGCTTATTTCCAAACTCTGGTCTTTTTGCAGTATACGAGGAGAAATATATTAAGATGGAAAGGATGGAGCTGTCCTTAAAATGAAATGACACAAGGTAAATAGACTGCAGAAGAGAAGCCAAAACCAAGTAATCATAAGAGATAGATATGTCATGCTAATAAAACTGAAATGAAGATGGACAAGCATCAAGAAACCAGCCATTCTATTACTGTAGTAGCTATACACATACTTTTTTTTTCAGAGCCTGAAAGCGCTGGTCATATTTTAGATTTTAGATATATGTTCACAAAGCACAATCCCTGCCTTCAACTCACAGGCTGTGTTCCAAACAAATAAACCATATTACAGTTAACATTATGGCTTGATTCACATGTCAGCCCAGAACACTGGCAGGACTCCCAAATGCGCAACCACTCTAGTGTTGCCTAGCAAACATATTGGATGTGCCTAGCAAATGTATGAGGAACAGGTCAAGCAAATGTTTTCTCTATTTCATGATGCTTCCATGGTTCTCTTCATAACAAACCCATTGTTTTTGTAGTTACTGAAAATTACATTTTGGAAAACCGTGCTTGCCAAAAACCAAGTTTGGCATGAGCTACTGTGATGTAGTGAGTAAAGTTTAGACCAGGAATGGAGTGATCCATATTCAAATCTACTTTCAACTATAGAATTTTTCTGGGTAATTCTGGGCCAATCATATTTATTAAACACACCCTACCCTGGCCTTACTTTTTACTTGCATTGACACCTATGGCTGATTATGCAAAAATTAGGGGCTCACAGTCATTGTCCCTATATTCACAAAAGAGGAAAATGATAAACCTGCCAATTATAAACCCATCAGCTTCCATAGTACAATCAGCAAATTTTATGCAAGACACTTTACAATAGAAACTCCAGGAATGGCTGGAATGAGAAATCATACTTGAGGAACAGCAAGCTGGATTTAGGAAAGGATGAACCACCATCAACCAGTGCTTAGTTCTCCGATATCTCTTTGAAAAATGCTCCTTCCACAACACTACCTCCATCCACCTCCATAGACTTCAAAACAGCTTTTGATTCCATATTACTTTATCTAGATCTTCTACTCACCATGGAATATGATCAGGCCAAAGCACTCATTAAAAAGTGCATAGCAGACACAGAGCACCAACTGGACCTAGCCAGGTCCCCATCCATTATTGCCAGTGAACTCAGTATCTCTCCTCTGTCATACCTAACTAATCTCAAAGTACCTAACCCCCAGAGGGCCTTTACTTTTGCACAATGTCATTCCCATCAGCTGTTCTTGAAGGCTGATACAAGAAGATCCCCTACCCATTCAAACGCATTGTAAGCCGCCCTGAGTCTCCGGAGAAGGGCGGCATATAAAAATAAAATCAATAAAATCAATAAAATCAATAATAATAATAATAATAATAATAATAATAATAATAATAAATAAAAAAAAACAATGTCCCAATGACTCTGGACATATAAAAAGTACTAAACATGCACTTCTCCAGTGTATGTATTACTACAGAGATATTGTAGCCTCATCTTACCTTTATTGCATAAATATTAAGGACATACAAGCCAATTCTACACCTTCTGATATTCTCAGATATCAACCCTACCACAACAAACATCGTTGCCAGATTTATTAGAAGATGACTTGAGCCATAAACCAGTTTTAATGAGTCATTATACTGCAGGGTATTATGATAAATTTCATGCCATGTTGCCCTATTTCTGTTCATGGCGCCTACCCCTTTTAGATTTATTTTAGATTTTTGTTTTTATACTTTTTACCTTTCATAAGCACTTTTATTCTGCTGTGTTTTTATGCTTTTTAATTGCTTCTGCACCCTCCTTAAAAGTGGGATATACATTTAACAAAAAGAGGACAAAGAGGAGGAAAAAAAAATCACTGATTCAGCCATTGTTTTCATAGCAGGTTGGAAACTGATTTTATTTTTGGTTTGTAGAAGGAATTGTTACTTTTCTTCCTCACTGTCAAACAGTGTATTTTAATTTCTAGGACTCCCTGATCTTAGTTTAAAATAGGTTGATCAAATCAAGCTGTTTTCTAAATGAGGCGAGTTTGTTCATTTATATTCTGAACATGAAATACAATCAAAACTGGCAAAATATTAATTTCTTCCTAGTGTTTCTCTCCTACAGAAAGGAAGGACTGGCTGCTGTAAAGATGGCACAAAAACCTTTATATAAATGAATAAAAAGCCAGGACAAAATAAAAAGTATTTGGCTCATACCATATGGGAATAAAGCTTTTTTAAGTTAGGCATTTATACCCTAGATTCCTTAATTTCTGAATTCGTCTCCCATTCACTAATAATGCTTCAGTGTGTTAGCCCTTTCTCTTCATTCTCCAATAAAAGTGAAAACTAAATGTGTTAGTCATCAACTAAATGAAACAAATCTCTACCAGCAACCCTACCAAAGGACTGTTTGTTCTGTTGGCAATAAACCAAACAAGGACACAGACAACGGATGAGTGGCAGTGAACGCGATTTGCCTATTAAGAAAGTCAGTGTCACAAAAGTTGATTTCAAAGGCCATGCCTGAATGGAGTACAAGATCAAATACAAAGGGGAACATGTTTATATTATCCTTGTGGCGACTCTGTTGTTAGATATGGGTTTTTACCAGTGACATCCAGAAAAATCGTTAAAAGCTTTGTGTGCATGATGAGTACAGATGAGAGGCTTCTTTCTAGTCGCTTCCTTTGCTGTTCCTCATATTTGTTCATTGCTTTTCCTATGAATCTGGTTTTACTAAAAACATTTATAACTGGTTTAACTAGGAACATTTATCAAATTCAGATGTTTCTGGAACCTAAAGCTTTCAGGTTCATTCACCTACTTCATCTCCCATGCAACAAAGAATAAACAGGCTAAGCAATTCAAAGAACAAAATTTCATGATTTCATGCAGGATTCCATCAATATTCACTTTACATATGTTTCCAATGATGTACCTTGATACTGGTAAAAGACTATACAAAACACACATGGGTCCAAATTATGTGTATTCTTATGTTTATCGGGCTTTCTGTTCCCTCTCTCTGGCAATGGTCAGCAAGATACATATTAAGTGATCATGTGGACAGAGAAAATAATCTGGAATGTGGAACAATAAAATAATATGGAAGAAAAGACAAAATGTGCATGCATAAATTGTAAAACACATTCCAGAGAATTCCTAAATGGATTAATTTCACTTTGGAAACGGGCAGAACATTCCAAACTGTTTTGTTTGTTTCTTTCTTTATTGGTTTGCATTTCATCCTGTTTGCTCAGGAGCAAAAGGCAGCATACTCATCACTCTCTTCTATTTTTTCCACACGAGAATCCAGTATGGTAGTTTGGGATCAGAGAGAAGCATTGGTCCACACACATCCAGTGAGCTTATCTGTCTAAGAGTGAACTAGAACATGGTCTCCCCACTCCTAGTTGAATGCTTTAACTACTACAACACCTTGAAGAAATCATCCTGAGAAAATTCAGAAAAGGAAAATTTCAGAACAATAATCCTATTGTAGTCAACCGGTCCTGACTGATTGAATATCAATTATCATCCATGAAGCTTTTCTGTTGCTGTAAGTTTCCTGCCTCAAACGCAACACTGGGAATGATAAACAGTTCCTTCTTTAACCCAGGCCACAGTATTGATTTCTCTAACACGCAGAACAGCAATGTTAGTCTTTGTAGTGCAGAGTACATATCACAGGATTCTAATTTGGGTCAAAGAGTCTACTGTAGGGCAAGGCTGCCCAGGGAAGGCAATATACCCTAATTAGGGAGACTGGTGTTCACTGAATTCTACCCAGAAGCATATCACCTCTATGTAAGGAAGCATCTCTTTGAGACAATTATCTTTATTGTTCCTTGGAACTTTTCTATTTTGCTGTTATTTGTTCTTTCAGAGCAAATAACTCCAACCTGTCATTCATCCAACCGATTCCAAAATAGCATACTACTCAATGAACATTATTTAAAGACAGTATAATCAACTAGTATTCTTCTTAAAAATTTACAGATAGAAAGGAAGAAAACAAAAACAATGATAACATAAACCTATCAAGCTATCAGTCTGCCACCAGGTTATAAGTATGCATTAGTCATAATCCCTGAGGAGGACATTCCAGAATTCAGGTGCATGCCAACAGTCAAAAGTCTCTGCATGCAATGCTTGTGTAAGAACTAGACAACCCATGATCCACTGAGTCATCTTTCTTTCCTCATATAATATAGGTTGGCACCATTTCCCTTCCCCTCACAACCCTCAGCACAGCCTTGGTGAAGCATCCTCCTCCTCCCCACCCCCAACATGGAATTGTCTGCCACTTTTCATTCTTTCAGGGAATAAAGGGAATCATTGACCACAATGAAAACTACACCCCTGCTCCACAACCTGTTATGTCCTGAAGGCACCCCTCCCTCCAGCAGCCCCCAGGCCACCTACCTTGCTAGCAGGCATCTGTGTTGCTCCCTTGTCCTTTCCTTGCCACCCATTGCTGCTAAAATATTTTAAATTTCAGCCTCAGGACCAAAACTGCCAATCACCGCTCATCCATTGGACCTTGATGCCAATTGACTGGGCACAGGGGCAAGACGGAGGCAGGAAAGAGGATCGAGATATATATCTCTCCCATTTTCCCTAATGCTAAGCAACCTATGGGGTTTTGGGGAAGTGTAGCTGGAAATCACGATCACATGACTGTGGCTCACTGGAGTGACGTTGCAGTGGCCACAAGTTTACAAATGCAAACGTAGTGAAAAACCTTGAAATTTCAATTACACATTGAGCGATGAGTTCTGGATTTTGTATGAATTTTTAAATTTGTCTATTGGAGGTACTTTGATTCAAAACATGCTATCCTATGACATTCCAAATAGACAATTAGACAGGAGACTTTTAGTAATACATGAAATCAGAGATATTTAGCTGAAGGTCTGAACGTACAAAGAGAAGGCTTTCAAAATGGCAGTCATGTGTAACTTAGAGATATGCAGTGCAATAGACAACTTTGCAAATGATGCAAAACTTTTAGGAGAGTAAAAATCAAAGATCCCTGTGAGTTGCTCTAGTCTAGAAGAATCCATTTAAACTAAGTGATTGGTCAACTAAGCAGTAAATGTGATTCAATTTAGCTAAAAGTGAAGTAATATACACTGGGACAAATAACAATAATGATTTTAGGTGCATGTAAATTGATGAGGTCTGAGCTATCTATAACTATGACCATAACTAGCGTCATGATGGATAGCATAATAGAGTTATCAACTGAAAGTCTGGCAGCTGTGGAAAAAGTAAAATTCCAAGCTATGGATCTTTAGGAAAAAGACTGAAAATAAATCTGGCAACACTTTAATGCCTTTATGAAAACAACTATATGTGTGCCTTGGGAATATTGTCCGTCACCACATCTAAAAAAGGATGTAGTACAACTGGGAAAAGTGCAGAAGAAGGTAGTGAAAGTGATCTGGGGTTCAAACCCTCTAAACTTGAGAGACACAATATTAGCTCCAGGCTATAGGCAGGCTCTCTCTATTTACCAGCGTGGAAACTATTTTCTGAAACGTTTATTTAACCAGCCTTCTAAACTGTCTCAACTGCATGACAGCTTTCATTATTTTAGGAAATACAATAATGAGGACTACAATCAAGTGACAATAGAAGGACTGAACACTTATATGGGAAGACTAACACAGCCAGTTGTAAAAACAGTATAGAAGATACTGTAATAGGTGGAAGGAATAACCTTGAGGAACAGGAAGAAGAGCTGCAACCAAGACAATGGACACATAAACGAAATCTAAATCTGAGACAAGACATGTAATTTGAAAAAGTGTCTCAGGCAGGACTCTCCCTAGTTCTCACAAAAATAAAGAGGGAATTGCAAGGTTTTGTTACCGTAACCTTATAAGAAACATAGTATTTGCATTCATAATTTTGATTTTCTAGTCTGGTCTGTCTTGAAAAGCTAATTTCAGTCTTTGAAATCTGCTGGGGTGGGGGTGGGGATGGAATCAGATCTTCAAGAGTTGGTGATCCTGTTCCAGAGGGCAGAACAACAGAGAAACCTATTCCCAATTTCCATAAGATAATATTGCTCTAATGACAGGACCAGGAGTGACCCAACTTTGCCAGATCAGAGAAAGGCAGTATCTACTCTAATACATGAAGGGCTTTCTAGGTCATAATCAGCACCTTGAATTATAGTCAGAAGCCACTGATATTGGCATCACATGGGTGAAATGTGGCATCCTCATAATTACTTGTACATAATTACAATCTGAATCAGCTCGTTATAACAATAATAGAAGAAGGATACATCTGAATCTTCTCTTGATTCCGACTCATAGTGATTGGCCTCTACCAGAACCAAACAATTAAGATAGGTCTTGACTTGATCCAATATAGCTGTATTTATGTTCTATCTAATTAAATATTGGCAGTTAAAAACTGCCTAAATAGTTCTTGTCCTCCATTCATGTCTGACAATGTCTCTTCATTGACATATTTCTTGTGAGGAGCAGAGGCAGACAAATTTTCAAAAAAACTTGCATATGTTTTAATATAATATTTAGTATATCAAAAGACAGTTTGGTATAATAGGTATAATAGCACAAGGCTAGAAATGAGGATACTGTGAGTTCTAGTCCTGCCTTAGTTATAAGCCAGCAGGGTGGCCTTTTTTCAAGCATTCTTTCTCAGCCTTAGGAAAACAATAGCAAACCACTTCTCAAACCTCTGAAAACGTTGCCGAGAAAATTGTGTAGACCAGGGGTGGGTTCTACTCTACTGGTTCGCATTGCACCCATGCGCGTGCTCTTCTGCGCATGTGCAGATCACCTTTGATGATGTCCGAGTCAGTGGGCGGAGCCTCCTGCCAATTTTACTACCAGTTCTTGCGAACAGGTCCAAACTGGGGGCAATCCACCACTGGTGTAGACTCATCCATGTAGTTATGGTATCTACATATACCATAATATCATCCATGGTATCAAGTCTAGACAGACTGGAAGGCATAAATAGAGATAGACTATTTAAATATTTAATTTTTAAACCCATCCCCCCATCCATTAAGGTTATCAAGATGGCTATAAAAATGAAACACAACATTGAAATTCACATTAAATTGCTGGCATCAGCTATAGTTCCAACCTAATAATGCAATGGGTTACATCCAAGTCATCATCATTAACGCACCAATATTCTAAGCCAAAAGACAACTCCAAACAAAGTCAACCGTTTTCAGGAAAGCATGCCAAGGAAGCGAATAAATATTGAACTTGTTCTAAATTAAGTTATGGGAAGTTTGCCAATTACTGAAATATCTCTTATAGAAGCCCGGAATGAAGATGATTAATGTGGTAATAGAATTTTGAATAGCCAAACTTGCAACTGAAAGTGATCCCATGTACTTATCACCAGAATCCAGGCAAAGAACACTTGGGAGGGGAAAGGATATTTTAATGGGTAGTACTTACTATAGATTTTTTTTATAGAGGTGTTCTGCTACAGTCCATACCATTTAGTTTTAGAAGGAGGCGTTTTTTGGTTTTTCAAAGAGATTGCCCTAGCTTTCAGATGAGCAATTTTAGTTCTGCTTTACCACATTGTTTATGTGCTATAGTTTTTAAATAAAGATCTCTGGACAAAATATTCATCAGAAGCAAATTATGAGAATGCAGAAGCAGCCAGAAAGAAATCTAGTTCACTAGTAGTTAGTGAACTTAGATTAGATTTTAGAGTTTCTGTTCATTCTGAGGTTCTGTACTCATACCTGATTTATATGATCATAATTCAAAGCAGTAGTTTTAAATTCAGTAAGAAAGGAGTGTATTAAGTAGGCACTGATGGACTGTAGAATTCAGATGTCCATTGGATAAGCTATCACTCTATACTTTGCCAAGTAGATTCTATCCTAGAGTGCTCAATTGATTTCATTTCAAATCTAAACAATACATGTAGTCCTCGACTTACGACCACAAATGAGCCCAAAAGTTTTGCTGTTAAGTGAGACATTTGTTAAGTGAGTTTTACCTCATTTTATGACCTTTCTTGCCATAGTTGTTAAGTGAATCACTGCAATTGATAAGTTAGTAACCCGGTTGTTAAGTGAATCTGAATTCCCCATTGACTTTGCTTGTCAAAAGGTCGCAAAAGGTGATCACATGTCCTTGGGACACAGCAACAGTCATAAGTATGAACCAGTTGCCAATTTTGATCACATGACCATGGGGATGCTACAAAGGTCATAAGTGTGAAAAAATTGTCATAAGTCACTTTTATCGGTGCCGTTATAACTTTGAATGGTTACTAAATGAACTGTTGTAAGGACTACCTGTACTTCTACTCAATTTCAATCATATTTTTTTAAAAAAGGCAAGTCCTTGGTCTTGAAGGACATTTAACAAGTTCACTGCAGGGGTGAAATCCAGCAGGTTCTAACAGGTTCTGGAGAACCGGTAGCAGAAATTTTAAGTAGTTCGGAGAACCGACAAATACCACCTCTGGCTAGCCCCAGAATGGGGAGGGAATGGAGATTTTGCAGTATCCTTCCCCTGGAGTGGGGTGGGAATGGAGATTTTGCAGTATCCTTCCCCTGCCATGCCCGTCAAGCCACGCCCACAGAACTGGTAGGGAAAAATTTTGGATTTCACCCCTGATACACTGCGTGGTGTTTTTCTCATGGCCTGGACACATAACTTTATGAGGTAAGAATTCATTTTCATTTTGTTCTTCCTTTGTTGTCAAGATGAGAACAGAGATAAATCAGATTTAACCAAGAGAAGCATACTGCCCTGAAGAGAATATCCTTCACGAGAGATCCATCTATACAACGTGAAAGGGACAGATTTTGTTTTGGCTTCACAAATTAAGTTTGATCTCTATTGCACTGCATTACAGTCCAGTTTCCTCTTATTTACTTTGATCATACCTTTCCATCCAGCATCTCCAAAGGCTGATATGGAAATCACATCTATTTAAATGTGTATTTAGATTAATTGTGGATAAGAACTTTCCTCTGAATCATCAAACTCTAATGAGACTATTCTGCTATAAGTCTTTAGTTCAACTTCCCTTCTGACACTGTAAAGTCAAGCACAGCAATGTGCCCCATTTCTCCAACTGACTCTACCTAATATAGAGATTGGGACAGGCTACAGGAAAAGCTTGTATACTGCAGAAATCTCTACGAAGTCCATATACAGAAGCACAATGTCCTCCATTAAGAGCTCTTGTTAGTGCAGCCTGGCTAGCCAAGTATCAGAATTCACTGTGCATGTTCAGTTGCAACACTTCTTTTTATGAAGAGGGGTAAATAACAACATGTCTTTAGTGAAATTAAAGTTGAATGTTCCATTTCTCCAATGATCAATTGGTTGCCTACAAGTTGGGAATTCCTATAAAGGCATATTGTGCCAGTAACTCCAAAATAATATTAAATATTAGACTCTCATATCCTGGAAATAATGACAAAAAATGTAAATAAGAACTGATAATCTTGTTTCTTAATTGCTTCTGGATGATCGCCAAACTGACACCCATCGTGGTATCTTTTTTGTTACTGAATTTCAGATGCCCTGAATAAAGAAATATCCAATCACTCAGCAATGCTGGGCAACCCCAAATTCTAATATTAGACTTATCCTGTGTATAAATTTATATGTTTCTCCATCATGACCCATCTCCATTTTTCTAAATGAAAAAGTTTTAAGTCTTAGCATTTCCTCATATGTGAATTGTTATAGTCCACGATAATTTTGCCTATGTGGGGTGGGTGGGTTCCAGTTGTTGCTCTTTTTAACCTTTATTTAATAAAAAAATACAAAGAAAAAAGAAAACAAAACAAAAAAGGAAGAAAAAAAGAAAACGCAATAAAACAAGAGCAAAATTATATATTATACATAAGCACATCTCATACAAGTTTAATCACATAGCACACAAACACACACACACCTAAATGTATAATTTTACGCACTAGTTTAAATGATCATATTTCATTTTAATCATCCATACACAACCTATATCTATAAACAATTCTCCACAGTTTTCTTAATGCTAAGGGATTAGCATTAAGTTTTTCAACAGTGAAAAGATTAAAGACCTGATGTTGCTATTTAGGAATATTTCCCTCCAGCTCTGACTTTGATTTCTCTTTTGAAATACAGGGTCCAAAACTGTACATATGGCAGCCTTGTATTCCAGCAGATTTTTTCAAAGCGAGGTGATTTTGTGTTGTTAGAGTCTTCCCAATTCATTTTAGATATCAGATGAGATATGTATCACAGATTTGTGTTGAAATTAAAACAATCTAACCTAATAATCTTCTACCCCTTCACAAATAATCAGCAGGGGTCTAATATAAAAATTCCATGTCTGTGTGTTTTTTTTTTCCTTTCTGTTTCAGTTTCTCATATGCTAGCATGTAAAATAAATAGTTGTTTACCTAGGGAAACATTGAGGAATAGCAATAGAAACTTAAATACTAGGGAAGGAGTCTATAAAAATAATTGGATGTATTCTTACATGCTGGTTGCCTGTAGTTTATATGTGCTCATAGATAGCCCAGCAATCAAGAAAATTAATGGTTGTCAAGTTTCTCCCTGGTCAATATCTGAGGTATAATTGTCGGCTGCTGACCAACAGGTCCTCTCTATTTTTTAAGCAGCCCATCTTAAAAAACAACAAACAGATGCATAATTGCCCAAGTGAAAGTAAAGTTTCATGAGCAAAATGAGGTCCTAATCCCTCTTTCAGCCACATTTTATTTTAAATAATGCCTCACACAATTCCTACTGGTGCAATTGAACTGGGAGTAGTAGTAACTCTGAGGCAGAAGACACTCTGGGTAATAACTTCCCTTTCATCCTCCATAAGTCTGGTGGCGGAAGGGGTATTTAAGAATGAGTTAACTCCTCTGTCCAGGTGAGGCCAATATCCAGATTATGGTTGAGATAAAGAATCTTATTAAGTCATCCTTTCAAGTTGTGCTTAACCAAAACTCCAGGGTTGTAACTTATTTAACAAGCTTCAGTGAGTTATACAAATGGACAATTTTATCTGCATATCCTTCCATGGATGTACTTTATGCAAGCTATTCTCTTGCTTTTATTTTTATGCATATGGTAGCAAGGTTAACCATAGTTCTCTTATATTCCTCATTCCATTTTTTAAAAATTAATTCTTTGGTCACCTTTGCTTATGTGGACTTCTTAAGAACCCCTCCTACCTTTTTCCTTCTCTTCAATACTCCAATTACAATAACTTCTCAGACACCCAACAATGAAACCTTCCCAACATCTCCTCATATTAACTCTAGCTCCCCATCTGTATCCTTGCCAAGTTCTACAGTTCATTGTGCTAGATTTTTTTTTTCTACCAAGCAAAAGTTTGCTTTTCCTTTTAAAAAATAGAGGTCATCATCTGTTGAACTCTTTCCTGCACTAGAACTTCTCAGTAACCTACTTTTACTATCTTCCTTTTCAGTTCAATGAACCCAAAATGGAGGGGCACAAAAAAAAAAGGTATTTCCTATTATTATAAGGCTTCATCCCTTTTCAAGCAGACTATGAGTATTGGCGATTTTTGTTCCATCCATATTTTAAAACACTCCCCAGATTAGAAGAATGCAATGAATAGGCATTCAGGGAGGCAGGACATGTCAAACTCCTCCTTCTTTCCTTCCACATTCAATCACACAATCCCAGATTGGAGCAGATAGGGAGAGTTCATTGTGATTACAAAATCCAAGTGTCAAGCAGGGAATAATGGAGGAGGAAACTTGTTCTAAGCTGGGAGTGTCAAACTGGCGGCCTGCGGGCCAGATGCATCATGCGCAGGCCATGCCCACCCTGGCTCTGCAAAGGCAAAAAACATCATGATACGTTACATGATCCAATTGAGTTTGACACCTGTGTCCTAAGCTCACCTTTCCTGGCAAAACCCTTTGCCTTGAGATCAAGGGAAGAAAAAGCTGAGAGATGTGAAAGGAAGGAGATCTCTTGGGAGGGAAAAGAAGGAAGAACTCCAGGAAGGAAGGAAGTGAAATTGCTGGAACGATGTCAGGAAGACTCAAGGACAGCGGTGAAATCCAGCAGGTTCTGGAGAACCAGTAGAGGAAATTTTGAGTAGTTTGGAGAACTGGCAAATACCACCTCTGGCTGGCCCCAGAGTGGGGTGGGAATGTAGATTTTGCAGTATCCTCCCCCTGGAGTGGGGTGGGAATGTAGATTTTGCAGTATCTTTCCCCTGGAGTGGGCTGGGAATGGTGATTTTGCAGTATCTTTCCCCTGGAGTGGGTGGGAATGGAGATTTTGCAGTATCTTTCCCCTGGAGTGGGTGGGAATGGAGATTTTACAGTATCCTTCCCCTGCCATGCCCACCAAGCCGCACCCACCAAGCCACACCATGTCCACCAAGCCACGCCCACAGAACCGGTAATAAAAAAAATTGGATTTCACCACTGCTCAAGGATCTACAAGGCTTTGATGGGATAGTTTCCAGAAAAAGTAGAAAGCTATACAATTGACATTTGGAAGGTACCAACACAGAACTAAATTTCTGTGTTGAAAATAATAATAATGTTCTGTGTGGTAAAATAGAGTATGACTCAGAACTAAGAATATATTTAAAGAACCAAGATTAGGCCCTAGTTTTGGTGGTTAGTTCAAAATTAGTTAAGTTCAATTCCCTGCATGAACAGATAAAACATGTTTCTTTGCACTCAGTTAATTTTTGATAAACCAATTCTCCATATTTTCTGCTTTATAAAGATTATCAGTAATCTTTAATGCAGGTTTTTTTGCCAGTTTTAAATTATGAGATATTTTCCATTTATTTATTTTTCATTTACCTTATTTATTAAGCAGATTTGTGTGCCACCCGTCTCATCTAGGTCTATTAACTATTTTAATTATGGTTTAAATTTTTAACACTTTATTGAGTATGCAAAGAGGGATGCCAATTTATATCCCTTAATACACGTACCGTAGTAGTTTATTAATTTAAAAAGAACCACTAACTATTGCTTTATTCTGCAACATTGTTTATTACTATATTTAACATATTAGGAAATATTATCCTATAGTATATAGTATATATACTATCCTGTAATATATTAGTATTAGTATTAGTATAGTATAGTAACAAATTAGCTAATTGCACTATGGACTTCAATTTGAAAGAGAAAGGAAACATCTGCACGCACTCCTACAATGCTCTATAGAAAATTAAATTTAAATTCAAATAACAATGCTAGACATTTGCATCTTTACTTCTGTCAATAAACACACATACACACTCCCATGTTTACCTGCCATATATTAACATATTAACATTAATTATATATTTGTATGGCTACTTTTTATACACTTTCTACTTTTTATTCTATCCCCATTTATATTCAGATTCAGATTAATCCAAGAACTTTTTCTACATATTAAACTTTTTTGTAGTAATTTTTGGCTGAACAATGAACAAGGATATTATTTGCCGTGATCAGTGTTTCTCTACTAACTCCCAGCTGTTTTATAAAAAATATCTTTCCATTTGGCATTTTTGTTCTCCTCAGCTGGAATTCTGGTTCTTCGTATTTCTAAAAGTTGCACAATGGCTCAATATACTGGTGCCTATCAAGACTTATTGTTCTTTGAGGAAACTATTGACTCCAATTTTGCCTCAGCAAATACCTCAGTTTTCAAGTCAGTAAATCTTGATATCACCCTCAAGAAAAGTCAATATCTTCTTATTATATTAGAAGTAACCGATGACTGAATCAGATGGTGAACACTGGAAAAGAAAGCTTTTGTACTATTTCTACCAAAATGAGAGCAAATTAATACTCAATTATTTCTTCCAATGTGGGTAGGAACATGTCTAGGTGCCAGTAGAAAGGAGGAAAAAATAATAATAATGTTGAGACAATAACCCTCCTGCCCATCCAATAAAGGGTAGCAATTTCTAAACTATCAAACTTGGTAGTTTGTGTTTTAGAAGAGCTGGTTGATTTACTGAAGCATTTAGTTGGGTGGAAAGGAAGTCAACGTTTAAATATTAAATGCTACTATTAAAACTCTCCAGCTGTGATTTTCACTTTATAGGATTTGTTTTATATTCTTTTCCCAAAATGTCCAAAGTTCACAATCAGACAGCTGTTAATATAAATTGGTTCTCTGCTTTTGGAATGCGAGGCCTTAAAAAAATAATTTCAATTTCGGTCAACAGGCTTATTCACTCAACCTCATACAACTCGGGTATATTAGTATAAGGATTAACAGAGACAACTATTCAGATATATCATGGTTTCAGTATAGCTCAACCACCGTTTTGCAGAGTTCTTTTTGAATTAAATTGTAAAACTCAAATAAGTCTATTTTTCAGTAGAAGCTAGAACAGTCTTGTACAATTTCTTTGACAAATATTTAAGTGTATTTACTTCCCTCAGTTCCTATTTTTAAAAATAATAAAGCTAAGTAGCTGCATTTTTTTTTATTTCACTTACTTTATTATTTTATATGTTATTGATGTAAATAAGCCATGAAATCCTTGAAACACAGAAGAGAAAGATGGAACAGAACATTAAGTTAAAATGAAAAAAAGGTTTAGAACATTTTGCCATGCCTCCTTACCAACTTTAAATAATGGGTACTAAATTGGAATGTGGGAGGGGAGCACAAGGGAACAAAGGGTGAGGTAGTCCTTCTCTATGTACCCTTTTTAAAAAAATTGAGGAAACTTGTATTTATTGAATTCCTATTCACATCATTTAAGATTGATCACTGGTAGACTCCTGATTTAAGAATGCCAGGTTAATAATGCAACCTTTTACCACTACCATCAAAATAAATCCACAGTGTAAGGTGACTGTAAACATCATTATGTTAGAGGGGCTAGATGGAACAAATTCAGATTTTGTCCCAAAACACCTTTATGGTTTCCATTACAAGAAGCATTCTATAGCTGATAATTGATAAGTGAACATAAATGGTTAACCTACTTAGATATAATAGAATTTTCTCATTGTAAAATTAAACCAAGAGATGATTTGGTAAGAGAAGGATGGCTTTGTCAATGATATTTTTTTAATGTAAGATTAGGATAAAAGAAATATTTTATGGTTTTGAACAAAGCAAGACTGAATCTGAAACAGAATTATGTACTAATGATGAATATGTTACTGCTAAAATGTATAAACTTTTGCTGAAATATCAGAGAGAAGAAGAACAAATGAAAGAATGAATGGTGAAATGGGCTAAACACTTTGGCTGTACTATACAGATGGACCAATGGGAAAATGTATATGGTTGAAAGGAAATTTACCAGTACTTTATGTTCTAGCTTTAAAGAGATTTTACAAGATGATATGTCATTGGTATTTGCCACCAGACAAACTGTCTAGAACATATAAAAGTACTTCAAATCTTTCCTGGAAAAGTGAACGTGAAGGGATATTTTATCAAAAAGTCCAAACATTTTGGATACAAATACATGCATTAATTCAGAGGATTTTAAAGATTAAACTACAATGGAAAGCAGAGGCTTTTCTTTTGGGACTATTGGACAAGCAACTAAAAAATAATAATAATGGAACTTTGTTTTGACAATTGCAATGGGACTTTTACATGCTCAAAAATGAAAGGCTCCATATTACTACAATAGATATTGACGAAGATGACGAGACTTTCAGAGACAGTTAAATTAGTCTCTTCAGTTAGAGAAAAAACCAATACCTTATATTTATGGCTGATAGGAAACCTCTTATAGATTCTTAGCAGGAAGCCAAAAAAATGTATTCCTGTTTTGCAGTTTTGATGTTTAGAAGAAAAAAAATACGATAACAGAAAAAAGTGAGGTTTGTTGTTGATGTTGTTATAATCATAGAGTAAAAGATTTTTTGTAAATGTACTTTTATTTACTGGGCTCTAAAATCGTGCAAAGTGGTGACTGCAGCCCTGAGTTCAGAAAGTGTATAGCACTTGGAAGAACTGAAATATTTGGTATGAATAATATTTGGAAGAGTAAAGACATCAGACTCACAACCAAATGCAGATTGGTTAACGCAATAATTTTTCCAATTGCTACTTATGCCTGCAAAACTTGGATTCTGAAAAAGGCAGATAGAAGAGTGGATGGGCACCTTTGAACTGTTGTTCTGGAGGTGACTATTATGCATCCCATGGACTTCAAAAATAACAAAGACTGAACCTCACAAAAAATATCACTTGAAGCTAAGATTGCCAAACAGAGGCTATCATACTTTGGTCATGTCATTCAAGCTGACTCACTGGAAAAGTCAATTATGCTGGGAATGGTCAGCAGAAAAAAGAGAAGAGCCCACTCTAGTTATACTGACTGGACACTATAAAGGTTGACCATAGCAGATCTGAAGAAGATAATGCGAGACAGAGAGGCTTGGAGAGTGCTGAACCATAGAGTGGCCGAGGGTCAGACTCAACTGAATGGCTGATGGTAATTTATATTTGCTGGAAGCTTCTTTCTTTCTTTCTTTCTTTCTTTCTTTCTTTCTTTCTTTCTTTCTTTCTTTCTTTCTTTCTCTTTCTTCTTTCTTTCTTTCTTTCTTTCTTTCTTTCTTTCTTTCTTTCTTTCTTTCTTTCTTTCTTTCTTTCTTTCCTGCCTTCCCTTCCCCCCTCCCTCCCTCCCTTCCTTCCACAGTGAGTCCAGGCAAACTCCATGCTTGAACCCCCCCCCCCCTTGCCAGGCTGGGTGCTTCTCAACTTACATCTAGGATTTTGGAGGAACTGAAACCTCCCTCTCATAAAAACCATAATTAACAGAGCCAAAAATGACTTAAAGGCTTCTAGCTTTCTGGTTATGTTTATTACTTTCACAAAATGTGAACCAACTGAGAAAATATAGTGTTCCTACAGGCCCATGTCAGCATTTCAGAAATTGCTGTGGGCATCATCATAAAATAATAACTATAATTGATGTGAGAGCAAAGCAAACCATACATCTGATCTCTCAAAGCATAGGAAAAGGCATCCAATCTATTCGCACAAAGTAAACTGAGATGGTAAGTTGATGAGGCTCATAGCCAATTAATTTGTCATACCTGACACTCATAAACATTTCAGACAAAACAAAATGCAATACTAATTATGCCCTGTTGATCCCAGGTTGCTCCCAGCTACCCACAATGTCTTCTACTATCTTTGGGATTTCTATCAGTTGATAGTGGTTCCATTTTTCTTTTTCTTGGCTCACTGTTACAATGTTTTCAAGAGAAGCCTGCAGCTGATCTCATTTTTTCATTTACTAAGAATGGATCTGGGTCCACATGAAGCCCAAGGGCATTGTGTAGAAATGAATACTGTCCTCAGTTTGTATTGTATCCCATGTGTGATGCTAATATAATATTACATTCTTAGAATTTCTTTCATCAAGTAGATTGGATAGTATTCCTAAATACGTGTAAGTAGAAATAAATCCTATTAAACACTACAATAAAGCTTTCTTCTGAATAGACTTCTATAGAATTGTACTGTCAGCCACAGTATTTATACACTTAAAAAAAAATTAAAGAACTGCAACATTGCACCACATTCACCGAATTCCTATTATTACTCTTGTTAAGTCACCAATCATCACAATGTATTCTGATTCTGGTTTACAATGGTTTTACTTTAAACTGTGGCTAATGGCTGCAGAGTATCACCATAATAATGTTCAGGTGTGTTTTTCACTAGTCTCATGAAGGCTGTCCACTGGAATGAATGCATATCTCATTTCAGAAAATCTCCTTTGCATAAAACATACCTTTTGGGCTCTATAAAACTCATTAGAACAAATGTCATCAGCACACTGTTAGAAAAGCTTCCTACATCAGATTTTAGGCAGCCTGTCAGCATATGAGAACTGGAAGAAGTATTTTCAGAGATTCTGAAACTTCAGTTCCCAGGTACTTGGAAACACCACTGTTTATATAATTCGAATTTATATCCATGTTTTGGTGTGTTTGAGTTTCTCCAATTTCAAAGTGTTTTGTTGCTGATTATCTCCAACTGAATGTCTGCTCTGATATTTTCTTGTCTGCAGAATCAATACGCCACAGAGGAAATGACTTTTACTGTCCTATAATCCACTCCTAACATCTATATAGAATACACTACATATAAATTGCCAGTATATAACCACTCTATCAGTTCATGAGATCATGTAAGAACTTGACATATATTCTTTCTTTTTGATTAGATTATCTGATGTTTATCTCCTTAGAAGAAGGACCAAGGTGCAAATAAAGAGAAAGTAAGTTTTTCTGTCATATATTGAAAGCCTGAATCTTATTGAGATCTGATGTATGTCTCACATTTGGAAACTCTGAAATTAATGGGGATAATGTATAGCTATTAATCAGAGATTTATAATCAAGTTTTGGAGTCATTCTATGAATGAGATGGGAGGTTTGTAAACTTGTTATATAAATAAATAAATAAAATTAATATGGGATGATTGACACGGAAAGAGACTATTTGGAATTTCTTTCTTTTTCATAGCTTTCTAATGAATGCTCATATTTATTCAAATGATACTGCAAGTCCTCTGAAACCTTTGTGTAAGGTTGGGAAAGTTTTGGAAATAGTAGGTAATATTTTAACTAATTGTATGCAAAACATTTCCAGGGACAGTCCACTTCATTTCTCATCTGAATGAGGATGTTTTCTCTCAGAATGCCCCATTTAGCTTTATAGGAAATTGTTTGGTCATTTTTTAGAAAGGCATTTTCTTGGGCAGGGACTGGTTCTGAACATATTCTGTCCTTAAAACAGCCTATTTACTTCATAAAAATACTAATAGCAGCACTGATGAGTTTTGTCCACCCATGATTTGAATGTGCAATTTCTAGCAAATAAGAGTCAATTTGGTGTAGTGGTTAAGGCACCAGTATAGAAACCAAGTGACTGGGAATTGTAGTCCCATCTTGGCATGAAAGCCTACTGGGTGACTTTCTCCCTCAGCCCAACTCACCTCGCAGAGTTGTTGTTGTGGGGAAAATAGGTAGAGGAAAGAGTATCAGGTATGTCCCAATTTCTTAGATGAGAATCAAAATATCTTCAAAGAAAAACCAGAAAGTCCAGTTGCCTCTTGAAAAAGCAGCTTTGGGACAACCATGATATGGATGACTGAGAATCTCCATAGAGTATCAGGTGGGATAAAATCTAATTAATCTAAGAAAAAGTAACTTTGTTGCTATTACTGTTCTTAGTTGAAATAAATTTGCTGCAGGATGAAAGTCTCTTTGCTGAAATTTATGGAGGTAATCTACTATGTTAGTCAAAAGGTAGCCCAACCACAGCAAACACAAAAAGGTACCCTTTGGGTTTTCGTCTAAAAATTGTTGTGGTGGAATAATCATCCATATTATCCAAAATAAACTCAGACTGAACTAACAACAAAGGAGAGATATACTTTAGCAAACTACTGAGAGGCCATTTTAGAATTAGCAGTAAAAGAATATGGTAAATAAATCAACAAAGTTAGTAAAGGCCATAAAACATCACAGTATCAATGTACTGAAACTATTCAGAACTTAGTTCATTTGTTAGCTCAATCTGTCTACCAGTCAGCCTTGGGCACATTACTCTAGCCCCAATTTCTCTGTTATGCCAGCTTCGTTCTCAGTTTCCCTTATTTAAATTGGGAAGGGACAATATGCAGTTGACTTAAATATGCACTTTGATAATATTACAGAAATAATTGTAACAATCACACCCCAAATCACATCCCTTTTTAATTCTTGTTACAGCTTGTCTGATACTTAAAGCTTTAGTCTATTAAGCTACTATATCAAGATATAGTCTAATAGGTGGTTAAATATTCAGATGATTATCTCTACTTTTGGTAGCTTTAGTGAATGGATACTTATTTGGGGGAGACAACACTGGTTGAAATGAATTGTTTCAAGTTTCAAACGTATCACTTCAGTCTAGAACTCTGATGGTTGTGATCCATCCATATATACTATAACTTTCCATTTTTGTTAGCCTCCTTTTTTAAAATCATCTGCTTATAATTTCTTACAGCCCTGGCATATTTCCATAGAGCTTAAACTGAACTGCTATAATTAAATGTGAAAATATGGGATAAAATATCCTCAAAGTGATTGTTCATTTCAATAAACTCTACATCTCTAATTAGCAGCAGATGAAGATACGAGACCCCTAAAGCTTAGCATCAACAACAAGCTGTCTGTTTGTAAACTACATGGCTTCCTCAAGCTGGTGTAGTGGTAAATGTTTTCTAAGCATGAAGAGGAGGAGGAAGCAGAAGAGGAGGAGGAGAAAAAGATAGACTTTCACTACTGAAGTACCTTGACCACTGTATGGCAAACTTTTTCAGGATCTTTTCTGAAGTTCTGAAGAATGACCTTTCTCATCACATGTCATGCTGTTCCTTCTTCTTAATAAAGCAGTATACTTATGACAAATTCTCTCAAAGATAGTGGTTTATTGGTTAATTCCAACACTGAATATAAATAGCTTTTTCTTAAAATACTGACTGACCTAAAATTTTTAATGATTGGTTGTATCTATTCTGGATGGAGAATACTGTATTTCCAAGAGGGCATTGGCAAACATAGAGTCTTACTGTATGACACTGTTGTATGATATGCATTGTATAGGCATAAAAACTATGCCACCCTTTCCCTGTGAGTGGCCATCTTGAAGAATATGTTAATCTGTTGCTGAGAATCCACACTATATCCTCTAGAGCAGGGGTGTCAAATTTGATTTCATTGAGAGCTGCGTCAGGGTTGTGTCTGACCTCGGGGGCGCAGGATGGGCATGGCCAGGGTGGGTGTGGCCAGCTCAACGTCACTCATGTCGGGAGCCCGTAGTGGCCTGAGCACTCTGCCAGCAAAAATGGACCCCGGAGCTCCATTTTCGGCTGCAACAGCTTCCTGCAACCCTCTGCCAGTGAAAACGGAGCTTGGGAAGGCCACGTGCAGTCCTCCCGAGCTCCGTTTCGCTGGCAGAGGCACTATGGGCCAGTCCTTTGCTGTTTCCAGGGCAGCCCTACAGGCCAGATCTAAGCACCCCACACACCGGATCCGGCCCCCGGTCCTTGAGTTTGACACCCCTGCTCTAGAGACTAGTTAATGATGACTTCAAGGCAGTAATGTGTTCTATTTTACAAATAGTTTTAGTGTAGCAAATAGCCACTTCTCTAAGTTTATTTATTTATTCAAACGAAAAGATAGGCAGCTAATTTTATTACCTTTACAATTATGGCAATTATACAATTATGGCATATTTGGCAAAGTTGGCAGTAATACTTTTAAAAAATATTTCATTGCTGTATATGAAGTCTGAGCTAAATAAGGCTATTAGGCAAACTGTTGAGCATTGGCTCATTTTGGGCTGATTAAAAACAAACTTTAGACTCAAGAGATTTCTGCTTTTCTTCCCATCATAATTAAGGCAAGCATAGGACACTGAAACAAAAATAAATGCTGTTATCATCTGCATGATTTTTGCAAAAACTGCATTTGGCCCAATTGTAAGACAATACTCAGCAACACAGAATCTTTCTAGACAATTCTTAATTCACACAATAATGCTTTCATTCAGTTTGAAAAGAACATGTAAATTTGATGGTTTTTTTGACCTCCTAATAAGAAGGGAGGGTTTGAATCAGTAACTCCTGGGAAAGTGCCAGCCAGCCATGCAGCATCTATGCCAATCCCCATTTTCCCTTCATCCCTATCAGCATTACATAGCTCATTAGGGTTCTTGGTTTTTTTTCACTAGTTTCAAAAAGACATTTTACTGGACTTAGTGCAAATCCCTAGCAATTTTGCTGAGCATGCTGCTATCTCCTTGTTTCACAATAAACTTGCTTTGGGTTCAACCTTACAGAGCAGTATTTCTCAACCTGAGCAACTTTTAAGATGTCTGGACTCCAACTCCCAGAATTCCCCTGCCAGTGTGCAGTATGAAGGTGAGTGGGAGGGGCTTGGTGATGAATAGCATGAGACCTTCTTTAATCAAATGAGAACAATAAATATCAAGACAGATTGTATCACCAACCTGAGCCTTTGTAGATGTCCATGTTAGCAAGGCATGATAAGCAAAAAGGAGAGAAAACCATATATTCATTAGTTTGGTGCTTTAGGAGAATATTGAAAGATATTCAGCAAAGCTTTGTATACAGCATTGAAGTCTCTACCACAAGGGAGGTATTCAAATCCTGCTTTGCTCCATCTTTCTGCCCCAAGACACACAGGCAACTTCTGTGAGATTATAGTGAATCTCTGTGAATTACTACTAAATTGTATAAAGGTGAATTCTTAAAGGATAAATTATTTATAAATGTCTCTAAAATGCTTGTTGAATAATGTTGGGAGTATGTCAGCACAAATTTTGCCCAATAGCACAGGGATGAGGATTCCAAAAAAAAGGAAAATTAGAATCTGCCTTATAGATGTACTTAAGAAAAAAAAATACAGCTAACTTGTTCGCGATCTGAAAATTTTTGCAAATCTGAATTACTGTTGGAGCAATATACAACAGTAACTTTTTTACTTTAAATGGATGCTATTGAATATAATAGGGAAAGCACTTTAAAAACATTTTAATTGGTTAGATGGGACTTGTAGTAGAAAACTTATCAGAAAGTTTCCCCAAACTCTGCTTTTGCTGGATGTGTCTTAAGAGCGGCCCAAAATCTCTTGAACACATCTTGAATGAGGATATCACTGTGCCACAAAGTGTATACTTTCCTCACAATAAAAAGGCTTTGAAGAGCCAGAGGTTTTGAAAGAGCATGAATGCTGAAGTAGATAAAGCAAACAATTGCAAAAAACCTAAAAGAGGGTGTCTCTGAAAGAGAGGGGGAAAGAAAACCCTTCAGATGTACAGTAATGGGGAAAGAGTAGTAAGGAGAATCAGATGAAAAGTACAGAGGAGAATTCTTAAGATTCATGAAACAAAATAGTGAGGCATGAAGAAGAGGAATGAGATGAAGGAAAGGAGAAAAGAAACAGCATGCTAAAGGGAGAAAAAAAGGGGGCTGACAACTTTTGAGTTAAAACTTCTGAAAGACAACTGCTGAAAAGAAAGGCAAGTTTAATTTTAAGGAAGTGTTATCAGAGGAAAGAAAGCACCAACAAAAAAAAAAAAAGGAGAAATCAATATATTAATGTTCAGCATTTAAGCCTTCTGAAGCTTCATATTTCTAATACTTTCTAATACATATATAACATGGCACAGGAAGGACTTTCTGAACTATTTTATTTTAAAGTACTACTGTGAAAGGAATGCAGAAGTGTCTGGGACCTAACTACTGCGTTCTAGTAGTTCTAACATATTAAATCACATCCAATATTTTCTGTTCTAAATGATCACCTAATGTTAAGAGATTGCTGAAAATTCAAAAGCATCTTAATTCCAATCTGCTAACTATGATCCCTCTGGGTATGTAACACATACACTGCTTTGGTACATCCTTAAAGATAATTAAAAAGGACCAGCTATTGAGGGGATTTCTGGGGAAGCAATGGTGGACTGAAGTTGGTTCAGCAGAGAGTGAAGTCAACAATTGTGGCAGAATGAGCAGCTGAATTCCTTGGAATTCCTCTCAGGAGTAAGGAGAGAATTTGGGATTGCCCAAACGCACTCCACTCAATATGCAAAGACATTAAAATTATGTTGAAAGCAAATAAAAATTATACAGGATGAAGTGACCTGTCTACAGAACTTCTTTGAAATTGGATATTATTTTTAAGCATTCTATAAAATGTTGGGCAAATTGAATGTATACTACCCTTTATAGAGAAATATATATTTTATACATGAAAATTTATCTACTGCCAGAGTTCTAGTTAGTAATGGGCACTGCCCTATTACTTAGGCTTTCATTTCTATTTAAAAGAAATACTTAATCCTTTTTTAAAATATGCAACAAGGGACCATATTTTACATCTCTCTTGGAAAAGTAAGATACTGGTTTTTCCAGATCATCTTCCATATGGTTCAGAAATGCTTATTGTTTAATAAAAATTGTCTGAAACTGAAACAAAAAGAGATTAAGGATTTTTTTCCTCTTTTTTTAAAACCATTTTTTTGTTCTTTACAAGAAAACAAATTTTTGGATTCACAGACTGCAGGGGAAAAAAATTCCTGATTTGCAACATTTGAAGGAAAAAAATCTCTCTCTCCCTCTACACGCACACACACACACACACTCATTCATTTATTCATTCTTAGTAATTTTCATGGGAGATAGGCTGCGTTGACTTGGAGGGAAGTACCTGTCCTTTATTTTCTTCCAGCCATCCAAAGATGACAAATCTATATTTATTTAGTTGTACCTTTACTTCTGGAGAACATTTTTTTTTATTTCTTGCAATTTTGAATAAGGTAGAAATAAAACCCAGAAAAGATCCAAACGAATACTGCTAAGATTCCTATTTTTATGCTAAAACCCTCATTTTCAGCTATAGTGTTAGTGAGGGAAGTAAAAAAAGAAAAAGTAGAAAAAGACCATGGCAATCCAGTTTGAAATTGCTGCCAAGAAAATCAGCTCAGGAGCTGAACTTGAACTTAGATATGTGGAATGCTCCCACGCCTTCTGTT
Organism: Pantherophis guttatus; assembly: GCF_059756535.1. Classification (NCBI taxonomy): domain Eukaryota; kingdom Metazoa; phylum Chordata; class Lepidosauria; order Squamata; family Colubridae; genus Pantherophis; species Pantherophis guttatus. The sequence continues at coordinate 134,829,868 of NC_142063.1, read as the reverse complement.
ACCAGGCTCATGCTGCAGTTTTGACATCCTTTAATTGCTCAGCCCCTCCATGCTGCTACTAATTCCACTACCCTGATTATAGTGGGGAAGAGGGCAAGAGCTGGATAAGGAAAGGATGACTCCCATTTGTGTGCCCTCTTCCCAAGCCCAATTTGCACTGCTATGAACCCATCTCAAAGCAGTACTGGTTTCTTAATTGTGGGCTCTTAGCAATTGTCCTTTGCAACTGTCTACAGACATTAGTTGCCCTGGAATGCTTGCTAAGACTTCAATTAGAATCAAGGAGGCCTTAACACTAGGAATTTTTTTTTCTCCCTCAGCTTCTTCCTTACCAATTCCGAGCAATAAGATATGATGATGACAAACAGCTTCCATGAAGCCTTACCAACTAAATCAGAATAACAAAACTGTAGTGAGTAATATAATTTTATTGTATTTTCATCATGTGCTGACACAGTCCTGGAAAGAGATCTCTCTCTCTCTTTTTTTTTTTTACTTGTTGCCATAGAAACTTTACGTTCATCAAATATCTTGATAGAGTGGGTAGCACGGACGTTGAGTTAGTCAAAACCAATTTTTATAAGCCAATTACTTTGAGCCTGTGAGCATAAATAAGACGAGGATGAGAAAACAAGGGCACTGAGCCAATTTGCCATTTATCGTGATGCTGAGAAAGAGCCCCCTCCCCCAAAAACTAATATGGAGCTTAAGATGCTGCCTTACAATCATCTGGAAGAACTAGCTTGTTTCTAATCCCACCTATTTTAAAAAGAGGAATTTTAGATAGAAAGAAAAAAGATACTGAAATGGATTATATGAGTGTTTAGGATGGGGCTTTATGTTATGGATTTTTAATGCTGTAAGCTGCCGGGAATCACCTATGTCTGAGTTGAGCCGCCATATAAATTTATTTAATAAATAACTAAATAAATAAATAGACTCTACAAGTAAAATGAATCAGTCAAGCTTCTAATCATTGACTAGTAAAGAAGATCAAGTTGTGGAACATCTGTTCCAGTAGTAGAATTCAAATCCTGCCACTACCGGTTTGCTATTGGTAGCGCGTGGGGCGCTTCTGCACATGTGCAGATCGTCTTTGATTATGTCTGGGCGGGTGGGCGGAGCCTCCTGCCGCTGCTGCTACCGGTTCACCCGAACTGGGGTGAACTAGTAGAAACCCACCACTGATCTGTTTCTTGAAGCACTGCACAATATTGACTAAAAAGGGATACATTAAATCCAAAACATTTTAATAGTAATAACAGTCATGAGCATCACAATAAAAACAGATTTAACTTTTAAAATCTCATAGGTGTTCTACTTTTTGACGAGGCATTCTGCGTGGGGATCCTCTTATCTTGAAATTTCAATCAGAAAAAAAATGCACAGCCAGGCTACTCACTGATGCATAAGATCCTGGCTTAGTTGAAAGATTTGCTCTGGTTGCTAACCATTTGATGGACATAATTTAAAGTTGGGGCTTTGGAGGCTAGAAAATCAGAAAGATATCCTCCCTGTCAGAAGGCTGCTTGTTGAAATTTTGACAAAGGGCTCCTTCTTTTTTCACTCCCAAACTATGAATTAGCTCTCTTTTGTCTCCACTCTTTCTGTCTCTAGAAAAGGAATTAAAGTATACTACTTTTTAAACCTGACCTTTAAGGATGACTTTATGTGTCTCTTAGAATTACACTGTAACTGACTTTATATTTTTATCAGTATACTGTCATCATCAATCTGTTTGGATTCAAAGGTGCCATGTTAAAAACAAACCAACAAACGTAATAAAATTATTGTCATTTATTTGGAAATAAATTCCTATTGTCATAGGTGTATTTAACATGTTTAAGGACTTATGTCCTGATCTTAATTTTATGTCTCTATATTATACAGGATGTCTGGATGCACAATAATGAAATTAAAGAAAAACACTTTAAACTATAAGCAAAATCATTCTAAAATAAATGTTGCCTACATTTACTTAATGCAAAAGAAAAGAACATTCTCCAGCACACTCTGAAGTGACAGAACTTAATTTTTTAACACTAAAAGACTCTGGAGAAAAATACTTAATAACTGTGAAGAAACTTATTCTGTAGTTTGCTTATACTTGTGCCTAGAGGATCTCAAAGTATTTGTTCATCATACACAAGCACATAGTCTGTTCCTCCAAAGAATACCTTGGCTAAATTAAAACTAGCAAGGTTGCGCCACAAATTATCTCAATGGAAAACAAATGTGGCAGGTAGTTTCAAAGTTCCCATTCACAAACTGTAGCCACAGACTTCCAAATTATTTTAAGTGTATCAATAACTTCCATATTCCAATCAAAGTTCTATAGCTCTGACAAATTCGTACAACACTATTGGTTGGATAAGGGGCAGACAACCTGTAGCTTTAAACTAGCAGGTTTGGTTTGAACTTAGCATGATGTGTGACCTAAGCTACTGTTGCTAATTTAACAACTTTGTTCAAATATAATGCAGATTAATTATATCTGAAGACAGCCAAAATAGCTCCATGCATTTCAGTCTAGCCAATGATTTAACAAGTTTTGAAGTACTTTTCTCTTCCCACCCCCGTGTGTGGGTTTGTGTGTGTGTGTATACATATGCATGTGTGTGCAGCTATGAGATATAGTATTATGGAGCTGAACTAGAATTGGGGAGAATCAGTTCAAGAAGTCCTCCTTTAAGCATGGTTGGGCCATTGTCAACCTCTCTCTACCCTAGACCTGGAAGTTGAGAAACACTGCATGCTACAAATTATGATCCACAACTTTTGCATTTTGTATTTCTTATATTTATTTGGATTTATATTTATGCTGTTGTTATTACTCTGTACTGTGTGCCACAGAGTTATTTGCTTAAGATAAGCTGCAATATAAATTTCCTAAATAAATTCATAAAGAAGTCAACAAGCTATCAATGAATACGTCTTCATCCTACAGTAAACTGATTCAGAATAACAACAAAAACGATAATACTTGTCACTCACTCACTCACTCACTCACTCACTCACTCACTCACTCACATATTGCTAAATCCAATAGGATCCCTGGCAATTAACAATTTTGTATGAAAACACACCCTCAGTAAATTAGCAATTAAACACCTACAACAAGAACAATAGACAAAGCATAAAAATATTGTGGTAAGCATAAACTAAAGAAAAGTAATTAAATAAGAGAGCATAATAGAATTATGACCAAGTATACATTCAAACAGAGATAGCTCTGGTCAATTAACAAATGTGCACTATTAAGCTTCTTCTGGAACATATTCAAAATGGAGGCTAATCTAATTTCAGAAGAGAGACTGTTCCTTCGTGTCTCAGTCCCGTCGCTTAATGGAAGTGAGAGATTACAATCTTAGTCAGATTGATTCTGATTCAAGAATATGGTCTTTCAGACAACAGTGCCAAACTATAACTATAGGCAAAACAATAAAAAAGTAATAATGCCTTTAATTACACCAGAAAACTATTGCCAATCACTGCAGAGCATCTTGCAGGTATAATGCATTCCCAGTAAGCTCCAGTTAACAAACAAGAGGTTACATTTTGTATAACTGTAGCAACTTTGGACTCTTTCATCTTACTCAGATAATAGTTTCCAGCAGTGGTGGGATTCAAGTAATTTAACAACCGGTTCTCTGCCCTAATGATTTCTTCCAACAACCAGTTTGCCAAACTGCTCAGAAAGTTAAGAACCGGTTCTCCCGAAGTCATGAGAACTGGCTGAATCCCACCACTGGTTTCCATGCACTGAGAATGAGCAGTGATATGAAGTTGTGTATCATCATCCTCCCTGACTAAAACCACAGGCTTAAGATGGAGTGAAACCATTGTAGAACAGTGCCTTCAACTTCCCACTCTTGCAGATGGTCCAGAAAGATACCATCGTTGATTGTATCAAAGGTTGCTGAAAAGTTTAAAAGGAAGGAGTGATGGATTCTCCACATCCAGATCCCAACAAGGATCATCCACTCTGGCAGGGGTGTCAAATTCATGTTGTCACGGCAGTGTCACAGGATGTATCAGGACTAAATGCTAAACTGGGTGTGGATGTGGCCAACACATGACCCATCCGGCTCGCAGGCTGGGAGTTTGACAGCCCTGCACTATGGCAACCAATGTTTTCTCTGTACCATGCCCAAACTTAAATCCTGACTGAAGAGGATCAAGGTAATCCATTAAAAGTTGCACCTCCCCCAACGTAGAGAGAGGACTCGCACCTTGGGTGTTCTCCTGGATGCACGGTTATCTTTAGAAGACCATATGACGGCTATGGCCAGGGGAGCTTTTTATCAGGTTCACCTGATTCACCAGTTGCGTCCCTTTCTGGACCGGGATGCCTTGCACATGGTCACTCACGCCCTTGTCACGTCCCGTCTGGACTACTGTAATACTCTCTACATGGGGCTCCCCTTGGAGAGCACTCGGAGGCTCCAACTGGTCCAGAATGCGGCCGCGCGGGTAATTATGGGTGCACCCATGTAACACCTCTCCTGCACGAGCTGCACTGGCTCCTGGTGGTCTTCTGGGTGCGATTCAAGGTGTTGGTTACCACCTTTAAAGCGTTCCATGGCTTAGGACCTGGATATGTACGAGATCGCCTTCTGCCACCGGTAGCCTCACACCGACCAATACGCTCCCACAGAGAGGGACTCCTCAGGGTGCCGTCGGCCAAACAATGCTGACTGGCAACACCCAGGGGGAGAGCCTTCTCTGTGGGGGAACCTGCCCTCTGGAATGACCTGCCCCTGGAGGTTCGTATGATCCCCGACCTTCGTACCTTTTGCCATGCCCTTAAGACCCTGTTGTTCCAATAGGCCGGGCCGGCTTAGAATATGAATTTTAAGTTGGGTTGTTTGTCAATTTTTAACTTTGTGGGCCAAATTTAATATAGTCGTTTTAAACTGTTTTTAAATTTTGTGAGTTTATGTGTGTTTTAACATGGCTGTACACCGCCCTGAGTCCTTTGGGAGAAGGGTGGTATAGAAATTTAATAAACTAAACTAAACTAAACTAAACTAAACTAAACTAAACTAAACTAAACTAAACTAAACTAAACTAAACTAAACTAAACTAAACTAAACTAAACTAAACTAACATATCTGGATTCTTCCTCTAAAGGGGAAAAATCAGAGACCAGACACTAATTATCCAAGTGTCCGCCTGCTAAATCTACTTTGTTGTATGGCTACATTAACAGAATTGTGTAAGGCTGAAGGTAGAAACTTCCCATTGCCACTTTTAAGTCAGACCCATTAGGGTGGATCCTTCCTAAGTTTCTTTCTCTGACGGTTAGAATCTCCCCCTTCCCTTGTATGATTGCGTCCTAGGCAGCGTCTTTTTTCCTCATCCCCCAAAGCCATCCACAAATTCCATTACATCAAGACACCAGATCTAACAAGGATAGATAATAGTGATGCACCAGAGAGCATCTTTCTAGGGTGCCAATATCACACATTCCAAATGAAATGCTGACAACCTTCCAGCTGGCCATGCCTCTCCAGACTCCCAAAGGAATCACGGAGGACATGGAACAAGCCCATAGGTATACCTTCTTACAAGGTACCTCATCTATTTCATCAAATTGTACATACCAAAGGCATTACTATTAAGAAATAGTTCTATGGCATGAAATAGCCCACTGAAGGGGTGCAAGGGATTCAGCTTTCTTCGTGTTGTGGGCCTCTAAACTGCTAGAAGTTTTAATCACCATTCACCATTGTCTAGTGACGTATGGAGTAGAAGATGACCAGTAAGGACACAGAGAAGACGTCAGCAGAGGACAGTGACTACTGGCTACAGAGGAGAGAATGGAGATGATTAATCATATGATGCTACCACATATAATCAATAGGATCACAGAGCACCTATTGGTCCTCTGTGTAACAGCTCAGCATCATTTTACATGAAAGTCTTTATAAATACTGAAAGAAATCCAAATGAAAAATGAACATTCCCACCCACAGCAGCTGATTAATGGGAGACTGGAGGCAGAAGAGTTCTGATTGAATCCAGAGAATCAGATGAGTTACAAAATACGAGCATACTGTTCAGTTTAACCTGCTTTCATGCCCTGCCAGCACCAACTGCTGATCTAATTTTTTCAAAGAGATAGCTATATATATTGATATATCATGCTTGGATAGCTTGCAATAAGAGAAATGAAACAGAGGAATACATAAAGCCCCTCTCCAAAATCCCTCTCACTTGTTCAAGCAAGAATTGCTGGCAGAGCTTTATACACTAACTATGTTCTAGCACCCCTGTTCCTTCTGGTGCCATCCTCAGCATGAGAACCTGGGACTGTAGGATAGGATTACTTATCCATCAGTGTTAGGGAACATCCAACAGACAGGAAAGTCCTTTTGCAGTTACAGGGGGAAAAAATGCATGCTTTAACATACGTAAATGTGATCAAAATTGATAATTACTGTTCCATAATACACTGCCAGGTAATCATATGCATAAGAAAGGTGGTTGAGGTTGTCTGACTGCCTATCACAGTATCTTAGCTGAGGACTAATTGGGGGAAAATAGAGCCTTGGCTGTCTGCAGCTGATGGGATTTGCTGAAAAATTGCAAAAAATCTAGGTATCACAAGGTTTTTTCCCCCAGCTAGCTAGAGATCTCCAGTGGCTATCAGCTGGACATCGTGGCAAAGGGCTATTAAAATGTCAGAAAGGCTCTCATTGGAAAACACAAACATGGAAGCACTAAACTTGTCGAGCAGGGGTGTCAAACTCATGGCCCGTGGGCCGGATGTGTCATGCATTGGCCACACCCATGCCTGGTTTAGTGAAGGGGGAAAAAGTCATGATACATCACGTGACAACTCTGTGACGACGTGAATTTGACACCCCTGTTGTAGAGGGACAACCTCATAACCAGAAAAGCACAGAATTTACAACTTCCTTTACAAAGTGAGTTGCCCCTGAATGGAACAAGCTAGAGAAGAGGATGGATGCATGGTTATGAAGCTTATTTCACTGTTCTAACACAATTATAACAGCTTATCTCATGAAACGCTTTCCCACACCAAAACACATAAATAAGTATCCCTGCACAAAAGAAAAATTAGGGAGAAGGACCGATCTGAACAATGGTTCCTGATACTTACATTGAAGAGAATATATATATAAACCCTCAGGATTATATGGCCTTATCTGCTGCTTAAGAACCAGACTAGTGATTAATGGATTTAGCAAAGACCTTTGCATAAGCTGTGACTTAATGTCTGAACTACAGCAAAAAGTCCACACTTTTCTGTATTATTAATTATTCTCTCTCTACTTCATTTTGGTGAACAGCCTAGGATAAAATTCTCCAAGATGGAAACTTGCAAGAAGTTCCCTTTGCATGGAGTAGTAATTAGAGAGAAACCTACAAATTAAGAAACAATGGGATCTTAAAGGTTTCACTTATACCTGGATAATACACATTAATATGTTCTACAAGTCATGCTGCCTGAACTTCACCAACTTTCAAATATAGATTTTGTACTTCTAAAGCTGACATAATCTGTCTCAAAGAAAAAAGCCAGGATTTTAGAATATATAAAAAACATACATCAAAACCTGTGGATATGAGGTTATACTGAAGAAACATTCATGGATAATCTGTGCATCTTTTTATACACCGCTCCCAATGCAAAAGTTAGAATTAATTAATTATATTCAATAGGGTCAATATCACATAGCAGTAAATTGAAGCTTGCAGAAAAATGCAATGACCCAGACATTGCAAAATAGTCAGTAATCATAATTGTGCTGCAAAGGTGTCCAGTGACTCTTCGACCCAAATGTCTTGGCTGAATATCACTCATCTACATTGTAATTTTTTCTGGTAACCAAATTACACAAGATCAGTGCAATGATTATTCTTTTGTTGTTGTTGTTTGTGGCTAAGTCATGTCTGAATCTTCGTGACTCCATGGACCATAGCACAAACAGGTCCCCTCTCCTCTATTGCCCAAATTCATGTTCATTGCATCCATGACACTAACTAACCATCTCATCCTCTGCTATCCCTTTCTCCTTTTGCCTTTAATGTTTCCCAACATCATGGCCTTTTCTCATGAGTCCTCTCTTCTCATTAGGTGGCCAAAGTATTTGAACTTCAGCTTCAGTATCTCTCCTTCCAAAGAACAGTCAGGGTTGATTTCCTTGATTGCTCCTTTGGAATACATCAGAGGGAACTTTTGTTTTACAGTCAATTTATGCATGAGTTCTCTTTCTGGTTTGTTCCAACTGGTCTACGCAATGCAACAGCTGGGAAATAAATCACACATTGGTGATTTGTAATTGCACAATTCAGGAAGGGGAATTGTATACCCATTGTATTTGATATTAAACAATGGTTGTAGTGGCCATGTCATAGAAAGGCTGGCAGAACTATAGACTCAGCAAATCCATGAGTAGAAAAGAATGGGCATTATTGATTACTTTTTAAACATTCCACAGCATTGCTAAGTAAGGACTGGAGTTGGTGGGTGGGGAACAAAAGCCATGAGCTTATCACATACCATCTTGTAGCTGGTATTTGCTAATAATGTATGGACAAACACATGTTAGAAGATTTTCTTTCTCCCAGACTGTGATAGATAAGAGTTTAAATAAGTACATCTCATCCTTACTCCTACATAACTCAGATCCAATCTCTGCCAGGCTCAAAGAAGTTTCCCACACTACCTATGCTGATTTAAAATGTGAGGTATATCGAGTTTCTTCTACGAAATTGTTCCCATTTGAAAGCTAAAGATAATCTCAGATTAGAAGCTAGGTCTGTGAATAAGTATGGAATGAGGACATACAGTTTTGGCACCCTGCTGGGAATCCTCCTTTAGTAAGTAGGAAGAAGAAAAGTGAGAAGCTTTGATAAATGAAACGATTAAGCTAACTTATCATTTTTGCTTAGTCCTCAGGTTTTGTATTTCTTTTGTGAAAGTGGCACAGTTCAGGCAGACAAAGGCACAGAGAGAATTTGGCAAAAGCATAATAAGGGTGGTCCCTGCTCCCAGGAACATAAACTGAAAATTCATCTGAGGAGACAATTATGCAGGTCCCTTAGGGGAATGGAAGACAAAATAGGAGTTTCGGTAAGGTGGGGAAGCAAAGGGATTAGCTGTTAAATATTATACGGTAGTTGACAGATTCAGGACTCGTAATGCAATTCGCACACAACTACCTTTAATGGTTTAATGGTACAAATGGAATTCATTTAGGGCACCTGTGTGTATTTAATGCCGAAGTGCAGTAAAACGGCCCATAAAAAGAGTTTCCATTAAATGTATCATAGGACTATTATGTAGAAGCAATTACGTATCCCAGATTGCAAATAAGAAAACCCGCTCCTCTCTATTGTCAAAGCTGGAACAGTTCTGTGCCTTCTTTTGTGTTTTGTCTTTAGAAGGGTTAAGGTGGAATCCACTGAATTCCGGAGGCTTGTAAATGAACAAGGGTGACATAGTAGCTGGAACTGATTGATTGATGCTGCCCCTAAGGTGCTATCCAGTGCACAACTGAATGTGTTTGAATCCCATCAATGGAAGTCTAAATATATTTAATACTTTGCTATATTGCACTCTACAGGTTCCAATGTTATATGTATACAGCCTGCCATGCAGTGATTAGGACATTTATGCTCACAGGCAGATACAAATATGGAAGCCTGTTGATCCTTCTATACATTTATTAGAATGCATCATTGAAAATGTAAAGACACTGGTCAAGAAACTGGACAAACTTATTACTGCCTTCAGAACAAAATTAGAACAGTTCCAAGATGGACTGGTTTTCATACATGCAAATATTTTCCAGATATCGAGAAGATCTCAAACAAGAAGGTTTTTATAATGTTTTGACTAATTTAGATAAGATTTTATTGGGTTCTGATGACCATATAATTAAAAAGTTATATGGATATTTGTTTATTGAAAATTTTTTGAGGGGGGGGTAAACTTTAACTTTTTTTTAAGAATGTTTTGCATAATCCACCATATTTTTATCCAAAATGCTTTGATTTTTTTACATGTCCACCATATATGGTAATATGTGGCATCATCACACTCACATCTCCAACACTTAGATTGTAAACTTGGGTACATATGAGCTAACTTTTTAGGATCTAGATGCCATCTATAAAACATTTTATAAAAATTTTCTCTCAGATTTTGAGCTTGCGTAAATTTTACATTTCTAACCCATATTTTTTCCCACGTTTCCATCATTATTGGTTCCTCAATATTTTGTGCCCATTTTATCATACAATCTTTAACTAACTCCATTTCTGAATCTATTTCTATCAATGTATTGTACAACCTTTTTATATGCATTTGACCCTGGTCTCTGATTTGTTTTACCAAGTTTTCATCTGTTTGCATGATACCAATTTTCTGATCCTCTTTCCATCTAGCTTGTAACTGTCCGTATTGAAACCACATTTGAATTATCCTTTCTTCTTTTAATACATTCAAAGACTTTAACTGTAATGTACCTCTTTCCATATTAAGAAGCTCTTTATATGTAATCATATCTTGTTTTTGTTTTACATTTATATTCTCTATTGCATGTCTGGGTACTGCCCATATAGGTATCTTATCATTTAGTTTATATTGATACTTTCTCCAGACACGCAATAAAGCATTCCTTAATATATGGCTTTTAAAAGTCTTATCCACCTTCTTATCATATAATAAATAGGCATGCCAACCATATAACAAATCATATCCCTCAATATTCAAAATTCTTTCTTCTGTTAAATTAATCCAATCACTGATTGCTGATAGGGCAGCTGCTTCATAATATAATCTTAAATTGGGCATTTTGAGACCTCCTGATATTTGTTGAGGTAAAATTGGAAGAAGAACAAGTTAAAGAATCAATGATAGTGTGGGGGAAGAATTTTGGTTATGGTATTAATTTAGAGAAATGGCAAAAATTGTGGTCACATAATTATAAAATGACAATGTCCACAGCATACAAGGAGAATTTGTATAAGATGTTTTACAGGTGGCATTTACCCCCGACGAGGATAGCCAGACTGTTCCAGAATAAATTGGAGAAGTGTTGGAAGTGTCACCAGACTCCAGGATCCTATTACCACATGTGGTGGACATGCATAGAAGCAAAGAGATATTGGACTAAGATACACACGTAGTTGGAAAAAATGATAAAGAGACATATTGATTTTAAACCAGAGATATTTTTATTAGGGATCTTACCAGAGACATAATAAAGAAGTGCAATATCTAATTGTGAATCTTTTAACAGCGGCTAGAATTGTATTTGCAAAAAACTGGAAATGAGAAAAGATACCTATTGATGAAGAAATTATTAAGAAAATGATGGAATGTGCTGAAATGAATAAACTGACATTTGAAATAAGAGAACAGGAAGATAAACAATATTATTTGATATGGGATCTATTTTATCAATGGATGGACAATAAAATTTGGAGATAATTATGAAATAAGTGGAAGTTGAGATAAATTAAGTGAAATAATTATTATGGAAATAAGCTGGGATGTTTAGTGATAATTTGAAGAGAGGAGGAGCACAAAAGAATGTCACTGATCGATATACTGTCTGTAATTGTTTGGAATGATAATGTTTTTATTTTTGTTTTTGTTTCAAAATAAAAAAAATTGATTTAAAAAAAATAAAATAAAAAAAATTAGAACAGTTCTGGTTTGCTGAGGAAGCTGACGATTCAAAAGTGACTAATTAAACTATATAATTATACTGTTCACAGTCCATTTATAAGATTTCCTATGCTGCATTTTCAATTTAAAAATCTGTTTGATTTAGAAAATAAATCACTTTCAAAAAAAGGATGAACTGGGAGTGTTCTGTGAGATAAGCAATATTTAATATGAGACTGTACAGTAATGACAGAAATAATTGGAACAATTCATAACTGCATGTAAATACTATTAAAAAAATATAGACTTCATTATTTTCTTTAGTTGTCCTATGAAATGCACAAAGAACACATTTGGACTTCTTAAAACAGCAATTTTAATGTTGGCCAATTTAGACCTAGCAGAAAATATTTATATATATTTTTATCAGTGCATTACAAAAAACAAAAAACACACAACTCCCCCCTCCCCCAACATATAAAGCAACTGTAAGCCCTGGAGGCCATCTTTCTCTTTGAATCTTCAGGGCTGCTACATTTAGTGCATAGGCCTGCTGTGGGAAACTGGAAGGGAATAGAGTGGGTAGAGATAGATAGCCAAAATAACATTCTTTTCCCTGGGAGTCAAGGACGTTCAGCCTGCACTTGGAGAGGCATGACTGGGAAACATCTCCATTTGGGACAGTGGATTGATTGGACCATATGATGGACTTGTGGGTGCAGGGGAAGGGACTTTAACTTTCCTTTGGGTGGGGAAAACCTGAGATGCTTTCAGATTGGGGTTTTCCCAGATGTGCCAATATGACATCTCTAATAAAATGGAACTTTGAGGAACTGCTGGCCTCGGAGTCTTATTCGGTTGAGGGTGTTACTTGGAACCCTGACATTAATGCTGTATCTTGAAGACTGGATGATAAATTTTATCATTTTCAGTCCATCCTATGCTCTGCTGCTGCTGCTGATCATATCAGGAAAACGTCCATGGTGAATTTGTAGCCTGTCAATGTGTCAAAAAACAAACAAACAAACTTTTGGCCCTAAAACATTTCACTGAAAGAGGGGGGAGGGAGATCCTAAGGTACTAATAGGAATAGACAATCATGGTTGCTATTGGAATACTAAGGAAGTGTGAAATGATTTATCACCCCTGAAAATATTTCATAGCAGAATATGTGTCTGAAATGTATTGCATATTATGGTGATAACTTATCCTGGATGGTGCTTTATAATTGTAATAACAGATACTTCATTACCAGTTCCTTCCCTATTAACATTGGGGGAAAAAAATCTTCCTGTGGTTAATTTCTGAATAAAATTATTTACCAAGGCCTAAACTATAAGCACTGTGCCATAGAACTGTAAGTTAAGAGGTTGAGTTAATTTAATTTGAATAAACAGAGATGGTGAAATGCTGAGTTCATATACTCTGCTCCAAAAAGAAACGTATACAAGTAGTTTTCTGCTGAGAATAAACTGAAAATGTGTAAAAAGTTTCCTGATGTATTATTAAGGCTGGTTGCGGTCAGCCAGATGTTCAGACCAGACTTGGTGTTTTTGTCCACCTATTGAGTCCTTCTCGAAGCCCTGGGGTAGGAAGATATTGTTGCTTGATGATGTTAAAACTATAGCCACAGGATGTAAACTGTTTCGAGGAAAGCTGCTTTTTATGATTGACTGATGCAGCAGCATACTTTATTTCGCTCATAGACCAAAAAACCAGAACATCCAAGACACATAGCTGGCACACGACCAGACTGAAGTGCAGAACGGCAACAAGATCAGTGGTGGAAACCACTCCGTCAAACTCACAGTTCATGTATTTTAAATTTTTAGCTCCAATCTATATGGACTATAGTTGATTAAAATTGTACATAGGTAGAAAATACTATATTGCAATTTGCATAAAATCCACACATCGGCACTTTATACAACCACCAGCTAACTCAACCACTGGCGATCAATAAGGCTAACCTCAGTCAATGGGTCCCGCCCATCCCTTCCCCCAGCTCTTACATCCCAAGACTGCGGCAAAATTTTTTGCTACCTTTAGTGTAATCTTAGAATCAGTATCTTGGAGTAAGAAGCGAAGACTAAGATTTTCAGATAATCCAGGAAATCTTTGGCAAATGGGAGAGATAAATTCTGACCTTACCTCCCGATAATGGGGGCATATAAATATGATTCCGGAGATCGGCTGTCACATGAACAGTGGGTGGATTTCACACACCCAGAGCACCTGTTATTTAGGACATTCGAGGGGATCACATTAAATCGTGCCTTTAAAAAGGCCAACCTGTATTTAACAAAGGATAGCGTAGAGAGAAATTTGGGGGGGGTGCATTCGGGGAGTAATACCGAGAGAAAACGGAGAACATACTCCTGCACCAAGTGCCAGATTCTGTTGTCTTTCAATATCATCCAATCGCTGAAATATCAGTGATTTGGCTGCCTCTGGGCCAAGTATGAGGGCTTCAATAGGGGGAATACCTATCTTCATAAGTTTGGTGTGAATATTGCTGGCCCAAGGATTGTGGAAGTCGTCCCTCCATAAGCACTGGCCTAAATAATAGTCTGGAAGTCTGACCCACAGGGTCAGCCAGTAGCCAATAGCATACTTCCACAGAACAGTAGCGAGAGATGGTGTGCCCAGTTCCAAGCGGATTACAGCATTACTCACACAGGGGAACTCCCATTAGGCGGCGTAAGAACTGGCTTTGAACTGACTCAAGGAGGGAAATATTTGTTTGAACCCAAAGGGGGGCGCCGTATGTAATGGCAGCTATCACCTTTGCCCTATATACTTTCAATACTGAGGGAATATGTTGGGCTCCCTCCATGTAAAAGAATTACAGAAGGGCATGCGTAATGGCCTTGGCCTTGGTGCGGAGGGACTTGACCTGTGCAAGCCACATGGCATTAGATTGGAAAAGAATGCCTAAATATTGAAATCTATGGACCTGTTCCACTGGTATGCCATCGAGCTTCCATTGATAGTTTTTCCTGCTTCTTGAGAAAATCATAATCTTAGACTTAGAATGATTGATAAACAGTTGGTTGGCGAAACAATAGTTGGAAAGGATTTTAAGGGCTCTAAGCAGACCCACCCGAGAGAATGAAAGAATCGCAAATTGACTAATGGTGATTTGGTCAATGCTAATGGTTTTCCAGTGGTGTCCCAGATGTTTTGGGATTGCACTATCACTATGGGTACTATTTTTGCTGTCTTTTGCCATAGTCATTCTACTTCTATTTGCAGGTCCTTGTATTTTGTTATCTTCTCCAGTTCTTTCTCTTCTATTCTCCTGGATCCAGGTACTGCCATGTCCACTATACAGACTTCTTTCTCTTTCTTGTCAACAATTGTTAAGGAGGTTATGTGGCAGGTGCTTGTCTCTTTCAATTCTGAAGTCCCAGAGCATTTGAGCTCCTTTGTTTTCTATTACTTGAACTATTTTGTGCTCCCACCAGTTCTTGCTTGCAGGTAAGCAGTATTTCTTAAAGATTTGAGGTTCAGCTTTGGACTCAAATAAAAGCTTGCAATATAGAGGTGGAAGTTTTCTGTATCTGCTTCTATATTGGCTGCACAGAAAGCTACATGCAGAAAAAAAAGACAGTTTTTTATGAAGTTGCATGAATTTCCATTTTTTTGAAGTGTTGAAGTCTGCTGCAGTGGGGGGGGGGGGTTTATTCATCCGAGTAATATTCTTATAGAGCTTTCCTTGTGGATAGTTGGATTGTTGTTTTGATAATGCAACACTTGTTTTGTATGTGTTGTTTCTGCTATATCTGAATTTGAAGTTTGCCAATGTTTCCTCTGATGATAATATCTAAGTAAGATAGTCTGTTATTGTTTTCCTCTTAGCTTGTGCATTTGATTCCATTTAATACTGTATGTTATAGAATGTACTTTCAATTGTCCTATGTGATTAAAACACAAGTGTCATCCACACAATAGATTCATATTTTGGACTACATTTATGGAAAGCTATGGCTTTCAGACACTTTACGACCATTTCTGCTATGGATGTTGATAGGGATTCTCTGATTTGTTTATATATCCACCCTGTCAGCACTTCAAGCTGCATTTACTCTAGTGCTGACATAAGAAGGAGAAGAGGAGGTGTCTGGAAAGGGACGTTTGACTTTTTACCTACTTATTTTCCCTGGAGATAATATCCCCTAGGAGATGGGATGGGAGAGGGGAAATTCCTTTGAGCTGGAGCGGTAAATTAGGGGTAGAATGACTTGGAAGATAGCCAATGAGTGCAGGGGAGTGGGGAACAGAAAGGGAGGGTTTTGGGTCTGGAAGTCAGTGTTGGCTTCGATGGAGTCAGATCTTAGAATGTCGTGCTTAATAAATAGGAGTTTTCCTTCAAAGACTTTGTTTGAAATGCAATTTATTTGAGATGACCTCGAAACCTGACACACCCATCAAACTGAAAGTAAGTGAGGAAAATTCCATTAATCGAGGTTTTTCAATTTTTGTATTTGAAAATACAATGGCTTGTATTGTATTGTATTGTATTGTATTGTATTGTATTGTATTGTATTGTATTGTATTGTATTGTATTGTATTGTATTGTATAGCCAATACTTGGCTATGTTTGATTGTAAGGCTTCCATGGATATTTTTGAATCCATGGATGTAAAAAACCTGTGACCTCAAATGAGATAATAACTTTATGTTCCTCAATAGTTAGTAATTTTTTTTCAGATAGTTTAATGGTGAATTAACAGCACATTCATTCACACCTAGAGGGTCTCCAGGTTTTGTTTTTAGTTAAGTTGTATGTGGTGGTTTCCAATAACAACAGACTGGACTAAGTGGTATGTATGACTTATGAATTTTGCAAAATCCATAAATATGTGAGAGGATGCTTTTCATATGCCATTGTTCTTTTGTAATTGGTCTTCTCTTGGCTAGATCTTAGAGGGTTTTCTTGACTTCTTTCTCCAGTTTCAGGATCATATTTGTACTTAGGAGAATATGTCCTACTTCAATAGTTGTTCAACAATTCTGCAGCTTTATGGATGAACAATCTCTATCCATGATGACTGTCCTCCTGCTCATCTCCTTCTGTAGTGTTTTTAAGGCCATTTTTTCCTGCTAGTTTAAGGTGGTCCTTATTTTGTTCGTTTTTGTTCAGAAATATGACTGTCTTTATACATTTTCTTGGATCCAAATGGAGATTCCAGTAACTGAGTGATGTTTCTAATGCTGCAAAGAATTTGATTGTCATTTCCTAAATTGTGGTTCACCCATTTCTGAAAGATTCAATGGTCCAAAGGGGAAGGAGGCAACTGGAGATATTTGCCACCTAATCTGGTTTATTTTTCTCTTGTCATGTTAGAGCTAAATCCAATAGTTTGGTTCTCTTTTTTTTTTTTTTTTGCAAATGGTTTATGTAAGATAGTGTTAATGGTACATGTCAGTATTTCTGTGTGGTCTAACTGTATCCATTAATCTTTAAGTCCTTGATGCTGCATTTGCTCAGCCTGAAATGTATATCTGATCATCAGTCTTGTCATTTTTTGCTGCCCTATCCTGCTACTTTCCATCCTACTGCAGGTTTTATTGGAGGTTTGCATCTTATGCTGGGAGGTATGGTATTTTGTACTGTTTTTCTTTTTATCCAGACTGTCATTTGGCCAATTGTTAATTCAACATGGAGCCAAACCTCTTACACTTTTTTTGTTGCTTCTGTTGCTGTTGATTTCCTCATTATAAAATGTGAAAAGAATCATTCTGCAAATGTTAATTTGTAGATAGCTTTGGACAGCCAAGGTACAATATAGGTAATTGAATTCTGAAGTTAAAGGTTAATTTGAGATTAAATAGGATCACAGTTATACCTTTCATGGAAGAAAGACATTTCTAGTTCATTTGATTTGCCATTTCTGATTTAAAGTACCAGTTCAATTGAATATATAGTATAATATCCCAAAGAAAAATACTCAGAAATCACCATTAACAAAGCAAGTTTTCCATTGCAAACAATAAAACTTAAATTTTGTGCATTTAAAATAAATAAGAGGATTTATAGCTTGACCTTTCTCACTCCACCATCACTGATGAAACTATCCCTGGAGGAAAGAAGAAAACCACTACAATATTGTTCTCCCATTTCCAACCTGTAGAATTAATCCAGAAGGATGCCATGATTAATACCTTAGTACTGAAGGCAGCTAAAATATAAGGTAGCACCAAGAGGGATATATTTCCCATATCCTGGTTTTCATTACTGGTCATTCACAAGAGGAATCTGTTTGGTCTTAGTGCCATACCCTGTTCTTATCAACTGGATTACAAGCAAGAAGAGGCTGCTCAAATATAATCCTATCCAAGGATGTAGAGCTGTCACATTCCAGCAGGAGACCAAAAGTCTCAGCATAATTGCCTAATAAAGTTGGGCGCTATTCTCCAAAGGCTCTTCAGAAAACAAGTGGATCTATTAGATGCCTGGGCCAGACTTAGTAAGTTCTTCTGCCCATGGAGGGCAGACACTCCATGGCAATAAGAGAATGGTCGCACCATGGTACATGAAATATTAATGTCTCCTACCCAAATAAAATGTTCCACCTGTTATGAACACAAAACCCAGGTCCAATGTGAAGCCGACCTCATGAATCAAGATTTTTTAAAATATAGATAAGATAGGGCGACATAACCCAAAACCATAGGCCTGGAATCTCCCAACATCAACCCAGAAATGAGATCAAGAACCTTGGGGAGGTATGCTGCTGTGCATCAGAGAGAATTCTACAAAACCTTTTCCTTTGAGTTCAGCTTCAGAAACAAAGCATCCATCCAATTACCTGTTGCTAGAAGAGTGCTCTGCATCACAATTATCTCTCTTTCTCCCTTGCCTTGGGTTTGTGCTGGTGAAAAGCCTAAAATCTGGTTGAGCAAATTTCTGAGAGTAGAGCACCCCCTTTTCACCCATCCCATTTTTGGATATCCAACCAACCTGCTTTTTTTCATCCACAATCAAGTCATGGATAAAGACATGTATTGTAGACAGAACTGGCAATCAAGAACCAAGGCCCCTGAAAATGGGAATTTCTCTTTCACATTAGGCACAGGACCAGAAGGGGGAATTGGTTTCAATTAAACAATAAAGGTAAAGGTAAAGGTTCCCCTCGCACATATGTGCTATTTGTTCCTGACTCTACAGGGCGGTGCTCATCTCCGTTTCAAAGCTGAAGAGCCAGCACTGTCTAAAGACATCTCCATGGTCATGTGGCTGGCAAGACTAAATGCCAAAGGCGCACGGAATGCTGTTACCTTCCCACCAAAGGTGGTCCCTATTTTTCCACTTGCATTTTTTATGTGCTTTCGAACTGCTAGGTTGGCAGAAGCTGGGACAAGTAACGGGAGCTCACCCCGTTACACGGCACTAGGGATTCGAACCGCTGAACTGCCGACCTTCCGATCGACAAGCTTCTTCCCTAAAAGCAGTTTTCCATCTGCCTTCTGCTATTACTACACATTTTATCCTTTCTCCTGCCCCACCCTCAGATTCCCTGGTTCTGCTTAAAATTCCATACAAGTCCTTCCCTTACTCTCCCTAAACTACTAACCGCCACCATCTTCACAACTGTCTTTGCTTCTAAAAAAAATTCACCATTTAACCAGGCTGGATCTTCTTCTCCAGCTGGACTGGTTCCTACTTGAGTGCTGGAAGCAGCCATTTAAGGATGACTGGTTTATGGGGGAGTGGCGTAATATCATAAGAGTGAGGTCCTTGCATAGCATAACCACTAGGTGTGAGAGATTTGTTATCTTTTTCCCAGTTATGAAAGTCTATGTGTTACTGGAAAGGGCTTGCTTTTCTATGTCAATTGCTTATGTTCTTCTGAGTAGGTTTGGAAAAAAACATTTCCTATCCTATCTATCACTTAAAGAGCTGTAATGCCATCACTGCAAAAGACAGGGCAAAATTTTTTGCTCTTAAGGGGGGAATTTGTGATATATTGTCAGAGTCAAACAATGAGTCTCTCAAATCTTAATACATTCATGTTCTCTCTTTGGAGGATAAGCAGAGGGTTTCAACCAGGGTGGTTTCTCGTGTTGTTGTTGTTTTTTAAATCAGCAACACAATGTGAGCATCTTTGGAAGATGCAAAACAGAACACCCAAGTTGCCACGTGTGTAAAAAAAAAAAAAGCCTCAATTCCACTTAACACTTCCATAGACTGAATGGGTTAATTGATTATTCACTAGTTGTATCTTTTGCTCAACAAGTGAAGTGAATTTAGATTATCATTCTGGCAAATCATGCATTAAATGCAGATTAAACAAAAGGTTATCAGAGATGCTGTCTTAGATAAGGAGAGTATAATGAACTGTTGATTTATTTTATTTTTATTTTCTGTCCTCAAGTAAAAGTAGCTAAGCAGAAAACACTGCTGTGATTTTGGCAAAACATTCGAGGCAATTTGAAACTGCATGAACAGAATATAAATGTATGAGATCATTTGTTTCATTTAACATCCCATCAAGAAAAGATAATACACAAAGTGAGAAAATCTACAGCAATTTATTTAAAGGAGGGGTTATTTCTATCTTAACTACCGTACCTTTTGACTCATGGCTAACTTGTATCTCACTGTTTCTCAATATTGCCAGTGAAAAAAGTTGAAGACAGCAGTCACAACATGCGTCTTATAAAACAGCAAATTAAACAACTAGCCAACCAACCTTATCCTATTTTACTGCTCCCATCTGAATTGGTTGCTTCTGAGCAAGTTTAAATGCAAGTTTCCTGGCCAATTTTAAAGCTTTATGTTAGAATCTTTGTGCACTAATCTTTGAGATGTGGATTGAATCTTGTAACAACATGACCAACCCAGTGATGTATAATAAGACTTGTGGAAATATTTCTTAACTTTGATTCTTTTCATTTTTTCCAGGGAATTGACTGGTAACCTCTGAGTTGTTAAAAAAAAGGCTGAAATCTGGTTATCTTTATATCATTTGCCAGTAGTAAAGCTGCTTTGAGCATATAGTTTGGTGTAATGGTTAAGGCACCAGTCTAGGAACCAGGAGACTGTGAATTCTAGTCCCACCTTAGACATGAAAGCTGACTGGATGACTTTGAGCCAATCCCTCTTTCTCAACCCAACCCACCTCACAGATTTGCTGTTGTGGAGAAAATAGGAGGAGGAAGGAATATTAGGTATGTTTGCTGCCTTGTTTTACTGATAAAGTAATGGGGGTGAGGGTAATCTAATAAATGCATTTTTATGTATTTTATTTATTTGTACCCCCCTTTCTTATTTTTACAAGTAACTCAAGGTGACAAACATACCTAAGACACTTTCCTCCTCCTATTTTCCTCACAACAACCTTGAGGTAAGTTGGGCTGAGAGAAAGGGACTGGTCCAAAATCACCCAACTGGCTTTCAAGCAGTGGTAAAATTCATTTTTTTTTTACTACCGGTTCTGTGGCCGTGGCTTGGTGGACATGGTGTGGCTTGGTGGACATGGCTTGGGCATGGCAGGGAAAGGATACTGCAAAATCCACACTCTCTCCCCACTTCTGAAGGAAGGATATTGCAAAATCTCCATTGCCACCCCACTCTGGGGCCAGCCAGAGGTGGCATTTGCCAGTTCTCTGAACTACTCAAAATTTCCACTACCGGTTCTCCAGAACCTGTCAGAACCTGCTGGATTTCACTCCTGCTTTCAAGGCTAAGGCTGGACTGAATAAATAGGTGAATAAATAGTTACTGTATTACATCAGGTAGGAAGTAGGACAAGTGAACCAGTAGCCTTCTCCAACAGAAGTCCATGTCCGATTCTGAACAATTGGGATGATGAATGGTTTAGCCCAAATTCTGTCCTGAATCAATGCATATTCACCAAGAAGGATGTCTGAACGTATTTCCTGACATAATCTTTTTAAAAATATAATGTATATAGAACTTATTTCCAAGAAATAAATACCAACAAAGTGAAAAATTCAAACACTATAAAAAAACTCTCCATCTATTTGTTCCCCCACCCCACCTGCCCCAAATCACACAAAAAAGCAAATTTACTTTCACTGAATTCAATAGAAGTATTGCCTATACCAACCGAGATATCTCTTTTTAAATCTCACATTTCTGATGCTAACCTCTTTTGTGTGGCTAAGTTAATTACAGAAAGTTTTAATCAGTTGAATTTAATATGAAGTAGCTTAAAAGTGTTAATTAAAGGAATGGTTTTCACTGACTTTTGACCACATAATCACAAAAGAATTTTTGCTGGAAGAGACCTGTTATGCCAATTAATACCATCTATTCAAACATCTACACTGTCAGCCATGCAAGCTAATTTAGCAATGTATTATGAAATTCATACACACTGTTGATTTTAGCTTTATTATTATGGCATCTTAAGGTAATGCACCACTACTGAGTAAATAGAATTACGTTTTGGGAATCCATGACTAAATTCCCATTCTTTACTTCATCAGTACAGCTATTACAAGCGGAGTAAACAGAATTTATTTTGGACGTTTTATGATTTTGCTTTAGATTGTTATCAAGGGTTTTAAGGAGTGCAATCAATTTTCACAATAAGAATGTCATGGGACAAAGTTTTAAGATTCCAAGAAAAAAAAAATAGTTGGGTCCAATATAAGTTGAAAATCAACAAAGTAAGATAACAAGCATAACCAAATTGATACAATTTGACATCTTCAGTTACAGGTAAGACATTTTGATAAGAAGGGCTTCTTCCAAAAACCTTGGAGAGCTCTTGTCAGTTAAGGCAGAAAACTGCAGAGCTGGTCTCTCTAAGAAGAAGGCAGTTTCAGCTCTCTATATACTGTATCTATATTTTCCCATTTGTATTTACTTATCTAAACACTGTATGCATTTGAAATTAATATTCCTGTAAATTACACGTAAGGAAATGGGCATTTTTATATGAGGTTTCTAAAGACAGAAAAATGCAGAATAATTTTATAGTTAGCATATGGGTGGACAATCTGCTAGCCATGCAGGCATTATTAATGAGCCATGATGGCGCAGTGGTTAGAATGCAGTACTGCAGGCTAACTCTGCCGAGTGCCAGCAGTTTGGCAGTTCAATCCTGACCGGCTCAAGATTGACTCAGCCTTCCATCCTTCTGAGGTCAATAAAATGAGGACCCATATTGTTGGGGGCAATAGGCTAACATTTGTAAACCGCTTAGAGAAGGTTGTAAAGCACTATGAAGTAGTATATAAGTCTAAGTGCTATTGCTATTAAGACTGGTCACATGTTTAAGGTAAAATTGTATGCATACAATCAGACAGATACAGATTCACATGCACAACATGTTAAACCCTTTTAAATTTATTGTCTTTATCTTGACATGCAACACAATCTATTGAACCAAATTTCTTTGCGGCTCGGTCCATGAATATCTGAATCAATTACACAGTGTTTATATTATGTCTCAGAAGCTCCTCAGTTATACTTAATTCATTAGTGAGGTCTTTTAATGAATGAATTCACACACACACACACACACACGGCTTCAAGTTGCTAAAATAGCCACTATTAGATATTTATTTCTTCTAGGTGCAACTTCCAAATTACATAAATCCTTTTTGTTTGTTATTTAGAATTACTGGATGAGAGGAACAGTACTGTTTTTTTAAAAAAAATAAATTTGCCTTTGAATGGCATCTCAAATGAATAAATAGCCATGCAAAGTGCTACAAGGTATCATCTGGATAATATGGCATATCCTGCAATAGGAATTTGTCAATTGATATGTTAACATTATATCCATTATTTCATAAACTGTGCAGTGGGTTTTTTTGCTTACTTGTCTGGCATAATGTATTAAAAAAAGCTATCTTATAGTTGGAATTTTTTTTGTTTAAATTTGATTTATATGCCGCCCTTCTCCGGAGACTCAGGGCGGCTTACAGTGCGTTAAGCAATAGCCTTCATACTTTTGTATATTTATACAAAGTCAGCTTATTGCCCCCACAAACTGGGTCCTCAATTTACCTACCTTAGAAAGGATGGAAGGCTGAGTCAACCTAATTAATGTGCACTGGCCACTATACTAATTTGAAACTCTGTAACCTAGTTTTAGGAAAATATCAAATAACTATTTGTTACTTCTAATTCCGAGCATGCAGACTCAGTCTCTAGACAAGGCTGGAAACTCTATTTAAAAGTCTGGAAAAATTCTTCTTGCTAACCTGGATTATATTGAGCTAGATAGATTTATGATCTGAATCAATACAAATTCTGGATCAGTAATGGGCAATATTAGGACTTCACAACAACAATCAATTTCAACTCACAGAAACCCAAGAAAGTATATGATAAAGACTGGCAGATGCTTCCCAGAAAGAACTGGAAGAACCCACATTCCCTATTCCCTATTATCAGCAGCAAGTTTTTCAAATATCTTCTGACCTTGCTTCTGATGAGGAATGGCATGGTAAATGCCATATTTAATAGTATTTGCCTTGGCATTTTGGGGCATTACTACTACATTGTGTTACGGTTATGACATTTGTAGGATTCTTAGACCACTTGATACCATCCAATAATTTATTTATGACTGAGAAATGCAAACTATAGATTGCAAATCTTTGAGACACAAGAAGCATAAAAATGTACCAAAGACACAAAAATTGTAGGCTGAGGGCTCTTGGCAACTGAAACTCTCAACGTAAGAACCTTCACTCACACATCCACTCATCAAGGACACTCAAAATTGTGTCACAATTTTTTTTATGTTAAGAGCAAATCTTTATATCTGTAAAACTGGATCAGTTTCCATGTGGATTAGAAACCTGATAAATACAGGTCACCGGCTCAGATGGAAATCATCCATGTGCATCAGGGGTGGGTTCTACTTACCTTTACTACCGGTTCGCATCGCTTGCGCAGATCACCTATGATGACGTCCAGGTCAGTGGGCAAAGCCTCTGTTTTACTACCGGTTCTTGCGAACTGGTCTGAACCAGGGGCAACCCACCACTGATGTGCATGCAGGTACATGAATAGAACATAATTACCTTGGTTTACCTTGGTAAGAGCCTTGGTGGCACAGTGGACTAAAGTGCTGTTATGTAACACCAGCTGCCTGCAATTATTGCAAGTTCAAATCTCACCAGGCTCAAGGTTGACTCAGCCTTCCATCCTTTTGAGGTAGGTAAAATGAGGACCCAGATTGTGGGAGCAATAAGCTGACATTGTATAAAAAAGAACACCGCTTAGGGAGGGCCGAAAGCCCTACTAAGCAGGTATATACAAAAGTATGAAGGCTATTGCTTAACGCATTGTAAGCCACCCTGAGTCTCCGGAGAAGGACGGCATATAAATCGAACTAATCAATCAATCAATCAATCAATAACAATTGGAAAGGGACCTTGGAGGTCTTCAAGTCCAAACCCCTGCTTAGGCAGGAAACCCTATACCATTTCAGACAAATGGTTGTCCAATCTCATCTTAAAAACTTCCAGTGTTGGAGCATTCACAACTTCTGGAGGCAAGTTGTTCCACTGATTAATTCTAACTATCAGGAAATTTCTCCTTAGTTCTAGGTTGTTTCTCTCTTTGATTAGTTTCCATCCATTGCTTCTTGTTCTGCAACAAAGAAGAGGGGGTCAACTTATTTTCCAAAACATCAAAAAGCAAGACAAGAAACAATGGATGGAAACTAATCAAGGAGAGAAGCAATCTGGAATTAAGGAGAAACTTCCTAACAGTGAGTACAATTAACCAGTGGAACAGTTATAGATGCTTCATCACTGGAGGTTTTTAAGAAAAGACTGGGCAACCACTTTTCTGAAACAGTACAGGATCTCCAGCTTCAGCAGCAAGTTGGACGAGAAGACCTTCAAGGTCCCTTCCAGCTCTATTCTGATTGAATTTGTTCTAACTGTCATGAAATTTCTCCCAAGTTGGATCTCTCTTTGATTAGTTTCCATCCCTTCCTTCTTGTCCTGCCTTCAGGTGCTTTGGAGAATAGGTTGACCCCCCTCTTCTTTGTGGCAACCTCTGAGATATTGGAACACTGCTATCATGTCACCTCTAGTCCTCCTTTTCATTAAACTAGATATACCCAATTCCTGCAACTGTTCTTTATATGTTTTAGCTGCCAATCCCCTAATAATCTTTGTTGCTCTTCTCTGCATTCTTTCTAGAGTCTCAACATCTTTTTTACATCGGGGTGACCAAAACTGGATACAGTATTCCAAGTGTGGCCTTACCAAATGTGGCATTATCACATGGAACAAAGACAAAAGAAGAGGGGGACTAGATAGTGTCATAGACACAGTGGGCATGAGTTTGGGCAGACTCAAGAAGACAGTGGAGGATGGGGGAGGGTCTTGCCATCCTGTGGTCCATAGGTTCACAAAGAGTTGAACATGACTGAGCGAGTGAATAACAACCACAGCAGCTAAATGGACAAAACCTCTGCTGCAAACATTCACAGTAAAAAGATGAGAATATTAAAACAACAATGGTGGCAGATTTTTTAAAATTAAAAATATGGATAGTGGACATGGGAGTATCTGGAGACAGCAGAATGGAAGAGGAAGATCTAGAAGCAAATCACAAAATAGAAAGATCTGCAAATAGAAGTGGAATAACTGTTGCAAAAAAAAGTCAATATAGTACCAGTAGTACTGGGTGCCTTGGGGGCAATCCCCAAACATCTGGAGCCCCACTTAACCACCCACATTAACAAAATCTCCATCAGTCAATTACAAAAGGCAGCTTTACTTGGAACAGTTTACATCCTGTGATGATACCTTTAACAGTATGAAACAACATCTGAATATCCCAGGTCCTTTGGAAGGACCTAAGTGGATAAAGTCGCTAAGTGGATAAAAATGCCAAATCCCGTCTAAATATCTGGCTGACTGTATGCCCTACTATAATAATAATTTATGCTTATATTTTACCATAATTCAGTCAAGATTTTCTAATCTCAATGTTATTTCACTGGCAAGTTAGTCTTACGTTTTCGGCCAGTGAGAAAGGAATGGTTAGTTGCTAATTTATAGTATATATAGCTTTCAGTATGTATATGTTAATGTTTAACAAATATTTAAATAACTGTATAACTTTTGTGACATAAATATGAAGGGAGAACCCATAGACTCAAATAGTACAAGTTCTTAAAGGATGTATTTTATAAGATGAACTATGGTCCTTGTCAATGTTAGTCAATATGATTTTGACACCTCTGCGTTAGCTTGCTAGATGTTTTAGTTATATGTCAATTATAGAACAGCAATTGTATTTCTGCAGTATTAATGTACTGTATTGATACATTGTTTTCAAACACAGTATCCAGCAATGGAATTTATTTTATTTATTTTATTTTATTTTATTTTATTTATTTTATTTTATTTTAATTTAATTTTATTTTTATTTGATTTATATGCCGCCCTTCTCTGGAGACTCAGGGCGGCTTACAATGCGTTAAGCAATAGCCTTCATACTTTTGTATATTTATACAAAGTCAGCTTATTGCCCCCACAAACTGGGTCCTCAATTTACCTACCTTAGAAAGGATGGAAGGCTGAGTCAACCTTGAGCCTGGCGAGATTCGAACCAGCAGTAATTGCAGGCAGCTGAATGATAATAACAGGCTATTAGTCTGCTGCGCCACCAGGCTCTTGAATTTAGTTCAAACTGATTTAAATCACAGAAATATGAGGTATGAAATAAATTAGCTTCATTGTCGAAAGCTCTTCTGAGTTTAATGAAAAAAGTGAAACACGTGTGGGCTTAATTTTCTCCTACTAACCTTAAAGGAACTTCAAAGTAGTTAATTTCAACTGGATCATATTATAGAATCCACATAAATCTTACTTTGAAGTATTTTCTTAATGCAAATATAATTAATTTACACTTCTTAGTTGTTTGTGTAGTATAGTCATTGAACACAAGTACTTATCTTCAATTCTCAAACCCGAAAACCACTCAGTAGTTCACAATCAGATATAGAATGCTGAAGAATCTATATACTACTAAAATTTTATTTCCTGTAACTTATAACTGATCGAAACAATGCATCGCAGGGGAAAACCCTCTGAGTCAAAGTAGATCAAGTGGGTTAGCTTACAGAATGCATTCAAAATGGACCTATGACTCCTATGGAACGGAAAGTTGGCAAATTTTATAAAACACTTTATGGCATAAAAACTATCATAACCCAGTTTATGACATAAAACAAAATGTCATAAAACATTTCCTGTGCTGATGTTTGACTGCGCTATACAGTTCAACATGAGCTATTTTCAAGGGCGATACATCTCTGAACGTATTCCAACTTTTCCATTGAAGGCAGGTAGAAAGCATTGGAAGATCTGTTATGGTTGAAGGGATTGAGGAATCTGGTAAGAAAATACCTTTCAAAGGATGACTCAAGGGATCACAGGTTGTCTGGTGCTTCACAAGCACTTCTTCAAAACTTTCAGAGGCAGAATTTATTTTAAATATATTTTTAATATATTTAATATATTTAATATATTTAATATATTTTTAATACACGGGTTTCCAAAGTCCGTTGTAACAAATTAGGGAGTTTACGTAACTAGAGTGATAAAGACAGGTCACCTAGAGTAATGTAATAACTAATTTCTAGGATTTATAAAACATATATTTTATAAGGCAACAAATGACAAACAGCTGAGGGTGGCTCACAAGGTAAACTGACAAATGACATTCACACATTGTCTTCAGAAAATAATGGCCTTAATGTAAATATTACAAAAAGTTTCATTTGCAAAATAGCTTCACACACAGGATCCTCAAATCTTAACTGAGACGTTCAAGACCCAAACATCTTATATTTTTCTCTTTTTGAGACAGAGATGCCACATTTGACTTTGATGGCTAAGAGTTACTTTCTAGGTAATTATGCATTTCAGTACTGAATGATTATTTCCCTAATCCTTCTTCATACGTAATATACTTTTGCTTATACTGGGATAGATAACGTTGATGCTTTTGAGGACACACACACACACACACACACATAAAAGTAATCAAATCCAGGAGACTGTGTTGTCTCTTGTGCAATCAGAGAAGTGCTGTGCATACACAGAATATATTGATCACGTCCCAATATATGTTATTGGGATGCTAAATTATTTATTTATTGAATTTATATCACTGCCCTTCTCACTTCCGTGTCATTCTGCACAACATACAGTGCCTATGAGGAGGGAGGTGATGTGATGGATTACAGTGAAATGGTAGTTTCCAAGGTGGGGAGGGGAAGGTGAGACAAGAATCACCCAATGCTCTCTGATGCTGTACAGGAGATAGAAGAAAAGATTTAGGATAGCTACTCTCTTGAATCTTCCAGGGTATAGCAGTCAGGTGGGGGAAGTAAAGGGTTAATCTGGCAAAATTTTGTCTATTTGGAGTGAACAAATAAAGAACTGAATTTTGGCTGGATAGCTATAGCACTTAGACTTATATACCACTTCACAGTACTTTACAGCCCTCTCTAAGCGAGTCATCTTATTGCCTCCAACAATCTGGGTCCTCATTTTACCGACTTCAGAAAAATGGAAGGCTGAGTCAACCTTGAGCCTGGTGAGATTTGAACTGCCAAATTTCAGGCAGCTGGCAGTCAGCAGAAGTAGCCTGCAGTACTGCACTCTAACCACTATGCCACCACGGCTCATTGTTCTGTCGTTCTTGGGTTCGGGCCTTACCCAATCAACTTTGTCAAAATCATTACTAACATTTGGCAAGCTTTGTACTCATAGTATAATTCTCACAATTAGATAAACCCATTTATTAATTCTGGGAGGTTAGTTTCCCAGAATTATTGTGTCCCGCCGATGCTGCAGACTGGACAAAGTGGCGGGCGAAATGCAAAACTGTAAACTCCAAGATATATGACAGGAATAACGCAAAGAACAAGAAGAGTTCCCCAAGTTTTGGAAGGTGTGAGTTTGGGAAGACCAAGATGTTATTTGCTTGGCATCCTCGAACCAATCAGATTATTTTCTACCCTTCCTTTCAAATAGACTGATGTAGAACAATGAAGATTTTCCCATTTCAGTGATTTAAACCGAAGGAACGTGAGTGCAAGGTGAGTGCATTGATAAAAAAACTAGTGATATCCCAGAAACCCATATATGGAGAACAAGAAAAGGCTCTGAATGGCCTTACTGTTATTATGTGCAAAAAATTTCTATTCATTATGCTACCAAATTGCCCTTCTCTATGGAGAAACAGTTTCTCAGACACCTCAGACACGGCTCAGACATTTGACAATCACTCTAAACTGTAATTGGGATCAGACTCTAAACTTTTAATGAGATTCTTATCTAATTCCAACAACTCAGAAATGTGTCACATTCATATATTCAACTAGTTGAAGAGGTATGTCCATTAGATTTTGCTCATCAGAGCAAAATCTCAAGATAAAGATAAAAATCTTTTAAAATTTTTAAAAATTTGATTAGAACGTGATTGAAGATCCAAATGAGAAAACAGAAATGGTACACAGAATAATAATCTGGGGAAATTGGGTGTTTCACTTTCTGTCTTGACTGTTCTCTCTTCACATGGTACAAAAAAAGATTGGACTTCTATACGTTAAAATGAGGCATAGGATCTTCTGATAATTTATGAGATTAGAGCTTATTTCAGACAATTAATTTGGAACTATCTTCCTTTCACAACATCATTGGTAAAGGTAAAGGTTTCCCCTATCCAGTTGTGTCTAACTCTAGGGGTTGGTGCTCATCTCCCTTTCTTGGCCAAGGGAGCCAGTCTTGTCCGATGACATTTCTATGGTCATGTGGCCAGCATGATTTATAGGCTGAGGTGAATGGAAGGCTATTACCTTCCCACCGAAGTGGTACTTATTTATCCAGTCACATTTGCATGCTTTTGAACTATTAGGTGGGAGTTGAGGCAAGTGACGGGAGCTCATCCTGTCATGCCGTTTCTTGGGTTTTGAACTGCTGATCTTCCGGTCAACAACCCCAGCAGCTTAACTGGTAGGTCGCTGTGCCTCCACCACATCATTAGATATTCTCAAAATGGATTGAGATATTTACAAACTGTCACATGATTGTCACATTATTCTACCTGTATCGACATCAAACCTGTGTCAGCAATAATGTTCTTATTGACAATGTCAGGTTGCCCCATCTCTAGGGAAGTCCAAAAAATCATTTTGGAGAGCAGGAACCAATGACATCACCCTGGACTCACTCTCTGCCTGTGAATCTGACCTCCCGGTACATTTTTCTTCTCCACTTTCAAAGAAGTGTTGTCTTTTGTTTGCTATCTGCCTGGCCTTCTGTATCTTCTTTTCTTTTAGGTCAAGCCCTGCATATTGATTGGCTGCTTTGTTGAGGGATGATTACTCCCCTCCCATCTCACACACATACACTGTTGCACACATCTCTACAGGAATGAGAGTAATTGGCAGTTCCTTTTCTGGAATGGAAAGTTGAGAGGAAACAGCAGCAGGGAACTGAGGATGAGGGGAGGATGAGTTAGCAAGCAATGTCTACAAAATACCATGCAAACTGATGCCAAAACATCTCAGTCCAGACAGCATTTTCTTAAAAACTGCTTAGAGAAAAGGCTGCATGAATCCAGGATAGAACCAATTTAAAAATTCAGTGCAAATATATCTAACATCTGAGGGCTCCTTGCTTGGTTTTGCTGATACCCCCACATTTGGAACGTAAGTGTCCCATCCTCATCTCACCTCTCTATTTGAAGGAAGATTGTATATTTGTGGAGTACCGGCCTTGAAGACATTGGACATAGTCTTTGTACTGCAAAATGTGCTCCGCAGAAAATGCTGTTTATTCAGATTCTTATTTAATAACTAAATAAAGTCTCCCAGTTTCACCTGGGAGAAACTGTCTTATTTTTTGCAAGGAACGAACCTGTATATTATTAGTAAGACCGTTATCTTTGTTTCAAAGGACATTTCGAAGAAGAAAGAATCTTTAGATCACATTGGGATTAACTCTGTATTATTTTTATACTTTTGATGTAGTCAAATGACTGATTCAATAAAATTTTATTCTATTCTCTTTACTCATGAACTTCTAATGCAGGATTGGTCTCGTTATTAAGCTTAGTCTCCATCAACAAACCAGCATAATTATTTATACGAAATTCCAATTTAACTTTCAAGAAATGATGGGTCACTGAGGATCTGCTATGGTAGCTTAGTGATTATATTACATGATCACAGAAACAATCAAGAGGCAGCAGGATGTAAGGCTAAATTGAATGGGGTATGCCTGTCAGCAGCACTGCTGCACTGAGGGCTTTTAGGCACTATGGAGTTGTTTCTATTTCTTTCTTCTTCTCTGGATCTCAAACTAAGGGTCTAGATGAACAGTGAATACTTTTAGACAGTATATAATATGGTAAAATGCACAATCCAATCCATAATTGCATGGGAGCCCCAGTGATTACAATAATTATAGTTCAACTGGGAAAATGTGACAATCCTAGACCAGGCCAAGTCCAAAAATGCCAGGGAATTTCTAGAAGCCTGCACTCTGACAAATCAGCAATCAATAGACACATAGACATTAACAACATCTATAGACTATGCAAAAGAGACAATCAACCAGCCCAAAAGAGAAAAAGACTCCAGCATCTCTCCACCAGTAATCAGCACTCAGATGCATAGATTAACTCCAAGATTAACTTCAGACCAACAATCAAGTAAGCAATATCCCAATCAAGAAACTGCCAAAGAGCCATCAGTAAGCAGCTCAACCAAAGAATCTCTAAAACAGCCCACGCCCGCAAAGAAAGGCAAGACACCAGAATATAAACTGACAGTAAACAACACACCTTACTAGCACTGATGATGTTACCTAATTACGGTAATGAAACATCTGCAAGAAAACAAGCAAGCTCAGAGAGCACAAAGGACCTATAATTAAACTATAATCATAGTTTAAAAATAATAGCACAATGAAGAGACATAGACTATCTTCTACTTACGGAGTCTTCCTCTAGCATAGCTCCTTGATTTTTGTGAGGCATTTAACCATCTTTTTCAGAGAATTGAAATAAAATGATGGGGAAAGTTGAGAGGCAACTCAAAGGAAGAACATGGATTAAGAAAAGTGTACTTTAAAAAAGAAAAGATTTGGACTAACCCACTTTCTCTTTGATCACTTCAAGATCATGTGTTCCACTTTAAGTGCAACCTTTTTCTCAGAAAGATTTATGGTATCCATTCCACAATTTAGAGAAGGATCATTTAATTAAGCTATAGGAAATCTGCCAAACAGGTGTGTATATTAATGTAATAAAATAACAAGAAATGTATTTGGAAACCCTGCCTTTGTGTATCTTTTTCTGCAAGTAGATCTGTATATCTTATTTTCTATTCTTCTTTTTCTGAAAGGTTTGATTAATCTGTCCAATCAGTGCTATAATATTCTGCTAGTATATGGCCTAATGTCCAAGCATAAAATTCAAAATAATTTAATAAACCAACCATTCTGTTAGATGGGACAATCTACTAGAATTATGCAAAGCTTCACTTCTATGAAGGTTTGTGCAAAACACTCCTTTAAGATATATCTGTAAGTGAATGGAGTCTGCTGCACTGTTTCTTAATACTCAGATGACTCATTCAGCACTTCCAGTTACCAGAAGAGGCTTCTGTATAGATGCAGTATATACCTGTCATCTCACTCAAGGTAATACTCAATTCTTCCAGCTATTAGAACAGGTAGCTGATGATGGTTCATGGCAACAGGAAGCAACTTGAGAATTGTGTGCCTTCCATTGTGCAGAGCACAGCTGCTTCATGAAAGTCTACAGACTATTGACTACTGAAATTTTGCTTTCAGCCATAGAACTCTGAACTTTATTGAGATGTTTCGTACAAGTGTAGCACTTAATCTGACATGGTTGGAGAGAAAAGGAATAATGAAAATCACTGGGTTCTGATTTTTTTCTCTTGACCTCCCACATGACGTTTCAGCTACGTAGGGGATGGAGTGCAGCCTTGATGGGCTAAGAGAATATGGTTTTGAGAAAGTCAGTTGTGCTGATATTTATGGAAGAGAATAGAGGACATTGAACTCATGCAACCTGAGTTATTTGTTAGTCTCAGACACATCTCTATCATGGACAAAAAAGTACCCACAAAATTAAGCACTGCAAGTGACTCAACCAATCTTTCTGAAGCTTGTGTCTTCAATTTAGTGTTTTCCCTATATTTTTCCATATTAAATTCACTGATGGTAATCCTACACACTGGTAAATCAGGCTGAGGAAAAAAACAAACTGATGCCATGCTGCAATACCTACAGATGCCAGCATGTATAGCAATTGGAATATTTACAAAAGGTGTCTGTATAATTTAAAAGTTACCGAGTGTGTTTCTAAAAAAGGAAAAGGGAAGGGGAAGGGGAAGGGGAAAGGGAAGAATTAAACTTTCTGCCAAAGGGCAGGCAAGGCATCTATTCACGCTGCTCTTTTCTACCCTAGACAAAGATACTAGAATAATTTCAGCTTCAGTGTTAGCTGTTGTCAGGCTGATTTATGATGCCCCAAACAGTGGGTTAAAGTTACAGGAAAGTAAATTAAGGCTAGATATTAGAGGGAATTTCTTCATGGTAAGAGCTGTCAAGCACTAGATTGAGTCATGAGGTGATAGGTTTCTCTTCAATGGAGGGCTTTAAGCAAAAATTGGATTGCTATCAGTGTCAGGTCTGCCATTGCATCACTTCAGTCCTGCTTTGCTTCGATGGCATCCTGCCATAAAAGGGGGGAGGGGGGATGACAGGATGAGAGGAACCAGAGGTGCCAGCCTGGAACAGAGCCTGGCAGATCCAAGGTCCCAAGCATGAGAATGGTATCCGAATGCCCACCGAAGAGGCACACAATTTTAGGACTGTTCCCAAAACACCTAGTCTGAACATCATTGGACATTTACAAAAGGACCAAGTGGGAAGGGTCCGGGAGAAGAGAAAAGCACTGGGATTATGCAGAAATATTCAGATCTGGTTTTGCTACCCTGTAACCACTTGGCTTCAGTAAAAGTTATACCTCTCTTACAACAATGGGAGTTAAGGGCCCTTTTTTCCCTCAAGCTGGGACAGGCCTGACAATCTGTCTGAAATGTTTTAGCAGAGAGCAAGGGGGTTAGGTTAGATGATCTCTGAGATACCTTCCAATGCCATGATTCCAGAAAATGGATAACAAATAAATTAAACCTTGATCAAGACATCCATAAAAAGCTACCAACAAAAGCCTCTGGTACATCTACTTAAAAGAAATATCTCTCTGGTGAATAGACCACTACAAAGCCATTTCCAATGATTTGGCTGAAATTGGCAAATTTAATAGCCTTATTTAGCCAGTGATATCCTCGGCACGCTATGTTACAACTGAAGTGATATTTAAATTCAGTTGCTAGGGATGACTTTTACCTCATTCGCAGGCACAGCCTTTTACCATTATATCAGGATGTTTCATCAAATGAAAATGGAGCGTAAGGAAAACTTCTAAAAGCCCTGTTTTAAATCACAAGGCATGATTGGGGTTTACTAATGTACTGCGTTCAAGAGTGTCAATCCCCCCCCCAAAATGAATTCTTGTTGACAAAAAAATTGGACATTTCATATTAGGATGTAATTTGTCATTTTTCTAAATAATATTAGGAAATGTCACTGAGAAAAACAACTAGAGTTCACTAGAATTCCCTAGAAACAAATTGGAACTGCTTTCCTTTCTCATCCTGAGGTTCACACTGAGTTCCTAGTCAACTTCCACATCAGATGCTAAAATTTAAAACAGTAACAAATATGAAGAGTTCAACAACTAACAATATACAATATTGGCTTTTCTTATAATGAAGAAAATCTCATACAAAGCATGAATCATAAAATAAATTGTAACTCTTTGCAATTTTATATATATATAATTGCCAGCATGTTTCCTGCACTGTTATAGCTAAATAAATTTGGGATTATGCTTTTTGAAAAAAATGTGTAAGAATCAGGGTATATTATATATTATTTTTGTAAACCATATTAAGAAGTCTGTACGTGCCATTATGCTGAGACGGTTGGCCATATAGGTCTTACAAAGAAAAAAGAACACAAAAATTACTAGCTATTTGTAATAAATGCAATTTTCAAAGTTTTATTCAAAGACCTGCTGAAACAAATATGTTATTAAAAGCTGGCAAGAGCAATGTGTTTTAATTTTCATGTAAACATGATACTCTGGCTGCAGAAGTATAGTTCACTATTTTTTTCAAGACATTACTATCTCCACATTACTTATGGTGAGATTTCATTTTACTTGTTTTGTGATCCTTCAGTTTCATGAAGGAAAACTTTGAGAAATGGACATTATTTATCTTTTTGAGTATTCTCCATCATACTTCTTTGGAGTTTGGTTCTACTGTATTATTCCTTATGTATGTAGTGAGGAAGTCAATAAAAGCAATAAAGAGATTTGACTAAACCCACATGCAATAATAAAAAGTTTATAATAATCTATAATGAAGCTTATAATAATAAAAAGTGAGCCAGTTTGCTGTAGTGGTAAAGGTGTTTGGCCTAGAACCAGGAGGCTGTAAATTTTAGTCCTGCCTTAAGCATGAAAACTAGCTGAGTGACCTTCACTAGTCACTCTCTTTCTCAATCCAACCCACCTCACAGGGTTGTTGTTGTGAGGAAAGAGGAGTAGGAAGGAGTATTGGTATGTTTGCTGCTTTGAGTTTTATTTTATTTTTTTTTAAAAAAAGGCAGGATAAAATTCTAAAAAAAAAAAAGATTGTGAATAATGTTAAGGTTAAGTTGAATCTACATTTTCAAAGCAGATTTTGAAAAATAATAATAAAGGCAAGTTTCTTCAACCTAATGCTTTCAAATTATGCTCAGCTACAACTTCCAGAATTCACAGTTAGCATGGCTGATGGCTATGGAATCACATTTAGAAGTCCATCGGTTAGGGTTGGCTATCTTGGATGGTACTTGTGCTGGCTATGCAACCAGCAATCTAGAGTTGCTATTATCATGTAATCTAGGGTGGCTGACATTTGGGTTTCAGATTTAGAGATTTGATTTTACCAACACAGCTAATGTTGAAGAGCGCTGAAGGTGAAATGTCCACCTCTGATTTAGACCAACAAAAAATAACTCGTTTTGCCTGGTCATTTGTCACAAAAATAAGTCTGTCTAATGATCTCACACACAAGTGTAGTCTAAATTAACCCTCCCTGGACATAAGATGACTCTAATATTTTTATGCTTTCCATTCATGAATAGAACATTTACTTTGGAAGAGGACCAATATGTATATGTATGTGTGTGTATATATATATATATTTATTTATTTATTTTAATTCATAGGTATAAATGTGCGATATTTTTGCAATCAGGGTTTTTTTCCTATGTTGAAAGATGTTAAAATGGCCATGGTGGGATGAAATCTCTATTCATCGCTTTCAGGCCTGTCAGACATTTTATGTTGTTTCTTCTGAGACTTATGGGAGACTGGATCTCCCGTAAGTCTCAGAAGAAACAACATAAAATGTCTGACAGGCCTGAAAGCGATGAATAGAGATTTCATCCCACCATGGCCATTTTAACATCTTTCAACATAGGAAAAAAACCCTGATTGCAAAAATATCGCATATATATATATATATATATATATATATAAAATTTTTTGATCAACCTTTTTTTTTTTTTGCAATCAACAAACTCTTTGCCCAAGTACATAAATACAGAGTTACCCACATAGGCTAAGCATCACAGCTACTATTCAACACAACAGGATGAGGGAGGGATGAAGAGAAACATGTGTGAGTAGTACATGAACTAAGCCTAGGAATTAAAGCCGTCACTTGAAATATTTCTTGCTCTGTGTTAACATATGATTGTGCCAAAAATGATCAGGTCAAAATTGCAATCAGAGGAAGGGAAAAACAGCTTATACTATTTTCTTCTTTCTGGACAGGAATCTTTCCTTTTTGAACTCAAGGTTCAGGTTGAATGAACCTTGCAAACAGGTATGAATACAACTTCTTTTCAAATCGCAGGCATATAACTCTAGCAAACAATAAGGCTACCTCAGCCACCTTTGAAAAGAAATTCTTTGTGTGGGCTCCTACACGGATCTCTTTGGAAGATTCTGCATAGCTCTATTTAGGATACTCTAAACTTAAAAAGTTCTTCGAAACACAACTATATTTGTACTAAAAACATAAAAAGAGTGGAATGAATCAAGACTGACCTTTTTAAAAGAAAATAATCATAAAAAAGAAGACTACCGCTGATTTGGTTTCAATAGTCTTTAAAAAGCATTAAGCATTTTAAATTGTATGAATGGAAATAATCTCCTATCTGTATTAACTGCAAAGTTCCTTTATTACATTAAATTACAACATTAATTGAAAAATATTTTACTCCTAATTTTCCATTTGAATTTTCCCATTTATATTGGCATCCTTTTATAATAGAATACACACTTGAAAATTAGCATGTAATTGTCAGACAGAAACTTATTAGAATGAATGAAATTGAATTAGTGGGGGAAATATCTTCAAAGAATAATTTAAGAAAAAAAACTAGGCTTCACAGATGTTTTTAAATATTATTCGCAGTGTCTGATCTCACTGACCAGGCTTAGGTGTTTTAGAGTTGGAGACAAGATATGCTATTATTAATGAATAATCTTTTGTGGAGTGATAATAGTTTTGTGAATAAGAAAACCTTTCAAAAGTTTAGCTATTCTAGCATGCATCTGCAATAAAAGAGACAGTTAAAGGAAACTATACAACCAGATGAGGGACTTTTCTTATGAGAGGGATTCTACTGTATCAATCACAGAATGATTTGGTTATAGATGGTCAATTCCAAATTGGTATATTGGCTTTATGATACACCTCACCTGATTCTTTGGATCCAGTTTTGGACAAGGACGCCCTCCATTGTATGGTTTCTCCTTAAGCCATCTGGACCGAATTTTCACTCCTGTCCCACACGATGAACTACAAGGAGACCAGCCAGACCAGTCACTTAATTTGCAGTCAAATGGACAAGGTACAGTGCAAGACTGTTCAATATAACCTAAAATGAAGAAGAAAAAAAAATAGGAAAGAAGGAACCGTTAGAAATTGGGGCGGGGGGGGCGGGACAGTGAAATTATTGCATTGTTGAAGCTGCATCCAGCGTCTATATCCCTGGAGAAAGAAGGCCAGCTGAATTTCTTAATGCATGGATTGAACATGGCACTAAAAACTTGGAGACATCTAAAATAGAGTATTTGGAAAGATATATAATAATACTTCTATTTTTCAACCCCACGTGATTTTATTCTAAGAATAGCTACATACCTTACTGACTTTAACTGGTTCAACATGTTGCATAAATAGTGCCATAAATAATTACATGAGGGTTAAAGCAAAGACACAATCCTCTTTGCTTGACAAAAGAAAGTAACTCAGCCGCTATTAATACTGCAGTAGTTACTATAAATATATGCCAAATTCATGCATTACAACCTCTTAAATATGTGCTAACTGTCACTCTAATAGAAATATATTCATCTTATCACCTAACACTTTCATGAATGCCTGCTGTTAATATCACGATCAATATTTAACACAGTGCATTTTCCTTCCAAGCTCACTATCTACAATGCTGGAAACTTAGTTAGATGGCATGCCCAATAGGTTTGTGTTGATACAAAGCACCTGAGAAAAGTCAGACTTGATTAGCAAGTGGATAAGAGGTCACTAAGAAATAAAAGGGCTGCACTCAAGCTTAGGAAGTCAAGAAAGCATCCCCCCCCCCAAAAAGCAGGGATAAACTGCTTCTATATGGTTGTCAAGAAAACAACTTGAATATGCTTATGAAATCAGCAGGACTCAAGTTCAATGCAAAGAGACTTACTAAGACATCCTTGCAAATGCTCTTACTAAGAATATTCATATGTCTGAAGAGATCAATTTTAATCCACAAATCACTTAAGCAATGTCTGTCTGTCTATCTATCATTTCTAAACCCCTTTTTTATGACCCTGTAATTGCTTAGTTTGGGGTAGAGTTGGGGTAACCAGATGAAGCTGGGCATTTTACTGAGTGACGTGGTGGCCTAGTGGTGAAGATGCTTGCCTCCATTCAGAAGGTTGAGAGTTCAATCCTAGGCAGATATTTCTCTTCTAGGGTACAAAGAAAAAAAACATCTGTGAACTGTCCGTCCGTCTGTCTGTCTGTCTGTCTGTCTGTCTGTCTATCTATCTATCTATCTATCTATCTATCTATCTATCTATCTATCTACTTTAGATCAGGTATGTCCAATTTTTTGGCTTGCCTGGGCACAATGAGTGAAGAGGAATTGTCTTGGGCCACATATAAAAAGTATAATATATTTAAGAATAATTGATGCCAAGATTAAGGAAGGCATGTTTGTTGGTCCAAAATCAGTTCATCAATGACAAGTGGTTCAAATATTTGTTAGTGGGGCCACAGAAAATCATTTGGAAAGCATTCAAGGATGTTGTTGAGAATTTTTTTGGGTAATTACAGAGCACCAAACTACATACAAGTTCATGAATACATTTTCTGCATTCACACTTGGACTTTCTTCCTGAAAATCTAGCTGCAGTGAGTGACAAACATGGTGAAAGTTTTTACCATGACATTGCCATACCAGTATCAGGGCAACTGGAATCATCAATGCTGGTTGACTATTGTTGTACATAGCAGTGAAATGCATTGGAACTGAGTACAAATGAAAACCAGCAGCAAAACACTTTTGGCCCTATGGAACTCATTCAGTGATAAGCAGTTAATTTCATATTTCTTAACATATCTATATGATACAGTCATTCTGAAATTATATTTGTGTTCTGTTTAAAAGAATCTATCAGTATCACCAAGTGTTTTTCAGGAAGCAAAACTTTTGAAAATGTGTTGTCGAGTATTCTCCCTGAACATCACAAAAATGTTAAGCATGGGGCAGAAGCAAGAAAACAGTGCCCTTTCCTGGTATAGGAGTCACTGAAAGTACACAGAGACACTATTTGACTTGCTTTTAAACATCTTCTCGTCTATCTCAATCCGTTCCAGTCGGGCTTCAGGCCTAGGCACAGCACGGAAACGGCATTGGTCGCATTGGTTGATGATCTCTGGAGGGCTCGGGACAGGGGCTGTTCCTCTGTCCTGGTCCTGTTAGATCTCTCAGTGGCTTTTGATACCATTGACCATGGTATCATGCTGCGCCGGTTGGAGGGGTTAGGGGTGGGGGGCACCGTGTTGCGGTGGTTCTCCTCCTTTCTCTCTGACCGGTCGCAGTTTGTGTTGTCGGAGGGCCAGAGGTCGACCCCGAGGCGCTTTGTATGTGGGGTGCCGCAGGGGTCGGTCCTCTCGCCCCTTCTGTTCAACATTTATGTGAAGCCGCTGGGTGAGATCATCCATGGTTTCGGGGTGAACGCTGATGACACTCAGCTGTACATCTCCATCCCGGACCACCCTAATGATGCCCTTGACGTGATGTCCCGGTGTCTGGAGGCCATACGGATCTGGATGGGGAGAAACAGGCTCAAGCTCAACCTATCCAAGACCGAGTGGTGTAGCTTCCGGCATCCCGATATAGTTAGTTGGTGTCATCTCTGACTATTGGGGGCGAGTCGTTGGCCCCCACAGAGAGGACTCGCAACTTGGGTGTCCTCCTGGATGCATGGCTGTCTTTAGAAGAGCATGTGACGGCCCTGGCCAGGGGGACTTTTTATCAGGTTCACCTGATTCGCCAGTTGCGTCCCTTTCTGGATCAGGACTCCTTACGTACGGTCACTCATGCCCTTGTCACTTCCTGCCTGGACTACTGCAATGCTCTATACATGGGGCTCCCCTTGAAGAGCACCCGGAGGATCCAACTGGTTCAGAATGCGGCCGCGCGGGTGATTATGGGAGCGTCATGGTGCTCCCATGTAACACCTCTCCTGCGTGAGCTGCACTGGCTCCCGGTGGTCTTCCAGGTGCGATTCAAGGTATTGGTGACCACCTTTAGAGCACTCCATGGCTTAGGGCCTGGATATTTATGGGACCGCCTTCTGCCACCGAGAGCCTCCCACCGGCCAGTACGCTCCCACAGAGAGGGGCTTCTCTGGGTGCCGTCGGCCAAACAATGCTGACTGGAGGCCCCCAGGGGGAGAGCTTTCTCTGTGGGAGCACTGCCCTCTGGAACAAGCTCCCCCCGGAGATACAGACGATTCTGGACTTACGTACTTTCCGTTGGGCCCTCAAAACCTTTTCATTTCATCAAGTTGGGCTGGCCTAATCTCTCCAATTGTGTATTTTAATTTGGATTTTTAATGGAGGATTTTAACTGTCGGGCCAAAATGTTTAATTTATTTTTAAATTGTTTTTAAATTTTGTATTTGATGTTTTTTACTTCTGGCTGTTCACCACCCTGAGTCCTTTGGGAGAAGGGCGGTATATAAATTTAAATATTAAATTAAATTAAATTATCTTCTTCAAATCATCCTGTGATTTTTTTTGACTTTTTTTGAATGTTGTTATATCTGTTGTGGCCTGCCGGTGGCCAGTGGAACTGGCAGCAAGTTGGACAATGAGGAGGTTGGGGAGAAACATGGGCTAGTTCTGGGGGCTGGGGAAAGCTCAGACGAGGGCTCTGCCTCGGAGGCAGAGAGGGAGCTAGACAGCAGTGAGGCAGAGGAACAGCTGGAGCCTGTTCCCAGTGTGCGCATGCGCAGAGCTGCCAGAAGACAAGAACTAAGAAAGCAGGGTCGACTTGGGAGTAAAGCCACACCTTGGAAGTGATTGGCCCCTCCCATAGGAAACAAAAGAAGAGCGAACGGGGAGGGGGCTTTTGCAGGAAACAATTCGGTCGTTTAGTCGTTTCAAGAGTGAGAAGATCTGTCCATGAATCCCAGAGACTCTGTGCCAAGTTTTGCCTTGCACTGCGTTTGGAAACTATTGACATGGCAGCCTTCCAAGCGAGATAAGGTCTGTGTTGATAAATATTCCTCTGAAAGACTCTTTGCCAGGCATTACTGACTGTGAATGAAAGGAATTCACAATGGTATAAATAAAAGGGGTTTTGCCTGGACCAAGACTCTGCTTCATGCTTTTTAGGGAAGCTTAGGTCAGAAAAATATCTGCACTTTATTGTCTGAGCTTGATATTCCAACTATTTACTCTCTGTCAAAAACTTTAGTATCCTCAGATCCCTCAGTATTGAGAAAACAAAAGGAAAATTGCATAGTTTTATCCCCAAAGAATGAAATTACACATGCTGCTTTGCTATAGGAGGCAAAGACTGAGCTAAAGCTATAAACCAAATTGGCAGAACAGGCTGATGGCTTTTGCACTGAATTTGTTTATGACAAGGATAGATCCTTAAAAGGCTTTCTGTTACGGTGCTTTATTAGAATACCGGTAACTAGTTAAAACTGTCTGGATCCTTAAGCCACAATAAAATTAATTTTATAGAGAAGGGCAAAAGCAATAAATACTGAAATTGGTTGGTATAATTTATCTTTTCTTGCTGCATTTTGCTGCCCTTTTGCACTGGAGTCATATAGCAAATTGATAGTTACAATCATTTTTCTGTAATAGCTCTATATTGCAAATCTTCCCTAAGCTGTATAACTGCCTAATTTAAAACGTACACTAATT
Organism: Pantherophis guttatus; assembly: GCF_059756535.1. Lineage (NCBI taxonomy): Eukaryota > Metazoa > Chordata > Lepidosauria > Squamata > Colubridae > Pantherophis > Pantherophis guttatus. Next base: position 134,786,572 of record NC_142063.1, on the reverse strand, counting down.
TGGTTGACTATTTTGCATACCGATGTTTTCTCTTAGCAACTTCTTTATATACATGCATATCGGTCTATCTTTCTTTCTCTCTGTTATTCATCAGCATTTTCCTTCTTCCCATGTCAGTATATATTGATCCAAACCTGTCCTTTACACTTGCATATCAAAAAGAAACTATAATTAAAGCACTAAAAAGAAACTCTTTAAAATAATTCCTATCATTAGGCAGAGTGAAGCAAAATCTCCACAGGTATTTGTTTATCCCATTAGGCAACAAAGTATAATGGGTGACCCAGTTATACGTGGGAAATTTGCCAGATGATTTTGAAGACCTATTACAAAGGAATTCTTCAACTCAGGAGAAACAAAAACAAACTTCAGTTTTCAACTACCTCATGACAGCCCACTTAATTAATTTTCAGCAAAGAGCAAGTATCTTAAAGGGAAAAGTTGAAATAAAATGATTATCAACAGAATAACGGGAGTAAATAGCTATTAATTCTCACACAGTATTTGTTATCGTGGGGTTTGTAGATAAATTATATATCCAATAAATATACAAGCAATATCATGGGAGGAGATACAAATATATAGCCACTGGATAAAAATAAAAAGATATTAGTCAAAATTCACTGCAGAATTCTTTACATGATCCATAGCAATGATAAAGCACCATATTTTCCTTGTTTCAGATCAAATTATGTTAAGATGTTTCCTTTTTCAGTTGGTTTCTCCAAAGTTTAAGAAACTAAACAACACAGAATATTTTTAAGAAGGCAGGATTCTTCCTCCTTTTCTCCTCCCTGTAACTCATAAAACATGAGTATTTCATAAAGGTAATTCATGCCCACATATTCCAAATGTAGTTCAAACTGCCGGTCTTGATTGCTAAAGCCCTATGTCTTGGGACTGAGGTATTTGCTGGATGGTCCTGTTCAAATCATTCTTATCTACCAGAGTCTTAGATGCCTGACTAGGTGGCTCAGTGGCTAAGACACTGAGTATGTCAATCAGAAATGTCAGCAGTTCGGCAGTTCAAATCCCTAGTACAGGTCTCCTGTGTGAGCAGGTGAGATGACTTCCAAGGTCCCTTCTGTTACTATGTTGTGTAGAGCTAGTTTCCAGCTTCTGGGAAGCAGGGCCGGATTTAGATGAAAAGAGGCCCTAGGCTATTCCACTTATGAGGCCCTTTCACCTATAGTGAAAGTGTAATTTTAATTTTGCTAACAATTTGAATGTAGGCCCCTCTTGATCTTGAGGCCCTAGGCTGAAGCCTAGTTAGCCTATAGGAAAATCCGGCCCTGCTGGGAAGTAATGGGGGCAGAGGCCCACAGGCTCTGATTTTCTACTGGTGCACTTGCATTTTAGAGTAACCTCCTCCTAGAAATCTGATCTACTCTGACAGCTGAAAATACAAAGTATCTGTAAACTCTAGGGATAAAAATCAAGGAGCACAGTGAAAAAGGGTCTAAAATTAAATATAAAGAAGACATATAAACTAATGACAAAGTTAGAGCAACCCGCATTAGAACTGACAATAAAGATATCAAAGTGGTGAATGGCTTCTGTGTTTTTGGATCAACTAACAACAATAAAGGAAAATATATTGAAATGCTGTGAGGTGAGGTGTCTGTGAGGTGTCTATACCTACATACAGTGGATAAAAATTACTCAAGCAATGGTATTCCCTGTGACATTCTATGGAAGTAAAAGTTGGACTTTGAAGAAGCAGGATAGAAGGAGTATTGACACTTTTGAATTCTGGTGTTGATGAAGACTCCTGAGAATACTATGGATAGTCAAGAAAACAAATAACTGGATCATTGATCAAATCAGCCCAGAGTTCTCCCTTAAGGCACAAAAATGGCCAGGTGCAAATTATTCCACTTCAGACGCATTATGTGAAGACCTAGCTCTCTGGAGAAAGCTCTAATGCTTGTAAAGATGGGAAGGAAGAGAAGAACAGATTGACTAGCAGCAAGGTGCATGGGCTCAGTTAAGCGGCAATGGATGCATCATTACAAAATCCGAGGGAGCAGATTAAGGACAGATCATTATGGCAAAAATCTATGTACTGTATGTGGTTGCTAAGAATCAATATTGACATGATGACACATAATCAATCAATTAGAAATCTGATCAGCCCCCTTGCTGTTGGCTTTCCACCGCCTATTAAAAACAGCAATTTTTGAGAGATAAATTGATATAATCAGTTTATATATTTATGTCTATAGAGGGTGGGGCACTTATTTTACTTGATCATTCATATACCCTGGACATTTTACTATAGATCGATGGATGTCCTATAAATTTTCAAGCATTTGTCTGATCACATGGGTATAGCAATCGAACCGACTCCTGGATTACGATGGCTTTATTCTGTATGAAGCAGACAAAATGTCTGCAGTGAATCCTCATTTCTGTAACTATTAAAAATTCAAAATACCTGCTACCATAATTAAATTCTCTGCAATCTGGAATGGAAATAGACACTTCTTACACACTGCAGCACAGGGATAGGGTTTTTTTCCTACCTTCAAACATGAAGCAAGCTTCTTCCAAGTCAAAAGACAATTAGAAAGAAAATCAAAGGTATCGAAGAAGCATGTCTTAATATATTCACTTATAAATTAGGTCTAAAGGCACATGTGCAGTTTTCAACTTAATCCCCATCTCCTTGCAGTAAATGGGACTAATGAGATTCTGTGAGAATTAAGCTACTTTGTTGGGAGCTGCTGTCACCGGTTTGAGATTGACAGTAGACACAACATACCTAAGAATTAATTGCTCCCACACAGGGGTTCACTCAGTTTCAGCAACATCTAGTCAAGCAATGTATAAAGATTTATTTTTATTTATTTATTAAATTTGTATGCTGTCCATTTCCCCTACAAGATGACTCGGGGCAGCGTCCAAGTGATAAAGATGGTAAGCATCTTTGTCTCTCCCCCCTCCCAACCGTGTTTAATGTACGACTGATTTCAAAATTTATTTCACAGAAAGACATTCTGCAAAATTCTCATGGGCGCAGAATGAGGTTCTTCCAGTTATGAAATGACAAGGTGCCCGTAGTAGTTCTGTGAGTAACTTGCTTTCATTGTTCAAATGTCTCTCTAGTGGTCTGCAGCCTCTTTCGTTTCCTTTATGACAATTCAGTCCCGAAGCAAGATAGCATGAGAAAATTCCTTCATGGTTTTTCTCAGTCTGGCATGTACAACAGAGACCTAAGGAGATTTAGTGTGGTAGGAAATATTTAACAAAAACAAAACAAAAAAACAAAAAAAACACCATCATACAAGCAACTTTATCTTCTGTTATCTCCAAAATAATATTAACTGCAGAGACCTCACCAAGGGAAATTCAAAAAGAATTTTCAAGAATCCAGAGTATATGGTAGAAATGCAGAAAGCCCTTTTCACAGGGGGAAAAAATGATTGAGAAAGTGGCAGGTAAACACTGACACAGCATTAACTAAAAAGAGAGGAGTGAAACTACAGAAACTTCACTTTCATGGGATTTGTGGGTAGAATAATAAGTAGAGCTAGAAGGCAGATTGGTTACTGAGTTTTTATTAGCTTTTTAAACTATTAGTGGTTACAGTTTATGATTCAAAATTTTTTCGCTTGCCTGCCTTATGACTGGACAGTTTCCCACATCAGTAATCTTGCTGGGCTGCGAAGCCCAAGGCAGAAAGCACTCAAAGATTTTTAAGGAAACATATATTTATACTAAATATTGAGAGGCTGATGAATTGCACGAGCGCATAAATGGATATATATATATATATATATATATATATTCATAAGCAAAAAATAAACCATGGCCGCAGGCCAGAGTAAATAAGATAAAGGCTCCTGAGGAGTCTGAATAATAAAGGGAATTTTCTTTGGTCAAAGGGTAGATTTCCAGAAATGTAATCAAGAAGTATGCAATCTTCACTTAATAAAAGCAATGGTGTATTTCTTTGCTTATGTGGTAAATTTGTTATAGCTGCATAGAGTCATGCCAGCATGTTAAAAAGTTTGTGTAAAGGGAGGCTAGGGTTTTGGAAATAAAATATGATAGGCAAGCAGCTTTTGAAGCAGATGCACATGTAAACTAATTGGCTTTAATCTCATTTGCTTCCACGACTAGCATATTTCATCATTGTAATTAAGAAATCTGAGGCAGCTGTATACTTGGAAAACAGCACCACAAGCTGCCTTGTACAACGCAGGGCCTTTTGACAGAATTTCATACATCACTCCAGGGGTCAATGGCAACGGTGGCAACAATTTCCATAGAAGCAAACCAGGATCCTTTTGTTTCGAAGTGTTTTCGTGAGACATATCTGGATTGAATATAAAATAAGCAAAAGGACTGGTCTCCAGATAGTATTGAACTACAACTTTCAGAGCCCTTCTTGGCATTTACAAGGCCTTTGAGCATTCGGATTCTGCCTTCCTCAAAGGCAGAAGCTCCCTCTGCTGCGATATATTTCAACAGAGGGTCTTATTTATTGTTGCAATGAAAATTAGTGCTCAATTACAAGCGAATAACTAAATCCTCTAGATGTAAATTTTAACAGCAACAAGTCTCCTGTTTCTGCCTGTTCTTCTCAAAGGATGTGAATTATCATTTTGTTCTCTTCTCCTTTGCTTATTGTCATGTTACCATTCTGTGTTTATATACAACTGTTTTGAACTAGTGTGAGAAAAGCTGGAATCTGAAGAGGTGTAAATTAGGAGCACCAAAGGAAGGATAAGAGAGCCAGGGTAGCATTTGGATTAAGAAATTGGAGAGGGACTGGGGTGATTTGGATTCAAGTTCACCTTCAGCCAGTGCCAGTCAGTTTCTTTCAGTTCCAATTATTTTATGGGCATGCTGCCGTGAAGAAAAAATTGCAGGAGGAAGTATGGTATATTAACACGATTGTTAATAGTGTAGCAATTTTGTACACAGAAGTTGTGGAAATCTTGTGAGATTTAAGATTTTTTTTCTTATTCTTTTACCGGAGAATTGCACTCTGCATTTTCTACATATGTATCATCAACCTGGCATCTTCAAAGGTAAAGTGGTCTACTGTGCAATTGAGCAGCAAGTGTCAAGATTACTGTCTTAATGGCCAAGTATCCTGACTTCTGATTGGCCTTTTAGGTGAGCTGCTTCCTGATTGATCTAGGTTGTTGCATCAACCCAGATCAGCTCTCACCAACCTGCACCAATCAGAAACCAACTAGGCTAAAGGCCATAGTGAAATGACAGGAAATCTGTTCTCTAGAACACAGTAACTAAAACCCGAAGCGCAACGGTGCCCAACAGTCCAGAGAAGATTATATTTCTAATAAAACACATGCAAATTAAGATGAAATCTAAAGTAAGGGCTTCTTGTTATTACTTGTTGACAGATATTCCTTCATGTTCTTCAATGGATTCTGATAATACAAGTAGTCCTTAACTTACAACTGTTTAGTGACCGTTCAAAGTTACAACGTCATTGAAAAATGTGATTTATGACTTTTTCACCCTTACAACCTTTGCAGCAAAATTCAGATGCTTGGCAACTGGTTCCTATTTATGACCATTGCTGTGTTCCAGGGTCATGTGATCACCTTTTGCAATCTTCTGTCAAGCAAAGTAAATGAGGAACCCAGATACACTTAACAACTGTGGGAGGAAAAGTCATAAAATGGGGGCAAAACTCACTAAACAAATGTCTCACTTAACAACAGAAATTGCAGGCTCAATAGGGATCGTAAGTCAAGGACTACCTGTACTTCGATTTGTAACATGCAAATATCTGTTACATGAGATACCTGTTTCATTGTAGATATTGTTGGGGTTATTATTTTAGTATCTCGCAATAACAGCTAATACTTCCAACGAATGCCGAAGCGTAAGGTAAAGCAAATGAATATGCTCGTTTGGACAAACTGCACAGCCACAAATAAATCTCTCAATTTTGGCATGCTGATATATTTAATAATACAACATTTTTAGCATTTTTTGCCCACATGCTATGAAAATATGGAGAAGCCCTACCCAGCAAATGATTTGTTTGTATTGCTTTTTCTCATATAAATTCTAAAAAGGCAAAATCTGGAAAGGTGTGCAGTGATTCATAAAGAACTATCTTGCGTGAATTTACTGTCACTGCTAGAATGGAATTGTTGTAGTCCAATGAACACCTCCATTACGGAGAAGCTTCATCCTGTCTCCTTCTGTTTGTTTTTTCCCCCCTCGGATTCTCATTACAGTCAAACCGATGGGTACAACTCTAACACTGTTAACAGACTATTCCTCCCATTGGGGATCCTGCATGCTGATGAAAAGAAGCAACGCACGACAAAAAAACCAAATAAGAAAAGGCTGAGTGAAGACAAGACTAAAGGGTCAGAAACAATGCTAATTATTAACAACAAATGTAACAACAACAGAAACAGAATGTGACAACTTGCAAAAAAAAAAAGGGGGGGGGAACAATATGATGAGATGTTGAGAAATGTTTTCCAGCTTTGGAGGAGGAGAGGGGGACATCTGTTAATGTAACTCCAGTTGATGACATTTATGCAATTGACAATTGCTGATTTCCACACTTCTCAAAATTTTAAATTGCTTTCTTTCTGGAGCCAACCTATCCAACCTAATGAAATTATATTTCTAAGTCAGGCATGGCAAGAAGCCATACTGTTATTCTTTAAGTGAGAGGTTTTGTTTTAAGATTTACTAAAGCATCAAAATAATTAGAGACTAATTAGCCGGATTTCACATCTACTGTATAGCAAGAGAAGTGAGATATAGTTTAGTTTATATTTAGCTTATATTATATATCTATACCGTGGTCCCCTCTTGAAGCTAAAAACAATGAAGTAGAAACATTTTTGATTCATGTCTGCCCATCTAAAATCTAGCTTCTGTTCAGCTGCGGCACTATAGATATTCATTAACTGATGTTATGAATGAATTGGTCTTCCACATTATGTTGTTAAAAGGCCAGCAACATAGTAAATTTGATCCAACAATTCATGTTCTGTTTTCTTGTCCCATGTGATGGAATGGATTATAACACCAATGTTTGCTACAGCCAATATCATATTATCTGGCTGCCAAAGGGGGCATTACAAATGACTCCCTTTCAAGGTGTGATGCAGGGGTGAAATCCAGCAGGTTCTGACAGGTTCTGGAGAACTGGTAGCAGAAATTTTGAATAGTTCGGAGAACCGGTAGCGGAAATTTTGAGTAGTTTGGAAGACCGGCAAATGCCACCTCTGGCTGGCCCCAGAGTGGGGTGGGAATGGAGATTTTGCAATATTCTTCCCCCAGGAGTGGGATGGGAATGGATATTTTGCAGTATCCTTCCCCTACCACGCCCACCAAGCCACATCACTCCCACCAAGCCACGCCCACAGAACCGGTAGTAAAAAAAAATGGATTTCATCACTGGTGTCATGTTTTACATACATTCAACGCTCTTTTACCTGAGTGGTTGCACCGAGAGGGATCCACAACTCTGCCGGACTTATCATAACAGGCAAGTGCTCGGAAGCGCACACCTTCTCCACATTCTTTGGCATGTCTCTGAAATCTCATCTCCAACTGCAGCTCTGTTCTTCCTACCGCAATTATGCATTCCGACCAATTTCCATAAGGCTGGGAGGTAAATATTGCACAAGGGCAGAATTCCGTTTCAAGCTGAGGATAGACTTCAGTATTCTGGCACTTCTCTCGCTTTTTGCTTCTTCCTGTTCCAACCAGGAAAATATGCTTGTTAGCGTAACATCTGCTGCTTTTGATAACAATATGTCATATTATTTATACTTGAAGGGTTTTAATACAGTTAGAACCAAACCATCTGAAATGTAAATACGGCAGCAGAGTTTGTTCAAAGGCATCTGTTAGTTCCTGCCAGAGCTCTGGAGAGCTAAGACGATGGAGATATCTCCAGGGCAACCAGGAAACCTAAAGAAACTTGGAAAGAATCTTTTGGATGAAGCATAAAACAATAACAAGTAGAGCAACTATCTGATTGCTTTTGTTACAAAAGAAAAAGAAAAGAAAAGTCTGTTCTTCCCCTCTGTAATTATCTGAAGAAAATAATTTTATTGTGCCAAATATGCCGCCTACGGATTCTTGGGGATCTTACAAATATAGAAGAGTAAGCTGCATCTCTTTCTTTGAATCTTTTGTATAAATTTTGTATAAATTAACTGAATACAATTTTCACATACAAGTCATCCTTTGAAATTCTGGCATTTAAGTAATTAAGTAAAAACTTCAATTTTTCAAGACTTTTTCTAACACAGATGGTCAGGCAAATGTCCTGAAGATACTATAGTGTATACTTAACTTATTATTCTTCATTATTTATTGCATTAGCTCAGATATTGTGATGTATCTATAGAAATCTGGGCCAACCTGGATTTCAGCAGTTTGGGGACACACAATGAATTTAAGATCTACGCCAGAAACCATAGTATTCCATTTACTAGAACAGAGGTTCTGAAACGTCCATTTGTGATGCCAAAATATTTTATTAAAAATGATTTAAAAATACAAATTAAATATAAATTAGAATACAAATTAGAGCTCATGAGATAACCCAGTCTCTCATGAAGTTTGTGTTCTCATATGAAATCTCATGAGACTTTAGTGATTTTAAATATTAAAATTCCATCCGTAAGATCAAATGAATTTGTGTAATAGGGTCTACTACCTGAAACAGTTGCTAAGCTCTGATTAAAGTATCAGAATGATAGCAATGTTCCAATATTTAAGAGGCTGCAAAGATGAGAGGGTCAACCTACTCTCCAAGGCACTTGAAGGCAGAATAAGAAGCAATGGATAGAAACTGATCAAAGAGAGATCCAACCTAGAAATAAGGAGAAATTTTGTAATATTTAGAACAATTAATCAGTGGAATGACTTGCCTCCAGAAATTGTGGGTGTTACAATGCTGGAGGTTTTTAAGAAGAGCCTGGACAACCATTTGTCTGAAATGGTATAGGGTGTCTTGCTTGAGCTAGAATACTTCCAAGGTCACTTCTAACTCTATTATTCTATTATTCTGAAAGAATAGACTTATTTGTATGGTATCCTATAAATGTTGCCAACAGACATAGACAACATGTTCTAGTATCTGGGGATCATATTTTTCCCTATTATTTTTGGCAGCCAGGGGTTACATATGGCACATTGATAATGTAATGATATTATTCAGGGGAGTGGAGTGAATATTTCCATTTTTGACTTGTTTGGGACAAGGTCTATTTGCCTCCTGGTTTATGTATATTGTTATAGGAGGAAATTGTACCATTCATATGCTCTGGTACCAAATATTGATAGTGTGGTTGTGGGAGCCATAGAAAGAACAATTTTTTGCTTGACAACAATTAGTTCTACCCATTGACCATAATAATTGAAAAGACTCAACTGAACAGCTAGTTTTAAAACAAGCTGTGGTAATGTATGAAACTCTGGCAAGTTGTCACAAGAGTAATCTATTTGTGGTCACAGTTTTTTCTCTGAGAGAATCCCAAGGTCTAGAAGTGGCTGTTGTATCAGATTGTTCTGTATGCCAGGGAACTAAACATGGGAACTGTATGTCTGTTATAAAAAGTAATAATTGTTATTGGTTTTGGTTTAGGTGTAAGTTTTGAAAATTCCTGGATGTCACATTGCTTTACCTTAATAAGTATTTTTAGGTAATGTGTGGAATTTGAAAATCAAATGAAATAGGAGACAGAATTACATCTTCCTCATGTAGGTGACCCATCAGCCCTAGGAGTTTGTTTTATTTTTCGTATTTTTTAATTATCCCCCATCCTCTTGTCTTCTTCAGATGAGAAAGTGATAGCCTAGCAACTTCCAGTTTCTCCAGCAAACAGCCTATAGAGAAGTTTGATTGAACCAGTGTGGTTCCATCTTGTGGGTAAATATGAAAACTTTCAAAAATTGTAGGAAAATCAAGTTTTTGCTAAAGATCACAGAGTTCCTGACTCACAATCACATACTTTTCTAGGATGGAAGGCTTGCTGGGCCAGGTTGTTGAAAAGGTTCACTTCTTCTAAAGTGTTATATTCTGTTGGGCAGCATTTTTTTAAAGTCTGAAATGGTATTTATGTTTAGTATTCCTCATGTAATACGTTATAAAATTAAAGAATAGCTTGCATTATATGCAATTTTTTGAGAACAAGTATCCCTACCCATACAAGGAATAAATCTATTTGCTCAGTACAGGACAAGCAAGCCAAACAAACAAAATGTAGGAGAATGAAAACTGAAATATTTTTGTGTGTGTGTGTGAACTTTTTAAAGCAACTTTTTGGAGAAACGTTTGGAAAAGGAAAGGACAATGAAAACTATTTAAAAAACCTAGATTTGATAAGTGTTTCATAGGAATTATTCTACAGGTTAGATAAGCTAACAGTTAAAAGAATAGGTCAAACAAGTATGAATTTGTGAAAAGGTTACTTAAGAAAAAAGAGAATCGGCTCAAAAAAAGAGCAGCAAAGTCTCTCTGTCTCTTTGTCATCAAGTGGATCCCCCTTAAATGAGTGCTAGCAGACAGCAAAGCAGCATTCCTGAAAGCAGGCTCAGATTCCATCACTTCTGTGAATCACCTCTGAATCTCTATGAAGCAATTCAAAGACTCTCAGTACTGTAAAAGGGGATGCCTTGAACCGCCCTAGATATTTGAACGTTCAATTTGCAGGGGTATTTCAGTTGAGCTTCCTTCGAACTGAATCACTTTTTGAAACATCAGAGAACATGCCTGTAAGGAACCCTATGAAGAGCTCACCTGAACATAAACAGCTTCCCTCGGTACCCATGGCTGTCTTTTACAAGACTTGCCAACATTTTCTCACTCAATTTGTTTGTTTGCTGAGGCTCACTCAATTCCACAAAACAGTAATTTTTCCTACAGAACTCTCCCACTTTGAGATTCCCACAGCATTGTCTACTTTCCATTTTTGTTAATTAACGTGTTAATATTTTAGAGCAGGGGTAGGTTGCTGGGGGTTTGCAGGGGTTCGGGAGAACCTCTAGCTAAGATTCTGTGCAATTTGGAGAACCCCCAAACCCCACTCCTGGCTGGCCCCGCCCCGCCCCACCCACCCCGCCCCATCCCACCCCATCCCTCCCAGGAGTCCCAATGTGGCCCATTTTGGATGCAGGTAAGTGTAGGGCACGCATGTAGGCTCAGGAAGGGCAAAAGATGGGCCTACAGGAAGATCGGGAAGGCTGGAAATGGGCCTGTTTCCAGCCTCCAAAGGGCCTCTGGAGGCTCTCCCGGAGGCTTGAGGAAAGCCTCCAGAGCCCGGGGAGTGCAAAAACGCCCCCCCCCACATGGTACACGAGGCCAACTAGGCCACGTCCACCATGGCCACACCCATCCAGCAACTGGGCAGAGAACCCCCTGCTAAAAATTTTCTAAAATGCTTTTTTTCAACAATCTGCAGCCTTAAACACTGTTTTGTTCCATTAGTTTGAATACAAATCATTTTCAGCATTTAAAAAAAATGTTCAGTTGGGGGAAAATATTGGAAATTAAACAAAATAAATACTCCTTTCTCTCATTCTCTTTAGTTTCATAATACAGATTGCAAAGTCATGTAACCTCAAATTAGATTGAGCAGGCATATACTTGAGGGAGGCTTCTCTGATGAGTGATACTAAATGTGTAAATTACACACAGATTTAAACATAAGATAACATATGCTATTAAACATGAAGTAAGAAGCAAGTTAATTTTGTGCATGTTTAATATTAACATGCAGAAAAGAAGAAGAAGATATTCCCATAATGCCTCCAAATTGGGCAATTTTCTTGATGAATTAGTACAATTATTACAGAACAATGTTACTTTCAGCTTTCTTGCTATCTTAAAAAAAATCCACCAAAGCTATTTTTATATTTGAAACAATACCTTTTCATATGTTAAATAATATTTTTTTGAATAGGAATAGCAAAAAAGGGCTAGGGAATTCTAGCTTGGTCTATCTGCTGGCAGGATGGACAATTTTTATAGAACTGATTTTTTTACCCTTTGGAAACCGCTAGCTTCAAAGAGCCTGGGGAACTTCAAATTTTAGGGCTTTATGGATATAGAGGGAAGAGCGTATATCTATCTATTTGCCTAACATTGCACAAATCTTGAAACTATGAGTAGATTATGAGAAAAAAATGTTATGTCTTATTGGCAAAGAAAGACCTAGCACATATATTATGAAACAGCCCTGGCTGTTGCTGATGCTTGCACCATTTGAACAAAATGTGAATAAATACAAAACCTTAATAAATTAAAACACAGAAATTTGCCTACAACTCTACGTGGCTTGCTTGCAGTAAAATATGATGGGAAATGCAAATAGCAGATCACATTTAAGTTGCTTTCTTATTTTGTTTAGCAAAAAAAATAATCAGCAGCATATCTACAGCAAATAAAAACTTTCCCCCATATCTTTCCAATGGTTTTCCCAAAATATTTTCCTAGTTATATACCAGTAATAAACTTTTAGAGAACCTAATAGCCTTTAACACAAAGACTCTAGTCTAGTGAACTGTTTTTTAAAACTAATTGGTGTGATGGAATATAGTGCAGAGGTAGATCACCAGGAGGGAGGGGCTGCATTCTAGAGGAGTAAGGGGCAATTCAATACACAAATTATGAGTGAGAGAAATAGTGTGAAGACAGCACCTCCCTAATAGTTCACAGAGTATATGGTAGGTGCAAATAGAAGAGTCCTCAGCTTGACAAGAATTGACATGCATCATTCTTGGTTTTAGTTGGCCTAAAACAGTAATGGCTAACCTTTTGGCTGTCACATGCCAAAAGTGGGGGTCGTGTACGTGCATGCTCACACCCATAATTCAATGCCTTCCGTGCCCCACCCCAACGTGCTCCCCCAACTTTTAGCATGCAACAGCAAAAAGGTTACTGGTGTGCTCGGTAGGCTCATTTTTCGCCCTTCCCAGGCTCCAGAAGCTTTCTTGGAGCCTGGGGAGGGCAAAAACAGCCTCCCCCCCCCAGAGGCCAGAAATAGCCTGTTTCCTGACTTCCAGTGGGCCCAGAAGGCCCGAAAATCAGCTGGCATGCACATGTGTGCTGGAGCTGAACTAGTGCAACATTCATGTGCGCACAGATATGGTTCCACATGCCACCTGTGGTACATGTCCCATAGGTTCACCATCACGGGCCTAAAAGGTTCATCACAACATGCTGCTCAAAATTATTTTGCATTCTTAGTGTTCCCATCATTTTGCCTCATTTCTTATTAAGCAGCTTACAAGATGACTATCCTTAGAAGATCCTAAGACCATCAATTTGTAATTTTGCTTTACATATTTTAAAAGATTAGGAGAGAGTCAAATGCATTTACCTGTAATATATAATTTGATCCAGCTAGTGTATTTTCCTATGTTTTAAGCGTAACAGTGATTCTACTTCTACATGGTATGCTAGACAAAATTAAGTAAACACAAATGCAAACAAAATAATATGAAAAACATGTTGCTATCACCCTTTGTGCCCATAATTTTATGGAGAATATATTTTACTTTTTTGATATTGCATTTGCTTACATAAGACATCAAAGCTTAAACAGAAAATAAATATAACAGCTTTGTAAATATTTCTGGCATAAAAAGTTTCCAGGTTTAAAAAATTAGACCAACAGCTATCACTTTTTAAGATAATGATATGTATAAAGGCCAACACCAGCTGAAGAAGTGGCAGCTGTGACTTCACATTGTGGTTAACAGCCAATAATAATAAAGATACTCCTAATATGGCCACTACCTTGATGTGGTTATGAGGCTTGCGTGCTTTGCAGAATAGAAAAGAGAAATGGGAAGGCAAATTATTACATAGCGGATAATTTTTTTTAAAAAGGCAAAGCTGAAAAAGGCTAGGGCCGGGAAAATTAAAGAAAGAGACAGAGGGGTTAATTCTGACTGCACAAACCAAGCCTTAAGAACAAATGCATACAAAGCCAGAATTGAGGAGACGGCAATAGCTATCTCCGTAAAGAACTGAAGAAACAGTGAATCACCTAGTTAGCTGCAAGAAGATCACCCAGACTGACTACAAACAACAGCATGACAAAATATTAACAATGATACATTGGACGATCTCCTAGAAATACCATTTATCTCCAAGTAAGAACTGGTGGGACCACAAAATGGACAAAGTAATAGAAAAGGAGCAAACTAAAATGCTCTGGGACTTTAGAATTTAAACACATAGGCACCTGCCACATAATACCCCAGACTTAACAACTGTCAATAAGGAAAACAAAAAATCTGGATAGCAGACGTGGCAGCACCTGGAGACAGCAGAAGAAAAAAAAAAAACTGGAGGAAATCACAAAATGCAAAGACCTGCAAAAATAAGTAGAATGATGGTTGCAAAAGAAATCAAAGGTAATACCAATAGTGATAGGTGCCTTGGGTACAATCCCAAAATATCTGGAGCACCGGTTGAACACCATGGGCACTGACCAAACCACCATCAGTCAATTATAAAAGGCATCTTTCCTTGGAACACTTTATATCCTCCAAAGATACCTTTAATACCATCAAACAACAACACCTGTTATCTTCAATAGGTGGATAAACATGCCGAATCTAGTCTAAACATCTGACTGACCGTGTGATGAACCAGATCAATAATGATTTAAAGTCCAGACTGTGCAAAGAACCAGAAGAAACAATAGATCGTGTACCCAGCTTATGCAAGAAATTTGCACAGTCTGATTATAAACAGTGACAGAATACAGTTGCCAAAATGATTCACTGAGCATCTTTAAAATTATCATGTACTGCTAATGAAAAATTGGTGGGAACATATAGTTGAAAAACTAGTTGAAAATTAGCAGATTAAAATACAGTCATCTCATGAAAATCAGCATCAAGCATCAACATTTACCTGTCTCAAGTCCAAGGGAATGACTAAATAGGTGGATAAAAATGCCAAATCCAGTTTATCTGGACGACATTGCAACCAACCATAATATGCTATTATTTATTTAATAATATGCTATTATTTAATATCTTGCTGTATCATTGGAGGTAAAGTATTAGATTTTTAATAACATCCTTGCAAGTTCTGTGTAATGTTTTATTCAAAAGCATGTGTCATTAAGTAAGAATTACTCTTGCACTAAATGTACTATTGCTATTATTCATGTTGATTCTCTTTTGTAAAAAAAAATGTTGTTATATTTGTAATCCTTGTTCTGAAAGTCCAGTAGGAATTTTCAAGTGTTTTTTTTAAATAAATTGTAATTTGTTCCTGTGAGAACAGTGTTATAATGAAAGTTGTGTTACATATTTGAAAGAAGAAGATATAAAATTAGGTAGATAAGGTAAATACTATAGATAATATTAAACCAATTTTTAAAAACAGTGGCAGAGGATTTTTTTTTTTCAGTTCCCATGTGTGTTTGTGTTCCAGACTATGCAAGAGGCAGCAAATTAAATTAGGATTTGGGGCACTTAGATTAAACTCCTATTCTAGTTGAACTACTATGTGGAGTTGGCAGATTCCCAACTGTTAGTTTTTGTTACAGAATGTTAGAAAGAAACATACATAAAACTGAAGAAACTTTTGCTACTGAAGCCAAGACTAGAATCAATGTTAATCCATGCCATTGGGAAGGAGTTCATTATTAAATAGTCACTCAAATAGCTGTAGCGTAAGTAAGAAATGTGTCTGGTTTGCCTAATTATGAGAATGTATATTCAAAAGAGAAGAGGCTGGAGAAAAAGCAAGTGAATTGAAAGTGAGCTAGAGGTCTTAGGTGATTTCCTCAAGTAATTCTAAATCTTGAAGGACCTAGTTGAGGTGAAAGGAACGGGAGGAAGGCCTTTTAACCGACTCGCTTCAGGAAAACTCACTTCTCCCTCACTTTAGTTTTTTTATTCTGCTCATCAATTCCTCATCCTCAAGAGAGAAACTAGAATAACAAAATCCTGCAGATTTTGATGTCACAGTTTTGGAACTAGTTAGCACTGCCCTCTTCCAAGATATTTTCTAATGCCCACACTAGCCTGCAATCCCTTTATTACATTGGAACATTAATAGAATAGATAGAATTCTTTATTGGCCAAGTGTGATTGGACACACAAGGAATTTGTCTTTGGTGCATATGCTTTCAGTGTACATAAAAAGAAAAAAAAATACATTAATCAAGAATCATAAGCTACAACACTTAGTGATAATCATAGGTTACTAAATATGCAATCAAATCATACTAGGAAACAAACAGCACAATATAAACCGTAAAAATACAAGCAACTTGGTTATAGTCCTAAGTGGGAGGAGATAGGTAATAGAAAAGATGAGAAGAATAACAGTAATACAGTCTTAATAAATAGTTTGACAGTGTTGTGGGAATTAGTATTTAGCAGAGTGATGGCATTTGGGAAAAAACTGTCCTTGTGTCTAGTTGTTCTGGTATGCAGTGCTCTATAGCGTCATTTTGAGGGTAGAAGTTGAAACAATTTATGTCCAGGATCTGAGGGATCTGTAGATATTTTCACAGCCCTCTTTTTGACTTGTGCAGTATACAGGTCCTCAACCCTGGAAGGCAGGTTGGTAGCAATTGTTTTTTCTGCAGTTCTAATTATCCATTGAAATCTGTGTTTGTCTTGTTGGTTGCACAACCAAACCAGACAGTTATAGAGGTGCAGATGACAGACTCAATAATTCCTCTGTAGAACTGAATCAGCAGCTCCTTGGGCAGTTTGAACTTTCTGAGTTGGCGCAGAAAGAACATTCTTTGTTATGCTTTTTTGATGACATTTTTGATGTTAGGTGTCCATTTTAAGTCTTGAGATATGATAGAACCTAGAAACCTGAAGGTCTCTACTGTTGATATTGTGTTGTCTTGTAATGTAAGAGGCGGTAGTATAGGAGGGTTTCTCCTAAAATCTACCACTATTTCTACAGTTTTGAATGTGTTTTAGTTCAAGAATGTTCTGGTTGCACCACAAGGCTAATTGTTCAACCTCCTATCTGTATGCAGATTCATCGTTGTCTCGAATGAGACCAATCACTGTTGTATCATCTGCAAACTTCAGTACTTTAATAGAGGGATCTTTTGAAATTCAGTCATTGGTGTATAGAGAGAAGAGTAATGGAGAGAGAGCACACAGCCCTGGGGGGACCCTGTGCTAATTGTATAAGTATCTGATGTGATTTTGCCTAGCTTCATCTGCTGCTTCCTGACTGTTAGGAAGCTTATGATCCATTTACAAGTGTGGTCAGGTACAGCTAGCTGATTTAGTTTAGCTAGAAGAATATCTGGAATGATGGTATTGAATGCTGAGCTGAAGTCTACAAAGAGGACCCTTGCATAGGTCTTTGTAGATTCAAGATGTTGTAGGATGTACAGCAGAGTCATATTAACAGCATCATCTGTCAAACTATTTGCTCGGTAGGCAAATTGTAAGGTTCAAACAATGGATCTGTGATGGTTTTCAGATTTCAAAGGTTTTCATAACTACAGATGTTAGAGCAACTGGTCTGTTGTCGTTCAGTTCCTTGATGGTGGGCTTTTTCAGCACTGGGATGATGATAGAACATTTGAAGCAAGAAGGAACATAGCAAATCTCTAGTGATTTATTAAAGATTTGGGTGAAGATGAAGGCCAGTTGGTCAGCCAAGCTTTTAAGCAAGAAGGAGTTATCTTGATATCTAGTTTATTAAGGATTATGGGTATTGAATAGTGCTTCCAAATATACCTATAATTTACATCCTTTTTTTTTTGATGATAAGAATTAGAATTTAATCTCCGTGATTCTCGGCAAGAGGTGACATCATAATTTCAAACTATGTAGACACCAGTGTGTTCAATTTTTAAAGAAGTATAATATTTTATGGCAAAAATTTCCTTAGAATGGTCTTCATCTAGCTCATATAACAACTACAGGTAGTCCTTGAGTTATGACCACAATTGATCCCAAAATTTATGTTGCTAAGTGAAACATTTGTTAAGTGAATTTGTCCCATTTTATGACTTTTCTTGCCACAGTTGTTGAATGAATCATTGTATTTGTTAAGTTAGTATCATGGTTGCATGTTAGTATCATTCCCCATTGACTGCTTGTCATAAGGTTGCAAAAGCTGATCACATGACCTCAGGACACAGCAACTGTCATAAATATGAACCAATTGCTAACCACTGAAATGTTTATCATGTGACCAAGGGGATGCTGCAATGGTTGTAAGTGTGAAAAGCAGTCATAAGCCACTTTTTTCAGTGCTGTTGTAACTTTGAATGGTCACTAAATGAACTGTTGTAAGTCGAGGACTACCTATACCAGAAATTGTTAAGTTGCAAGGAATTTTAACTTTAGTGAAAATGCCAAAGATTGCACTGATCTTCAACAAATAATAGCTAGGGATTTCAAAAAGAGTTCTCATAATTTTAGACTACACTCTCTGGAGCACAGAAGAACCATAGGGATATATATATATATATTTAGGGGACATAAGCAGAAAAATGTAGTTTTTATAGAAAAATGCAATTTTCCTGTAGAACAATGCTTTGAAATATTATGCGCTATGGACTTTGCACTATGCACATCCTTTGAAAGGGTGCATGAAGCATCTTTTTAAAAATATTTAAAGCAACTACATCCTTTTCCAGTCTTGTGTGTGACTTGTATGACTACTCCAAATATACACGCACAGCCATTTTACGCTGCTGTCCTTTTAATCCTATGATAGCACATCCTCAAAGAGCATGTGTAGCTTTAAGATATGCTAAGAAAGAGCAGGTGCAGATGCACAAATAGAGAGTTTCCCCCAATTCCTAAATGCTAAACAGTTAAATATAATTTGTGGCTGGAAAGGTTAGAGACTTAGCAAAAGCAAAATTGACAGGAATCATCCCTCCCTAGTCAGCAATGCTTAGTTTCTTGTCACTGATAAACAGTAAAATGATGGATTGTGTTTTTTTTGCTGGAAGAAATTCCGTTAGATGGAGTGACAAGTTAAACAACAGATGTCTAACTAATTAAGGCAAGGATGCTATTATAATTATGATAAACATTTATATAATACTTTAATACTTTCAGAATATTTTACAAACCATATGTAATTTTTCATAATATGCCTTTGAGGGATAACAATATCGTTGTTCTATTATCGTTATACCCATTATTGAGATTAAAGCTGAAAAAATGTTCACCTGTCACCTACTCAGTATGATCACGATTGAGATGGGATTTGAACTAGTGATTTCCTACTTCAAATGAGCATTTTCTGTCCCTAATCAGCCCCACCTCATCTTCTAATATAATAGTATTGAGTACAAGATGCAGCTACTGCAGCTGTCATCATTAAAAGTTCGTTGTAGCAACATCTACAATGAAAAACTTTTTGTGAGGTGCTGTCCAGTGGATCTTTCCTAAAAAGTGTGTATAGTTCAGGCTATGGTTTTCCCAGTTGCAATGCATGGCTGTGAAAGTTGGACCATAAACAAGGCTGAGCGCCAAAGAATTGAGGCCTTTAAACTATGGTGCTGGAGAAGACTCCTGCAAGTCCCTTGGATTGCAAGGCGATCAAACCGGTCAGAGATCAACCCTGACTGCTCTTTAGAAGGCCAGATCTTGAAGATGAAGATGAAACTCAAATATTTTGGCCACCTAATAAGAAGGAAGGACTCACTGGAGAAGAGCCTAATGCTGGGAAAGATTGAGAGCAAAAGAAGAAGGGGACGACAGACAATGAGGTGGCTGGATAGAGTCACTGAAGCAGTAGGCGTGAGCTTAAATGGACTCTAGAGAATGGTAGAGGACAGGAAGGCCTGGAGGAACATTGTCCATGGGGTCGTGATGGGTCGGACACGACTTCGCAACAACAACTAGACCGTTATATGTTAGACCTATGACTGCTACTAATTCATCTTGTTTCGCAGCAGAGTAAGGGTTCTGGGAGAGAAGGCAGATTCCTTTGCTAAAAAAAAAGGACGGTTGCTAAGTGACACTTCTACTACGCTTGGAAACCAAAATCAGTGACTAGCTGTGACTAGTCACGAGGAGTGATTTTCAGCTGTGGAAGATAGACACAGTGACTCACATTACAGAAAAGCCATACATCTTGGTAGTTATTTATAGATTAATACATAATCATATACTACTGTAAAAAAATGTGTGGATGTGCAATCAGCTGAGCAAGGCCAACAGTTTATAATCAATTACATATATAGTTTGCAATAATTTATGCATTTAAACACATTTCCTGTTGTGTCAAGGAATTGCACAGCAGTTGTTCAGATGAAGTTGGAGACACTAACACAAACTTGTAATCATACACACATCCAGAGAAGTCTTTATCATTATTCAGAAGAAAAGAACATAAGATAGGATCACAAGAATATCATGAAGTAAATTAGTCAGTATACAGAACACACAGAAGAAAAAGGGGAGGAGGGAACCCCACCCTTTATACTTACAGCAATCAATTATAGAGTATTATTATAGTATTAGTATTATAGAGTAGATTGCCTCATGCATGAGTCAGCACTCTAACCAATTGTCGAGGAGGAAATAAATCAATGTACCATAAACCTTTATCTCTATTAAGATCTACTTTAACAAATGAGCCTCTGAAGCAGTTAACAATAAATATTTTTATTAATATAAAAATAAATATCCTGTCAGCTGTATATATATATATGTAATCACTTTAAGCGATGTTAGTTCTGGCTATTCTTCCTCAGAAGAAAAAGTCTTGTAAACCATCAGAACTGCATCAGAACTGCCCTTCTAACTGACTTCCAAACTGCCCACAGTTTTCTAACAGAAGAGCACGGTTTTCTGTCAAGAATCTCCTTTTATACGGGGACTTCCGATGGCACCGCAGGCGGTGACAGATGCTCCTTTCGGACCGTCAGCCCTGCGATTTCGTTAAAACCGCCAAGACAGCGCACATCAGCTGTCTGGCGGCTTGGAAACCTTCCCCTCGGGAGAAGAGAGGAAGACGAGCAGCCGGACTAAGGTAGAGCTCCCCAAAAGCCCTAGGAGCAATTCTGGGGCTTGGAGGGTGAGAGCTCCCTGGTAGTTCGACTGAGCTCCGAATCTGAGGCTTTTCTGCTTCAAGCAGAACAAGACGCCGCGACCACCCCTGTAATCAACATTCAGATTCAAAATAAGCTTAAAGCAGGCAGAACAAAAACAGGAGTCCTAGCAACTGCAAGTACTGAACTTTAACTCTGTGTCTATACTTCTTCCTTCTAAGACTTTTAAAACAAAAGCAAAAATGGCGCCTGAACTGTAACAGGGCGTGAAAGTGAAAGTTACAGCGAAAGTGATAGTTAACATCATTAGCGCTTCTGAGGCTGTTTAAGATTACTGGGTTCTACAACAAAGAAAGAAAGATTTAAAGTGGAAAGACTACAGTTTGGACTTTAAATAAACTATAATACTTAAAAAAGATTTTAAAATATTTGGACTTATTGATTTGGTTGCTGTAGGAAGTATAAATCGAAAGCTAAAAATGGCTTCTAAGCAAATAAAATCTGGCTTTAAAAGTACTGGAGGATCGCCAGCACAACCATCAAAACTACAATCTTTGTCTACTTCAAACCCACAAATATTGACTTTGGAAGTTCTACAGGAATCTCTGCAGGACGCTTTGAAGCAACAAACTTCTTTTTTAGAGGGGAAAATTAAGGGAGTGTCTTAAGAAATGGCTGAAATTAAAGAAGTTATACAAATTCGGAATAAAGAAATAAGAGAAGACATAGTAATGGCATTTCAGGGTCTGGTAAAACACATTGAATTGTTGGATGAAAGAGTAGAAGAAATTAATCAGTCCAATTTGAATTTGGAAAATAAAATGGATGAAGTTCAGATTAAGGTGGATAGGGCAGACGATGAAGTGGTGATGTTACAGTATAGAGCGATGGAATTTGCCCTGAGAGTAAGAGGTTTGAGAGAACACAATCGAGAGAACTTGAGAGAGAGGCTTTTGCAAAGATAACTGGGGAGCAACAAGCAGATCTCTCATTGCAAATTGACAAAATATATCGTATTAATTCCTGGTTTGCAAGACAGAATCAATTGCCAAGAGATATTGTGATTTACTTTACAATGAGGAGGACCCGAAATGAAATTTTACAAGCTTTCTATAAAAATAAACTTCAAATTGCAGGACAAGAGGTTTTAGTGCTGAAAGAAATTCCCCCAAAAATGTTGAGAAGCAGAAAGGAGTTTGCTTTCTTGGTGGATGAACTTAGAAATCGACAGATTCAGTTTAGATGGGATGTTCCAGCTGGACTGGTGGTGAATTATATGGGAGAAAGGTATCGCCTTAACACAATTTGGAAGGCAAGAGATTTTTATACTAATGTATTAAAGGCTGGATGCCCACCATCTCAGGAAATGAGGAGAAGAAAAGAAGAGCTGGCAATACAGGGACAGAAGGAAAGTAAACAGCCACAAGCTGCAGGAGAGAC
This sequence comes from Pantherophis guttatus, assembly GCF_059756535.1. Lineage (NCBI taxonomy): Eukaryota > Metazoa > Chordata > Lepidosauria > Squamata > Colubridae > Pantherophis > Pantherophis guttatus. Next base: position 134,764,136 of record NC_142063.1, on the reverse strand, counting down.
CTCGCTTATTGAAGAAGATTTATTGCAACTTTTTGGTACTGTTCAACCTTTGGAAGTAGCAGAAAAAAGAGAAGAACCACAAGAACAAAGGCAAACCCGTGCAGCAGCAAAGCGAAAAGGACAAGATTTAAAGATACAGCAAACTCAAATGAAAGCTCAAGAAGCTACAAAAACAGAAGCAGTGGGGGGGGGGGGCAAGGCCAAAGAGAAAGGTGCAGGAGGATCTTCAGCTGGCCCTTTTAAAGCTTCAAGGTGCCAAGAATGGCAACTAAATTTTTGACTTGGAATGTCAATGGTTTAAATTCACCACAAAAGAGAAAGGAAATATTTCATTATCTGAAACAGTTTAAAAATGATGTAATTTGTCTGCAAGAAACACATATTAGAGTGACAGATCAAAAATACTTGATAAATTCAAGATTGGGAACACACTTTGTTGCATCTGCCCCCGAGAAGAAAAATGGTATAGTTATATACCTAAGGACAGATTTAACAGCCAAATTAATTGAGGCAGATGCTCAAGGAAGATATATTGCAATTGAACTTTTAATAGAGGGGAAGAAAACACTTTTAATTGGAGTATATGCTCCCAATCAACAGCAAGAAAAATTCTACAAGTTTTTGAATACTAAAATAATACAATGGGATTATAAATTGTGTATATTAATGGGTGATTAGAATGGAGTACTGGACACTCAAAAGGACAAAAAAGGATTACTTCAAAATATCCAAAAACGTGCAAGACTGCCCAAATCTTTTTTTGATATGATGGATGATATGGAGTTGAGAGATATTTGGTGAGAATGAAATCTGGAAGAAAAGGATTTTACTTTTTTTTCTGACAGACATCAATCCCTTTCCAGGATTGATTTCATATTGATTACTAATGATTTCTATTCTAGGGTAAAGAAGACGAAGATATGTTCAAGAATTTTATCTGATCATAGTCCGGTGTGGATGGAATTAAAGCAGGAAAAGGGACCTAGAAAGTCTTGGAGGCTAAATGAAAATTTGTTTAGATATGAAGAAAATGTGAAAGAATGTAAAAAACAAATGAAAGAATTTTTTGTTATGAATATGAACAAAGGTACACTTATGGAAATGGTCTGGGATGCAAGTAAAGCATATATGAGAGGAACCTTAATACATTTGAATAATAAATATAGACGTAGACAAGAAAAAAAAAAGGACGGATTTAGAAGAGGAAATAAAAATGAAAGAGCAGGCACTCATACTGAATCCAACAAATAAGAAAATAAAGGAAACAATAAATTTGTTACGAGGGCAGTTTAATATGTTGATGGCAGACCAAGTGGCAACTAATTTACAATATGCTAAACATAATACTTTTTGTAATGCAAATAAACCAGGTAGATGGCTCGCCTACTTGTTAAGGAAGAAACAAAAGCTATGTACTATAGAGAAGATAGAATTCAAAGGTAAAGAGCTATATCAACAAAATATGATTAAAAAAGCTTTTTTAGAATTCTATAGAAAGTTATATGCTAGTGATACAATTCAAGGTAAAGACATAGACAGATTTACAGGAGGAGAATATTCCTGTAATTACACCAGAGCAGAGGGAAGGATTGAACCGACCAATAACTTCGGAGAAAATTATTTTAGCAATTAAACAGTTGAAGGGGGGTAAAGCTCCAGACACAGATGGATTGACAGCTGTTTATTATAAAAATTTGCAGTTAGAAATGGTAGAACCGCTTAAGGAACTATTTCAGAAGATCCAAGCCAGAGGAGAAATACCCCCTTCTTGGAGAACAGCTTTTATTTCATTGATTTCAAAGGAGGACCAAGATCATAGTCAACCTAAGAATTATAGGCCAATATCTCTTTTAAATACTGATTATAAGATTTTTGCTAAAATACTAGCAAATAGGTTGATGGTAATTATGCAACAAATGATTCATAATGACCAATCTGGATTTATAAGTGGGAGACAAATGAAAGGTAATGTAAGACAAATTGTAAACTTATTGGAATATCTGGAAAGGAACAACCAAGTCCCTGCAGCGCTTATCTTTTTGGATGCGGAGAAGGCATTTGATCGATTGAATTGGCAATTTGTATTGAAAATAATAGAAAAGATGCAGTTTGGAGAATACTTTACACAATCTATTAGGGCAATATATCAGAGACAAACAGCACAAATAATAATTAATGGTGGTTTAACAAAAACTTTTAAAATTGAAAAAGGAACAAGACAGGGATGCCCTTTATCACCATTATTGTTTGTTTTAACTTTGGAACCATTACTGAATAAAATACGAGGGTCAAATAAAATAAAGGGAATTAAAATTGGACATCATGATTATAGATTAAGAGCATTTGCAGATGACTTGGTTGTTACTTTAACCCAACCAGTACAATCAGTTACAGGCTTACTGGATATAATTACCCAATACGGTCAAATGTCTGGATTTAAAATAAATAAACAAAAAACAAAGATAATAGCTAAAAATATGACGGTAAAGCAAAAAGAAGAACTAGAAAGACTAACAGGATTTGAAATAGTAAAAAAGGTTAAATATTTAGGGGTATATATTACAGCCTCAAATGTAAAATTATATAAAAATAATTATGAATTGCTATGGCAAAAAATACAGAAAGAGATGGAGAATTGGGGAAAATTACAATTATCTTTGTTGGGGAGAATAACAGCAATAAAAATGAATGTTTTACCTAGGTTTTTATTTTTGTTTCAAATGATACCAATACTTAAGAAAGATGATAATTTGAGGGAATGGCAGAAGGGTATTAATAAATTTGTTTGGGCAGGGAAAAGACCGAGAATAAAGTTAAAAATAATGCAATAGTGAAAGAGGAGGTCTTAAAATGCCTAATCTAAGATTATACTATGAAGCAGCTGTCCTAACAATAATTAGTGACTGGATTAATTCAACAGAAGAAAGAATATTGAATATTGAAGGATATGATTTGTTATATGGCTGGCATGCTTACTTATTATATGACAAAAAGGTGGATAAGACCTTTAAAAGCCATATACTAAGGAATGCCTTGTTACGAGTTTGGAAGAAGTATCAATATAAGTTAAACTATAAGATACCTATATGGGCAATACCCAGACATGCGATAGAGAAATATAAGTGTAGAACACAAGCAAAAGGTGATTACCTATAAAGAGCTTCTTAAAATGGAAGGGGGTATATTGCAGTTAAAATCTATAAAGGCATTAAAAGAAGAAAAAATAATTCAAACTTGGTTTCAGTATGGACAGTTGCAAGCTAGATGGAAAGACGACCAGAGAATTGGTATCATGCAGAAGGAGGAAAATTTGGTAAAACAAATTAGAGATCAAGGTCAAATGCATCTAAAAAGATTATATAATATATTGATAGAAATAGACTCAGAAACGGAATTAGTTAAGGATTGCATGATAAAATGGGCACAAAACATTCAGGAACCAATAATGATGGAAACTTGGGAAAAAATATGGGTTAGAAATGTAAAATTTATGCAAACACAAAATTTAAGAGAAAATTTTTATAAAATGTTTTATAGATGGCATTTGGATCCTAAAAAGTTGGCTTGTATGTATCCAAATTTGCAATCTAAGTGTTGGAGATGTGATTGTGATGATGCTACTTATTATCATATATGGTGGACTTGTAAAAAAGTTAAAGCATTTTGGATTAAAATATGGTGGATTATCCAAAATATTCTTAAAAAGAAGATAAAGTTTACTCCACAATTGTTTTTGTTGGGTATAATCACAGATTGTACGGTTATAGAGACTAAATTGATTTTAAATTTAATAACTGCAGCTAGACTTTTGGTGGCGCAATACTGGAAGAAGAAAGAATTGCCTACTATTGAAGAATGGACATTAAAAGTGGCAAATTTGGCAGAAATGGCGAAAATTTCAGCACATTTGAAAGATCATTCACAAGAAGGATATATATTGGAATGAAGAAGATGGATTGATTATATTCAAAACAAATATCGAACTAAAAAGTATCAAATAGCTTATGAATGAATAGAAAAGTTAAGAGTATGCATATTTAGTTAAGTAAAAGGCGAGTTAAAGTGTCGAGGGGGGAGGATAGGAATCTGTAGTTAGTTAGCTTAGTTTAGCATACGATTGTTAATTGTTTTACCCTGTATTTTGTTCTGGGAAGTCCAGGGGTGGGGAGGGGGGAAGGAAGGGGGGGGAAGGGGAAATATTTGAATTTTTATTTTCTTTTTTGTAAAACTTTTCAATTAAAAAAAAAAAAAGAATCTCCTTTTATACTGTCAACTGTGACAGTTAGGGGAGGGAATATAAAAGCCCAGGAGATCCAAACCTATTAGCTGCTTTCTGATTGGCTTATTTACTTGTCCATTCCAAAAGCCATTAATAGAAATAACTTTTCTCTCACACCAATCAACTACAACAGTGTGTTCTGGTCTATTGTACACTTGAAGTTTCCAGCTACTAAATTCAATATCCTAAAATCCTGCATTTGTGAAATCAAACATATGGCAGTGGTGAAATGTAAAATTTGTTATTACTGGTTCTGTGGGCGTGGCTTGGTGGGGGGGTAATGTGACTGGGTGGGCATGGCCAACTTTTTTTTTTTTACTTTAAAAAAATGCATCGGCTGAAGAGGTTGCAGAAAAAAATGCTTTTAAAAGCCTCTGACCATCAGGTAACTCAGCTGGGATCGTCAGAGGCCTTTAAAAGCATTTTTTTTCCTACAACCTCTTCGGCCGATTCATGCATCCACACACAATTCATGCATCCACATTTTTGTTTGATTCCTATGAACGTCTGCATTAACCAACATAGGATATCATCCACACTTTTACTACAGTTGTGCAGTTGGAAAGAGCAGTCCCTTGAGAGATTATACAGAAAAACTTGTCAAAAAGAAGCTAGAATTCTATAAGGAAATAGAAATTTCTGCCACGGTTGGCTATTTGGGCCCTATTGGTTCAGTGGTTAGAATTGCCAGCTAACTCTGCCCACAGTCTGGAGTTTGATCTTGATGAGGCTCAAGGTTGATTCAGCCTTCCATCCTTCTGAGGTTGGTAAAATGAGGACCCAGACTGTTGGGGACAATATGCTGACATTGTAAATTGCCCAGACAGTGCTGTAAAGCACTATGGGACAGTGTATAAATCTAAGTGCTATTGCTATTACTAGTTGAAATAATTTCAGCATTCAAATAGTTTAAGGGACTCGCTGATGAAATTATGATCCTGACACCTTAGGAGGAGGTAGCCCTCCTGACAGACTTAATAGAATATGTTGCAATATTTTCAGGATCAGACTCAATAAAGATAATAGAAGTTAAAGCTTTAAATATATTTCTTTTTAATTATGATAGGCATTCTATATTCACTGAATATTCAAGGTAGAAGCGACGAGAATGGTGAGGGTGGCTCCTTATATATACAAGGGGTGGAGCTAGGAATGGGAGTGGTAAGTTATGAATACATTAAAGTCCAAAGAATAAGTTAACCTCTGATGTTCCATATATACATTATTTACACATTGGAGAATAAGGCATTTACATCTGACAAATCCCCCTCTAAATGCCGGTTCGTTACACAACACCAATTACATTCTGATTCAGGACAATATAATACATATAATTTAGAAGTTAAATATTTGTGTTGTTTAGAAGGTAAGGGTTTTGTTAATATGTCAGCTAATTGTTCAGAAGTATCGCAATGTATTGCTTTAATGAATCCGTCTTGAGACAGTTGTCTCACATGCTTAAACTTTATATCAATATGCCTGGACCTTTGTCCAATTGCATCGGATCTGGATATTTCAATGGCCGCTTTATTGTCTTCATGCATAATAAATGGTAAGGTGGGTTTCTTCCAAACATCAGTGATCAGATCATTGAACCATACAAGGTTATTTGCAGCTTTGGACAAACAAACATATTCCGCTTCTGTAGTAGAAGTGGCTACTAGTTCTTGTTTACCAGTATACCAGTAAACTGGACAATCATTCAATAGAAAAACATAACCAGAAGTACTCTTTCTGCATGATGTATCACCAGCCCAATCTGCATCAGCATAACAAGTAATTTTTGGTTCTCTGTCATTATTGGGTTCCAACATTAAACAAAAATCTAATGTACCCTTCAGGTATCTTAGAATTCTTTTGACAGCTTCCCAATGATACAAGGTTGGTTTACTAACATATCTTGACAATAGATTGAGAGGTAATGCAATATCTGGCCTAGTCCAATTAGATATATAAAGGAGTGAACCTATAACTGATCTGTAAAATGTGTTGTCTTTAAACTCAGGGGAAGATTCATCAGTGTTTCTAAGAAAATCAGTTTGCATAGGGGTGTCACAGGTTTTAGCATTATTTAAGTTACATTTGTTTAGGAGTTCGATGATTTTATCTTTCTGTGTAAGTTTGAATCCCCTTTTAGTTTTGTTAATTTGCACACCAAGGTATTTATTCACTTTACCCAGAGATTTCAGTGAGAAGTGTTCATTTAACTTATTTACAAAGATTTCCCTGCTCTCTTTATGCTTTCCAATGTATAAAATATCGTCCACGTAAATTAATACAAATTCAATATGATCATTACTCTTTTTTACAAAGAAACAGTTATCAGCAGTGGTGGCGTTGAAATCCATGGTCTTAAGTACTTTTACCAAGCAATCGTACCATCTTTTGCCGGATTGCTTTAATCCGTACAGACTCTTATTTAATAACCAAATTTCGTTCTTATTAGTGTATTGACTGTGTGGTGCTCTTACATATATTTCCTTATCTAATTTTGCATGTAAGTATGCGGTCTGTATGTCATATTGGAATACGTCCAGATTGAGTGCAGATGCTACTACAAGGGCTGTTTTGACACTCTCTGTTCTCACTGTGGGTGAATATGTATCAGTATAGTCTTCTGGATATTTTTGTGCATAGCCTTGTGCAACTAGTCTAGCCTTGTATAAGGTATTGCCTCCTTCTAAGTTCTTAATTTTATAAATCCACCTGGTACCTATAATTGTTTTATCCTTAGGTGCGATCGCAGGTGTGAATACATTTAATCCTTGTAAACTTTCCATCTCTTTTTCCATAGCTAGTTCCCATTTTTCTCTTTCTCCATGTGGAAGTTTCAATACTTCTTCATATGTATTAGGTGTTATTTGTTCTCCATTCATATGCATTATGTAATCTTTGTATTTATTTGGTATTTGGTTTCTATTGTTTCTAATAGTTCTTTCAGGCTTGCTATGGTTATCATGCAAATATCTAGCTTCCTTTTTTGTTAATGTGTCTGTCTTTATTTTATGCTGACTATTAGTCCAAGTTTTGGTTTTGTTCTTACTTTTGTTAATATTTTGATTTTCTGTTGTTCCTTCCTCGCAAGATATCGTATCTTTACATTTATTAGGAAATATTTCATTAAGGTGCAATTTTGACCAATTGGCCTGTTCATGGAACACAGCTGTTCTGGATACTATAAATTTGTTATTACTATCAATAAATCTGTACCCTTTGGTTCCAGTTTCGTATCCCATGAATCTTAATCTCCTGGATACGTTTTCTCCCTTTCTCCTCAATTGTTTAGGTATGTGTACGTCTGCAGTGACTCCAAATATGTGCATGTGTGATAATTTGGGTTTTCTATTGTACATCACCTCATATGGTGTCTTATTTACAATACTGGACCAGGTTCTATTTTGAGTGTAATTCGAATAATGTAATGCCTCTGACCAAAATTGTTTGCCTAAACCAGCATCCTCTAATGTGCACCTAATCATGGTTTGTAGTGTGGAATTTTTCCTCTCTGCAACTCCATTTTGAAATGCAGAAAAAGGATTGGACGTGAAATGTAACATCCCTCTATCCTTTAACCATTGGGAGAATTCTTTAGACATGAACTCACATCCCCTATCTGTCATAATTTGCTTTATTCTGATATTATGTTGTGTTTCTATACGTTTGTAGAATTCCTTAAATTTCTGAAATGTTTCATCCTTGTGCTTTAATGTGTAAACAAAACCATATCGGCTGTAGTCATCCACTATAGTTAGGAAGTAACGTTTTCTATAGGTAATTGAGGGACTTAATGGACCAACTAAGTCCATATGTACCAAATCAAAAATATTGTTAGTTGATCTGTTAGATTTTTTTGGTCTGGGACTGGTTTTTAGTTTGGTGGACTTACATACTGAGCATTCCAAATAATTTTCACAATTTTTTATTTTGACACCTTCTGCGTGTTCAGTCATTTTTTGTACTACAGGAAAGCTTGCATGTCCTAACTTCCTGTGTAAGATGTGAGCACACTCATCATGAATTGGTTTACCTATTTTTGGTTTCTTTTCCTTGTATGTATTTTTGTGATCATGAGTTATTCTACACTCATCATTGTCACTGTTACTGACATTTTCATCATCTGCTTCAATACAATCTTCCATATTTGAATCAATGTTATGTAAACATCTTTCTTTAGTTATCAGATAGGGTAGACCTCCTTTTATCATTACAGTACCTACATTTGTTTTGTTCTTTTCTATAGTTGCTTTCCCCTTTGAGAAAACTATATTGATATCAGATTCTCTGCTTAATTTTATGGCACTTAGTATGTTGTGAGGTATTTCTGGGATTAATAATACCCCCTCTATTTTCCCTAGACCAGGCAAGGTCACATTTCCTTTGCCTAGTACTTGAACCTTTTCTTGATTAGCTACCTTTATCACAAACTTATCTTCTATAAATGAAGATAATATACTTTTGTTGTTGGTGGTGTGATTTGTTGCACCAGAATCAATAAGCCAATTGTTATTCTCATCCTGCTGTGTTCTGGTGCTGTCTTGTTTATTTAGCCCATTCAGTGACCCAGATTTCCTCTCTTTTGAATTTTCTCTACCCCCTCTACCTTCTTTGTAATTTGGTGGGCTTCTATATTTGTGTCTATCTGTGGAAGATTGTCTGTAATTATATTTGCTCCTATATTCTGGTCTATGTCTCTCTCTTGAGACTTTGGGGCAGTCTCTTCTACTATGTTCCCTGGATCCACAATTGTAGCATCTAAAGGCCTCATTATGTTTATCTTGAAAGACTACTTTCCTAAAAGGTTTGTGGTCTGTTTGGTTACTGGATCGATTTTTTCTTGAATTGTCTTCTGCTATCAATTTGTTAGATAGATTTTCTATGGATAAATATCCCAAATTAATGGTATCTAAGTGTGACATAAAGCTATCCCATGATGGATCAAGTGAATTGATAATAACACTTTTCATTGTTTGATCTGAAATCACTTCCCCCCTCAATTGTAGCTCAGCTCTTATTTTGTTTAGATTTATCAAATGCTCACTTATAGAAACCCCTGGTTTTACTCTAGAGGAAAAGAAATCCTTAGACATTCTTGTGGTTGTAGCTACGCTATCGCTGTGAAATAGATTAAACATGCATTGAATTATTTCTGATACAGTTAGGTTTGGTTTGATGCTATGATACATTGCAGGAGACACGCTAGATATTATTATGAAAAATGCTCTATGATGTAAACAATCTATTTTTAAAGTCCAAGGTCTTCTTGGAGGGCTAGTTATAAAGAATAGTAAATTTTCTTTCATGAAAATAACCTGAAGCTGTTGATACCACTCTTGTAAATTAATGCCATCAATTCTAAGTTTTGGGAAGTCACTGGGTAAGTTACCTACATTATTCTGTCCATTACTTACAACCTGGGGCAGTTCGTGATCTCTCAAGTGCAGGAAATTACAGAACGGCATTGGGATGCTTGCAATGAGTCTGCGCGGTTCTCTGGCCAGTTCAAGTCCTTCTGGGTCGTCTACGTAGTTTCGCACATGCGCGTTGCTCATTTCTTCTTTGGTGGCGTCGTGGAAGGTTCTCTCCCTTTCAGCTCTCTCGATCCGCTCCTCCTCAGATGAGTCGGTCTCTGGCTCGGTTTTTGGGGTTCTGGTGGTGGTGACGGTTCTTTTCTTCTTTTTGTGTGCGTTGGTATTCGATTTTGTCTGTGGTGTAGGGCGAAATCGGCATGGCTCTCTGGGCTCGGGCGTCGTCGCTTTCGAAGTCAGGATGGGAGCGTGCAGGTCTTGAGTCGCCGGTTTGATTTCTTGCTTCTTCGTAGATGTCTTGGTAATTTTCAGTCTTGGCCCAAAAGCAGCAAAAAGCGTTTTCATTGCTGATTTTACTTGAGATTTTGTTAAATCGTCTTCACTTTCTGATTTTGGATCATCTGAAGAGTTTGAGACTTCTTTCTCACTTTCTTCGTCTGATAGTGTTTTTCGCGCCAGAAATTTTGAACTGAGCGTTTTGATTGGCTCTGCTCCATTCTCTTTTGAAGTTCGTTGAAACCAAGATGGCTGCCATTCAAAATTTCGCGCGGGATCACATCTTTTCTTTTTAACAACTATTTTCTCAGTAGTCATCTCACTTACGATTTTTTGATCTTTGGGTTTTTCTTTAATGACGTTTTTCTCTCTCGCTGCTCCGCTGTTCTTCAGCATCTCCTGGAGGTCCGCGATGAGACTTTCATCATTCTTTTGGCTTTTTAGTATCTTTAATATCTCTGACCTGAGTTCGTTATTTTCTATTTCGATTTCTTTCTGGTCATTATTTTCACTCATTAGTTCTTCTTCTTCAGTGGTGTATTCTTCGGATTCTCTCGAAATCGCATTGGTGGATTCGTTGATCATCTCTTGATCAGTTTCTATTTCTTTGCTGTAGGCCCTGGTGTTGGGCCTATCTTTCTTGGACATTTTTAATTACTTATTGAGTCAATTAACCATCCTCTGCTACCAGCTTGTTGCAATATTTTCAGGATCAGACTCAATAAAGATAATAGAAGTTAAAGCTTTAAATATATTTCTTTTTAATTATGATAGGCATTCTATATTCACTGAATATTCAAGGTAGAAGCGACGAGAATGGTGAGGGTGGCTCCTTATATATACAAGGGGTGGAGCTAGGAATGGGAGTGGTAAGTTATGAATACATTAAAGTCCAAAGAATAAGTTAACCTCTGATGTTCCATATATACATTATTTACACATTGGAGAATAAGGCATTTACATCTGACAGAATAAGAGAGCAAATTGTTAGTAGGTCAACACTGAGGGAATCATTATGAGACTTTTAACAAAACAAGAATACACTTAATTGCCCTTGGCAAATCTCCAAAGTCTGCTCCATGGATGTTTGGAAACAAAAGAACTAAGGATGATTGATTGATTGATTTGTAGTACCTGTGAGAGTTCTTCTTCTGGTCCTTGTTGATTCACAATCGGAAGTGCATGCAGTAAATTTAGACCAAGGCGTAAACATGCAGTCATCTTTGCAAGGCACTGAGCACTCCTGGACAAGGGAAGGCATCGGTCCTGCCCACTTCAAGCATTCACTGGCATCTACTGAATGATTACCTTCCAAAGTGCATGTCACAACTGCAGAAAATGAATGAATAAATACAGACAGAAATAAATGATTTGGAAACTCCTTGGAGGCACAGGACGAGTTTAGAATCAAAGATCTAGGTTAGGTGTGCTACCATCAAGACTTTTCTTTTTAAGCAAATGAGATGTTAATCAAAAATGAACCTATATTAAGCTATTTTTGATGACGATAACTGTTATGTGGACTATTATACTGCCTTTTTTCAGAACTGTGTTTGTATTTCAAAGAAGATATTTTCTTTTTTTTTTCTTTACATATTGTAATATTGCTTATTCAGACTTCTAAGATTAAGATTTACAAAAAATTCCAGAGTGAACATTTAGACCAGTTGTGACAATCACACTACTGTACTATAGAGGTCACCAACAAAAAATAAAGAAGAAAAAAAGGAAGAGATCTATTGACTCTATAAACATCACTAAAGAATTACAGCTAGGATTAAAACACAGAGAATGATTTCTTCATATAAATAGGAATTAAACTTTTTCAGGAGGTTTTTCTGTTTTCTGGAGAAGAGCTTTATCTATTAGGGATGCACAATGGATTATCTATGTTAACATAAAACACTTAGAGGGAAGATTAAGAATACAATCCTGCAAAGCAAAATCCTCCCCAGTGGACTATTCCCATGCAAAACAGCAGGAAGAATGATACAGTAATTAGAGAACCTTTAAGCAGCCAAAAATAGCAAATTCTATACATAAGAGGGAGATTTCTGCAGATGGACAGGAAAACAGGTAGTCTGTTAACCACAATTGTGATTGGCAACTTGGATCATTAAGCAAAGTGGTTGCTAAGTGTAACCTTGGTTGTTCTTACCATCTCACTTCAGCTTTCCTTTGTTTTACATCTGCAGCTCATAAATGCATGAGTTGATCACAAAATTATCTTTGCATTCCCTTTGTGACTACGAAAGTCACAATATGAGGCAGTATACTACCTATACTAAGTATATATCCATAGTGAGTCATTGGATATGAGATGGGTGGCAAATTCCATAATAAACAAACAAACAAACAAACAAACAAATGTTATTTTTCTCTTCAGGACAAAAGTTATTCAAGTGTGTGTATACATCTATAATTTTTTTTTTTTTGAGAATTTTATATAAGTAAAGCAGTATAAAGAAAAAGAACTAGAAGCAGCAAGGTGCAAAGTAAAACAGAAACATAAAGAACAAGAATCAGAAAAAAAAATAAGTGACCCAAACTTTTCCCCCCAGCAGTATGTTTTATTTAATCAATTATTTCAATAGTATTTTATTAATGTAGCAATGCTTCAAATTAACTGTCCCCTTTTGTCAGTAGTGGGTTTCAAAACCCAGTGCTACCAGTTCGCTATCGGTAGCGTGCGAACGCACGTGCTCACTTTGCGAGCACATGGCGCTTCTGCGCATGCACAGATATTTTTGATGACATCTGGGTGGGTGGGCGGAGCCTCCCGCCACCACCACTACAGGTTCCCCCGAACCAGGGTTAACCGGGAGCAACCCACCACTGCCTTTAGTGAGATTGCACAGTTAAGTTCTGGAGGCCCTGGGAAGGGAGAAGCCTGCAGGATCTGGAGGGAACTGTTGGTGACTTCTGAGTATAATGCTTGGAACAGTGGAAGGATACAGCAAATCCATAGCCTCAGGTGAAGCCTATTTCAAAGACACTGAGTTCTACCAACCCACTTTCTTAAGCACATTTGGACAGAAGAATTTAAAGTGAAAAGAGACCTTCAAGCCATCTGGGTACTTTGTACTTTGAATCCATGGGAAAGATTATGGTAAAGAAAAAGAAAATAATTATTTAGGATTTAAAAGCAAAAAGCTTGCTGGAAGTATGGGTTAGTTTAAAAATGCAGTAAGGGGACAGTTTAATTTAGAGTGTTGCTACATTAACGAAGAATTTTGGAATTATTGTTATTATTATTTTAGTGTATGGCACGTGTTAGTCAGGGATCACCGAAGTGGCTGGCTGCCTCTGTTAAAGGATTTTTTCCGGGCGGTGTGATCTTACCCGCGGGATGCCTGAATGCCAGTAGGCAATCAGGGGGGCTCCTTTCCTGTCCCTACGGGGTTTATTGGCTCACAGGAATCAAGCCGCCGAGTTGCTGACCTCAGTGGAGCGCAGGCTCACCCTCTTACCACGTGAGCCACCATGGCCCCAAAATTGTGCATAGAATGGGATACAGTTGAGTGACAAGAGTAGTGAAGAGAAACACTTGACATGCAGAACCTGTTTGTCATACTGTCAACCCTCCCATTAAATATACATAAGCCAAATCTCAATAATCCACTAAATCAAGGCTGAGTAATCTTGACAAAATCAACAAAGTTGCCTTGTTACCTCTGGTACAGACCAAAGATGGGTTTTAGCAGGTTCTGACCAGTTCTGGAGAACCGGTAGCGGAAATTTTGAGTAGTTCGGAGAACCGGTAGTAAAAATTCTGATTGCCCATCTATTCTCCGCCTCCCAAGTCCCAGCTGATTGGGAGGAAATGGGGATTTTGCAGTAACCTTCTCCTGGATTGGGGAGGGAATGGAGATTTTACAGTATCCTTCCCCTGCCATGCCCACCAAGCCACGCCCACAGAACCGGTAGTAAAAAAATTTGAAACCCACCACTGGTACAGACAGTCCCAATCCTAACAACACTAGAAAGAAGTTTTTAGGATTCGGTATTACCAATATCATCGTTGTCATTCAGTTCTTCAAAAAGAATCATATCACATCTAGCTAACAGAAGACTGACATTTCTGCATGAAGATGTAGAAAGTAGAGGCAGAGTACCCAGCTCCCCAGAGGATCTGCTGGGTTTGGCACAGTTGGCGACATGTGGTAGCAGCCTGGTGCTGGGAAAGCAGGACTGACCCGTGTCAGATGAGCTGAGTCAGGGGCTTTATTTCAATTAGTAAGCCACAGCTAGAACTAACCAAGCACACTCTCAACAATTCAAGAACTTCTAACAGGTTCATCATCATCATTATTGTTAATTGGCTAACAAAAGGATTCCACTGATTGATATGCCACAGAGAACAACTATGCCATAACACTTTTGTGCCTCTGTTGCTCTCTGCCCCTCTGTTGTAGCAGGAGGCCCAGTTTCTCTGTGTCCCTTCTTTCAGTAGCAATAACGCTGATTATCTTCTTGGTTTGTCTTGCCTGCGTGCAATGGCTTACAACTTCTTGAAATCTAGCTCTTTCAATATAAGCCAACCATGCATGTCATGTCCTATGCTACATACCTGCTGCGCTTTCTTGGAAACTTTAATCCTGGATTGACTCAGGCAGTAAGTAGTGCTTTGCCCTCTGAACTCGATTTCCTTTGAACTCGGACTTATTTATGATTGTATCTTTGCTTGCTGGATTTACAACTTCATACTGACTCGCTCAGCTTGAGGACGGGACACACAGCAGGTTTGCTCACCTCTCGGGCCAATAATAAAGTTTTACCCTCTGGCAGAATAATCCCACACTTATAAACTATTACTCTGGGGGGGGAAAAAAAACACTACTAGCAAAAAAATTATTTTATGAGGAATAACATCATTTAGATGTAATCTGAGTTCAGTTCCAAAACTGAGAGAGTCCCTGTGAGCTGACTAAGGCACCATTTTGTCCTGGTATTTGAAAGGCATTTGACTTTGTAATTCTTGGAGAAGTAGACAGGATTTTAAGATACTAAACTGGTTATCTGTCATTTAAATCCATATCCACCCTGCAAATGTGGGTGGCTTGTAGCTGCATCCATGTAATGGTGTGTGTGTGTGTGTGTGTGTGTGTGTGTGTGTGTGTGTGTGTATGTATTTAATTCATTCATTTGTTCATTCATTCATAAGGCCATCGATCTTACATATGAATTCTGGGAGGTTAAGAGTAAATAACAAAAACATATAATAACACTGCTATAAATCCAACAGAAGAAATATAATTAATATAATCATAATACAATAACTTAAGCACTGCATAACAAATTCAATCACACAATCACTCTATTATGTTCATATATTATTTTGATCCAGGACCTTAAAGAGAAATGTCATCATAGCCTTCAAGAAGTACAGGAGAGTTAGGGGCCTCCAGACCTCATGAGAGAGGCTGTTTCATGAAGCTGAATGAGAAGATGGTGCTGCATCTATAAGATGGACCCAACAGAACAGAACAGAACAGAATAGAATAGAATCTATTGGACCCAACAGAATAGAATAGAATAGAATAGAATAGAATAGAATAGAATAGAATAGAATTTTTTATTGGCCAAGTGTGATTGGACACACAAGGAATTTGTCTTGATGCATATGCTTTCAGTGTACATAAAAGAAAAGATACGTTTGTCAAGAATCATAAGGTACAACACTTAATGATAGTCATAGGGTACAAATAAGCAATCAGGAAACAATATCAATATAAATCGTAAGGATACAAGCAACAAAATTACAGTCATACAATCGTAAGTGGAAGGAGATGGGTGATGGGAACGATGAGAAGATTACTAGTAGTGCAGACTTAGTAACTAGTTTGACAGTGTTGAGGGAATTATGTTTGTCCATTCTTCAATTTTTTCTTTTATACCAGGATAGCTTCTTCAGAGGATCCTGGATAAAACAGATTATTTGGACCCTTACAGAGCATATGAAGACAGTACTGATCATGCTGGTTGAGGATCTCTGTGGGAACCAGGATAGGATGGCAAAACATTTCTGGTCTTCTTTGACCTGTCAGTAACTTTCAATATCATTGATCATGGTACTCTTCTAGACTTCCTCCAGTGATTGGGAAAGGACAGCAAAGTACTGCAGTCATTCTCCTCTTTTTTGTATGAACATTTCCAGTTGATGCTGATGGGGAGATAGGCTGACCTCTTTTGTTCTTTGAAAAAGGAGCTCTTTCTCCAGGGGCTAGTTTAATAAATAAGTGCCTTGTGGCAATTTTATCATTTTATTGGGTATTTTAATCCTTGAGCTTGGTTTGGAGGTTTTGGTAGAGTTGGGTTTGTTGTTGTTTTTTTTTTTTGTATTGGATATTGTTTTTAATTGTATGTTGCTCAAAATCATTTATGATTTAAGAAGTTTATAAATTTGATAGATAAGAAATGTGACATTTTATACATATGAAGATTGTATTTAAACTGGCAAAAATAATATTCTATTTCTTTTGTGAATTTCCTTTCTACTGGGGATCACTTTCTATATAAATTAATATTCATGGTAATTCAAGAAGTATTTATCTAGCTGTTTGATGAAAATAATGTACAGAAGTAAAAAACAGGTAATAGTTTCAAGATTAAATACTGTTTCCAAATAAATGTATTTAAGTTCATACTACCATATTTACTAAATCATGCTTGATTTGATTAATTGATTTCAATCTTCTATTTTATTTTATTTTTTGCCAAAAAGAGTTAAACATTTGATGCTTTTATTAAATCTATAATTTCACAGACTAGGGAAATTTTCAAGTTGATGAATTCTGACAGAGAATTTATGAATGTAGAGTATGTTTTTTTCAAACTTTATAATTGGACTCCTGTGATCCAGCTCAGCTCTAAAGACCAAGTTCAACAAAGCTATGGAATGATGTGATAATTGAACTGAAAGTCTACCTCACTTTCAATAAGCCGGCTATATCATTAGAAAGATTACTGATTAACCTAGACTTTTACAACAAAGGTGTTTCTACTGCCTTGACAAACTGAATTAAATTGAAACACAAAACAAGGGGAAAACACAATAGTATTTAATGCACTAATAATGTTTTGGAAATGTAAAAGCATAAGCCACGAAGCAGAAATATTTGCATCAATGCCTAATCAATGTAGAAAAATAGCATGCTCAAAATACTGGCGATCTACCATTATGTAGTTAGTTCTCGAGGTGCACTCTTAATGAAGCCTGCCTATTACAGTCAAAAGTCGGGACAGCCATTAAATGAACTCAATTAATGACACCCAACAATTCATTTAATCATTAAATGAATGTGTTAAGTGGAGCACGGAATACCTCAGGCGTGGGGGAGATCCTGGGAGGCACAGTGCAGGTACAAGTCCACCTACCTTGGGCCTCCCAAGGCTTCCAATGAGATACCCCATGCATATGTAAAATGGTTGATATGGATTTAAAATCAAGAAGCACAGTAATAACTTGGATTTGATCTTTTGTAAGCCAGCATACACTTTATTATCTTCATTATTGTCCTTATTGGAAAGCACGCACGCTAGCATATGAAAAGGATGATTCTTTATCATTTGGCTGTTATTCTCTAGCCTTTATCTGCATAATCATAACTATAATAAGCACAAAACCTAATAAATCTCTCAAAAATATGTATATACATCTACATTATGATCTTTTAAATGATTCCAAGTACACAAGTATTAGAAAATATAAAGACTGCTATCTTTTTATATTTGATCTCCCAAATCAGAATGTTTTAATATTTCAGGCTAGAAAAGGCATTTTTTTCCTACTTACTGACTTACATATATGCAAACTTTTAAAAAGACTAACATCACTTGCTAAAATAAATTAAACAATCAACTGGTAATTGCCTGTTAGGGCAATTTAATTGACTCATAAGCACCATACGTGAATCAGCATGGAATCTCAATTATAGATATAGTTATGAAAACAAGCAAACCAGTTTTGCATGTTATAAACCCAGAGACTAATGAATTTCTTGATGTCCGTCAAGGGGGGGGCAGGGAATAAAATATGCAAACCCTTTGATCAAAATAATAAGACTGCAGAGTGACTGCCACAAATCCAGTAAAGTAGATCAGTAAGTGTTTTACATTATGATGAAATTAGTACTTTAACTTGTTTACTAAGAGAGTCTTCAAACTGATTTTGTGACCAGGATTGCTAAAGAAAGGACATGGTTTGCCACATCTTGATGATCACTTTTATAAAGTTGCCCATTATAGAATCAATTCTAGATTCCATACATTGGCCAGCCTCTGGATCCTGTGATATGTGGTAGTGTCCTACATTTTTAACATTGGTAAATGAGTGGAAACAGTTTGTGCTTTCTTTAGTTTCTAGAAATGAGTTTAAATGTAGACAATCAATCATATCATCATATATATATGATACAACCATAATACACGTGAACTATCTCATTGCTGTGAGGATGAAGTAGTTACCATACACATATTGCTTAAGGAAACAAGCCAATTTTCAGAAAAACAAAATAATATCTTCCTTCCTAAATTTGTACTTCTGGAACTACGTTGCCTGCTGACTAATGGATCAATTTGGAGTTGGGTTTTTTTTGTGTCTAGAATAAAGAGTACAAAATTGCCAAGGAGGAGGATACTTGGAGATAAGCACAAAGTTAATGAAAGCGATAAAGGGAACATTGGTAACTCTCTCAAAGAAAAGAGTGAAGTCATGAACTATTGTTACATGAAGCAGAACAGATCAGACAAAAAGGTATTAGTAGAGGAGGGAAAAAAGAGCTTTGAGAAAAGAGCTGAAATATTTCGCAACAAATTTAAAAGATTTAGTTGCATCTAAAGAAAGGAAATAATTATATTGCTCTACAAATCTGATTCCACCCTTAGCTTAGCTATAGATGTTCTGATGTAAATCAATTATTTCTCAGCAAGCTTACAGTACATTCAAAACATAAACTGGTAGCAAACGTGTGGTGCCTGATCTGATACCAGCTCTTTAATTCTACCCCCTTGTTAATGCCCTATGATAAGAAGTAAGATTATATGAGCTTCATGCTGGTGGCCAAGCTCCCTGATACTGCTTGGAACCATTTCTCCCCCTTTGGTTGCACTAAGTGATGCTAAAGCAAGAGTCTTGAAGTCAATACTTGGCAGGGGGGCAGAGGTCGACCTCAAGGCCTCTTATATGTGGAGTGCCTCAGGGGTCGGTCCTCTCGCCCCTCCTGTTCAACATTTATGTGAAGCCGCTGGGCGAGATCATCCGTGGCTTTGGGGTGAGATACCACCAGTACGCTGATGACACCCAGCTGTACATCTCCACCCCAGGCCATCCCAACGATGCCCTTGAAGTGATGTCCCAGTGCCTGGAAGCTGTGCGGATCTGGATGGGGAGGAACAGGCTCAGGCTCAACCCTTCCAAGACTGAGTGGCTGTGGCTCCCGGCATCCCGATATAGTCAGTTGACTCCATCACTGACTATTGGGGGTGAGTCGTTGGCCCCCACAGAGAGGGCTCGCAATCTGGGAGTCCTCCTGGATAGGCAGCTGTCCTTGGAGGAACATCTGACGGCTGTAACCAGGGGGACCTTTTGTCAGGTACGCCTGATCCGCCAGTTGCGGCCCTTTCTTGATCGGGATTCCCTGTGCACAGTCACTCATGCCCTCGTCACCTCTTGCCTTGACTACTGCAACGCTCTCTACATGGGGCTCCCCTTGAGGAGCACCCGGAGGCTCCAACTGGTCCAGAATGCAGCAGCGCGGGTAGTGACGGGAGCAGCCTGGCGCTCCCATGTAACACCGCTCCTGCGCGAGCTGCACTGGCTCCCAGTGGTCTTCCGGGTGCGCTTCAAGGTGTTGGTTATCACCTTTAAAGCGCTCCATGGCATAGGGCCTAGCTATCTTCGAGACCGCCTGCTGCCACCGACGACCTCCCATCGACCCGTGCGCTCCCACAGAGAGGGCCTCCTCGGGGTGCCATCAGCCAAACAGTGCAGGCTGGTGACCCCCAGGGGGAGGGCCTTCTCTGTGGGGGCACCTACCCTCTGGAATCAATTGCCTCCAGAGATAAGGAGAATCCAAGACCTCGGTGCCTTCCGCCGTGCCCTTAAAACCTTCCTTTTCCAGCAAGCCGGGCTGGCCTAATTTTTTTAAGTGTTTTGTTTATTGTTTTTAATCAATGGGGCCAAATTTATATATGTATATTTTAACTGTATTTTAATATTTGTATTTGATGTTTTTACTTGGCTGTTCACCGCCCTGAGTCCTCAGGGAGAAGGGCGGTATACAAATTCAAAATAAAATAAAAAATAAAAAAATAAATACTAAGATCTCTGTCTTCCTTGTGTCAGCATCGAAGATGTAAACAGTGTAATGGAGAAGAGCTACTGCTACCAGATTTCCATGCTTCAAGGAAAGTTTTTTTTTGGGGGGTGACACGGAGAAGGAGGAGGAAAAAGAGGAGACAGGCAATGGATAAGGCAGTGGTAGGCAAACTTGGCTCTTTCACACCCTGTGGACTTCAACTCCCAGAATTCAGCTGTCTTAGGAATTCTGGGAATTGAAGTCCACAGGGTGTGAAAGAGCCAAGTTTGCCTACCACTGGGATAGGGCATTCAAGAAGCTCTCTCCTCTGTAGTTCCCTCTGTAGCTCCCTTTAAACTATACAAGCTATAAACAAGGAAGCCACTGCTCTTACTAAGTCCCACATGTTTTTAGTTGAATAAAGATCTAGACTCAGGTATCTGTTTTAGTAAAGTAATATCTCAGGCTTTCCTTCCTTCCTCCCTCCCTCCCTCCCTCCCTCCCTCCCTCCCTCCCTTCCTTCCTTCTTTCCTTCCTTCCTTCTTTCCTCCCTCCCTCCCTTCCTTCATTTTGTCTTTCTTTTTTTCTACCTGCCTATCTAATCCTATATATGGATCCATCTATCTATCTATCTATCTATCTATCTATCTATCTATCTATCTACCCTGTTTCCCACAAAATAAGATATCCCCTGATAATAAGCCCAATCGGGCTTTTGAGAGCATGGCAATAATGCCAAGCACTTATTTCAGGGATCAAAAAAATATAAGATAGGGTCTTATTTTCGGGGAAACACGGTATCTCTCTATTTAATTTTTTCAATATGCAGGGCAGAACTATAATCTGGCATTCAGTTCTAATTTTAACTCATTTTTGCATTAAATGTAGATTTCACACATCTGGAAATAATTCTATAGTGGAACCAAATGGATTTAATGGATTTAGTAGTCCAGGATGCTTAAAGATAAAGGTAAAGGTTCCCCTTGCACATATGTGCTAGTCGTTCCCCACTCTAGGAGGCAGGGCTCATCTCCGTTTCAAAGCCGAAGAGCCAGCGCTGTCCGAAGATGTCTCCGTGATCATGTGGCCGGCATGACTAAATGCCAAAGGCACACGGAACGCTGTTACCTTCCCACCAAAGGTGATCCCTATTTTTCTACTTGCATTTTTTACGTGCTTTCGAACTGCTAGGTTGGCAGAAGCTGGGACAAGTAATGGGAGCTCACCCCGTTACGTGGCACTAGGGATTCGAACCGCTGAACTGCCGACCTTTCAATCGACAAGCGCAGTATCATAGCCACTGAGCCACTGCATCCTTCACCAGGATGCTTAACAAATATTCAAATAATTTTATTATATTTTCTAGCTGTTGCAAAAAAGGCATTTTTTCAGAGTTTGCTTTTACAGATGCGACAAACTGAACTGAATAAAAATTTCCTGTGGATTTTTGTAGAATTATATTGTACTCTCTGGGCCGCATTCTGAGTAACACCAAAGAAGTGAATAATGCTGAAGGAAGCAATTTATGTATATATGGGTTTTTGCAAGAAGAATAACTGCATGCTTTTGATTTCTCACTCCTCCTTTCTTTTTGAAAATTACTGGGCATTTTCAGAAGCCAAACAATTATTCCTGTAGCTGCCGTAGAAAGAAATCATTAGCTCTTATGTTAAGAATACTTGTCATATTCTCTCTCTTAAATATGGCCTGTTCCACAATGGTACTCAGACAATCAGAAGGGCAAATTCAGCTACTAGAAGGAGTTCCTAAGAACTACTGCAAAGATATTTTTTTAAAAAAACCTGAGAGTAAATTGTATAGCTTTAGGAAAGAAAAGAAATCATTTAGAATAAGAATCCATAGGTGGAAGAAAAAGAAGAGAAAAATGCTAATTGCTGTAGTTTCTTTTAGTCACATAAAAAGTCCTTCATCTGCAACACAACCAGAATTTTGGGGAAATAAATTGTGTGATGGGACTCAAGCCTACATCAGTAGGATAAGTCTATGAAACTAAAAGAGAATGAGACCAAATTTCCTGAGGCGGAAAAAGAATGATCAAATTAAAAATGGATCAAATCAAGCAGGGGGTTATAGATAAATATAGTTCAAGAAAAAGGTACTACAAAATTCTTTCAAATGTGTATTTTTTATTTTTAAATCCAGATGTATTTGGGAGAGGCAGCTGTTGAGTCTTCTTTCTAAAGCCATGTCCCAATGTTGGGCTTCTAAGTGGTTGGCAAGAATTCTATAAAACATAATCTTGGTTTCAACACACATTAATCCCTTTAATCCAGATTACTGTACTTTATAATCCGGATATTCACCACTATTGCAAAATTAATCCCTTTGCCTAATTTCATAACTGACGAACCTTTCGCCCACTTCTTGTAAGTGAGTAATCACACATTTGTGGAAACTGGTATAAAATAAGAAAACATTATACTGTAAAGAAATGGAACATGGTCCAGTTAAATCTTACACATGTATAAACCATAGTTTTTTTTAAAAAAAAACTATGCAGGCCAATTATTGCCCTTAATCCGAGATACTTTCCCCAATATTTGCTTCCTTCCTTCTTTGGTGTGACTTACAACTTTCATTTCCACTACAAAAAAAGCAAAGCTTAAAAATCCTCTTTGTCCTTGATATATCCTCATGAACAATAGCTCTGCAAATTCAGAAAGAAGGGGAAACCATGATTTATTTTTAAAAGGGAAAATTAGCACCATAAGCAAAACCAAAATTATGCAAGCTTCCTTAAGTGGTATCAAGTGAACTTTCTTTTACATCTGAATCAATTCTAAGTTCATATACTTCCATTTTCCAGTTTGCTTATAGCTCTGATTAATTAAAACAAATCCATAAAGGTCATTGGCCTCTACTCCCAAGAATTACATCTTTGTGATTGCTTCACTCAACCCAGCCATTATGTTACCTTAGAAACAATCCACTTAAATAGTGCACAAATATAGGGTTATGTGGTGTTTTTAACTCAGTTGCAACATGGACCTATAACTTTTGCAAAGTGAGTCAAGAGAAAAACCACCTAGCCCTCATTTCTAGGTGATCATGGAGAAGTTTTATACCCTCCAGATACTAAATTTCAGAATTCTTAGCAACAGGCTATGGGAAATTCTGGGAATTGAAATTCAAAAGGGAAAAAAAATGACTTCTTTTTTTAATCCCTTTGTAATATATTTTTAGAAGGAACATGACTCAAATGAAGTTAGTAAGAAATATTAAAAAATCCCTAATATTCAAAGAAACATGTTCTCTCATATTCTGGGGTTTTGACCTCTCTGAATTCTAAATGTTTTCCAGCTAAAAAGAAACTAACTAGTTTACAGTCAAGTCCCAGAATACCTGCAGAATAATGCTTAACAAATTTGAAGAATGAAGGATTCAGCACGTTGTATCTAAAGAGGCACTGGAATTATAAAAAGATGTGATTGTTTTTCAAAGAAATGCTCTCAGTGAGAACTTTTAAAAGGCTGCAGAAAAGTCCATCAAGGAAACCTGAGAATCCAGTTCTGTTTCTCTTCACTGTCATCTAGTGGTCATCTGGATATTTGTTATCTAGACATAATAGCCCTCATCAGATATTTTATAGGATTGACTCTGAAATTAAAATTAAGTACATTCAAAGAACCAGAAAAGATCCTCAGATTAAAGAAAAACAAGATGTGGAACTGTGAGGTTAAGAGATAAAACACACCATAAATAGAAAAAAATCAGCAAAATTAATTGGATACTGAATGTGCGAGTGACAAGTAATAACTGGGTTAGTTTTTTTAAAAAAGTAAAAACTGATAGAAGATAATACACTCAGTGGCTACCAGCTTCAGTGCATAACTCCCTTGTTAAACCCCAGCTTAGAAAGTGATTTCTAAACATTGTGTAAGCAGGCAGAGTTTAAGGGGGTTGCCCCCCAATCTCTAGGCAGAGAGTTAAGGAGAATTTTATTCCCTACCCAAAGCTTGCAATCAGCACTGAATATTAGTGGTGTGATTTGGGGTGAATTGGGAAGGGTTGGGATCTAAGAACTGCTCAAAGTAAATAAGAATTGGCTTACTCTAGCATGAAGAAAAACCAGCCCCAAGGTTATATCTATGATATGAAACCAAATTGGTATTGTCAGATATATCCTATTTATTTTTCTGTTAGAGTTTATAAATCACCTTCTAAACAGGAGTGACATATATAGTGTCCCCTCCTATTTTTCTGTTTTACAACAACCTTGTGGGGTGGGTTTGGGGGAGAGGGAGAGACTGGTTTAAAGCTACCCAGATAACATCTATGTCTGAGAGACCTGGGTTTATTCACTGCTACTTCAGCAACTTAACTGCTCCTCCACATCACTTATGTTAAAAAAAGTTGTTTCTTCTTAAGTTTAATTAATACTGAAAAAAGATCTTCTTTCCACATCTGGTTCTTAGAATCATAACATTTCAAAGAAATATTAAGAAATATAATACATGCAAAATCTGGGACAATTAATTTACTCATCGTAGTAAATTAGTTAATTGTTCTATTGAGAGGTGTTATATATTTGGAACCATTTAGCCAAAGCACACTTCTTTATCTGGGTGAAAAAAAAGCTGTTTGATTTTAATAGCAGTTAGCAGATGAAGTCTATAGTCTCATTGCAAATTAATGTATATTTAATGTCTCATTAATCTGGCTTCTGATAACAGCCCCTTTTAAGTAAGTCTGAAGAGTAAAAATAAAAATATGTATTATTTTCAATTATATCTAAAATTCTGTATATTTCTGGTTTATATGAAAAAAACTAGAGATATTTAAAGTGAATATGGAATGGATTGGAAACAGTATAGGAAAAATAAAAAAAATAAGGGAATTGCAAAAAGATTAGAGAGAAACAAAATGGAAATCAGATGTGTTGCAAAGTTACCAAATGTGAAAGTTAGTTACAAAGTTTTTAATAAAGTTAAGAACTAAGCCTGTCTCTGTTGTATCACACTTAAAAAAAAACACACCTTGTTAAAATCACCTTGTTTTCAAACCATCCTGAAACTTTTTTTATATTACCGAACAGTATGATAGTTTATCAGAATTATACTTCACAGCACAGTGAAGTCACTTGAAAAAAAACCACCATCATAATCAACAGGCTGAGGATGGAAAGATGCTGGGAGGTGAATATCTTATATTAGACTCCAAAACTTTGATCTTCACCACAATACAAAAAAGGATTTTGCTTCTTTGACCTTCAAGAACACCAAGCCTGATTGCCAATAGAGGAATCTATTGAACACTTTGGTTCTTAAGAGAAGAGGAGCCTGCAATTAGATCTGCTGATCTTATGGTAACATTTTGCTTATTATTAGTGGCAACATATTCCCTTCTGAAGTGAGTAGCTATTTTCGCTTGCTTTTTCCAGTTTTCTGCCACTCTAAGATAAAAGGGGAAAGAAGAGAATAATAGAGAAGATAAAAGGGGAAAGAAGAGAACAAAGATAAGGGGATTCTTTCTACAGATTTTGTTTTGTATTATACTGTACCCCAAAAAACAATGTAGAGGAAACAGAGATATCATCATATGCTATTCAGGTAAGGGTCATGGTGTATTATTGCAGTTTATAAAATATATTCAGGTTCCTACCCTTCTTCTGCTAAATTTAATCACACAAAAATAATATGTTTATTTTGGACTTCCAGGGAAGAAATGAAGAACTGAAAACGGAGCTAGACTGGACTACGATAGAATAAAGAGCCAGTAAGTAAACCAAATCTTTGTAATTCCTTTTTGGACAAGGAGAAAACTTGTGATCACTCACAAGTGCTCTGGATTGTTGCTAACCATGAGGAGACTGCAAGTCAATTGCAGTGGTGAGTTCAGAGCTCTGGAAGACAAGGGAATAACCATCTTGTTCAAACCATGATCAGCACCTTCCGAAAGACACTGGGTTCGCATACATCTGTGCCTAATTGCTTTTGGAAATGTCTTGTTATCTGCTTTCAGCTATTACGAAACTTTGGATCGACAAGTCCAACATTTCATTCAATCATTATCAAAAGAAGTTTTGAATAATAAATATTTTTGAATAAAAAAAATATTTTTTTTATTCTTTTTAATAAACAGCAAAAGGATGGTTAGAACTTTGATTTTAGAAAGTTACAGGTGGACTAAGGTTCCAAATGGATCTGAAATAAGATTTTTGAATTATTTATAAGAATGCTTCCTGGGAGGAAAACACTTTTGTTTTTAATTCTTTTACAAAAAACATGATAGGGTGGAACTTTGAAGATTGGAAACTACAGGCACTAAAGGACCTAAAGTTTAATTTTAGAGAAGAACATTTAAATTTGACTTACTAATACAACAGATTTTAACACTGGAAATATTGAAGGATATTTTTGAACAATGGATCCAGACATTAATTTGAAAAGTATCTGCTGCTACAGATAAACTATTTATAGGCAAAAAACAAGTTTTACTGGACAAGACCGGGATTGGTCTGAAAGTGGATTTTAAAATGAGAGACTACAAGAATGATATGGGCAAAGATGATACACTGGGTATACAAAAGAAATGGGCTGATCTGTTAATATTTAAAGGGATATACAAATAACAAACCAACAGAGCAGCCTGGATAATTTTCCTATGTTGGATTTACCAAACAGGCTTGTTAAAGCTTTGAAGAATTTTGTGAATAGGAACATAGAAAAAAATGAAAAACCATTAAGTTCTAGAACATTATTTGAAGGGCCCGAAGAATAAGATTGTTAAAAGTCAAAGGAAGGAATATAAAGTTGGCTACTCATAATAACCTGCCCTCAGGAACAAGATTCCCCCCCCAAGATCAGAATGGCCCCTCTTAGTCACAGTAATAGGTATGTGCAATAACTCACCACTTCTTCCTTGGAGCCTCTGTTATTAATCAAAAGCAGACAACCTTTTCCAGGCCATTAATTTTTGGAAACTTTCAGGGCCTGAAAGTCACCTGGCCCAACCTTTTTCCTTTCTGATCTGTCCTCAGTCCTCAGTTCCAGAAAAATCCCAGCATCTCCAAGCTAAAACACAGGCATGGAGATCTATCTCAAGCCTTCTTCCTCTCCCTCTCCAATCCAGAAACATTTAATGCCATTCTCCATGCCATGTGAAGTGGTCCTAATACAAAAGTTGGTTCCTTACAGCAGGTGTGTTGTGAATGCTGCATCTTATACATTCCACCCCCCCCCTTTCCTAGGGTAGAAAACTTCAAAAAAAGTTTTTTTAAAAAATACCTATTTTTCCAAAGTCCATTTTGACTTTTTGACTTTATTTTTCCTCAATATTTATAAACAATAATAAATAACCATACAGTGGAGACTTTACTATTAAGCACTGAGCTAAATATAGAAACTTTTTTCATGTTATGAAATAATTTTGTATTTGGCAATTGCCTAGCAGTGCCATGCTTAGCTTTAATTGTACAATTGTAAAAAAAAACAGTTTGGAAACTATATTTAAGAATGATGTAATTTCCCCCCTCATCTTTAAAGATTTAGCTTATCAAAAACATCACATTTGTAATTTTTATCGCATAAATACCACTGTATTCCGCTATCGTCTGTATTATACAAAATATTTATTTACATCTCATAATGCAATAAAACTATTACTCAGGGGCAAAAACACATTTAATTTTTTTTTTAAGAGTCTATTTCTTTTTCTGGTTTCTCCTATAGCTGAACATTCAATCATTTCTTGAAACCTCATCCCATTTCTACTGCTGCTCTTAATCTCTGCTTTGTCTTTCTATCTTTTCATTGTATGTACTATTACCTAAAGTTCATGCCTTGCTCTAATTATAGTGAATGTGCTAAATTCTCGTAGATTATTAACTGGTTTTTATTTGATCATTTGGTATACAAACTTCAAATATTCCTTCAGCTACATTCCCCATAAAGTGCCGACTACCTATTGTTTTATTGACCTATAATTCAGTAATCTCAAATGTTATTTAATAAAATGTATTGTTTGGTTATTAATCATAGTTTTATTTTTGGACTGTTGAATGACTTTTAGTGTTATGGTCAAGACAAAAATGAGATTGTGGAAAACTCCAGTTTGGTGTCTTTTTATAGGGTGAAATTATGGCAGTGTACACAGTCTTACCTCATAATAATATTCAAATATTTTTATCATAAAGTTCTCATATAACTCACACATAAATAATTCCTTATCTAGTAAAACAAGAATGAGCAATAAGTTTGTGACTATGTGAATTGCAATGATGTAACTATATTTCTAGAGTTTTTGGCCATTCTCACCATCTCATCTTCCCAGTGTTAAGTTTTATTGATGTTTTTAATCTGTCTGACATTAGTTGAGCTGAGAGATGAAACCTAGAGGTCAATCTGATCAGATTTCAACAGCATGGGCTTTGGGAGTCTGGGTATGATTAAGAAAACAAAGAACACTCAAGAGTCATATGAAGCATACAGATTTCTGACTACTGTGATAGAACTTGGCAAATTTTTCTCATTTTATCTGTATATGTCACAATTCTAAATAAGCTACGAAAGAATTGATATCCAGGTGACAATACAATGTTTGGGTCTGTATGCATGACTGGATTTGACATTTTTTTTTACTTTATCCATTCGTTCTACACTGCCAAAGTAACAGCTTATCATATGTTTTGGATAAAATTACATTTCTTGCTCTTCCCCAAAAAATATGGAAACACAAGTAAAAGCATATAGGTAATAGAAGAGAAAATAATAATAAGATTGCTATATAAGAGGAAATGATAAATTCACTATTTATTTATTTATTTATTTATTTATTTATTTATTCATTAATTCATTCATTCATATCTGCAAAATATCCAATTTTATTGCCCATAGTGCACCTACAAAGTATTGATTTCCAAACAGAGTAAGTCATGTAAGACCTCTTCTGAAGAGCAGCACTAAAATGTTTTATATTCTGGCAATGAAACAAAGTAGGTTCTGTGACTGTCCCATTAGAAGTGGGGTGGGAAAAGGCTATATGAGTGATCCAAATAAAAAGAGGAGAAAGAAAAGAGAGAGGGGGCAGCATGTCAAAACAATAACATAAATGTACATTTTATGAAATAGTCAATACCCAATAAGATAATGACATGTTTATTGCATTCTGGGAAAAACACAACTCCAGTCAATCTAAACCTGTAATTAGAAAACAATTAATAGGGAAACTGAACTAAAAGATTCTTCTGACCAACCTATTTTTTTAAACCTTGTTTATGAAATGCTAATAATTAAAGTCTTTACTTCTGGTGTTTTTGCTAGACATTCCTACTGCAGAAAAGATCAAAAGGGATAGGTAACCGCAGGACCTGAAAAAGCAACAGGACCAATTATCCAACCAGATCCCATTTTATTTTTCATCCTGGAAGGCCTTGCTTAGGAAATAAAATTTAATGAGAAAAACAATGTAAAGCTTTGAGCAGCTATTAGAATTCCTCAAGCATGTTCCTTTTGAAAGGGAGCATTGAAGTTTGAAAATTTAAGTATCAGATATACAACAAAGAGCAGCTGTTTTACTCAGAAACCTGTGCACAGCTGCACACAACCCATAACCAGATTTCCCTAAATATTTGTGTTCTACCATCAATTTGTGGTTTAAGAATTTTACATGACAGGGAAATATTAAGTTAAACGGTCAAAGGAGTCAATCCGTGTGTGTGTGTGTGTATCTATCTATCTATCTATCTATCTATCTATCTATCTATCTATCTATCTATATATATCAGATTATTATGCATAATTTGTAATGCATATGTGACCTATAAGGACCTAGTAGCATGATTGGTACTGTGTAAATCTTTTCTGTTGGAGCTCGAGTTACGGAAACTCGAGCTCTGACATAAAACATAGCTAACTATATCAATAACAGATAATATTTGTCGTTCAGGGTTGAAATGAAGGGTCCTTGGTACCCTCTGAGCTTAGTCATTTTATTGCAGATGCTTCACTACCCAAACTAGGTAATATCATCAGTCATTAGCACTGAAAACCTGAAACAAAACCACCAAGCTCAGAGAACACCAAAGACCCCTCATAGCTAACTATATTAAAAACATGTCAATAAAAGCCGTTCCCAACACATTTAATGTACAAAGATTCATCCTGGGAAGAGCATTAGAGATTCATCTTAATAAAAAAAAAGATAAGAACTATTCTCTTAATGGCCTATGCCAGGGATCAGCAACCTTAAACACTCAAAGAGCCACAAAGGTCCTAACAGGAAGCCCCCATTCAATTCACTTCCAGTCGGCTCCCCCACCATAGAGTCTCCTCCTAGCGCGGCATCCTTTTTCCTCTACCTGTCCTAACCAAAAGCCCTATCAATTGTGGAGCTGACCAGCAACAGAGGGCAGCAGAGGGATGAAGGAGCCACATGCGGCTTCCGAGCCGCGGGTTGCTGACCCCTGGCCTATGCCATTCAATAAGTGGTAGGATAAGGGAAAGGGTGGGCATAAATTTAAAAACAGACAAAAAAAATGAAGAATACAAATAAAGTCCCCGCTGCACAGTTCTTGAATATTTAATTTAATTCATGTAAAATGGAAACCTGGCACTAACAACTATATTTAGAATTTGCTGGTCAAGGAGCAAGATAAAATGGCTGATTAACTATACTTAGAAATGGTTCCATGGACACTGTGTTAACTTCAAGGCTGGTGAGATATGTCCCATTTGAAGTTCTGATTAGCAATTTCATTCCTAACCAATGCTGTACAGGCAATCCTTGACTTATAACCATTTGTTTAGTGACCATTCAAAGTGACAACGGCATTGAAAAAGTGATTTATGGCCGTTTTTCATACTAACAACTGTTGTAGGATCCCCATGGTCATGTGACCACAATCTGGACACTTGGCAGGTGGCTCATATTTATGACGGTTGCACAATCCTGGGTTCATGTGAGCCCCTTTTGCGACCTTCTGATAAGCAAAGTCAATGGGGAAGCCAGATTCACTTAATAACACTTAATAATTCAGTAATAATTCACTTAATATTACTAAATTAACCACTGCAGCGATCCACTTAACAAAGGTGGCCAGAAAGGCCGTAAAATGGGGCAAAACTCACTTAACTGTCTCGCTTAGCAATCAAAAATTTGTGGTCATAAGTCGAGAACTACCTCTATGTTATTTTTACTGTGACACAGATTCCAAGTGGAATATTGGAACATCATGAACTACAGCCAGACAACTTTTGTGTGGGGAAAAAATGGCAATCATGATGAGGAAAGGTGTTTCAGAGCAATGGCAACCAACTTTCCTTCTTTTGTAGTTTGCATCTGTTCTTTTGACTGAAGGAATATTCAGTCACCTGGGCTGAATAGTCTAACATACTACAGAATGGGAGAGGCCAATTGGAAGCAGATTAGCTCAGTGAGAAGGAAGTTTCTAAA
The DNA here is from genome assembly GCF_059756535.1 of Pantherophis guttatus. NCBI lineage: Eukaryota > Metazoa > Chordata > Lepidosauria > Squamata > Colubridae > Pantherophis > Pantherophis guttatus. The sequence continues at coordinate 134,732,346 of NC_142063.1, read as the reverse complement.
CCGTCTGAATGACTGAAACTAATTTTTATCTTTTCTTAGTTATATGTATATTCAATCTGACTGGGCAGTTTAATACTAGATAGATACACTCTTAATATATCCAGAAAATTTCTAGCAAAGAGATAAACTCCAGTCATTCCATCACCTCAACTTAACTCAGTGTTGTTGCTGGGGGGGAACATGGAAGAGACTACTACATATATTGCCTTGAGTTGCTATACAAAAGATGGAATATAACCCTAATAAAGAAATGCCAATAGTAAATAAAAAAATTGTATATATACAAAAATACCTGTTTCTGCCACAAAGCACATGTTGCTTTAGGTTTGACTTGTCAGCAACGAACAGTCACAGGCGTGGTTGAAATATGCAGAATGCATTCTCTGTTGTTAACAGGAGGACCACATATATATTACTGCTCTGTAGAGCGACGGTGGGCAGTAACTGAGGCAAGACAGGTGTAAAGGAACAAAGGTTTATTGCTAACAGCTAACAGAACAGCTTCAGAACTAGAACAGCAACTCAGGCGTTTGACAGCTATTTATACAGTCAAACCTCTCAGCCAATGGGCTGCTGGAATTCTCCCGCCGGCTCTGGGCGCGTCTTAGCCAATGGGAGCAATGTGTCGTATGTTCGAGGACCAATTGTAAGTCTGAGGACTTAGCAATTACCACAAAGGAAAAGCCGTACAGAGAGTCCTCAGTTAATTACCATATTTGGGAGTAGGAACTCCATCACTCAGTGACCTGGTTATAAAGTGAAATATCACCTGACCACCCTGACTTACAACAGCAATTCTAGTTGAAGACATTAAGCAAATCACCTGCAGTCATTAGGGGACATCATAGGACCTTGAGTTCAGTGGTGGGTTTCAAATTTTTTTACTACTGGTTCTGTGGGTATGGCATGGCTTGGTAGGCGTGGCTTGGTGGGTGTGGCAGGGGAAGGATACTGTAAAATCTCCATTCCCACCCCACTCCAGAGGAAGGATACTGTAAAGTTCCCATTTCCTCCTGATCAGCTGGGACTTGGGAGGCAGAGAATAGATGGGGGCGGGGCCAGTCAGAGTTTTTACTACTGGCTCTCCGAACTACTCAAAATTTCTCCAGAACTGGTCAGAACCTGCTGAAACCCACCTCTGCTTGAGCTGTGACTTCCTGCTGGCTTCCAGTGATTTTGCTTATTGGAAGCTGGCAGGGAAGATCACAACTGGTGATCATGTGACCATGGGACGTTGCAACTACAATAATTGCATGTTAGTTGCCAAGCACCCAATCCCGATCATGTGTCATGTGACCATGGAGATGCTATGACAGCTGCAAATTCAAGGACCTGCCATAGGTTTCGTCATTCAGTGCTGTTATAATTTCAAACAGCATGAACAGTCAGTAAATGAGGACTACCTGTATGAACAAAACAAAATCAATCTATCCTGACATAGAGAAATTAAGAAATCATTACTCACATTTAAATATAAGTATAGCCCATTAGAGTGAGCAAGACTGACCAAGGGACTTATGGACTTGCTCAGTCTGCAGTCCAGGGGTTAATAGAGAGCTTAAGCCATGTTAAGATATCTGATTTTCCTTCTGATTAAATGTTTATTAGTCAAAGACCAATACAAGTAAAAATACTCAAGGAGTATAGTTAAAAATTCTAGAATAAAATAATAACAAATAAAATCTATGTTGAAATCATAATCTGGCATCCTATCTGTCAGTTGCACATAAACAAGAACATGGCCTAAGCTATAATACAATATTGGTCCTTCAATTGGGAAGAGAAAGCTTAGCGAAAGCTCCATTGTTTCTAGCTCCAGATCCTGTCAGATATACTGTCAGCCATACAAGTTATCTTAGCCAGTTAGAGATAGTGAATCATCGGAAAGCCTTTCTGCTTCCACGATGCCATTCACCTCCATCAGCCATCCTGGATGGCAAATATAAAGGGATATCATTGATTGAAAGACTCTGTCCTGTGATTCTGGAAAGGTGGAAACCTCTAGACCAGGTGTCAAATTGGATTTCTTCGAGGACTGGATCAGCTTCGTAATTCTCCTCCGCGGGCCGGAGGGGCTGGTGGTGTCAGGGGGGCAGGACAGATGCTTTCTGCAGCATCCTGCTGGCCAAAACAGGGCACGGGGTTCTGAAGCCCCCCTGCGCCTCGTCTTCACTCTCCATGGCCTCCTGCAGCACTCTGCCAGCATTTTTGGCTCATTTTTCGGCACCGATTTTCGGCCCTGTTTTTGGCCAGCAGAGTGGCCATGGAGGGAGAAAATGAGGTGTGGTGGGGCCACACACAGCCCATTTTAGCCACCAGAGGCACCAGCGGGCTGGTTCTTTGATATTTCCAGGCTGGACCTAGGCTGGATTTAAGCACCTTGTGGGCCGGATTCAGCCCGCAGGCCTTGAGTTTGACACCCCTACTCTAGAAACATCCTTCTTCGCTGCTCTTTTTATATAGTCATTCAAACAAAATTTGTCATCCCAATAATTAATAGGTATCCTGGCTGTTCTGACAGTGTTTATCTTCAGTGCTGCTTAAAGATAGACTGATTCACAGTGCAGGTAGTAGATTCTTCACAGCAGCACTAAAGATTAGTTGGAGCCTGATGAATAATCCATTATAGCTATTTTACCCAATTTGTGCACTACATCTTTTGGCGTTATCACCTTGTTTTCCTTCTAGTGGTTGCTTACTTTAAAACCAGATTTGGATTCTCAGAACAAACTCCAAGAGTTTTCTGATCTAGGCTTCCTTAGCACAATCTTAGTCTTGGTAAACCTCTTTAATTCATATGGCTATAAATTCTTGTCATTCCCAGTCCGAAAGGCTTCTCAAACAGTCTTTCAGGGGAGTGTTTACAAACATCCACCTTATCTTCCTTGGAATGCTGTCAGAGAACTAATTGCCACATGCAGGGCAAGGCCAAATTTAGCACAGAGTCAAACAGAATTTTTCCAAAGCTTTTACTGACCAGATGAGCTGCTTCCTACAAAAGCTCATGTCCTGATCACTTCTCTTTTATGTCTTATGGGAGGGGCCAATCATTTCCAAGCCTTACTCCCAAGTCAACCCTGTTTTCTTAATTGTTCCTGTCTTCTGGCAGCTCTGCGCATGTGCACAGTGGGAACTGTGTTCTGCTGTTCTTCTACTTCATTGATGTCAGACTCCGGAGACTCCAGAGACAGCAAAGAACTACCAGATGGCCTTGGCCCCCCTCTCTGCCTCCGACTCAGAGCCCCCGTCAGAGCCTTCCCCAGACTCCAGGACTGGCCACGTTCTTCACTAACCTCCTCACTGTCCGAATCTGCTGCCAGCTCTGCTGGCTGCTGGTGGGCCAAAACAAAGAGAAACCAGCAAACCAGAACAATTTTCTTTCAGACTGGCAATGGGATAGTACATTATTTGCTACAACGGTGCTCCAAACACAAACAAAAAATATTCTCAATTTGTTTTTACTTAATCTCTCCTAGAAATGTAAATCTTAATGAGGTTGTAAATGGTCCAATGAATGTTTCAGAAAGTTGACCAATTTCATTCCTAACACAGCCATTTCAAACAACATGCAACTATCAAGTTGCCTGCTATTAGAGTCTCTCTCTGATTCTTGTATATGCTTGCCAAAAAAAACACCAAAGATACATCTTCTTTCAAATCTCTATGAAGTCAGTGGAGTCACAGGGAAGTGGAAAGGATGTGTGATCATCACAAGCAGCATCTAGTGTTCCAGTCATAGAGAAAGAGCAAAGACACAATAAAGAGAGGTTGATTTGGTTGTAGTGTCCAAGGAGAGAAATGTAAAAGAAACATCACTGAAGAACATTTGTCAAGAAAAGAACACAGAGCAATGAGTTACTGAAGGTCAAGTGGTGATTTCTTTTAATCTTGATTTTTTTAAAGCCAGAACTGGAGCAGCGAATTGTATACAGCAAACAAGCGGAATGAGTGGGCAAAATTACTGTGTCATCAAAACACTACACAAGGCTTGCCTCTTTATAGGCCTCAATAAAAAATAACGCATTCTTCGGGTAAAATGTTTTCTAAGGTACTTTCAGTAAATTTATGAACCATGCTTGCTAGATGATTAGTGAGGGCATGCCAAAATTGGGTAGACAATTAAGGTGGAAAGCAGGTATCTAAATCATAAAAGCTTAACTAAAACACCATGAAAAACATGCCATGAACACTTGTGGGGTTATAATTTTCGTTGCTAGATTGTGGGTGACGAGCAAGATTAAAGGGCAGTAACATAAGGAGCAATTGCTTAACAAATTTGGAACAATCTGGTGTTCTCTCTTTTATTCCTATTCAACCTTATTCAAGATTGCCTTAATCTGAGTGGTTTGCAGATTTGATTTCACAGTAGGTAAGTTTTAAGATAATGTTTGAAGCTAAGAGAAACTCAGCTGTGTCTAAAGGTAAGCTGAAAATTTTGGGCATGGAAAGACTTAAGTGCAGAATCTGAAAGGGTGCTCACTGAAGTATTAGCACATAATAGCAGAAAATATACTATATTATATATGATACAAAAGTATATTAAATGTACTTTTAAAATGGTGATGAAATATGTTGATATTTGCCCTCAATGGCTACCTGTACTGCCAGCGATATTAGAATACTGCTAAATTATGTTTTGAAGCAAATCAAGCTTAGCTTTGCCTACTGGAAACATGTTAGAGAAAAAAATGATGAAACTTATGAATTAAGGATTCATATACTCAAGGTTACCTAGCCATATGGAACATTTCATTAACTGCAGTAGAACTAATTTTGTGGGAGAACTTTGCATGAATTAGGTGTGATATCTACAAATAATAATTTATTTTTGTAAGGTTTCCTTATCCAGATGAATTAAAACCCAACTGTTTGTTTTATTCAGTTTTTAGAAATATTCTCCCAAAAATAAAAGGTTGGGGGGAAGTGGTGATGAGGAAAACAGGTGAATCTAAAGTACAAAGGAGTCAACAGCCAAAAACTTACCAAAAACATAACTGTAAAAGACAGACTAGACATAAAAGTTAAAATAAGCAAAAAAATAGTAAGAGAACACCTATCTGATCTTGATGAATACAAATCACGGGGACTTGACGGATTACATCCCAGAGTTCTGAAGGAGCTGGCCGATGTCATCTCAGAACCACTGTACCACATCTTTCAAAAATCCTGGCGCACTGGGGAACTACTAGAGGACTGGAAAAGAGCTGAAGTGGTTCCCATTTTCAAAAAGGGGAAAAAAATAGACCAAGGAAACTACAGATCAATCAGCCTAACATCAATACCAGGGAAGATACTGGAAAGATAATAAAAAAACAGATATGCCAACATCTAGAAAATGAGTAAAGTAATAACTAGCAATCAGCACAGGTTTGTTAAAAACAGATCATACCAAACCAATCTTATTTCATTCTCCAACATAGTGGCTAAGCGAAATACTATGTCTTCAACATAGACCAGCAAAATACTGTGGACATAATACAGGTGAAACTCAAAAAATTAGAATATCGTGCAAAAGTTCATTTATTTCAGTAATGCAACTTAAAAGGTGAAACTAATATATGAGATAGACTCATTATATGCAAAGCGAGATAGTTCAAGCCTTGATTTGTCATAATTTTGATGATTATGGCTTACAGCTCATGAAAACCCCAAATTCACAATCTCAGAAAATTAGAATATTGTGAAAAGGTTCAATATTCTAGGCTCAAAGTGTCCCACTCTAATCAGCTAATTAAGCCATAACACCTGCAAAGGGTTCCTGAGCCTTTAAATGGTCTCTCAGTCTGGTTCAGTAGGAATCACAATCATGGGAAAGACTGCTGACCTGACAGTTGTGCAGAAAACCATCATTGACACCCTCCATAAGGAGGGAAAGCCTCAAAAGGTAATTTTGGATGTTGGATGTTCCCAAAGTGCTGTATCAAAGCACATTAATAGAAAGTTATGTGGAAGGGAAAAGTGTGGAAGAAAAAGGTGCACAAGCAGCAGGGATGACCACAGGCTGGAGAGGATTGTCAAGAAAAGGCAATTCAAAAGTGTTGGGGACTTTCACAAGGAGTGGACTGAGGCTGGAGTCAGTGCATCAAGAGCCACCACACACAGACGGATCCTCTACATGGGCTTCAAATGTTGTATTCCTCTTGTCAAGCTGCTCCTGAACAACAAACAACATCAGAAGTGTCTTAACTGGGCTAAAGACAAAAAGAACTGGTCTGTTGCTCAGTGGTCGAAAGTCCTCTTTTCTGATGAGAGCAGCTTTTGCATCTCATTTGGAAACCAGGGACCCAGAGTCTAGAGGAAGAATGGAGAGGCATAAACTGCAAGATGCTTGAAGTCCAGTGTGAAGTTTCCACAGTCTGTGTTGATTTGGGGAGCCATGTCATCTGCTGGTGTTGGTCCACTGTGCTTCATTAAGTCCAGGGTCAATGCAGCCGTCTACCAGGAGATTTTGGAGCACTTCATGCTTCCTTCTGCAGATGAGCTTTATGGGGATGCTGACTTCATTTTCCAGCAGGACTTGGCACCTGCCCACACTGCCAAAAGTACCAAAACCTGGTTCAATGACCATGGGATTACTGTGCTTGATTGGCCAGCAAACTCGCCTGACCTGAACCCCATAAAGAATCTATGGGGCATTGCCAAGAGAAAGATGAGAGACATGAGACCGAACAATGCAGAAGAGCTGAAGGCTGCTATTGAAGCATCCTGGTCTTCCATAACACCTCAGCAGTGCCACAGGCTGATAGCATCCATGCCACACCGCATTGAGGCAGTAATTGATGCAAAAGGGGCCCAAACCAAGTACTGAGTACATATGCATGCTTATACTTTTCAGAGGTCCGATATTGTTCTATGTACAATTCTTGTTTTATTGATTTCATGTAATATTCTAATTTTCTGAGATTGTGAATTTGGGGTTTTCATGAGCTGTAAGCCATAATCATCAAAATTATGACAAATCAAGGCTTGAACTATCTCGCTTTGCATGTAATGAGTCTATCGCATATATTAGTTTCATCTTTTAAGTTGCATTACTGAAATAAATGAACTTTTGCACAATATTCTAATTTTTCGAGTTTCACTTGTATACTTAGACTTCTGCAAGGCATTCGACAAAGTAGACCACAACCTACTTCTTGGTAAGCTAGAAAAAAGTGGGATAAATAGCATCATTACCAGATGGATTTGTAACTGGCTGACAAACCATACTCAACGAATAATCCTTAATGGGTCTACGTCTACATGGAGGGAAGTAAGCATTGGGGTTCTGTCTTAGGCCAGGAATTCTTCAATATCTTCATAAATGACTTAGATGAGGGAATAGAAGGGGAATTTACCAAATTTGGAGATATTTGGAGATGATACCAAGCTGGCAGGAATAGCTAACACCCTAGAACAGGGGTGTCAAACTCAAGGTCCGGGGCTCGGAACTGGCCCATGGGGTGCTTAGATCTGGCCCGTGGGGCCACCCTGGAAACAGCAAAGGACCAGCCCACGGTGCTTCTGTCAGCAAAAACGGAACTCGGGCGCCCCTGACAGGAGTGACATTGAGCTGGCCATGCCCACCCTGGCCATGCCCACCCCAGCCCCCCGAGGTCTAACACAACCCTGATGCAGCCCTCAATGAAATCGAGTTTGACACCCCTGCCCTAGAAGATAGGCTCAAGATCTAGATGGATCTTGACAGACTTGAATACTGGGCCCTATCTAACAAAATGAAATTCAATGTAGAGAAAAGTAAAGTCTTACACCTAGGCAAGAAAAACCAAAAGTACACATATAGACTGAGTGAAACCAGCAGTAACTGTGAGAGAGATCTTGGAGTCTTAGTGGACAACCAGCTAAATATGAGCCAGCAGTGTGCAGCAGCAGCCAAAAAAGCCAATGCAATCCTAAAGTGCATTAACAGAGGGATGCAATCAAGATCAAGTGAGGTACTAAAACCACTCTATAAAGCCTTAGTAGGACCACACCTAGAATACTGCATCCAGTTTTGGTCGCCATGCTATAAAAAATATGTTGAGATTCTGAAAGAGTGCAGAGAAGAGCAACCAGGATGATTAGGGGACTGGAGACTAAAACATATGAAGAACAGTTACAGGAACTGGGCATGGCTAGTCTAGTGAAGAGAAGGACCAGGGGAGATATTATAGCAGTGTTCCAATATTTGAGGGGCTGCCACAGAGAGGAAGGGGTCAAGCTATTTTCCAAAGCACCTGAATGCCAGACAAAGAATAATAGATGGAAACTGATGAAGGAGAGATTCAACCTAGAAATAAGGAGAAATTTTCTGACAGTGAGAACAATCAACCAATGGAACAGCTTGCCTTTGGAAGTTGTGGGAGCTTCATTACTGGAGGCTTTCAAGAAGAGATTGGACTGCCATTTGTCAGAAATGGTGTAGGGTCTCCTACTTGGGCGGGGGGTTGGACTAGATGATCTACAAGGTCCCTTCCAACTCTGTTAATCTAAGTAAAAAGTGTTTTTTTTTTCATATTAACTTGTTAGATTAATTTGATTTACTGTGTTGTATTGCAAAACTTTCTGAAGGAAGATTTACTATGGAGGACACTTTTTTTTAAACAGAAAAATAAGCTCAGTACAAACATGCTTTAACTAGATTCAACTGACACAAATCCAACCACTTTAAACATAGGTACTGTATCAGTTCATTTTATTTCATTGTATTATCCAGAGCAAGGCAGGTAATTCCCATACAAAACTTAATTCTCATGCTGGAATGTCCTTGACTTTTAGCACAAGTCATTAGAGAGATGCCATTTTATACAATTGTGAGGAGAAGCACATTCTCAAAGGTAAGAGAATAAACCCTATGCAATACAACTTTGGTTTGAAAGTAATGCTTATGATTTACTGTTTATTTAGAGACAATTCAAATATTATGGTTTGATCAGAAAAAAGAACAAAGCCACTAACAAAACATTATTTATTTGTTTCTTTCATAAAGGGTAAGTTCATACAATAGATATTTTCTACCTTCTATGAGAGAAGACAGATGGAGAAGGGTGGTGAAGTAGGAGAAAAAACACACTGTATAAATTCAATGGATAAATGCTATTGATCATTTTTTTAAAATTTGGAAATCAGTGTTTGCAATACAAAAAGCAATTATGGAACATAATACCTAAAATACATTATGTCACCCGATTAGAAACAACAATTACAAATCTGTTCCAAGACGTGTGTGCACACACACACACACAAATATGCATACACATATGCTATGTATTTAATCCTGCACGACAAGATTATTATATTGCCCCAACAGAAATGGTAAGTTGAGTCCCTTGCTAATAAAATAAAGGAAACACAGAATAAGGAAAGGAGGGAGAACACAAATTGGAGTTAGATAAAAGCCATTGGGAAGATTCCCAAGGTAACGTGGGAGAGGGGGAATTGGTGAATGGGTGTAAGTTGAAGCAATATTATGAATGAGCAAGCTGCCAAGGACTTGCATTCTGATTATGTAAAGGGGTGGGGGTGGGCACTGCAACAGTAGTAACTTCAGGGACTGGTCCTAAATCCCTTTGTTTGCCCGAGAGTTGCCATAATTTCAAAGGTCACTGAATGAATGGTTTCAAGTTGAGAAATACCTGTAAAGTTCTACAACAAAAACAGGATTTGGCCATATTTCTCCACTCATCCAAAACACACATGAGCTGGTTCAAACCACAAAATTCTCAGTTACCTACACAATACTACGCAGAGTGCTTCTTTCCAGAATTGGTAAAAAAAAAAATGCCATCAAGAACAGTAGAGCATCTGCAGCATTTCCAGGTGATATTTAGAGTATGGAATAACAGAGTTGGAAGGGACCTTGGAGGTCTTCTAGTCCAACACACTGCTCAGGCAACCCACCCCGAGTTTAATGAAGAGGAAAAAAGTTGTGATACGTCTTGTGATGACAACTTGATGCCACAAGTTTGACATCCCTGCCCTATACCATTTCAGACAAATGGTTCTCCAATCTCTTCTTAGAGCATTCAAAATTTCTGGAGGCAAGTTGTACCACTGATGAATTGTTTTAACTGTCAGGAAATTTCTTCTTAGTTCTAGGTTGCTTCTCTCCTTGATTAGTTTCCATCCATTGTTTCTTGACCTGCCCTCAGGTGCTTTGGAGAATAGTTTGACTCCCTCTTTTTTGTAGCAACCTCTGAGATATTGGAACTATCATGTCAGTCCTCATCCTTCTTTTCATTAAACTAGACATACCCAATTCCAGTTCTTTATATGTTTTAGCTTCCAGTCCCCTAATCATCTTTGTTGCTCTTCTCTGCACTCTTTCTAGACTCTCAACATTCTTTTTACATCATGGTGACTAAAACTGGATGCAGTATTCTAAGTGTGGTCTTACCAAGGCATCATAAAGTGGTATTAACACTTCACATGATCTCGATTCTATTCCTCTGTTAATGCAGCCTAGAACTTTGTTGCCTTTTTTGGCAGCTGCAGCACACTGTAGCTCCCATTCCAATTCACATGCTTTGCATCTAAATAATTCATATGGTGTTCTCAGCACAGCTACAGCCGTCATGCTTATCTCAGACAACCTTTACACTGTCTACACATAATTATGAAAAGTCCAAATCCTGCTATGAAAACTGCAGAATACTTAAACATAGGAATGAGTTTTTCTCTGACACAAAGTTAAGTGAGGAGCTTCACAGTTGGCAAGAGACATGGTGCCTTATTCTCTCCTTTAATATGCTTTTCAAATTAAAAAAGTTTGGATCTCCAAAGACATTTTTTATCTATTATGCACTTGCTTGATGCTAAACTGCTGTCATTAAAAAAAAGTAAGGGGGAAAATTGCCTAGGACAGCTATTTGAATCAAAGGAGATATATATTTGATAAAAGAAATCTAAGGAGAGCCGCCAAAAAAAAAGAAAAAAAGAAAAGAACAACAATTAAAAAGGGAATGAAATATAATATGATATTTTCTTTCCTTCCCTTGATTATCAAATTAAAAGAGCAGTTCCTTCCACTTTATTTTCCTTCCTTATTAAATGTAGCCTGTGTACCACTAGCATTTGAAGATGAGGTACGGTAATAGCTCTTGCAAACTGTGCATATAATGGAACTTGTCTTTAATGGACATATTTCTTATTGATCTGGTGTAAATCTTCCACTTTTTTCAATTAATCAAGCAAATCCAACTGTGAAAAGCTTTGATGTCTTGTCACTCTTCTTTTTCCCCTTTTAGTTTTAATCTTCCTTGCTTAGGTATTTCTCATATAATATCCATTGCTATCATCCACTCTCCAATTCTTTGATTTTGCCAAAGAATGCCAAGAGATTTAACCTATTTTGAATACAATCATCTGTACTAGCCTTACATGGAGACATACTGTATATCCTGACCCTTAATTATTTGATTTTTTTATTCAGAATTGGTATGGGATTACAGGTTTGTAAACAAGGGAGTTTTTTGTAACTGGGAAATGTGTTATACCAGGAAGCACTGTTTTTCTTTTTGTAAAAACCTTATATACCATCAATTTTGCACAAAACATTTGTTCAAATGTTTATTTTATTGAATTAACATTGTGTTAAACTGGAAAGGCCTTAACAGTGAATAGAGTTGGGGCCTGATTTATATTAGTGGGGTGGGGTGGGAGAGATTGTTTGAGAGAAAGGTGGCCATCGTAGAAAAGGTATGCCCCCTGGGTCCCATAAAATGTTAAGATTTGAAAGAAGGAACTCTTTATCGGTTTTCAGTTGATAAAGAAATATTGGCCTCACTTTGAAGCAGTATTAAATTTGAAATAATGCTCAGCATTATATAAATCAGCTTCTGTGGGCTTGTGAGGGGCTCTTTTCTTCAATATGAATGAAAGGAAAACTTCAGAGACTTTTCCTTCTGTTTTAGTTGAACTGCAGACTGTGATGCCATCCAAAATGGACAGAGTTATGATTAATCCTAACTATGGAAAATTGAAAGTAACCAACCTCAAACCAATTACAATTTCCAAAGAGTACTAATTTCAACTAGCCAAAAGCTAAGATCCACATTTCATACGTAAAGCAGAAGCCAGCATATAAACATAGTTCCTTTAAAAAGCCGTAACATCTTGGTTTCAATGTAACACAACAAAAGCAGTAAATCCGTTAGCAGAGAAGTAGCCGTTTCTTCATGATAGCAACAGAAAGAAAGTGGGCAGGGTCTGAGTTGATCTCAAAAGCCAAGTGTGAACATTTTTTCTTGAAATGGGCAGTACAGCAACTAACACTCCATTTATAGTTTTTTTTTCGTGCAGGCTACAGCTTAAACAAACTACAGTAGTTTATTATACTCAGCATAACTTTGCATTAGAATGAACAGTCATGCTACAACTGTACAATTTGAAAAATATGTGGGCAATATGTGCTCTTCTTTTTTAACCAGTTCTCACTGAGGTTGATGAAAGAGACTATGCTTTAGAAAACTCTTGCAAAAGCAAGAATTTCAGAGAAGTTCTTGGTTGTGGGAGTTGAATGTTATTTATTGGCTCCCCATGTGGCAATCAGCATTGCTGAGACTTTGTTCTGTCAAGTAAAAGCAGACAAAATCTGATAAACCTTCCTGGATTACCAGAATGGATTAATGCCTAATATAGTGGATTTAGTCATAGACCCTATTTCCTTTCCACACAGGAAAGCAGGCCAGTGAATCCAGCAGCGAAATGATATGCTGAAGTTAGAGGAAAAACAGAGAGCCAATGAGAAGGCCTAGAAGGCCTTTGGAGAGATGCAGCTTCATCCCTGGAGTGGGAGTACAGAATGAAACAAGGTCCACTACTTAGGAATGCTTATTTTTCATTTTTCAAGAAGTAATGGATATATATTTATGGAAACTATTCAGGTTGACTAAATGTGCACATTTTAGACTTCTTTTTTAAAAAAATTGATTTATATGCCGCCCTTCTCCGGAGACTCAGGGCGGCTTACAATGCGTTAAGCAATAGCCTTCATACTTTTGTATATTTATACAAAGTCAGCTTATTGCCCCCACAAACTGGGTCCTCAATTTACCTACCTTAGAAAGGATGGAAGGCTGAGTCAACCTTGAGCCTGGGAAGATTCGAACTTACTTTAATTGCAGACAGCTGGTGTTAAATTACAGAGCTCTATCTGTTGAGCTATCCAGGCTCCTGTCTGCTGAGCTATCCAGACTTTGTTATTACCTTTTTAATAAAGATGCTATTAGCATCTTAGCATGACATCCATAACTCTTTTTGAAGTTTAGGAAACCATGTTTTTCCTTTGAGTCAAAGCCATTTCCTTTAATGTACAAAAACTAGCCCTTTCAACAACCATACAAGGTAGGTGCTCTGAAGCCCTTGATTAAAGGAAGCAAATCTGTGCGAGAAAGAAATGCAACGTACTTTAAGGGTCTAACGAAACAAAGCCCTTATTGCACATTAATGCCTTTTACTGTTTGATTGGTTGCTTTCTGAAATATACTGAACACAGATAATCATTTGACTCCTCTCTTAATAAGCACTTATTTTGCTTTTGCTGAAGTACTTGTGGCTTGCAAAGGTCCTGAGTTTGTCTCTCAAATTCAGGGACAAGTTTCTTTCCAGCTTCATGCCAGCTTAGATCCCTGATTTTTATGGGGAACTTTATCTGCCGTCAAAAAGTCATACCATTTTTATGTTAGATTCTAGCTTAATTACATTAAACAAAGAGTTGACCAATATACAATAATGCTTCATGTGTTTATTTTCAAGAAGGATAAGTATCTTTCTCCTGTTTCTCACCTCTGGCTCTAAAAAACAATCCAATTAATTAATCCAAATAGAATGTCAGAAATTTGAACTCCGTGACTGAATTTATTATTGGAAGAATTGCAGATGAAGTAGTTGTAACACTAGACTGTTAAAAATGAGAGTTTTAGCTGTTTGGCAACCTGAGTGTATAGCTAATGCATAGCGTGCCATTATTTCTTACATGTTTCCCCAGGGCTAACACCTGCCCTGGTTACACATAAAAATAATAAGTTTCTCAATGATAGTTTGATATATGACCATTAAATTTAGCTTATTAATTTCTAGCATATTGGTTTCATCAATTATTTATCACCTCAGGAGTTCCTTTGATGTCGAACGAGGCAGGAGTTCTTTTGGAAGTGATGAAATTTAAAAGGTCTATCGTTATTTTTGCTGAAAAATTCTTTGTCTCTAGAGGTTCATTGTTGAAACTCTATAAAAACTCAGAGAATTCAATCACTTCGCACGGCTGATTTGACAACATTTGATGCTGTGATGGTTACAGGAAAAAAATGAACTATTCGGGCTTTATTATAGACCTGTGCTTAATATTGCTTTTAACACACATAATTTAGTTCTTCAAAATTGCAAGAATTAGTAGATTTCTAAGAATTCAGATCTGTTGACAGAACATATTCACCATGCCTGAACTCAGGCAAAATGTAGTTGCTGGAAAACATGCCAGGTCACAGCATGCTCTTGCACTAGATCAAATTTTTTAGAAAAGGGGGAAATCCAATTTACAAGTAGTGGAGAAATGTATGAGTTTTGTTTGATCTCAATTATTAGTCATTAGCTCAGCACTGATTGGTTGAAATATCTTCATTTCGTTCTAGCCAAGAAGGAGACTCTCTTGGCAATTGCACTAGAATAGAATAAACATAATTTATAAATATATAATTCATTATTGAACAGTATAGCCCTTGATGCTTCCTGAGCATGATTCTTTGCTTGCAGATATTTCATTATCTAACTAGGTAACATCATCAGGTCCAGTGAATATAGGCTTTGCTTCCTGTTTATATATAGTAGTTGGCCCTGCCAGTATTGGTGAGGTTGTGGTTTTCTCCTTGGTAGATCCTTGATTAGAGTATTGTTTTCTGCTTCTCTGGTGTTAATCTGTTTATCTGGATTTTGCCTGCTGGAGAGGACATGTTCTGGTCTTTTTGTTTCCTTCTTAGTTTTGTTATCATCTCTTATCATTTGAATAGTATATAAATATGATTTATCTCTATGTGTCTGTTGATGGCTGTTTTGCCTGAATGTTAAGCTTCCAAGAATTTGGCTTAAAACAAAACAAAACAGTTTCAAAGGTGAATGGGAAGTCATGGCCAACAAATATCCTTCATAACATGGAAGAACCTTACATTAAAATTTTATGTGTATCAAGAAGATTGTTGTTGTATCAGATGAGCTTCCGCTTTCAATTTATTTTTGCATTCACACACACACACACACACACACACACACACATACACACACACACACACTGCTTAGACTCCATTAACTAAAAACATAAAGCTATATGCACCAATACGTAGGAAAGAGTATAAACTCTAGAAATAGAACACAAAATCATGAAGGAGCTTTGAGTATGTTCAATAGAGAAGTACAGGCATTTCCCCACAGTGCAACATTTGAACATCAGTCTTTTACCAGGCAAGGGTACTTGTGAAAAGTGCCACTTATACCACAACATCAATGAAAACTATCTATTAAATGAAAGAGGGATACCCTTGAAGATAGCTCCAAAATTTGCTGGTTCCCAGTTCATTTCTTTCTTAACTAACATATTGGTCTTTATTTACAAAAATTTCTTCCTATATATTTTTATCACACCTTAAGATTCCAAATGCAGCAACTTTGTCTTTTTAGCATTGGCCTCCCAATTCTGGATAACTTGTCCAGGGGTGGGTTCTAAATTTTTTTACTATCGGTTCTGTGGGCGTGGCTTATTTTGTGGGCGTGGTTTGATGGTCATGTGACAATTCTTTAGGATTTAGCAAAGATACTGGTCTGCCAGGCTTTTAACTGCTTGCAGAGGTGTAGTGGTCTACCCATTTGTTCTTGGAACATTCAGGTCTACCCATTTGTTTTTGGAGACATGGTCTACCCATTGGTTTTGGAGGCCCTGGTCTACCCATTTGTTTTTGGAGGCACCAGTCTACCCATTTGTTTTTGGAGGCACCGGTCTACCACCACAATGCCTTTTAACACTGATCAGCTGTAGGACAGCCCTTTGAAGCCCCTCAGCAAGAGTTTAAACAGTTTTTTTTCTTCCAGCCAATCAGCTGGGACT
This sequence comes from Pantherophis guttatus, assembly GCF_059756535.1. Lineage (NCBI taxonomy): Eukaryota > Metazoa > Chordata > Lepidosauria > Squamata > Colubridae > Pantherophis > Pantherophis guttatus. The sequence continues at coordinate 134,716,274 of NC_142063.1, read as the reverse complement.
CGGGAGGCAGCCAATAGATTGGGGGCAGGGCCAAATAAAAGGTAAGAATAACACGGGGGGGAGGGGGGAGAGGGCGGGACGGCCCAGCTCCTGAACAAAGAGAACCGGTTCGGTGATGTCATATCGTCACCGTTACCGGCTTGGCTGAACTGGGCTGAACCGGGAGGAACCCACTACTGAGCTTGTCTCAGTGATATACAGTATGCCTGATGCCAACTCCGTTTTAATGTTTTCAATGTGACTTGGGTTTCAAGGGGACTTTCATTATCTAAAACCTTTTAATCAATTGATGTATGTTTGTTAAATATATATGCTGCTCAGAAAATTTTAAAGTCTTTGGACTGCGGCTTTTATTATTTTGTCGCTTTATCATTTTATTACTCATTTTAATTATTGTGTTGCATTGTGTTTTAATTATTCAGAAGACTTGGCTTGGAAGGGGTGGCACTGATAATGCAAAAATACACATTTAAATGCAATAAGGTTACAAGGTGAGCAAGTATGACTGATGAATAACAGAGCTTAAAGTGTCTCTTTTGAAACTTACAAATGCAGAATAATATCCTCTAGATTTTTTACCTCATTCCAAATTAATGATGATGTATATTTCTGAATTCCAGCTATAATAGGGAGAACTATAATATCTTCAGAGATACAGTCACTATTTTAATGGTCTTAATGTTACCTTTAAATAACTGCCCCCAAATTAGCAGGCTATAATATAAACTTAAAACACTGAGGCAATAGTTAGGCAGAAGGCATAACTGGAATTCTTAGAGCATATTACGGGCACTTTCACAGTATGGCTTTAATGAGAAGGTTCAAAAATTGGCCAATATGAGTGTGAACAATCACATGATATCAATTTATCAAAGGCAAACTGATAAAGATGTCCTTTGCCTAACCCTCTCTTGTTCCTTATGTTGATTTTTAACTTTTTATTTTCCTCCGGGCAGTTGAACAAAGGATAGGATTTTAAGCAGCCATCATTTTACTTCCTAATAATACTATTGGGGTAGGGGAAGCTCTGGTAGCATTCTTCAACATAAAACATGATGCTGAAGCTGGCATTTTAATTAATTAACCTTTCAGGCAGGCAGATTTTTTGTTCTCATGCAACAATTCCACTGATGTCAGTAAGAATATTTCAAAGTAATCAGAGGACTGAACTGACAGATTGCCTCGTACAGAGCACCTAATGGACTGGATTAAGTAGCTTCATTTTTATGCATAACATTTTCCCATTATAGATAGATATCACAGTATTTATCTATAAAACATTGTTTTAAAGAAGAGCAATTAACATTTATAAATTGTGCGATTTATCCATCATAACATTATAGTCAAATCATCATGGTTACACTTCTCTAGCTGAGATTTGAGTTATGCTATGATTTTTGAGGACTTGTCAAGTTTCAGTTCCCTTTATAAGATTTACCCATGTCTACACCTTGAGCATTACGAAGTGTAAACAAGCCCTAGATTTACATCTGGGACAGGATTTTATAGCAATCCACTTCCAATTAATAAATTTATCTACATGCATAATAAACATGAAAGAATAATTATAAAGTTAGTATATAGTAATGACACATGGGGGAAATGAGTACCATAATCACAAAATAGTCCTAATGAACAAAATGTTAAATTATATTACTCTTTATAATTTGATTATACATTTGTTAATTTCAGCATTTAATAGAATTCCTAAATTACACACTGCAGTTTCATAGAACACTTTTGTGATGATTTATATGAATAAATAATAGCAATTACACGAAGTCCAAAGGAGCAAATTTAAAGCCTAGATGTATAGGGGGAACTGTTTAAATAAGCACAATTCCCTTCAGTAGTGGAAAGTAGCACACATATTATTTGGGTCTTGTTACACTATATTCAACCCATGGAGGTTCTATGCTTCCACTTAAGTGAAATCCACTTACTTCTTAGCGGATATAAATATGGTTGCACTGCAAATCCTTCGCCAACTGTGGCATCTATAAGGAATTTTAATTTATTCTAAAGCAGAGGGAGTACTAAGCATTTGAAATGAAAAGAAGAGGCCAGAAAGCAAAACAAAACATCGCACTCTAGGGCCTAAACAGTTTTCTGCCTCCTTATGTTTTCAAAACTCCTATAATGTGCAAATAAGAATATGCATAATATTTAACACAACATTAAACAACTGTGATGAGTAACACTAATTTATTTCTAATAATTGTATTAGCAGGGTGGCTTTATTTCATTTGCAATGAAAGTGGAGGGCAGCCTGCCCAGCTTCCAATACAAACAAACAGACAAACAAACAGACAGTGGTAAATGCTCTGTTGGATGAAGACCAACATCTATGCTCCAAAAAGCTCCCAATGCATTAGATTAGCTTGCCTGTCCTACCACAAATGTTGGAAGTGTTATCGTAAGATCTATAAAACAGAATGCATACACATTCATCTGCTGTTTAAAACTTTGGTATTAAACCAGGGAAGAAACTGGCTTTCATTCCTCCTTAGAAAATGATTACTATTCTTTTCAGTTAACTTTTGCACGCTAGGCTTTCATAGAAAATAATAGCTCCCTTTTAAGTTAGAGATGTTTCCCCCAAAAAAACCACAAACCCCATCTCTGGGATACAGTGTCAGACGTGATCACCAAAGATCATTTGGTGACTAAGCCCAGTCACTTTCTCCTGTCTAATATCAACCTATCAGAAAGGGCGAGTATTGCAGGGGGAAAAATGGTTGTGGGAGCAATTGGTACAACTTCTTGAATTCTTGGGCTAAGACCTTAGTTTTGAGCTAGGATATAAATCCTGCATTAAATAAACAGAGTGGTATATTGGATAATATATTTTACCCAAGTATCTATATACTATTAAAACTCTCATTGTCATGACCTTTAACTGGGAAAAATAGTGCATCATAAGACAGCAATTTTGGAATCAAGATACTTCAAATAGGCCTGACTGGTACAGCACTTTGTACACACTTCTGTCACCCCACCATGCAATCTTCTTGACTTGCATCACCCCATAGTGGTGCAATATGATCCACACAGCACTTCTTATTTTTTTTGGCAGTGGTGGGTTGCCCCTGGTTCGGACCGGTTTTATAGAACCGGCAGTAAAACCAGCGGGAGGCTCTGCCCACTGACCCGGACATCATCAGTGATCTGTGCACGGGCACGGGCACAATGCGAACTGGTAATAAAGGTAAATAGAACCCATCCCTGATTCTTGGGTATCATTTGCAACCTTGCTGCCTGTCCCATATGGCATCTTGGGAGGGAGGGAGGGAGGGAGGGAGGGAGGGAGGGAGGGAGGGAGGAAGGAAGGAAGGAAGGAAGGAAGGAAGGAAGGAAGGAAGGAAGGAAGGAAGGAAGGAAGGAAGGAAATTATAGATTTTATCTTCCTAATGTTCAATAGATCTTAAATGCTTAATTAGCATTTCACTGCTCTAAATGTAGGGTTTTTTTTATATATATATATAAATGTCATGGCTATGGTATTATTTTTTTCCCCCAAGTCTTCTATCAGGAGAACCCAAAACAATTCTGAATTTCTTTGTATGCCATATACTTACCCTGTGTGTGATTGCCACTAAAGTAAAAAAAACAAAGCATTGATTTATCAACTATAAATTGTTTATGTATTTTTCTCTCCAATAAATATCCATAACTACTCCTTTTTCAAAATAAGCACAAATCACAAAGGAAAACGTTGAAACATCACATTGGAAAATTTAAGAGTATTTGTTTTGGGATTCTGTTTATTTTATTTTGAAGACAGCAAATCTTAAACCTTTAAGTCTTATTAGAGGGTTTAAAGTTTTCATAACGTATCTACACAGCTTATATATCTATTGGGAAAATAAATCACCACTGACAAATCATATAGTAAATAGGAAGAGAAATAAATCTGGGAATGATGTTTCAATACATGCAATCACCTTCATATTTCTGGAATCTAATTTTGGGTATAACTTTATTCTCTAGTTTTCAGCATTATCCTGAAGTATTTGTTTAGTTACACACTTCGTTAGTACACAATTTTCTAGGGATCCTAGACTGTACTTTTGCTGCTGCTCATCATAAAACCCAAGACTGTAACAGTTGATATCTAGATTACTGTAATGTGATTAACGTCCACTGTGATCCTCTCTCCTTACAATATTTTGTGTCGATGATAATTATCCTTTGCATGTATTGGCTACTTTGTTGCCTGGCAGGAGTTCTTCCTGAGGTCCTAGGCCAGGAGGGATCTATGACAATTTGCCATGGCCACCACAGCCAATTCACCATGGCCAACTCACCGCGGGACAACTAATATCAAAGAATTGGTGGAATTGAAGCATTAAAGAAAGATGCAAAAAGAGGGACAGAATGACAGAATGTGAATGACAAAAATTAAAATATTTGTTTTAAATAATTAAATTGAAATTGTTAAGTTGTCCTGTAGCAAGTTGGCTGTGACACGTTATTCCTCAGCAAGTTAGCCTTGGCGAGTTGGCTGTGGCGAGTTGTCCCATTCTGAGCCAGAAGTTCTTAAATTGGGGACAATTGGGACATATCCTGAGGATAATGGAGCAATTTGTGTTTGCTTGTTTGTAAGCTAAGGATTCATTTTGGACTTCCAGTGCCAAAACAAGTGTGTAAAACAACAGAGTCTGGTTTTGAGAGATTGGGAAGTAATGGCATTATTTGAAACTGGTGAAAAGAGGTAATCAGATAAAACAATTTAAGATCTACAATCTTAGATCCTGCCAGGATATGATATTGAGATCTTCCCACCTTTGGGTGCTTAGGAACTTCAAACTCTGTGCTATGAGATCATGAGATCTTGGAATTTGCAGGAGTTCATGACCAGACATTTCCAAGAGCATCTCCAGGGAGGACAAAGAGCAAAACAGACAACACAATGCTGCAAATAAATTCTGCTCTTTTTGTACTTGTATCAAGTTACACACAAGAACTGAGGAGGGGACCAGAATTTACACTTGAAATGTTTGTGTATGTTTTGCCATTTTAATGAAATCTTTCATTAAAATGGAGCATCTAGGCTTAGCCAAGTAATTTGGAGTTCATTTAATGGACATATGCTTTGTTTAATCTTTGCTTCTGAGCAGCCGATATGTGAGCAGGATGTAGAGGATGTCAGACTGGTTGCATGGCCAGGAGCAGATCCTTCCTTGATCCAATTGTGGTTTTAAGCATCTTGAAACTTTCACACAGTAGGTGGGCCTGTTAGAAGGATTAACCACAAGCATTCCATGGAACTAGATAAATTCTAATGGGCACCTGAATATTTGCCCAGTGCTCTAGTGGGCAACTTTGTTGACTACATGTTGGACTCTGGTATCAAGAAATGATACAGTTATTTGATCGGATAGCTCCCAAGCAGCTCGTTCCTGCTGGCAAACCTGGTTTTGCAAGGTCCTCAGAGGCATAAAACTTTAGGAACATTGGAAGAACAAGTGAAAAGTAGATCTAAACAAGCACAGGTAAAAGTTCATGTTCAAGCTTTTAGAGTGATGATAAGAGTGGCAAATTGACAATTTTGCTGTTATTATGTTAATGGGTTGTCATTTATTCAGGATGACTCATTGATAACTAGGAACCAATGAGTTGAAGCCCTGACACTTAATGAGAAGAATCTGGAGAGACAGGCAAGGCAGCAACTTTCATTGTAAAATTGTATTATTTTCTGCCTGTGGAGTCTGACACACCGTGTCAATGTATTGTGTTAGCATTTTTCTTGCATCTGTAATGGGCAGAAGGAATAAACTTGAGGAATATGACAATGCTACCAAGACACTGGTCAGATAAAAAAAAATCTTAGTCTGGGGCAGAAATGTAATATGAGTAAGGGATTCAGACAGGACACACACATACACACACACACACCATGGTTCTCAGGAAACTATAGGAAGGGATGGGTAAAGCACATTTAGAACTTGCAAGATTCTGTTGCTGTAACATAATAATAAAATTAACATTACATTCATGACTTTGATTTCCTAGTCTGGTCTATTTTGAAAGGCTCTCAGCATCCCTCAGCTATATCCCACATCTCTCTTACCAAATCAATTGCGTAACAATGATTGAGGCCAAGATTTACCATGAGAAATATATATGAGTTATTAATCATAATAAGCCACACTCAGAGTATTTTAATTACAATAAGTGCATAATGTAATCCTTTGCTGCTGTCATTATTTTGTTCATAGGTGACTGAAGGAGGCACATCACTTTTAGCTAGTCTGAAATGATCTGGTAAAATACCATTCACATCTAGCAAAGTATTAGGTACCATGAAAAAGTAGCTAATAAAGAGTAACAACATTTATTGATGAATTCTTACCTCTTGACTGCAAACCGGGCCCACATGCTTCATTGAGTCCTAATACACCTTGCCTTACTGAATCAGGCACCAATAAGCATTGACCCCATTTGTGGATCTTCCAACTGAAATGGAAACAGAGGAACAGTTATGATACATCAGATTTAGTTTGTTTTGTTGGTTCTGATTTTTTCCCCACAGAATTTAATTAGGGGCTACACCAATAACAGCTTACTCAGTTAGGGATATTGATGGCCCTATTTTGTCACCTTATATGTTATGCCTTTTTATAGCAATGGCTGGTGACATGATGCTTGTTAGTAACAGGGCATATGTCAATCCACTAATTGTTTCAGCAATTCTTCCTAATTATGTAGAATAGAATTGATGAATAAACGTACCCACTTTAAATAAAATAATTAAAAAATGCCAAATACTGCTTCTTTGAATGCCTGATAATATCTGGGTTCAGGGCCTTAAAAAGGAGACATGAATGTTGGAGCACATATAACAAGGTTAGGGTTAGGTTACAAACTAATTTTTATATTAATTTTTATATCAAAAGTAATCCATTCAATCAACAATGCCCGTAGTTGGATCTTTAACACTAATGTTGTTTTTGAATTTTAAAGCTAGGTGTTAAATAACAAAATAAACCAATGCCAGTAGTAACATTTATGTACAAAACTGACTCAGATATAATAATACTAATGGACCCTTGAATAGTATATGACTGGGCCTTATTTCAAGGTGGTTTTTTTTCCTTTTGAGCATTTTGGTTTCCAAAAAGAATCTTCATGTTGTTACTGAAACTGTTTAATTTACTCATTAGTTTCATTTATGTAAGTAAATGATAACAGAATAAGTACTTGCATATATAAAATATTGCATTTTAATAAATGTATATTATAAGAAGCTATAGAAAGCCTTGACTCATATATTCTCCTTTGTACTCTTCTCAAATGTAAATATAAGGATCATATCCTCCAAAGGATGAATTATGTAGAGGCTGTCCCATTCACTTATAAAATAAAAACCGTTAAAATTGTGAGCTCTTTGCTGCTCTCTGAGCTTTGTTGTTTTTTTTCCCTTCCAGATATTTTATTACCCAACTAGGTAACATCATCAGTACAGTAGCACTGATGATGTCACCTAGTTGGATAATGAAATGTTACTGCACTGATTATGTTACCTTATTGGATAATAAAACATCTGGAAGAAAACAACTAAGCTCAGAGAGCACCAAGGACCCCGCAATTCAACCTTGAGCTCCAAATAAAGTTCTAAAGATAGAAAGATATGTATTGTGTTTTCCCAAAAATAAGACCCTGTCTTATATTTTTTTTTGAACCCTGAAATAAGCGCTTGGTCTTATTGCCATGCACTCAAAAGCCGGTATCAGGGGACGTCTTATTTTGGGGGAAACAGGGTAGGATTCCTACCATTGGGTGGGATTCAGGAACTTTCAGAATCTCATTTCATCCAGGGATCTATGCTGAAAGGGTAATTTGGATTTGATCCAAGATCTGATCAACTCTTCTCTGAAGCCCTGAGCCTTGTTGTATAATAGTACATTTATAAATAACAGTACATTATTATAATACATAATAATGTATATTACTGTATACCATAGTATATTGTTATATCCCCGGGTATATTATTACACTGTCAATCAAAATAATGCATTGTCCAAAAGGGCAATCAATAAGGCTGAACATATTTCGAAACCAATTTGGAAGAAAAGTTTTGGCTCTCTTGTGATTTTTAAAGCCTAAGAAAAGATGCTACTGCTTTAAGGAATCCACTTCATTCAGACAGAGGCCTGAAAGTAAAGGGGTTGCTTCAATGAAGAAAGGAGATGAGTTCTTTCTAAATCTGTCCAGAAGCAAGTTTATCACTGGTAATCTGAGGAATGACATTCTGGCAAATCATGTTTAGAGATATTTTTTTACTTTACCTGTAGGTGGGACAAAGTGAGACGCCTTCACACTCTCTTTCTTCAAATAAGGTGTCCGGGCATTCCGATCCTCCATTAAGTGCATCTTGAACAATGATCCTGTAGCGGGACTGTTTTTTTGTGGTGGCATTCCCTGAGGTATTTTTAAGCACATAAAAATGGTTTTCTATCAAGGATAGTTAATTTTGCACATTACTGATCTTCACTTCTATTTCTGAAGTATCTCACTTACTACAGTCTTCAGTTATATAGGTAGGCCTTCACTTATGACCACAATTGAGCCCTATCTTTCCATTGCTAAGCAAGACAATTATTAAGTGAGTTTTGTCCAGTAGTGGGTTCCACTTACCTTCGCTACTACTTCGGAACCAGGAGCGTGCACATGCGCGTGCTTGCTTCACTTGCTCATGGCGCTTCTGCGCATGCGCAGACCCTTCTGCACATGTTCAGAGCATCTGTGATGATATCCAGGCGGGTGGGCGGAGCCTCCAGCCGCCACCACTATTGAACCAGGGAGAACCGGTAGAAACCCACCATTGGTTTTGTCCCATTTTATGATCTTTCTTGCCACAGTCATTAAGTGAATCACTGCAGTTGTTAAGTTAGCAACATGGATGTTAAATGAATCTGATTTCCCCATTGATGTCACTTGTCAGAAGGTTGCAAAAGGTGACCATATGACCCCAGGACACTTCAACCGTCATAAATATGAATCAGTTGCCAAGGGTCCGAATTTTGATCATGTAACCATGGGTATGCTGCAATGAACATAAGTGTGAAAAATGATCATAAGTCACTTTTTACAATTTTAAATTCAAATGGTCACTAAACAAATGGTTGTAAGTCAAGTTCTACCTGTATTGCTTTTAATAAAGAATATTATGTAGTTTTTATTTCCTGAAAACTTGACAATTCTCTGCTCTGGTGGATCAGGCCCAGAAAAGAGCTGATTATGGAAGAGCCTCTCTACAGCCAATGCTGCCCTTCCTAGTCTCATAATCGTTCATAAAAATAATACATCAATGATCATTTTCAGGTTCAGAATAACTGTTTGCGGAGACGTGGCTCAACATGAAATTATTTGAAAGAAGCATCCGGTGGGCAAAAATATTATAGCAGAAGAAACAGGAAAAAAAAAAAAAGAATGTGTGGGGTCTGGAATCATTATTTTGCTCCTTCTGACTTCTTACAGCATAGAAGGGCCTTGTCTCCATGGAATAGGTATTCAAGGAAAATAAAGTAAGATCCATTTTCTATATTTGGGTCATCTCTGGTCTGGTTTTTTTAAAAAAGCACCAGGAATCCACTTAAGACAAGGTTTTCTTGGCTAATGCAACTCACAGAAATTAACTATGGATATTAAGGTTTAGTTAAACAATACCACTTTGTTCTCCAGTTTTCCTCTAGCTCTTTGAATATTTCCTGTATATTTCACAAAAAGACCCTATTACACTAAACCACTCTGCATTTCAGTGGCAAAAGTACTTTGTTCAGAATAATTTAAATAGATTCAGATTATTTTATTTCTAAACAAAGTGAGTATACAAGATAGAACTAAAGCATTTTCTGTATTTTGTTTTAAATTTATCTTTTTAATTTTTGTCTTCCGATATCTGTTAATACCTTAAGCGCTCAACAGAGCATGATAAGTTTTTGGTAGAAAGCTGTCATTTTGCTGACATTTAACTGCAGGGCAAGCAATAGGTAGAAAAGCTGGACACCAATTGCCCAGTTCAGCTCTTCATATTTTATCTAACAGATTGCTGCCAACATCTGATGTGACTTTCAATGTTGTTTGGATAAGCTGTCATTATTTTTGCAGATATTCAGTTTTATCACTGGCAAATTAAAACTTGACTGTGATTATGTTTGCAGCTTAGCCACTCAGTGGTTTATGTACTTGTTAAATAATTTTTTTGGTTTAATTTAGATGCATTCGCCATTGAGTGGTTTTTTAAATTTCCAATTTTGCTTGTTTTTAATTGTGCAGCATAAATTAAAGCACTCACAAAATAGCAAATCAAAAGTAAATCCAGTGCATAATACAATTCTTATCACTTAGTTTTAATTTAGAATCATATTAAATGATAACTATTTCAATGAAATTAAATATGTTGGAAAGGCTTTTTAATGCTACAACATTTCTTAATAAGCAGAATAATGTATGTCTGAATTCATTTTCTTTATCTAAATAACATATAAAAACCAATAATTAATTACCATATTATTTGCTTTGTTTTAAATGGACCAGGAATTTTTTCTTAAAATATAGTGCCGTTGCCATTCACAAGCAATAACTCATTTTTTATTGGTAAAAAAATAAGTAAAACAAATGAGAGCAAAGATGAGAATAAACAGAAGCTCAGTCAAACAAGCAAAAATATTGCAAAAAGCTTTAAATCAGTGTAAAAAACCCCTATCTTGTGCCTGATATGAAAAAAATGGTGAGAAGTCCTTTCTCAGAGAGGGAATATGTTTTACTGTTCGGAGTAAGTAAAGAGAGGTAGTACAATGTTGAGTTCAGATCAAATCTTTTCTAAGTTATGAACTTTGCCATGTGCTATTTCCAAAGATAGCCTTGCTGTTAAATCTCTCCTGAGGTAAACGTGGGAAGAGAACAATACTTAGCCACAGCCTGCTTTTAATCTTATAACATTATTATGAGATTCTCCCAGTGGTGAAATCCAATTTTTTTTACTACTGGTTCTGTGGGCGTGGCTTGGTGGGCATGGCAGGGAAAGAACACTGCAAAATCTCCATTCCTACACCACTCCAGGGGAAGGATACTGCAAAATCCCTACTCCTCCCCACTCCTGCGGGAAGGATATTGCAAAATCTCTATTCCCACCCCACTCTGGGACCAGCCAGAGGTGGTATTTGCCAGTTCTCCAAACTACTCAAAATTTCCACTACCAGTTCTCCAGAACCTGTCAGAACCTGCTGGATTTCACCCCTGGATTCTCCCCAACAATGAATTTTGGGGTACTTCTCAATACCAGGGGAAACTCTAGCTTTCTATGTAGAATCTGAATTTATACATTCAGATAGCTAAGTCAGCTATCTGTCAGAATATCTAGCTCATCTTTAGAATCTATTAAATCTTTCATACCAATAGTTATTATGATTTCAGCACAATTAACTCAAATATCCAACTGAGGGCAAGGGTGAAAAGTTACATTTTCTCACATTATTAAGTGAAACACTGGACTTAAAAGCTAAAGGTGGTTGGGTTTAGTTTGTACCTGAATGAGAATCTCCAGGGATTCCTACGCTGAGACGTTAAAAAAAAAATACAAGAAGACGGCAATGGGAAACCACTTCAATATTTCTCTTCACCCTAAATAAATAGATATATCCTTCTAATCACCAGGCATCAAGTTCTCTAACTTTAATTATGTTTAGTGAAGGTTTAGTCAAACTGTAGTGACAATTCCTCTCCAAATATTAAGTTGAGATGCATGAACAGAAATATGTGTGCTTTGCCTACTGCTTTCACAGTAGGTTTGAAAGAACTGGGACGAGGAGGAGAATATAAAATGCAGGTTGGCACTGAATATGTGTCCGTGAAGTCACCAGGAATTGAGTTTAACTTGAAGATGTGACTTTACATCAGTTTTAAATGTGTAAGATTTGAGCCAATGGGGAAAAACATCAGGCAGTAGGGAAATAATTGTAAAAACAGCTGCTTTCACAGCAATCAGTTTGTGACAAAGTAGATGTGAATGCAGGTAACTTGCAATTTTTCTGAAATAGCGGCATCTGAGCTGCCTGAACAGCTCAAACTGTGGATTGGAGGGAGGGCAAAGAAATCTCTGCCCTGGTAGGAAGAAAAGCTCCTCTCTGAAGGCTTTGCTCATATTTGAAAGGCTTTACTAAGAAGGGATTTTTCGTTGAAATGCAAGTAGGTAACTGCTATTTGTAGACTCCATGGACAAGTGCTTGCTTCTTCTACCTCTCTCTAATAATACCCTGTGGCTCTTCCAAAGAGAATTCTGTAATCTCCTTGATCCTGCTCAACTACCCAATCTGTTGCCTTCTTTTTCTTCTTCAAGCAATCTTGCCAAGGATAATAATTTTGTCCTAGTTCAGCATCCACTGATATTATATGCCCCGAAAATGTGAGCTTCTGCTGACCGATCATCACAAAGGGAAAAAGCTATGTTTGTTTGATTTGGTATCCATTAACTGATTTTCTTTCCAGTCCATGATAATAATCACCTCCAGATCCATATCAAAATAATCTACCTAACTTTTCCCACTCTTTCAAAGTGTTCTGGTTTCATACTCGTACACTACCATTGGAAAAACTGTAGTTTTAACTACTCTGAACATGGTTGTCATAAATATATCTTTATCTTTCATGATGTTTTTAAAGTTAAGCATGTTCTATATCACTAGGATTAATTGCTGGTTTAATTTTTTTCCAGCTCACTCTTCATCCTTATTCTTGAACCTAAAGATATAAAAGTTTCTCTCAACCGTCACATCTTTACTATCAACCATCAGAGTTCACTGAGCCTCTGGGTTAAGATTACCTTTGCTTTCCAAATTTGGAAAACTAACCTTCATTGTTCACGTTCCATTTTTATTTTTAGAACAAGCTCTTCTTCATCTTCTTTATTTTCTTTTAACAAAGCACTGTCATCTCCAGTTTTGATTTCAGCTGTCATCTATTTAAATCCTGCCGGTTTTTGTGATATATTCATTGCATAAATTAAACAGATACAGTGACAATATATACCCTTGTCTCATTCCCTTCCTTATTCTGCTTCTCCAAATTTAGTTCCAACAGTAGCTTCTTATTCAAGGAAAAGATTCATCAGAGGAATAATTATGTGCTCTGGCACACCTTTAGACTTAATATGTTCTGTGTCAGACATTATCTCCAACAGTATTTTTCAAACTTGGCAATTTTAAAATGTCTTAAAGTTGCCATGTTGGAAAAACCACGATCTATATGATCAAAGGCCTTAATGCGCCACATGAAGCAAAAATAAACCTTCTTTTCCTCTCTCTACTACCTATCTTATGTTAACATTTGAACTGTGTATCTCTCTCCCTTTTTAAATAACTGTACATTTGGCATCTCTCTCTTTTTCATTGAGATCTTAAATGAAAATTTGCTTGCATGAGAATTGCCGTGATAATTCAATAATCTGTGTATTTTCTCAAATTTCGTTTTTATGGTATATGTCTACATCAAACCTATTCTATATGTTCTAAGTGACAACTAAGTGTCCTAGAACTGTTAATACTTAAATTGCCTCTTCTCTTGCAATTTCAAACAGTACAGTTATTTTATTTGCACATTTACTTTCCTATTGATAGCTGGATTTTCATATCTCACTTTTTAATGGAATTGTATATATTCCCTTTTTGAAAAATGTTTCTGTAGAGAAACGCTATACACTTCCACTTCTAAATCATGTCACCGTAATCTTTTCATCTTCCTTTAACCTCATTCGCTTCTATTAGAACGTTTTCATGTTTACTACTGAGTATTTCTACCTTACGGAGAACTGTTTTCCTATGGTGTCTTAAACCATTTATTTTATTGCTATTTTATTCTTTTTTTCATTTTCTTTACATTGAGGTATCTTTTCCAGCCCTTTCTTGTATGAACTGGAAGCCTGAACTCAGTTGTATGTCCTGGCCCAATTACCAAGTCTCTCCTTATCCTTTCAAGTTTTAAAAAAGCCACTAAGATCCCTTCATCTTTGAAACTTTGGGATTTATTTTGCTATATTGGTTTTCATGGTGCCCATTATCTCTTTGCATAGCATCTCACGTTCTGTTCTTTAAATTGAACTGACATTATGACTTAAGGTCAAATCTTGCGGGCATTCTTATTTTCTTTAAGTTTGTAAATTTAACCAAATGTTTGATACAAACAATGAATAATTTGTACCACAATTTAATCTGGAAGTGTCTTGGTATGTCTCCTATTTCCTAGGAGGCATTTACCTAAATCAAATCTTCCTGTACAGTAATTCCAGGAGCCTCCATTTGTCCAAGTCTGGAATTCTAATGATTTTTTAGAAGTTCTATATCTTTGCTTGATGTTGCATAGAATGCCCCATTATCTTCTACCATCACATCTGTACTAGGTACATAGAGTACACTTCAGTTCTATTGACTTGAATATCTATGAACCTATCATTTATTGGCTTATTGCCAAGCATATCCTTAACTATGCCATGTTTTTAATATTAATTTCATTCCCTTCTTTCATATGGTTTCATGCCCTGAACGGTATATCATGTAATCACCTCAATTAAAGTGGTCCATCAGTACCTGACATCACATATTCTAAAACATTCTATATAGTATGTTTCACTTCTGCTTTGATAAAAGAAAATTGTCCCTGAGTCATGCTTCCTGTTCCAACTGTATATATCCTTATCAAACTAGGAATTACAGAGCCCTGGTAGTGCAGCAGACTAAAGCACTGTTATTAACATCAGCTGCCTGCAATTACTGCAAGTTCAAATCTCACCAGGCTCAAGGTTGACTCAGCCTTCCATCCTTTCTAAGGTAGGTAAAATGAGGACCCAGATTGTGGGCGCAATAAGCTGACTTTGTATAAAATATACAAAAGTGTGAAGGTTATTGCTTAACACATTGTAAGCCACCCTGAGTCTCCGGAGAAGGGCGGCATATAAATCAAATTAAAAAAAAAAAATACTTTTCTGACATTACCAGTGGCTGAAATTCTTTGTAGCTTTAGTCTCAGCATATTGTCACCTCTAGATCTGCTTACAAAGTTTGTTGTTCTAGTTACTTTTCAGTAACAAGAGTTCCATCTAACCTGACTGTCTTATTAACCGACATACAAACTTGTTTATATTTCAGCCATTGCCTCTGAAGATTTTTGTCATCAGTGAGTTGGCTTTCCTCTTGCCTGCAGATCCTCATCCACTCTCTCTTTCTCTTGAGTCTTAGCCTTGTCCTTCTCCTTTCATCCTTACTGCAAAGGGAGATCTGACCTAGAGTTCCCACTCCCATTTATGTTATTCTTAGGATTATTAAAGGCACTAAGTCCTCACAGCAAGTCACATTGATAAACCCTAGGAGGAACCTAACAAAAGCATACAATATATGTGCTATTTGCATTCCTCTAATAAAACGGTTAGTAGAATATGCCAAAGCTTAGCACTCTTAACAACTCTTGTGAAATCTCTGGTGAGTTTTAAGGTCAGACACACTCATTTTACAACAGGCACAAAAGCATCAGTGGTGGGTTGCCCCCGGTTCAGACCGGTTCACAAGAACCGGTAGTAAAACCAGCGGGATGCTCTGCCACTGCCCTGGATGTCGTCATAGGTGATCTGCACATGCGGCGCGCACGAATGAAGCAAGCGCACGCACGCAATCCCGTGGCGAACCGGTAGTAAAGGTAAGTAGAACCCACCCCTGAAAAACATGATATACAGGATCCGAGTACCCATTTAGAGCTTCATTTCAAAATGTACTTCTAATCCAAAACTTTACTAATATTGGTTAGGGTAGGATGAAACAATTGGAGGATTGATTCTGACTCTTCTAGACCAACTTACCATGTTGGCAGGTGGTAGGGCAGCGTGTCCATTCACTGAAGGGGGTCACCACACAATCTTTCTTACACGGGAGGAAGCATGAGCGGACGGTTTCTGGTTTAATGGATTCTGGACACCTGGCAATACAATTGTATAACATGTGGTTAGTTAGGTGCCCCTGGATTGAGTTCAATTCTGGATAACTGCACAAGAGTCCCCTAAACCCCAACATTAATTTAGCAAAATGGAATCCCTACACTCATCTAAGAACAAGTCACACTTACTGTAGTAAGGCTGCACGTATTGCCAAATTAATTTTTAATTTATTTTGAAACAGGAACTGTACAATTACACACATAAATACAATTTATAGTAACTGCCACTATGAAATAAAGAGTACCTACCTACTTGCCATCGATGAGAAAGAACTGAATGCAGGCTATTGACAACCTAAAGAACCAATATTGCTACTGTATGTGCAGGTAGATGGACAGAAAACAGATCTCTTCAGGGGTTTTGTATTGTATTGTTTGCAAGGAATATTAAATTATTTCCCTGGCATTCCCTAGTGAAATTGAATCTAGTAGGCTGGATTTTGAGTGTCTTTTTTAAAAAGTATTTTGCAATATTTCTGGTGAAGAAAGAGTGAGAAGATGTGATTATCACTGATCTTTTCCTCCCTGTGCTATCTAGCATTGGTTTGAGACAGCTTGCATAAATGTCTAATCAGGGTAGGTAGATATTTCTGGGAGGGATGAATGAAGTGTATTCTCCTTGTGGATTCACCAAGGCATGAAATTCATCTCATCTGCCCTGTAAAGTAGGCAGGGACCTGTACTGGGCAGCAAAAATATTAAAAGATGCTAGAGATGGATGACCATTTTAATGAAAATGACAAGGGCATCATTTCAGATTGCACACAAGGCACTAGTAAACCACTTCTGTATTTTATATAGATAACCACACTGACAGACAAGATAAAATAACTGATAATACAGTGATAATATAGTGCAGGATAATGGGCTCCTCAAAAGCTAGTTTGGTGTAATGATTTAGGCCTCAGTCTAGAAAGTGGAAGGTCATGGGTTCTTGTCCTACTTTAGGTACAAAGCCAGCTGGGTGACCTAGATGACGTACCAATTTCTACAATCCAATTGTTGCTTCATAACTATAAGGAAGATAATCTTCATAAATAAAACTTCAAAAATAAAACAATGCCTCTATTTATTGACGTCATCAGATGGATCACACAGACACAGACTACTGATACAAAGTGGTGAAACTCAGCTATAAAAGCAAAGATGTGGGTATGGGATGACTATGGAACAGATCATGAACTGCCCATGTGCAAATTCCACATCAAGGTAAAGCAGAAGAACAAAGTGCTTCCACAATTTGGAAGCATATACCCATCAATTTTAAGGAGAACATGAGAAATAATTTTGAAATCCTGAACCTCACTGATAGGGAACTAGAGAAACTTGAGGAATGTAATAAAAGAAGATTTAAGGATAACTGTGAAAAGAAAGGAAAAAACCAAGATGTCAGAACAGATAGTAGAAATTGTCAAAAAGAGGAGACAAGCCAAAGCAAGTGAGAAAAAAAATCAGAAAGGAACTCCCATGCTCTCATAGTGGCGGGACCAGAAGGGAGCATTACCATCCCTCCAGATATCTTTCTGGACCCTTTCGTGGCATTCAGTGTCATAAGCTACAGTGTCCTCCTATGTTCACTACACTGTTCTCGCTAAGAGTTGGAGGCAGGGTGGATTTGATTTAAATCAAACAATTTAAATCACTAGTCAGTAAGGCTTGATTTAAATCATAGTTTTCTACATAAAGACTAATTCTTGCTGGTATAACTTTAATATGCAAGTAAATGAAGATTTTTAGAATAACAATTTTTTATATTAGTTTTTTTTATCCCCAGTTTAATAGGTTAATCATTCATATTTGGACAACTTTTCTGTTCTACTTAGGAAGGAGAAAAATAATCATTACCTTAATAATAACAATTTAAATAGATTTATTCAACTGAAACAATAACATTACAGCATATGTTATTTGCTTAAACAAACATCCATGTTTGTTAACTAATTTGGCTAAACAATATATATATATTTAAAGAAACTTAGACTGTCAGCCCAGCCTACACATGAAAAACTTAAATACTGTCCTCTGTAGCTCACTCGTCATCTTCATCTTCTTCTTTGTTCATAATCTGGAAAAGAAAAACAAGCTTTCCTGCTTTATCGGGTCCCAAACAATTTCTCAATTTAGAATGAATGAGTCCAAAGGAAGAGAATATTCTTTCAACGCCTGCAGAAGAATCTACTGCTGCTAAAAGTGAAATCATTACTTGAACAGTCTCTAAATCCAAGTGCTTAAGTGACTTCCACCAGTTCACTGTTGTGACTTTCTTTAAAATATCTTCAGCAAACATATATTTCTTGACTGGTTCCCCCTTAGCTTTGAAGTTTATTATAGTTGGCATTACAGATGGATGATTGCTGGATACCCATGTCATAGCTAACTCCTCAGCACTTAAGTTTTGACCCTGATACTGGATATTGACAATATTTGCCAAAAAATGAGCTGGAGAAGTACTTGTCCCATTCGTTTTTTTAATGCTTGTAATTTAATTCTGTCCATGTGTAGTTCTGTTTTTAAGTGTTCACTCAGTTCCTTCCAAATTTCAACACCATCAGCAATAAAACAGCTATTTTTCTGTCTTTTGTTTAAAGCTTCAGAGATGGGTTTCAGGATGCTCAGCATATGTTCAACATTTCTCTTAAGCCCAATGTTGAGGATTTTGGCCGTGACACTGCCATCTATTTTATCTCGATTTTCTTCACAAACTGTCATCAGAATAGGCCAGTTCTTGATATACTGCTCAAAACAGTCCACCACAGAGTTCCATCTAACATCTTGTGGGAGCGTTAGCTTGGTTCCACCCATCCTTTTCAGAGCTGCTGCAGCAAAATGATTGTTACGGAAATATTTAGCAATTTCAACAACATTAGTCTTTAGTTCTGGAACACTTAAGTCTTTGTTAAGAGTGCAGCAAATGAGCACTGCAACCATATGTTATTAGCTTTGTATTCCCTTCCTGCTCTTCTAAATTTCTTCTCATCTTGGATACATTTGCAGCATTGTCTGTGACCAAACTGCGTACTAGACATTTGAATTTTTGTTCACATGTTATTATAGCTTTTACTGCCACTTCTTGTAAGTATTCTGTTGTGTGTGCATTTCCTGACTTATCAATTGTTTGTGCAAGGAAGACTTTCCCTTCTTCTGTTGTTATACAAGCACATACAATAGGATCATTGTGGGCATTACTCCACCCATCAATACTTAGCTTAACAATTCTACCCTCCAGAGCTGTTGCACATTGCTCCATTTTTCTGTCATACACTTTATCCAGCAGTTTCCCTGCAACATCTGCTCTGCTGGGTGGACTGTATCCTGGTCTCAGTGACTGAACCATATTAATGAAATGTGAATTCTCAGTCAGACGGAAAGAAGAGTTTGTTGCATAAACAAACTGGGCAATTTTTTCATCAATTAACTCTTTTTCTAATCTGTTTTTATCACAAACTTATCTATGGTGGTTCCAGGAGGGAAGGGTTTTTTCTTTCTTTTAGGTGATAGTGATATGTGGCTGTGGGTGTCTGATGATGATGATGATGCTAATGAAGCACTATCCTGGATGGATAACTCTGAAACTGTAGAACAGGAGGATGGTGATCTTGAAGGTGGATAATTTCCAGAATCCATGATTTCCCCTAAACAAAAAAGTCAATGCTGTTATTTTATTGTTTATACAATTTCTGCTTATTGTAGACAGCACTGCCCCAAAAGGAATATTTGCTTTTCTTCATAACTGTACCAAATGACAGTAACATGCAGTAATAATAAGAAATATAATTTTGCTCAAACATGACAGTTCAAGGCAGTCTTTAGAAATATGATTCAATAAAAATGTTTACCAACCTGAAGATCCTGCCTATTCAAATGTGTTTCTTTGGTCATCTTCATCACAGCACTTCTCATGATGTTGCCTCATTCGGGCCACCAGGCCTTGCATTTCTTTGATGCAGTGTTTGCAGTTTGCACGCATGCCTGCCTTACCGATAGGTAAAGGAACTTCATTAAAATATTGCCAAACTGGGTCTCTTTTACGGCCTGCTGCCATTATAGGCTTTTTCCTCCAAGGAAAGAATGTGATAAACCTCAGGTCATACACACAAAGAGATCCAAAGACTTGTCTGTCTGTGGCTGTGCAGTATTGTGCTCAGAAAGCTTCACTTTCATTTTGTACTGCTTGTCTGCTTGCCCCTTCCTCCTCACACTTAGTTTCACTTTCTTCTTGTGCAGATCTATTCCACTCCAAACAATCAGAAAAATATTGTTTCTGTTCTATTCACTGAACTTCTTGAAACTTAGCACTGAAGGGGTTGATTCTGTATTCATAGATTTGTAGAACAATAGGATTAAGGTCTTTTTCTCAACTCTGTTCATGTTATAACATTTTTGCTGTGAAGAAGAGGCATGTGATCTCTGCTGAGTCAAATTCAGTTTTGAGAACTGCAAAAGTAAACCAAGCATCTGTGATAATATTTTGTAGGCAGAGAAACTGCCCAATAATCTTACAAAAACCTCTGGAAGAGCATACATTGTGAATGGATTAATGGAATTTATTTATCAAAAAAATTAAACTTATACAGCCTTATTCTACATAATTAAAAAACTAATCTTTATTTCATGATGGAATAACCTTTGGATGGTAATATATTTTCCTCAAAAAGCATTTTATTTAAAAAAATCCGATTTAAATAAAAAAAATCTGATTTTTTTTATTATTTTTTTTAAACCATTGATTTTTATCCACCCTGGTTGGAGGCATTGTATTATGGCGGAACTGTCCCTTTTGAATTAGCAGAATCACTTAATGGATGCATGAGAGAAAGGTTGGATGAGACTCTGTTAAGTGCATCAAGGATGGCCATTGATGCCCTTATCATCTCTTAGTTGAATCACTGCATTTCATTTTACCTGGAGTTGCCCTTGAAGAACATCCAGACATCTCAATTGATACAAAATATAGGGGTCTGGGGCTTCACTAGCTAGTCACAGCATTGACATGTTAATCCACCACTAAGAAGAGAACTTTGCCTGATAGACTCTGCCTTCCAAATCCTGACATCCAGGGGTTGTCCCCTTCTATCAGGTGATATGTGGGGAAGTGCCACAACGGCAGAGTTCACTGAGACAGCTCTGCTTCCTTAAAACAGCTTGTCTCCTATGTGAGGATGGCTCCTACTCTCAAGACTTTACAAAAGTTTATGAAAACTGGGCCATTCATGAGTCTTTAGAAATCAATTAATATGCACCCATCGGCACTGGCATTGATTGTATTCTTAGGATAACAATGCTGATGGAATTGTTTCAATTTTAGTATTTGTGTACTGTCTCGTGTCTGCTTGGGTAGAGCAATAGATAAATAGCATAAATAAAATAAAACCATCCAAATAACTAAGACATTAATCTCTGACAGCTTTTATGGTAGGAACTAGAACACAATGGAGTATATTTTGTTTCAATCAACAATCAAAAATTTGGTAGGAACCAAACATAAATCATATGGCTATAATTGTGTGCAAATTTAATAATGTCAAGCTTTTGTTAAGTTAATCGAAGCGCACTGTGAAATGCATTGTTTTAATAAGTTTGCATATTGTTCTCCAATGAATTCTCTATATATAATGCCTTTTGGTTAGTGTTGGGTTTTTTTTTTAATCTCTTTCAAATTTATTATTAGTTTTTCTATCTACTTGGAAGCCTTTAAAATGGAAAATGTATTTAGCTCCCATTTCCTTCAAATAAAAAGAAGGAAAAATTCTCATTTCATAAATTGCACTCTAAGGTAAATTGAATATTTATGTAGATACATAGATCTCCTTGAAGTTATCCTCTGCTTAATCATCTCTACAGCAGCTCTTAAAGCAACTCCAAATGTTTAAATTTTCATAAATAGAGAAATATAATACAATAAGCAGGTCAAGCCACATGCTATTTTTTTCTCTTTGTTATTGTTTACAAATTCATACTCAGACAAGTATTCCTCCCACTTCTAGAAACTTAAACTAAATGAGTCACATGAGATGTAGAACATAAAGCTTAGAAAAGAAGACAGGACACCGGTATCTTATAGCTAACCATATTTTAGTTGGAAGAAAAAAACCCCTAAAGAATGTTAATTTTTCTGCTATATGAATCACATTTTGGCACATGGGTACCATGCTAATTCTAGCATGATTTTCCTTTTCCAAAGAATGGATGGTTTGCTCATGTAATGTGATCTCCTGTCTGGTATCATGGCACAATGTACTGTAGATAGATAAAAAATAGATAAAAATATACTGTAGATAAATAAAAAATATATTCTAAAAGTCAATGAGAAAAATATAATCAACTTGTTAACTAAGAAGCCAGGGCTGGCAAGAGTGGTTAGCACATGCTTTCTTCAGATCTTCACATTCACTCTGACACATATTGCTAAATGAGCCCTGAAGTGATCAAATCATTTTTTTCTACTGAAAAATTAGAAGTACCAATTTCAGAAATCTCTGTGGTGATGTACATTAAATTCACGTTATATTAGACCAGGGGTGTCAAACTCACGTCATCATGACGGCATCACGTGCCATAGCAGGACTTTCCCCCCACTCTCCTAAACTGGGCGTGGCCAGCGCATGACACATCTGACCTGCGGGCCTGGAGTTTGACAGCCCTGTATTAGAGGAAGATGTTCTTTCACTATTGTTTCTGATCACATTTTCTTCTGATATTCCAAGCCAATCACAATACTCTGCAGCTCTTGCTTCAGCAATACATCTATGTCATTAGATTTCTATATAACAGTAAAGACCCAATTATGTGTTAAACAATGTATGACGGAATAGAGAACAAAACCAAAAGCTGATGAAGCTTCTTCTTCTTCTTCTGAAGGAACAGGAGGGTTTTTTTCTTATCAATTAGTCTCATTATCTTAAAGCATTTTAATTAACTGTACAGGAGTCAACACAGCCTGCTCATTTTCAGGAGGTTTTTTTTTTTTTTTTGAGAGAGAGAGAGAGAAAGAGAGAAGATGCAATAAGAATTAAAACTAGTTTGTAATTCTCTAGACTCATTAACAGAGCACAAAAGTAATTAGCAATGTCTTGATTTGGAAAAAAAAATGCAGAAACATCTGTATTTCTAATTTCTCTCAGCTACTAAAGCCAAGCAGATTAGGTCAGCTGTGAGGCTAAATATCTTCTTTAGAATCACATTTGTTTTTCATAGGATAATTTCAATCAAACCTAATGGTGTAATAGTTATTCAGCATCTTTTTTTTTTTTTAATCTGGGGTTTGGAGCGTAGGAGCTGTGAACAATTGAAATATGATTTGAAAAAAGTACTTCAGACCTCATGTGTACACAGCACCTTCCTATTATTCCTTAAAATAGGCTCTTTTTATTTTACAAGCTTGTTTGTGATCCTGAAAAAAAAAAAGAGAGATGCTAGTGTTGCTTTAAGGAATCTTCCTCATTAAAGTTAATGTGACTCTTTGCAATATCTTTTGGGGGCTGTTCCGGAAAATAGCAGAGAGGGCCCTTTATTCACCTAAGATCTAAAGTGTACTTCTGTCAAAGTATTTTTCAAAATCTATTACAGTCCTCATAAATTTACCTTAACGAAAACAGAATCAGTTTTGAAAGTATTTTTCCTACTGTAGAATCATTTTGGTAAAGATGCTCAGTAAAATTTGGCCTCACATGCCCCAAAACTTCGCCCTTAGCAGTTTAAAATAACACTTAGGTAGTTACAAACCCTGCACCACTCATGCAAGTGTTTTTGTTTCTGATATGGGACCTTCTGTCCGGGTGAAACTTGAGGTTGGAGGTGAGCAGAAATCTTAACACGTGAAATTAAGTCCAGATGAGGAAGAACAGATTTTGCATCTTTGGGCCAAACAATTCCAGAGGAGCACCACCTTTGTCTCTGAATAGGGTTTTATATCCCAGCTCAGAAATTATGCACAACTTGGGGCTCCTCCAGAACTCATAGCTCCTGCAAGTGGTAGCTGTGCCAGAAGGATTTCCACATATTTATGCCATTGCCTGAATTTCAGGAGTACAGTTAAGGCCTAGGTGTTCTACCTAATCTGGGAGAAAAACATACTTCGCATATTACAAATTTACAGGTCTGTTTTATGCTTTGCATGGGAGAGACCATTCTGTCTATTTGACCATCTATTTGACCACTTTAATGCAATTATGTTCATCTCTTAGAAACGGAAGCATAGATTCACCAGAGAAAGAATGAGAGGAATTATGTGGTAATGAGGGTGGCATGTCCACCATCTTGCTAAGTGCACAATTCTACAATGGCCTTTTCCAATTTGTATAGAACAAAAAGTATGAGAGTGTTCAGAGGAGAACAAGCCAAATATTATAGCCATACTGTATACCTTTTAGCTGGGACCTGGCCAGAGTTATTTTTCACACAAAAGACCCTCCTAGTCTGTACTCCAACTCCACAGGTTGCCTTGTTGTTCCAATTGGTAGTCGTATTCAGAGTTGTTAGCAAGGCGTTTTCTGAACAGAGACTCCATGCAGTGGTTTCCCAGTATAACTGATTGCAAGAATGCTCATTACACAGTCGATACTCCTGGAGTGATGAAGGAGGAGGACAAGGCTTTCCACCTGTGAGTGATAAAAGCAACATAAACTGTAGCAATGGTTTCAAAAATAATGCCACTATTCAAGACGACACCCTGCCTGCAGTAAGCAAAGTTCCAAAACCAAGTTGTGCATTGTAGCAGTCAATTTAAAAAAAAAAGAGAGAGAGAGAGAGGAATCTTTAAATGTGTTATACATATCTTAAAACAGGTGTCTTCAAACTTTTTAGGTTCTAGGTTTTGTTAGGTTTAAGAAAAAAAGAATAGAAATTGGGGAAATAGTATTATGTATACTGATATATAATAGAATATATTATAATTACAATGTATACACAAATGTTAGAAGTTGAAAGATTATGATTATATATATCTAAATAGTAGTAAATAATAATAATAATAGTAGTAAATAATAATAATAATAATAATAATAATAATAATAATAATAATAATAATAATAATAATTTTATTTCTATACCTCCCTTCTCGCGAAGGACTCAGGGCAGTGTACAGCCCATTAAAAGCACAAAGACAAACAACAATTAAAATAATTTAAAATTATTAAATAATTTCGGCTCAATATTAAAACCCCAAAAAATTTAAAACATCCAATTTAAAATCATTACATTACATAGTAGTACTGTATATAAAGTATACTGACTCAGATAATACACTGTTCACTAAGCACTTATGGATGTTATAGAAAAAACTATAAATAAAAATATACTTTTTAAAAAAGAAAAAAAAATCCCAGAAACCTTGATCAAGAGAAAAAACACTAGTACAGGTAGTCCTCAACTTACAATAGTTCATTTTGTGACCATTCAAAGCTACAATGGCATTGAAAAAAGTGATTTACGACCATTTTTCACCCTTATGACTGTTGTAGCATCCCCATGATCACATGATCAAAATTCAGACACTTGGCAACTGACTCATATTTATGACTGTTGCAGTGTTCTGGGGTCATGTGATCCTCTTTTGCGACCTCCTGACAAGCAAAGTCAATGGGGAAGCCAGATTCACTTAACAACTGTGTTCCTAACTGAAAGAACTGCAGTGGTTCACTTAACAACTGTGGCAAGAAAGGCTGTAAAATGAGGCAAAATTCACTGAACAACTGTCTCACTTAGCAAAAGAAATGTTGCTAAGGCTCAATTGTGGTCATAGGTCGAGGGCTACGTGTAATAGAGCACTGGCACAAAACGAAAAGCAAACTGCCTATTTTTGTATTTAATATTAATTAATACAGAATATGTAATTCATATTATAATATTATTAACAATAATATTACATTAATATGTAATTATTTTCAAAGTACAAAAATAGAACTTGGATTTTACAATTATTTGGAAGGCTAAGCTTTTACCCAACAAATCAATATCCAATGATTGGGCTATGCTGCTTTTCCTTGGATAAAAGCTCAGTATTTAGAACAATTGCTATTATTTGCAAGTAAGATATTTTCTATCTATAGCCTACAGCAGGGGTGGACAACTGTGGCCCTTTTACAATCTGTGGACTTCAACTCCCAGAATTCCTGAGACAGCCAAGCTGTCTCAGGAATTCTGGGAGTTGAAGTCCACAGGTTGTAAAAGGGCCACAGTTGCCCACCCCTGGCCTACAGTCATGTGAAAATGAAAACATCCCATGTTATTTTTTTTTCTTTTTTAACATGTCTGGACATTTTGTAGAAGTGGCAGGTTCCATCCTAGGGATGAAATCCAAAGAGGAATCAGCCTAGAGTCACTATGTAGCCACACATGGACTAAATCCAACCCCTCTTGAACTCCATTAATTTTTATCTAGTGTCAAAATAGCGCTAACCCATTAGTTGGATAGATTCCTGTGCATAGGCATGCAATAATAAATCAGTTTAATTGGAACTTCACGTGTGGTCCTGGTCTTTCATGCCTGACACATTTCAATACTTCATTCAAACAGCATATAAACAGGTGATGGCATTAAAGAAACAAATTATGAAAATTGGCAATTATTTATTCAACAAAAAATTAACAGATATGCCATTTGTGCCTTCTGTGCAAAAAAATAAACGCACCCTTGGATCAAATATCTGGTATTGCCTCCTTTGGCAGAAATAAACTCAAACAGGCATTTTTAATATCTGTATACTAGTCTCTGACATCAACTGGGAACATTTTCCCCATTATTCCATACATTTTTTTTTCAGCCCTGTAATATTTGGGAAGTTTTGCATGTACAGCCATTTCAAATCACCCCACAGCATCTCAATAAGATTTGAAAATGGTTTGACTTAGCCATTCTAGAACCTTCTATGTCTTTTCTCCCCCCTCCCCCCACAGCTGTTCCTTGATGGATTTACTGGAATGTTTAGTGTCATTCTCAGGTTGCAAGGTCCACTTTCAGTTGAATTTTAATCTTCTGACAGACAGTCTCACGTTAGATCTGTTGTTGTACATGGCAAAGACATTTCAATGCCTATCTGGCAATTTCAGGACTTTCCTTTAAAAGCTCTATCCAGAAATTCCCCATTCTACCCAAGGAAATATTGCTTGTCATGTGAAATCAGTCAGAAGATCTGTAAATTGTTCTTTCTCCCTGGATGGCAATTCAGTGGCAACTCGGTGGGACTTCATTCTTAAGTATATTTGCAAGGGATGCCTTCTTGATGATTAAATAGGCCTCTTGGGGACATGCAGGTATGTCCGCCCCGTGAAAAGCGAAGAGAGATGGATGGACTCACTACAAGCTGTCTGTGCTGCTAAGCAAGTTAGAAACTCCTGGTGGATTTCTAGTTCTTTCTGCTTTCAATTCTCCCAGCTACCATTTCCCACCAGGGGAAATGTTTGTGGGAATTTGGTGTGTGTGTGTGTGTGTGTGTGTGTGTGTACCAGAAAACAAAATCAGGAAGGGGTAAGGAAAGAGTAGTCAGTCATCTTCTGCATGGATGTGAAGGACAAGTGTGTGTCCATTTTTTAGTCCAGTGTTTTCAGGCTTCTGCCCCTTCCCTGCCCTTAGTCCTTCCTGGGTTCCATTCAAGGTAGCCAGTTTAACAAAAACAGTTTTAGACCATAGTTAGGAGTCTACAAGCTTTTATTGTTACTGAATAGTAATGGCCTTTTTTGCTGAATCTTTATGCATAAGGGAAATATAGACTGCTTTTAATTTTTAAAAAAAGGAACCAACCAGAGACAATTTTGATAACAGTAGAGGTTATTGATATTGACTTCCTTAGTTGATAATTATCTCTTTCTGAAACATCAAATATTTTTTTAAAAGATAAGGAGGAATTTGCAGAAGCACATCGCTTCCTAAGGCTGAAGTAGTGCAATATCTATTAAAACAGTTGGTGTAACATACTGTCTAAAAACGGAGATTGAACACTAATTACCATAAAACTAAACTATTCTTAAACAATGATATTCTACTCCATATAATAATCAAATAATTTAATCATAATTTATTGCTGTAAAAAAAAAAGCTATAAAATAAGACTGAAAGGAAAATAGAATTATCATCATTATCATTACACTTCAAGAAAATATGAAAATATTTGTATTTTTGAAAATATATTTCTTTTATGCATTAAATATGAGAAACTGAAATGAAGATGCAGATTGTGTCTAAAAATTGGTTTGGGCTAAAGAAAACTGATGCTTAAAATTGACATAGGGCAGGGGTCTGCAACCTTAAACACTCAAAGAGCCATTAGGACCCGTTTCCCACAGAAAAGAAAACACCGGGAGCCACAAACTCTTCTGTTGCCTGACTATTTCTTGAGTGGCCACAAAACTAGCATATGTAGTTGAATTAAACGTTCTGTTTTCTTCTGAAGCTTTTCTTTTCTTGGATTTATCCATGGTTGGCTTACTGGGGATTGAAAAGCTCAATAAATCACATGTCGGCAGGTGTCGCACATTGGCAGTTGTGACGCATATTTTGAGTGACAAGGAGCCGCAACAGAGGGGTGAAAGAGCCACATGCGGCTCCAGAGTCACAGGTTGCTGACCCCTCACATAGGGGAATTTAAACTTACAAGATTCTTTAACAATCATCAAAGTTAATAAAAGTAATTTTAGGCACATTTAGTGTCTGTTTTTTATCTGATGTTCTAGTCAATTTCAGCAACTGGCTGACCAGTTGACCTGCTCCTTTCAAAAGGAAAAATCAAAGATGTTTCTGTGGAAACTGGAACAAGCATCAACCCAAGGACTGGCCAAAGGGGACAGTCTCATAGGCCAACTATAACCAGCCACCCTGGTTTAATGCTTCACATTAAATATCCTCCACACTGTATGGATTGGTCTAGAGTTGTAGTCGTCTTCCATTTTTCCAGGACAATCACTAGCTTTGCAGCAGACTACCTATGAGACGGAGGCTCCATTGTGAAGCCATGGTAACTGAAGCCAGGATAATTGGGATGCAATAAGTGTACATCTTCCTATATCTATTAAAGGATTTCTATTTCTATACAGCTGATGAACCTTCATTCCACAGGAATTATGTGATTAACGTTGTTTTATTGTTATGTGAAAAAAATATATAGTTGCTATATTTACACTTGTTTAAGAGACATCAAACTCTGATGTCTCCTATTCCACCTTTACAGATTAAATTGTCTTTGAACTACAGAGAGTAACTACACATGGTGATTGCCTCTGCTTAACTTTATATAATGCTTGAGTTCAGGGGTGGAATTTGACCGGTTCGGACTGAATCGCATGTACCGGTGGTGGAGATTTGAAGTGGTTCGCCAAAACAGTAAAAACCACCCCGGTTGGCCCCGCCCACCCCACCCACTCGCTGCTCACCCCTTCCGGTCTGTGTGTATGTCCAAGAAGGGAAGGGAGCCTGTTTGGAAGGGAGCTGTGGCAGCCTGCCTGTCTCTTTTACTCTGATCCCTGGGAGGGAGGGGGACCATAAAGGGAGCAGCAGCTCCGCCTAGTGAATGGAGGCTTCTCTCTGCCACAGCATTCAACGTTAAATGCTGCAGCAGAGAGAATCCAAAATTTTCTCCCTCCATTTACAGCGGAACTGCTGCAGCCTATCCCTTTAAGGTAGTCCTTGGGAGGGAGGAGGCCGGGGGGGCCATAAGGGGAGCAGCAACTCCTCTGTGAATGGAGGCTTCTCTCTGCCACAGTATTCGATGTGGCTGTTTCTCTCCTCCTTCTCGGACTTGATGGGCATGGTTTGGTGGGGTGATACCGCCCCAACTTGCCGTGAGTGATGTCAAGTTGGCTATGACCACTCAGTCACATGACCCCCCCCATCACCAAGCCACACCCACAGAACCAGTAGGAAAAAAATTTGAATGTCACCCCTGTTTGAGATGATGGATAGTCAAGGAAATAAACAAATGGATCATAGAACAAATCCATCCAGAATTTTCACTTATGATACAAACGATCAAGTATAAACTATTGCACTTTATGCACATCATGTCCTGACCCAACTCCTTTGAAGAATCCATACTGACAAAAAGTTGTAGTAAACAGAACAGGATGATTAGTAGCAAGATGGATGGACTTAATTATGACAGCAGTGAATGAAGCATTGAGAGACCTAAAGGTCAAGCTAAAGACAGATCATATATGGTTACTAAGAGTCAATGACCCTAAATTAATATCATGATTAAATTAACCATTTATTCTTGCCTGCTGCTATGCATACATTGATTCACTGAGCAAGAAATGTATGATTCTTTCATTAATTTTAGCTACTTTCTTTAAAAAATAATATTCAACATGTTCAGTACAAATTATTCCACTTGCACGTTTATTCAGGCTTTTAAAATCTGCTCCGAAGGACCTTACAAATAGGATGATTTAATATATGTAAATATATTACATTTGCATATATTAACATACAGTATGTGAGTAGATTGTTTTTTAGAACCCCATTTTCTTCTTCATTTTTATGTGTTGTGCAATATTCTTCTCATGGATCAATTCCATGGGTAACAGAAATGTCACATCTTCTGTTTTAATTAACTCTGTAAATTTTAAACAGAGTTAACTTATTTTATAAATAAAAACCAGATGAATAAATTGTAGCACCTTAGCTTAGTTTCTCTGAGATCCATTAACTGGGTAGAATTAAGCAGAATTTAGGTATATGCAGGAAAATACATTTCACGTTAACATGAAACTATCCAGATTAATTTTCCATTTTTCTGGATGTAGGAAATGTGTTGTTCCTTTCATTACCAAGAACACGCATTGCCATTTTATATGTGTGTGTGTATCTATATATATGTATATATGTATACATACATACATCTCACGGGGTTGCTGTTATGGGGGAAACAGGAGGAGGAAGAAATATCGTATATGTTTGCCGCCTTGAGCTAGTTATAAAAAGTAATAAAGGTGGGATAAAAAAATCTAATAAATACATACATGCAAAACTTTCTAGGTTTAATTTTTCCCCAAGTTGCAAGTAAATAATAACTGTTACTAAAACTATTACAATAATTCACTTGGGAAGGCACTGAATTTGAATGTGAAACAGAACACAACCTTGAAAAGTCAAGTTCCCTGAATGCTATCCTTTTCGTCCTCTCTCTCTCTCCCTTCCTTTCTCTCTCTTCCCCCCTCCCTCTCTCCACACAAACATACACAAATCATTTTACTTTTTAAAAATTTACATCTGATAATTCTAGCCAACCATGTTCATAACGATTATTGATTGTGGTTTCTGACAAATATGGCAGTCCCTAGTATAAAACTGTAAAGACTTTAGAATAAGAAACAAACTGCACTACGGTCATACTAAAAAAAAAAAAATAGAAAAAAAGAATTAAATGCTATGTTGAAAACTTAACCCTATCAAAAAAAGGTTTCTATAATTTTTATTCACTTCATATACTGGCTTCCACAAGTGGGACGCGGTGGCTCAGTGGCTAAGAGGCTGAGCTTGTCGATCGAAAGGTCGGCAGTTCAGCGGTTTGAATCCTTAGTGTCGCATAATTGGGTGAGCTCTTGTTATTTGTTCCAGCTTCTGCCAACCTAGCAGTTCAAAAGCACGTAAAAAATGCAAGTAGGAAAAATAGGGACCACCTTTGGTGGGAAGGCAACAGTGTTCCGTGCTCCTTTGGCATTTAGTCATGCTGGCCACATGTCCACGCAGACGTCTTCGTGGCTCTTCGGCTTTGAAACCAACCCCCTACAGTCGGGAACGACTAGCACATATGTGCGAGGGGAACCTTTACCTTTTTTTTATTGGCTTCCACAGCATCCTAAAGACAAATACATTTTCGCAAGTCAAGGGTGATCTGAAGACTGTGATCTACATGTTTGGAAATCACTGGAATGAAACTTTGGCATATCCAGTGTCTTCTGATAGGCAAAGATTCCCAAGCACAATGCCAGCTTTGGTACTTGACAGGAATTCTATTTGGAAACAAACAAATAAGCTAAAAAAAACAACAACCATTGTTTACCTTCTCCTGGTAATGCCAGTACAGATCTTGTTCTGGTTTGCCTGCCCTCTGAATTTTTATTGGAACAGGACTGAGAACAAGGGGACCATTGCGACCACTCCGTCACAACACAATCCATTCCACAGGATACTTCACAAGTTGTTGTTTTGGAAGGCGATGGAGAATCAGCACAAAAATCATCAGCTACATCCTCACCTAAAAAAGAAAGAAGCCAAAATAAAATGATAAGTACCTTAATCAAGATAAAGATTATTAGTATTGCGATGAAGAATAGGATAGGGAGGAACGGATGTTCAACAATCCACACATCTTTTCTTTTGTGTTGACAAATGTCAGGTCTGCGCAATGTATATCCTCCTACTTTATAGGGATTCAATCATCACCACTTTCTTTGGGCCAACTGCTGAAACTTTCTTCATGCAGGGTGCACGAGTGCAGGGATGGCATCACCTCACCATCCATATATTATTAATTTTCAGTGATTTTATCAGCCTTTGAAGGCATAGTAATACAAAATAATAGAAATCACCGTCTTACAATATATTACAAGGTAATATGTGGGTCAAAATATATTTGCAAAATAAGAAAGGACATTATTATGAGCCTTGGTGGTGCAGCGGACTAAAGTGCTATTAATGCTAGCACTTAGCTGCCAGCAGCCTGCAATTAGTGCAAGTTCGAATCTCAGCAGGCTCAAGGTTGACTCAGCCTTCCATCCTTTCGAGGTAGGTAAATTGAAGACCCGGATTGTGGGGGGCAATAAGCCAATTTTGTATAGAACAACACCGCTTTGGGGGGGGGGAAGCCCTAATAAGCAGGTATATACAAAAAAGTATGCAGGCTACTGCTATAATGCATTGTAAGCCGCCCTGAATCTACGGAGAAGGGCGGCATATAAATTGGACTAATAAATAAATAAATAAATAAATAAATAAATAAATAAATAAATAAATAAATAAATAAATAAATAAAGTTTTGGGCTGCGGTAGGCAAGAATAGACAGTATAGATACAACAGCATTTATTGAGTCAACTGGAACTGCTCAACAATAGGCAAATTCCTGTAATTTATACTCTGGGCCAGCGGTGGGTTGCCTCCGGTTTGGACCGGTAGAAAAACCAGCGGGAGGCCCTGCCCACTGCCCGATGTCATCATCAGCGATCTGCACGTGTGTGATCCCATTGCGAACCAGTAGTAAAGGTAAATAGAACCCACCCCTGCTCTGCTCCCACTGGGCCTCAACCAATCATAATACTTAAAAAAGTCCGCCCAAATATGAATGTTCTATGTTTCCCTCCAAAACAGTTGAAGTTAACAGTTAGGGTCATCTAAAGGTTAGTTTCACTTTAGCAGGGCTTAACACAACTATATGTATTCAATACAGAACAGACGTATTTCAACTGCCTTGACTTGCCAGTAGTCACATTCACAAGATGCAAAACCATATTTTTGAAATCTCCTACAAGTCATATTAAAAAGGTCAAATTCAAAACCTCTATTAGTTCATTTTCAGACTTCCTAGACTTTTCAAAGCAGGGTACAATTAATCAAATACATTGAAGCAATTAGATAGCTAATGTTTTAAATGAGACTATTAAAGTCCCAAAATCCATCACTGAGGTTGGATATATTAGAGCCGCAAAACAAGTATCAAGGCGCTCATACAAAAAATAAGTCTCTAGTTGTCAGCTGCAAGCTTCAAAAACATGGCAAAGATTGTCCTTAGTGTATTCTTCAGTAAAAATTCAATATACACTTGATGTGAAGAAAATATTGAGGAAATTATGTCCACTGAGAAGCTGAACCAAATACTTAATAATTCTGATCATGGAGCAACACAAGAGAAATTTATGTGCTATCTTGGAAAGATAAGGGAAGTACATATGTTTAGTTGATCCTGGCCTTTTGGGGCACTCGAAAATAGAAGAATATGGTGATGTGCACACAGATAAGACACAGAAAACTGGACTGAGTTATGGATATCAGCTCTGAACAATTCCCCAGTTTGAGCTCTTTAAATCTGAAATCTGAATCCCCGTACAAACATTTTCACTCTGAATAACTTTCCTCCTCCCTCAGGACATCTGCTTTTGTTATATTTAAGGAACCCAAGACTGACCCAATAGAGGCAAGTAATTTAAATATGAAGAGGAGATAGCAGTAAAACTAGGAAATGCAATTGAAGGAGGAAAAAAAGCTATTTGGTTTATGATGATAACGTAGAGAGAAGAAATCTATATTTCTTTGTCTTTGCAAAAAGGCACACATGTTGTTAGTGGAAGCAACTGTCAAACGTGCAACAGTAATTTCTACATTTATATTTCTAAACGAGGGCAGCTTTATAGTCTCTGAAATCCAAATAAAACTTTTCAAGCATATTATGGGGAATAATAAAGAGAATTGAGAATCGAGCAAGCAATTATGCCACAATGGATGGATGGATGGATGGATGGATGGATGGATGGATGGATCTCCGTCCCTCCCTCCCTCCCTCCCTCTCCCCCTCTCTGACTTCCCTGTGTGATTAAATATGTCGAAGCTTAACTTTCATGATTACTGTATATTTATTCTAGTGTGCTGAATGATGACATAATCATCAAAATAAGAATGATGAAATAAACGTCAAAATAAATGTCCTCCAACAAGGTTTCTCATCATGAATGAATATCAATCTCTATCCATGACACATTTGGCAAGATTTACTTGCTGCAACTACAACCTGTCATTAAGTCATTCTCTGAGAATGGCCTATTGCAGCAACACCACTCTAGATATTCACATCTAGCTGACAGCAGATGAGCTAAAAGAGGAGGCGGGTGGCAGGGGACAGGAGAAGAGGGATTAAACCATGCACCAATTATATGTGCTTGTCTCCATAAGTCATTCTGATATTATAGCCCTTGCAAGGATTTTGAGAATCTGCCTGGATGGCAGCTTTTACTAGATTCTAAAAACTAGAGGCATGAAAAGGTTATAAAGAACCCTTTAAAGTTGCAGCAAGAATTATATACGCACAAAATTGGAAACAAGAAGAGGTCCCGACTCAAGAGAAATTAATATCCAAAATTATGGAATGCGTTGAGATGGATAGACTCACCAAGGAGATCCAAGGAAAGGAAGAATCTGAATATTATCTGGTCTGGCAAAAGTGGTATAAATGGTTAGAGGGAAGTGGGGAAAAAAAAGAGAAGAAGAAAGAAAGAAAAATTAAATAAAAGAAAAGATATCAATAGAGTAAAATAAATTTTTACATCAAATGAAATTTAAGAAAGAGACACCAGATATCAATAAAATAATATCATTATATAAGGTGAGAGAAATAATGTATATTGAAGAATATAGGATATTGATATTATAACAATTCAGATATTATAGGTAGATGTCATTAAGATGATACTTGTTGTAAATTGTTTTACTTGCATTTATAAATGTATTGTGTGGTTTCTTAAATTAATAAAAGTTTAAAAAATTTTTTAAAAAAAGAACCCTTTAAAGTTATTTTAAGCCTGGGAGTTTTTGATGGTTTACTAGACAGGAGCCAACTTGTAAATTAGTATGTAAGTAAATAAATATAATTTCACTATTTCTATTTAAAACAAGTGTATCACAGATTTGCTCTGGGAATGAGATCAGCATCTCTAAATTTGATATATAATAAATAAAAAAATCGGTCTTATTTGTTACATTTTTCAAAGAAAACACAGAATACGTGTCCATCACCCAACTTTCACAGCTACAATTCAAATGATTTACATTTTATGTTTCTTCTATTCCATATGGACAGAAGTAAAAATTCTAGCTTGTAGTAATAATGGTACTATTGCTATAACCTCTAAAACAAGGAATAGAATTACTGAAGAAAAGAAGAACTAACCTGATCATGGGCTTCAAGTTATCGCAAGAAAATATTTATGCAGGTGAAAAATAGGATACATAACAAGTGCTGAATATCACCTGCTTCAGCATAACTTGAAAAAGCAATATTGGAAAATAATTTCATAAGGGTAACACTGGACGGTTTGACAAACGAATTATACAAATCTTTTATTCAAAATCCCAGTATATGAGAAATGTAAAACAGTCAAGGAAACTAGAATGCCAGAGAGGAATTTACTGCAGTTTCATCCTATCATACAATGTTGCCACCAATTTTCTTGCCTTATAAAATGGTGATTTTATTCCCACACTGGACAAAAGTGACTGAAAATAAAACAATCCATTTATCCATAACTCACTGGTTACAAGCTATCTATAGCAACTGCCAAAGATGTATTTCTAATTTCTTTGACTTTTCTCAAAATAAGAAATTGTAGATGATGAAACAAATTATTTGACTCTAGCTGTCTATGGAGATCCTCAGTCATCCAGAACACGGTTGTCAAAGACCAAAGATGTTTTTTCAAAAGGCAACTGTCTTTGTTTTTCCTTGAAGGTGTTTTGCTTCTCACCCAAGACATGAAGTGAAAAGGCTTCTCAAGAAACTTCCTGGATGAGAAGCGAAACGTCTTCAAGGAAAAACAAAGAAAGTCCAGTTGCCTTTTGGAAAAGCACCTTTGGGACTCTGGCTTTCTGTGAAATTGATTGGCAAATCCACATTAATGTAATGACCTTCATAAGTCTTCAGTACCAAAGGCTGGTCCACCATCCCACCAGACGGTTACTCTTCTTTCTTCTAGATAGACGACTCTTTGGTCATCAGCTATATTCTATTAAGTTCTTGGCTTTCACCTTGAGAGGATTGACACTTATGAAAGAAGGAACCAATTTTACCAATTCCCCTTTAAACGTAAGTTATCTAAACCTCTTTCCATTCTATTTTAAATTTTAAAAAAATCCCAGCACATGAGAAAGATGTTTAGAGCGAAACAGAGTTCAAAGAAAGAGGTTCATTAAAATCCAGCTCCCTAACAATTACTACATGCAAGAATTAATTACAGGTAGTCCTTGATTTACAACCATTTGTTTAGTGGCTGTTTGAAGTTATAACAGCACTGAAACCAGTGATTTATGACTGTTTTTCATACTTACAGCTATTGCAGCATCCCCACCGTCTCAGGATCAAAATTTGGACGCTTGGCAATTTGGCATGTATTTATGATGGTTACAGTGTCCCAGAGTCATGTGATCATATTTTGTGAAGCAAAATCTGGCAAGCAAAATCAATGGGGAAGCCAGATTCACTTAACCATCATGTTAACAACTGCAGTGATTCACTTAACAACCGTGGCAAGAAAGGTTATAAAATGGGGCAAAACTCACTGAACAATTATCTCACATGGCAATAAAAATTTGGGGCTCAATTGCAGGCATATCTCAATTGAGGACTACCTGTAATAGCAATATGCTCACGTGATCATTAGTCTACCTTCCTTCCTAAAATTAAAAATAAGAATGGAAATTAGGGAATTTGGAATAAGAGTTGCAGAGAATTACTTCATAATTACAAGTTTACGACAATATAACATCACAACACAACATTATTTTTGTTGTTGTTATTATGCTGTACCAAGCAATGTTGGATTGTATATAATTTTGCAACCAAGCACTAAAGAAAGAAGATCCTGATTTGCACACAAATGGCTCAAGCAATAGTTTTATTTATTTAATGGCATGCTGTCCGTCAATATTACTTCTTGTATCTATTCTTGTTCTCCTTGTAAAATAATGAAACAGTCATTAAAATACTATGCTTGCTATAAAAATTTATATCTCATTTAAATCTTGGGAAACAATACCAATAAACATTGAGTAACTGCTTCTCTATAACAAAGATGTCAGAAAATGGTAGTAAATTCAGGAATGGAGACAGAAGGAAATCAAAGTTACCATTTGCCTGCTTACTAATAGTAATTTTAAATCTTTCAGGATAAATTGTCTTAATGGGCAAAAATCTACTCTCAGACATCTAATTAGCCAAAAGAACTGTTGCATTTAAATACTAGGTAACAATAATAATACAATTTAGGAGGAAAGGATTGATTTGATATAATCATTTGTAATGTACTCAGCTCTTAGCAGTGTTGTCATTGACTTTTTTTCCCCCCATTCTGAGACACCAAATCAAATCCTAGTAATTCTAGTTTCGTGTCATTGCCATGCCAACTGAAAAGCCTACATCACACAGACATTGCTATCTGGATGCTGGTTTCAGTTAACATAAATCCAAGAAGCCATGTTGTCAGTTTGTCAGGGTAACCATCAGGGTGGGAAATAACCCATCACTATTTCATAAATTGAAAGAGGAAAGGAAGTTAGGGGAGGGGAGCAAATAAAATAATGAAAAGAATTAGAAATGTCACAGAGAGAGAGAAAAACAAGTGAAGAAGTAATGTTTAACAAAGGGAAAATGGAAAATAACATGAATGTTTCAGAGTTTGCGGACATAGTTCGGGGAAACAGAACAACACAACAAAGTAAACAACATGAATTTAAAGAAATGTCAAAATGGCTTTGTCGTTTCACATGGTGCAGAACATCATGTAATTTGTAATATAAGGTTAACTGATGGCAAGGAACACAAATAATTTTAAAAGAGAAGTAGATTCAGGGGTGAAATCCAGCAGGTTCTGACAGGTTCTGGAGAACCGGTAGTGGAAATTTTGAGCAGTTCGGAGAATCGGTAGCGGAAATTTTGAGTAGTTTGGAGAACTGGCAAATACCACCTCTGGCTGGCCCCAAAGTGGGGTGGGAATGGAGATTTTGCAGTATCCTTCCCTGCCATGCCCACCAAGCCACACCCACAGAACCGGTAGTAAAAAAAATTGGATTTCACCACTGAGTAGATTCATGGGATTATATCTAGTGGAAATTGGAATAGAATGCAGAACATCATTCATTCGTTTGTTTGTTCGTTGATTCATTCATTCATTATCTTTACAAATAACTCAAGCTGGCAAATACAGTATATCCAACACACCTTCTTCCTTCTATTTTCCCCCAACAATCCTGTGAGGTGAGTTAGGCTAAGAGAGAGTGACTGGCCCAAAGTCAGCCAGCTGGCTTTCATAGTTAAGGTGGAACTAGAACTCACATTTTTCTGCTTTCTAGCTTGATCCCTTATCCAGGGGTGTCAAACTGGGTGGCCTGTGTGGCGGATGCATCATGCACTGGCCACGCCCACCCCAGCTCCGTGAAAGGAAAAAAACATTGTGAAACAACACGTGCCCGCAACATGACGCCACGAGTTTGACACCCGTGCCTTAATCATTAGACCAAAGTGGCTCCCAAAAGTTTCCAACCTAGAAACACTTCCAGGACTTCCCTTCCTTTTCAAGAGACTAACCAGAGATGATGCTTTAGCCCTCTTAACTTTAATGATGGATGTCAGTGTAATTTAAAAGAGTCTTCCGTCAGCTGAATTCAAAGTAGGCTCTTACTAGAGTTTGGGGAACTTTGTTCTTTGCTCGATTGCTTTTTCTTTCTCTAATTCTCTCATTTTTCTCTGTCAGGTTTTGCTCAATGATTCTCTTTATACATCATAATCCTGATGGCCATGGGGACTTTTTTCTTTATTTCCCTCCTCTTGGGCTCTCTTTTGATAGATTTTTTTTTTAATGGCTGATCTGGCAGTTTAACTCTCAGTTCTTTCACTTCAATTTTTAATGTTTTCTATGGTAGCTATTCGATTTGGGGCCAATATCACTTTGCAGTTATCTCGTAATTTTCTTAAATTAATAAATGCTGTATAACTATAGAGAGAAATCTTTCCTAAAGCCCCTGCAACTAAGCTGTCTTTACCATTCTTTCTGAAATCTTGAACACTCTCCACTATTTCCCTGTAAACTGGGTGGAAATGTGTTATTTTTATCCTGCACTACTAGGCTTCAGTCCACTGCAAAATAAAATCTTATATGAAAACCCTGGGAGGAAAAAAAAAAGTGTGTAAAATCCCTCTATCCTTCACAGTTCCATTTAATTATTCCTGTTCTGCTTTTGCAATTGCAAAACATTCCGCTCCTCAGTAGTTGGTGCCAAGGTACAGTTTTATCTGAACATTATGAAGATGTAACAAAACAAGTTAATAAAACATACTGAAATACTTCAGCCAGCCTGTGAAACATTTTTGTATGGTTTCCATACAATTCTAGGCATGTCTGCCATTGTTCAATTTTTTATTTATTTATTTATTTTTATTTGATTTATATGCCGCCCTTCTCCGGAGACTCAGGGCGGCTTACAGTGCGTTAAGCAATAGCCTTCATACTTTTGTATATTTATACAAAGTCAGCTTATTGCCCCCACAAACTGGGTCCTCATTTAACCTACCTTAGAAAGGATGGAAGGCTGAGTCAACCTTGAGCCTTGGAGAGATTCGAACCAGCAGTAAATTGCAGGCAGCTGTGTTAATAACAGGGTGCTTTAAACCACTGTAGTACCAATGAGAATCATTTTTGCTAAACGTGCTAGGATTCAAGAGTCATTCATGCAATATGAAGACAGAGGTAAGGATGGGGGTCAGGAGAGAAAGAAACATTAATGAGATAACTGAACAAGCTTTAGAAAGCATTTTGTGAATCCTACAATTCAGTCCTGTGAGCTCCACTGGGATATTATCAGAGTTTTAGGTCACATGAAAACCAAAGTATGTTCAACCATACATAGAAAGACTTGGCTTCTTTATAAAGTCATACTATTAATGACCCTGGCACCAATTGTTATTTC
The DNA here is from genome assembly GCF_059756535.1 of Pantherophis guttatus. Lineage (NCBI taxonomy): Eukaryota > Metazoa > Chordata > Lepidosauria > Squamata > Colubridae > Pantherophis > Pantherophis guttatus. The sequence continues at coordinate 134,675,640 of NC_142063.1, read as the reverse complement.
AGCAACTGGATGAGTGCTAGATGAGCGCAAGGGATAGAATTATTGACATTAAGGCTATGTTCATTAAGCTTGTGTGATGTAGCAATTAAGTGCTGAAAGAGATCCATATCCCTCCTTTCAAGACATGGATCACAATCTCACAGCCTGAGCTATTTCACAGGATTGTTGCAATGGGAAAATGAGGACTGAACACTATCTGGAGCTCGTGGTGGCAACCGGAATTTATCAAATAATTAGATAAATAGAATTGAACCAGTAAGTTTTCCTGATAATATTAATGGACCTCTAAAGCCTTTTATTTTTTTCACCTGTTGATCCAGGATTAGTTTACTACAGTAATTTAGCCCTTGTCTGCTAGCACATGCCAAACGTGAGGAAGGCTATTGCTTAGCACATTGTAAGCCGCCCTGAGTCTCCGGAGAAGGGCGGCATATAAATCAAATTAAAAAAAGAGAGAGAGAGAGAGGATCAAGCATGAAGGATGACAAGAAACCTCAATGAATTTGTGCACAAGTGACAACTCAGACCACCATGACTATAAGCGATTCCGTTTGTACTTTTCATCATCTTTGTGTGTTACACGGAGACAACAACAAATGTAACTGACAATGGTGTATGGACAACCCTAAGGCAGAACAGAAGGATACAGAGCCTTAATAAATGAAATTGAGCCCTGGTGCTAATGCTGAGGTGATACCATTTGACAAAAGTAGACTAGACCATATCACCGTTCTATCAATATTCTAGTGCAATACACTTCAAATTAGGGTTACAGAGGAGCTAGTTGTTCTAGCGGAGTAACCTTTGGTTTTATCTGACGATAGCAAGTTTACAAATTAACATGTAGAATTAATAACGCCTACAATCCATTGGGAGAAGCACTGATGAAAATCAAAGAAACAAAGAACGTGTTTGGAATCACCTAGCCAGATAGGGAGGAATCAAACTGGGAATTAAACTTGAATCGTAGTGGAGCCACAAGAAATTCAGGAGTGGCCTCCTCTAAGGTCCATTGAACCCTTTACCTATCTGTTCCAAGGGAAGTCAAGTAATCCTGTATTATAGCAGAATATAATAAAATGGTTAGCTTCTATATTCTAATTCTATATGGATGAATGTAGCTGCTTGCGGCTGCCATCAGCTGGAAAATGTACTGAAATGTGAGTCTGAATAGATGCCAACCTATTCATGTGATGCTGGATCTATGTCTATGTCATACAAAAATCTTGATAGCCAAGATGTATTTTTAAACAAGAATAATATGGTACAATATATACACACAGACATGGTTAGCTTGATTGTGATGCATAAATGGAAGATACTCTGAACAAAGGGAATTAAGAATCATTATGATTGCATCTCAAATGTTATATATAATAATAGTGTAAATTTGGATCTCTGAAGGGTGTCTACCATTCCTTTGAGATAAATGATTGACCAAACAATGCTCTTACTTTTTATATAATTCTTCTATTTGTGTGAAACAGAGATGAGCACCAGCCCCTATAGTTGTCAACGACTAGTAAAGTAAAATCCTCAGGGACTCCTTTACCTTTCTATTTACCTAGCAAAAAAACATAAAATCTACTTGAACAGAAGCTCCATGGGGGCATCAAAGCACACAGAAGGCCAACTGGTGCCATAATTCCACCTATTTGTGCTTTAATCTCATTTGATGAGGATCAACCAATTTACTGCAATGGCTGAAGCAGATTTCCACCTTGCATTCTATTATATTCCATTATTATTTGTAGAGCTCACTGTCTTATTAACTACGTTTTATTCCCATTTTCATTCAAGACAGGTTCCCTTCCTTAGATAAATGCAACTGTTTAATTTCAACTGAATACATTCACACACAGAGATGTACACATCATAACATAAATGTTATCTTTATAGCAGGCTTCTGTTTTGCCTAAAATTTTAATTACATCATTAATAATTATGCCATCATTTATAGCCAACATGGCATGTTTCCTGAGGAGCCATTTAAAAAGTATTAAATATCAAAGCGGCTTTACCTTCTTATAACTGGTCTGATGATTATATTATAATAACCATCTAATACTACACACAATTTAGTTATGATAGCATCTATAAAATCTATAAAATAGGAAAGGATCATTCATAATATTCTAAAAGGAATTAGTTCCTCTGCAATTTCTTTTCTTGCAGCTGTTAAAATGGCGGAAGCTGCCAAAACTCTTTAAAATAAGCCACTGGAACCTGTACTGTATCGATTCCTCTGTAACTGAATCTTAAAGTCCATATTAGACATAATTCCACATTTTCTACCAGCACCTCTGGGTGAAGATAGGAACTGTGGACATACTGTAGATTCATACTACAGTGCAAAAGGACACAGCCCTTCAATTATTTTCATGAAGTTGTAATCACCGTGTAGGAGAGATGGGTGGCATTAAAAAAATTAATAAATAAATATATTGAGGAAATCTTAATTAATATATGGGGCATTTGTTAATTAATTATAATTATAATTAAGTTTTATATAATTTATGTTATATACTGACCTCACTAGATTTTGTTTGTTTTTGAAGAGGAGCATACTGTCCAAAACAATTGTTCACTAAAAATTGTGAGGGAATGGGTTAGGTTTAGGAAAATGTCCTAAATAGCATGGAAGAATGAGTAAAAGTTCCTTCTGACACCCAAGTTCCCTGAAAAACAAAGTCCAAAAGCAAATCCCCAAACTTTAGATTTATTTAAAAGAGGGGGAAAACAAAAAAAAATACTTGGAAAACTAACAACTTCAACATTAATAGTAAAATGTGGAGGAAGGAATGGAGTCTAACAATTAGGTGATCACTAAGGGACTATATTATTTATTATTTAAATCTATTTCTGACTTCTGTGTTTATTTCTCTTTCTTTATGAAAGATTCCTTAGTCCACCTTTCATTTCAAAATGTTTCTAACTTCTTCCAGTTTAGTTTTTAGTATCTGTTGTATCTCTCACCAGAGTCTTCCAGACTTGCCGTGTGCATGTAGAATGTTTACATACAGTATGTAGCATGTAAAAAGAAAGCTTGCTCTATTTCAACATTTTGAAGAGGAAATTCAATCAAAGCTTCATGGAGGCCATGGGTACAATACTAATAGATTTCATCAGATTACATATTAAAGCCTTAGGCGGGCTGCTCAAACTCCCAAACAATTCAGCCACCATTTCCTCTGGCTGACTTTCTTTCTTCCAAACTTCATTGTAAGATAGCAACATTTTCAATAAAATAACTTCACTATCTCGTGTCTGAAGTCGTATTGGTGACTTACAGAGAGGAAATTTCGGAAGCTTCTAATATCACATTCAGGATGAGTATCTTTTACAGTTTAATAGAAAAGACAGAAATTTTATTGGGCATCCAAAGAAATCTGAATTTGCATCGGCTTCAGATCGTGGACTGCACATAAAGGTCTGAATTACAGAAGGATTCACATCCAATTACGCACAATCCTTGCAGTGGGTAATCAGAAGTAAGTCTAATGAATTCAGTGTGGTTTGATCCAAGTTAAGCACATACAGACTCACGGCCTTAGAGACAGACTAGGTACAATTACGCTAATGGCAGATTTCACAGCCATGTTCTTATTTGCAGACCAATTATTAAGTCCACACCTGATACAAGGCAGCCATAATGCTACAGATTGTATAAGGATAATGACCTGATTGTTTCAATTTTCTGTAGTAGTGTCCATTACTCAGTTGGCAATTAAAAGAAACACAATAAGTATATAAAAAACAGAAATAAAAACAAGTTAAAAATCTTAGCAAAGTATTGATGGTAAAATCTGAACCAACTTCCAAATGGAAGAAGCCAAAAATTGTTGCACCACCACCCTGCCCAGATCAACTCTGTAGCCAAGACACTCATTTCCAGAACAAAACGCTTAGCTGACGAACAACACCTAAAAACTGAACTACACACTCTCACTAATGTACTAACATCCAATGGATTCCAAAGAAATAAGATCACCAACCTAATCCAAAAAGA